>NC_091670.1:6950000-9450000 GCF_042453785.1 Malus domestica
TTATAAAAATGTTTTCCAATTCCATAAATAGTAATTCACCTTGGTATGTTTCAAATATAATCGTGTACTTGTACTGATTTTTTTTTGTTTACGATCAAGTTGGATTCTAATAAAAACTATATTGACAGATGGTTTCAGTTAGAATAACTGTACAAATGTCAAACTCAACCAAAGCCAATGTCAAAATGATATCCAAAACAACAAAGAGAACAGAACAAAGGAAAATGCTTGGAAAAATAGAAAACAGATCACGTACGAAGAAGGAAACAATTCATCTACAGATTGACACCACTACTGAAGAAGAAGTTGGAGAACCAATGCAAATTGCAAAGAAAAAGGTGGAAAAAAAACAACCACTACAAAGGCAGAGGAATTGGAAGACACAACCTAAAGAACAGAACAATTGTGAATCAAGGATGCAGAAGAAAAGATGCCAAACACTCCAACCACCAACAGCAATCAAGAGAAAGAAAAAGGAAAATGCCAAACCAGTTTCAGAATCAAACAAGCAACAAATTGAAGAAACAGATATTGAAGCTCTAAAAAGCAACAATGCTCTCAACAAGAATGATCTACAAGTCAAAAAGCAAACATTCAGCCAAAAAGCAGCAAAGCCAAAGACAAAAAACAGAAAGAAACTCTTGGGTGAAATTCCATCATTCAACCTGGATTTAAAAGATGAGCCTTCTTCACAACCGGATGACCTTCCAGCAACAAATCACATAGACAGCAGTGTGAATTGGACACAACTTCAAGTGTACAAGATGCTGAAACCAGATGATAGAAGAAGAATAACTCAATTCTAGTCAATAGACATCAGGTAAGTAATACAAAACAAAACTCTTAACTGAAGTTTTTACACACTCCCATAACTTTATAAGCACTGACGAATTATTGTATAACTAATACTTTTGCACTGTCCTGCAGTGATGAATACTGGATGGCTGAAACTACAGATTTCAACTATTACAGAATAATGGTGTTGAAAGATGACATGCACAGTTTGATTGCAAATGGACCTACATCAACTCAGATTGTTGATTCTTTCTGCTACATGAAAAGAGAAAAAGAGAACATCACGAAACAAAAGAACTTCTATGTCTCCACAACAATCTTTGTGAGCAAACAAAACAACTAATATTCTGAAAAAAATAATTTACATATACATATAAAAATTAGAACAATTAATCTGTAATTATGATGTTTGATGATTTTCATTTTCAACAGCACAACATCAATGAACAAAGCATTGAAACAACTCTGCAAAACAAGGAAAGGCTCTACAACCAATTGATGGACCAATATGGAATAGTATCAAAGATTTTCTTCCCATTATTTCATTACAACCATTTCTCCTTGGTAGTTTTGGACACAAAAAATGCAGAAATGATTCACTACAATTCTCTTCGACAAAGCACAACAGATGAAGATCTGGACTTTGATTGCTACTGGGAAAATTCAGAAATTGTGGTAAGCAAAAACGCACAACCAAAAACTCTGTCATATTTATAGAAAAACAATCATCTTATTATTACATTATAAATTTTTGCAGGGCCACTTTGTTCAATATTGGCTGGATAAAGCAAAAAAATCAACAAGCAATTCAAATGCTATGGATTCAACTCAAGCCACAACGAAGAAAATTAATTCCATCAAAAGTGACTTTGAATTCCAAGTCAAAGAAGACAGAACCTGTGCACAACAGAAACCAACATCGTACGTTATAAAATTAAAAGAATTTTAGTTATATATATGTATAGCTTGTGCTTACTGCAGTTTCAGAAACAATATGAATAATTTGATACAGTTATAGAAATAGTTTGTACCACACATTTCATTTCATTTTAATACTCATAATCATTCCATGAATTTCTTTGTAAATCATATTAGATTGCGGCTTATACATGATGAGCTTCATTGACCAACTATCAACTAACCAGAAGGTTCAAAGATGTATCAAAGATCATCAAGTAATGAAAGCAAGGAAACATATCCTCGTGGATTTGATGAACCATGATTTCAGCTGGACAAGGGAACAAGAAGCATATATCGAAATCTCACAACAACTCACAAGCATTGGACATTAGAATAAAAAATAAAAAATACGCATTATATGTAATTTTGATTCGGATGTACTTTTTAAGGTTCAAGATGAAAATCTGAGAGATGGTGGAAAGTATTGGTCTAAACTGAATCAATACTTACATGTTCAAGCTTACTTTTGCTATGATTTACAAATGTCATTGTCAAACATGTTTGACACAACTCTCTCTCTCTCTCTCACTCTCTCTCTCTCTCTCTCTCTCTCTCTCTCTCTCTCTCTCTCTCTCTCTCTCTCTCTCTCTCTCTCTCTCTCTCTCTCTCTCTCTATATATATATATATATATATGTTTTATGACTTAATCTAAATTTTAATCTATTTTCATAAATAGTTCAGTTTGCTTAGTTAAAATGTGTGGGTTTCTAGTTCAGTTTGATAAATAGTTCAGTTAGTTTTGATAAAAAAGTGGTTTTCTAGTTCACTATCATAAATAATTCATTTTGATATATAGTTCAGTTTGCTTTGGTAACAAAGTGTGGTTTTCTACTTCACTTTCATAAGTAGTGTGGTTTTTTTTCATTTTCTCTTACCTAAAATGGAATATTAACCCAAAGACTTGTAAGCATCAACATCATCACCATTTAACCCAAAACTGCCCTCTGTTTTCCTAGTTCACTTTGATAAATAGTTCAGTTTGTTTTGGTAAAATAGTTCAGTTTGATAAATAGTTCACTTTGCTTTGGTAAAAAAGTGTGGTTTTCTAGTTCACTTTGATAAATAGTTCAGTTTATTTTGGTAAAATAGTGTGGTTTTGTTGTTCAGTTTGCTAAATAGTTCAGTTTGCTAAATGGTTCAGTTTAATAAATAGTTCAGTTTGCTAAATAGTTCAGTTTGATAAATAGTTCAGTTTGCTTTGGTAAAAAAGTGTGGTTTTCTACTTTAATGTGGATAAATAGTTGAGTTTGCTAAATGGTTCAGTTTGATAAATAGTTCAGTTTGCTAAATAGTTCAGTTTGATAAATAGTTCAGTTTGCTAAATGGTTCAGTTTGATAAATATTTCAGTTTGCTTTGATAAAAAAGTGTGGTTTTCTAGTTCACTTTGATAAATAGTTCAGTTTGCTTTCCTAAAAAAATGTGGTTTTCTAGTTCACTTAGATAAATAGTTCAGTTTGCTTTCATACAAAAGTGTGGTTTTCTAGTTCACTATCATCAATAATTCATTTTGATATATAGTTCAGTTTGCTTTGGTAACAAAGTGTGGTTTTCTACTTCACTTTCATAAGAAGTGTGGTTTTTTTTCATTTTCTCTTACCTAAAAAGGAATATTAACTAGATCAAGAATGAAAACCAACATACTTGCCTCCTACAAAAATGCAATACACAAACTTACATACAACCTACAAAACAGATATTGAAACCACAAAGCCATAAACATGGACATGTATTCACTGTTTATCAAACTCAACTATTTATCAAACTCAACCTACTGTTTCGTAAAACTGGAAATACTAAAACATTGAATTCATATTTATTACTCGAACATAATTCCAAATCAACAATTACATACTCCCAAACAACAATTGAAACAAAATAAAAAAAAAATATCCAAAATGAAAATCTGGTACATATCACTAAAAACTCCCATCTCTCAAAACAAAAAAAGAAAAAAAATCAACCCTCTTGTATAACAACTTTACATGAAATCTTGTTATGTCCCGAACAACCACACCTACTACAAGTGACAGTCTTCTTACTCCCACTGATTTCCCCAACAGATTTGATCCTAGTTTTCATAAGTAGTGTGGTTTTTTTTCATTTCCTCTTACCTAAAAAGGAATATTAACTAGATCAAGAATGAAAACCAACATACTTGCCTCCTACAAAAATGCAATACACAAACTTACATACAACCTACAAAACAGATATTGAGACCACAAAGCCATAAACATAGACATGTATTCATTGTTTATCAAACTGAACTATTTATCAAACTCAACCTACTGTTTCGTAAAACTGGAAATACTAAAACATTGAATTCATATTTATTACTCGAACATAATTCCAAATCAACAATTACATATTCCCAAACACCAATTAAAACAAAATAAAAAAAATATCCAAAATGAAAATATGGTACATATCACTAAAAACTCCAATCTCTCAAAACAAAAAAGAAAAAAAAATCAACCCTCTTGTATAACAACTTTACAAGAAACCTTGTTATGTCCCGAACAACCACACCTACTACAAGTGACAGTCTTCTTACTCCCACTGATTTCCCCAGCAGATTTGATCCTAGTTTTCTTTGGTCTTCCAGACGGAAACTTTGTAATTGGAGGCCTCACACCATTTATGATAGTATCAACATTCGGCTTTTCCAAATCTGAAAATGGATGCATGACAAATTGATATGTTTTCCGATAAAAGCTTGCTTTCCAGTAATCATCAACGTAATAAAAAACATCACGATTATCATGTTGCAACACCTGTAAAGCATGAGAACATGGGAAACAATTATGCTGCCATTGCACACAAGAACATGTCCTATCATCCAGACAAACAACAAACCGATTCCACTCTGTCCTAACTTCAAAAACATCCGCATCAGAACGACTAATCCTCAAATGCATGCCCTCCTTCAACATCAACTTCATCTCATTTTCTTTCTTTGGACACAAAATCGTATGAATATTCTGACCAAATATTCTTTTCTCAGCCATACTACCCATCAACCGAACTCTAATGTCTTCAAGAAGATCCATAAGTGGCATACAACGACTATTCGACACCATGGCGTTAAAAGATTTTGAAAGTGCATTGCTCATCGATCCCCATCTCTTACCAGGAAAATGGGCAATATCATAGTTCTCTTTTGGCAAATCACACAAAAAATTCTTCACATGCCCTTGCCCATTATCCTTGAATTCAGCCATGCAATCATCAAAATCAGATGGCGTACATGCGTACGCACAATTTGCCAACAGATTCATCATTTTCTTCTTTAGTCCTTCACCAGCAGCCTTTGGAAATAAAGTACTCACATTCTGTTTCAAATGAACAATACAAAATGAATGTGGGCACTCGGGAAAGAATTCTCGAATGCTCTTCAAAATACCATCATGTCTATCCGACATAAATGTAATCACCCTCCCTTGAGGCCTCAATATACCAGATAATATTGCCAAGAACCATCTCCAATTTGCTATCGTTTCTGAATCAACAATAGCATAAGCAACCTCAAAAATCTCTGCACAAAAAAATTAAAATGCACTGTCAAATGTCAACTACTTCTGAAATTGTAATTGAACTATTTAGTATACTTTGTTTGAACTACTTCTGCAACCTTTTTACTTTATTTGAACATAAAATCAAAGACCAATGCACCAAAAAATAAAAATAAAATAAAAACAGATACAGTCAAAGTATCACCTATTTATGAGACTGATTGAACTATTTCTTAAACTGTTCTTCAACTAGTTCTGGATATGTTTCTTTTGCACAGTAAGAAAACAGAAACAAATAATATCCAATATAAAAGTCTAAAATTATTAACTCACCATCGTTACCATTTTTTGCACAGCAAGACAGAAGTGTTCCCTTGTATTTGCTCTTGATAAAAGTACCATCAATGAATAACATCGGGCGACAAAACATGAAACCTTTTATCCATGCATCATAAGCAATAAACAAACGAAGAAATCTATTGCTCTCCGGTACAACTTCAAGCTCAAAAACAGATCCAGGATTGCTTGAACGAGCAGATTCAACATACCAAGGCAAGAACTTGTAAGCATCAACATCATCACCATTTAACTCAAAAACTGCCCTCTGTTTGCCAAAATAGGCAGTAGAATAATCGATATCTAATCCATAAAACTGTTTTAAATTTGAAATGATCTCCTTCGGTTTAATAAGAGGATTTGATTGAACCTTATCTTTGATGAGAGAAGCAACAAACTGTCGGCCAACAACTTTGTTTTTCTTCTTTCGAATCATACCCTTGCATATATGCAGATTATGCAACTTCCGAATAACAAAAAAGTTATTAATATCACACTTGGATGCATACACACGCCAAAGACAGCCATCAGATTCCTTCCTAGAACACTCCGCACTAATGCGATTCTTATCATTCTTCAAATACTTCAAATCAAAACCACATTCAACAGAAAACTTCTTCAACTTATCTCGGAAATCAACACAACCTCCCCTAAAGACTTGCCCCTCAGATTCTATGTAATTGTCCCATTCACATGACATATAATTGTGCACACCGTATGAACCATACTTTCCTAAATGATCATTTTCACTAGAAACAATCATAGAGTCTAATGTACGGCAAGAAGAAGATGTGCTTTCCGAAGGTAGTTGAACTATGGAACCATCACATTTGTCTATAACCAATATTTTTACAATCGATTTCCCAACAACATCAAGAACCATCAGCATGTTTAGAACATCGGCATCACAATCTAACACGCAATTAGGATTTTCATTCAAACCATATCGCAACTCAAAACAACCAGCTCTCAAACCCTTAAACCTAGAACAAAGATCAATGCAAATCTGATTGAAGGTAGAAGATGATGAAATAGAACTAACGACGCATAAACCACCATATGTAAACCGAGCTAGTTTACCATTCTCCATAACTGTTTATTAATAAACAACAACTGTTTATTAATCGGTTGCAAATCTAAATTCAAATCTTTGTAAAACAAATCAGTTCCTAATAATTAAACAATATGCATATAAAATGAAAAAAAATAACACTATTCATAAAACACAACAATCACAAAACAACAAAAAAAACAAAAAGTAAACTGAAATATCCACTGTTTCGTAAAAAAAGAACACTATTTCTGAAAAATGTTAAAAACATAAAATGTGATGAACACCTATTAGTTAAACAATATACATATAAAGTGAACAAAATTACACTAGTTATAAAACACAAGAATCACAAAAACAAAAAATAAACTGAAATACACACTGTTTCATAAAAAAAGAACACTATTTCTGAAAAAATGTTAACAACATCAAATGTGCATAACACGAATTAATTCATAATAAATTTATGAAAAAGAAAAACAAAATCAAGATGACCAACATACAATATAAACAAAGTGTGGTTTTCTAGTTAACTTTGATAAGTAGTTCAGTTTGTTTTGGTAAAAAAGTGCGGTTTTCTAGTTCAGTTTGATAAATAGTTCAGTTTGATTTGGTAAAAAAGTGTGGTTTTCTAGTTCACTTTGATAAATAGTTCAGTTTGTTTTGGTAAAAAGGTGTGGTTTTCTACTTCAATATGATAAATAGTTTAGTTTTCTAAATGGTTCAGTTTGATAAATAGTTCAGTTTGCTACATGGTTCAGTTTGATAAATAGTTCAGTTTGCTAAATAGTTCAGTTTGATAAATAGTTCAGTTTGCTTTGGTAAAAAAAGTGTGGTTTTCTAGTCACTTTGATAAATAGTGTGGTTTTGTAGTTCAGTTTGCTAAATGGTTCAATTTGATAAATAGTTCAGTTTGCTTTGGTAAAAAAGTGTGGTTTTCTAGTTCACTTTGATAAATAGTTCAGTTTAATGAACACCTATTAGTTAAACAATATACATATAAAGTGAACGAAATTACACTAGTTATAAAACACAAGAATCACAAAAACAAAAAATAAACTGAAATACACACTGTTTCATAAAAAAAGAACACTATTTCTGAAAAAATGTTAACAACATCAAATGTGCATAACACGAATTAATTCATAATAAATTTCTGAAAAAGAAAACAAAATCAAGATGACCAACATACAATATAAACAAAACAAAAAAAAAATAAAAACTTACCTGATATTCTTCGAAATAAGAAACTCCTAACTGAAAATTTCACAAACCGGAATCAATCTGCTAATCTGAAAACAAATCAACAACAATATATAAGTCAAATAAAAAGCTAAGCATAATTCATGCAAAAAAGAATTCAAAATCGAATTCCAATTCAAAAAAAAAAAAAAAAAAAAAACAAACAAGCAAATCAAAACTTACCTGAGATTCTTCGAAACTCCTAACTGAAAAGTTCACAAACCGAATCAATCTGATAATCTGAAAATAAATCAACAACAATATATAAAGTCAAATAAAAGCGAAGCATATTACATACAAAAACAAATTCAAAATCGAATTCGAATTAAACAAAAAATCGAATTCAAAATCGAATACAAAACTGCAAAAAACAATGTCGATTACCTCCAAACGAAAATCTATCCAAATATGAAAGACGATCACTCCAGTTAAAATATTCAAGCACAACGAACAACACCGATGTTTATTCCGGAACAAATGTCGATTACCTCCAAACGAAAATCTATCCAAATATGAAAGACGATGACAACGATTCAAGAGAATCTCAAAATATGCAACCACTGCGAATCTGTTCTGAAACAAATGTTTATTCCGGAAAAATTGAACAACGGCGATCACGATTTCAAAATGCTCTCAACATTCGTCAGCAAGCATTACTCAAACCACTCAACCAGATTCATAAAAAGTTGAAAATCCCACTGAAACTGATCGGCAAAAATTTAAATTCAATTAGTTTATACGTTCGGCTGACCCCAAACCGAGTAATCTAACAGAATAGTTAAATTAGGTTAACCACATCCGTTAGGGGTAAAATTGACAAACTATAATATTATTTAGTCTGGACTATTGTATTTGGGCTGATATAATAATGGGCTTTGTACTAACCATTAAATAAACTTTCAATATGGTTTTTGGTTAAAAATTAAATTTTTCAAGCCCTTTTGGTTAGTTTTCCTTATTTTCTATAGAACTACTATGAATTCTTTGTTCATGGGGCTTTAAACTCTTAGCTAAGGCTAGAGAAAGCCCTAATTATGATTACTCTAGTTATTTGATTGTTTAATTTGTGGATTTCAGATTGATGATTAGTTTTCATTCAGTAGTGGAATTGCAATTTTGATATTGGGTTCTTTGAGCTTGACCATAGCCTAGGATTTTGATATTGAAATTATTTGCATATGAATTTTGACCATGAATTGGATTTCATCGATGCTTTGTGAATGAGAATCATGAACTTATAGTTTGATCCGACCATAGAGGAATATTAGTTTGTGTGGCTTCCTAGAAAATTAGCTATTTGTTTGACGTGACCAAGTTGATAAGTGGTTAATTTGTTTCTCACCTTGCTTAATTGGATTTCTACATGTTTGTGTATACCGGACCATGGATATAGAGACTATAGGAATAGTTGAGTTTAAACCTGACCACAGTAAAATTCACATCTTTTTGGGAAATTATTGGCATGTGTACCTGACCATGAACATATGTACGGAAGTTGTTTTCATTAATTTGATAATTCATGAGTTGACAATTGGATCCAGGGTATGACAATTAGTGGTGGAATCAAAGCCTTAGTGTTTTCTTACATTTGTTCTGAATCATATTTCTTTTTAATCATTGTTAATTTTAATTATTCTTCAATACAAACCCAATCTTATTTCAATTTGTTAAGTAATAGTTATAGGATTAAATTGTTAAATGAACTTCGGTGAATTCAATCTCGTATTTACATATTTCCACTACAACCAATTCGTGCACTTGCGAGTAAATTTGATTTGAATTAATCTATTTATTAAGTTAGTTTAAATTTACATCGGTGGCCAACCCGTTAACTTTTTTCGTCAGCGTAGACCTTTTTTCGAATTTGATTGTTTTATAGAGTTTTGCTTGGTTTCGTTTATTCACTTAGGTGTGAGGAGTTCCAGAGACCTTAGAGGACAAACCTAGCTTGAGGAAGACTTCCTATATGATCAGAGTGGACTTTTATTTCATAAATGTTTTATTTATCTAAATTCTAAGCATACCTAAATAAATATGAATTTCAATTATATTTTACTAATTATATCGATTTTATGATATCTTCAAAGTTATGACTTATGATTTACGAGTTAGATATATTTCAAGATTTTACTACCAGAATTATGATTTATGATTTATGATAATTGATTTATGACGATGACAATTTCATGATTGTTATTCATTTATTATTATTTATCTTGTGCCATGCATACACCCATACAGACTAAGAGTATTGTACAAGGTCTCCGGCAGTAGGACACAATTTACATGTGTATGAGTATTTCCAACTCGTCCACATTGTGGACGATGGACATGTCCTTCCAGCTTGTCATTGCCTCGAGATTACGTAGTTATGACATTATTATATTACTAGCTTCTACTAGCTACGGCTAATGGATGATTATACCTCTAGCTTCCACTAGCTACGTCTAGTGGATGATTATATATCAACTTACACGTGTATTGGGGTACTATAGTTATACTTTTAGTTTGTCATTACCTTGAGATTACTCAGTAATGACATGATTACACAATTATACTCGTAACTTATCATTACTTTGAGATTATTCAGTAATGACATGATTACACAGTTACATTTTCCACTTATCATTGCCTCAAGATTACTCGACAATGAAATGATTATATTATTCAGCTTCCACTAGTCATGGATGGTGATGATATTGTATGTCATGCCACTGGTAAGTATCAACTCATTATATATATATTTATCAGCTCTTAATGTATACAAGTATATATCAGATTTCAGCTTTTATGGCATGCTTAGATTTTCAGAAACTTATATATAGTATTATACTAGAAATTTAGCCCGTGCGTTGCCGCTGAAATGCCAACTTGATTATAAGCGTTGTATGTGTTAGAATGAGGAACTAAATGTGTTGTAACCATTGTGTGTAAATATATAAAAAGTATTTATACAAAACATGTACAAAATATTTATAAAATGTATATAATAGTTGTTGACAACTCTACATACATATAAATAGTTGTTCAAAATCTAGCTGCTCCTATTTCATCGATGTACAAATTGATGTTAGCACGAAACTAATAAGGAAAAAATGGAGGGAGAGAAAGAGGAAGAGGGAGCTTTACAGGCATGCAAACCCATTGCAAGCTTGGTGTGGCTCGTTGGAGTCGTGCAGATAGCTGCAAGCCTGCAATACTTTAGCAAATAAATTGATAATGCCTATGCTCTGCTCTGTTATGTTCTTTCCCAAGTTGATCCTACAAACAAAAGCAAAGACAACTTAAAAACCAATGCCAATCAATGAAAGCTAAATAATCCCCATCCTGACTTTAAAAGAAAGCACCAAGAAAATTTCAACAATAAATGTTTTTTCATAGAAAAAACGAAACAATGAAATAAATTTCAACATTAGGCTTATTTCAGACATTTAACATCTTATTTTGAAATTTCTCCAACGGAATTAGACTACAGTGTTCGTTACCATTGTAAACATATGGTGGACAACTCTTTGACCATGTCATTAGACAATTACAAAAGCCTACTTTCCATGAGCTTGTAACTTACAAATTCCAAACTCAATGTGACTCTCTATTGCTTTCTTATAACGCAAAAATATCCCTAATTAGAGCATGCCACACACCAACACATTGCTATTATATGAAGTATTTTTCTCAGTGGCAAGTATCATACTCTCCTTTGGCCAAGAGGATATGAAATTGGTTGAGTATACTGTTCTAGCCAATTGGATCAATAAACTCAAGTTTGCACTATACACAACCATAAGTACTCAAGACATGAAATCCAATCTTGCACTTTACAAATCACATATGGGAAAATTAATAGCTCTGAAGAAACTGAAAGAAGTAAAAGACTTTACAACACAAATACACCTGAGGTGCCGAAATATGGTGATGAGGAAGTGTTTTCTTCTTATTTTGAGGGAAGATTAACCCATGGTTCCTATAACCCATAAATAATTTTAGTGTCGTTCAAAATAACAAATACCCCAGATGAATTGAAAAACTGCAGAGATTAGTTTCATGAATACATAATGAAGCCAAAAGCCAGAGTTAATCTAAACAAAGGGTTTATTTAATCTAAAAAGAGGCAAAGACATACATACCAATCCTCTGAATGTTCTCTGCACGATGTTCTGCTTCAAGAATGTACAACAGCTTCCCCTGCGGTACAAACTCCCACCCAAAGCACATGCCACCATGATCTTCCCTACAACAACAACAACAACAACAACAAAGTCTTTTCCCACTAAGTGGGGTCGGCTATATGAATCCTGTAACGCCATTGCGCTCGGTTTTGTGTCATGTCCTCCGTTAGATCTAAGTACTCAAGTCTTTTCTTAGGGTCTCTTCCGAAGTTTTCCTAGGTCTTCCTCTACCCATTCGGCCCTGAACCTCTGTCCCGTAGTCACATCTTCGAACCAGAGCGTCAGTAGGCCTTCTTTGCACATGTCCAAACCACCGTAACCGATTTTCTCTCATCTTTCCTTCAATTTCGGCTACTCCTACTTTACCTCGGATATTCTCATTCCTAATCTTATCCTTTCTCGTGTGCCCACACATCCAACGAAGCATCCTCATCTCCGCTACACCCATTTTGTGTACGTGTTGATGCTTCATCGCCCAACATTTTGTGCCATACAGCATCGCCAGCCTTATTGCCGTCCTATAAAATTTTCCCTTGAGCTTCAGTGGCCTACGATGGTCACACAACACGCCGGATGCACTCTTCCACTTCATCCATCCAGCTTGTATTCTATGGTTGAGATCTCCATCTAATTCTTCGTTCTTTTGCAAGATAGATCCTAGGTAGCAAAAACGATCGCTCTTTGGTATTTCCTGATCTCCGATCCTCACCTCTAACTCATTTTGGCATTCGTTTGCTCTGAACTTGCACTCCATATATTCTGTCTTTGATCGGCTTAGGCGAAGATCTTTAGATTCCAACACTTCTCTCCAAAGGTTAAGCTTCGCATTTACCCTTTCCTGAGTTTCATCTATCAACACTATATCGTTTGCGAAAAGCATACACCAAGGAATATCATCTTGAATATGTCCTGTTAACTCCTCCATTACCAACGCAAAAAGGTAAGGACTTAAGGATTGTTGATGCACAAAATCAGTGAGGACTTTGGTACAACAGAAAGTATTAAGTTTGTGATCTTCGCTAGATTGCTCCGGTCATTAGTGTGGATAAGTATGTAAATGGATAGAGACAGGAAAGCAAACACAAGATGTACGTGGTTCACCCAGATTAGCTACGTCCACGGAGTAGAGGAGTTCTCATTAATTGTGAAGGGTTTACATAAGTACATAGGTTCAAGCTCTCCTTTAGTGAGTACAAGTGAATGATTTAGTACAAATGACATTAGGAAAAATTGTGGGAGAATGATCTCGTAATCACGAAACTTCTAAGTACCGAAGTGTGATATCGTCTTCACTTGCCTTATCTGTCTCATAGGTAGATGTGGCATCTTCTCTGAAAGTACTCTTCCTCCATCCAGGGGTGGTATCTTTAACTGGTGGAGATGCACAAGGTAATGTATCAATTTCACTTGAAGCTTACTTGTAGTTTCATGCTTGGTCAAGCACGATACAAACCATGTAGTAGGAGTCCCCCAAGTCGCCGAGCTAGGGGATTTGCTGAAAGAGGTGACAGACAAGGTAAGCAATTAGAGCTCCAAGCAATCAGTCCCAGATTAGAAGTTTGATTTCGAGTTCCGGCTGATTGTTCTCATTCTCCCTATCTTGCAGGCAGCATGAAGGATAAAGAGAAGAAAAGGAGAAGAGGTGATATGAGATATTTTTGCTTTTGAAGAAGTAACTTTCCACAGGCTTATTCTTGAACTGGGCTGGAGGGTTTTCTGGTTTCTTCCAGAGTATAAGGCCGACTGAAGAATTTGAGGGTCAAACAAGTCCATCAAATCTAGAGTACGTTCAACCCTGCTGATATGGGATACTTTTGTTGTTGACAAAGTAGTGGATGTATCGGCACGTGTTCTGTTACGCTTGTCTTCACATGCTTTCTTGTATCCTTCTCACTTGCCCTATCTGTTCCTCAGACAGATGTGGTATATTCTCTGGAAGCATAAGATGTTGAAGATGAGTACTTAAGAACAATGCCAGGTAAGTAATCAGGTAAGGGGTTCCAGGCAGTCAGTTCCTGACTAGAAGCTTGATTCCAAGTGCTGACTGATTGCTCTCTCTCTCCTTGTCTTGCAGGTAAGAACAAGGCCAAAGGAAAAGAAAGGGAAAAAACATGATATGGGATACTTTTGCTTTTAACCCTGATGATATGAGATATTCTTGCTTTAGTGTAGCTTGTTTGCAGAGGTATTATCAGGGGGAAAGAAAGCTGAGTATTTCGAGAGGCTTCGTTGGGAGTGCCCTCTCTGATATGAGGAAGGGTTAAGCATTTTTGCAGGTCTGCTTGTCCGTTGAGGATGGAGGTTGACATATATAGGAGTCTCCCTAACAACAAGTAGTAATGTTATTCCTTTACCCTGCTTGGTCATAGCACGGTAATGGGAGCTGCCAGCTTCACGTGTTTTAACTCTGTCAAAGCATTTTGAAAAAGTGGTATGTGGTATCTGGAAAGCTGATGTTGCGTGTGAAGATTACAGACAAGCTTTAATCAAGGAGATCTGGCTCTCGAAGTTGAGAAAGCGGTGTCTCATCGGTTTTCGAACAAGCAATCCTGTCGGGGATCTAGCTCTCGAGATTCGGAGAACGGTGCCTCTTCGATTTTTGAGAAAGCAATCCTACTGGGAGTCTGGCTCTCTAGATTCAGAGAGCGGTGTCTCTTTGATTTTTGATAAAGTAATCATGTTGGGAGTCTGGCTCTCGAGATTCGGAGGGTGGTGCCTCTTCGATCTTGAAGCAAGCAATCTTGTTGGGAGTGTTTTCTCGAATGTGAGTAAAGGTTGTGCATGTTTGCTAGTCTACCTTGCCACGGAGCACAGAGGTTGACACACAGGGACTTTCCAATTATCCAGCAGTGGTCCTGTTCCTTTACCCTTGTGGGTAATAATATGGTAGCTAGACCTTCAAACCTTATGTGTCTAAACTTTGTTAGTGCTATTTCTTTGCTATTCTTTTACTCTTCTTGGTCATAGCGATGTAATGGGAGCTGTATGCTTCACGTGTCTAAACTTTGTCAGAGATCTTTGGCAAAGTTATCTATGGTACCCATAAGCTGATGTTGCGTGTGGAAAGTGGATGATTGAACAGTAAGATTCACGTGCTTTCTACTTCGACAAAAATCTTCGACAGAATGCCCGTAATTTCTGCAAAGCTGAGTGTGCATGTGACAGGTGCTGACAAGGCTGAAAAAGCAGGTGCCTCTTCGATTTCTAAGATCGGCCCTCGTGGTCTCTGAGTAGCCCAGCTTTTGAGAAAGCAAGCACCTCTTTGATTTCTGAGATCAGCCTTCGTGGTCTTTGAGCAGCCAGCTTTTGAGAAAGCAAACGCCTCTTCGATTTCTAAGATCGGCCCTCGTGGTCTTTGAGCAATCTAGCTTTTGAGAAAGCAAACGCCTTTTCAATTTCTGAGTAGGCGCCTCTTCGATTTCTGAAGCTCCGTCGAGTGCAGATTTTTATAGAGGCTGGCATTAAGTTCCAAAGCACACTTGAATCTCCACCAGTAGAAGCTCCATTCTTACATTTCTAAGATCTTGATTTGTCCGACCTCTTCTCTCTTCAACACCTTTGAAAATGTCTGGCCCCTCCGACCGTCGTTTTGACTTGAACCTTGTTGAAGAGGCAGCCACGCCTTCTCCAGACAACATATGGCGCCCATCCTTCTTATCCCCTACTGGTCCTCTTACCGTTAGGGATTCCATGATGAAGAATAATATGACCGCTGCGGTGGTGGCCAGGAACCTTCTCACTCCTAAAGATAACATACTACTTTCCAAACGGTCTGATGAGTTGGCTATTAAGGATTCTCTAGCTCTCAGTGTTCAGTTTGCAGGTTCTGTGTCTAATATGGCCCAAAGCCTATTTGCTCGAACCCGCCAAGTTGAATCATTGGCGACTGAAGTGATGAGTCTCAAACAGGAGATTAAAGGGCTCAAGCATGAGAATAAACAGTTGCACCGGCTCGCACATGACTATGCTACAAACATGAAGAGAAAGCTTGACCAGATGAAGGAATCTGATGGTCAGATTTTACATGATCATCAGAGGTTTGTGGGTTTGTTCCAAAGGCATTTATTGCCTTCGTCTTCTGGGGCTGTACCGCGTAATGAAGCTCCAAA
The DNA here is from genome assembly GCF_042453785.1 of Malus domestica. Taxonomy (NCBI): domain Eukaryota; kingdom Viridiplantae; phylum Streptophyta; class Magnoliopsida; order Rosales; family Rosaceae; genus Malus; species Malus domestica. The sequence continues at coordinate 6,966,174 of NC_091670.1, forward strand.
TGATCAACCTCTGATGCCTCCTCCTTCTAGGGTTCTATCCAGTACTGAGGCTTCGAATGATCCCCCTCCGGTGCCTTCTCTTTCTGGGGCTCTACCGACTGCTGAGACTTCTCCTAAGCAACCTTTGTGAAGGCTCCCTATTGTTTGTTTATTTTGACTCATGTATATGTACATATTTGTAACTTATCGGAGATATCAATAATAAGCTTTGTTTCATTTCAACGTATTGTGTTAAATACACCAAAGCCTTATTCACTAAGTTCTTTGAATTTTTCTTTTGTTAAAGCTTGTATGTTGAAGCTTTGTGAGTGGAGCATGTACGTTGAGGTAGTGTTCCCTTAATTTCCCGAGTGAGGAAAACTTCTCGGTTGGAGACTTGAAAAATCCAAGTCACTGAGTGGGGTCGGCTATATGAATCTTAGAACGCCATTGTGCTCGGTCCTGTGTCATGTCCTCCGTTAGATCCAAGTACTCTAAATCTTTTCTTAGAGTCTCTTCCAAAGTTTTTCTAGGTCTTCCTCTACCCCTTCGGCCCTGAACCTCTGTCCCGTAGTCGCATCTTCTAACCGGAACGTCAGTAGGCCTTATTTGCACATGTCCAAACCACCGTAATTGATTTTCTCTCAGCTTTCCTACAATTTCGGCTACTCCTACTTTACCTCGGATATCCTCATTCCTAATCTTATTCTTTCTTGTGTGCCCACACATCCAACGAAGCATCCTCATCTCCGCTACACCTATTTTGTTTACGTGTTGATGCTTCACCGCTCAACATTCTGTGCCATATAGCATCGCCGACCTTATTGCCGTCCTTTAAAATTTTTCCTTGAGCTTCAGTGGCATACGGCGATCACACAACACGGCGGATGCACTCTTCCACTTCATTTATCCAGCTTGTATTCTATGGTTGAGATGTCCATCTAATTCTCCGTTCTTTTGCAAGATAGATCCTAGGTAGCGAAAACGGTCGCTCTTTGGTATTTCCTGATCTCCGATCCTCACCCCTAACTCATTTTGGCCTCCATTTGCACTGAACTTGCACTCCATATATTCTGTCTTTGATCGGCTTAGGCAAAGACCTTTAGATTCCAACACTTCTTTCCAAAGGTTAAGCTTCACATTTACCCCTTCCTGAGTTTCATCTATCAACACTATACTGCGAAAAGCATACACCAAGGAATATCATCTTGAATACGTCCTGTTAACTCATCCATTACCAACGCAAAAAGGTAAGGACTTAAGGATGAGCCTTGATGTAATCCTACAGTTATGGGGAAGCTTTCGGTTTGTCCTTCATGAGTTCTTACGACAGTCTTTGCTCCTTCATACATATCCTTTATAGCTTGGATATATGCTACTCGTACTCCTTTCTTCTCTAAAATCCTCCAAAGAATGTCTCTTGGGACCCTATCATACGCTTTTTCCAAATCTATAAAGACCATGTGTAAATCCTTTTTCCCATCTCTATATCTTTCCATCAATCGTCGTAAGAGATAGATTGCCTCCATGGTTGAGCGCCCTAGCATGAACCCGAATTGGTTGTCCGAAACTTGTGTCTCTTGCCTCAATCTATGCTCAATGACTCACTCACAGAGCTTCATTGTATGACTCATTAGCTTAATACCCCTATAGTTCATGCAATTTTGTACGTCGCCCTTATTCTTGTAAATAGGCACCAAAGTGCTCTTTCGCCACTCATTTGGCATCTTCTTCGTTTTCAAAATCCTATTGAAAAGGTCAGTAAGCCATGCTATACCTATCTCTCCTAAGACTTTCCACACTTCAATCGGTATATCGTCTGGGCCCACTGCTTTTCTATGCTTCATCTTCTTCAAATCTACAACCACTTCTTCCTTCCTGATTCGACGATAAAATGAGTAGTTTCTACACTCTTCTGATGTACTCAACTCCCCTAAAGAAGTACTCATTTCATGTCCTTCATTGAAAAGATTATGAAAATAACCTCTTCATCTGTCTTTGACCGCGTTCTCTGTACTAGATAGAACCCTAGAAGGAGGAGTCATCAGAGGTTAATCATTTGGAGCTTCATTACGCGGTACAACCCCATAAGACGAAGGCAATAAATGCCTTTGGAACAAATCCACAAACCTTTGATCATCATGTAAAATCTGACCATCAGATTCCTTCATCTGGTCAAGCTTCCTCTTCATGTTTCTAGCATAGTCATGTGCGAGCCGGTGCAACTGTTTATTCTCATGCTTGAGCCCTCTAATCTCCTGTTTGAGACTCATCACTTCAGTCGCCAATGATTCAACTTGGCGGATTCGAGCAAATAGGCGTTGGGCCATATTAAACAAAATAAATTATACGCAAGTAATGAGCAACTTTCTTTCGGCACATAGTCTAAGTTCATAATTAATCTTTAGTGTCGTTCAATAATATGCTACCACCATGTTGACACATGTATGATTCTAAATTACATCTGTTCTTATAAAAAAAAAATTATATACATAAAGTTCAATATGTCTACTTACAATTTTTTAAGGGATACAATTTTTTAAGGGATTAGTGGGGATAAAATTAGGGATATGCTTTAGACATCAACTCCTTATGGATAGCCCTTCTTAATCCTTCAAGTGTAGTATAGTCCTGCGTATTAAGCATGGCCTAAGGTATCGTTTGGTATGCAGACGGAACGAAACGGGACGGGACGTGTTGAGACAGGACGGGATGGAACGGAGAGGGAGTAAAGATGCCCTCGAATGGAAACAAGGAGGAAGAAGAAGGAGACGGATAAGTTATAATTTTATGTTCCACAGATGTGGAATGAGTCGTTCCAGGGGGTGAGGCGAAACGAAAATTCACTCAAAATTCATTTTGTGGAACAGCACGTTCCACTTTTTTTAGGCACACCAAACGTGAGACGGAATGTCTCGTCCCACTCCGTTCCGTCTCATCCTATGTACCAAACAGTACCTAAATGCTGTAACAATTTGAGATAACTTGTATGGAAATGAACTGACAGCTGTCTCCGTGTATGCACCATTGAAAGTTGAACCATTGAAATCAGATTCCGTCATATCTGCTGATGTTAAATTAGCTCTTCTGCATAAGTCAGTTTACATTGATGTGAAAATGGAGATGCTAATGACAAAATTAGTCTTGTTCCTTTCAAATCAAATACATTAGCTTTAGCAGGAATTTGCGGGAAAACAAAAAATTAACAAAAACCAAGGAAAGAAAAATTGAAGTTTTTTTCTCATGTGAGGAACCATACCAGTATTTTATTCAATCAAGGGTTTTTCTTTGTGCTAAAAGTTGGGACTCCCACTTCTCAACTGAGAATGAAATAACAGAGAAAACGCAAAAAATAAAAGGCCTAATTTTCAAATTATTAAAAAAAATAAAAAAATTAATTTGAATCAAACTGAGGAAAATAGTTCAAAAGAAGTAAATCCAGTAAGTGGAAAAGGATATTATTTTTCTGTTAGGGATTTGCTTCTACTATATTGTTCTGAGCATAAGTAAAGTAGATGATCATCGATCCTTGCTGTGTAGTCTTACACATAGTAGCATAATCCAATAATGCCTGTGACTATTTGTTCCTACTTTGATACTGTACTTTTGTTTTCTAGAAAAAATTATATTGATCTTTCTTGGAAAAAGAATAATATAGGGACCTCCATTAGATCTAAGATTATATACTGACATGTTCGGGATTTAACCGGAAAATATACAGCTGGTGCTTTTAGTCATATTTTATGTTTGAGAGACACAGTACATATATCTCTGATCCATCTCAGAATTATTAAATCGGACTGCATAAATATTCCAACAAAAATATTCGTTTCAAGTTCCTATATCTTTGGACCGGATTTTTATCCCATGAGAGAAAACTGTTTTAATATACTGAGAGCCAGAGAGACCTGGTTTCAGTCGGAGAAAGAAGGTAGTCACGATGTTGGGAGGCAAAGAGCGATGAAACTCTTGAGCTTTACACATATGCACCAATTCTGTGAAAATAGAGCCTCCAAACAAAATACCCAAGAAAATCAAAGACATGATCTCGTGGAAGATTGTTTTGCGAAGCGAAAATGAAGGATTTGAGATAAAACAGGATGCGATGAAGACAGAGAAAATGAAATGAACGAAGCAGAGACCGAAGGTAAAGCAAACCAGAGAAGCGAAGGATGAAAGACACATGGCAAGCATGGGCAAAACGGACATTTTAGTGCACAAAAGAGATAACAAAATGTTAAAGCCAGAAAAATCCAAGGGCATTTCTGTCAATTTACTGTTCATTAACAATGCAAAACAGTGCTTGCATACTGGGTTTTAATATATGTATAATTTGTGTTTTCAAAATAGGAGTCTAGTATGTTCAGAAAATAAAATGTTTTTAAAAACTTTATTTTTCATCCGCTCACATTTTTATGTTTTGTGCCCCTCATGATTCGGTAGCAATAGCAATGAACACATTCGACGCCGAGGTATTTCCAGCAGCTTTAACATTCCACTGAGTATGGTATTTACTCAACATATTCATAGAACTTGTATTTGGGTAAGTATGCTTTGAACTCATTCTTATGCATGTAAAGGAGGGTCGAAGACTCATTAAGTGTGGCCTTTCGGGGATGTGTTGAAATAAATGTGATTACCTATAGGTGTTTTGACACGACCCGATCCCGATGTCCAAGGGACATTGAGATGGTCACATGCTGGCCTACACCCGAGGCTGATGAAAGCCATAAAATGAATGCATATGTCGAGAACATATGAAACATGCATATAAATTTCACGCGAACTATGCAAAGTAATATTCAAATACAAACTACTAAAATAATAAATAATATTCAACTGCCAACAATGAAAATATAGTGATAATGCATGACATGTTCAGAGTAAACATCTAATTCAAAATACAAGCGGAATGTGCTATTACAAGTGGAGTCAAAGCAGAGAGGATGACGCGGTATCACTGTTAGGGAATGCCTCGTAGCTTGGGTTGTATGCCTTGTTCCTATGTCCTGAGGGGGCCCAAAACAAACATAAGTGGACCAAGTTGATATATATATATAAAATACTGAAACAATTATTCAATAATGTACTAACCCCCAATGTTTTATGGAAATTCAATAGTATAATATGTAATAGGTTTTTCCGAAAACCCTAGCATGCTATAAAACCTTTCATAAAACCTGTCTCGTATATATATTGTGCTAAATAGTGGTATTATAATTGACCTGTAGGCCCCTACATCACCCGACCCATAGGCCAAATAAGTATCATCGCCCATAGGCAGAACAGTGACCACTAGATAAGCACAAAACATTGAATATAATATTTCCAAACATACGTACATATATCTCAAAACATCTTCATAGTATATAATCATCCATCATATGTTGGAAGTATGCCCACAAAGCCACTCATTTGATGTAATAGCTTTTGGAATACTTATTGTGTTAAACTATTATATGTTTAATGAAGGGCAAATCTTTTTGTTAATCACTATTTATTGTATTATATGTTTAAGCAATAAGGGAATCCAATGAATGTATTTAATCTAAGAGAGAAGTGATCTAAGTAAGTTAGATTAACGAGACCTTTCTCTTATGTTCATTACTAAAACGTTCCTAGCCATAAGATTGCGAATTGGGCATTGACAATTCGCTAAGGTTAGTATGTGTTATGTTAACTCAAGCGCGAGTATGACTAGTCTCAAGTCATTTAGTGTTGAACACTGAGACAACACATAGGCGCTCGAAAGGTAATTGAGTACACTGAACAACGATAAAAAAGGAGTTCGAACATACATGTCATGTAAGAATTCGTAAGTTGCAATATGCAAAGTAGTCATTTGACCTGAGGCATTATAGATGTCTAATGGTTGGGTCCTTGATCTTTGATCATGTTAAAGGAATTCCATTGAGAGTGTCGGCATTGTTGGGGTCAAACTATCTAGTTATGTAGGCATATGAATGCACAACAAGGGATCTCTAACCTTCCATGGTGGAGGGAGAATACTCTGAGATATGATTCAGGAGTCTTTGGCCAAAGCATACGAATATGACTTAGGAAGTTTGTTCTAAATCATATTCAAATGAATCATATAGAGAAGTATCACATTGGATAGTAGACATGAAACAAACTATCACTTAAACAATGTGATTAAGAGTATTGTATTAGAGAATGATCGTATTACATTGTAATTGTAACTAGATAGGTTCTCCAACCACTTCTACTTAGCTTAGGTAGCCATGACATACTGCTAGTTGTCACTCATGATTTGTGCAAGCCTTGAAGTTTAGCAAACACTAATCTTCATCAAAGGGAGAATTGAAATGTGGTTTCAATTCACAATCGATCGTTAAGAGTAACAATCGCCCACTGCCTTGCTAATTGGAACCTAATGGATCGTACACTGAGTAAAGATGAAAGTGAAGAAATATAAATGAGATGGATAAACAATTAAATGGTTTAATTGAGAATGGTCAAGATTAATTAATTATATGAAAGGTTCGTATTGGGCTTTCAATTTAGTTTCAAGTCTCGGGGGCCCAAAAGTGTTTTGCTCCACAAGACCCATTATGTTTAAGTTGTATGACAACTAAAACAAAATGGGCAATTAGCCCAATAACAAAGTCAAGGCCGGCCATAAGGGTGAGTGGATGCAAACTTGGATTAATTGCAAGTTTGCCACTCACATGTGAGGTAGTATAAAGTCATCTTTATAGCTTTTACTCACTAGGGTTTTTCTTGAGGTAAAGAAGAGAAACTTTTTCTCTCTTTTTCTCTATAGAGGCCAGCCACTTAGGGAGACTTTTGCTAGCATCAAAAATCTCTCTAAGTCATCCATCTTCTCTTCACACTACATCCTTGGTGTGGAGACTTAGAGACACTAAACCTTTGGTGTTCTTGGAGATCCTTTCCTCACATCCTCAAGGAGCACATGAGTATCAAAAGGAGGAAAATCACAAGGAATATCTAAGGAGCTAGGAGGTTACTTGAAGGCCCTCCACTTGGGTGAATCCCTTGTGTAAACAAGGATGAGCTTCAAGGGTAATGAATCTCAAAATCCTTTCTTCTCTTTAATGTTGTTAAAGAATCTTGTGGTTCACCATTCACTAGGCTTTGAAAGTCATGGGTTTTAGAATTGTTTTTGAATGCATACCTACTTTAAAGTGTTATTAGTTTGCTTATGTGTTCAAATGTTCTCACATGTCGGAGAGGTGAGAGCATAGAGAGGAAATGAGAGATCTGTGAGAGTGAGAGAGATCCAAGAGAAAGAAAGAGAGAGTGAGCTGAGAGTTGACTCGGGGGAAGAAGATAGAGGTGAAGGTGCCACGTGGCAGGTAGAGAGAGGAGGAGAATTGGGAGAAAATCTAACAAGGGGATCCAGATTGGATAAAAATGAAGGGTTAAAATGTAATTTCATAAATCTTTAAGGAAAATGTGAAATTAAAAATAATTTTTGGGGTAGGGTTTCACAATCTACCTCTTTAAAAGAATTTTGTCCCCGAAATTACAAACTCAATTATAAAGATATGGGTACTAGCTCCTCATCAATTCCTTCGTTTCCCATGTCGCTTCCTGGACTGCATGGTTTTTCCACAACACTTTTACCAACGGGATGACTTTGTTCCTCAAAGTTTTATTTTGTCGGTTAATGATAGCCACTAGTTCCTTAACATAGCTCGCATCCTAACTCACTTCCAGGGGTTCCGGCTAAATAACATGAGAGGGATCCGGCACATACTTTCGAAGCATAGAAACATGAAAAATGTTGTGAATCTGCACCAACTTTGGTGGTAGCTCCAACCTATAAGCAACTGCACCAATCCTCTTCGTAATCTGGTAGGGGCTAACATATTGAGGGTTCAACTTCCCTCGCTTACCAAATCGAACTATAGTCTTCTAGGGAGACAACTTTAGGAAGACAAAGTTGCCAACCTTATACTCACGGTCGCTAGAATGTCGGTACGCAATACTTTTATGTCGGTTTTGTGCTGCCTTCATGTTCCTCTTAATAAATTGGATGTTAGTATTAGTAGTGTCAACAATTTTTTGCCCCACTAACACTCGTTCACCAACCTCTGTCCAACACTGTTAGAAAGTCAATGTAACTAGATAGGAATGTTTTATTTAATTGATTTGTAATTGATACTTTCTGTTATCGTATTCCTAGTTTCTAGGTCTTCTTGTTGTACAAGGAAAGGTATTGTATATATATTGAGCATTCTATCAATGAAAGCATTCATTCTGGCTAAATACAGTTTTTACATGGTATCAGAGCAGGTTCCAAACCTTAGCTCTTTTCTCTGCCGAAACCACCAGAACCTTTTCGTTCGTTGTCCTCCTTCTCCATGGCTGACAGCGACAACACCATTATCAAGAAGGGCGACGACGAGAGTTTTGTCGACCCTTATTTTCTTCATCCTTCAGATCATCCTGGTTTGATTTTAGTCTCCAAAAAATTGACTGGGGACAACTACAACACTTGGTGCCGAGCTATGGAGATTTCTTTAGGTGCCAAGAACAAAATTGGTTTTATTAACGGCAAGGTGAACATGCCATCTGAAACAAAGCAACCCGATGCTTACGCCGCATGGCAGAGGTGCAATAACATGTTACTTGCATGGATCATCAATTCCATTGAATCTGATTTTTCAGATTCAATTCTTTACTTGAAGACAGCCTATGAAGTTTGGGAAGATCTTCGGGAAAGATTTTCTCAAAGCAATGCTCCACGAATTTTTCAGCTTCAAAGAGAGATTGCCTCTCTCACCCAAGGCCAACAATCTGTGGCTGTTTATTACACAAAATTGAAGAGTCTTTGGGATGAGTTAGCATCCTATAGTTCTTCGACAATCTGCACTTGTGGCGCACAACATGAAACCAATAGACTTATGCAGTTCCTCATGGGATTGAATGAGTCTTACAGTGCTATTCGTGGACAAATCCTATTGATGAATCCACTTCTCTCCTACCGACAAGCGTATTCCTCGATCATCCAAGAAGAAAAAGAACGGGAGTTAGGCACTGGATCCCGCAGTCTAACTGAACCAGCAGCCATGGCGGTTCGCCATCAGCAGCCATCTTCCAAGAAGCAGCACCAACAGTCGCAGACCAGCAGCAACAGTCGACCTCTTCTTCACTGCTCTTACTGCGACGCTAAGTATCATACCGTTGAGACTTGTTGGCAGAAGAATGGTTATCCACCGGATCATCCCCGTCACAATCCCAACACGACACACAACTCCAAACAAAATGGTGGTGGCAGCGGCTTCTCTCGTAGAAGTTCTTCTGCTCATCACGTTGCTTCTACTCCCACCATCAAGGATCTTCAAGCTGCTGTGCCCAACCTGTCCGAGAAGCAATATGCAGACATCTTTTCTGCCTTGACTTCCAAGAATGACAAATCACAAGCTGCGAATGAAGCACCACAAGCCCATGCCGCTCTCACTTCTCCACCACCCTCAGGTTTGTCTCCGCTTGTTCCCGGTCGATGGATTATCGACAGCGGAGCAACGGATCACATCACTTGCTCATCTAGTTTATTGACAAATTCCATTAACAATACCTCTTTACCGCCTGTCTCACTGCCTAGCGGAGAGAATGCTTCTATTACTTCGATTGGCAATATTCAATTAAGTGATTTACTACAATTGAAAGATGTTCTATGCATGCCTTCTTTCCAAGTTGATTTATTATCTGTTGGAAAAATTACAGATGGGTTACATTGTTCAGTGACTTTTTTTCCCTCTTGGTGCATTTTACAGGACCTGATTTCGAAGGTGACGATTAGTGTTGGTAAGCGACGGGGCAATCTCTATTACCTTGTAGCGTTGGCTTCTACTTCCTCTCTGCAAAACCGACCCTCCTGTCACCTCATTACCGTTTCTGCTGACTTTTAGCACCGCCGTCTGGGGCATCCTTCTCTTGGGCGTCTACAATATTTAGCAAATCAAACCTTAAATTTCCCTTTTGATTCAAGTCATCGTTGTCATGTTTGTCCGTTGGCGAAACAAACTCGCCAACCTTTTAGTCGTAGCTCCATTTCAACTTCTAGTTTTTTTGAACTTTTGCATTGTGACATTTGGGGTCCTCATAAGACTGCCTCCCTTACTGGTGCTCATTATTTCTTAACTATCGTTGATGATTTTTCTCGTTTCACCTGGGTTTTCTTAATGCGACACAAACATGAAACACAGCCTACCCTCAAAACTTTTTTTGCTTATATTGAAACTCAATTTCACACCAAAATCAAACAAATTAGAGTCGATAATGGGGGTGAATTTTATTCCATGCGGGATTTCTTCTCTGACAATGGGATCATTTATCAACACTCTTGTGTTTACACACCACAACAAAATGGTGTTGTAGAACGCAAGCATCGCCACATCCTAGAAACTGCCCGAGCTTTGCGTTTTCAGTCTCATTTACCAGTTAAGTTTTGGGGGGAGTGTATTCTCACCGCCACTTATCTCATAAACCGTCTCCCTACACCATTACTTTCCAGAAAATCACCATTTGAGATACTGTACAACAAACCACCTTCTTATTCCCATATGCGTGTTTTCGGTTGTCTTGCCTATGCCACATCTGTCCATCCTTCCTCCAAATTATCTCCGAGGGCTCATCGATGTGTTTTTCTTGGTTATCCCCCAGGTCAAAAGGCTTATAAGCTTTATGATCTTGAGACACATAAAATTTTCACCAATCGGGATGTTATTTTTCTTGAAGACACATTTCCTTTTGATCCATCCACCACCGCTGCACCCTCCCCTCCCTTATCCGATTTACCTCATTCCACACCTTTACCCATCCCACTTGATCCCATCACCCTTGACCATTCCACCGCTACTCCACTAGATATTGTCTCCCACACTTCCACATCGCTTGACCCACCGCTTGATCCATCCCCACCGCCTGGCTCATCCTCACATCCTCCCACCTTTCACCCCCTCACGGACCCCCCCACGGACCCCACCCCTGACCTTCCTATTTCTACTCAACCCACCTGTTTTTCCACACTCCACAAGGAGCCCAATGTTCATCTCCGTGACTACGTTTGCTCGCAGGTGATGCTGCCCCCACTCCAATCTTCGTCGCCTTCGTCATCCGGTTCCACCAAAGGTACTCGTTATCCCATTTGTAATTCTATTTCCTATCACAGATATTCACCATTGCATCTTTCTTTTGTTGCTCACATTAGTCGAAGTGTAGAACCTTCTTCTTTTGCAGAGGCTCTTCAAGACCCTCATTGGCGCGTGGCTATGGATTCCGAACTTGAGGCACTTTCTTCCAACAATACCTGGACTCTTACTCCGCTTCCTCCCGGCAAGCGTCCCATTGATTGTCGGTGGGTCTACAAAATCAAGCATAATGCTGATGGTTCTATCGAGCGTTACAAAGCTCGTTTAGTGGCCAAAGGATTCACTCAAGCCGAGGGGATTGGTTATCATGACATTTTCTCTCCCACTGCCAAAATGATCACCGTTCGCTGTCCACTTGCTCTTGCCGCTGGTCAAAGGTGGTCTCTTCAACAATTTGATGTTCATAATGCCTTTCTTCATGGCGACCTTCAGGAAGAAATTTACATGTCCCCCCCTCCTGGTCTTCGGCGTCAGGGGGAGAACCTTGTATGCCGCCTCAACAAGTCCTTATATGGTCTCAAGCAAGCCTCTCGACAGTGGTTTGCAAAATTCACAGAAGCTATCCTTGCCGCTGGTTTTACTCAGTCCAAAGCAGATTATTCTCTCTTCACCCAAAAGAACGGTACATCCTTCACAGCTTTGTTGATTTACGTTGACGATATTATTATTACAGGCAACAATTTAGATACCATTAATGCTCTCAAACGGTTTCTTCATACTCGCTTTCGTATTAAGGATCTTGGCAATCTGAAATATTTTCTGGGTATTGAAGTTTCTCGTTCAAAAAGAGGACTATGTATTTCACAAAGAAAGTATGCCCTTGAAATAATCAAGGATTGCGGCCTTTTGGGTGCAAAACCAGTAGGATTTCCAATGGAGGAAAACAAACTTTCAGATAAAGGTGAATTACTCAAAGACCCATCTTTGTACCGAAGATTGGTTGGACAGTTGATTTATCTTATCGTTACTAGACCAGACATCACATACTCCGTGCATGTACTCAGCCGTTTTATGCATCAACCGCGTCAACCACATATGGATGCAGCACTTCAAATTGTGCGGTATTTGAAGTCTGCACCAGGTCGGGGCTTATATTTTCAGTCAGATAATAAGTTAACTTTGAGGGCCTTTTGTGATTCGGATTGGGCTGGTTGTCCGATAACTCGACGTTCTACGACTGGGTATTGTATATTCTTGGGGAATTCGTTGATTTCGTGGAGGACTAAGAGGCAGAAAATGGTCTCACTTTCTAGTGCTGAAGCCGAATAAAGGGCTATGGCTGGAACATGTTGCAAGCTCATTTGGTTACGGTATTTGTTAACAGATTTGCATGTACCCATTTCAGGACCTGCCATTATGTCTTGTGATAACCAGGCAGCATTGCATATTGCTGCTAATCCTGTCTTTCATGAGAGAACACGCCACATAGAGATGGATTGCCATTTCGTTCGGGACAAGATTTTAGACGGCTCTATAGCTACTCGATATGTCAGTTCTTCTCAACAATTGGCAGACATATTTACAAAGGCCTTAGGCAAAGAAAAATTTTCATCCATGTTAGGCAAGTTGGGAGTTCTTGACATCCACTCTCCAACTTGAGGGGGAGTGTTAGAAAGTCAATGTAACTAGATAGGAATGTTTTATTTAATTGATTTGTAATTGATACTTTCTGTTATCGTATTCCTAGTTTCTAGGTCTTCTTGTTGTACAAGGAAAGGTATTGTATATATATTGAGCATTCTATCAATGAAAGCATTCATTCTGGCTAAATACAGTTTTTACAAACACAACGGCGTCTGGCACGCCTTCCCATACAGTGCCTTAAACAGTGCCATATCGATATTGGAGTGGTAGCTGTTGTTGTAGGCAAATTCGATCAACAACAAATAACTATCCCAGCTACCCTTCCACTGGAGAACAGACACTTTCAACATGTCCTCCAAGGTTTGAATCATCATCTCTGATTTACTATCAGTCTGTGGGTGATAGGCAGTACTATACAACAACTGAGTGTTTATGGCAGTATTGAAAGCTCTCCAAAACCTAGAGGTGAATCTTGGATCTTTGTCTGAAACAATGGTGACTGGTACACCGTGGAGTTTAACAATATTATCAATGAATGAATTTCCACCTTATCTAGTGTGTAGGTTTGTTAAACATGTAAGAAATGAGCTGTCTTGGTGAGTCAGTCCACAATCACCCAAATGCCATCAAATCTCAACCATGTACTCGGCAAACCATACATGAAATCCAAGGTGATGTCTTTGCACTTCCAAGCTAGTATAGGGAGATTCTGCATTAGCCTTTCAGGTCTCTGTCTGTCCGCCTTCACCTGCTGGCAAATAATGCATATTCTCACATACTTTGCCACATCCTGTACCAGTAGTAAAATGGACGGATAATGTGGTACAATTTGGTGCTTCCTAGATGTATAGTGTACGCCGAGATGTGAGCCTCATCAAGAATTTCCCTCTTCACCACTTTGTAATCCTTAGGCACAGTTAACCTGTTTCCCATCACCAACGCTTTATCTCTCCAGATTTTTAAATCTTGTCTCAACCTATCCAGTACTTACTTATTTAGGTCTACACACTGGTGATCAAGTTCCTGAGCTTCCTTCACCATATCCACCAAGACATGTCTAACATGGAAGTGTACCAATAATGCTCCTTATGAATCTGGTGTCATGGTAAAGCCGGTTTCTCGAAGAGAAAACAATAGCGGAATATGGATGGCTCGAAGGGAGGCAAGTTATCCATAGGATTTCTGGCTAAGTGCATCCGCTACAACAGTGGCGTGTCCAGGATGATACTCGATAGTTTAGTCATAATAACTAATGAGCTTCATCCATCTTTTCTGCCTCAAATTCAGTTCATTCTAAGTGAAGACATGTTTCAGGCTCTTGTGATCAATGAATATGCGGCACTTCTCGCCGTACAAGTAATGTTGCCAGATCTTTAGAGCAAATACCACTGCTCCAAGTTCCAAATCATGAGTGGGGTAATTTCTCTCATGAGTTTTGAGTTGCCTGGAAGCATAGGCGATGACTTTCCCATGCTGCATCAAAACACAACCCAATCCCGACAGAGATGCGTCACCGTAGATCTCAAAGTCACCACCATCGTTCGGAAAAGCAAGGATGAGGGCATGAGTAAGATGCTGTTTTAGCTCTTGGAAACTCCATTCACAACACTCATCTTATTCGAATTTGACCCCCTTCCCAGTCAACTTAGTAAGAGGCAGAGCGATTGCCAAGAAGTCTTGTACAAAATGTCGGTAATAGTCTGCCAGCCCCAGAAAGCTCATCATTTCAGTAACATTCCTTGGTTACTCCTATGTAGACACTACCGAAACCTTCTGAGGGTCCACACTAATTCCCTCAGTAGAAACCCCGTGCCCGAGGAAACTGATATGGTTTAGCCAACATTGACATTTACTGAACTTTGCATACAGCTGATGTTTTCTCAACCTCTCCAACACCAATTTCAAGTGTTTCTTATGTTCAGCATTACTCCGAGAGTAGATCAGGATGTCATCAATGAACACAATCACAAACTGATCCAGATACAGTCTGAAGACTCTGTTTACCAAATCCATAAAAGTTGTGGGTGCATTGGTCAGTCCAAAAGGCATGACACGGAACTCATAGTGTCAATACCTAGTGCGGAAAGCAGTCTTCGGTACATCTTTGTTCTGGATCAGTAGCTGGTGATAACCTGAACAAGATCGATCTTAGAAAAAAACCTGAGCAGCCCTCAACTAGTCAAATAGATCATCAATCCGAGGTAGAGGATAACGGTTCTTCACCATCACTTGATTCAGTTGCCTGTAGTCGATGCAAAGTCTCATCGACCCATCATTTTTTCTGACAAACAATACAGGAGCGCCCTAGGAAGACATGCTGGGCTGGATGTAACCTTTATCCACGAGCTCCTGAAGTTGAATCTTCAATTCTCTCAACTCCACTGGTGCCATTCGGTACGGTGCCAAGAAAATAGGGTTAGTACTTGAAGTAAATCAATGGTGAATTCGATTTCCCTCGCATGTGGTAACCCCGCCAAATCCTCAAGAAACACATCGGTGAATTCATTCACCACTGGCACATCTCCAGCACACAAAGAAGGTTCACTATGTGTGACTACGTGAGCTAAGAATCCTACACAACATTTGTAATAGCTTAGTCATCTGAATGGCAGAAATAATACTATTTTGAATGATTCGTTATTCACCTTGAAACGTAATTGACGGTCGTCCAGGCCGATTGAACGTCACAAATTTCTCCCTACATTCGATATAAGCACGATGCCTGGATAGCCAATCTATTCCCAAGATGACATCGAACTCCGCAAGTTGGAAGGGAGTTAAATTAGCCTCCAAAATTTTCCCTTCAATCATAACCGGGCAGTCTTTAAACTCCTACAGTGTACATAAAATATCTCTAGGTGGTATTTGTATGAACATATCAAAACCAAATGAGGTAGGTTGCAGGTTTACAACCCGTGCAAATGGTGGAGATACAAATGAATAAGTGGCACCTGAATCAATCAGAACTCTAGCCCAATTACCATAAACAAGTAACATACCAGTAATGACTCTAGGATCCTACTCTGCCTCTTGTTGAGTCATGGCGTTGATAAACCCATGGACCTGACGTCTCGAACCACTGTTTTGGTCTCCCCGAGTCCTAGCACCCTGATTATTACAACCTACTCAATTCCCTTAAGTATGACTGCCTGAAGCTACTCCGGAATACTGCGGCTATTTTGAGCCATAAAATTGAGTACCCTGACCATCACTCCCACCATAACTCTAAGTATTAATACTGCTGCCGTAACTCTGAGTGCTCGGATTATTACTCTCACTGTAGCCCGAATCAGAAGCAAAACTATTAGATGGACGCGGAGTAACGCAATCATGGGCCATGTGTCCAGAGCCGCCACACCTGTAACATACATTCGGATCAGCCACACCGGGATTAAAATGGCTAAAAGATCACCTCGCCGACTCATCGTCTGAGCCCTCATTGGATGATCTCGAACCCTGACTCTATCGTTTGAACGACTGAGAGTGTTTGGGGCAGAATGAATTAGAAGAAGTAGAAAACTCTCTCATACTCTGGGATCGAATTCCATGACCTCGCTGATTCTAGTTCTGATTCCGAGGCTGGTTCTGACTTCGATGCTGGTTCTGACTCTAAGACTGATCCTAGTTAAGTCTGTCCCATCTCGACTGTTCGATCCTCAAGGTTTCCTCAATCATATCCTCGTATAATCTATGCCTCTGTGGAGCAAAAAACTCGCAAAAGTCTGGGTTCAAAGCAATTTGCAGCTGAATCATCATTTTCCGCTGGTTCCCATAGGTTCATTCATGGTGTCTTGATAGGCGTGGAAAAGTGCTATCAAACTATGTAATGCTTAGATCGCTAAAGAATTACGTGATAACCAGGGCTCTAAGAACTCTTGTCTCTTCCTCAACTGATAACCAGGGCTAAAAAAGTGTGCACTAAAAAGTCACTTGAATGTAGCCCAAGTCATCAAAGAATTACGTGGATGAGAGCTTGTCGTTGACTTCCACCAAAACCTCGCGTCCTCCTGAATGAAGTAACTAGTGGTATTCGCCCATTCAGACGCTGGGCAGCTCATGCTCTCTAAGGTATTCTCCATCTTTTCCAACCAATCCTCAGCCTCCTCACAGGCTCCAACTATCCTAAGTTATGTAATGTCGTGGCTACGAGCAATCTCCATATATGTACAACTCGGCCTATTACTACTTGGAAAAGCATTCCGTAAAGCAGAGGTCAACTACTGAATTCCTCCCATTAGACTAGAATGAGGTCGTCAAGGTACATTCCCACGAGGATGGTACATAATTCTGATAAGAGGCAAACAAGATTTAGAAAGACAAAAGACTATGGTTATAAGAATGCTCATGATTATCAAATGGAAGAATGAAGTCTTAAGTATGCTCTAATACCAATCTAACACGCCCCGATCCCAATGTTCGAGGGACATTGGGATGGTCATGTGTTGGCCGACACCCGAGGCTGACGAAAGCCATTTAATGAATGCATATGCCGAGAACATGTGAAAGATGCATATAAATTTCGTGTGAACTAAGCAAAGTAATATTCAAATACAAACTACTAAAATAATAAATAATATTCAACTGCCAACAATGAAAACATAGTGATAATGCATGACATGTTCAGAACATACATCTAATTCAGAATACAAGCGAAATATGCCATTACAAGTGGAGTCAAAGCAAAGAGGATGACGCGGTATCACTTGTAGGGGAATACCTTGTAGCTCGAGTCGTATGCCTCGTTCCTATGTCCTGAGAGGGCGCAAAACAAACATGACTGGACGAAGTTGATATATATATATATATATATATAATACTGAAACAATTATTCAATAACGTACTAACCCCCAAAGTTTTATTGAAATTCAATAATATAATATGTAATAGGTTTTTCCGAAAACTCTAGCATGCCATAAAACCTTACTCGTATATATGTTGTGCTAAATAGTGGTATCCTAATCGACTCGTAAGCCCCTACATCACCCGACCCGTAGGCCAATATAATATCTTTCGACTCGTAGGCCCCCACATCACCTGACCCGTAGGCCAATATAATATCTTCTGACCCGTAGGCCCCTACATCACTCGACCCGTAGGCCAAATAAATATCATCGCTCGTAGGCAGAACAATAACCACTAGATAAGCACAAAACATTGAATATAATCTTTCCAAACATACGTACATATATCTCAAAACATCTTCATAGTATATAGTCATCCATCATATATACTACAAAGAGTGTAAAAATATGTTCGTAAATATTATATAGTCATCCATCATATATACTACAAAGAACATAAGTTCGATAAATTCCAAAATATTCTCAGTAAAACATGATAATCATAAAGTGTAAATCTAATTTACTCATAAAACATAACCATTAAATCAAGTTTTTCATGTATGCATTTCTACTATTAAAAAATCCATTTTAGAAGGGGTCCACTCATAAATACTCTAACACACCCTGATCGAGATCGAGGCATGCTGGCCGTCACGTTCGGATGACGCATGTGAAATCCCGTTCCTGGATTTCACTGTTATAATCTAGATATTTGTATTATTGAGACTTTATATTATATTACGAGAAATTATATTAATTTATTTGAATTTAGATTTTAATTATAATAGTTACGAAATTGAAGTTTGGAAATTAATTATCTAAAATTCGTAGACCTTTCGAGGTCACAATTTATATTTTTGGATAGATCTCAAAACCATGAACGCATAGGCGAAAACCGTTTGCAAGTTCGAATTATAACGGTACTGTTACAGACATCTGAAGTTATGTTTCTAAACTATAGATTTTAATTTTCTTTATAACTCCCCGTGGAAATGGTGACCAATGAAAGATGAGGACCAGCACAATTATGTGGAAGTTTAAGGGGGCCAATTAGAAGTAAGGAAAGAAAGGAATGACCAATGAGGGAAAAAAGGATTTTTTTCCCTCCATTTCTGTGGACCTATTTATCCGCGCCAACCCGAAGTGGTTTCCGGCCACTTCCACCATTTTGTTTAGTTGAAATTCAACTATCCATCACCTGCAACCTCTTATACCATCTCCCATCTTCCATTCCCACCCAAATTTGAGGGTTTGTAGGTCCAAAACTATGTAAAACAGTGCGGGTGACCCATGGAGTTTTGGCAGCGATTTCGCCTTTCCGGCGAGTCTCACCACCCACCACCACCCTTAATCAACTCCCCTTGGACCCAAGAACAAGACCTAATTAGTTGTAGGGGCGTTGGGACATCGAGGAAGTCGAATCGAATAACGCCCATCTTAGGGTTTCCGGCGGGTTCGTGTGAAATTGGAGCTTTTCTCTGCCAAATTGAACTTGTCCACAGGTATGAAACTTGCTCCACTCACTAAGATCTACTTGCTTGTAAAATTTGGTAATTTTTGGAAATAGTTGAATTTTCCGGCGAGTCGAGACGGCCGACCGCCACACGCGGCGGCGCGTGGCCAGTGGGCCGACGATGTCTTTCTACTTTTCTAGGTCCAATTAGATGCCTTGAATTCATAATTGATATCTGTATGAAGTGGTTTGATTGTTTGAACTTAGTTTCATTATGATACATCATTTGATCAAAATTTGAATCGACGATCCGACCGTTGGATCGTGACCAAACTTTAATGTGTTATAAAACGTAATATTTGAGGATAGTTGGAACTGACGGATCGGGAATCCGACATACGGATCTTCTTGAATTGGATTTCTAAGTTAGGAAAATTAATTGTTAACCGCCACCTAATCCTAGCAATAGGCGAAGATCCAACTGTTGGATCACAATGAGATTTTAGTATGTTGTTCTTTGAGCATAATGTAGACCTTAAGGAGTTATGGATCTAGATTATGAGTGCGGATCTTTCGGATTAAATTGTGAGGGTGTGGACCCCACCGTTGATTTTTGTCAACAGGTCTTGAACCATTTGAATTACTAAAATTAGTATTACTAGAGACTCAGTGAAGCTTTGAGGACTTGTCTCGGTGAGTGACTTTAATAAATATGATATGGTGATTACCCGATTCTTGATATTAATATCCTTTGTGGATATGATATGGTTTTCTGTTAAAATGTGATTCTTTTATAATTGGCCATCGATCTATTTTTATTAAATGTGAATTGATTCATGGATTGGTAATATTTGTTGAAAAGTGATTCGAATTGCATATTGAAATGTTTTTTAAATTAAGGGTTAGTAGTGGACCATGACCCTGCTTGGTTAATCCGCATTGGGGGGTCACTAGTGGTCCTACTTGGTTAATCCGCATTGGGGGACCATACCAGATATAGATCGCGCTTGGTTAATCCGCGTTGGGTGATCCTTATGGCCATTTATACTGAGGGATGATCATACTTGGTTAATCCGCGTTGGGTGATCACTGCCTAATAGTGCTATAGGTCCGCGTTGGGGGGTCACTACCTACCTGATTATCTTGACCCTACTTAGTTAATCAGCATTGGGGGGTCACTAGTGGTCCTACTTGGTTAATCCGCATTGGGGAACCATACTATATATGGATCGTGCTTGGTTAATCTGTGTTGGGCAATCCTTATGGTTATGCATGATTAGGAGTGATCATGCTTGGTTAATCCGCATTGGGTGATCATTTCTTAACAGCTGTAGGAATGACTGTGCTTGGTTAATCCGCATTGGGGGTCACTGCCTACTTGGTTACTTTCTCAGGGGTGGCTCTGCTTAGTTAATCCACTTTGGGGGGCCACTTCTTGTTTGGTTACTTATGTAGCCTTCGGCCGAACTGCGTCACTCTAGCCCTAGTTTTTAATGTATATGTGAACGATGGTTTTTGGGAATCTTGGTGGTGGTTGGAATGGGAGAAGCCGTTGGATGTCTGGGTGACTCATTCGGAGTTTTCTGCAACTTGATTATGATTTCATAGAGCATGATTCTATACTTGATGTTATAGATTGTGATCGATAGTCTATTTTTATTGAATATCACATACTTATATTATTGTCACTCACCCGAGCTTCACAACTTATCCAAGTTCTGATTTGCCCAATGCACCATTTTCATGATGTAGGCACTGATTTTACGTGCGATAGGTCTGGGTAGATTACAAGAAACCGATTGATATTTTGGTTTCGTTGAATGGTCCGGAACCCGATGTGGTTGGATTCCGTTGAGTGGTCCAGAATCCTTACTCTTGCATATTTCCAAAAAGGTTAGTCTAGAACCCTAGATTCGAGTGAATGGGAATTATCCACATTAAACCTTATGAATATAAATTAGATTTGCCATGTTGTTACTCATAATGCAAGTAGGGAATTATATAGAGTTCTTTAATTAAATACGTGAAATGATATGTTATCGTATTGATTGATTAACGTAGTTAAATGCTAAGATCATCCATCCTTGATTCATGAATGGATTAATTGACGAGATTGTGGAACGACATTGGATACGATTATTATTATTATGATTATTTTAGTGATCAATGTGGCTTGAGAATAATATTGTGCTTCATTGGTTATTGGATATGTTACATGTTGTGGATGGAGGTATCATGTTGAAAACATAGTGATTTATGTGGTGGATGGAATGGAAACCTTAAATGTCATGTGGGTTTGTTATGTAAACATGAATCTAGTAATTCATGCTTGTTAAGCTCTAATAATTGATTAAGGAATGTTATTCTTTTCGATTTGAACGTATTGTGATAAACGTCGAAGTGTATTGAATGGTGAACTACGAATGGCTTGAATCCTATTGATGGTACGTATGCAGTCTAACGAGGAGGTTAGATGCAACCATAAAGTATACGAAAAATTACTATGTGATTCGATTTTCGAGTTGTGAATTGCAATATTCTAGAGGCAGGGTATGTTTCAGATATGGGTATTTAGCGACGTCACGTGTTGATCTTGGACGCATGTCGGGATCGGGCATGACAACATAGCCATGTGCACAGTGCGGAAGTGATAGTGATATGACAATGTGGGTAAATAAAAACCGAACTAGCTACTTTACACTAGGTAAGTATATAAGTACGAGTGTAAGTATTAGAGTGTAGGTATACATAATCAGAGCGTAAATACCAAAGTGCAGTCCAGCAGGCTAAATACTAAATTATACATGATATGAAAGAAAATCCTACATTGATAGATGTCTGTCAGAACCGCTGTAGAGTCATCGTGAGCCACCAACACGATCTTCTAACTAGAACTTGGAAGGGTGCAAAATAGAAAATGTGCGTGGGCAAAAATAAAACTTTTCAAAACCATTTCACTTTCAAAACATATAACTTCTCATCGTAAAACCTGTATAATTTCCTAGAAAATAACAATATATACGTATATGGAAATCAGGCTCGAGAGCAATGAAAACCATATATCAGCCGGAGTCACCTAACGTGACCTGTACGAATGGACCTATAGCTCATAATCAATTCCTGCACACGAGTAGGAACCACTATTGTGGTCTGTACGACAAGCTAGGTGTAATTAGATGCGTTCAAGTGATACAATCTTGTGAAGGCTATGCGAAGTATCGTAAGTCACCTACAAGTCGGAACCACCTAATGTGGTATGTACAACAAGCTGGCACCTGCCTTGGATCCAAGGTGAACGTGTGGTGCGGGAGGTGAACGATCACGTGAAGGCTAGGCCCTGGCCTCAGGCGGAGTACTAACACTAGGGTGCAGGATAATGAGCACTAAATATATCTCAACATAATCATACACACTACAATCACTATCATCAATATGTACTCACCTGAAGCTTACATGTGCGTCTGCAACACCATGCAATAATATGCATATCTATACTAATGCATATACTAAAATATAATGCAATCGACATGGCATTTAAAACATAATTTCATTTAAAACCATTTAAGCACATAATCAAAACCGTATAATAACTTCCCATACGTTGCTCAATTGAGGTGTTTGAATATACCATCGTGGCCTACTTAACACCACGAGCATCCCCATATTTTAGAATCATTTTTCGACGTCCCACATGCCTTCAAGCACCGGCCAAGGCACGGCCACACGCGCAGGCACATGCCTGGCACATGGACGGAATATTTAACGCCGTTAGAGAATATTTTGTTAAATAGTAGCATATGCCGTTAACTTTACCTGACGCCGTTAGTATATTCCGTCAAAGTTGATGGAATATTCTCCTTCCTTCTCCGATGGTTCGCCAGAATCCAGCGCCGGCCACCGCTGTGTCACAAAAAACTGGAAAATCGTAAAACTTCAATATCTTCTTCGTTTTCCAACCAAATTCCACAAATTTTATATCAATTTGAAGCCCTGAACTTAGAGGTCCTAAAACCGATGAAAAGTGGCTAGAAAATCCTTCGATATTCTGGCTAAGTTTGCAACTCATGGAACTAACCTATCCCAACGTCCAAATCCTCCCGAAAATTGTTCCCAGGTCTCTATAGAGTAGTTTTCTATAGAGTAGTTTTAAGGCTCCCTTAAGCTTTAAAACTTCGTGAAATAACCATGATCACAACGGAGCAACAGAGCACCACGCCGGAGCTCTTAGGTTCTCGGGTTCCCGTGATCCGTTCTTTGATCCAATGGTACGGATGAGTTCGTGAAGTCACCAAAAATACATTGGTGCAAAGTTCAAGCTCGATTGATGAAGTTTGGATGGTGTTTGAGAGTTGAAGGCTCGGATTGTACGGACAAGAGAGAAGAGTCGAGAAGAGAAAATGAGAGAAAGTTAGTACGTGTGGGTGTATGTGTGTTTTTTTGTCACGGAATTGGGCAGAAATAGAAGAGTATGGCCCTGATTGGGCCATAAGGTTTAGGGCTAACAATTTAAATAAAAAAAAACCCACAATTCTAATTGGACCCAAGAAAGTATGAGGTATGATGATTGGTCCAATTCCTTAGCTCAACTACACAATCGTTTATTCGTAATATTTTCGTTGCGAACCCAATTTGGCCCTAACTAATGTCAACGCTCTCGTGACGTCGCGTATAATTTACTCACGTCCGCTAAAAAAATAATTTAAAATTATAAACATACATTCACGTCACTATGACTCGAGGGTATAATCGTCAATTCCACACATACGAGGATAAAATATATATTAATTTGGGACGGGTCGTCACATACTCCGTCGTCGAAGAGCCGTACGAACTAGGCGGGATGAAAACGTCGCTAATAATTGCACATAAGCACATAAAGGGTCCAATTAACGGACGTCATAAACAGATTCAGGACGTCAAAAAACATAAAGGAGGACTTCGGGTACCCCCACGAGCCGGGAAAAGTTGGTCGGAAAAGTCGCTAACGCTGCCGGAAAAAGTCACCGGCAGCCCTTCACGCGCGGCCTGGGTTTCTGGGATCTTGTTGGGTTGGGTCAGATTCGGGTCTGGGCTTGGGCTTTAGGTATTGGGCTTGTAACCCAAGGCAAGGAAATGATTTTGGGTTTAAAGCTCAAAGGGCCGAAGGCCGAATGCCCGAGCTAACACAGCCCAAAGGCCTAAGGTCCAAAGGGTTTGGGGTTTCACAGCCTTGGGCTTGGAAGCCTAGCCCAAAGGTCTAAGTTAGGTTCCTAAGGGTTTTAGGTTTGGGTCGTTTGACCCATTTCTCGTCAGGAACGAAGGCCGGAGCCTCCCGAGCTCCGGTCAACGCCGATTGACCCATTTAACCTACGATCTAACAACTAAATTGAACATAGAGATGAGATTGAGGGTTTCTTACCTTCGATTCGCCATGAAATCGTTGAAGGTGGCTGAATCTTTGCTCGAAACCCATGGGGCTTGCCGGAGTCTCTAAACCCTTGCACTAGTTCCCTTGGTGCTGCACAAAGACGAGGGAAAGAGATGAGAGGTCCTCGTGAAGGTGGTGGTGGCGGTGGTTCGTCGACGATGGGTGTGTCGTCGGAGGGGTGAGAGCACAAAGAGGGAGAGAGAGATATGTGAGAGTGAGAGAGATCCGAGAGAAAGAAAGAACGAGTGAGCTGAGAGTTGACTCGGGGGAAGAAGAGAGATAATGAGAGGTAAGGTGAGGGTGCCACGTGGCAGGCAGGGAGAGGAGGAAAATTGGGAGAGAATCTAACAAGGGGATCCAGATTGGATAAAAATGAGGGGTTAAAATATAATTTCATAAATCGTTAAGGAAAATGTGAAATTACAAATAATTTTGGGGGTGGGGTTTCACATGTTTGTATTTGGGCTTATCCCTATTTTAGAGGAAGTTCTGCCCAATTTTCGGTATATTATATTAGTTAAAATTTTTAATTATAATTGCATGCATATTATGGCTTCGTCACCCATTTAGGTGATGGCCAATACACCTCGGTTTTGATGTCTACAGAACATCAGGATCGGGGTGTGTCAGATATGGCCAGAGACTACAAGATCATGTACACTACTAGAACATTCTGCTTAAATTGTGAAGTCAGAGATTCCTTTCTATATATTCACTTGTCTCTTGGTTATAGTGTAGAATCACAAGGTTAATATCTAATCCACAAGATAACTATCATGCTTCAGGTAAAATGACTAATTCTGCATTATTGCAACCCATGAATACTTAATTTGACATGAATAAGTATTAGGTGTATATTTAACAAAAATTATTATTTGATCGCGTTCAGTAGTATTTTTTCCCTAACAAGTACGTATGTATATGTCTTAGTGTCAACAGACAACAACTTGAGACGTGTTAATAATGTCCAATTAATGATTCTATGATTAAGAACACTTCGAAATATGTAAGTCTTTCAAAATGTGTCTCAACAATCTAAGTTTACTAGATTCACTATTCCGAACATAGTGACCCATGCATATTCTTTTGGACTCGTTGTAAATTACGATAAATAATATACGATAAGCTTTACAGGTTATATCAAAACTAGGTAATCAGTTACATGAAATAATCTAAAAAAAATTGCAAAACAATTAACTTTATGGGAATACACCTAACAAGTGATGGATCAATTAAATATGAGCATGCATGGGAGACAAAGACGTAAGTAACATTTGAGAACGAGACCATTCATCCAAATCGACCAAATAAGAAATGAAACCAATCACTTGTTGACTAGATCCTCTAGATCAAAGGTGTTTGGCCATATTTTTAAGTGTCATTTTCGTCTTAGTCCAATCAAGTAGTCGCAATAGTTACACGATTAGCCTATTAGGAGAAGGTGTAGGCACCTGTCGAGCAATCCCAATCAAATGGAATAAATATCACCGCCCAAAATTATGTGAATTATCATTATTTTTCTTTTTTATAATGAAAAACATTTAAACTAGAGGGTGAGTGGTAGGTGAATAAATTAAAATCATAATTGTCATTTACAAGATTGAAACTTTTTTCATTTATAAAAACAAAAACAAGGGAAAATTTAATATTAGTCCAATCTCATACCCTAGCTTTTTAGTTGTTTTTTTCAATTAGATCCAATGACTATAATTCCATATCAATATTGTCATTCCTTGTTTTTTTTTGCTTCCTTTTTTTTCATTTCAAAGTTATCATTAATCTAATCATTAGTTATAATTCATAAGTTATGTAACCCTTCATTGTCTTCCTCTTCTCTTTAAAATTATGGATACTTTAACTGCTAACGTCTACTTACTAGATCTCACCTGTAAGGCTATTAAGATGTAATACTAGTGGATTATATTCAAAACAGGCATATAAAAGTGGACCCATATTAAAAAACCTAAAAAAATAAAAATTACTACATTGTAGTAGTAAGTGCCAATGTAAATTAACACTTTTCTTTTACATTATAATTAGAATGCTTGGCGAAACAATATTGGAAATAAAATGAATTAAGACAGCAGCTACTTGATCATATTCTGAACCAGCAAGACCCAAGGGGGGGCCAACCCAACCGAGCATGTGGGGGACGAAGGGAAGCCATTAATGCGGCAAACTTCCCACCACCCAATGCGATAGAATTGAAAACATCGATTTCAAGTATTTTCCCCATAGAGCATGCTTAGAATGAATCATCATCACAACACACAAAGGGCGGATGCGCATATACATGTTTATGAGATATGTATAATAATAACAAAATTACTGTATATCAGTGAAATGCTTCAAGTTTCAATTCTTTTTCTTCTCCTCTGGACGGATGTTGAACACTCTTATGATCTTATCTAAGTTATTGTTTGGGTGCCATTATTGGCATTCTAAAAATTTTATTGTGCATTCTAAACTTTTTATATTTAAAAGAAAAATGTATTTATTAGGAGTGCACAA
Organism: Malus domestica; assembly: GCF_042453785.1. Lineage (NCBI taxonomy): Eukaryota > Viridiplantae > Streptophyta > Magnoliopsida > Rosales > Rosaceae > Malus > Malus domestica. The sequence goes on from NC_091670.1 coordinate 6,993,090, forward strand.
TGAAATTTTTGAATTACCAATAATAAAATTAATACTTGAAAATACTATATCATGTAAACTAATACAGGGAGCATAACTAACTACTTAATGAAATGCAGGACGATAGAGTACGTAAAAAATCATTTTCACTTTATCAAATGACGTGTTATTTTTTTGTGCAAAAAGTAAGACATTTGACGCCTTTGAAATTATGTTTTATGTTTTTCATCTTTAATCCCCACCCAAAAGCATTAAAAAGTCTTGTTTTTTGTGTACAAAATAACACATGGCACTTGATAAAGTGGGAAGGTTCAAATGCAAAGATTAATGTAAATGTTGCCAGCACTCCCCAACAAAATATTGTTGGAATTAAAAGTAAACTGATTTAGTTAAATCTGTTTTAATTTTGGCTGAGGCATTAATCTAGTTGTTACAAATGAATCGCCCAGATTAGTTTGTTGAGTCCTTAGGCTTAGATGTGAGCAAGTGGCATTGTCTCTTAGGGCATTGTCTTGGATGGTTAAGATGCGAGCATACACACTCTCTTGTGTTTAAAGAAATCTTTCGTCGAATTGTGAATCAGGAGACATTCAAAGGAGCTATCTATTCCAAAATGAATTTCGACGTGAAGGACAAGCAAAGGTAAGTGAAACTTCAAAATTTACCCCCGTTAATTTGAATACATGAGGATGAAGGATAATGAATTATTATATGATTACTTAACTAGACTATTCGAATTGCTAAATCAAATGAAATCTATGGTGAGAATCTAACTCACTTGTCATCGCACTTGGTGCGATGGCAAGTGCCTTCGCCCATAAGCGGTAGGTCTCGGGTTCGAGACTTGGGAGCAGCCTCTCCATAAAATGGGGGTAAGGCTAGTCGACATTCACCTCTTCCAGACCCTGCATAAAGCGGGAGTCTTGTGCACTGGGTACGACCTTTTTAGTCTATCTGAGGTGTATGACCTAATCTGTGTAGTAATTGAAAGAACTTCTGATTTAAATCCTATCATTGTACAAGAGGTAGTTGGATCACTCAAGAGTTATGACCATTGGCTAAATAGACATGTTGAAGATGCTATGAACTTTGAAAAAGCTTTTGCAAGCATGAGCCCTACTCCAAAAGCTTAGAACAAGCCCTTTGTTCATGGAGTTGCTAGCAAAGCAAAGAAGAATTGGAAATCAAAATACAAAAAGTGGGAAACCAAACTCAACCAAATGAGAGGGAAGATAGAGCTATGGATTTGGATAAACCAAGTGTATCATCTGTGACAATGCTCACTATGGGGAGCGTTGGTTCAATGAAAAGGTTAAATGTCGCCACTATGATAAGTTTGGGCATATGATGAGAGATAGCCATCAACCAAAGAAGGGTCAAACGGAAAATTATGAGAACCAAGTCCAAGATTCTACAATGATGTTTTATTCTTGTTGCAAACCTAGAAGTGGTTGCAGTAATCACAAGACCAGTAATGGGTCTCTCCTTATTAATATTGACAGAAGTGTGAGGTGCAAAGTAAAAATGGGCACTGGTGATCTTGTGAAATCAATTAACAGAGGAACTTTGATTGTAGAAACCAAGACTGGTTACTCTTTGGTGGTTTCATGACTTTCATATTTGGAGATAGAAATTTACATCTTTCCCATTGGGGTAGAATAAAAATATATATCTCCCATAAATGTAAAATGAGATGTAAATCTGGCTTTACATCGCAAATTTGTATCTCTTCATTAGAGATGTTGTTTTAAATGTGTACTAACAACCAAGTCTTTGAATCGCCATTTGAGATTTAAAGTTTATACTTTGGTTAATGACAATACACCTATTACAATACATACAACTATTAATTGATTTAGTCACAGACTGAGGCAAAAGACATGGACCTCAGACAATCAAATCAAGTTCATGATAGGGGTGCTCGATCATGGAGATAATCTATCACTTACAAAGATCGATGGAATGATATAGAGATATGAGAAAGAATTTGTACATGGTCTTTATTGATTTAGAAAAAGCGTATGAATAGGTCCCGAGAGATTATTTGAAGGATTCTAGAAAAGAAGGGAGCACGAGTAGAGTATATCCAAGCAATAAAGGATATGTATAATGGAGTAATGGCTGTAATAAGAACTCTTGAATGACAAACCAATAGTTTTCCCATAACGTAGGCTTACATCAATGCTCATCTTTAAGTACCTTTCTGCACTGGTACTAGATGAGTTAACATGACATATTCAAGATGATATCCCTTTCTATATGATTTTCACAGATGATATAGTGTTGATAGAGGAAACTCATAAGGGAGTAAATGCAAAGCTTAACCTTTGGCATGAAGTGTTAGAATCAAAAGTGCTTGGCCTAAGTAGGTCAAAGACATAATATATGGAGTGCAAGTTCAGTGGGAACATGTGTTCAAATAAGATAGGGGTGAAAATTGGAGATCAAGAAGTACCAAAGGGCTAGTGCTTTCACTATCTTGGATATATCTTGAAAATGAATGGAAAATTAGATATAGATCTTACCCATAGAATACAAGCTGTATGGATGAAATGGAAGAGTGCATATGCCACTAAAGCTCAAGAGAATTTTTTTTAGAATGGCAATGAGGCTAACAATGTTTTATGGCACGGAATGTTTGGCGGTCAAACATCAATATGTGCAAAATGAGTGTAGTGGAGATGAGAATGCTTCGTTGGATGTGTGGACACACGATAAAGAACAAGATAAAAAACAAGGATATCCGAGGTAAAGTAGAAGTAGTCGCAATTGTAGATAAGATGAGAGAAAATCAGTTAAGGTGATTTGGACCTGTAAACCAAAGACCTACAGATCCTCTGGTTAGAAGATGCAATTATGAGACGAAGACCCAGGGTAAAAGAGGTAGAGAAAGATCTAGTAAGACTTAAAAATAGACTCTAAGAAAAGACATGGAGCACTTGGAGCTAACAAAAGACTTGGCACAAAACCGAGCATAGTAGCATTGTAGAATTCATATAGCTGACTCTACTTAATGGGATAAGACTTCTTGTTGTCGTTGTTGTTGTCATACTCATCTCTCAAATGTTGAAATTATCTCCATTTGTTAACTGCCTATTTCATTAATCAATGAGACTCACACAACATATCTTTTTGTGCAATCAAGCTACATATATTTATTTTACTTTGGAAAAGGAAGTGATTTCTACACACAATTTTTTTTTCTCTCATGTCATCCACACTTATTTATGTTTGTCATTCTAAATTATATAAATTAAAAAAAAAAATCAAATGACAAAAATAAACAAATGTGTGGGTAAATATTTTTTCTTTCATAATACGTATTATTGAGTGATCCGAAAAATTAACAGCTTAAATCTTATATTAAGATCTAGTGGATATTTTCAACAATTAAATCTTGCATAAAATTCGTACAACTGAATCATTGATGTAGCATTAGAGCCCGGAAAAAAATAAAAGCGGTGTACGTAATCAATTCCGTTTGACAGAACAGAAAAATGGAAATGAGGGTAAACAGAGAATAATGGATGGAAGGTAAGAAACTGAATCTCCGAAGTTCTTTGTGCAGTGCGCGTAGGGAGAAGAGAACCAACTCAACAGTCAGAGAAAAGCAAAGAAAGGAGGCTGCGAGTGATCCAAAACAGTACCTACTATGCCCATTACACCACAGCCTGTAACAACTCTTGCAAACCTCTTAAGAAGCCGACAATTGAACATAATTCCAAGCACCCCATGTGAGTGAGACCATTCTCTCTTCCCTTTTTAGTCTCAGTTTTCACTGCGCTATCTATCTGCTTTCTGCTTTCTGCTGCTCTCTCACTTTCACTGCTCCTATTTGTTGCTACTTTCCCGAGAAAATTCCAGCTTAAATTTTCTGGGATTTCTTCAAAATCATGTGGGATTCTGAGACTGAGTTGGTTGGAGGAAGAGATTATGGGAATGGAGTTCTGAGTTCAACCAAGCAGAGTGTTAAGACTGATGGCTTTGAGCTCAAAGGCAACTCTTGGTATGTACTATGAACTCTCAGATTATTACATTAATTAATTAATTAAAGTCTGATTAAGCGAGATGTTAATCGTCCATCATGCATGCTTTGTTTTGCATATCTTTGATAGGATATCAATTCAGAAAGTTGATTAAATTATTGAGTGGGTTTGTTTGTTTATTTAAATTAATAGGTATGTTGCAACTGATATCCCAAGTGACCTGCTGGTTCAAGTTGGGGATGTCAATTTTCACTTGCACAAGGTAAAGTATGCTAATTCTATTGCACAAATGCTTAAAACTTCACTTCTTTCAAACCCCTGAATTCTTTCTTGTCTAATAAATTTGGTACTGGTAAATATTGAGGCAATGAAATTTTGTGTCTCTGTTGTCCAAGTATCCCCTGCTTTCTAGGAGCGGAAAGATCAACAGAGTTATGTATGAATTACGCGACCCGGACTTGAGTAAGATGGTTTTGGATGATGTTCCTGGTGGACCGGAGGCCTTCGAGCTAGCTGCAAAATTCTGCTATGGAATTGCAGTTGACCTAACAGCAGCAAATATTTCGGGCCTGAGATGTGCTGCAGAGTACCTTGAAATGACAGAGGACTTGGAAGAAGGCAACCTTATTTTCAAAACCGAGGCATTTCTTAGCTATGTGGTTTTATCCTCGTGGAGAGACTCCATTGTTGTGTTGAAGAGCTGTGAGAAGCTGTCACCGTGGGCAGAAAACCTTCAAATTGTCCGAAGATGCAGCGAGTCTATTGCCTGGAAAGCTTGTGCTAATCCGAAAGGGATAAGATGGGCATACACCGGAAAGCCAACAAAAGTTTCTAGCCCAAATTGGGGTGACATGAAGGACTCAAGTCCAAGTAGAAGCCAGCAGGTCCCTCCCGATTGGTGGTTTGAAGATGTTTCAATTCTTAGGATTGATCACTTTGTCAGGGTTATCACCGCAATTAAGGTAAAGGGGATGAGATTTGAACTGATTGGAGCTTCAATTATGCACTACGCATCTAAGTGGCTTCCAGGTTTGATCAACGAAGGAACGGGTGCTGCAGATGAAGGAAGCAACAGCAGCAATAGTACAAGTAATAGTGGCAGTAGTTGGAAAGGTGGACTTCATATGATTGTGGCAGGAAATAAAAATGAGCCTGCAAATGTTCAGGCCAAAAATCAACGGATGATCATTGAGAGCCTTATCAGCATAATTCCACCACAGAAGGATAGTGTCTCGTGCAGCTTCCTGCTTCGGCTTTTGAGAATGGCAAACATGTTGAAAGTAGCACCTGCTTTGGTAACTGAGTTGGAAAAACGGGTGGGAATGCAGTTCGAACAGGCTACATTGGCGGATCTTCTTATTCCTTCGTACAATAAATGTGAAACTATGTACGACGTGGATCTTGTTCAAAGGCTTCTGGAGCACTTTCTGATTCAGGAACAGACAGAAATTTCGAGTCCAAGGCCACAATCTTTTCCTGGGAAGCACTATGATGACCTTCAAAGGGGTACCGGCCCAAATGCTAAGATGAGGGTAGCTAGGCTTGTCGATAGTTATCTTACAGAGGTGTCCAGAGATAGAAGCCTCTCCCTAACAAAGTTTCAGGTACTGGCAGAAGCTTTGCCCGAATCTGCAAGGATCTGCGATGATGGACTTTATAGAGCAATCGATTCCTATCTTAAGGTACCTCCTCCTCCTGAAATTACATGCATGTTTTGAATATACAATGAAGGGAAAACAAATAGATATAAAGTTTGCTACATAGAGAAATGTATCACTCACATTATTTAGTGCAGAGAGCTTCAATGTTATTAGTGGCCTTTGAACAATGGATGTATGCTCGTTCTTAGCTTGCATAACGATGGGAGAGCGTTATTGATTTGAATATTTGAACTATTTATTGCTAATTAGCTAGTAAGTTTACATTTTCAGAGGTGAATGATTATGAGTTCTACCGATATGTATAGCAAGCACTGCAAGTCAGCTTTTGTGATCATGACTTGAAAGCACAACTCAAAAATATCGTTTTCCACTGGTTTATATAATTCATGAACAATCATTGGGAAATTATTTTAGTTTTTTCTCATAAATCGTTACGCCATTTTTGTTGATGAATTGCTTCAGATTAAGATTTTTCATCACTTTATCAATTTAACAGGCCCATCCAACACTTTCTGAGCACGAAAGGAAGAGGCTTTGCCGGGTGATGGATTGCCAAAAGCTATCAATTGATGCCTGCATGCATGCTGCCCAAAATGAAAGGCTCCCACTTAGAGTGGTAGTGCAAGTCCTTTTCTCTGAACAAGTTAAAATAAGCAATGCATTAGCCACAAGCTCCCTCAAAGAAGCTGGAGACTCTCAGTTTCAGCCAATGGTTTCCAATCGAAAAACACTACTGGAAGGGACCCCGCAGTCATTCCAAGAAGGATGGGCTGCCGCTAAAAAAGACATTAACACGGTGAAATTCGAACTGGAGAGTGTGAAAGCCAAGTACGTAGAGCTCCAGCATGACATGGAGAATTTGCAGAGACAGTTTGATAAGATGTCAAAGCACAAACAGACATCAGCATGGAGCAGTGGGTGGAAGAAACTAAGCAAACTCACAAAGAACACAAATCTAGAGAACCAGAACATCGGGCTGGAGCACACAACGGCCGCAGATCAGCTGAGTAGAAAGACACCTAGGAGGTGGAGAAATTCCATCTCCTGAAAATAAGAAATGATTGAACGAAAGAGATTTACGTCTACATGTTTGACTATGTGTTCCAAAGGTTTTCTTTAATTGTTTGAAGGATTTTTCTTTCTTTTTTTATATTTTTCATTTATTTCAACAGGAATTGGAGATCTCTTTTCTGTAGCAATTGTTCCCAGAGCCTAGCCGATGAACATCAGCATCACTGAAATTTGATTGTATTATGGGAGTGTTTTCTTCTTGTGTCAATGCTAATATCTGTTTGTTTTTTCTTTTCCAATGGGGGAGGAGCAGGCTGAATTACCCGAATTCAAGGAGAGTGCATTTCTTGATTGATTTATTTATTATTACAATCGATATTCTATGCTAACAACATAGATAATCCACCACTTTTTGCTTTTTTATTATATTTTTTTTTTTATTTCAATTTTTTCAATTTTTTTTTTAAATTTGTTGTCAGCTAGGCTAAATTACCTCTTCGTCAACAGTCGTGTGCGAGACACCAACCCTCTCCCAAAGGAAAAATGACCATTGTACCTACAAGGTTCTAAATGACGCTAAGCGCTAGTCGGGCAATGGGCGCCTAGGTGGACTAGGCGGATTTAAGTAAATCCATTATATTTCGTGTAAATAAGTGTCTGTTTATACTTAAAATATATAATTTCATCATAAACTACAAAATAAAATGACATATGTATTATGAAGTATTGGAACATAATGAAAACATAGGGAACAAGCATATAGTGTGTGCTCATTTAAGTATTCAACAAGTCTCTTACAATTTATTGAAAAAAAATAAATGCAAATTGAAAGTTATTTATTTTCTATCTAAGTGAGTCGCAACCTAAGCATGTGCCTAGGCGGGCACCTCAGTTGGTCTAGGCACCATTTCTTAATTTCAAACGCTTAGGCATTAATCAGGGCGGTGGCCGGCCGCCTAGCGCCTAGGCGGAGATTTTTAGAACAGTGTGCATCTAGAAACTCTCTGTTGGTCCCCCTCTACTAGATTTTATTAATAATATGAAGAAAAAAGAATAGGTAAAACAAGCGGGGGGGGGGGGACTATTAAGTTGAAGATCCAATTAAGACAGAATTGCAATGCAATACAGTCATTATCTATAGCAAGAGTTTATGTCAAACCCCTAATGTGGATATCAAAGTTCATATGATTCATAATGAATATAATTTACGACTCTCTTATTATATTCAATACTTTGCACAAAGATTTCCAAATCATATCTTATAGTATTCTCCTTCTTTATCGAAGGTAGAGATTCCTTGTTGTACACTTACATGTCTCTACGATTAAGTCTAAAACCCCAACAATGTGTGGAAAAAAACCCTACAGTTATAACGCATCGTCAAATGATCAAAAACTTCACCATAAGACAACTGTGGTGTTAATTGCATTATTGCAATTTTGGAGTTTCTTATTTGACATGTCAACAGTGTTCTAAAAAGCAGCCTAGGCGCTAGTTGTTGCTCAGCTGCCGCGATTAAGGTAGGATCGGAAGAAAAATTGGCAGAGGAATTAGGCAAAGCCTAGGCAGCCACCTGGGTGCTCTAGGCGGTGTAGGCAGTCTAAGGCGAAGTCAAGGCCGCTTTTAGTGTGATGCGAATCCCAACTTTAATAAATTAGCCATGGTTGCTGAGCTTGGTTTCGGCGGACTTGCAGGCACACTCACCATCGCAGAGAAGAAGAAAGTGAACAATTAACCCTTATCTTTTAATTTGACACGGTGTCATTTTAGTTTTCTTTAAGTTTTCCTTACTCTTTACATGTGGCTTAGTAAGTGCCACTATTTTCGCCCATAAAGAAACAAGGAACCAAAAAAACACTATGTCATACAATCCTGATAGCACTTTAATTGAAAGAAAATGGTACTAATCGACAAAATCAGAAGAAAAAAAAAAGAAAATGATACTATTGTTGCAGTCCTATTAGAATAGGAATGTGATTGTGTAAATCCTAGTATTTCTTGGAATATCTCTTATATTCCTATTAGGAGTTGATTACCTATTAACTGTTGTAATCCTAAAGAGAAAGGTTTTTACCTATCCTACTACTATAAATAAAAACACAATAGGGTGGAATAACACACACCTACAATTACACATCTCTCTCTTCTTCTCTACTATTGCACCACCTTTCTCTCTCTATGGCCTCCATAATTGTTCAGTAAATTATGCCTACAACACGTTATCAGCACGCTCTTAACGCTACGCTAAAGAGAGTTTATTCTTCAATCAGGGGAGTATTACGTTTTAATCATTATTTTTATGATTAATTTATTATTTTGAATTGATCTACATGTTATTGATTCAATTTCATTTTTCTATGTTGAACGTGATACAGCGCATTGGAGATGTAATTCCGACTTTATGCGATACAAATTCAAAGGCTTTTGATGTTTTCTGTCAATCAAGTACGCTTAAAATAAAGTAAGATATTTGAAATGACCTTGAAGCATGAAAACATTCCCATGACGCATGAACCCCATATGTTTATATTTTCATTCCAATATATATATTGTATATGTTCATATATTTGTTTCATACATTACGCAATTTTTGTTATGTGGAATTTGTGAGTCAAAGAATCGAAATAAATTAGAAGCAATTTAGGGTTTTTTCAAACCTTAGATTCGAAAAAAAAAAAACCAAAATTGGGTAATTTTTTACAGCACCACCACGGCGCCATCATATGATAGACCTTGGGATAGTGTTTCAACACCTTGGACCTTAAACGCAGCCCTCTGGGCTTGCTGCTTCCTCTCGGACCCAACCAAGCTTTGGCTTGGGTTGCTTGATCCACAGGCTTAAAGCCCTAGTTTGCTAAACCAGCTCCCTGCTACGACCTACGCCAGCTTGTTGCTAGGCTCTGCCCTAAGCCATAGCCCCCGAAAACCTAAGCTAGCCTATGCGGTTGGGCTTCTTCCCTAGGCCCAAAAACAAAACTAGCCTGCAGCTAGGCTTATGCATTCACACCTGCATGCCCTTTGGGCTTGCCCCGTGTGTTTGACTGGACCTAACATGCCCGCCTTCATGGCTGGGCTTACCCAATTTGACCCGTGGCTTGCAGCCATAATTTGGGTTGCTTCTAACAGCCAACCCGAGCCTAAAACGCCTATAGGGCCTTGCCCTACTCACAACACCCATACCCACCGTGTGTGGGTTATGGTATTTCGAATCCAATACTAATTTTTGGCATTCTAAATAATTTTTAACCTGAATATTAATATTATTTTTGCTTCTACGATCGACCATGTTTGGTCCCGATCTATTGAATTAATTAAAAGTAACCTACAGTCCATTAATCTGATAATAAATCCAAAGTTATTGACCTGAAGATCACTTTTAGACATTAACGATTCAATATTTTATTTCTTTTCTTTGAACCGTTGACTCATTTTCGTAGTCCTAAAGCGATCACACTTGAGTTCCTAAAGAAACTCAAATCCACTACACTTTCTTTATTATTGCATTCTATGTTCTTACAGGAACTTCTCTTTTATGAACTAAATGTTCATAAACTAAATTGAACCTGTAGTTTCAAATTTATTGCCTTTGAAAACCCAAAGATTTCATAAAACAATACACCCATGAAAACCCAACGTTTTTCATGAAAACCATGTCTTAGAACTCAAATGTTCTAACTTTGATGCTTATGGATGATTCATTCCCATAGCACCAATCACAATCTTATTCCTCAAAATCAATGGATTGTCAAACCGTCACAAGTTCGATTTCCCTTATTTGGATGTTTCTAATAGAAGCCATTTTATATGTGGATGCAAGACGTGAGTCTCCACTTAACTATCAAGAAGCTGAGAAACCATTGAAGCTAACAATGGCAAGGAGCTGAATAAGCCTCCACCATGATCTTCATTCGAAGACTTATACCTGAAGCATTACAAATGGAAATCCCTCCCTAACGAGGATTCCATGGCTATTTGGCTCGCTCCTATGGACTAGCTAATAATGAAAAACATTGCCTGAAGCACACCATGATTACTTCTATGAATGAGTAAAATTCTGAAGTTTATAAATCCGATCGAATTTTGACTGGAGAATACCTTTCTCATCCTTCCATGTTTCTAACTCGCTCCTGAAGCAGCAGTGTAAAAAGCACAAGTTTACCAAATTCTCGGATCTGATTACTACCACCAACATATGGTAGAATCAGGGCCTACCAAGGTGTGGTAACATGTCCAAAGCATGATCATTGGCACCTAAGACCTAAAACTTCAAGAATAAGGGATAATATTCTCGAACCTCAACCCTGCAGAATCTACTTCCGCCTCGATGGAATAAATCATTGGTTATGCACCTGTTCGTGCCTCTACCAATGTCGTTGAGAGGTACCATTCTAGTAGTCAATATGTGAGATTAATTTTGCTCCACCGAACATGAATGACCTTGTTGGCTGAATCCAGCCTAGTAACTTTGGATTACTTTGAACATTTTTTCATGTTCTTGGATTCAAGTTTGGTGTATGTTTTACTTATGGATAATCTTATTGATATTGTGCTCGAATATGAGTTAATTGAATCATATTTCTTAATACATGTGACCAATTCAATTAAACATGTGATTAGGTAGGAATGTGGGAAAGTTAGTTGTCTAGATGAATGCATACTACGCACACTAACTTTACACCTTGTTTGTACCATACTTGACCAATCCCGAAACTACTGAGCACCGGTCAACGTTATACTGTCAAGGACCCAGAAGAGTTTCCCTCCAATTAGGAGGCCAATTACAGTGCAACACATGTCGACATCAGAAGCCAATCATAGCGCGACACGTGTCAACATCAGAAGCCAATCATAACATGACACGTGTCAATGTTAGAATGAAACTAGAAACTCTCTTCTATAAATAGAGATCATTCTCTCACAATATTTCCTAATGTCATTTGTACTAAATCATTCACTAGTACTCACCAAATGAGAGCTTGAACCTATGTACTTGTGTAAACCCTTCACAATTAATGAGAACTCTTCTACTCCGTAGACGTAGCCAATCTGGGTGAACCACATACATCTTATGTTTGCTTCCCTGTCCCTATCCATTTACATACTTATCCACACTAGTGACCAGAACAATCTAGCGAAGGTCACAAACTTAACACTTTATGTTGTAACAAAGTCCTCACTGATTTTGTGCATCAACATTTGGCGCCGTCTGTGGGAACGACACTTATTCCCACTCTCTTCAGCTTTGTCAAGCTGGTTTCCACTATCCGTACACTATCTTTTGACCAGGCATCCCTCTCCAACATGGGGAGCGAAGGAAGCCACAACACACAGAATGACACCCATCTTGCACCTAGTGCGAAGCAATGAAAGAATGAAGGAAAGAAGGTTGCTCTTCAAGCTAAAGTCGATGAGTTAGAAGCTCAGAATAACAAGATAGCAATGAAGAATGAGGTTCTCCAAGAGCAGTATGAGAAGCTCTTTGAGACGCTCCATGAAACTAAGCGTACTCAAACACATGAGCTCGTTGCCCCTGTGGACATCAACCGTCATCTGGGTGCCCCCCAACACAGAGGGTCACCTTCCTTCGACATGGGTATCCCTGATGAGGAGCGAGCTAATCATCAAAACATTGATCAATATGAGACTTCTCTCAACCCAGCTGCTTCGACCTGAAGCAGGAAACGTGGAGGAAGACACCTCCTTGCATAAGGGTTGGAAGGATCGAAAGCCATTTATTGTGACTGCCGAGACTTCCTAAAGTAACGTCGAGAGAATCCCCTCCACATATGCTCGAAGATCAATGACCCAAGGGTTTCTGAAAGACTCGATCCCCTCCCACGACCCAGGCCAGCTGCCAATCTAAGGAAGGAACGACATGTCCTAAAGGAACATGAAGGTACAGGGGACTCTGAGGTATTTCGATAGACTCACCCTAGAAGTCAGTACGGCAAGTCCAAGGAAAAATCACACGCGCTTGCTCAAACTTTCCTACTTCTAAGAGGCGATGAAGACTTACGAAAGAAAATTCCAATGGTACATGACTCTACTCAAGATCCCTTTGTCCTACAGCTCCTTGAGGAAGTAAACAAGTTGAAGGCCAAACGTCAGGCAGAGATACCTGACTGGAACCAACCCAGGCCTGGCCCTCTCACAAGGAGGATCATCGACACCCCCCTTTAAGAGAAGACAAAACAAAAGCTTGGTTTACAACTCTATACTGGAAGGGATGACCTAATTGAACACATTAATCTCTTTGAGTCTACCATGGCATATCAGGTGCATACCGACGAAGAGCGATGTCTTCTCTTCCCCTCCACCCTCTCTGGCGGAACTCTAAACTGGTATTGCCGTCTTCCACCTGAGACAGTAGACTCAGTTGAGGAACTGAGGAAACTATTTGTCTCTCAACACATCGTCCAGACCGATCGTTTGCATTCTGCAGATAACTTGTACACTATTTGCCAGAAGTCGGACGAGTCACGACGAGAGTATGCTGGTCGTTTCAGCCATGAGTATTCTCGCTGCGCTGAGGCAGATGACAAGACCGCCCTCAAGGCCTTCACAGCAGGCCTACGTGATTGTTTCTTTAAGTACATGATCAATGCCAACACTTGGAAGACTTACTTTGAGGTGATGGCACAAGCTTACAACCATGCCTCCGCCGAGGAAATGACATATCAAGGGAAACCCCCCACAACCACCCCTTATCAGCAAGTAGGGAGTGGAAGCCTGATCCAACCAAATGAGAAGACCTCAACCTTCCAAACGGCAGTGGTGCCTCCCCCTGCCTTACTTAATACTTTGCTAAGTCAACAGACATATCAATCTCAGGGCAAAATGAAAGATTTCCATCCTCACCAGTCTCATTTTAGTAAAAGGAGTAAGGGACACTACCGCGATAACCAAGGGTATCGCCATGATAATCCTCGACCCCAGGCAGTCAACACAGTGGGTTAAGCACGTGTCAGGACAGCCCCTACCCTGAGGTATGAGGCATACACACCTTTGAACGCCACATGTGTGGCCATTTACCCCAGCATAGCACACCTGATACCGAAGCCAAAGCCAAAGCACCCGAATTACAAGCTCACGAAGAACACGGGCACGTTTTACTGTTATCATGAGCATAACGGCCATGACGGAAAGAAGTGTATCACCTTTCGTAATCATATTAAAGCTTTGGCACGTGAAAGGAAAATTGATCAATTCCTCCTTCACCCTTTAAGGGGTAACCGTAACCAACGCCAGGTGAATGTGATATATTCCATAAGTGGTGGCATACCCATATCTAAATCTTCCAACAGGGCCATGAAAAATAGCAAACGTGCTTTAAGGTCTGGCCACCAAGTGTTTCACGTGGAAGACATCAGGGGAGGTAAACATCAAAAGCCTAACTGGGTGATGAAGGAACTCATCTTCATGCCACCAACCAGGTGATGAAATGTACAACCCGTACTCTAATATCATTTGGCAACTTACCATTCATGCCACCAACCAGGGGAAGAAGGAACTCACCTTCGTACCACCAACTAAGTGATGAAAGCAACTCATCATTCATTCCACCTACCAGAAGACGAATGGTACAACTTGTACATGTGAACTCCTAGCATTCACAAATAATCAAAAAACCCCCAAGCTTGACAACTTAACTAGGGGAGCACTTATGCCCAACAAGAGTTATAGTCACCAACAAAATCTTATTACAAGCCAACAGCAACTTCAGTGCATGGCATACGAAGATCAAGCTATTCAGATCTCTTGTATCTGTTTCAAACATTTTCCCTCTGTAACAATGCAAACACTATAACTCGTAGAAAGCTTCACACACTCTTGATCAAGACAGTGTGAAGCAAAACCAATTTCTGGTGCCAATAAGAGATTCATCAAAGGAGTTCAACCAAAATTCTTAAAAGCTTCACACACTCTTGATCAAGACTTGATCAAGACAGTGTGAAGCAAAACCAATTTATGGTGCCAACAAGAGCTTCATCAATGAAGGGCAACCACAATTCTCAAAAGCTTCACACACTCTGGATCAAGACAGTGTGAAGCAAAACCAATTTATAGTGCCAACAAGAGCTTCATCAAAGGAGTTCAACCATAATTCTCAAAAGCTTCACACACTCTTGATCAAGGCAGTGTGAAGCAAAACCAATTTATGGTGCCAACAAGAACTTTATCAATGGAGGGCAACCACATTTCTCAAAAGCTTCACACACTCTTAATCAAGACAGTGTGAAGCAAAACCAATTTATGATACCAACAAAAGCTTCATCAATAGAGGGCAACCACAATTCTCAAAAGCTTTACACACTCTTGATCAAGACAGTGTGAAGCAAAACCAATTTATGGTGCCAACAAAAGCTTCATCAAAGGAGTTCAACCACAATTCTCAAAAGCTTCACACACTCTTAATCAAGACAGTGTGAAGCAAAACCAATTTTATGGTGCCAACAAAAGCTTCATCAATGGAGGGCAACTACAATTCTCAGACCTTCGAAGCAAATTCAATTTATATGGTTCATCCAAACCTTCGACTACTACAAGGTGTGGCTTGCATCACAATCTCTTGCTCAACAGTATGGAAGCAAAATTTGTATATGTTGTCTCTCCCACATTTTCAAATTTCTAGTTTCCCCCCAAAAAAAAAGAAAAAAAAAGGGAAATTCAACAAAGCTTCATCAATTGAGGACAACAACAAATTCTCAAAAGCTTCACACTATCTTGATCAAGATAGTGTGAAGCAAAATCAATTCATGGTACCCAATAAAAGCTTCACCAACAAAAGCTTGACCCACAAAAGCTTCACCTACAAAACTTCAACTCCAAAGCTTCACCAACAAAAGCTTCATCAATGAAGGACAACTACAAATTCTACAAAAGGTTCACACTATCTTGATCAAGATAGTGTGAAGCAAAATCAATTCATGGTGCCCAACAAAGCTTGACCACAAAAGCTTCACCCACAAAGCTTGACCTATAAAAGCTTGACCCACAAAAGCTTCACCTACAAAAGCTTGACCCACAAAAGCTTCACCTACAAAAGCTTGACCTACAAAAGCTTGACCCACAAAAGCGCTTGACCCACAAAAGCTTCACCTACAAAAGCTTGACCCACAAAAGCTTCACCTACAAAAGCTTCACACTATCTTGATCAAGATAGTGTGAAGCAAATCAATTCATGGTGCCCAACAAAGCTTTAACCTCAAAGCTTCACCTACAAAGCTTCAACACCAAAGCTTCACCTACAAAGCTTTAACATATATATATATATATATTTTTTTTTTCAGAAATCCTAAAATTTAAAAATTTGGAAATTCAAAAATTCAAAAATTTGGAAATTCAAAAAATTCAAAAATTCAAAAAAAAAAAATTGCCTAAGCCTCCTCTTCTTTGAGCCTAACAACTTTCATAACAAATATATATGAAGGAGGAGTTTTGGGCTACCACTTGGAAAGGAAATGCCTCATTCGTCAACTCCCTCGACCAGAGACTTGGGGGATTCCTACCATATGCTACTGCACCTTGATACTCGGAAGTCTCATGACCACTCAGTGACTTGGATTTTTCAAGTCTCCAAACGAGAAGTTTTCCTCACTCGGGAAATTAAGGGAGCACTACCTCAACCTACATGCTTCACTCACAAAGCTTCAACATACAAGCTTCAACAAAAGGAAAAATTCAAAGAACTTAGTGAAGAAGGCCTTGGTGTATTTAACACAATACGTTGAAATGAAGCAAAGCTTGTTTATTGATATCTCCGATAAGTTACAAATATGTACATACACATGAATCAAAATAAACAAACAAGAGGGAGCCTTCACAAAGGTTACTCAGGAGAAGTCTCAACAATCGACAGAGCCCCAAATTGAGGAGGCACTAGAGGGTGATTATTCGGAGCCTCAGTAGTAGGCATAACCCCAGAAGGAGGAGGCACCGAAGGTTGATCATTTGGAGCTTCATTACGCGGTACAGCCCCAGAAGACGAAGGCAATAAATGCCTTTAGAACAAACCCACAAACCTCTGATGATCACGTAAAATCTGACCATCAGATTCCTGCAGCTGGTCGAGCTTCCTCTTCATGTTTGTAGCATAGTCATGTGCGAGCCTGTGCAACTATTTATTCTCATGCTTGAGCCCTCTGATCTCTTGTTTGAGACTTATCACTTCAGCCGCTAATGATTCAACGTGGCAGGTTCGAGCAAATAGGCATTGGGCCATATTAGACACAGAACCTACACACTAAACATTGAGAGCCAGATAATCCTTAACAGCCAACTCATCAGACCGTTTAGAAAGTAATCTGTTATCTTTGGGAGTGAGAAGGTTCATGGCCACCACCGCAGCGGTCATATCATTCTTCATCACAGAGTCCCCAACGGTAAGATGACCAGTAGAGGTGTTGTCTTGAGAAGGCATAGCTGCCTCTTCACCAAAGTTCAAGTCAAAACGACGGTCGGATGGGCCAGACAATCTCAGAAATGATGAAAGAGAAATGAGGTACAATAAATCTTTAAAGTAAAGGGAAAATTCCTACAAGCAATAACTCTCTGAATGTACTCATTGCCCATAATTGGTGCCCTTATAAAAGAAAGGGCAAAGGGTCATTGATTCAAAAATCGAAGTGGCACCACTCTCCGAATTCCGAAGAGGCACCACTCTCCAGATTTCAGAAAGGCACCACTTTCCACACGCAACATCAGCTCATCGGGTACCACAGATAACTTTGCCAAAGATCTCTGACAAAGTTTGGACACATAAATTTTGAAGGTCCAGCTACCTTACTATTACCCACAAGGGTAAAGGAACAGCACCACTGCTTGATAATTAAAAAGTCTCAATGTGTGTCAACCTCCATGCTCTGTGGCAAAGCAAATTGGCAAAAATGCCCAACCTTTACTCACATTCGAGAAAACATTCCCAACAAGATTGCTTGCTCAAAAATCGAAGAGGAACCACTTTCCGAATCTCAAGAGTCAGACTCCCAGCAGGATTGCTTTCTTAAAAATCGAAGAGGCACCGTTCTCTGAATCTCGAAAGCCAGATCCCCCGACAGGATTGCTTGTTTGAAAACCTAAAAGGCACCGTTCTCCGAACTTTGAAAGCCAGATTTCCTTGGATAAAGCTTGTCTGCAATCTTCACACGCAACATCAGCTTTTCAGATACCACAGACCATTTTTTCAAAGCACTCTGACAAAGTTAAAACATGTGAAGCTTACAGCTCCCACTACATTTCTATGACCAAGAAGGGTAAAGGAATAACATTATTACTTGCTCGAAAATCGAAGAGGCATCGCCCTCCGAATCTTGAAAACCAGACTCCCAACATGATTACTTTCTCAAAAATCGAAGAGGCACCGCTCTCCGAATCTCAAGAGCCAGACTCCCATCAGGATTGCTTTCTCAAAAATCGAAGAGGCACCGTTCTCCGAATCTCAAGAGCCAAATCCCCGACAGGATTGTTTGTTCGAAAACCGAAGAGGCATCACTCTCCGAACTTCGAGAGCCAGATTTCCTTGGATAAAGCTTGTCTGCAATTTTCACACACAACATCAGCTTTCCAGATACCACATACCACTTTTTCAAAGTGCTCTGACAAATTTAAAACACGTGAAGCTTGTAGCTCCCACTACATTGCTACGACCAATAAAGGTAAAGGAATAGCATTACTACTTGTTGTTAGGGAGACTTCTATATATGTTAACCTTTATCCTCAACGGACAGGCAGACTTGCAAAAATGCCCAACCCTTCCTCATATCTGAAAGGGCACTCCCAACGAAGCCTCTCGAAATACTCAGCTTTCTTCCCCCCCCCCCAATAATACCTATACAAACCAGCCACACCAGAGCAAGAGTATCTCATACCATCAGGGTTAAAAGCAAAAGTATCCCATATCATGCTTTTTCTCTGTCTTTTCCTTTGGCCTTGTTCTTACATGCAAGACAAGGAGACAGAGAGCAATCAGTCAGCACTTGGAATCAAGCTTCCAGTTAGGAACTGACTGCCTGGAACCCCTTGCCTGATTACTTACCTGGCATTGCTCTTGAGTACTCATCTTCAACATCTTATGCTTCTAGAGACGATACCACATCTGCCTGAGGAACAGATAGGGCAAGTGAGAATGATACAAGGAAGCATGTGAAGACAAGTGTGACAGAACACATGCCGATACATCTACTGCTTTGTCAAAAGAAAAAGTATCCCATATCATCAGGGTCGAACGTACTCTAGATTTGATGGACTTGTTTTGACCCTCAAATTCTTAAGTCGGCCTTATACTCTGGAGGAAATCAGAAAACCCTCCAACCCAGTTCAAGAATAAGCCTGTGGAAAGTTACTTCTTTAAAAGCAAAAGTATCTCATATCATATCTTCTCTATTTGCTTCTCCTTATCCTTGTTTATGTTTACGACACAAGGAGAAGGAGAACAATCAACCGGAAGTTGAAGTCGAACCTCTGATCCAGGTTGCTTGCTTGGAAGTCTGATTGCTTACCTTGTCTGTTACCTCTTTCGGCAAATCTCCTAGCTCGGCGACTTGGGGGACTCCTACTATAAGGTTTTGTATCGCACTTGACCAAGCCCGAAACTACAAGTAAGCTTCAATTGAAATTGATACATTAACTTGTGCATCTTCTTCGATTAAAGATACCACCCTTGGATGGAGGAAAAGTACTTACAGAGAAGATACCACATCTACATATGAGACAGATAAGGCAAGTGAAAATGATACTACACTTCGGTACTTAGAAGTTTCGTGATTACTCAATGGCTTGGATCTTGCAAGTCCCCAATCGAGAAGCTTCCCTCACTCGAGAACTTAGGGGAGCACTATTTGTACCATACTTGACTAATCCCGAAACTACTGAGCATCGGTCAACGTTATACTGTCAAAGACTTAAAAGAGTTTCCCTCCAACCAGGAGGCCAATCACAGTGGGACACGTGTCGACATCAGAAGCCAATCATAGCGTGACACGTGTCAACATCAGAAGCCAATCACAACACGACACGTGTCAATGTTAGAATGAAACTAGAAACTCTCTTCTATAAATAGAGATCATTCTCTCACAATAATTTCTAATGTCATTTGTACTAAATCATTCACTAGTACTCACTAAAGGAGAGCTTGAACCTATGTACTTGTGTAAACCCTTCACAATTAATGAGAACTCCTCTACTCCGTGGATGTAACCAATCTGGGTGAACCACGTACATCTTATGTTTGCTTCCCTGTCCCTATCCATTTACATACTTATCCACACTAGTGATCGGAGCAATCTAGCAAAGGTCACAAACTTAACACTTTCTGTTGTACCAAAGTCCTCACTGATTTTGTGCATCAACACACCTCAATCACATCTTTGACAACGACTTCAGGTCTATCCAACCTGATTAAGAGCATAGGCACGCTCATCTTTGTAGGAATGGTACTGAATTACCATTTAAGGGACCTTAAATTCTCCCTGACTTTGAGTTTTTGAGGATGTTCAAGATGACAATGATCATAAATGAAATCACTAAAGAAAATAAAGTGAAATATCTTTGCACCACCTCCAAAAATGAGCCTGAAGCTTTGATTTGGGGCCAATAAGTTGTCTCCCAACTAGGAATACACCACATGTGGCCAGCCTGGAGCCTGGTGATTGAGCAAAACCTTTTGGGACATTTAGGTCGAACAATGATGCTACAACGCATCTCCTTATTTGAAGTAAGGATATTGTGCTTACAAGCACACTTTGCCAAGCCTGCTCATTAGGGAAATTGATTTTCTATATCATTTCTTTCAAAGATACGAAATTACCCTTTTTCACAGTGGATTCACGGGAATATATGTGGATTAATCCAACCAAAACGCGGACCATATAAATACTTATGGTTTTGGTTGATGAATCGACAAACTGGTCACATGTTTTTCCACACACATTGATGCTAAACCTCATGGCCGATTGGGATACTGGATAATGGCAAAGAGTTTATATCAACGGTTTTCGATAAAGTATTGCATGTCATTTTGGGTTTATAATTGAACATCGAATTCTCATGTTCACCCCAAATAGCCTTGCCTAACAATCATAAAGCGTAATTTAAATGATTGCCCGAATTTCGGTAAACGTACCAAGTTTTCGGTTTCTGCCTAGGGCTATGCAATCCTTGTACGCAGTTATGTTGGTCCGCCTTAAGGCCCATTGCCACCCAACCTATATGACGTTATAGATGGTTACTGGGTACAAACCTGATGATTTTTGTATTTATTCATTTGGGTGTGCATTCCATGTGCCAAGTTGCGCCGCCGCAATGTACCACTATAGGTCCTCAAAAAAGGATATGTATCTTTTGTCTATTATGATTCTCCTTCATACTAGCTCTCTTAGAGCCTTTGCACACGATCTCTTTACCGCTCATTTGTGGGTTGTTACTTTAATGAGACAGTATTCCCGCTGTTAGGGGGAGATAAGAACATCAACGTTCTTGTAAACCAGCGTTAATTTACGTAGATGTTGCCCACTATGATAAACAAGTGTGATGAATTCTAAATTTCAAAATGTTGCTCCAGACCTATTCCTCTGATTTAGCTAAAGTGACGAGATCATATACCAGGTACAAACATGCCTGCAAGGAGAGACGTACTTAACGGACGTTAAGTCAACATCCCTGGAGGGTGTACCGCCCCTATTGGGCGGTTTGGACGCCCCTGTTAGACGATCCAGTACAACAACGGATAGCCAATCAATCTATCTTGGTCTGTAGCACGACAAATCACTCGGTTCGTAGAATTCACTTCCCTAAAAGAGGAAGACACGGCACAACAATGAATGCTGTCTCAAATCATTTCCATCTCATGAGATTAATCCGAATTTCTCCCGAGACTTAAAGTTCTTGGTCTAGTATACTAGTTTGGATGAGCTAAATGGAATTGAAATGAGATTACCATCGATGATATTTTCACTTATATGGTAGCTACCAATATAAATGGAAAACGATGATATTGAATCGTGTTCCGTTGATTAAGTGACAATATAGAACTGATTGGACAACTGAAATTACAATCGAAGTCAAATTCCTTACCAAGGTGTGTTTTGGACCTGTCGTTCCTACACTGCCTAAGGTAACCCTATTATGTTACAAATGGGAAAGGAAGTGTTATGAGATGAATAAAACAGTGTGATATGATGCACGCTTTACGGCGTAAGGTTTCTCTCAAACGTCCTGTGATTGATAGCAGCATTATGAAATGTGGTTAGTGTTTTCTCCATAGGGATATTAATACGAAGATTTACATGTAAGTTTCTGAAGAATTGCATGGACTGGTTCAAATAGTTCCAAAACCATGGAACACCCTCTTAACTTGTTTGAGGCATTCACTTACAATCCAACGAATGTGGTATACCCGTCTTAAGTGATTATTTGATCAGTTAGGATGAATTATCCCCTTGCATGTTAAACTATGAAGTCTTATTCCGAATTGCTAGAGTTAAAGTTTATGTCATTGACACAAATCTCACTAAGACTCTAGAAGAGTTTGAGAAAACAACCTCGCACCTGAAGATGGAATTTGAGATGAATGATCTTTGGAAAACTTATTTATGCTTTGACCTAAAGTTGAAGCATTGTTCTGACGGTATTTTGGTCTACCAATCGAATTACACCCTGAATGTGTCACTTTTGAATATACCTTTGATCGTCCATACGTTATATGCAAATGAGACCCTTGAAGAGGTTATGGAATCTGAAATTCCATATTTAAGTTCAACTTTATGCTTCGTTGTACTTAGCTCATTGTATTTAGACAGAACATCTCTTTCATTGTTGATCTATTGGTAAAGATGCAACACTACGCCTACACTTATCCATTGAATTAGTATTAAAGACGTTCTTTGAAGGTACTACGCAGGCAAATCCTAACGCATCTCAAGTGGATCCAACTCCCCTGATCCTCGAAATAATGCTTGTCTTGTTGTTATGCTGACGCATGTTACTTATCAAACCCGCATAAGGAAAAATCCCTAAATGGTTATGTCTTTACCTTTAGGGATATCGCAATATCTTTAAGGTCCATAATATGACCTTAGTTGTGAAATCTTCGAATCATTCCAAGACTCACCTCACTTCAATACACCATAAGTGAGAGATGGTTAGGAATTCTTGTTGAGCATATTTGAAGTATTTGTTGTGTTTTCATCCATCGTTGAGTACCAACGACGATCCATGAAGAATATGCCACATGTATCAATCCGACCAAGCCATGATACATCAACGAAGTCAACGCCAAGACATATTGCGTCTACATCTACATCAGCATAACATCAGGAGATTGAAGTCATGCAAGCCGATCCCATACAACCTTGCTGACCTCTACATGACGCCACTACCAAAGTCAACCTTCCAGAAACTTGTCTAATGAATTGGTATGCCTAACTATTCATATGCAATGCTTGTAGTTCTCATTTGGAAATTATGTCAAACTCAAGGGGAGTATCCAGAAGTATACTCACTTGATCTTAATGTACTCTTTTTCCGTACGATTAGGAGCATTTTTCCCACTGGGTTTTTGCTACCTAACTAGGTTTTAACGAGGCACCCATCCTGGGCTAATCATACCCTTGTGAGCTTTTCTACTTAGTCTATAGGTTTTCCCCCACCTTGGGTTTTACCATAGCGAGGTTTTGTGAGTTTTACTTTTTTTATGAATTCTTCCTTTGATTTGATACTCACATTCGCTCATTGTGCCGACGACTTCATCAACTGTACTTACTTCATTGTTCAAGACCTGATGCGCCATTTTCTTGAGTATTTACACACTCAATGGGGAGTGTTGCAGTCTTATAAGAGTAAGAATGTGATTGTGTAACTCCTAGTATATCTTGGAATATCTCTTGTATTCCTATTAGGAGTTGATTACCTATTAACTGTTGTAATCCTAAAGAGAAAGGGTTTTACCTATCCTACTACTATAAATAAAGGCACAATAAGGTGGAATAACACACACCTACAATTACACATCTCTCTCTTCTTCTTTACTATTGCACCACCTTTCGCTCTCTCTATGGCATGTTCAGTAAATTATGCCTATAACAACTATTATATTTTGTAAGTATAGTTATTTTTTTTATTTTTTTGGTATACACTATCAAATAAAAAACACGTTATATTTAATTTTTATGTATTTTATGTTTCACCACATATAAAATAACATAAGATATATATGTTATATAATGAATTTTGTTAAATTAATAAAATGTAAACTTTATAATTTATGTATTCTTCTAGTTTACATTTTATTGTTCTAATACTACATAATATATATGTCATTCTATTTTCTAGTTTATGATGAAATTATATATATTTTAAGTATAAATAGACACTTATTTACACGAAATACAATATATTTACTTAAATCCGTCTAGTCCGCCTAGGCGCAAGGCCCCAACCTGCCACCCGACTAGCGCCTAGCATGTTGTAGAACCTTGCATGTTGATGAATACTTTCATATAAGAATTCTCCTTTAAATGTGTTTAGTGAATTCATTCTCTATTAAGCATCTACATACTTGTCTTGGTGTCTTTCGCACCGATAACTCGAGGCTAGTCATTCTCACAAGCGAGATAGCTATGTATCTTAGCGGATTGTCAATGCTTAATTAATAATCCTATGACCAGGAAGATTCAAGATATGTGTTTGAGAGAAAAATGTCTCATGAATCTAATGCATTTAGATTACAATCTCTCTATTACTCATTGGACTTTGTTTGTTTAACTGTAAAACTATTAATGAAACAATTGTAAACAATATTGTTTGCCCTTCAATTATGATCTCTCTATTAAATATTCCTTGAACCTTATTGTTTTCTATTTTTGATCAAGGTGAGCAAAATATGTAAAATAATTAAGTTGATGATCAGTTGTAAATCCATCTTTTGTGTAAAAAAAAAATCAGGATAAAGCTATGCAGGAAGTTGTGGAGTTCATGAATACTCATTCCATCAATTAGGATGAGATACTATTGTGGAGTTTTCCAAATATAAGGTAACCCTTGGTGCAGGTTTGGTTGTTGCTATACTGCTCCAAAATTTTCCTAGTTTTCTCATTAATAAGCTATGTACCAAGGGCATCGAAATTTGCTAGATGGCATATTGCCTGCTGTAAAAGTAGCTCTAACAAAAACATACAAAAAAGGAAGCAAAACAAGGATTGTACGTGATGCAGATTTTGTCACTATTCCTGGAATGATAAAGGCCGCTAAGAAACGGATTGCTACTCTTTTAGAACCATCTAATGCTCTGTTTGGGTAATGATACTTTGGTTCTATTGAAATAAGTCATCAGTGGTCAGGGTACAAGTTGCATTTGCAGAATTAGTATGCAGCATTAATTTCAAGGTACAAGTTGCATATGCAACTTCATCTACTCTCATGTGAGTTGAAACCGCCACTGTGCATCTTTGTGTCATTTGGTGAATAAGATAAAGCTACATCTGTAGCTCCATACCTCCCATACTATGTTGCAACTGCTCCATGCAACTTTCTCCGTAGTTTTGGTTTTCATATTTTACCTAGAAACTTGTATCTAGTTTAGTTGTTTAACTAGTGGCTCATATCAGTGGCTTGCAGCTGTCTTTTGTCTTTAGCTACTAGTCTTGCTCAATCTTTTTATATAGAGCCCTTTCTTGTAATTGTTACTCAAAAAATGAAAATACAAAACAACCACTTTGAACTAGAATTCAACATGGTATCAGAGCAAGAACCGTAATTGGCCTGCCTTTGATTTATTTTCTACTGTTCATCCCACAAAAATGGCAGAAGATAACCCTTTGGTTTCAAAGGCTACGAGTTCCTCTACTTCAACTTCCAACATCATTCATGGAGAGATCAATCCTAATCAAAGGTTATGCTCTGTGTTGGTAAATGAATTCAACTATCTACCTTGGTCTCGTGCTGTCAGATCCAAGACAGGGTACATTAATGGCAGCATTAAACCACCTGAAACTACCTCTTTGTCTTACGATGCATGGTTGTGTAATGACCAACTGGTTATGTCGTGGATGCTCAACTCCATGAAGCCCAAGCTGTCTGAGCTTTTTAGTTACTTAGAATCCTTGTATATTCTTTGGGAAGCAGTAAAAGAGATGTACGAGAGTCAAAACAACACTGCTCATGTGTTTCAACTCAAAAAGGACCTTGCTAGTTTAAAGCAAGGTGATCAAGTGTTTGTCCAACACCTTGGAAACTTGAAGAACATGTGGAACGAGCTAGATTTGTATCACCCACACACCACTGATTCCCTTGTACTTCTGAAGAGAGCTGATGAAGACAAGGTTTTCCAAATCTTGGCTAGTTTGGGATCAGAGTATGAAGATCTCAAGAGCCACGTTTTGATGACTCTTAAGTTTCCATCCTTTGCAAGTGTGTGTCAAGCTGTGCAAAGAGAAGAAACCCGCAGGAAAGTGATGAGTGTCGAAATCAATACCAACCTTGAAGCTAGAGCATTCAATGTCAATCACAAATCAGTTGGGGACAAGCAGTTTAAAGGAATGAGGTTAGATTGGAAGTGCACTTACTGCAATGATGGTGGCCATTTGAGGGAGAAGTGTTGGATTCTACATCATGAATTAGGACCTAAGTTTGAAAACAGGTCGTTCAGAGATGTAAGAGGTTCACTCACACACGCATGCTCCAAAGGCATATCATGCAGCAAGCATATCTATTGATGAACTGCTAAATTTCACCTCTAACCCAGATGATTTAATAAATGAGTTTGCTGCCTATATACAAAGGAAGAAGGGAAGCACTAAGAGTGAGGATCAAGCCATTGGAAATCCCACTACTTTACTTGGGAAATTTGCAGGATTCTTGGCTGATTCAAAATGTGTACCACAAAGAGACATCTCAGGTATAACAAGTGCACTTTCCACTGCTCTAAATATAGGTCTTTCACATGATGTTTGGATTATAGACTCAGGTGCCACTGAGCATATGATAAACAAAGCATCCAGTTTACATAAGTATACTCGGTTACATAAACCTAGCCATGTATATATGGCAAATGGTAAGGGGGAACTTATTCTAGGTAAAGGGAAGATAAACTTGATGAGTGATAGGGTCGAGTCACCTGCTCTTTATGTTCCTTCTTTTCCTTTCCAACTGTTGTCTGTTGGAAAGATCACAAAAACCTTAGACTGTCTTGCCATTTTCTCTCATCACAATGTTATTTTTTAGGACCAAGTCACCAAGAGGAAGATTGGTGAAGGAGTCAATCTAAATGGTATGTACTACTTGTCAAGCGATATCAACATTGTCCAAAAGTCTTTTGCCTGTTTAAGTTTTGCTCAAGAACACCAGCTTTGGCACCAAAGATTAGCTCTCCCTTCTGAACAAGTGTTGTCTGCTTTGTTTCCTAAGTTTTGTAAGGATTCACATGAATGTGAGACATGTCAACTCTCAAAGGTTACTAGACTTCCTTTTGTTGCATCCAAGTCTAGAAACAATAGTCTTTTTGAAATTGTTCACTCCGATGTTTGGGGTCCTTTGAAGGTAGAATCATTTGATGGGTATAGGTACTATGTTACCTTTGTAGATGATTACTCTAGAACTACTTGGTTATATCTATTGAAGTTTAAAAGTGAGGTTTCTGATGCCTTTAAAGATTTTCACAATCTTGTTAAAACTCATTTTTCTTCCAAGATACATACACTTAGGTCTGACAATGGCACTAAATATACATCTAACATCATGTCAACCTATTTAAGCACTCATAAAATTATGCATCAAACAAGTTGTGTGGGTACACCACCATAAAACAGTGTTGCCGAGAGAAAAAAAATAGGGATTTGTTAGGAAAAAAAACCAGGTCCTTGATGTTTCAAATGAATGTTCCCAAGGCATTCTTACTGCCACTTACATCATTAACAAGTTGCCTAGCTGAATATTGAGTTCTAAATCACCCTATGAGATCCTTAAAGGAAGAACCATGGATGTATCTCACTTCAGAACTTTTGAGTGTACTTGCTTTGTCCACATTCAAGCTACTCAACGTGACAAATTGGAACCAAGAGCTACTAAGTGTGTATTCATGGGTTATTCAAGTTCTCAGAAGGGTTACAAGTGCTATAATCCAAGCACTCGAAAAATCATAGTGTCAAAAGATATGAGATTTGATGAATTCACTCCCTATTTTTCAAAAAATTCTGAGTCTATTTCGCAGGGAGAGGGTTTCTTAGATTCATTTCCACTTCCTACTCCAACTGAAGTACATGAATGTAGCTCTAAATTGCTCTTTATTAATCATACTGATGACCATGTGATTTGTGAAAATCCCACTGATCCTTCTCATGCTCAAGATCAACTCCAAGAATCTATGATTGCTCCAAGGAGAAACCCTACCAGAGATGGGCAACCACCTGCAAGGTTTCAAGAGTATGTTACTCATACTACAAGGCATCCTATTTCTCAAGCTGTTACTTATAAAAATTTGTCTCGATCTCATGCATATTTCCTTAGTCTGTTGTCTAATGAAAATGAACCTAAAAGCTTTCAAGAAGCTAGTGTCAATCCAGTCTGGCAAGAAGCAATGCACGAAGAACTCAATGCCTTGAATGATTATAACACATGGAGTGTTATCAAGCTTCCCCAAAGGAAGAAAGTTGTGGGAAGTAGGTGGATTTACAAGACAAAATTTCACTCTGATGGTCCAATTGAAAGGCACAAGGCCAGACTAGTAGCTAGAGGATTAACTCAAACATATGGCATTGATTACAATGAGACACTTGCTTCAGTTGCCAAGATGAACATTGTGAGAGTTTTACTATCTATGGCTGTTAATCATGAATAGCCCTTGTTCCAAATGGATGTGAAGAATGCATTTCTTCATGGTGATCTTGAAGAAAAGGTATACATGAGATTACCACCAGAACATCCTCAAGAGAATGAACCTAATATGGTCTGCAAACTTCACAAAGCTATATATGGACTAAGGAAACCTCCTTGTGCATGGTACTCTAAACTAAGCTCAGTTTTGGAAGCTGCAGGATTCAAAAGAAGCCATGTTGCTTCTTCCTTGTTTGTTCGAATTGGTTCAGCTGGTAAACTCGTGGTACTTATATATGTTGATGATTTAATCATTACATGAGACAATATTGATGAACTTAATGCTCTCAAACAATCTGTTCACCACAAATTTTCAATTAAAGATTTGGGAGTTCTTAAATATTTTCTTGGGATTGAGATGGCTACTTCTAATAAGGGTCTGTTCTTAAATCAAAGAAAATATGTGTTGGATCTTCTTGATGAGGCAAAAATGATGGACTCCAAACCTACTCGTACTCCTTTAGTCAGCAAGCTGAAGTTAGATGTTGAAGGAGAACCTTTAACTGATCTTAGTACCTATCAAAGATTAGTTGGGAAACTCATTTATCTTACTATTACGAGACCAGACATTGCTTATGCAGTGAGTCTCATTAGTCAGTTCATGCATTCTCCTACCTCAATTCACTGGGAAATGGTCAAAATACTTCACATGTACCTCAAAGGCTCAGTGGGAAAGGGTATTCTTATGAAGAAAAATGGTTCAACTCAAATTATGGGCTACATTGATGCTGAATGGCCAGGTAATGCCCTTGATCGTAGATCTACCACAGGTTTTTGCACCTTTGTTGGGGGCAACTTTGTTACATGGAAGAGCAAGAAGCAAGCTGTGATAGCTAGGTCAAGTGCTGAAGTTGAGTACCGTGCGATGGCATCCACTGTTTATGAGCTTACTTGGTTAAAAAGTCTCGTTACCCATGCACATTGCATCGAATCCAGTGTTTCACGACAGAACAAAACACATTGAAGTGGATTGCCACTACATCCATGCCCAAGTTCAAGCTAACGTGATCGAAGTTGTCTTCACTCGAAGTCATGATCAACTGGCAGACATTTTCACAAAAACCCTCGAGTCTACTCAGTTTCAAAGGTTGCTCTGCAATCTTGGATCAATCAACCCCCTTGATCCAGCTTGAGGGGGCATGTTGAAAGAAGTCATCAGTGGTCAAGTTACAAGTTACATCTGAAGCATCAGTTTCAAGATACAAGTTGCATCTGCAACTTCATCTACTCTCATGTGAGTTGTAGCCGCCATTGTGCATCCTTGTGTCATTTGGTGAATAAGATAAAGCTGCATCTGCAACTCCATACCTCACATACTGTGTTGCAGCTGCTCCAAGCAACTTTCTTCGTAGTTTTGGTCTTCATATTTTACCTAGAAACTTGTATCTAGTTTAGTTAGTTTAACTAGTGGCCCATATTAGTGGCTTGCAGCTGTCTTTTGTCTTTAGCTGTTAGTCTTGATCAGTCTTTCTATATAGAGCCTTATCTTGTAATTGTTACTCATAAAATGAAAATACAAAACAACCACTTTGAACTAGAATTCAACAAGTTTAGCAGAGTGAAGATGAACATTCGTCAGATACAGAGGACTGGGGTAATTTTTTTTGTCATAATTTTGCTGGGACTGTTTTAGTTTAAGGCAATTTTTCACAACCATACATGGCCATTTTTGTTCTGCACTATATTTTGTGAAAAGGTGTTGCCTTAAGATGTTTCTGGAACATAAAGCTCTATCATTGTTATGCTGTAAAATAAAATTGGCATATGCTAACATGTTTTACTCCATAAGAAATGGAGGGCATGTTCCATGCTATCTAGGATTCTAAAATAGTAGAAAGGAAAGGTGTAAACCTTATATGGTTATACAATTAAAACACAAACGAAGGAGTTGGCTGACCTCATCATGAAACAATAGCCATTAGAGACCTAGCAAAGAGGATGTAGTTGCGGCAACACCAAAGTCTTTTATAAAGCACCTAGCTGGATACAACTACTTTATGGGAAGCATTTGTTATGTATCTAGGGTTTATAGGGACCTTAGTATTTATGTTGGCTAAGGCATTAAGGTTTCGTCCATAAAAGAATCCCAAATCCTACTTTTTTAGCCTATCAGTTAGGTTTCATAATCACATAAAACCAAGGACTTTTTCAATCTTACTTGTATTACAAGACACCTAATACAGGATTGATATCTTTAGGAGATCAAATCACAATGTCTACATTAATCTCCAATATTACATTCCTATTATATGTTGTAGACCATTTAAGGTTGATTTACAATGGAATAAATCCAACAAAAGGAACTGCAGGGAGAGCGTCTACACTGTTCTTCAGTGACCTGTTCATATATATTATTGCCTCTGAGCGTGCATCTCTGTGGAATATTGAATTTATGTTCTAGGATTTTACTCTCTGTTTCTTGTCAAGAAACTTGACACCACCAGAAATGGTTTGTTTAAGGATTACTTTAATTCGTTTATACATTGCCCGCAGAAACTTACTCGGCAATGAATTAAATTATGTTATTAGGGTTGTAACGCAAGCTAGATTGTTTCTGGATTCCAACTATTCTAGTTGACCATCTGACTTATTGGTGCTCACTTAGTGATTGTTCTTTTCACAATGTGTCAGGAGGTTAAGCTGTTGGTGAGAAGTTGCAAAAGGTACGTTCCACAAATCTCCCCCTTCCCTCTCAATACGCTCTGCAATTACTCCTCGCCACCATGACTGTCACTTTCTTGTTCCTTGACCTTCTCTTCCCTTCTCCTCCTCCGTCAACTTCATTGCTTGGCACTTCGAAGACTACAGCTTACTATTTCCATTCCGCTATTTGGTTGCCGAGAAAAAGGTACGCAAAGGAAGAAAGAAACAACTAGTTCTCTTTAATTTTTTTAGAGTTGCTATTTTCCTTTTTACTTCCCCAAATTTTCTGAGCTGCCAAACGGAGAGCTGGTTTAGTTTACTGCTTCTGGAGTTCTTGTTCTTAATAGTTGGCTAGGGCCTGAAAACGGTGCCGCATTGCCATTTGATACTATATGATATGATCAGTAGAGCCTTTAATTTCGTCAATTTAATTGTATTCCATACAATAAACAAAGTAATTAGTTTGCGCATAAACTTAATAGGATCGTTTTATTGTGTGTATGTTGTAGGTATAAATGGCACACTCCAAGGCTCCGGCAAAGAAGCAGCAAAAGCGCGACATCGACTTTAAAGTAATCGATATTTCGGGTTTTGAATGCATTTTTCTTTGTGAAGTTCAACATCTGAAAACTTGGTTTGCATTTGATGCTTATTTTCTTTTGTAATTTTTGCAGAAAATAAAGCGAAAGATTGGCAGAAAGTTACCGCCACCAAAGAACGCTACGAATACTGAAATTAAGTCCAAAGGTTTCGACTTTAATTTGTTAAATTTATGTGATATTATTTTTTGTACTCTCTGTGTCGTTTTTTGTTAATTCATTGAAAGGAAAATTCTGTCATCGTTTTAAAATAAGTTTGTTTGGGGGTGACGAGAGTAATTAAGGATGAGAGTTTGTATTCTTTTGATTGTTTGAAATACTTTTTCTTGCCATGATGAAGGAGTTGCCTATGCGCTTCCATTTTGATGTCAAATGTCGTAGTGAACTAGTTTCTTAATGAGTACTAAATAATGGTTGCTATGAGCAGCAATTGTTCTTCCCGAGCAGAGTGTGGCATCGGAGAAGGCAGGATTAGCAGTGAACAATAAAGGTTTAACATTGAAAGAACTTCTTCAGCAAATATCTCATTACAACCCGAAAGTTCGTAAAGGTATTTTAATGTAATTTTAAAATATTTTCTTAATGAAAATGTTTTTAGCCTTATAGTATCTTCCAAAATATGAGAATTAATCTATTTTTAACCTGAAATAGATTACCTAGATCGTGCATCATGTATTTCTGCACATTGATTTGGGTTTTAATGTGCTAAATTTGAAGAACACAACTTGTCATCCTTTTTGCCCACTTTTTCTAATTTTGCCCCGCATTTTTGAATATATAATGTTAAGATGAGGAGAGCAGAATAATAATTTTGTACTTTTTGACAAAATGACAATCATATCCTTTTTTTCCTATTTTGCCCTCACTTTTGATAAATAATATTTACATAAGGAGAGCAAAATAGTAATTTTGTATCAAAATATTTACATAAGATAAAAATATGCACTTATTAAGAGAAATTGTCCCACTATCATTTTTTTCATACAGGTAAGTAAAATCATGATGTTTTTTTTTATAGTTTGAATGAACTGAAACGATTGCGCTTATTGAAAATGTGGGAGGAGGTGGACGGTTGTTCACACACACAAAGTGTGCTCCCTGCTAGGTTGATTATAAAAATAATCTTTGAGTAATTTTAAGAATTTAAAAAAATTTCAATTATAAAATTTTTAGGATAAAAACAATTGAAATGAGCAAATAATAAAATAGAGTGTATCCCTCCGCCGCACCACAAAACTCCTTTTTCCCTCTCAATACGCTCTGCAATTACTCCTCGCCGCCGTGACTGTCACTTTCTCATTCCTTGACCTTCTCTTCCCTTCTCCTCCTTTGTCAACTTCGTTGCTTGGCACTTCGAAGACTACAGCTTACTGTTTCCATTCTGTTGTTTGGTTGCCGAGAAAAAGGTACGCAAAGGAAGAGAGAAACAATTAGTTTTCTTTAATTTTTTTAGAGTTACTATTTTCCTTTTTACTTCCCCAAATTTTCTAAGCTGCCAAACGGAGAGCTAGTTTAGTTTACTACTTCTAGAGTTCTTGTTCTTAATAGCTGGCTAAGGCCTGGAAACGGCGCCGCATTGCCATTTGATACTATCTGAGACACATAATGTGGTCGGCCCTATGGTTGGGTTCCAGGACACTCTTCTTCTTTGACATGATCGAATAGAACACCATGGACGAGATATGATGCGCCGTATCCTCAAAGTATCACATGGGCATAACTTGAAATCTTATCCTAACCATCCGCTTTGCAAAACATGTTCTTTGGGGAAGTTAAACATTCAACCCTCAATTACAAAGATTATTCACAACCCCCCCTATGTTTCTTCAAGGGGATATTTGTGGGCCTATCCAACCAACTTGCGGACCATTTAGACACTTCATGGTTTGGTTGATGCATCGACACGATGGTCACATATCTGTTTATTGTCCACACGCAATGCTGCATTTGCTAATCTTCTAGCACAAATTATCAAGCTTAAGGCTCACCACCCTGATTATCCGATCAAGTCGATTTGACTAGATAATGTTGGAGAGTTTACATCATAAACCTTTTACGATTATTGCATATATATTGGGATTGATGTTGAACATCATGTACCCCATGTTCACACCCAAAACGGCATGGCAGAAGCTTTCATAAAGCACCTTTAAACGATAGCTCAAACTTTGGTTATGTGAACCACTTTGCTGATATCTACCTGGGGCCACGCAATATTGCACGCAGCCATGTTGGTCCGTCGGAGGCCCACTGCTACCTAACCTCATTCACCGTTACATTTGATAACTGGATACGAGCCTAACGTCAAATTTACGTGTGTTTGGGTGCGCAGTCTATATGCCAATAGCATCACCATTACATACCAAAATGGGTCCTCAGAGAAAAATGGGAATATATGTTGGTAATGATTCACCATCGATTATACGCTACTTAGAGCCTTTGACAATATATCTTTTTACCGCATGTTTTGCTCATGAGATAGTCTTCCCATCGTTAGGGGGAGATAAGATCACTAATGTTCATGTAGAATGCCACGAATTGTCATGGATTACTCCCATTATGTCTCATTTAGATCCCTGCAACCCTCAATCTAAAACTGAAGTGCGACATATTCTAGATCTTCAGAACATCGCTCATAGCATGCCAGATACTTTTACTGATCTAGCAAAAGTGACAAGTTCACATATACCTGCTGCAAACGTACCTACAAGGATGAACGTACTTATCATACATTGTACGACAACCGTAGAAGGCCAGACTGTCCCCGAAGGGGTAGCCGCACCTCCTACACGACAAGGTACACTGGCGGTTAGCCAATCACCTGCCCCTACCCTGAAGCATAGCAGGCCTTCATTTAGATCCATTACGCAGTATTAGATGAAGTTTGGAATTGGAATGAAAAGATTGTCGATGATGCATTCATGTATACCATTGCTTCTGATATCATGCTTAGTGATGACATTGAACCACACTCCGTTGATGAATGTCGACGTAGAACAGATTGGTCAAACTAGAAACAAGCAATCCAGGTCGAACTCGATTCACTCGCGAAACGAAATATGCTTGGGCCTGTAGCTTCTACTCCACCACATGTGAAGCATGTGGGCTACAAGTGGGTTTTCGTGAGGAAGCGTAATAAGAAGAATGAAATAGTGCGGTACAAAGCATGCCTCATAGTGCAAGACTTCTCTCAACGCCCTGGGATTGATTACGAGGAGACGTATTCCCCCATAATGGATGTTATAATGTTTCGCTACCTTATCAGTTTGGTGGTTTCCGAAAAATTGAATATGCAACTTATAGATGTGGTAACTGCATATCTTTATGGGGATCTAGATACAGAAATGTACATGAAAGTTCCAGAAGAACTTCCATTGACTGGTTCAAATAGTTTTGGACCATGGAACATTCTCTCGATTAGATTGAGGATATCACTCTACGAATTGCAACAATCCGAGCAGATGTGGTATAACCACCTAAGTGAATATTCGACAAGTCAGGGTTATGTGAACAACGAACTATGCCCATGCATGTTCATTAAGAAGTCACATTCTAGATTTGCAATCATTGCAGTTTATGTCAACGACATGAACCTCATCGGAACTCCCGCAGAGCTTGAGGAAATTGCCGCTCATTTGAAATCAAAATTTGAGATGAAAGATCTTAGGAAAACCGATATTGTCTTGGCCTGGAGATCGAGCATTATTCGGATGGAATCCTAGTACATCAATCGAACAACACCCAGAAGGTGTTACGACGTTTTAATGAGGATAAAGCAAAGCCTTCGAGTACTCATATGCTCGTTCGGACTCTAGATGCTAAAAGATATCCCTTCCTTCCAAAAGATGATGAGGAAGAGATTTGGAGCCTGAAGTTCCTTACCTAAGTGCAATTGGTGCTCCATTGTATTTGACTCAATGCACTAGACCCAATATCTCATTTGTTGTTAATCTTTTGGCTAGATACAACAATACGCATACACTTAGACACTGGAATGGTGTTAAAAATATTCTCTGCTACCTCTAAGGTACTACGAATTTGGATTTGTTCTACACCCATGAATCATTGAGAGGAGCCGCCGCCCCCTCGGGTTGATTCTTGCCTCATTAGTTACGCAAATGTTGGTTATCTATGTGACCCATATAAGGCATGTTCTCAAACGAGTTATGTCTTTACCGTTGGACCAAGAAAACGCTAGTTGTGACTTCTTTGAACCATGCTGAGATTCTCGTCCTGCGTGAAGACTCACGATAATGCTTTTGGTTAAGAGCAGTTATGGAACATATTCGAAGCATTAATGGTCTTTCTTTCGTCGTTGACCTTCCTATGATGATCTTTGAAGACAATGCAGTAAAGAAGGGATACATCAAGGGAGACAACACCAAGCATATAGCGTTGAAGTTCTTTTATTCTCACCAGCAACAACAGCATCAGAACATTGAAGTCAAGCAAATCCGTTCCCAGGACAACTTGGCCGATCTCTTCATGAAGTCATTGCCCAAGTCTGCTTTTTAGAAGCTCATCCAAGGAATTGGTATGCGTAAATTATCTGAGTTGAATCGCTTATAGTTCTCTTATTTGGAAGTTATGTCTAACTCAGGGGGAGTATCCAGAAGCATACTCACTTAATTTTAATGTATTCTTTTTCCTACGATTAGTAGAATTTTTCCCATTGGGTTTTTGCTACCTAACAAGGTTTTGATGAGACACCCATCCTCGGATGATCATACTCCATTGAGTTCATTACTTTCGTCCTGTTTGACATTTGTTTTAGATATTCTGCATACTTCTCAATTTTCTCCTTAGTCTATGGGTTTTCCCCATGCCTTGGGTTTTACCATAGTAAGGTTTTGTGAGTTTTACTACCCTATTATACAATTGTCAACTCATGAATTATCAAATTAATGAAAACAACTATGTACATATGTCTGTGGTCAGGCACACATGACAATAATTTCCCAAAGAGATGTGAATTTTACCGTGGCCAGGCTTAAACTCAACTATTCCTACTGTAATGACCCGAAATTCCTAATTCGGAAGCTAATTATTAAGATAGGCCCAAATTATTTTTCTTAGCCAAATTTCAAGAAAAGAATGACCTCAGTTATTTTATTATGGCTGCATCTAACCTCGTTAGACTGCCTACGTACCCTACGAAGGGATCAAGCCATTCGTAGTTCACAACTAAATAAGAAAAGTAACAATTTAAAATCTTCTTTCTTACCCGTAAGGTAGAGAACCAACTAAGAGCTTTCCTTCAATTTGAAATAAAACTAATTAGGCCACTAGAACTACCTGCTTGTTGTACCAATGGTGCCATTAGTACAGCAGCTCCCTTTTCCATCTTAATTAGACTTGCCTACTCACCATCACCAGCGGACAACATCCAAATATCAACTCTTGTCTGAACTCTCATCTATTGTCTTTCATCATTTTTTTTTCTATCCCCTTTCTTTCCACACTTCTCTCCATCTCTGCATAATCCAAACTTTAAACTCTAAAAGCAGTTCTTTTCCCTTGCAATTGTAAGTAGCCCACCTCCCGTGGTAGCAACGACAACGTTACAAATCTTCAAACCTTTAGCTTTCAGCAAAGAAAAGGGAAATCTCTCTCTTCTGCACTGTCGTGACCCATTTTTCTTTCTTCGATTTCCCCTGCACGGATGATGCATGTTGCTCCTGTTCAATATATTAGAATGACAGCAAAACAACACATCATATTGGATGAATTTGTAGCAAGCACACCTGTCACCTCAATGTGGATAAATGGTTGCCTGATCTCCACAACTCATGCCACGACTTACCTACATATCCCATTTGCAAGTAACTTTATTGACACCTCCTAACTTAATCGACCAGCAAGCTAAGCATATAGCTTAGTCATCTCCAATTCCACAAGGATTGATATCACATTTATATTTTAAAATTTTCAGGGTATTACACCTACAGTCTCTATATCCATGGTCCGGTATACACAAACATGTAGAAATCCAATTAAGCAAATTTAGAAACAAATTAACCACTTATCAACTTGGTCACGTCAAACAAATAGCTAATTTTCTAGGAAGCCACACAAACCAATATTCGTCTACAGTCGGATCAAAAAGTTCATGATTCTCATTCACAGAACATCGATAGAATCCAATTCATGGTCAAAAATAAATTCGTATGCAAATAATTTCAATATCAAAATCCTAGGCTATGTTCAAGCACAAAGAACCCAATATCAAAATTGCACTTCCACTAGTGAATGAAAACTAATCATCAATCTGAAATCCATGAATTAAACAATGAAATAACTAGAGTAATCATAATTAGAGCTTCCTCTTAGCCTTAGCTAAGATATTAGAACCCCATGAACAAAGAATTCATAGTAATTCTAAGACAGAAATTTTGCATAAAATAAAACTAGGGCTAAATAGCCAAAATGGTTTATGAGATTTGCATAACTCATCAATTTGGTCCCTAACATTTCAAATCCATAAAAGTGGTCCCTGAGATTGTCCACCATCCATCATTTTGGTCATTCCTTTAAAAACTCTGTTAAGTGTCCCAGAGTTCTTGGCCGGAACTTTGGGCAATTTTCAAAGCTTCGTAACTCAATCATTTCTTAACCAAATTTGACCCATAATGTAGAATAAGATTATACCTATTTGGAAGCCCAATGGCTACCGGAGATGGGAGGAAAATAGCCTCAAAGTTGACTAATATGAGGGAAAACTGGAAAACTCGCCAGAAACTGGATAAAATTTAAACGTTCATAACTTCTTCAATACTCAACGAAATCAAGTGATTCAAAAACAAAAATCATATTTCTCGATGAGACAAAGAGAATGGTACCTTTTTAGATTGCTAAATCTCCATGGTTTGGCAAAAAACAGCTCGAAAGTGTCTAACTCGAAACTAAGACAGCCACTTTCAAGCCGTGTTCCGGCCAAACCATGGTGAGTTAGCCATCAAAAAAGGTATCATTCTCTTCTTCTCATCGAGAAGTATGATTTTTATTTTTGAATCACTTGATTTCGTTGAGTATTGAAGAAGTTATGATCGTTTTAAGTTTACCCAATTTCTGACCGGTTTTTCAGTTTTCACATGGACCAGTCAACTTTGAGGCTATTTTCTGGCCATCTCTAGCAACCATTGGGCTTCCAAATAGGTATAACCTTATTCTACACTTTCCTATCTTCATTTTGATATATTATGAGTCGAATTTGGTTAAGCAACGATTGAGTTACGAAGCTTTGAAAATTGCCCAAACTTCTGGCCAAGAGCTCTGGGACACTTAACGGAGTTTTTAATGGAATGACCAAAATGATGGATGGTAGACAATCTTAGTGACCACTTTTATTGATTTGAAATGTTAGAAACCAAGATGATGAGTTATGCAAATCTCATGGACCATTTTGGCTATTTAGCATAAAACTAGAGAAGAAGAACCAAATCAAATCCTCCCTGCCGCCGCCCCTCTCTGCTTCAAGCCAGAAGAAAAAACATCCTCCTGCCGCTGCCTTATTTCACGCCAGCAAAAGAAATCAGAGTCTCTCTCTTTGCTGCTGCTTATTCTCTTTATATTTTGCCCCCTTTTCTAATTCGTAGGATCACATTCTTCTAATAAAATTAAGGATTTTATTCCTTGATCTCACAAATATCTCTCTCCTAACTTGTCGGTTGCCAATCCTTGGAACCACCAATTGAAATTCTATTGACAATTGTAATGCCTTGTGTATAAAGTTGAAATCCCTTGTAAGTAAACTCCAAATAAATAAGATATCCCAAAACCCATTAGCCTTCAACCTACTAATAAAATAACAAGTAATTAAATAAATGAAGCCAATGTTAATAACATGACCAAAACGTAACAAATGTGCTGAGACCATGTTAATTCCACCTTTATCAATAAGCATCCTAATCTTTATAAATTACAAAACTAAAGTAATTCACTCAAAATAATCTGAATGAGGCACTAATAAATATAAACAATAAGGTAACAATTGTAATAAATACGTGTCTATCAATTCCTATTAAATAAAATCCCTTTTGTAGGTCAATATAGGGGTGGGTTCAAAAAACTGAAAACCGAAAAAAAACCGAGAACCAAACTGGACCAAGGCCGAAAAATCAAATCGAAAAAAAACCGAACCGAAAATGTAAAACCAGACCAAACCGATCTGGTTCAGTTCGGTTTGGTTTCTAGGGTTCAGAAATCGGACCGAACCAAATCGAAGTAAGGCAAAACGACGTCGTTTCATATTTAATTATAAATAATTATTATTATTTTTCCCTTGAACGGCGTCGTTTAGTCCAATTTGTAAATTGTGTAACACCCGCCGCCTGCCTTCTTATTCTGTACATACTCTCACTTTGGACCATCTCATTCCCAGCTTTGCCGCTCTTCCACTTCGTCTTTTTCCTTCCCAGCAACCTGCGACCTGTCTCACATCTTGCCGTCGCTATCTCACTCTCAGTCTCTCACCCCCGTGACTGGTGACCTGCGACCCAGGAGGCACGACTTCCTCTCGCCATTTCAAGTCTCGACCCACAAATTCCCTCATTTGCAAGGCTAGTCTCTCACCCCCTGATGCGTTTTGCAAATTTTTTTTTTTTCAATTTCATTGGTTCTGATAAATCTGATCTGTAGCTTTTCAATTTCATGGTTTTGCAATTTGTTTTGGGTATGCTGGATTTGATTAATTTGTGAGAGTACATAGGGTTTGGAGTAGCTTAAGTGGTACCTTCCTCAATTATATTAGGGTTCTCCTCATTCTCAGTTAAGAACTGAACCATTATATTCGGTTCTGTTTGTTCAATTTTTTCAGAACACAACACTGAAACCAATCCTTTAAACGTAGTACATAAGGTAGACCGAAACCAAAACCAATCCTTTAAACGTAGTACATAGGGTAGACCAATTTTTTCTGAACACAATAGAACATATTTGTTCCATAATAAGTTATGGAATTTGTATGTTCTTGCCCGTGGCCTCCACTTCAGTCTTCATTCGTATCTGTTTGTTCAAAAATTTAAAAAAAAAACATAATTATAAATAATCAAGTTTTACCGGAGGAGGAGGATTGTTGATTGCATCTTTATGACTTATGAGTTGTAGATTACTTTCTAAATGTCAAATTAATTAGTATTTAGGTGTCAATACTTTCGAGTAATATGACGAGGAATACGAGCTCAACGGCTAAATTTCAAAGAGAACCAAAATATGTTTGATTCTGATTTTTAATTATTTGTCACCCAACAGCAGAAGGATTAAAGTTTGTTGTGCATCCGTAGCTTTTCCATCTTATATGTTTTGTATCTTTTGATGATTATAGTTAGACCCGGCAATTTCTGACACGACACGAAAATAACGGATTTCGGATCAACACAATAACTTATCGGGTTCTTAATAGGTATACATGTGGATAACACATGGGTAACCTATTTCAACCCCTTAAGAAAAAAATTATTTTGATAATTTTAAAATTTAATTACTAAAAGATTTATTATAAAATACAATAGCCATATTAATATATACAATATATTGTATATTAAATATATAGTTTTGTATTATTATTCTATATAAGTTTAAAAAAAAGTTTTTATTATTATTTATTTTTATTATGAGAGTTCTTTATTATCATTATCATGATATGGGAGCTCTCCTTCCTTGAAGGAGGAAATTCCATAGGTTGTCAAGCGAAGGGTTAGGACTCTTTCTCTCTCTCTCTCTGACATGCTGCTTCTCTATTCTCACAGTTGAATATAATACCATGCGAATGCTGCATGCATATGGATATGGCAATCTCTACCATTTTTGCTACGATTCAAAACCTATTTTCTAATGTCTTCCAAAAAAAACAAAACCTATTTTCTAATTTGCCACTTAGTATTAGTAGTACAATCTAATAGTATTTTTCTTTATTTATAAGTGATAAGTGTTTGATTCTCGCTAAAGGCGATGTTGAACCATATTATTATAGTTGGTTCAGTATGACTGTATGAGGCTTAGCCCACCTCTCTATCCCTTACTATTGTTTGTTAAAAAAAAAAAAAAAAAAAAAAACCTATTTTCTAATTTAATTAAGTGCCAAAGAATAAAAAAAAAAAGTATGTTGGAGTCCTGGGTCAAAGGATCTTTATTTTGTTCATGTAATAACTTGCTATGCTTTTAAAAGGATGACCACAACAAGACTAGCAGCAGCAGCCAAGGAGCCAGCTCCCCCAGCAGCATAGGGCCAGTCTTGACAAACGGGCCTACCAGAAGGAAACCGTGGGCCAAGCCCACCTCAATACTCCTAAGAAGCCTAGGATAATAAATTTTACTTAACATATTGTTGTCCAAAATTAAAATAAACTAAGAAGACATACATACAAGTATGAAAAATGTGAAACAATATATAAACACTTGTGATTCATCATTATTTCTCTACGAGTAGATAATGGTTACACTTACATTATCGTGTAGATTTTTAAAATACTCCAAATTCTCATGAATAATGCTTTTTATTTGAGAGCAAAATTAATAAAATTAATAATAATTATTGTAAAAGTGTAAAAAATGTACAAAAAAAAATATACAATCACTCATAATGACAAGCTTTACAACTTTCATGAAGAGGTCAGCTTGGAAATCCAACACTATAATCCATAAACCTTAAATTTATATTTAACCGTCGATTGTCATTTACTCCTTATTCTTGTTACTAAATTTCATTTTTTTAATTTTCTTTTTTTAAAACATGATCATATGGCAGATGTAAGAAGATGAACGGTTCAAATTTTTATATCACGTTTCGATATTTACGGTTAACTGAAATATGAGTCGATGTCATATAGTTTGTAGAAACTTTATAAACATCAAGCAATATTTTCACTAGCATAAAACTCTGAACATAATATCAACGATACAAACCATTCATCTTCTGGCATCCTCTAATAGATCATGTTTTCAAAAAACAAAATCTGAAAAAACAAAATGTGATAAGAAAAATGAAGCGTAAATATAAACAACAATTAACGGTTAAATTTTGATCTATGATTTATATGATTATAGTGGCGAATTTTGAAATTAAGCTCTTCACGAAAGTTGTAAAGTTTGTTATTATGAGCGTTTATATATTTTTTCTATATTTTTTATACTTCTACATTAATTTAACAACTATTAAAGATTTTACTTAAATAACAACCGTAAGATAAATGAGAGTAAATTTGTACCGTTGGATTCTATCTCACTTATATTATTAGAACTTTTTTGGACAACAAACCCCTTATATTTTCCATTATTTCCATATGACTCTGACTAGTCAGTGACTCAGTGGTCAGTGACTCTGATCAAATCCAAACAAAAGCCACTAGTAGTCTTCATAAAAAAACAAAGAAAAAAAAAAACAAATGCCACTAACAACACTAAGAGCAACTCCATCCATGGAGCCCTCCCCCTGACAATCCACTATTGAATCCACCCTATTGAACAGTAATTGCCTTTAATGAATAGTAACTGCCTTTAATGAACAGTAATTACCATTTGCATCTCCACCCTTGGAGCCCTCTCCCCTGGCAATAGGCAATACAATATTAGTCTTTTGTTTGTTTGTTTAAATAATACAAAATAAAATTATTTGTAATTTCGAATAAGATTTTTTAAATCGTTCTCGTTGCGCCACGTGTCATTTTATAAAAAAAACAATTATTTAGCGATGGAGTTGGATAAGATTTTTATCCAATGTCATCATGCCACGTGTCGTTATCTTTTAAGAATCTTTGACGATAGATTTCGATCAGATTTTAACTCGTTCAAAATCACGCCACATGTCATTATCCGAAAAAATAATTATTGGAGATCGATTTCGATAAGATTTTTATCTAATACGATCGTGCCACGTGTCAATATCTTTTCAGAATCTTTGAGGATATATTTCGATCAGATTTTTAACGAATGATGGCATGCCACGTGGCCTCATCTACAATCCGATCCTTTCTGAATCGTCCATATAATCCACCATCCATCCTCACAAATCTCACACCAATTTTCTCAACATCTCTATCTCATTATTCATAGTCTCTGCTTCTTCTTCACCATGCATCCTTACAATGTCTTCTTCTTCATCAAGGATGATGTGGGAAATCGATCAGCAAGAGGAAGAATTGTTTAACCAATCTGAAGGAATGTTCAACCTTCAGATAGCCGAAAATGAGATGGAAGAGGATGATGAGCGTAAAAGGAGAGATGGCGAAACAAGAATGGCCAGAGCCTCACATTCCCGTCGAGAATCATCCAGAATGTTGCTCAGATATGCAGGCCCAGCCGTTCAAGAAACCTTGATAGAAGTAGGCAACGACGGGGTGAAAAGCTGTTGGACGATTACTTTGTCCATAACAGTGCATTTCCTGATACGTACTTCAGACGCCGTTTTATAATGGAACGACATTTGTCCAACAGAATCATGACTGATGTTTGCAACCATGATTCTTACTTTGTGCAAAAGAATGATGCTTGTGGTGTTATGGGTCTCCTGCCTGAGCAAAAAATCATTGCTGCGTTGCAGATGCTTGCGTATGGAGCATCTGCAGACCAAGTGGATGAGATAACGAGGATGGGGAAATCAACCATTCTTGAGGCCCTGATAAGGTTTTGCGGAGCAGTCAAATCTTTATACACCGCTGAGTACCTCCGAAAACCTACTCACATGGACTTGCAAAGGCTTCTGAAGAAGGGCAAGATGCGAGGTTTTCCTGGGATGATAGGAAGCATCGATTGTATGCACTGGACGTGGAAAAACTGTCCAAGTGCATGGCAAGGCGCATATGGGGACAGAAAAGGAGCAAAATCTATCAT
Source organism: Malus domestica (assembly GCF_042453785.1). Taxonomy (NCBI): domain Eukaryota; kingdom Viridiplantae; phylum Streptophyta; class Magnoliopsida; order Rosales; family Rosaceae; genus Malus; species Malus domestica. The sequence goes on from NC_091670.1 coordinate 7,037,655, forward strand.
TTTGGAGGTAGTGGCATCTTTTGATACATGGATATGACACGCCTTTTTCGGGGTTCCGGGGGCTCAAAATGATCTCAACGTCCTTGCCCAATCCCCAGTATTCAACGACGTCCTGCAAGGAAAGGCACTAAAAGTCACGTACGTCATCAACGGACGTAGGTACGACGGGCCATACTACCTAGCTGACGGCATTTACCCATGGTGGGAAACATTTGTCAAAACAGTGCCACGTCCACGAAGTGCAAAGGAAAAACACTTTGCAAGCTATCAAGAGGGGTGCATGAAGGATGTGGAACGTTGTTTTAGTATCCTTCAAGCTCGTTGGGCGATCGTCAGGGGTGCTGCCAGAATGTTCGATGTAGAGTCACTTCGATCCATCATGATGACGTGCGTCATTCTTCACAACATGATTGTGGAACATGAGTTCGATTATGATGCGGTTGATGAATATGAGCCTGAGCCAGACACGATGAACAATTCAAGAACACGGATATATTGTGCGCATGATGCCACCGAAGAACCCATGCAACACAAGCCATTAGAAAGGGATGGACGTTAGAATGAAAGGGTCATTCAACGATATACTACACTTCAAAGGTCATCTATGCACAATGATCGGCAAATTGACTTGATAGAGCACCAGTGGGCATTGAAACAAGCTGAAGATACTTAAGTTTATTTAGTATGTTTGTTTGTATTTGGTGTGTTTATGTAATTTTATTTGGTGTGTTTTTTGGAGTTTTTAATTATTTCGTATGTTTATGTAATTTTATTTGGTGTGAATTATTTGGTATGTTTATGTAATTTTATTTGGTGTGTTTTTTTTAGTGAGTTTTTTATTATTTCGTATGTTTATGTAATTTTATTTGGTGTGTTTATGTAATTCCAATTGGTGAGTTTTTTAGTTTTATTTGGTGTGTTTTATAATTTCATTATACGTGAACAATTTGATGAATAAAGATTTTATTATTAGGATAAATATATTACGAAATTAAATACATGTACTCTCACTTTAAATAAAGTACTAACTTCAATAAAATGGAAACAACATAAATAATAAATTACAACCCAGAGTGATTGGAAAACTATGGGCTCCGATTACAAAAAGTACCGTATTCATCATCACTTAACCAATCTGTGGTGCTAGGATCATCTTGTCTTATTGTGCTAGGACCATCTTGTCTTGATCTCGCTTCTCTTGCATGCCTCCTTTGCACCACATCTGCTTTCTCCGACTGCCAAAAATATTTAGAATTTGGAGACATCCCTTCTAAACGCATGTTCATAATGTCACGATCTCGTTGTGCAATTCTTTCTTCTCTAAGCAACTCCCTTTCTTGCCTAAGTAGCTCTATTTCCCTCTGTTCAGCTTGAAATGCTTGTTGAATAGCTGCAGCCTTTACCTCATCTCTAGCCTTTTCAGCCTCATATTTCGCCAATTCCCGCACCAACGTCAATTCACCTTGACGAGCAAGTTCTTGCATGTACTTTCCATAATCATTCTTGGAAGCACTCCCTTTCTTCTTTGAAGCCTTCTTACCTTGAGGCCTAATTGGATAACGGGTCGACCCCGACGCTTGTTCAGGAATGGGCGTTTCAGGCACTTCTTTTCCATCTTCTTCATCAACATGGGAGCCATGATCGGGTGTAGAGTGTGGAGGGGTGCTGTGTACAAAGGTTCTGTGTAGAGAGATGTTGTTCATGCATACTTCTGGACCAACAAGCACAACTTTGAATTTAGGATAATCTTTAACAATATTCCAACATTCCCACCGGTTGAATGATTTGTTTCTTGATTTGATTTTGGCAGCATACCATGCTTGTGCTTGAAGTTGCTACAAATAATAATAATGAAATTATTAGGTAACAAATAAATAATACAAACAAATAATAATAATGAAATTATTAGGTAACAAATAAGTAATACAAACAAATAATAATAATGAAATTAGGTCACAAATAAATAATGCAAACAAATAATAATAATAATGAAATTAGGTAACAAATAAATAATAATAATGAAATTATTAGGTAACAAATAAATAATACAAACAAATAATAATAATGAAATTAGGTCACAAATAATGAAATTAGGTAACAAATAAATAATACAAACAAATAATTATAATCAAATTAGGTAACTAAATAATAATACAAACAAATAATTATAATATATTCTTACCTCATCCGCATAATTTGCCCCACTTCGAACATTACTACTAGCTTGTGTCAAGGCATCTCTCCACGTACTAAAGGAATGGCTAAGTATTTTCCAACGACTGGACATCGATTCTTTGGTTCTTTTCCCACTCATTTGCTCAAGAAATTTGGTATGAATTAAACTCCACATTTCTCGCAACTGCATCTCATTACCCGTAAGAGAATTATGAGTAACTTCAACCCAGCTAGTGCACAACGCAACATCTTCAAGAAACGACAAATTCGTACCTGCATCAGTAGTCATTTTGTGGAAAAAAATTGGATTGAAACTTTGAGAGAAAGATAGGAATTTGATTGAAAGTAGTTGAGAAAATATGAAATTGTGGTGTAAGGTAGATGGAGAAGAAGTGGTATTTATAGAAAAGTAAAAACAATTTTTTACAAATTTTTTTTCAGATTTTTTACAATTTTTTCGGATTTTTTCCATTTTTTTTAATTTTTATTCAAATAATTAGTCTTTGCCGTTGGATTTTAAAAATTTTGAATTCCAACACTCCAAATTGTGCCACGTGTCACAACGGTAACTTTTCTTAATTTTAAAACTATTTTTTCTTTATTTATAAAGCATATTAATATTGACCGTTGATCTCAGATCGAACGGTTGATATTAAATAAGATTTTTTTTATTTTTTTTACCGTTGAGATCCAACAGTCCAAATTAAGGAGCCGTTGAGATCAAATGGACCGTGGGAAGCCACGTGGCTTTTCAACGGTAACTGAGACCACTGCAAAAGTGGACTGCTTTTCTGAAAAGTTGTTAGGCGATGTGCCCCCACGTGCGAGTGGGGTGCACGCGCCTGACAGAAAAAAATAAAAAAAGGGTTTGGAGCTCGGGCTCACGGGCTATCAAAAGTTGACAGGCCTTCTGCTCGGGCCTTCTCACCAGCTCGGGCTCTTCAAGGCTGGAGTTGATTCACAGGGCCTTGGGCCCTTTCCTCTCCCCTGTCCCCCGGGCAATTCCCATGGCTGGAGCTGCTCTAAGCCAGCCCACTGAGCCCAGGGCCCAGGCTACCCAGCCCTAAATAGTAAATTCTAATCCCTTCTTTCCACCTCCCCTCCCATAACCCTCTCGGCTCTCTGTCTCTCCTGAGTCCTGACCCGCCGATGCCGTCTGTTCTTCCTAGCCCTTCTCTCCAGCGGTCTGTTCTTCCAAAAAGCTCTAATCCGACAGCCACAATCTTCTCGTCCTCCATTCGTACGGCCACTTCCTCTTTATTTCTCTACGTAAGTATTTCTCCCCCTTTATTCCTCCATTCATGGAAATGAAAAAAATGTAACTGAACTGAAAGCAGTGGCTGCTTTGGAGATTACTATTTTAGATCATTGTTGTGACCCTAATGAAAATGAGGGATAGAAATTAAATCTTGGAAAATTGTTTTAAGTGTCCGGGTTAATTATGAATTAATTATAATTTATTAGGAAGAGGAATTCTGGCAAAACTTCAAGCCCCAGTTTTATACTTTTATTGCTTTTTAATTTGTATGCCTACTAAATGCTTAGCCAATTGTACATATACCAATATCTTTCGGATTAATCTCCCTCATCGTAATATATTTTTATTTTATTTTTATACATTTTGTTTGAATTTTTTGTCTCTCATTGCTTCTTTTTAATTTGGATTCAAGAAATAAGGTACGTCCTGTGTATGACCATTTTGACTAAGAGAAAAGAATAAGCTCAATTTATCGATTTAATAACTTTCGAACATTATCTTCAAGCCCTTGACACTGCCAAAGGAGCAGCTGCACAGAAAAGTGAAGGGTTTGATTGGAAGAAAATGTGCAAGATGTTCTAATGTTCCAATGTTCTTAATTTTGCAAATCTTTTGAGCATTCGATATTTTGTAATGTTTTAATGTTTTTTTTATTATGCTTTATTTTGGATATGTAAATATATACTTAAAAGAAAAATACGTTTTTATGTTTTGGTTAGATATGACAATATGGTATGTATTATTATCTATCATTATAAACTATCAGTCTATCACAATTTGACATGTTGGTAGAAGATCAAATTTGAGGAATGGTTTAGGGTTATTAGTAATAAGCAATGTCTTAAAAATCGATATTATCGGCGATATTTCGCCAATAATATCATTTTTTTGACCGGCCGATATTTTTTTGAGTAAAATTAAAATATCTTTAAAATATCACGATAATATCGCTAATATCGCGATATTAGCGATATTATCGCGAATATTCGTCATCATCGCCGCCGCCGGGAGGTGAGAAAGGGAGGAGGAAACCATAGGTGGTGGGTACGAGTTGAACAACAGCAAAATCACGTCCCCCAGGGTGTAGAGAGATCGTAAAAAGGCCCCAAGCAACTCGGCGGAGTTGTAGAGAAGAGATGGGGGGGAGGTGGTGATGGTGCTCGGCGAAGTTGCAGAGAAGAGATGGGGGGAGAACCGGAGAAGGATCGAGTTCGAGAGACTGAGGGAGAAGAAGGATGGAGAGATTGAGGGAAAGATTCAGATCGAGATCGAGATTCGAGATTTGAGAGAGACTGAGGTGAGGTGACCCAGCATAATGGACGAACTACGGAGAGACCGGACCAAGGGAGAGAAGGAGACGGAGAGACCGAGGGAGAGACCGAGACGGAGAGACCGAGGCAGAGAAGGATCCAGAAAGGCTCTGTGTTCTACTTGTTGTGTGTGCGTGTGAAGGAGATGGAGAGACCGAGGGAGAGAGAGAAGGATCCAGAAAGGCTCTGGGTATGCGTGTGTGCGTGTGCGTGTGTGCTTGTTGCGTTTGCGTGTGTGCGTGTTGCATCGTGTGTGTGTGTGTGTGTTGCAGAGTGTTGCAGAGGTGAAAAGAGGTGAAAATAATTTTGCACCCAGAGGTGAAAAGATGTGAAAATAATGTGCCTGTGACTGTGAGATGTTAGGTTTGTGTGAGTGTTGATGCGATGAAAGTTAAGCACTCAAATTAAACCCTCTTTTTGTCAAATTGTAGTATAAATGCAAGTAGGGATTGTTCTAAACGGGGGATTATGAGGGCTTGCTAAAACCTCTAAACTAACTCAAAGACATAAAAACAAAGTTAAAAACATTTGAATAGACTCAAATGACTCAAAACAGATTCGAAAGACGCAAAACAACTTAAAAAACACTCAAAATTGCCTAAAAACACTTACTGGACAGATTTGACTCTAACACAACTTTGGATGAAATTTGGGTTTTGACTTGAATCAAAACACTCAAAAACACTAACTAAATATAAATTTAACACTTTGAAACAACAAAGTAAAAGGGGGATTTTGGTTTTGACTAATTCGAAACGAACAAACAACTTATAAAATTAGACATATTGTAAAGCGAATTTAAGAAATGAGATGATGGATGGACCATTCTTCGCACATGACACACTTGTACATGAATTGATTTCCAATTGCTTTTCAATGAACTATGATGCTCAACACCCCAGATTAACCGTGATACACAAATTAACTCTCAGATTTTCCTTTACTCATTGAATTGGATGAATGCATGCGACAACCCAAATCATTCTCTAAAAGTCCCCTATATGAATGCATAATAGAGATACAATCAGAGATCATTACGTTCAATGAAAATCATAAGTGTTGACGAGACAATTATAACTATGAATGCATGATACAATTGCCAAGAATTCAATTAACGCGATTGTGATAAACAAACCTTCACTACTCATGAATATAAACTTGTAACGATTAGGTGAAACTCATTTATATTCTAGCATCCAATTCATGCATGAAAACTAAGTATGCATCCTTAATAAACATACAAGAATCAGTTATGAATAAAATAGATAATTGAATTGCAATCACAACTTATCAAATCACAATTTGAAGAAATCAATTCAAATCTCAAGCATGTTCATGGCTTCAAACTTCCCCCTAACTAAATAGGGGTTTAGCCACTCATAATTGCAACAAAATTAGAAAATAACAGAGTAGACATTGAAAGCAAGAACGAAGTACACCTAAAACGCTCCAAAGTTCCAAGCTTGAAACGCCAAGGATCTTTGTTTTCACCACCTTGTTGTAGCACAAGTGTCTAGGAGATGTATGGATATATGGATGGAATGGATTTGCACGGCTAAGAGATGAAAGTGTATGAATTGGTGAGATGCAGTATGGCTAGATAAATGGATGGAGGTCACTACAAGGTTATTGTGTTTGTGAATGAAGATCTTTTGATGGATCCAAATTGTTCTTAGGAAGAGGACCACTTCAATTCCTTGCATGTGCAGTTTGTATGGGTGTGTGATGTCCATGTTTCCCTTTACATTTGCACACACATGACCTCCATCATTTCAGCCACAAATCAACCCATTTTCTGTCATGTGTGTGTGTTTCCTTTGCCCATGTGTGTGTGTTTTTCCTTTGCATTTGCACACACATATTCTTCATTATTTCAGCCAACAATCCACCCATTTTCTGCCCATGTCAAACTGTCCATGCCATGCCTTTCTCTTTGTGTGTGTGTTGTCCATGTTTCTTCCATGTGCCTTGTTCATCTTCTAGCTGTGCATTTCCACTTGCTCCAAAGCCAAATAAGTGCAATCATAACCCTATTTGCTGCTGAGTGTTGATGACAAAGCAAAACACAAAACAAGTGCCTTTACTTTTTCACTTTATTAGCCAAATCTGCTTAGCCTTTTCCTGAACCTTTTAGTGTTACAATGCCCATAACTTCTTCTAGAAGAATGATATTAACAATCCGTAAATTGCTCCAGAAATTTGACATCCGTAGCTTTCCAAGAATATAAGGCTCATTCTCTCATTCATTCTGAGCTATTCGTAACATGCTTCCAAAGTCAGCTAATCTGCACAGGCAGTTTTGACGAATTTGTTACTTAATAACTCACTTGTGCTACTTTTCTTTTATTTGCTTGATAAATCACACAAAACACAAAAACATAGTAAATAACTCAAAAATATAAGGAACTAATTAAGAAAAGACAAGTGAATTTTATGTAAAATATATATAAATATGAGCTTATCAAGTGTGTGCCAATAATTTTGCAAAAAAATCCAAAGAAAACCCACTGAAACTGAACCAAACCGTCATATGCCCATACTGCAACATAGGATGATGACCATGGTACTAGGCGGGTAGGACCAGGAATTGGTGTCATAGGGAAGGACTATACTCGTAGAGAAAGAGGCAATGGGATTTTGTCAAGTCAAGAAGATGACTCGTTATCTAGAACTTCGGACTCTGTTGGAGTGGGAAGTAGTAACTATGGTTATACTCATAACCAACCATTTCCCTACCCTTCATAACCCATTCCTGTTGGGATGGAATCGAGCGACTCATGGAAAGAATCCGAGACTCAATCTTCAAATGATTTTGCTTATAGACAACGTCAACCAATCTCGAATCCATATGGGTGACATGTTAACAATTACATACAAAACTATTTTGGGGATTTATCATTTGATAACTACTCTTCACAATACACTCAGTCTACATATAGAGATGATGAAGATAGTGAAAATTTTGAACCTCATAGGAACTCTATGTGGTACTAAGTCACTCATGTATCTTACCATGCAATGTATAAAGTGTAAAATATTGTACTAATTCATTATATATAAATGATTATGGTGTGTTTAAACTTCTTTCATTAATTACTACATATTTTCTACACTCACAATGTTTGTTAACTCGCTATATAATCAACTTGATAATGTTAAATCCATCATGCAATGCATTTCCTTCCAATTTTTTGTTATAAACTAATAGATAATTGACTAAATAAACATCTTGCAAAGTTTCAATAAAAATTTCTAAGTTTTTCTTACAATTTCTGTGGTTTCCATATAATTTTTATCGATATCGATATTATCCCGATATTTCCATCGATATTTCCGTGTTTTCGGACTACCGATATTTCCGATATTACCGATATTTAATACCTTGGTAATAAGTCGGTTTAAGTTTAGGGTTATTAGTTTGGGCCTGCAACCTTTTTTTTCACTCAAAAAAAGTATTATGTTTTTTATTTAATTATTTATTGTTTTAAAATATATTTTCCTTAACGGGTAACACGTCGGGTTATATTACCCGTTAATATTATCGGATCAATTTTAGGTCGGGTCATTTTACCCGTTTATTTTAACGAGTGTTACACGACACGATCCGTTAAGATATCGGGTATGATACAAAAACAATACGAACACGGGAAACACGACACGAATGCCAGGTCTAATTATAGTCATAGACCATTAGACCTTGCTTTTATTTTATATAAACATAAAAAATAAAAAAACGGAAACCAAACCGAAATCGAACCGGAAAAAAACCGAACTGAGAAAAAACCCAAAAAAAATGAACCAAACCGAACCGAAATTTCGGTTTAGTTTCGGTTTTGCCAAAAAACCGAATCTAGCGCTAAGTCAATGGACCATCTTGATGGTGTGAGTCAATTTTAAGGATCATTTATGATAAAAACCCGTAAATCTTGTGACTCCATTTATGTGCCACATCAATACTTAATGGAAATTTTAACATAATTATGACGGAATGACTACATTGATTTGCGACATCTATTTTCAAGGACTACATTAATTGATTTTCAATTTCAGATACCATCTTGATGATGAAAATCAATTTTAAGGACTATTTATGATAAAAATCAATATAAGAATAATCTTTGAGTAATTTTAAGAATTTAAAAAATTTCGATTATAAAATTTTTAGGATAAAAATAAGTTATTTACAATTGAAGTAAAATAGGAACTGTATCTCTCCGCCGCTCCACAAAACTCCCCCTTCCCCTCAAAACGCTCTGCAATTACTCCTCGCCGCCGTGACTGTCACTTTCTTGTTCCTTGACCTTCTCTTCCCTTCTCCTCCTCCTCCTCCTTCAACTTCGTTGCTTGGCACTTCGAAGACTACAGCTTACTGTTTCCATTCCCGCTGTTTGGTTGCCGAGAAAAAGGTACGCAAAGGAAGAGAGAAACAATTCGTTCTCTTTAATTTTTTAGAGTTGCTATTTTCCTTTTTACTTCCCCAAATTTTCTGAGCTGCCAAACGGAGAGCTGGTTTAGTTTACTGCTCCTGGAGTTCTTGTTCTTAATAGCTGGCGAAGGCCTGAAAACGGCGCCGCATTGCCATTTGATACTATCTAATATGATCAGCAAAGCCTTTAATTTCGTCAATTGAATTGTATTTCATACAATAAACAATGTAATTAGTTTGTTCAAAAACTTAAATAAGATCGTTTTATTGTGTGTATGCTGTAGGTATAAATGGCACGCTCCAAGGCTCCGGCAAAGAAGCAGCAAAAGCGAGGCATCGACTTCAAAGTAATCGATATTTCGGGTTTTGAATGCATTTTGCTTTGGGAAGTTCAACCTCTGAAACTTTGTTTGCATTTGATGTTTATTTTCTTTTACAATTTTTGCAGAAAATAAAGCGAAAGATTGGCAGAAAGTTGCCGCCACCAAAGAACGCCACGAATACTGAAATTAAGTCCAAAGGTTTTGATTTTAATCTGTTCTTAAATTCATGAGTTGATATTGCTTTTTGTACTCTCTGTCGATTTTCGTTAATTCATTGAAAGGAAAATTCTGTCATCGTTTTAAAATAAGTTTGTTTGGGGGTGACGAGAGTAATTAAGGATGAGAGTTTGATTGTTTGAAATACTTTTTCTTGCCACGATGAAGGAGTTGCCTTTGTGCTTCCATTTTGATGTCAAATATCGTGGTGTGCTAGTTTCTTAATGAGTACTAAATAATGGTCACTGTGAGCAGCAATTGTTCTTCCCGAACAGAGTGTGGCATCGGAGAAGGCAGGATTAGCAGTGAACAAGAAAGGTTTAACGTTGAAAGAACTTCTTCAGCAAACATCTCATTACAACCCAAAAGTTCGTAAAGGTATTTTAATGTTATTTTAAAATATTTTCTTAATGAAAGCGCTTACAGCTGTATAGTATCTTCCAAAATATGAGAATTAATCTATTTTTAACCTGAAATAGATTACCTAGATCGTTGATCATATATTTCTGCACATTGATTGTGTTTTAATGTGTTAAATTTGAAGAAGTTACGACCTTTTCAATAATTATGTTGTCTAGGAAGTTGTTTCCCATTATTGATATTCTGTACCATATAGTATATATCTAATAATCTTACTGTTATTTCTCTCTGAAGATGCATTATTGGGTATGAAGGATTTACTCCTTAGGTATCCAGAAGAGTTGAGGTTGCACAAGTATGCTGTTGTTGAAAAGCTGCGTGAACGCATTGGCGATGACGATAGGCTGGTTCGAGATACGCTATATCAACTTTTTAAGTCAGTAATTTTACCTGGCTGTAAGGAGGTAATTTTTTATTCTTGTCTGAATGCAGCAAGGTAAAAACCTGTTGTGAATTATATGTATTAATGCGAAACAAGGATGATTATTTTTTATTATTTGCAGTTCAAGAAACTTTTGGGTTGTTAATTTCACTATTTTCCTCTTAATTTTTTCACGATACATGTGTCTTATATGCCAAATTTTATTCAATTGTTGCCGTGCATTGCACTAAATTAAACTGCCAGGCCATACTTCTGGAATTAATTCTGTCTCTTTCATAGAAATTGACATAAATTATCTTTGAAGGGCTTATTCTTTTTCCTTCCTAGTTTTCACTTTTTCTTAATGTTATGCATCTTCCATACAATAGAACAATTTGGTAGTTTCACATCTACACTGCTTTTATTGTATATATGGATTCATCTAAGTGTAACATTGTTTTGAGATTTTGTTGTCATCATCTCTCTATTATTATCATTAAGTTCGGTGGTGTTTATAGCCAATGAATTTAATGTGACATTTTCCCCCTTCTTTTCTTGTCCAGGATAATCAAGAGCTGTTGATTTCCTTGATGATGGCCTATATATTTAATGCAATGACACATTTAGCAATCGATGTTCGGTTGATGGCTTTCAAATTTTTGGAGCTTGCTATCCAATACCATCCACCTTCCTTCTTCTTGAATGCTGAAAAGGTATCCTAAGATTGTGCTGTAAAATGTTGTATGCAGTGTTTTCATTGGAATCATTTATTAGATATGTTATTCTGATGTACAACTGTAGAATTTCTGATTTATGCTTTGGTCATTAACTATGAACTGTTATATGGTTTGTTGTTCTTCTATGCATTATTCTAATGGAATGGACTTTAGGCATATTCTGGTAGTTATGTACCTGTCACAAAGATCGGAAGTTACATGATAATCATCTTTTGAGACTCCACACTGTCTCTTAGTTACATTATAATGGTAATTTATGGCTAGTGTTTGCTACTTTGTGGTCTAGTGTTACGGATTGAGGCCTTATTCAACAACATTCTTTTTCTCCAAGATTCTGCTCTTTCTGTAATTCTTGGTCTCTTCTCTTCATGTTTTCTTTGCTCTCATTCTGCTCAATAACATGAAAGTTCTTATAGATGTTGAGCTTTAGGTTACTTGTCATCTTCTTTCTTTCTTTCTTATTCCCACTAGACATGTTATTCCTGTACGCAGATATTCTTGTTCGAAACTTTATCCCTGGTGGGTGTGCGAGCTTGTTTGTTTGGTTGCCTTTATATTTTCCACTGCGTTATTTCCTATCAATTGTTTATGATTTTGTCTGTCTGTGTGGTTAATGAATCTAAATATTAGATGAACTCGAAATTTTCAGTGTTACTGCTCTCTTTTGTGTTTAAAGATAACTTTTAAGGTACCTAAGAGTGTTTAGTCTAATGGTCAGGCCCTTGGTTTGTTACCAAGAGGTCTGGGGTTCGACACCTCTCAAGGTACCCACCTAGCAATTGCTAGAGTTTCTTGCCTACCAAATGTTGTGGGGTCAGGCGGGTGGCCTAGTGAGTAGTCGGGTCAAAGACCCGGAGACACTAGATTCAAAAAAAAAAAAAAAAAAAAAAGAAAAAGAAAAAAAAAGATAACTTTTAAGGTTGTTTTAACGATTGCTTCATTGACAGATTCTTCAAAGCTTTGAGGATATTCTGCGGAGGAACCAATTTTTTTTAGAGGACAAGGGCAAGCTCAAGACTGCTCTTGCCGTCCTGGAACTATGCTTGTCGCTTTTGCCATGTAACAAGAGAGAAGCTCGCTCATGTGAAAAGGTATTTTTAAGTTTTCTTAAAATCCGGAGGGTTTGCACGTTTTCTTTCATTGTTTGTATCGTGCAGCGTGAGCCTGCTTGTTTTCTTGTACCTTCCAGCTGTATTCTTTCATTGCACATTATTCTTGAAACTTTGCTGTTAAATTTTGTTATTGTTGTTATTATAATCATCATTTTCCCCTACTTAGTTAGTATAGACAAGGGGTGCAAAGCATGTGTCAGTCAGAAAGCCATGAAAAGTAGCCTCAACTGCACATGTGAAACTTTTGAAAATAAATTTGTTTTTATTCATACTCAGAGATCTGACTTTTGAAGCTGGACAAACAATTTTTGAATGGGAGAGTATTTTTTTTCTTGGGTTATAGTGGTGATCAGAGGCCAAATGAAAGGAAAAAAAAAACTATCTAGGCATATAATTGCATCAGGAAGAAACTGTTCTGAGTTACTGATTTTAGTCTCTTGCCTTATTGATGAAATAGTTTTGTAATACCTTTCCTTTTACTTGATAGAATGGTGCTGGACAAGGGATACTGCATGCTTTTGAGCCTGATGTACCTGCAAAATCTGCTGGTATGTGATACATTGGTGCATGTGTTTATACGTCATTATCGATTATGTTCTTCGGATGGCACCATGTGTCTAGTCATGGCTCATATCACGACAAAGATCAATATGAGTTTGATAGTTGAAGTTCCTGAACTTTGGAATGATAATACTTATTTTGGTTATGTAATTTTATTAGTTTGTACTTCTTAGTTTCAAATGCCTTGCAGTTGGCAGCATTCTCACAGCAGGAGAAATCAAAATTCACTCTGATAATATTAGCTTGTTACTTAGATTGTGTTAATAAGTTGCTGTTTAGTGGGACAAGCATTCCGCAATTCAAGAACTTCCAATTATTTAATACCTTTTTTCGTTTTCATATTGACCTATCGTCATCTTGCTTTCTTTTGTAGGATGTTCAATCATCATCCCAAAACTAAAGGATCTTGTCCCATTTCTAGTAAATTGTTTCCAAGATTTTATTCCGGAAGTTCAGACTGGCTCTCTTCTTAATACACAATCATTTGATTGTATGCTGTCCATACTTAACAGCATAAACCTTGCAGTCAAATTCTTCTTTTATATGACTGATGAGGGTAAACTAGAATCACAACCTTCTCAAGGGGGGCATGGTGTGACTATGTGTGATACTATCTCTGTGACACTAGTAAAGAAGTTTTTACAAGTTTTGTTTCCCCTGAACATGAGAAATCAACTTTCAGAAAAGGTATAAGTTATAACCTTAATATAACTTTTAAATTCATCATTGTTTCTGCAAAATGACTTCTTTAAGAGTCTCTTGACTGGTCTCACTTTATTTTGCATCCGTTCTATGGTCTTTCTATTTTAATACTCTAGTAAGCATGGAAGCCTATGTGTTGCTTGATATTTTATATTTGTATTTTTGTGTCAAAATTTCCGTCATTTGCAATTTCTCTCATTATCGATGTATTTGTCAATATTTTCATTGATATATTCCATTTTTTCAGACCCTTGTTATTTCATTGATAATGATATATTATACTTTGAATAAAATTGGTATAAAGTTATAGTACAAATGCAATGAATAATGTGTATTTGACCTTCACATTTTGTATTTTGTTCATCTTAGAATTTCTTGCATTTCTCTCAATTTCTCTTCTGTTTTGTTCACCTAAGATATTTCTTGTATGTCTTGCAATTTCGATTCAGTATTTTGGAGTTTTTATTACTATCTAATGGTATCTGAACATGTTGACATTTTCATAGAAGGTCATGTTTCCATAAGTCTGTCTTGTTCTATGGATTATATCAGGCCAACCCCTTGGCAGCTCTTACATTCTTGAAACCTGAGTGTGTAGTAAGAATCATATACTAGAGTTTTTTCTTGGGGGGAAATTTCAAACTTTAGGATCTGGGCAGGTGCTATTTGGGCACCAAATATCTTAGAAAGGGATGTCTACTATGTGAGGCACATTCTTAGCTGTAGATGTGTGTGTCTGTGTGTCTGTAGTAACTCATTTCACGTTTTATGAGGGTCTTTTGTTGCCAGTATTACAAGTTCTCTTTTTAACTTGAATTGGTTCTTTTCTATTTCTGTTTGACAGGATGATGTTAAATATTTTGTCTTGAACACCGTGATGACAGAAATATTTTTGCACTCAAGCAAATGGATCTGCCCTCCTCCTGTTTTATTTGAGAAAGTTTTAGAATTTCTGGAAGATTCTCTGCTTGGAAAGGTTGGTTCGTCTACCATAATGTTTTAGTAGGAAGTTGCATTCATGCTGTTCAAATTTCTGCATCATGTGCTTTGTATTTCTTAGAAGTGCTGATTTAGGTGTGATAAGTGGTTATAAGTATAATAGCATTGTAATTTGAATGTTTCTATTCAATGAATTGAAATATAAAATAATCTCATATATTGACAAAAAAAATAAAATGATTTGCATTCTGCTAATGTGTATTAATAATGTCGATGATGGCCTTCAGGGCTTATGGCACATCCTCCCCTTAAGCACAAAGGTGGGGGTTAATTTGGGGTGCAAATACTGGTTGGTGCTTGATGTAATTTGCCTTGAAAAAAGTATATTAAAATAATATCTTCGATATAATAATGTAAATGATGGATTGTTGTTCCACAGCATCACGTTTTGAAGGTAAAAAGAAGTTTATGATCTACATTTTGCCATGATAGTTTGGGCCTCAAATACTGGTGGGTGCTTGATGTAGTTTTTCTAGAAATTAAGACATATTATGTTCAATAGAATAATGTAACTGATAGGTTGTTACTTGCAGCATCAAATTTTGAAGAAAGCATTTATGCTCTAGAACTTGCCATGGTGGTTATTTATAAAAGAAAATTTCATTCAATTTTAGTTATTGTATTTAATAGTTTTGTACTGTTATGTTTTAGGTTACATTTCTAATACTTTCTGTAAAGCTTCTTTTAAAATGTTGGAAACTTGTTACTTTACAGGTATGCAATGACACACTTTCTGGTAAGGCAGTCTGGGAGAAGCATTTAATTTCACTTCTTCCTTTTGTTCCAAAACTTGTTTCTCAAGTGGCAGTTGACTGGAAGTCTCGCCTTCTTCAGGTATGAGCTGTGCTTAAAACTATTTTACATTCCAAGAGTTTATCATCAGCAGAGTTATGTCAACGGAATTCCTTTTTCCTTATAAGATTGTCTTTACTCTTTTCTTTAAGTACTTCAATGGTTGTGTAACTCTAGATTTGGTTCTAAAACAATTAGAGGTTCCCAATTTCCACAAACCATTGTAGTGGGGTATTAAATGATTTGTCTTTTAACTTCTGGAAATGGTGTTACCTATATATCATTAAATGCAGGCTTTTAGTGAGGCATTCAAGGACTGCAATCCTGTATCCCCTTTAAAATTGGCTTGTATTTCTGTACTGGAGGAGCTGCTAGTTCCTGTAAGCTTGATTCTATACCTCCTGCTTGCAATTTTTCCAAGTTTTTTCTTTCCCTTTAGTATACTTGTGGTAGTAAGAAATCAGACTCCTCTCTCTCTCTCTCTCTCTCTCTCTCTCTCTCTCTCTCTCAAATTGAATTTCGATATATTTTCTACACATCATAGAGACAAGACATGCTGTACCTGGATCCGAGTATTCCCGAGATATTAGACTTTCAGATTACGTGGATAAGAGAGCTTCCTGTGTTGCTTATTCTGCTGGATGATAAAAACCCATACTATTCCCAGGTAACATTTTTTTAACCTCGTAAGACAGACAGTTGTATTGACACAGAAGAATCTAGACAGTAGGTTTTGCATCCGTATCTCTGTGTCAGGACGTTATTCATTAATATTGTCATTATTTATCATCTTTGTTTTTCTGCATAGTCAGTCTTTATCATCACCTATGCTTTTTCACCCCATTAGTTCTGGCTTATATTGCATGTTTCTTCAGGTTGTGCTGCACCTTCTACTTCGCCTGGGACAACGTGCTTTAGTGAACTCTTCCTTTGCATGGGAATATGACAACATCCAATTGTCACTGCAAGAATTTTTTGGCATAAGTCAAGATGATGGTAAGAGCCCATTCAGTAGACACTAGTATTCTTCTTTGTGGATTAATCATCCATCAGCAGACAACTTGGTTTCTTATGATTCCGCCTCTTGTTCTTGCAGGAAATGTATTATATGGTCCCTTTTTAAGGCTTCCCAGAGATTCTCAAGAACTCTCTCTTTCCTGCCTCTGTTATATCTCTAATTTGGGTCCACCTTTGCTGAAGTCAATAGCTTACTGTTGCCTATGTAAGTTATTCATTTCTGCCTTGGTTAGATTCTGTATGGATTTGACAGCTTAGGTTTGGCATGCTGCACATAGTTCCCTATAGTTATTATTTTGACTTTTTTAATGTCTCATGCGTGCCATTAATATGCAAGCTATTCTTGTTTCTGTTATAACAATTATAAAGGAACCTTGGGATTCCAAAAGTATTATGGGTTAAAGTCACATGGGTACCAGATATGTTCCTTTCTGCACAGTAGTTTTGTTGGTAGAGTTATCTTTTACTACAAGAATCAGGAAAAAAAATCCTATCCTCATCAGTTTCTTCATTAGAAAGAGTGTCATTTTAAAATCTGATGTAGAAACCATTTTGTTGCATCATTTTGTGGCTGAATGATAGTAATTTTCCATCAACTGGAACATAGATGCTTGCCATTCATGTCTTAATGTAACTCTCATTTGTTAAGTGATTAAATCCAAATATATAGGGGGTTAGACGTGCCATTAAACATCAAAGGGTGATTCTGTTCTGATTGATGTTATATGGTAACAATATGAAGTAATGATGAATGTTCTCTCTTCTGCTTTCCAGTGATGTGTGAACATTGTTGAAGTATGACGAGTTATTTGCAAATTGGGATTGTTTAAGTGACATTTCTATCTCTTTCCTGTTCATTGCAGGTCCTGATCTGGAACAATATGTATTATTTCGAATCATAGAGGTCCTGAATTCAGCTTATAAATCTGGGCATATTCAGATTGTTGATCACATTAGTTTCTTGATCACTTTGCTCTCCCGTTTCAGAGTTTTCCCAGGTACGTCTGACAGAATTTCTTCTCCTCTTCATGGTTTGTATTAGTATGTGTAATTTCTATTTGCACGGGTTGACATCTTATGATGACTTTCAAATTTCAAGTTTTCTAGTTTCTACTAATATGGTGACTTTCAAATGATTTATCCTTTTTCATGCTTTATCGTAATAAGGTAACTAAATTGCAAGTGTAAGACTTTGTCAACACATTTTATAAGGCTGCTTCAGAACAAAAATTATCTTGCTCTGAGATTTTGGGATAGAAAGTTCCTGCTCTGGACTATTTATAGCTATTTATTGTTTTTTCTGCCAAAAGATCCGATGCCTTCATATTAGTATTACTAGAGAACCAATTTATTACTTATATGCATAATTTTTATTGCAATTGCTTGGGTTCCAAACCTAAAATGGCTTCATCATGGCAGAAAATATCGTTCCTGGTAGAGAGAGTGATGTGAATATCTCAAATCGAGGGACTTTTAAGTCACTCAGCCGAATTGTCTGCTCATGCCTGTCACAGATGGGTGATAATACTCTTGTTTTGCAGATGCTAGAGAAAATTATACTCGATCAGATGGTGAGTTGACTAGATAACTTCATCTTATTGTGTTTTTCTGTTTTCTTTACATCAATATCTTCTTAACTTATTATTTTTTAACTTCATCTTCTTAACTTTGTCAACTTACTGTGTGTTCCTGTGTTTTCTTTCTGAAAGTTACAGTTTATCTATTTTTCCTGATTCTGATTTTTGTACATATTTCAGTCTCAAAATCCTCCTCTAGACAACATTTGTGCTATGCTTAGGACGCTTATTACACTGGACTCTAAAACCACAATAATTTCCCAAAGAGCTTTTATAAGCCTTGGCAATATCCTTCCACGGTATCTGATTGACGTTGTGCAGGTAACTTTCATTTCTTGTTCGGAGAGCATCTGCCTTAACCACCCAAACACCATTTTTTACTTTCTTGTGTCTTCTAACTTAGTTTGGAATATTTTCCACTGAGGATTCCAGTGTTTTTGGTTTCTGAAATTCAATATTTATTGAATCTGTTATTCTCTGCTGCTCATATGTAAATTTGTCTTTCCCATGAAAATAAGTTTTTTCACGGGATGCTCAGATTTGATATCTGTTATTGATGTAGGACAAGATAGGGGTCAATTAAAGCGGAGAAAATCAAAGAAACGAGAGTGCTACAAAATAAGAAAGAATAATGCTCATGCATTCAAGAATAATATCTGGAAGTAGGAAAAAGTAACAAGTCAGTGTTGCATATTTGTTAGTGGCTCGATTACATTTCAAAGAAAAGAGGCTTAAGTTTTAAGATTTTTAGTAAAGTTTTAGTTTTGGATAACCTTATATTTCCTTGTCCCCCAAGGATTTGGTTTCTTTTTTATTTTTTCACTAGTTACTCAGGATTTTCTTTATGTTTCCTTTATTAATTAGATTTTTAGTATTAATGAAGATGCAAGGCAGCATTAATATCATGCACATAGTTGTCCAGGGTGGGATAATTGGGTTAGGATTAGGCTGGCCTGGGTACGCTGTCTGCAAATGTAACCAAAATGAGGATAATGGATTAGGGTTAGGCTGGCCTCGGTACGTTTAATATCTTTCTAACAAAGAGAGAGAGAGTAATTCATGCATGCATAATAATTGACTCATTATCCTTGGCAAAGAGAAAAGACATCCACAAAGACGTTTTGCTTTACAGGTTCATCTTAAATTGTTGTGTTTTCCAATAGGAACCTCTATGAAGTACAAATGTATCTTTGTGTTGTAAGTTGCTAGTTACCATGTCATACTTCCATAGTTGTACGCTGCGACACAAGAATCGATGGATTGGAATCTTTAAATATCATGTCCTCTAATAAAAAGCCAACAAAATATAATTTTGTTTGCAATCTCATACTACCGCTGGTCTGGAGGATGGGGTTTTGGAAGGGATGTCTATATATGTCTTTTCAATAATTATCAATATAGGGAACATTTTGCAGATATCTTGCTCTAATGCTTTCTATATGTTTGTAGACGTGTGGTATTGTTTTACATTTTGTGCCCCCTCTTCGTGAACTTTTAAATTGTTGCATAACGCTCTAGTGCATAGTATTCTATTTCAAACAATGAAGGTCCTTCGGCCTTGTTTCAGTTTTACCGTTTCTCAAGTTTCTGCCTTCTGATGCAGTGCATTGTTGAAGATGACAAGAAGACCACCGTTTCCATTTCTTCAAGTTCATGTCGTTATTATCTCATCCCTTGCTTTGTCTTGTTTGATAAAAGTCACAAACTTCTGAATCTTGTATTGAATACGTTGGGGTCATGGATAACTGAAAGTAGTTTGCTGCATGTAACTGGTGATCTTACCCACTACGCAACTGACATTTCAAGTATGGTAGATGCAGTCGTTTTCCTGCTTCAATTGATGCATATGGATGACAAAATCTGTCAAATCATATCTTCGTTCAAGGCAGAGATTGACTATATCATGGAAGGCATCAGGTTATTACAGGTGCAATGAAGGCATAACCCTGCATATTCAGAGAATCTTGATTTTTTTTTTCCCCTTGCAGCATACCTGAAGCCCGTCCTCTTTTGAATTTGATTATTTGATCCATTCCCGTGATAATTCCAATTATTATAAATTATAAATGTTTAAAAAGAGAGTAACTGCAGTGCAATGTCTAGTCAACATGTACATGTTACATATGGTATGTACTGCATGCAGTGGATGAAAGGATTGATATACGTAGTGATATATGGGGCAATGTTCAAAAATATATAAATTGTAATTTGAAGAGCGTTATGGATTGAAAAGTCTTTGATATTCTAATTGATGTGTCACTCTATATGTAACTAGTTTACAACTGGAAATTTTTGTCCCGGGTGTAATTCTTTTGTTGGTTTGATTTGGTTTTTTCCACGCACTCAACTCTTACATGTGCGCTTTGTGTTGAGATCTTTTTTTTTTTAATATTCTGGAAAAAAAATGGCGATCTTTAATTTTGTTCTACTTTATTTGTGCAGTCATCAGAGGAAATCAGCATGACGATTGAAGAAAAGCACAAGGTGCAATGTGCACTTGGTAGACTACAGAATGTAATAAATACACTGCACGGTGAGATGCAGTCAGTCTAGAAGAACGTTGTTAACCTGAGGTAACCTGCGTTGTGAGTCTTCTTCTTCGTAAGCATCTTTAGGATTCATTTGTGTAGGGTCCTAATAATCCGCTTCCTTTTTAAGCCACCATCACAACCCCCCCACCTTTTCTTTCCTCCCTCCCTCCCTCCCTCCCTCCCTCTCTCTCTCTCTCTCTCTCTCTCTCTCCCAAATAAATAAATAAAGAGATGAAAGTGTGTAGGACTATTCAGAAGTTGATATTTCATGTGCACACAATCCAGTGGGAGGGAGACGAGAGTATATGGCTCTGGAATGTGCTTTAGCCCTTGTAGCTCTAAAATCACACTTGGAAGCAAAGGTTCTAAAAGACATTAGGCACTAGTCGGGCAGCGGGGTTTAGGCAGGCGATTAGGCGAATTTAAGTAAATTCATTATATTTTGTGTAAATAAGGGTATATTTATACTTAAAATATATATAATTTCATCATAAACTACAAAATAGAATGACATGTGTATTATGAAGTATTGGAACATAATGAAAACATGGGGAACAAGCATATATTGTGTGCTCATTTAAGTATTCAACAAGTCTCTTACAATTTATTGAAAAAAATTAAATGTAAATTGAAAGTTATCTATTTTCTGTCTTAGTGAATCGCAACCTAGGCAGGTTTGGGCGGGCTAGGTGGGCACCTTAGCTTGTCTAGGCGCCCTTCTTAATTTTCAAACACCTAAGCATTAATCGGGGCAATGACCAGCCGCCTAGCGCTTAGCCTAGGCCTAGTTAGCGCTAGACGGGGATTTTTAGAACAATGTTTGGAAGACATTTGGGATAATGATTAGCGAATGACCAATTTTAGATAAACAGTTTAACCACTTGTTTTCCGGACAGCTATAAGTGTCCGCTGCATCTGATTCCGTTGTTGCAGGAATACGCAACCATGGTGGAAGTACAAGGAGTTTAAAGATAACAGACGGTCCAGATCCAGTAGCTGGAGTACGGCTTCTAGATTGATGTTGGTCGTCAATCCTTGACTTGGTTCAGCTTAGGTACTCGAAGGCCCGGACTGGATCCACATCTCCTATGGCCGTCGTGTCTACCTCATGGTTTTCAACGAGTGTAACTAATCAAAAGCAAAAGAAGAAAAGAGTCTCAAAACATGTAGCATATTTTTCGGGTTTTGGTTGTATGAAACTAAAGTAGTGTCTCCATCATATATCTGGCTATGTTGGGTGTCCAATTTTGTTGTAGAAAGATTGAAACAGATTGATGGTGATTTAGGAATAGTTTTTCTTTGTACTTTTACTCCTTATCTTTAACCTAGTAATTGACAAGATCATTATTTTTGTTAATCCTGTTATTTACAACTAAAAACATACTAAATTCTCCAAAATAACAAATTAGTTCAAAATATTCCAGGAACACACAAAAATGAAAGGTAGAAGAAAAACAAAACAAGATTGGTGCAGATGATAAACCAAATGCCCTCGAAAGATTTATATTTTCTTCATATATTTATGATTTATAAAGGAAGTCATTAAGGGAAGGGATCCTTATTTTTTTATAAAAATGGAGGTTAGTTGTGGGGTTCATACCATATTGAACTTTAACGATTCAAATCATTTATTTTTCAAGTTGTACCTTATAGACCATTCTTGTAAAATATTAGTCAAATCGGAAATATTTAAGACATCTAACTGGATTCAAAGAAATAAACGAATATTTTGTTATATAAGAAACAATGAAATTTGATCTTGATAATTGAATAGGCAAATGGTTTCTAATTGAATTGAATTTTTACAAGAATGATATATGAATCGAGACTTACAAAATAGACAGTTTGGATCGTTGAATTTCGATGTAGAGTGAGCCTCACACCTAATCCCCATTTTTTTTCAAAAAATGGAGATCCTTTTGCATAAAGGGCCTATATAACTATCTCAAAAATCAAAATAGAAGATGATTCACGTATGGTTAATCAACTGAACTTCTCATAGTTCACATCTTTTGTGTCCCGACAAGCATACTCTCGCTTTCGCTCTCTACTGAATCATTCTTAGAAGATCAAGGGTCAGTCGACAGTTCACTACTATAAAAGATCCTCCTAGTCAGCTTTCTTACGTCTTACGGGTTTAATTGCTTGTTATTATGTCAGACTTTATGATTTGTGTTTCAAGGTGGAACCAAGGGAAGCTTGCAACCTTTGGCTAGGATTACAAAGATGCCGAGACCCTAAACTGGCTTGTGAAATGTTTAACACTTTAAAACTCTTTAGTTTTCATTAACTCTGAAATTTGTGTTTGTATGCAATGTAACTCATTATTCATCTAATTAATTAAGTGATTGACAACAATACTTACATGTATTTAATATAATCGTCATTTAACGGTCATATGTAATATATGCGAATATACGTAAATTGGGAGATCATATATGATCGTTGAGATGATGATTGTATTAAAAACATATAAAAAAGTATTAATAACATCCTTCTTCTTGTTACTCCATTGATTAAAATCTTATTCATTTTCAATTTTTGATCAAGGTCCTTGAGTATTAATAACATCATTAATTATTTGAATAATAAAATATTTTTATTTTTAAATATATTCATTTAGTGTTAAAAATGTTACAATTAGTATATTTATATTTATGACTAAATTTTTTATCATATATTTTTATTTTTGGTTTGTACTTATTTTTAATTGCAAATATTTTTTAATTTGTACCAATTTTCTTTTCATTTTTAATTTGTACCCATATATTAGTTTCTTTTTGTGCCCAATTTTTTAAAGTTTTATTTGTGTTTATACCCATGTGTATACTGTCACAGCCTGTCCCGAAATATTTTATCGATGACGTGAAGTTACTAAATTACCCTTGAACGTTTTGAGTTATGTGGTGGTGTGGTTTAAGTTTAAGTTTTATTGGATTAATTCTAAATTTTCCTAAGTTTTGGGACACTTAGGACTTAGAAGGTATTTTCTTTGGTTTTGGGTTGGTGACCCAAGTGGACCACACACACGCACACTTTCCCTCTCTCCCGTGGACTTCTCTTTCTCACTCTCTCGAATTTCCTGCAACTTCTGTACAAACTATACGGACAGCCTTTGAACTCTCCATTTCAGGCACGAATCGAAGTTTTAAAGGTAAGATTCTTGCTCATTGTAACCTCCTGAGTTCATTGGTACCTTTGTTTGGACGTGAATGCTTCGAAAAACCCTAGAACCCGTAACCCAGAAATTTAGCATTGTTCATGTGGACGTAAATATGATTGTTTCAGGAATTTCAAGCTCATAGGGAGCTTAAAGAGGTCCTTACGAAGCTCGGAGTACTTCGTTTAAAGAAATTGGACGTCGGAATCGTGATAACGAAGAGTTTCAAATTTGGCCGGAATTATCGAGGCTTTTTCCGGCGAATTTCTGACAAGTTGGAGGTCGAGGCAGGTATGATTTTGTTCCTCTTGTTGAGATCTTTAAAATGGTACCAATTATGTTGAAAATGGTGCAAAAATGAAGAAGTTAGGACAATTTATTTAGTTTTCCAGAAACCGACGAAGTCACCGGCGACCGGCGACTCGCCAAAGAAGATAGAGAATATTTCGTCAGTTTTGACGAAAAATGCTAACAGCGTTGGCTGATGCCGTTAAGAATCTAACGGTATATGCATGGATTCGATGGAATATTCCTGACGGCGTTAACTGACTCCGTCAGCGTGCCTGGCATGTGCCTACGCGTGGGCGCCGCGTGTTGCTATGCCTTGGCCGGCGCGTGGGTGGTCCAAAAATTATTCTAAAAATTTGGGGATGATCCTGAGGTTGTGTAGGTCACTGTGGTATATTCATATACCCAATTTGAGTTATGTATGAGAAGTTATTAGCTAGTTTTGTCTATGTGATTTAAATAACATTTTTATAGTTAATTCGCATATAGGTGAGACTTATCCAGAGGATGAGCCTGTTCAAGGATGACTTGGGGGCTACGACCCTTCGACATACCAGTGAGTGAGCTTTTGGTTTTCAGTATATATTTATATACTTGATATTTTCCCAGAAATATGAGTTTAAATGAAAGTATGCCTTAAATGTCATGCATATGAATTTATATTTCGTATATGAATTGGTATATGATGCTTTATATATAATTGTGGTGCTGTGGACGCTCAGGTAAACTCAAGTGAGTTATGTTTGGTTATATGAATTATCAATGGTGCGATATGTGATTGAATAATGTGGAGCTCATAAAACTGCACTTAGGGTGATTGTGATTTAGCCAGAGATATAACACAGACCTGTTTATTATGTCACCTCTTGGACCATATGCTCATATTGGATCCAATTTAGGTGCACAGTCCTGTCGTATAGACCATCTTAGGTGGTTCTGACTCATAGGTGACTAGCGATTTATCGCCCATCTATTATGTGAGAGTAGTATTGAGCATGATTATATTACACCCATTATTGTCATACAAACCTTGTCATTTGGTTCCAACTCTTGTGCAATATAGTGTCGTATAGGTCAGTGTAGTGACTCCAGCTAGATTGACTGTTGAGCTATGAATTCAGCCGTACAGACTACCACAGGGGTTCTGGCTAACTTGTTATATTTATATGAAATTATCCTTACCTGAATTGCTTGCCCTGTTATATCTTGGCATGGCATACATATGAATATGATTATATGAAGCATGATTTGAATTGATATGATTACATATATATTTATGTATATGCTTAGATCTTGATTATGGAAAAAATTATACATGTTTTACAGCGAGGGGTTAGATATGTTGATAAATAAAATGGTTTTATAAAACATTTGTTTTTGCCCACTCACGTTTTCTGTTTTGCGCCCCTCCAGGTTTTAGGTAAGCTTGATGTTGGTGGCTTGAGGACTTCGGCGGTTCTGACTTATCAAAATAATTGTAGGACATCATATGGTATTGTATGACTAGTACTTATCCTACTGGACTGCACCTAGACTTTCTATGCTCTGATTAGGAGTACTTACTTTTGTATCTTACTCCTAACACTTCCTGTTTTCTAATGCACTCTAGTAGTTTTGATTTTTAATTATTCATATATTTCTTATCCTTACTATTTCCGCACTGTGCACATGGCTACGTCACCCTCACGTGACGGCCATCATGCCTTGATTTTGGTCGGGGTGTGTCATATACCATCATGTGACATTGTATATTTAATCAATGATAGAAAAATTACATATGATATATTTATGTTTTATGCCTAAACTTCATATCATATATTTATATTTTTAGTTTGTACCCACTTTTAATTTGCAACATTTTTTTTAAATTTGTAGTATTTTCTTTTTTAGTTTTATTTTGTACCCATGTATTAATTTCTTTTAGCACCTATATTTAAAAAAAAATTCATTTGTACTAATAATTTTTTAATCTTTTATCTGTACCCTAATTTATTTATAATGTACCCATTATTCTTTATTAATGTACCACTTTGTTATATTTGAAATGTACCTATTTTTTTTTGTAAAATGTACAAATTTTTTTAACACTAGGGATACATTATTTTGCCATTTATTAATTCTTATTTTTACATAGTTTTTATCCATTTATTAAATCAAAATGTTTGAATTTTTTATTGTAACTGTTTCTAATAGTATTATAATGAAGAATTTTAAATTTATATGATTATAAATCTCATAAAATATCAAACAATTAATGTCAAAACTATAAAAATATAAATATTAATAGTAATATAATGAGGTGTACAAAGTCAAAGGACTTTGATCAAACTTTGAATACTATTAAGATTTTAATAAAAAAATGTCAAGGATTAATGACTGCATCCAAAGTATTCCAAAATAAAAAGTGATCAAATTCAATAAAACTCTAGGGTTACTTCAAAAGGAACAGAAGGCCCAAAGAAATAAATTAGGCGGGAAAATTGACTCAATCCCACAATTTCCCCAATTTCTTGGCGCCAAAATCAAAGTCAATGATGAGGTAAGCGCAATGAAATCAGATCCAATTCAAATCAACTCCGACGAATTCATGCAATGCAATCAAAGATCAGTGCCTTCTTCAAACCCTCCTCCTCTTCTTCTTCCTCTTCACCCAACCCAGCAGCCGCACCTCCGCTTCTTTCCAACGAAAACGACGACGAATTGACCGTCTGGGAGAATACGCAGCACCAGTACTGTAACACCTACAAGCGAAGAGCTCCAAACCCGCAAAGGTATTTGTTTTTTGTTCTGGGCTTTCTGCTGTTTGGATGCCGAGAAAAAACGTTTCAATTTTTATTTTTATTTTTTATTAAAAGTTGTTTCTGGGTAGCTTCTGTTAAGACAATTAGGAACTTGGGTTAGCCTGGATTTAAAATTCTGGGATTTTCCATACAGAAAATCCGAGATTTAGTTTATTTATGAATATATTGATTTACTGACTGTTTAAATTTATATTTATTTGCTTCTGTTTCCCTTCCAATCTTTTCTTTGTCTACTAAAGTAGTGGAAGGGACAAAAATCCAGTGAACCAATTGCCGGAGAAACCCTTTTCTGATTGTAATTCCGGGAAGCCGGAATCGACCACATTGGGAAGAACAGTGATCAAGAACAAGAAGAGAAGCTATTCTCAGTTCTATCTGGACTATGGACTGTCTGATTTCAATCTGCACACGTGCTCCACTTGCGGGGATAAGTATACCGCCGGAGACGAAGACGATGAGAAGGCTCACAGGATGCTCACAGGGCATTTCACAAGGACTATACCAATGGAATTCCATTCAAGGTGCAAATTCGTTATAGGTTTTGTGTCTCCTTTGTTAGGTCCATTTATAAAAAAATGAGATTGTTAGAAATGGGTGCTTGTTTACTCAAATTGCTGACCAAATTTTGCAGGGATGGTGCAATGAGAGGGTTGTTCATTTGCCTTCTGTGGAAGGAGGTCGGATTGTTTTGGTGTAAGATTCTGATCCTCCGGCGCAGAGAAACAAGGTTCGAACACAAAATCTGTTTTCTTGAATTTGATACTTTATCAGAGGATTGAATTGGATTGGATAGGATAATTCAAAGAATTCAAGGTATGATAAAGGTAGAGATGAATGATTAGAGTGAAGGAAACTTACCCCATCTGGCTTGCACCTCAATTTAAACACGGTTTTCATTTCTTGCTTCAACCATACCTTGAATATAATGGGTTATATAATCAAATCCAACCCTAGACACCAAACGAGCCCTATGTCTGTGGTATTGTTTCAAGTTAACTTGAAGATGTGCTGAATGGGGTTACTATGTTGTATGGTACAATTCAATTTGAAGGGTACGCCAAATACAAGTGCAAAGAAGACACCAGCTGGCCGACGAAGAGGTGGTTCTGCTGCTGCCGTTGAGAAAAAAAGGTGGCCGAGGTTCAGGAGCTGGTGCCAAGAGAAAGAGATGAATGGGATGGAAGAAGAGATGGAACTTTTCCTTGCTGTGCTGTTGGCACGTTTTATAAGCGAACGTAAATAGATATTTCCTCCGTACATGAACATTTTTGGTAGGAGAGGAATGGTAGGATCTCCAATTTCAGCGTCGGTTTGCAAGGTTGATGTTTATACTAATACTATTGATCTCTAGTTTTAGTGTCGTTTTTAGTGCTTTAGAAATGTGTAGACAAGTTGGCTACAGCAGTTACTTTTCATCTTCATCCCAAATTCAAATGGCTCTTTATGTAATTTAAAAGGTCGTCGTACCCAGTGCACAAGGCTCCCGCTTTACGCAGGGTCTGGGAGAGGTGAATGTCGGCTAACCTTACCCCCATTTATGGAGAGGCTGCTCCCAAGTCTCGAACCCGAGATCTACAGCTTATGGGCGAAGGCACTTGCCATCGCACCAAGTGCGACCTCTGCTCTTTATGTAATTTAGTTTAAATTAAATTAGAATATCGCTCAATTAACCTTTTTATAATAGAAAGGAGAAATGTTAAATGTTTGAAGCAATGAGCCATAACCGGTAATTGGTCGCTTATTATAGTGTCGAAAGATTTTATTACAATTGAGCAAGAGCAATGATACACCACGCCACAATATTATATGGAAATTGGTCATTACAAAATTATTCAATTTTTCTTCGGCTTACACAAACTATATCGATAAATGTTTAAAGTTGCTCACAAAATGCTTGTAGCTCAATTGACTAATAGCATTCATCACTGTATCAACACTGCAACACCAAACGAATGAGGTCCCCAAAACAGATCTAGCTAGAGGGATCCAATGAATCCACCTTTATTTAACTGCATTTGGAAACTATAATAATACCATACAATAGCAAGTTAGTGCCAAGATATATTGGCAAATGCCAACTTATAATATATAAAAGACATAGACATAATATATATATATATATATATATTTATGTGTGTATATATTGATGGTTTTAATTAAGGGGTAGTGGTAATTGAAGGTGGAGAGGCGATGGGGAAAGTGAGAACTGGAGGGAAATCTGGAAGTGAAGTAATAGGGGGAGGCAACCTGTATTCTGGCCAAAGTGGTGTGGGTGGCAGAAAAGGAAGGTCGATTGTGGGTGGCAGAGGTGGAAAGTTGAGGTTTGGAATATTAATATTGGGCACATTATAAGGAAAGGTTGGTGCTAAGAGTTTTCGAGGGGCGGCGCCGCCGCCCAAGGCTGAAGAAATTGATAATGTGAAAAGGATAGAAGTGACAAACAACCACTTCCAGTTATATGCCATTTTGGACTTGTGATGTGGAACCAAACCAAAGGGAGTGAGCTCGAATTAGCTAATTCACGAGGAAACTCAACAAGGTTAACTTGAGGGAGAAAAGACCCAGGAGATGGTGAATTTATATACGAATGGTTGAAAGCTAGTGGTTTTAATTTGGACCCCCCGGAAAAAATTGAGTAAAGGTTTGGTAGTTTGATGGGGTACCATCGAATTTATATTTGGTTTTGAATGCTGTAAAATTCTGATGTGGGTGTAAATGAGTAAGACACATATGTCAGATGCAGGTTTCGGTCAAATTTAAGAATAGCAGCAGCAAAAGTACCAATAATTTGCACACCGTTTCTGTTGACCCTATAAATCACAGAGACTACATGGTATACATGCCGAAATAACTAAGGAGCTAATTACACTTTTAGGTGGTTAATTGCTGATGCGGGCGTATCAGTTTGCTACCGAACTCGATTGGGTGAATATTTTGAATGTAATGGATGTGGTGAAATGCACTTTTGATTCCTGAATTAAGCGACTTCGGCCGAGGAAGGAACACTGTAGACTTTAAGTTGTATAACTTGAAGACAAGGTTATGCAACTCACTATGAAGCTCTGGATCTTGTGCACCGGGTTCGGCAACCTTGACTATATTGGTAAGAGTTTAGGTCTGTCGAAATGGCATCTATAGGGACAAAAGTACTCAAGGGAAATGAGCGTTTTTATTGTAAAAGTAGTTCGGCCGTCGCGGTATGTCGAACTCTGAATGTAACTTGGGAGCATTCAATCATAAAAACACTCCATTTTGCCGAGAAGGCTAATGAAGTGACCTCATTCGGCCAAAAACTTTTCGCCAATGACGTGAGATGGATAACTTGTAAAACGTGGTGTTTAACTAAACTGTTAAGACTCCTAAGACGAACTGTTGCCTCTGAAATACTTCATTTAACTACTTAGTATTTTTCTCAAAAAAGTGACATGGTTTATGTAGAGGCTGATTTGTGTATTAAATTGAAGATCTCTTGTATATTTATAGAGACAAATTCCTTGATGCCCAAGTCGTACTGCAGTGTCTGACGGCATTACAACTCCTTGGAATATTATCTCGATATACTCGAAATCACCTTCAATTTCCTCATAACCAATCCAACTTTTGTAAATTATCTTAATGCAATTTGCTATTAGACCTATATTCCACGTAGACACCAACTTTTGAAATAATCTTCAATATTATCTTGACATTCGGCCTTTTCTTGATAATTTGCTATCAGACTACCAAGATAATTTCCACATGGTCAGTCAAGCCTTATCTTGATATTCTAAAACCCGATAGCATCTCAATCTCCAAGACTCTTTAATTATCCATTCAATTTTACGATAATTTTCAATAACTCCTCAGATAAAACCATGATTATTAAAACCATAATATCTAGAAAAATGATTAAAAATCACTTTGACCGGTCGATAGTGAAAAAAATAGTGTCCAAACAGTTCCATTGAAAACTTTGCAGTTGGCAGTTATCTATTTATTATCATTGTCCCTCTTGGTTTATCCAAGTATAAGAAGTTCATTGTCTCGGTTTTCATTTTAATTTTCCAAGTTATTATACTTAGTTTTAGTGGTTAAAAGAGGTAGTATAAAGAAATGGCTAAGGGACTTTGTAAACTTTTGTGGTTAGGGAGGTTTGTCACAAAATTGGGTTTCTGATTGTGTAGTGAATCTATATGGCGACAATAAAACTGCAAATAACATTGCTCATAATTTAGTTTTGTACTAAGCATGTTAAGGTGGTCATATATTTCATTTAAGAGAAGCGGAAAGATTAGATTGTTCAATTCAGTTTGTGAATCAAAAGACCAACTGGCTGATCTCCTAACGAAAACAATTTCGAGTAAAGCGCTCTACAACTCACTTTTATAATTTCATGGAAATTAGGTATCCTATTATATTTATAATAACCTGTAAAGTCCTCTTGTATATATATATATACTTCCACTATAGATGGGAATAAGATATCAGAAATTTATGACGAGTCAAAATCATATTATATATTTTACCCTATTCTTAGTATAATTTGATAATTATTTTGGTAGAATTTTGATACTTTGCTTTATATTTTTAACATAGAACATTCGACTTCCTCTGGAGCCAAAAGTGACCAAACAGACGAATTTTGGAGTGATTCAAATTAGAGGACGTTCGTGTGTTCCTTAGCTTGTCAGTGTCAAAATCCCAACAATTTCTACCAAGCGGTTATTTTCTGGAGATTAAATGAATGAGCAGTGCACGTTTCTGGAAAGTAATGTTTATGGGCTTAAACTACGTTTTTGGAGCCCAAGATGACTTCGGATGTGTTCGTGGCCTTTTGGAGAAGTGTTCAGAATAGTCAAAGCTTTAAATTCAGCTATTTTGGGCCAGTTTTGGAGCTGATTTGGGTCCAAAACGTGGCTGTGTAAGATTTTGGGCAAATTTACCAAGTCAATTAGGATTATATTTCCTATTTTATTTTAATTTATTTAGTTTCCTAGTCTATTTCTAAGACCTTTTACTAGGAGGATTTTAATGAGAGTAGTATAAATAAGCCTTTTGGCAAACCTAGGGTTTGATGGGATGTATCGGATGTAACTTTTGGAGAAAAGACTTTGGGCAAAGCTTAGAGATTTCAAGACCTTATTCTAAAAGGTATTTTCATTCTATTTCTAGTTTAATATAATTCTTTTGATTTAAATTATGAATATGTGTAACTAATCCTTTTTGCTAGGGTGAGGCCATGATCCTTAGCAAGAATATGTAGTTTCCTTTTAATTTTCATATGAATTTATGCATGCAAGTTTTGGATTGTTAATCACATACTTTAAACTATCTATTTGTCTTAGTGATTCACGACCATTAGGATATTTAAAAAAGTAATTTGATGCAATTTTGGAGGAGGGGCTATCCCTAAAATTGACTAAGGCTTCTTGTGGTTAATATGTGTAACCTCTTAGGATGGATGACACGTTTTAAGGGTTATATGATTTTTCAAAAGGTTTTCATAAAACTTAATGAGTCTTGCATGTTCACATTCGATCTGGACGTCACGGACGGGTTGCATGTTAGATATACGTTTATGTTAGAGG
Organism: Malus domestica; assembly: GCF_042453785.1. Lineage (NCBI taxonomy): Eukaryota > Viridiplantae > Streptophyta > Magnoliopsida > Rosales > Rosaceae > Malus > Malus domestica. The sequence continues at coordinate 7,069,988 of NC_091670.1, forward strand.
TTCCAAGTAGGGCATACTTCAGGAAAACCTAACCTTCAAAATATGCATGTGTAATTCATAAGGAATTAGCAGAACTACCTAGGATTGTTAGGGTGACGGCGGAACCCTAGTACTTTATCACTTTGAATTCTAAAAATTGTTTCTTTCTCCTTCTTTAAAATTGCAATTTTTAAGTAATCTTTTTAATTAATTTCGTTTTTCTTAATTTAGGTCATTAAATCACCCTTTTCCAAAATTTTGTTCTAAATAATTAGTTGAGAATTGATTTGGCATTAATCTATTTAAATTAATCCTTATGGAAAACGAACCTTGCTTGAGCCAACTATACTACGACAATCTTGTTTCTCTTGCAAGTATTTTAGGTGTTTTTATCCCTACTTTTGCAGGTGGTAAAAATCCTATCAATTTACATAAACTTAATTTTCCCACGAAGTCTATGAAGAAAGCAAATTAAGTTATAGGTTCGATTTCACATTATAAATACAAAGCACAAATGAACTTGAAATATGTATAACAACACACCAAATAAAGCTTCATTGGACATAAAGCATATCAAGGCATACAGTACATATTATAATCAAAGACATACGTAACCAATACCGTGCATAAACAAAAGCATATTAATAAAAAGAGAAAATGAAGATCCAATCCAATAGTAGCTAGTCAGCTAGCGTTGCTGCGTCTGCATGTGCGAACATATATGCATGACTTACGGTTTACCGGCTGCAGGTGGTGGAGAGAAAAATGGGAAAGATGGAATTATAGTAGGGAAATTGTTTGGTAGTACTGAGGGATAGTTTGGTATTGGAGGCAGTGTAACCTTAGGGATAGCAGGGAATGATGTAGTAGGGAAATTGGGAAGTGGAGGCAGCTGTGTCTGTGTGGAGCCGCCGCCGGTGGGAATAGGTAGAGATGGTAGGTTGTTTGGCAAGTTTGGCAAGTTTGGCAAGTTAGGCAATGTGGGTTGTGGCAGTGTTGGCAGGGGAGGGAAAGGTGGCAGTGTTGTGGCAGGTTTAGGCAAAGACGGTACCGTCGTCTGGAGAAGATTGCGAGCCGCTACGGAGACATGGATGCTTGAAGAACACAGGATAATGAACAAGATGGCAGCAAAGAAGCAGTGCTTGTAATTGGCCATTGATTCAAACTGATCGATCTAAAAGGTTTGGAAGTAATTCGAATGGGCAACTAAGTATATATGACCAGTTGAGTTAATGTTGATGATGAGTTTGTGCATGTATATATAGCCAAGGAAATATATATTATATTTATTTTTTTTCTATGGTTGTGTTGTTGTTGGTTTGCTCAAATATGGTTAGGAAAAACTTGACATGAAGACCCATACATATTTGAGTTGTTAATTAGTTCACCTTCTTGTCCACTACTCGTCAATGAGATAGAGTCGGTCTCTTAAGTTGTTGGCTTCGGTTGCGGTTGGCTGTATTTAGCCAATTATGACTCACTACGTGCTCGTCTGGTTTAAAGATATATATTGCATGCAACGTTAGATTATTTCTTCCGCGGTAAAAGGTAGAGTTATTAGGTTATCTAATTTTGCTCACTACGGCATCTATTTGACAATCATGGAATCAAATCTTGACTTATATATTGCATTCTTTTATAAATTCATATAGAATTCAAAATTTTGTTCACTATTTGTCGCTTAATACTACGATTTAATGATATTACTTTTTATTTGTAAGTGAAAGTCTTATTGCGATCTTATAAATGACAAACCAATGCTTATTCATCTACAATTAATATTTACAACCAACTGTTACACAATTTGCATCCAGTTAAATTTAGTTTTAACAACAAAATCTACTTGCATCCAGTTAAATGTAGATTCTTATCACTTCCACACAACAATTCCATTTATCATTGCCTTCTTACAATTACTTCGATTTCATACAATTACTTGGATTCAAAATGCAGTGTTATCCACATACTCATTTTTACCTCTTACACACGTCTCTTAATTTTCGATCGTCGGATTAAATGAATTGAAGAAGATTAATAACAACAAATTAATAAGAATGTGTAGAAAGTAAAAATGTATAAATAGCAGCTTCCTTCACAAAATACCAATGTAGTTGGACACATGACAAATCACAGCTAGATTGACCTTCATTCACAAATATATCGACCACACCCAAACATAATTTTCATGCCCAATTTTGCACATTAACCTGCCTTCGCAAAACTTCTGTACCACTCACGCTTGTGTCTCTATATCATTCAATTCTCATCCTTCTACGCATCATTCCATTGCATTTCAGTCAACCCTAACAAATACAAATCGTCTTACAGCGGAATATAATCCAGAGAATCATACCCAACAAATATAAGAACGGCCGTCGGCAGCACGCCTCTCCACTATTTTTTAGTGTGCATTTATAATGGTTTCGTATGTCATTACAATTGGTTGGAAATTTTTGTTTTCAAGTTTCCAATCAATTGTATTATTACACTTAGTATACCAGACTCTTTTACTGGAACACTAAAAAATCTCTCCACTTAGGATGAACTACACGAGTTTCTTGACATAACATACACAATGACAAAAATGCCCTTATGGCCAACTGTAGTAAAAATGTGAACCAAACACAATGAAGCACATGTAATGTCCCAACGTTAAGAGGGTGATGGGAAGTTTTTAAAGCCAATGGTTTCAGGTTTCCCAAATTTGCCGACACAAATGAATAAGCTTGCATATATGAACGGGAAAGGTATTTCGCTTTAATTATTATTTTTTTGTATCAAATGATAGATTTGTTAAATTAGATATTAGATTAGGGAGCCAAAGGGGTTTGAACCAATGCCGTGGCACAAAGGTATTTCGCTTTGATTATTTAATTCCCCCAATTTAATGAACTGAGATTACATGAATTAGTAAGGCGGTGGAGAGCTAATTGTCTTCCAAATTTTGTAACGGTCATAACTGGAACCCTATCCTCAAATATTAAACCAAGTTAAACCAACTCTAATGACTCCCTACTCATAATCTCATTATTCCCATATCATATGAAAGCCTTAGACTTTAGAGCTCGCACAAGTTTTTCTCTTTCTCTTTCCGTCCTCAATCTGCAAACCAAAACCTTGATTCAACTTGAATCTCTCTCTCTCTCTCTCTCTCTCTCTCTCTCTCTCTCTCTCTCTCTCTCCGCATCAAGCAACGGTGAACTTGGTACAAAGAGAAAAACTTGGATTTCGTACAATTACTTGGATTCAAAACTTGTGCGATTGAGGACGTATATCAACAAGAAATTGTTCTTGTTCTTAACTTCATGCTCCACACTTTGCTAATTGACCGACTTAAACTTGAGTTGCATCTCTTAATCATACGATCAATGTCTTCAAATGTCTTCTTACAGAAAAATAGCTCGATGCCAGGTTGATAAAATGTTTAACATAGAGTCGCGTTAAATTTAATTTTGGTAACTTTACTTCGGATAACTACTGATCAAAAGAGTGAAAGTTTCTTGACCCAAAAGAAAAGAAAAGAAAGCATCAACTTGAAAACAATGAGCATAACCTCCGTCAGATGAAAAACACAACAAATTATAAAAATTGTTTTATTTTATTTTATTTCAATACAAACGAAATCATTTCACATTATTTTTCGAATTGTCTTAATTTAATCACCATACAAACAACATATATTTTAAATAACTTATTGGGTGAATTAGATCATACAAGGCCACAGATGAAATCAGGACCAAAACAAATGATTTTTGACAGAAATTCTGCCATGTTTCTCCTTCAAGTTGCCTTCCTTATAATCGAGCGTCCATTTCTCAAATGTACATTCAACAAAGTCATAATAACCACCATGTACAGCAAGAACACCTTGCTTCACTTTTTCTTCTATCCACGGGTACGTGAGCAGGTTCAACAATGAACGGTTGATTGATTCCTGCACAAGGATATCATTCAAAATGGGCAACATTTTTTATGAATCTGGAGCATCCTTTTATAATAAAAGACACCCAACATTAGTTACAACCAAAATTCATGCCGCAATGGGAGAATCTATGGCCTTCAAAAGAATTTGGTTTAACTCCCAGATACATACAAGGTCAACGACGACTAAAATAAATGGATCAGGAATTTAATATACCAGTACAACAGAATGCTGATACAAGTTTGAACATATACAAACTAGAAGTTCATTTAGGTTATAGTCATATACTGATGAAATGAAGAAAAATACAAATGGAGAATAATTACGTTACTTTAAAAGAAAATAAGAAATATAAAATGTTACCTTCTCACAATGTTTGCACTGCTGGTCAAAACTGAGCGTGGAGGCAGCAGCCTTAGTCCACGACCTTGCATCCTTCCCAACAACAACCCAATTTTGGATAAAGCTACTGCATAAAAGAGTTTTGGCAAAGTGAAAACCATAGGTCGACTGTTATTGGAGAAACAAATAAAAAGCAACCGTACACAAAGACCACATGCAACAACTTGAAAAGTATACAAGAAGAAATTTGGTGAACCTTTTCTCTATTTCATCATCCATGCTCATAAGAGCACGAATGCCTCCACAGCAGCTGTGACCAACGACCAATATGTTTTCGACCTACAAAATAACTACGGTTAAGGATGTATTTCCATGTAGCTTTTCTTGCTTCCCTTTTCTATTAAGAATCGCACTCATTCTGGGAAACTCAACTTTTCAAGTTGTACCTCCCTATTGCCACTCTATAACTTTAAAGCCATTACTTAGATAGGGATTTGGTTGTAACGGATTAGACTAGCAAGGAAATAATTGGAAGTTTCTTTTAGAATTTATTCCCAGTATACTTACTTTCAGAGAATTCACAGAGAATTCCAATGCAGCATTTGTTTCTGAGGGTCCACTCTGCAAAAACAGAAAAAAATAACAAAACAAATGTAGTGGATAATAATATATCATTTGATTCGTGAGTGTTCACTTTTTCGTAACCTTCCACAAATCAGAAATGAAACAAAATAATTCAACTTTGATTTACAATGTATACCTCAAGGGAGGGCACCAAATTCGCAATGTTGCGCACTATAAATGCTTCTCCCGGTTGGAATCCCAGAATGGTTGAGGGGCATACCCTAGAATCTGCACAAGAAATGACCATGAACTGTTCGAGAAACATCAGTACACACACATATTCTCCCTGACACTCAACACCAGATTGAGGCAAACAGCAAATGAACGACATGTCCTAGTATTAAGAATACTTATGAACATCAACTGTTAATAACTAAATTTGAAAAGAAAAAAGAATCTACACGTATACTATACAACCTTTGGCGCTTGACCCTTTGCAAGGTTTTGATAATGTTCCAAGTTTTCCCTATTCATAATAAAAGCCAAATTAGGAAACAGAATTACTTTACTTTAAACTAAACAACCTTCAGACCTGAGTCCTTGGGCACCTACATGTATTTATGGTTTTTGAAGTCAAGAAACCGTTGTTTCATATCCTCAAACAATTCGCTCCGATCATCAGTTTCAGCTACTCTCTCCAGTTTGATGTTTTTATGTTGTTCGGTGATCCCTAAGGACTCTCTTGAAGCCTTTACAGTCAACCCTGGACAATTGCTGCAAATATGCCGAAAGGAAAGGATTTCAGCACCAACCAATTATCTTTGGGATTTTGAGTTCAACAGGTTACTCGGATGGCGAGTTAAAAAAAATAGAGACATTCTTATCTCTTAGATCAATCTGAAGGTTGCATGTAGTCGTAATCTTATATTGTAAACATCTCCTATATACAAACCATCAAACAAAGAAAATTAGAACCTTTGTGATGGCACACAACACATCTAAGTAAATCCATCAAATTGATCTCACTAATAGAGGAGCAGTCCATGGATTTGTAGCTGAGGTATGAACAACTGACTAAACCAAAAGTACGGTTAATAACATCCAAGCCAAAAATCAAATTTTCCCAGATTATACCAGTAACTTTAGCCATGATTCTGGTTTTGTTTTTGGGAACTTTAACGAAAAGCTCTATGTACTGTTTACTTTAACAAAAAAACCATATTTTTACACTAAAAAATCAATATTGGTACTATTCACTTTACCCTTTATTTTGTCCTTATAATTACAACTCAAAATTTTTAAGTTTTTTTCATTAGTTTTCATTTTGTTTTTTCTTACACAAATTTAAAAATTAAAAAATTTCATGGAGCTGACAGAAATTCAATGTCATTTACATTTCCTTTCTCAAATCAGTCAAAATTAGTAAATTTTGGAGCTCAAATGGACATATTTGGAAAGAGGATATAATGCAAAACATTCAAAATAAAATAATACAAAACTAGATCATGAAACCTGAAACAGACATACCAATTAAGAAAACATAACAAAAATAATAAGAATTTGAGCAGAAAGGTTATGAATTCAGGATCTTACTCGGAAGTAGTCAATAATCTCAGTTGGGTCGGCTGAACTTTTCCTGATTTCAGCTTAGAACCAAAGATCTGCAGCAAAAATGACCAAAAATAAACAAAACCAAGAAACAAATGAATAAATGAAATGGTAAAGAGAGAAAGAAAGAGGAGGTTTACTGGTCGTGTGTTGAATGGGATTCTGTGAAAATCCGAGGAGGAGGAGGAATTGGAGATTGAGTATTTTGAGACAGAGGTTGGCGCGAGAACAGCCATGGAAGACAGAGAGCTATGAGATGGGAAATGGGGTTTCAGTCTGTAGAGAAGAGAGCGATTAAAAAGATGGAGGGGAAAGGAAGGGAGTGGGTGAGTTGGTTGGTCGGATCAAGAGACATTTGTCGGCCTCCCACAAAGACGGAGAAATCGAAGTTAAAGTACATCAAATCTATAGCTTCTATGCTATTATGCTCTGCACACACGCAGACACACTAAGTAGCTGCTTCCTGAATCCTGACGTTATCCAACTGTCTTTTGAAAAATGAAAATATTTTTGCTCTTAGTAATGCTTACTATTTTATTTATTATTGTTAAATAAATTTAAATTTTGATATCTATGTAGTTGATAAATACAAATATCAAAATTTAAACTTATTTAATGATGATAAATAAGTGACAAACATTACTACTACTTGAGGGTGATGAGCAAAAATGCACCATTTGGAAATGAGATGTTTGGACACCATGTGGAGAGTCCACTTTTCTTTTCTCTTGTGCCACTTTGTGTTAAGAGTTGTCCCACATCAATGAATGACAAGATATGCTATGAGCTTATATGGTCTTGGGCTACTTCCTATATTGCTAACTGGTTTTATGATGGAACCCCAATTTCATCATGGTATCAAAGCAGTTGTCCTTGTGTGAAGCTAAAACGGCTACACGCACTCTTCGTCACCCCACACGTTGTCCACGTGTAGGCTTAAAAATACGCCACACAGGCTTAAAAATACGCCACACATGCAGGGGCATGTTAAGAGTTGTCCCATATCCTTGAAGGACAAGATATGCTATGGGCTTATATGGTTTTGGGCTACTTCCCATATTGTCAGTTGGTTTTATGGTAAAACCCTAATTTCATCACTTTGCTAACTATTTTCCTATCTGTCCTATTTTCTTTTTCCTATCTGTCCTATTTGCTCAAGAGGTGCATGCGTTACTACAATTTTTTTGTTCAATAATTCAGATTACTTAACAGTATGAAAAATAAATGGTCATAATTAAATTGAAGAAATATTACTTTTGTTGGTTTACTAATCTAACAGATATAAAGTCAAACTACTCAGTAGCCCAGACTATTTTTTAGATATATATATATATATATAAATGCTAAGTTAGGGAGCACCTCAAACTCACCGGAGCTCTCCGCAACCGAACCGACGCCATCCTCGTCTTTCGATTGTCCTACCTCCCTCACCGCCTTCCCGTTTTGATAACGCGACTCCACATGTTTAGTTGCAAAGTAAATTTTGTGGAGTTTGTTGGAGGATCTCTAATTAAATTGAGTCTCCTTCAGCAGTTTTCAGCAAACGCCTGAAATGTTTCCCTTTTCGATACATTCGCTTTCAAGGCGAGTTGCCGTACTTGAGAAGGAAGACGATGCTGCAGAGTTCGTCGTCGCGATGCTGCAGAGTTCGTCGTCGCAAGTCCACCGGCCTTGTAGTATGTAACGTGTGAAATTATACGAGACTATTACATCTGAATGATGGGCAATGATGCCAAAGCAAAGGTTTAAAGGAAGTGCACACACCACGATTGCAAACATCAATAACTGCTGCCCTACCCATACAGCATAACCCATACAAACCGGCCACCGCAGCATAAATAGCAAGTACTCGGGTGAACATCGTGAAAACATATTCTCACTGCATACCGATGCCGACGCACCTTTTCCACCCTAACATTACCTAACATTAAATTACAACTTCTAACGTCATAGCGAAGAGAATGAAGAAATAATTCTAAAGACAACATGATATGCAGACTGTTGCACAACAGGCAGTCATCAAATAAAGAAAGGAAGGACCATGCTGCCCAAAGAGTAAATCAATTATCCACGTCTAGTAGAATAAGACACAAAAATTCCAGAATCAAAGTGCTGCTAAGCACCCAAGAATATTTGTTTTAGAAATCAAAAGGCCGGTACGCAGATTTGTTCGGGTTGTAAAAGAATGAAATGAAAAACCACCACAAACAGATAATTAGTTATCCTGCCACAGAGCACCGGGGCACTAACCTAGGAACAATACAGTAATCCTTTACTCTCTAATAAGTAAGGGCATATACAAGTGATTCACGGGAACAACAGAGCACATCAAGACCGAAATACATATGGTTTACTAACAATGACCACGGCACATCAAGACCGCAATACACATGGTACACTAATGACCGCTCTTCGTAAAATACTTCCCATACCCACAAAACTCTAGCCTCCTTTCCTCTACAAAACCCAACAGTACCCTTATGCAACCTTTTGAGTCCTCTAGCAAGTATAGATCGACATATTGCACTATATTTAAAGAACAAGAATATGCGGAGAAATAAATGATAATGGACCTTGTATAAATAGATTCTTCCACAGAACTAAAACATTGATGAATCACATCAGGAATCAATTTAGAAATGAAAAGCCTACAATCACTACGGCTTGGTGATTACCATGTTGCTCCATTTCCAGCGTTCAATGTCAATAATACCATTGTCATCAGTGAAAGAATGCAATTTGAATACCCATCTAAACTTGGCGCCGACTGGCTTTTTATGAGCCCAAGTTGGGCCAGTGCTATGATTCCCAACAGACATTCCATATGCTCCAGAAAGAACAACAAAGGCATCACTTCGAGCCAAATACGCTTTACCATCATGTTTGCAACTGTTCTTCTCCAAAAGCTTGGCCGGATACCTCAATAAACATGACCTCTTTGAATAACCCCAAAAGACCTGGCAACCTCCATCATGGTCGGGGAAATTAGACCCATCAAACTGACATTCTCCCAACATACACGAAAATTATCTTCCTTTTCATCAGTTCATTGCCCAACTCAAGAGTAGCATCACTAAAGATATTCCTTTTCATCAGTTCTTACTCCTTGTGTTGCTTTCTTCCATTCACAACTGCTACATTTTATACTATTCATAGTCGATCCCAAACCATCTGGGAAAAACAGGTTTTGAGTTCCCTATAAGACACCTAGGGATAATAAATAATATATCAAGTAAATAACGCAAGAGAGGCCCATTCCATTTCCTTTCTAATCCCAAAAGAATGTGAAATTGCTTATAGCACACCAACATAAAAATGTTAGTGGTCTCCTAACACAATCCTTGTCATAGGATCAGCAATAAGATAATAAATAAAGAAGCTTCAACCATGATTGATGAAAAGAAAAGCCTCTGCATTATAGTATACGAAGATTTCATGATTTCAGCACAACGGAAAAATCGGATTATCACTAGAACTGATGCCCCATGTTAGTCTATTTTGGGGTTGAAGTCCAAACTTCAAAGATCAACCCTTCCACCGCAAGATAATCCACGGAAATCACAGTAACATTTTCTAAAACTAAAAACTGAATTAAGTTCACATTGCTGCAGATTATATAACATATTCAAACAGCGAGAGCCATGAAACAAAAGGCATAGAAGCTCTACATCATTCAATACAACATGCATCCATAAAGCAATTACAACAGCTAAAGCAGCAATGACAAAAAGGAAAATTCTTACCCTTACTTCCCTAATTTGCCTTAACCTTGTCATCTCCCACAACATTAAGTATGGGTAGACTACTCAAAAACTCGTCAAGACCTTCAAAAAACCCGATCCCTTCCATATTATCCTCCTCCCCATTTGCTGTCCCATTCCCTTCACTCATTGTCTGAGCCGCAGGCTCTTCCCCCTCATTATTACTAAACTCCACATTCAAATCCAACTTCCCCAATGCAGCAGCACTTCTCTTTCTTGCACCAGAAGTTGATTTCTTACTTGACTCTGCCTTCGACACAGACCCAGCACCCACACTCCCACCCGTACCCTCCTTACCCTGCCCACCAGCATTCTGACTCCCCTTCCTTAATCTATCCGAAGCTCTCACAGGAGTCTTAGCGGTGGAAGCTTTACCTTTTGCCTTTACAACTCTCTTCTTCCTCCTAACCCTCTGCCACTCATCATCATCATCAGAGTCCTCACTTGGGTCCGAAACATCAAGCAACGCCTCCTCATCATCATAATAGACCCTTGGCCCCGAATTAGCAATCTTGGCTCGTGCGGTATTCTTCTTCCCTTGTATTGGGCAAGCAAACATTGTCGAAAATGGTGTCCACACCTCAGCAGACCCGCCTGTATCCTTACTATTCTCCAGTAACCCCAATGGGAAATACCCCCAACAGCAGAAGTTCACATCTTTCCCCGCCTGAGGCGGTGCAGCTATCGCCATTGCATTGAACGCCCTCTTACAATTCTGGCACCGGAGCATGCAATCCGCGTAAGCGCTAGGATACTCGAAGAGGTTATAACAGTAAGGACATGCAGTCCAGAAGCTCCCCGTTTTGGACACTGTTTGAGGCCGAGTCGACTCAGAAGGGGGAGCTGACTCAGAAGGAGGAGTTGACTCAACAGGGCCAGTTGATTCGGAGGGCGGAGGAGTTGACTCAGAGGCCGGAGGTGCAGGCTCCGTCACATTGATGGGAATCGGAATTGGCCTTTCCTCCTCCATCGACGGTCTTCCGTCCTTACTTCTAGGGTTTTTACTCACTTCTTGTTGCTGCTGTTGTTGCTGCAGCTGCTGCCACAGCTGGGGAAGTTCCTGATATTGTTGCTGCTGAGGAGGTTCGTGGTGATGGTGCTGCTGCTGATGTTGCTGCTCTGGTGGTGGTTGTTGTCGCTTTTGTTGAAAATTCCATTGTGGCTGTGGTCTCTGCACTTCTGGTTGTGGTTGTGGCGGCGGTGGCGGTTGAGGCTGGAATTGTAGTAGCTGTGACGGTTGGGGATGAAATAGAAGTGGCTGTGGTGGTGGTGGCTGCTGCGGCTGTTGCTGAACATGATGCATTTGCAAGAATTGCCTCTCGAACAGCTGAGTCGACCCGGATGGGGGCGAGTCGAACCGGTTGAACATGCTCAACTCGTGGTCGTACATGGCCTTCTTGGTGGGGTTAGAGAGGACGTTCCAGGCCTCGGAGACCAGCCGGAAGGCATGATCGGCGTAAGGGAAGCGATTCCGGTGGGGGTTCAGCAGGAGAGCGAGTCGGCGGTACTGAGTCGCGACGATTTCGAGGTTCTGAGTGTACTGGGCGAGTTGGAGAATAGCGTACCAGTCGGGCTGCTGGTTTTGGTTGTTGATCTGGGATTCAGCGGCGAGGAGAGTGTCGGCGACGGCGATTATCTGCTCGGTGGCCTCGAGCCTGGGGTCGGTCTCTCGGGCTCGGATCGCGAAGGTCTTAGTCCCCTGCAAGTCATGCGCCGACAGTAGCTTCACAGCGGTGCTCAGCCACCGCTCCGCTTCCGCCCTGTTGGTGTTGAAATTGAACTCCATTTCTCTGTCTCTCTCTTCTCTGTCTCTCTCTCACTCCCCCTCTTTGCCTTTCTTGGTTTTCGGTGAAGTTCGGACAGAGTAGAAGGGTGGGGGAATTTTGGGTGGACGAAAGAGGACCTGGGTTGTGACTGAAATGACGGGGATTGTTCGGTGGTGGGGTGGGAGATTGGGAGGTGCAGTAGGGGTGTTTTGGGAGTTTGGTAAAAGTTTGATCTGATAATTCTGGGACTGGCGTTTTATCTGGATGCGCAGTGAGAGTGACACGTAACACGTTGTTGTTGTTGAGGGTTTTGAGCACACCTGGACTCGGTTAATGGATTGAGATTTTAAACCAACGGAACTGCTACTCTTTTGACTTTTGACCACTACTTCGTCTGGTGTCAACAGCGGAACTAGTCTCTCATGAATCATGACATCAATAGATGTGATGTGAAATGGGTCGGATCATTGAACACCAGCACTACGACCCACTGGAAGTCCACGTTGGATCTCCTGTTTTGATCACTGTGATGCTTCCCCTACTAATTTGTAATCAGGATAGATAAAATTGAATTAATGAGACATACAATTGAAGGAGAATTGAAATCCGATTATCTAGAATTGAAGTAGAAATGATGTTAGATATCATATGATACTTGTGTTACCGGTTAAAGATCAGCTCATTGCCCCTTTGACATGGACCTATTTAAAACAAGATACCTGTTATTCTACTAAAAGAAAGAGAAAAAGAAGGCTGAAATTTTCTAAACCGAATAAAAAAAAATGTATAGAAACCGAAAATTACTGAACTTTTCGGTTCAATGTTCAAAATCGAACTGAAATTATTAGTGTATTTGAATGAGATTAATCTCAACTATTGGTTCATAAAGGAAAACTCATTCAGTCATAAAGATAAACTCATTCTTTGTATTCAATATGCCTTAATTAAAAACATGATATTGGTTCATATAGACAAACTCATTTAGTCATTTTCGCATTTAGTCATGAAGAGAAACTCATTCTTGGTATTCAATATGCCTTAATTAAAAACGTAATACGGCCTATTTATTTATTCCTTGTCAATTTTATACGTATGAATCTAAGTTGAAGTTCCAAATAGAACTCTAGGTGAAATACCACTTCCATTACCCCCATCAACTCATCCAACTCCTCAACAATGTCCACCTCCACGTTCTACAACTAGTTCAACTTCAAGAGGAAGGGATCAAGCTTCTACAAGGGTAAAGGTGGCAAATCAAACCATTGGGTTTAGGGGTGGGCATGGGCCGGGCCAGGCCCAAAATTGAAAGGATCAGACCGAACCCGCTTGAAAATACAACAGGCGGCGCCAAGACGGATTTTACTATTTTAAAACTGAGAACCGCTCGTAAATTCATAGAGGGAGGGAAAAAAGAGAGAGAGAGAGAGACTTACGACGTCGCCAACAACTGTTATACGAGCCGAGCTGCGAGCTACAGCGGAGGCCATGGAAGCACGCACAGCAATGTGGTTGGAGCGAGGGTGGAATTAGCACCATTCCTATGATTTGTCTCGAAAAGCCAACGAGTAGCCCTTTCTCTATCTCGGTCTCGATTTAGCATCATATATCAATCTGGAGAACATTTTTATTAGTTGTGGCAAACCGATGAGAGAACATGGTGTGGGTGCCAGTACTGACGCGCTTAGCATTCCCTGACTGTCTCTGTAGTCACTCTATCTTTCGCACGTATGTTGCTTTATTGGTTGGTCAAGACGACAAGGATGATGGTGATGGTGGCTAGCTCGGAGTGGTGTCGGAGAGATCGAGGGATGAGACTCCGAGTGGTGTCGAAGAGATCGAGGGTGAAGGGAGACGACAATGACTATGGTGATGGTGGCTGGCTTGGAGTGTCAAAAAGATCGAGGGAGGAGACTCAAAGTGGTGTTGGAGAGATCAAGGGTGAGGGGAGAGTTTGACAGTTGAGTGAATGGGTGGATAGAGAGATAGACTAATAGAGGGTTATTCATTTAGGTGGGCAATGAACGGTCCGAGTATGGGACCCGTTTTCTCCAATTTTTAGAACTGGCCCTCCCCGCCTCGTTTTGTATTTATAATTTTTAGACCCATCCCGTACCCACCCTGAACCGCAAGGATCCACCCCGACCCTCGAGTCCAAGACCCGTTTGCCCATCCCTAATTGGGTTATTAATGAGTACTCGTTAAGACTTGTTTAATTTGATATCACCATAATATAGATGTGAGATTGGTAGTGGTGGTTAGAGTGTAAGGTGAAATCAAACCAAATGGGTCTTCTTGAGCACCCATTAACAACTAAATAGATAGATTAACAAGGGAAAAGAGGCAAAGGAGCCTAAGAAGTGGAAGGGATTAAGCTTCTTCTGATAAATATTGAAAAATTTAAAAAAATAAATAAATATGTAGACTATCGTAAATTAATTTTATGAACATTTTAATCTAAAAAAATTTAAATTCCGATAAATATTGAAAAATTTAAATTTCGATTTCTGGGCTAAATTTCAGGGGGAATATGGCCTTGGTTTAACATTTAGCATTTAGCCCAAAATTTCCCCTTGGGTTGGAGTGGGTTTGAGGGGAAATTTTGGGGAGTAATTTGGCTTTTAGCCCACCATTGGAGTTGGTCTAACAAGGGAAAAGGGGCAAAGGAGCCAAAGAAGTGGAAGGGATTAAGCTTCTGCATCAAGCTCTTGAGTTTGAACTCTAGATTTATTTTGAATCATTTAGATTTGTTACTTTTGTGTCGTAACTTATTATTTCATTTGGGTTGTAAGCTTTGTAATCTATTATTTTGATATTTAGATATAACCTTTTAATTTCACTAGATTTATAAAAAAAAAAAAAAAAAAAAAAAAGCCCAAACTGATATTACAACTTGTACAAATTAGGTAGCTGCAGAGTGCATTATTTTCTTATCGTTGCTTGTACAATTCGGGTCCTTGTGGCTTGTGCTACCGCTTATACAATTGAAAATCCTTCAGTCCATAAATTTGGGTCATTGCTTTTAATGATAGAAAATGGTCATTGATAGAAATAACTTTACACATCAAACCCTCTTTTAATAACAAATTGACTAATTGGAGGACGATCCATCTAAACTTTCTATGGCAGCACGAGTTTGACGATACCCACTCTCTATATTAAGGCACATTAAATGAACACCAAGTTTTCATACTATGGCAATCTGGAAAACGTGTACTGTGGCATACAAAATTTTTTTTTAAGGAAGAAAAAACAAACTAACGAACAATATACTTTCTGAAAGAAGTATCAGTTATGTGTTTTTTCAGGATCCACTTAAATTTTTACTAATGATTGTTTTTAAAAATATTTTCACTAAAAACGTTTTCAATTATTTTAAAATCACTTACAAATAAACCTTTTATGCAAACAGTGACGGAACCACCTTAAGACCTGTGTATAGGTTACGCTCCAAGTCAAAGTTCTTTTGTAGACTTCTCCTGTCATTGATACTATATATATCAATAATTGACCCAAAAAAAAAATTAAATACCAAGTGGATGAAGTTACTCCAATGTATCAGCTTGAGTTTGTTTAATTTCGAATTACTTTCAGTCCAACAAATAATGAGGCTTAGTTTTCTGGAATCAGAGATTCAAAATTACAATTCCATATAATGATATTGGTTGAAGATCTAAAGATCTTCTGTCTTTGGCCTGTTGCACGCTTTCCTTGCAAACTGTTTGATATATACTCAAGCGTATGGTAATTAATATATTGTATAGTAACTTGTATAACCTAGAGGTCCTTTCGTTTATTTTGTTTGATTTTTTTATTTCCTCTATTTTCTAACCTATGCTTTCAAGAGAGAAAATGGTTTATGTGGAGTTCAAAATAAATCCAAAAATTCTAAAGGCGACATGTGAATTTTTACTTAAAAAATACAACATTGCTCTTATTAAATGGGCATGCTTCTCAAATACTTTCACGCGCAATTCAATACTCCTGAAGGTTCATGCAGCTGAATACGACAACTCACAGCTCACTTGCACATGATAAGGAAAAGTCAAAGCATTAAAGATAAGGATTAATTATCCAAATCCTATCTTTAATACATTCCAATTGAAGATTGACTACATGTAAGTAATCTCTATTTAACTCAATTAGGGAAATTTACAATTTTACACCATTATCTCAAAATATTATTTCCTACATAATATCTTGAGAATATTCTCTCCATAAACCTTGTCCAATAGAATGCCGCCATGTGTATGGTAAAACCCTAACACCATGGCTGGCCTTCTCCCCTATATATATCTCTAATTCTACCAAATTTCG
Source organism: Malus domestica (assembly GCF_042453785.1). Classification (NCBI taxonomy): domain Eukaryota; kingdom Viridiplantae; phylum Streptophyta; class Magnoliopsida; order Rosales; family Rosaceae; genus Malus; species Malus domestica. The sequence goes on from NC_091670.1 coordinate 7,086,244, forward strand.
AGAAGTTTTTACTACCCCTAAAAGCCCTAAATACATACTTTTTTTCTTCAGAGAAACTAACTTAGGCATCGGAGATTCATTGGCCTAAACCTCCCACCTTGTGGGCGTGTAAGGCTTAGGTCTTTGATCAAAGGAGTTGATTGTTTTGCAGGTGCATTTTCGTCAAAACAAAGGACGACATAAATTTGTGTCGACAAATTGGTGCTTTCAATGAGAGATAATTCAAATACTCGAAGAAAACTCTCGCAATTAGTTTTGGGAATTTTCTGTTATGTTGAATTTCTCACACGTCGTATCAATTAATTTTTCCTAGAAAAGTTCATTCTAGGAAATGATACAATGGTAGGCAATTCTGAAATCACGACAAACGGATCCCATATGTTCAAGGATTTTGAACGAAGTGGAGATGAGGATGTGACCCCACTACAGCGATCCTCGAGGCTCAATGAGACGGTAGGAGGTGCCCCACCACTACAGAGCAACGTCACCACCACGGCCATAAACTAGCAGCCACGACAGGGCCACCAGGGCATGCCCAAATAGCTGCACTACTACCCTTGTAGCACACAGACCCCCAAAACCTTAGGCAAAAGGCCTAGGTTCATCCACCAACCAACTGGTAGGAGACCCAGGCCCTCCCAGTAGCAGGCTAAGCAGAAGGCCGAAGCCATTGCAACTCAAGCAACTGGAGCCCAGCCAACAGCTGAAGTCGCAAGCGGTCCAAGCCCAACTTGTTATAAATGCAGCTCGAGCCCAGCAGACGACGCAAGCAACGTAGACCTAAGGACAAGCGGCCCACGCGTGAGCCCAACGTGCTCCAACACACAGCTCAGCCAGCCATGAGTGTTGGCCCACCCCGTGATCCGACCCGTGGCCCAGATCGGTCTGAGGCCATTTCAAGCGAGCCAGATTCCGACCACCGGACAGACCATCGACCCAGGTATTTTTTCACCCTATTTTTCCATAAGTATGCCCGCTCCGGGCCTAAGTTTCGTACCTACAGCTCATTACACTTACACCACACATGGAGACACCCATCATCTAGATTTTTCCACTCCAAATGGTGAACCTCACCTGTCTCGGTAGGTCGCTAACCTAAGTAGTGCCCTCGTGCAACAGACAACCTTGGTGAATCAACTTCTTGAGTGCATCGAGACGCAGCATATGCCCTAGATAAGGTGTTCAAAAGTTGGACAAGGGCAGATGATCATGACTCTTTCCTACGATGACAAGCCCCGATCCCGATATTCCCCGAATACTAGGGTAGGTACGTGCTGGCCGACACCCGAGGGTGACGAAAGCCATTTATTGAATGCAAATGCTGAGAACAAGAAATAAATAAGACTTATAAATTTAAAATATAATGAATATGCACTTTAAGAACATGTTCAGAGCACACATCTAATCTAGAACACTAAAAGAATTTATATAAAAATTGAATGAATAAAAGAATGGGTCCTACACCGAGAGGACTCGAAGATGTCGTTGCGGAAGTGCCTTGATACCGGGATTGTATGCCTCAATTTTAGTCCTAAAGGGGGCTCAAAACAAACATGAGTTGACCAAGTTGATATAGATATAATAAACTAGTTATCAACATACTAACCCCCAGGTTTTATGAAAACACATATATTATGACGCAAATATGTTTTCCGAAACCTAGCATGCCGTGCAATGTCTCAAACCATATCTCGTATATATAATAATCACTAATGAATGTCCAATATCCCTCCAAGCCCCGTGCCAGCTCCTCGTCCTTGTGCCAATTGCCAAAGGAAAATCACCTTCAGGCCCCGTGCCAGCTCCCTATCCTTGTGCTAATTGCCAGAGGAAAATCATCTTCAAGCCCTATGCCAACACTGTACCCTCACTCGTGACAGAATCTATCCATCGCCCCGTGGCGGAATAGGGACCACTAGGTAAGTACAAAACTATTGAACATACATCTATTTGAAATTCAACTTCATAGTATAAAGTCATCCATCATCTACACTATAAAGAGGTGTTCGAAACATGTTCTAAATATTATATTTTCATCCATCAGATATTCTATAAAGAACACGGGTTATAGGAAAAATAATAATAATTCAAACTAGCCTTAGTAAGCATGTTATCTCGTAAAACGTTTCATAAAACGTAATCATTAAATCATGCTTTTCATGTATGCATTACTACTGTTAAAACATGCATTTTTAGAAGGGGTCCATCACAGATACTTAGCCGCCAAAGAGTCACGCAAACTAGCGAACATGGAATCGTCATAAACAATTACCCCTAAGCACATAAAGGGTTTAATTAATAAAACTATATAATAGCAATTGAATTTGGGAAAACGGACTTCGTAAACGAATTCACAAAATTGAATTACCCTAGGAAGCGTACCAGGTAAATTTCGTAAAGTCAATATAAGAATATTCCAGAGAATATTCCCTGACGAAATATTCTCTAATGGAATATTCCCTAATGGAATATTCCCTGATGGAATATTCCACATAGAGGGTTTGGCCCGGCTAAGGTTTAGGATTTTGGACTTGGGTTACAAGGATTTGGGTCATGGGAGGATTACGGCTCAAGCCTAGAAAGGGTTTTGGGATTAAAAGGTTATGGGGTTGGGTTGCCCAAAAAAGTTGGGTTCTAAGGGATAAAAGGGTTTAGGGCTGGGCTTGAAGCCTGGCCCAATTATTTTAGGGTTTTGAAACAAATAAACACAAATTAAATTAAAAAGGAAACGGGCTGGGCTTCGAAGAATTCAGCAGGCCAAGGGCTTGAGTTGGCACGGCCCTTAAGGCTTGGTTCAAAAGGATTTGGGCTTGAAAGCCTGGCCTGAGTTCAAAACATGGGTCGCCGAACCCAATTGAAGGATAAGGTCGAATTTTGGCCTAAAAATTGGACAAACTTTAAACGTTCATAACTTTTTCAATACTCAATGAAATCGAGTGATTAAAAAATGGAAATCATAGCTCTCGACGAGACGAAGAGAATGGTACCTTGCACGACATCTAACTCGTCGTGGTTTGGCCGGAAAACGCCTCGAAAGCCACAGAGGTTGCTAGAAACTAGGTAAGATTCAAATGAACATAACTTCTTCAATACTCAACAAAATTGGGTGAAACAAAAAGGAAAGTTGTAGTACTCAGCAAGATGAAGAGATTGATATCTTGCACATTGGCCAACTCACCGTGGGTTGGCCGGAAATTGGTTCGAAAGTGATGGGTTCCTTGCCAGAATCTGGGAAAGTCTCCCCGACGTGTTTCTTCATAGTTTCGACGACCAAAACACATAGATACGATCAGAAATGAATTATGAGGATAAAAAGGGAAAGTTTTAGAGTAGTTTCGAAGCTCGCCTATGTCAGGGTTCGCCGAAGCACACTTTGAATAGTGATAGTGTCACTGTTTATTGAAAGGGGAAAGATAAGGACAACTATGGTGGTCCGGGGTCACGATGGGGAGGTCCATGTGGTTGATGGTGCACATCAGAGGGAATGAGTGCTTGCGTGTGTGTGTGGGGTGCTCGGGGGAGGAGGTTGCAGAGAGAGTCGAGATGGATAGATAAGGGAAAATGAAAGCTGAATGAGAGAAAGAGAGCTCAAGGGAGAACAGAAACGAGAAAGACCGGGGGACACAAAAACAAGGTGGGCCCCCTGGGCACACCTATTAAGGCCCTAAAAACAAGTTTTAGATAAAAACCCAAAACTACCTTTAAAATCGGGGGTGAGGGTTGGGGTGTAACATGCGATATCTCGGCAAGCAGTCGCTCAGCCTATCATGAACTGAGCATTAGGATTGTGTATACTTTCGGCTTAGCCCTCGAGAAAACGTCTTCTTATGCTTTAATGCACAGAGAAGCGTTCATTCCCGACTCGGCCCATGAGTCCATGTGCATTCGAGGTTGAGTTCACACTCTGACGAACACTCTGGACATTCTAGGCAAAATGGCCACACGAGACTAGGCCCACAAGGAGATCCTCATGCGAGGCACTGAAGTAGGCAGTTGCACTAGGAGAGCAAGAGAGCAATCCTGCTCGAGTTCAACTTAACACGCCTCGATCCCGTGCTAACTGACACCCAAGGGTGACGCAAACCATTTCATGAATACATATACTAAGAACATGAGGAACATGCATAAAAATTTTTGCGCATAACCACGCAATATAGTATTCAAGTATAACCTTAATACAATATAATAATCAACTACTAACAATTTAAAAGTGATAATGCATGGCATGTTCAGAGCATACTACTAATTCGAAATACAAGCGGAAGGAATATTATAAAGTGCGATTACAAGAGATGTCCTAAGCAAAGAGGAGGACACAAATTCATTGATATGGAAATGCCTCGTAGCTCGGATCGTATGCCTCGTTCATAGGTTCTGAAAGGGGCGCAAAACAAAACATGAGTGGATCAAGTTTATATATAGTAATACTAAATCAATTACTCTACAAACATACTAACCCCAGTTTTAGAAAAGTCATATAGCATAATAAATAGTAGGTTTTCGGAAAACCCTAGCATGCCATAAAACCTTCATAAAATATATATCGTATATAATGTGCTTAATATTGGTATCATAATCGCCCGAAGGCATTTATATCTTCCGTCCAAAGGCACTACATCGCCCACTCGAAGACATATATATCTTCCGCTCAAAGGCACTACATCACCCGCCTGAAGGCACATATATATAGATATCCACTAAGTAAGCCTAGAAAAATCCTGAACATAATCTTTCCAAAATATATCTCATTGGAGCTCAATACCTCAAACATCATATCATAAATCATATTCATCAATATCTCAATAAACATAATTCGATAAATCATGATATTTCATAAAGCGTAAAACTGATCATTCAGAAACATTTTATACAACGTGGCCATAAGATCATGTTTTTCATGTATGCATTTCTAGTAATAAAATCATGCATTTTGGAAAGGGTTCACTCACAGATACTTCGTGATATGCCCGACCCTGATATTATCCAAATACTAGGGAGGCATATGTTGGCCGACACCCGAAGGTGACGAAGCCATGTTAGGATGCATGAGAACTAAAAACAATTAACCGACATAAATAAAACTTGTAAATTTCATTAATGAATAAGCAATTGTGGAACGTGTTCAGAGCATACAACTAATTCAAGACACTAAAAAGGAACAATATAAAATTGAATGAACAAAGGGATGGGTCCTACACCGAGAGGACTCGAAGATGCCAATGCGGGAGCGCCTTGACGCTAGGATTGTACGCCTCAATTCTAAGTCCTGAAGGGGCGCAAAACAAAACATGAGTGGACCAAGTTTATATATGAGTAATGCCGAAACAGTTAAACATCAACGTACTAACCCCCAAAGTTTATGAAAACTCAATAGTATAATATGTAATAGGTTTTCCGAAAACCCTAGCATACCATAAAACCTTTGCGTAAAACATATATCGTATATAATGTGCTTAGTAGTGTTATCATAATCGACTGAAGCCAAATATAAATATCGTCCGGCCGAAGCCACCAACCTACGCTCGACTGAAGCCATACATACATACATATATATATCATTCGCCCGTAGGCAGTATCATTGAATAACCACTAAGTAAGCATATAAGAACATTAACATAATATATATATATATATATATATATATATATCTCTCTCTCTCTCTCTCAAAACAAAGCTCAGTAACTAAAACGTCATATCGTAAAACCACGTTCATAAGTAGGTATATAGTCATCAATCATATATACCACAAAGAATGTAAAGTAGATAAAGCATAAAATATCATAAAGTGTAAATCCAATTTACTCATAAACGTTTCATAAAACGTAACCAACAAATCATGCTTTTCATATATGCATTTCTAATAGTAAAATCATGCAGTTTAGAAAATGTCCACTTACAGATATTTCGCCGTCGAAGAGCCATGCAAACAAGAGAGGACGGAAACGCCATACACAATTGCACCTAAGCACATAAAGGGTTCGATTAATAAAACTCTATCATAACAATTGAATTTTGAGAAACGGACGTCATAAATAGATTCAGGACATACCAAGATGGCCATGAGCCGATTTGGGTCGCCAAAAAGTTGGCCGAAAAAGTCACTGGCGCCGCCATCACCATGGCGGAGCATAGTACCTCTAATGGAGGCACGTGTACTCCATGCACCTGTCAAGATTTGTGTTCACGCGTGCCTATACGTAGGCCCACGTACGGCCTAGGTTCTGGGTTAGGCCGAGTTCTATAACCCAATAACTTTAGGCCGACTAAGGTTGTGCATCGGGTTTAACACGTTTTCAGGTCAAGGTTTGGCCGGTTTCTGGGCACAACTTCAAACGCCCATAATTTCTTGGATAATCAACCAAATCAAGTGATTTAAAAACTAAAGTTGTAGTACTCAATGGGATGAAGAGAATAGTACCTTGCACGATGGCTAACTCGTCGTGGTTTGGTTGAAAAACACCTCAAAAATGGCCGTGCTCACAGAAAAACTAGGAAAAGGTACTCCGAGCTATTTTCTGCAATTAACACGTAAGTACAACTAAAAAAAAACTTCGATCCAACCCTAAAACACATCTCAAGGGTTTGAGGGAACTTACCAACATAAAAAAAGTCACGAAACATGTCATAGTCCGACGGGGAAGACGGTGAATAGTGACTCTGTCACTGTTGGGGTTCCACAAAGGTTTGCCTGGGTTTCTCGAGATCCCTACGTCTAGTGGGAAGGGTTGTTTTTGTTGTTAAACTCGGGGATGAGGAGGAGGATACGTTGTAGATGAGAGAGAGGGTTCGAGGAATGCTTAAAAGAAAGAGAAAAAGTGATGGGGAAAGAGAGTGAGAGAGAGTTTCATACGAGAAAGAGGAAGGAGATAGCCAAGTGGGCCTAAAGCAATTTTTAAAATAAATATCCCAAAACTTAGTGAAATTACAAAAATGCCTTTTCGTTCAGTAAATTCCAGGATGGATTGTTACACTTTGCTGATGCACAAAATCGGCGAGGACTTTGGTACAACAGAAAGTGTCAAGTTTGTGACCTTCGCTAGATTGCTCCAGTCACTAATATGGATAGGTATGTAAATGGACAGAAATAAGGAAGCAAACACAAGATGTATGTGGTTCACCCAGATTGATTACGTCCACAGAGTAGAAGAGTTATCATTAATTGTGAAGGGTTTACACAAGTACATAGGTTCAAGCTCTCCTTTAGTGAGTACTAGTGAATGATTTAGTACAAATGACATTAGGAAATATTGTGGGAGAATGATCTCCTTTTATAGAAAAGAGTTTCTAGCTTTGTTCTGACAATGACACGTGTCGTGTTGTGATTGACTTCTGATGTTGACACGTGTCGCGATATGATTGGCTTCTGATGTTGACACGTATCGTGCTATGATTGGCTTCTGATGTCGACACGTGTTGCATTGTGATTGGCTTCCTAGTTTGAGGGAAACTCTTCTGGGTACTTGACAGTATAACGTTGATCGGTGCCTGGTAGTTTCGGGATTGGTCAAGTATGGTATAATAGTGCTTCCCTAAGTTCTCGAGTAAGGGAAGCTCCTCGGTTGGGGACCTGCAAGATCCAAGCCGTGAAGTAATCACGAAACTTCTAAGTACCGAAGTGTGGTATCGTTTTCACTTGCCTTATCTGTTTCATAGGTAGATGTGGCATCTTTTCTGGAAGTACTTTTCGTCCATCCAAGGGTGGTATCTTTAACCGGTGGAGATGCACAAGGTAATGTATCAATTTCACTTGAAGCTTACTTGTAGTTTCATGCTTGGTCAAGCACGATACAAACCATGTAGTAGGAGTCCCCAAGTCGCCGAGTTAGGAGATTTGCCGAAATAGGTGGCAAACAAGGTAAGCAATCAGAGTTCCAAGCAATCAGTCCCAGATTAGAAGTTTAATTTTGAGTTCCGGTTGATTGTTCTCATTCTCCCTATCTTATAGGCAGCAAGAAGGATAAAGAGAAGAAAAAGGAAAAGAGATGATATGAGATACTTTTGCTTTTGAAGAAGTAACTTTCCATAAGCTTATTCTTGAACTAGGCTGGAAAGTTTTCTGGTTTCCTCTAGAGTATAAGGCCAACTCAAGAATTTGAGGGTCAAAACAAGTTCATCAAATCTAGAGTACATTTGACCATAATGATATGTGATACTTTTGTTGTTGACAAAGTAATGGATGTGGCATGGCGAGGCTTTACTCTTTGGCGACGGTGTCAGCAAAAGGTTGTTGAAGCTTCTCGAGCTATTCGGATAGGACAATGATGTTGAGCTTGGATTTGACTTAGACTGTTCCGTCTGGATTATGCGATTCTGCAGAGAGGGCGTCGTGCTATAGTGATCTGTTCCAGCTCATCGTTGAACCTTCTGCTTCAATCTTTTGCATCGCAGAAGTGGTGCACAACCTTTGCATTTTAATGGTCCTTCAAAGTACTACTTCTCATCGACTCATCCATGTTTGGCAGCTTCAGTGTAAAGAGCCAATATTGTATCAACTATTCTGAGGTATTTGCCAAAAGAATTCGCGACCTTGACAACAGTTGAGGATGAGTACTTGAAAGCAATGTTAGGCAAGCAACCATGCAAACATTCTGGGCAATCAGTTTCAGATCGGAAGTTTGATTTCAGTTTCCGACTGATTGCGTTCTTTCTTCTTGTCATGTAGGTAAAAGCAAGGGCAAAGGAAAAGACAGGGAAAAAGCATGATATGGGATACTCTTGCTTTTAACCCTGATAGTATGAGATACTCTTGCTCTGGTGTGGCTTGTTTGCAGAGGTATTATCGGGGGGAAAAGAAGTTGAGTATTTCGAGAGACTCTGCTGAGAATGCCCTCTCGGATGTGAAGAAAAGTTGAGCATTTTTTTCATTTGCAGGTCTGCCTGACTGTGGAGGATGGAGGTCGACATATATAGAAATTCTCCCAACAGCGAGTAGTAACGTTGTTCCTTTACCCTTTTCGGTCATAGCAATGTAGTGAGAGCTGCAAGATTCACGTGCTTTAACTTTGTTAGAGCATTTGAAAAAGTGGTCTGTGGTATCTAGAAAGCTGATGTTGCGTGTGAAAATTGCGGACAAATTTTATTCAAGGAAATCTGGCTCTCGAAGTTCGAAGAGCGATGCCTATTCGGGTTTCGAACAAGCAATCCTATTGAGGATCTGGCTCTCGAGATTTAGATAGCGGTGCCTCTTCAATTTTTGAGAAAGTAATCCTGGTGGGAGTCTGGCTCTCAAGATTTGGAGAGCGGTGCCTCTTCGATTTTTGAGAAAGCAATCCTGTTGAGAGTGTTTTCTTGATGTGAGTAAAGGTTGGACATTTTTGCAAGTCTGCCTTACCACGGAGCACGGAGATTGACACAAATAGGGATTTTCCAGATATCAAGCAGTGGTGTTGTTCCTTTACCCTTGTGGGTAATGGTAGGGTAGCTGGACCTTCAAAATTTATATGTCTAAACTTTTTCAGAGATATTTAGCAAAGTTATCTGTAGTACCCGAGGAGCTGATGTTGCGTGTGGAGATTGTCGACATATTTTACTCAGGAAAATCTGCTTCTCGAAATCCGGAGAGTGGTGCCTTTTCGATTTTTGAATAAACGGCCCTGCTGCCTTTTCTTTTATAGGGGCACTAATTGTGTGCAAGAAGTATGTTCAGAGAGTTATTGCTTGTAGGAATTTTCCCCTTATTTTTGTACTTTAGAGATTTATTAGACCTCATTTCTCCTTCATTATTTCTGAAAATGTCTGGCCCATCCGACTGTCTTTTTGACTTGAACTTTGGTGAAGAGGCAACCATGCCTCTTCAAGACAACATATGGCGCCCATCCTTCTTATCCCCTACTGGTCCTCTTACCGTTGGGACTCTATGATGAAGAATGATATGACCGCTGCGATGGTGGCCAGGAACCTTCTCACTCTAAAAAATAATAGACTATTTTCCAAACGGTCTGATGAGTTGGCTGTTAAGGATTCTCTGGCTCTTAGTGTTCAATGTGCAGGTTCTATGTCTAATATGGCTCAACGCCTATTTGCTCGAACCCGCCTAGTTGAATCATTGGCGGCTGAAGTGATAAGTCTCAAACAGAAGATCAGAAGGCTCAAGCATGAGAATAAACAATTGCACAGGCTCGCACATGACTATGCTACAAACATGAAAATGATGCTTGACCAGCTGCAGGAATCTGATGGTCAGATTTTACTTGATCATCAGAGGTTTGTAGGTTTGTTCCAAAGGCATTTATTGCCTTCGTCTTCCGGGGCTGTACCGCTTAATAAAGCTACAAATGATCAACCTTTGGTGCCTCCTCCTTCTGGGGTTCTGCCCAGTACTGAGGCTCTGAATGATCACCCTCTGGTGCCTCCTCTTTCTAGGGCTCTGCCGACTGCTGAGACTTCTCCTGAGCAACCTTTGTGAAGGCTCCATCTTGTTTGTTTATTTTGATTCATGTATATGTACATATTTGTAACTTATCGGAGATATAAATAAATAAGTGTTGCTTCATTTCAACGTATTGTGTTAAATACACCAAGGCCTCATTCACTAAGTTCTTTGAATTTTTTCTTTTGTTGAAGCTTTGTGAGTGAAGCATGTAGGTTGAGGTAATGTTCCCTTAATTTCCCGAGTGAGGAAAACTTCTCGGTTGGAGACTTGAAAAATCCAAGTCACTGAGCAGTCGTGAAACTTCCAAGTACCGAGGTGTAGTATCATATGGTAGGAGTCCCCCAAGTCTCCGGTCAATGGAGCTGACAAAGGAGGTGTCTTGCTAGTAGTCAAGTTTCCAAAGTAACAAAACTTTACCATTTTCCTTTCTAAGTGGTAGCTCAAAACTCCTATTTCACGTACATTTGTTATGAAAGATGTTAGGCCCAAAATTTCCGAATTTTTGAATTTCTGAATTTTCGAATTTTTGAATTTCCGAATATATATATATATATATATATATATATATATATATATATATTTTAAGCTTTGTAGGTGAAGCTTTGGTGTTGAAGTTTTGTAGGTGAAGCTTTGTTGGGTACCATGAATTGATTTTGCTTCACACTATCTTGATCAAGAATGTGTGAAGCTTTTGACATTTGTAGTTGCCCTCCATTTGGTGAAGCTTTTGTGGTGAAGCTTTTGTGTTGAAGCTTTGTAGGTGAAGCTTTGAGGTTGAAGCTTTGTTGGGTACCATGAATTGATTTTGCTTCACACTATCTTGATCAAGAGTATGTGAAGCTTTTGTGGGTCAAGCTTTTGTAGGTGAAGCTTTTGTGGGTCAAGCTTTTGTGGGTCAAGTTTTTGTAGGTCAAGCTTTTGTGGGTCAAGCTTTTGTAGGTGAAGCTTTTGTGGGTCAAGCTTTTATAGGTCAAGTTTTTGTTGGTGAAGCTTTTATGGTGAAGCTTTGTTGGGTACCATGAATTGATTTTGCTTCACACTATCTTGATCAAGAGTATGTGAAGCTTTTGTGGGTCAAGCTTTTGTAGGTGAAGCTTTTGTGGGTCAAGCTTTTGTGGGTCAAGTTTTTGTAGGTCAAGCTTTTGTGGGTCAAGCTTTTGTAGGTGAAGCTTTTGTGGGTCAAGCTTTTATAGGTCAAGTTTTTGTTGGTGAAGCTTTTATGGTGAAGCTTTGTTGGGTACCATGAATTGATTTTGCTTCACACTATCTTGATCAAGATAGTGTGAAGCTTTTGAGAATTTGTAGTTGTCCTTCATTGATTAAGCTTTGTTGAATTTCCCAATTTCTTTTTTTTTTTTGGGAAAATTAGAAATTTGAAAATGTGGGAGAGACAACATATACAAATTTTGCTTCCACACTGTTGAGCAAGAGATTGTGATGCAAGCCACACCTTGTAGTAGTCGAAGGTTTGGATGAACCATATAAATTAAATTTGCTTCGAACAGTCTTGATCAAAAGTGTGTGAAGCTTTCTACGAGTTGTAGTGTTTGCATTGTTACAGAGGAGAAATGTCTGAAGCAATGCAAGAGGGCTGAAGAGCTTGATCTTCGTATACCATGCACTGAAGTCGTTGTTGGCTTGCAATAAGACTTTGTTGGTGACTATAACTCTTGATAGGCATGAGTGCTCCCCTAGTTGAGTTGTAAAGCTTGAGGGTTTATGATTATATGTGAATGCTAAGAGTTCACATGTACAAGTTGTACCACTCGTCTTCTGGTTAGTGGTACGAATGTGAGTTCCTTCATCACATTTCATCACCTAGTTGGTGGTACGAATGTGAGTTCCTTCATCACATTTCATCACCTAGTTGGTGGCACGAAGATGAGTTCCTTCTTCACCTGGTTGGTGGCATGAGTGGCAAGTTGCCAAATGATATTAGAGTATGGGTTGTACATTTCATCACCTAGTTGATGGCATAAAGGAGAGTACGGGTTGTACATTTCATCACCTGGTTGGTGGCATGAAGATGAGTTCATTCTTCACATTTCATCACCTGGTTGGTGGCACGAAGGTGAGTTCCTTCTTCACCTGGTTGGTGATAAGAGTGGCAAGTTGCCAAATAATATTAGAGTACGGGTTGTATATTTCATCACCTGGTTGGTGGCACAAAGGTGAGTTCTTTCATCATATAGTAGGTGAGAATAATGGCAAGGTGTCGAGGCACATTGTAGCAAGTGTCGAATGTCACAAAGTATGTTGAACCCTTTTGAAGCACAGTTGGCTTATGGATGGATGTGTTGGAATGTATGATGTTTATGTATGAATGTGTTGGAATATATAATGTTTATGTTGATTAACATGAGTGATGCTTATGAATGTTTTGTTATGCATGAAGGGATCCATGCTTTCGATATGCGAACCATGTTGGTTGTAACACTTAGTATCACATACTTTGTGTCAAAGTACGCATGTTGAAGCTCTAAGTTGGAGTATAGAGGTAGGTCAGCGTAAACCCAGTATTCCAGTGCTAGGAATGCAAAAGACTCAGAAGAAGTGTCTGAATTCCCTATTCTTTAAACATTTGCCGAATGGCTTGTGTGACAAAAGATCTCAAGCGGTTGAAGGTCAAAACATTTGTAATGTGTATGCCTTCTTATAATAGCATTTCCTTCAATACCTAGTCCTCCACTTTGAAAGAGTGAGGCTGGGCCCCATAGTCATAATAGTTGATGGTACGTTCACCCCTGGTTGTCTTGATACGAACTTTTATCCCTCTTGTTGTAATAGGCTTGTTGAGAGTAAAAATTCTTCTTTTTACCAAGAGACAAATACGTTTTGTGACTTAGCGAGTAGCTAAATGAGGCAGGAAATGATGCAATGGGTGTTTGAATGGCCAAGATCTTCTCACTTGGTAGAACTTGACTTCCACTTCCCACTTGTTGATAGGGGTTAACCATAAGGGGGTTCCTTTGGTATGTCATTGCTTCGGCGGAGGCATGGTTGTATGCATGTGCCATCACCTCAGAGTAAGTCTTCCAAGTGTTGGCATTGATCATGTACTTGAAGAAACAATCACGTAGCCCTACCATGAAGGCTTTGAGAGCGGTCTTGTCATCTGCCTCAGCGCAGCGAGAATACTCATAGCTGAAGCGACTGGCATACTGTAGTAGTGACTTATCCGGCTTCTGGCAAATAGTGTACAAGTCATTTGTAGAATGTAAGCGATCGATCTGGAAGATGTGTTGAGAGACAAACTGTTTCCTTAGTTCCTCAAATGAGTTTATTGTCTTGGGTGGAAGACGACAATACCAATTTAAAGGTCCGCTAGAGAGGGTGGAAGGGAAAAGAAGACATCGCTCTTCATCGGTGTGCATTCGGTATGCCATGGTGGACTCAAAGAGGTTAAGGTGTTCAATCTAGTCATTCTTTCCAGTATAGAGTTGCAAGCCAAGCTTCTACTTTGTCTTTGCTTTGAGGGAGGTTTCGAGATCCTTCTTGTAAGAGGGCCAGGCCTGGGTTGGTTCCAATCAGGTATCTCAGCTTGTCGTTCAGCCTTCAACTTGTTTACTTCCTTAAGAAGCTGTAGGACAAGAGGGTCCTGAGTGGAGTCATGTACCATTGGAGCTTTCTTTCGTGAATCTCAATCTCCTCTTGGAAGTAGGAAGGTTTGATCAAGAGCATGTGATTTTTCCCTAGACTCGCCGTACTGACTTCCAAGGTATGTCTGTTGGAACATTTTTGAGTTCCTTGTACCTTCATGTTCCTCTGGGACCTGTCGTTCCTTCCCTAGATTGGCAGCTGGCCTGGGTTATGGGAAGAGACCGAGTCTTTCAGAAACCCTTAGGTCATTGATCTTCGAGCTTATGTGGAGGGGATTCTCTCGACTTTGCTTTAGGAAGTCTCGGCAGTCACGATAAACGGCTTTCGATTCTTCTAACCCTTCTACAAGGAGGTGTCTTTCTCCACTTCTCCTGCTTCGGGTCCAAATAGCTGGGTTGAGAGAAGTCTCATGTTGATCAATGTTTTGATGATTAGCTCACTCCTTATCAGGGATACCCATGTCGAAAGAAGATGACCCTCCGTGTTGGGGGGCACCCAGATGATGGTTGATGCCCATATGGGCAACAAGCTCGTATGTTTGAGTACGCCTAGTTTCTCGAAGCATCTCAAAGAGTTTCTCATATTGTTCTTGAAGGATCTCATTCTTTATTGTTATCTTGTTATTCTGAGCCTCCAGCTCCTCAACTTTAGCTTGAAGAACGAGTTTCTTTCGTTGCTTTACACTAGGTGCGAGGGGGTGTCGTTCTGTGTGCTGTGGCTTCCTTCGCTCCCCATGTTGGAGAGGGATGCTTGGTCAAAAAAGAGTGTACAAATGGTGGAAACCAGCTTAACAAAGCTGAAGAGAGTAGGAATAAGTGTGATTCCCACAGACGGCGCCAAATGTTGATGCACAAAATCGATGAGGACTTTGGTATAACAGAAAGTGTCAAGTTTGTGACTTTCGCTAGATTTCTCCAGTCACTAGTATGGATAGGTATGTAAATGGACAGAAACAGGGAAGCAAACACAAGATGTACGTGGTTCACCCAGATTGGCTACGTCCACGGAGTAGAAGAGTTCTCATTAATTGTGAAGGGTTTACACAAGTACATAGGTTCAAGCTTTCCTTTAGTGAGTACTAGTGAATGATTTAGTACAAATGACATTAGGCAATATTGTGGGAAAATGATCCCATTTTATAGAAGAGAGTTTCTAGCTTTGTTCTGACATTGACACGTGTCGTGTTGTGATTGGATTCTGATGTTGACATGTGTCGCGCTATGATTGGCTTCTGATGTCAACACGTATCGCGCTGTGATTGGCCTCCTGGTTGGAGGGAAACTCTTCTGAGTCCTTGACGGTATAACGTTGACCGGTGCTCTGTAGTTTCGGGATTGATCAAGTATGGTACAAACATATTTTGTTACCAATGTGCCGTTCAACAATAGGGATGACGGGGACACCTCAAACGACAAAACTAAGCACAAAAGAGGACAATTTAGTAAACCCTAACAAAAAGATTGAATTTAAGAAAACGGATGTCGTAATCGGATTCAGGACATCGAAAAACCTAACAGGGAATCTCGAGTTCCCGCATGCGTCGCCACAGGATGGCAGCCAGGAAGGCCATGTGTCACCGCACGTGTCGAGTTGAGTCATCGAAAAGTTGGTCAAAAAGTCGTTGGCGCCGCTGTAGTCACTGCAAAGCACAGTACCTTCAGGAAGGCACGTGTGCTCCATGCGCTGGCCATGACAGCCCTCCACGAGCACCATACGCCGCTAGTACGCTGTACTTGCCTTCTCCACGAAATCTGCAGATTTGCAGATGGAAGGGCCAATTTCCAGAGCTCATTCTGAGCTTGATACAACACCAAAATGAGTAATTCAATGTCCTATGTAAAGCTAGAAATATATACCCTTTCGAGGCTCGACGGTAGGGGTGGGTTCAAAAAACCGAAAACCGAAAAAAATCGAAACCAAACCGAACCGAAATCTAAAAAATTGAACCGAACGAAAAAATCAAATCGAATTAAAAAAACCAAACCGAACCGAACCGAATTGATTAAATTAATTTTTTATTTAATTATTTGTTTTGGGTATTATTTTCTAAACCCAATTTGTAAGTTAAAATGTGCTAAACCCAATGTGTTGCCAAACTTTAAGCTCAAAATATTAAAAAAAGGCCTATAAAAACTCTAAACCCTAACCTATTATTTATCCCCCATATAAGGTTCCGGAACCAAACCTCATCCTGAAGTACCTACATCCATCTCCATAGCACTGTCTACTTCTGCCCTAGCTTTCTTTTCCAAATCTACTCTCATATAACATGTAACAGAATCCATAACTATTTATTTCGGGTAGATTACTTGGGTAATTTGTGATGGAAAAGAATCCAACACACACTAAATAAATCCACCCACACATTACTTTTACTAATCAAGTTGTCAACATGCAGTTACAAGCAAACAACCCTGATCTTTGAACAACATCATACAATTTAACTTTTCTAAGTCATGTGTACAATTTTTGTGTTGTGAGGTTGTTAGTTTGGACTTTGGAAGACTTGATTGATGATTTTAGTTCAACTTTAAATGTTTATTTTCATTGTCTTTGATTAATGCTTATGTTATGATTGTGTTGGATATGTTAAAATTTAAAATTTCAATGTTTTTAATTTTTTGAAAAAAAAAACAAAAAACCGAAACCAAACCGGAAAAAACCGAACTGAAAAAAAACCGAAAAAAAATGAACCAAACTGAACCGAACCGAAATTTCGGTTTGGTTTCGGTTTTGGCAAAAAACCGAACTGATTTAAACCGAACCCACCCCTACTCGACGGAGGTCGGAGCTCGTTGAAAAAGTGATTAAAATGTGGCCAAACGACCACGGTTAGGTTTTCCAAAAATGCATAATGCCTTACATCGGGTTTTCCTTGCATCCACGTGTGGTCAACTCCTAAAACTAGCCTAATTGAACACTACAATAAGATCTAAAAGGTTCTAGGGGGCTTACCTTTATCGTAGATGGCAAAACTCGTCGAATGTGGGTTGCATAATGACGGTGCACAGTGCAGGGAAAGAAAAGAACTTGGGGTAGAGGTTCCTCCTTCGATCCTGGGTTCGTAGAATTCGCAAAGGATGTGGGAGGCTGATGGTGGTGAGTGGTGTCCTTGTTGATGTTGTTGTTGTGTGTGGTACCCTCGGGGAGGGTTGGTTCGAAGAGAATGAGAGGGCCAAAAGGTGAGGGAGAGAGTTTTTGAGAGAATTAGGATGATGGAGTCACGGGAAGAAATAAAACAAGGGGAATGAGAGAGAAATGGCCGAGAGATAAGGGAACATGTAGGCCTCTAGTCATAAAATAGGGTCCACTAAAGGCAAAAATATAAATATCTCCCAAAAGTGAAATATCCCAAATTCGAATCCGTTCCCGCCCATGCGTTCTTGGCAATAAGTACAAGAAGAATAAATAAAAAAGTTTAGTCACAAACGTTACGTCGAGACGATCAACGAAAGTCAACATTTATGCCACAGTGGAAATTTGATAATATAACATACGAAAAATTAAAGACGATGTATCACATAACTGGCGGCCCTCACCAAGCATGACATCGAGCAGTTCGTACCTAGACCATAAATGAACCACGTGCACCGCACCCGCAACACAAACGAGTAGGACATGCGAAAAAGCAACATAGGCCAGTAGGTCAACATAGGGGGCAATCGATGGCTCCGCTGCCCCAGTAGAGGCAAATCTAGGATGAAGTACAAAAGTTCGTAGCAGAATAACTGCACGGATTCCAGCGCATTAAAACCATTGATGAAAGTCAACCCCTTCAGGCGTATATCCAAAAAAGATCCGAGTGATCTTGGATATGAAGTCCCCTACTACTCTAAATGAGATACAAGGTCTTACCAGGCAAGCAATAGCACTCAACCTTTTCCCTTCGTGATCTACCGACCAATGTAAGTTCTTTTTCAAGGGGATCAGGAATGTGCAACGAGACAAATGTACGGACCAATGCAAGCTATTTTTTGAAGAGGTACCTAACATGACCTCTTCTATTATCCAACTCGAAAGCAGCGGATGACATATACATCTATGTGGCGGTATCTCAAGCAACAATGAGCTCAACCCTCATACGATAAGAGATAGAGGCCAACTACCTATATTCCACAGTTCAAAAGCTCTTCTCGATGCTTAATCCAGATGCTCGAAAATCAAAACATTGATTTTGGCGCTAGTTGTCATAACTCGGAAGCTCAAGTCGTACCTTCAAATGTATGCAGTCATCATCATGATGCAGTATTTCCCACAATCTAGACGTGATAAGATAAAGGCACAAACATTAGCGGACATTTTGACGAACACAATAACTTAGCCCAAAGGCACACTAAAGGCAGACTAGCACTAGAATGACGCATCAGCCCAACCTGTAAGATAGTTCCTCTAACTACCAAGGATCAAAAGCACGCCTTGTCTTCATTACCTAAACAGTTCCATACATGGAGCAGCTTAGCACCAACAGTCGAGCACCGCCTTTGATGCGCTTATCTCATCCCTTGTTTCAGGGGTAATTTTGTCGAATTATTTTAATCGAAACCTTGACTCCAACTTTCCACCAAAACCCACATGACTTTATAACAGTAAATATTTTTTTAAACAAAAATACTGTATCAAAATTAAAAAAAATTGGAATGGAAGTAATGTAGTGGCAGTTCATGGAGCCCACCCCACTCCAGTCTCTTACTTATTCCCCGTCTTTTTTTTATGGGTAAATTACACTTTACCTGAAACACCCCAACCCCATTTTATTTTAAAAATAGTTTTAATTCTTAATTGGTGAGCCCTTGGGTCCCACCTTGTTTTATTTTATTTTTTGTGTGTGTGTTTTCCGGTCTCTCTTCCCTATTCTCTCTTTCTGTTTCCCCTCAAACCCGAGACCTTTCTCTCTCCCGTAGCTCTCTCCCTCTTAGCTCTCCCGTGTATCTTTCTCCCTCGACCTCGTATCTCTTTCTCCCCCTAGACTCACTAGGACAGTGTCACCCACAGAAGAGGCTCGCAACGAACCCAGGATCCCTGCCCTGTGAGTTCGACGACACGGAGCAAACTCCGGCGAACCTTTTTTTTTTTTTTTTTCAGTTAGGTAAGTCTTGAACCTCTCCTTCTCGTTGTTAGCTTACTGCTTGGTGGTGTTTTTGAAGGAATTATTTTGAAAAAACATGTTCATTTGAGCAACATCATATAGCATGCAATTAACAATTAAAAGGCGGAATCATGCTTGTATGTACTCAAAAACAAAACATGACCATGAAATTCAAAGCCTAGTAGATTGGTGAACCAATAATCAACTCAAAAATAAGTGAGTTGAAATTAATACCTTTGTAGATTCCTCTTTGCATAAGCAAAGGCTAATCACCCAAAGAGATAGGGCCTTCATTCCTTGCTTCTTAGATCCATGGATTTGGATGGAAGAATAGGTTCTCCAAGTTCCCAAAATTGAGAACCTCTAAGTCTCTACACCAAGGAGAGATTGGATGATGAATGAGTGACCTTGGAGGATTAGATGACTAGCTAATCACCTCCAAGGTGTTGGCCTCTTTAGAGAGAAAATGGAGAGACAATTCTCACCCATTTTCCCCAAAAATAAACCCTTATTTCACTTAATGAATATTTAGTTATAAAGTCATTTATATAGTCACTTCTTTAAGTGACCTAAATAACCAAACAACCCTAATTCATCTAATATGGCCGGCCACCTTATGGGATTTGGGCTTTTGGGCTTTAATGAATCTTTAGTCATTAAATTGTCATACAACTTAAGTTAATGGGCTTGACGTTCGAAGCCCATTGGGCCTTAAGGTCCAAAACTATCCCGAGGTCTTTAACGAACTTATTCGTTTTGATTAATTAACATATTAATTAATCCTTGCCATAAATAATTAAACCATTCAATTAATCTTACTCATTTCATTTATTTCGTCCATCTCTACCTTACACGGTGTACGATCCATTAGGTTCCTTTTAGCGAGGTAGTGGGCGATTAAAACCATTTTACATCGATTGTGAATTGAAACTATTTTCAATTCTCCCTTTAGTGATTACACACGTTTAGGGCTTCCACAAACCATGAGTGACACCTAGCCGTATGTCATGGTTACCCAAGCTTATCAGAAGAGGTGGAGAACCTATTCAGTCTGGGATTACAAATGCAATACGGTCCTTCTCTAATCTAATACTCTTGACCACATTGTTTGGTTTGATAGTTTATTTTCTCATGTCTATTATCCAATGTGTGTCTTGTGCTTATATGATTACCTTGAATGTGATTAGGAACGCATTCCCAAATCTCATTCATACTCTGGCCAGAGATTCAAATCATATCAGAGAGTATTCTCCTTCAAACGGTTTGAAGGTTAGAGATCCCTTGTTGCGCATTCACTTGTCTCCATAGCTAAGCGGCTTGACCCCAACGATGCCGTGGACACCCTCCTGGTGGGATGACTTTGACATAATCAAAGATCAAGGTCTTAACCACAAGACAACTATGATGCCTCAGGTCAAAGGACTACTTTGCATTATCCCAACCATGAGTTCTCATGTGACATGGAATATGAGAACTCTTCGTTGATCGCGTTCAGTGAACTCATTCTCTATTGAGCACCTACCGTACTTGTCTTGATGTCACACACACCAATGACTAGAGACTAATCACTCTCCCTGAGAGAAGACATAGTACGTACCGATCTTGACGGACTGTCAATGCCCAATTGGCAATCCTATGATCAGGAACGTTTAGGATGTGTCTACGAAAGAATGGTCTCAAGAATCTAACTTCATTAGATTACATTCTCCCAATCACAAATTCCTTGGACTTTATTGTTTAAGCATATAACATTTATATGAGACGGCTCAAACAATAATGTATGCCCTTTATATGTTAAACTGGATTAGTTTAACATGTGAAATGTCCGTAAAGTATCATCACATGATTGGCTTTAGGGCACATTTCCAACAATCTCCCACTTGCACTAGAGCCAATCAGCTTGATCATCAATGATGATATCTCTTCTGTAGTCATTTCATAAATGGCTGAATAGTAGGCCTAGACAGTGGATATCTATATGTGTTATCCACAGAAGCAACCTTGAGAATAACGACGTCACCATTATACATGATTCTCAATCATGTGGTTCAGTCTCTCATTTGTGTTCGGATCTTGATGAGACCTTGATTCCCAGGCTTGAGCTATCGCCCCATTAGTGTCATACACTTTCTGGTTGGAACCGAATAGAGAGTTCATAAATGAACTTTCCCATCCAAACAACATTGTTGTAAACTTCTATATGGCAATATATCTTGCATTCATAATGGAACACACTAAAGTCATTACTTTAATGTTTCCATCCAAATATCTCTTTAGTCATAATAAAGAGATATCTGTTTATCTCTTCATTCATAATGAAGAAACATCCAATGATGGATTAGATTCATAATCTAATACATTTACGCTTCCATTACGTTACTTTGATTCTTCCTCGATCTTTGAGGAATTTATCCTTTAGTATTTCTTAAATACTTAAGGACTCACTTGACAGTTGCCATGGTTCTGATCCTGGGCTTGCACTGATATCATCTTGTACCGTTCTAGGTACAACTCATATCAATGTTTTTCATACAATATGAAATACATAAATCACCTTTCTGCGTATGCATAAAGGATTCTATTTACGCATTATTTCTTTGGGAGTCAAAGGGGCACGTTCCCTTTGAGAAGGGCAACTTGCTAGTCTTACTAGAGTCATCCTTCTAATTGAAGTTTATCATCATATGAGAAACTTCCTAGCATCCATTGTCTATTATTAGGGATTGATATAATCCAATTATATCATGAAATATATCATTATAGATTTCCATCCCATGTATATAGACTATATCTCCCATATACATTCTATCTTCATATAATGTATTAAAGTCATAACTTTAACGAAGAAGTATTCTTTTCATTTCCAAAATTAATATATCATATATATTTAAATTTTTAGGAACATGATTAACTCCCACTAATCTTTTGTAAAACTAGTAAACAAAAGATTCATTTACATCTTTATGAGAAATCAAACGATTTGATCATTTTTCTCATAAAATGCAAATAGCTCCCACTAACTTGCTAAGATCCATGATGGATGGATCTCTACAACTTTCATGTCTTGTGATTCATAGTTTTAGACATATATTATCAAGAATATCTTAATAATGGTTTCGGAAACCCATATTATGTCAAAACATTGAATCACCATTTAGTTGTAGCTAACAATCTTCGAATTAATTGAAACTAAGACTACGTCAAAAATGGTTCCTTTAAAGTTAACCATTCTCTTTGATTGTAGTCACCTTAAGCTACCAATTAGCTATGAAGGTTTCATTATTTCGAGTCAAATGGTACTTTGCCATTTCCTTGAGTATATATCGTATATGCACTCAATGTAGTCATAAGGATTTTCATTCTTATTTCTTTCGAATTAAGAGGTGCAACTCTATGACATAGTCATAAAGTTCAAAACCATTCAACTGAGACGGTTTTTAAATCCTTATCGACTACCTTGGAGCTTGTGGTATAGGAACTAGGTTGTTATATTTGTTGATTACTTTCTTGTCTCTCAAAGAACCCATTCTTTGAGTTCTATCTCTCGTTCATTTGCTTTTAGGCAAATCACATTGTAGAATTACAATGAACTATCCAACAAAACAACATTTGTTAGTTGGTTTATAGAAGCGATATCCAAAAGTTATTTTAAGGATATCCTACAAGATTATTATCAAACAAATATTGCTTGTTAGCACACAACCCCAAATCTTTAACATGCTTAAGATTTGTCTTTCTTTTCCAACTACATCTTATGGAGTCATGAAAATATTGGAAGATCTTCTCATTGACAATCATATTGTTTTAGAAGTATATATCCTATATATGGGTAATAGATAACATCTAACGAACTAAATCTTATTCGAGTTCGATCTTCTCCTAATGGAGAAATATATTATCTTATGATGCTATTTTCCTTGATATCTTTCAAGGAAACTTATCTAAAGTGTTACATTTCCTTGGATCAAATCTAAGGAGGTAAATACTTTAGATGTCTTACTTATCAACTTACATTACTTGAATTCTTTGAAACATTTTGCAAAGTATTCGGACTTGTGTTTATTCAAAATAAACTATAGTCCAACCGAGAGTGATCTTCGGTGAATGTAATTCAACATGAGTAGTATTATGTTTGTGGACAAGTGTCACTAACATCTAAGTGAATTAACCTCAACAACTTTGTGATTCTTTCTTCTTCCAAAAGAATAAAGATTCGAACATTTCGCCTCCATACAATTTTAACAAGAAGGTATTGGATCCGGACCTTACGATCCAAAGCGTCCATCTATGACCAACTCGTAATTTATGTTTTAGAGGTATCACAACTTTAGTTGGGATTAGTCACTACCTTGCAACCTTTTGGGTTTTAAGCATCATTATTTTCTAAACAGTTAACACTACCATATCATCTCTACTATAGAGATAATTAATTAGATTACCATAATCCAATCATTGATTAATAAAGAACATTGTTTTGTCAAACAAAACATTTATCCATTTCACATAGTGACTGAATTTAGTTCCTTAAAATTGGAATACAAAGACAATCTATGTTTTTCCAATTTCTTTGGTAGTTCATATGAGGAAGTAAGTACCATCTGCTTTCGCAGAGATCTACATTTGATTCACGTTTCGAATGTGAAGTACTTTCTCTTCTCTCATTTATCTTCTACTTCTTATTAGCCACACTTTTACAACGATTGTAAAACATAGTCACTAATACAGAATCATGCATTCAAGTAGAAGAACCAACTGTTTTGAACTATTCAAGAACAATTTACAACACCTTCGAAAGGTGTGTCCTTGACACTTGCAAGACATTTCTTGCAAATACCCCTTCCAATATCCATCCTTTCATAAAGAAAGTTTGTTCCCTTGGAGTTATTTATCTTCTTTATTTGACTTTCACCTTTGACTACATTAGTCATGGTCCCTAAACTCCCACTATCTCTCTTGAAACCTTTTTCAATTGTGTTATACACATCAAACATTTTGGAGAGCATGTGGTTATTTTTCACTACATAGTTTACAATAAACTTAGTGAACGATTAGGATAGGGAAACAAAGGTGAAGTCCTTGCCTAGTTTCCGTCTCGTTAAGTGGTTTATCACTTCAACATTCAATGATTCAAAATCATCATAAGTCCATGTTAATGGATTATTTTTGTCAACCAACCATTATGTTCTAAACATAATTACAAACCTTCAAGAGTTGTGTACAAGGCAACTCTCATTTCTTCATACAACAATTGTAAATGAAGAATCATGGCACATTTAAGTGTTCATGCCTTTGTGCTTTCTTCTCAAGTTCTTTGTTCATTTAACAAAGAAACAAGCACTAAGTGTTTGCATTGACTAAGGGTTGTTCAAAGCAACTCCTATTTCTTCATACAACAAATTGTAATTGAAGAATTATGACATTAAAAGTGTTGTCCTCTTTATGATAGACCTTTTCTAACATATTCTTCTAATGATACATTATCAATAGGAAGATTGTGAGGATGAGACTACTTAGATACATATACAATCCATTTAAGACATTCTATGGGATTGTAGTACCAAGTCCGTAAACTAAACGTTCGGTTTTGTCAAGTGTTGGATAGCGTTTGCAAATATATTGGTAAACAAATACATAACGAATATAGATTGATTGATTTTAAGCCATTTGATTCGGGTCTTTAAATCAAAATAGCACCACCCACTATTTTTGGCAAATTCCATATCCCTCATAGGAATTCGAGAGTTTTGGATGAAACTCCTAGTAGGTTATGGGAGGCTCACTATTACCAAGCCCACCTCACGATGATACGATATATGGCTAGCAACAATAATAATGAGAGAGTACGCTTACTCATTTGCAACTCATGCAAGTACCCATCTTATTTGGCCTCTAGAGAATGTAACCTCACAATGATATGATATTGGTTCCATTGCACTTAGTTAAGTTCTTCCCACCATGCTTAGTGTGTGAAGGGGTTCAAGAATAGCCTCACGATGATACGATATATAGCTATCCTCGTTGCCTACACTCACCTCATCATATGTATATGGATTCCTCCTGAGTATAAGCATGCACTGTGTACTCCCCCATGATAGGGTGAAGCCGGTGTACAAGTCATAAACGATTGGATCCCACCACGGTGGAAGGCCACGAAGAGATATTCTAAACATCTCTCGCTTATCAACTTAATATTGGTTTGATTGAGGGTTTTAGGTCTCATCACATATAAACATACATTTTAATCTCTATTAAAACTATTTTGGTCCTATTACAACTATTGGTCCATCTCATTGTTTTAGTTGTACATAATACTCCCACTATGCTTTTAAAACGATTTTAAAGCAAGAGTATATGATACTACTAACATAAACTTTGCATTCATTTGATGGACTACATAGTTGTCTTAGGGCCTAAGGATGATCATGAACCTTTGTTTAGATTCAACACGAGCCTTGTGTTGAATCTCGGTCTAGGAATGAAGATTGATTTTAGTTACGCGTTTAATCACATTAAGGCGTGTTGTCTTATGGGCGTTGGACCCAACTACTTCATTTTCATGCATATCATATAAAGCAAGAAAGAAGTACTTCAAAGTAAAGGTGAGCTTATGCTCATTACAACATTTGCATATAACAAATTACTTTAAAGTAAAGAAGAGCTTAAGCCCTTTTACAACATTTGATCAAATCAAATTACAACCAAAATCTAATCTACACATTCCCATGGTTCAAACAAATTTGAAACGCCTTTCACATAGCTCAATTATATTAGGCTTAGGTTCATAATCACCCTTTAATTAATTAACACTTTAACTAATTAATGAATGCAACATTTTCATTTGGTTTTTGTATCCATAAAATTGATTTAAATGGAGCTAAACAAAATGAAAATCCAATTCTCATTTAAAGAGACAAAACAATTTTGTTCTCATCCTATTTGGGCCATCTTGCAATTAACCTCAACTTTTGGGCCATATTGCAAATACAAAAACTTTTGGGGTCACTTTGTATAATACACAAAAGTCACAACTTCATGTAAATACAACTAGAACCCAAACTTTTAATAATGCAAAAACTTCATTAAAGGAACAAAACAATTTGTCCTTTAGCGTTTTTGGACCTAAACGTAAAAACGTAAACTTTTGGGCCAAAGTGCAAATACACAAAAGTATCAAAACTTTATGTAATTGCATAAAAGCCCCAAAAGTACTCCCTTTGAGGGAGTGGCTGGTTTTAGGGAGGGATAAGGTTGGTGTGTGTGTTGATTTGTGAGTTTTGTCAAAAACATGCAAGTGTATGTAAGATAAGATATGTTTTTGAAATAATTCAAACACAATTATTTCAATCATCATTTATACAAATATTTAACACTTTAAATACATAATAAATCATTTAAAAACATATCACATATACTTTAAGAAATAAATCAAAACTTTGAATCAAAACACCAAACCTTTTTGTTCTTGGCAAGAACATCAAGAACAATGAAGAACATCCATGAAAAACCCAAATTTTTCCATGAACTTTTTCCACCCAAAAACATTCCAAAACCATTCTTACTTAAGGGAAATAACATCTAACCAAACTAGGGTACTTAGGGGTTCCAAAGAACACATTAAAACACTTTTAACAAGTCAAACAAGAACCCAAAAATTCACCCTTTGATTTTGGCCGAATTTTCCCAAAAGCATGGCACCATATTTTAGCTCCAATATTCATGCTCATATGAACAACATCTACAACATTTGAGATAGCAAATTTTCCAACAAAATTTACTTTCAAAGAAGCAAGAATAAAGCTTGTAACAATTACAACTTTTAGATCACATACTATGAACTACAAAACCCAAAAGGATTCACCAACTACTAGACCTAGGCTCTGATACCACTTGAAGGAATTATTTTGAAAAAACATGTTCATTTGAGCAACATCATATAGCATGCAATTAACAATTAAAAGGCGGAATCATGCTTGTATGTACTCAAAAACAAAACATGACCATGAAATTCAAAGCCTAGTAGATTGGTGAACCAATAATCAACTCAAAAATAAGTGAGTTGAAATTAATACCTTTGTAGATTCCTCTTTGCATAAGCAAAGGCTAATCACCCAAAGAGATAGGGCCTTCATTCCTTGCTTCTTAGATCCATGGATTTGGATGGAAGAATAGGTTCTCCAAGTTCCCAAAATTGAGAACCTCTAAGTCTCTACACCAAGGAGAGATTGGATGATGAATGAGTGACCTTGGAGGATTAGATGACTAGCTAATCACCTCCAAGGTGTTGGCCTCTTTAGAGAGAAAATGGAGAGACAATTCTCACCCATTTTCCCCAAAAATAAACCCTTATTTCACTTAATGAATATTTAGTTATAAAGTCATTTATATAGTCACTTCTTTAAGTGACCTAAATAACCAAACAACCCTAATTCATCTAATATGGCCGGCCACCTTATGGGATTTGGGCTTTTGGGCTTTAATGAATCTTTAGTCATTAAATTGTCATACAACTTAAGTTAATGGGCTTGACGTTCGAAGCCCATTGGGCCTTAAGGTCCAAAACTATCCCGAGGTCTTTAACGAACTTATTCGTTTTGATTAATTAACATATTAATTAATCCTTGCCATAAATAATTAAACCATTCAATTAATCTTACTCATTTCATTTATTTCGTCCATCTCTACCTTACACGGTGTACGATCCATTAGGTTCCTTTTAGCGAGGTAGTGGGCGATTAAAACCATTTTACATCGATTGTGAATTGAAACTATTTTCAATTCTCCCTTTAGTGATTACACACGTTTAGGGCTTCCACAAACCATGAGTGACACCTAGCCGTATGTCATGGTTACCCAAGCTTATCAGAAGAGGTGGAGAACCTATTCAGTCTGGGATTACAAATGCAATACGGTCCTTCTCTAATCTAATACTCTTGACCACATTGTTTGGTTTGATAGTTTATTTTCTCATGTCTATTATCCAATGTGTGTCTTGTGCTTATATGATTACCTTGAATGTGATTAGGAACGCATTCCCAAATCTCATTCATACTCTGGCCAGAGATTCAAATCATATCAGAGAGTATTCTCCTTCAAACGGTTTGAAGGTTAGAGATCCCTTGTTGCGCATTCACTTGTCTCCATAGCTAAGCGGCTTGACCCCAACGATGCCGTGGACACCCTCCTGGTGGGATGACTTTGACATAATCAAAGATCAAGGTCTTAACCACAAGACAACTATGATGCCTCAGGTCAAAGGACTACTTTGCATTATCCCAACCATGAGTTCTCATGTGACATGGAATATGAGAACTCTTCGTTGATCGCGTTCAGTGAACTCATTCTCTATTGAGCACCTACCGTACTTGTCTTGATGTCACACACACCAATGACTAGAGACTAATCACTCTCCCTGAGAGAAGACATAGTACGTACCGATCTTGACGGACTGTCAATGCCCAATTGGCAATCCTATGATCAGGAACGTTTAGGATGTGTCTACGAAAGAATGGTCTCAAGAATCTAACTTCATTAGATTACATTCTCCCAATCACAAATTCCTTGGACTTTATTGTTTAAGCATATAACATTTATATGAGACGGCTCAAACAATAATGTATGCCCTTTATATGTTAAACTGGATTAGTTTAACATGTGAAATGTCCGTAAAGTATCATCACATGATTGGCTTTAGGGCACATTTCCAACAGTTTTGTGATCTAGAACCTTCCATTTTTACGTAGGATTTGCTTCGGAATCGTTGTGGGTGAGCACACCCATTTTTCCGGTGAACCCGTGCACTTCGAGGGCTTTTTCGGTCACCTCCAACCGAGTTACGGTGTTTGGAAGGTAGAAACCTCTCCCTCTCTCTTTGTTCTTCATGTTTGTACTTAGATCGGAGCGTGAAGCCCCCATTTTCAGGTGACCGGAGCTGTAGCAGCTCCGGCCTTCTTCTTCCTCAGCACTAGGCCATCCGGCCTTTCCCATTTCCTCCCCTCGGGCTTTAGGCCCGTGTTGTCTTAAGCCTAAAACCTTAGCCCCTTTAGTTTTTAAGTTTTGTTATTTGGTTTTTAAAACCCTTAGGGCCTGGGCCGGTTTTGACTTAAAGGGCTTAAAGCCCTGTTAGTTTTTGTGAGGCCTTAGGGCCTTGGTGCCGTGGGTGTGTGTGTTAGGTGTGTGTGTGTATGTGTTTATGCATGCACATGCATGTCGTGTGTGTGTGTGTGTGTATTTGTAGTATGTGTGTGTTAGGCTAAAGCCCAAACCCCAATTCTCACCCTAAAACCATTTTAACCCAAAAACCCTAGGTTTCTAAAACCCAATAAATCCTAATCCTATTTAACTTAAACCCTAATCCAGGTTCAAGCCTAAAACCCGATAGACCTAATTTGACCATTGACCCCCGGTCAACGTTGACTTTAGGGTTGACTTTTTGGGTTTTCGTCCAGGACCATTCTTAGGGTAATTCGACGTTCTGAATCCGTTTCCAATGTCCGTTTTCCCAAATTCAATTGTTATTATATAGTTTTATTTATTGGACTCTTTATGTGCTTAGGGGCAATTATTGTGACGTTTCCGTCTTCGCTAGTGGCGCAACTTTTGGCAACTAAGTACTGTGAGTGGACCCCTTCTAAAATTACATGATTTTATAGTAAATGCATAAATGATTAGCATGCCTGCAAATTTATGAATTGATTTATGTTAAGCCTGTTTATGAAATTTATTGATTTCGTCTCGTGTTTTGGTGAGGAAATAAATTGTTAGCCTAGTTTGTGCTATATTTTAATATATCGTACTTTCTATAAAAACCATGAACTGGTAGACTATCCAATGGATGACGATAGGATGCTAGAACATGTTTTAGAAACCCCTCTTTATAGTATAGACGATGGATGACTTTATACTATGAAGTGGTTATTTATGAGAGGCGTAAATATTTGTGCGTACCTAGTAGACACTATGCCGCCTGGGGCGAGGATCTAGTGTTGGCATGTAGGCCAGGAGAAATAATCCCTAGCGAAAGGATGAGGGACACGAAGACTGGCATTGGGCCGTGAGGGAGTTATCTCTGGCTACGGGCACAAAGACTGAGGTGCAGGCATTGGGCCAGGAGTTATATTTATTCGATGATCTTTCTAGCAGCACACCGCGTTTACAAGACGATTTATGATACGTTTACTATTTTGATTTCCCCGATGCGTTTCCGTGATGTGACTTTTGAGATATTTGGCATGCTAGGATTTTTATTAAATCCATCACTGATTATGCTAGTAGGTTTCATTATATAAACTGTGGGGGTTAGTATCTTGATAACTGTTTTATTATTATTATATATATACGAACTTGGTCCACTCACCTTTGTTTTGTGCCCCTATTCAGGACTTAGAATCAAGGCACCTAATCCCGGCGTGAAGGCACTTCCGCAGCAGCATCTTCGGATCTTCTCGATGTAGGACTCACTTCTTTATTCATTCAATTTTATCTAAATTCTTTTTAGTGATTAGGTTTAGTTGTATGTTCTGAACATGTTCCTAAATTGTTAGTTCATTGTATTTCAAATTTCTAACCCTTATTTATTTCTTATTCTTAGCTTTTGTATCAATTAGTGGCTTTCGTCACCCTCGGGTGTCGGCCAGCACGTGTCTATCCTGGTATTCGGGGAATATCAAGGTCGGGGCGTGTCATTACCACCTCAGGTTTGAGGTCTATTGCAACCTCATACAACATCTTCAAAACATTTCATTTTCATACCTCACGTACTATTTTATTTCAATATAATACATCCGTTACATTTTCTATCAATTGATTCGTTAAGAGCTGACGTGATTGCCAAATTTGTGCCACATGGTAAAAAAAAAAATTATTATGCATTAAAAATATTATAATATAAAAAATAAAAAATCTGGCATAGAAATCGTCTTCCCCACCCAACCACCTCGCAGCCGAGCAAGCTATGGAAAGGTGTTTTTGCGATGGCCGAAATCATGACCATGCTCGTCACCTACGACGTTCTCCAAGTCCCTAATTCCCTCGCATTCAATTCATCGAATCGATCTATGTTTTCGCGGCGGAAATGTTGAATATTTTGCTTAGTTTCTTGCATGAGAAGATCATGAGAATGTCTTACGGCGACGACAAGGCGTTTTTCAAGTACTCACTTTTCCTCATCTTCTACAACCGCATCACGATGTCGACGGTGTGGAATGGGGTGGAATGGATAAGGATAAGGGGCTTGGATTTGGACAGGGTGGAATGGAGGGTCTGGATTTGGAGGTTTAGGGTTTGGGCGATGACGGTGAGAAAGGCGATGATGGTGTTGTTTTGGTGGTCGGAGTGGGCCTTGGTTGCGGCTAGTAGGTGGAGGAGGAGTGATGAGGAGAAGGTTGGACATGGTGGCGGTGAAGAGCATTAGAGGTGTAGGGTTTGGGCTCGATGAAGGTGATGGGGGTCGGAAGGGGAGGGAGAAGATGGGTTTTCTGGGGTTTTAAAAAAAAAAATAATAGGGTAAATATTATTATATTTTAAATGCATAAAAAATTATTTTTTTTACCACATGACATAAATTTGGCAGCCACATCAGCATAAATGTGGATTCCATATTTACCACATCATCACTTAACGGTTTACTTACAGATTTTTTAACAGATATATGAAATTGAAATAAAATAATAAGTAAATGTGTGAAATTGAAATGTTTTAAAGAAATTGTAAAAAATTAAAATTGATCTCAACCTGAGAACGATTCTTCTCCCTTCCATTTATGTTTATTAGACTTGTCTCGTACGCTTCTCGACTTTCTCCTCTGTCTGTTTTCTATATCATTCAAATTTCTCGCAAAAATTTTCAGCCATTTTTCTCGTTTGCGAGTTTTGAGTGACTTGGCTTCATGACTCGGCGGTTCGCGTCCGACTTGGAGTCTCCGAGCAAGCGATTCGAGGCGTTCGAGTTCAGCGCCGACGACCAGGTGGTGGAGACGCAATCCGCCAAGATGATGGCCAAATTCCGAAACCTCATGAAGAAGGTGCCCAGTAACGCCAAAAACGCCAAGAAAAAGTGCCTCGGTTCCCCACTCACCAAGTACACGTTCCTCCAGTACTGTAAGTTTTCACCATTCGCTTTTCCTAATTTGCCTTTTGAACTGTGGTTTCTGACTAAATTCTGGGAACGAGAAATTGGAATTTTGGGGATTTCGGAAATGCATCGTTCTAGCTCTCCAAAATTGCGCCAATTAATTAACTTCAAATGATCGAATTTAAATTCTGCTTCAAAATGTTGGAACTGAACCGATTGACGTCGACGGTGGAGGTAGTAGTAGTAGTAGGGTCATCACTGCCTGAACCCTTTTACTGATTTTTAAGTTTTCTGAGTTTTTTTCTTTTACTTTCTGTGTAGTTGCAAAAGAAGCAAAGAGTCCACAAAAGAAAATTAGCACAGTATTATTATTAGACGATGATTCTGGTACTAGTGCGGATCGTCAATGTGGATCGTCTGATTCGTTTCATGCGGGTACATTAGCAGAGGATGGCACTGCAAGACGGATGTCTGGGTCGGATGCTTGTGCTCTTTCTAGTTCTTCAAATCATCAAGTAAATATTCATGCTTTTTCCAATTGCTTCAAGTGTCTAAC
The DNA here is from genome assembly GCF_042453785.1 of Malus domestica. Classification (NCBI taxonomy): domain Eukaryota; kingdom Viridiplantae; phylum Streptophyta; class Magnoliopsida; order Rosales; family Rosaceae; genus Malus; species Malus domestica. Next base: position 7,118,926 of record NC_091670.1, read on the forward strand.
TCCTAACTTGTCCTACTTGGGCGAATTGTTTTCAGTGGGGTTTGAAAACCTTAAAGCAACTGTATTTGGCCCTGAAGTTTTAAATATGATCATACTTGGTTTCTTTCCATTTTGCTAGACTCGTTATTTTACTCATTTTAAGGGGATGCCGAAAGTTCACTTTAAGCATATTGTTGATAACAACTTGATTTATATTGTTGCAGAGTAAGCAAGTTTTTATAATTTCAGATGACAATGACAGATTTGAGAAATGCTCCTCATCAACTTTGGCCGTTAGTCCATCAGAGAATGAAGGTGACTTTTTAATTCTGTGAAGTACATATCATATAGTTATGGTGCCTCTTTATTCTCAGTATTTTGTGAATGCCATTTATCTTACCCAATATTTTTTGCATGATTTTAGCTCCATTAGAAGAACAAGTATCAAAGCCAAGTTCTGGTGGATATGCAAGGGTAAGCTTGCCTCCCTTCCCCTTGTTATATTCCCTTTCTTCCTTTTAAATGGTAATTTGAATCTTGTTATGGTAAGTGTAAGAAACATAGCGAACAGGAGGAGCAAGAAGACAAACATAATATAGAGTGTAGAAGTATGAAAAAATGAAATGTTTAATGAAAACTACCCCCAATGTTTTTTTTTTATCTCCAGAAAGTAGGATATCCTTTCATAATTCTATTCTCAATGTTTGAGCTTGGTGGATCACCAAGTTTATGATAACCATTGCGTCATCAGGACTCGAATTGAAAGGTTTGTTAGAGTTATTCCTATGAGGCTGGTTAAGATTTTGCATCTGAATTGGAGAACATAAAGAAATACGAACGAAATAACTTTGAAATTAACCTAACTCATTTTTATGTCAGCTGGATAAGTATCCAAAACACTTCACCTCTCCTGTCTTGGGAACTTCTTTGAATCAACCTCTTAATCAATGGCTTGATGCTTGGATTTTAGGTTTTAATTGTAAGAAGTTCATGAAAGAGTGGTGTACATGCAGAGGAGGATGCTTTAAAGGGGACATGTATGTATGACTAGTAAACTATGAGCTACATGCATAACAGTGTGCTGGAAAGATATGTCATTTTGTGTCTTCCTGACAAACTTAGGTAAAATATAAGTCTACTCGGGGGTTTTTCTGGATCGTTCCTCTAGCCTGTTTAACCTTGGCTTCATACCCTTTGCAATTGCGGTGGAGATCCCTAACCATAAGAGTTTGGTCTTTGGATGCCCCGAAGAAGGCTATTATTCTTTCTTTGCAAGTGTTCCCTAAACCAGCTGGTCTTGAAAGATGTGTGAAGTTTGGTCTTTGGATGCCCCGAAGAAGGCTATTATTCTTTATTTTTTTTCAAGAACCAAATGTGTCTAAACAATAGAAAAGTTTCCTTTGGGTTTTAGCCTCATTAATCATTATGCTATCGATATTAACTACGCATTTTCACATCTAGCTGCATTATGATCAAGCGTCCTGTTTTTTTTTTTTTTTCATCCTTTCTAAATGCTTTTGAAGCATGGCTAAGACTAGATGTAACTAGGGTTGAGATGATTAGTGTTGGGGCATTCAGGTAATTTTGGAATTTTTTGAGATTGGAGTATTTCTTGATATAACACGTAGCTGCATAGTCATTCTAAGGGATGCTTTCAACCTAAGGCTCTTGATCCTCAAAGCCTTTTTTAATAGATAACCTGTTTTCTGCTTTGTGAAATGGTTTGATGCTAAATATTTTGAATTATTGTTATTAGCTTAGTTGGATGATCTCTGGTTTATAGAAGATATGTATAGCACAAGAAGTACTACCTTTGATCTAACATCATTAGACCCATGACAACCTTAATTGTTGACTTCTTAGTTACAAAGCTTACTAGCATGAATTTGGTATTGTGATGTTTATTTGGGCTACAAGATTTAGTTTTTGGGAATTGTCCCTTCCAATAGAGATCTGTGTATTGGAGGGGAATTATATTTGAGATTGTTTAGCCATATCTGCTTCTACACCACCCTTAAATAGGCAATTGGTAGAATAAATAAATGAAAGTGAAGCTGTGACTATATTACAGTGTCCAAGGCCCATCATTATTGCCAACGGTGCCTTTAAACAAAAAAGGTGATGATCAGATGGATGTTGAAATGTGATTGATCTGTGATAGGGGGAGCATTATCAAGTTAAAAATTGCCTCTCTACACACCAAATAAAAAAAAATTAAAATATCAAGTAATTTGCAATGAAGATTTATTGGTGTAAAGGAAACAAGAACATTCTATGGATAGCTGTTGTTTCTTTCTTTTGCATTAGTGGAGTTACATGATAGTATATTCACAAAATGTTTGTGCATGTGGATAAAATACATTGCTTAGACATATCAGTTTTTTTTTAGTTTACACTATTTAGTAACTTTTTGTAGTAAATTGTTATTTTGATAGATTTTAGATACTTTATGTGGGACATAGAATCTCAGTTAATTTTTTTATGCCGTTGTCTTTAGGTAGATGGTTTAACTGTAAATGGGAAATTGAGCCAAAGGGAATGTTTATCTTCAAGTGGTAAATTGGTGATATTATTGAGATTTGAGTCAGAATGGTGTGGCAGGGTTAGCTGCAATTGCTTTTATGTTCCCTTTTATTTATAAAGGAAGACTTATGTGCAATTAAATTTGGTGTAGGTTGAAGAAGCTACACTCAACCTTCATCTTGAATCAAGGGATTCTAGAGGAGCTGGAAATGCAAATAAGGATTCAGGTTTGTGCATATTTAGATAAATGGTATTGGATCTTTGTGATATTGGATTGTATGGTGTATTTTTTCCCCTTAAAGTCCTTTATAAATGTGTAGCGTTGCATATTTACTTGAAAGATTCTACCTATTTGATTGAGCAAATAATGAATTTTGTCTACAAATCAATGTGGTTTACACTTGAATATCGAGTGACTTAAACAAGCACGATTATTTTTAAAAAGGCCTTCTTCCTAACACTTATTTTTTACTTTATAAAACTTAATATCTAGCTTCTTTATTATTGTTTAAAAAGCCTTCTTCTAAACACTTATTTTTTACTTTATAAAACTTAATATCTAGCTTCTTTCTTCCTCAATTTACACTGGAACATTAGATTTTATACTAAAGAATTGGTTTCAGCCTATTGGTATTGAGAATAGAAGATCAAATTTGATATTATATATATTTGGTTTTATTTTATCTCCATTTTAGCCCGTCTTGCTTTGCCTCTCTGCTGTCTTGGATAGGAAGACATTAGATAATGGTTTGTTTTGATGATTTACATTTTAATAAAAAATTTGTTTCTCTTCAAATAAAATCTAAACCTTTTGAAGACAAGTGAGTACTACTTTTGAAAATTAGCTAAACTATTTAAATGTTCTTTGTGTAACATTTGACTTTGTTGTCAATGCAGGCATTGAGCAGTTGAGCTGTTCTGTTTATGAACCTCATGTGGACAAAGAGGAAGATACTAAATCATTGGATGAGAGGTATGGACATGTTGGAGTTTTTATTTTGATGTTCACGGTTCACCAGATAGTCAACTATTAAAAAGAATTTGAAAGCTCACCACCTTGAATCTTGAGGAAGCAATCCACTTTCACCAAACCTAAGCTTGGCTAGAATACTAGACCTCCAAGGTTTGTTCTTGCATGGCACCAAACAATAGCAGAGTCACTTATCTGACCACAAATACCAATACCAGAGAACCAAATATTAGCATGGTAATCTTACCTAATTTAGCTAAGGGACATGATAATACACTCCAAGCATCAGGTGTCTAAGAGCAGCACATTTGTAAGTTGTAACTGTTTCTCATCTGCATAAGGCAAAGCAATAAACTATACATTCTTAAAATTTAGATTAGTCATCTCAATTTTTTTTCTCGAGTTGTTTTTCATTATATTGTGTTAATTTATGTCATTGTAATTTGTAAACTATAGTTTTTTTTTTTTTTTAATCTTTTATTATTTCTTTAGAGGTCGCACTTGGTGCGATGGCAAGTGCCTTTGCCCATGAGCGGTAGGTCTCGGGTTCGAGACTTGGGAGCAGCCTCTCCATAAATGGGGGTAAGGCTAGCCGACATTCACCTCTCCCAGACCCTGCGTAAAGCGGGAGCCTTGTGCACTGGGTACAACCTTTTTTTTTATTTATTATTTCTTTGCAATTTGATACTACCTTTGTTGAGTGTATCACCCATTATATTTAAAACTACTTGTTTTGGTGTTAAAATTTTGGCAATCTTCTTACATGTACGTTTATTGGCTTTGATATTATCATATCTCATCCTTTTTTACTTCCATTATGATCCGTGTTGGTTGTTTATTGTAGTGCCAATAAGCCTTTTGAAGTGAGTTATCCAGAAGGAGATCCTGATGCAGTTTCTATAAGTAAGAGAGATCTTGAGCTTCTACAGCCGGAGAAATTCATTAATGACACTGTAGTTGACTTTTATATTCAGTAAGTTTGACCTGGCCACTTTCAAGTTTCTCTATTGGAAGCATTAGAACTTCCTTTTTTTGCATAACAATGAAGGCATTATAACTTTCGGAGAAATTCATTAAATGTGTAGGGAGGCTTCTTGTATTTTTTTTTATCTTTTATTTCTGGATTTGACCATGAGCGATAGGTCTCGGGTTCGAGACTTGGGAGCAGCCTCTCCATAAATGGAGGTAAGGCTAGCCGACATTCACCTCTCCCAGACCCTGCGTAAAGCGGGAGCCTTGTGCACTGGGTACGACCTTTTATTTCTGGATTTGAGCTTTTAAATAGTGCAGAATTTCAAATTTGTTTGGGTTTGGGCTGCCTTCGTGTTCCATATAATTTACCATATTGTGTAGATCATCAGATTGTCAGGCACACATGATGCTTTTTCCTTACCCAATCCTTATTGATCTGATGCTAATTGATATTTACAACTTGAATGTCTATGTTCACTTTGAATTAAACATCAGCTTCTTTTCTTTTTTTTTTTTTTTTTTTCTTTTTTTTTTTGAGGAACTCATATAACCATATTAATGTGTAAGTAAGACTTTCAGGACAGGTACTGCATAGAGGAATCTATTTCGTTGATGAAACAAGCCATTCCCCTTTCTGAGATCATAGTATTCTTATGATAGTTTACCACCTTTACCTTTAATTATCAAACTTGGGAACTACAAAGTGTAAAGATCTACTTGCAGTTCAGTTCTAGCTCCTATACCCTTTCTTTTTATCCGATTGTACTTCCTACTTCCCAGATTAAAAAATAGTCGATATTGAGTAATTTTGATTTTTTATTTTCTCACAGATATTTAAAAAGTAAAATTCAACCTGAGGAAAAGCATAGGTTCCACTTCTTCAATAGTTTTTTCTTTCGGAAACTTGCTGATCTAGACAAAGACCAATCAAGTGCTTGTGAAGGCAAGGCAGCATTTCAGGGTGTTCATAAATGGACTAGGAAAGTGAATGTGTTTGAAAAGGATTATATCTTCATTCCTGTAAACTACAGGTGAGAAAATGCCGTGCATTATTTTTGTTGCTGCTTGTGGCATTGGAGAATTAGACCACCGTTTTAATATGAATTATTACTATATCTTGTGCAGTCTCCATTGGAGTTTGATTGTCATTTGTCATCCTGGTGAAGTGGTTAATATCAAAGGCAAGATCTTTTAGGACTGTGATTAATTTCCCTTATGTACTATGGTTTTATTGTTTCAGTTTGTTTTGTCTAATTATCTTGCAGATGAGAAAATTGAAAGCTTATCAAAGGTTCCATGCATCTTGCATATGGATTCAATTAAAGGAAGTCATAGAGGCCTCGAGAAACTTGTTCAAAGGTAGCTTCTTATGGCTCAGCTTCACTAGTCTCCTTCTGGTTGCCGGCCATAAGAATTCATTGTTCTGGATTTCAATTTTCAACAAAAGCTATTATGAATTTTTTATTCATGCTTCTACTTGAGTCTATTTTGGATTCTATCAGTCTTCTGATTTTGTTTACATTTGGTTGATGCGGAAGCTAGAATTCCCATTCTAAAAAATTAATGGGCCCACTTGTGCAAATTTTTTCTATCAAACAAAAATAACGATTTCATTAACTAATAGTTGAGGTGTTAGATGTAAAAGAATATATTGCTTATATTGGAATTTGCTCTCTTATCAAATTAATGATTTGCTATAATATTGAAAATTTGAAACTATGTCCTTCAGTTTGAGACTACTGATCACAAGGATTTCCCTGATAATTTACATTGTCATGAGATGACAGATACCTATGTGAAGAGTGGAAAGAGAGGCATGGTGACACATCAGAAGATGATTATTCAAAATTCTTACATTTGAGATTTGTAGCTCTGAAGGTAATGCCTTGTGCTTTTAGTGACATCCATATCATTAACTAAAGAAACAATATCTCTTTCCACTTTATATATCTAACTTTTTCTTAGTAATAATCATGGAAATTTTTTAAATATTGGGGAGGAGTTGGATTTTCTGGGGGTGATTGGCAGCTTCCATGTCAAAACATTTTAGACTCTTCAGTTTGATTTGTCTTGATGGGAGGGGAATATGATTTATTGTTGTGTTTATGGAGTTAGTTTTTAGTTCTCTTCTCCAAGGTGTACTTTTTGTCATTCTTTCCTTGTGCTCCTTAATAAATGTTTGTCTAACAAGGGGAATTAAGTTACCATTTGTGACGTTTGCTTTTCTTTCATATTATTCAGTTACCACAACAGGAAAATTCATATGACTGTGGCCTCTTTTTGCTTCATTATGTGGAATGTTTTCTGGAGGAAGCTCCTGTCAACTTTAGCCCTTTGGAAATCACAAAGTCCTCCAAATTTGTAAGTCATCCTATCTCCTTTCACCAGAGCCTAAGCAAAAAATTGTATATGTTCTGTTTTCCAGGCCCTTATGAATGATGCAACTTTTCTTAGTCCTATGATCCTATCTCCTATCAGCATAAAAAAGTTCGTTTAGTTGTCAAATTTTCCCTTGTAGCTTCTGTTGCTCTCTCGTGTTTTTTGGTTGACTTGTTCTACTATTATTTATTGATTACACTCAAATTCAATCCATAGTAATCCTTAAGTTGTCAAGCTTATGTTGCCTCTACATGTTGTCAAAGTCATGTGCACCATCCATAATATATACTATTGGCCACATTTTGTATGAAGCTTTGGGTTTGAATGGATAAGCAACTATTTTCAAGAAATGATGAAACAAGAAATGAAAATTTTGTTGCCAACTTGGTTGTAGAAGATGGATTACTCAAGAAGAAAACTTCTCCCTTCTAATCCTTTAATTCCTATTCTAACCTCCTTGAAGTGAAAATCATTCTCTTTGACCTTAAATTTAGAGGGTTTATCCATTCTTGTCCAATCCTCTATACCAAACGAGGCCAAATAAGTTGGCAGATATCCAATATACATCATGCCTCATGGTAAGTTCTTCACCCAAGAGTTCTTCACCCTAGCGGCTTTTGACGATATGTATAAGCGACTAGATACCAAAGAAGGAGAGTTTGTTATCTATAAACTAGCTAGAGCAAGGGAAAAGAAGACAAGGGACCTAAACCATGTGAGGTGCATCAAGGATGAAAATGGAAAGGTTCTTGCTACAGAGAACGCGGTCAAAGACAGATGGAGAGGTTATTTTGATAATCTTTTCAATGAAGGACATGAAAGGAGTACTTCTTTGGGGGAGTTGAGTAACTCAGAAGAGTGTAGAAACTACTCCTTTTACCTGTCTAATTAGGAAGGAAGAAGTTGTAGCTTTGAAAAAGATGAAGCATAGAAAAACAGTGGGCCCAAATGATATACCGATCGAAGTGTAGAAAGTCTTAGAAGAGATGGGTATACATGGCTCACAGACCTTTTCAATAGGATTTTGAAAACAAAAAAGATGCCAAATGAATGGCGAAAGAGCACTTTGGTGCCTATCTACAAGAATAAAGGCAACATACAAAATTGCATAAACTATAGGGGTATTAAGTTAATGAGTCATACAATGAAGCTCTGGGAGAGTAATTGAGCATAGACTGAGGCAAGAGACACGGCTCTCGAACAACCAATTTGGGTTCATGCCAAGGATATCGAGATATGAAAAAGGATTTGCACATGGTCTTTATAAACTTGGAAAAAGCATTTAATAGGGTCCTAAGAGACATTCTTTGGAGGATTTTAGAGAAAAAAAGGAGTACGAGTAGCATATATCCACGCTATAAAGGATATGTATGATGGAGCAAGGACTGCCGTAAGAACTCATGAAGGACAAACCGAAAGCTGTCCCATAACTGTAGGGTTACATCAAGGCTCATCTTTAAGTCCTTACCTTTTTGCATTGGTAATGGATGAGTTAACAGGACATATACAAGATGATATTCCTTATTGTATGCTTTTCGTAGACAATATAGTGTTGATAGATGAAACTTAGGAAGGAGTGCGAAGCTTAACTTTTGGAGAGAAGTGTTGGAATCTAAAGGTCTTCGCCTAAGTCGGTCAAAGACGGAGTATATGGAGTGCAAGTTCAATGCAAACGGAGGCTCAAATGAGTTAGGGGTGAAGATTGAAGACCAGGAAGTACCAAAGAGCAACCGCTTTCGCTACCTAGGATTTATCTTGCAAAGGAACGGAGTTTGGGATGGAGACCTCAACCATAGAATACAAGCTAGATGAATGAAGTGGAAGAGTGCATCTGGCGTGTTGTGTGACCGTCGTATGCCACTGAAGCTCAAGCGAAAATTTTATAGGACGACAATAAGGTCGGCAATGCTTTATGGCACGGAATGTTGGGCAATGAAGCATCAACACGTACATAAAATGAGTGTAGCGAAGATGAGAATGCTTCATTGGATGTGTGGGCACATGAGAAAGGATAAGATTAAAAATGAGGATATCTGAGGTAAAAGTAGGAGTAGCTGAAATTGAAGGAAAGATGATAGAAAATCGGTTACAGTGGTACATGTGAAACGAAGGCCTACTGACTCTCCGGTTAGAATATGCAATTACGGGATAGAGGTTCAGGGCCAAAGGGGTAGAGGAAGACCTAGGAAGACTTTGGAAAAGATTCTAAGAAAAGACCTAGAGTACTTAGATCTAACGGAAGAAGTGACACAAAACCGAGCGCAATGGCGTTCTAGGATTCATATAGTGGGAAAAGGCTTTGTTGTTGTTTGTTGTTGTTGTAGGATCATCTAACCGCTATTATACCAGCTTGAAAACCCATCTTGTATTGCACCCCAAATGAGAACAGAAGATGAACAATTTTATTATCGATAAAATTATGGATTGTGGGCCTAAGGTTACTTGTTTCCTACTATTTCCTTGTATATAGGATATGGAGGCAGGGAATTCATTGTTCTTCTACCCTCTGCCAAAGTTAATAAAAATCTACTGTTTCTTCACTTGTGGAAGAAACTAACATAAATTTTTATTCTATTTTTCATTTGAGAGGATTTACTGATGCATTTGACCATGTATTTTTTTTATCTTTAACTGGTGTATGACTTTGTAACTATGGGAAATTAATTTGATATGCTACAACAATGTTATAATTTTTCAGCTCACAAAAAATTGGTTCCGTCCTGAGGAAGCTTCTGCCAAACGATCTCATATTAAGAAGTTAATTTGTGAAATCCTTGAAGATCATTCTCGGGAAGCACTAAATGCTGATTGTACTGATAAGCATCCTTCCTCTCAAGGGATGGACGAAACAGACAAGCTAGAAACTGGCATGAAGTTTCCTGAAGATCTGTCCAGCTTAACAAAAAAAGTTCATGGTAATTCCTCCAGTTCCAATGCTAGTGGAATTGAAATTTCGTTGTTAGGAGATTCTCCTCCTGTACAGGTACGGTGCTTTAGAAATTCATGATTGGTTTTTAGGGGGTGTAACCAAGAACTTCTGTCGGGTTAATTTCTGATGTAAATTATCTGCAGGTTGCTTCTCGGGTTATGAGTTTAATGTCGCCAATAGAGGTAATCCTTTTTTATTTATTTATGATCCAGAAGTTCCTTTGGCTTTTGGGTGTTATTATTTGCTAGTTGCTAATAATAGGTACCATGTTTTTGGAACTTGACTGAAAATTTAGTGCTGGATGACATTAGGAATTTGCTCCACCATGATTATATTGTATCAGTTTGACCACATTACATGCCATTTATATGTATCTGATCGTTCAGTGTACCCATGTGTGCTTTGTATTTATTATGATTCCAAAGATACTTGACATGCAACTGATTATAAACTAAATGAAAGTACAAAGAAAATGATTTTGCTATTTTCATAGAAGATTATTTTACATAGAAACAACGATGGTGCATTGCAAAAAAACCGTCCAAAGAAGATTATTTTACATAGAAACCGTACAAAGAAGATTATTTTCCATAACAAGTATTTTGAAGACAAACTCTGCTAGTCTCCAAAATTTTCCCAGAAACTGTTGGAGCATCTGCCCTTTGGCCATTAATAACATCAATGTTTTTTAGATTTTACTAGATGCTTTGTACGTTGCATAAAGTTCGCAAGGTGTCTGATCCTTGCTCCCAAGAGAAGAAAAAATAGTTGTACCTGCTTGTATTCCTTGACAACTCATCAGGCATGTTTAGTTATGATATCCGGGAATGCTGTCTAAAGTTGCAATGCCTGTTCAAAGCTTATATTGCCTTAACAATATTGTTCATATGGATTGCCATAAAAAGAGTAACGTTAGACACGTGTGCCATGCATTCTAGTGAAATTTGCTTCCAGATTATGTCGTGTGTAGTGTGCACTATTATTAATTTTGTAGTTGAATAACAATATCAACCGACATTATGCTCTGAGAATGGTTGAAAATATTTCCAAACAACTAAAGATGTCCACTTTATCTTGCTTGATACAGGAAGTTGACGATAGTGATGATCAGATTGCTGATTCAGGGGTCAACGTGGAAGATCGTCAGCAAGGGACTGGATTAGCTTCGAAATCACTCCCAAAATCCTGTTTTGAGAAGAGATTTAGAGTTGCTAGGCATATCGGAGGAAATGTTGATGCATCTAGTAGCGGATTACAGAACTTATCTGCAGTGGGGATAGATGAAAACCGTTCGATAATGGAAAATGAGGCTTTGAACTATCCAAGGAAAACAGATGCACCTGAATCTTCAAGTGAAAATTACAAAGATTATGTTGTGCTGGATTCTCAAGACGAAGACGACGTCCAAGGCGACTACAAAGATTGCGTTGTGCTGGATTCTCAAGACGAAGATTCTCAAGACGAAGACGACATGCAAGGCGACTACAAAGATTGTGTTGTGCTGGATTCTCAAGATGAAGATGAAACGCAAGACGACAATGAGGTTAAATATTTTTCTTCCTCACTAGAAAACGAACTTTCATTTCATCAAGATCCTGACTCAACCCAAAACATCGATCGCGAAGGGATTCAAACGCGAGTGAGTCGTGAGGATCCAGAGTCGGGATCAGTCGACCAGCAGCCTCGAAAAAGGCGACGGATCGCTCGTGCAGGACGTAGAAGACGGCTTACGCCCCTTTTAAGGCGGTTGCATTTGTTCTGGCCGTTTTGGTAATACAGCACTAGACATTAGTGATCTTTTACTGTATTAAGAATAATTGCTTAGTAAAAAGCAGTGGAAAGGGTAACGAGTGTTCGGAAGTAAAAAAACCTAACACAATGGTTCCGTCGTGTATGCCTCCAAAATCATACGGTGGACGAAGAAGTGATCTTCGTTCAACCTACTCCCTTGAAATTTCGCCAACGAAGACAACAAATCTCATCACCTACAAGTGGTCATTTACCATAGTGGTAGAAAGGTGTTGAGCCCTTACAAGACGGCGTGAGTTCAAACTCTAGTCTCTAACGGTGGCTAATTTAAAATTTAATCTTACAAAAATTTATCGTCTAACAAAAAAAAAATTCTCGCCACCAACCTCACCATTTATCTATTACTATTAGATGAGTTTGAATTTTAAAATTTGTGTAGTTTTGAGCGGTGATAAATAGGGTGATTAGAGTATCTCTAAAGGAAGTCCCCATTTAGGGACTCTCACCACCATTTTGAGTACTTATTTAAAGACTTAAAAGTGAATCTTTGTGTCTCTAAAAGAATATTGTCTCCAATGGTAGAGTCCTTATAGGAGAATCCTTAAATTTGAAGTTTTTATGGTTTTATGTGATCAATTTGATTTGGTGCACAATTTTTGCTTATGTTAAATTTTTTTTAATTAATTAAAAGCATTAAAAGAACTCCGCCGTGTAAGTTTATCTTACATTGCCGGTCCCAAGCCCGGATAAAGGAGGAGGGGGAGGGCGTCAGGTAGTCGACAGCCGGCACTCCATGATCACGTCGAATCCTTATGAAAATAAATCCAGAACGAAATCGCGCTAAAGCTAGGGCGTCACCCGTAAGTGGCGCGCTGTGTGGCCCGAGCACAGTGATAAGTGAGCAAGGGTCGCTGTATCTCCATCGGCACCCGGATGCAGTGTTAAATGAGCAAGGGGGCTATAGAAACTTCTTTTCGAACGACTCCACTCAAAGTTGTTTGGGAGCATATGCTCCTATCAACTTTACACGGGACACACAAAAGAAGTACTTTGATCCTATTAGACGGGGAAGGGTGAAGAAGCTAGGACAGAAGGGTAGAGTTCAAGAGAGCAAAATGCGTTTAGGAACGTGGAATATAGGAACCTTGACGGGAAAATCTATGGAAGTAGTAAAAGTTATGGTGAGGAGAAGGATAAATATTATGTGCCTACAAGAAACTAAGTGGGTTGGTCGTAAGGCAAAGGATCTAGAAAACTCAGGGTTTAAACTATGGTATTCGGGCACAAATAGAACGAGAAACGGTGTTGGCATCATCGTGGACAAGACCTTGACACAAGATGTTGTAGATGTCAAGAGGGTAGGAGATAGAATCATGGCAATCAAGATTGTAATAGGACAAGAACTTATCAATGTGATTAGTGCGTACGCACCTCAAGTAGGGTTGGATACGAGTTCGAAGGAGAAATTTTGGGAAGACCTTGGAGACTTGGTGCAAGGAATTGCTCAGACGGAGAAGTTATTTATAGGAGGAGATTTAAATGGACACGTGGGCAGGGAGACAGGCAACTATGGAGGTTTTCATGGTGGCCATGGTTTTGGGGAGAAAAACGAGGATGGGGAAGCTATCTTGGATTTTGCAATGGCATATGATCTCTTCTTAGCCAACACCTTTAAGAAGAGAGAAGAACATGTGATCACCTACAAGAGTGGGTCGTCAAAAACACAAATAGATTTTCTTCTAATGAGGAAAGGGGATCGTATAACTTGTAAGGATTGCAAAGTTATACCAGGAGAGAGCGTGGCTAATCAACATCGCTTGTTGGTGATGGATGTACATATCAAAAGAGTGAGAAAAAAGAACAAGACTTGGAAGTGCCCAAGGACTAGATGGTGGAATCTAAAAGAAGAAAAACAAGCCATTTTCAAAGAGAAAGTAATCACCCAGTGTGTATGGGATAGAGAGGGGGAAGCTAACCAAATGTGGGATTCCGTGGCTAGTTGTATCCAAAAAGTAGCAAAAGAGATATTAGGAAAGTCCAAGGGCTTTGCCCCACACCAAAAGGAATCTTGGTGGTGGAATGAGGAGGTACAAGCAAAGGTGAAGGCTAAGAAGGAATGTTGTAAAGCCTTATACAAGGATATGACCGATGAAAATGGTGAAAGGTATAGAAAAACGAAGCAAGAGGCGAAGAAAGCTGTGAGAGAAGCTAAGTTAGCGGCTTATGACGATATGTATAAGCGACTAGATGCCAAAGAAGGAGAGTTGGATATCTATAAACTAGCTAGAGCAAAGGAAAAGAAGACAAGGGACCTAAACCAAGTGAGGTGCATCAAGGATGAGGATGGAAAGGTTCTTGCTACAGAGAACGCGGTTAAAGACAGATGGAAAGGTTATTTTCATAATCTTTTCAATGAAGGACATGAAAGGAGTGCTTCTTTAGGGGAGTTGAGTAACTCAGAAGAGTGTAGAAACTACTCTTTTTATCGTAGAATCCGGAAGGAAGAAGTGGTTGTAGCTTTGAAGAAGATGAAGCATAGAAAAGCAGTAGGCCCAGACGATATACCAATCGAAGTGTGGAAAGTTTTGGGAGAGACATGTATAACATGGCTCACTGACCTTTTCAATAGGATTTTGAAAACGAAGAAGATGCCGAATGAGTGGCGAATGAGCACTTTGGTGCCTATCTACAAGAATAAGGGCGATGTACAAAATTGCATGAACTATAGGGGTATTAAGCTAATGAGTCATACAATGAAGCTCTGGGAGAGAGTCATTGAGCATAGATTGAGGCAAGAGACACGGGTTTCGGACAACCAATTCGGGTTCATGCCAGGACGCTCAACCATGGAGGCAATCTATCTCTTACGAAGATTGATGGAAAGATATAGAGATGGGAAAAAGGATTTACACATGGTCTTTATAGATTTGGAAAAACGTATGATAGGGTCCCAAGAGACATTCTTTGGAGGATTTTAGAGAAGAAATGAGTACGAGTAGCATATATCCAAGCTATACAGGATATGTATGAAGGAGCAAAGACTGCCCTAAGAACTCATGAAGGACAAACCGAAAGCTTTCCCATAACTGTAGGATTACATCAAGGCTCATCCTTAAGTCCTTACCTTTTTGCGTTGGTAATGGATGAGTTAACATGACATATTCAAGGTGATATTCCTTGGTGTATGCTTTTCGCAGACGATATAGTGTTGATAGATGAAACTCAGGAAGGGGTAAATGCAAAGCTTAACCTTTGGAGAGAAGTGTTGGAATCTAAAGGTCTTCGCCTAAGCCGATCAAAGACAGAATATATGGAGTGCAAGTTCAGTGCAAATGGAGGCCAAAACGAGTTAGGGGTGAGGATCGGAGATCAAGAAATACCAAAGAGCGACCGTTTTCGTTACCTAGGATCTATCTTGCAAAAGAACGGAGAATTAGATGGAGATCTCAACCATAGAATACAAGCTGGATGGATGAAGTGGAAGAGTGCATCCGGCGTGTTGTGTGACCGCCGTATGCCACTGAAGCTCAAGGGAAAATTTTATAGGACGGCAATAAGGCCGGCGATGCTGTATGGCACAGAATATTGGGCGGTGAAGCATCAACACGTACACAAAATGGGTGTAGCGGAGATGAGGATGCTTCGTTGGATGTGTGGGCACACGAGAAAGGATAAGATTAGGAATGAGGATATCCGGGGTAAAGTAGGAGTAGCCGAAATTGAAGGAAAGATGAGAGAAAATCGGTTACGGTGGTTTGGACATGTGCAAAGAAGGCCTACTGACGCTCCGATTAGAAGATGCGACTATGGGATAGAGGTTCAGGGCCGAAGGGGCAAAGGAAGACCTAGGAAAACTTTGGAAGAGACCCTAAGAAAAGACTTAGAGTACTTGGATCTAACGGAGGACATGACACAGGACAGAACACAATGGCGTTCTAAGATTCATATAGCCGATCCCACTCAGTGACTTGGATTTTCCAAGTCTCCAACCGGGAAGTTTTCCTCACTCGGGAAATTAAGGGAACACTACCTCAACCTATATGCTTCATTCACAAAGCTTCAACATACAAGCTTCAACAAAAGAAAATTCAAAGAACTTAGCGAAGAAGGCTTTGGTGTATTTAACACAATACGTTGAAATGAAGGAAAGCTTATTTATTGATATCCCCGATAAGTTACAAATATGTACATATACTTGAGTCAAAATAAACAAACAAGAGGGAGCCTTCACAAAGGTTGCTTAGGAGAAGTCTTAGCAGTCGGTAGAGCCTCAGAAAAAGAAGGCACCGGAGGGGGATCATTCGGAGCCTCAGTACTGGACAAAACCCTAGAAGGAGGAGGCATCAGAGGTTGATCATTTGGAGCTTCATTACGCGGTACAGCCCCAGAAGACGAAGGCAATAAATGCCTTTGGAACAAACCCACAAATCTCTGATGATCAAGTAAAACCTGACCATCAGATTCCTTCATCTGGTCAAGCTTCCTCTTCATGTTTGTAGCATAGTCATGTGCGAGCCGGTGCAACTATTTATTCTCATGCTTGAGCTCTCTAATCTCCTGTTTGAGACTCATCACTTCAGCCGCCAATGATTCAACTTGGCGGGTTCGAGCAAATAGGCGTTGGGCCATATTAGACACAGAACCTACACACTGAACACTGAGAGCCAGAGAATCCTTAACAGCCAACTCATCAGACCGTTTGGAAAGTAGTCTGTTATCTTTGGGAGTGAGAAGGTTCCTAGCCACTACCGCAGCGGTCATATCATTCTTCATCACGGAATCCCCAACGGTAAGAGGACCAGTAGGGGAGACGAAGGATGGGCGCCATATGTTGTCTGGAGAAGGTGGGGCTGCCTCTTCAACAAGGTTCAAGTCAAAACGACGGTCGGAGGGGCCAGACATTTTCAAAGGTGTTGAAGAGAGAAGAGGTCGGACAAATCAAGATCTTAGAAGTGCAAGAATGGAGCTTCTACTGGTGGATATTCAAGTGTGCTTTGGAACTTAATGTCAGCCCCTATAAAAATCTGCACTCGACGAAGCTTTAGAAATCGAAGAGGCGCCTGCTCAGAAATCGAAGAGGCGTTTGCTTTCTCAAAAGATGGGCTACTCAGAGACCACGAGGGTCGATCTCAGAAATCGAAGAGGCTTTTGCTTTCTCAAAAGCTGGGCTGCTCAAAGACCACGAAGGCCGATCTCAGAAATCGAAGAGGCTTGCTTTCTCAAAAGCTGGGCTGCTCAGAGACCACGAGGGCCGATCTCAGAAATCGAAGAGGCACCTACTTTTCCAGCCTTGTCAGCACCTGTCACACGCACACTCAGCTTTGCGGAAATTTTGGGCATTCTATCGAAGATTTCTGGCGAAGTAGAAAGCACATGAATCGTACTGTTCAATCACCCACTTCCCACACGCAACAGTAGCTCATGGGTACCACAGATAACTTTGCCAAAGTTCTCTGACAAAGTTGAGACACGTGAAGCTTGCAGCTCCCACTACATCGCTCTGACCAAGAAGGGTAAAAGAATTGCAAAGAAACAACCCTAACAAAGTTTAGACATGTTTGTACCATACTTGACCAATCCCGAAACTACCGAGCACCGGCCAACGCTATACTGTCAAGGACCCAGAAGAGTTCCCCTCCGACCAGGAGGCCAATCACTACTCGACACGTGTCAAGATTAGAAGCCAATCAGAGCGCAGCACGTGTCAACATCAAGAACCAATCATAACATGACACATGTCAATGTGACAAAGCTACAAGTTTTTCTATAAATAGGGGTCATTCCCCCACAATATTGCCTAATGCCATTTTGTGTTAAATCATTCACAAGAACTCACTAAATTGAGAGCTTGATCCTTTGTACTTGTGTAAGCCCTTCACTACTAATAAGAACTCCTCTACTCCGTGGACGTAGCCAATCTGGGTGAACCACGTACATCCTGTGTTTGCTTCTCTGTCTCTATTCATTTACGTACTTATCCTCACTAGTGACTGAAGCAACCAAGCAACCAAGCGAAGGTCACAAAACCTGACACTTTCTGTTGTACCAAAGTCTTCGCTGATTTTGTGCATCAATATTTGGCGCCGTCTGTGGGAAACGACACTTATTCCTACTCTCTTCAGCTGTGTCAAGCTGGTTTCTATCATTCGTACACTTTCTTTTGACCAGGCATCCCTCTCCAACATGGGAAGCGAAGGAAGCCACAGCACACAGAATGACACCCCCCTTGCACATAGTGCGAAACAACGAAAGAAGGAAGGAAAACGAGTTCTTCTTCAAGCTAAAGTCGATGAGTTGGAAGCTCAGAACAACAAGATAGCAATAAGGAATGAGGTCCTCCAGGAGCAATATGAGAAGCTCTTCGAGACACTCCACGAAGCTAGGCAAGCTCAGACACGCGAGCTTGTTGCCCCCGTGGAAGTCAATCATCAACTGGGTGCCCTCCAACATGGAGGGTCACATGCATTCGACATAGATATCCCTGATAGGGAACAGATTACCCCTCGACTTGATAATCAACATGAGGCTTCTCTTAACCCAGTTGCTTCAACCCGAACCATGAGAAGTGGAGGGAGACACCTCTTTACTGAAGGGGCAGAAGGATCGAAAGCCGTCTTTCGCGATTGTCGGGATTTCCTGAAGCAACGTCGAGAGAATTCCATCCATATAAGCTCAAAGATTAATGACCCAAGGATTTCTGAGAGACTCGGTCCCCTGCCACGGCCCAAGCCGGCCACCAATTTGGGGAAGGGGCAACAAGTCCCAGAGAGACATGAGGGTACAGGGGACTCAGAGGTGTTCCGACAGACATACCCTGGAAGCCAGTACAGCGAGTCCAGGGAAAAATCACATGCCCTTGATCAAACCTTCCTAATTCCAAGAGGAGATGGAGATTTACGAAAGAAAGCTCCAGTGACACATAACTCCGCTCAGGACCCCCTTGTCCTACAACTTCTTGAGGAAGTAAACAAGTTGAAGGCTGAACGTCAGGCTGAAATACCTGACTGGAACCAACCCAGGCCTGGCCCTCTTACAAGGAGGATCCTCAACACCCCCCTTCAAGCAAAGACAAAGCAAAAGCTTGGCTTGCAACTTTATACTGGAAAAGAGGACCCGATTGAGCACCTTAACCTCTTTGAGTCCACCATGGCATACCGGATGCACACCGACGAAGAGCGATGTCTTCTCTTCCCCTCCACCCTCTCTGGTGGAGCTCTAAATTGGTATTGTCGTCTTACACCTGAGACGGTAGACTCATTTGAGGAATTGAGGAAACTATTTGTTTCCCAACACATTTTCCAAACCGATCGCTTGCACTCTGCAGATGACTTGTACACTATCCGCCAGAAGCCAGACGAGTCATTACGTATGTATGCTGGCCGCTTCAGCCATGAATACTCCCGGTGTGCCGAAGCAGATGACAAGACTGCCCTCAAAGCCTTCACGGCAGGCCTACGTGATTGTTTCTTTAAATACATGATCAATGCCAATACTTGGAAGACTTACTCTGAGGTGATGGCGCAGGCTTATAACCATGCCTCCGCCGAGGCAAAGACATATCAGGAGAAACCCCCTACAACCATCCTTTATCAACAAGTGGGAGGTGGAAGCCAGACTCACCTAAATGAGAAGACCTCGACTTCCCAAACAGCAGTGGCACCTCCCCATGCCTTGCATAATGCTTCACCGAATCAACAGACATATCAATTTCAAGGCAAGAGGAAGGATTTCCATCCTCACCACTCTCCTTTCAGTAAAAAGAGTAAGGGACACTATCCCGATAACCAAGGGTATCGCCACAATAACGCTCGCCCCCAGGCAGTCAATGCAGTGGGTCAAACTCGCGTCAAGATACCCCCTACCCCAAGGTATGAGACATACACGCCCTTGAACGCCACATGCGCGGCCATTTACCCCAGCATAGCTCACCTGATACCAAAACCAAAGCCGAGGCACCCAGATTACACGCCCCCGAATAACGCGGGCACGTTTTGTTGCTACCATGAGCATAACGGCCATGATAGCGAGAAATGTATCATCCTCCGTGATCGTATTGAAGCTTTGGCACGAGAAGGAAAAATTGATCAATTCCTTCTTCACCCTCAAAGGGATAACCGTAACCAACGCCAGGTGAATGTCATATATTCCATAAGCGGCGGCACACCCATATCTGAATCTTCCAATAGGGCCATGAAAAACAGTGAACGAAGTCTGAGGCCTGGTCACCAAGTGTTTCACGTGGAAGACATCAGGGGAGGGAAGTATCAAAAACCTAACTGGGATCCGATATGTTTCTACCCTGAGGAAGAAAGAGGCATCATCTACCCTCATAACGACCCATTGATCGTGGAGGCTCACATAGCCAACTTTGATGTTCGACGAATCCTCGTAGACACAGGGGCTTCGGTCAATATCATGTTTGCCGAAGCTTTCAGGGCGCTCAGTGTAGCTGAACACTTGCTCGATCGCTCGATTTCTCCTCTGATAAGCTTCTCCGGTGATATCGTGCAACCCTTAGGGAGCATACATTTACCCTTTACTATTGGTACAGGCCCTTACACGGCTACCATTACCACTAACTTCCTAGTGGTTGACTGCCCAACGGCATACAATGTCATCTTTGGGCGCACAGGCATCAATGACCTCAAGGCTATGGTATCCACGCATATGCTGTTGATGAAATTTCCAACCCCCCATGGCAACGGCTACATCAGAGGAGATCAGCTTAGTGCACGATCATGTTACAACACTTCAGTTAAGCAACAACACTTGCCCGGACCCAAGGAAACCCTGTCTGTACATGACCAAGTCACAAAGACCAGCTTAGATGAAGCGAACTTGGATCTTCCTGATAGCAACAATCAACCCGATGATCCTCGAGATGACTCTTTCACCCAGCAAGCCCAACCTGCTGAAGAGTTGGAGAAGGTACCTATCTCAAGAGATTATCCAGATCGCATGGTGAAGATTGGCACCACATTGTCACCACCCCTTCGGTTAGCATTGATATCTTTTTTGAAAGAGAACACTGAAGTCTTCGCCTGGTCATACGAGGACATGCCAGGCATCTCTCCCGATGTCATCTGTCATCGTTTGAGTATTGACCCCAAGATCAAGCCGGTGAGACAGAAGCGAAGATCTTATGACGCTGAACGATACGAGGCAATGAAAGCAGAAGTTGAAAAACTCAAAGGCATAGGCTTTGTCCGCGAAGTCAATTACCCGACATGGGTAGCAAATGTGGTCCTTGTTAAGAAAAATCCGACCAAAGAAAGTCTTTTGCTTCAAAAGGTCTTGTGGAGAATGTGTGTTGACTACACCGACCTAAACAAAGGGTGTCCGAAAGATAGCTTCCCTCTTCCTCTTATTGACAGACTTATAGACTCTACGGCCGGGTGTGAACTCCTGAGCTTCATGGATGCTTACTCAGGATACAACCAAATCCTCATGAACCCTTCGGATCAAGAACACACAGCCTTCACTACCGACAGAGGACTATACTGCTATAAAGTCATGCCTTTCGGCCTAAAGAATGCAGGAGCGACTTATCAGAGACTAGTCAACTCAATGTTCGCCGAGCAGATTGGGAAGAGCATGGAAGTTTACGTTGATGATATGTTAGTCAAGAGCAAACATGCTGACCAACACATCACCAACCTATCTGAAACTTTCACTATTTTGAAGAGGTATCGAATGAGGTTAAACCCCAACAAATGTGCCTTCGGCGTAGGCTCGGGCAAATTCTTAGGTTTCATGATTAGCCAACGAGGCATTGAAGCTAATCCCGAGAAGATCAAAGCAATCCTCGACATGAAGGAACCGGTAACTTCAAAGGACATCCAGAGCCTTACTGGCAAGGTGGCAGCCTTAACCAGGTTCATTTCTAAGGCCACAGACAAATGTGCTCCCTTTTTTAAAGCACTTAAGGGAAGTAGGAAGTACATTACATGGACTGATGAATGTGCCGAGGCATTCAAAAACCTCAAGGAGTACATGAGTAAAGCCCCTCTACTCTCCAAGCCCGAGGTAGGAGACATTCTCATTATCTACCTATCGGTATCAGCTTCAGCCGTAAGTTCCGTTCTCATTCGAAAGGATGGGAATATTGAGCGACCTGTCTACTACGCTAGCAAAGCCCTACAAGATGCGGAGACACGATACTCCAACATTGAGAAATTAGCTCTAGCATTGGTCATGTCTGCTCGGAAACTTCGCCCTTATTTCCAAGCACACGCCATCATCGTGCTTACCAATCACCCTCTTCGACAGATACTCCAGAGTCCTGACACGTCTGGGCGAATGATCAAATGGGCGATAGCATTGGGTGAGTTTGACATCTCCTACCAACCAAAACCAGCCGAAAAAGGTCAAGCAGTAGCAGATTTCATTGCCGACTTCACATATCCGGTTGACATTGCTTCTACACCTGAAGCAGTGGCTTCATTACCCCCGGAAGCTCAGAAGGTAGAATCAACGACCTCAGCATGGAGTCTGTATGTTGATGGCTCATCCAACCAACAGGGCTGTGGAGCGGGACTAGTCTTGACTACGCCCGACAAAGTAGCAATGGAGTATGCTCTTCGTTTCAAATTCAAGGCATCAAACAATGAGGCCGAGTATGAAGCCCTTCTAGCAGGATTACGTTTGGCCAAACACCTCGGGGTTAAACAAATTGATATTTTCAGTGACTCCCAATTAGTGGTCAACCAGGTTACCAACAACTTTGATGCTAAGGACAGCTCCATGGCAGCATATCTTGCGCAAACACAACTTTTGCTCAAGCACTTCCACTACCAGATCACCCAAGTTCCTCGAGCGGCAAACAGTCATGCAGACGCCCTGGCTCGCCTCGCCTCAGCTGTGGAAGACAAGATTGGAAGAAAAATTCTTGTCGAACTGTTGGCAACACCAAGCACCATGGCCGCAGAAGTATGCAACTTACAACAGGGGGATAGTTGGATCACCCCGATCTATAATTTCCTTGCTCATGGCACCCTCCCAAATGATAAAGTCCAGGCTAAGCAAATTCGATACAAGTCTACCCGCTACCTGATCATCAATGATCAACTCTATAAGCGAGGTTTTAGCCTGCCATACTTAAAGTGTCTTACGCCTGCCGAGGCGGAAATCGTCCTTCGGGAAATACATGAGGGAGTCTGTGGAGATCATGCTGGATCTCGGTCCCTAGCACACAAGACTTTTCGCCAAGGATATTACTGGCCAACACTCCACCAGGATGCCATCAAAGTATCCCGCTCATGTGACAAATGTCAACGATATGCAACTATTCCTCATTCCCCTCCAGAGCCTCTTACTCCTATGATCAGCCCTTGGCCCTTCGCCCAGTGGGGACTTGATTTGATCGGCCCAATGCCGGCAGGGAAGGGCAAAGTCTGTTACGCAGTCGTTGCAGTGGACTACTTCACAAAGTGGGCCGAAGTAGAACCCTTGGCAACCATTACTGAGGCAAAGATAGAAGACTTCGTGTGGAAGAACATCCTTTGTAGATTCGGCATTCCCAATGCGATAGTCACTGACAATGGGCGACAGTTTGACAACAAGAAGTTCAGGTTGTTCTGCTCTAAGTTCAACATCAGCTTATGCTTTGCCTCTCCAGCTCATCCCCAGTCTAATGGACAAGTTGAGGCCATCAACAAAATAATCAAGCGCACTTTGAAAACCAGCTTGGACAAAGCTAAAGGCTGTTGGCCAGAATTTGTACCCCAAGTTCTTTGGTCATATCGCACTTCATATCGGACTTCAACAGGAGAAACTCCATTCTCACTTGCCTTTGGCACAGAGGCGGTTGTCCCTGTTGAGCTCGAGCAAGCAACATTCCGAGTCCAGAACTACATTCAAAGTGAAAATGACAAACAACTCACCCTCAACTTGGATTTAGTCGAGGAACACAGAAACCAAGCTCACTTGAGGAATGTCGCCTACAAGCAGCGCATCTCCAACTATTATGACTCTAGGGTCAAGCTTCGTTCTTTCAAAATAGGAGACTGGGTCTTAAAGAAAAGATTACTCTGCGACAGAGTCCCGAGTGAAGGCACACTTAGTCCAAACTGGGATGGACCGTATGAAGTCATTGGCATCAGTCGCCCTGGCTCTTACACACTTAGAAGCTCCGATGGCAAGACCCTTGGCCATCCATGGAACGCTGATCACTTGAAGTACTACTACAAATAGACTCACGATGTACAAGTGTTGAGCTATAGCCGTTCGGCATCCTATGTAATGAAGGCCATTTGGCAATGAATTCAATAAAGAGGTAATTTAGCCAACTCAGCCCTCACTCTTTTACATTCCTAGCAAGGGAACACTCAAGTGTTGAAACCTCAAAGCAGATATATCCAACACGAAGCAAAATCTAAGTATGTGTCGACAAGACTATACAAAGAAAGGAACAACCAAACAATGGCTTATATCCAAACAATAGATCTATTCATACATAGCCAAACATGCATTAATAATAGTGCAAATACTCATAAACACCTAAAATCCAAAACTCTCAAGCTTATAACATGGGCACATGTTATACACACATCAGACTACTACATCCAGAATACATGCAGATAGTAAAGACACTGCTATTCATTCTCATCTGAAGCCGAACCCCTGGCAGTATCACTCCGCGTCCTACCATCATCCTCTGCATCCCCAAGATCCTCTTCACCATGCTGAGTCTGTGCATCAGCACTACCTTCATTATCAGACTCATCTTCGCTGCTAGGATCAACAGCAAGGACAAATGTCTCGCCCTTTCGATGATGCTCATCTATATCTTCGTGGTATTTTCGAAGAATGCTCCCATCATCATAACGATCAAGGACGGCCATCCATTTCCTTTTTTCAAAGCGAGCTTCTTGAGCACAGTAGGGTTTAATAGCAAGATGAAAGGTCGAAGAACTTAAGTATTCTTGCACAGCAGCCTCCCTTTCAGTTGGAATGCTCTTCTCCAGTTCAGAAATCTCAACTAAGGCACCATCCAATTCTCCCCTAACCTTGGATACTTCCAAGGTAGCCACCTCCAACTGTTTTTTAGTTGCCTCAAACAATTTCTTAAGCCTTAGGTTCTCACCATTTCGCCTTTTCAAGCTCTCCATGGTTTCGTCCTTCAGTTGGAGGGCCTGAGTCAAAAGTCCCTTATTCCTCCGGGCCTCGTCCACAAGCTGCTTATTCTCCTTCAGTTTTGCCTTGTACCGCTCAACCTCTTGCAGTCTGTCGTGATACTCGGCCATGACCTGCATGGCAAGACGATCATCACTACCTAAATAATGATAATAAAGAGGAAAAAGTAAGGAAATGACAAAGTAACACTCACATATGAAGACAGCTTCAACATCCGGTCGCAATCCGATTCATCCTTAGCTAAGGGCTCTCCGAGCTCATCGAAGGCGAATCGACGCCCTGCCAAGCAATTGTTGATATCCCCAAAATCCTTTGGCCGCGTGGCAACCCTCAAGTCCTTCCACGGGACACTGCCAGCTCTTTCCTTGCCTTTCCCCTCATGGCGGGAACCAAGATCACTTTCCTGGACAGTGTGCTCCATAGTAAGAGGATGAGGCAACAGTCGGCTCCCTTCTCCTGCAACTACGGCAGCAGCATTATCAACGGCCTTGACTCCAGTCTTCCTAAAGGCAGGCCCCTTAAGGACCACATCTTGGGACTTAGGTCTAACGGATGGTTCCCCTCGGAACTTATGAATTTTCTTATGCGGTAGGATGTCTTCCGAAGGAACTAACACTGGTGCTTTCCTTTTATGGGTGCTAGTCCCTGTTTTCTTGCTTACCTTCTCCACTGCATAAGGAAAATCAAAATAAGAAATACAACTTTCCAAATAAAGTAAGGAATTGAGCTAAGTTTACATGAAGGATACAACTTACTCGATCGTCCCTGGCTCTCGGAAACTAAGGGTTGGAAACCGTACCGACGAAATAAGGGTCGTAGCTTGCTTAAGTGTCTATCCTCTTTGGGCACCCTCAACACCTTCTCTATGTCAGATAGCTCCTGCCCAAACAGTTGGATGGTGCCCCGCGTCACTACATGAAGCAAAGTGTTAGAAGCAAGAAAAGACCACAACAAATAGCAAATAGTACGAACGGTTGATACGTTACAACCTACAGTCTGGAAGTGAGTAAGCACACGTCGCTCAGGCGTGACACCCTTATCATACTCCCAATCATTATACAGAAAGCACCAACGGTTTTTCCATGTGTAGTATGCCTTTTTCTTACCATACACAATACGCTCTCTCTCACTCCGACATGCACACTCGGCATAACCAGTGCATGATTTTGCTGGGCGCATCTTGTAACAGTAACGCCACTGATGGAAGGAAGGCTCACACAACCCACACTCCATCCAAATGATATAAAATCCAATCAAAGTATCCCAGAAACCAGGATTGAGTTGCCCAGGTGCATATCCGATCAAAGATAACATCTTTTGCAACCACGGATGTAAAGGTAGTCTCACCCCTAAAGTCAGTAATATCTGGGTGTAGAACATAACATGACCCTGGGGAGGCTCAGAAGGCCATTCTTCATCATGTACCAAACGTATCCCTACACTACGAGGGATATTACATGACTGCCTTAGCGCCTCAACCTGCTTCTCATTATCTAACAAGTTATTCTTTAGATGGTCTGCTGTGAACTCAGAGCGAACTATGGGTATGGCATCAAAAACAACCCCCTCACCCAACGCCATGGAGGAAGAACTAGCAATAGCTAAAGTTTGACGGTTGGGAAGATCATCCAATGTTTCTCTAGTACCGGACTCTAACAAAGACCCTGAAGACTCCGACATTGCAGACTCAGACTTAGAGCTAAAGCTAGAAGAGCCCTCATCACTAGAACTTCCAGGCTCTGACATCTACAATAAGAAGAAACAAATTCTATCACTACATGCATGATCAAAACATAAGGAAGTTCCTATATTACCCACATGAAGATGGTGCAAAGCGATGCCGGAACCCTTCTCAATCAGAAAGCAATCCGTCTTCCACAGTCACTACAAAACAAGCAAATGAAGACCGTGTCAAGCGCCAAAAAAAAAAAAAAAAAAAAAAAAAAAAAAAAAAAAAAAAAGCTTCATCCAAAAAGCTTCACCCGAAAAGCTTCACCTCCAAAGCTTCACCCACAAAGCTTCCCCTAAAAAGCTTCACCCACAAAGCTTCACCCAAAAAAAGCTTCACCCAAAAAAGCTTCACCCGAAAAGCTTCACCTCCAAAGCTTCACAAGGGCCCAAAAGCTTCATCCAAAAAGCTTCACCCGAAAAGCTTCACCTACAAAGCTTCACCTAAAAAAGCTTCACCTAGAAAGCTTCATCTACATACCTTCACCTACAAAGCTTCACCTAAAAAAGCTTCACCTAGAAAGCTTCATCTACATACTTTCACCATCAAAGCTTCACCATCAAAGCTTCACCTAGAAAGCTTCATCTACAAAGCTTCATCTACAAAGCTTCACCATCAAAGCTTCACCTAGAAAGCTTCAACACAAAACCTTGCTCCAAATAAACAAATTTTGTTCACAAAACCTAAACATTTTTTGTTTTACACCCACAAGGGCCCAAAATCTTCCTTCTTATTTATTCACTTATATATGTTCCCAAACATATTATGATAGATCAAATAATAATTCAAAGTCCAAAATTTCGTTATGGACAAAAATACAAGCAATTCACCAGTACTGAAGTTGCTACAAAAACTGGAATCTTCCCCAGCCTAGAAATCCAACAAAGCTTCGCCTCCTTTTCTCTATCAAATTTTTGCAGCTGCTGCTTCTCTCCAATGGAGCTGAATTTTGGACACCCTCTAGTTCTTGAGCAGATGAACAACTTTCAAGAAGGAACCATTTCTGTTTGAGCCACGGAAATTAAAGTGTTGAAGCTCCAAGCATGACAGTCGGATTCTTGCAGATTTCGAAGCTGCTGTGATGTTTCGAAGATCTGGAAATATTTAACCATTAGTTCATTCTGAATTTTTGATATGTTATGAAAGAGACGATGAGGAACAACTTCAATGAAGAAAGCATGCTGATCTGAACAATAGAAAATGGAGTTTCGAAGCTCACAACAAATCTGACGGGTTGACAGACAAATAATAACCAGTCATTCATCATACCTGAATTTCTTGAGTTATACAGCTCCGAGGGATCTCAAATTTGGATATGTTGTAGTTCACAAGCTGAGGAACAACTTCAATGAAGAAAGCATACCGATCTGAACAAGAAAAAATGGAGTTTCGAAGCTCACAACAAATCTGACGGGTTGACAGAAAAATAATAACCAGTCATTCATCATACCTGAGTTTCTTGAGTTATACAGCTCCGAGGGATCTCAAATTTGGATATGTTGTAGTTCACAAGCTGAGGAACAACTTCAATGAAGAAAGCATACCGATCTGAACAAGCAAAAATGGAGTTTCGAAGCTCACAACAAATCTGACGGGTTGACAGAAAAATAATAACCCGTCACTCATCATACCTGGATTTCTGGAGTTGTACTGCTCCGACGGCTCTCCAATTTGGATATGTTGTAGTTAAGGAATTAACGAACAACTTTCATGAAGACAACTTTGTGATTCGACCTACAGATGATGGTGTTATGTTGAAAAACAATTCCGGTTGTTAGGGGAAATGAAAAACAATTCCACCAAAGAAACATCATTATGATGTTTCATCATTATGGTGTTTTCATCATTATGATGCTTTCATCATTGTGATGCTTCCATCATTGTGATGCTTCCATTATGATGTTAATGCACCAACGGTTACACCTTCTGCAATTCCACTTATTCGGGCCTAGCAACCTTCATCAACAAAATCTATGAAGAAAAAGTCCGGGGCTATTAGCAAGACACCTCATTCGTCAACTCCCTCGACTAGAGACTTGGGGGACTCCCACCATATGCTACTACGCCTTGGTACTCAAAAGTTCGTGACTACTCAGTGACTTGGATTTTTCAAGTCTCCAACCGAGAAGTTTTCCTCACTCGGGAAATTAAGGGAACACTACCTCAAACTACATGCTTCACTCACAAAGCTTCAACAATACAGGTTTCAACAAAAGCAAAAATTCAAAGAACTTTATGAAGAAGGCTTTGGTGTATTTAACACAATATGTTGAAATGAAGCAAAGCTTATTTATTAATATTTTCGATAAGCCACAAATATGTACATATACATGAGTCAAAATAAACAAACAAAAGGGAGCCTTCACAAAGGTTGCTTAGGGGAAGTCTCAGCAGTCGGTAGAGCCCCAGAAAGAGAAAGCACCGGAGGGTGGTTATCCGGAGCCTCAGTACTTGACAAAACCCCAGAAGGAGGAGGCATTGGAGGTTCATCATTTGAAGCTTCATTACCAGGTACAGCCCCAGAGGACGAAGGCAATAAATGCCTTTGGAACAAACCCACAAACCGCTGATGATCAAGTAAAACCTTACCATCAGATTCCTTCATCTGGTCAAGCTTCCTCTTCATGTTTGTAGCATAGTCATGGGCGAGCCGGTGCAACTGCTTATTCTCATGCTTGAGCCCTCTAATCTCCTGTTTGAGACTCATCACTTCAGCAGCCAATGATTCAACTTGGCGGGTTCTAGCAAATAGGCGTTGGGCCATATTAGACACAGAACCTGCACACTGAACACTAAGAGCCAGAGAGTCCTTAACAGCCAACTCATCAGACCGTTTGGAAAGTAGTCTGTTATCTTTGGGAGTGAGAAGGTTCCTGGCCACCACTGCAGCGGTCATATCATTCTTCATCACAGAATCCCCAACGGTAAGAGGACCAGTAGGGGATATGAAGGATGGGCGCCATATGTTGTCTGGAGAAGGCGTGGCTGTCTCTTCTCCAAGGTTCAAGTCAAAACGACGGTCGGAGGGTCCAGACATTTTCAAATGTGTTGAAGAAGGAAGAGGTCAGACAAATCAAGATCTTAGAAGTGTAAGAAATGAGCTTCTACTGGTAGAGATTCAAGTGTGCTGTGGAACTTAATGCCAGCCTCTATAAAAATCTGCACTCGACGGAGCTTCAGAAATCGAAGAGGCGTTTGCTTTCTCAAAAGCTGGGCTGCTCAGAGACCACGAGGGCCGATCTCAGAAATCGAAGAAGCACCTGCTTTTGCAGCCTCGTCAGCACCTGTCACATGCACAATCAGCTTTGCGGAAATTACGGGCAATCTGTCGAAGATTTCTGGTGAAGTAGAAAGCACGTGAATCTTACTGATCAATCACCGCTCTCCATATGCACCATCAACTCCTCGGGTACCACATATAACTTTGTCAAAGATCTCTGACAAAGTTTAGGCACGAGAATTTCGAAGTGCCAGCTACCCTACTATTACCCATAAGGGTAAAGGAACAGCACCACTGCTTGACAACTGGAAAGTCCCTATGTGTGTCGACCTCCGTGTTTTGTGGCAAGACAGGTTGGCAAGAACGACCAACCTTTACTCACATTCGAGAAAAGACTCCCAACATAATTACTTTCTCAAAAACCGGAGTAGCACCGCTTTCCGAATCTCGAGAGTCAGATCCTCGACGGGATTGCTTGTTCGAAAACCGAAGAGGCACAACTCTCAGAACTTCGAGAGCCAGATTTCCTTAGATAAAGCTTGTCTGTAATCTCCACACGTAATATCAGCTTTCCAGATACCACATACCACTTTTTCAAAGTGCTCTGACAAAATTAAAACACGTGAAGCTGGCAGCTCCCACTACATTGCTGTGACCAAGAAGGGTAAAGGAATAGCATTACTACTTGTTATTGGGAAATCCCTATATACATTGACCTCCCTCCTCAACGGACAGGCAAACCTACAAAAATGCTCAACCCTTTCTCACATTCGAAAAGGCACCCTCAACATAACCTCTCGAAATACTCAGCTTTATTTCCCCCCGATAATACCTCAGCAAATAAGCCACACCAAGAACAAGAGTATCTCATATCATCAGAGTCGAAAGCAAGAGTATCTCATATCATGCTTTCTCCCTGTCTTTGTCTTTGTCCTTGTCCACACCTGCAGGACAAGGAGAAAGAGAGCAGTCAGTCGGAACCTGAAATCAAACCTCCAATTTGGAACTGACTGCCTGGAGCCTTTGCCTGGTTGCTTACTTAGCATTGCTTTCGAGTACTCATCCTCAACTGCTGTCAAGGTCACGAATTCCACCGGCAAATACCTCATGACAGTTGATCAGATATTGGCTCTTTACACTGAAGCTGCCAAGCGTGGATGAGTCACTATGAAGGAATGTTCTGAATGACCATTTAAATGCAAAGGTTGCACACCACTTCTGCCATGCAAAAGATTGAAGCAGAAGGTTCAACGGTGAGCTGAAACAGATCACTACAGCACGACACCTTTCCATACCACATTCATTATTCCGTCAACAGCAAAAGTATCCCATATCATCAAGGTCGAACGTACTCTAGATTTGATGGACTTGTTTTGACCCTCAAATTTTTGAGTCGGCCTTATACTCTGAAGGGCACCAGAAAACCCTCCAGCACAGTTTAAGAATAAGCCTGTGGAAAGTTACTTCTTCAAAAGAAAAAGTATCTCATATCATCTCTTATCCATTTGCTTCTCCTTATCCTGGCAGTTGAATGAGAGACAAGGAGAATGAGAACAATCAACCGGAAGCCGACGTCAAACCTCTGATCCTGGGTTGCTTACTTGGAAGTTTGACTGCTTACCTTGTCTGTCACCTCTTTCGGCAGATCTCCTAGCTCGGCGACTTGGGGGACTCCTACTATAGGGTTTGTATCACACTTGACTAAGCCCGAAACTACAACTAAGCTTCAAGTGAAATTGATACATTACCTTGTGCGTCAACATCAGCTAAGTACACCATTCCCGGATGGAGGAAAGGTACTTCCAGAGAAGGGCAGATGAAGATCAGACCACACTTCGGTACTTAGAAGTTTCGTGATTACTCAAGGGATTGGATCTTGCAAGTCCCCAACCGAGGAGTTTCCCTCACTCGGGAACTTAGGGGAGCACTGTTTGTACCATACTTGACCAATCCCGAAACTACCGAGCACCGGCCAACGCTATACTGTCAAGGACCCAGAAGAGTTCCCCTCCGACCAGGAGGCCAATCACTACTCGACACGTGTCAAGATTAGAAGCCAATCAGAGCGCAGCACGTGTCAACATCAAGAACCAATCATAACATGACACATGTCAATGTGACAAAGCTACAAGTTTTTCTATAAATAGGGGTCATTCCCCCACAATATTGCCTAATGCCATTTTGTGTTAAATCATTCACAAGAACTCACTAAATTGAGAGCTTGATCCTTTGTACTTGTGTAAGCCCTTCACTACTAATAAGAACTCCTCTACTCCGTGGACGTAGCCAATCTGGGTGAACCACGTACATCCTGTGTTTGCTTCTGTCTCTATTCATTTACGTACTTATCCTCACTAGTGACTGAAGCAACCAAGCAACCAAGCGAAGGTCACAAAACCTGACACTTTCTGTTGTACCAAAGTCTTCGCTGATTTTGTGCATCAACAAGACACATAAATTTTGAAGGTCTAGCTACCATATTATTACCCACAAGGGTAAAGGAACAGTACCACTGCTGGATAATTGGAAAGTCCCGGTGTGTCAACCTCTGTGCTTCGTGGCAAGGTAGACTAGCAAACATGCCCAACCTTTACTCACATTCGAGAAAACACTCCCAACAAGATTGCTTGCTCCAAAATCGAAGAGGCACCACCCTCCGAATCTCGAGAGCCAGACTCCCAACATGATTACTTTCTAAAAAATCGAAGAGACACCGCTTTTCGAATCTCGAGAGCCAGACTCCCAACATGATTACTTTCTCAAAAATCGAAGAGACACCGCTTTTCGAATCTCGAGAGCCAGACCCCCAGCAAGATTGCTTTCTCAAAAATCGAAGAGGCATCGTTCTCCGAATCTCGAGAGCCAGATCCCCGACAGGATTGCTTGTTCGAAAACCGAAGAGGCACCACTTTCCCAACTTCAAGAGCTGGATCTCCTTGGATAAAGCTTGTCTGTAATCTTCACACGCAACATCAGCTTTCCAGATACCACAGACCACTTTTTCAAAGTGCTCTGACAGAGTTAAAACATGTGAAGCTGGCAGCTCCCACTACCGTGCTATAACCAAGCAGGGTAAAGGAATAGCATTATTACTTGATGTTAGGGAGACTCCTATATATGTCGACCTCCATCCCTAACGGACAGGCAGACCTGCAAAAATGCTCAACCCTTTCTCTTATCTGAGAGGGCACTCCCAACGAAGCCTTTCGAAATATTCAGCTTTCTTTCCCCCCGATAATACCTCTGTAAACAAGCTATACTAGAGCAAGAATATCTCATATCATCAGGGTTAAAAGAAAGAGTATCCCATATCATGCTTTTTCCCTGTCTTTTCCTTTGGCCTTGTTCTTACCTGCAAGACAAGGAGAAAGAGAGCAATCAGTCAGCACTTGGAATCAAGCTTCCAGCCAGGAACTGACTGCCTGGAACCCCTTACCTGATTACTTACCTGGCATTGCTCTCGAGTACTCATCTTCAACATCTTATGCTTCCAGGGAAGATACCGCATCTGCCTGAGGAACAGATAGGGCAAGTGAGAAAGATACAAGGAAGCATGTGGAGACAAGCGTAACAGCACACGTGCCGATACATCCACTACTCTGTCAAAAGCAAAAGTATCCCATATCAGCAGGGTCGAACGTACTCTAGATTTGATGGACTTGTTTTGACCCTCAAATTCTTCAGTCGGCCTTATACTCTGGAGGAAACCAGAAAACCCTCCAGCGCAGTTCAAGAATAAGCCTGTGGAAAGTTACTTCTTCAAAAGCAAAAGTATCCCATATCATCTCTCCTCATTTTTCTTCTCTTTATCCTTCATGCTGCCTGCAAGATAGGGAGAATGTGAACAATCAGCCGGAGCTCTGATTGCTTACCTTGTCTGTCACCTCTTTCAGCAGATCCCCTAGCTCGGCGACTTGGGGGACTCCTACTACATGGTTTGTATCGCGCTTGGCCAAGCATGAAACTACAAGTAAGCTTCAAGTGAAATTGATACATTACCTTGTGCATCTCCACCAGTTACAGATACCACCCCTGGATGGAGGAAGAGTACTTCCAGAGAAGATGCCACATCTACCTATGAGACAGATAAGGCAAGTCAAGACGATACCACACTCCGGTACTTAGAAGTTTCGTGGCTACGAGATCATTCTCCCACAATATTTCCTAATGTCATTTGTACTAAATCATTCACTTGTACTCACTAAAGGAGAGCTTGAACCTATGTACTTGTGTAAACCCTTCACAATTAATGAGAACTCCTCTATTCTGTGGACGTAGCCAATCTGGGTGAACCACGTACATCTTGTGTTTGCTTTCCTATCTCTATCCATTTATATACTTATCCACACTAATGACCGGAGCAATCTAGCGAAGATCACAAAAAGTGACCGTTTTCGCTACCTAGGATCTATCTTGCAAGAGAACGGAGAATTAGATGGAGATCTCAACCATAGAATACAAGCTGGATGGATGAAGTGTAAGAGTGCATCCGGCGTGTTGTGTGACCGTCGTAGGCCACTGAAGCTCAAGGAAAAATTTTATAGGACGGCAATAAGGTCAGCGATGGTGTATGGCACAGAATGTTGGGCGGTGAAGCATCAACACGTACACAAAATGGGTGTAGCGGAGATGAGGATGCTTCGTGGGATGTATGGGCACACGAGAAAGGATAAGATTGGGAATGAGGATATCCAAGGTAAAGTAGGAGTAGCCAAAATTGAAGGAAATATGAGAGAAAATCGGTTCCGGTGGTTTGGACATGTGCAAAGAAGGCCTACTGACGCTCCGGTTCGAAAATGTGACTACGAGACAGAGGTTCAGGGCCGAAGGGGTAGAGGAAGACCTAGGAAAACTTTGGAAGAGACCCTAAGAAAAGACTTGAGTACTTGGATCTAACGGAGGACATGACACAAAACCGAGCGTAATGGCGTTCTAGGATTCATATAGCCGACCCCACTTAGTGGGAAAAGGCTTTGTTGTTGTTGTTGTAATTAAAAGCATTAAAAGAAAAATCTTCAATCAGGATTGTGAGTACGGTTTTCCACTCAAGGTGTACTATTTTTTGTTTATGTTAACCATTTTTTAATTAATTAAAAGCTACAATCAAGATTGTAGGCTCCGTTTTTCACTCAAAGTTGTTTCTATACAGTCCCTATATGTGAGAAAATACATTATGTATCTAGGGTAGGGCTGGGTTCGGTTCTTATCGGTTCGGTTTTTTGCCAAAACCGAAACCAAACCGAAATTTCGGTTCGGTTCGGTTCGGCTCAAATTTTTTTCGGTTTTTTTCGGTTCGGTTTTTTTTTCGGTTCGGTTTTTTCGGTTCGGTTTCGGTTTTTTTTCGGTTTTTTTTTTCCTCCAAAAAATGCAAAACAGCCACAACAAATCCAGGCTTCAGCAGCAGCATACCCAAAACAAATTAATCAAACCGTATGTACTCTCACAAATTAATCAAACCTCAACAAATAGTCTAATAGTGTTCATAAATGAAGTTACCTAACCAAATCCAGCATACCCAAAACAAATTGCAAAACCATGAAATTTAGAAGCTACAAATCAAATTCATCAGAAGTTCAGAACCAACGAAATTGAAAAAAAAAATCTGCAAACGAAAATTAACCAATAACACAACACAAAAACAAAGAACCATGGATCATGGATCTGCAACGATTAATGACTGCCCTCGTCCGCCGTCAACTGCCCATCAGTCCCATGTTGTGCCACTGGACTACTCCACTGCCACTGTGGTTTGGGTCTCCTCTTTGCTACCGTCGAAATCCACAAAGAGAGATAGTGATTTGGAGGAAGAGAGGAAGGGGAGAGAAAGAGAGAGAGAGAGAGGCAGAGAGGAAATAGCGGAGGGGAGAGAGTGCTTGAGAAAAGGGAAAACCGAAATGGGATTGGGAGAGTGACGGCTAGGGTTTTTAATCTTAAGAAATTTTATAAAGCATTAAATATTAGAAACCTATAAATATATTACTGGTACAATTATAACAACACAAAGCCTACAGTCAAGTTGGCTTGAAGGAATTATCCCCCCTGGACGGAAGGGGTTCGATTCCTCACAGCAGCAGGTTTTAAGTATTTATATTTAATTTTAAGTTAAAAGGTTGTTGATTGCTCAAAAAAACTAAAAAACTTTTCTGAAACCCTGGAGGCATGAGGATTCGAACCCATGCACAGGGGCTTGAAAAGTTTCAAGCAAACCAACTTGATAACAGGTTATGTCTTGTTATGATTGTATCACTAAATTATTTATAATATTGAAAACAAAATTAAATATATATATATGTTCGGTTCGGTTCGGTTTGGTTCGGTTTCTGAACCTTAAAAACCGAAACCGAACCAGCCAGATTCGGTTCGGTTCGGTTTGGCAGTTTCGGTTCGGTTTTTTTTCGGTTCGGTTTTTTTCGGCCTCGGTTCGGTTTGGTTTTCGGTTTTTTTCGGTTTTCGGTTATTTGAACCCACCCCTAATCTAGGGAGTCCCTATTCTATAGGGACTCACTTTCCGATCCATTACAGATTCATTTTGTCTCTATATTTGTTTTATACTCATTTTATACCGTGGTTGTTCATATTTAGGGACTCCAATGGAGATGCTCTTAGCACTACCCTATTTAAGGGTGGTGAGTGAAAATGCACCCAAACAAAGTAATTTCTAATAAACACATATGTCCAGCGTGGCTTTCTCAATTTCTTTATTAATTAGGTAATGCCACCGTGTATGCCTACGTGTAGTCCACGTAGAAGTAAGCCTTCCAAGTTTTTTTGTCCTCTATTTACTTTAGTATTATGGTCTAGTTGTATTCCTCTTTAGTTGTAAGTACGAAGTGTTAAGTTCGATTCTCGTCAAATGTGGATTTGAATCATATTATTATGGCTGGTTCATTGTAAGACTTAGAAGGGTGTATTCAATTGAGAATTTGAGATATTTTAATGGATTTTTATGGAGTTTAACTAATTTGTAGAGATTCTATGTAAAATTTTGATTCAATTCCTTAGAAATCTCATGGGGAGAGGTGAGATTTGTGGATGCTTAAAATACACTACTAAATCTCTCTAATTCCCTCAATTCCTCAACTTTTCCAAATTCTTTAAATTTAAATTCTAATTGAATACCCCTAAGGCCATCTCCAACCGATGGCTGGCCAGATGGCTCGTTTTAGCCATCTAGCCCTCAAAGATCCTCCAAGCTATTAATATTTTAATGAATAGTACAGGGTTATATTTGCATCCGTCTCCAACCGAGGGCCAGAGGGCCAAAGGGCTCGTTTTAGCCCTGTCACAAAAAACCTTCTCCAACCGAGGGCCAAAGGGCCATAGGGCCAAACATAATTTATTATTTAAAAACTACAACTTCAATTTAAATCCAACGGCTAAGTGACGTCAGCTAGCCGTTAGATTTGAATTTTTTTTTTTTTTGCTATAAATAAGGTGGATATTGGGATATAATTTACACAACTTTGATTTCAATCTATTTCAATTCCATCTTTTTCAATTCAAGTTTGCAATGAATTCCAACTTTGGATCCTCTTTAGATTCCAATTGGGGGTCCTCATCCAATTCCAAAAGAGAATCAAAATGGGCGCAAATGAGACGAAAAGATGAGGAGTCTGATGAAGAAGTTCAAGTAAGGCGCAACAAACAAAACAGAGTAGCAGCCATGGCTGCGGCCATGGTGTGTCAACCAACTGAGGAACAACCTCAATGGGGTGGCTCTATTGCTGGTCGCTCTTACAAACCATGAAACAGAGCGATGACGCATGCCAATCTAATGAACAACTACTTCGACCCCAACTCAGTGTACACAGAAGAGGATTTCAGACGTCGCTTCCGGATGAGGTGTCATGTCTTTGAGCGTTTAATTTGTTATGTCCAGCAGGTCAATCCGTACTTTTGACAGAAGCAGGACAGAGCAGGCCGTCCTAGTTTGGCACCTCATCAAAAGGTTAATGTTGCACTCCGAATGATGGCCTATGGCTCCCTAGTTGATTCGATGGATGAAACCCATGGTATGTCTGAGTCTACATGCCTTGATACTCTTGAAGAATTTTGTGACACAATTGTTCAGGTTTACAAAGACGAGTACCTCCACGAGCCAAATCAAGAAGATCTGAATCGGCTCCTTCACAAAGCTGAAGACCGTGGGTT
The DNA here is from genome assembly GCF_042453785.1 of Malus domestica. NCBI lineage: Eukaryota > Viridiplantae > Streptophyta > Magnoliopsida > Rosales > Rosaceae > Malus > Malus domestica. The sequence goes on from NC_091670.1 coordinate 7,156,661, forward strand.
TCCGGGCATGATAGGGTCATTAGACTGCATGCATTGGGATTGGAAGAACTGTCCCACCGGATGGCAATGAGGCTTTAGCAGAAGTCGAGAAAGCCAACTGTTGTGTTAGAGGCGGTTGCCTCATATGACACATGGATCTGGCATGCTTTCTTTGGAGTCCCTAGATCCCAAAATGACATTACAGTTCTTGGGCGTTCACCCCTCTTCAATAACTTGACGGAAGGTAAAGCACCTCAACTTGACTACTACATCAACGACCGTCAATACAATATGGGGTATTACTTGGCAAATGGCATCTACCCAAAGTGGGCAACACTTGTCCAAGCAATTCCAAACCCTAGGAATGACATGGAAAAGTTTTTTACCTTACACCAAGAGGCATATCGGAAAGATGTTGAGAGAGCTTTTGGTATTCTACAAGCACGGTGGAAGATCATCATCGAACCGGCAAGAGGGTGGAGTCGAGAAAATTTGGACTCCATCATGATATCTTGCATCATATTACACAATATGATAGTGGAGGATGAGCGAGATGGATATATTGATGGAGAGTTCGATGAAGACCAAAAAGATCCAAATAGGTCAAGAAGGGCTTGTGCAAAAATATATGATGAGCCTAATTTGCCTTTCAATCCAAGAACTGGTAGTATCTCTATAAATGAGTACATGAGGCGCTATAGAATGATACGTTCTCGTACCACAAACAAGTACCTACAACAAGGTCTTGTTGCACATCTTTGGGCCCAAAGAAGCATGGAGTAGGCATTTACGTTTTATGTTTTTAAAAATGTTGTTTAAGTTTCATGTTGTATAATTTTTATGTTGGTTAATGTTATTTAATGTTGTTTCATATTGTTTAATGTTGTTTCATGTTACTTAATTTAATTTAATGTTGTATAATGGCTTAGGAAGTTATAGGAAAAAAAAATATGAAACAAATTTTGTGAAATAGAAGTTATGGGAAAAAAATGGAATTTAAAAAAAATATGAAACAAATTTTGTGAAATAGAAGTTATATGAAAAAAATGGAATTTAAAAAAAATGAAACAAATTTGGTAAAATAGAAGTTATACGAAAAAAAATATGAACCAAAATTTGTAAAATATAAGTTATAGAAAAAAAGTTATAGGAAGTTATAGAAAAAAAAGGGGTGTGTGGATATTCTTAATTTGTAAAATACGCCATTTTTTCTCTATTTTTCTTTCCCGACTACAACTTGTTTGGTTGCCGAGCAAAGTCAAGGAAATTCTTGTTTTTCTCTCCTTTTCCCATGAAGCAGCGAAAAGCTTCCATTAATTGTGATAACCCTGATGACTAGTGAATATATGTAATCCTACTTTCCCTGTCAACTGGAAACAAAACCATGATATGAGGTTTCGGATGTTGTGAATATTCTTCTGCATAGTCCATTATGAATCCTAGAACGTCACAACCCTTGGTTTTGTACCTTTATGAATCCTAAAACGCCATAACTCTTGGCTTTGTACCATGTATTCCGTTAGCTCCAAATATTTCGTATCTTTTCTTAAATCTCTTTTCAAGTCTTCCTAGAGTTTATGGTTTAGGGTTCACATTTGTAGGCTATAAGCCACGGACGGAGCTAACTTGCGCTAGGGGGGCAGATACGCGTGCTCAATTTTTTCGTAGAAAAAAATGTCCATGCTTGTGACATAAGTAAGGTGTATCACTAGTTAACTTGCTTGTGATATTAGCATTTTTTTTAGTACATTGATATTTTTACACTAAGGGGAGGGGGAGGGGGAGTTAACTCTTTCAATTGCTACTGTCAACGTTGAAAGAGCATGTTCGTCCATGAAATTTTTGAAGAATCGATTGAGAAGTCGGATGGGAGATCAATGGATGAATGATAACATGATTATTTTTATAGAGAGATATTTGATGGTATTGGTAATGAAGTTGTCATGATATTTGATGGTATTAGTAAATACTTTAGCCTTTTAATTGTGACTCTTGTTTGAGGATGCCCCCATCCGTACAAATCTCTGGCTTCGCTCCTGCTATAAGCTATCCATGGATAGACACAAAGAAAAGATGAAACAGTCTGTGAACTGAGTTATGTCTAACATACACAGTTTAGCATATTCTCTTGCAAACAGTTTTGACAATTTTATGTTCAGCCCAAACTTACATTTGTATTCCTTTTTCAGTTAATTGCGCTCCGAAAGTGAAATGCCATCGATGTATCACCATACTAGAGCAGTATTGTATGCACTGAAAGACAAAAGGAATCGACCTCGCCATTGCTTCGAGGTCACCAACTGTTGGATATAGCAAAGACATTTTTTGAAAAATTGAACATCGAGTCAATGTTCGTTGCCCAGGTGATGCTTCAGAGCACAATGCCTTTTTCTTCCTTCAGTTTCAATTGGGATTAAGAGAGCTGCCAAAGATGTGCTGACTGTAACACTTCATCGATTGAGTTTTATTTGTGACTCTGAATTGCCGTTTATACAGGAGATTTTTCGGAGTTGGACGCACAAGACAAATCATTTTCAGCGAATTCATACGAGGACTGGGGTCCCCTTCAACTCAATTCTTTTCTTTGATGAGGAAAATAGGAACGTCCAAGCGGTAAGATCATGCCTTCCATTTCTTCTGTTGCAGTTGTTCTTATTGCTATCGTTACGATTACCTTTCGGATTTGTGTTATCAACTTTTGAATTATTATATTTCTCACCATCATGAAAATAAATATGAATAAATCATCTGTTGACCCTTGATCGTTTCCAAATACATGACTTTTGCCTAAAATATTTTAATTTAAAAATAATGAAGAAAAATTGTGTGAATTATTTGCTAGTGTTTAAGAACTTATCAGAAATCACTGTTTATCTATACAACGTGTGACAGAAGTGTTACTTCGCATCAAGTCTCCGTGCCAAGAGATTTTATTTTTATACTCTCAGTCTCACCCATTTATCAAAACATTTTGATGGTGTTTACAGGTTTCAAAGATGGGCATAACAAGCATTTTGGTGTTCAATGGGGTAAATGTTGCAGCGTTGAGGCAGGGTCTTACAAATTACGCCGAAATGTGAATACATATGAGCGGAACATGCAGAAATGGCGCACAATGTACTCCAAAAGTTCAAGCTCATCTGAGAAGAATGAAAAGGAATGAATCTTCCATAGATGTTGAAATACGTACAACTTGAAACTTATTGGTGCGGTTCCCTGTATTGTCGGGGATTGTTCTACGACAACCCCTATGCCGGTTATGGCGATGATTTGTTATATCAATTACCAAGAAACGCCCTAGACGGCTAGAGCACTCCCATCTCGCCGTCTCCTTCATGTGTATTGTAAGCTGGATGTTCAGGAAACGGTATCAGTCAACCAAGTAGAAATTTGATGTTATTATGAAGTAGTAATTTTCTATGCCATATATGAGTTTTGAGTAGATTTTGGGTCCCAAAGTGATCCCTCTGTGTTGTTCTTGTAGTAGCAGCTTCAAGGTTTTTGGGCATATTCCGAAGAAATATAATTTCTCAGACTGAGCTAATAATCGTTTAATCTTCTTGCATTCGAAATCATCGTTGTGATTACGCTGAATCTTTGATTCCAAACTACAGTATATCTCCATTACATTATCAAATAACAGCTGCTCAACTACTACTTGCAACATTTTTAATTTTTTTTAACAACTGAAATTTACAATTTTCAACAACACAAGGATTTTATAGGGATGATTGCATTTGGGAACTGAATTTCAAGTGCATGTTTCGTCACAGCTCAGTCTCATACAAAGGAAAAATTATAAGAGCTTCGTGGTAACTCACAAAACAACACACAGCAGTAAATACAAAATATTTGTTTGCCCTTGCCATTTGCTAACTGGTTCAAGCTCGATACGGTCTCAAACCCTTTTCTTCGATTCTGGCACCTCTACACAAACAAAAACATTACATTACGGTCAAATTTCCCACAAATATTGAATGCATGAATGAGACTGTATTTCTAGAGATTATATACAATATGCCTCCTACATCTAGCAATTCGCTATTGCATACAGAAATTTCTTGTTCAGAATCAGAAAATTTGCAAAAGCATTTCACAACATTATAGCACTTAGGAAGAGCTTTTTATTTTATGAGAAACAAATAAAATACTGAAACAACTATCTTTTAACTCCAAAGCGTAATCTTTTGAATTACCTCGTGTCATATTCTTAAGTGAAAACTCGTATTCCTTCTCTTAGTTACAAACTCCTGCTGATTCATTTCTTTCAGTGGTGATCTTCCAGTAATACATGCTTCAAGTTTTCTTGCTGAGGTTGAAATAGAATTGTTTTCATTCTCTTGGGTAGAATCATAGAGCTCATTATCCACTTTCAAATTCATTGCTGGTTTCACCTCTTCCTTGCACGTTTGCAATATTGTATCCAAAAGATTCATCATCTCCACATCCTCACAAGTGAAGTCCCCCATGCGATCACAGAATTCTTCGAAGTGAACAAGAACGTGCTCCCTATCTTTTGATAGACTTGCGGTGTCTTGAAAGAGAACCTGTTTTTCAAACTCAAGTTGCTTGTTTATGCCTTCCAGTCTCCTCTGTTCACCCATCAGTTTGTCATTTTCCAGTTTATTGGCTTCCAATAATGCTTGAAGTCCATCTGCTTGTCGTTTTTCAGTAAACAAGGCTTCCTCCTGATTTTTCAAACTTTTTCGCAAACCAGATACTTCCTTTTCCAACTCAACAAGTCTCATGTTCTTCTCTTCAATCTCTAGCTCTGTCATATGTTTGGCCTTCTTCAAAGCTTCAGTAAGCTTTTCAATTGTAACCAAATTTTCTACAACTTCTGAGAAGGACGATATAAATGCACTTGTCAAGTCTTGCTCTAATGATGATGCCAGTACTTGAAGATTCTTTATTTCCTCATCTTTCTCATTTATAACCTTGAAAAGCTTGTCTTTCTCTAGTCCAACGGTTTTCTCTGCATCTATGCTTGCAAAAATTGCTGCTTCCACTTCTCTTGTCATGGCCTCTTGCTCCATCTGCATGATATCATTTTGGAGTTTTTCTATGCAGCTATCCTTCTCCTGTGCATTTTTCATAAGGTTCTCTGTGATTTCTGGGATGAATTCCACTTCCTCATTCTTTGCTGCTGCAACTGTAGCTTCTAGAAGGACAATCTTCTGCTGCAGAACTTCCCTTTTTTTAGTTTCCTCTTTGATAATGGTGATGAGGCGGTCTTTCTCATGCTTAAGGGTTTCTTCATACTCAGCTTGTGCAAGAAGTGAATCCTCCATTTGTCTACATTTTTCTTGATTTCCTTGCCAGCACACTTTCAATCTTTCAGCTCGAGATTTCCAATTCTGTAATTCAAATTCTAGCTGACTTGCTTCACAAACTTCCTCAGTCAATTCAAGATTTGCCTTTTCTAAAGCCAAAGATACTTCTCGTTTCTCCACTTCCATCTGCACAAATTGTTCTTTCATGTAAAGTTGATGCACAGATGATTCCTCAAGCATCTCTTTAAGTCGTTGAACCTCTTCCTCCATGATAACCTGCTGCTGTTCAGCGAGCTCCAAGGACCTTCCCCTCTTCATTAGCATTTCTGCTTTGATGTGCTCTTGTTCAAGCTTAAGATGAGCATTTCTTAAATCACTGTTCTTCATCTCCAACTCTGTTTGAAGTAGAGAGATCTTGTCATCCATTCTATTACACAGCTCCATCTCAGTGTTTTCATCAGATTTGTTGGAGTAAGCCTCTGAGAGTTCTGATTTAAAGATCGTAAATAGTACTGAAATCTCTAAATTTAAAACGTCGATCACTGAATGGCAGCTTTTTAGCTCCATCTGAAGCTTCTGTATTTGCTCCTCTCTATCCTTCAATTCAAAATTGTGCCTGTTTACATCTCCTTTCATCTTCTCTATTAGGAGACTCACTTCAGATTCTTTTGCTTTCAGATTTGTGGAACAGTTGCTATGTGTCTGCTCCATGCCCCTAAGCTTGTTTCGCAACTTTGTTAGAGAAGCTGGGGCACAATTTCTGATTTGAGCTTCCTGCAGTTCTTTTATAGATTCTCTCAATTCCCGATTCTCTCGCTCAAGGTGAACAATTCTAAATTCCGTTTCTTTGGAGAGTGATTCTTTTGTTGACAATGAGTTTCTTAGCTTAGCAATCTCTTCATCCCTTTGAACAGTCAAGCTATCAAACTTTGACCTTTCTTCTTCACACTGGGCAAACACATTCTCGTAACGTGATCTGAATTCAGACACTTCAACCTCCAAAAACTTCCTCTTGCTTTCTTCATGAGCTAAAGCATGGTTGCACATTTCCAAACGTTTTTGAACGCCTTCAAGAATTCTAGTTTGGGAATCCAAGTTTGTCTGCAACAAAGAGATCTCTTCAAGCAGTGCTGATTTTTCCCTCTCCCACTCCTCTTTACCCAACTGGAACTCAGCTCGGAGCCGTCTATGTGCTTCTTCAAGATGTGTAAACTGTTCTTTTTTCCATTTCAGCTGATCTCGAGCATTTCTATTTTCCTCCTCTAACCCCATTATGACGTCATCTCTTTGTCTCAGTTCTTTGGCTTCACGAGCGTTCTGCTCTGCCTCGAAACACTTCCTCTCTATAGTCGATAAGAGTCTTTTAAGGCCCTCAATCTCTTTAGTACTAGCACCAAAATTCTGCTCCAACTCTATGTTTCTCTCAGTAGCTTCATCTAAGGCAGATACTAACTCTCTATTTTCCCCTTCCAATTCTAGCAATTTCTTCTCACTATCAGCTCGGAGTTTTTCATGCAAAGTAGTCAAATGCCTAAGCAACGATTCTTTTTCAAGCAAACGAGACTGGAGGGTTTCAGAAGCCTGCCTTAATTGAGAAATTTCCTCAAGCTTGACATTTAGTTCTTGAGCTTGTTTCTCATTCTCCCGCTTCGCTTCTTGAAACTTAATCAACTGCTCATTGTGAGCTTTCTTCAAAGCATCAGAGAGTTCAGTCTTAACCCGGACTTCAGTCTTAAGCCTCTCCACCTCTGCTTTAGCTTCGTCTAGTTCTTCATATACGTCCTCCATTTCCCTTTATCATCAACTTGTGAGAGGCTCTAATGCAGTAAAGATCTGAAGCATGAAGAAACACGTTAACGTGAGCATTTTCATATAGAAAACTGAAAACAACCAACCACATAGACAGATGCATGAGAAGAAAAAGCGCGGTTTGAAGTATTTAAGACTATGAATTCCATGAGTATTATGTGCCTTTGGTAATCCCACATCTGCAGTGTATGGGATTAGTTGTGGTGGGTATATGGATCATGACACTCTTTCCCTGCAACTTCTGCCCCGCTAGTTGACACCCCTTGGTATCGGGACATACACTAGGTCGTGTACAAAATTGGGCATAGTATGGTTATGACTAAGCCTGTCATTTTGGACCCAACCCGTTAACCTGACCCGACCCAACTCGTTAATATTTGTATTTGGGTGGATGCTTAACGGGTCGGTTCGTTAACGGATGAACCAGTTAAATAACGGGTCATTTTGGGTCAAACCGTTAGACCCGTTAGGATCCGTTAACACCCATTAGCACCCGTTAGTTGAGGATATTTTAGTAATTTTAGTAAAATCTTAATGACAAAAAATAAACTTTATGCAAAAAATAAAAATAAAAATAATTGTTAACGGGTGAAACGGATGACCTGTTAGCTTAACAGGTCGGATTCGGGTGACCCGTTAGCTTAATGGGTTGAATTCGGATGATCTGTTAACTTAACGGGTCAGGTTCAACCCGACCCAAATCCAATAAATCCGACTCGTTTACAAATCTAGTTATGACTCCATTGCTACCTACCTGTAGAAAGTTGGGATCTGCTGCTAACAGTGACTGGAATGGGGCTCCTTAGTTGTGAAAAGGTCAAATTGAGCCATAAATTCGATCAGATTTTCCGAATATAATTGATCGAAAACTTGCAAGTATCTACTGGAAATAGATAAAAAAACACAAACATGAACCTGATTCTCGAAACACCAATCAAGAAATGGGGAAATAGGATTACTTATCAATGTACTTGTCTGAGTGCAGGAAATTTCACCGAATCGTCGAACAGGTTAAAGAAACTAGAGTTAAACGATAGTCAAGACTCGAGATTTTCAAGATTCAACTTCGGTTTTGGAAAGATTTGGGCCATAAGAAACCTAGAACACCAAAATTATGACCTTGGAAGTGGATTCATTCAAAATATAAGCAAGAAATTAAAAGAGAAAACGAGAAATACCTGGAACGAAATGAGTGAATCGCAGATGAAGGGGGTTTATGTTTCTGTTTCTGTTTCTGTTTCGAATCTGGATTTGTGTGTGCGGGGGATTCAAGTGGTTGAGTTGAGTGGGAAGCAAATTCGAATGGTTTCAAAATCTGATATGAGGGCAAAATGGGAAAATTCGTTCATATATCTTTTCGCAACCACAACGGTCAGAAATTTCTTTTCGCACCACAACGGTCAAAAACCTCTTTTTTAAAAGGATAACCTTCTTAAAACAAAATTATTATTCTTCTATTTGTATCATCATTTGTACTATCTTTTTAATATAAATGAGACTCAGATGAGTAATTGTGGTATTGCTCTTCTTAAGGTCATAAAATATTTCGGTCTGAATGTGGACTAGTTATGTATAGAAGTAAACTACATATTGTAATAAGTTACAATTTTTTTGCCCCATTTTAAGAACACACCTCTACATAGTAATAATTGTTGATGAGTTAAAAAATTTGCAATATTTTTCAGTTGCAGAGGCAAGGCTGCTGGTGGCTTTATCATTAGAGATGAAGATCAAATCCCCATTGTTGCGGGTGCAAGAAGTATTGGGGGAAACACAATTTCAGTTGCGGATGCTCTTGTGAGACGTGATGCTCTAAAAGTTAAGGGCTTTAAGAATGTATGTGTGGAGGGAGATTCTAATTACTAGTTTGGTACTGAAGTGATTTTATAAAAAGTATAAAAAAAACTGAGCTAAAAAATGTGTTTGGTAAACATTTAAAAACAGCTCATTTTCACAGTTTTGGGTGAAAAAAAACTGAAAACATGAAGCAACAAAAATGAGTTTATTCTTATAGCACAGCAGAAGTAGTTTTTTTTTTTTTTTTTCAAATCACAGCAATACCAAATCAACCCTAAGCTAATCATTGTGTGGAGGGGAATTCTAAGCTAGTCATTGAAGTGGTTAAATACAGATACAAGACTCCATGGAGAATTCGATCCATTACAAAGGATATTAGAAGCTTGGCGGCTTCCTTTTAGACTATTTCTTGGAACTAGTGTAGGAATTGATATTACTGATAACTATGTTTGGGAACACACTTCGTACGTGTGCCAAACTTGCTTATGCTTTTGATAGAGTTGGAACTGGCTGTAATTGTGGCTTTAGTTATTTTCTGAGAAAAAAAAGGACGAAAATATGTAATATCACAAATAAAAGTTTAAGATGGCCTAAAATATTCTTCTAAAGTTGTTTGGGGCAATGCTTTAGTTTTTATAGTTGATGTCACGTCTTTGTGCTTAGGAGTACATAATACTTTGTCAACATAGACACTTCTTAATCCAAGAATTCAATTTTTCTTACCGTTGGAAATCAAATTATTGAGAACAACCCACGTCGATCACTTTTAGGGGGTTGTGAGTGCGCTACCAAGTGGGCTCCGCCGCTTGCTTTTGGTCGGCTCACTCGCTATCTTTCGCACGTGCCTAACACAAAAGATAATATTACGTGGGTGATGTCAAGTTGACATCACCCTGCCATCAAATCGCCTCAAGCAAGGCCTCTGGCCATTTTAGCCCGACTGCCTGGTAAGCAGGAGTTGGGCCCACAATACTTGGGGCAATTGACATGGCCTGGAGCATATGTGTTGCGGGTTCAATCGCCCATTGGGTAGTGCAATTTGTAGAGATGGAGTTGCTCTAAAGGCCGGAGACCCAGCCTTTGACTTTGAGAGGTCCCCGAAAAATTTCAAGCAATGATTTCAGATCGTTGAGGAGTCCTGAAACCGCTTAGGTCCCCTATAAAACCGCCATTGGCTTTGGATACCGGTTTATAGGAACCAGCAGGGCGTATAAAAAAGCAGGGAAAGAAGATAAAAGAGAAACGAAAAGCCTGTTTCATTTCGTGGAAACCCAATTGACATTGACAAGCAGAGGTATGTAAACCATAAGCTAAGTCTCACACTCAGAGCCGGGCAAGCCGGTCCCCAGCTGAGTCATCCAAATACAAAACACACTAAAGCAACTATTACAATCCAGCTTATTAGTCTAACAAAATGAGCCTTACATGAACCAAAAGCTCAACAATGATAAAATGCATTATTCTGATAAAAGCATGGAAGATTCAAATTCACAGGTTTGCATCTTCTTGAAAGCATTCGTCTAAGACGATTGTGTCTCTGCCGACATAAAGGGATTTCGCGCATGAACCCTTATGGTAATTTTTTTTTATCAGTTCGCAGACTCGTCTTTTCTTCACGAATGAATAACATTAACATCCTGGATCCTCTCCTTTTCTTTGGTAGCATGCCTTTTCACACAACTATACAAACAACGAATACTAATTCAAATGCAACTCACTAACAGAATCACGATATTGGAAACATGAGCAAGGTTCACCGGTGTCACTTTTTGCCTACGTACGGTGCAATATTTCTTAATCTCTTTGCTCAATAAGCAAGTGTTCAAGTTCTTCCCTTCGCCGCTCCAAGTCCTGTGATTGTTGCATACAGGTGAATGAATGTAAGCAAGCTTCCGTGATAGATTAAACATACATAACGTTGACAAGCACAACGTAACATAACTCAAAACAGACTATTTAGAAGTACTATAGATTTTAGCAGAAATCTTATAGTGATTTAAGCCTTTGATGTCACGGGCCTCACAGCTAAAGCTTTATATCCCTATAGTAAGAACCATAAAGAAAAGGAAGCATGATAAGCAAATGGTGAGAACTTACCTCAAGATCCTTTGCTGCTTGCTCCCTTGAAATTTCTTTCTTCTGCCGAGACCGTTTGAGAAAGCCAATGCATAGGATTCCCTTAAAATTCAAATATTAAAGATTAGTAGTTTGAAGGGGCAGAAAATGATGAAGAAAAGGGGCACACTAGACTTTAAGTTACAATTGAAGTTGCAAAGGCAGGGCAAATGGCTCTCAACATATTGATGTAATACTACCCTTGCATGAATTACTCTCAACATATTGATGTAATATATTCAGACTAAAAGATATTGAACAATAACACGATAAATGATTTGCGAGGGATAAAGAAGATATAAAAGTTTAGGGAATACCCATGCATCTCCTACTGCTAGTTAATCATAATTCATGAACCAGAAAACAAGGGCGGCACTATAGATAGCCTAAGTGGAGTCATAGCCCCTCCAGGAACTTTACAATCCCCCTATGGTTGATGTTACACAGCTCATATATATGAAGGGAAAGTTTAAACAACTAGGTGAGTGCCCTTCCACCCCAACACACAATAAATTCCCTGAAGTCATGAATGGGTTAGTTGCTTAGCAACAATTACCCAATCACTCATGGAATTAATCGTGTTCCTAGAAGAGAAACGTTAACCTCGGCTAGCAATAGGAGCCATGCTGAGTCCTAGTTAAAGAAGAATCTTAGTTTTGGTTACAATCGGCTTCATCGAACCAAATAAACATTGGAGGATTCTTCCAATTAAAAGAAGAAACAGACAAAACCACATGCAAACTCACGCACGAGTTTTAAAAATTGTTATAGGATTCGGCTATTTAAACCTACCGAAATAATATAGATCCCACCACAAGCAAGGAGCATATAGCTCGCTATGTCCTCTAGAAGAACTAGATCCTTTTTTGTACTGGAATTGCCAGGAAAAGCTCTTGTCATGACCGCAAGGCTGGTACAAAGAATCACAGCGTCAGAAACCATGTAAAATTTATGCAACAGCCATAAAAGGGACTTGCTTCAGTGTAATACAGGCACACGCTATCCAAATTATGGCACTAAAGCAAGCTTAACTTTAATGTTAGCCCCAACATTATTATACTGTTACAAGGCTAGGCAATATACAGATTGGAACGAATTCAGTCGTGCTCCAAAATCTCGAGATGCAGAAAAATTACTCTATGAGAGTGAAACATGACATTTCTCACTACATCTGCAAACTTACAAGATTTGTAGCATACCCCTACCAGCCCAATACTCCAATAGCTGCAAACAGTTAACACAATATTAAAATTAGATCATGGATGCAAAATTCGGCACCCTAGCACCAATATTTCAGTTAAAGTTTCAAAAAGATAGTTTCTTTGATATTCAGTTTTTATTGGTTCAATATCTTTGGAGTGGAGATAATGATAGCATCTTAGAATACCCCCTTCCATCAGTTGTTGGAGAGAAATGGGGGTCCCGATCATCGTAAATATGTGAGGATCCAATTTGAGAGATCATTTTCATAGACATTTGAGGTTCAAGGAATCCTAAGGGACATGTCTTCTTACACTAAGTTTGGTATCAAAGAGTGAGGAATCAAAGAGTGAGGAAGAGAAAATCAAAGTTCAGAAAGTTGTAAGGTTCTCTTGTGTTTAGTCACATGAAGTACATAAAGCGCAACCCCAAGCCAACAAGGCCCTTGCTTTTGCGGGAGGCGGGGAAACGTCTATCGTACTCAGCTTTACTCTTGCTTTGCAAATAGACCGTTTTCACGGCTCAAAAGGTCACAAAGCAGGGGATGCAACACAAGGACTTCGCAGGAAGTACATGGCAGGAAAATTTGATTAGAAACTACAAAACTTGGTAACATGTTAATGGGTTAAAATCGGTTCAAAATTAATTTCGAATAATCGTAATTTAAATTTCAAAAAAGTGAAAACGAACCTTCCAGAACTTCATAACGAATTCCCATTCCGTCTCGACCACCACCACAATCACTCCAATCACGACGGCGTAACACCGAAATATCCCATCGAAAACCTGCAATTCACAACCACACACACAACCCAATTTGTAACTAACTCCACACTAATGCATAATTCATATATATATATAGAGAGAGAGAGAGAAGAGAGAGAGAAAGTACATCAGATCCATCAGTGAAAGATTGAATGGCAGAGAAGACGTTGACAACGATGCAGAGAATTGCGGTGAGAGCGGTGACGACCCTGAAGCATCTGCAGCAGATCAAGAAAGGGTCGGGTCTCGCTCTCGGTGTGGTTGTACTCGAAACTGGAGACGTTCTCGGTCCTAGGCCGCTTTCTACGTCGGCTCCATTGCTTGTCGACATTTTCTCGCGCTTTCTCAGCTCCGAGAAAATTTACCAACTAATGCAGGTAGTAGCTCATATTTGCGAATCCGAATGCATTGTCGGTTTCTGTCATGGCTATCAGGCTATGGCTTTGGCGCTTTCTCTCTCTCTCTGTGAGCGGGATATTTTCCTTACTTTGACCTGCTGCTTTGATATTTTGTAATATCAAACCGCAACGTGGATCATGGATGGTGGGGTCTGCTTTGATATTTTACAATAGCTCCTTCCTACCCAATCTTTTACGCAATGATATTTTAATAAAACGAAATTTTATTTAAACTCATGTAACATCTTTATACATCTAATTTATTTTATACATCAATTTGATTTTTAATTAAACTATCAATATCTTTTTAAAGCCAAATTTACTACCCTAAATACCCTCACAAACTTAATTCAATATGTAAATTTATATTTACACCAATTTGAAAATTAAAACCCAAAATCAAAGCATTTTATTTTCCTCAAGTCCCACAACTTAATTTTCTTCTCTTTCTTAGTCTTGTTCATAAATATCTCTACCATTCCCTTAAAAAAAACATATCTCTACCAACTTTTTAAATTTTTGCATGTTCATCCTTATCTGATTTCTCCCTTATTCTTGTAGTTATTCACACATGCAGAAATCACTTTCAACATATCAGATCATGCTTTGCCTAAGATGCCTTGGTTGATATTTCACCTTCTAATGTGCTAAACTATGAGCCCCTTTTAGGGTTCTTTAGCCTGTTATGTCATGTTTGGATGTAAATTAATTGAAAAGAATAATTATTTGTCCTGAATAATTCATAAGGTGAGTCATGGAGGATTCAAAAGTTCAAAATCATCATCCACCAATAAAAAAACTTATTTTTCTCTATAAGAGTTGTTATGTTTTAGCTAGAATAAAAGTAGGATAAACACGGAGTGATGGTAGAGTTTAATTATAATGTGTGGGTTTATTGATAAATTTGAGTTTTATTATTAATTTTATTTTGTACTTAATAGTAATTATGCAATAGAATAAAAAAGACAATTAACATTTAAAATTTAAGTTGAGTGTAAAAAGAATTTATATGGATTTAAATAAAAATTTCCCTTTAATAAATCTCCTCCATCTTTTGTAACTAAACTGCCGTTTAATTTCACAATAGGAGATTTATTAAAATTAATATGGACGTCTAACTTGTTTAAGTGATAGACTTTCACGGATGCATTAATTTTTTTTACTGATTATTACATACTCTATAAAATTTCAGACTTTTAATTATATGCTTTTGCAAAAAAGAAAAAAGTTACATGATAGATTTTTGCAGAATTTTAAAAAGTTCAATGCTAGAATTTTTGAAAATTATGTGGCTGCCATGGACTTTTTAATACTAATTTTACTAATAAACATTATTATTTTTAAGTTTTTATTATTGAAATGGTGATCATGACCATGAAAGAGAGGTCTCATGAGGTGGTGGTGGTGACAAAGAGGTCTTACATTGGCATCTCTCAATTTTTTTCCCAATCCGCTTGGACAAAAACTTTACATTCACAGTATTGAGGCTGTATGGAGAAGAGTATTAGAGCATCTCCAATGAAAATCCTAAATAAAGTTCCGACAATAGTATAGTCCCTATATAATGAGAAAAGGCTTTTAATGGGTCAGAATAAAAGTTCTCAAAATATCTTAATATATAGGAATTCATCGAATATCTCAAAGCATTCCTTAAATGTGATAGGGACTCAAAAAGTGAGTCCACCATTGATTTTGAATGAGAAACAAGTCTACAACCTGGGAATGCCTTCTCTTTTTGGTTTTTTTTTCCTTGGTTTTTCTCTTCCAAAGATGGAGATAACTTTTTTGGTTTCTATTAAAAGCAACAACACTGCAACGAAATAAACCATGATTTTTTAATATTTTAATTCCTACATCTAAGAATTGGAGGTCACAAAATTCAATTGTTTTTTCATGCAGAAATTCTAAATTTCTATATTTATGATTCTAAATAAGTGAATTGGTGCATGTCATTTTATAAATTCAAAATATTATTAGAATTCCAAGTTTATTTATCTCATTCAGAGATATGTTACAGACTCAAATATTCCTCTAATTTGACGGTCAGAGTCTATAAATAGAAACTCCCATATAGTATGTCATCAATGTGTAGTGAAATACCTCATGTATTTAAAAATAAATAAAAAATCTTTTGTTTAGATAAAAAAAAAGGAAAAATTACACATAGAGTATACTTTTAATACTTAATTGTATATTGAGACAACACTTTTTAAACATTAGAATGGGAGACAAAAGTTAATACATGTGAAATATGACATCATTGCCTTTTTGTTCTCTAGAGTGTAAGTTACAAAATTATCTTTTATAGTAAAAAAAATATTTTTTTCACAATTTTATCTCTTCATTTATTGCTCCATTCTCTCTTCTTTTTTTTTTTTAAAGAAATATTGATTCCAATTCATCCGGCTCATAAGCTAACTGGGAATTCCACCACCTCATTTTTCACACAACCCACAATTTAAAGAATTATAAAATAAAACATATTGGGGATCACTCCACTATCTCTTCTTCTCCAGGAAACTAAAAGGGTAAAAATCACCACCACCTACATCCAAATGTCCGTCGCTGCCACTCCCAAGATCACCCACTTGATATAGATTCCTTCCACCCAACCACATCATGCCCACCACCATGAACACCCACCCGAAACTCCAATCTTCATATTGAAATATGAATTTGGTACATTGTGCTTCTTTTTCTCTAGTCATGCCAACTGAAATATGATTGGTAAGAGACAACATAATTCTGAAATCAAATAGATTTTGAATAATGTAAATGCAAAATACTTTTTTATTCTTTCAATTTCTTGGAGAAGGAGAAAGGAAGGAGTGGGGCGCAAATCCCAAAATGTTTTTTTTGTTTCTGTAAGCGGTGGGTTGGTGTTAAAAATGAACAAGTGTTAGTTATGGTTGGTGGACTCTAGGTCAGCTAACGAGCCTGGAACCTAGAATAATTTCTCTTTGTTTGGGGGCACTGTTGAAGCAATATGCATTGTTGAGAGATCCAATAAATGGTGTGGTTTTATAGTCACAATTTAAAAGAAACTTTTTCGATGATTGGATTTCTCCTTGGTTGACACTTGTGATCAAAATGGTTGAAATTTGTTTACTTTTCAAGATAATATTGGTTTTTTGTTATTATTTTTTTATGTATTAGTTTGTCCTATGTCGAATTGAATCTCAAATCCACAACTCACTGGCTATAAAATTAAAATAGAAAAAGTAACCAACTTTATTAAATTACTAATATTAAGAACAATACAAGGCTGAGTAGTTTGAAGACAGTAGTTGGTGTCTGGGTGAGTTTTTAAATGGATGACAACAAATGTCCACACATAGGCATGGTGACATATGATAACAACAGGTTGAACTGATTCTGCAAAAGTGGTTGAGGATGAGATAAACTAATTCTACAAGATTGAGGACAAGATGAATTGATCTGCAAAAATGGTGGATGATGGGTTAAATTGATTCTACAAAAATGATCGAGGATGGGTTGAACTGATTCTGCAAAAATGGTCGAGGATATGATGAACTGATTCTGCAAAAATAATCGAGGATGAGTTGAAATGATTCTATAAAAATAGTCAATGAAGGGTTGAATTGAATCTGCAAAAGTGGTCGATGACTGATTGAACTGATTCTGCAAAAATGATCGAAGACATGTTGAACTGATTTTGCACAAATGGTTGAAGACATGTTGAACTGATTCTGCAAAAATAATCGAGAATGAGTTGAACTAATTATGCAAAAATGGTCAATGATGAGTACATATATTAATTTTGTTAGAGTTATGAAGGCTGGTTTCATAAAGGCTTAAGGGTATGGTTGATGTTTTAAAATATTAGTTCCATATTTTTAGGCTAAGCTTTAGTTGTTTTTATGTTTTTGTCTCTCATTGACATGTTTAAAAACTAGTAGAGTTTCTTAAAATATAGTGAAAGTTTTTGTCTCTATATATAAAACTCTCAAAAAAAAAAAAAAACCATTGATTATAATTTCAATATAAAAGAGAAAAATAATGAATACATATTTTTCCAAGGAAAACTAATTAAAAGAGCTTGAAAACTTTGAGTTTTAATGATAAGGACAAAATAAAGGGTAAAATGAATAGTACCAGGATTGACTTTTAGTGTAAAAATGTGGTTTTTCGTTAAAGTGAACAGTACCGAGAGCTTTTCGTTAAAGTTCCCATTTTTCTAGGGAGCTTTAATGAAAATGGCTTCTCTCAACTTTTTATTAACAAAAAACCATCAACTAATTTTATTTAATAAAGAGGGCTTAAATTTTATTAAAAAGAATTTAAGTTTTAATAAAAAAGGGACAAAAGTTTAACATAAAAATAAAAAATAAAAAACAAAATCTGACGCATATGTCACATCACTTAGTCACACATAGTTTTCCTCCATCTCTTTCTCCCTCCATTGTTATTAGCTCCTCTCTCTCTCTCACACACACACACACATATTCTCATCAAATTTCTCTCTTCTTTCACCTCACCCATTCACATCAATTTTATTTTATTTTCTCTCATATCTCATATCACTCTATTCTCACTCCATAAATATTACAATTTTTACTTTTGATTTTATTGTATGTTTATATGACCATTGTTTCATAATTTTTTTTTGGAACAAACTAAGTAATAATATTACAAGACAAAAAAAATGCTTATTTTAATTTCGAAATAGTGATTTTATCTTTAGTTTGGACAAATTTTTTAAGTTTGTGTCATGTCATGTTAACACTAGTTATTTTTACAACTAAACATTGATTATTTTTAGAATCGAACACTGATTATATTTAGAACTTAACACTAACTATTTCCCAAACCAAATAATGACTAACTCTTAAACCGAACACTAGTACTATCACTATTTCTTAAACTGAATACTAATTATTTCGTAAATTGAATACTGACTATTTCTTAAACTGAACATTAATACTATCACTATTTCGTAAACTAAACATTGACTATTTCTTAAACCGAACACTATTACTATCACTAATTCGTAAACTAGTACTATCACTATTTTGTAAATTAAACACTAACTATTTCTTAAACCGAACACTTTACTATCACCATTTTGTAAACAAAACACTAACTATTTCTTAAACCAAACACTAGTATTATCACTATTTCTTAAACTGAACACTAATACTATCACTATTTTGTAAACTGAACATTGACGATTTCTTAAACTAAACACTAAACACTAATATTATCACTATTTCGTAAACTAAACACTGACTATTTCTTAAATTGAACACTAGTACTATCACTATTTCATTAACCATGGCAGAGAAAACAATGGACAACAGGCGAAGCTCAATAGAAAATGCACACTAGCATCTATGGTTTTGGGGGCCAAGAAATTAGTGGCCAATGGTTTGAAAAATAAACTTGGAAAAGACATGTCATCAACATTAACTAGATACAAATGATTAGTTGTGTTTTCTGATTAGTTGTTATATTGATTAATGGATGAGTCGTAAACATTCTAACAATGAATAGCAAACCCAAATAATTATTCTATACACGAGAATGTCGTCAAAAGTATTATGATGGTCGAATCTCTTCAGGAAGTGTCATCCAAAGCAATTAGCCATTTAAGTCTGAAGAGAGCAGATATTTCTCTAATTTTAGGAAAGATGAGAGCCTATTCCATTCTCATAAAAAGTTCAAATAGGTCAGTTAATATTAGGGAATTGTTATTAGTACTTCAAAAATCTCATTTTACACTCTTCACAAATGTATTTTTCTTTCTAAGTATAAAAAGTTTGGAGTGCAAAATGAGATTTCTGGAGTATCAATAACAATTCCCTAATATTATTATGGGAGATAGTTTATTACATTTTCATTGAAAATGGCAAGAGTGGGAACATGAGGAGAGCATTGAAAGTACTAACTATCATCATTAAAGATCTTAAACATGAAATAAAGAAATAGGAAGGAGGCACGTGGGGCTATGAGGCTAGGGTTTGAAGCTACTAAAGAAAATAATAATAAAAGGTGTGGGCTGCTGCAATATATATGGTAAGTTTACAGAATTTGCAATGCACGAGCTTTTGTGAGGTTATTTTTGTTTTTTATTAATTTCTTCTTTTTGTCCTTATTATTAAATAAAATTATAGGGTGATTTTTGGTTAAAATGCAAATTTTTGAAGCTATTTTCATTAGGCCTTTTTATATTAACACACCACAAAATGTTGAATGCACCCCACATTAAATTTTAATATTAAATGACTTATTTACCCCACTATGCAATGACAATTTTGACCTTATTAGGTTTTTAAAAAAAAAAAAAATTATAAATACACCCCAAATCACTTTTAGCGTATTATTTATCTTTTCAACTATCAAAACTCTCTTATCCTCCATTGTTGAACAAAACCCTAACCAATGAAACTACAAACATGTTGATTGAGAAAAATTGTTTTTGACGAATGGAACACAAAATCAATGTTTCGGAAGCTTCACATGAGGTAAGACTTCATATTTTTCATTGTTTTAGTGATTTCGATGACATGGATAATTATTTAATCTTGCGTTTGTTGCGTTATTTAAACTTATATATTCATATTCATCTTTTAGGGTTCATAACAAGGTTCTAAAAAATGTTAGACGCTAGTCGGGCGGTAGGCTAGCGCCTAGCAACTATGATGATTTATGTAAATTTCTTGTATATCTTGCAAATAAGTGCATATTGTCACTTACAAAAAATTATACTTGTATGAAATTCATAGATAAGATAATAAAAGAATGATAACATGCAAAAAGAGTATCCAACAAGTCCAAAATTTAAAAACGCATTAAGCATTTATGCCTGTTTGGACCCGATTGTACATCATCGGCCCGTGCAATTAAGGCCGTTGAGTGAACATAGCTCCCGATCGTCAGATGGAAAAGTGAAGATAATTTTGTTAAAAAATAATATTATGGTTTTTATCATAATAATTATTCTTTTAATATGAATTATCTTGGCATATTTTTAAGCAGGATAAATAGGATGTGAATTATATCCCTAAGCAAGCAGTACAGTTCAATTTGAGTTGGGGTGTGGACGTGTGGATTGGATATGCTGCAAGCTGATATTAAAGAAAAGGGATCAGGTGCGTGCATGGATGTGGGTGATGAGATAAGAAGCCTAGGTAGGCTAGGCCTTTGGTCATGATGTGATAATTCCATTAAAGGTGATGAGATAGGAGGCTTAGGTAGGCTAGGTCTTTGGTCATGATGTGATAATCTTGGAAATGTTTTTGTTTATTTATTGAAAATTACGGATAGCCATCTGGAAGATAGGCTTTAGCTAATGTCAGTTTTTCATTCCACCAGTTAGAGTTGCAATTGGACTCTACTATCTGGCCAAGCCAAGCAGAAGACAGAATGCTATAAATACAAGATACTCTGCGACGGATAGATGACCTCCAATTCAACATACAAACTGCCATGCGCAAACCCTCGCTTTACGCAAAACCTCTCAATAACCTTGAGATTTTTTAGTTTCTATTTTCGCCAACACATCTTCAGTTTGGATAAATAGCACTATGAAGGAAACTGGCAAATATCTTCAGTTTGGATAAACAACATTGTTGCCGTAGAATCAGCTGATCGCGGAGCACCTTCACTTTGGATAAACAGCACTGCGTCGAGGCCGACTGGTTATCTATCCAAGTCTCAGTCGAGAAGGGTTTTAGAATCCTTATTGGCAGATGTCATCTTATTAGCTTTCTCGGCGAAGTGAGGTGTTACAAGTTACTACATTTGGCACATTGAAAGTCAAATTTGATATTGAACTTCGCAGAACTAGCAGCCTTGTCTTCAAGCTCTAGAACCCGAAGGCCGAGACGTGTTTCTTCCTCGGTCGCAGTCACGAGATTCAGAAGTCAGCAGTTCACCCAACGCAACATCAACAAATTTTACTCACTGGCCAAGCTCGGCCGTCAAGTTGGCACGCCCCGCACATAACCAAATGTTGTAGTTAACTTATTAATTACTTGGCCTGCGCACCACGTAGGCTTGATAGTTTTTAGGGTCAACAATGCCATATAACCATAGTGATGAGTATTGTAATGTAGGATGCCACATGTACAACAAGTTCACAATTTAAAACAACATAAAATGCAAAATAGGAGGAAAATAAGGAAATATAGTAATGTAAGATACTTAATCTAAGTTTTCATTTTTTATTTTTTAAATTTCAAAAAAAAAAAAAAAGGCCCAGCCGCCTAGCACCTCCTAAGCCGCCTAGCCTGCCTAGGTGTCGCCTAGAGCCACCTCGATTTTTCCAGCCGTTTTGCACGAAATCGCCTCGGTTCCAACTCACCTAGCGCCTAGGCAGCCGCCTAGGTCATTTTTTAGAACATTGGTTCATATTAATCTTGCGTACCCAGTAACATGAGTCATATTAGTGCTAGAGTCAATAGTACTTTTACAAATTGAGGATAGCCATTCTCCACGGGAACTCTTACTCTCAATCTTTTGCCATTTGTCGGGATCTCCCATCCCTTAGGAACTGAGGCAGAATCTCCTGGCCATATAATAGGTCCAACATTAGATTTAGAAGTTGAATAAGGATCCCTTGTGTTTTTCGAATTAGCACGCGTTAATAAGATGATTTCAAACTATACTAAGATGATTTCAAATCATCATTTTGAAATCATTCGGCAAACTAAACGTTTAGATGATTTGAAATCTTTCGGCAAACTAAACGTTCAAATGGTTAGATTCAATCCCTGAAAATTAAAAAAGAGTGTTATAAGATTTGAGAAATGTGGGGTGTAAAGAAAATGTGGGGTGTATGTACAAAATATAAGATGTATATTGAGAATGTGGGGTATGGGGGTATTATGGGAAAAGGATAAATCGCGAAAATGATCCCTGAAATTTGTATAACACATCACTTTGGTCCCTGAGATTTCAAATCAATAGAAGTGGTCCCTGAGATTGTCCACCATCCATCATTTTGGTCATTCCATTAAAAACTCCGTTAAGTGTCCCGGAGCTATTGGCCGGAAGTTTGGACAATTTTCAAAGCTTCGTAACTCAATCGATTCTTAACCAAATTCGACCCATAATATATCAAAATGAAGATAGGAAAGTGTAGAATAAGATTATACCTATTTGGAAGCCCAATGGCTGCCGGAGATGGCCAAAAAATAGCCTCAAAGTTGACTGGTCTAAGGAAAACTGGAAAACTCGTCGGAAACTGGGTAAATTTTAAACGTTCATAACTTCTTCAATACTCAACGAAATCAAGTGATTCAAAAACAAAAATCATACTTATCGATGAGACAAAGAGAATGGTACCTTTTTTAACAGCTAACGCGTCGTGGTTTGGCCGAAAAACGGCTCAAAAGTGGTTGTCTTGTTCTCAAGTTAGCCACTTTCGAGCCATTTTTCAGCCAAACCACGGCGCGTTAGCCGTTGAAAAAAGATACCATTCTCTTCGTCTCGTCGATAAGTATGATTTTTTCTTTTGAATCACTTGATTTTGTTGAGTATTGAAGAAATTATGAATGTTTAAAGTTTACCCAGTTTCTGGCGAGTTTTTTTGTTTTCCCTCGGACTAGTCAACTTTGAGGCTATTTTCCGACCATCTCCAGAAACCATTGGGCTTCCAAATAGGTATAATCTTATTCCACACTTTCCTATCTTCATTTTGATATATTATGGGTCGAATTTGGTTAAAAAACAATTGAGTTATGAAGCTTTGAAAATTGCCCAAACTTCTGGCCAAGAGCTTCGGGACACTTAACAGAGTTTTTAACGGAATAACCAAAATAATGGATGGTGGACAATCTCAGGGACCACTTCTATTGATTTGAAATCTCAGGAACCAAAATGAGGAGTTATGCAAATCTCAGGAATCATTTTCGCGATTTAGCCATGGGAAAATATGTAAGGTGAATTAAGAAAATTTTTAAGTGAAAAAGCAAATGTGGGGTGTATTAAGTATGTAGAGTTTATTTAAGAATTTGTAAGGTGTTAATATAATAAGCCTTTCATTAGTTTTCATTTTTCTATTCCTCTTAAATTCTTGTTTTAATTTGATTTATTCTATTTGTTGCATAAAAAAATATATATAAAAAATCGAATAATGCATTTGCGTAGAGAGGTTAGAATATTCATAGGAGTGGAAACAGTTTTTTGTCTGTTTCAAGTTTGTCAGACATAATTTCAATAATTTAATAATCATCAGCACCAGCAGCACCCGAAGTATCACTTCACCACAGAGGAGGAAAAAGAAGAGAGAGACGAATAATGGAGAAAACAGACGCCATCGATGGAAAAGTTGACGAGGCTTCTTCTCGTGAGGGTTCCGTTTGTGGGTACGACTCACTTCATCACCTCTTGAGCGCCAATCTCAAACCCCATCTCTTCCAGGTAATCCATTTTCTCATTTATTTGATTCATTCTTTCAATCTTTCTGGGCTGGGCTGCCTATCGATTCTGGAGTGGCTCAACGATTCCGATCAGGATCTGCTTTTCAGATTTGCACGGTGGATTGTTTTGTTCATTACCAAATAGGAAAATAACTCAGCTGATCCAGTTGTTCATATCCTTCCTTTTATACAAGTGAAGCGATTGTCTAAGACTAGGGGAAGGGAAATTCAAACTCGAGTGCACAAACATTTGTTCGTCACATTTATTTAGAATATAGTATCTCTCTCGACTTTAAATACCATTTACATTAAATTGGCTGTTTATTTGCTTGTTTGGCATGGTTGCTAGCTGAAAAAAAATTGGATGTGTAATGGCGTTCTAGGATTCATACAGCCGACCTCGCTTAGTAAGATAAGGCTTGGTTGTTATTGTTGTTGTTGTTTGGTGGTGGTGGTGGTTGTTGTTGTTATGTTATTGTATTCTTCTCTTCTGTTTCTCATTTCCCCTTCGGGAATTGAATTTCTACATACCGATCCCGGAATGAATTAAAATTCTTGCAGTCTCCGTATAAATCAGCTTATATCTCTTCCTTGATAGTTGGTTTTATTTGTTATTTTGCATTGAACGGAATCGGACATGTTATGGCTTTTCTTTTTTTATGATGCAAATAACTTTTTTCAGGAAGTCAGCCGCATTCTTTTGGGTCTGAATCGCGGCAAGGGACTTGAAACAATTTCTCTCCCAGAATCTGCTAAGGTTCTCTCTTCAGGACATGATTTTGACCTCCAGGTAGGAAGTTACTCTTAACTTTTTTTTTGCGATGGCATGCAACTATACCATTCACATACGAGTAATTCACAATCAATGGAGGTGTGCTAAGGCCTCTCTGCAAAAGTACATCAAGGCGTATTGATTTTCGAAATTGTTATGAAAACCATCTCTTTTGTTATCCTATAGCTCATTGAGCTTGTTTTCTTTTATGTAAATGTAATGGAGTTTTTATACTTGTGCACTTTCATATGGTTTATCCTGAAATCAATTTCTCCCTGACTTTTCTGGAATTTTTTATCTACTCTTTCAGGCCTACTGCTTTCTTGCTGACAAAGAATTGTTGAGAGAACCCCGAATAGTTAGGGTTGGTCTCATTCAGAACTCTATTGCTCTTCCAACCACTGCCCACTTTTTGGACCAGAAGAGGGCTATCTTTGAGAAAGTAAAGCCAATAATTGATGCTGCGGGTGCTTCAGGTGTCAACGTGTTATGCTTGCAGGTTGGTCGTGCCTCGTGCCGTGTTGGGTGAAACTCTTTCTGATTTACTTTCTAATGGTGTCTGATAATTTCAAGCGAATCCATTTAAATTTTACACAGGAAGCATGGACAATGCCATTTGCCTTTTGCACGCGGGAGAAGAGGTGGTGTGAATTTGCAGAGCCTGTAGATGGGGAATCAACGCGATTTATCCAGGATCTTGCAAGGAAGTATAACATGGTCATTATAAGTCCAATTCTTGAGAGAGATGTCAATCATGGAGATACTATCTGGAACACTGCAGTCATAATTGGTAATAATGGAAACATAATTGGCAAGCACCGAAAGGTAAGCGAATTAGTTTATCTGTTGTTATGTTATACGTTATATCTTTTCTGTTTAATGCATGCTGAAGAATGATAGCGGACAGAACCATATACCAAGAGTTGGCGACTTCAACGAGAGTACTTATTATATGGAAGGGAATACTGGGCATCCAGTGTTCGAGACGGCTTATGGAAAAATTGCTGTTAATATATGCTATGGAAGGCATCATCCTTTGAATTGGTTAGCATTTGGCTTGAATGGTGCAGAGATTGTTTTCAACCCTTCCGCCACTGTGGGCGAACTCAGTGAACCAATGTGGCCCATTGAGGTTAACTATTGCTCATCTGTTTCATTTTCACGTGCCACTGCTTTGCGATAATTTCTCTCTTTTAATCTGCAAATCCGTCTGGCCTGAATTAAGTTACTGTTTAGTGTTTACTCATTCTTCATTTTATAGGGTCCACTATTTCTTCCCGTAGTCATCAACTAACACACGGTTGGACTGTTCTGTGATATAGGCTCGTAACGCTGCAATTGCAAATAGCTACTTTGTTGGATCAATCAACCGTGTAGGAACTGAGGTTTTCCCAAATCCATTCACTTCTGGTGATGGGAAGCCAGAGCATGCAGATTTCGGGCATTTCTATGGATCCAGCCATGTTTCAGCCCCAGATGCCTCATGCACTCCATCTCTGTCACGCCATAGGGATGGCTTGTTGATCTCAGACATGGACCTCAACCTCTGCAGGCAGTTAAAAGACAAGTGGGGATTCCGAATGACTGCTCGTTATGACCTGTACGCAGACCTGCTTGCTAGTTACGTGAAGCCGGATTTTGAACCCCAAGTCATTTCCGATCCCTTGTTGCATAAGAAGTCTCCCTGAGTTTTAATTTCAAGTAGGTATGCAATCTGAACATGTAACATGTGATTTCAAAAAGTGCATTTGTAAGAATCCATTTCTCATCAGTTTCAAAATAAAAGTGTTGGGTATCTGTAGAATCCAGTTCTTACAGATACTTCCAACTGAAGTTTTCTTCAATAGCCCGGGAGCAGTTCTGAAAGTGAACGGTGAAGATTGACTCAAACAAATGCAAAAGTATACATGAGCAGTCGAAAAAAAGACGAGAAGGGATGAAAATCACCATCATCAACACCAAGTAAATATAGGTGGTAAAACTGCTTATTTGGGTTTAGGCCTAACTAAAGTTGTCTAAGATCACAATTTTGAGTTAAAAACGGAACCAAACTGGGTGAATGAGATCGATTCGGCTGGTGGAGGGGTTGGTTGTTTTTGCTTTTGAGAAATGCTATTCATACCATATTTTTATACCACCTTTCTATACCACTTTAGGTAGCATCTAATGTGGACAGTCAGATCATTTGAAAAATTTACAAAACCCTAGAAAATGAATAAGAAAGACTCATCGTATACCACAATCATCATTTAATTAACTAGTTTTTTTTTTAAATTATTAGTTTATTAAATAATGAACTAAATTTAAAAATTTAATTAATTTAAAACAAAACTAATGAAAATGGCTTGAAAATCTTGAGTTTTAATGATAAGGACAAAATAAAGGGTAAAGTGAATAGTATCATGATTGATTTTTTAGTGTAAAAATGTGGTTTTTCGTTAAAGTAAACAGTACCATGCGCTTTTCGTTAAAATTCCATTAATTTAAATGATATGACTATTCACATTAAATGTCGCTTAAAATAATATAAAAATACGGTACAAAAATATGATATAAATAACATTACATTTTTGCTTTATCCCCATAGAGATAGAGGTGTACTTTTTGAGGAGAAATTCTAATGTACAAAATCAAATGGATATAGCATGTCACCGTGCTGCTGCGGCACGTTGTATTCCCCTATCTTTTATGATCCATAAGGTTGTCGTATACGGAGCAGCGCATAAAAGAATTCCTCCTTTATGATCTTATTATAATAAACCTTGAATTTTTTTTAGTGCTTTGTAAATTGGGATTCCTAAATTTTTAACTGTTAAATATTTGATAAAAAACACAAAAATAAAAATTTTAAGTTAAAATTTTGAAAAACCTTGTTTGTTTTGGTTGCTTGCTTTTGAATAAATAATTGACATTATTTTCAGCAGCATGTCCTGCGTTACAAGTTTTCTATTTGAGTGTGATACTCCTGATCATCGTAATATTTCTATGTACAATTGATTAGATCTAAATTTCTTTAGTGAGAGATCTTAAATTTAATTATCGACAAAGATAAATTTGAAGGGAGAGAAGTAGGTTTAGTCTCATAACGAATCTAAAACCTCTCACCAAATGAAGAAAAATATTACTAAATTATAATATTAAGTAACTATAAATAATTGGTTTATTGTTTTCATGTTGTTCGAACATCACGAGTGTGTAAAACACGAGACGACCTTATCCCTAAGTTAGGCGGCCACAGGGTTTCCAAAAAAATAAAAAATAAAAAAAAAAAATTTGGCGGCCACAGCAACCCCTCACTCGCCCCTCTTTTTCATACACAAAAACAAGACGCGCGCACGCACCAACGCAACACATATCCTCTCTCTCTCTCTCTCTCTCTCTCTCTCTGCTGTATCAATGGCTTCCGTATCTGCTCCAACCCCAAGTCCTCACAAGCTCAACTTTCCCAACCCCAAACCATACCCCTCCTCCGTCGCCAAAAGACCATTCCACCCTTCCTCCCATCCCCAAACCACCTCCTCCTCGAGGTTTCCCCATTCGTCCCTCTGCCGATGCCAGAAGACCCCTTCTTCCTCCTCCGACTCAACTCAGTGGAGATGGGACTCTGCGCTCCAGAACCTCATAAAAAGCGCCATCAAAAGCTTCGATTCTTACGTCAATTTTAAACCACAACCAGACGCCCAATCCGCATCGTTTCAGACCGACGACCCTGATTGGGACTGGGATCGCTGGCGCCGCCATTTCTTAGAGGTCGAACAACAAGAGCGCCTTGTCTCCCTTCTCAAGGTCTCTACTTGTACCACAATTCCTTCTCTCTCTCTGCCCCTCTCTCTCTCTCTCTCTCTATATATATATATGTATATGTGTATTTATATATTTTGAAGCGATGATGATTTTGCTTATTTATGTGAATTTTGTGTTTGAAACTTGAACAGTCGCAGTTGCGTCGGGCTGTATCTGCAGAGGACTTTGAGGATGCTGCGAGACTCAAGGTTGCAATTGCCGCTGCAGCTACAAACGACGTCGTTGGCAGAGTCATTTCTCATCTCAATGTATGTGCTTTTACCTCCCTTCACTTACTTTCTCTGTTTGCACTCTAATTTTGGTTTCACTTTCTGAAAAGAAATTTTGCTCGTTTTCAAATATCAGAGAGCTATACAGGAAGAACGATACCAGGACGCCGCATTTTTCCGAGATAATGCTGGTGCCGGATTGGTGAGTCAGTTCAACAAGGAAATGAGTTTATGATTACTAATGTGAAAATGTACCTGTGTTTCAGTTTGATGCATTTGGATTAAGTGTGTTTGGGTTGTTGAATTTCAATTGGGCATTGGTAAAACTGCGCTTGGTTTAATTATATGTGTGCTTCCGATTTTGGGTTCTAGGTGGGTTGGTGGGCTGGTCTTTCTGAAGATAAGAAGGATCCCCGTGGCATAATTATTCGAGTGACTGCGGAGCATGGAAGATATGTCGCAAGGAGTTACAGTCCCCGGTAAGTTGTTTGCTTTGTTTGTTTAATTTAGGGAGTACCTTTTGTTTTTTGTTGTAACCAAGACCAGCAGAGAATTGGTTTTTGGTAACACTAGCTTCTCAACCAATAAAAAGTAAGAGAAAGTTCAAAATTAATGGTTTATAGTTTCTTTATTTTGAATTGTAAGACCTAAAGGTTTAATGTGAAGCAGTAGGGAGAAGTATGGGGGTTGAGAAGACAAACAGTCGATGCATGTTAGCATAGGGGAATCCAAACTGACGAAGACTTTTGAAATTGATTTTCAGCATCTTATTCGTTTATTGTTCGTGAAGATTTATGAGGGTCTGGGATAACCCCTTTTGTCCTTTTCTTAAGTTAATGTGGGATGGCTAGTCAATGGTTTTGCCGACTTTTATCTATACCCATTTTAGATGCTAGTTTGTCCGAGTGGCTTTGCATTTGTTCTCGCCAAAAAAGAACAGGAGTCTAAAAACAAGGGATGCTACTGATTGGATCTGATAATACTAGTAGCAAGATACTGTTTTAAAAATTCCCCGTTTATATCCCTACTTATAAGAGGTTGCATTTGGTGCGATGGCAAGTGCCTTCGCCCATGAGCGGTAGGTCTCGGGTTCGAGACTTGGGAGCAGCCTCTCCATAAATGGGGGTAAGGCTAGCCGACACTCACCTCTCCCAGACCCTGCATAAAGCGGGAGCCTTGTGCACTGGGTACGACCTTTATATCCCTACTTATCACCAGTAATCTAAAAAGTGGTGTAGGCGGTGCTCCTCCGTGATTAACCCGAAATCGTCATTACATCAGCCAGGCTATTAGGCGGTGTAGGTGTTGAGAATATCACGTTTAAGAATGGGAAAAATAAAACAAACTCATTTTTTGTTAAATTGTATAAAATATATCCTCCATTGAGACACTGTATAAGATATATTTATGGAATACTTCTCATGTCTCATTTTTTGTTGTACTTTGGGTTTTGTTAAGACTCATATATTATTATGTAGTTTCCATTGAAAATTTTACTTTGGGCTTTAATTAATTTCTGCTGAATGGATTTTTCCCTTCTGCACACTACTGGTGCTTCCTGCAATATGTATTTTTTTTTTATTAACTTTCATCTTCTTCAGGCAGCTTGCTACTGCTGCAGCTGGTGTTCCACTCTTTGAGATTTATTTAACAGCAAATAAGAATGGTGAATACAGACAGCAGGTATCTTTGTCAATTATCATTTTTTAGTTTAATCTAATGCATCAATTACAACTTTCTAGTGGTTGAAATTTAAAATGGGCAGTAATAGGCTTGCATTTTCCAGTAAATGCTTGGGACTGTTTTGACTTAATTACTTTGCATGCCTTTGAAAAAGGTCAAGAACCATAGGAAAATAGAAAACTCTCTCTTTAATTATTGCTTCTCAAAACCTCCCCTTTCAAAATATTACATTAAAAAAAAAATTCGTTTAGGCAGCAAACCCTAAGAGAAACCTTTAATCTTCAATAATATAGTGAAACATAATGAAAGAAATATAAAAGAGGAAGTAATGTTCCACAACAAAAAGGGGTAGGATTTTTAAAGATATAAAAATCACACAAGATCCCAAAACAAATAATGGTAAGATGCCACTGAGTGTCCTTCGTCAAATAGACAGTTCTTATTTAGGTATTTTCTTTATTTAAAGAATCTGTTATCACATGCATCTGAAATCCAGAGTCGATGAAATCTTGAATTATGGAATTTTATCTTGCCAGATAGTCTGGCACCATAAGATGGTTTTTTTGACAAACTGAGTTTGGACCATTGATGAATTTGAATGTGCTGTCTAGATTCATAGGATGATATCGTTATGTTGCCGAACTATATATTCTTCAATATAGAAGAGGGATGGGCAAGCGTAGAGGTTTGACCAAAGCCAGTTTGGAGGTTCAATTAGAATGACATAATATACGCACATCAGTATTTTAATTGTAGTGTTGAATATTCAACTACGAAAATTTAGATTGTTGAATACTTTTTAAATTTTGTCTACTGAAATTTTTGAAAAATAAAATTCTGACTTTTATGACAGTTAACATTTGTTTTCCCAAAAAAATCTGTGTAAGGAGATGAGAGGAAGTGCTGATGATTTACTTGTGCACTGTCCACTAGCTATAGGTTATGGTCAAAATTATTCGGTGAGGCTGGGTGAGCTGTGTGGTTCCAGCAGGATGTTGCGCATTGTTGACTGATAACAAAGGGCCTTTTCCTTTTGGTGGTGGAATGAAGGGTAAAATCCTGTGAGGATGCAGCTTGTTGATGCACAAAACCGGAAGGTTTTGGAACAACGTAAATCCGACCGTGAATCTGCAAGAAAGTAAAGAACACAAGATGTATCGTGATTCATCCTAATGCTTGGGCTACGTCCACATTGATGTTGATATTGTTTCACTCTGAATGGTGAATATACAAGAAGGCTAGAGGCAGTATGCTCTCTAGCCTATTCTCTCCCCATAGCCTAAACCTTCACCTCTCTTAATGAGAAGAGTGAGGAGTCCTTTTATAGAATAAGGGCTCCTCACTTATTACATATTTGCCCCTTCATTTATTACATAATTACTGAGTCTCCCGAGTATTTATACGAGGTCTAAATACAGAGGCCCTAAGTATGGTACAAACAGTAGTCCCCCAAGTTTTCAGTCAAGAGAGTCTTTTGGCTGGAGACTTGAAATTCAGTCCATGTGTAGGCCAAAGTAACTAGATGTCGTCTAGAACTGATACTCGATATGAGGCGGTGCTCAATCTAGAAGTAGCACATGTTGCGAGGCTGCTCAGTTTGTGGCTTATGTTGCCTTGGTTGACTCTATAGAAACAAAAAACTTCAACAATAAGTTTTCTTGATTGTATTGAATGAATAATTCAGTTGTAAAGATGTGAATATATATAGCCTTAGCTGCCTTAGGCTAATTACAAGAATACCCTCAACTACCTTGACTAACTACAGTTACTAACAAAACTGATTACATTTAGCTTTAACAAACTATTTAACAGTAACTATATTTGATGACTTGTCATTCTCCCTAATAGGCTCGGCTTGTAGCATTAGAAGGTGAGGAGTCCTTTTTATAGAATAAAGGCTCGCTCCTCAATACATAAATGATGGGCTAGAGTTGATGCTCGTGGCGAGGCGGTTGCTTAGCAGGCGGCGGTGCTCTCTAATAATGGTGAGGGAGTCCTTTTTATAAAATAAGGGCTCGTTCCTCAATACATAAGTGATGGGTTAGAGTAGATGCTTATGGCGAGGTGGTTGCTCAGCAGGCGGCGATGCTCTCTAATGATGATGAGGGAGTCCCTTTTATAGAATAAGAGCTCGTTTCTCAATACATAAGTGATGGGTTAGGAGTGAGTGATGCTCGTAGCGAGGCGGTTGCTCAGCTGACGGCGATGCTCTCTAATGAAGGTGAGGGATTCCCTTTTATAGAATAAGGGTTCGCTCCTCAATACATAAATAATGGGTGCTCTCTAATGAAACTTTCGAAGCTGGAGCTCTTGTAAATGAAGCTTTCGAAGTTGAAGCTCTATAAATGAAGCTTTCGAAGTTGGAGCTCTGTAAATGAAGCTTTCGAAGCTAGAGTTTTGTAAATGAAGCTTTCGAAACTGATTGACATGAGTGATGCTCATGGATGTTGACATGAGTGATGCTCATAAGTGTTGACATGAGTGATGCTCATGAATGATGGTGATTGTCATGAGTGATGCTCATGTATGATTTTTTTGGAGTACTGGACGTACTTTTGATCACCTAATTGGTGATAATAGCGGCAGGCTGCTGAATAATTTTGGAGTACTGGACATACTTTTGATCACCTGGTTGGTGATAATAGCGGCAGACTGCCGGGTGAACCTTAAGTGGAGGGATGGAAATTGGAGTTTGAAGCCATAGGGTCTGGCTCTTTTGGGCATATGGGCGTTCACCCTCCACATAACATTCCAGCCCACTATTTTGGGCTCGCCGACATTTTGCCTTTTTATTTTTTATTTTTTTTGGCATGCTGCATTCTTTCTTTATTTATGATTACCCTTTGGTGGGGTTATACAGATGTCGCCATTATATACATGAATAATATAATAAAGATAAAAATTATTTATCTTTATAAGTCTTGTTTCAGTGGTATTGCAGAAGGTGGGTATGGCAGATGGTTGGATATTGGGATAACATGTGCAACTGGCAGTTGCGGGGGGCAGGGCCTGCTTAATGGGTCACACCCATAATTCCCTTCTCTGCATGCCATCACCACCGCAATTATGTCTGTTTCTTTTTATCTTCTGCTTTTGCTTTTGTTTCCCACTCCATTTCCTGCAACTTTCAAAACTGCAGGGGTTGGCAAAGCCCATCTGCACAGTTGAAGGGAATTTGAGCTTTTGCTTTTGCTTTTGCTTTTACTTTTTTCTTTTCCACCGCACCTCTTTGTCTTTCCACCTCCGGATATACTTTTTTTTTTCTTTTTTTCACCGTGAATCTGCACAACGCAAAAACCCCAGCAGCAGTCAACACTTTCAAGGAATTCAAACATGGCTTGCTGCTCCGCCCTCTGCTCCCCCAAATTCCTCCTCCGTCTCTCTACTTTCTCTCTCTACAACTCCTAACCAATCCTTTTACCCTTCAAACAGGGCGGATCACATGACGGACTATCGGATACCATCGACGATGAATCTATGGACAGACGACGACGCGTCCTTAATGGAGGCGTTTATGAGCTTATCTGATATGGCATCGTTTTGGGCGGCGTCGTCGTCCCAGCCCACACCTCAACCCACTCACGCTCCGCTCCAGCCGCAATCCTCGGCGTCCACCTCAGACTACCCCAAGGCCCCTGTTGCCAACCAATTCCAGCCGTCCGCCATGCCTTTCAACCAGGAAACCCTCATGCAGAGCCTCCAGGCCCTGATCGAAGGCGCGCGTGAAAGCTGGACCTACGCCATCTTCTGGCAGTCTTCTTATGACTACTCCAGCGTCGGTGCCGTTCTTGGATGGGGTGAAGGATTTTATAGAGACGAGCGGGACAAGGTTAAGGCCAACACCTCCCTCATCAGGCCTCTTCACCTCTTTTGGCACAGTTACAGTCAGCACCCCGTTCTCCATCGCCGCCTTCACCTGATCAAGCTTCGCGTTCCCCCATAAACTTCACCCTTCCTGCCAACACCTCCCTCTCTCCGCCGGTTATCCTCTGCCCCAAGTTGTAAAGAATCGCCTGGAAACTTCTGGAAGCTCTGTATTGTCGCTGGGAGAGTCCGTCTGTAAGGCAAGCCTGGTCGCTCTGCTCTCGGCTTCTCTGTTCGTAGCCAATCCTCCATTCGCCTTTAAGGGTGGGGGTCCGTACGGTGCGGAGGTGAAAAAAAAAAGTATGTCTGGAGGTGGAGAGACAGAGAGATGCGGTGGAAAAGAGAAAAGTAAAAGCAAAAGCAAAAGCTCAAATTCCCTTCAACTATGCAGATGGGCTCTGCCAACCTCTGCAGTTTTGAAAGTGGTAGGAAATGGAGTGAGAAACAAAAACAAAAGTAGAAGATAAAAAAGAAGCAAACATAATTGCGGTGGTGATGGCATGCAGAGAAGGGAATTATGGGCGTGACCTATTGAGCAGGCCCTGCCCCCCCCCCGGCAACTGCCAGCTGCACATGCTATCCCACTATCCAATCATCTTCCATACCCATCTTCTACAATACCACCGAAAAAAGACTTATGAAGATAAATATTTTTTATCTTTATTATATTATTCATGTATATAATGGCGACATCTGTATAACCCCACCTGAGGGTAATCATAAATAAAGAAAGAAGGCAGCATGCCAAAAAAAAAAAAAAAAGACAGGCAAAATGTCGGCGAGCCCAAAATAGTGGGCTGGAATGTTATGTGGAGGGTGAAGGCCTATATGCCCAAAAGAGCCAGGCTCTATGGCTTCATACTCCAATTTTCATCCCTCCACTTAAGGTTCACCCTCTATTATCCCCAACCAGGTGATCAAAAGTACGTCCAGTACTCCAAAATTATTCAGCAGCCTACCGCTATTATCACCAACTAGGTGATTAAAAGTACGTCCAACTAGGTGATTAAAAATATGTCCAGTACTCCAAAATTATTTGGCAGCTTGTTACTATTATCACCAACTAGGTGATCAAAAGTACGTCTAGTACTTCAAAAAAATCATACATGAGTATCACTCATGACAATCACCATCATACATGAGCATCATTCATGTCAATCATACATAAACATTCATAAGCATCACTCATGTCAACATCTATGAGCATCACTCATGTCAACATATATGAGCATCACTCATGTCAATCAACATAAACATTCATGTCAATCAGCTTCGAAAGCTTCATTTACAGAGCTCCAGCTTCGAAAGTTTCATTTACAAGAGCTTTAGCTTCAAAAGCTTCATTTACAAAGCTCCGACTTCAAAAGCTTCATTTACAAAAGCTCCAGCTTTAAAGCTTCACTTTCAAAGCTTCACCTACAATGCTTCAGTGCATGGTATACAAAGACCGCTTCCGAGCAACCGCCATTTCGGCCCCTACATGGTTTGAATTTGAAGTCTCCAGCCAACAGACTATTGACTGAAGACTTGGAGGACTACACTATGTACCATATATTGGGCTTCCACAACTGGGCCTCATGAAAAATACTTGAACTTAGCCCATTATTTATGTACTAAGGAGCGAACCCTTATTTTATAAAAGAGACTCGCTCACCTTCATTAGAGAGAGACTCTTAGCCCATCACTTATGTATTGAGGAGCAAACCCTTATTCTATAAAAGGGACTCCCTCACCTCCATTAGAGAGCATCGCCGCCAGCTGAGCAACCGCCCCGCCGCGAGCATCACTCCTAACCCATCACTTATGTATTGAGGAACGAGCCTTTATTCTATAAAAGGGACTTCCTCACTATCATTAGAGAGCATCGCCGCCTGCTGAGCAACCGCCTCGCTGCGAGCATCGACTCTAGCCCATCATTTATGTATTGAGGAGCGAGCCCTTATTCTATAAAAGGGACTTCCTCACCTTCAACGCCACAAGCTGAGCCAACCAAGGCAACATAAGCCACGAGCCGAGTAGGCTCGCAACATGTGCTACTTCTAATTGAGTATCATTTCACGTTGAGCACCGCCTCATATCGAGTATTAGTTCTAGACGACATCTAGTTACTTCGGCCCACACATGGACTGAATTTCAAGTATCCAGCCAAAAGATTTTATTGATTGAAGATTTGGGGAACTACTGTTAGTACCATATTATATTGGGCCTCGTTACTTAGGCTTCCAGACATTGAGCACATAATTTATGTAAACAGGGAGGAGCCCTTAGTCTATAAAAGGGTCTCCTTACCCTCACACTTAGGAGGTCTCATCCTCACATACAGATGCCACCAAGCTCACAAACAGAGAAACTCTCTCATACTCTCTCTTTCTCTGGGGGGGACTCCCCTTCACACTTGTAATCCATACAGAGAAATACAATCAACATCAATGTGGACGTAGCCCAAACATTGGGGTGAACCACGATCATCTTGTGTTCTTTACTTTCTTGCAGATTCACGGTCGGATTTACGTTGTTCCAAGACCTTCCGGTTTTGTGCATCAACATTTGAAATATGTAATAAGTGAGGAGCTTTTATTCTATAAAAGGACTTCTCACTCTCCTCATTAAGAGAGGTGAAGGTTTAGGCTATGGGGAGAGAATAGGCTAGAGAGCATACTGCCTCTAGCCTTCTTGTATATTCACCATTCAGAGTGAAACAATATCAACATCAGTGTGGACGTAGTCCAAACATTAGGGTGAATCACGATACATCTTGTGTTCTTTACTTTCTTGCAGATTCACGATCGGATTTACGTTGTTCCAAGACCTTCCGGTTTTGTTCATCAACACAGCTCTTGGTGGTAATTGGATCATTTGTTTGGAAAGGAATAGGACATTAGAGGATTATAAAGGTGTAGTGTGGAAGAACTATGGGGTACAGTTTGTGCTCCGAGTTGCCTATCAGTCTCTAGATACGAAAGAGGTTATTTTTCTTAACAACAATTTTGTTTAATGTTGGTTGAACTAACCAAACCGGTTTTGGGGGTTAGTTAAGGAAACTATACTTAGGGGTGAAATGAAGTGGCCAGTTGTTCTAGTTCCTGGACAATATATTTGTGTCGATCCAGTCTGGTTTTAATAAATAAGCAATGGCATTTGGTGTAAGTTAGTGAAAACTTAAATTATTCTTTGGTGTGAAATAGGATTGGAATAACAAATGATAATTTTGAAGTGGTATTTCATTGATTACTTATTGCTTGTCTAATGCACAAGTATGATATATCAATTTGTTGTATGCTTAGAAATGTGCAGCTAATGTACTTAATATTTCTATGCCATAAATTTCAGGCTGTGTATTTAAAGCAGGGAGGGGTGTTTCAGGATTCTTCACAAGTTAGCTCCAAATCATTGGATGCCAGTGGCAGCTTGAATCCCTTTGATTCAACTGAAGAAAAAGGTGATATATTTGTTGCAGATGGTGAAGATGCAGATGATGGCT
Source organism: Malus domestica (assembly GCF_042453785.1). Taxonomy (NCBI): domain Eukaryota; kingdom Viridiplantae; phylum Streptophyta; class Magnoliopsida; order Rosales; family Rosaceae; genus Malus; species Malus domestica. The sequence goes on from NC_091670.1 coordinate 7,194,195, forward strand.
CTGATCTTTCTGAGGACATCTCTGGTTTTCAAAGTTTCTTGAGAGATATAATTCCTAATGTGAAGGTCAAGGTTTTGAAAGTGACCTCACCAGGGAAGGTAGACAGGGATCTAATATCGAAAGTGATTGAACAGATTATTGAGGAAGATGATGAAGATAAAGATAGTGAAATAGAGAGTTTAGATGCTGAAGATGAAGAACAGGTTGAAGGTGACGAAGAGACAGATGTCATTGAACTGGATGCTGATCCTGGAATTATTCAAAATGCAGAACGACGTGAAATTGCTGTCAAAGTTGTTGTTGGTGGTCTTGGGCAGAGACTATCAAGCAAACCGCCTACTAAAAATTTGCTCCGAGTACCTGCTAAAATAGAGAAGAAGGGAAGTTTATCATTTTCCTTTACTGTTGAGAAAGATATTAACCAACAGAATTCCCGTGGAAAGGAACAGTCTTCTGTGGATAAAAAAGCTAAACTTGGAGGTCAACGAAGCATTGATAATGTTATGTTTGATCTCTCTAAGTTCATGGGTAAAGAGAAGATACCACAGAAGGTGGGCTGAATTTTCACTGTACAATTTGAACAGCCTGCAAATCCACCACTGTTTATACACTAAAAGTTCTTGCCATTCTATTTTATGTTTTGACTATCAGGTACTCAAAGATGTCGGCGAGTTAATAAATCTTGCTCTCAGCCAGGTTAACAACCATCAACCACTGTCAGGAACAACCACTTTCAATCGCATTGAAATGCGGGCTTCACCAGATCCTTTAAATGGTGATTTTTTTTCAAAATTATGTTTTATCTTTTCCACTTTTTGATGCTATAACGAGGAGGAAAGTGAGAGCACAAACCTGTTTCCCCAACCCAACACCGATCCTAAAATTTTTCCGTTTCTCCTTGTCCCACCATAAAGTGGCAAGAAGAAGAAAAAGAAGTTGATCCCTTGAGAATTGTGTATCTATAGACAGAGACATCATCCCTTGATCACTATCTTGGAATCCCAGCTATATTCATGCGACTCATATGTGCCTCTTTAATGGAGATCTCCACAACCATCTCCCAAGTAACACTTAATTTCCTTTCATCTAATGTCCCACCCTAATCTCTTTTTCCATCACTCTAGGTATATCCCAAATAAGCATATCGTCCTTTCCCCTCCTTATAATTTTGGGAAGTTTTTTGTACACAACTTTTTCTTACCAGAGGGTTGCTATTCTTTAAAAGGATTTATTGCCAAACTTGCTTGTATTATACTTTTATTAGTAGGAGCTTGTTAGTTTGTAGACTCTGAATTCAGTGGATTTATTATCTTTTGCACCTTTTGATTACCGAAATCTGGTTTCTGATCTCTCCCTCCGAAAAAAAAAAAAAGAGAGAAAAAAGTAATGTTTGATGCTGTGCAGAAGTTCTTATGGTTGATTACCCTGTTTTGTTTCTAGAATCCTTGATAAACTCTTCAGCTCACATAGGTTCATTTTATCAGGGATTTACATTGGTGCACATGGGCTCCACACCTCAGAAGTTATTCGCCTGAGACGTAAATTTGGTCAATGGAAAGAGGATGGAGGGACTGAAGAGCCTCTAAACCTTGAGTTTTATGAATATTTAGAAGCCTTAAAACTTACTGGGGATCCTTATGTACCTGCTGGCCAGGTAATTTATTTTTTTTATTATTTCTAGCTTCATAACATTATATTGAAATAAAACCTCATAAGGTATTTGTATTGAAAGAGGTCGCACTTGGTGCGATGGCAAGTGCCTTCGCCCATGAGCGGTAGGTCTCGGGTTCGAGACTTGGGAGCAGCCTCTCCATAAATGGGGGTAAGGCTAGCCGACATTTACCTCTCCCAGACCCTGCGTAAAGCGGGAGCCTTGTGCACTGGGTACGACGAGGGTATTTGTATTGAAACAAAACTTCGTAGGCTATTTTTCTTTCAGATACAAGTTGTTAAGACTTGGTTGACTGGAAACCACCTTAGTTACTCCAAAGCGCTCGTCTCAACTTTGGAATGAGCATTTGTGCTTAAGTTTTGCTTTTCATTGACTAGTTACCTAGTTTTTCTGAAACTTGGTCCCTTGTACCTTATCAATTGGTTTCTGCAGGTGGCATTTCGTGCAAAGATTGGGAAAGGATATCAGCTTCCTCATAAAGGGATTATACCAGAAGAATTTGGAGTGGTATATTCTTAGCTTGTTAGATAGAATTTTTTCTGATCACTTATTATTTTTCTTTATCTTCCGTCCACTTGGCATGTGTGTGTTTCCTTTCTTCAGAAGAGTTTCTTTTATTGATTTTTATTTGTTTTGGAAACTCAGGTTGCTCGATATAAAGGACAGGGGAGGCTTGCTGAGCCAGGGTTTCGCAATCCCCGATGGGTCGATGGTGAACTTGTTATTCTTGACGGGAAGGTTTTATACTTCTCTGCTTTATATATTTTCCTGTGTTTTTATTTCAGAAAGTACTCATTCAGTATCTCTAGAATGCATAGTGACTGTATGATATACCTTTATGAAACTGTTGCAGTACATTAAGGGTGGACCTGTTGTTGGATTTGTTTACTGGGCTCCCGAGTATCATTTCTTGGCGTTCTTCAATCGGTTGAGGCTTCAAGAGTAGCTTTCCATTGTACATAACATTGCAGTTGATAGATATTTTTGCGAAATTTTGTAGGGTAAGTTCTTTCTCATTAAAATTATTCATTCAAACTATTGATGTTTTAGGGTACTACCACAAATGTTGCTGTGTTTCCCTTTTCTCCTGAAAGTTGCTCGCATATATTGGAGTTCTCTAAATTCCAGTGGCAATTTTTTGCTACACAGCATCATTTTAATTTGAGTTGATAGTTAACTTTTGATACGTAATGTAATAAACCATAAGGTGGGTTGTCCGATATGATTATGGTGTACTTATCTGAAATTTTTAGTAATCATCTCAAAAGAGGGCCTTATTATAACCCTATCAACTATAACCAGCCATGCTCTTTGAAAGGTGGGACATTTTGGTGGTTTTCTTGTATGGACATCCGTCGTGCATTTGCTAATCATCGTTAGCAGGCTTTCCTGTGTGATTGTATTCCTATGTAATATGCGAATAACAAGTTATTTGAATACAACACCAGCATGATAGTTGTTGCATTCCCCTCTGATGAAGGTTTCCTTTCTTGTCTCTTGTGTTATGCAGTTTAGAAGATATCTACTACATGTCTACTGGTGCACTTGCAAGCATGTTAGCTCAAAAGCAACCGCGCTGAAGCTTTGGAATGGAATAGAATAGAATAGATAGCTCAAAAGCAACGTCGCAACGTTTTGGATCTATGTGCAATTGCACCTTTCGCTCCTCCTAAGCGGCCTCTGAACGACACATATCAAGTACATTCTGCGTACTTCTCTAACTTATTCGGATGAGCACAAGCGCATGCTTAAAAAACACACACGCATGTATATATTCCATTTAGCTCAAGTAATACTCCTCCATTTAGAGACCCATGGATTTTTTAGCTGCAGCCAAACACAAATGGCTTGCTGTTTTGGCTCCTCCTTCTTTTACCATGCATGCATCAGTTCCTGCCAAAGCTTAAAAAGATTATTCTCATGTTAAGGCGTACGACTTAAGCTTGCACGCAAGAAGTCTTTTGTTGAACTGTGCGTGCTATCTAAATTAGGACAAATTAGATATATCGTTCGTTCATATATACCTAGTTAATATCTAATATCACATATGCATGCCTTTCCCCCATACCGTAAACCAAATATTGTATCTTAGATTCAATGGGATTCAAGAAACCATTCTTCGAAACATGGACAAGAGTTTTCTTATAGCGATTAGATTACATACACCTAGTTCGACCACCCCTCCTTATTTTCTCCGCTAACCAATCTCTTTTTTATAAATCTTATGTCATTAACGATTGACCAGCACAGAAGCATTGTGTAGAGACATGTTATGCCTGATTTACCTGAGGATGAGTGTTTCTGGCAACCTGAAGAGGATCATCAAATGTGGCGTAGGCGCACGAATAAACGACTGCATTCCCCAAAGGAGTAAAAAACGGCGGTTTCATGCTGATAAAATCAGAGGTTGGGGTAGGCAGCTTGTGTCGGGGTCCGTAAGGATGAACCCATGCCAAACAAACAAACAAACATTAGAGCAACTCCACCTATGGAGCCCTCTCCCCTGGTAATCCACTATTCAATCTACCTTATTGAACAGTAACTGCCTTAAATGAATAGTAACTACCATTAATGAACAGTAATTGCCATTTACATCTCCACCCTTGGAACCCTCCCCCTGGCAATAAGTAATTAAAATAATAGTTTTTTTTGTTTGTTTAAATAATAAAAAATTGCAAAAGCTCTCTCTCTCTCTCTCTCTCTCTCTCTCTAACACAAAAAAAATAAAAAATTGCAAAGCCCTCGGGTCACAGGCCCATCAACTCCCCACCCCCACTTCGCTCGGGATCCCACCGTCGCTCGGCCTCTACACGGCTGGACCTCTCTCCACTGGGCCTCCGGCCCCTTCTTCTCCACTATCCCCCGAGCAACCCACATGGGTGGAGTTGCTCTAAGGCAGGCAGCAGTTGGGACCATGAAATAAAAAGAAGAGAACCGTTGTTCCCTAGAGCTATATATTAAGAGCAACTCCACCCATAGAGCCCTTCCCCCTGGCAATCCACTATTGAATCCACCTTATTGAACAGTAACTGCCTTGAATGAATAGCAACTGCCATTAATAAACAGTAATTGCCATTTGCATCTCCACCCTTGGAGCCCTCCCCCTGGCAATAGGCAATAAAATATTAGTTTTTTTTTTGTTTAAATAATACAAAATAAAATTATTTGTAATTTTGATAAGATTTTTTAAATCGTTATCGTTGCGCCACATGTCATTTTATAAATAAATAAAATTAATTATTTAGCGATGAATTTCGATAAGAAGTGGTATTTATAGAAAAGTAAAAACAATTTTTTACAAATTTTTTTCAGATTTTTTACAATTTGTTCGGATTTTTTCCATTTTTTAAAAAAATTTATTCAAATAATTAATCTCTACCGTTGGATTTAAATTTTTTTGAATTCCAACACTCCAGATTGTGCCACGTGTCACAACGGTAACTTTTCTTAATTTTAAAACTATTTTTTCTTTATTTATAAAGCATATTAATATGGACCGTTGATCTCAAATCGAACGGTTGATATTAAAGAAGTTTTTTTTTATTTTTTTTACCGTTGAGATCCAACTGTCTAAATGAAGGAGCCGTTGAGATCGAACGGACCGTGGGAAGCCACGTGGCTTCCCAACGGTAACTGAGACAGCTGTTGCAAGTGGGCTGATTTTCTGAAAAGCTGTCGGGCGACGCGCCCCCACGCGCGAGTGGGGTGCACGCGCCTGACAGAAAAAAATAAAAAAAAGGCTTGGAGCTCGGGCTCCGGGGCTGTCACAAATTGACAGGCCCCCTGCTCAGGCCTTCTCCACGAGCTCGGGCTCTTCAAGGCTGGAGGTGATTCACAGGGCCTCGGGCCCTTTCTTCTCCCCTGTCCCCCGGGCTTCTTGCACGGCTGGACTTGCTCTTACAAAAAGGGGTGTGTGGGTCAGCTGCGCAAGTGCACAATCCCCAACACGACAGTCTTGGGTCCGCGTTTGTGAATAACATGATGGTGATTATAAGAGGATGAAATGCTTTGTGAATCTTTTTGGCCATTGAAAAAGTAGATTACCATGACGAAGTCACCAATAGGTCACATTTTAAGAAAAAGAGAGAAAATATTTTTAACCCTTAAAAATACACAAATATTAGTTTTTAAAGAAAATTTAAAACGTAGCTAAAAACTCATACCAATTGACCAAAGTACCCACAAAATTGAAAATCAAACACCAAAAGAGAGGAGTTTTTTTTTTTTTTTTTTTTGGTTGGGTAAACTATGGGGGTAAGGCTAGCCGACATTCACCTCTCCCAGACCCTGTGTAAAGCGGGAGCCTTGTGCACTGGGTACGACCTTTTTTGTTGTTGGGTAAAATGCGGTTTGACTTCCTAACTATTATCTAGTTGAAATTGACTCCTTAAACTATTTTTTTGGTAAATTAACTCTTTGAACCATTAAAAATTAGTCAATTAACCCATTGCAATTAGATTGTGGAATCAATTATGTCAAATTATTTCATCATTAATTGTTACTTGTCAGCTATAACTACTAATAAAAGTTTAACACATGAACACAAAATAATTCAAAAATATATAGCATAATGAGAAAACATAAAAAAACCAAATGTTTACATAACGGACCATCTCACATTGTCATTACACATTATTTTACTTTTACATGTCATAATTACATTGTTGGTTATAGTTAAGTAAAAATTGATGAAAGAATGACTAACTTTCCCTTAAATTTGACGAAAAAAGTAGGTGGAACCGACAAAGTAATTTAGGAATAAACTTTAATTGGAGGGTACTGTTCACTTTAAATGAGTTTTTTTTTAATAGGGTTTGATTCTTGGAAACTTTAACAAAAAGCCTCTGTACTATTCATTTTACCATTTATTTTATTATTTTTGTTAAAAGTTAAAGTTTCCAAATCATTTTAATTAATTTCCTTCCATTTTTTCCTTACGGAAAAAATCAAAAGAGGAGCATGATGATTGAGAGGCATTCGTTTTAATAGAAATTGAGCCAATTAAATTGTCAGAATTGAAAAACCTACAACCAAGGCGATGATGAAAATTTCACAAAACTATAAAATCTGTAAATTAATTAATGGTTTACTGAAAATTCGTAAAATTTTTCTAACAGTGTTCTTCAAGTATTCGTTCTGATGGGAATTTAGCCCAAGTTTCTGCAACCCAACACCAAAGACTCCGGCCTCTTGGGGAGACGAGAGTAAGTGACAGAAAGAGAGAGAAGCTAGAGAGAGAAAATCATCTTCTGATTCTAGAGAGAGAAAAACCGCAGCGCAGGTATGTATATTTAGAGAGAGAAAGAGAAAGATAGAGAGATAGAGAGAGAGAGAGAGAGAGAGAGGTTGTGTGAGCGAAACCGAAACTATTTCTAGTGGGAGAGAGTATTATGGGAAGCACCTTTTTCTCTCTACCAGCGAAGCGTTCCCTATCGACGACAATGTCTTCTGATTCCAACCCCAACTTCGAAAAGGGACCCTCCAAGCGCTCCAGGCCCCCTCCTCCCCTCAGCGTCCCTCCCGCCCACGTCGCCTTCCGCATGCTCTGCCACGCCTCGCGCATCGGCGGCGTCATCGGAAAGTCCGGTAGCGTGATCAAGCAGCTCCAGCAAGCCACCGGAGCCAAGATCCGAATCGAAGAACCCCATGTCGAATCCCCTGACCGGGTCGTCGTGGTTATCGCTCCTAGCAAAATCGGCTCCAAGATTTGGCTGAGAACTCCAGTTCTAAACAATGTCTATAACGGTGGCGGCGGTGGTTTTGAAGAGGAGATTGAGGTTTCCAAGGCGCAGGAGGCGCTTCTGAGAGTGTTCGAGAGGATTCTGGAAGTTGCGGCGGAGACGGGGGCGATTGCGGCGGGGGTTGGGGTGGTTTCGTGCCGGGTTTTGGCGGAGGCGGCGCAGGTCGGGTCAGTGATAGGGAAGGGGGGGAAGGTGGTAGAGAAGATTAGGAAAGAAACTGGGTGTAAAATTAGGGTTTTGAATGAGAAGCTACCTGCTTGTGCTGCTGCCACTGACGAGATGATCGAGGTAAAGGTTGTGTCTTTGCTTTTCTGAAATGGGAATTGAGTTTTAGGTTTTAGTTAGTCGGATTGTTTGTGGTTGAGTGACTCCTGCATTGTTTTGGTATTGATATTTGTGTATGATGTGGTGAATTAGTCCCATTTACTATGGACTCTCGAACTTAATTTGTAAATTCTGTTTAGGGTTATGTGGAAATCGAAACTTGTTGGTGCACTCGGTGTATGTATATGCGACTGAACTAGTAGGTTAGGAAAGGTGTAGTTTAGCTTTGCTTGACTTTGTTGCCATTAGGACCAAAACTTTGAGTAAGATAGTGTGTATGGCAGTCTGTAGCTATGCTGAATTTCAAGAGTTATTTGTGGTTTCGGGTTTTTTTCGCATGTTTTCAATGACATATACAAATAGAAATGAACTGTATCTGGGCTAAGACAGCAATAGAATACTAACTGAGCTGAAGGTTTACATACCAAGAAGATAGCAAGTAGAATACTGACGAAACATTGTTAGAGACAAGGGAAACACTCTTGATTTAGGTAATGTAATTTCTGGAAATAAAAGTTTTCAATTGGATATTGACAATTATGATGCTAATTTGGAACCAATGTGATAGGATGTGATAACACAAGCGGATTCTACATATATCAGTGATGAGGGAGGTGGATACTTATGTACGATTACTTTTAGAATGTTCCAAGATTTATCATGTCTGCTCTGCTTATAATTAGGATTTTAATGACTGTTTATCAAAATGAATGAAATCTATAGGGGGTTATAAATGGTAACAATATCTGTAAGTTACTGATACAAAGGCTGGCAGTTGTAGATCTGCTAAGTTGGGTTAGTTGGGCGTGTGCCATTTGCATACTTAATTTTGACCTCAACCATAGCCCGTTGACTGGATTGAATTAGGTACCAAATAGGTGGAATGAACTTGGTAGTTGTTAAAGGCCATCATTTTTTTTCAGGATCTTCTTACATATGTACTATTTATGTAGCTTAACTTCTGACTTCACTTGCCTGAGAACTAGTCCAGTTCTAAACAATCGGCTACGAGATTTGGCTGAGAACTCCAGTTCTAAACAATGTCTATAATGGTGGGGGCGGTGGTTTTGAAGAGGAGATTGAGGTTTCCAAGGTGCAGGAGGCGCTTCTGAGAGTGTTTGAGAGGATTCTGGAAGTTGCGGTGGAGACGGGGGCGATTGCGGCGGGGGGTGGGTTGGTGTTGTGCCAGTTTTTGGCGGAGGCGGCGCAGGTCGGGTCAGTATTAGGGAAAACCGGGGGGGGGGGGGGGAAGGGGGAAGGTGGTAGAGAAGATTAGGAAAGAAACTGGGTGTAAAATTAGGGTTTTGAATGAGAAGTTACCTGCTTGTGCTGCTGCCACAGACGAGATGATCGAGGTAAAGGTTGTGTCTTTGATTTTCTGAAATGGGAATTGAGTTTTAGGTTTTAGTTAGTCGGATTGTTTGTGATTGAGTGACTCCTGCATTGTTTTGGTATTGATATTTATGTATGATGTGGTGAATTAGTCCCATTTACTATGGACTCTCGAACTTGATTTGTAAATTCTGTTTAGGGTTATGTGGAAATAGAAACTTGTTGGTGCACTCGGTGTATGTATATGCGACTGAACTAGTAGGTTAGGAAAGGTGTAGTTTAGTTTTGCTTGACTTTGTTGCCAATAGGACCAAAACATTGAGTAAGATAGTATGGCAGCCTGTAGCTAAAAATTCTGAATTTCAAAAGTTGTTTGTGGTTTCGGGTTCTTTCGCATGTTTTCAGTGACATACAAATAGAAATGAACTGTATCTGGGCTAATTGTTTTGAAGTAGGGCTTGATACCAAGAAGACAGCAATAGAATACTAACTGAGCTGAAGGTTTACTTACCAAGAAGATAGCAAGTAGAATACTGACGAATCATTGTTAGAGACAAGGGAAAAACTAGAATATCTGTTTTGTCATCCAAAGTGGTACGAAGAGCTTGATTTAGGTAATGTAATTTCTGGAAATAAAAGTTTTCTATTGGATATTGACAATTATGATGCTAATTTGGAACCAATGTGATAGGATGTGATAACACAAGCGGAGTCTACATATATCAGTGATGAGGGGGGTGGATACTTATGTACGATTACTTTTAGAATGTTCCAAGGTTTATCATGTCTGCTCTGCTTATAATTAGGATTTTAATGACTGTTTATCAAAATGAATGAAATCTATAGGGGGTTATAAATGGTAACAATATCTGTAAGTTACTGATACAAAGGCTGGCAGTTGTAGATCTGCTAAGTTGGGTTAGTTGGGCGTGTGCCATTTGCATACTTAATTTTGACCTCAACCATAGCCCGTTGACTGGATTGTATTGGGTACCAAATAGGCGGAATGAACTTGGTAGTTGTTAAAGGCCATCATTTTTTTCAGGATCTTCTTACATATGTACTATTTATGTAGCTTAACTTCTGACTTCACTTGCCTTTAAGGTTTGTTGTAACAGAAAATAGAAACAGAATATTCCTTTCTGTTGTGTTATACTAATGCTTCTAGTTCTTGATTGTCTGTTTGCCTCCACTTTAGCATATCTTACTAATTAAAAAGAACATCATACTTTTTTTTCTTCCCCGGAAATTGATTCAGTGGTGTGGCAGATAGAAGGGGATATTTTGGCTGTAAAGAAAGCACTTATTGCTGTTTCTGGCTGTCTTCAAGAATGTCCACCAGTTGACAAGACAAGGATGAGTGTAAGCAGGCCTGAGGCAGTTCCTCGTGAGACTCTACCTGATCTGCGTTTAGATCATCTTTCACAGAGGAACTCAATGCTTAATTTGCCAAGCAACTCCATGAGTTATGTTTCAGGAGTTCATCCATCATCAAGAGAGGCTGAAAGGATCCCCACACTTGAGACAAAACAACAGGAAGTTTCTTTCAGGATTCTTTGTGCCAATGATAGGATTGGTGGTGTAATTGGAAGGGGGGGTTCCATTGTTAGGGCTCTTCAAAATGAGACAGGTGCTGCAATAAGTGTTGCTGCCTCTGTGGCTGAGTGCGATGAACGATTAATTACTGTTTCTGCATCGGAGGTTTGTCATTCTGTCTTTTTTCTTTTCTTTTTCCTTTTTTTAATACCTATATTTTCTTATATCTGCTTCATATTCTATAGAATCCTGAATCAAGGTACTCGCCAGCACAAAAGGCTGCTGTTCTTGTCTTCTCAAGGTCCGTAGAGGCAGGCATTGAAAAGGGGCGAGACTCAAGCTCAAATAAAGGGTCACCCCTTACTGCACGGCTTGTAGTTTCATCAAACCAAGTTGGTTGTTTGCTGGGAAAAGGGGGTGTAATAGTTTCAGAGATCCGGAAGGCAACTGGCACTGGTATACGAATAGTAGGGGGTGACCAGGTCCCCAAGTGTGCCTTAGAGAATGATGAAGTTGTACAGGTGTGGTGTTATCGCATTCTTTAAGGAAGGCATAATAATTGGATTTTGTTTTGGTCCTATTGGTGAAATTCGTTATATTTGAAGTTGATGATATGAACTTGCAAGTTTCTCATATATTTATCATTTGTTTCCCAGATTTCAGGGGATTTTTCAAATGTGCAAGATGCTTTGTACAATATTACTGGTAGGTTACGAGATAACCTTTTCTCCAGCACAGTAAGTAATCCTGGAAGAAGGAGCAATTCATCCATGTTAACCGATACAAGTCCTTATGGAAGACTCAAGGATCCGAATCCTATTGGATATCAGCCATCATCATCGGTTGGTATTACTTGTGGTCTGAGCCGTCATTCAACACTAATTCAAAATATGGATCATCTTGGTCTTTCCCATAGTTTAGATCATCCTTCCCCACCAAGACCATGGGCATCACAGGTAAGTCTCTCACATGGTCTCAACTGTTTTTTTTTTTTTTTTTTTTTTTTAATATATTTTAGTTGATTTATGGATTATATTGCAGATGTCAGCTTTCACAGATGTTGGAAGGGGTCTGACTTCTTTAAAAAGTGGCACAGATATTGGCAGGTTAGAAAATTATGAGATTGGGCTAAGCCGCTAAGCTATACATGGGTATGAATATCAAATGAATGCTGTCTTGAAAGCATGAGTAAATAGCTTCAGACCACGAGATCTGAGCTGCTTGGTGTGAACAAAGTTGTTAGATAGGAGGTCATCTCATTATGATTTTCCTGGCTTGAGTTACGATTTAGTGGGCTGTATCTGAATTTATGGATACGAATTGAAACTGAAATTTGTATAATATATTGGATTAAATTTGGCTAGTAGTTAAATCAGACATTGTTAGTAATTTCCTTTCTCTTGCAGTTAACGTCAACCAATGATATTAGGCATTAAAAACATTTATATCTAGATTCACATTTCACCACTTTCTAGGAACTTGACCGCTCATGCTAGTTGATTGTCACGCACAGCATTTTTTCATAATTAATTGAAATACCCTTGACCGTCGCCTAAAAGTAATCATAGACTAGCTACCTCTCTATTATTCCATATCACACCTCAGTTTGTCACTTAATTGAAACACCCACCTCATTCGGTTTCAAACGGATACTGAAAATTCGTGCAATTATGTACTTAAAGTTTCTAATGGGATGCACCTTCCATTTTTTTTAATTTTTGTTTCTTAAACTCTGTCCTTCTGTAATAGCAGCGGGAGCAAATCTGCCATTGTGACAAATACAACTGTAGAGATCATAGTTCCTGAAAATGTTATTGGCTCTGTGTATGGAGAGAATGGTGCCAATTTGGCTCGTCTGAGACAGGTATATGTCATAACTTTTGCAGCAGTATTGCTTCTGTGGTTTTGTTTTAAGGAAACTGTGCTCTTCGTATGTGCCTAGCAAGCACCCTTCTTTATCAAGTTTCTTGCTTGCTGGATTTCAAACCTTAAGATAACCACTTTGGCTCTATTATATTTTGAGGGCTTCCCATGACTACTAAATTTCTAATCGGTATTTTATTACTGATAAGGAATTGTGCAAAATTTAAGAGCACATTGAAGTGGCTGGGAAGACCACAATTATGTTGCCATATAATAGTTGTTTTTGCTTGGGCGAAGGGGCCTTGTTATAAGATGCTTGGGCAAATGCCATCATGAACTTCAAGGATATCACAGTTGCATACTGTTTCAAACTTCACAGATGTCTCTGTTTATACATCAACTTAAACTTATCTTTTGTATTTTTCTCCTTATTTTTCCCTGTGCAATCAGATTTCTAGTGCCAAGGTCATAGTGCATGAGCCCCGTCCTGGAACAACTGACAGGATTATTGTCATATCTGGGACACCTGATGAAACCCAGGCAGCACAGAGCCTTCTACATGCATTCATTCTTACTGGACCATCATGACAAATAGTTTGTCTGTGAGACATGTTTGCAGGAGGAGATTCCAGCAGGTTGTTTGGTAACCAATTGGGTTTTGATTTTGTCAAATACTGTACGCTAGGTAGGAAGATTCATCCTTCAGGGTTCCTTTTTAACGCCGATCCGGAGCTAAGCGACGTAAATTTTGCTCTATCGGCTTTGTCATTATGTTGAATGGAGAAGAGTCCTGCCATGATTTACTATGTATTCTTCAGAAACAATGTGGAAAGAGTTTGACAAAGAGAGCCTTTGCCTGGTTACCTCCGTCTTTTAAAGAATTAATCTTTTTTGCTCCATGTAAATTTTATTGTAATGTGGCACTTCAGAAAGAGAAAAAAAAATGTGTTTCAATTACTCTGTGAAAGTTAACAAGGTGATGTGTTGATGTCTATAATTCCTCTCTTTAATTTAGATGACAGTGGAATTAAGCGTTAATGAGTAGGGTTTTGTTTGGGTAAAAGCATGTGAACGTGAGTTAGGTCAGTTATCTAGGGCAATGCTCATACGCAGGCACATGAGTTCAAGTTCTCTTTCTCGTAAACTAGTGTAGATTACAATATTGTTTTGCCCGTGCCCGCACTTTTTTCATTTTTCTTCTTGGGGAGAGGTAGGACGGGTTCGAAGGCACAACAAATAAAACAAACTACATTAGAGGATCAAGAGAGGTTTATGCCTAGGCTAAGGCCTTTCACAATAGGCCAGAAAAAGTGAGAGTGATACCAATATATTGAACTCATACTAATGTAATAGTGTGTTAAAGAAATTAAACTCAAGATGCTTGATTCCTATCTATAGTTATCACATTCGCCTGAACCACCGTGAAAGGCCTAAAATATGATCCATATGGTTTTAGGATCTAGAGAGGATGGCCTTGGAGTCTTATTAGACCCTTCTACTCTTTCGTTTCTGTTAGCTCAACTTATTGAAATGAACACTGTCACATTAAATTACTGGAAGTATACAAGTAAATGGAGGCAACTCAACAGGCAAGTACGGGTTTCTCAAAAGTATTTTACAGTCTCCTTCACACAGACAATACATGAAATTGAAACAGGTGCTTGATACTTCTAACTTGTCCCGACTGGCACTGCAGTAGTTGCCTCTGCCGCTGCTGCCGGTTTTGGTTTGAGTATGATCTCTACATTGTCATGGACACCCTGCAGTAGTAGCTCACCATCATATGTGAGAAATTTCCGCCTTTTTGCTGCCCTTAGCGTCCCAACCAACGCTTCGAATATGTTTGCACATCTATCATCATTAAATAGCACCCCAAATGTGACCTACAGAAATAGCACCCCAAATGTTCATACATTGTAGGAAACACAAAGATGATTTACACAAACATTGAAGCTTAAGGTACACGAGTAAAAGGTCGTTCAAAATATTTATAATCTTGTTGTGGTGTGTGTTTGTGTCAAAGTTTTGTACTCTTTGAGGCCATTGAACTGACATACCCCGAACAGCAGAGTAGATAACAGAAACCTGAAGAAATCTGACATTCTGAATTAGCTGAATTGACAGACGATGATTTTACAACATATCAAACACCAGCTAATTTAATTATCATGAAAGTGCATCAGCTATAATTGCTTCATTCAATCCGGACGAGGTCTGTTTCTTTCTCTGTCCCTCTCAGGGGACAAATGGGAAGAAAATTGCAGTTTTCCGACACGAGGGATGCAGAATGAAGAGAATTTGTAACCTAACATATGCTCATCTGTCATAGTTTTTCAACTTATAATGGAGTTATCATCCTATGAACTCTGTATTTACCCAATTTTCACTTACCATCTGAAAGGATCATATACATTTACAAACTTGAATCAAAAGAAGCAAACATCTTGAGACGAATCATGGAAAAATGCGTAAAAATACAAGTAAATCTTATCAAAGCCCAGAAACAATCCGGTCAAGCAAATCTGATGAGCAATAGTAGTACCTGCACGAATTAAGTACCGATCGTTTCGAGTTTTTTCGGCAATTATATCTTTTGATGAATGATAAATTACTCGGCCAAGATCAATCACACCAGCAGAAACTTGTAAACAAGTAGGCATATTACAGATCCAGCATTGACATGGCCCAACAATTTCTAGATCCAAACAGTGAAATCAATACTTGTAATTCGAATTCTAGAGCAGCATTACAATTGCAATTACATATTAACAGTAAGAAAAAGGAAGAGGAGAGGTGGAAAGAGTGGGATTGGATTGCATGATGGTGTTTGTGTGTGAGCGTTGTTACCTTGTAAGAACCATCGTCTTGGAGCTTGCCGAGCCTTTGGATTTCTTCTCTGAGACGCTCGACCTCTTCTTCTACATTCATGGCTGATGATTTGATGGCTTCACTTCTGCAATCCTCCTTGTCTGTGTTACCTGCGTTGGGTGTGGAAAAAGACTCAAGACCGGACCACAACCCCCAGTTGCTCTATCTCTAGCCTCGGATAACGTAAAAATAAAGTTGCTATCCATGTACTTTTTCTCAAATTTTAACCGTCGTATCAAATCTCTACTGTAAAAATGATGTGTGAAAATAACCATCCAAAAGAAATTTGGGATAATAACAAAAACACATCATTATTTAGTTTCTCATACCTTTGTTTAATATCTTTTGGTCGAAAAACTAGACTGATAACCCAAACAAAGCTATTCAATAATATATCTAAACCGGAACATTCCAAGTTGATCATCATGAACAAAACTAAATTAACGAGAATGAGAATTATCAAAGTAAAACTGGTCTAGATCTATACCCTTGTTTAACATTATTTGATATTTTTGTGTGATTTATTCAAGAAAAAATTGCCTAGATGAGCAAATTTTGGGCTACATTTCATGTTGGGACAACATTTATTATACTTATACTAAAACCCAACACAAAATTACTGTTCATTAACAGTAAACAGACTAAAACGCCCCTCAAGTTAGTTTTCAGGCAATAATTTTTTCCTGTTATAAATATATCAAAGTTAGGGAGATAACCTTTTTAGATAGATGCGAAACAGATGTAAAATATCACATTGTAATTAAAACACAATAGATGATCTTATTGAACTTTCCTTCTTTCTGATGTATTCTCTCTGTATGTTTTAACATCAGTTGAGTGCTCTATTTATAGAGCGAATCCATACGTATAAATTCTTAAGGTTTGAAACTTACAACTCATGATTTTGAAAATGTAACATCTTTGTTTCCAAAGTCTTCATCATATTTGTGTGGGTGTTGACAAACAAAACTTATGTGGGCATTCATCAAATAACCGATGGTTTCATCAGCTAATGTTTTCAACTGCCAATAGTGACTGCCAACTGCCAATGGTTTCAACATTTCCTACATTTTAAGGCTTTGTATGAAAGATTATATACACCAACTAAAACCCCTATTTTTTCCTACTTTGAATGAATGAAACATGCCATTTCAAAATGAGTGCGGTGGATTGATATTGCCATAAAAAAACGTTGACTCATTTTGATGACTTATTTTGATGAGATTTATAATGTTGTCTGTCATGTTACAAGTTTTGGGTCTCTTTTTTTTTTTTAATTTTTTATCGGTTTTGTCTGTTCAAAGTTGAATTAAATTATTCTAAAATGTATAAATTTGGCAATTATATTCATGGGGCCTCAATTTTCTTTATGCTGTTACCATAAACGGATATATAATATATCCGTTTCCTTTTGGGTGTTTTATTGAACAACTTGTTTTTTATGTTATATTTGCAAGTTTTCTGTTTGTTTAAATTTTGTTTTTGTAATATAGGGAGTTTTGTTTATCTGTTTACCGTATCCTTTTCAATTTTTTCATGTTTTGTTGATCATAATTTCCAGTGCCGCATTGTATTCCAATGTAGAATGTTGAGCCTTTATATAAATTTAGCTATGAACGTGCTGTGAACATGGACAATCTTATAAAACTTAGTGATCTAATGGTCGATCACTCTCTTGGTTCCAATCAAGGTTAGTGTTTTTTTTATATTAATTCTATAAAAGTATTGGCTTTGGTAAAGTAAATATTTGTTTTGTATTGTCCACACTTCTGTTTAAGTTCTTTTTTAGTGATGGTTTAGCGAATTTCTTATTACTTTCTTGTAGGTTACATGCCTATGGTTTATACGAAGTAAGAATTTTTGGTGATAGGAATTGCCAGCTATCTACAATACTAAAAATCCAATGTAATAGATTGATCGTATTTTGATTTATATTGATTTCATATTGTTCTGCAGTTTTCTGCACTTTTGAATCATGTGTACAAATCACCATACTATCACAAACATGTTTGAAAAGAGATGCTCAAGTAGTTAGCCTGTTGTTGATACAAAAAGGAACCCACCTCAAACAGGCTCAGGTAAATTGAAAAAATCCATCGTTCTCATTTATTAATTTGATTTATGAATCTTAATTGCCTTTTAAACTCTTTAAATTTATTGAAAAGATGATTGTTTTTTATTTGGCAATAATTTACATTGTAAAAAGCAAATTTTGTTCTTAAATTTGTAATTCTTAACCAACTAACATCATTCTACTTAGCTCATTGCTGCAATTGGAAATTTTGCTGTTTGTGGACAGTTGTTTGTCTTTGTACTGCAACAACCGAACAAATCAAATTTACATCGTAAAATTGCTTGATCACTCTGTTATAATATTGAACCCATTTCAATTTCATACCAACCGGATCCTAATTTGTTCAATTTCTTTTCATCAGGCAATTGAGTGTGGTTGGTTGCTATTATCTTTGAGGTGAGATAAAGTTTTGTCTCTGTAGATATATATGTATCTTAACAGGAACTATGGGGGTTGTTACCATTTTTTTTCTCTAAATTTTTTGTTTTTTTTCAACTGCTTCTCAAGAATTTAAGGGCCTGTTTGATATTTGATTTGGATCCAATGTTTTAACTCAAAAACAAGTTTGAGTCACAAATTTAAAATCTTTGTTTGGTAGTGGATTTGAATACAATTCTTAAAACCATAACTAAAAAATATCTGAAAACAAGGGCTATTGGTTGAAAACACAAAAAGTGTTTTTTTAGAGTTTTTATTTTATGGATTATCACTCTCGTCTCTCTCCCTCTCTATCCTCTCTCCCATTCGATGTACTCCCTTCCCTTTTGCCTCTTCAATCTTCTTTTCTCTATTGCTTTTCCAATCCTTTCCCGCTTATATCCACCATAGCCACCACCTCTATCCTTCTTCCTTCAGCCAAGACAAATCGATCTCTCCGCCTTTTCAATCCTCACTTCTATATTGCCTATTCAATATTATCTCTTCTCACTTGCATCCACCATAGCCACCACATCTTCCCTATGGTCATTGGATCTCAGGTTTGAGACCGCCAACATGATTAGCCTCTGTCAGCTCGAGTTTGGAGTAAGGAGTTGGTAAATAGCCAAAGGAGTCGCCGCTAGGGAAGTGAGGGATGCGGTGGTTGGGTAATTGCTTAGGCTGGGCATTTGACTTTTTCTGTTTGGATTAGTTTTGAGAAATTGCATACCAAACAAAGTTTTGAATTAAAATTTTTTAAATCAAAACATGTGTTTTTAGAAAAAATTAAAATTTTGAGTTTCGTTCTCAAGTTTGATACCAAACAGGCCCTAATCCTTTTTGTCTCTATTGATATTGCAGGTGTCCGGCTTGTAGAAGTTACAAGGTATGCTACAATCCCAGTTAGTGCTTTTAGTTGTTAACTTATTGTTTAAACTTCAACTTTCCACCCACATTATGAAAAGTTGCTAAGACTTTTTAGTGTTACTAATGCTATGCATCCATTGACAACCAGGGTGGATTGTGCATCAAAGGTTTGTGTGTGTGTGTGTGTGTGTGTGTGTATCTTTGTGTGTCTATTTACTTACCTTTTTTGAACTTTATACTTCTCAAGTGATATGGTAATTTAATTTCTTAAACTTACAGTTTGTCGCTGTAAAAGAGAGCCTGTTTTCTTAGCATTATAATCTTTTCTTTGGTTTTAATAACTGAAATGGACATGCAAGAGATTGAAGAATTTTGTTTATCGTAGTGGGATGAGAGGGTATTTTCAGAACAATTGTTTTGCATGATAGTATTAAATAATCAATTTGATAAATTAAACGGTGTGATTAAATAAGATTATCTGTTGGGTGTACCTATATATGCTTAATAAATTGTTTAATGAGTTTTCAATTTCATGTTATTATTTCCTTTGATGATTTTCTTTCGCTTTTGTATGTGTAAAATTGTTATGCTTTGTGTATTTGAGATTGCTTTTCTTTTTTAATTTAAATTTTATTTATGTGTATGCTCCAGAAAAATTCTAGTTCCCTAATCATTTGATTTAATTTTGTTTCCACTTTTAAAAGTTTTTCCTATAATTCTGTAATAAAAGGATTATTTTGTTGGAAAAAGCAAGGCTAGTTTGTTTTTAGGGCTTGATGATATCTACGTTCACCAAGTTTATCTTCGACTTTAGTCTTCTCAACAAAAAAAAAAAAAAAATCTTCGACTTCAGGTATTTTGTTCCATTGATGACATAAAATCAACTGCAACTACATATTTTGGTTATGATTGGGGGAAATAGGCTGATTATCTACATATTTCATGAGAATATCAATAGGGACTATCTACCAAATCTTTTATGTGTAAATAGTATGTACATACACATCAAATATTATTTTTTGTATGCAAATAATACTATATACAAAAAATTTCGTATGATGAAGGACAATTAGGAGTTCAATTTGTAAAAGATGTGTATTGCTAGAACAATGGCAATAAACCCACCAATCCATATGGTTGTAAATATATTTCTACGTGTATGTAAATTGTATGGCATATTGGATGTATTGAGAACTTTACACATGTTTTATACAGTTTTAAAACCCGCAGCATTGCGTGGGCACCATTGCTAGTTTTTTTTTCTTTCTAAATAATAAAACTAGGCATGAGAAAGACTACATGAGCTCCTACATAAAGGTTCAAATGGTCCAATAAGATCACAATAATCCAATAATATGATCCAACTCATTAGCGAAAGGAAGAGCAGATTTCGTAGCAACAATTTCTTTTCTCCAGAAACAATACCAAACTACCAAGAGCAACACATGTGTGGATAACTTTGAGTCTCTTTTCACTATAACATTTATGTCTGCAAGATTGCAAGGCACTTAGTTGTATACAAAGAATGTTGTATTCAATTATAACACAGGGAGAAAATGTTTAAGCCCTTTGCTCTCTTGTATTGCTCTTTTTTTTTCTTTCTTTTGTGTGTTTCTTTAAGTAGGCTTTCAGCCCAAATATTATTTTAGTTATATTATTATCTTGCTAAACTGACGACCATATTTTGTTTGAGCACTATGTTACAGTTGAATGATTGCCATAAAGATAACTTGACAACAACAAGGTTACAATTCTCAGTACCTATTAGTTCAGCCATTCTGGCCTTATATGAACCATATCGAGTTTCATGTGCAAGGTTTTATGTCTAGTTCTTAACTTGTTATAATGGTCATTTGACTATTAAACCGAGCCTCAATTTAAATTTGGTATCAGATCCCTAGTTTAGTATTTTAATAGTATAATTATAATAGTAAAGTACATTGATGACATAAGTTATCAAAACAAGTAACATCACACACCTGCTTATTTTGCATGAATATGTTTTATACTTTTCCTTGTAATCCATTTTACAAACCATTAGTAGAAGTTTATTGTCCTAGACACCCTACTATTACTAGCATAAGAGATATTTAGCACAAAGAAACAAAAATTTATTAGTAAGGTAAAATAAACTAAAGTCTACTAGTAAGGTAAAAGAAACTCTCCATAAGTTATTAGAAGCAAGTATTCATACTTTAGAAACTTTAGGAGGAGAAAGAGAGTATTTACAAAACCAATTAGCAATATGTTTGGGAAAGATTTCCCTCGCACAGCTCTCCGAGGAGGTGGCACTTTGTTGGTTGTCAGCTTGGTGTGTTGCAAGATAAGTTTATAGTTAGTTTGAAATGTGTCTTTGTGGGGCCTTTGGTATAGGCCTTAAGGCTTGCAATCAAAACTAACAAGGATTTGAGCGTGCCACTGTTATCCTTACATAACAAATTGTCGAATATGTGTTTGTTAAGTTGATTACTTGCACCCTAAGTTACTCAAACTTCTTGTTTATAAGGATTGTCACAGATGGGTTAAGTCTGTATTAAGTTCTTTTCTTGCTTTTTAAACAAGGACTTTTAGTTCATAATCTTGTATGTCCAAAATAAAGGAAGTTCAAGCCCTTTTCAACCATTTCCTCGATCACAGTTCACTTTTAATGAAACCAGGTTTATTAACTTAACCAGATTCGAATGCAAATAGGACTCTTAAGTAGAAAACAATTGAACATAACTTGAAGACATGATGGAAAGTGCATTAAATAGGTTTTACATGAGGGAATTGATACAACAATACTAAGGAAAGGTAGCATAGCTTTTACATTAGACAAAAAATGGTTTTTTCTAAAGGAACTATAGCTAATAGGATCGAGTCTGGACATGTTTCAGCTTTCTGGGTATGAACTGGCTTGAGAGCAAAGTTTGTATGTCTTTTGATTGTTGGTTGAGTGTCCTTGTGTGAAACCCCGTCCCAAATTTTGTATACTGTCATTTTAACGAAATTATGAAATAACATTTATGCCTCTTACCCTTACCCTATCCGGATCCCCTTTTCATTTTTTAGATTTTCTTGTCATTATTTTATAATTCTTCTCATCTCTCTGCCTGCCACGTGGCAACACCCTATCTCATTCTCTTTTTCCCCTCTCCCTGAGTCAACTCTCTATCTCTCAATCTTTCTTTCTTTCTTTCTTTCTTTCTTTCTTTCTTTCTCTCACTCACTCTCTCTTTCTCTCTTTCTTTCTTTCTTTCTTTCTTTCTCTCACTATCTCTCTCTCCTTCAGCTCTCACTCTCTCCCCGGAACTTATTTTCTTTGTCTCTCACAGATCTCTCCCTCTCTGTGCACTCATCCCTCCGACGACACAACCACCTACGACAAACCATGAAACCATCACCACCTAGTGTGAACCTTCTCTCTCTCTCTCTCTCTTTCCCTCGTCTCTGCAAAGCCCTGAGACACCCAAAGGCCACCCAAACCTCTCCGGCAAGCTTGTGGCCTTCAAGCTAAAATCTGGCCAGCTCTGGCCACCCCCACCTTACGACGTGAAATAAGTACGAAACCCTTCCTCTCATCTTGCACTTCATTTTGGTACTTAAATCGAGTCCTAGGGTTGAGCAACGACGTTGAACGGAGCTCGGGAAGCTCCGGCTTCTTTCTTCGTCGAGTTTGGTCGGCCCTAACTTGTTGGGCCTTGAACCCTACCCAAATCCAAACTTGTGGAGCACACGCATCACCGTCCATGGCGGCGTCAGCGAATTTTCTAGCTAACTTTCCGACGACCCATGATGGCGCGTGGCTGTCGAAGCCGCCACTTTGCGGCTGCGCGTGGGGGTACCCGAGGTCTTCCTTTATGTTTTTCGACATCTTGAATCCATTTATGACGTTTGTTTTCTGAAATTCAATCATTATGATAGAGTTTTATTAATTGGACCCTTTATGTGCTTATGTGCGACTATTAGTGGCGATTCAGTCCTTCTTATTTCGTACGGCTCTTCAACGACGGAGTATCTGTAAGTGGACCCCTTCTAAAATGCATATTTTAATAGTAGAAATGCATACATGAAAAACATGATTTAATGGTTACGTTTTATGAGTAAATTAGATTTACACTTTATGATTATCATGCTCTACTGAGAATATTTTGGAATACCATACTTTATCGAATTTATGTTCTTTGTAGTATATATGATGGATGACTATATACTATTTATGAACATGTTTTTACACTCTTTGTAGTATATATGATGGATGACTATATACTATGAAGATGTTTTGAGATATATGTACGTATGTTGGAAAGATTATATTCAATGTTTTGTGCTTATCTAGTGATCACTGCTTTGCCTATGGGCGATGATACTTATTGGCCTACGGGTCGGGTGATGTAGGGGCCTACAAGTCGGGTGATGTAGGGGCCTACAAGTCGGGTGATGTAGGGGCCTACGGGTCGATTATGATACCACTATTTAGCATATACGATATATGTTCTATGAAAGGTTTTATGGCATGCTAAGGTTTTCGGAAAAACCTATCACATATTATGCTATTAGTTTTCATAAAACTTCGGGGGTTAGTACGTTATTGAATAATTGTTTCAGTATTATATATATAAACTTGGTCCACTCATGTTTGTTTTGGGCCCCTTAGGACAAAGGAATGAGGCATACGATCTGAGCTACTAGGCATTTCCCTACCAGTGATTTCATACCATCATCTCTGCCTTGACGTTATTTGTAATAACACCTTCTGTTCGTATTCTGAATTAGATTTATGCTCTGAACATGTCATGCATTATCACTATGTTTTCATTGTTGGCAGTTGAATATTATTATATTATTTTGGTTAGTTCAAGCGAAATTTATATGCATGTTTCACATGTTCTCGGCACATGCATTCATTAAATGGCTTTCGTCACCTTTGAGTGTCGGTCAGCACGTGACAAACCTGATGTCCCCTGGACATCGGAATCATGGCGTGTCACCTTGTCTCTGGTGTCTCTTTCTCTTTTTATAAGCAATTTGGCTTGCTTTTGGCTTTACTTTTGGCTGATGGCTTTCGGAGGGCAGTGAGTCATCTCTTATTTACTCCTTTATGCCATCAAAAAGTGCTTTTTGGCTGGTAGTGAGTTGGTCTTTGTCACCCATCACTTCCATCATAGGCACATGGCATATGCCTTAGCTGAAGAGGCTCCAATTTGCTTCAAGCCTGTCGATTGAGCATCGGGCAAGCTTCTATTTACTTTGGCATCCTTGGGTGTTATTAACATAAAGCCCAACATTAAATATTAGCCCAAACACAATAATCTCATGAAAAGGTAAGTTTTAGTTTATGATAGATTATCTCAATTTAGATTAGTGAGCAACAGAAAAAGAAAATCACTCTAGATCAAAATAGTTTAGTTTATTATTTTTCACTTAGGAAACACAACCATATTTTGAATAGTGAAAAAACAAATTCCAAGTAGATAGTATTGTAGACTTTATTGTTAGTCAAATAGAAAATATAAACTAGAACAAGAATAGGCATAATAGTTTATTAAATCAATATATAAAGATTTTTAATTAAGAATTTAGATTATATTACATCTCAATTAGAAGATAATAATAAACATATTCAAATATTTTCTACTAAGAAAATAAATAAATAAATATATAAAAGAGCTCATTGATGTCACAGCCCGTCCTGAATTATTTTATCGACAGTGTGAAATGTCTATTTTACCCTTGGACGTTGAGATGTGTTGTGTTTGACATGTTTTTAGAAGTGGACCAATGTGTTAAGTTCCCAAGTGTTTGGACCCATTTAGGACTTAAGCTTTTGTTTGTTTTGGTTGGTAGCCTAAACTAAGACAACACACGCACACCCAAACAACCTCATTGACCCTTCTCTCTCTCATTTTCTCGGATTTCATCCATTGTCCGTACAAGTTGTATGGTCACTCTTCAAACTAGCTTCATCTTACTTGGATCGATGTCGAGAAGGTTGCTTTTGTGTTCTTTGTGAGCTCAGTAGCTCATCCATACCCTTAGTTCGACGTGAGAGCTCATAAAACCCGAAAACCAGAGAATCCCAATTGTGAGCACTGTTCATGTGATCATAATTATTGAATTTTCAGTGAGTTTTAAGGTCATAGGAAGCCTTAAAACATCTTCATGAAGCTCGGAGAGTAACTTTGGAGTGATTTGGACGTCGGGAAGCTCGGGTTCGACAAGTTGTAGAGGTGGTCGGATTATCGTGCTTTTTCCGGCGAGATTCCGTGGATTTTAGAGCTTAAAATTGGTAAGGTTTTGTTCTACTCGTTGTAAGCTTCATTGTGGTATAAAATTCATGAGTTTTGGTTGAAAATTGAAGAAGATATGAAGGTTTAATCTTTTTCCCAGTTTCTGACGAACCAAGGAAGATGAAGGAGAATATTCCATCAAGTCTGACAGAATATTCTAACGGCGTCAGGTAACGCCGTCAACTTTTATTAAGGTTTTAACGGAATATTCCTAACGGGCATTAGGCTTAGTTAGGGTTTGGCCGCGCGTCTGGCCGTGCCTTGGCATATTCAAACACCCAATTTGAGCATTGTATCTACCTATTTGAGCATTGTATGAGAAGTTATTAGCTAGTTTTTGTTATATGCTTTAATTAACCTTTATTTAGTTATTTCACATATAGGTGTGATCTATCCTGAGGACGAGCGCCATCAATCGAGGCTCGGGGGCTACGACTTTTCGACATATCAGTGAGTGGGCTTTTGGTTTTCCGTATATACCTATATACTTGAGATTTTTCCCAAAAATTGAATTTAAATGATTATATGTTTTGAAATGCCATGCAAAGTATCTGCCTATTTTATTTATGCATTAGTAGTTGCGTATATTTATGATTGGTGCTACGAATGCATAAGTAAGTGCCAGGTAAGTTCATAAATTAAAGATATGAGATTGCTTTAGTTATGTGAGATATGATGTGTTGCATTGAGAGCTAATAAACCTGCACCCCAGTGTGAGTGCTCCCCCCCTCAGAGTTAGGGCATAGTTCTTCACGTGATGTTCACCTCCCGCACCATATGCTCATCTTGGATCCAAGTTAGGTGCATAGGCTTGTCGTACATACCACTTTAGGTGGTTTTGACTCATAGGTGACCCGCGATTATTCGCATAGTCTTCACGTAATTGTAGCACTATAGCATATTTATTTTACACCTAGTCATGTCGTATAGACCACTTTAGGTGGTTCTGACTCGTGTGCATGCTTTGATATGGTTAAGATTGGTTATGAGCTATAGACTCAGCCGTGCAGGTCACGTTAGGTGGATTCGGCTGATATGATATATGACATTGACATATTTTAATTGGACTACTTATGACATCTCATTTAGATACTTTGGCATGGTATATTTCTATGGATTTTCATCCTGAGCTTGATTTCTTTTATAGCATATATTATATTTTCTGGGAAATTATATAGGTTTTACGACGATGAGTTAAAACTTTTGAGAAATGAAATGATTTTGAAAAGCTTTGTTCTTGCTCACTCACACTATCTGTTTTGCGCTCCTCCAGGTTTTAAGTATAAGTGCTTTGGTGGCTCATGGGATTTCAACGGTGGTTCTGACAGAACATCATAAATGTAGGATCACCCTTGAGTGTTGTATGCCTGACTGTACTTAGGCTAATTATGTTCTGGTTGTGTATTTCACTTTTAATCTCGCTCTAGCACTTTATCTTAGCTAGTACTGCTAGTAGTTTGGTTTTTATTCACTCGTATTTCTCTATATCAATTTTGCTTCCGAATTGTGCACATGGTTACGTCACTCTCACGTGACGACCAGCATGCCCTGATTTAGGTCGGGGTGTGTCAATTGATCTCATAAATAGTAAACCTAATTAGATCATTAGAAATAGTTGAGAAATTAAAACTAAAAGTCCAGAAAATTCAATTAGTACAAAAAAAAGTTAATTCAACAACTCTTGGGTTATTTGTTTGATCTTTGATTCTTGAACCAATAGGAAATATATTCAAGCTTTACAAGAAATTAGTAAATTGGATAAGGAACAAGTTGGTTTTACAAATTTTGCATCACAAGTAGCTAAAAAAATATTTCAATTTTGGACAAATAATTTAGTTATCCAGTTAGTATTAAATTTAACAGAAAAATTAGATCAAGTTGATGAGCAAATAATAAAAATTATTAAAGTTTTACATAAAACATCTTTTTCATTACCACTGTTTTTAGTACCAAAATTAGAAAATCCAACATTGCACAAATAACCATATTAAAAAACCTAAGATGAACCTTTTTGATAAATAGAAAATGAAACTTTGCAGGAGAAAAGAAAAAGACATAGTGAGAGCAAAATAAATTTATCTTAGTGAGATAGAAGTACAATAATTTATTAGATACTTATATGACAAAAATAAAACGACTAATAGGAGAAATAATTTCGACAAATTGTTGACCCCAACACTTGGAGCTGGTGGAAGAACAATGCATTTCCTAAGACACTTTTTCTTTGAGATGCTTTGAGTCTAGTTCTTGCTAACTCCAAAATGAGGGACACCAAGACTTCATTTTCTTCTTTACAGTACAAGCCCGAGATAAACGTCTAATAAATGAGAAATTTTTCAGTGTGTCGGAAATACGATCAGGTACTCTAAGTGTTATAATACAAATAGTAATATACTTAAATTTTTTTTAACCACTTATATTATAACACATGGTATACCAAATAATGTTTCTAACAAAGTCCCCAACAACGACGGGTAGGCTAGTTTAGTAGGACAGTCTGCAAGTTCGAAACCTCATTTTGTGAATTAACTTCAAGTAATTTACACTGTCCTCTTGTTTAAAAAAAAAATAAAAAAAATAAAATAATTGTCCAAGTCAGTGGCATATCCTGTAAATGTGAAAAACTTGCAGGGTCGTTTTCCCAACCGGTCATCCTCCTCAACCTCAAACTCCCATCTCCTTCCCTACTGCTTTCGGATAAATTTGTTTGTTGTTGTTTTTTTTTAATAAAATAATTCAAGGAAATCAAAATTAGGGTTTGGATTTCCCCAATTAAGTTCCATTGCTTTCAATCAACTCATAATTTGCGCGTGATACGACTCGTTTTGAATTTTGGGTTCTGGGTTAAATATTTTTCGTATCAGAAATGGCAGAATCCGATCACCAGAATTCAATGTACAGCACCGGAGGAGGAGTGACACAGAGTAACCAAGTTGACGACCAAGACGACGACGTTGAAGAGCCCATTGACAACCGTAACATACGCTTCGAAGATAGCACCGCCATTCCTCCAAATCAACTCTACCTTCCCAGCTCCGAATACCCTCCGCCGCCCGCCGCAAACGGTGCCTCTGATCAGCTTACTCTGTCCTTCCAGGGTGAAGTTTATGTCTTCGACGCTGTTTCGCCTGATAAGGTAAGGTTTAGTGCTCAACTTGTGTGAGTTGTGCTGTGGTAGTGATTGACTTGTACCAGTTTGGCATTCCCGAAATGTCTTGTTCTTCTCTGAAAGTTTGATTTTTGATCAACTTGTGAGAAAGGGTTGCATAAGGAGCTTGAGCTTTTGTGGTTCTCTTTCACAGGTGCAGGCGGTACTGCTACTTTTGGGTGGATATGAAATCCCTTCTGGCATTCCTTCCATGGGGCCGGTTCCTCTTAACCAGCAAGTATGTACTTTTAGATGTGTATAAATCATGCCAAGTTTCTCGAAATCGTAGTTTTTCAGTTGGTTTTAACTTTTTTTTTCCTTTCACTTTGCTGCTGTAATGACTTTTCTTCCAGGGTATGAATGACTTACCTGCAAAGCCAATTCAACCGCAGAGAGCTGCATCTTTAAGTCGGTTTCGCGAGAAGAGAAAAGAACGTTGTTTTGATAAGAAAATCCGTTACACCGTTCGGAAAGAAGTTGCGCTAAGGTATGGCAAAATCATTACTTATTTAATAATTTTCTTTAACTTTTCGTAATTGAAAAGCATTTCTCCTTCCTCTTCGGAATGTATATACCATCACAGCTCTGATGATGTAGTTGTTTTTATTTTATGAGAATTGGTATAATATGTAAATTGCGGTCATTAGTGTTCGTATGGTCTTGATGTTGGTATGCTTATCATCAAGCAATCTGTACTATTTTAAAGAATAGTAAGATGTCTTCCTTTGAGGAATTTTTGTTGTATGGATTGATGTACATATATATCTTTTAGGCTTTTTAGTCGAAATGGTCCCTGAGATTTGCATAACACATCACTTTGGTCTCTGAGATTTAAAATCAATAGAGGTGGTCCCTGAGATTGTCCACCATCCATTATTTTGGTCATTCTGTTAAAAAAACTCCGTTAAATTAAGGGTATAACACAAAACTTTGGTTCCTGAGATTATCTACAATCCATCATTTTTGTCCTTCCATTAAAAAACTCAAGAACCGCTTAATGGAGTTTTTTAATGGAAGGACCAAAATAATGGATGGATGGAAGGACCAAAATAATGGATGGTGGACAATCTCAGGGACCACTTCTACTGATTTTAAATCTCAGGGACCAAAGTTATGTGTTATGAAAATCTCAGGGACCATTTTAACTAAAAAGCCTATATTTTAATATTCAGCTATTCATATTATTTTCAGTTTGCTAAAAGCAATTAAGAGAGAAAAAAGACATTCCTAAAATTAATTTAGAACAGCGCTCGAGTCTGAAAATAAAATGTAAGATGATAATTCCCAAAACTCAGAAGAAACTGAAGCCCAAACAATCACAACCTTACTTCATCTGAGGAAACGTCGACCACTTCTCTATAATCTCCAAAACTTCTTATGTTTCTCCTCCAAGCCAAACTAGGCCAACACTGCATGGTTCCATGTAACCGTTTCCTTTTTTCCTCCCCCCCAAAGAGTTAAGTATCTCCCAGGAAATAGATACACGATCAGCTGGAATTACCACCTCAGTCCTCCGCTAAACACAACTTCATCCACAAATCTAAAGCAATAGGACAGTGAGGAAATAATCCTCCCTTCTTTTTCCTATTGCCCTCACTTTTGAATGGTATAGATTTTTTTAGACGTTTTGATAACCTCATGTCAGGACAATTACCATAAGTTCGTAGCGCATAAGAATCTGTGTGCAAAAGACTGGTTGGTAGATATTTTGTATATGATTTTTTTTTCTTTCTTCAGTTGAGTACTTTTAAAATGAAATGTAAAGGTTGTCTCATTCAATAGCACAGTGCAAATGACATGGATGTGAAATGAAAATGAAGGTCATGATTTATGTAGTTATCATAGACCTGATAGACAAGGTTTAGGAAAATATTAATGGAAAACCACCTGTCCCTTACTCCTATGCCTTTTTCTTTAATGACTTGACGTTTGTGTTATTTCAGAGTCCTTTTTGTCCTAGCCAACTTTAAATATGTGGTGTGTATATATTTCAGAATGCAGCGTAAAAAGGGTCAATTTACATCGTCTAAGGCTAGTTCCGATGATGGAGGCCCTGCGTCATCTACACAGGGCTCTGGTCAAGATGAAAGCATGCGGGAAACTTCGTGAGTGTCATTTCCATATTCATATATTGCTGATTATGTTTTTAGTACAATTGGATTTTTGATTTTGTTGTACTCTAATTGTGTATTTGTTATTCCAAGACAAATACTAACATCCTCTGTGTTCTGAAAAATAACGATTAATGCCTTTTCAGGTGCACACACTGTGGGATAAGCTCAAAGTCAACTCCGATGATGCGTCGTGGGCCAGCAGGTCCAAGGACTCTATGTAATGCATGTGGGCTGAAATGGGCCAACAAGGTTTGTAGGATTTATAAATCCTTAGTTATTTTTGTCTTTTAATCCTCTTTACTATGTATGCATATTTAAAAAGTTATATATGAGTGCAAATTAGACATTATATTGTTTGCGTTGTCATAACTGCCTTGTGGAATATTCAGACGCGTAAATGAGAGAGAACAGATCCATCTAATTATGAGAGACAACATACTTATAGCCACACAAGAAACATCGAGTAATGAATGCACAGTAAGAAATTGATTCTTTACGTGATCTCCACTTCTGCATTCTTTTGTTTCACTTACCCACTTGAAGTGTTTTGAGAGGTTGGGGTTAAATTCTAATTTCTTCTTAACGCTTATGTCATTTTTCGTCTGTGTAACAAGTGTCTGCTTAGAGCATCTTAAAGCATTTCAGTCATTTATATCAATCCTAAGAACTTCCTCTTGGGGACCGTAGCAGAGAACAACTCTTTGGTCTACAAGTTCTTAGTTGAAATAAGTAACCGTTTCTATTCCTTTAGATTTTATTCCACGGTTGTGACAAACGCCTGCAGTGGGAATGTTTTTCTTTAAAGAAAAGAAACTTTTATTAATCGCAACCTTTACACCAATGTAGTGGACAATGCGTCCAAGGTCAGAACAAAACAAATTTTTGTCAGCTTGCAAAATTTCAGTCCTGAAATAAAAGAAAATAGGTGGCTGGCAATTTACCAATAATCGGAGAGACTTTAATTGTTATATACTGAAATCAAAAGCTTAGAATGTCCCGATGTAAGACTTCATGCTTTCAACCCACCCCTAATGGATGGATAGAGATAAGCATCTGGATTAATGAGTTCAAGTGTATGGCGAAACTGGACCTGACATGTAGAATAATTGTCCTCTATAAAAGGCATTGTTGAACAATGTTTTTGAATCCATTGAACCAAAAAATGGAAACAATGTTCTTGAAAAGGAGTATTTTTACCAATCGTTAGGCTAAGACCATTTCAGCCACCTTGCATCTCATTTGTGTACTATAAATATGATGGAGTTGACATCTTTGTTGGTGGTGGATACTGAAACTTTATTGAAAGTGATTGCTGGTGATTGTTCACTCATCTCAGTGTATGCTCAACATTTTGCAGGGATCTCTAACAGGTGTTCCTAAGGTTTTAAATGTAGGTATCCACGATCCTTCTTTAAAAGGAATTGAACAGGTACATCACCTCAAGCACCCCCTGAAAAATGATAAAGTTAGTTTTTTTTTTTTTTATAATTTATTTGATATATGGAATTTTTTGTTTGTTGTAAATCAGAGTAACGGCGAAGTTCAAGACTCTGATGTTGTAGCCATGGGTGCCAACGTTGCCCCTTCCTCAGCTAATGGCGATAATTCAGCCATGACCGTAGACAGGAAATTGTGAAGTCCCTTGCAGCCTGGTTGTTTTCCGTTTGCTGTATTATCACAGAGGATGTAGATGGGAGAAGTATGTCATCGAGCGTACATACAGTTTAGGGACTTAGAGCTATAAATAAATTGGTTTGAAAACTCTTTATTTTGTGTAATCTTAAGTATTGGGACCATTTAGAAGCTAGCATTTGCAGTAGCAGCGGTAATTCTCTTGCCAGTTCTTCCTTGTCTACAATATAATCCATAAAGTTAACTACTAGTGATCAATGCAATCTTTTCTTTTTGGTTCGTCAAATGATCAATGTAATCGATGTATAGCGGTCAAGTGATCGATGTTTTCTTTCGGGTGATCGATGTAATCCTTTGTGTTTTTCCTAAGTGGAGTAAGAAATAAAATGTGGCAGCTAGATCTATTGCTGAGGCCGAGTTGGGTGAGAGGGATTTCTATAGCTTTTAGAAAATTCTCACTGTGAAATTTGAATTCAGTTCTAACAATCTTTGTAATTCCGACGGCCAAGGGAATTCCCCTGTGCTTGTCCCGTTAAAATTCGTTTTATTTTATAACTAACTCTTAGTCTAGTAACAGTATTTCTTTCCTCAACGTTGAAAGATAACTTAAATTCGAATCTCCCATCACCGTTCGTACTAACATAATAAAAGGTTAAAAGGCTTAAAGCTCTCCATCCCATAAATCTTCAAGTGACTTGTATGGTGACGGTCCATTCGCTGAAACCATGTCTTCTCTAAGCATCATTTTGCGCTGCGGGATTTGGTTGATCTTCTCAATGTCGGTTTCGGAAAGTTTCCAGTCAAAGATGTCGACATTTTGCTTCAACCTCTCTTTGTTGTAGCTCTTAACAGCAAGTGTTGCCCCTGCTTGATACACCCATCTAATACATACCTGCCAAAGAACCACAGTTTTCTGTTTAGGGTTAGGGTAGGATTTCTTCTCCTAGTTCTCTTTGTATTCTTGCAAAGCAAGTAACATTACTGTCATTGACACCTACTCGGAACAAATTAAAGAAAATGAATGACAAGGTAATAGAGAATTACTTGAGCTATAGTCTTTCCCCGTTCCTTCGCGATCTCCTGAAGAACTTTGCTTTCAAAAACATGATTACTGCCCCAACAGGACCCTATGCCACCCAAAGGAGAAAAGGCAGTCACAATTATACCATTAGTTTTGCAGAAGTCTCTAAGCTTCTTTTGTTGCCATAACGGGTTCATCTCGACCTGATTCACTGAAGGAGGAATCGTAGCGAAAGAGAGTATATTTTCAATCTTTTTGGTAGAGAAGTTGCTGAGTCCAATGGATTTGGTGAGGCCTAGTCTCTGGCATTCTTCCATGGCTGCCCACACAGCCTTGAAGTCCATGGGCATAAGGTCCCCTGCATTCAGTGGGTACACCAATGTTCCTGGCTTAGCACTGATGGGCCAGTGAATGAGATACAGGTCCAGGTACTTCAGTTGAAGATTCCTGTACACAATTTAGAGTATCAGGTACAGTCACATGCACGTGGCTCGAGTAGGTTTGGTTTTAGTGGCTCGATCAGGGATTTTTCGATGCGTTAGTTAGGGTGTGATTCTATCCATGTCATTTCGGCTTTGCGTGCACATTCATTATGAATGTGATGTTGGGATTAGTCAAGCGGGAATGCTTATAACCCATATTTAAAGTCATGCTTGCTCTTCGTATGTTTCTTGCAATTGAGATAAGTACCGTCCATTTTTTCATGTTACATTGCTTTTGCAATGTAATTTTTGCATTGCAGCAAAACAGAAAAATTCCCATGCTTGAAATAATGAAAAACTAAACTAAATTATAAACATTGTGATGAGATAGTGCGAGTAGAGTACTCACTGAAGTGATTTGTGCAGGGCAGGAATAACCAGATGAGGGTGAGCATCAGTAATCCATAACTTTGAAGTGACGAAGACTTGATCTCGAGAAGCAACCAGACCAAGTCCAAGTGCTTCTTGGATGGCTTCTCCCAGAGTATGCTCCGACCCGTACATAGAGGCCGTATCAAAGTGCCTGTAACCGAGCTTGATGGCCTCGACAACCGCTGTTTTCAGAACATGAGATTGTAACTTGTCCGCTGCTGTGCCAAAGCCAATCACCGGCATGCTCCTCGAGCCGGTCGACGATGCCAGCACCACCTCGGGGATTTTGTTTGCAGCTGCCGACACATCTGGTGCATTCGCCATCTTTTGTTTCTTCTCTTTAACGAAGTAATATTTTACGATAATTTTTTTCTTTTTGGTATAAATTAAAGTTGCTTTTAAACGTCTAAAATTAATTAATTGTCGAATTTTTTTGTCAAACTTGGTTGGAAACTGAAAATAGGATTATTTAACTCTCCTCTGTAAGGCTGTTAGGATAATTGATTATGTTATTAATTAGGTTAAGAACGGCTGAATAAGTAAAAGTGAATGTTTCCGATTTGCCATTTTCTTTCTTTCAGTTTTTTAAATTTAAAAAAAATTAGTTTTACGTGATTTTCTAGTGAAGTAAAACCTTAAATCTTTTTTAATCAAATAGAGACAGTTATTACTAAATCAAAAACTAGTTCGTAAGTGTTAGTAATGAACTCGTGTATCATTTACCAAGAAACAATTGGTAGCCTTTTCTTTATCTAATTGAAAAAATTGGTAATATATATAACATATATTAATATAGTGACAATGATAATGGTAAAAAAAAATGTTACGGATACATATTTGTCCTCGTTGTGGTAGATATGCCTTCGGGGCTTATGTTTTTGTGATAGCCGAGGGAAGAAGAGGCATATCCTCACATTTTTTTCGCAAGCCTTCCCCTATAAACATCTTTCATTATTCTTCTTTACAACCCTTCTCCTATTAGTC
Organism: Malus domestica; assembly: GCF_042453785.1. Taxonomy (NCBI): domain Eukaryota; kingdom Viridiplantae; phylum Streptophyta; class Magnoliopsida; order Rosales; family Rosaceae; genus Malus; species Malus domestica. The sequence goes on from NC_091670.1 coordinate 7,228,911, forward strand.
AATAATACAAAACACATTATAAACTATCTCCTATTTAAAATTCCAACTCCCATATTTGATTCCATCCCAACACTAATTTAATATTTATTTATTGGACATAATATCAATAACCTTTTACATTTTAATAAAAAAAATCTTTTAACATTAAACCCGTTCACTTTTAATTAAAACAAAACACTTCTCTGGTCCTTCTTTCACAGTCAACCCAGGAGCAAGAGTCCAAGTAAAAAGCTGTTACTCTTCTCATTTCTTGAAATTTCGTATCTATTTTCATATAAATATCAAATTAATTCAACAAAAACAATACTCTTTGTAAAATCTATCTTACTTTTTATAATTTTTTTTTTATTGTTTCTCGTCTATCTTACATCTTACTTAAGTGTTAGAGTTTGGACTTTTTGATTAATTCTTGTTATTAAATTTAATGGTTTCAAAATATGAAAATTCGTGAGAGACAATTTTGCTTATTGAAAATATAAAATATTATAGATGCATGTGTTATTATGGTGTTTTGATTAGTAGTTGTGTAACTGTTATTCGTCATATTTTTTTGCAGTTGTGAAAGACCCCTCCTCACATGAAATCCTAGCTCCATCACTGCCGAAAGAGCATGAGTTTACTTAATTACTGGTTATTCAAATTTCTTCTCCGATTAAGAAATTAGTTACTCAAAAAGATATACCAATTCGACAACTTCTTGTATTTGTTATGTTCTTATTAATGAAATATCTCAATCTGCCAAAAAGAAAAAAAGAATAAGAAAAAGCCCCGACAAATTAAAGACCCGTTAGTGATATGAACTTAAATCACATGTGATATGTCATTGTAAGTTGAAACATAGAACGTGTATAACTGATGCAGACTAATACAAGACTGATATTCCCTCTCCTCTCTTGAGGATAAATCTCACATTGATAGGAGGAGAGATCTTATATGAGCTTATAAGTAAGTTGGGCTACTCCCTACACTGTCAATTGATTTTATGGTGGAATCTTAACTTTCTTTATGGTATCAAAGCAAATTATCCTACGTGTGAAGCCCAATGCCCACATGTGCTCCACGTCACCCTATGTTAGGCTTAAAAATTCGTCACACAAGAAGGAGGAGATTTAGAATGAATCCCACAATGATGGGAGGAGGGACCTTGCATGGGCTTATAAGTAAGTTGGGCTACTCCTCATACTATCAACTGATTTTATGGTGAAACCTCAACTTTCTTCATGGTATCAAAGCAGATTGTCCTACGTGTGAAGCCCAACGATCACACGTGCTCCACGTCACCTTGTGTTAGGCTTGAAAATTCATCACACGTGACGGTGGGGATTGAAAATGAATCTCACAATGATGGGAGGAGGGACCTTGCATGAGCTTATAAGTAAGTTGGGCTACTTCACATACTGCCAACAATGGCGGGGCCAGAAAATATTTGGTGGGTGGTGATGAGTTGATATTTTACTATATATTTTACCTATTCTTCGTATTAATTTATTGGTTATTTTGTGAGAAGTTTGATACTTTGATTTATATTCTTAATGTAAGACATTCGACTTCCTTTGGAGAAAACAGTAGTCAAATGGATGAATTTTGGAGTGATTCCAATTGGTAGAACTTTGTGAATCTGTTGACTTGATCGTGTCAAAGTTTCATAATTTTCTACCAAGCGGTTTATTTATGGCGATGAAATAAAGGAGTAGCGTGTAGTGTTGTCAAACTGATGTTTTGGGATTCTTTGGGCTTTTCGGCGTCTAATGCTGTCAAACTGACGTTTTGGGATTCTTTGGGCTTTTTGGCGTCCAAGATGATGTCTTTTGGGTTTGAGGCCTTCTGCAATTATGTTTGGGACATCTCAAGCTTTAATTCTACCCATTTTAGGCCTGTTTTGGAGCCTAAAGATCCAGAAATGTGGCTATTTGGAAACTATGCAGATTTTAGACGAATTTTACTAGTCAATTTAGGATGATGTTTCCTAATTTATTTTAATTTATTTGGTTTCCTAGTATTATTCTAAGATCTTTTCTAGGTAGGGTTTTATTTTCTAGTATTATAAATAAGGCTTTTTAGCCATTAGAGTTTAGGGGGGAAAGAAGAGAACGCACACACTATTTGGAGATATGCTTTTGACGATTCAAGTTTATTTTCAAGGTGTTTTCTATCCTTATTTTAATAATATTTTGTTTTATGATTATTCGTAACTAGTTTCGTTTGCTAGGGTGATGCCTTAAGCCTTAGCACAAATATGTAGTCTTTATTTAATTGCTTATGATATTATACATGCATACTTTGAATTATTAATCACTGTGTTTAAACTGTCTCTATATCTTAATGCTTAGCTACCATTAGGATGTTTAGCTAAGTGATCGGATGCAATTCGGTCGGAATGCTACTGGAGGATTAAGTATTGCTTCTTGTGATTGATAGTTGTAATTTCATCTAGTGCGAATACCACGTCTTAGGGGTTGCATGGTTTTTTCAAAGGGTTTTCAAAAAGCGTAATGAGTCATGCATGTTTATATTTGATATGAATACCACAAACGGATTGCATGTTTGATATATGTTCTAGCTTGAATGCCACAAGTAGAATATGCATAAAGAAAACATAACCTTCAAAGTTGCATGGGTAATTCATAAGTAATTGATAAATCTACATAGGATTGTTAAGGGGACGGTGGAACCCTAGGCTTTTACAATTTGGTTTTCAAAACTATGTTCTTTTGTTTTCTTTACTTTGTCAATTTATTTAATCATTTTAATTAAATTCATTTTTATTATTTTTAAATTCAAAATCAACTTTTTCCAATCTTCGTTTTCAAATAATTAATTAAGATTTGGTATTTACATAAATTATTCATTCAATCCCTGTGGATAATGACCTTACTAGAGCCATCTATACTACAATTACCTTGTACTATTGCAAGTATTTTAAGTGTTTTTATCCCTACTTTTACTGGTGGTAAAATCCCTATCAAGAAATTGGCGCCGTTGGCAGGGATTGTTTTAAATAATTTGTGTTTATCAACTCTTAGTTAATTATTGTTGTACATATTTTTTTATTTACTTGATTTTTTTTTAGGTTACAATTTGTGCAACAATGGAATTTGTACCTCCTCCTGAATTCAATATACAACCCCGAGGACCGCCTTTATGGGTCAAATTTGCATAATGGGGTTTTTATGGATTTAAACCTACAATTTGTGCACTTTGTTGCTTGAAGACCCATGATATTTTGTAGTGCCCCAATAAGGAATATTTTCTAGGATTTGTCCAAGAGCATATCAATATGAGAAACGACTCAAAAAGAAATTGGAACAATCCATATTCAGAGTTCTACACCCCAAGCTTGCAAAGGCATCTTGAGCACTATTTTGAGCAATTTAATGTGCCACAGGAGCTTCCGGTAGAGGACAAACTCTCTAAATTGTTGGAATCAACTGAGTTGTACATTGAAATAACCAATCAAGGATTTTTTTATTCAAGCATTAAACTATGGGAAGAGCTTTAATGATAAGAGGAGATTGGTACAGGAACTGAGGAGCATTCGGCCACTTATTCACACCCAAGGGAGGAAACAACACATGTTGATCCTGAAATCCTCCCAGAACCGAGTGCTGCCCATGTTTATGTGCTACATGAACTTTTACCACAAAAATTGCAGGAATGCAGTGAAACTAACGGACTGGATGGGGATGCTCACACCAAATCAGAATCTTGGAAATTACATGGCTAGCTATTGGACACGGGGCAGGCTACTTATATCAATGTTTTAGATGCTGTAACAATCTGTGCACCTGCACAACCCTTTAAACTTGAGGAAATTCATGTGCAGTCTCACAAGAAGGCTAAGACATACAAGGAAGGTAGAGAGATGAGTATCAAGTGGAGTGGCGCTGGGCTCGAGGCTAGAGAGAAGATGAGAGAGAGAGGCCTTCCAACAACAGCTTGTTGGAAATGAGAAATGAGAGCTGAAACTACATTTAAATAACAACTAGGCACTACAAAAAAACTTGTTAAATACGATGCTAAAAACTCGTCGTGTAAAGTCATGAAAGCGTCGTTTATGCATTTTAACGATCGTCATGCGACGCTTGTGATAGCGTAGCAACAAACCCATGTCGCAAAAGTTTTCACAACTTATTGCGACGCATTATAAGCGTCGCAAAGTTTATTTACGACAGCTTTGCAACACAATAGTTAGCGTCACAACTGCTTTGATGGGAATTAAACAAAATATTTGGGACATGTTTAGGAACATGAGATGAATAATTTATGAATAATTTATGTAAATACCAAATCTTAAAAACAGAATAGATGGCTTTAGTAAGATCGTTCTCCACAGGGATTGAATGAATAATTTATGTAATACCAAATCTTAATTAATTATTTGAAAACAAAGATTGGAAAAATTTGATTATGAATTTAAAAATAATAAAAACGAATTTAATTAAAATGATTAAATAAATTGACAAAGTAAAGAATACAAAAGAAAATAGTTTTGAAAACCAAATTGTAAAAGCCTAGGGTTCCGTCATCCCCTTAACAATCTTATATAGATTTATCAATTACTTATGAATTACCCATGCAACTTTGAAGGTTAGGTTTTCTTTATGCATATTCTACTTGTGGCATTCAAGCTAGAACATATATCAAACATGCAATCCGTCTGTGGTATTCAGATCAAATATAAACATGCATGACTCATTAAGCTTTTTGAAAACCCTTCGAAAAACCATGCAACCCCTAAGACGTGGCATTCGCCTTAGGTGAAATTACAAGTATCAATCACAAGAAACAATACTCAATCCTCCAGTGGCATTCCGACCGAATTGCATCCGATCACTTATCTAAACATCCTAATGGTAGCTAAGCATTAAGATATAGAGACAGTTTGAACACAGTGATTAATAATTCAAAGTATGCATGTATAATATCATAAGCAATTAAATAAAGACTGCATATTCATGCTAAGGCTCAAGGCATCGCCCTAGCAAACGAAACTAGTTACGAATAATCATAAAACAAAATATTATTAAAAACAAGGATAGAAACACCTTGAAAATAAACTTGAATCGTCAAAAGCAATTCTCCAAATAGTGCGTGCGTTCTCTGGTTTCTCCCCAAACCCTAATGGCTAAAAAGCCTTATTTATACTACTAGAAAATAAAACCTACCTAGAAAAGGTCTTAGAATAATACTAGGAAACCAAATAAATTAAAATAAATTAGGAAACATAATCCTGAATTGACTAATAAAATTCGTCCAAAATCTACATAGTCTCAAAATAGTCATGTTTCTGGATCTTCAGGGCTCCAAAACAAGCCCAAAATGATTAGAATTAAAGCTTGAGATGTTCTGAACATAATGCAGAAGGTCTTGAACACAAAATACATCATCTTGGACGTCAAAAAGCCCAAAGAATCCCAAAACGTCAGTTTGACAGCACTACATGCTGCTTCTTTATTTCATTGCCACAAATAAACCGCATGGTAGAAAATTATGAAACTTTGATACGATCAAGTCAATAAACTTACAAACATCCTCCAAATTCATCCGCTTGACTACTTTTTGCTCCAGAGGAAGTCGAATGTCCTACATTAAGAATATAAATCAAAATATCAAACTTCTCACAAAATAACCAATAAATTAATACTAAAAATAGGGTAAAATATATAGTAAAATATCAACTCATCAGGTGGACTAAGCTAAAAGGTTTGAACTTATGAAAATTGGAAAAGAAATGCTAGAGACACTTTCTCAAAAGTGAGACTCTCTGCCTCCTCATATTTTTGCACAATTCTCATACTTTGAGGAGAGTTCATAGAGGGGAACGAGTATTCTCTCAGGATCCTCTTTGTGAGGATCCAGAGGATCCTTTAATCATATTCGTTCATCGTAAATCATGCGGTCAATTTTTGTTAGGTATTATTTGTGTTCAATTTTAAATAAAAATTTTAAAATAATTTCTGACCTCACGATGTACGATGAATGAACACGATTAGAGGATCACCGGAATCATCACAAAAAGGATCCGGAGAGGATCCTCATTCCATAGAGTCCCACTTATGCATTTCTCAAATTGGAATTGACATTTTATAGTCGTGTGTGAGTGATAGACTTTCAGACCTCAAAAGGTCACGTGTTCTATGCTTTTTTTTTTCTTTGAACGCACAATATTATCTACACTAAAGACTTAGCCTCACAATGAGCTAGCAATAATGTGATTTAAATTCATCTTTGGCGAGAATCCAATCTAAAACCTCTCTCTTTCAAGTTAAATCAATAACATAAAGATCTCTTATTCTTTGAAACCTTGGAAACGTGTAAGATAATTATATTAAATGTATTAAATGTATTAAATTCTTGAACTGATCAATTTATGTAACATTATTAACTCTTATTTTTCTTAAAAGCAGTTATATGGCTGAGATCTAACTTTTTACAGTGAAACCTCAACTTTTTTCACTTCTACCAGTGATTGAATTCATGGCATCACACCATTTGAAACATTCTTGTCTCTCTTAATTTTTTGAAGCCATAAAACCATTAACCAAAACCAGTTAGAAATAAATCTCCAAAACATTCTTATATATAGCTTGTTGAAGATTTCAAAAGGCATTCTTCTTGAAAATCCATCCAATCTGTTAGTAGGATTTCAATCCAAATTTCTTAACCTTTCCTCATTCAATAATCAATTATGTCCGTGATTGAAAGCTCGAAGCAACGGCATGTTGCTGTTCTTGCTTTTCCATTTGGCGGCCACGTTGAGCCCCTGCTTAACTTGGTATGCAGGCTAGCTAGCAGCACATCCCCAGATATGTGTTTTTCTTTCCTCAACTCAGAAAGATCAAATAACGTGCTATTTTCGGAGAAATCAGAATCCAACATTCCTAGCAACTTAAAACACTACAATGTGTCAGATGGTGTGCCGAAAAATCATGTCTTGAAAGGGCATCCAATGGAGGTAGTGGATCTATTCCTCAAGGCCACACCTGCAAATTACAAAATTGGAATAGAGAAGGCGGTGGCGGAGACAGGCAAGAAGGTTACTTGTTTGATTACAGATGCATTCTTGGTCTTTGCTGGAGAGATGGCTCAGAATTGGGGTGTTCCATGGATTCCTCTTTGGATACCCATGCCATGCAACCTGTCTGCTCACATTTACACTGATCTTATCCGCGGCGAGCTCTTTCCAAATTATGTTGGCCTCGAAAGTGATAACCAGATTGGTAATGACGACGATTGTTTGCACGAAGATAATACACTGGAAATTGTTCCAGGGCTGTCCGCAATGCATATTGCGGACTTGCCTGAAGAAGTAGTTCCATGTGACTCACTTTTGTCACAAATGCTAAGTCAAATGGGGCGAGTGCTGCATCAAATGACAGCTCTTGTCTTGAATTCCTATCAAGAGATAAATCCCACACTTCTGAATAACGATCTCAAATCAAAAGTCCCTAAGTTACTCAACGTAGGTTTTCTCACAGCCTCGTTACCAGCAGTCCCAATGGTTGCACCATCAAGTTCGGATGCCACGGGTTGCCTTTCGTGGTTAGATGAGCAACCAGCTTCGTCTGTGGCATATATCTGTTTTGGGACGATCGGCGCTCCATCTCCGAATGAGATGATAGCCTTGGCAGAGGCATTGGAAGTAAGCGGCGTATCATTTCTTTGGTCTCTCAAAGACAATTTTAAGGACCTATTGCCAAGCGGTTTTGTAGAAAAGATCACATACAAGCATGGAAAACTAGTGCCGTGGGCACCCCAAGCTCAAGTGTTGGCTCATACTGCAATCGGTATGTTTATTACGCACAGCGGGACAAATTCGGTGTATGAAAGTGTTGCAAATGGGGTGCCAATGATCTGCAGGCCATTATTCGGAGACCAAAGAATGAACGGGCGGATGGTGGACGATGTGTGGGGGATCGGAGTGAAAATTGAGGGCGGAATACTCACAAAGAGTGGAGTGCTCAAGAGCTTGGAGCTCGTTTTGGGAAGTGAACAAGGGAAGAAGATGAGGGAGAAGGCCAGAGCTCTCAAAGAGATTATAGCAGAGGCTGCTGGGCCTCTAGGGAGTGCTGTACAAGATTTTACAACTTTGGTGGACATAATTTCTTTGCATTAGCGCACGGTACATGTCTCATAGATATCCAAATAAAAAGAAAAACTAGAAATAAATCTAAAATTCTAAAAATTATTGCAAAATCTAGTGATTGTTTTGAAATTGAAGATATGTGTGCAACAAAATAAAATAAATGAGACACAATATTTACAAGGTTCGGTAAGTATACCTACGTCTTCGGGGCTTCATTATATAAAATAATTGTCATTATTTTCTCTCATCTCTAGCCAGATTCACTGGTATTTTCTTTTGCATCTCTCTTATTTCTTTCCTTTCTTTCTATCTCTTCTTTCTTTTCTATCTTTCTTTCTTCTTTTCTTTCTTTTCCTTTGTATGTTTCTCACTTCTCTTTCTTTTATTCTTCAATCTTTTATAGGAAAAAGGTCTAACAAACCTACCATACCTACTAAGCCACTCTCTTTGACAATGTTGTAAAGGTATGATCATACTTAATTGCTTATTATAATGGACATTCATACCTCCATTTATCACATTTTTCTCAATATTCACCATTTTTTTTTTCAATGCAAACACTTCAAATTCCACATCCTCGCCATAACCAACATTTTCAATATTATCACCATCACCATCATCATCACTATCACTATCACCATCACCGTTGTCGTTAATACCGACATGATCTCTCTCTTCTACATTAGCATTTTTGCTTAACAACAAGCAATCTGCATTTGGCGAAGTTTCCTATGATTCCACCTTTGAAGAACAGACATCATCACCAAAACCACACTTCGAACAAACCCGATTTCTGAAATCTCTTGATTACCTCTAAAATCAAATAAAAATTCCATAGAAAATTCCGAATGAACCCCAACTTGCAAAACCTTTAGCCCCAAAATAAACACCGAAAACAACCCCAACAAGTTGAAAACTGGCAAGAAACGGCCAAACATGAAAAACCCGCATCCAAAATCACTTCCCCGATTCAAAAACTTGATACATGAAGCACACTCCATCCCCAAAATCCCTAGAAATATCTGCAAAAGCCTCTTAAATAACTGAAGAACAGAACAAAACACAAGCAGCAAGCAAAAACGACCCAAATCTGCATCTACCTTCTTTATAACATCCTCTAATCGAGAGTACACAGTTTAGAGACTTAGAGCTATAAATAAATTGGTTTAAAAACTCTTTATTTTGTGTAATCTTAAGTATTGGGACCATTTAGAAGCTAGCATTTGTAGTAGAAGCGGTAATTCTCTTGCCAGTTCTTCCTTGTCTACAATATAATCCATAAAGTTAATTACTACTAGTGATCAATGCAATATTTTCCTTTTGGTTCATCAAATGATCAATGTAATCGATATGTATATTGCTCAAATGATCAATCTTATTCTTTTCCGGTTTATCGATGTAATTTTTTTTTTGGTTACATGGAGTAAGAAATAAAATGTGGTCGCTATATCTATTGCGGAGGCCGAGTTGGGTGAGAGGGATTTCATTAGCTTTTACAAGATTCTCAGTTTGAAATTTGAATTCAGTTCTAACAATCTTTGTAATTCCCATGGCCAAAGGAGTCCCCATGCTTGTCCCGTTCAAAATTCATTTATTTTATAACTAACTCTTAGTTTAGTGACAGTATTTCTCTTCTTAATATTGAAAGATAACCTAAATTCGAATCTCCCATCACCATGCGTACTAACATAACAGAGGTCAAAAGGTTTATAGCTCTGATCCCATAAATCTTCAAGTGACTTGTAGTGTGACGGTCCATTTGCTGAAACTAGGTCTTCTCTAAGCATCATTTTGCGTTGCGGGATTCGGTTGATCTTCTCAATGTGAATTTCGGAAAGTTCCCAGTCAAAGATGTCGACATTTTGCTTCAACCTCTCCTTGTTGTAGCTCTTAAACAGCAAGTGTTGCCCCTGCTTGATACACCCATCTAATACATACCTGCCAAAGTACCACAATTGTCTGTATACTGTTAGGGTAGGATTTCTTTTCCTAGCTGTCATTGTATTCTTGTAAAACAAGTAACCATACCGTTATTGACACCTCCACACAAAAAAAAAAAAAAAAAAAAAAAAAGAAAAAGAAAAAAAAAATGATGAAGAGGTAATAGAGAATTACTTGAGCGATAGTCTTTCCCCATTCCTCAGCGATCTCTTGAAGGACTTTGCTTTCGAAAACATGATTACTGCCCCAACAGGACCCTATACCACCCAAAGGAGAAAAGGCAGTCACAATTATACCATTGGCTTAGCAAAAATCTCTAAGCTTCTTTTGTTGCCATAACGGGTTCATCTCGACCTGATTCACATAAGGAGGAATCGTAGTGAAGAAGAGTATATTTTCTATCTTTTTGGTAGAGAAACTACCTAGTCCAATGGATTTGGTGAGGCCGAGTCTCTGGCATTCTTCCATGCAGTGGCGGATCTACAGAGGGACCTGGGAGGTCCCAGGACCCTTCGGCGACCCTAAATCGCTGCTAGAAAATTTTTGGGGACCCCTCGTACTCGAACACAAGGTCTGTGCAATGTGTTTTGTAATTTCTGGGTTGGTAGGTTCTGTTCTTGCGAGAGGAAGAAGATGATTAAATGAGTTTCTCTCTCATCCTTTCATTCCCACGTGACCACCCTCAAACTTTCCCATTTTATTGATTTTTTAATTGGTCCAATCACATTCCGATAGCTAGCATCAACTTGATCTTTCCAAAAAATGAAAATGGGTTGTCGGTCCCTAGGTGTATATTTTTGTTAATTGGTGTGGCTTCCCTCCTTACGCATCTAGTGCCTCATTTTGCTTTCTACACCCACATATTTAACACACTTATTTGTCTTAAAATTCAATATAAATCAATATGATCTTTAAAAATATTATGTAAATTACTATGAACTTGTAATTATTTGAACTTTTATCTTATACCTTAAATTCACCAAAATACTAGGTATATAATAAATTTACTTAAATCCACTTAGACCACGCACGGAGAAGAAAGAAAATAGGACCCTTTTTAACAATTGGTATATTTTTTCTATTTTTTTTTTGTTAAATGTGTAGTTTAGAAATAAAAAAATGTGGAGAGATTTTTCAAGTCAAAGCTGATAGCACCATCTATTTGGTCATTGAGAAAGATGGTTGAGTGATGTTTTTTCATGTATTGGTAATGAAGCTATCATAGAACATTTTCAGACTATGAAACCCCGTCGTGGACGCTCAAATTAGGATTTTATAGCTTGTAATGTTGTTTTGCGTATGATTTTTGAATGAAATGTATTATATTTAACTTTTCAATGTTAATTTTGTCTATAAATTTTTTTACCTTTATTAATGGGACCCCCCAAACTTAAAATCCTGGATCCGCCACTGCTTCCATGGCTGCACACACAGCCTTGAAGTCCATGGGCATAAGGTACTCTGCATTCAGTGGGTACACCAATGTTCCTCGCTTTAGCACTGATGGGCCAGTGAATGAGATACAGGTCCAAGTACTTCAGTTGAAGATTCCTGTACACAACTTAAGAGTATTTACATTTTCAGCACTGGATAATATTGTATTAGGTATATCAATGTTTCAATGACATTTAATTTTGTTTTGTTTTGAGAGTAACAAAATTGCATAGACTCTTCGCTACCTAGAAGTGGCTTTTTTTTTTTTACTATGCTTTTTGTATGGATATGTTGCTTTTTGCTGATGTCTGGTCAATCTACATTAGTGCCTCGAGTAGGTTGTGTTTTAGTGGCTCGATCGGGGATCTTTCGATGTGTTGGTTTGGGTGCGATTCTATTCGTACCATTTCGGCTTTACGTGCACATTCATTATGAATGCGCTGTCGGGTTTAATCAAAGGGAAATGCTTGTAACCCATAATCAATGTCATGTTTGCTCTTCATATCGATGTCTCTTGCAACTGAGCATCAGTAATCCATAATTTTGAAGTGACGAAGACTTGGTCTCGAGAAGCAACCAGACCAAGTCCAAGTGCTTCTTGGATGGCTTCTCCCAGAGTCTGCTCAGAGCCGTACATAGAAGCCGTATCAAAGTGCCTGTAACCGAGCTTGATGGCCTCCACAACCGCTGTTTTCAGAACATGAGGCTCGAACTTGTTCGCTGCTGTGCCGAAGCCAATGGCGGGCATGCTCCTCGGGCCGGTCGACGATGCTAGCACCACCTCTGGGATTTTCTTTGCAGGGTGCATTCGCCATCTTTTGTTTCTTCTATTTGAAATGTACCTCTTTAATTGTTTTTTCTTTTTCTCTAAAAAGAGGGATCACGGTAATCCACCCCTTTCAGAGGCAGGGAAGACTTACAGAAGCATTTTAGTCTCCCCATGAATTTTTTCTCTTTTTTATTACAAGTGATATTATTGAAACCGGTTTGTATGGATGTGTTGTATGTATGAGTTGTCATCCTCACTTTAGCTAAGTCATAGGCTAAAGTCACTTTCCATAGCTTGTCATTCATCTTACATCAACCTTTCTATAGCTTGTCATTTGGTTTTTGCTTTTCCACCTGTTAGGGTAGATTTTAGGGATTGTGTTTGTGTAGTTATCCTACAATCTATTGTAGATTTCTTTTGGCTCTCTGTAAGAGTTGCGTTCACTCTCTTGTAATATTCATAATGAAATATACAACAAATATTGAAACCAAAACTCAACAGATATTCTGCACTAATTTTCATTCTTTTAGTATTAAACCAATTAATGTTAAATGTCTAAATTAATTTGGTTGGAAACAGAAAATAGTATTATGTAACTCTCTTACTATGTCGCCATTTAGTACTACGGTTTAGTGATATTCCTCTTCACTTGTAAGTGAGAAGTCTTATACTTGATTCTTGCCAAATGCAAATTTGAACCACATTGTTGCTAACCCATTGTGAGGCTAAGTCCACCCCTTTCCCCTAATATAGATAATACCGATTGTTTTAAATAAATAAATAAAAACTCTCCCATTATGTCTTTTCAAAAAAATTAAATTAAATTAAAAATTAAAAAACTCTCCTCCTATGAGGCCTTCTAGGATAATTGATTATGTTATTAATCAGGCTGAGTTAAGAACGGCTGAATAAAGTAAAAGTGAATGTTTCCGATTTGCCATTTCATTTCTTTCAGTTTTTTAGCTTTTTAAAAAATTAGTTTTATGTGATTTTCTAGTGAAGCTACCATCTCTTGCATTTCAACAACTCTGATCCTCTTCTATATATGTGTTGACCTTAAAATTTATTAAGCCTACTTGGCACGCAGGTCGAGTAATTAATAAGTTAACTACGTCATTCGGTTGTGTGCGGGGCGTACCAACTCGTTGGTCGAGCTCAGCCGAGGAGTAAAATGTGTTGATGTTGTGTTGAGCGCGCTGCTGACTTCTTGATCTTGCAACTGCGGCCGAGAAAGGAACACGTCTCGGCCTTCAGGTTTTATAGCCTGAAGACAAGGCTGCTAGTTTTGCGAAGTTCAATATCAGATTCGGTTTTCAATGTGCCAAATATAGTAACCTGGTAACACACAACTTCGCCGAGAAGGCTGATGAGATGACTTCTACCAACAAGGACTCGAAAATCCTTGTCAACCAAGACTTGGATAGGTAATCGGCCGAGAAGCAGTGTTGTTTATCCAAACTGAAGGTGCTCTTTAATCGGCTGATTCTACGGCTCCAGTGTTGTTTATCCAAACTAAAGATGTCACCAGTTGCCTTCACAATGGTGTTTATCCAAACTGAAGATGTGTCGGCGGGAAAAAGAAAATAAAAATCTTAAGGATGTTGAGAGGTTTTGCGTAGAGTGAAAGTTTGCGCAGGGCAATTTATGTGTTGAATTGGAGGCTTTGAATGTTGTCTGCGGCACTGTATTTATAGAAGCAAATGTTGTGTGGCACGGCTTCACACTAGTGTAGGATTTGATTTCAATTCAAAATCGTCGGCTAGGGTTCCAGTCAAAGACTTCTCAAGATAAGCAACAACTTATCTTTTAGATGCCATCATTATCTCCTTATTTTATGCAAATAATTAGCATGCAACAACCTATCTAAAGACCTCCACAATGCTGGAACCAAGGCATGCAAATAATTAGCATGCAAGTTTATCCCCTAGCCATGCATTTCAACAGGACTCAGCAATAAAGGGGGCACTGCCTCTAGTAATTCGAATGCAAGTTTAACTCTTGATCTTTCCACCAAATATGTCCAGGTGCAATCATGCATTATCAAAAAACCAACTTGATCACATATTCCAGCCCTCCACGTGTATGCATGTGCTGACTAGTGAATTGGAAATGAATTGCAATTCTTCTTTTGACCATTGGTTATTATAAAACCATTCTTATTTAATATTATCCCATGCAGAGAAACCCATTTCCAAACAAACTCCATGATATTCAGTTTAGATAAATTGATATATTATTAAAGCTAATATCATGATTAAAACCACAATATATCATTCAATAATAATTATCATTCAATAATAATTATCTTAACTATTCTGCCATCCAACAGTTGAAAACTATGTTTACTCAATGGCTTTGATTGCATGAGCCGATAGTGTAAAATCAGATCCAATCAATATGTCAAATGAATGTCATTACTCTTAGTCTTAGGTATTGAACTAGTCACAAATAAAAATATTCTATTCATATCAAATAAAACCTTAAATCTTTTTTAGTCAAATAGAGACAACTATCACTAAACTAAAAACTGGTTGGTAAATGTTACTAATGAACTCATATATCATTTTCCAAGAGACAAATTGTTAAACCTTTTTTCTTAATTAATTGAAAAAAATTGGTATATGTAATATATCGTAGTATAGTGACAACGGTAATGGTAAAGAAATGCTACGGATACAGATTTGTCGTCTTTGTGGTAAATATGTGCATGCGGGGCTTATTTTTCGTGGTAGCCGACGTAGCATGTGTTTACCATAATTATTGGTTATTTGAATTCCTCTTCAGATCAAAAAATTGATTATTTGAAAAGATATACAAATTTGACACCCTTCATGTTATTAATGAAATATCTATATCTGCCACAAAAAAAAAAAAGAATAAAAAAAAAAGGTCCCGGCAAATTAAAGACCCATTAGTGATATGAACTAAATGACACATGTGATATGGCATTGAAACATAAAACGTGTATATATTTCTCCTAATTCCCTTTCCTAGTGATTGAATTCATGGTAGGAGTTTCATCTCACCATTTGGAACGTTCTTGTCTCTCTTGAGTTTTTTTGAAGCCATAAAGCCCTTAAACAAAACCAGTTAGAAATAAATCTCCAAAACATTCTTATATATAGTTTGTTGAACATTTCAAAAAACGTTCTTCTTGAAAAACCATCCAATCTGTTAGTAGGATTTCAATCCAAATTTCTTAACCTTTCCTCATTCAATCATCAGTTATGTCCGTGATCGAAAGCTCGAAGCAACGGCCTGTTGCTATTCCTGCATTTCCATTTGGTGGCCGTATTGTTGGAATTTATTAGGTTTATTTAGGAAATTAATTAGAGATTTGATTTGATTTTGTAGTAGGATATTTTTGGCATATACGCATTAGGATTTCTTTGGTTTATTGCTCTATAAATAGAGCTTGTAATTTAGTTAGAGAATAAGTCAGTCACAATGTAGTCTCTAGGGTTTTTGTAGCCGTCTCGGCATTCTCAATTTGTTCAATAAAATTCCTATTATTTTGTAGTCTTGTTTGTTCCGCACTCTGATATTCAACTTGGTATCAGAGCGGGTTCGATCCTTATGGTTCAATCCGTTCTTGTTGGTATCAATTTGTTTTGTCGCTTTTTGTTTTTTGGTTTAGTTTGGGTCTCGTTTAGGCTTTCGCTTCCGCTTTGGTCTGTGTCCTTTGTTCTTGGTCACTCTGTTTTTGTTCGTTTTGTCTTTGGATTTCTGTTTATGTTCTTTGTCTTTGGATTTCGGTAGTGACCGTCAAATTGTGTTAGTCTTGTCCGTAGATTTTTTACATTTTCTGGTTTGGTTTTCAGTTTGTCCTTGGTAGTCTTCAAGAAAGGGAAGAAAAAAAATTCTGTTTTTTGAAAAAAGGAATTTGGTGAATCCATCGCACTAGGATTTCTGCATTCCCCAGCCCCACCCTGCATCTGGATCCGTCCACCACAACCGTACCCTCGCCGAAAAAAAAAAAAAAGAAAAAAAAAAGGAGGCTGGTGATGTTGGTTCGCACAGAAGAAAAAAGGAAGGAGGTTGGTGATGTTGGTTCGCACAGAAGGTAAAAAAAAAAAGGAAGGAATCGCACAGAAGGAAAAAAAGGAAGAAAAAAGGAAGAAAAAAAATATTTGGTTGGATTTTTTGTTTGTTTGTTAGGCATCGGCATCGACATTTGCACTGGTACTGGCATTGGAATCTTGCACTGGCATGGAAATCTTGCACTGGCATTGGAATCTTGCACTTGCACCGATGGAATTTCGTATTGAAATTGGCATCGGAAATCGGCATCGGAATTTGGAGGCTTGCATCCACATCTGCTTGTTGGCAAACTCATGTCGTGTACCGCCATGAGTTTGACCGGGGGGGGGTTTATTTAGGAAATTAATTAGAGATTTGATTTGATTTTGTAGTAGGGTATTTTTGGCATATACGCATTAGGGTTTCTTTAGTTTATTGCTCTATAAATAGAGCTTGTAATTTAGTTAGAGAATAAGTCAGTCACAATGTAGTCTCTAGGGTTTTTGTAGCCGTCTCGGCATTCTCAATTTGTTCAATAAAATTCCTATTATTTTGTAGTCTTGTTTGTTCCGCACTCTGATATTCAACTGGTGTGCAGGCTATAGAAACCCAAGTTTTCCAGAGAGCTTTTCTTAGTGAAGATGTTATGACCCTGATTAGCTTAATCCTAGTTAGTCATTGAATTAGTTAGTTAAATGGGACTATTGCAAGTAATTAGGAAAGTTTGTTAGATTCTGCTAGCTGGCAGTGGGTTTGGGAGTACTATAAATAGTCCAATTGTAATGGCTTTGCGGAGTGGTTAATTGGATAAAAAGAAATTTAAACAAAAAACATTTCAGAGCTCTGCTCTCTCTCCTCCTTCTCTTTCCCTCTCTATCCTCTGTGTTACTTGCAGGTTGATTAAGGGCTTAGAGATTTGGATCTTATCAATGGTATCATCCTTCTCGAATCCTGGTTTCCCTCTTGTGCACGCCCACCCGACCCGTCTTCCTGCCATGGATGCACGCTTATCTGCTACAATCGACTCATTTGAAGCTTCGCTGCGTGCTGCGATCAGTGATGCAATCCGCGAAGCTATGGATTTTGCACTCATCGCCATTCACAAGGCTGTGAATCCTGTACTCGCCGAAATCCATAGTGAACTTGCTCAGTTACACCGTAACTTGGCTCTCGGTGTCGAGGAAGATTCTGATCTAGCCTCGATGTGTTCCGAGGAAGCTGAATCGATTGAGGTCGGTCATCAAAAACCTCACAATGGAGACAGCAACCCACTACGAATTTTGTCGACAATCCACGCCAATTCCATTCCGCCATTGCTATCATCTTCACTGATGTTGCGAGCACTGGCAAATTCGGTCGTCAAGCCACACTCAAACAACTCCACTGCATCTACAATCTTGCTTTCGGAATCGAAGACGATGACCTCTGCTCCGCATTTACTCCATATGCACTCGTTCTCTGATACTACAACAACTAGACCTGAGAATTTTTGTGCATGGAAACTGTTTGATGCAATTCCAGACTCAAGTTGCTATGTTGTTCTCGATTGTGACATGTGCTACTGCAATGGCATTCGGGATAAGGGTGGCGGCTCCAAATTTAGGTCACTGGAGGACTATCAAATGAAGCTGGTGGAGAAGATTGCACGGTTGAATTACGATGATAACATTGGTTATTTCATCAAGAAGAAACTTCATGTTTGGTGTCAGCTACTGAGTGGGCTATTGAAGTTAGGAATGATATGTCGACATGAGGTATTGAGATTATTGATTAACAATTTTAAAAATCAGAAGGCCATGTGGCATTGGTTTTTCCATTGTTTCCTTGCGTGTTATACCGATGGCAAGGTGGTCAAGACTGATGTTTATTTGAATCAAATTAATGGGTGGATCGGCATGTATGAGGTTGGCAAATTGGTGATGGTTTTGAATGCACAGAAAGTGTTTGATGAAATAGCTAAGAGACAAAGCGGGGACAATGTAGGAAACATCTTCAATCGAATGACCCCTATTTTTCATAACATGGTTGTATGCTCTTAGTTTTGCATAACTGAGGGTGAATTCTGGAATGTATGGGACCCGGGCGGTAGATTAGCAAATATTCTAGGGGTGATGCTCTATTCCAAGCACCAGGAGAACCATTGTGAAAAGTACTCTCAATTTTTTATCCCACAGCTGCACTTCATCAATCATGCAATGCATTTTACTTGTTTACTACAGGTGATGCAAATTGAGGAAGCTTTTGCTACCTGTGAAAGTGTTTTTGATATTTCGGTTAGTCGCAGGTCCTTTATTGATGCCGGCAAGGCTGATGAACCATTACTACCATCAAGGGATGATAAAAAATCGTGTACCAATATATGTTTTAGCAAGAGAAGCTTTGGTATGGATGCAGCTTGTGTTACCGAGCCAATCTTGTTATCTATCAAAGATCAATTGCATGAAGTCGACCTTTTAGATTTTACTGCAGGGAGGTCAGAAGAAGAGGCTCTTAAAGTCATGCACGAATTTTCTTCGGCCTTGGACGGATATGTCTTGAGGTATCTTGACTTTTCAGACAATGCCTTGGACGAAAATGGTGTTAATGCATTTGGGTCACTTCTGAGTTCACAAAACAATTTGGAAGAACTTTATTTGATGAACATAGCAGGACTCAATATGTGTCATAACATGAGGGTGTGGCACTGCGATGTGATTAGGAAGATCAAATGGCTGAATGAGAAGGAGATTTCTGTTATGATCAATACTGAAGGACAAGCAAACTATGAAGGTTTTTCTGATTGTATCAAAAATGGTGATGAGCTAACTTTTACGATGTTGCTCTATTTCCAAGTTGTCAAGGCAAAAGGTCTTGGCTTTACTAAACTTGGGTCACTAGAAGAGGCTAAGAAGGTTGTTTGGAACATGAATGATGCTACTCATAGTGCAAAACAGCTAAAAGAGATGGAACAAGGCTTGACCAGTTTGATAGTTTTGGGGAATGGGCGAATGTCTGATCTTATTGCACAACTGCATGATATACTGGAGGGTGTAAATAAAGTTGATATCTTGCCGGAGAAGTTTGATAGTGCAGTTATTAAAGCTTAGATTCCATAATTGGCTCGAGAAATCAGAGAGTTAACCTCATCTCGACCTGTAACCATCTACAATGAGAATTCTTCCTCTAGTGGGAATTATGTTTCATATTTAGTTCCAATTGCTGCACTTGTTGCAATGGGCTATTGTTACATGTGGTGGAGAGATTGGTCATTTTCAGATGTGATGTATGTGACAAGGCATAAAATGAAAAATGTTGTTGAAGCTCTAATTAGAGAGGTAGCTTGCAAGAGCAATGACTTTGCTGGGAACGAAACAACAAATACATTGAAGATGAGTGAATGCGCTATGAGCACCTATTTGGATTTAGTATGCTCTCTTAGTCACCTGGAAAGCAATTTTGGTGGTGCCTTAGTTATTGATTTACATGTTGAGTTCTCTTTGTTTTTCACTTGTAACCTTGACTTTCGGCTTTTATGGGATCTAGGAGATGCAATGGCTAAAACTGTTAAGATGATACTCTATTTTAAAGCTGGCAAGGCAGAGTGGCTTAACAGGGTTACAAAAAAAACCAAGTTTGGTAGTTTTATGGTACAATGGGATATAAGTGTTGAAGCTTTAAATAAAGGCAAAAAGCAAAAAAACTGGAGATGGTGGATATAATGCTGAGATGAAGAGTTTGCATGATTTAAGCGTGAGCAAGGCTGTGGATATGGTGACTAGGTTCGAAAGTCCGTTGCTGCTGATGATTGTTAAATCCATCCTATCTAGTTCAAACAAAACTTAGGAAGCAAATGTGGATGTTGTTTTGGGAGCCAGTGATCTGAGTCTACTAGTTGAGAACACTTCAGTTGAGCAACTTGGTTTTGTCAGAAAGGTGACAATCTTTAAGGACTCCACTTCCATTATTGGTGATGCAGCATCAAAAGATGGGTTGTGAGTCCATGGTGTGTCTCCATTTGACATTATGGGCATAAATCTTTTCTGGGAAGAGCAACCGCAAAGGTTGCAAATATGAGCATGTTATGCAGAAGCAAGCAATTGAGAAGTACAACCAGTTCTTCATTTTAACCTCGAGGACAAGGTTGTTCTTAAGGGGTAGGCAATGTTATGACCCTGATTAGCTTAATCATAGTTAGTCATTGAATTAGTTAGTTAAATAGGACTATTGCAAGTAATTAGGAAAGTTTGTTAGATTCTGCTAGCTGGCAGTGGGTTTGGGAGTACTATAAATAGTCCAATTGTAATGGCTTTGCGGAGTGGTTAATTGGATAAAAAGAAATATAAACAAAAAACATTTCAGAGCTCTACTCTCTCTCCTCCTTCCCCTTCCTTCTCTATCCTCTGTGTTACTTGTAGGTTGATTAAGGGCTTAGAGATTTGGATCTTATCAGAAGAAGAAAAGTGTATATTCACATTAAGTCATCAATGAATAATACAACCACTAATATATAGCCTTTGGCTATTTACATTGTAACTTACTAAAACTAATTACATTGTAACAAACTAGCAACAAACTAATAACAAATTGTAGTCATGATGTGACATCTTCATCTCTACACCCCCTCAAGCTAAACTTGGAAGAATAAAAGGTTCCAAGTGAAAGCTTGGACTGTAAGAACAGAAACCTATTCTTGGACAATCACTTTGTATGTATATCAGCAATTTGATCATGTTGATGCACAAAACCGGAGGGGTATTGGAACAACGTAAATCCGACTGTGAATCTGCAAGAAAGTAAATAACACTAGATGTATCGTGGTTCACCCCAAGGTTTGGGCTATGTCCACACTGATATTGTATTTCTGAGATGATTATGAGGGAAAGAGTGTGAGGATCCTCATGGCCTAGGAATTGGCCTCCTTTAATGAGGAGAGTAAGGAGTCCTTTTATAGAATAAGGGCTCCTCACTTATTACATATTTTCCCCTTCATTTATTACATAATTACATTTGAGTCCCCCGAGTATTTATACGAGATCTAAATACGAAGGCCCTAAGTATGGTACAAACAGTAGTCCCCCAAGTCTTCAGTCAAGAGAGTGTTTTGGCTAGAAACTTGAAATTCAGTCCATGTGTAGGCTGAAGTAACTAGATGTCGTCTAGAACTTGATACTTGATATGAGGCGGTGCCCAATCTGAAATGATGCTCAACTAGAAGTAGCACATGTTGCGAGGCTACTCTGTTTGTGGCTTATGTTGCCTTGGTTAGCTCGGCTTGTGGCGTTTGAAGGTGATGAAATCCCTTTTATAGAATAAGGGCTCGCTTCTCAATACAAAAAATGATGGGCTAGAGTTGGTGTTCGCTGCGAGGCGGTTGCTTAGCAGGCGGCGATGCTCTCTAATGATGGTGAGGGAGTTCCTTTTATAAAATAAGGGCTTGCTCTTTAGTACATAAATAATGGGTGCTCTCTAATGAAAGTGAATGAGTCCCTTTTATAGAATAAGGGCTCGCTCCTCAGTACATAAATAATGGGTTAAGTCCCCCACCCATACTTCCTCATAGTTGTCCATAACCTACCAAACCATGCCTGAGGTGTTTGTTTCAATCCATACAATGCCTTATTCAACTTACACACCATTCTGGTCTTTAAGATTACCCTGAAAGAAAGCATTTTTCACATCAAATTGCTGGAATGGCCAATCTAAGTTAGCCGCCAACAAAAGCTGTAATGGCACATCAAATTGCTGGAATGGCCAATCCAATGTAGCAAGAACTTGCAAAGGTGTAAAAAAATTCAATACTTTGGATGACAAGCAGTTGATAAGGTAAATGGCAATCTGAAGAGCAACATCCCAAGAGGAGAGGGGAACATCCGCCCCAATCAATAGCGATCGAGCTGTTTCTAATAGATGGTGATTTTTGCGCACAACCACCTCATTCTGTTGAGGAGTTTGAGGACAAGTAGTCTTGTGGAGTATTCTGTGATTAGTTAAATAATGTGTAAAATCATTATTAACATATTCACCACCATTATCAGAACGCAAAATCTGGATTTTAGTAGAAAACTATGTCTGAACCATGGTGTGGAATGTCTTAAATGCCAGAAACACATCACTTTTATGCTTAAGAAGGTATAATCATGTCATCCGTGTGCAATCATCTATGAAAGTTACAAACCACCTAATACTAGATGAAGTAGTAATCGAAGATGGTCCCCAAACATCCGAATGAACAAGACCAAAAGGAATAACACTTTTATTAGAATTCAACGGATAAGAAACACGGTGACTCTTGGCAAATACGCAAGTGTCACATTTAAAGTCTGAAACTGAACAACCAACAAATAAATCCAGAAACATATGTTGTTAATAACTGAAAGACGGATGACCCAAACGACGATGCCATAACCATATCTGATGCCGTTTGTGATCAACGGCTCCTTGGGCGAGATTGACCTGTCCTGTACTGACACCGTCCACAAAATAGGGATCCCCCCTCTTAGTTCCACGACCAATTATCTCATTCGTGAGAATATCCTGAATAAGACAAAACTTCGGATACAATAGTACACAATAGTTCAATTGCTTAGTAGCTTGGCCAGGAGACATCAATTTATGCTTTAGTGAAGGTACAAGTAATGTATGCGGAAAAGAGAGGGTAGGCATGAGGTGTACAGTGCCAGCGCCAGTTACCGGTGAGGTGACACCATTAGCATTAATAATATTTCGTCAAAGTGGAACAATATCACAAGCTAAATCAGTGGGATCATAGGTCATATGGTCTGTGGCACCAGAGTCAATGATCCAACCGGACTAAGTATCACAATTATTCATATTAAAAGCATAACCACAATTACCTGAGGACTCCGGAGGCATGTCAGAAGAACTCGAAACAAAAGGATTCATGGCAGGGTCAGTTAGGGTAGTAGTGTTTAGTATAGGGCAGGATCGGTTAGGATGAAATTGTTTCCATCGTGGAGTGGTGGTAGGTTCTCCATGGGAGGGCCGAGTTTGCTTGAGGGAACGGGCAGAGCAGAAATCCTAAGATCTCTGCTCTGATACCATGCTAATTAGGGTTTAATTTTCTAATATTATTCTTCTCACCAAGGAGGGAAATATATATTATACAAGATTGATTTACAAGGAAAGAAACACCAAATGATATCTATCATAATTACATCTTGATTACAAAGACCCAAACAGGTAACTAAACTAATTACAAAGGTCAACTCTCCAACACATCCAACACCAAATAGATTTGATTCCTGGTTCAAACCTTCCAAATAAAGCTCACTACCGCATTGGTCTTAAATAGCACGAGGAGTTGAAAAGACAAGTTTCAGAATTGCTTAAGAAAGGTTATATCATAGAAAGCACGAGTCCGTGTGTGGTACCAGCTTTGCTTACTCCAAAGACCGATAACACATGGCGTATGTGTACAGACAGCCGTGCTATCAATAAAATCACTATCAAATACAAGTTCCCTATTCCGAGGATTTATGTTCGACATGTTTGTTGGTGCCAAACAGGGCCGGTCCTGAGTTTTTGGGTGCCCAGTGCGAAAGTTCAAAATGTGCCATTTTTAATACAAAAACATATGTTAAAAAAAAATATTTAACGAGGGCTGGAACCCAGTCGAAGCTGGGGGGCTAGGCCCTCACGCCCAAATTATATTACCTAAGAAAATATACAACGGGGGAGACATAGTACCTAAACCCCGACAATCAAAAGTACAATCATATATAACCACTCCTAGCAAATCTCCTTCAAATTTCAACCTTTAAGAAATTGTCTTCTAGTATTTTTTGAAGCAAAATCATCAATTATATCATCATACTCCAAGTCTTCAATCTCATCATTTTCAATGTATAAGATTGCTAATCCATTTAGCCTATCTTGAGTCATAGTGGTTTGCAAGTAAGATTTTAATAATTTCAATTTTGAAAAACTTCTTTCTGCAGATGCCACGGTCATAGGTACAGTCAACATTACACGATAAGCAATCAAGACATTAGGACACATGTCAATTTCTTTGACAAAGTTTGCTATTTCCATGGATGTCCAAGGGTTATTAGAGAGAAATGATTTTTCAGGTAACATCATTTGCAAAACCTGTAATTCGGAACATAAGTCGGCTCCATCTACATCTATGGTATTTCCATGTTTCAAATGTGCTTCAAGATTCATACAATTTTGTTTTAGCTCTTGATCATCCAATGAAATTAACTTCGATGCATCAAACAAGAAGCCAAAAATATATTCAAAAGCCTTTAACTGTTCAAACCTGTGTTTCAGTTGAGAAAGAGCAATATCCACTATAACAAGAAAATAATATGTTCTAAATGATTCTTCAGCAGACTGTTGTTCCCTCTCATTACCATCAACTTCATCATGATGTCTTTTTCTAGGTCTATGACGTTTAGTTTGAAAAACAGGGTCAATTTCTGAATCAAGTGCAATTTCTTTAGCATCACTCATGGCAGAAGCAAAACCAGTTTCTCTATAGTTTTCGAAAAACGTAACAAATGCTTCCAATGCCTTTACAGCAATATCAAGACGCATGTCTTCAGATTGTAATTTTGTACTCACCATGTTAATCTTCAACAAAATGTCATACCAAATAACCAAACTTAATACAAAATCAAAACTTGAAAGTTCTCCTGATGCTAAACATTCTGCATCCCTACTCAATTGGGGATTTTCAGTAATTTCCACCAATTGAAACAAAGCATTTCTAACCTGGGCGACTTGGGACTTAATCGCTTTAACACTTTCAATGTGACTTTCCCATCGAGTAGTTGACAATGACTTCAAAGTTAAACCATCAATATGTTCAAGCAAAATATTCCAACGCTTTGTAGAGTTGGAAAACACTGTATATATGCATTGACACGCTCCAAAAAAAGATTTTGCTTTAAGACATGAACTTGCCATATCACAAACTATTAAATTAAGACAATGAGAACCACATGGCATGTAAAAAGCTCTGGGATTTATGTCTAGCAATCTTTTCTGGACACCTTGGTGTTTCCCTCTCATGTTAGATCCATTATCATAACCTTGTCCCCTCATATGTTAGATCCATTATCATAACCTGGTCCCCTCTCATGTTAGATCCATTATCATAACTTGGTCCCTTTTCTATAAGTAAGTCTTTCATTTCTGCATTAAGGCTATCCCAAACTTTTGGATCATAAATGTTTAAATGGAAAATAGGTTCAGGAGATTCAATATTTTCCTCTACACCAATATGATCATCATCAACATTTAAATCCATATCACCACCATTTTCATGATCTTGAGACTCATCACCAACATTTTCCTCTAAATCACCACTATTTTCTTGGTCATTAACATCTTCCTCCACATAATCACCAATTTCATGATCATGAGACTCCCCAACAACATTTTGTGACTCTTCACCAACATCATTTTCTCTCAAAATTTCAACCAACTCATTCTTTGTAGAAAAAAATTTATTAAGAGATCATCTTAAACTTTCGGCAATTTCGTTATCCTTTGCCTTTTTTTTCCTTTTCATATTACCAGAGAGTTGTTTCCTAAAAGACATGGCTTTGATAATTTGTTTGCAAAAATTACCTACACATGATATAACAAAAATTTCCTATTAAAATTATCATTCCAAGTCTAACACATATTATATATTATAAAAACACTAACATCTATACATCAATTAATTAATCAAGAATTCAATCTATCAACAACAATTCTATACATCAATTGTCATATAATTCTATGTCACTTGCAAAATTTAATTTAAATTATGAATTAATAATTCAAATTTTAAAAATTAGTTTATCAAATTACCTCAAAAGTTACTCGGGTTTGTGAATGCACAATGGCAACCGGCAGCAGGGATTGTGGCTGAGAAAGACAAAGACTCTGTGTGTTGTCGGGGTTGGAAGGCTGGCCTGGAAGCTGCAATAGCAGTGCAGATGGAAAAATAACAAACAGGGGAAACAAAGGGGCGGGTGGGTGGGGAATTAATTGGGAAAAGGAGAATTAGGTTAGATGGGAGTGGGGGGGGGACCGGGGAGGTCCCTTTAGGCTTTACATTATTGTTTTTTTTTTTTTTTAAAGTCTAAAATCTGGCCGGTTCAATTATATATATATATATATATTTTAAATCTTGAAACTTGGGTCCTTTCCTTTATTGTCAAATTTAGGCCTCTTGCCCTCCATTCCTTATTTTGGGCTCTAGACAAATTTTTTTTTTATACCTAATTATTTGGACTTTTTTTTTTGGTGTCCTTTTAAATTTTGGGCCCTGGACAATGGCCCTGGTTGCACTGGGCCTGGGCCGGCCCTGGTGCCAAAGTATTCTCCAAGATTGATCTTCGAAGTGGGTACCACCAAATCTAAATTAAACCTGGTGATGAATGGAAGACTGCCTTCAAGACTCGTGAGGGCCTCTTCGAGTGGCTTGTTATGCCATTTGGGCTCTCCAATGCCCCGAGCACCTTTATGAGGGTAATGAATCATGCACTGTGCTCTTTCATTGGTAAATTTGTCATTGTCTACTTTAACGATATACTCATTTATAGCATTGATGAAAGAAACCATATGGAACATTTGAAGGTTGTGTTAACTGTTCTGAGAAAGGAGAAGCTTTATGTGAACCTCAAGAAATGTTCTTTCATGACCGAAAGCCTAGTTTTCCTAGGCTTTGTCCTAACTTCTACAAGTCTAAAAATGGATGAAGAGAAAATTATAGCTATCAAAGATTGGCCCACACCAAACAGCTTGCAGGATGTAAAGAGCTTTCATGGGCTGCCTTCATTTTATCGTCGATTCATCAGAAATTTTAGCTCTATTTTGACCCGTTTGACAAATTGTACGAAAAAGGGGGAATTCAAGTGGAGTAAGGAAGTTGCGAAGAGTTTTCAGCTTGTGAAAGAAAAATTGTCCAACACTCCTATATTATCTTTGCCCGACTTCGAGAAAGTGTTTAAAGTTGATTGTGATGCATCTCATGTGGGAATAGGCGGTGTACTCAGCCAAGAAGGTCATCCAGTAGCTTTCTTTAGCCAACAATTAAATGAAGCAAAGAAGAATTATTCCACTTATGATCTGGAATTCTATTCCATTGTTCAGTCACTTCGTCATTGGCGGCCTTATCCAATTCAAATGGAGTTTAGCTTGAATTATGATCACGAGGCTCTCAAACACATTAACAACCAAGGAAACTTGAATAGAAAACATGTCAATTGGGTTGCATTTCTACAAGAGTGTACTTTTGTAATAAGGCATAAGAGTGGGAGATACAACCAGGTTGTAGATGCTCTTAGCAGACGGATGTCACTTCTCAATACCTTCTGTGTTCAGCTGGAAGGCTTTGATAACATTAAAGAAATGTATGCTGGTGATACTGATTTTGGGGAGGTTTGGGAGTTTTGCAAGGAAGGACATCATAAGGATTACCTTGTCCAAGATGGTTTTCATTTTAAGAGAGCGTGTATGTGGATTCCTAAATGCTCACTTCGGGAATATATAATCAAGGAGCTGCATCCGAGAGGTTTAGGTGGGCATTTTGGGAGAGACAAGACAATCAGTCTTGTAAAAGATAAGTATTATTGGCCTACAATCTATAGGGATGTGACTAACTATGTGAAAAGGTGCAGAATTTGTCAACCATGCAAAGCCAATCACAGAATACTGGTGCTTACACCCCCTTACCACCTCGCAATGCTCCATGGAAGGACGTTAGCATAGATTTTGTGGTTGATTTGCCAAGGACTCAAAGGGGAAATGACTCCATCTTTGTTGTTGTTGATCGCTTCTCCAAGATGGCTCATTTTATTCCGTGTAAGAAGACTATGGATGCCTCCTATGTTGCTGATCTATATTTCAAGGGAGTGGTTAAACATCACGGTATTCCAAAATCTATTGTTTCAGATAGGTATACCAAGTTCCTTAGTCATTTTTTGAAACACTTGTTGGGTAGGTTTGGCACTAATTTGTTGTATAGTCGTGCTTATCACTCTCAAACAGCTGGCCAGACCGAAGTGGTTAACAGAACATTAGGCAATCTGCTCAGAGCACTGGCAACCAAGAAACCAAAGCAGTGGGACATGACTCTTTCTCAAGCTGACTTTTTTTATAATTACGTTGCAAACCGTTCTACCGGAAAGAGTCCTTTTGAGATTGTTTATGGGAGGACTCCAACACATTATCTTGACTTTTCTCCCATTCCAACTCTTTATTACCAAAACCGAAAAAGCTAAAGATTTTGCTGTATCCATGGTTATAATACATGAAGAAGTGCGGAAGAAGCTTGAAGACAACAATATCAAGTACAAAGAAGTTGCCGATAAACATCGCCGCATGAAGAAATCTGATGAAGGTGATCTAGTGTGGGTATATTTGAAGAAAGAGTGTTTTCCTAGTGGCTACTATAATAAGCTCAAAGAAAAGAGGATTGGTCAATGCAAGATCTTGAAGAAAATTTGTGACAATGCTTATAGGAGAGTTGTCACAAATTTATGTTCGAGACTTGTCAAAATATCATGGAGAGTTGGGTTCAAACTCGTGGGCGAGTTCTCACCCGGTAGGGGAGGATGATGCAGTGCCATTAACGTAGTTTGGTGGCTAGTTCAAATTCGATTTAATACTTCCTATTAACTTGATTTCTTGCAAGCGGTGTTTTAATTAGGAATTGTGTTGTCATTTAGTAATGGTCATTTACTATGCTATAGTGGACTAGGAGCTTGTGTTTGTAGTTATTATGGTTGCTGGCTAGCCTCTCTAAGCACTCAGAACATAAAAAAGTGACCAGCTAGTAGTTTCGCCATGACAGTCCACCCTTCCAAGGGCGGGAATTCTCATAGAGACATTTCAGCCTCTAGCCATCACCGTGGTGAATATTTCAGCCTCTAGCCATCACCGTGTAATTCACCAGTACTAGGAATTGAACCCAGGACGTACTGTGTAGAATATGGGTATATAATTCGTTCTCAACCACTGGATCACCCCGTGGTGGTTGTTTAATTTTGAGGCTATTTAAAATATGGAGCCTCGAATAAGTGACTAAAACATAACTTACATTACCTAGAATTTCACTACTTTTCAATTATTTCATGGAAATACAAAAAATACAAACACGCTAAACCCAAACTGAAAACAAGTCGAATCAATTTTCCAGCACTTACTCTAGAGTCCATTATTCAACTAAAGCACAATTGTAACTGGAAATTCAAAGTATAGACATAGGTGTTCGAGGGAATATGTAACATAGAGGGTTTCTATGTGGAATTGTAGAGTGTGCCGAAAATACAATCTGGTACATTAAATATAATAATACAATTGAATAAAAACTTGAGGAATAAAAAAAGTTCAACCAATTATATTATACCACTGAATGTAAATTCCCATTAATTGTTTCTACTGGTTTTACATTGACAATTAACCTCTCTAACCAGAAAGTACATTTCGTACCAATCCACTAATTAATATATATTCAAACCAAAAAAATAAATTAATAAAGCATGTGTAACATATAGGACATTGTCTGTGGTCCCCTACTAATCCACAAGACTTTTGGACCATTTTCAACCTACAAAGGTATATCATAGAGGAATGATTAAATTCACTCGACATTCTCTTCTTCTTTTTTCATTGCACGTCAATAACAGAACATGACAACATTAGAGTTTTTAAACAAAATCATCTAAACACCAATTACCAAATAATCATGACAAAGAGTGCACGTAGCACCTTATTTACTTAATTTACAAGATTACATGGATAAAAGAGAAGGTCACGTTTGTGTTCATATATACAAATGCCCCCTATTTTATTCAACAGAAAGACAAAGAAAAATATGTTTTGTAAATGAAATTACTCAATATGCGTTTCAGAAAAGAGCAGAATTATTTGTACCTCATTTACGATCTACTTCATAAACAATATTTATCTATTTATATTCACTGATTCGCATGAAGCACATCATCTCGGCCATCTACGGCATTTTCCACATATAAGGTTATTGATGCAGTGATCCAAAATGTGGTTCATAAGTGCGGTCGCACCGGCTCCCACGGATCTACGTCAAGCCCATCATCCATGCAATTCTCGATTAGATTGGAACTCGGATCAGCTTCTTGGGATTGTGCCGCCGTTTCATCACCCTTAAGACATTGCTGCAACTTTTGCCTGTACAGCCTCAGTTGCTCCTCCAGTAGACTCCTCTCCGATTCGTGTTTCATTATAATCCACTGCATCGATCGGAACATCACTTCATCATACTGCTGCTTCTGCTCCGCCATTTGACGGTACTGCTTGGCTTGGATTTCAGTACAGCTTTTCTCGTTTTGAAGACGCAGGATCATGGCCATAGCTTCCTCGGCTGCAGATGCAGCAGCCATCCTTTCCTTCTCGAGCTCTACGCGAGCCTCATTCCTCCTTCGCCGCTCAACCTTCACCATTTTTCTCAATGCAAACACATCAAATTCCCCATCGTCGCCGTAACCAACACTTTCATCATCACCATCGCTATCACCATGACCGTCGTTAATATCGACATGATCTCTCTCTTCTGCATTGACATTTTTGCTTAACAACAAGCAATCTGCATTTGGTGAAGTTTCCAATGATTTCACCTTTGGAGAACAGACATCATCACCAGAACCACACCTCGAACAAACCCGATTTCTGAAATCTCTTGATTTACCTCTAAAATCACATAAAAATTCCATTAAAAACCCCGAATGAACCCCAACTTGCAAAACCTTTAGCCCCAAAATAAACACCAAAAACAACCCCAACAAGTTGAAAACTGGCAAGAAACGGCCAAACATGAAAAACCCGCATCCAAAATCACTTCCCTGATTCAAAAACTTGTTACATGAAGCACACTCCATCCCCAAAAACCCTAGAAATATCTGCAAAACCCTCTTAAATAACTGAAGAACAGAACAAAACACAAACAGCAAGCAAAAACAACCCCAAATCTGCATCTACCTCCTCTAGAACATCCTCTAATCCAATCCTCCCACCATCTTGATAAATACACTAATACTTTAAATATAATTAAGAAAGAAATTAAAAGCCTTTACGAAATTAATGAGAGGTGCCTACGCAATGACCCAATTGGACTTTGGCTGTTGTTTCTTTGTAAACTCGATTACATAGAAGGTTTAAAGGCACTAGTTAAGCTTCCAAAGCAAGAACAAGCCTTACCATTCGAGAGATGGCCAGAAAGTTGGGGACTTACATAGAATGTATGCAAACAGTGACAGTGAAGAGTTGAGCCGGGTTGGGGATATTGGGATTCGAGATAAACGTGGGGCGTAGAAAACGAGGAGTGAGGTGCGACCAATGTGGATGATGTGGGGCTGTCTATATATTGGTGTTATTTATATGACTTTTTGTCACATGCCACGCTGCAGTCCGATATGGTGAGTGATTGAGTCCCTCTCTGTCGCAGAAGACCGTTGAAACGTTACGATCCCGTTCGGTGGGCATTCTTTCCTGTAAACAATGTGTCGTCGGCTAGTGGCGGCCTAACCCTAAGGATTGTTTGTCTTAACACTACTAAATTTAACAGTTTGCCCGACTACGGACATTTTGTTGCGCAAATAATTATTTGGTCGTACATAAACTATGGCGACCAGAAAATCGCCATGCATATTTTGTCGCGCAAAGCTCGTGAAAAAAGACATTGCGCGACGAACATCTTCAAATTTGTCGCGCGTCTTGACAACTGCGCGACGCTTTACTAGTCGTCGCGCAAAAGTTATACGGACAAAGGTTTTCGTCGTACGATATAAACGAGTACAAGTGCGTTTGTGGGTAATTTGCCTCAAAACTTGTTGCGCGACGAAATCTATAGTAGTCACGTAGTAATGCGCTAGGAAGAGTAAGACGCGCTTAATTTTGTGCGACGACATTTCGTCGTCGCGCACGTGTAATTTTTAATAAAAAAATAGAATAAAAGGAAAAAAAAAACAAATTTCATAAAATGTACGTACAAATGTAAAGTTAAAAAAAAAAGGGAACAAAACTATGAAAATAAAGAGGCAAAATCTATAGGCGTGTCATTCGGAGGTGCTTGGTTATCTTGTTGTTGGTTGGGGACGGGGTCGGAGGTTGACGGGCCTGATTGCTGTGCTTGCTTGGTGTGGAAGGGCCGTGAGGGCGATGGTGTAGAAAAATCGGGGAGATGTATTCCAGAGGAACTGAGGGCTTGTACAAGCATTGACATTTGAGACTTGTACGATGCCAGCTCACTCCCCAGCGACTTCCTACGTCAAAGCCGTAACCTTGGTCTTTGACTGCGCGAATGACGAGGCTCCAGTCTCTCGACGCCTAGCATTTCCCATCCCCCGACAATATGTCCCTGGCCTCCGATCGAAAGTCTGGTCCAACATCTCAGTGACGATGTGAAACCCTACATCCTCAGGGGGATCCACAGACTTGATCGGCGTGTCCAGAGGAAGGTGGGAGGCGAACTTCTGAAGCACCACCTGTCGCTTCTCCACCATAGTTGCCTGTGAAAAAAAACATGGATTATTAATAGAAAACAATTTGAAAGAATTAGTATAAATGTTTAATGCATAAGAAATTACTTACATGAAGGGACTGGGTCAACTCATTCCCAGGCCGAACATAAACGTCAGCAAAGACGTCGATCTCCGAAAATTTTGAACCCTCCTGAAATAAAAAGAAGATAAGGAAAATGTTAGTACGAAAAAAAAAATTATTAGCGACATTTTTAAATTGGAAATGAAAGTTGTAATATATACCTTCCGTCGCGCCTCCATCCTATAGGAGAAAGGCCTCAAACCCGAATGGTGGAGAAGAGTCTTCTTCTCTCGATTGATCTTGTTCGCCTTCGCCTTCTTCTGTTATACAAAAAATAAACGTATTAGTTGTAATAGTTAAAGAAAATTAAAAAAAATTAATAAAAATAAAAATAAAAGAAGTAAAATGAAAGAAGTCGTCATTAAAAACGCACCACATATGTTGCGTCACTAAAATGACCGTAAAGCCAAACCCAACTATCTTGTCGGTCCTCCAACTCCTTCGGACATCCCTCCTCAAGAGTGACATGCGGATCATCAAACTCCTGGAAGCATTGGTGCAGGTCACTCTTCCACTGCTTGTAGCATTCGGAGAAGAGCCGATTGACATACGTGAACTTGTCCTCGTCCATGTGCTCCAAATTGTAGTTTGTCTGCAATATAACAAATATTTTGAAAGCATTAGTAATAAAAGACAGTAATACATATAAATATATAAATTTTACATGAAAAGCATTAAAAAGGCGATGCTACGTACGGATAATTGATTGCGCATCGTAATCTTCGTCTCCTCCGACATTGCCTTCCAAGACTTCCACATCATAGGGCTAAAGGTCCGCACGACATGCCCAATGTCGTGGGCTAATGCACTATGTTGCTCCGCCGTTGGTGCTGCCCGATATCGCTCATCGTATCCAATTAGGATACAACCGTTGGTCACCCAGGTGACCTTCCCCCTCTTCAATTGCCGACAAGGTCTCCGGGTGTTTTTCTTCGCTGCAAAGAGATGAAAAAAAAATCATTAACCCATAACTAATAACAAATCCTACTAAAATTTCGCCATAACCTCCCCTATAATTAAAACATTTCCCAAAACCCTGAAAATAATATAAACAATATACATATCCAACACAATGATCACAACAATTTAATAAAAGGTTCGGAACGATGAAAACTTTTTAATCCTTACATGACTTAACAAATTGAATACCTGGTTGTGTACCCTAAACCCTAAACCTTAGTAAACAAGGGAATGAAGGAGTGAATTAGGATTGTATACTTGGCTGTGTACCGGAGGCATCAGTTGTGGATCCCGATGGCGACATTTGGTCC
This sequence comes from Malus domestica, assembly GCF_042453785.1. NCBI lineage: Eukaryota > Viridiplantae > Streptophyta > Magnoliopsida > Rosales > Rosaceae > Malus > Malus domestica. The sequence goes on from NC_091670.1 coordinate 7,263,010, forward strand.
ACAATACGAGGGCGTCGATAAGTTCGTCTGGGGTTAATAGGTAACGCCACCAAAAAAGTCGACGATGCCTACGCCTGTGGGACTGGAGGACCATCTGAGTGAATCGGATTGACCGGCCTATGGTCCATCTCTGTCAGAGCAGTGGTGGCAGTAGTAGGTATAGTCGTCGGACTAGGTGTAGAAGTCATCGGCCTCCGGGTTCTAATCAGGTGAGACATCTACAAAATTGGCAATCAATTTGTTTAGTACACAGATTTTGATTCTGTTTTCACTTGCTTACAACTTCAATGGCTACAAAAGGATTGCTAATTGTTGATTTGATTTCAAATGAACTTGTTAACTGAAATAATCATATAGGAATTTCAGTCCATTGGCTAGTCAAAAGCATTTTCTGAATGCATATGGGCAGATTCAATGATTTTAGAGACGTAGAAATATGAAAATAATTGAAACATTCCCATCATAACAAAGTTCATGTGCTCTGCGATTTGCAGCAAAAGAAGTTTGCTAATACCTCTCATGAAAATCTAATATATATATATATATATATAATCTAAACTATAATGGAGGAATTCAAATTATTGTGCAAAAAAGAAAGATTAAAATCAAAACGTAAATGTAACTTCAAAATTGGGAGGCCGAATTCAACAAGCAACACAATGGAGTCTATCATATTAATAAGGCAACAACAAAGGGTAATACCCCATTATATATCAACAAATCGTGGCAGTCAACAATGCAAATCCTTACTTTAAGAACCCTGTACTTAAATTAGAAAACCCCTAACTCGAACCCTGTACTTGAAATTAAAAAACCCCTAATTTAAGAACCTTAATCTAGCCCCCAGTGAAGCACCCTAAATCTAACCCCCAATTTCAGAAAACCTAATCTAACCTCACTGCCCAAAATTGTTCCCTTAAGTTAAGACCTAAATCTAACCCCAATTAAGAATCGTAAAAACTCTAATTTAAGAACCTAAATGTAACCTCCAATTTACGAACCCTAAATCTAACCCCACCGCCCCCAATTTGAAAAAAAATAAAAACCCTAATTCTAACCCCCAATCAATAAACAAAATTGAAACTAAAAACTGAAAAGGAAATTACCTGTTATAGAAAAAGAGGCGATGGACTGAGAGACGAGGTGAGTGAAAAAGAAACAGACAAAGATAGAGAGGAAGGAAAGAGAGGGTATCGCGCGGGGAAAAAAGGGAGACGAGGGAAGTAAGGGGGAACGAAACACACGGGGTTAATAATATAGGATATTACGCGATAGAGTTTTCATCTAGCAAGGCTAAACAATCATCGTGCAAGATTTTTAAAATTTCTGGAAAAAAAAAACGCTTTATTTGAATTTTCAGACAATTGCGTGACGAACCAATATATTTCGTCCCGCAAATATACTTTGAGCGACGAAACATATTGATTCGTCGCCCAATTGTCAGAAAATTTCTGCGAAAAAAAACCACTTTAATTGAATTTTCAGACACGTGGGCGATGAAAATTTATGGTATAGCATACACGTTCCTATGATCCATCTTCTGAACAACTTTCCAACCCCTCCCGGATTTAGGGTCATCTAGATACACAATTTGTTTTGCCATGGTTGCTAATATGGAAGGGTCGTCATCGTACCAAGTTTTGGTAGTGTTCACTAATAGTAATCCATGATCTTTTTTCACACTTCCATGCCTATCTGGGTGTGTATCCAACCATCGACACTTAAATAGGATCACTTGGCACCGGTCTTTATAAAGCAATTGCACGACACTTGTTAGTTTGCCATAGAATTCAATGTCTATACTTTCTCCTCCTCCGGGGACATGAACACCGTTGTTTTATTTACACAACTTGTCATCTCGTGCACCCGCTAAGAACTTGACGCCGTTGACATGGCAACCCAAGTACAATTCAACGCGAATTGATTCGAACGCTAAGTTATATAACTCTTCACTGTACGTAGGGGAATTCGAAGCTTTCAGTTGATTCACCTAATATTAGACAAACATTTAAATTTGTAAGTTCAAGCAACTTAATTGGTACAATATATATGTCCAATACAAAACACTTCAAACCTACATATTCGAGAAACCACTGCGGAAACAATTCACAGTGTTTCTTGGCATACAAATGTGAAGGATGTGCCTGCTTCATCATATTTTCATGCTCACCTAGGTGTGACAGTGTCTCGTCACAATTGTTGAGTACGAACCAATGTGCTACATCCATGTCCTTCTTGGAAAACAACTCGCCACAAATAGGATCTCCAAATGGTCGAGCGACATGGGCAAAAACTGAAAGTTTCTCCTTTCTCACACCCTCGTCATTATTGCCAGGAGGACTATTGAAAGTTGTCACAACATCTTTTAAATACATTCCACAGGATGTAAGTGCCGCATATGACACCCAAGCTTGTATAATGGATCCTAGAGCTTCGCTTTGTTTCATGCACTTTTCTTCAAGTCTCCGAGAAGCCCACCAAAAGAAAATGATACGATACACATATTACTAATCGTAATATATTTAATATCGATTAATAAAAAAGATGAGGAATATATACCTTTCTATTGGATACATCAATCGAAAGTTGACTGGTCCAGTAAGCAATGCCTCATCTGGTAAGTGAACCATCACGTGTATCATACTTGTGAAGAAGGCTGGAGGAAATATCATCTCAAACTTGCATAAAACTTGCACAATGTCATGGCGCAACTGATTAATGTCCGTTCTTCGTAACGTTCTTGACGTCAATTGCGAAAAAAAACTAGACAACAACATGATTGGTTTCACTACATCGGGTGGCAAGAGATGTCGAATACCCACAAGAAGTAGGCGTTGCAAAACCACATGGCAGTCATGACTCTTTAAGCCAGCTAATTTACCCCCGTCAACGTTCACGCAACACGTGATATTTAAAGCATACCCATCGAGAAACTTTACAAACTTTAAAAATTATTTCCTGTCATTCGGTTTCATTGAAAAAAATACAAGATCCCTTCTGGCTTTATCATTGTCCTTATTCATCCATAAACCCCGTCGTATTCCCATTCGTTCCAAATCAAGACGAGCTTTGATCGTGTCCTTTGTCTTGCCTTCAATATCTAGAATTGTGCCGACCAATGTGTCAAATATATTTTTCTCAACATGCATAACATTGAGGTTGTGCCTCAATTTTAGTTTCGACCAATACGGGAGCTCAAAAAACATAGACTTGTGTGTCTAGTTCATATGTGTAGCAAGTATTGTCCTAGTGACATTGGTCCCGAAATGAGCAAAATCCAAACAGTTAAGCTGTTCCAAAATCTGAGCACCGGACCATTCTCCGGGTCTAAGGCGATGCTCTTTCTCCCCGTCAAACTCTTTATCCTTCTCTTGCCACTCGTGGTCCCAAGGCAACCATCTTCGATGACCAAGGTAACAAACTTTTCCAGCGTGGCAACTAGATGCTACGTCTTCTTTGCATACAGGGCATGCCATATAACCCCTAGTGCTCCACCCAGAAACCATTGCATATGCAAGGAAATCGTTCACAGTCCACATCACTGCAGCCCACAAAGTGAACATCTTGTCAGTACATTTATCGTATATGCGCACACGGTATGTCCATAAATCTTTTAGCTCATCCACCAACGGCCGTAAGTATACATCGATTGACCTACCAGGATCCTCAGTTATCAATAAAGTCATCATCATGTATTCTTTTTTCATACATTTCCATGGTGGCAAATTATACGGAAATACGAAAATCGGCCAAGTACTGTGGTGTTGGTTTAAAACCCCAAACGGATTAAATCCGTCAGTGGCAAGTCCCAATCTAACTTTACGAGAAACTCGGGGAACGTTCGATCGAACTCTTTCTATGCCTCTCCATCTGCAGGATGTCGCATCACATCATCGTCTACCTGTTTTTCCTTAAGTCATCTCATGTATATGGCAGTATGCGACGACATATACAATTGCTGCAACCTAGGTTTCAGGGGCAGATAACGCATGACTTTTTGTGGGATCTTAGTGGTTCTATTATGAGATGTCATTTTGAACCTCGACTCAATTGCATACAGAGCATTTATCCAATGTTTTATACTCTTTGTATAATAAAATACAATTTTTTTTGCAAACATGAATTTTTTCATAACCCAATCCAAAACCTTTCAACACCTTTTGCGCGTCTCTATGGTCTTTCGGCAAACAATTGTCCTTCGGAAGCATTCTCTTGAAAACCCACAAAAAGTAATCGAAACATCGGTTCAACATACGATGCTTTATTTTTCCATGCATTAGTTCCACAATGGCCGTGAGAACGGAAAAGCTTTCGCACCCCGAGTAAAACTCTTGGTTGGCATTTTTTAATAGTTTTTCATATTGTTCGAACTCTGCACTGTCCATTGGTGTAGGCACGTCATCTTCCCCTTCGTAATTGGTGTTTGTCAATGCAAATGGAAAAACATCATTTATAATATCCATGACTTGTTCATTAGGATCGACAATAGTTTCAACATTATCCACTCTTGTGCCATTTGAAGACGAAGCATTGTCTAATTGTTCCCCATGATGGTTCCAAGTATTATATATCTCAATCATTACATTCCTTACTAAATGAAATCGAACATTTTCTATTGTCTCCCTTAACGTGTTGTTACACCTCCTACAAGGACACCGGATTCTAGTTGCACTCGGGTTGTGTGTACTTGCAAAGTCAATAAAATCCTCGATTCCATCCAAGTATTCATCCGCGCATCTATTCGGGTTCTATATCCATGTCCTGTCCATAATTCATGGAACCACAATAACAATACAACAATCACAACAACTTCATACAAATTGATAATGTCACCTTATGCCTCCGGTAGGGGCCCTATCCCATTCGGGAATGCATAGTTATGTCACGTAATTTACGGCTACATCAGATTAGATTTCGACGTGAATGAATTTCGGCAGCATCTTGATACAGTTCTTCAGGTGTATGAACCGAAGAACGTACAAAGATAATACCGAAATCTCCACAACCGAAACCTAATCCTTCAACCATAAACTACGCGTCATAACTGTGTATTCCCAAACTGTCCAAATAATGGGACAATTCAAGAATTAATTGGACCGCAGTCATGCTTTCGCATCCATGCGCGAAATCCAACTAATCCTTAAATGGAAAACTAAGTTTTACTAAAAATAAAAAAACAAGTACGAAGTTAATTTCAATTAACTCTGTATATCACAACACATATTTGTACGTCAAGTACAAATTTAACAACATAATATAAATATAATTTCATAGCACAATATAAACATAACAAACTAAGTTCAACATAATTTAATTAATGGTGTATGTTTAAAAAATAAAACAAAGAAATTACATTCTCAATCGTTATCCACCAATCGCCAATCACACACAATATCCCTATAGAGAACGAAATTAATGGCGTTAGTATGAATTTACATTAATACTTTTACCGTAAAGACAAAAAACGCTTACCAGACACACCGAGATAGCTCGATCAACCTAGAGAAGATGAAGGGAGTAGTTTAGATGATGAAATTGAGAGAAAATGAAAATGACGGATTCCAGATTCAGCAAAATCGCAGGGATGAGTGCAAAGGCACAATCTGCAAATTTTTTGTAGTTTGCCTCTGCACAAGGCTAATTTCAGATTAAAAGGATGAACGATTTTATGCGACGAATCATATGTTAATCGCGCAAAGAACATTTGAGCGACGAAGAAAACTTTTTTGTCGCGTAAATATTTCTTGCGCGACGAAGGTCTGTATTCGTCGCTCAAATGTTATTTGCATGACGAAATAAGACCTTCGTCGTGCAAGAAATATTTGTTTTTTATTTTTTATGTTTTCCTTCTTTATTTTTATGTACTGTAAATTTTTATTTTATTATAAATAAAAAACTCATACCTAATTAAACATTAAATTAATTAACAAAACTAATGTACGCTCCCGACTAAAAATTATAATTACTGCAAATATTAATACTCATCCACATAACATATATTTATTCATTAAATTCAACATGAAGTCCACAAAATCTTATTTAAAAAAAATATATAAAAAAAAAACAACCCTCATCAACTTCAATCCTCCCTCGCCTGCAACACATCAAACTTCCACTTCCGGAATTTCTGCTTGAAAAGCCCATCCACATAAATCCGTTGCTTCTCATCGATTTCATCAATATCCCAATGAATCTACATTAATGCCAATAACAATAAATTAGTAATTTAAAAAATATTACGTTTATCAAAAATAATTTTTCAGTATTTACCATAAACTTACCGATAACTCTCCCAGCATGGACTTCTTCAACTCCTCAGGGACCTTTTTCCAAGACTCAAACTCGACAGAACAATCCCTCCGTACCAAATTCCCAATGTCATAAATGAATTCGGCGTACACCTCAGCCAAAGTTTTGCCTTCAAAGTACGGCACTTGCTTCCGTCGGAACCTCTCTACTCGCACTACAACTTTCTTTTTCCTAGAACCTTCCCTAGAATCGGCCATTCTTTTTTAAACAAAAAAAAAAATTGAAAACTTCGACTCTGAAATTGTGTTAATATAGCACTAGGACAACTTTGCGTGACGATTATTTCGTCACGCAAAACTATAAGTCGTCGCGCAAAATACGTCATTAATGAGCAATAAATTGGAAGGTTTGAATGCATTCAGGCAGCGCACTACGCAACAAACACATTTATTCGTCGCGCAATGTGTATTTGCGCGACGCTTTTGAAGGAAATATTGTGAAAAACATGTTCATTTAAGCAACATCTATAGCATGCAATTAACAATTAAAGGGCGGAATCATGCTTGTATGCACTTAAAAACAAAACATTAACCATGAAATTCAAAGCCTAGTAGTTGGGTGAACCAAGACTCAACTCAAAACAACATTTGTTAGTTGAAAAATTATACCTTTGTAGATTCCTCTTTGCATAAGCAAAGGCTAATCACCCAAAGAGAGAGCCTTCATTCCTTGCATCTTAGATTTATGGATTTGGATGGATGAAATGGTTCTCCAAGTTCCCAAAATTGAGAACCTCTAAGTCTCTTCACCAAGGTTAAATTGGAAAAGAAATGAGTGACCTTGGAGTAGTAGGATTGCTAGCTAAACCCTCTAAGGAGGCCGGCCACTTTAGAGAGAAATGAGAGCTTATGTTCTCATCCTTTCCCCAAAAGAAAACCCTAAATGAATTTTGGCTATAAAGTCATATTTATACCTTAATTCATTGGAGTGGCAAACTTGTAAATAAATCCAAAACTCACTCCATCTCTAAATGGCCAGCCTTAGGGTATTATTGGGCTAATTGGGCCTTTGTGAATCATTATTCATTAAGTTGTCATACAACTTAAGTCAATGGGCTTGACGTTCAAAGCCTATTGGGCCATTCCTAGGTCTTTAACGAACTTATTCGTTTGATTAATTAACATAGTATTTAATCCTTGCCATAAATAATTAAACCATTTAATTATTCTTACTCATCTCCATTGTTTCTTCAATCTCCACCTTACACGGTGTACGATCCATTAGGTTCTTTTTAGCGAGGCAGTGGGCGATTAAAACCATTTCAAATCGATTGTGAATTGAAACTTACTTTCAATTCTCCCTTTAGTGATTATACATGTTTAGGGCTTCCACAAACCATGAGTGACACCTAGCAGCATATCATGGTTACCCAAACTAATCAGAAGAGGTGGAGAACCTATTCAGTTTAGGATTACAAATGCAATACGGTCTTTCTCTAATACAATACTCTTGACCACATTGTTTGGTTTGATAGTTTATTCATGTCTACTATCCAATGTGATTCGTGTGCTTATATGATTACCTTGAATGTGATTTGGAACGACTTCCTAAATCTCATTCATACTCTGGCCAGAGATTCTTAATCATATCATAGAGTATTCTCCCCCAAACGGTTTGAAGGTTAGAGATCCCTTGTTGCGCATTCACTTGCCTCCATGGCTAAGTGGCTTAACCCCGACGATGCCGTGGACACCCGCGGATGGGGTGACTTTGACATAATCAAAGATCAAGGACCTAACCACAAGACAACTATGATGCCTCAGGTCAAAGGACTACTTTGCATTATCCCAACCATGAGTTCTCATGTGACATGAGTATGAGAACTCTTCGTTGATCGTGTTCAGTGAACTCATTCTCTATTGAGCACCTACGTACTTGTCTTGATGTCACACACACCAATGACTTGAGACTAGTCACTCTCCCTGAGAGAAGACACAGCACGTACTGATCTTAACGGACTGTCAATGCCCAATTGGCAATCCTATGATCAGGAACGTTTAGGATGTGTCTACGAAAGAATGGTCTCATGAATCTAACTTCTTTAGATCGCATTCTCCCAATCACATATTCCTTGGACTTATCGTTTAAGCGTATAACATTTATATGAGACGGCTCAAACAATAATATTTGCCCTTGATATTAAACTAGATTAGTTTAATATGTGAAATGTCCATAAAGTATCATCATATGATTGGTTTTAGAGCACATTTCCAACAGCTTTATCGTCGCTCAATATATTGCGCGACAAATAGAATAAAATAATTGTAATTACAAAGTTTACGTAAACATAGATATCTATATTTACGTAAACTTTGTAATTACAAACAAATATTCACAAACGATTTAATACCTTAAATATTTATTCTTAAATTAATTAATACTTTAAATATTTATTCTATAAATAATTAATACCTAATATATTATTCTAAAAATAGTTAATACCTTAAATATTTAATCTACAAATCATTTATGTCTTCATCCATACAATTATTTTCAGCATAAGTACGATATTCATTAAAAATTAAAAACACATATAAACCATAGCCAGGGTGCTTAATTAAGTCCAAATACATAAATTAGATTTAAAAAAACTTAAATTTAAAATTGTCGTACAAAACATAAACTTTAAACTACTATTTGGATGATCTTGCTCCATTATGCAAGACTTCATAACGCCACATATTGTAACCTTCCTCCAACGCATCCTCCAGCAACTTCATCAATTGTTCTTTCGGTTCATCATCAAAAACATACGTACGCTGTTACACATATATACATATAATTAATTCCAACATATAACTAAAAATTTTGCAAACTAAATTATTGATCCATCAACAATATACTTACTAATCGTTCATCCATCACAAGCTTTTTCACATTTCCCGGCACATCTTTCCAAGAACGCCACTCAGCAGTGGGGCAATTATTCCTCAAAGCTGTAGCAATTGCACGAGCAAACGCAAAATGTTCTCCCATATCATGCTCGTCGGCCTTGCACACACTCTCATTGTTGTTTTTATCCGCCATCTTAGCACGAAATTGTGAAAGAAAAAAACAGTAGAAGCGCCTATAAATAGCAAAGTTAGGATCTTTGCACGACGAACTCTTTGTCGCGCAAACATCTACATTAAATAGCCTCAGATTTACCTGATTCAGATGTATTGGATGGTGAAAAGTTGGTGGAACTTGCGCGACGAATATTTGTAGCGCAAAAGTAAAATTTTGTCGCACAAGTGTTTCCCCCCAAATTAAATTACCTGCATTTTCTTGCTAACTTTAAGCTACGACAAAAAACAATTCGTCGCGCTAAGTATTCTTGCGCGACGAATAATTCGTTGCACAAGTTTAATTTATTTATTTCCTCTATTTTTCTATTTTGCGCGACGAATTTGTTTGTTGTCGCGCAAGTGAGTCTTGTGCGACAAATTTTTGTTTGTCGCACAACCTTTTTTTTTTACTAGTGTAATTAGTGTAAAATATCGATATCGGTGTAAATATTGATATTTATATTTATAAAAATATTTATGAATATATTAATATTTATATTGAGACGGTAATGATGAAAATTTGCTAAAAAATATAAAAATTTAAAATGACATTGTTGTTGTTGTTTGAATTGTTTTTAATAAATAGAGGAGGAGGAATTCGAAACTATTGCATTAATTTAGGAGGGGGAAATATCGAATCTGGACGCATGAGTGGAAAGCCAACACTCTATCTGCAATGATATTGGACCACATGTTGTTCTTATTTGAGTTAAGAATGTTCTTATTTGAAGATTATTTGAAGGGTAATGCTATGAAGACTAAATTTGAAAACTAAATGATGTGTCACCAATAAGAATGAGCATATTTATCAACGCTTAAGTAATAATCCAATCATCAACTTCCATGTCATTTAGTTTAGTAAATTTTGTTTACAAATTTAGTCAGTGAGATAATATTCAACAAAAGAAAAATGATTATTCAGATAATGATTCCTTTTTAGTCTCTTATATGCAAAACACGGAAAGTTATATAGCATTTAATAATTAATTCTTAATTAATACAGGTATTATAGTTTGACATGACAATGCAGAGAGTGCTAATTTGAAGATGGAAAGCTCTAATTTGTTTTGGGTACATCAACTCATTCATATATAGTCGAAATTAGAGAAAATTTTGTCAAAATTTTTTTATAAGTTTGAAACATGCAATGTGTTTCAGCGGAATTTCTGTAGTAAATCAGTAAATATAGACAATTTCCAACACACACTCCAATACCTCCGCCTATAGTAGACTTCACCATCTCTTCTCTCGAAAAAAATTCTTCAGACACCCATCTTTACACCCTTCACTGAATTGGACCATGATCGAGACCGCCTTTGATGGCTTGGATTGACAACGACTTCTGTGATAAAAACTCATAAATATCCTGGGATCCGTTTATGTGCCACATCAGCATATGACAAATTTTTTTACTGAATTGTGACCAAGGTATAAAATATCAATGATATCGGAAATATCGGTAATCCAAAAACACGGAAATTTCGATGGAAATATCGGGATATTATCGATATCGATAAAAATTGAAGAAAAACCACGGAAATTGTAAGAAAAACTTGGAAATTTTTATTGAAACTTTGCAAGATGTTTATTTAGTCAATTATCTATTAGTTTATCACAAAAAATTGGAAGGAAATGCATTGCATGATAGATATAACTGATTTAAGTTGATTATATAGTGAGCTGGCAAACATTGTGAGTGTAGAAAATATGTAGTAATTAATGAAAGAAGTTTAAACACACCATAATCATTTATATATAATGAATTAGTACAATATTTTACACTTTATACATTGCATGGTAAGATACATGAGTGACTTAGCAAGGTCTAAAATATCGATGATATCAGAAATATTGGTAGTCCAAAAGCACGGAAATTTCGATGGAAATATCAGGATATTATGGATATTTTAGACCATGATTGTGACTGAATAACCATATTGATTTGGGACACTTATTTTCAAAGACTATATTGATAGATTTTCAATTTCAAAGATCATCTTGATGGTATGGGTCAATTTCATGGACCATCCCTTAAATTTATGTTTCTTTTTGTAACTTTAACCCAACAGTTAAATTACCCAGATGATAAGGATCAAGTGCATCTAATTCCAAACTCTAATAGTTCATTGATTCAATCCCATTGCGCTATCTGCCAAGAGAGTTATCGAATTGTGCGTTCGAGGACTAGGCTAATGAACATTTTGGTGGAAAGAGGAAGTCTCAGGAGGCCCAATCCCTTTTTAATGGGTTAATTGAAGGAGGCGACACAGGCCATCATTGATATCATACACTCCTCTTTTGGCTGCCTTGAGTGCCCAGAAGCGCTTCGAGTCCATTCGTTTTGTTATAACATAGGTAGAAGAAAATGGGATGAGTCATAATTGATATTCTTCAATGATGTTGTCAATGCATTTTCTGAATCCCGGAATGTAGTAAAACTTTTAGGAAGATGAAAGAGGGTGGATTGAAAGCCACCACCAGCAGTTACAACGAAACTTTGGTTTGAGATCTTCAACCAACTCGCCTAATGTAAATTTATGTAAAAACTATATATTGTCATACACAAAGGGAGCAATTAGGGACAAATTATCAATGTTTATGAATGTTTTATATGCAAAGGTGAGGTTAAAAAGTTCTGAAGTGCCGATCAGCGTGATTAGTGAAGAAGGAAGTTCTACTATATATGTATCTAGAATATTTTGGACAATGAGCAGTTCAACACTGCTTTAAACTTAAAAAATGTTCTTAACCCTGCCTTAATTATGTTGTTCCTCGTTATAAAGAGGTTACATAATAGATTTTTACATGTATGTAAATATTAGGGAGCTTTATACATAGAGACAAAAACTTTCACTGTGTTTCAAAGAACTACACTAGTTTTTAAACACGTCAATGAGAGACAAAAACATAAAAACAAGTAAAGCTCAGCCCAAAAACATGAAAACAATGTTTTAAAATACCATCCATAACCTTAAGGCCTTAGGGGTATTAATAGAACTCAACTCTCACAACTCCAACAAAATTAATGTGTCATAAGCTCAACACATCTTCGATTATTTTTGCAAAATCAGTTTTGAAACTATATGTAGAATCAGTTTGTATAATTTACTACTAGAATTAGTTCAATCCGTCATCAACCATTTTTGCAGAAACAGTTTAACCCGTCATCGACAATTTTTGCAAAATTAGTTCAACCCGTCCTCGACCATTTTTGCAGTTTTGTAGAATCGGTTTAACCCGTCCTCAACAATTTTTGCAGAATTTGTTCAACCCGTCCTCGACTATTTTTGCAGAATCTATTCAAACCGTCACCAACTATTTTTGTAGAATCAGTTTGATCCGTCCTCGACCATTCTCGATCTTTTTTTTTTTTTTTTGCAGAGTCAGTTCAACTGTTCTTTGACAATTTTTGCATAATCAGTTCAATCCGTCTTCAACCAATTCAACATATTCTCGACCATTTTTGCAGAATCAGTTCAACCTTTCGACTATTTTTGTAGAATTAGTTCAACCCATCTTCGACCAATTCAACCTATTCTCGATCATTTTTGCAGAATCAATTCAACCCTTCAACTATTTTTGCAGAATCAATTCAACCCGTCATCGACTATTTTTACAGAATCAGGTCAAACCATCTTTGATCATTTTTGCAGAATCAGTTCAACCCGTATTCAACCATTTTTGCAGAATTAGTTTAACCCGTCAGAGGCCATTTTTGCATAATCAGTTCAAACTATCTTCGACCATTTTTGCATAATCAGTTTAAACAGTTTTCGACCATTTTTGCATAATCAGTTTCAAATAACTTGACCCTAGTAAGCACTAATCTAGCTAAATAGTAAACAAAGAAATATCCTCAATTCCTGTTGAGCCGGTGACGAAAATCTAATTTCTATTCCATGCCAAAATATTGCTACCACCACTATATTATGTCATTAGACTTTTAGCTTTCTTCCTCCTTCATAACACTTTATGCGGTTGAATGGTATTATGTATGACATTGAGAAATAATAATATTGAAAATTTTAATAAAAAAATTAAATTTGCGACTAGTTTTGTCGTTAAGTCTCCATGCTTTTCTCACACTGGCTAAACTACTACGGACCTACGGTTATAATAATTGTATATAAATATTTGCACCAACAGGTCCACCACCGTGGGCTCCCCATCAAGCATAAGTGTTAATGACCTTGCTTCCAGTAAGACCTGCATCACCCATGTCTAACTTGCACATCTACAATGATTGTCGTTCCAAGCATTGGATAGATTTTGTCCAGTATTTGATGTTGTTCCCAACACCATTTGTGTCTAATTCAAGCCAACTTTCCCATTACCAAATAGAATGACAGTGCATAAAGCCTTTTTTTCCGATGAACCATTCCTCTCCAGTCTAATTAATTTAGCAAACACAATTTGTATATTTGCTGCGAACAACTGATATAAGTGAATTCCTTCACTAATTGAGATGCAAAAACATGAACAACATATCATGCATTGCCTGCTCGATGCAATCATATGATGGATAAGAAAGGTCATGAAATTGAAGAAATTTTTGTAATTTTTTTATTTAAAAATAAATATAAACAGTATCTGACGAAAACTGGCCGCACGATATACGATGAACAGATATGATCGGAGGATCCCATCTTCCAATCACATCTGTTCATCGTACATCGTGCATTCAGAAATTATTGTAAATTTTTTTATTTAAAATTAAATATAAACTGTACCTGACAAAAACTAGCCGCACGATGTACGATGAACATACGTAATTGGAGGATCCTCATTCATGACTAATGAGGATCATCTCTGAATCCTCTTTGTGAGGACCTTAGGGATCCTCCAATTACATCCTTTCATCATACATAGTGCGGTCATAAATTATTGTAAATTTTTTTATTTAAAATTAAATATAAACAGTACCTGACGAAAACTAGTCGCACGATGTACAATGAACAGGCATGATTGAAGGATCCGAAGAGGATCCTCGTTCTATTGTGACCTCACCCTTCTCTTTGCTATTTCATCAAACAGTTATGGTGTGTGCAAATAAGACTTTTAGAGGTATTTTTACGCACTTTATTTGCACACACAATCTCAATCCTACCATCATAATATGTAGAATTGAATTTCCCATAAGCATATCTAATCAAACAATAAAAGAACTTTTATTTGGAAATCAAGAAAAGGAGCATTTGATTTCGAGCCAATTTTTACAACCTTGGGACATCCAACAAATATATGTACATTCACCCTTAGCGAGGCGCTGGCTTAGGGCATTTGATTCCGAGCCAGTTTATGCAATATCACCATTAACAAGGCGCAGTCTAGCAAAAACAGTGCGGGTGGTGGTGAGGAAGCTACAACTAGGGAGGTGGTGATGCGACCATGGGAGAAAGTGAGAGAAACAACGGATGAAAGGAGATAGAAATGTGAAGACATTACTAGTATAGAGGATATTTTCATAATTTGCACTCAAAAAAAAAAAAAAAAAAAAACCTTATGATATCCTGTTTTGCAAATATTAACTTTTGTCCCTCCTTGAAATGTTTAAAAAGTGTGTTGTCTCAATATATAATTAAGTATTAAAACTATATTTTATGTGTAATTTTTCCTAAATATTATTGCCTATCATATATATATTTAGAACATTTTATATGTTGTATACTGTAAACACAAAAATCCTGCATGTCTACGTATACCATTTTAAAACATGCAGCATGATGCGGGCACCCTCACTAGTATACTCAATGCACTTTGCCAAATTTTGCGTGTGCGGTACACGTAAATACCATTAGCTGCCACGATATAGGCAAACATGCAGCAGGACCAGTCGGTTTTGCTCGTCTAAGAAGTTTTTAGTGGACAGTAAGTACAAAAATTTGTAGCTTTATCTTGCCAAAACTTTGCAGCTATCTTCTAGTCGAAGAAAATTTGTAGGCCCCTAATTAACATATATTCATATGAATATGTTGGTGGCCACCACGAGTGACAAGAATGCTTGTTTCGGAAATAACCCAAACAATAAAACAAATGTGATAAGACTCCTAACATATTTTGTATTTTTATTACACCCAATTTTACACCTTCGCCCATACATTTTAGGCCATTAGATGCAAGAATTGTTTAGGTAATTCTTGTAGATGTTATTGTAATATTAATAGTCATGGTAATTATCTTCAAGGTTATTTTGGTTATGTTAACTTCTTGATAATTGTTGAAGTCACTCCAAGGGGATTGCATGGAGATGGTAATTAGTTTCGTGAGTTGGCTTACCCTCTTACTTGCACGTAATGCCAAAAGTGTGGGAACCGTGAGGACATAAATTAATCATATTCAATAGGAATAGGCCATGTGGATACTAGCTTAAGATGATGGTTTTGCCTTTGACATCGTGAGCAAATCATCTTCTTCATCTCAATAGATCTAGCAGAATTGTCCATCGCCACCATGCTTTTCCGACCTGTTACAGACATCGTGACATTGGCCCATAAAGTCTTTTTCTTGCCTTCTGCCCATAGGGCTTGAGTAAGCTGGGAACAACTCTACGGAGTCCCCTTGGGTGTTTTCCCTGTTGTAGCTGGCCAACTACCAAAAGGCAAGTCTTCCACTAGAGATTTACTTTTGCCCAACTCAGTGCATCCCCGCTAGTAACAAAGCATCTTAAGGAGTAACTCCTCCTCATTCCTTTGATAAATATCAATTGAATCTTCTAGAAAGGAAAAAATAAACATAGTAAGGAATCCGTCCTTCAAAGGATCAAATAATAGAGATGAGAGATGAATTGGAGCTATTGTTCCGTCATCGAGATGGCATATAAAGAATTGGTGGATTCATCAGCTAGCACTGATATAATTTGAATGGGATGATGCATGAAAACTGGAAAGTGGTAATCGTATTGTGATCAAAAGTTTTGTTGGTATTATCGCATATGCTAAACCCAACAGGCAAAGCGCATTACAATAATGGGATTCCCCCAATCAAACTCATATAAGTCATATTGGCCAACAAAGAAAAGAATAAAAGACTTCGACTGCGACTGGAGGGAATTGATAAGGTATTGGTGAAGTTGTTATAAAGTAAACAGGACTCCTGATCAGTGATCAGGTTTCTAGTCCAATTTTCTGGAATATGCATCCTCCTAACTGCATCTTGCATCCAATTTTTGTATGGGTTTTTAGAGAGAGAAAGTGGAGAGAGAATGATCTGGAATATATATTTTTACTCATGGGAAAGATTGTGGGGTTATATATTGAATATATAACCAACTTCAAAGTGTCTATTCAAGTTTCAGTAGAAGTAGATATGTTGAATATCTAATTTCAGAATTAGCCACTTAGTTTAGTAGTATTTCTCTTTATTTATAAGTGAAAGGTCTTAGATTCAATTCTTGTCAAAGACGAATTTAAACCATATTATTATAGCTAACTCAAATGTCAGATTTAACTCATTTCCTCACTTCAACTCTCATCATTTTAGTATAAATAATATCATCTGTATAACAAAAAAAAAGAAAAAACTTCAGAGTCGCAGATGTTTGAAACCCTCACGAATAATAAGAGTGAGGAATTTGACCCAACCGCTGACTGTCCTTCCTTTCCTTGTGTAACGATTCTTCATTTGTTACTTTCCAAAACGTCAAAGCCCAGGTTTTTTTTTTTTTTTTTTGTGTGACTGGGTGCTTTGTCAATGAGTGAGTGCTTTATATCACCTTCATCTAGTGCTACAATTTTATGGTTCTAATAATTTGGCAAACAAAGCGTGTAAGTTAAGGATCTAAGGAAAAGTGAGGAAGCATTATTATTATTATTATTATTATTATTATTATTATTATTATTATTATTATTATTATTATTATTATTATTATTATTATTACATTTTGCAAAGTCATGTGCATGTCACATTGTAAATAACATATGATGCGACATGTGTTATGTTCAATTAATATTCAATTAGATAAAATCATTTACCTAAAGTTGTTATTACGTAAAAATTATGACATCCTGTGATATAACAATTGAGTCGTATAAAAATTCTTCCTTCATTACACTCGGTACTTCAGTCGAAGATTCCTAAATCATATCTTAGAGTATACATACTCTCATACTAAGGATTAGAGATTACTTGTTGAACATTCACATGCATATGAGAATACATCACTAACCACAACAATGCATAGAACGCATCCAAGATGAGATGTGGTCGCATTTCATTATCAAATGATCAGCAATGTATCCCTAAGATAACTATGATGTCTCAGGTCAAATGACTACTTACATTATTCCAACCAATATAGTTACTTGCTTGACTTGGAGTAAACCTTCATGCAAGTACTCTCGTTTGATTCTATTTGGTCTCTTAACAAGCACCTACATACTTGTCTTAGTGTCCCTACACGAATGGCTTAAGACTTTCCATCCTTCCCGTTGAAGCAGACATAGTACAAACTGATCTATTTGGATTGTCAACATCCCTTCGACAAAAAGGAACATTTTTGGACAATATGGTTATGCAAAGGTCTTTGTAGTCTAACATCTTTATATTACTTCTTCCATCAATCCATTATCCATGGATTCACTATTTGGACATATATCCTTTATTGAGATAGTCCTAATGAGTAACTTTGTGCAGTTGTTGTATTAGACTTAACTATACATTCAGACATTATCTTGAAAGGTTTCTTCCTAAGATTGACTTTCAGAACATATCTCCAACACAAATAATCTTCATTTAAACAAAGTTTTTCCTTCACGAATCTTGCTTGCCTTTCCCCTTGTTGTTTTTTGGACCTTGGGATGACTAGTTCTTCTCATTGACTCAATTTCTTTTCATGCCCTTAGAAACATTCGCATTGACTTATGGCAATGGAACATCATTATATCTAGTAGGTCGAGAGTTAAGGTTTTGCATTTGCAAGTTGTTGTTCTTCTTAGCCAGAATAAGAACTATTGGAAGGTCTGAGAACCTTTGATAGCTTTTCTCTCTGTATTGCTACTGGAACACAATGTTCGAGCCATTAAAGGTGGAATAGGTATTCTCCAGTAAGGCAAAATCAGTGAATTCTTAACCACAGAACTTCAGAATCGACCAGATTCGACAGACTTCGAAGACATACTCATCGACAGTCTTAAAGTTTTGAAATGCCAATCGTTTCTTGTTTGAGGACAAAATATTAGTTTTTGGTGATCAAATTGGTCCACTACAACTTCCTATAATGACTTCGGGTCCTCCTCAGCTAGAAATTACGCTTGCAGAGCTTCCTCCATGTGCTTTCAAATGAAAATGAAGACCTTAGCTTTATGGGACTTGTTAATGCACAAAACCGGAGGTCTTGGAACAACGTAAATCCGACCGTGAATCTGCATGAAATGTAAATAAACAAGATGTATTGTGGTTCACCCCAAGGTTTGGGCTACGTCCATACTGATTGTATTGTATTTCTCTGAGAAGTGAGGGAGAGAGAGAGCTTTGAGAGTGAGAGCATTGAGAGCTTTGATAGTGAGAGCATTGAGAGGGTTAGGAGCCTTAGGAATTGGCATCCCTCAATTGTGAGGGTGAGGGGTCCTTTTATAGAATAAGGACTCCTCACTTATTACATATTTGACCATTCCTTTATTACATAATTACATTTAAGTCGCCCGAGTATTTATACGAGGTCTAAATACGAGGCCCTAAATATGGTATAAACAGTAGTCCTCCAAGTCTTCAGTCAAGAGAGTCTTTTGGCTGGAGACTTGAAATTCAGTCCATGTGTGGGCCGAAGTAACTAGATGTTGTCTTGAACTGATGCTCGCTATGAAGCGGTGCTCAATCTGAAATGATGCTCAATTAGAAGTAGCACACGCTGCGAGGCTGCTCGGCTCGTGGCTTATGTTGCCTTGGTTGGCTCGGCTTGTGGCGTTTGATGGTGAAGGAGTTCCTTTTATAGAATAAGGGATCGCTCCTCAATACATGAATGATGGGTTAGAGTTGATGTTCGCAGCAAGGCGGTTGCTCAGTAGGCGGCGATGCTCTCTAATGATGATGAAGGAGTCCCTTTTATAGAATAAGGGCTCGCTCCTCAATACATAAATGATGGGTTAGGAATGATGCTCGCGGTGAGGCGGTTGTTCAGCTGGCGGCATTGCTCTCTAATAGTGGTGAGGGAGTCCCTTTTATAGAATAAGGGCTCGCTCCTCAATACATGAATGATGGGCTAGAGTTGATGCTCTCTAATGAAGGTGATGGAGTCCCTTTTATAGAATAAGGGCTCGCTCCTCAATACATAGATGATGGGCTAAGTCCCCCAAGTATTTTTCATGAGTGCTCTATTAAGGCCCAATATATGGTACATAATGTAATCCCCCAAGTCTTCGGTCAATAGAGTCTGTTGGCTGGAGACTTCAAATTGAATCCATGTATGGGTCGAAGTGGCGATTGTTCGAAGGCGATATTTGTATACCCTGTACTGAAGCTTTGTAGGTGAAGCTTTGCCAGTGAAGTTTAGAAGCTAGAGCTCTGTAAATGAAGCTTTCGAAGCTGGAGCTTTTGTAGATGAAGCTTTTGAACCTAGAGCTCTATAAATGAAGCTTTTGAAGCTGGAGCTCTGTAAATGAAGCTTTTGAAGCTGATCGACATGAGTGATGCTCGTGAATGTTTATGTTGATTGACATGAGTGATGCTCATGGATGTTGTCATGAGTGATGCTCATGAATGTTAACATGAGCGATGCTCATGAATGTTTATGTATGATTGTCATGAGTGATGCTCATGAATATTTATGTATGAATGACATGAGTAATGCTCATGTATAATTTGGAGTACTGGGCGTACTTTTGATCACCTGGTTGGTGGCATGAAAGAGAGTACGGGTTGTACATTTCATCACCTGGTTGGTGGCATGAATGGCTAGTTGCCAAATGATATTAGAGGGTGATGAGCCTTAGGAATTGGCCTCCCTCAATTGTGAGGGTAAGGGGTCCTTTTATAGAATAAAGACTCCTCACTTATTACATATTTGCCCATTCCTTTATTACATAATTACATTTAAGTCCCCCGAGTATTTATACGAGGTCTAAATACGAGGCCCTAAATATGGTATAAACAGGACTCATTGGCAGCATCATCTACAATTACCTCTAACAGTTTCCTCGCCTTAAGGTGCATCTTGACATCTTGGGCCTACTTGAGGTAGTTGGTTTTAGATATATCAAGAGCGATAAAGTCCAACTTGTTCAAGTTTGACATCTTTTCTGCCAAAAAAAAGAGGTGGATTAAAAATTCAAGTTTAATCAAAATGGATGTAGAAACTAGATTAAAGGTTTGTTTGGCAAGAAAACTTCACATTTCTATTTGGCGAAAGAGCTTAAGGTGTGAGCTTGGACCAAAGATGCGAACTCATAGTGAGGTACGGTTTAGTGGGTCTAACACATAAGTAACATATAAGCAATACGAAAATATCATAATCAAGTTCATGGTGGTTTTTCAGAATTTGTTGTCTTGCGGCTAGAGTAACTACAAAAAAAAATATGTCTAGGGTTTGGGGGTATTATTTTATTGTGGTTTTGATTACGTAAGAGCAAAAGTGCTAATAATGTGTTGTGTAAGAAAATAATTTGAGAGAAAATGAGGGAATTCTTATTATAGAATTTCATGTATTACAATGTGAGACAAAAGAGAAAAACTTGTGTAGGACTTAACTTACCACTATACTATGTTGAGTGACGCTACAAAACATGCCATGTGTTAAGTATGATATCATATTTATAATTTATATTTAGCGAGAGCAACACCCAAACAAAAAAAAATTCTAAAATTGAAAAATAATTAAAACAAATCAATTATCTTAATTTGTCTTTTCCAGAATTTAAGCACACTGAGATTTATCAACATGTTTTTTCTCCTTTGTACCTCTGGTATTACAAGAAAAATAATATGATAATTTTTTCTTTTCTTCAAGGACTATATATAATTGAATATTGTTATTCATGTATCTATCTCCTGTAAGAATATCTATGTAACAATGAATTAAAGAATGATTGGAACAAATACAGAACTCACATAATTTTTAGAAGATATTAGCTATATATGTTGTAAACAGAGAGAAAGAAAGAGATATAGAGAGAGAAAGAAAACATATGTATTATTCCTTTTCTTTTCAACAACCTTTTAACACTGATTACATTGTGTATATATCTAGCTACATTGCTTAGCTACTAAGCTAACATAAGACTCTTAAGATGTTGACACTTGTCACAACCTTACACCATAGACTCTTAACCAACTTAACTACCTCACATACATCCTAACCATCTCACACACATGCACATATTATAGTTATCATCCTCCCTCAATCTCAGAATGTAGCTTGCCAAGTCTGAGATTGTAGCAGTGTGTTTGATATGGAGGAGTAGACAATCCCTTTGTAAGGATATCAGCAAACTGCTCATTTGAGGAAACAAAGTGCACTTGCAAAAGCTTCTTTGCCACCCTTTCGCGGACAAAATGAACATCAACCTCAATATGTTTGGTTCGCTGATGCATGACGAGATTGTATGCAAGGGCTATAGCAGAAAGATTGTCACAATATAGAGTCGTCGGACAAGGAACATCAACTTTCATAAAGTGAAGAATCTGTTTGATCCAATCAATTTCTGCAGAAGTACTTGAGAGTGCTTGGTATTCAACTTCTGTAGATGAACGAGAAACTGTATTCTGTTTCTTGGACGACTAAGAAATGGGATTTGGCCCGAGAAACACAACTAAACCAGTAGTAGACCTTTTGTCATTAGGGTCTCCAGCCCAATCAACATCACTAAAAGCATGAAGATTCAAATCGCCTTTACCAAACTGAATGCCAAGGTCTATAGTACCTTTTAAATATCTAAGAATCCTCTTCACAGCAGCATAATGAGAGTCCATAGGACAGTGCATGAATTGACAAACCTGATGAACCGAGAAAGAGATATCGGGCCTGGTGAAAGTAAGATATTGAAGAGCACTTACAATGCTTCTATGGAGAGAAGGATTATTGAAAGGATAGCCATCATCTTTCAATAACCGATTATATGGTAAGCAAGGTGTTAAGCACGGTTTAGAATGAACCATGTCAGCTTTAACCAACAAATCAGACACATATTTAGACTGAGAAAGAAACATTCCACTTGCATTCTGTGTGATTTGGATCCCAAGAAAATAGTGAAGAGGACCTAAATCTTTAATATCAAATTCCTCAGTCAAAGCTTTAATCACTGCAGCAATAGGGATAGAATTACTCCCTGTGATGATAATATCATCCATAAAGGAGGAGAATGACCACAAAATGTCCATCATGCTTGACAAATAAAGACGGATCATAATATGTTGAAAGGAACCCCAGAGAAGGAAGAAAAGATGTGAACCTCTCATTCCATGCTCTCGGGGCTTGTTTTAAGCCATATAAAGACTTATGCAATCTGCAAACATGTGTAGGATTATGTGGATCACTAAACCTTGGTGGCTGGGACATATACACTTCCTCATTAAGAATGCCATGAAGAAATGCATTCTTCACATCAAGTTGACGCAAAGACCACCCAAAATTTGCTGCCAAGGCTATGACCAACCTCACAGTTGTAGGTTTGACAACTGGACTAAAAGTTTCTCCATAGTCAATACCCTCTTCTTGGTTGAAACCTTTGGCAACAAGCCTTGCCTTGTACCTGGAAATAGTCCCATCAGCATGTCTCTTAATCTTGAATACCCACTTGTAGCCTACCAAATTCTTGTGATGAGGTAATGGGACCAAAGACCAAGTATGTTATGTTTTAAGAGCAGCCAACTCTTCTTCCATAGCAGAAAACCATAATGAAGACTATAGAGCAGACTTATAGGTGGCAGGTTCCATTTGAGAGAGATCAACTGATTCAGCATCTTGAACCACTGAAAGAAAAGCTTTCTTCTTCGAAATACCATTTTTGGCTCTTGTTTGCATAGAATGAATGTTCATAGGAGGAATAGGAAGAAGGACTTGCAATCTGTCAGGTTGAAATTCATGTTGTATGGCAACACCAGGAGCACTCGAAGTCGGAGTAGTAGACTCATGAAAGATCTCAGAACAGGACCCATTTGGAATCGCATGAGCCACAGGGAATGAAGAAGAGGATTATTGGCCTGTTGATGCAGTAATGGACTGTAATGGAGTAGAAGTACCACTGTGTTGATCAGAACATGGATGTAGCATAGTCTCTGGCATAATAGGTGTCCTAGATGTTGGGAGGGACACAATATGATTGGTACCATTGACTAATATGAATGGAACTGGTGAGGAGGGTACAGATGTAGAGTTGGAGTTAATGGAGACAGGACATGTAGCAGACAAGGTGAGATATGCAAATTCTGACTCATCAAACATTACATGTCTGGAAATATAAAACTGGGTATGAACAATGTCATAGCAAATGAAACCTTTGTAACTAGAAGCATAGCCTAGAAAAATGCATTTGATTGTCTTGGGTTGTAACTTGGTACTGTTATATGGTTTTAGTAACGGAAATACTGAGCAACCAAATATTTTGAGGTGATGAACATCTGGAATATCATTAAACAATAGTTCAAAAGGAGATTTATTATAAAGTGTAGGTGAGGGCATTCGATTGATAAGGTAAACAGCAGTTTGGACAGCAAAAGACCAGAAAATTGGGGGTAAGGAAGCCGTTTGTAATAGGGTTATAGCAGTTTCCACGATATGCCTATGCTTCCTTTCGGCTAACCCGTTTTGCTTAGGTGTGTAAGGGCATGATAGTTGATGTTTAATTCCTTTGTCCAACAAAATTTTTTGAAAGGATTTACTAAGATATTCTCCTCCACCATCACTTTGTAATGTTTTAATGGAAGTGGAAAAATGATTGGAGACAAAATTAGAAAAACCAACAAAGGTAGAGAAAACATCACTTTTATTAAGAATGGGAAACAAGCAACAATGTCTAGTGCATTCATCAATGAATGTCGCATAGTACCTAAAACCATCTATCGAAGTACAAGGAGAAGGACCCCATACATCACTATGAATAACTTCAAATGGGTGGAGAGACTTAGACACAGATTTAACAAAGGGCAATTTACAAAATTTGCCTTCCAGACATGTATGACACATTACAGGCAAGGAATCAGGTAAGACAGATAGATTACACTTCTTTAACATGACAGAAATCACAGAATTAGATGGGTGACCTAATCTACTATGCCAAAGACTAGAAGATACTTGACGGCCAAGATAGGCAGCTTGAGGCGGAGAATAGATAGCTCGAACTCTTGCTGGAAGTGGTATGGGATACAATCCATTACTGCATTTACCTTGAAAGAGAATCTTCCATGTGGCTTTGTCCTGGATCCAAAAACAAAAGGCATCATATATCAACCAACAGTGATTATCTAAGCACAATTTATGCACAGATCAAAGGTTCTGAGATAATCCAGGAACACAAAGAACTGAATTCATTTGCAATTGTTTTAAAGGAGTATGAATAGTGGAGGAACCAATATGAGATATTGATAAACCTGCACCACTCGCGGTTTGAATGGTTTCATCGGCAGGGTAAGAAGATGCCAGGGTCATATTACTCAAGTCAGCTGTCATATGGGAAGATGCTCCAGAATCAGTGAGCCAAAGTTGTTGAGGATGAGCACTTGGCTGATGATGTTGTGATGAAGAAACATGCAAAGCAATTGGAGCTTGGGGAGAAGGGTTAGAGTTCCTGAAATGACAATATTTAGCACTATGATTCTTCTTCCCACATATTTGACAACCCTCAGAAATGGCACTATCAGAATTTCGGAATCTGCAGGTAGGAGTGAAGTGTCCAAACTTGCCACAAATTTGACAAAAGTTACTAGAAAAACCATGTTGCTTTGGTGGAGAAGAACCAAGGATGCCAAGAGCTGAATTCACATTATAATTTCCATAAGTGGACTTGGAATTTCCAAAACGAGACTAAGTATTGTACTGAAATTTCCCTTTGTATTTGTTTTTACTATGGTTTGGCTTGAACCCAGAAGTACCAGGGGAATAAAATGTAGACTGAGAAGAACCACCATAAGGAGTATCAGTCGAATGACCCTCAGGTTTAGAGACACTGCCATTATTTCGAGCAACCATAGCAGACAAGAAAGGTGTAATGGGAATGTTTTCAACCATTGCTTCCTCAGCAAGTAACTGAGATCGGAGATCTTTCATGGAGATGACATTTTCACGGCCTCGAATAATAGATCTCAGAGTATTATATTCAGATGAGAGACCATTCAAAGTCAAAATCACAATATCATCATCATCGAACTGAACTCCAGCGGCAAACAGATAATCACAAGCTTCTTTAATGCATTGCAAATATATCGAAATCGAATCAGTACCTTTCTTGATGTTTTGTAATTCAGATTTCATCTGAAAGATCGTTGCTCGAGTGACAATCGAAAATTGCTCTTTGAGACGCTGCCACAGATCATGAGCGCTAGAACTACCGATTGCACAAGAAACTGCTGAAGGAGATAAAGTAGCTGTGAGTA
This sequence comes from Malus domestica, assembly GCF_042453785.1. Taxonomy (NCBI): domain Eukaryota; kingdom Viridiplantae; phylum Streptophyta; class Magnoliopsida; order Rosales; family Rosaceae; genus Malus; species Malus domestica. The sequence goes on from NC_091670.1 coordinate 7,288,884, forward strand.
ATTGCATCAATGCCCGATCGTGCATTTTCCAAACCTTGAATTCATCACTTTCAGTCGAAGATGAAACATCACTTGAAGGTACAGATGAACCCTCAGAAATAAGTACATTGAATTGAGCAGAACATGGATGAGACCCATCTACAAAACTCATAAGGCCATGGCATTCAAACAGCAATTCGATCTGGAAATTCCAAGTTAGATTATTGGAATCATCCAGTTTGACAGTCACCGAAGAAGAAATTGTTGATATGAGAGACGTGATAGGAGATTGAAGAATCTGCAGTTGAGCAGAAGTCACCATTGCAGACGAAGAAGGATGAAACCCAAATGAAGAATTTCTCGGAGGAATTATAACAAACACTTGGTGTGCAAAGAGAAAGATACACCCAGTCGAAGACACAGAAAGGAATCAAGACCCCGAAAAGAAGAAGACAGATCGTTGATGCAGAGTATTGAGCAGAAGCAGAAGAAAAGGTCGAGAAACCTTCAAGCCGAAGCTTTTTAGGCGAAAGATACCATGTAAACAGAAAGAAAGAAAGAGATATAGAGAGAGAGAAAACATATGTATTATTCCTTTTCTTTTCAACAACCTTTTAACACTGATTACATTGTGTATATATCTAGCTACATTGCTTAGCTACTAAGCTAACATAAGACTCTTAAGATGTTAACACTTGTCACAACCTTACACCATAGATTTTTAACCAACTTAACTACCTCACATACATCCTAACCATCTCACATACATTGTGTGTGTGTGTCTGTTGTCTGATGGTCTTCCTTGTCCTGCAGCGAACAATTTTAACATTTTGGTTTGTTATATTGTCTAGCTTTTGTGTTAGCTAGCTTAGAGCTTAATCTATCTGACTGTTCTCTCTGCTAGGGCACGATCCTTTAGATTTCTAATCAATTGTTTTGCTGATAAAAAAGATAATCTTTATTGATTAACAGATTCGTAAATTAAGTTTCTTCCTGAAATTCGAATATACTCCATTTTTAGATGAATTGTATAAGAAATAGTTGATTTCATAGTTTCACTGTACAAATTTTCCTTTTTTGATTCTTTTTATTTTGTTTTTGTTTTTTGTTTTACTTATAAAGCTTTAAATCTCAAAAAAAAATATTTAAAGTTTAACACATGGCAAGCTATGAATGGTGTGGCACTGCCACTCAACATAGTCCAATGGTAAGTTAAGAGTATCTCTAAATGAGATGTCAAATTCAAAACATCAAATTTAAATTTGATGGCTGACTTGGCAATTTGACATATTATCAATATTTTCCTTTCACCCGGTATGCCAAACCTTATTGCTTCATATATGTTTTTTTAAACAAAAATAATAAAAGTTGGGTTGTTGTTAGTTTAAAAATAATAAAATAATACTTAAATATGCTAGCATTTCAGGTAAGACAAGTGGAATGCCTTTGGAAATAGCAAAAATCAAATTTGACGGTAGCTTCAAATTTGACATCTCTTTGTCCATGTCAGTTTCGCATTCTTTTCCATGTCATCTTTGACATCTTATTTAGAGTGAATCGTATGTCATTTGTTACCGTTATATGTCTATGAGACATTTTTGACATTTCCTTTGGAGATGGTCTAAACCTCACACAAGTTTTACTGAAGACGCCTTTATATAGTGGGATTCGGCTATCCTATCAATTTACATATGTCACATCCCGGCCCGGGCTCCCACCACATTCCGAGCTCGACTCCACCGTAGCACGATATTGTCCGCTTTGGGCCCCGACCACACCCTCACGGTTTTGTTTCTGGGAACTTACATGAGAACTTCCTAGTGGGTCACCCATCATGGGATTACTCTCGCGCGAACTCTTTTAAATTTGGAGTTCCGATGGAACCCGAAGCCAGTGAGCTCCCAAAAGGCCTCGTGCTAGGTAGAGATGGGAATATACATATAAGGATTACAGGATTCACTCCCCTAGGCAATGTGGGATCTTATAATCCACCCCCCTTAGGGGCCCGAAGTACTCGTCGGCACACTTCCAGCCAGGGATTGGTTCTAATACCAAATTTTCATATCCCAACCCAGGCCCCCACCATATCCTGGGCTCGACTCCACCGTAGCACGATATTGTCCGTTTTGGGCCTCGACCACACCCTCACGATTTTGTTTTTGGGAACTCACACTAGAACTTCCCAGTGTGGGATTGCTCTCGCACAAACTCGCTTAACTTTGGAGTTCCGATGGAACCCGAAGCCAGTGAGCTCCCAAAAGGCCTAGGGTCACCCATCATAGGATTGCTCTCGCGCGAACTCGCTTAACTTTGGAGTTAAGATGGAACCCAAAGCCAGTGAGCTCCCAAAAGGCCTAGGGTCACCCATCATGGGATTGCTCTCACGCGAACTCGCTTAGCTTTGGAGTTCCGATGGATCCCGAAGCCAATGAGCTCCCAAAAGGCCTCGTGCTAGGTAGAGATGGGAATATACATATAAGGCTTACAGGATCCACTCCCCTGGGCGATTGGGATCTTACAATCCACCCCCTTAAGGACCCGACGTCCTCATTGGCACACTTCCAGCCAGGGATTGGCTCTGATACCAAATTGTCACACCCCAACCAGGGGTCCACCACATCCCGGGCTCGACTCCCCTGTAGCACGACATTGTTAACTTTAAGTGCCAACCACGCCCTCATGGTTTTGTTTCTGGGAACTCACGCGAGCAAAACTTCATAATGGGTCACTCATCCTAGGAATGCTCTGGCCCCTTTCTTGCGTAACTTTAGAGTTCCGATGAAACCCAAAGTCAGTGATCTCCCAAAAGGCCTCGTGCTAGGTAGAGATGGGAATATATACATATAAGGCTTACAGGATCCACTTCCCTGGACGATATGGGATCTTACAACATAAATATTCTTAGTTTAATAGGAAAAACTAATCATCTAATCAATTGAGAAATGAATGACATGAGTAATCAATGGCTCAAAAGTTACATAAATTAGTAGATAGATGCAAATGTCCTGTAATAATAAGAAAGATTTTAGGGTTAATCTCAGTTTACTACCTTGAAGTTTCTTGGTTTTCAACATTTGGTACATCAAGTTTTTTTCGTCCCAGAATGGTACCTAATTCATAATTTTTGGACAGGTTCATACATCCGTTAAGGTTACTATTAAATCAGCCGTTATGTAGTGACGTGGCATCCACATAGACAATGACTGAGTGCCACGTGTCAATATGGGCCCACGTGGATATTAAAAAAAAGTCTGAGCGTCCTCTCTTACCTCACACCTAACCCTCTCTCCCTCCCTCCCCTACGCCCGCCCTACCCTTCATCCCTTCTCTCTTCTACGCCTTCCACCGGCCCCAAAAGAAGATAAAGAACATGAAGCTCCCCATCACTGAGCCCAACGGCCACAAGCTCCAGTTCAAGGTCAAGACATTTTCGGTCAACGACGAGCCCGACGCCAAGATTTCGTACGGTATTAATCTCCGTGAGAAAAAGGAATCCAAGAATCGGGAGCGGTTGGGGTACTATAAGCTACCATATCTATATTCGTGGAGGATACGCTACTGCAAAAGTTTAAAGACAATTTGGAGTGGTTGTCGGATCATAGGGGTTAAAGGAGTATGAAGAGATGCCGGTAGGGGTTACGGAAAGGCGTTGCTTATTGGGTACAAGTGGTACTCGGGTAAATGGATTGGGAAAAATGCAAAGGAAGATGTGAAAATTGTGAATTATATCGAAGTACTAATAGCCATGGGTTAGGGTTTCTTGTGAATTCGAAAGAGAATTCGAGAAGGATAAAAATAATTGGAAAAAGAAATAGAAGAGGAAAGATAGAGATATGGGGAAAGAAGTTAGGATCGTTTCGGGTCAAGGCTACATGGATTTGAGAGGTAGGATTTTGGAGAAATTGGGCAATGGGAAACTGGTTTTGAAGCTATATATTGAGTGAAGTCAATGCGGATAAAGCCGGTGGTGTGGAGCCAAAAATAATCAAGAAAAATATGGAGGCGAAACATGGATTTTTGGATTAAAAAAAAAACAAGATTACCCTCGAGGCACACCGGGATTTCTACGTGCAAGCAGTGGGCAGTCATCCCTTAATAAAGTCAAAAATGCCCAAAATAGGTATTTATTCAAAACCTATTTCATCCATCCTCATCAAATCTTCTCCACAAGGTAACCCCCAAATCATTCATTTCTAATTATATTAATTAGCTGATTAACTGATTTATTACTCAATTAATTTATTAATTAGCTAACAAATCAGGAATATTACCCAAAAAACCATCCAAGTGGCCGGTCCCCATCCTCCCAAAGAGGCCGACTACACCCCTATATAAACACCCTCATTTTCTCCAAAACTCAATTCCAACTCTCTTGCAAAATTCTTTAAATTCTCCAAACACTTTTCCCTCAAAATTCTAACTTTGGCATCGGAGTTTCTTCAACAAAAGCCCCCCATTCATAGTGGGTGCATGAGGCTCTTAGCCTTAACCTAATGTGTTATTTGTTTTGTAGGTGCAAATTTGTCCAAGAAGAAGAAGACGGGAATTTGCATCCACAAATTGGTGTTTTCATTGAGAGTTGAGTCATGCACTTGTAAAAAACTCTCACATCTAGGTTTTTCGTTTTCTTGTTCACTTGTAGATTTTTCGTACCTTCTTATTCTTGGAATTTTTATTTCTAAAAATTCTTCGATAAAACGTAAAAAAAAAAAGTACAATGGCAAGGGATTCAGAAACCTTGACAAATGGAAATTCCAACGTTCAAGAATTAGGACCGCTACGATCTACAAGGCTCAACACAACGATGAGTGGAACGGCACCACCCCCACGAGGCACCACAGTGGCCACCCTCAGCAAGGCCCACGGTGCCACAACCACAGCCCAAACCGTGCCATTTCAACCTTCAAAGGCCCAAGCCCTAGCCGAGTCGGCCTGAGTAGCCTAAACCTAACGCGTTGCTAAGCCGAGCCCTAGCCTCGTACCCATGTGCTCCACACGTCGAGCAACCCACTCCCACAGCCCAGCCTACTACGGTGGCCTTCTAAGCAGCCCAAGTCGGCCCAAGATTAGTTCAACCGTCCTAACTTCAAATTTATGGGCCCACAATTGAACCCGGAGCATTCTCACCACACTTCTCCACGAATCTGACACTCCCCAATTCAAATCTCGCGGCCAGAGCCTACCACACTTCCACTACTTAAGGAGATGTATTCCTTCCAAACTCTTCCAACCCAAAAGGAGAACAACACTTGTCTCGACAAGTCATAAAATTAACGAGCGCCCTTGCACAGCAGACGACCTTGGTGAATCAGCTCTTACAACGCACCAAGATGCAACGTGCCCCAGACAAGGTGTCCCGAAGTAAGACAATGGCAGATGAAGAACCTCTCTAGTAGCGTCCCGGCAAGCAGCCACTCGACCAGTCACGAACGGAGCATTCGGGCATTGTACACTCCTGATTGGGCCCTCGAGATAAAGTATACTCCCGTTTTAGCTCGCAAATGAGCGTGCACTCTCGACTAGGCCCACGGACGAGCGTACATTCACGGTTGGGACCACACTCTGATAGTCAACATGAGCAACCTTCCAGACGATGTGTTAATTTATGGCCAGACCCGCAAGGAGCATCATCCACCTCACATCAGAGTAGGCAGCACGAATGACCGAGAGAAGCAATCACTTAGTCCGGCTCAAGTTCAACCAGCAGCATATGAAGAATTCCCTTGTCTGCTAGGAACGAAACACATGCACTGCAGTCGCAGTATAGACGAGCCGAGCACTTAACAAAGCAACCTAGACCAGCAGGTCATGACAGTGGGCAGCCAAAAGCTCTGTTACCACCCAACAAAGGTAAATTCAGGAAAAAGTAGAAAGGTTCATGACCGAGCAATTACGCGATTTCCAACATAACAAGGTCACTAATGAGGCACTACGATGGGACATAACCAACATAAATAGGTCACCCTTCACGGACGAGATTGAGCAGGCAAAGCCTCCATGTAAGCTCAACATGCCACATTTCACATCCTTCAAAAGGGATGAAGACCCAAAAAGACACCTAAAGCACTACCGAAGCGCAATGATCCTCTATCGAAACAATGACGATCTCGTTTGCAAGATATTCGCCATCATTGTACAAGGTGAAGTGCACAATTGGTTCTACACCCTGTCACCACAATCCATTCAGAGTTTCGACAAATTTTCTTTGGTTTTCACCAAAGATTATTCATAATATCGCTCGATCAAGAAAAAGTTCTACCATTTATTCAAAGAACCCAAATGAGTAGTTTCACAACTATGTGAAGAGGTTTGAAGCAAAGAAGGCAAAGATAGTCGGATGCAACGACTCGATAACTAGAGCAGCCTTCCAAAAATGAATCTCATTAAACCACATGTTATTCGGAGAATTGATCAGGAAAGAAGATCTAACTCTGGCAGGCTATTTCGCTCTGGCAAAGAGGCATGCACTTTGGGATGAAGTTCGCCAATGCACAATCAAGGCAAATCTGAGTGATCTTGAATACTCTAAAGGAGATTCAAGGTCTAACTGGATAAGCAGCCGCATTTGAAGCAGCAATAAGCTTTACCCTTATACGAGAAGAGCTAGGGGCCAACTACCTGTATTCCACAGTTCAAAAACTCTCTTCAATGCTGAAACCAGCTACCAGAAATTCAAAAGCTAACTTTGGCGACAGTTGTTGCAACCCGAAAGCTCAAGTTATACCTTTAGACACACGCAGTCATCCTCATGACGTACAATTTGCCCAATCCAGACGCGCGACGACAAAAGCTCAGACACTGGCAATACAAAGTTTTTTTACGAATGCAGCAACTCAGCTCAAAAGGCACTCTAAAGGCAAACGAACACTAGAAGGACACTTGGAAGCAAATTTTATCCTCATCACCCTAGAAGATTCTACATATGAGCAACATGTACCGGCAAGTTGAGCACCACTTCCTTCTGCGCGTCATACGGCCCCAACCGACCCTTGCTCTATAATTCAGCTCTAAAGTGGCCCGATACTGGCAGTTGAACATCTTCTGCTACATTTAACATGGCCCCAGTTATACGGCTCCCTACCGTGCCTTCACGCTTAGCCTAAGCGATGCAACAGAGTGGCACAACGATGCCCCGGAGGTAGCCAAGCACGCCCTAACCCCGCCTACTTCACCGTATAGAGACTTCTGGCATTTGCATGTCAACAGCGTATCCAACTATAAAAGTTAGGGAATAAGCGTGGTCCTTGTCATCCCAGATGGTTCGATGCCCGAGCAGGCGATCACTTTAGGCTTCAAAACATCCAACAACGAAGCAGAGTACGAGGCCCTACTAGCAGGCATCCAAATGGAAAAAGACTTGGCGATGAAAAAGCTTGCAATTCATTTTGATTCCCAGCTAATCACTAGCCAGATTACTTGAGGCGTTTCAGATTTACACCCTCACTCAAGTTCCGTGAGCAAACAACACTCACGGTGATGCACTAGCTAGCCTAAGCTCGGCCATCGACCACCAACTCAAATGCTCTATTCTGGTGAAGTATCTAGACAAGCCAAGACGGAGCCAGCAGCCAAGGTGTCACAGGTTAATACAACTCCAAACTGGCAAGTTTCCATTATAAATTACATGGTCAATGGCACACTCCCCATAGAAAGATTGGAGTCTAGAAAGCTCCAAATAAAGGCAGCATGCTACTACATGTGGAACGACATTCTGGTTCGAAGATCATACGCTGGACCACATGACACACCCCGACCAGGAATGTCCACTAGGACTCCGAATCAAGTTGTGCTAGCCGATACCTAGAAGGTGACGAAGCCATAAAGTGTGATGATGTGGAAATTTGTGAATAAATTTAAACCTAAGAGTGCCTAAATACCAAAGTGCACTGGTGAGCGGGAATGAACCCACTTTACACGTGATGTTAGAACATAAGCAAGTACAGAAAAGTGAACTAAGAATCGTACCCTCAAAATAGTCTCCGATACTAAGAATCGCTGCGAATCTTTAGTGATAATAAAACTCAGCTAATAATACCTAGAGGGTAAAGACAAGATAAGGATGAGTGGCCCTATAAGTGAAATACTAATAGAAAACATATAAAATATGTAATCACTCGCTACAACACCTGTATAGTTTCTAAAGAAATCATAATGTACCACAACACAGCATCTCATCAATAATGTCAAATAATCATGCGATTAATAACTCATATTATTACACAAGTCGAAGTCACCTAAGGTGACCTATACGACTTATCCATAACTCATCACGTATTAACAGTTCCTCTCATATTTCATCACCTAGGCTAGCTCATCATGTATTCGTTACATATACTAGCATGTAAGTCGGAGTCACCTCTAGTGACCTATACGACATATTCATATCTCATCATATATCTCATCAATCATGGCTAGCATATAAGTCGGAGTCACCTCTAGTGACCTATACGACATATTCATATCTCATTGCACATCTCATCAGTTATGGCTAGCATATAATAGTCGGAGTCACCTCTAGTGATCTCATCGCATATCTCATCAGTTATGGCTAGCATATAATAGTCGAAGTCACTTTTAATGACCTATACGACATATTCATATCTCATCAGTTATCTCATCAATCATGGCTAGCATATAATAGTCGGAGTCACCTCTAGTGACCTATACGACATATTCATATCTCATCGCATATCTCATTAGTTATGGCTAGCATATAATAGTCGGAGTCACCTTTAGTGACCTATACAACATATTCATATCTCATCAATCATGGCTAGCATATAATAATCGGAGTCACCTCTAGTGACTTATACGACATATTCATATCTCATCAATCATGGCTAGCATATAAGTCGAAGTCACCTCTAGTGACCTGTACGACATATTCATATCTTATCACATATCTCATCAATCATGGCTAGCATATAAATCGAAGTCACCTCTAGTGACCTGTACAACATGATTGGGTGTAATATAGTTATGCTCAATGCTACGAACATCAAGATAGCCATGCGATAAATCGCTAGTCACCTACGAGTCGGAACCACCTATAGTGGTCTGTACGACAAGACTGTGCACCTAAATTGGATCCAATGTGAGTATAGGGTGCGGGATGTGACATTATATACAGGCCTGTGTCATATCTCTGGTTAAATCACAATCACCCAGGGTGCAGGTTTATGAGCTCTAAATGCATCTAATACAACATGTACGACTCATAGGCAACATGTACGACAATGCCGGAGTTGCCTACTAAAGCAACATGTACAACAGTGTCGGAGTTGCTAAAAGCGTAAATGTAGTCATATCATAACCCCATCAATTCAACTAATACCGTATACTTACTTGAACTTACCTAAGCGTCCTGTATTCACCTTTGCACTTCAAAGAATTCACCGCACCACAATTATATATAATGCATCATATACCAATTCATATACGAATTATAGACTCATATGCATGGCATTCAAGGCATAATCTCATTTAAACGTATTTCTGGAAAAATATTAAGTATATAAATATATATTGAAAACCAAAAGCCCACACACATTGCTCAATTCCTTAAACTAGGCTATGGTCTCGACTATTTAATCTCATTTCTTATATGGCTGCATCTAATGTCTCGTTAGACTGCCTACGTACCCTAAACAGGGATCAAGCCATTCGTAGTTCACAATAATCATTTATAGTAATACGCATATCATGATGAAATCTAACTCAACCATCTCATAGTAATTTATAACTTATAAATATATATATATATATATATATATATATGTCATGGTATAAGTTTCTCAGTTTTATTTAAAAGCATTTATAAAATTATCAATCATGAAACATAAGATGAACAAGGAAAGATCCACTCACTTGGAGTCCGTGCTACAACTTCCTAGCACAAACATCGAGGCGTCATAAATGATTGGCGCCTGTGACCAATTATCAAACCATATCTCAGAATTCTCGTTGATATAATACATAACTTACATTGCACATAAGTCTACGCAATTCGGTCCAGAAGATCCACAAATCATATCTCTATCCATAACTTTCAAGGATCCACATTATGCTTCTAGAACAACATACTAAAGTTTCAGAACGATCCAACAGTCGGATCTCAGCCAATTGCCAAAACCAATTGGCGGTTAGCATTTTCTTTTACGAACTTACAAATCCAATTCGAGGAGATCCATACGTCGGATTCCCACTCTGTAAATTCCTAAATTCTTCAAATATTACGTACTACCACGTATCAAAGTTTGGTGACGATCCAACGGTCGGATCATCAATTCATATTTTGGCCTAACCATGTATCGTAACGAATTTAGGTTCGAATGATCATCATACGTCATTCATTCACCAAAACTGAATTCATAACATGAATTATGGCCTAAAAATAGCATTGGCGGTTCACCGGCCATGCGCCGCTGCACTCGCCGCCGTGGGTGGCGGTCGGCTGCCCCAGCTCGCCGAAAAATCTAACTATTTCAAAAAATTATCAAAATTTACAGAAATGAAGATCTCACCTAGTAGAGTAAACTTTATACCTGCGGCCAAGTCCAATTTGGTCTGGAAAGGCTCCAATTTCATCCAAACCGTGCCAAACAGTCTCCAAAACAGCTCTGCCGCTCCCAAACTTGTTTGGGCTTTCTTCTAGGCCTTAAGAGGAAGCTAGGGGTGGTAGTTATTGGAAGAAATTGCTTCAAAAACTGGAGGATTTCGAACACAAACTCGAGGCACCCACGGGTGCATTTTTCACCAAATCACTACCAAATTTCAAGATTTTTGGGGTGAAACATGAAGAGGGAAGGTCTAGGTGTTGATTGGGAGTGGTACCTTGATCCAATTTGTGAGAAATCCGGTGAAAATCGTCGGAAAAATAGAGATGGGTGCGCGGGTGCACGGGTTGGGGAAAACCCGTTTCTTCCTTTTTCCCCTACTTCTCTCCCTTCTCCCTTCCCTCCTTTCTTGCTTTCTGATTGGTCTAACCCCTCTCTCCTCTCCCCATTCGGTCTCTGTCTCTTTTTCCAAATTGGGCAGCTTTGCCCAATCCCTTTTTCTTCTGATTTCCTTCTCTTCGATGCCCTCTTCTCAGCCACACCCATATGGCCCAATCATTTAGTACAAAATAATATAATATTCTTAGGATAAATCATTTCTTCAAAATACATTCGGTTTGTAGCTTCACAAAACTTTAACTGTAACTCCAAATTCACTTCTACTTGCGTTCACGCATTTGTATCGTTGAATACATCAGGAATACACTACAAGAATATTTAGTACGTTTCCCTACGCGTTGGCCAATAAAGGTCAACACCTTCACTTCTAGGGTATTTTTGTAAAATCACGCTTTTAAAATTTATAAAATAATAAAATTTGGGACGGGTTGTCACACCACATCTCCGCTGCCTAGCGCATTCCCATGACCTAAATGTTCTAAGCTTAATTCATGAAGGCGTTTGTGGAAATCACTCCAGAGGCCGATTCTTAGCACAGAAGGCTCTAAATGTATACTACCACTGGCTTACCATGCACCAAGATGCTGAGAAGTTAGTACAAAAGTGAGACCGTTGCCAATGCTACAAGCCTGTACCATCACTACCTGCCAGTAAACTACACCCGCAGACGAGTCATTGGCTGTTCATGCAGTGAACAATCAACTTGGTATGACCAATATCACCGGCTACTAGGGGCAGAGGCATGATGATCGTGGTAACCGACTACTTCACCAAATAGGTAGAAGCAGAGTCCATGACAACCACGACTCAGACGGACATGAGTGCTTCATACAGAGGAACATCATTTGCCAATTTAGCATCCCTCAATCCATCGTCACCGATAATGGCCCACAGTTCGTGGGAAAAGATCTGGCGAAGTTCTTCCAAAAGTATGGTATCAAGCAGCACATGTCCACACCGAGATATCCTCAAGGCAATATGCAGGCCAAAGCATCCAACAAGACGATCATTGACTGCCTCAAGCAATCCCTCTCCGTAAAGAAGGGAAAATGGCCAGATGAACTCCTCGGATGTTTATAGGCATATTACACGACCAAACGACGAGTCATTGGTGAGACTCATTTCTCTTTGGCATTTAGTTCAAAGGCAATCATTCAACCCGATGTCATCGTGCCAAGTATTAGCACTCTATTACCAAGCATTGAGCAAAATAATAAGGAGATGGCCACAAACATAGATCTAGCAGAGGAGAATCACGAGCAGACTATCACCTACATCGCAGCCTACCAGTAGCAGGTTCTCTCTAACTACAACAAAAAAGGCAAGATCTGGCAGTTCTAGCACGGAGATTTAGTCCTAAGAAAAGCCTTCATCACTGCCCGCAAAGAAGGTTCCGAAAAGATAGATCTCATCTAGGAAGGTCCGTACAAGATTAACAGAGTAGGCGGCAAGGGTAATTATGCCATTGTCACCATGAACGACAAAGAGATCGAAAAACAGTAGAACGCCCACAATCTTAGGAAGTACGATGTGTAACCTCTCGCTACATCAAAGCCCAAAGACTCAAGCAGCTCGACGGGCACCACCTCACAAGCCAAAAACTATCCAGTTGTTATGTAGTTCGTACCTCACAGCTAAGTTCTCGTTCGTTTCACTCGTTTTTCAATGAAGAATTCAAAAGTAATCTGCAACTTCACTCGGCTGCATGCTTACAACAACTGATCACTCCTGCACTGCACTTCAAAAAAAGATCGCCCTTCTTAAGGACCCATCGCAAGAATTATTCCCCCCCCCCCCCCCGAGGTTCCAACCATGTTCTCCAGTGTGAGAGGGTAAACCAATTCCCCAACACCCAACTGGGTTTGCTCTCCAGTGCGAGAGGATAAACTAATTGCTCTCCAGTGTAAGAGGGTAAACTAATTTCCCGACACCCACATGGGTTTGCTCTCCAAGGGGGAGGATAAACATACACTTCGAATATCCAGACGTGGATGAGCCAGGCTGCCCTAATATAACTAAATGCACTATGGCTTGCATCAGGATTCCTAAAAGTAGCCACAATGGTCTTTTTCAAGGCTTAACTAACTGAAGGATTTTGGGTCTCTTGGCGTAATCCGCGAGGAACCGGGCCCTAGAGACAGAGGGGGCACATTACGCAGTACACCTTATAAACGGCTACCCTGGAACCCTAAAGCTGCTACCGAGTGCACTAAGGTAGCCTACGATTTCAATAAGACAGCCAATGACTTACCATTCGAGCAGTAAAGTCGCGCCAGACTTATACAACTGCACATTTTTGTGAAAGGTTAAACAAGCTAGCGTGCATATACGAAGCTTTATCCACTGCCAATATGCTACGTAGTTGATAAAGCTTCACCTTTGCCGAGCACAGAACAACATACACCAAGTCCTAAAGTGTTGTGTTACTTGCTACGCAACCTACGGAATTGGAGAAAACCAAGGTTAACTGCCTAGTGGTTACGCGGACTTGTCTGCTTCTGTAAGTAAAGCGTCCAGCTGCCAACCCTATAGCTAACAACTTTGCAAAGTTCTACACCAACACCTACGACTACATAGGCTACGCGGGCCTGTCTACTTATAAAAAAGTAGTATGCCTGGCACTAGAAAGTCTAAGGTTAAGGCATGAACTAAAAAAGCGAAAAATAAGAAAAGCAAAGGAAGAAAGTTTATTAAATTTTCTAGCAAATTGATAAACGACTAGTAAAGGTCAAATGAGTTCAAGCAAAACAAGAGCAACAAGGAAAACAAAGAAAATCCTTAAGGCTACTTAGAAGACTACGCTTCAGCAGCTTGGGCATCTCACGACTACTCGGCCGCCACACTTGTAGCAACCGTAATGTTCCCAACAGCGGCATCATCCGGCGCTTCACCCTAGGCTGCTCTAGCTTGGGCATCAACCTCTCCGACTACTCCACCAACCAATGGAGGCCTCAAAAGTAAAGGCAAGCAAGCCTTCCGGAGAAATAGAGAAAGTTTCGAAGTTTTCCCAGCAAACTCGAAGTTAAACGGCTTACCAAAGAGATGATCTACATAACCCAACTTGTAGAAATCAGCCTAACTCTGAACAAGCGAAGCCTCAAGCCCAACCTTCTCACCTTTCAGCTACTCATTCTCCTCAAGCATACCAACACGAACGCGTTACAGCGCATCCACTTATTTCTTCCAACTTTCATTGATCTTCAGTGCACCTTGGAGTTCCAATATTTGGGGAAGCTTCCCTAGAAGCAAGCTTAATGGATTTCTCACAGCTGCCCATGCGAGTAGTCTCCTCATTCCCAACAGGCGAATCAGTTTCAGCAACAAAGGGAGTGGGCCTTAGCTCCACTTTAGCAGTGAAGTCTACCTTATCGCTCTTCATAATAGCAAACATCTCCAAAGGTCAACCGGACTTAGCTTCCAACAAACGTCTTGGTACAGACTTTCGGCATTAAGGGCATGATAGGACCTCTACGCTGAGCAATCCTATCAGCAATCGTATTAGCCATTCTTGACATGGCAAGCGCCACAGGCTCAGATCTAGCTGCCTCATTTTTCTTCCTATTGGAAAAAGTCATGTCAATCACAAACCTCTCTAGAGCAATCAGACCCTCACAAGTAACGGAGAAAGTCTTCAGTTTTTTCTCAACTGGCATCTCTTGAGCAAGCAGGGAAGATCTCTTATTTCCACCTTCATTCATAGTAAGCTCCACGACAGCTATCAGATAAGCCAATGCATTCGCCTTGATCTTCTTTACCTCATATCTCGGGAGCAACCTACCTTTCTCAAGGTGAAAATGACTAAGCAGCCAACACCATTCACGGTACTCAGCAGGAGAACTCAACCCATTCTAGCTTTTCTCTCATTTTTTTCTCTCAGACCAGCAGGCAAGAGGTCTGCATTCCATCAGCCCATGAGGCCCGCATTCCAGCAGCCCATGAGGCTCGCAACCTCCTTATTTCTCTCAATCACAGGCCTGGCCCGCATCAGGTCAAAGAGCCTAAAGGACATGAGCCATACAGCTCGCCTTGCACTACGCCCCAACACTTAATCCGCGGCCCCAGCCGCACAAGCTGCCCTTGGCTCTAGCCAAGCCAAGCAGCCCAAGCAGTGGTTCCTTCCACAACACCTTTTTGGCCCATGCCGAGCTGACTTTTGGCCCCTACCAGCCAACGTGCACCACCATGACGGCTGCCCCGCAACAGCACTATCTAAGAAAAAGACAAGGAAAATTAAAATTTTCTTACCTCAATGCGGTGCAGAGAAGACTAAGAAAGCAACAAAAGACGGTCCTTTGCACGAGCAAGTGTAGAAGATTGCTAGGGGAGGGGGAACAAATATCCTCTATTTTTCTCTCTCTTGTAGGGTAGAATAAATTGCTCTCTAAAGTTGATTTAATCATTTACTTAAGGTATACTTAAATAGGCTTTGAGAGAAATTTATTTCCCTTTTCTAGAAGGATCTAATTTCCTATTAAAAAGGGAATCTACATCAAAATAGGAAATAATCATATGTTTCCCAAAGCAAGAAGATTTCTACACTTGATGTCCTTTCCTGCGAGCAGCCCAACAAATGTGGGGGCATTTTTGGAGCCAAAAATAATCAAGAAAAATATGAAGGTGACAAGTGGATTTTTTTGTGAAAAGGACAAGATTACCCTCAAAGCATACTGGGATTTCTACTCGCAAGCAGTGGGTAATCATCCCTCAATCAAGTCAAAAGTGCCCAAAATAGGTATTTATTCAAAACCTATTTTATCCATCCTCATCAAATCTTCTCCACAAGGTAACCTCCAAATCATTCATTTCTAATTATATTAATTAGCTAACAAATCATGAATCTCACCCAAAAAACTATCCAAGTGGCCGATCCTCATCCTCCCAAATGGGCTAGCCACACCCCTATATAAACACACTCATTTTCTCCAAAACTCAATCCCAACTCTCTTGCAAAATTCTCTAAATTCTCTAAACATTTTCCCCTCAAAATTCCAACTTTGGCATTAGAGGTTATTCGGCCAAAACCCCCGCCCCCCCTTTAATTCATCGTGGGCACGTGAAGCTCTTGGCCTTGACCTAAGGTGTTATTTGATTTGTAGGTGCAATTTTGTCCAAGAAGAAGATAACGGAGATTTGCATCCACAGGCGGCGACTGTGGAGAGAGAAGGGAGGGAGGGTTAGGTAGGAGCAAGGTATTAAATATCGATGATATCGGAAATATCGGTAGTCCGAAAACACGAAAATATCGATGGAAATATCGGGATAATATCGATATCGATAAAAATAATATGGAAACCACGGAAATTGTAAGAAAAACTTGGAAATTTTTATTGAAACTTTGCAGGATGTTTATTTAGTCAATTATCTATTATTTTATCACAAAAATTTGAAAGGAAATGCATTGCATGATGGATTTAACATTATCAAGTTGATTATATAGCGAGCTGGCAAACATTGTGAGTGTAGAAAATTGTATCATTCTTAAAAGCTGTAAAAGTTGAATTATTTAGATGTTTTTCTTTTCTCACACCGTCACACACCACCTACACACACACACACGCCACCGACACACACACACACGCACACACAGGGATCACACACGCCACCACACACGCATACCACACACGCACAACAACACACGCACACACGCACACAGAGACGTCAGTCGTCTCTGGATCCTTCTCTCTTCTCCCTCTCCCTTCTCCCTTCTCCCACAAACAAACACACAGATCTCTCGAATTCTCGATCCTTTTCTCTTCTCCCTTGTCCCACACACACGCACAAAGACCTTTCTCGATCCTTCTCCCACATGGCCTTCTCCTCCTCCCTCGCCTTCCTCCTCGTCCGCGTCTTCCGCCTCGTCGGCGAACCCAGGAACTTTCCGGCGAGTTCTCTTAATCCTTCTCCGCCTTCCTCACCGATCCCACCGACAACAACCCCACCTCTGTCGTTAACTCCAGCGACGACCACCACGACCCCTAATCGCCCCCAAACCCCAACCTCAACCTCCATAACAACCACCCATTCTCCTCCTCCCCCCGGAGCCTGCCCCGCCGGCGCCGCGCTCGCCTCCGTCTCTGTTCCACGTCTGCTTCAACCAAGACCAAGCCTGCTTCGCCGTGGGGACAGACCACGAGTTCTGGATCTACAACTGCAATCCATTCTACGAGCTCTTTCGCCGCGACTTCGACAACAGCAGGGGAATCGGCATCGTTAAGGCGCAGATCTTGGGTCTGAGCCTGGATTGCAGAGAGAGATCTGGGCAGCTGGGACAACGCAGCCTCGGCTGCCTTTCCGACGACGGAGCCACGACGACTTTTTCGATAATATCGCGATATTATCGATATTATCGATAATATCGCGATATTATCGATATTATCGATAATATCACGATATTTTGACGATAATGGGATACGTGGGAAAATATCGGTGTCTCTGAAAAAACGATAATATCGGCGATCGGCGATATATCGCCGATATTATCGATATTTTAGTCATTGGGTAGGAGCAGGGTGTGAGGTATGAGAGGGCTCCCAGATTTTTTTTAATTTTATTAACATTTAATTTTTTAAATTTTTAATTTTTTAATTTTTTAATATCTACGTGGGCCCATAGTGTCATGTGGCTTCCAATCATTGTCCACGTGGGTGCCACATTACTAGTTAACAGTTAATTTAACAAAAACGGATGTATGAAACTGTCCCAAAATTATGACTTCAGATACCACTATAAGACAAAAAAAACTTGATATTCCAAATTTTGAAAACCAAGAAATTTCAAGGTAATAAACTGAGATTAATCCAATATTTTAATATAAATTAGATGCATGGTTATACCATCATTGTGACATGTGAACAAATTAAAGAAAACGTTTAGGCCTAGCTTCCCAAACTGATCATTATCATTTTCAATTCACCATTCTCCAACAATCTGCATTTAACACGCGACACACCACACCAGTCCTCCAAGGTCAAAAGGTCACGAAAGGAATACGAAACAGAAAAAAGAGATTATTTTTATATAATTTATTTTCTAAACAATTCCTTAGACGCAATACCTTATTGGTTTAAAATAAAAAATTGTAAATTCCCCATTCGCATATGCAAAATATGCTAAAAAAATTAATTTACATTTCTTTTTTGTCAAGTGATAGATTTTGTTAGATTAGTCACCGACAGCGTTTGAACTCGCAACGTCATGTAAGAGCTCAACACCTTTCTACTATTGTGGTAAAAGATCACTTGACAATTTACAAATTTGACTGTCTTATTTTTGTGGGGTTTGAAGTCCTTAACTTGGGGAAGGTAGTGGAATAAAACTGACAGGGTGGGAAATGTGACAAAGTTCATCTGCCTTATGGAGGCCATTAAGCCAGCCACATTCATTTATATTCACTGTAACCAGCATGGATACACAATTAAACACCAATAAAATAAAATACGAAATTAAACGTTATGCATAGAAGGGGGTATTTTTGGTAAACCACAGCAGGTGTTAAATTGTAAATTTGGGTTCGAAACGTGAGCATTTCTAGAACCCACCAGTTTAAAAGGATCGGGCTCTGGCAATCTCTATTGCAAGTCCAAAGAATTTCAACACACATCTCTCAACATCAAGACAGAGAAGAGCCTCTCTCTCTCTCTCTCTCTCTCTCTCAAAATTTCCTCTTTTGGAGAGCCAGAGGCATTGCAATATCTCTTTCCAAAACCCCATTTGGAAACCCAATTAATCCTCCCTCTCCTTCCAAGCATTTAAGAATTTTAGAGCGAGGGAGAGAGAGAAGCGAGAGAAAGAGCTAGAGAGATGGGTGGGAAGAAATTTGCAGTGCTTCTGTGCGCAGAGGACACGGAGTTTGTGAAGAAGACGTACGGGGGGTATTTTGGGGTGTTTCTGAGAATGCTGGCGGAGGAGGGGGAGACGTGGGACTTGTACCGGGTGGCGCGCGGCGAGTTTCCGGAGGACGATGAGCTTGAAAGCTTTGATGGGTTTGTGATATCCGGAAGCAGCAGGGATGCCCACGGCAATGATGCCTGGATCTGCAGGCTCCTCACCCTCCTCCAGAAATTGGATTCCATCAAGAAAAAAGTTCTCGGCATTTGCTTCGGTCATCAGGTAATCTTCCTCCTCCCAACAATATTTTCTTCGTTCTGTCTTTATCTCTGTCAACTTTTTTTATTTTTGTATTTTTGGAAAATTGGGTTTTCTTAAGAAAGGATATTATGGTCATTTCACATATTATCATATTAGGAAGAACATAAGGTGGGGAAAAGACTGTTTCGTGCTGGGCTCTGGGATTTTCCATTACTTCAGATTAAGGGTATAATCGTCTTTTAATGGGCATGAGATTAATTGTGATTAATAAGTTAAGCCTATTAATATTGGTATTCCTCTTCAGTTATAAGTTAGAGATTTTAGATTCGATTCTCTTCATAAATGAATTTGAATTACATTATTGCTAATCTATTACAAGGCTAAGTCCACCCCTTGCTTCGAGAAGTTTGGTGTGTGGTCCATCAGACGGAAGGAATTAACTTGGCTACTAAAACAATTCACTTCTGCTTATACCCAATACCATGTGGACACATGTCCAAGTTTTGAAACAATTCAGCAGCCAAGTCTTGTTTTAGTGAGAAACTTTGCTGTCAGTAGTCCTGTAACCGTACGATCATGACTTTTAGCTTCCACGATTAACGTTCATATCGTTTACTAATTAGTCGTCTTGTGACCTAATACTATTTGGTCCCACAAAATAATGATTTTTAGAGAGATAACGTTCGTATGTTAAATAGTTGTTAAGACATGAGAAGTCGGTGAAGATCAAACCTGTTCCAAAATGTATAAACATTATTATTTTTGTCATCTGCTAAGAAAATACTTGTTTAAGTAAGAAAAACTAATATATCGGGTATGTGAGGTTTTATAGTTGACAGTTTTAGCTGTATACACGTCACTTGTACGAATAGAATGAAATATAAAAAAGTTTTGTGTTATCGTGCGTGACGCTGTAACAGTTTCTTAGATATTTAGTTTGTAATGTTCATGTCAAATTAATTTCAACTATCGTGATCATTTTTGTGAGAATTAATACTATGACTATGACTTATCACATGATATATGTTTTGTTAACTTAATTTTAACCTAAATACCGTCAACGTTAAGGAAACATGTTTGCAGCATCACTTCACACTTGAAGTGACATTTCAACGAGGAAGCGTTTTTGCTAAACACCACCACCATAAATCTTGGTGATCATTTGCCATATGTTTTTTACTTAATCTTGGTTAATTTTTTACAAAACTGATAAAGTAACATTTAATATGAATGTTAACTAAAGATAATTGAAAGGACACGTGACAAATAATTACATGTATAATAAGCATACATCATAGTTATTGTGATGTCTCAAAAATACTCTCTTCCAGCAATTTTGCTCACATCCAGTGGGGGACCTACCGGTGATTTGGAGCTAAGCACAGGTCATAGGGGTTCCACTCTTCTTCTCTCTATCTCGCACCAAGTCAAAATTTGGCCATTGATTAAAACGCTTCGTTCTGTTCCACTATTTATAGTCTCCTTTTATTTAAGGGATCTTTCGTAAAGTCCACTGTACATTGTATTTTAACAATTCAATTGTTTAATTTTTAGGTTTCCATCAAAGATATATGTATTAAAAGTCATTCAAATTCGAAACTATAACCATGAATTAAATAGTAGTTATATTAGTGTTTACTCGATGAATCTCTCAACGGAAGAGAACTTATATATATTATATGTAATATGTTTGTGTGTGTTGACAAAAATATATGAGTAGTACAGTATATCCATAAGGCCACTAAATGTTGCAAGATTAGATGTGTGCCACTATGCCTACTTAAGTCTTATCGATTTAATTACATTATTGGAGAACCAACGTTGGTTCTCATTTTGTTATCACTAACTTTTGACTTCCCTTAGATTTGACTTGCTTATGCTACATGCATTTACTTAATATATTCATCATCAAACGGTCAGATAGGCCCCAAAAAAGGAGAATATCATATCTGATCATATTTGTTTTTGTTTTGCTTAAATTGCTTTAATTTTTTAATGATTATCATGACATTATTGTGGTTATTGTGTTGCACGTTGAACGTTTCGAAGGGAGATTATTCCCTATACATTTGTGTGTGTGTGTGTGTGTTTAAGAGCAGTTCCACCGGAGGTGGAATAGCCCAGCATCCAGTCAAAAAATCAGGCTGGCACCTTGTCAATTCACTCCAGCCCGTGAAATTGACTGGCACCCAGCCTAAGCCAGTCCATATGCCGGCCTAAAATCGACAGACCTTGGGACCGGCCTATCTGACGTTAGCGTGGCGTCGGAGGGCATATGACGTCAGAGAGGGAGTTGCGCTAGAGAGGGAGTTGTTGTGGAGGCTGAGGAGCGAAGCTGGTCGAGGCGGGAGAGGATGTCGAGAAGGAAGGAACCACGGAGGGAGAACGACGGGAGGACGAAGCGACGACGTCAGAGGTGTGGAAATGCAGGAGGACGAATCGACGGCGTTGAAGGACAGGAGGTGTGGAGATGTTGTAGAGGAGTTAGTTGTTGAGATGTGGAGATGCAGGAGGTGAGGAGATGCATGAGATGTAGGAAGTGCAGGGGTGGATGGCGTGCAGAAATGGAAGGGAAAGGAGGTGTGGAAGATGAGAAAATAATAATATTTTAATAATAATAATAATTTTTTTATAAAGTTAGAAATTATTATTATTTTATAATAAATAATAATAATTTTTTAATAAAATTAACTAGGCTATTTTTTTTAGGGATGGAGATGCATTGGTCTATTACTGTTCATTGTGGTCTATCATTGTTCACTTGAGTGGATAAATGCGCTGGGTGCTGGCGTAAAGTCTTTAGGGGTGAACTTGCTCTAATGGATAACGAGTTGGACAAGGATTGTCTGCCCTTCCACTTCTCGTACCTTCTTATTTTTTGTGATTACAATTAAGTTACCTCAACATTTTATATTGTTTTTTTATAGATATAATAAAACAAAAATGAATAGTAATATAAAATATTGACATGGTTTAACCGTGACCACATAAACAGAAGAGCACGGGAGGATACGAGAAGTGGAAGGATAGACAATCATTGTCCTAATGAGTTCGGTGGCTATACTATTCTGGGGATGATTTGATTGGATTAGGATAAAGGATAGACACGTGGAATTGATTCAAATTAGGATGGCAGAATTTAATATAATATCTATGAAAGTTTTCATGACATGTTCTATCTGGAAATGCTTTTTAAGCTCGTGGTTGTTTTCTGTGTGCTTTTCCCGTTTTGTAACTTGTCGGTGGCTAACCTTGATGGAAAACGTGCTGTGCTTATGGCTTTTAGCTTTTGGTTTTTGGCTTTTAGCTTTAGGGTGTTTTGGGGTGCTTATTGCATGGTTTCGCATTGCCCCCCATTCTCATATATGAGCGTGAGATAAAGGTGTCCAACACTACATTCACACGTTAGAAATAAACTAATTCCATGCAACTTTGCCTTTATTTAGAGCGATTCAGTTTCTCCTCGTGGAGGAATCACTTCACCATCCACTACCTGATATATGGGATGTCTGACCGATGATATCCTCTTCTGTCCATGGCCGCTGCCCTTATATCAGACATGCGTTATAAATAATTTATACGGAATTCGTATTATTCTTATTCTGATTATGGATTAGTAAACGAGTTTATGATGAAATATTGCGATATTGTGGAATATACGCAGAATCCACTTAATGTGACAAAACATTAGGATTAATAAAAGGAAGTGAGAATTTAGTTCGTTGTATTGCTTTTCTAGGACCCAATATATGTCAATTCTATTAATTATTTAGATGGTTCATCTGTCAACTCCTTATCCCACCCTTTAAACTAATGCCACATTTCTTGTTATGTCCTCCTCAATGAGCTGTCTTTATCTACTCTCTATATATGATTTTGATTAGATATTGAGCCGTGCACTGGGAGGAAAATCTGGTAGAGCCATCACAGGCTGGGATATCGGAATCCGAACCGTCCACTTGTCACCATCATCCAAGGCCTTCTCCTCTCTCAACGTTCCAGCTCTTCTCTCCATATATGAAATCCACCAAGATGAGGTGTGTATGCTTCTCCGTCGTTGTCGAATGTATAGATTTGAATTTCCTGCTGAATACTTCAGTATTTACGGTTTACCATGCATGAAACTCAAATTTAATAAATAAATTCATGTTTATTCTCATTTGAAAAAAAAAAAAAAAAAAAAAAAAGGTGTGGGAACTTCCTCCTAAGGCAGAGTTGATTGCATGGTCGGATAAGACCGGTGTGGAGATGTTTAAGTATGGAGATCACATGATGGGCATCCAAGGCCACCCTGAGTACACCAAAGATATTCTTCTCAATCTTATCGATCGCCTTGCCAAACTCGAATACATCTTGGTAAATATATATATCTATAAAAAAGATTTCCAAGGATAACGATTTTGGCACTCTGATGTGAAAGTAGAAATTCTATAAATATTGGGTTTGGCGGGCCAAACGCTAAACTGGGAGTACCAAAATCGCTATCCTTTTGAATGTTCAGCTAGTTAACAAGCCATGCAACAGTTTAATTTGATTACACAATTTGTTCTTGTGGATTTGGTTTCAGGTCTCGGAAGCTGAAGAATTGAAGGCCAAGGTGGAGGCATGTCAACCAGACAGAGAGACATGGAAGAGGGTTTGCAGAAGCTTTCTCAAGGGGGAATTATGATGATAAATGACTAATTATTTATGAGAGAGAAGAAATTAAGTGTAGAAATGTTGTGTTTTGAGGAGAGGCTAAGAAAGGGTGCTTAGTTTTCACAGTTTGATAGGTTGGTAACTGTGTTCAGGTTGGCAACTTAAGAATTAAGATGTTATCAAGTTTAATTTGAAGGAAAATTTGCAAAGTTGCTTAATTTTGCTAATAAAATCATTGCATTTTCTAATCATCTCACTGAAGTAGTACAATATAATTGACAAATGGGCGACGGAATTTTCAGAGTAACAAACATCCTAGAATGGTTCAGATGGGCGACATCCCAGGCCTAGAAATATTATGGTCTAAACCAATTTGGGTAGACATGAAGGAAGTTGAGGTTTCTCTGTAAAATTAATAAGCAATATGAAAAATAGCTTAACTACTTATAAGCACATGCAGATTTTGTTTTTTCTGATGTGAAATTGATACTCGTTAGAACATTATTCGTATTGACTTTATTAAATGCAAGCTTTCTACTATGGATAGAATTTTGAGTTTTGCTCCGTTAGTTCCTGTCACTTGCATACTCTGCTCTATTGCTATGAGTCTCATTGCCACCTCTTCTTTGAGAATCCTTTTACCGATGATATTTCATCCTTGATGCTATTCAATTGCGGTGTCCCCTGGCTAAGGCTCCCTTGGCCTCTTTTTGTCATGTGGGCAGCCGTTGCAAGGGAAAATCTCTATCGTCAATAGTTTTGAAGTTAAATCTTGCTGCTACAGTGTATTATGTTTGGAGGAAGTGGAACAACCGTAGATTCAATAACTCATGTCAACACACTGCGGTGGTTCTCAACTCAATTAAGTTCACCATTAGACTTCGATTGAGTTCTTTAAAAATCGCCCATTCCGCTGCTAATGACTCTACTTTACGGGAATGTAATATAACTATGAATAGTTAGTGCTTATTTTTGCTGCTTTGATGCAATGTTGTTAGCTTTGCTGTCTGTTTTTCTTATAGCTGTAGCTCTTTGTTGGGTGTCTATTTTTTCAGCTACTCTTTGTTGCTAGTCTTCTCCTTTTTCTCATCAATATATTTTACTTACCAACAACAACAACAACAACAACAAAGCCTTTTCCCACTAAGTGGGGTCGGCTATATGAATCCTAGAACGCCATTGCGCTCGGTTTTGTGTCATGTCCTCCGTTAGATCCAAGTACTCTAAGTCTTTTCTTAGAGTCTCTTCCAAAGTTTTCCTAGGTCTTCCTCTACCCCTTCGGCCCTGAACCTCTGTCCCGTAGTCACATCTTCGAACCGGAGCGTCATTCGGCCTTCTTTGCACATGTCCAAATCACCGGAGCCGATTTTCTCTCATCTTTCCTACAATTTCGGCTACTCCTACTTTACCTCGGATATCCTCATTCCCAATCTTATCCTTTCTCGTGTGCCCACACATCCCACGAAGCATCCTCATCTCCGCTACACCCATTTTGTGTACGTGTTGATGCTTCACCGCCCAACATTCTGTGCCATACAACATCGCTGGCCTTATTGCCGTCCTATAAAATTTTCCCTTCAGCTTCAGTCGCCTACTGATCGGATCATATTTATATATATTTTTACTTCAAATTCACTCGTCTTTTCTTAGTTAGTTCCTTATATTTTTGAGCTATTTACGTTATTTTTGTGGTTATAGGATTTGTTATGCAAAGAAAATAAAAATAGCACAAATGGGTTTTAAATAATAAACAGAAAATCGTGGAACACGGGTGGATCACGAGAAAAATGGAGAGCATAAAATATATATATATATATATATTTATAAATGGGTTGTTGAAGATAATGGAATAGAGTTGGCAGCATGGAATAAATCAAAGCTGCCTAGTGCAGCTTGCGTGGAGGGCAGAAACGAAGCACAGAGAAGAAAATATAATAAAAGCTGCCTAGTGCAGCTCGTGGGGGAGTGAAACGGAGAGAATAAAAAGGCTGCTTAGGCAGCGTGATCGGGGGGAATAAGCTGCCCAAGGCAGCATGGCAGAGAGAGACGTATGGAGAGAGAGAGCCGAGCTGCCCATGCAGCTTTGAAAAAGAACGCTGCCCTTTGGCAGCAAGGTCAGACATAGAGAGAAGGGAGCTGCCTTTGAGCAGCAAGGAGACGGGCAGCGCAGAAACAAAAGAAAAAAATAAAGAAGAGGCAGGGAACGTGAAAAGAACAGGGAGGAGAGACTGGCCAGGGACTACGCAGAAACAGTGAAGCACAGGAAAACTGTGCGGAGAAAATAAAAAAAAAGAAACAGAAAGCACTGCACGGAAGACAGAAGCGAGGGAGAGAAGCAGAAGGCAGGACTGGCGCGGAAAAATAGGGGGACGTGCAGAGAAAGGGACGGGGGCGACGCATCAGAGGGAAAGAGGACAGGCACAGTGAGAAGAAAATTAGAGGCTTCCCTCCATTTCTCTCGGTTAATCCTCTCCATACTTATATTTTACTGTTGGTTTTATTTTAATAATGTGTAACTAATTTTATTTTGGCTAGAGGTTAATTCAAAGCCATGAATATATATTTGTAATATGAATTGATTACCTTCAGTTGTGATTTCTGAGTTGTGATTTAATTTGCTTAACTGCTTGATAGATAACTTATTTTTGTATGTCGATTAAGGATGCATACTTAATTTACATGCATGAATTTGATGCTAGAATATAAGTGAATTTCATCTAATCATTATGAACTTATATTCACAAGTAGTAAAGGTTGCTAGTCACAATCACGTTAAGTAAATTCTTGGCATAAGTTTCATGCAAATCATAGTAACGAGTGCCTCGTCAATGCTTATGTTTTTCATAGAACTTAATGATTCTTGCTTGTATCTCTATTATGCAATTCATGTAGGGAACTTGTAGGGAATGTTTTTGGTTGTCGTATGCAATCATCCAACCCAATAACTTGTGGAAAAACTGAAGGTTAATTAGTGCAATTCACGGTTAATTTGGGGCGTTGAGATTTACAATTTATTGAAAGAACAACTGAAAATCAATTTAGGTTGCATATGTGTCATGTGTGGAGAAGAACCCTCTAGCTAGTCTGTCATTTATCATTTTACCTTACTTTTATGTTTTTGTCAATTCTGTAATTTATTTAAGTTTAATTTAGTTCTCGTCAAAACCAAACACCCACCCATTATTAAATTATATTATTTAGTTAGTTTTCTTTATTGTTAGTCTTTTAATTTAATTTCCGTCCATTTCAGTTCCTAGTGTTTAATTTGATTGTTTTCATTATTTTGAGTCATTTTAAGTGTGTTTCGAGTTATTAGAGTTTTTAGCCTAGTTTTGTGTCCTTGAGTCTTATTTAATATTTTTAAATTAATTTAGAATAGATTAGCAATCCCTCCTAATCCCCGGCCTAGAACGATACCCTACTTACATCTATACTACAATTGTCAAAAAGAGGGTTTAATTTGTGTGTCAAGTAATTCTCGCATCAAATTTTGGCGCCGTTGCCGGGGATTAGCAACTTTGCTAATCCTTTTATTTTTGTTTTTGGTTATGTTTATTTGTGTTTGTGTATGTTACTTTTGATATTTGATTTATTTTTCTTTCTTTGAATTGAGGTACAAATGGAGCAAGACCTGGATTCTACTAGCATTCAAGATCTATTGGCACAGCTCACTGCTCAATTAACTCATAATGCCGAACGGACCACAATGCCAAGTGTCCCTACACTTGATGTGCCCTATGGGCAAGGATATCAAGGTCCTCAATTTTCTGCAAATGAAGATGTTTGGGGATATCAAGGCCATAACCAATCAAGGGGCAACATGTTTTCCAATGCTTACAATTCAGATTGGAGAGATTATTCAGATTACATGTGGGGAGAACCTCAACAATTCCAACAATGTGGATATTGGCAGCAAGAAGACGCGTTCTATTCAAGACCTATACAGCCACCACAGCATCCCCCACAACAATTCCAATCGAATCAAAGTATGCCCGTGGATTATAATCAAATGCTTGAAGAATTAATTTCTTCGGTACAGGGTTCACAAAAAGAAGAACAATTGCCGCCATCGGAAGAGTTCTATCAGTGGCCATATGAACCGTCACAGCCACCACAACAATCAACCCAATTCAATTCAGGTACGTCCTTGGATAATGATACACTTAATAATTTACTCACCTCTTTGAATCAGGGAGTAGAAAATCAAAACCAGGAGATGCAAGACCGAGTCAGAAGAGTGGACGAATTGGATATGCATGTTGGGCAGATTATGGAATTCATGGCACAGATTCAAGAGCAAAGTGAAGTCTCCAACTCAACTTTTGAAAATTCAAAGGCAGAAGTTGAAATCGATGAAGCCATCACCTTGGAAGGTGACAGGGAGGATGAAGTTGTCCCAGAACCATCCAAACACAGCCCGAACTTGGATGAATTGCTGCTGCAAGCAGAAGGGGAGGAGGACGACCTGGGCAGTTTAGATGAATTCTTGCTGCAAGCTCCTCAAATTCCTATGTCATCCAACTCAGGTGAGGAAGTTCTAAATTCACTTCATTCTAACATTAGTCCACCAAATGTCCTTTTTCCTTGCAGTTTTTTTATTCCAAATATCAAAGAGAGTGAAAAAGACATTGTGGAAGCTCTTCCAATGGTGCAAAGTGATATCCCAATTCTTGGTGCACCAAAACAAGTTCCCGATAGTATTGAAACATTCAAAGAACCTTGCACACCAAGAAAAGGGATTCAAGAGAATGAAGTGGTTGAAGCAGATCAAGAATTCATCCAAGGGACTGTGCATGAGACAATCAAGCCCAAAGCAGTTGAGTTTGATGACCCGGGACAAGCCACAACTATCATAGTAAACCTGGCCAAGTTCAAAGTCCCGGAAATGTTCAAAAATGTGGTGTTTGTCATTGAGTTTGTGCCAGAAAAAGAAAGTAAGCCATCTTCTCCAATTTTAATTTTTATTTATACTAACATTTTTCTGATTTTGATGATTCAGGCACCCACTCGTGAATTCAAACCATTGCCGAATCATTTCAAGTATCACCTCCCATTAAAAGATAAATTCCATGCTTTGAAGCCGATGGGAGTTTAAAGGAAAGATTCGTCCGGCTAAAGACGTTAAATCAAGCGCTTCTTGGGAGGCAACCCAAGCATTCAACGAAGGGAGACTTTGAAATTGCTCAACAAATCTTTTTCCGATCAGATTTGCATTCCTAAACCCTTCTCTTTACTGCATTTATTTTACCTTGTTTAAGTTCATTAACTGTTAGTTTACTTGCGTGTGAATCTTGTTTAGGGTAGATAAAGTCTCTTTACATTAATTTACATATATAAAAATAAAAATAAAAAAAAATAAAAATAAAAATAAAAAGATAAAATTTCAAATTAATGATAAAAAAAAAAAATTAAAAAAAAAAAAAAAACATAAAAGTACAAATATTTTACAATGATGTAAACTAATAGTATTCATTGGTCGGGTAGTGCTTCAGTAGTCGGAGGGGCTTCAGCAGTCGGCGGGGCCACAGAAGGAGGAGGCGGCAGAGGTTGATCAGTTGGAGCTTCACTACCCGGTGCCGCTCCAGAAGACGAAGGCAGATGTTGTTGGAACAAACCCACAAACCTCCGATGATCAAGTAAAATTTGACCATCAGTGTCTTGCAGCTGATCAATTTTCCTCTTCATGTTTGTGGCATAATTGTGTGCAAGCTTGTGCAATTGTTTATTTTCATGCTTGAGTCCTTTAATCTCCTCTTTGAGACTCTGTATTTCAGCCACCAACGATTCAACGTGACGGGTTCGAGCAAATAGGCGTTGGGCCATGTTGGATACAGAACCCGCACACTGCACGCTAAGAGCCAGAGACTCCTTAACCGCCAATTCATCAGACCGCCTAGCGAGCAGTCTGTTATCTCTGGGGGTGACAAGGTTCCGGGCCACCACCGCAGCAGTCATGTCATTTTTCATCACCGAATCCACCACGGTAAGAGGACCGGTAGGGGATATGAAGGAAGGACGCCATATGTTGTCTGGTGAAGGAGGAGCTGCCTCTTCACGAATGTTCAAGTCAAAACGTCGATCAGAAGGGCCTGCCATTTTCTGAAGATGTTGAGAAAGAAGAGTCGGACTGATTAAGATTAAACAAGTGCAAGAAGGGAGTGTTTACAGGAGGGAGCTCAAGTATGTTGTGGAACAAAATTAACGTCTCTATAAAAAGAAGAATTCAAAGAGGCGCTCCTCAGAGAAGCGTCCTCTCGCAAATCGAAGAGGCGGGGCTCCTTTCTCAAAAGCCGGATTCTTTTCTCAAAAGAGGCGTTTCATTTCTCAAAAAATGGGCTTGCTCAGAAACCACGAGCCGAATCCCGGATTTCGAAGGATCACTTTGTCCAGACGTGTCGTCATTCGTCACATGCAACCGGTAACTTTGCGGAAATTACGGGCAGCTTTGTCAGAAAGCGCGTAATTTGTACTATTCATCCATCCACCGGCTGCCGACAATGAGTGAGAGAACAGTTCCGGTTGTGAAGACAAGTCCTATAAGTTTCTACCTTCGCCTTCCACAGCAAAAGCACACCCTCTCAACTCTTCTTCATCTCCGAAAATGCATTCCCAAAGAATCCTCTCGAGTCACTCTGTGTTCCTCATTCCTTGGGATACTCCTGCGAACAACCCATTCAAAGCAAAAGTATTTCATATCATAAAGGTTGAAAGCAAGAGTATCTCATATCATGCTTTCTCCATGTCCTTCTCCTTGTCTTTGTTTTCCGACAAGGAGAAGGAGAGCAATCAGCCAGCATTTGGTATCAATCTTCCGATCTAGAGCCAACTGCCTGGAACCCCTTCCTGATTGCTTACCTAGCCTTGCTCTCGAGTACTCATCTTCATCATCTTGTGCTTCCTCTTTGTCTACCACATCTACCTGGGGGACAGTAAGGGAAGTGAAAATGATACCTCGAAGCATGTGGAGACAATTCAGCTAGGGACAAGGAGAAAGAAAGCAAGAGGTGGGCACTTGGAAAGATTGAAGAAAGAATCAGACCAAAACAGCTACCTTGTGCCTGCCCGCCATGCAGAGGAAACAAGCAGAGAAGAATGCAGACTGTGCAATCCTCGCTCAGAATTCCAAATCAGTTCAAGAGGAAGGCTGTGGAAAGTCAACAAGCGACCAATGATCACCTATTAGTTCTATTCATTATCTTTTATTTTCATTTTCAATTTTTCGTTTGCATTTTTCTACATTTTCTTGCGTCCTTAACTGAATTATTTCTTTTCTTTGCAGGAATTTTTGGTTATTTCCACCCTTGAAGTTGATTGCAGAATTTTAGCTTGGGGGGTCATCGCTTGATTTTACTGCAAATTAGGGAAGTTTTCAGTCCAATTGCTTTATTTTGTTATTTTGTTTATTTTATTTATTTTTGCATTAGTGTTTTCTGACATTGGGGACAATGTCCAGTTTAAGTATGGGGGTAAAGGGTAAAAATGACCAAATTGAAATTTTTTTGTACCTTCAACTTCGAACTGGTTTCATTTGTTTCTGTGTTGTTGCTTTTTATTTTTTTTAGTTTTGTTTTCTCTATAAAAAAAAAATATCGGAAAATTTAAAAATCCAAAAATATTGTCTTGTTTTCCTTATTGTTTTGAATTAGATTTTTGTTAGTTTCCCGACCCAATGATATAATTGGATAAAATTTGAACCATGATCATCAAGAACTTAGTTAACATGTGTTTTGTGAAATTCCTAATTCTCGTATTAGTTTTGTACATGTTTGATCATCTTTGAAAAACCAAATGCACATAGCCTTGTTGATGTGAAACTAAAGCATGACTTAAAGCTTCATATGTGAATTTAGTGACCATATACATCCTATGTGAGTTTTTGAGCCTATTGAAAGTGTGTGCATTTTTCATACACTCCTATTCTTTCATGTGTGATGAACTTATGTGAGATACATCTCTAGAACTTGCGTAACGATCTTTCGAAATGTTTGTCATTGATTGCATGAACTTGGAAATGATAGAGGCATTAGGTTTACCACCATGGCCCAAATAACCATGTTTCCCAAAGAAAAATGATATCATTAGATTGCCAATTTGAGCCGTATATGTTGAACCTTTTGTTTCTTATCACCAGATATGTCTACCCTTATACCTGAAACATTTTTCCTTACCCTTTTCCAAGCGAGCAATGCGAGATTGTCTTATGAGAAACGTTTGTTAAGTACTGTGAAGGTGTTTGGCAAAAGAATAAGTGTGGGGGTATTTCATGTTTGTATTTCAAAAAAAAAAAAAATAAAAAAAATAAAAAAAATAAAAAAAAAAAAAAGATTGTATACAAAGAAAATAAAAGTTTTTAAAGTTTCAGTTTAAGGTTGTGGTTGGAGATGTCTGAAGAATCGTTGGAGAGCTTGAGTTCTTATAAATCTAAAGAAAAGAATTGCTTGCAATGTAGCTTGGAACTTGTGTTTTCCTATTCTTTCGTTTCAATAACCCTATCCCTAAACCTCATTACATCCAATAAAAGTCCTCTTGATTTAAGTTTTGCAATTATGACTGTGGAGAAGTGATCTTTATGCAAGCTTATGGTAGAAATTTCACATTTGTTTCTTTGAGCGAAACACATTAAAACTAAACACATGTGTGATTGAGTGCATATCCCGTGAGAAGGTCGCTAGTTTGCATATGATGATTTTAAAAATAAAAACTTGAAATTGCATTAGCATGACTATCTCACACACTACACTTCAAGGATGATTCAAAGATTACTGCTAATATTTGAATAAGATGAACTTGGATTAGTTTGTTTGGCGCTAGCTATGGTTCTTGATGATTTGTTTTCTCGAATGAAATTCTATGAGGGTCACATAGGGGGAAACTAATGTTTTTCATGTTATTACTTTTTCATGTTCTCTTTGTTTTGCTTGAGGACTAGCAAAAGCTAAGTATGGGGGTATTTGATCGGATCATATTTATATATATTTTTACTTCAAATTCACTCGTCTTTTCTTAGTTAGTTCCTTATATTTTTGAGCTATTTACGTTATTTTTGTGGTTATAGGATTTGTTATGCAAAGAAAATAAAAATAGCACAAATGGGTTTTAAATAATAAACAGAAAATCGTGGAACACGGGTGGATCACGAGAAAAATGGAGAGCATAAAATATATATATATATATATATATTTATAAATGGGTTGTTGAAGATAATGGAATAGAGTTGGCAGCATGGAATAAATCAAAGCTGCCTAGTGCAGCTTGCGTGGAGGGCAGAAACGAAGCACAGAGAAGAAAATATAATAAAAGCTGCCTAGTGCAGCTCGTGGGGGAGTGAAACGGAGAGAATAAAAAGGCTGCTTAGGCAGCGTGATCGGGGGGAATAAGCTGCCCAAGGCAGCATGGCAGAGAGAGACGTATGGAGAGAGAGAGCCGAGCTGCCCATGCAGCTTTGAAAAAGAACGCTGCCCTTTGGCAGCAAGGTCAGACAGAGAGAGAAGGGAGCTGCCTTTGAGCAGCAAGGAGACGGGCAGCGCAGAAACAAAAGAAAAAAATAAAGAAGAGGCAGGGAACGTGAAAAGAACAGGGAGGAGAGACTGGCCAGGGACTGCGCAGAAACAGTGAAGCACAGGAAAACTGTGCGGAGAAAATAAAAAAAAAGAAACAGAAAGCACTGCACGGAAGACAGAAGCGAGGGAGAGAAGCAGAAGGCAGGACTGGCGCGGAAAAATAGGGGGACGTGCAGAGAAAGGGACGGGGGCGACGCATCAGAGGGAAAGAGGACAGGCACAGTGAGAAGAAAATTAGAGGCTTCCCTCCATTTCTCTCGGTTAATCCTCTCCATACTTATATTTTACTGTTGGTTTTATTTTAATAATGTGTAACTAATTTTATTTTGGCTAGAGGTTAATTCAAAGCCATGAATATATATTTGTAATATGAATTGATTACCTTCAGTTGTGATTTAATTTGCTTAACTGCTTGATAGATAACTTATTTTTGTATGTCGATTAAGGATGCATACTTAATTTACATGCATGAATTTGATGCTAGAATATAAGTGAATTTCATCTAATCGTTATGAACTTATATTCACAAGTAGTAAAGGTTGCTAGTCACAATCACGTTAAGTAAATTCTTGGCATAAGTTTCATGCAAATCATAGTAACGAGTGCCTCGTCAATGCTTATGTTTTTCATAGAACTTAATGATTCTTGCTTGTATCTCTATTATGCAATTCATGTAGGGAACTTGTAGGGAATGTTTTTGGTTGTCGTATGCAATCATCCAACCCAATAACTTGTGGAAAAACTGAAGGTTAATTAGTGCAATTCACGGTTAATTTGGGGCGTTGAGATTTACAATTTATTGAAAGAACAACTGAAAATCAATTTAGGTTGCATATGTGTCATGTGTGGAGAAGAACCCTCTAGCTAGTCTGTCATTTATCATTTTACCTTACTTTTATGTTTTTGTCAATTCTGTAATTTATTTAAGTTTAATTTAGTTCTCGTCAAAACCAAACACCCACCCATTATTAAATTATATTATTTAGTTAGTTTTCTTTATTGTTAGTCTTTTAATTTAATTTCCGTCCATTTCAGTTCCTAGTGTTTAATTTGATTGTTTTCATTATTTTGAGTCATTTTAAGTGTGTTTCGAGTTATTAGAGTTTTTAGCCTAGTTTTGTGTCCTTGAGTCTTATTTAATATTTTTAAATTAATTTAGAATAGATTAGCAATCCCTCCTAATCCCCGGCCTAGAACGATACCCTACTTACATCTATACTACAATTGTCAAAAAGAGGGTTTAATTTGTGTGTCAAGTAATTCTCGCATCACCTACGACGGTCACACAACACGCCGGATGCATTCTTACACTTCATCCATCCAGCTCGTATTCTATGGTTGAGATCTCCATCTAATTCTCCGTTCTCTTGCAAGATAGATCCTAGGTAGCGAAAACGGTCGCTTTTTGTGATCTTCGCTAGATTGCTCCGGTCATTAGTGTGGATAAGTATATAAATGGATAGAGATAGGAAAGCAAACACAAGATGTACGTGGTTCACCCAGATTGGCTACGTCCACGGAATAGAAGAGTTCTCATTAATTGTGAAGGCTTTACACAAGTACATAGGTTCAAGCTCTCCTTTAGTGAGTACAAGTGAATGATTTAGTACAAATGACATTAGGAAATATTGTGGGAGAATGATCTCGTAATCACGAAACTTCTAAGTATCGGAGTGTGGTGTCGTCTTGACTTGCCTTATCTGTTTCATAGGTAGATGTGGCATCTTCTCTGGAAGTACTCTTCCTCCATCCAGGGGTGGTATCTTTAACTGGTGGAGATGCACAAGGTAATGTATCAATTTCACTTGAAGCTTACTTGTAGTTTCAGGCTTGGTCAAGCGCGATACAAACCATGTAGTAGGAGTCCCCCAAGTCGCCGAGCTAGGGGGTCTGCTGAAAGAGGTGACAGACAAGGTAAGCAATCAGAGCTCCGACTGATTGTTCACCTTCTCCCCATCTTGCAGCAGCATGAAGGATAAAGAGAAGAAAAATGAGAAGAGATGATATGAGATACTTTTGCTTTTGAAGAAGTAACTTTCCACAGGCTTATTCTTGAACTGAGCTGGAGGGTTTTCTGGTTTCCTCCAGAGTATAAGGCCAACTGAAGAATTTGAGGGTCAAAACAAGTCCATCAAATCTAGAGTACGTTCCACCCTGCTGATATGGGATACTTTTGCTTTTGACAGAGTAATGGATGTATCGGCACGTGTGCTGTTACGCTTGTCTCCACATGCTTCCTTGTATCCTTCGCACTTGCCCTATCTGTTCCTCAAGTAGATGCGGAATCTTCCCTGGAAACATAAGATGTTGAAGATGAGTACTCGAGAGCAATGCCAGGTAAGTAATCAGGTAAGGGGTTCCAGGCAGTCAGTTCCTGGCTGGAAGCTTGATTCCAAGTGCTGACTGATTGCTCTCTTTCTCCTTGTCTTGCAGGTAAAAACAAGGCCAAAGGAAAAGACAGGGAAAAATCATGATATGGGATACTCTTGCTTTTAACCCTGATGATATGAGATATTCTTGCTCTAGTATAGCTTGTTTGCAGAGGTATTATCGGGGGGAAAGAAAGCTGAATATTTCGAAAGGCTTCGTTGGGAGTGCCCTCTCAGATATGATGAAGGGTTGAGCATTTTTGCAGGTCTGCCTGTCCGTTGGGGATGGAGGTCGACATATATAGGAGTCTCCCTAACAAGTAGTAATGCTATTCCTTTACCCTGCTTGGTCATAGCACGGTAGTGGGAGCTGCCAGTTTCACATGTTTTAACTCTGTCAGAGCACTTTGAAAAAGTGGTCTGTGGTATCTGGCTCTCGAGATTCGGAGAACGATGCCTTTTCGATTTTTGCGAAAGCAATCATGCTGGGGGTCTGGCTCTCGAGATTCAGAGAGCAGTGTCTCTTCGATTTTTGAGAAAGTAATCATGTTGGGAGTCTGGCTCTCGAGATTCGGAGGGCGGTGCCTCTTCGATTTTGGAGCAAGCAATCTTGTTGGGAGTGTTGTCTCAAATGTGAGTAAAGGTTGGGCATGTTTGCTAGTCTACCTTGCCACGAAGCACAAAGGTTGACACACAAGGACTTTCCAATTATCCAGCAATGGTACTGTTTCTTTACCCTCTCTTCGATTTTGAGAAAGTAGTCATGCTGGGAGTCTGGCTCTCGAGATTCGGAGGACGGTGCCTCTTCGATTTTGGAGCAAGCAATCTTGTTGGGAGTGTTTTCTCGAATGTGAGTAAAGGTTGGGCATGTTTGCTAGTCTACCTTGCCACGAAGCACAGAGATTGACAAACAGGGACTTTCCAATTATCCAGCAGTGGTACTGTTCCTTTACCCTTGTGGGTAATAATATGGTAGCTAGACCTTCAAAATTTATGTGTCTAAACTTTGTTAGTGCTGTTTCTTTGCTATTCTTTTACCTTTCTTGGTCAGAGCGATGTAGTGGGAGCTGCAAGCTTCACGTGCTCAACTTTGGCAGAGAACTTTGGCAAAGTTATCTGTGGTACCCATGAGCTATTGTTGTGTGTGGGAAGTAGGTGATTGAACAGTAAGATTCATGTGCTTTCTACTTCACCAGAAGTCTTCGACAGAATGCCCATAATTTCTGCAAAGCTGAGTGTGCGTGTGACAGGTGCTGACAAGGCTAGAAAAGTAGGTGCCTCTTCGATTTCTGAGATCGGCCCTCGTGGTCTCTGAGCAGTCCAGCTTTTGAGAAAGCGAGCGCCTCTTCGATTGATTCGGAGAACGATGCCTCATCGATTTTTGAGAAAGCAATCGTGCTGGGGGTCTGGCTCTCGAAGATTCGGGGAGCAGTGTCTCTTCGATTTTTTAGAAAGTAATCATGTTGGGAGTCTGGCTCTCGAGATTCGGAGGGCGGTGCCTCTTCGATTTTGGAGCAAGCAATCTTGTTGGGAGTGTTTTCTCGAATGTGAGTAAAGGTTGGGCATGTTTGCTAGTCTACCTTGCCACGAAGCACAGAGGTTGACACACAGGGACTTTCCAATTATCCAGCAATGGTACTGTTCCTTTACCCTCTCTTCGATTTTTAAGAAAGTAGTCATGTTGGGAGTCTGGCTCTCGAGATTCGGAGGACGGTGCCTCTTCGATTTTGGAGCAAGCAATCTTGTTGGGAGTGTTTTCTCGAATGTGAGTAAAGGTTGGGCATGTTTGCTAGTCTACCTTGCCACGAAGCACAGAGGTTGACACACAGGGACTTTCCAATTATCCAGCAGTGGTACTGTTCCTTTACCCTTGTGGGTAATAATATGGTAGCTAGACCTTCAAAATTTATGGGTCTAAACTTTGTTAGTGCTGTTTCTTTGCTATTCTTTTACCCTTCTTGGTCAGAGCGATGTAGTGGGAGCTGCAAGTGCTCAACTTTGGCAGAGAACTTTAGCAAAGTTTTCTGTGGTACCCAAGAGCTATTGTTGCGTGTGGGAAGTGGGTGATTGAACAGTAAGATTCATGTGTTTTCTACTTCCCCAGAAGTCTTCGACAGAATGCCCATAATTTCCGCAAAGCTGAGTGTGCGTGTGACAGGTGCTGACAAGGCTGGAAAAATAGGTGCCTCTTCGATTTCTGAGATCGGCCCTCGTGGTCTCTGGGGAGCCCAGCTTTTGAGAAAGCGGGCGCCTCTTCGATTTCTGAGATCAGCCTTCGAGGTCTTTGAGCAGCCCAACTTTTGAGAAAGCAAACGCCTCTTCGATTTCTGAGCAGACGCCTCTTCGATTTCTGAAGCTCCGTCGAGTGCAGATTTTTATAGGGGCTGGCATTAAGTTCCAAAGCACACTTGAATCTCCCCCAGTAGAAGCTTCATTCTTGCACTTCTAAGATCTTGATTTGTCCGACCTCTTCTCTCTTCAACACCTTTGAAAATGTCTGGCCCCTCCGACCGTCGTTTTGACTTGAACCTTGTTGAAGAGGCAGCCCCGCCTTCTCCAGACAACATATGGCGCCCATCCTTCGTCTCCCCTACTGGTCCTCTTACCGTTGGGGATTCCGTGATGAAGAATGATATGACCGCTGCGGTGGTGGCCAGGAACCTTCTCACTCCCAAAGATAACAGACTACTTTCCAAACGGTCTGATGAGTTAGCTGTTAAGGATTCGCTGGCTCTCAGTGTTCAGTGTGCAGGTTCTGTGTCTAATATGGCCCAACGCCTATTTGCTCGAACCCGCCAAGTTGAATCATTGGCGGCTGAAGTGATGAGTCTCAAACAGGAGATTAGAGGGCTCAAGCATGAGAATAAACAGTTGCACCGGCTCGCACATGACTATGCTACAAACATGAAGAGGAAGCTTGACCAGATGAAGGAAACTGATGGTCAGGTTTTACTTGATCATCAGAGATTTGTGGGTTTGTTCCAAAGGCATTTATTGCCTTCGTCTTCTGGGGCTGTACCGCGTAATGAAGCTCCAAATGATCAACCTCTGATGCCTCCTCCTTCTAGGGTTCTGTCCAGTACTGAGGCTCCAAATGATCCCCCTCCGGTGCCTTCTCTTTCTGGGGCTCTACCGACTGCTGAGACTTCTCCTAAGCAACCTTTGTGAAGGCTCCCTCTTGTGTGTTTATTTTGACTCATGTATATGTACATATTTGTAGCTTATCGGGGATATCAATAAATAAGATTTCCTTCATTTCAACGTATTGTGTTAGATACACCAAACCCTTATTCGCAAAGTTCTTTGAATTTTCTTTTGTTGAAGCTTGTATGTTGAAGCTTTCTGAGTAGAGCATGTAGGTTGGGGTAGTGTTCCCTTAATTTTCCGAGTGAGGAAAACTTCTCGGTTGGAGACTTGGAAAATCCAAGTCACTGAGTGGGATCGGCTATATGAATCTTAGAACGCCATTGTGCTCGATCCTGTGTCATGTCCTTCGTTAGATCCAAGTACTCTAAGTCTTTTCTTAGAGTCTCTTCCAAAGTTTTCCTAGGTCTTCCTCTACCCCTTCGGCCCTGAACCTCTGTCCCATAGTCGCATCTTCTAATCGGAGCGTCAGTATGCCTTCTTTGCACATGTCCAAACCACCGTAACCGATTTTCTCTCATCTTTCCTTCAATTTCGGCTACTCCTACTTTACCCCGGATATC
Organism: Malus domestica; assembly: GCF_042453785.1. Lineage (NCBI taxonomy): Eukaryota > Viridiplantae > Streptophyta > Magnoliopsida > Rosales > Rosaceae > Malus > Malus domestica. The sequence continues at coordinate 7,328,180 of NC_091670.1, forward strand.
CTCATTCCTAATCTTATCCTTTCTCGTGTGCCCACACATCCAACGAAGCATCCGCATCTCCGCTACACCCATTTTGTGTACGTGTTGATGTTTCACCGCCCAACATTCTGTGCCATACAGCATCGCCGGCCTTATTGCCGTCCTATAAAATTTTCCCTTGAGCTTCAGTGGCATACGGCGGTCACATAACACGCCGGATGCATTCTTCCACTTCATCCATCCAGCTTGTATTCTATGGTTGAGATCTCCATCTAATTCTCCGTTCTTTTGCAAGATAGATCCTAGGTAACGAAAACGGTCGCTCTTTGGTATTTCTTGATCTCCGATCCTCACCCCTAACTCGTTTTGGCCTCCATTTGCACTGAACTTGCACTCCATATATTCTGTCTTTGATCGGCTTAGGCGAAGACCTTTAGATTCCAACACTTCTCTCCAAAGGTTAAGCTTTGCATTTACCCCTTCCTGAGTTTCATCTATCAACACTATATCGTCTGCGAAAAGCATACACCAAGGAATATCATCTTGAATATGTCCTGTTAACTCATCCATTACCAACGCAAAAAGGTAAGGACTTAAGGATGAGCCTTGATGTAATCCTACAGTTATGGGAAAGCTTTCGGTTTGTCCTTCATGAGTTCTTACGGCAGTCTTTGATCCTTCATACATATCCTTTATAGCTTGGATATATGCTACTCGTACTCCTTTCTTCTCTAAAATCCTCCAAAGAATGTCTCTTGGGACCCTATCATACGCTTTTTCCAAATCTATAAAGACCATGTGTAAATCCTTTTTCCCATCTCTATATCTTTCCATCAATCTTCGTAAGAGATAGATTGCCTCCATGGTTGAGCGCCCTGGCATGAACCCGAATTGGTTGTCCGAAACCCGTGTCTCTTGCCTCAATCTATGCTCAATGACTCTCTCCCAGAGCTTCATTGTATGACTCATTAGCTTAATACCCCTATAGTTCATGCAATTTTGTACGTCGCCCTTATTCTTGTAGATAGGCACCAAAGTGCTCGTTCGCCACTCATTTGGCATCTTCTTCGTTTTCAAAATCCTATTGAAAAGGTCAGTGAGCCATGTTATACCTGTCTCTCCCAAAAGTTTCCACACTTCGATTGGTATATCGTCTGGGCCTATTGCTTTTTTATGCTTCATCTTCTTCAAAGCTACAACCACTTCTTCCTTCCGGATTCGACGATAAAAAGAGTAGTTTCTACACTCTTCGGAGTTACTCAACTCCCCTAAAGAAGCACTCATTTCATGTCCTTCATTGAAAAGATTATGAAAATAACCTCTCCATCTGTCTTTAACCGCGTTCTCTGTAGCAAGAACCTTTCCATCCTCATCCTTGATGCACCTCACTTGGTTTAGGTCCATTGTCTTCTTTTCCCTTGCTCTAGATAGTTTATAGATATCCAACTCTCCTTCTTTGGTATCTAGTCGTTTATACATATCGTCGTAAGCCGCTAACTTAGCTTCTCTGACAGCTTTCTTCGCCTCTTGCTTCGCTTTTCTATACCTTTCACCATTTTCATCGGTCCTCTCCTTGTATAAGGCTTTACAACATTCCTTCTTAGCCTTCACCTTTGTTTGTACCTCCTCATTCCACCACCAAGATTCCTTTTGGTGTGGGGCAAAGCCCTTGGACTCTCCTAATACCTCTTTTGCTACTTTTCGGATACAACTAGCCATGGAATCCCACATTTGGCTAGCTTCCCCCTCTCTATCCCACACATATTGGGTGATTACCTTCTCTTTGAAAATGGTTTGTTTTTCTTCTTTTAGATTCCACCATCTAGTCCTTGGGCACTTCCAAGTCTTGTTCTTTTGTCTTACGCTTTTGATATGTACATCCATCACCAACAAGCGATGTTGATTAGCCACGCTCTCTCCTGGTATAACTTTGCAATCCTTACAAGTTATACGATCCCCTTTCCTCATTAGAAGAAAATCTATTTGTGTTTTTGACGACCCACTCTTGTAGGTGATCACATGTTCTTCTCTCTTCTTAAAGAAGGTGTTGGCTAAGAAGAGATCATATGCCATTGCAAAATCCAAGATAGCTTCCCCATCCTCGTTTCTCTCCCCAAAACCATGGCCACCATGAAAACCTCCATAGTTGCCTGTCTCCCTGCCCACGTGTCCATTTAAATCTCCTCCTATAAATAACTTCTCCGTCTGAGCAATTCCTTGCACCAAGTCTCCAAGATCTTCCCAAAATTTCTCCTTCGAACTCGTATCCAACCCTACTTGAGGTGCGTACGCACTAATCACATTGATAAGTTCTTGTCCTATTACAATCTTGATTGCCATGATTCTATCTCCTACCCTCTTGACATCTACAACATCTTGTACCAAAGTCTTGTCCACGATGATGCCAACACTGTTTCTCGTTCTATTTGTGCCCGAATACCAAAGTTTAAACCCTGAGTTTTCTAAATCCTTTGCCTTACTACCAACCCACTTAGTTTCTTGTAGGCACATAATATTTATCCTTCTCCTCACCATAACTTCCACTACTTCCATAGATTTTCCCGTTAAGGTTCCTATATTCCACGTTCCTAAACGCATTTTGCTCCCTTGAACTCTACCCTTCTGTCCTACCAAAAAAAAAAAAAAATTAATGAAAAGAGTTAGAAAATTTTGAGTACCAGGATTGACTTTTTAGTGTAAAAATGTGATTTTTCGTTAAAGTGAACAGTACCGTTGGCTTTTCGTTAAAACTCCCAAAAAAAAAGCATTTAGAGATTGTTTTTATTATTATTTTTTTATATGGCACCTGATTGAAAATGAATGTACGATCCATAGGAACCCGACTCTATCAAATGGATCCAAATGAGCCGCTACCACTAATAAAAATACAAAAATCTGAACCGGCTTAGACTCGTTTATGAAAATCAAAGTCGAGTTCGAATCTACCAAAATAGGACCCGATCGACCAGCGCCTATCCCTAATTTAAATTATGATATTAATATATGAGTTGAAAATCCTTTTTAAAGTGCCTTTCCTTGTGAACTCATAAAAATATAAAATATAAAAAAAAGAGTGCCTTTTTCTTGTTGTTTAAGAGTTAGATCACTTTGTTTTTTAGTTGTCTGTAGATTTTAGATGCAAAGTTTTTAAAGAAAACTAATGAAAAAGGCTTGAAAACTTTGAGTTTTAATGATAAGAACAAAATAAATGGTAAAGTGAATAGTACCAGGATTGACTTTTTAATGTAAAAATGTGGTTTTTCGTTAAAGTGAACAGTACCAGGTGCTTTTCGTTAAAATTCCCAAGTTTTTAGGATTTTCAGGTCTTTACATGCATTCAAGTCTTTACATGCAGTAGGAGATAATGTATAATGGCAGATCCATTCATGAACCCGGGTGGACCCAGAACCAACCAAAAGTTTGAAGAAGTGTTTGTGAGGGCCATAAATGTACCACCATAAATGTACAAATAGGTACCAGAGATAAAACCACCATAAATGTAAATAGGGTGCAACATAAGCTTTGTATAAAGAAGGATCTAATTTTAGGCAAAGAGCTGCACAAAGAAAACCACTTACTCTACTGTTCTTGAACCTTGGTTTCAGCAAAGAAGACAGAAGAAGAAACTCTCTCCCCATTTTTCACGCGACCGACTTTCCATCTTTTTCTTTTTTTAATTGTTGTCCAATCAATTTGTTCCACCTGGCATTTTAATCAATAAATGGATACTGTATTACTCAATCAAGGAAAGATTTTTCAATGATCGAAACACGAAATGGTACATCACGTGTCACTATACAAATGATGAGATGTGTGCTAAAAAGTTAATAACTTAAAAAATAAAAACTCTCACCCCGTACATAAAAACACGTGATGTACCAGTCGTGTTCCGATCATAATAAAAGAGGTCATAGATACACCAATCTGTATGTGGTCTAAACCCTAAACCCTGAAGTGACTATCTTTCACACCCCTAATAGTCTAAGAACTTACAGGGTTTGTCTAACCCTATTGTAACTTAAACTCTGTATTTGGGGTGTATACATAGGCCGCGTATACAGCCACTCTGCCGCTATAGATCTACAAAGTCTTGGTTGTTTGATTACTACCTTACACTCAAACAAGAGAGACGCGATTAAACCCAAGGCCAGAAGATAATTTATGTCCCAATCCACCTCCCAGATCAGCCCCAGTAAAGAAAAGACCAGAACAGAAGATATAAGGCTCCAAACACACTAACCAGCATAAGCTCCAAAGATCATTATTTTACCACCATGAATACTCAAAACCGAGTTCAAATAAGAGGCACTACTTAATGCAGCATGTTTCCCCATGCGTACAAAGATTTATATAAACCTTTCCCCCACAATAGATCACTAATTTCACCATCATGACAGGCACATGAATGAATAATACGTTCAGACTTTAAAGCAGGTAATAATTCATTGTATGGCAGAGGAAGATAGTGCTTAGGCATTCAACATGCTGGAGTTCCTTTTGCACTCGGATAGCATATCCATGTAGAACTGGCACTTGCTGATATCGCTTCCAAAGTGGTTGACGCACTGCAATGTCAACAAATAGACCGGAGTTAGTTCTCAAACAACTTCAAACTTCCCATTTCATTTCATTTAATAAGTATCGGTTAAATAAATTACGAGAGTATTGTTTGAAACATGAACATTTTGATGGTCAAATAAACCAAAGTGGAAACCATTAAAAAGATATTCATGTCTCAATTAGCCAGAAAACTCTTCCGCAGACGCATGAGGAAACGTCATTACACAAATATCTCAAGATCCATATCATCATACTGTTAATTCACAAACAACAACACCAACAACACAGCCTTGTCCCACTAAGCAGGGTTGGCCGTATGAATCCTAGAAAAGATGAGTTATGATCACAATTACAAACTACAAGGGATCTTAGGAATGGGTATAAAACAATTTTTAGCAAGAAACTACCGAACTTCACAACAAAGAAATGCATTATGTCAGGGCAAGAGAATGTCAAAAAATTAAAAACTAGAATGGTATATTGCTATTTCATCCCCTTACTCATCCACAAGTATAACGAAGAGACACAATAGCATTTTATTTGAGACACTAAATTTTCAGGAAAATAAAAGGAAAAGGAAGTAGCGTTTTGCATACATCTTGGAATGCCTTAGAGTGATTACTGCATGCATCTGAGCCACCCATGCTGCTAACCATGGGGACTGGAGCAGCAGCAGTAGCCTCAGAGACTACAGCTTCATGTTGAATAGTGCGAGGACCCATCACAGCATCCACAGCCCTGTGTGCCACGGCACTTCCAGTACCAAAAGCCATACCTGCAACCGAAGGGTAAAATCAGACATACAACACCAATTTTAATGACAGTGCATGCACGGTTATAAGCAACCAGACAAACATATTACCCTGGGCTATGGTTGATCCAATTCCCGAAAGCATAGATCCACCACTTCCAGACTGAGCTGGAGCTGGAGGAGGAGCTTGGCGAACTGCATTGTCACATAGATAATTCAATTAGAGGTGAAAGGACAATATTATATTAACAAACAAAATAAACATCACTGCAATAAATGCTAACGTAGCAATAGTGCTAACTTATCAAAAAAGTTTAGAAAAGTTACCAGGCTGAGGTGGGTTGCGTGCAGGTGCATGACGAGGAGCTGGGCGAGCAGATCGACCTGCAAAAGGAGATTAAAGCACATTAAACTAAACATATACAACCCATAATTGAAGAAAATGAATACACATGTAAATTCATCATGGCATGAAGACATCCAACCCAAACTCAAGCTCCCTCCAAAAGCTTACTACGACAAAAATAAATAGTGTTTACCCCAGACACGGTGACATACAAGCCCTAAAATTTCATCAGCAGAATTTAAATCTAATAACTTTCTTTCGGTTATGGACATCGTAAAAACATGTAAAGCGCAGCGCACTATAAACTGCTTATGTCTCTTGATGTACTAATTAGCCTACTCAAACAATAAACCTAATTCGGAAAATAATATGAAAACGATTAGAAAAAAAAATCCTTCATAAAATAAGACAAACCCAAGAACCTCCATTGCCTTTGAAATTGGAAACCCTAGAAACCTAACCCTAATTAAACAACCGCATACACAAATGTTATTGTACAAAGAAAGAGAAATTTCATATAGATTAATTGGTTTTCTCAGCAAACCCAAAACCCTAGAATAAACGGAAACAAATGGAAATCAAATCACACCAAACGGAGGGTTCGGATCTACAGAATAAGAAAGCAGAAACAGATATCGAGGAAGAGAGGAGACGGTGGCGTGTACCTCCTGAGCTTCGGCGAGCCATGGCAGCGAGAAAAACCTAGGGATTTAAGTCGACGAATATCTGGGGAGATAAACAATTTGAGAAAGAAAGAGTGGAAAAACCTACGCGGCCCCCGGAGTCCCTCGCTTCTTTTATAAGCAAAAGAGTGAAAATCTGCTACGCCAATGAAATCGTGTGCTCGGATACGTGGCGCAAACCTATTTGATTATCTCATGGTCTTATTCGGTACTTTGACTTTTGGATGAGGATCGGCTGTTTTGAACGACGACCGGATCCGGGCCGTGGTTGTTAGATAAGGTCACAGTTAAAAGTTGGAATTATCTAGAAACAAATAAAAATGAGGAAGGGACGTATTGGTAAATTTAAAATTACAGCTTGGTTTTTTTCTCGTGGGGTATGTGCTGTAGAAGGAAATATATTTTTTTTTTTTGTCTCAAAAGTAATACAAGTTGGAAAGAATTATATATCTACAAAAAAAAAAATTATATATCTCAAATCCTATTGGAATCCTATTTTTAGATTTACAAAATCACATTTCTAAACAATATTAACTATAACACTCTCTCTTAAGTGTGTAAAACCTAAGAAATAATCACATAAGGTCTTCTCGGATGATTTTTGAAGTCTTCAAATGGCATAGGCAATTACACAAATGGTGATGAACGTGCACATCAAGATATGATCAACCTAAGATAAGTGACTCATTAAAACCTTGTCAGGTTAGTAAAACCCAATGGGACAAATGCTCATGAACTAGGGAAAATAGTACATTAAGGTCACTTGGTATCTACCAAATATTCCTCATGAGTACAACAAAACTCCTTAATTAGACTTCGAGCGGTATAATTTGGACAATTTACACATTCTATTTTCTCGGACAAATTTTGAAAAGTGGACTTTGGTAATGACTTGGTGAATATATTGACGGGATTGTCTTCTTTTGCTTCGATCTTTTGATGCTCTTGCTATTGATGAGAGAAGAACTTCGGTGCAATGTGATTGATATGGTTTCTCTTGATGTATGTTTTCGAATTAGTTATGCATGCAAAATGTCCTCAAATATTGTTGTTGGGGCGTCAATGATAGATGATAGACCACAAGTGCTTTGAATATGCTTGATTGACGCTAAAAATGATTATTATTATATTTTAATATTTAATCCAATTACTTTTTTATTCCACACATTAACACAAAATTGGTTTGTCACATCACAAATATATCACAAACCGCAACCTTTGATAAGTAAAATGTTGTTTGATCCAAAAGTAAATTTTTAAACTTAGATGTAAATTTTTCTTCCATTTTTTTGTAATTTAGATAAATTTAATAAAAATCGTGGGGTAAAGCTAAACAAAGGCAAGTGGTGGAAGGAAAGAGATCCTCTCCTGATCTCTTCCATCAAGGTCACAAGATCAAGTAGTCCGGTCCTTTCAAATTCCATCCAACGGCCCACTTATTTTGACCTCTTAAAAGCTATAATAATTTTGGCCGTTTGATGCAATTTGAAGGGTCCGGATCACTTGATCCGGTGGCTTTGGTGGAAGAGATCCGGAGATGATCTCTTTCCGTGGTGAAAGACTATGTTGTGAGGAAAATCTGTAAGATACCAATTCCTATTACTGATTCCCAGGATAATATTGTTTGGGGGCTAAATGAAAATTACAATTAAGTCTGCAACTTGGATCCAAAACGAAGAACGTTGATGTTTCCAATAGGCAGAAGCTTCTAAACAAAATGTGGAAATTAAACATCCCACCCAAAGTGAAAATGTTTAGTTGGCATTTAATAGAGGGAAGACTTCAAACAAGGAAAAGATTGAGTAGATACATTACCAGTGTTGATACTCAGTGCCTTTTATGTAATGGAGGCGATGAAGATCAAAATCATATTTTCTTACATTGTGATTTTGTGAATGAGGTCTAGAACGATAATCAGCTTAACATTGTTGGTAACTGCAATTGTTTAGTAGATTGGCTGCACTCATTCGATATTAAGGAAAAGACTGAGTTGAGTTACTTAAGCAAAGGATTACTAACGTGTTGGCAAATATGGAATGATAGGAATGGGGCCGTGTTCAGAAGCACTAGAAGGAGCCCTAATAGATATGTGTGAGTGCGTTGACCCTTGGCACGTCTTATTTTATTGCTCCTAAAGCTAACTCCAATGGTAAGTATGTGAGGAGTGAAAGGGAAGAGGATCCTCTCCGGATTCATTTTGTGGGGATCCCTACATCCTAACCGTTCATCGTACATCGTGTAGCCAGTTTTCATCAAGTATTATTTGTGTTTAATTTTAAATAAAAAAATCAAATGATTTCTGACCACACGATGCACGATGAATGACTAAGATGTGAGAATCCTTACAATCTCCACAATTTGGATCCGGATGGAATCCAAATCTGAGTGAAAAGACTATTAAATGCCCCATTTTGTTAAAATTAATTTTGACGGTTCGGTGGTCAATAATGTGGCTTCAGCAGGTTTCGTCATCAGGGATGAGGATGGAAAGCCTAAGATTGCATGAGCTTTTAATTTAGGAGATAATACGATTATGGTAGCAAAGGATATGGCTCTGAGAGCAACTCAACCCCTAAGGGGTAGGGCGGCTCATAGCCCCCAAAATGGACAGGCACCCATCAAAACACCTCCAGCCTAGCCTAATAGGTTAGCACCCAGCCCAAGCCAGTCTTTAGCCCGACCCAGAATGTGTTGAGCCAAGACTCGACCAATGTGACGTCACATGCCCTTTTGTATTTTTTTGTGTGCTAGAAGTGTGGGAAACACGCGTGAGTGGCCACGAGTCTAGACAAGAAAAAGGCGGCGGGGCTCACAGTTGTAGGCGCGATAGAGGGCGCGAGATAAATGGCACGTGGCTCGTTTTGGACCGTTGAATTTCCAATGGCTAGTTTTATGGATCGTTGGATTTCCAACGGTAAAAAAAAATTGAATTTCAAATCCAACGGCTACTAACGTGGCTTGATCTAGGCCGTCCGATCTAGAGATCAACGGTCCATATTTTTTGACCAAAAAAGAAAAAAAGAAAAAAAAGCCAAACGGTCAGATTTATGATCGTTTGCCATGTGTCCACATTTGGGCTGTTGGATTTGAATCTTTTTCAAATCCAACGGTCAAGATTAATTAACTTAATAAAAATTATTAAAAAATGTTTAAAAATACAGAAAAAAATCTTAAAAAATTTATTATTTTTTCTACAAATACCTAACCATCATCTTGCACAAAATAGTACTTTCGGATAATGACACGTGGCGTTACAAGATTGATTAAAAATCATATCCGAAATTAAAACTAATTTTTTCATTATTTTATAAAAAAATTAATAATACTTGAAATGGGCTGGGTGCTAGCGCATTTTTTAGAGATGGAGATACTTTTTACCAATTATTGTTCATTGGGTCTATCACTGTTCACTGAGTAGATTAAATAGGCTGGCGCATTTTTTTAGAGGTGAAGTTGCTTTGAGGAAGGCCATTGCTGGGCAAAGCGAAAGAAGAGACTCACATTATTGTCCAAGGAGATTCCAAGCTGACTGTTGAGGCGGTTCAGGTGCGTTGTGGAAACGCCTTGGAGGGTGAAAAGCATTCTCGAGGATGTCATTGGAATGCTTAATTACTTCCGGGAGGTCCATGGTCCCATTCTTTTAGAGAGACAAAATTTGTTGCCGATGCTCTTAGGAATGTTCAAAATTTGCATGTTTTGATATTAGGGAAACTGATTGTAAAATAGGTTTCTTGCTTTAATACATTATTTTAAAAAATAAAATAAAATAAACATGTACATTTTAAAACTTATACATGCCTCTCACTTAAAGTGAAAGGTTTTAAAATTCGTTAAAATCGAATTTAAATCACATTATTATTTAATATAAATAATATCGTTTAAAAAAAAAAAAAAAACTTGGATACAAAATTTGATTTTTGAAACTGTACCTTTGGTGTGTAGAACGTTGTCGATCCAAAAGTAAATTAATCCTCCTCCTCTCGTACCCCTTTCTCGTAAAGAACGGACTTAAACGGCTAAAAACTCAAAGGCTCCAGTCACACGATAATCAAATCAAACTCTCTCTCTCTCTCTCTCTCTCTAGTCTTTCTCTCCAAGAAATTTCCAAAACCCTAGGGCGTCACCTTCCAGTTCCTTCCTGCAAGATCCAATCCAACCATGGCCGACGAGCCCTCAGTGGCACCCCCCCAATCTGGTTCTTCTCCTTCACCCTCAGCTTCCCCCCTCGGCAACTCTGTGATCCCCATAGTGAACAAGCTCCAAGACATCTTCGCGCAGCTCGGTTCCCAATCCACCATCGAACTCCCTCAGGTAGCCGTCGTTGGCAGCCAAAGTAGCGGCAAGTCCAGCGTTCTCGAGGCCCTCGTCGGCCGTGACTTCTTGCCGCGTGGTTCTGAAATTTGCACGCGCCGCCCGCTCGTACTCCAGCTCTTGCAGACTAAGCGCAACGCTGACGGCACCGATGAGGAATATGGGGAGTTCCTGCACGTCCCTGGGAAGCGCTTCTACGATTTCTCTGAGATTCGGAGGGAAATTCAGGTGCTTTATTTTGGATCACTTGTCTGGGTATTTTAATTTTTGTTGTTTGGCTCCTAGGAAAGCAGGGCATGTTATGCAAATATGATCTGAATTTGAATATTGTAAGAAGTGACTTCATTGGGTTGCAAAGTGAGTGCAATTTTCTGAGCATAATCGGTTTAGCCCGACTTCCGGGCCAGTATTTTAAGCGTTTACTATTCAGCAGTTCAGTGTTAAAATGCCACCATAGAAATGGAATTTTTGTACTTAAATGTAGCCCCTTTGAATACAATATTTACCAGAAAGTTTGCTTCCTTTTCTGACTCTAACCCTTACTTTCATTCTGCCAACAAATTTTTCGTTCCAATGTTTCCTACTTTTGACATTAAGGTGGTGAGAAACTAAAATTGTTTAGTAAGATTCTGCTTCTCTTTTGAACTCTCTTTCATTTGCTTCTACTCACCCAAGTGTGGCGATAATAATTGAGTTATACTTTCATTTATATTATTTAGTTTTCGTTATGTATTCTTATAGAAATTGATGTATTAAGTTATGTACACACACATATATATATTTACATACGCGGTCTTCCACTTCTAAATAAATTTCTATTGACGTAGGCTGTGACAGAGAGAGAAGCAGGGGTGAATAAAGGTGTCACAGACAAGCAGATACGCTTGAAGATATTTTCACCAAATGTTCTTGACATCACTCTAGTAGATCTACCTGGTATAACGAAGGTTCCTGTTGGTGACCAACCCTCTGATATCGAAGCAAGAATTCGGACAATGATCATGTCATATATCAAAATTCCAAGTTGTTTAATTCTTGCTGTTACAGCAGCAAATTCTGACCTAGCAAACTCAGATGCTCTTCAGATTGCGGGAAATGCAGATCCTGATGGTAATTTCTGCTCTTCTGCATTTAGTATTCCTGGTTAAATTGTATCTGACTAGTAGTAGTATGTGCAATTTCCTATTGACAGGTCTTCGAACCATAGGAGTAATCACAAAGGTGAGATTTATTTTTTAACCGAGATTTCTTTTACAGGTTTAATACATTGACACATTTGCAAGATGTTTATTTTGTGCTGATATGGTTTTGACTCATGTTTTAATGACTTCAGTTGGATATAATGGATAGAGGTACTGATGCCCGTAATCTGTTGCTTGGAAAAGTGATTCCCCTGAGACTTGGTTATGTAGGTGTTGTGAATCGTAGTCAGGAGGTACTTTATCTTAAACTTCATAAAAGATTGTTTATTCTCTGCTGTATGTGAGATGATGGTGGTAAGTTTAAATGATACCTTATTGCTGTGGAACATGATCTTGTCAAAGATTTACACTTTTTTTTACTACTCCCTTTTTGTTCCTTTGAAAGTCATACCTAATAGTTATTTTAATTTGATGTTGGCTTTCTTGCGTATATGCAAATATGGATTATCAGATTAGGAAATTAATTTGAATTGTTTATAATAAGGCTGTTTATCGTTGTACTTCATACAGGATATTATGATGAACCGAAGTATTAAGGATGCTCTTGTGGCTGAGGAGAAATTTTTCCGCAGCCGCCCAGTATGCTTACTCTTCCTTGAATTATTATTTATCTGTTGGCATGGATTTAGAAACTCTTCTAAATAGAAAATTTTCATATGATGATATAGGTATATAATGGTCTAGCTGATCGCTGTGGCGTCCCTCAGTTAGCAAAGAAGTTGAACCAGGTATAACATTTTTTGAACTCTTATAAAGTTGTCTCGTGTTTGCAACTGTTATACTACTGTAATTTGGGCCCTCCCTTATGAAGGTTGCTATATTAATGCAGATAGATTATGAACTTAACCTTTATAATTATTTACAGATTCTGGTACAACATATTAAGGCAGTACTTCCGGGGCTTAAATCACGCATAAGCTCTACACTAGTGGCTGTTGCCAAGGAGCACGCCAGTTATGGGGAAATCACAGAATCAAAGGTGCGCTTATTGTTAGTTAAAACTATAGTGATCTATATGGATTATATTATTGGATGATTGAGTTTTATGCTGTAATATCTTGAGGTAATTGGGTTTCTGTCCTAACCACAATACAGGACTTGTTTGTAACTTATAATCTCTGTCATGCAATCTTCTGTGCTATATATTGATGTGATAATAGGCAGTTATAAATGTGATGCAACTTCAACGACCGTTGTGATGCCACAAGAGTTGTAAACTTGACTATTTTGACACTTGAATTCTATGCGTAGATTCCCCACTTTAAGTTCTTGTGGTCTTTGTCCTGAATATGATTCCTTTATGTTTATATAACTACCTTTCTTATTTTTTGTTGCCAATAGGCTGGTCAGGGAGCGCTTCTTCTTAATATTCTTTCAAAGTACTCTGAAGGTAAATATGGTTTTACGTGCTATTTATCCTTTTGTCTTTCCTAATAAATGCTATAGATCATGTCGTTTAGTTTGTATATTTTACCTGTGTATGCATCTGTATTTTGTAGAATGTGTAAACTGATCTATGGTATCTGAAATTTCTTGTTGAAAACAGCATTTTCTACAATGGTTGAGGGAAAAAATGAAGAAATGTCAACAACTGAGCTTTCTGGTGGAGCGCGAATTCACTATATTTTTCAAAATATCTTTGTGAAGAGTTTGGAGGTTTGAACTATGTGTTACATATCTGGTTGAGATCTTATATTGCCGAATCTCTCTGATATTCTTTAATTAGTGGAGCAGCATACAAATAACGTTTATGCTTTAATTTTGCATGTTACTTAAAATACAATTGTTTTGCTCTATCCTAAGCATGATTTATTTTCCTTCATCTTCAGTACAATGATAGCATACTGAATTACAGTTTCAATAATATCACTTTCAAGAAATCTGTTCTATATTTTAATTTGTATGCCAATTTAGGTTATTGGTCCATTTGGATGGTTGAGAGCACAACAGATTGCAATTTAAAAATTATACTATTTTTCACTTCACCAATTAAATGGAGTAATTTTCTTATTTGTTTTTGTAGGAATGATAACTTTTAAAATCTTTAAAAGCGTATGCAGTTTTTTTCAATGTGGACACTGTCGTGACAGTCCGATGTTATATGGATATATGGGTGCTTAAAATTCAAATTAATGCAAGTTTGTCCTTTTTACTTTTTTTCGTTTTTGGCTGTCTTTCTACATGTATAAAGGGTAACTCAAGTGTTAAATGTTTCAATTTAAGTTTCTTTGTGATGAAAAAAATATGACCTTTGTCCTTAACACATTTTGAAGTATATTTCTGTGTGCAACTTTATAGAGTTTAAAAGTGTCAGATCTTGCTTATAGAGAAGTATGGTATGATGAGGTTTAAAAGCTAAATGACTGTTATTCAGTCTTTCCCTCTTCCTAAGGTGTTTTATGGTTGGCATAGGGGTCACCTTTATAAGCTTTGCCATCATTAAATGATATGATTTGGTTTCGTCTGTAGGAGGTGGATCCATGTGAGGATCTTACAGATGATGACATTCGAACTGCCATTCAAAATGCCACCGGTCCTAAATCTGCATTATTTGTACCAGAAGTAGGTTTTATTACTTTCTCACTTTCTGCTTTTTTATTTTATTTTTTAATTTGTTTACTTGTGATTTAGGAGCAGATTGTTTAATTTTACATTAGCATGTCCATTCTTTCTTTATGTCTTTTCTTTTCTTTACTTGGACTCTCTCCGTTAATCTTAACTTTCATGCATATAGGTACCTTTTGAAAATCTTGTCCGGAGGCAAATAGCTCGCTTGTTAGATCCAAGCCTTCAGTGCGCTAGGTTCATATATGACGAGTTGATGAAGGTAGAAAAAGTGGTACTTGTATTTTCATTTGTTTTCTCGGTTATACTCATTCCTAATTCGGTTTTCAAATAATATTGTTATCTGTTCAGATTAGTCATCGCTGCCTAGTAAGTGAATTGCAGCGATTCCCTATTCTAAGAAAGCGTATGGATGAAGTCATAGGGAACTTCCTGCGGGAAGGCCTTGAACCCTCTGAGACAATGATTGGGCATATTATTGAGATGGAGGTATGGTGGTTAAGATACTTTGCACATATGATTGACCTCTGTGAACCATAATTTTTATTTTTTATTTTTTAATTACTGCCTTATCTTTGCTGGTATCATCTATTGCTTAATCTATGTCCCTGTTCTGCCCAAGTTGGAAATGATGTTGGGGCTTTGGTATTTAGTTTCCTTATGTTTTCTGCTGTATCTGGCCCTGCCTGCTGTATTATTGTCATTTGGTGCATATACTGTTAGTGTTTATGGCTATTGGTTCTGAGTTTTTATGAAGGATTATGTATTTGAATTTCTGGGTAGAACTGCAGAGAATGTGCAGCGATGGTGATGTGAAAGATGATGATTGTATTGATTGTTTTTTCACACATATTGTGTGATATTACCGTTAGAGGAGAGAGGAGAGATTCTTCTCTAACTTACATCAAGATCAAATCCTAGCCTTCAATATTATCACCCTATGAGGTGATTACACATGTCATCATTCATCTCTTAAATGGCTCTCATTACATCCAAATGAAAACATTATAAAATGAACTTTAAATGTAACTTTGGCTCTAAGAAATCTGGAGAAAGGGTTAAGCATCAACATATACGGTCATGGAATTGGTTGGCATTAATGCTTTTACTTATAACTTGATTTTGGTAATAATTTACATTTGTCTAAACTGGATTCAACAAATTCCCTACTGCATAACAGCTCAGTGATGCCATTTTCGTAACGTGGAATTGTATTGGGACCCAATACTTATTTTAAATGTGAATCTTCCATTTTACCCGATATGAAATTACCGTTACAGACATAGCATTTAAAAGAAATTTCACTAGACCCAAAAACTGAAACACATACCTACAACCCACATCTTCATCAAACCCTCACTGACTCACTATTATTCTCACAAGGTCAAACATCTAAGTAAGGCCTAACAAGGTTTAGACGCTCACATTGATGGAAATAAGCTGTTCTTGAGGGATGGAGGGTCAAATTGTTGTTTGAAAGCCTCCAAATGAGGTATTGACCAACTTGTTTGAGTTCTTTTTAGTAACCTTTCCATGAATTAAAAACTACTGGTCACGGTTTTGTTGGGTAAATTAGCGTTCTGAAATAGTTTCTTGGGCATATAGAACTATTGGGAAAAGGTCAGGTTTTGGGAATCATTATAAGCTTCACTTTCTCCACCATCTAGGGATCTGTCATTGTCTGTAATTTTATTAGATTGGGGAGCTTCTGTAGGATAGCTGTTCGAGTTGTACTACATTGTAAGAGGGTAGCTTTTCAAGTTCTACCACTATGTTTTGTATGGATTTTTTAACTCTTTGGTAAAATTTAGTTTCTCATAAAAAATTTGAAATGAGCATGTTGGGTCCCAATAAGGATCCCATGCTTATACAGATTTTGGACTATAGCAACTTTAGAACCTTTCAGAGCATCTGTAATTGTTTTTTTCTTCGCCTAATGTAATTTTGCGAGCATATTTGGGTCTTATTGTAATTCAATTTTGCAGATGGACTACATCAATACTTCACACACAAATTTTGTTGGTGGGAGTAAGGCTGTGGAGCTTGCATTGCAACAGGTGAAATCCTCTCGGATACCACTGCCCCTTTCAAGGCAAAAGGTATATGCATTAGTTGTATAATTTTTCCACTGCAATCAGTCGGTCCCTTTTTTTTTTTTTATATTATAAATTCTTTAATGTCTTTTATTTCTGTTATGTGAATTAGGATGGTGTAGATTCTGATAAGGCACCAACATCTGAAAGAAGTTTGAAATCTAGAGCAATTCTTGCCAGACCAGTAAATGGAATTGTGCCTGACCAGGTATGGGAAAGTTGTCCCTTTTCTGAGGTTCATTATATGGCAACTCAGCTTGAGTTGCTAAGCAATTTTTCTATAGTTACCACAGTTACATGTGTAGAGAGACACTAAATTTACTACCATTAATCACAATCAGTGTTTTCAATGGCATTAGCCAGGCAGGTAGTCCTCTGAAAAGTGAACTCCTGAAATTTGTAAGCCTTTTTCATGAGGCGTACGCGTCATTCCTTTAAATTTACCTGTGCCAACAGATAGAGTGAAAGTTAAAACAACCGAAAATATCCTTTTCTCCCTCTCCGTAGCAGTTCACTTGGAAACCCTAAGATTGAACTCTAAACTGACTAACAGCAGCTCTCAGCTTTAATCCATAAAACCCAACTATCTTGGAGGTAAATTAGGAAATAATCCCTATCTCTGCAGAAATTCTGGTAGTTTCTGTTTTGTACCGCTTGTGCTAGTGTCCTTGATAACCCATTTTGGGTTTTTTACATATAAGACCTTGATAAGATTGCACTTTTAGAGAAAAACACTTCAAACCCCATGAGAGAAGGGAAACAATTGAATTTCGCAACTAATAATAAATTAGAACATGACAAGTGGATAGTTGAGGTTTTTTTTTCTTCTCCAATTTATCTCAGGAAGTGTTTTATTATGAAACTTATAGTTGTCAGGGTGTGTTTTGTTTCTTTCCCTTTGTTTTTCTGGTTTCAAGCTTTCAATATAACTTCAGAATATAGGAACTGGTTTTGTCCTTTTGACTTTCGTGATGAGGACATCAACAAGAAGTTTTTATGGTTCATTGCTGGAAGAGTTAAAAGAGAAAGAAGACATTCCAATTCCTTTTAGAACTGGATTAAAACTTTTGGGCCGGGTTTTATTATTAGTTCCTAGTTTTATTTAAAGTTTCCCGTTTCTAAAAGGATTTGGTTACTTTCCTATTCTAGTGGGAGTGTCATAAAAATTGTAGGGGGTTATTTTATACTATCATATTGATATATCGAGGCTTCCACCACCTTGCAAGAACCAAACGCCTTGCCTTATACCTTCACCATTGAAAACACTGGTCACTATTTCAGCTTGTAATTGTATTTGTGATTTGTATGGATGACTGACAGGGTGCAAGACCTGTGGCAGACAATGAAAAAGTTGCATCTTCTGGGAATATATTAGGTAACACAATTTTATTTTTAATATTTTTGGTGATTATGGTAACATGTTGACACTAAACGATGAATTCAACAATATCTGTATAATATGTGTTGTCCTCTTGGTGGGATGATAGTGTATCAATGCGTGACATGTTGGAATTCACATGAAATGATGGAATTCAATGTATTTTATTTTGTCATCTTTTGCAATTATTTAGGAGGTGCAACTGGTTCAAGTTGGGGGATTTCTTCAATTTTTGGTGGGAATGATAACAACCGCACACCTGCTAAAGAAAGCTTAATAAACAAGTCATATAATGAACCTATCCACAACATTGAACAAGCAGTCTCAATGATCCATTTAAGAGAGGTATTTTGTCATTTTCAATGTTGACTTTGCCTGTGGGCCTTTATTGTAATTCATTTCTAAATATCCGACATTATTTTATTTTTCTGTGTTTTCCTAACTTGTTTACCCTTCTTTCAGCCCCCAACTGTATTGAGGCCCACAGAGAGCCACTCAGAGCAGGAGACAATTGAAATTGCAGTCACAAAACTCCTATTAAGATCATACTATGACATTGTTAGGAAAAATATAGAGGATTCTGTACCAAAAGCAATAATGCACTTCCTGGTAATATCAACTTTCATGGATGTGCCCAGCTATTTACTTTTTATTTTGCGTCTTTTTTCCAATGTTTTCTTTTTCATATTCTGGAATGGTATGATATTATAGTTTTGTGTTATACAATTACCTATGAGGTACAAGTGGTAGAATTGATTTTCATTTAACGTGGGATGTCAAATTTGTACAATGATGAAACTTCAACTATTTTCTTGCAACCTCTTAAATCTAATGCTTCCTTATTATATTATACCCACAAAATTTGGGAGTCTTGTGAGTAAACAAAGTTTTTTTTAACCATATATATAATATATGTATTTGTTTGCTCATCCGCCTTGCATATATTCTTGTACTATTTTATTGTATGAAAGTACATGTAGTATTGTTTTTTTTTAAGCCATAAATTTATGTATATTTTCCCAAGATATTGCATGATTAAACTCATTATCAGTCGTGTGATCTAAAACTGATTTATGAGCATTTCATAGATTATAATTATTATTTTCATCATCAATATGTACTCAGGTAAATCATACGAAGCGTGAGCTGCACAACGTCTTCATTAAGAAGCTTTACCGGTAACAGAAAAAGCATCTGCCAATTTTAAATGACACTGTATATGTTTTATGCCATTTACTACTTTCCTGTATTGACTGTTGATTGGTCGGTTTGATTTTTACGATGTCAAACAGTGAGAACCTATTTGAAGAGATGCTGCAGGAGCCAGATGAAGTAGCAATGAAGAGAAAGCGCACCCGGGAAACCCTCCGAGTTCTTCAACAGGCTTTTCGGGTATGTTTTTCCTAATTGAGCTTCAGAGGTTGAAGGGCTCTAAGTTTTTTCTTTGCTTATAAACAACTCCACCTGGAACTCCGTGGAAATAGAGTCTCTGCATTATCTGTGCGCATTCTGTACATTGGTGTGTGTAGATCATCCCAATTAAATGCCAATGGCAAATTGAACTTCAATCTGGGCAAAGCAGTATGGGATTTTAGGAAATTTTGATTTTCTTGAACAAATATTTCATATTTTGACATAGGTTAATGGACATTTCATTTTCTAATATAGGTTAATGAAAACAAATTTTCTCTTCAATTAAGGCCAATACTTGTTAAAACTTCTCATCAACCTCCCCTTAAAAACGCAAAATGTTGATTGAAGTCGATTTTCAACGGAATGAAAAGGACATATATGGTAGAATCATAACTATAGAATACGACCCTAATTGAAATGCATACATTTGTCTCGTACATTATGGGGATGGTGAGAATAGATATATTTTACATCCCAGAGGGGTTATAATTGGAGATACCATTGTTTCTTGTACATAAGTTCCTATAAAAATGGGAAATGCCTACCTTTGGGTGTGGTTTGGACTATTGATTTACGTAATTGGAAGTAACCAATTAGGTTTACGACGAAACCTAGAAATCGATCACTGATCCAATTTGAGTACCTCCACAGGATAGACCTCAACAGAAAACTGAAGAATAATGGCAGCAAGTGATCTCAAACAAATCACCCCTTTAGATTTCTACTTCTGCTTTGCAAAAAGTAGTCGCTGAGTATATTTTAAATTCAAAACTAAACATTTATAAAAATGTGGTCACTAATCTGTGCTACTTTACTAAATCGGAACGCTATGTTTGGTAGATGGCTGGGCAGTTTGGCTCTTGTTCTACTGGAGGTTAATATGTTGCATTTGTGGTAGTAATGTTTGGGATTTTGTATCTTTTTGGTGAATTACTTGTCGACAATGAACTCTTTTGTGTCATTACTTAAATGTGATTCTTTTAAAAAAGAAAAAAGAAATTACCGCTTTTAGATCATATGGCGGGAAGTGCTCAGTTTAGTACCTGGTACTCACAGTTTTTCTTTGTTTGTAGACATTGGATGAGCTGCCTTTGGAAGCCGACACAGTTGAAAAAGGTTACAGTTTGGGTGCTGATCCAACAGGGTTGCCAAAGATCCATGGATTGCCAACATCATCAATGTACAATACAAGTAGTTCACATGATTCCTACACAGCATCACCTAAGAATACGAAGTCTAGAAAGTCGTCTCACTCGGGGGAGCTTCACTCGCCATTTTATTCTAATGCGGATTCAAACGGAAGTGGACGCATGTACATGCCTGGTCTATATCCAACTGTTGATCAATAAGCGGTTCGAGTAGCACTGCAAGTCTTTCAAAACAGTGTCAAAGTATTATATTCATTTGATTGCTCTATCCGATTCTGGAGGTAATTGGAAGTACACCTTCAGCAGGCAGATTGTTGGGGAGTTAGTACCCGGCATTGCCTTTACGTCTGCGTATTTCTCGACCCGTTTATTTTATATGATACCATGATAGTATAGGAAGCTGATGATTGTATTGTTTTATTGTTCTTAACTAGGCCCCAAGAATAACAGGGACCTGTCTCTCTTACCTATTTTTGACAGAGTCAGATGGTTCTCTCAACTCCTCACTCTCAGATATGCATATTTATGTTATCTATATTTTTCGTTTTTCTTTTTTTTTTCCATTTGATCTCTGTTTCGAAATTATGCGTACCGCAACAACCATTTGTTAATTATCCAAGTGAGGGGAAATTTGTTTTAACTTTCTTATGTGTATTTTTTCTTGGTAAAGAGTTTTCTTATGTTTTATTTCTTTGTTGTAAGAGTAGAATTCTTATGTTTTATTGGCCATGGATCCAAAGATCAATGGGAATGTAATCACAGCCATCCTTTTACGACTCATTTTCGTCATCTTTAGTTGTGTGTGGTTTTTTTATTTATATTTATTATTATTATTATTTATTTATTTTTGTTAAGGTGCAAGCTAGTGATATTAGATGCCAATTTGTTTCGTAATTGTATATCGGGTCTAGGACCTGTAAGTCGGGGCGTCTCCAAATATTCTAAATACAAGCCGTGCCATGGTGGGTTCAACAAATTGGCAGCGCAGGGCGGGGCAAGTCCAAATGTCTTTAATTACAGTTGTCAATAAAGGAATTGAGTTGGTTTAGTGTGTAGGTTAGAAATAAACAGATAAAAATAATTTGTCTAAAATACTTTTGAATTTAACAGTTGTTTAACGGAATAGAGTGAAGTGAGTCCAAAACAGTTGAAAATGTCAGGGAATAAAGTAAGACAAAATCAATTTCAGGGGTAAATTAAGACTAAATGATTGTTACAATAAACATTTCAATTGGTAGGCCTTATTAATAATAAACAATTTTATATAAAACAAAAACAAGTGTGTCCTTCGTTAAATAATAGATTCCCACTGTGACAGTAATGTTCAAATCTCAGACAAGAGAGCAGAAATATAAAAATAAAATAAAATTGTAAGAGGATAGATCGGAATATAAAGCTGTCAAATATAATTCCACCTGCAAAGACAGACAGCTGTCAAACATATGGTTGATGACTCAGGAATAGAATTCTCTTCCCTTATATTTTCATTCCCTTTCCTCATTCCTCTTCCATTTTGTTTTTTTGTTTTATTATTTCTATAAAAAAATTAATATTGTTGTAAACATTCCTAGAATAAGTATGATTGTGTAAATCCTAGATTAGATTTGATTCTAGTTATCCTTTCCTATTACAACTTGTATTACTTGGAGGAGAAGGAATATCTTCTCTCCATTTACTACTATAAATAAAGGCACAATGTAGGAGGGATAACAACACACACATTCCCCTACAATTCTACAAACACACATCTCTCTCATCTCTCTCCACTGCCGCCGGCCCTCTCTATATTGTCAGATAAAAATAGACCACAACACGTTATCAGCACGCTCCTACCGTTGTGCTTAGGAATCTGACGTTGGAGATTTTTTCTGCATCAAACCAGTTCATCCATATCATCACGCAATCAGGTTCTTTCCAAACAACGGCTTTTAACTCGATATTTTACAAGTCCTGATAGCATGAACATTCACCATGATGCATGACCCAACTTTACGTTTAACGTATTTTAGATTCTACATAAATTGTGTATGCTTCATAACCAAAATTGCTACAATTATGTGAATTTGATATTTGCCATGAATTGAATCTTACATATGTACATGCATTGAAACTATTATTTGCATATGCATCAACGTAAATATGTGATTCATTAGAATTATACATGCATATAATATAATTGAATTAAAAATAAAATAAAATAAAAAATTTTGCGATTGGGGAATTAGGGTTCTGTTCGAACCCGTGCACTTGCACCATGCAAGCCATAAGCCACCAGGCTCGTAGCCTGCGATGGCCCAACTCATTCCCCATGCTTTCCCGAGCCGAGAACCAATCCTGGAGCCACGGCTCCAGGCCCAACACCCAGACCCGACGCCCAGAAGGCGTCGCCACCCATGAAATCGTCAACCAACATGGTCTGCAGCCATGCCCAGTTACCCTCGATGACCTGCAGTCATCCCCAACGAATTTTTGTCTGAAAATTCGATTTTTTTTTTAAAATTACAATCGAATTTCTAGGGTTTTACAATGAATATCGAGATTTTTTCAAATCTCCGTTCACCCCCATGGTCACCATGACTCAAATCGAGTCTTAAACAACACCCCGACTGACGCCAGAAGCGCCAGGTCCGGTGTTCTTCTCCGGCGACACACACCCAGCACTCGCTGGGGTGTTTGATCCCAAAAACCCGAGCCCTAGTGGGCTCCTGTCCCTCGGCCTGCATCAGCGCCCTTTGGGCTTGCTGCTGCTCTGAGATGTCACGGCCCAGCCCGTGCGGGAAAAGAAAAAAAAAACAAAATTTTTTTTGGCTCGCCTGAAGCGACCCATGAGAAAAAAAAAGAAATTTTTTTTTTGGGCTGCACACAGCACCCCATTCCCCTTACCCATGTCTCCCCGTGAGCTCCATGTGCCACCTGTGGGCTTTGCCTATATTTTTAGGCCCCAAGATTTTATTATTTAATATTTTTAAATAATATGGGTTTTTATATTTTCACCCACACTTTAATTTGGCCCCGAAGACCAAATAAATTAATTCAATTATCATTATACAATATTTTTGCATATATTTGTTGCATATTTGTTTGCATATATATTTGTGTTTGCCTGCAGGAATATATGAACCTGAAGTTCATAATTACTTTGAAACCCGAAGTTTCTTATAAACATGCCTTGTTTGAAAACCTGAAGTTTTCTCTTACACATATCACCCATGAAAACCCGAAGTTTTTCATGCAAAATTAAACCAATACATGTCTATTAGAACCTGTATGTTCTACTCCTATGTGAATGGATTGATTTTTCTCCATTACACTAACCACATCTTGTCCATCTATTTGTGATAGGAACATGTCGAATTTGAACAAACTCGACTTCACCGCTTTGGAGGTCTCTGGAAGGAACTACCTCTAGTGGGTTCAAGATGTGACGCTCCACCTCACTGCCAAGAACTTGCGTCCTGCTATTGAAGAAGCAACAACTGAACCTGTTGGCGAAGCTGAAAAAGCCACTGCTATGATCTTCATCCGAAGACATATTCATGACGCTCTGCAAACTGAGTACCTTGCTGAGGAGGATCCACGTGCATTATGGGTCGCTTTGGCTGATCGTTTCGATCACCAAAAGGACATATTCTTGCCTGAAGCAAGACACGACTGGCAGCACTTGCGCTTCCAAGACTTTAAGTCTGTGAATGAATATAATTCTGAAGTTTGTCGAATCCGATCACTTCTCAAGTTTTGCAATGAAACTTTGACTGAAGAGGATCTCCTGGAGAATACCTACTCGACTTTCTCTGCTTCTAATATTGTCTTGCAACAACAATATAGAGCTCAGAAGTTCACTAAGTTCTCGGATTTGATCTTTGTTTTACTTCTTGCTGAAAAGCAGAACCAGCTGTTGATAAAGAATCATCAAGCTCGACCTACTGGGGCTACTGCTGTGCCTGAAGCACATTATAGCACTAATTAGCACCTAAAATGCCAAAAGAGGTGTGGTAAAGGTAGCCAGAAGCCATCCCACCAAGGTCAACAGAGTCAAAGCTCATCCAAGGGAGGAAACAAAGCCCAGAAGCGCCCAAACCTCGCTCCTAAGGCCCTGAACTTCAAGAATAAGGGCAAAGCACTTGCCACAATGAATGATGATATGTGCTATCGTTGTGGTTCAAAGGACCATTGGTCCCGTATTTTCCGTGCTCCCAAGAAGGTTGTTGATGAATATCATTCTCGTCGTAAGAAGTTTGAATCAAACTTCATGCAAGTGGACGAATCGGAGACTACAAAGATGGAGGTTTCTGACTTTCAGGAGGATACCACTCCTATGGAATATTAGAATCTTAGACATAGACTTTTTTTTAGTTGAAATAAGACAATTGGGGCCGAATTCCACATAGTGGCCGCACCCTACCTTGTTTTTTGGTTGATTTTGAACAATTTTCCTTCATGTTTTGGATTATTAGTTGGCGATTTATTTTGGATATTCAGTTTTAATCCTTGAATAAATGAAATTATTTTGAATTGATACTTGTTTTTATAAACTTTTATGCATGTGACCAATTCAAATTAATTTTTCATTCTAGGTATGACTAGTGGGAAAGTTAGTTGTCTGGCAGATAGTGCAACCACACATACTGTTTTGCGTGAACGCATCTATTTCACTAACTTCGTACCTAAGAATGCACCTCTGACAACCCTCTCAGGCCCATCCAACCTGATAGAAGGATACGGTAATGCATGTATAATGTTGTCCAATGGTACAATCTTGACCATTGCTGAGGCACTCTATTCTCCACGTTTCGAAAGAACGTTACTAAGTTTCAAGGACATTAGAGATAACAATTACCACGCTGAAACCCACGTAGAAAACAGAGTTGAATTTCTGTGCGTAACTTCCTATGAATATGGCCAGAAGCGTATTCTAGAGAAGATGGAGCGTAACCCGAGTGGTCTGTATACTACGACCATACGCCCCATCGAATGCCACTATGTGGCCGGCCCTACCACAGGGACCGCGCACGAAATTACACTTTGGCATGATCGTTTGGGACATCCTGGACGAATAGCGATGCGCCGTATCCTCAAAACTTCACACGGGCATCCATTAACCCGAAGCTTAGGTTCGATCCATGTCGAACTTGATTCACTTGCGAAACGTAAGGTGTTTGGACCTGTAGTTCCTACTCCTCCACATGTGAAGCCCGTTGGCTACAAGTGGGTTTTCGTTCGGAAGCGTAATGAGAAGAACGAAATTGTGCGTTACAAAGCTCATCTTGTAGCACAAGGTTTCTCACAACATCCCGAGATTGACTATGACGAAACTTACTCACCCGTTATGGATGTGATTACTTTTCGATACCTTATCAGTTTGGTAGTTTCCGAAAAACTGGATATGCAGCTGATGGACGTAGTAACCGCGTATCTCTATGGGGATCTTGATACGGAAATTTATATGAAAGTTCCCGAAAGACTTACATTGACTGGTTCAAATATTTCCAAACCCCGAAACACGCTCTCAATTCGGCTGAGGCGTTCACTATACAGTTTGAAACAATCCGGAAGAATGTGGTATAACCGTCTGAGTGAGTATTTGACTAGTCAGGGATATGTGAACAACGAACTATGCCCTTGTGTGTTCATTAAGAAGTCACATTCCGGATTTGCGATTGTTGTAGTATATGTCGATGACATGAATCTCATCGGAACTCCTGAAGAGCTCGCGAGAACTGCTTCGCACCTGAAGTCGGAATTTGAGATGAAAGATCTAGGAAAGACTCGATACTGTCTCGGTCTCGAGATAGAGCATTGTTCGGATGGAATCTTAGTGCATCAATCGAATTACACCCAGAAGGTGTTACACCGTTTTAATGAGGATAAAGTGAAGTCTTCGAGTACTCCTATGGTCGTTCGTACGCTAGATGCAAAGCGAGATCCCTTCCGTCCGAAGAAAGATGATGAAGAGATTTTGGAGCCTGAAGTTCCTTATCTAAGTACGATAGGCGCTTTATTGTACTTAGCTCAATGCACTAGACCCGACATCTCATTCGCTGTTAATATTTTGGCAAGATACAGCAATGCACCAACACGCAGACATTGGACTGGCGTGAAAGACATCTTCCGTTACCTTAAGGGTACTACGGATTTGGGCTTATTCTATCCTTACGAATCCTCGAGTGATGCCGCACCCTATGCTCATTGGGTTGATTCTCGCCTTGTTGGTTATGCCGACGCTGGATACTTATCTGATCCGCACAAGGTGCGTTCTCAAACGGGTTATGTCTTTACCGTTGGAGGCAACGCAATATCTTGGAGGTCAACTAAACAGACCTTAATTGCCACTTCGTCTAACCATGCTGAAATTCTCGCCTTACATGAAGCAACTCGGGAATGCTTTTGGTTGAGAGCAGTAATAGGCCATATTCGAAGCTCCTGTGATCTTCATCCCGCCGTTAATGCCCCGACAACGATTTTTGAAGACAACGCAGCTTGCATCGAATAGCTCAAGAAGGGTTACATCAAAGGAGACAACACCAAGCATTTTGCGCAGAAGTTCTTCTTTACACATCAACAACAAGAGCATCAGAAGATTGAAGTCACGCAAATCCGATCACAAGACAATCTGGCCGACCTCTTCACCAAATCACTACCGAAGGCGACGTTTCAGAAGCTTGTTCATGGAATTGGTATGCGTAAACTTTCTGAGTTGTAACTTTGCTATTTCTCTTTGGAATTATGTCAAACTCAGGGGGAGTATCTTCTGGATACTTGCTTGATCTTAATGTACTCTTTTTCCCTACGATTAGGAGCATTTTTCCCACTGGGTTTTTGCTACCTAACTAGGTTTTAACGAGGCACCCACCTTGGGCTGGTCATATCCCTGATGACGTCCTGTAGACGTTTCTTTTGACTTTGCATTTCTCACGCATTTTTCCTTAGACTATGGATTTTGTCCCTACTTGGGTTTTTGCCATAGCCTTAGGGTTTTTTTTAGTGAGACTTACTACTTATGCAAGTTCCTACCTTATTGAGAATAAGCGTTGTTCCTTGGAATCAGTGCCGATGAGTCGACTTCCTCAACTTCTGCATGATGCTAAATCTACCTTAAGTATTTGCACACTTAAGGGGGAGTGTTGTAAACATTCCTAGAATAAGTATAATTGTGTAAATCCTATATTAGATTTGATTCTAGTTATCATTTCCTATTACAACTTGTATTACTTGGAGGAGAAGGAATATCTTCTCTCCCTTTACTACTATAAATAAAGGCACAATGTAGGAGGGATAACAACACACACATTCCCCTACAATTCTACAAACACACATCTCTCTCATCTCTCTCCACTGCCGCCGCCCCTCTCTATATTGTCAGATAAAAATAGACCACAACAAATATAAGATATTGACGTGACTTAACCGAAACTGTTCAAATAGAACAAAAGCAAAGAAAAAATATATTAGGAGGTGAAAGAATCCTTGGATGATGACTCAAGGGTCTGTGTGCCGAATCTTCGTATGCCTGCCTATTTGGGAAACCTCACTACTTTATTTCCTAGGATTCTTTCTCATGCACTCCTCCACATCAACTAATTGGAAAATAATATAGCCACTTGGTCACCACTTTTCAAACCCTCATCGTTCAGCTAGTAGCTACAACCGATCCCTATCCAACTTGGTTGGCGACCTCCTGCAGAATTGAACCTCAATCCTGGGTTTGTGATTTGAGTAATATTTTATTTCTCATCACTTATTATTAAGGTATTAAATATGGATAATATCGGAAATATCGGTAGTCCGAAAACACGGAAATATTGATGGAAATATTGGGATAATATCGATATCGATAAAAATAATATGGAAACCACGGAAATTGTAAGAAAAACTTGGAAATTTTTATTGAAACTTTGCAGGATGTTTATTTAGTCAATTATCTATTAGTTTATCACAAAAAATTGGAAGGAAATGCATTGCATGATGGATTTAACATTATCAAGTTGATTATATAGCGAGCTGGCAAACATTGTGAGGGTAGAAAATATGTAGTAATTAATGAAAGAAGTTTAAACACACCATAATAATTTATATATAATGAATTAGTACAATATTTTACACTTTATACATTGCATGGTAAGATACATGAGTGACTTAGTACCACATAGAGTTCTTATGAGGTTCAAAATTTTCACTATCTTCATCATCTTTATGTGTAGAGTGAGTGTATTGTGAAGAGTAGTTATCAAATGATAAATCCCCAAAATAGTTTTGCATGTAATTGTTAACATGGCACCCATATGGATCCGAGATTGGTTGACCTTGTCCATAAGCAAAATCATCTGAAGATTAAGTCTCGGATTGTTTCCATGAGTCACTCGATTCCATCCCAACAGGAATCGGATATGAAGGGTAGGGAAATGGTTGGTTATGAGTATAACCATAGTTACTACTTCTCAATCCAACAGAGTCCGAAGTTATAGATAACGAGTCATCTTCTTAACTTGACAAAATCCCCTTGCCTTTTTCTCTACGAGTATAGTCCTTCCCTATGACACCAATTTCTGGTCCTGCCCGCCTACTGCCATGGTCTTTATCCTGTGTTGCATGCGTGAAGTTTGTTTCACCAGTGAAGGGGCTCATAAATCCTGGAGGTGGTTCAACATAGTTTCCATATCCACCACTACTACCTCCAGCTCCACTCTATCCTTCATCATTCCCACCTTCGGTGGTAGGTGAGTCTCCTCCTGATCTTATACTAGAGTTATCATTAGTATCAGCACGATGTTGTGGTTGTGTAGGATTGGAATAAGGTGGAATTCCAGTGTTTCTTGGTCTTGGGCGCAAAAGTTCTTCCAAAGAGTCAGCGCTGCTAGATCCCACCTCCTCCGCTAATACTCTTTCTACATTTATCCCTTCATTACGTGCTTCTTCAGCAACTCTGGGAGATGGGTTGCCTTCATCATCATCTAAATGAAGAGGTATAATCCATTGATAAAGTTGGTTACCCTCTGTATCATCATCTTCAGCAACAATATCAAACACATATAGTGGGTCACCACGGTCGACATGATCTATTTCTGCTTCCTTATCTCGAATTTGAAGCTTCATGTTGTAGTAGCAATAAACTAATTTTTCCAACTTACTATGAGCCAACCTATTTCTTTGCTTTGTGTGTATGAGTGCAAATGTGCTCCAATTTCTTTCACAAGCAGATGAGGAAGCTGTTTGTGATAATACTTTGATTGCTAACTTTCTCACAGTTGGTGCATCGGTCCCATACATGATCCACCATTCAGCTACAATGAAAAACAATGTTGATAAGCCTAATAACTTTAACAAATTCTATTATAAACTTATCGTGAAATATGTTTACACTCACTAGGAGACATTTTTGTTCGAGCAGCAACTAATGTTGGTTCTCCAAAAGTTCTTCTTGCATCTTTAAACCATGTTAGCTGAATTCAATAAATCGTGTTAGTTTAATCCAACAAAGTAATTATTATAATTTAAGTAATTGTGTACCTCATTTCCAAATTGGCCAACTGCTGGTGATGCAGGGTCTAATTTAGAGTATACATTATGTACAGCACGTATAAGGGTACCATCATCTCCAACACCGGGTCTGTATTGGTATCGAGGATTCAAATAATATGCTGTTCAAAGAAACACATACTTTAATAAGAGAAATAATACTTATGCAACTAAAGAAATGAATTGCAAATTATGACATAATTTATACCTGCTGCATGCAAATCGTGGTATAATGTTTTATACCATCGGTCTTCAATTATCTTTATGACCCACCTTGCATCATGTTTTCTTTCCAATTCATCCTTCACTACACGCATCAACTCATATATTGCCCCCATAGTAGGATACACTTTTGTGTCAACGATCCGTCAAACTTTGTAAAGAGGTTCAAACACTTGGCACACATGTTCTGATTGAGTCCAAAAAGCATGATCAAGCACTATACTTTCCACCATACGACCTGCATTTGAGCGGCTGAAATTGTGGTTGGCCTAATCGTCACTAGTGAATAGTTGCTTCAACCCTGCTTTCTTCTTAAGTAGGCTGTCTAATGCAATAGTTGGTGGCGAATCGAGTGGTAGCTGGACGAATAATTTATCCTTTGCAAAATTCACGCATCTTTGCCAACAACAAACCGTGATTGTAAATATAATTTGTGATCGTTCTAGCTCTTTTTACCACAGTAGCAACATTTTCTCTCTTCCCCATTGCCTCAAACATGAGATCAATACAATGTGCTGCACATGATGTCCAAAACACATTATGATGCTTCATTAACTTTTTTCCAGCTTTGACAAATGCAGAACCGTTGTCGGTCACGACTTGGACAACATTATGCTCTCCCACCTCCATTATTACATCCCTCAATAATTTGTAAATATACTTGTAGTTCTTTATATGGTTTGAAGTATCAACAGACTTCAAAAAAATTGTCTTTCCCTGGGAGTATACCATGAAGTTTATGATAGACAATCTGGTCGGGCCAGTCCATCCGTCACACATGATTGTGCAACCATTAGTTTCCCACTTTGACCTCAACTTGTTAACATACTCGCCAATGTCTTTATACTCCATATCCAAATATTTGTTTCTTATCTCATAGGGAGTGGGAGGTTGTACTCCAACACCGGCCTGTTGACATCCCACTACCATATTTTTGAAATGATGTGATGATGCTTTCTCAGCAAGGACATTTTTATAGATAAAGAACTTGCAAATTAGACGCCCCATTCCCTCATTCACATTACCTCAAGTGAAATAACTCCAAACACTCTTTTGACGTGCTTTGGATGACTTATATAAACTTGGGGCTATTGGTGGTGTTGATTGTGATTCTCTAAGATTGCCTCCTTGTCTCATTTATGCACCACCACTTGTCCCGGAACCTTGTGCTCTATTAGGAATTTTATGAAGGTGTTCTCTTTCCCATGCTGACTGTTTGGAGGCACGTAATACTTGTTTCAAACTGCGTCGTTCTTCAGGTCCCATGTCATCATCACATTCGCCCTCATCGTCATCATCATCACTGTCAACCGCTTGGCCAATGACTTCTCCTCGTAGCCCAGCTCGAATATTTTCCATTCCATGTGTTATCTTTTCCTTTTCCTTTTGCTATTTTTTATTTTTTAATAATGTGCTGATGAATGCCTTCACTTTTGGGGGGACATTATCGCATCGTTGGACATTTTTTGCTGGATCTAATCCACTAAGATGGTACTTAAGTCGTGTCACTCCGCCACTCTTCATTACCCGACCACAATATTTGCAAATTGTGTCATGTTTGTTTCTGTCTATTGAGTCTCCATGTTCCCAAGCTGGATCACGTTTAGTAACTACACTGGACATCTTAAACGTACCTATATTTATTTTTCATGAAAATTAGACAATTATTTTTTGGCCAAAAAATATAGTAGTGATGACAGTTATATAAGAGAACCTAAATAATAAAGTTATTCTACAGAAGAATTAAATACGAAGTAATGAAAATGATTGTCAAAATTTAAGTAATTATAAAAATAATATGGAATAATAAAACCTAATATTAATGAATAATAATCCAATTTGATAAAAAAATAATCCTAATATAAAACATAGTGATGAATAATAATCCAATTTGATAATAATTGTTAGGTTGATATAATAGGTATATTTTGTATCTCTTTTACCTATTAATTTAGTCATGGTTTGATATAAAACAGTTGGATTTGATGTATTTTGTGTGAATTTTATAGAAGTTATTTTTTTCGGAGAAAACTGGATTTTTTAGAAGAATTACAAGGAAAGCACGAAAGAATAACGAAGTGGACTGATGCTATGTGAGAGTGGTGCTGGAATTTGGGCTTTATCAAATTAAGTCCAATTTGGGCTTCATAAAAACGGCATGTGGATTAGAGAACAAAAGGGATGGGATAGAAGAAAAAAAGAAAGAAAAAAAGTCCAACCGGGGGATGTACGGAACCGACCCTTCTCTCCAATTGCTGGGGAGTAGATGAGAAGCAGCCGCAAAGGGGGGATATAAGGAGATTCCAGCCTTCCAGTGGAAAAAAAACGCGGGAGAGAAGGTGGCAGTTTTGGGGTTTATCTCATACGATTCCAGAATTGGGGTTTTGGGGTTTCTTTATGTTATCGAATTCATCCATGTTTGTGATTAGTTTAATCATGAACTAAGTCCTTTTGCTAGGATTAGGGTGTACTCTTATCATGAACATCTAATTCTTATTATTTCATATTGATCTCGGTTGTTTTCCATGTTGAGTAATTGTTATTGTGCTTTATCGTTATCAAATAACTGGCCATTATTTGTGTGAAGAACTAAATTGGGACTGACAGGTTGAGTTTAGTAGATTGCTTCTCATAACGATTACCATGAATTACATAATTGAGTAGACATACTAGTTATGATTTGTGTAGTATTGTGAAATTATCCATTTAGCGTAAAGGGATTCGATTATCTACTTCTGTGGCTAGACATAGCAATGGTAGATAGTTAGAAACACAGTTAGTATATTCTGAAAGGAAATATTGACGAATCAAGGGATAATTGCTAGCAACATGGGAATAAATTGAGTTTAATATGAATAACGGGATTAGATGGGATTGAGAATGAGGAACCTGATGTCCTAGTGCTTCAATATATTAATTTTTCATAATTCATTCACTTTTACTTCGTGTTTGTTCAATTGATATTTTCAATTTCGTTTGGGTTTTTGCATATTTGAATTTGTCATCGTTATCCATCTTTTATTTAAGTTTAGTTTGAAGTCAATCTCAATAGTAAATTTAGGTTAATCC
The DNA here is from genome assembly GCF_042453785.1 of Malus domestica. NCBI lineage: Eukaryota > Viridiplantae > Streptophyta > Magnoliopsida > Rosales > Rosaceae > Malus > Malus domestica. The sequence goes on from NC_091670.1 coordinate 7,361,413, forward strand.
GATCCTTGTTTGAACGACACTCTACTTATCACTATATTACTTGGACGATATTGTACACTTGCAATTATCAACAACAATAATCCAATTTAATAATAATCCAATTTAATGAATAATCCAATTTGATAATAATCCAATTTAATGAATAATAATCCAATTTGATAATAAAAAAAACCTAATATTAATGAATAATAATCCAATTTGATAATAAAACCTAATATTAATAAAATCATAAATAACATTAAACATATTAAAATTATCCTAGGGAATAATTATACAACATTACTTAATTACTTAAAAAAATTAACATGTAATTGTTAACATTACTTAATTACTTACAAAAACTAACATGCAAGTATTAATTACTTAAAAAAATTAACATGTAATTGTTAACATTACTTAATTACTTACAAAAACTAACATTGTAACATCCCACATTGTCCAGGGGAGTGATCCTTAAATGTATATTCCCATCCCTATCTAGCACGAGGCCTTTTGGGAGCTCACTGGCTTCGGGTTCCGTCGGAACTCCGAAGTTAAGCAAGAAGGGGGCCAAAGCACTCCCATGATGGGTAACCCATTGGGAAGTTGCTCGTGAGTTCCCAAAAACAAAACCGTGAGGGAATGGTAAGTCCAAAGAGGACAATATCGTGCTACGGTGGTAGAGCGGGCCCGGGATGTGGTGGACCCGGGCCGGGATGTGACAAACAAGCAAGTATTAATTATTTAAAAAAATTAACATACGAGTCCATACAAATTTTTTTGTTGTATAAATTACAATAATATAAATATATGTTTGTAAACTTACTTTAAATATGGAACCCTTTGTGTTCAAGCTCTGGAATGGATCTGGAATGGCTTTGAAATGGGTAAGGGAAGAAGAAGAAACTAAAATGCTCTGAATGGCTTTGGTACTCCACCTCTTGAAAGAATATCACAGTGGCACACGATTTTGAATGAAACCACCATCCATGGTCTGAAATTGTACAAGTTATAATTGTAAAAGTTGTCTGCGCTTTGAATTATTTAGATTCTTTTCAAAGAAATCACCATTATTTTCGTCCATGGTCTGAAATTGTCAAAATAATTGTAAAAGTTGTCAGAAGTTCCTGAGTGTGTCCTGAGTCCTGATAAGAGGAACCCTACACACACACACAACGCACGCAACCACACACGCACACAACAACGCACGCACACAAACATCACACACGCAGACACACAGAGACCTTTGTCTCTCTCTCTCGATCCTTCTCTATTCTTTCCATTCTCCATTCCTACACACACACACACAGATCTCTCGATCTCTCTTCTCCCTTCTCCCACACACACACCACGGCCTTCTGCTCATCCCTCTCCTTTCTCTCTACACCAAGACCCACATACACCTCTCATTTCTCTCTGCACCAAGACCCACACGCACACAATCACACCTGCTCCGGAGAGTTTCTTCAATTTCTCTCAATTCTCCACTCCCACACACACACACAGATCTCTCAATCTCTCTTCTCTCTTCTCCCACACACACACCACGTCCTTCTGCTCCTCCCTTTCCTTTCTCTCTGCACCGAGACCCACAAGCACACCATCGCACCTGCTCCAGCGAGTTTCTTCAATTTCTCCGGTTTGGTAAGCTTCGGGTTTTTCTTTTTCTGTTATAGATCGAAGCTTAGATGTGAAATTGAAGTTCTATCTCGTGTTTTTGTAAGGTTTTTGGGATAAAATCGGCTCGGGAATAGGCACACCTATCTCCGGCGAGGCCGTGGGTGTCGACGAACTTTCTGAACACCTCCGACCGTTTCACGGCAAACAGACATTATAAAGACGTTCCTCCCGTCTTCTATTTCATTTTCATACCTAGATCGGAGTCTAAAAGGCTCTTTTACAGTCGGTCAGAGCTGTAGAAGCTTCGGCGTTCTTCTCCGATTTGCACAGTTTCAAAATTTCGCGATAATATCGACAATATCGCGATATTATCGATAATATCGCGATATTTTGACGAAAACCAATTGGATAACCATTAAAATATCGGTCTAACAAAAAACCGATAATATCGGCGAAATATCGCCGATATTATCAGCATTTAAGACACTGCTTATTATTGAGAGGTTTTAAGTTTAAATTTCGTTAAACGAATTCGAACTAAATTATTATGGCTAACTCACTGTGAGGTATAGCACAAAAATTTCTAAATTGAAATGATAAATATCGAACTTCATGTTAAATACATGTATTATAATTTGATTAAAGTGGTTTCGTGGTAATCATTATATATCTAAGCAGTCAACATGCCACGCAATATCTGTAACACACAATAATTTATTTTTATTGAGAAGCATGGGAATAAATTCGATTCCCGCTTCATTTACTTTATGCAATTTTCTTTCAAACTCTCATCTCAACACACATTTCCCACTTTGACATATGGTTGCCTATGATCTAGCGAAGCTTGCTTTAGTTTTTTAATATGATGATATTTTATATGTTTGAAGAACCTCCAAACTGTTGTGGTCTATTTTTATCTGACAAAATAGAGAGGGCCGGCGGCAGTGGGAGAGAGAAGAGAGATGTGTGTTTGTAGAATTGTAGGGGAATGTGTGTGTTGTTATCCCTCCTACATTGTGCCTTTATTTATAGTAGTAAAGGGAGAGAAGATATTCCTTCTCCTCCAAGTAATACAAGTTGTAATAGGAAAGGATAACTAGAATCAAATCTAATCTAGGATTTACACAATCATACTTATTCTAGGAATGTTTACAACACTCCCCCTTGAGTGTGCAAATACTTAAGGTAGATTTAGCATCATGCAGAAGTTGAGGAAGTCGACTCGTCGGCACTGATTCCAAGGAACAACGCTTATTCTCAATAAGGTAGGAACTTGCATAAGTAGTAAGTCTCACTAAAAAAAACCCTAAGGCTATGGCAAAAAACCCAAGTAGGGACAAAATCCATAGTCTAAGGAAAAATGCGTGAGAAATGCAAAGTCAAAAGAAACGTCTACAGGACGTCATCAGGGATATGACCAGCCCAAGGTGGGTGCCTCGTTAAAACCTAGTTAGGTAGCAAAAACCCAGTGGGAAAAATGCTCCTAATCGTAGGAAAAAGAGTACATTAAGATCAAGCAAGTATCCAGAAGATACTCCCCCTGAGTTTGACATAATTCCAAAGAGAAATAGCAAAGTTACAACTCAGAAAGTTTACGCATACCAATTCCATGAACAAGCTTCTGAAACATCGCCTTCGATAGTGATTTGGTGAAGAGGTCGGCCAGATTGTCTGGTGATCGGATTTGCGTGACTTTAATCTTCTGATGCTCTTGTTGTTGATGTGTAAAGAAGAACTTCGACGCAATATGCTTGGTGTTGTCTCCTTTGATGTAACCCTTCTTGAGCTGTTCGATACAAGCTGCGTTGTCTTCAAAAATCGTCGTCGGGGCATTAACGGCGGGATGAAGATCACAGGAGCTTCGAATATGGCCCATTACTGCTCTCAACCAAAAGCATTCCCAAGTTGCTTCATGTAAGGCAAGAATTTCAGCATGGTTAGACGAAGTGGCAACTAAGGTCTGTTTAGTTGAACTCCAAGATATTGCGGTGCCTCCAACGGTAAAGACATAACCCGTTTGAGAACGCGCCTTGTGCGGATCAGATAAGTATCCAGCGTCGGCATAACCAACAAGGCGAGAATCAACCCGATGAGCATAGGGTGCGGCATCACTTGAGGATTCGTAGGGATAGAATAAGCCCAAATCTGTAGTACCCTTAAGGTAACGGAAGATGTCTTTCATGCCAGTCCAATGTCTGCGTGTTGGTGCATTACTGTATCTTGCCAAAAGATTAACAGCGAAGGAGATGTCGGGTCTAGTGCATTGAGCTAAGTACAATAAAGCGCCTATCACACTTAGATAAGGAACTTCAGGCTCCAAAATCTCTTCATCATCCTCATTCAGACGGAAGGGATCTCGCTTTGCATCTAGCGTACGAACGACCATAGGAGTACTCGAAGACTTCGCTTTATCCTCATTAAAACGGCGCAACACCTTCTGGGTGTAGTTCGATTGATGTACTAAGATTCCATCCGAACAATGCTCTATCTCGAGACCGAGACAGTATCGAGTCTTTCCTAGATCTTTCATCTCAAATTCCGACTTCAGGTGTGAAGCAGTTCTCGCGAGCTCTTCAGGAGTTCCGATGAGATTCATGTCATCGACATATACTGCAACAATCGCAAATCCGGAATGTGACTTCTTAATGAACACACAAGGGCATAGTTCGTTGTTCACATATCCCTGACTAGTCAAATACTCACTCAGACGGTTATACCACATTCTTCCGGATTGTTTCAAACCGTATAGTGAACGCCTCAGCCGAATTGAGAGCGTGTTCCGGGGTTTGGAAATATTTGAACCAGTCAATGTAAGTCATTCGGGAACTTTCATATAAATTTTCGTAGCAAGATCCCCATAGAGATACGCGGTTACTACGTCCATCAGCTGTATATCCAGTTTTTCAGAAACTACCAAACTGATAAGGTATCTAAAAGTAATCACATCCATAACGGGTGAGTAGGTTTTGTTATAGTCAATCCCGGGGCGTTGTGAGAAACCTTGTGCTACAAGACGAGCTTTGTAACGCACAATTTCGTTCTTCTCATTACGCTTCTGAACAAAAACCCACATGTAGCCAACGGGCTTCACATGTGGAGGAGTAGGAACTACAGGTCCAAACACATTACGTTTCGCAAGTGAATCAAGTTCGACTTGGATTGCTTGTTTCCAGTTTAACCAATCAGCTCTACGTCGACATTCATCAACGGAACGCGGTTCAATGTCATCGCTCAACATGATCTCAGTAGCTACTGCAAATGCTAATGCATCGTCAACAATCATCTCATTTCTACGCCACACATCATCTAAGCTAGCATAATATACCGAAATCTCACGATTCTCGGGAGGAGGATTCGTCTCTTCAAGGACGCTTCCATAATCTAGAATTTCCTCATGAGTTGGGTAAAATGTGTAAGCGATAGTCGGATTCACGATAGGCTCTTCAGGACCTTGTGCCGTGGTTTTCCTCTTCCGGGGGTGTGAATCCTTTGAACTAAGGGGTCTGCCACGCTTTTGTGTAGAGGCAGATGATTGGCTAGCCGCTAATGTACGTGGATCACCAGAATTGGCGTCCCGGGCTTCCAGGAGGGTAGTCCGTCGTACATTTGGTACATCTATCTTTGCAGGCGTATTCGCAGCTGGAATATGTGATCTTGTCACACGCGCTAGATCGGTGAAAGCATCTGGCATGCTCTGAGCTATGCTCTGGAGATCTAATATGCGCTACACTTCAGCTTCAGACTGAGCGGTGCGGGGATCTAAATGAGACAAAGTGGGAGTCGTCCACGATAATTCGCGTCATTCATTCGGAACGTTGACGTTCTTATCTCCCCCTAACGGCGGGAAGACTGTCTCATAGAAGTGACAATCTACGAAACGAGCGGTAAACAGATCGCCTATCAAAGGTTCTAAGTAACGAATAATCGAAGGAGAATCATATCCGACATAGATTTCCATCCTTCGCTGAGGCTCCATTTTTGTACGTAAGGGCGGCGAAATCGGCACATAGACCGCACAACCAAAAACGCGCAAATGCGATATGTCGGGTTCGCATCTGGTGACCAACTGAAGGGCACTAAATGGTTGTGTCGCAACAAGCCTCAGGCGGACCAACTTTGTTGCGTGCAATATTGCATGGCCCCAAGCAGCGATCGGGAGCTTGGTACGTATGACCAATGATCGAGCAATCATTTGTAAACGCTTAATGAAAGCCTCTGCCAGGCCGTTCTGGGTGTGAACATGGGGTACAGGATGTTCAACTTCAACCCCAACCGACATGCAATAGTCATCAAAAGTTTTAGATGTGAATTCTCCAGCATTATCCAATCGAATAGATTTGATCGGATAATCAGGGTGGTGAGCCCTGAGCTTGATAACCTGAGCCAACAGTTTGGAGAATGCAGCGTTCCTTGTGGACAACAAGCACACGTGTGACCAACGTGTAGAAGCGTCAACCAAAACCATAAAATATCTAAATCGTCCACAGGGAGGTTGAATTGGTCCACAAATGTCCCCCTGAATCCGTTGTAGAAAAATGGGAGGATTCGAACGAATCTTGTCATAAGAAGGCTTAGTAATAAGCTTTCCCATAGAACATGTTTGACATGCGATTTCATGGATCGAACCTAAGCTTCGGGTTAGTGGATGCCCGTGTGAAGTTTTGAGGATACGGCGCATCGTTATTCGTCCAGGATGTCCCAAACGATCATGCCAAAGTGTAATTTCATGCTCGGTCCCTGTGGTAGGGCCGGCCACATAGTGGCATTCGATGGGGCGTATGGTCGTAGTATACAAACCACTCGGGTTACGTTCCATCTTCTCTAGAATACGCTTCTGGCTATATTCGTACGAAGTTACGCACAGAAATTCAACTCTGTTTTCTACGTGGGTTTCAGCGTGGTAATTGTTATCTCTAATGTCCTTGAAACTTAGTAACGTTCTTCCGGAACGTGGAGAATAGAGTGCCTCAGCAATGGTCAAGATTGTACCATTGGACAACATTATACGTGCCTTACCGTATCCTTCTATCAGGTTGGATGGGCCTGAGAGGGTTGTCAGAGGTGCATTCGTAGGTATGAAGTTAGTGAAATAAATGCGTTCACGCAAAACAGTATGCGTGGTTGCACTATCTGCCAGACAACTAACTTTCCTAGTAGTCATACCTAGAATGAAAAATTAATTTGAATTGGTCACATGCATAAAAGTTTATAAAAACAAGTATCAATTCAAAATAATTTCATTTATTCAATGATTAAAACTGAATATCCAAAATAAATCGCCAACTAATAATCCAAAACATGAAGGAAAATTGTTCAAAATCAACCAAAAACAAGGTGGGGTGCGGCCACTAGGTGGAATTCGGCCCCAATTGTCTTATTTCAACTAAAAAAGAAGTCTATGTCTAAGATTCTAATCTTCCATAGGAGTGGTATCCTCCTAAAAGTCAGAAACCTCTATCTTTGTAGTCTCCGGTTCGTCCACTTGCATGAAGTTTGATTCAAACTTCTTACGACGAGAATTATATTCATCTACAACCTTCTTGGGAGCACGGCAAATACGCGACCAATGGTCCTTTGAACCACAACGATAACACATATCGTCATTCATTGTGGCAAGTGCTTTGCCCTTATTCTTGAAGTTCGGGGCCTTGGGAGCGAGGTTTGGGCGCTTCTGGGCTTTGTTTCCTCATTTGGATGAGCCTTGACTCTGTTGACCTTGGTGGGATGGCTTCTGGCCACCCTTACCACGCCTCTTTTGGCGTTTTGGGTGCTGATTAGTGCTATAATGTGCTTCAGGCACAGCAGTAGCCCCAGTAGGTAGAGCTTGATGATTCTTCATCAACAGTTGGTTCTGCTTTTCAGCAAGAAGTAAAACAAAGATCAAATCCGAGAACTTAGTGAACTTATGAGCTCTATATTGTTGCTGCAAGACAATATTAGAAGCAGAGAAGGTCGAGTAGGTCTTCTTCAGGAGATCCTCTTCAGTTAAAGTTTCATTGCAAAACTTGAGAAGTGATCGGATTCGACAAACTTCAGAATTATATTCATTCACAGACTTAAAGTCTTGGAAGTGCAAGTGCTGCCAGTCGTGTCTTGCTTCAGGCAAGAATATGTCCTTTTGGTGATCGAAACGATCAGCCAAAGCGACCCATAATGCACGTGGATCCTCCTCAGCAAGGTACTCAGTTTACAGAGCGTCATGAATATGTCTTCGGATGAAGATCATAGCAGTGGCTTTTTCAGCTTCGCCAACAGGTTCAATTGTTGCTTCTTTAATAGCAGGACGCAAGTTCTTGGCAGTGAGGTGGAGCTTCACATCTTGAACCCACTTGAGGTAGTTCCTTCCAAAGACCACCAAAGCGGTGAAGTCGAGTTTGTTCAAATTCGACATGTTCCTATCACAAATAGATGGACAAGATGTGGTTAGTGTAATGGAGAAAAATCAATCCGTTCACATAGGATTAGAACATACAGGTTCTAATAGACATGTATTGGTTTAATTTTGCATGAAAAACTTTGGGTTTTCATGGGTGATATGTTTAAGAGAAAACTTCAGGTTTTCAAACAAGGCATGTTTATAAGAAACTTCGGGTTTCAAAGTAATTATGAACTTCAGGTTCATATATTCTTGCAGGCAAACACAAATATATATGCAAACAAATATGCAACAAATATATGCAAAAATATTGTATAATGATAATTGAATTAATTTATTTGGTCTTCGGGGCCAAATGAAAGTGTGGGTGAAAATATAAAAACCCATATTATTTAAAAATATTAAATAATAAAATCTCGGGGCCTAAATATAGGCAAAGCCCACAGGTGGCACATGGAGCTCACGGGGAGACATGGGCAAGGGGAATGGGCTGCTGTGTGTAGCCCCAAAAAAAATTTCTTTTTTTTTTCTCAGGGGTCGCTTCAGGCGAGCCAAAAAAAAATTTTGTTTTTTTTTTCTTTTTTTTTGTATTCAATTATATTATATGCATGTATAATTCTAATGAATCACATATTTACGTTGATGCATATGCAAATAATAGTTTCAATGCATGTACATATGTAAGATTCAATTCATGGCAAATATCAAATTCACATAATTGTAGCAATTTTGGTTATGAAGCATACACAATTTATGTAGAATCTAAAATACGTTAAACGTAAAGTTGGGTCATGCATTATGGTGAATGTTCATGCTATCAGGGCTTGCAAAATATCGAGTTAAAAGCCGTTGTTTGGAAAGAACCTGACTGCGTGATGATATGGATGAACTGGTTTGATGCAGAAAAAAATCTCCAATGTCAGATTCCTAAGCGCAGCGGTAGGAGCGTGCTGATAACGTGTTGTGGTCTATTTTTATCTGACAAAATAGAGAGGGCCGGCGGCAGTGGGAGAGAGAAGAGATATGTGTGTTTGTAGAATTGTAGGGGAATGTGTGTGTTGTTATCCCTCCTACATTGTGCCTTTATTTATAGTAGTAAAGGGAGAGAAGATATTCCTACTCCTCCAAGTAATACAAGTTGTAATAGGAAAGGATAACTAGAATCAAATCTAATCTAGGATTTACACAATCATACTTATTCTAGGAATGTTTACAACACAAACATCATTCTGGTTTTTTATTTCGATACTGTAATATATTCTTATTAATTACAATCGAATCTCTATATCACGCTTTTCCTCATATAATTCCACAAGTTTAGAAGGTAAGCGTTGAATTATTATTCGCCAACCCTTCCAAAATTTAACAATTATGTCTATAACATTACCAGATTATATATATATATATATAAAATTGATTTTTATAACTGCGTTTCCGGTCGAGCTGCATTTCTTTATTTTTGTTTTTGCATGCTTCACCTGATCAGGTGTGTGGCTCCATGGATAACCTTTTTTTACTGAAAGTATCTCCATGGAATTTGACAAATTGTACGGAATCATATGCAAATCCTGGCATTACAAGTTGCAAAAGCAAGTGTGCGGTCCTCCTTCTGTCGATCCTTGGTAATTGGATTCGAGCTCAAGTGCTATAGAAAATTAAGACGGAGTAAGAGGACAAAATATATACAAACAAACAAACGAAACCATATTTTAACTCGGCCATATTTCAGAGAGTTGTAAATGATCGATGAAAAAGGTCTGCTATCAATTCAAGAGGTTTTTTTTTACACACACACACACACACACACACACATATATATATATATATATATTTTTTTTTTTCTGTAAGAAGAATACAAATTAATCTAGCAAATGATGTTAAGAAATAATAAATAAAAAATCTTAAGATTGTAACAATACATTAGAATTTGGTTCGCATGCATGATTTGTAGAAGTCAAATCCTAGGTTTGTAAAACGAATCATTCTTCAAACGTACTTAAACAAAAGATGTCTGAACGAGAAAGTAGTTATAAAATGTCTTCACTGCACATATATCAATTTCACATGCATGGAACAAATAGTTTTATCAAAGTATTTGAACAGTACAGACAAAGTGTGAGCACTGACGATAAGATTCTTAATTATCTTCCCCCTCCTATCATTCTTGTATTATAAATAAACTAATGTATGTATGATTCAACATTTATGTTCAAATTTATTAGTGAGTAACTAAATAAATCAAATAGAAGCATATTCAAGTTTGGATCGTACATAAGTTAGTGGTTGTCCACACTCCAATAGGTGGTACCTATCAGCCGTTAATGTTTGTGATATGAATTAATGAGAAACAAACTAATCAACGGTGACAAACATCCAAACTGACACATGCTCGTACACGTATAGTGTTATTAGATTCTAAACTTATCTCTTTAGATCCCAACTTTATATTTTTTTTTTGTTCTTTAATAATAATTAGATTAATTTACAGACAACTTGTGTCTTCATATTCATGAAAATCTAAATAAGTAACATATTAAACTCGATTAAAAACATAATTCAATTTGAATCGATGATAAGCTAGACAAATCAAACTCTATCATATATATAATCTAACACATCAATGTCAGCAACAATAAGCACTTAGTTAAAATCAAATAAACAAAATTACTTATATATGCATCATTTATTAAGAATAGTTAGAAAATATTTATGTTTAAAATTAGTTGATTACCAACGCTAGCCTTTGCTTGAACTATTATTCAAAAGAAGGGAAAAAAAAGTTAAACAAAAGAAACCCAAACATATACATATATAACCTAATTAAGTACTGTGCAAACTTTCTTTAAGTTGGTACATATATAATAAACATAGAGAACAAAATAAACTTGTGCTTGCATCTCTATTTCAAATCTTCCTTCACACGCTAAATGGTTGTCAATCGTTCACCTACATAAAATTTTCATACATGATTAACAGACACACACAACAATATAAGCGTACATGTCATTACCAATGAAAACATAAGAAAAATACTAATGTTCTTTATTTGGGTCTCTTAATTTTCTTTTAATTTCGCAATTCATATATATATATAAAAAAGCATAAGTGCCTTAATTTTATAAGAGAAGAACAGCTGGGCATATAGACTATAGCTAATAGCTAGTAGGCCGACCACTGAGACCTGAGCAAGCCAAAACCCCTCCCAAAAAGAATGAAAGCGCCCTTGGTTTCCAAACACAACGTGTCAATCATCTATACGTCACCCTCTCCCATCATTTGTGCACTCATACAAACAACGAATCCGGGGACTCTCTGAGAGTCCGAGGTTTCCCAATTCCCCACGCTTTTCATTTACACTCGCCAACACTCGCTCTCTTCCTCTTACGCGTGCCCATCCTGATCTGCCTTTTGTAACGTGAGCACCTCCTCCGATTCACTCCCGCTGGTCAACAGGCCTTTGTTTGATTCACTTGACAAAATATGGGCCCCAAGAAGCGAGTAGAATTGTCTTTCTCTACTCTAGCGAGTGGGGATGCGGCCCAGACCATTACCACTAAGCGGTTTCCCTCCAGAACAGTCCGCACCGCGTTTCCTCAAATAAACAGGGTTCTACTTTGTGGCTTTCCATAGAAAGCATTTATCGGTGGGTATATCTGAGTAAATAAAGGAAAGAGGGAGGCTGCTACTGTTTTCTCCATAGCTTGTTTCTTCTAAGTAAGAAACTACAACTTTATTTTTTGAGGAAAAAATCAAAAAGAAAAAACGACTGTTTTTTTTTAGATAAATATGATGATTTTTGTTCTTTTGGGTTTTTTTGGTTCATGTTAGTGATCTCGTTTTGCTTCGTATTACTGTTATCTCTAGCATGCTTTTGATCTTGTTTGCTTCAGGTTTTGATAACCAATTCAAGCGAATAGGAAAATTTTCCTGAATATGAGTAACTAATTTAATTTCTCTATGTATATATCTACCGATCTGATATAGAAGAAGGTATGGGGAGAGGAAAGGTTGTGATTCGAAGGATTGACAATTTGACGAGCAGGCAAGTGACCTTTTCGAAGAGAAGAAATGGGTTGCTTAAGAAGGCTAAGGAGCTATCAATCCTTTGTGATGCTGAGGTTGGATTGATTATCTTCTCTAGCACCGGCAGGCTTTACGATTATGCTAGCACTAGGTTAGATCTCTCTCTCTCTCTCTCTCTCTCTCTATATATATATATATATATATATGTTGCCGGTGAACTTTTTTGTTGGATTGAGTTTGCACTGGAACTAGAGCTACTTGTTCCATGTATATGTCTTTAATGGTCTATCGAACTTTAATTTTCCTAGCTGACTTAGTAGAATTTATGTATAGAAAACTTCATTTTAATCCTTAAAAAATATGAGTTTTAGATTTTAACCTTGTATAAGATTAAAATCCAATTTTAGTCCCTAGTACATTTAATCATATCATGTATTAGTTATATTTTGATGTTTTATTTATTTATTTATTTTTATTTTAATGTATCAATTACATTTAAATTTAATTTTTATTTCATTCATCATAATATATTTTAATGTCTACATTTAGGTAACTAATTCTTTTATAATATATATTCCGATAACAATTTTGTATGTTATTTATTTAGGTACATTAATATATTTGAATATTTCGGTATATCCATTGGTACAAACATATAGTTACATTGATTCAATATAATGCATTTCGTTACGTACATTTTGGTACACATATTTGAGTATTGACTTTTAGGTACATTAATTCAATATATTATATTTCGGTAAATACATTTAGGTACGTACATTTTGGTACATAAATTTCGGTATTGATATTTAGGTACATACATTTCGGTATTGACATTTAGGTACATACATTTCAGTACGTACATGTTGGTACATACATTTTGGTATTGACATTTAGGTACATTAATTCAATAATACATTTCGGTACATACATTTAGGTTAATTATAATATATTTCGGTACAATCATGTAGGTACAAATATTTCGGTACAAAAAAAGTCAATTTTATATATTTCGTCATAGTTATTTCTGTACACTTATGTATTTATATATTTTTGTATCACAAATGTCTTTTAATATTTTCTCATTTACGTTCATTTATAATAAAAAAACTAAATAAGTGCATATTAATAAAATTAAAATTTAATATGGAGAGATTAAATAAAAATACACATTAAATAACAAAAATTGAATGTAAATTTTGATAAAAGCACTATTCAAGGGATTAAATTGAATATTTAATCTAGCACCAGATTTTTTTTAAATTTTAATCTTTTGTAAGGACTAATGTTCAAAAACCCCATTTATGTATCCATGTTGATATATGCTGTATGTTCTAGCATAGGATTTGAGGTGGACTTGTTACTGGACTAGTCCAGACGACATATATCAGCAGTAGCGTCCTTTTTTATGAATATATATATATATATATATATATAGAATGTCGAATTACTTACCCGAAGATGTTATTTGGCTATGTTGCTTCCTGTCTTAGGTCATGGATTGTGTAGAGTTTTGCCTTGTCTATTTTGCATAGGAATTCAGAAAGCTATATTATCTCTGATAAGAAACTGCTTTTAAAAACTTCCAACGAAAAAAAAGGTTACAGATAAAAGTATTTACATATGAATGCTTCTCACAATGTGCTATATATAGGATTCAATTATGATATAAGATATATATGCAAGAGCTGACTATTTACACATAATGATAAATAGAGACACGATGAAGTTAATGGATGATACGAAATTACATTGAATCCAGTTTATTTAGTAATGTTCAACGAAGAGGGGTTTCTGAGGTGTATGTGCGTGCGTGCGTGCAGCGCGCGTGTGTCCCTCTCAGTTATTAGACCGTTTTCTCTTTAGCAGTTTTGGTTGGGGGGCGCCGGGGGGGGGGGGGGGGGAGGGGGGAGTGTTTATGATACTTCAAAGGTCTAAAGCATGCACAAGGAGAACTTCTACAGAAGTACTATTCAGGCAACCCCATGCATGCTTCTCCTTACTTTGACGTCCTTAAGATTGTGTTGCATGAGATGTGTTGTCTTAAAGGAGAAGTTTGTAGGTAGTTTGTCAATTCTCGCAAAAAACAAGTATTATAAGGTGTACAGATTCAAGTATATACATGTTAGCAACTGTAATATCATCTAAGAATATCACATTTCTTTAGGGACTAAATTGAGGAACAGTGTAGGTCGCTATTCATCGGTGTCATTTCTTGGTACAAAGGAGGATGATGGGAAAGGCAGAGTTTTCTGAACAACCTTCTCCACCACTGAAGTTACAATTTCCCACTCATGTGCACCAATATATATCAAGTTAAAAATTAATGAACTTTAATTATCGTTTTTAGTGTTCAAGAAAAAAAAAAAAAATAAGAGATAAAGTTTGATAGGGATGACAATGGTCAATGGTGCCCGTTAATTAGTGCTATTAAATCGTAACTACATATATATATATATATATGTTGTCGATATATACTGTAATAGCATAACCAAACACTTACTTTATAAGTGACCTCATCATTCACAAACTCTGTTGTGACATTTTGACGACTTGATCAAGAGTGATGATGTGGGGAGATTTACTGATGGGAGACTTTGGATCCGGTCCTTAATTATGAATATTCTTTGATTGAAACCTTGTTGGTTTTTAATTTTTGATCAAGGTCCCTGAAATTAATGTGATAATTTATTTCTATGTACGTTACTATATTTTTTAAATTAAAAATTAGAAATTTTATTTGTTTATATAAATGATATTTTAAATAAAAAAACCATAATTTGTGGGATTAAAAATATTAAAATATAAATATACTATTGTAACATCCCACATCGCCCAGAGGAGTGGATCATGTAAGCCTTATATGTATATTCTCATCTCTACCTAGCACGAGGGCTTTTGGGAGCTCACTGGCTTCGGGTTCTGTAGGAACTCCGAAGTTAAGCGAGAAAGGGGCCAGAGCATTCCCAGGATGTGTGACCTATTAGGAAGTTCTGCTCCCATGAGTTCCCAGAAACAAAGCCGTGAGGGCGTAGTCGGGGCCCAAAGCGAACAATATCGTGCTACGGCGGTGGAGTTGAGCCTGGGATGTGGTGGGGGCTCGGGCCTAGATGTGACAACTATTGTGTGTGTGCGTATATAAACATGGGTACATTCATCAAAATTAACCAAAAAATTTATTGTATCAAAACATGGGTACATTCTTCAAAATCACACAAAAAGAAAATATATTAGGCTTAATAACATTAGTAAATTTCTTCGATTAAACTTGACATGGATACATTTTAAAATCAAAGAAAAAAGAATGTACCCATATAAGTTTAAAAATGGATTAGAAAAAAATTGAATAGATTTTATATAAAAAAAGGGGTACATTTTACATATAACAAATTGGTATATTTAAGATCAAGGTCTAAAATATCGATATTATTGGCGATATTTCGCCGATAATATCATTTTTTTTAGAGAACGATATTTTCACACTTATCCACTTAATTATCGTCAATATATCGATATTTTTGTTGATATTATCGCAATAAATCGGAGACGATATTTTCAACATTTTAATGCATTATTTGGGCAATCTATTGTGATATTATCGATAATATTGATAATATCGCAAAATGAAACCCAAATCATCCACAACCTGTTGCATCAAGTTATTGACCTCACCTTCCAGTGTCGAAAGCGAGGTGGAGCCAGCCATGGCGGTCTCCATGAACTTGGCCTGGACCTCCATGTTCACAAACTGCTTCTCGAACGAGTCCATGGTCTTCGACATCTTCTGGAGGTTTCCAGTGGCCAGCGACGACTCGAGCGATTTGACGATATTGCCTATTGACTTGTTGATGGTGAACATCTTGGCCTGGGTGTCAAGCCGCGTCACCACGTTGTCGAGCCGTGAGGCGAGGCGGAGGTAGTTCATCTGCTCAGTGCACTTCCGGATCGCGTTCTCGGTGGAAATCCGGGCGTTGTCGACGTTTCCCTTATCCATTACCTTCTTGATCTTGAGCTTCTCGTCTTTCTCCTCCTTCTCGCAATTCCTGGACTGCGCTGGAGCGACTTGGAGGTGAATTTGAGCTCCATGATCTGGTTCATCACCTTCTCGGTGTTTCCCATGGCGGAATTTGGGGATTTTTTTTGGGGGAATTTGATTTTCTAGGGTTTTGGTTTTCTGATAGGAGGAAGAAAGATCCGAGCTTTTGTGCATTTTTGGACTTCAATACACGCGTTTAGCGTTCGTGCCTCAGAGAAGTCAATAGAGGGCGAGGCCGACGTTTCCTACCTTGCTTTTTTGGGCACTTCTGTGCAATATTTTGGGCCTCACTTGCAATTATGTTTTCACAATATATGGGGCATGTTAACCAAATTGTCAGTGATATCAAGGGTTTTGCCTCAAATTTTCGAACCATTAGTTGGAACCAAGGTCTAAAATATCGATATTATAGGCGATATTTCGCCGATAATATAGTTTTTTTTAGAGGACGATTCGAACCCCTCCCTTTGTCAACCACGCACCTGGGCCTTATCCAACTCGCTACATATGTGTTTGTGATTACATATTCAGCCTGTAATATTTATATGGTCGTTAAGATGTCTGCAAGGCTTGCAAGCTAATATTTATTATCTAGGATAAATTTCTATGAAGTGTAAAATATTATACTAATTCATTATATATAAATGATTATGGTGTGTTTAAACTTCTTTCATTAATTACTACATATTTTCTACACTCACAATGTTTGTCAGCTCGCTATATAATCAACTTAAATCAGTTAAATCCATCATGCAATGCATTTCCTTCCAATTTTTTGTGATAAATTAATAGATAATTGACTAAATAAACATCCTGCAAAGTTTCAATAAAAATTTCCAAGTTTTTCTTACAATTTCCGTGGTTTTTATTCAATTTTTATTGATATCAATAATATCCCGATATTTCCATTCAAATTTCCGTGTTTTTGGACTACGGATATTTCCGATATCATCAATATTTTAGACCTTGTTTAAGATTGAGTACATTTTAAGATTAAAAAGTTTTACATGAATGGGTACATATAATTAGCATGGGTACATTTAGCAAAATAAAAAGTACAAATACAAAAAAATATATGGGTACAAATACAAACAAACTTTAAAACATATGGGCACAAAAAGAAATTAATATATGGGTACAAATTAAAACTGAAAAGAAAATTGGCACAAGTTAAAAAAGAATTACAAATTAAAAATGGGTACAAACTAAAACTAAAAATATATGATAAAAAATTTAGTCATAAATATAAATATGCTAATTGTAACATTTTTAACATTATATGAATATATTTAGAAATAAAAAAATATTTTATTATTGAAATAATTAATAATGTTATTAATACCCAAGGACCTTGATAAAAAATTGAAGAGTAATAGGATTTTAATCAATGGAGTAGCAAAAGAAATGATGAGAACCTAATTTCTCCTTTACTAATATATACCTACTTACGCTCCATGTTAAAAAACCGAATTCTCTTCCGATCTCCCTCCATGATGATTTCATAATGTTCAGCAACACTTGGTTGTTGTAGCCCCTTGAATGCTCACTTGTGAAGAGAACCTTTAGCAATTTCATGTGAATGCTTTGTTCACGATTGTTTTATGTTCGTTCAACTTCTCAGCCAAGTGAAGGAAGAGTCTTTATACTTATCAGAACAAAGATGTAGTTGAAACATGATATTATAGTTATATTGGGTTATACTATGTTACTTTTAAGTTTTATCTATATCAAATCGTGCAATTTTATAAGCATGAAAAAAAAAATCGAGAGTTGCCCAATTGGCTACATCAATAATGCTTAGAGAATCTCCAACACTGATAGCTACAAATTTGTCAGTTAGCGTGAAAATGATTCAAAATCTATAATAGCTAGTTAGTTTTCTATGAGCATCTCCTACATTACTAGCTAAATAATTCATTTGCAAGAGCTAGTTGTTTTTGTGAAAATTGTTGATTCATTTAAGATGGACAAAGCCTCATGAAATATTGCAAGCCTTAAAACCATTTAAATCATTTTCCATCTCAAGTGGTTAAAGGATCAAGAAATGAAATGAATAGTACAGAAACTATAAGTCCCCAATCACAACCCTGCTCCCTTTCTTTGCCTTGGATACTCACCTAATAAGTGCTTGAAATATGCAGTCGTAGTCAAAGCCAAATAAGCCACGGACACCAAATCAATGTGCTAAAGTGAAACTTGTAATGCATCAGTAAAAAATTCTTGAAATGATAGAATATTTGATTTGAGGGTGCAACAAAGCGGTATATTTTGGTTAATTTTCTAGCTAGTAGAGCCTCAATTGAGACAGAAAAAAATAATAATGTTGAAACTCAATATTTTTCTTTCTTAATTGTAAATTTTGTCTACAAATTTAGTTTTCTTAGTATTACCCCTTTATTTTTGTTTTCTTTCATCGGTTGGCATTTGCGCATTGCTTTGGTGTATTTAACACAATACGTTGAAATGAAGGAAAGCTTATTTATTGATATCCCCGATAAGCTACAAATATGTACATATACATGAGTCAAAATAAACACACAAGAGGGAGCCTTCACAAAGGTTGCTTAGGAGAAGTCTCAGCAGTCGGTAGAGCCCCAGAAAGAGAAGGCACCGGAGGGGGATCATTTGGAGCCTCAGTACTGGACAGAACCCTAGAAGGAGGAGGCATCAGAGGTTGATCATTTGGAGCTTCATTACGCGGTACAGCCCCAGAAGACGAAGGCAATAAATGCCTTTGGAACAAACCCACAAATCTCTAATGATCAAGTAAAACCTGACCATCAGTTTCCTTCATCTGGTCAAGCTTCCTCTTCATGTTTGTAGCATAGTCATGTGCGAGCCGGTGCAACTGTTTATTCTCATGCTTGAGCCCTCTAATCTCCTGTTTGAGACTCATCACTTCAGCCGCCAACGATTCAACTTGGCGGGTTCGAGCAAATAGGCGTTGGGCCATATTAGACACAGAACCTGCACACTGAACACTGAGAGCCAGCGAATCCTTAACAGCTAACTCATCAGACCGTTTGGAAAGTAGTCTGTTATCTTTGGGAGTGAGAAGGTTCCTGGCCACCACCGCAGCGGTCATATCATTCTTCATCACGGAATCCCCAACGGTAAGAGGACCAGTTGGGGAGACGAAGGATGGGCGCCATATGTTGTCTGGAGAAGGCGGGGCTGCCTCTTCAACAAGGTTCAAGTCAAAACGACGGTCGGAGGGGCCAGACATTTTCAAAGGTGTTGAAGAGAGAAGAGGTCGGACAAATCAAGATCTTAGAAGTGCAAGAATGAAGCTTCTACTGGTGGAGATTCAAGTGTGCTTTGGAACTTAATGTCAACCCCTATAAAAATCTGCACTCGACGGAGCTTCAGAAATCAAAGAGGCGCCTGCTCAGAAATCGAAGAGGCGTTTGCTTTCTCAAAAGTTGGGCTGCTTAGAGATCACGAGGGTTGATCTCAGAAATCGAAGAGCCGTTTGCTTTCTCAAAAGTTGGGCTGCTCAAAGACCACGAAGGCCGATCTCAGAAATCGAAGAGGCGCTCGCTTTCTCAAAAGCTGGGCTCCCTAGAGACCACGAGGGCCGATCTCAGAAATCGAAGAGGCACCTACTTTTCCAGCCTTGTCAGCACCTGTCACACGCACACTCAGCTTTGCGGAAATTATGGGCATTCTGTCAAAGACTTCTGGGGAAGTAGAAAACACATGAATCTTACTGTTCAATCACCCACTTCCCACACGCAACAATAGCTCATGGGTACCACAGATAACTTTGCCAAAGTTCTCTGCCAAAGTTGAGCACGTGAAGCTTGCAGCTCCCACTACATCGCTCTGACCAAGAAGGGTAAAAGAATAGCAAAGAAACAGCACTAACAAAGTTTAGACCCATAAATTTTGAAGGTCTAGCTACCATATTATTACCCACAAGGGTAAAGGAACAGTACCACTGCTGGATAATTGGAAAGTCCATGTATGTCAACCTCTGTGCTTCGTGGCAAGGTAGACTAGCAAACATGCCCAACCTTTACTCACATTCGAGAAAACACTCCCAATAAGATTGCTTGCTCCAAAATCGAAGAGGCACCGTCCTCCGAATCTAAAGAGCCAGACTCCCAACATGACTACTTTCTTAAAAATCGAAGAGAGGGTAAAGGAACAGTACCATTGCTGGATAATTGGAAAGTCCCTGTGTGTCAACCTCTGTGCTTCGTGGCAAGGTAGACTAGCAAACATGCCTAACCTTTACTCACATTCGAGAAAACACTCCCAACAAGATTGCTTGCTCCAAAATCGAAGAGGCACCGCCCTCCGAATCTCGAGAGCCACTCTCCCAACATGATTACTTTCTCAAAAATCGAAGAGACACTGCTCCCCGAATCTCGAGAGCCAGACCCCCAGCATGATTGCTTTCTCAAAAATCGGTGAGGCACCGTTCTCCGAATCAATCGAAGAGGCGCTCGCTTTCTCAAAAGCTGGGCTGCTCAGAGACCACGAGGGCCGATCTCAGAAATCGAAGAGGCACCTACTTTTCTAGCCTTGTCAGCACCTGTCACACGCACACTCAGCTTTGCAGAAATTATGGGCATTCTGTCGAAGACTTCTGGTGAAGTAGAAAGCACATGAATCTTACTGTTCAACCACCCACACGCAACAATAACTCATGGGTACCACAGATCACTTTGCCAAAGTTCTCTGCCAAAGTTGAGCACGTGAAGCTTGCAGCTCCCACTACATCGCTCTGACCAAGAAAGGTAAAAGAATAGCAAAGAAACAGCACTAACAAAGTTTAGACACATAAATTTTGAAGGTCTAGCTACCATATTATTACCCACAAGGGTAAAGGAACAATACCACTGCTGGATAATTGGAAAGTCCCTGTGTGTCAACCTCTGTGCTTCGTGGCAAGGTAGACTAGCAAACATGCCCAACCTTTACTCATATTCAAGAAAACAGTCCCAACAAGATTGCTTGCTCCAAAATCGAAGAGGCACCGTCCTCCGAATCTCGAGAGCCAGACTCCCAACATGACTACTTTCTCAAAATTGAAGAGAGGGTAAAGGAACAGTACCATTGCTGGATAATTGGAAAGTCCATGTGTGTCAACCTTTGTGCTTCGTGGCAAGGTAGACTAGCAAACATGTCCAACCTTTACTCACATTCGAGACAACACTCCCAACAAGATTGCTTGCTCCAAAATCGAAGAGGCACCGCCCTCCGAATCTCGAGAGCCAGACTCCCAACATGATTACTTCCTCAAAAATCGAAGAGACACTGCTCTCCGAATCTCGAGAGTCAGACCCCCAGCATGATTGCTTTCTCAAAAATCGAAGAGGCATCGTTCTCCGAATCTCGAGAGCCAGATACCACAGACCACTTTTTCAAAGTGCTCTGACAGAGTTAAAACATGTGAAACTGGCAGCTCCCACTACCGTGCTATGACCAAGCAGGGTAAAGGAATAGCATTACTACTTGTTGTTAGGGAGACCCCTATATATGTCGACCTCCATCCCCAACGGACAGGCAGACCTGCAAAAATGCTCAACCCTTCATCATATCTGAGAGGGCACTCCCAACAAAGCCTTTCGAAATATTCAGCTTTCTTTCCCCCCGATAATACCTCTGCAAACAAGCTATACTAGAGCAAGAATATCTCATATCATCAGGGTTAAAAGCAAGAGTATCCCATATCATGCTTTTTCCCTGTTTTTTCTTTTGGCCTTGTTTTTACCTGCAAGACAAGGAGAAAGAGAGCAATCAGTCAGCACTTGGAATCAAGCTTCCAGCCAGGAACTGACTGCCTGGAACCCCTTACTTGATTACTTACCTGGCATTGCTCTCGAGTACTCATCTTCAACATCTTATGTTTCCAGGGAAGATTCCGCATCTGCTTGAGGAACAGATAGGGCAAGTGCGAAGGATACAAGGAAGCATGTGGAGACAAGCGTAACAGCACACGTGCCGATACATCCATTACTCTGTCAAAAGCAAAAGTATCCCATATCAGCAGGGTGGAACGTACTCTAGATTTGATGGACTTGTTTTGACCCTCAAATTCTTCAGTCGGCCTTATACTCTGGAGGAAACCAGAAAACCCTCCAGCTCAGTTCAAGAATAAGCCTGTGGAAAGTTACTTCTTCAAAAGCAAAAGTATCTCATATCATCTCTTCTCATTTTTCTTCTCTTTATCCTTCATGCTGCTGCAAGATGGGGAGAAGGTGAACAATCAGTCGGAGCTCTGATTGCTTACCTTGTCTGTCACCTCTTTCAGCAGACCCCCTAGCTCGGCGACTTGGGGGACTCCTACTACATGGTTTGTATTGTGCTTGACCAATCCTAAAACTACAAGTAAGCTTCAAGTGAAATTGATACATTACCTTGTGCATCTCCACCAGTTAAAGATACCACCCCTGGATGGAGGAAGAGTACTTCCAGAGAAGATGCCACATCTACCTATGAGACAGATAAGGCAAGTCAAGACGACACCACACTCCGATACTTAGAAGTTTTGTGATTACGAGATCATTCTCCCACAATATTTCCTAATGTCATTTGTACTAAATCATTCACTTGTACTCACTAAAGGAGAGCTTGAACCTATGTACTTTTGTAAACCCTTCACAATTAATGAGAACTCTTCTATTCCGTGGACGTAGCCAATCTGGGTGAACCACGTACATCTTGTGTTTGCTTTCCTATCTCTATCCATTTATATACTTATCCACACTAATGACTGGAGCAATCTAGCGAAGATCACAAAAAGCGACCGTTTTCGTTACCTAGGATCTATCTTGCAAGAGAACGGAGAATTAGATGGAGATCTCAACCATAGAATACGAGCTGGATGGAAAGAGTGCATCCGGCGTGTTGTGTGACCGTCGTAGGCCACTGAAGCTCAAGGGAAAATTTTATAGGACGGCAATAAGGCCAGCGATGGTGTATGGCAGAGAATGTTGGGTGGTGAAGCATCA
The DNA here is from genome assembly GCF_042453785.1 of Malus domestica. Taxonomy (NCBI): domain Eukaryota; kingdom Viridiplantae; phylum Streptophyta; class Magnoliopsida; order Rosales; family Rosaceae; genus Malus; species Malus domestica. The sequence goes on from NC_091670.1 coordinate 7,384,409, forward strand.
ACACGTACACAAAATGGGTGTAGCGGAGATGAGGATGCTTCGTGGGATGTGTGGGCACACGAGAAAGGATAAGATTGGGAATGAGGATATCCGAGGTAAAGTAGGAGTAGCCGAAATTGTAGGAAAGATGAGAGAAAATCGGCTCTGGTGATTTGGACATGTGCAAAGAAGGCCGACTGACGTTCCGGTTCGAAGACGTGACTACGGGACAGAGGTTCAGGGCCGAAGGGGTAGAGGAAGACCTAGGAAAACTTTGGAAGAGACTCTAAGAAAAGACTTAGAGTACTTGGATCTAACGGAGGACATGACACAAAACCGAGCGCAATGGCGTTCTAGGATTCATATAGCCGACCCCACTTAGTGGGAAAAGGCTTTGTTGTTGTTGTTGTTGTTGTTGGTTGGCATTTGCGCATTGGTATTGATATTGGAATTTGCATTGGCATTGGTAACAGCATCAACATGCATCAACATCAAAACTAGCTATTTTCTCAGTAAACTCATGATCTAGTGTACCTTCATGAGTTTGATGCGAGTTCCAAAAGCTTTGCAATTTGGTTTCTTTATGCTAGGCTATTTTTAGTATTTTATGTCTTAGGATTTCCTACCTTATGTTAAAATATATAAGGACTATGATGCATACATGGGTGTAGCCACATTTACTAAAAGGGATCATGTATATGAGTCCAAATCTCCCTCCCTATAGTTTTATGTTTGTTTACCTTTTATCTTCTAGGATAAGTATTGTTCTTTGCTAAGTGGGAAAATTAATTCTTGAAATGTAGCCATTTTGTTCCCTAGTCCTCTTGGCAAATAAAGCCAAAATGTAACTCTTTATGCTTGTTTGCTTCAGTTACATATGAAATAGGCTTATTACACCCCAAATTTGTTGTTGCAGTTGCATTGGTTGTTAGACCAAAAGGGTATCAGCTTAAGAGAGTATTGGCTCTTCGACGGCCGGTCACCAATGTTCTTGATATATATATATGGCCACCAACACTTTCTTGTAGGTAAAAGTCTATTTGAATGGAGTTAGACTGAGCCATTATTGAGGAGGGTTTGAGTACTTTTGCAATGGCTACTAAAGTTTTCAGAAGATCTCTCCGCATAGATGTTTCCAACCATTTGACATATATGCACAACGTCAGGTTAGGGTTTAGGGTTAGGGTTAGGGTTTTAAGGCTCCAAAGAGCTGCCAGAGGTGATGGTTGAGTAGACATGAGTGTCTGGGAGATTTCTTGGTAAGGTTAGGGTTAGGGTTTTAAGGGTACAAAATAAGAGGAGAAATGAGTTTCGGTAACTAAGGTAGGATTTCAATTAACTTTTTTTAAACCTACAAACTAAGGAACCGGATTCTCACTTCAGTAATACTCTAGCTAGCAGCTAGATCAGTGACCTAGTTACTGGATTTGGCTATCAACTCAGATTTGATATAGGATGGCTTCTTTTTCATTTTAATCAAGTGTGGCTTCTTTTATTGTTGGGAAGAAAAATATCACTCAACAGTAGCTATGCATAATGCTAATCAGGGCCAACAAATATCATCATTTAAGCAATTGAAATGACCAAATGACCAAAATATGTAACAGCATGAAAAAGTATTGTCAGATTCCTTAATACTCAAAGGGACTCTAGCTCAAGTTGCCAATGGCATTTGGCCATCCCGTAGTTTGTCTGCATACAAAAAACGGGTTACAGATTTCCACAAATCCGTTTAAAACAAACGTTAACAAATATTACAAGTATTTCCCCCATATGCTTGATAAACTTGTTTAAACAATAGTTAAAAAAGATTATAGGGATTTTTGCCTTGGTTTATTCACTTGAATACAGGAAGCATTTCAACTTATGTACCCCATATATATACATAGATATTATTCATAATTTGGTCGAGAAACATACAAAGTGTATATATCCATTGAAAAAGGAAAGGACAGAAAATATCTCATTACAATCAAAACCTAAATAATATTCACAAGGTACATGATTGTTGCCTCTAACGACCATAACGCTTTGACTTTCTTATCAGCATGAAATCAGTTATCGATCGTTTCAACAAACTGAAAGTGGAGCATCAACTGCTGAATCCTGCTTCAGAAGTCAAGGTAACCACTCAACAAAAAAAGCTCCAATTTTCTTTGTGCTGAATACCTGCAATTATACTGAATAAAGGCATTATATCTATCTGACACTGTCACTAAGCTTCGTCGACAATGAGTACATGCTAGCCAGATTTGCTTTCATTTAATTTTTTATGCTCTACGTAATGCCTACGCATGCATACCACTTCTTTAATTACGTAGCTCTATGGTTTTGCCTATGTATAGTAACAAACATTAGCAAACAATATAATCCCTTCTAAACAATGTTGGATTATATCCTTTCAGAGAGATTAGAGACAAGCAAACATAGAAATAGCGAGAGCTAGCTCTCCAAGCTCCGGTAGTCTTTCTTAGTCACGAATTTAATTGTATGGGAAAGTACATGATGGGATTAGTCTAGATAGTCTGAAATAGCATTATGGAAGAACATGTATGCCTAGAAAGTTAGAAATTAGGACTCAGATGTTACCAGTTTTCATTACAAAACTTCTGAGACAATCATAGAGCTCTATCCTCTTCAACACATTCTTGTCACTTGACTCATGAAGATGCATAAAGGATTCTAGGGAAGAGAAGCTCAATACATTAACAAACCATCAAACAATTGCACCATTTTCCAAAGGTCTAAAATGCACAAGATTGAAAGCCTGAACAAAATTTTGTATCAAAAAGTTAAACACTCAGGTTGATCGGAAGAGTGGTGGATCACGATAGGACATTCAGGAAAGACAGATACATGCTCTTTCGACGCTGACAATAGTAACTGTGAAGTCCGAATTGGAAAAGAAACATGGAAGAGAAGGTATTTATGTTATTGACATTGTCGTTCCACAGGCTCAGGTGAAATCAGGTGTTCAATGAAGTTATAAGGTATGCCATGCAAACTAGTCATTCTTCCAGGTTGAAAGTTCAATTTAAGATACTATTACTACAAACACATCGAGGGAAAGGGAGATGAGTTTCACTAATGATGCTCTGGGACAACTTCTTTCTCATCTAGCTGACATAACTTAAGTTCAAACAACTTGTTAAAGTCTAACTGAAGTTCTAGCAAATAGAAACACAAAGTTTCCATATTGATATTATAATTCGAATTTTCCGTTAGAAGCAAAATCTGGTAGTAGTAATAATTCAAGGGGTTTTCTTCAATATATCTGGAGAAAAGCCCAGCGTTACTTAGGGAAGGGTAGCACTTTCCTTTCAGGGATGCTATTGCTACTTCAGAATATACTTAAGTGAAACCTAGATTATATTTTTTTCTTTTATGAGGAGATAACTAACCATATCTTAACCACTCTTCAAAAGAATGTAGCAATCTAAAATAGCCATGGTACTCAAAGGAACCATTTAACATCCTTGCAACACCCCACCAGCCTGAAATCATTGTGGAATGAATACAACACATGAACGTTCGGAGTTAACAATGAAGCCTGGCTTTGATGGATTGTAGATAAAAGGAAAATAAAGATGCAAGGCCCGGACAAGCTAAACTTATCTTATGTATAATATTCCATTTGCAAAAGGCAACGCCGTTAGCTAATGCATATTTTTTTGCATTTGCAGAAGAAAAGAACAAAAGTCTAAGAGGAAGTATGATGGTGCTGAAGCTTTGATAGCCCCAAGAGTTTTAAGGATCCAAGCTTTAGAAAAATTCCATTGAATAATAGTTCGTTTGTGTTGAACCATTTTAGACTATTCCAACTCGTATCCAATTAGAGGGCTTTATATTCACGAAAAGACAGACAGCCCGGTAAAATTCTGAAGAAACAACGAAAAAGTTAATATATTGATCCATTGAGAAATTCAATTTGCCCCATGTAACGAAAAACTTCAGCCTAGGATTGTAGTATAGTGGAAGGGAATATTTCCATTTCCATAGTTATTAGTAACATATAGTTTCTGGACATGTAAATCAGGACCTCCCACAAGAATTCCTCCATTGATGGGAAGAAAAATTGAAGAAACAAGTGCAGAATGGAAATCTTTGAGTTGATGGACACAAATGGTGAAAGAAATGATGTGGGAAGCAATTTCCATATGTTTTGAAATCCAGGAATAACAGATGAAGAGAAAAATGTGACATAGTTGTATCCTAGGGTTTTAGTAAAACATGGGAGCTATCAGCACTTCTGAACAGCTTACCAAAGGGTGAATGTTGTTGTCATTTTGTCTTTAGTGCGAAGGATACTATGCATGGCAGGTAACATCCTTCAATTTCTATTTCAATTTCAATTTCAATTTCATCGGTAATGTTCTAGCTGTTCCATCAGTAGAATGATGTAGACACCTGCTCTCAACAACTTTGTACCATTAGTAGTCACCGAGTAGCTTAGTAAATAAGTGAAAAGGCAACTTTTAGAGCAGACATAAGATGCACGTTTGGGATCAAACAAAGAATAATAATATTCACCAACATAAGATGCACGTTTGTCACAAACCTCAAACCATACGCCATTTCATTGGACCATCAATGATGTTCTCGGTTGGCATGGCCCATCGGGCTAGTCGACCATGTGTGATGTATAGATGCATTCATGTAAACCCCAGTCAACGTGCATTTATAGATTGACTATGAAAGAACAAAGCGAGTTACTACCATATGGTAGCAAGACTTCCTTGAAACGATTCTTGGAAGAGTTAGACAGAAACGGCCAAAGAAATTAACCAACAATTTGTGCCCTAAGCTATGATGAAATTTAGTTTACTATTGTTCCTATAATCTCTAATTTGTGAGCACATGCAACCAAAACCAATTGGTGATGAGTGGAGAGGCCTAAGATATGTATTTACAAGACAAAATATAAAATAAAATATGCCACTTCAAATTCCTGATGTGTGATTTTACATTGGCTAACATTTTCTAGTGCTCCTATAAATGTGATCATCTAGTGAGTTCATATTTCATGCAGACAAATATTTAATGTATTTTTATTTGATAGTTTTGGCAAAGGGAAGCAACAAGCTTGAGGCAACAATTGCGGTACTTGGAAGAATGTCACAGGTACAATCATTGCTTTTTATTGAATCTTCAACATTACATAGCAATTTGATTCAAGTACCAAAACCTAACAATGCATATTTCATGTTGCTTACTGGAAAAGGATATCATACTAACTATGGTTCATCTAACTACCCAACCAGAAAACCTTTTCGACATGGAGGACGAGTAATGAAAAGACGTTACTTGATTATTCATAAGAAACATAACAAATAATTAGCAATAATTAATTAAATACAATAGCAGTGGACAAGAAGCTACGGAAAAAATAAAAAAATATTAATTAGTATCCTGCTGCTCAGCCCTAACATAGAATATACAGATGCAAAATCAAGAAATTTCACAAAAGGAAATATGAAATGTCTCTGAACTTTAAAAACTGAGGTCCCCAAAAAAGTTTCACATCTTGTCACACATGTATTGATCTAACATATAAAAATATTAAGTATATAAGAAAACATGTATTGATAGCAAAATAGTTTCGCATGTTGTCAGACATGTATTGATCTAACATATAAAAATATTAATTATATAAGAAAGGTTCTGCTAATTTCTTTAGATTACAGAGATTTGAGTCAAGTACTCAATTCTTTCAATCCTCTATTTACGAACTTGAGGTAGTGACTGTTATTATTAGTGTTCTTCACATTTATATGGTGATGAAACGATCCCGTTGAAATCTACTTTCCGGCAGTCAAAACTAGTTTTTTCCGGACATAAGCCAGTAATCCTTTTGTATGTATTACATGAGTTGGAATCGAAAGCAATTCCAAGGAATTTAGGTCTAGTGTAATTGGGTTTGAATTTTTAGGGCATTTAGGTCTATTTAGGTGGGTTTTTTGCTATAATTGATAGTTTTTTTTTATTATAAAAAAATGTCATTTATAAAATTGGAATGTAAGTTTTGGCTATTTATGATAAATTCTCCTTTTAAACCAACTGAAATGCAACTTTGTAAAAATCGCTTCACAATATCCTGATACTGTTAGTTAAATATTGCTAAAACACTTAAGGTTTTTCCATGAAATGTGAGATAATGATTTATTGGGAAAAAATAGTATCTCATACTCACAAAGTAACATTTAGTATATATGAATCAGTTTGTGAGAACGTTTAGAGTATAGCCTCACACCTTCTGTAAATTATGCAGGCAGTTAATGGGGGAAGAACTTTCTGGTTTGAGTGCCAATGATCTACAAAATTTGGAAAGTCAGCTTGAGATGAGTTTGAAAGGTGTCCGAACGAAAAAGGTATCAAATGCCATAGACCCTGATTACAGTCTCACTTAATAATTTCATGCTCCCTTCCTTATATAGCACATGCATGGCACTCATTGTTTTAATTTTTCTATTCTGCAGAACCAGATATGTAATGATGAAATAAAAGAACTGAACCAGAAGGTTGCCCAGGAACTGGCTCAATTTCTCCCAGTTAATTAATATTTATTCATTTTATTGGGGGTAAATTGATGCTTATTACCATTGTTTTTTACTTTATTTTCAGGGATCTTTCATACATCAAGAGAATATAGAACTGCATAAGAAGCTAGACCTCGTAAGTAAAGAGAATGAGAAACTGCAAAAGAAGGTATTGTCTATACAATAAGCTCTACTTTTATATTTAACACATTATAATTCATCAAAAGGGTAAAGAGAGGCAATGGGTAGAGGGAAAGCGAGAAGAATCAAATGAGCATAAACCTTAAAGCCATTATGTTATTATACTTATCAAGCAAACGTGAAGATGTCTTCTCTAGCAAACACTAACACAAAATATTTTAATATCAGGTTTATAAAGCAAGGGATGTGAATCGAGGAAACAAAAGTTCACAGCCTCCACATAGCATCAGCAATGAAGATGATTTGCATGCTCCCACCCATCTGCAGCTAAGCCAACCACAGATTCAAACTTAGCATTGGGCTTGGGCCTTCGAACAATGAAGTGCCAGCAAAAGTTATATATAACCCCACTAACGTGTAATATAGCCCATATTGATCCAATCGACAAACCCACCAAAAAAAAAGAACAAGCAAAGCTCACTGTTTTGATTAACATCTCTTCAAAGTGTGCAAACAGATTACAACTGCATTGGCAAAGTTGTTTCACAGCGGTGGATAGCTATGTCATAATGCAGAATGCAGGCAACTCGCACCGCAGTGCAAGTCAATCTTCAAGGAGTGAAATGTCATACTAATAGTAAATGGATCCAACGAAAGGACCAACAGCTTTGATACGAAATGTTCTATCAAACAAACTTTAGTATTTCTGTAAGAGAATTAGACAACCAGTTAGGTGTGAATTTATGCAATAATGGCAAAGAATTGTGTCAGGACCAACTTTATCTGTATTAAAATGTGTTGTGACCAATCAAAGAATAATTGCCAAGACTTACTCCTACTTCCAAGACACTTTTAGAGACCCAGGTTTTCATTCTACCACTCACTGCAGCCAGTCTATGGTATGCCTAAAAGAAAAAATGAACAAGAACAGTAGCAAGCATAAAAAACCAAGCTAGTTTCTCATTTGAAGAGATAATGTTTCATGATTGGTATTTATTGTTATCCTAAAATCAAAGAAAGGGTTATGTGCCTACATTATCATCATTTCACGAAATGCATGTCTTATTTAACAATCGGTTTTCTGCTCTTCTTAGATCACTGTCAACCATTGATTTTAGTTTTGAATACCAAACAAACAGTGTGTGCAGCAATCAATAAGTGAATCTACTATAAGATAACCCAAGATTCTTGCCTGTGTGGAAACTATAATCAATAATGTAGCTCTTAGTTGCTAAATCATCCTTTGTTTTTGGTGACCCAATATTGGAGGAAATTTTTGATAAAGTTTGTTAGTTTTGTATTTTTGATTGAGTGTTTGAATCGGTTTCTTGGGTAGAATTGTAGAGAATTGAGAGAGCTTTGAGATTTGGATATCAGCTGTGCAAATAATGCAGCAACCCTGATTGATTAAGTAAGGTGAACATTACACAAAAGTATGGTGCATTTCCATCACCCATACTTATCTAAAAAGGTGATTGACAAGAGACTTTAACAACCATTAAGCCTTACTACTCCAGATTACATCCTAACCCTCCATTTGGGTTTAAGTGATTTAATCTGGAGTGTACACTTGTCACTCACACACTTACACACACTTTTAAAACAAAACTAGCCTTTGGAGACTAAAACCCTTCATCTTCTTTCTTCTTCTTCAATGCAGATCACATCCTTTTGCTTAGGAGTCCCTTGCTGCCTTCAACTCCTCGACTCCAGGAGCTGGTTAGCTTTCAACAATTTTGTGCCAATTGATGTTAAATGCATAAAATAAAGGCAACGAAAATAAATCAAACACCCATTTATTTAATGGCCATTTTTTAAACAGATGCAGAACGATCTTTATTTACATTTGTGGTTCAACAGATGTTAACAAACTCTTTGCTTAAACTTCTAAAAGGTGGCCTATCAGTTTCCAGATAAGAATGGACGCAATCCAATTTTCACTACCTCCATTTCTCTTGAAAACTAAGTATTTCTATCAAATTCTTCCAAATGAGATGTTGTTCTATTTTTTTTTAATTCACTTTACATGCTACAAATGAACATTTGTTATCTTGCTTGGTTTGAAGAGTCATTTGAATATTTCTTATATTTTGTCTAACAAATTGGGTACAAACCCGAGAACAAGCTGAGCAAAAGAAAACTTAAACTGTAAAGCTATGAGTGTTCCGAATACTATGTTTTTTTATTAGTGATCAGTTTTGATATTTTTGAATACCAATATAGAAAGGTGACATAAATAGTTCATGGGAGAAAATTTATTCATTAAATATTCTAGATTCTTTTATACATATGGTTGCTTCAGTTTGAATTATCTGGTGGTTGGAATAGGAAGGGACATCGGGCAACATTCAAATGAACGATTTGAAGACCTGTTGACTCTAATAACTGATTGTTGAGTTTATCAAGTTGGAGGATTGCCTACATATATCTGGGAGGAAAAATCAAATCACTGGTGTAGTTATAAGAAAAGATGATATAACATAGGCAATTAAGTATTACATCATGCATGGATCATTTTTTATGAGCAGGCTACGGCGTGGTGTTAAGGAGATGAGTTATACATACACTTGTCTTCACGCAAATGGTGGCGTTGCGATTGAGCCTGGAATAGAAAGCCTACATATCCCTAGGAAGGGAATCAAATCGCGTGTAGTTCAGATTTTGCTCCTCTAATTGATCTGGAGTCGTCTGCGTGGAGGGTCCATCTTAGAGTGATGGGGACTCTTCTTCTTAGCATTGATCTGCCGCCCTCTGTAAATACAGTTGATGTTGAGAGTGGGTTTCTTCGCTGGGTGTGAATCTTCATCGTTATTACGCTTATCATACCTATCTCTATCCTTTGGTTCGGCTGAATCTTCATTTCTTGCCTTGCCCCTGACGTGCTTTCAACAATGTCCCTGATCTAGCAATTCCTCAATGTGGTCTCTCAGTGTATAGAAATTCTGAGATTCATGGCCGATACTCTGGTGAAAAGAGCAATATTCATTCAGATTTTTGTTTGCTAGGTGCTCGGGAAGCGATTTTGGATGTCGGAGGTAGGGTTTGTCCTTGATGTTGTGGAGAATGTTGTTGACAATAGTGTTCAAAGCGGTGTATTGCTTTGGCTTGGTGGAGCTTGCCTGTCCCGATGCCCCATTTTGTCTATCTGACGTGGAGAAGGGAGAGGAATATCTAGTCGTTCATCCTTCAATCAGTCTTTTTGGTATAGTCATGATCAATGACTATCTTCAAGGTTTTATTATCCCAGTTCGTGAGATCATCTGCCACGTCGAAGCACTCTGCCAGGGTAGCGTAGTCATATTTTCTTTTGTTCAGCTTCTAGGAGAGAGGTGAATGAACATAGAGGCTTTGTTTGAACGTCATGGGGTACAACCTATCATCCAGCTTATCTACTCAGCTTCAACATGAAAACGCTTCATGTAAGCCCTAAGATTTTCATCCTTGGACTAAGAAGTCATTCTGAACATGGCTTCGTGACGTTTGCGGACATTGCGGTACACTGAGAAAGTGTTGGTCAAAAGGTCAACCAGGCTCTCGAAGCAATTGATGGATCTAGCTGGCAACACCAAGAACCATCACATGGTAGGTCCTTCTAGTGTGGATGGGAACATCTTGCACATCCAGGTGTCATTGTTATTGTATAACGCCATGGCATTTCGGTAGTACATAATGTGGTATTCTGGATTTGAATCTTCACGAAACGACTTAAACTGAGGTTGAGTGAACTTCTCAGGTGATGGGATGGACTCAATTGTCAAGGTGATGGGGCTCTTGTTCCGGACTGTCGGCTTAATAGGGATGCGGGGGTGGTGTTCTCTCATCATCACTTAAGAATAATTAGTATTATGGTCTAGTGGTATTCCTCTACACTTGTAAGTGAGAAGTCTTAGGTATGATTATCGTTAAAGGTAAATTTGAACCACATTATTGTTAGCCCATTATGAGGCTTAGCCCGCTTCCTCACCCCTTAGTGTAGATAATATTGTTTGTTCAGAAAAAATTAGTTGATTATCAACTCTAGCCTTTGCTTGAACTATTATTCAGAAGAAGAAAAAAAAAAGTTAAACTTAAGAAACCCAAACATATACATATAACCTAATTATGTGTGCAAACTTTCTTTAAGTCGGTACATATATAATAAACATAGAGAACAAAATAAACTTTTGCTTACATCTTTATTTCAAATCACCCTTCACACACAAAATGGTTGCCAATAGTTCAGCTACATAGAATTCACATAAATCAACAATTGACCAATATACACACACGACAATCTGAGCGTACATGTAATTACCAATTAAAAGATATAAAATCCAATCACAATAATAAAAATTACATATTAATTTTGAGAAAATAATTTCCACCAATATTTATTTTACTCAATTCAAATACTTAAAATAAACATAAGTCCCTGAATATATTTTTATGAAACAAGAACAAAATGTGGGCATAGACTATAAAATTAGACATCTTTCAAATTTTCCCTATATATATAATATTGAGAAAGCCAAAACCCCCTCCCAAAAAGGAAGAGAGCGCCCTTGGTTTCCCAAACAACACGTGTCAATCACCTATACGTCACCCTCTCCCATCATTTGTGCACAAACACACACCACGAATCCCGGGCCTATCTGACAGTCCGAGGATTCCCAATTCCCCACGCTTTTCATTTACACTCGCCAACACTCGCTAGCTTCTTCTTACGCGTGCCCATTCTGATTCCCTCCTGCTGGTCAACAGGCTTTGTTTGATCACCCGACAAAATGTCGGCCTCAAAAAGCGAGTAGAGTGGACTTCCTCTACTCTACCGAGTGGGCTTTCCGGTCCAGACCATTACCTCTAGGCGGTTTCCATACCATGTTTCCATAAAAAAACAGGGTTTCTACTTTTGTGGCATTCCATATAAAGTATTTATAAATTTTAGTTAGAGGTTACATCTGAAAAAAATTAAGGAAAGAGCGAGGGAGGTTGCAACTGTTTTCTCCATAGCCTGTTTAATCTTCTAAGTAAGCTCTCTACACCTTTATTTTTTAGGAAAAAGACTTCTTTTTTGGGATAAGTACGATGATCTTTGTTCTTTTGGGTTTTCTGGGTTCTTGTTGATGATCTCGTTTTGCTTCATAGTACTGTTATTTCTGAAATGATTTTGGTCTTATTTGCTTTAGGTTTTGATAATCAATTCAGTTGAATAGAAAATTTTTATTGAATATGAGTAACTAATGTAATTTCTCTATGGATCTACCGATCTAGTAGAGAAGGTATGGGGAGAGGAAAAATTGTGATTCGAAGGATTGACAATTCGACGAGCAGGCAAGTGACCTTTTCGAAGAGAAGAAATGGGTTGCTTAAGAAGGCTAAGGAGCTATCAATCCTTTGTGATGCTGAGGTTGGACTGATTATCTTCTCTACCACCGGCAGGCTTTACGATTATGCTAGCGCTAGGTTAGATCTCTCTCTCTCTCTCTCTCTCTCTCTCTCTCTCTCTCTCTCTATATATATATATATATATATATATATATATATATGTTGCCTGTGAACTATTTTGTTGGACTGCGTTTGCACTGGAACTATAACTACTTGTTCTATATTTTGTCTTTAATTTTCCAAGCTGACTTAGTAGAATTTATGTATCGATGTTGATATATGCTGTATGTTCTAGCATAGGATTTGAGGTGGATTTTTTATTGGACTAGTTCAGACAACATATATCAGCTGTAGCGTCCTTTTTGATGAATCTGTATAAAGCGTGTGGAATTACTTACCCGAAGATGTTATTTGGCTATGTGGTTGCTTCCTGTCTTAGGTCATGATTGTGTATAACTTTCCCTTGTCTTTTTGCATAGGAATTCAGAAAGTTATATTATCTCTGATACGAAATTGCCTTTAAAAACTTCCAACGAAAAACAGGTTACAGATAAAAGTATTTACATATGAATGCTTCTCACAGTGTGCTATATAAAGGATTCAATTATCATATATATAGGCAAGAGCTGACTATTTACATATAATGATAAATAGAGACAGGATGGAGTGAATGCATGATTCAAAATTACGTTAAATTTAGTTCTTTAGTAATGTTCAATGAAGAGGGGATTTTGAGGTGTGCGCGTTTGCGTGTGTATGTCTCTCTCAATAATTAGTCCGTTTTCTCTTTCGCAGTTGTTTTTTTTTGGGGGGGGGGGGGGAGAGAGAGATAGAGTTTATGACACTTTAAAGGTCTAAGGCATGCACGAGGAGGATAGATTTTTCAGTGTGACCAGTACACGGGATGGTATATCACGTGTCACTGTACAAATTATGGAATATATATGTTAAAAAGATAATAAGTATTCAGCAACCCCATGCATGCTTCTCCTTACTTTTACGTCCTTAAGATTCATTGTGTTGCATAAGATGTGTTGTGTTGTCTCCTCATTGATTTGTCAGTAGTTCTTACAATGACAAAGTTCTTAGATGAAGGGCTGGTTTGGTATTGCTGTGCTTTGAAAAAAAGCTGCTGTGAGAATAAGCGGCTGTGAAATAAAGTCAGTAGAGTGTTTGGTAAACTTTTTTGTGAAAGTGCTTTTGAAAAAAAAAGCAGGATGATAGTGTGTCTTTTCATTAAAGGAGCACTGTAGCTCCGTGTGCTTTGAAAAAACTGGCTTTTTTTCAAAGCAGCAAATAGCAGCTTCAGCTTTTCCTTTGATTTTCAGCTTATTCTCACAGCAGCTTCCAAAATAAGCCCTTTTTTTTAGTTTACCAAACACAAAAATGACCCTCAGCTTTTTTTCACAGTGGCTTTTTTTAAAATCACCTCAATCCCAAACGGGGCCGAAGTTTACTTGATCATACCTCCTCCAACTGGAATAGCACAACCGTGTTAATTCGTGCTATTAAATCGTAGCTACGTTTATATCGTCGACCAATACATTTTAATACCATAAACATGGACAAACTTACTTTTTAAGTGCCCTCATCGTTCGCAGACTCATTTGTGACATTTTGACAACTTGATCAACAGCGATGATGTGGGAAGATAGTTTACTTCTCTATATATACCTAATCTCCATGTTAAAAACCGATTTCTTTTCTGATCTCCGTCCACGATGACTTCATAATGTTCAGCGGCACTTGGTTGTTGTAGCCTATTGAATGCTCGCTTGTGAAGAGAACCTTTAGCAATTTGACGTGAATGATTTCTTCACCATTGTTTTATCTTCGTTCAGTTCAGTGCCTTAATCAAGTGAAGGAAGAGTGTTTGTACTTATCAGAACAAAGATTTAGTTGAAACATGATATTGTGGTTATATTAGGTTATATTTTGTTACTCTGAAGTTTTATCTATATTGGATCGTGCAATTTTGTAAGCGTTAAACAAAATTTTGAGAGTTGCCCAGCAGGCTATAGGCTATATCAATAATGCTTAGAGAATCTCTAACATTACTAGCTATAATTTGATAGTGTGAAAATGATTCAAAAAATATTATAACTAGTCAGTTTAATATGAACGTATCTCCAACATTACTAGCTAAATAATTCATCTGCAGGAGCTAGTTGTTTTTGTGAAAATTGTTGATTCATTCAAGAGGGACAAAGCCTCATGAAATATTGTAGCTTCTGTAAAATATTGCAAGCCTTTAAATCATTTTCCATCTCCAATGGTTCAACAAATGAAATGAATAATACAGAAACTATAAGTCCTCAATCACCTAATAAGTGCTTGAACTTTCCAGCCATGGTCAAAGGCAAATAAGCCACGGACACCAAATCAATGTGCCAGAAGCGAAACTTGTCATTCATTTGTCAAAACTTATTGAAACGATAGAATACTTGATTTGAGGGGAATGGTATCTTGGTTAATTTGCTAGTAGAGCCTCAAATGAGCCAAACAAAAAAAAAAAAAATCTTGAAAGAAACGGAGGATTCAAAATTCCAAGAGATGGTGGAATTAAGGGAAGCATCAGACTAATGTACGGAAGTCGCACTCAATTTTCTTCGGAAGATAGTTCTTGTGGTAAAAATAAAATTAAGATTTAAGCTATCTTGTGGTAGAGTCTATTAGGATTTACCACTTAGGTCCAAAATTGAAAATTTTATCAACTCTTCATTAATTAGTAGTACGTGAGTCATACATATGAGGCTAAAATAGAACTCTCTGTTAATTGTTAGCATGTGAGGCTAACTTTATATTTTTATAGCCTCACATGTGAGGCTCATGTGCTAACAATTAAAAAATAGTTGATGAAATTTCAAATTTTAGGCCTAAATACTAACAAACTTCACTACATGAGCTTAAATCTTATGAATGTGTATTCAATTGAGATTTTGAGATATATTAATTCTTTTAATGAATCTAGGGGTATTCAATCAAGATTTTAAGTGATTCTCTGAAATTCAATGTGTATTCAATCAGGATTTTAAGATAGTTTATTAAAATCCTTAGAAATTCGGATGTATTCAATTAGAATATTAAATAAGTTTGTAACATTACAGGTGTATTCAATTAGAATTTGAATTTAAAGAATTTGGAAAAGTTGAGGAATTAGAGGGAATTAGAGAGATTTTGTAGTGTATTTTAAGCGTCCACAAATCTCACATCTCCCCATGAGATTTCGAGGGAATTGAATCAAAATTTTACATGGAATCTCTACAAATCAGTTAAACTCCATAAAAATCCATAGCTTTATAAATCCATTAAAATCTCTCAAATTCCCAATTGAATACACCCCCATTATGAGTTATCTTCCAACTACCCTATCACCACAGAGACTATTTATCCAATTAAGCCTTTACTGAATGGAATCAGAAATGCACTTTGGTTGGCCTCAACTTTTCTTGGTTTTTTGCTATTTCTCTTTCCCTAGTTTTGGGCTGTTTTCATTTTTGTTTTGTTTCATTGGTTCGCATTTTCATTGGTATTGATTTTGGAATTTGCATTGGCATTGGTTTCAGCATCAACATCAAAACTAGTTGTTTCTTCTTAGTAACGTCTTAGGATTTTCTACCTTAACATAAGGATTATGATGCATATGTGGGTGTAGCCACATTGACTAGAGAGAATTATGCATGCGAGTTCAAATCTCTCTCGGCATTTTTATGTTGGTTTATCTTATATCTACTAGGATAAGTATTGTTCTTTGCCAAGAGGGAAACTTAATTCTTGAAATGTAGCCATTTTGTTCCCTAGTCCTCTTGCTTTGTATGACAGCCCCACATCAGCTTATAGGGGATTTGGCCATTCACACACTAATTTTTACCTCTCGCACACCCTTATTAATTTTTAGCTATTGATCTTCAATTCATTCGGCCGATAGTCGAAAATTGAGAGAAGTGTGTGAGAAGTAAAAGAAGTGTGTGGATAGCACTACCCTATATATATATATATATATATGCCTCCAACACTTTCATGTACGTTAAAGTCTAATTGAATGGAGTTAGACGGAGCCATTATTGAGGAGGGTTTGAGTCCACTCTTGCAATGGTTACTGAAGTTTTCATCAGATCTCTTCGTTATGTTGGGGCTAGGGTTTTAAGGCTCCCTAGAGTTACCAAAGATGATGATTGAGTAGAAATGAGTGTCTGCGGGAGATTTATTGATAAGGCTAGGATTAGGGTTTTAAGGGTACAAAAATAAGAGGAGAAATGAATTTCGGTAATTGAGGTAGGGTTTCAATTAGCTCATTTTAAGGCTACAAACTATGAAACCGGGCCACTTATATTACAGTCTAATAGCATTCATCTTCACTTGTAAATGATAAATCTTAGGTTCGATTTTTGCCAAAGACGAATTTGAACCACATTATTGCTAGCTCATTATGAGGCTAAGTTCACCTCATTCCCTTAGTGTAGATAATATTGTTTGCTCAAAAACTAAGAAACCAGATTCTCACTTGAGTAATACGCTAGTAGATCAATGACCTAGTTACTGGATTTGGCAATCACCTCAGATTTGACATAGGATGACTTCTCTTTCTTTTTAATCAAATAATGGAGGGGGATTCTAACGTAGGGCCTCTTTTATTGGCGGGAAGAAAAATATCACTAAACAAATATTATCATTTCAGCAATTGAAATGAACCAAAATATGTAACACCATGAAAAAGTATTGCCAGATTCCTTAATACATAAAGGAACTTATAGCTCAAGTTGCTAAACACTTGCCCCTCCTGCAGCATTGTCTGCATAGAAAAAACGGGTTTACGGATCTCCGTAAAGCCGTTTAAAACAAATGTTAACAAAGATTACAAGTACCCCCTAAATGCTTGATAAACTTGTTTAAAACAATAATTAAAAAGATTATACGGATTTTTACTTTACTTTAGTCACTTGAACACATATGGTACAAATCAATTGCACTTTCTTTCTTACATTTGCCTTGTGTCTTTTTATGCACAAAATTGTAGGAATTTTACTTGCATCAACACTAAAGCAATCACATTGGTCCAGAAACATATAAATGTGTGTATATCCATTGAAAAAGGGAAGGACATAAAACCAAAACCTATAGAATATTCAGAACGTACATGATTTTTGCATCTAACGACCATAACGCTATGAATTTCTTATCAGCATGAAATCAGTTGTCGATCGTTTCAACAAACTGAAAGCAGAGCATCATCAACTGCTGAATCCTGCTGCAGAAGTCAAGGTAACCACTCCAATTTTCTTTCTGCTGAATACCTGCATGTATAGAGGCATTATATCTATATCAAATACTGCCAAACATTAAGCAATAAACTTCGTTGACAATGAGTACATGCTAGCCAGAATTGCTTTCATAAAGTTTCTATGCTCTACTTAATGCCTATGCATACATAGCACTTCTTCAATTCCGTAGCTCTATGGTTTTGCCTATGCATAGTAACAAACATTAGCAAACATAATCCCTCCTGACTCCTGAGCAATGTTGCATTACATCTTTTGGAGAGATTATAGAAAAGCAAACATAGAAATAGCAAGAAAGTAGTCTTTCTTGGTCACGAATTTAACTGTACGGAAAAGTACATGATAGAATTAGTCTAGATAGTCTGAAATAACATTACGGAAGGGACATGTATGCCTAGAAATATAGAAATTACGACTCGGATATTACCACCAGTTGTCACTACAAAACTTCTGAGACAATCGTAGAGCTCTATCCTCTTCAATGCATTCTTGGCCTAACTCATTAAGAGACTCATAAAGGATTATAAGGAAAACAGGCTAAATACATTGACAAACCTGCTAAGTGGCTGGAGAAATCAAACAATTGCACCATTTTCCAAAGGCCTAAAACACATAAGAATGAAAGCCTGAAATAAATTATCAAAACGTGAGAACACTTAGGTCGGAAGAGTAGTGGATCGCAAAAGGAAAAACAATCCGATGCCTGGAAATACAAGATCATTCAGGAAATTCAGGTACATATTCTTGCGACGCTGACAAAAATCAACTGTGGAGTCCAGATAGGAAAAGAAACACTTAAGAGAAGGGATTTGTGTTATTGACCTTGTCCTTCAACAGACTCAGGTGAAATGCGGTGTTTAATGAAGTTATAAGGTATACCATGCAAACTAGTCATTCTTCCTGGTTGAAGGTTTAATTTAAAATACTAATACTACGACACAATGAGGGAAAGGGATATGAGTTTCACTAATGATTTGCATGATCAATAGACTGCTCTGGGAAAGCTTCTTTCTCATATATGATACAGCTGACATTAGTTAAGTTTAGATAACTTGTTAAAAGATAAACTGAAGTTCTAGCAAATAGAAACACAAGTCTACAAGTTGATATTACAATTCGAATTCTCTTCAAGGGGCTTTCTTCTATATTACTTAGGCAAGGATAGCACTTTCCTTTCAGGGATGCTACTTAAGAAAATACCTGAGTAAAGCCTAGATTATATTGTTTCTTATGAGAAGAGAAGAGAACTACCCGTATCTCAACCACTCTTCAAAAGAATGTAGCTATCTAAAATAGCCACGGTACTCAAAGGAACCATTTAACATCCTTGGAACGCCAAACCAACCTGAAATTGTGGTGGGAAGAATACAAACGTGAACATGTGGAGTTAACAATGAAGCCTGTCTTTTCGGGGTTGTAGATAAAAGGAAAACAAAGATGCAATGCCAGGGCAAGCTAAACTTATCTTATGTACAATAGTCCACTTCAATGAGGCAATGCCTTAAGCTAATGCATATTCATTTGCATTTGCAGAAGAAAATAACAATAGTCCAAAAGAAAGTATTTTGGTGCTGAAGCTTTGATGGTACCAACAGTTTAAGGATCCAACCTTAAGAAAAATTCCATTGAATAATAGTTCGTTTGTCTTGAACCAGCAGTTTCAAACTATTCCAACTCATATTCAATTAGAGGGCTTTATATTTACGAAAAGATAGACAACCTGGTAATCCTGCCCAGGCTAAAATTTCAATAATCAAAGGCTTCGGGCATCAGAATTCTGAAGAAACAACAAAGAAGTTAATATATTGATCCAATGAGAAATTCGACCTGCCCCACGTAATGAAAAAACTTCAGCGTACGATTGCAGTACGGTGGAAGGGAATATTTCCATTTCCATAGTTATTGGTAACGTATAGTTTCTGGAAATGTAAATCAAGGCCTCCCACAAGAATTCCTCGATTGATGGGAAGAAAAATTGAAGAAACAAGTGCAGAATGAAAATCTTTGTGTTGATGGACACAAATGGTGATAGAAATGGTGTGGGCAAGCAACTTCCATATCTTTTGAAATCCAGCAATAACGATGAAGAGAAAATGGTGACATGGTTGTATCCTAGGGTTTCAGTAAAACATGGGAGCTATTAGAGTTTACCAAACAAGATTGCAGCACTTCTGAACAGCTTACAACGGGTGAATGTTATCGTCATTTGCTCTTTAGTGCGGAGGATACTATGCATGGCAGGTATCCTTCAATTTCAATAAAGGTAAGTCATCGGTAATGTTGTTGTTTGTTCCATCAGTAGAATGGTGTAGACACCTGCTCTCAACAAGTTTGTACCATTAGTCGTCATCGAGTAGCTTAGTAAATAAGTGAAAATGCAACCTTTAGAGCAGACATAAGATGCACGTTTGGGATCAAACAAGGAATAATAATATTCACCAACATAAGATGCACGTTTGTCACAAACCTCAAACCATACACCATCTGAGTGGACCATCCATGATGTTCTCAGTTGGCATGGTCCATCGGGCTAGTCGACCATGTGTGGTATAGATGTATTCATGTAAACACCAGTCAACGGGCATTGGCCTTTGCTTTATTCAGATTGGCTATGATAAGAATAGAAATGGAACAAAGCGAGTTACTACCATATGGTAGCAAGACTTCCTTGAAACGGATTCTTGGAAGAGCCAGACAGAACAGCAAAGAAACCACCAAATTGTGCCCTAAACTATGATGAAATTTGTAGTTCACCAATGTTCCTATAATCTTTAAATTGTGAGTACATGCAACCAAAACCAATTGGTGATAAGTGGAGAGGCCCAAGATATGTATTTTCAAAACAAATAAAATACAATTAAAAATAATAATAAAATATGCATGCTTCAGACTCCTGATGTATGATTTTACATTTGCTAACATTTTCTAGTGCTCCTATAAATGCTCATCTAGTTAGTTCTTATTTCATGCATGACAACATTTATTGAATTTATACCAAATAGTTTTGGCAAAGGGAGGCAGCAAGCTTGAGGCAACAATTGCGGTACTTGGAAGAATGCCACAGGTACAATCATTGCTTTATATTGAATCTTCAACACAGCCTAGCAATTTGATTCAAGTACCAAAACATAACAATGCATATTTCATGTTGCTTATTCAAAAGGATATCATACTAATAAAGGTTCATCTAACTACCAGCCCAGAAAACCTTTTCAACGTGGAGGAAGACTAATGAAACGAGGTTTCTTGATTATTGATAAGAAACAGAACAAATAATTAGCACCAATTGAAGAAATACAGTAGCAGTGGACAAGAAGTCCACTGAAGCTACCAGAAAAAATAAATAAATTAATAAATAATCAGTATCTAGCTGCTCAGCCCCAACATAGAAAATATAAATGCAATCTCAAGAGATCTTCACAAAAGGAAACAGGAAATGTCTCTGAACTCTTAAAAACTGAGGACCACAATGGAGCCCAACAACACATTGACATAAACCTGAATGATCTGGGTGTTCCCTATGCTTCCTCCTTAAAGCGGTTTTTAAAAGAGACGAAGTTTTTAAATCAACTGAAATGCAACTTTGTTAAAAACATTTCACAAAGTAACATTCAGTGTATATGAATTAGTTTGTGAGAATGTTTAAAGTGTACCCACACACCTTCTGTAAATTATGCAGGCAGTTAATGGGGGAAGAACTTTCTGGTTTTAGTGCCAAAGATCTACAGAATTTGGAAAGCCAGCTGGAGATGAGTTTGAAAGGTGTCCGGACAAAAAAGGTATCAAAAGCCTGAGCCCTGATTATAGTCTCACTTAATAATTCCATGCTCCCTTCTTTATATAGCACATGCATGGCACTCATTTTTTTTTTCTTTTCTATTCTGCAGAACCAGATATTTAATGATGAAATAAAAGAACTGAACCAGAAGGTTGCCCAAGAGCTGGCTCAATTCCCCCCAGTTGATTAATATTAATTCATTTTATTGGGGGTAAATTGATGCTAATTACCGTTGTTTTTCTACTTTATTTTCAGGAAACTTTCATACATCAAGAAAATATAGAACTGTATAAGAAGCTAAACCTCATAAGTAATGAGAATGAGGAACTGCAAAAGAAGGTATTATCTACACATTAAGCTCTACTTTTGTATTTAACACATAGTATAATTCATCTAAAGGATAGAGAGAGGCAATGGGTAGGGAACGCAAAGATGTTTTCTCCAGCAAACACTAACACAGAATATTTTAACCTCAGGTTTATGAAGCAAGGGAAGTGAATCGAGGAAACAAAAGTTCCCAGCCTCCATATAGCATCAGTAATGAATATGATTTGCATGCACCCATTCATCTGCAGCTAAGCCAGCCACAGAATCAGACTCAGCCTGGGCCTGGTCCTAAGAACAATGAAGTACCAGCAAAAGCAATATATAACCCCTCTAAAGTGTAATATAGCATACCATATTGATTCCAATGGACCCACCCCCAAAAAGAAAAAATAAGCAAAGCTCACTATTTTGATTATGTTATTAACATCTCTTCAAATCGTGCAACAGATTACAACTGCATTAGCAAACCTGTTTCACAGTTGTGGATCACCATGTCATAATGCAGAATGCAGACAACTTGCACCGCAGTGAAAGCCAATCTTCTAGGAGTGAAATGTCATACTTACAGTAAATGTATCCAACCGAAGGACCAAAAGCTTTGGTACGAAATGTTCTGTCAAACAAACTTCGCATTTCTGTAAAAGAATTAGACAACCAGTGTGTAAGTTTATACCATATGGGAGAGAATTGTGTCAGGACCAACTTTTATCTGCATTAAATATGTGTTGTGACCAATCAGATAACAATTGTCAATTGTTATACCTATATTTTATTTTAACGAATAAAACATCTTGAACAAGATGACTTTCAAACTGACCAATATGTTTTTATTAATTCTAGCAGCAAAATTCTGATGGAAAAATAGTTAAATAAGAAATATGGAGATACGGAACAATATCATGGAAGATACATTTAAGAAGATAACGATATATTCTCCTTTAGAGAGTTAACCTGTATTTACCCTGCTTGTACCAGGATATGGCTTCTATCGTATTGTTTTATTTTTGTTTTTCTTGTTGTTGAGGATTCACAGGTATATTGAGAAAAACATCTTTTGCATGAACAATTAGTACTTAACAATCCAGTTATTATTTCAGATAAACCTTGTACCTCTAAGAACAAAGTATTGATAACTGTAGATAAACAACCTGCTGAAACTATGAGTCAGCAACATACGCAGACTAACAGAGTAACACACAGAATAGATGAGAAGAAAAAAAAAAAGGCATGTCCTATAAACAGGATGAAAATATTTTTATAACTAGTAAACATTTATAAACCAACAAAAAAATTTTAACTATAATTTCTAAGAGTTTATCAATTTGTAGTTGAGTTAAAGATTAGCAGTACATGAGATCACTCATATGAAGTTTGTTATAATTCTGGAGGTGAAAAAGAAAGATTTCCCTGAGTTCCATTCGTAAATTCCCTTGTCACTTAAAGGTAGTACATTAGAAAGTGCAGTGACAGAAAGCCAGAATTTCAAACGTTGAACTCCCGAGAAGTAGATTACCCAAAACCACACACATTAAAGGAGATCTGAGATACCACAATGAGAATGTGTGCACTATGTTCACATTTTATATCACTACCACACAGATAATACAGAAACACAAGTAGGCATGGGTTAATATATTTAGTCCGCACAATGTCCAGCGCATTAGCAAACCCATTTACTTTGATTTATTAATTTGGCACATAATGAGAGGCAAACCACTAGAATCTTTGTAATGTAAGGGCTTAATTGCATTAGTAGGGCTTGCAGGCTTCTATGATGTACTCAGAGAAATTAAAACGTAGGGAGCTTTAATGAAAAGGGTTTGGGCCAACAAATATTTAACCAAAAACCATCCTAAAATGTTATTTAACCAAAAGGGCTCAAAGTTTAATAAAAAATCATCCAAAACTATTGTCTACCTTTTTCGTGCCCTTATCCTCCTCTTCCTCGTCATCGTCCTCATCTTCATCCTCTTATCTGCACCACAAACAATTTATAGTGTTAGTATTTTATTCCAATCAGATCCAATAAGGCCCTACGGTCCCGGTGATGTAACTACATGTCAGACGTCACGTCTGTAAATAGGAAAAAAAAGAAAAGAACCAAAACATAACACTGTTTGTGGAAAAAAAATCAGATACAGTGTTTGTTTTTTCTATGCACAAACAAACACTATATCTAGAAAGAAAAGAACCAAAATCCAGAAACAGTCTATGTTTTAACCTTTGATTGTTTCTTTTCTTTCATGCATCAGTTGATTATATTTAAGAATTAGGATGCTTATTTTGCTTTGAATCCAAATACAATGAATTTCACTATTTCTTTTTTAGCTTACATTTAAGAAACAGTGTGTCTATTTCATTTGGATCCAGAAACAGTGACTTAGATTCCAGGAACAGTTTATTTTTATAGTCCATAAACAGTGATCTGTTGTTATTATTAAATAAAATGCATATCTCAAATTTTTTTTCTGGAGTAACAAACGATGAACTCTACTAACGAAGAAAAATTGAAAAACAGTACCTCAAATACTTTATGAATAATAACAACGATCACGTTTCAACGAAATAATACAAAATATACATTAAATAGCATAAGGATCTATATTTTTGTTTCAAAGAAAAAGAAGAAGGTCTGCAAAACAACGATGAACTCCATTAACGACAAAAATTTGAAACTCAACCTAAAAAAGTTAGGGGTAAAATCGACAAATCATAATTTATTATAGTTAGGCCATTTTTAGTTGGACTACTTTAATATGGGCCTTGTACTAATCATTAAACAAAACTTATAACATGGTTTTTTTATTAAAACTAAAACTTTTCAAGCCCTTTTCATTAGTTTTCCTTAAAACGTATAGTGCATTATGTGCATCTGCAGTGAAAATTTATAAGAGGAAAGACCTTTACACTGAAATTCTGAAAATCATGGAAGATCCAAATCTCCCGCAGCAATCTTTTCAATCTCAGCTATCACAGCTAACAGATAGGACAATTCACTACTGTCGTTAAAGCTGCTCAACATGATTTTAATCCAGAAAGGAAACTTCCAAATAGTAGATTGCTGGCTCAACAATTTTTGCCAAATTGAAACTGTTCGTATTATTAGCCACTGCGCTAGTCTAAAACAGGCCTCCTGAATGATTGAATAAGATATTTTACTACAAAATCTTCAACTATATCCACTGTTTCTAAAACCAATTTGTGGTTGATATGTGGTAAGTAGTAACTTTCTGGTTTATTTGTAATCATGATAAAAAAACATAACCAGTGCATATTTAATAACTTCAAAGGCAATCAATACATATTTAATAAACTAGAAGGTCATCATGCTAATACTTTAAAAGTATAACACTCTTCTCAAGATTTACTCCTGCTTCCAAGACACATTTTAGAGGCCCAGGATTTCAAGAAGGAATACCACTCACTGCTGCCATTCTATGGTATGCCTAAAAGATAAAATGAACAAGAACAGCAGCAAGCATAAAAAAAAACAAGCTACTAACACTTCTGATTTGAAGAAAAAATGCTTCATGGTTGGTATTTATTGTTATCCTAAAATCAAAGAGGGGGCTGCCTGCTCTACCATGATTTCACGAAATGCATGTCTTAAAAATAATCGATTTTCTGGTCTTCTATGAAATCTATTAGATAAAGCTCAACCACTGATTTAAATTTTGAATCTCAAACAAACAGTGCGCAGCAATCAAAAAGCAAATCTACTATAAGCTAACCCAAGATTCTTGCCTGTGTGGAAACTATGATCAATATTTTAGCTCTTTAGTTGCAAAATAATCCTTTGTTGTTGGTGACCCAATATTGGAGGAATTTTTGTGCCAATTGATGTTAAATGCATAAAAAGGTAATGAAGATAAATTAATCACCCATTTACTTAATCACCATTTGCTAAACAAGTGTGGAACAATCTTTATTTACATTTGGGATTCAACAGGTGCTAAAAAAACTCTCTATTTAATCTTCTAAAAGGTGACCTAGGAGTTTCCAGATAAGAAGGGATGCAATCCAATTTTCACTACCTCCATTTTTCTTGAAAACTGAGTAAATATTTCTATCAAAGTCTCCTAGATGAGATGTTGCTTTCAATTTTTTAATTCACTTTGCATGCTACAAATGTACATATGCTACCTTGCTTGGTCTGAAGAGTCCTTTGAATATTTTTTTGTTTTTTTGTGTTAACAAACTGGGCACAGAGCACAAGAACAAGATAAACAAAAGAAAACTTAGACCTTGAGCTATGAGTCCTCTGAATATTATGTTCTTGGATTAGTGATCAGTTTCAATATTTTTGAATACCAATATAGTATAGAAAGGTGACATAAATAGTTCATGGGAGAAAATTGAGTCATCTGGGAGATATTTTACTCATTAAATGTTCTAGATTCTTTTATACATCCAGTTGCTTCAATTGGAATTATCCGGTGGTTGGAAAAGGAAGGGATATTGGCAGCATGCAAATGAACGATTTGAAGACCTGTTGATTCTAAAAACTGATTGCGGAGTTTATCAGGTTGGGGGGTAGGTCTGGATGGGGAAGTTCTAGCACATTTTCCTTGCTTTGTGTGCGAAGTACTTCACTTAACTTGAGGTACTGGGTGTAGCTTTTCGATGGGAAAAGATGCCTAATATTAAAACAATCAAGTACTTAGAAAAGTTTTTATTTCTAAACACCTCTTCTTCCAAACTTAATCTGTACTTAAGAACTTGAGTTTCTATAACTAATATGGTAATCAGGTATGCAGACCCATAGATATACCTACATGCGCACGTGCACACACACACATACACACATACATATGGGAAAATAAGATATTAATGATCATACTGTGCTTTACTTATACTGTCACTGTATTTATACAGATGTAAACTTTACATCTGTATACTTCAGTTTGCCTATATTTCACCACAAACGAACCACAATGGCCTAAAACCAATGTAATCAGGTCACCAATGTTGCGGTTTGCTTTGGTTCAGTTTGCGGTTTAACATGCATGTTTACCCAATGGAAAATTCAGAGCTATTGACAGAGTAAATATTAGAAAAAATTTGTCAACTTATCAATTAAAAAAAAATCTTTGTCAACATTGGAACTTAAATTTACAAGTTCATAACGTGAAAATACTTAATCTCATAACTCAACTAAAAGTCTCAAACTTCTAATCTCATAACTCCAAGATGTTTGATAAAATATTAATATATATAATATTTATGCGTGTTCTTCATACAATATTATATGTATTATGTATTATGTACTATTTTATATTTTATTATAAGTGGTTTGGTTTGGTTTGGTTAACCCACGTTTGTAAAAATCAAAACCACATACTAAACTGATTCCTTCTGTCTGGTTTGGTTTTATAAACCAACAACAACAACATAGCATTTCCCCCCTAGATGGGGTTGGCTAACCAACCAACCAAAATGGCTTGGTTTGGTTGGTTTTTCAGGTTTTCGTTTTCTTTACCCAAGTCTAATGTAAACCTACACCTATTATCTTATACTTTAATAAAAAGTGAATTATCACATTCTTGCTTTTACTTTTTAATACACTAGATACATAATGGTGGCTTATTGCTTGAACCAAGTGCAGAAGTTGGTGAGTTACTTTCGTACCAAAGCATGGATAATTTGGCATCCAATCTATTGATCCACAAACAAAATTTTCAATGGGTAGATTCAACAGATACCCATGATCCATAAGGCTTCATAGAGATTACTGAAAACCCAGACCAATTTATATTAAAAAATAAAACCCTCAATTGCTTTACGCAATACGAGCAGAATTGATTTATACCAAAAGATGGATTAATTAATAACAATGGGATTAACAATCGTTCCTTCTTGAGTAACAATGGGATTATGCAATATTTTCCACCCTATTCACAGATTTGGAAATCAAAAGTTCCTCCGAAGGTCAAAATTATTGTCTGGCTGGTGGCCAAAGGGAAGCTCAACACTTGTGACCAAATTCAAAGGAGAAGCCATTTTATCTGTTTATCCCCACATTGGTGCAGTTTGTGCAAAGCTAAGGAGGAGAGTGTAAACCACATTTTTCTCCATTGTTCTTACACGATTCAACTGTGGTGGAAATTGTTTCAGGAGGTTAGAGCTAGTTGGGTCATTCCAAAGGGTTGCTTCGAGCTTCTAAGCACCAAGTTTCAAGCCCTAGGAATTGGGAGGAAAGCTAAAGTTTTGTGGGGTTGTCTGGTCTCGGCAGTTTTTTGGAATATTTGGCTGGAGCGTAACAAAAGAATTTTTGAGGATTATTCGGGTGTGGGGGTAGAAGTACTTTGGGGAAGAGTAAAATTTTGGGCAGCCCTATGGGCTTCAGTCTCAAATGATTTTAATAATTACTCTCTTTCTCAATTACTGTGGGATTTGTTAGCAGCAGTAAAGTGAGTTAGGTCTAGCTATTGTTGCTGTAGCCAAATCCTATTGAGAGTTTTTCTTGTTTCTTGTAAATGGTGGATTTCTTATCCACTTCAATGTATTTCTCTTTTCTTTTATAAAATGTTTGTTTCTTCTCAAAAAAAAAATTAATAACAATTTTTTTTTTTTGAAAAAAAAATAAATTAATCAAACTAGCCTAGTTGAAAATGAAACTCAAAAGGTACATCCAATCAAGCTTGTGGATGCATTCAAGGGTCATTTTGGGACTGCTTTTGTAGGAAGAACTTATGCTCATAAACTCTTTTTTCTAGAAGACAAATTCAAATGACCCAAAATCATTATCAAGTTTTTCTGCCAAATGATGTTGGTAATGGTTGGGCCTGTCCTTAGCAGAAAGCACCTTTAGCCGTTCCAGAAGCAGTCCCAAACTATACATGTTAGTACTAACTCCTTACTACATCATCATATATTACTATCTGAATGGGCTGGTCACCGTATTACTCTTGTCTCTAGCACCATAACATGAATATGATAAGAAAACATTACCCTACACACACACATATATATATTCCTAATACACAGCAGAAAAATGTACAAACCCAAAACTTTGCAACCGTTCAAGTAAATATCTACCAAAAAGCTTTAGAAACTCTAATATTCAGTACTAGCCCAAACCCTAAACCCCAATCCCTGTGGGCAATATAATAAATAACTAACTTGCATCCAATTAAAAGTGCTATTTCTTTGTAAAAAATAGAATTTCATTACCTGTTGCACCAATTTCAATCCAATCCAATCCAATCCAATCCAATGCAATACATCCACCTCACATTTGATCGAACAAAAACCGCTACGCCGAATCATCCCAGCCTCAAGCTCTACTGTCAATATACGGAAGGAAATGCAAGAAAATACATAAATATCAAAAACCATCACAAACAGAGGAAATACTTTCAGTACATACACGTTACAGAAATACAGTCGCCGCACAGACATGCATCTTCAGATGCACATTACGACATAAATAACTATATATATGTATACATACATATACACACATATATACACATATATGTTTATCGTCTTCACCTGTGCGTGAAAAGGTAGCCATGAAAAAGACCTCTGCGGATCTGAAGTCCTCGATTACAGGAAACAAAGTGTGATCAGCAAGAAGCTTAATTCGGACTAAGGAGAGGAGATGAAATCTGGTTCAACAAGCAATGAAGAGTCCGAATTCCGACGAAACCAGAAGGAGAGTTGCTTGTGTGTAGAGAGAGAAGAAAATATCTTAGGAGCTGTTGATTACATGAGCCCACGTAACTTGGGCCCCATTAACGGATACGAGTTTTGTGTACAAGTGTCGCATTGGCTGCCAATGTGGCATATACTAATGAATCCGGACCTTTTTGTGGAGAAATTTTTAGTTGTGACAGGACACGAATGATACATCATGTGTTTTTATGTAAGTTGTGAGAAATTTTATTTTTTAAGTTATTAACTTTTTAACACATATATCCCACCAATTTATATAGTGACACGTGGTGTACCAGCCCGTGTAATGGTCATCCTGAAAAATCTCTCCTCTTTGTGAGGATTCGGAAATCTGTAAATTGTATCTGTTTATCGTACATCGTGCGGTTAGTTTTTGTCAAATATTGTTTATGTTCAATTTTAAATAATAAAATTTAAAATAATTTATGATCGCACGATGTACGATGAACGTATACGATACATGGATCTAAAGAATCATCACAAAGACGTGCTTATTTTATACTAACATCATAAATGGTCTTTGGATATGTTAGGTGTAGCATCCCACATCGTCCAGGGGAATGGATGTTGTAAGCCTTATATGTATATTCTCATCTCTACCGCATTTTGGGAGCTTATTGACTTTGGGTTCCATCGGAATGTCAAAGTTAAGCGAGTTCGCGCGAAAGCAATCATAGGATGGGCAATCCACTGGGAAGTTCTCGTGTGAGTTTTTAGAAACAAAATCGTGAGGGTGTGGTCGGGGCCCAAAGTGGACAATATCGTGCTACAGTGAAGTTAAGCCTAGGATGTGGTGGGGGCCAGGGCCGGGATGTGACATTAGGAGATTTTTTTTAAGCATTAATTAACGTGCTTAGTTATTATTATTGATATATTTTTTAGTTTACAAATTTGGTTTATATTTTGGTCTGCAAATTTAGTTTAAAATTTTGATTACTCTAGCATTATCCATAATCTTTAAATTGAACTAACTTATCATATAGTTTTTAACTTTGGAAAATAATTAAAATCGTCTTTAAACTTGACTATTGCACATTAAGTTGTTCATTGCCGTTTAATTTCTTCAAGTTTTAGCACACTTGTGGCCAAAACAACCAATGATTTAGTGTCATTTAAACTACATATTAATGAAAAAAAAATTTGTCAATCAAAAGAGGGTAAAAAGACATTTTTATCTTTTATCACAACAAAAAAAATTAAGAATAGTAACTTAATTTCACAAAACAATATTTTGTTGTTTTTTATTTAAGCCTCACCTACAAGTGATTTTATCATCTTTAATTAAAAATAAAAAGATAAAACATAAAACATAAAAAAATAAACATCTCTCCCTCTCTCTACTCCAACGTTCTCTCTCACCCTCTTCCTCTCTTCTTTAATTTAAAAAATAAAAATAAAAAATTTCACACACTTTGTGTGTGGACATATACTAGTGTAAATGATAACAAAAGAAATATTGCTATTTAAGCAAATAAAATTAGGAATCTTTTAGTGTAAATACCGATTTTCAAAGAACTTTTAGCTAAAATATCATTTTCTTGGTTTAGGTGAAATGAAACGTTAACTAAAACAACTCTATAAATATTATAATAAAATATAATTACTTGATTACCGCTCAATCTACCACATTTTAGATCGGTTGATCACATTTGTTGATTATCAACCAATTATAATTTTTTTAATTTTGTGTGCATACATGTAGATACATGTAAAAATTAATTAACTCACGCAAGAAAACATAATTGAAAATTGACTGTGGCCGATGACAATTTGTGCAAAACATAATTGAAGATTGATCAAATTTTTTTGCTACCATCAAAAGTTGTTTTGCTTATGATCGGAGACAGTTAGTTTTCGGCTACCTGCCGATCAAAACATATTATTTTATCGAATGATCAAAATGATTTACAATCGATGATTAGAGTTCACATTAATATATTTTTAATGCGAATCAAAGTGAAGAGATGGCATAAGAGGATGATTTTGGCTCAAACGCCATGCTTGAAAACATTTATAATTGCCTGGTTTCGACCGAAAAAAAAAAAAAAAAAAAACCTTTGCCTGGCCCCGCCGTAGCAATCTCTCGCTGAAGTGAAGTCGACCCTCTCCTGAACGGCGCCGTCAATGCCTCATTCCCTTGTCGGAAAATGGAGAACCACCATCTTTGCGCCGGCTTCTCCGCTGTCACAAGCCCGGAGCTTCCGTTCAGACGCAGCGTTCGAAGCCCTGGCCAAAGCCTCTCAAGACAAAGTTCCCAACTTGCTTCTTTACAACTACCCTTCTTTCTCCGGAGCTTTCTCCGCTCTATTCGCTCATCTCTTTCACTCTCGCCTCAACCTCCCCTTTCTTTCTCTACCCTTCTCTTCCGTCGAACCCTTCAGGTTCAATCCCTCTCTCTCTCTCTCTCTCTTTTATATTTCTTAGCATCCAAACATTCCCTTAACTTTTTGTACTTAATTTTTTAATTTTGGTTTTACAGAGTTGATGAGTTGCGGACTGAAGGGCTGGAAAGGTGCTATCTTGTTGATTTTCTTGGCCGGGAGGGATATGCGGTCGAGCTTGCGCAGAGAGCTTCGTGCGAGTAAGTTTCCATTTGTGCATTCTCCAGTGATCAATTTGTTTTGAAATGCATGTACATTTGTGTGAATGATTGAGATGTAGTTGTTGCCAAGTTGTTTTGCTTATGATTAGCGACTGTTGGTTTCAAATTTCAATTAGGGTAATTGCTTTTGATCATCGAAAAAGGGTACTTCCACGGATACCCTCTAAGGAAGATTGTCCAAAGAACCTCACATTTCATGTCAATCTTGAAAAGAGCAGCTCTAGGGCTGTGTATGACTACTTTTCAGCTCAACTGGCCGGTATTAAATATGCTAATGTAAGTTGGATTGTGAATCCTTTTCATTTGCAGTTTTGGTATTGAGAAATGGTGTATTGAGATTCTTCAATTTTATTTTGCTTTTCTTGAAATTAGGGAATGGATGCAAGTTTATTAGAACCTGAGGACAGAGATCGTGTAGAAATGGTACTTAAGTACATTGAGGATGGAGATCTCCGTCGGTGGAGCTTGCCTGATATTAAGGCATTTAGCATTGGACTCGGCGAATGGCGCTCCAAGTTAAATTGTGTTACTAATCCGTACATGTATGAACAGGTTAGGAATGTAAATTTGAACAACACGCCTACCCATCCCGGGAATACTTATCCCTTCATTTTCAGTTCACCATGCCTAGTTCTGAAGTCACTGTTGACTTTCTTAATATCATCCTTGTTGCAGTTACTGGAAATAAATGCTGTGGATGTAATTGCCAAGGGGATGTCTTATATTTCCGCTCGCCAGAAAGCTGCAAACAAGTTACTGGATAAGGTTTTGAAAATAAGACTGGGCAGAGGGTTTTATGGGGAGTGTCTGGTAAACTATTGATTTCTCCCTTTCAAACTGTTTGCCTATGTGCTACTTTGTCACGATTAGTTTACATTGACGACAATGGTTTAGTAGGATTTGCATGATTGGCATGAAATTATGTAATGCCATATTATATGATAGGATTAAAAGCAGTTATTCTATTGCTTCCTCAATGGTTTCTTCTCACCATTTCTATTTCCTAGTTTGATCCTTTGGAAGTATATAACCAGATGTTTATTCCTACATTTTTATTGTAGGGAGTTAGAGCAGACGGGAATTCTGAGTTAAGTGATGAAATGGCCAAGCAGCTTAGTGTAGAAAGTGCTGCTGCTGGTCTTAGGTAATTTAACTAGTAATTTTTTTTACAGTTTCTATTTCTTAAAAGGATCTGCTCTCTTAATATAAGATAATTTCTGCACTTTAACGCAGATGCCTATCTATAAAGTCAACAGTTAAGTATGGAATTGGTTTATAGGTTTTGTATGGACTTGGATTATATGATCTGCCCCCAAACTGTGCACTAGATTCCTTTAACTTTTTAATTGCGTGACCCTTAATTATGCAAGGTTCCTGGGGATATACAATTGGCTTGATCTTTACATTCATGCCAAAACGTTTCCGTAAAGGCTTTCAGTAAGATGCTTCTATTTTTTGTTCAGGCTTTCACAGAGTCAGAATGTAGTTCATTTAGTTTAGGATTCCCTAGATCTTGTAAAATTGATGACCCAGCAAAATTTGTTTAGGAGAAGTATGAATGTCGAGCAAGACATTTATAGGTGTTGTGGCTACAATTTTATTAGAAAAGAAATATCCACTTTGGATGCGAAGACTAAGCCTATTAGTAACAATAGAATAAGTTAAAAGGTCAATCTAAGAGTTAATGTCAAGCGCCAATAAGAGTGAATGCCTATTTGAACCTAATTTTGAAACAATCTCTTTTAAGTTTTCTAAGGGTCTCTTATTGTTAAACGAGTCTCTTGATTTTTCTCTGTAATTTAAGGGATAGATTTTGAAAGCCCTGGTGCCTTGAGATGTCCTTTACTTTCTCATCTACCTTTTGTCGTCCATTCTTCTATGTTTCACCAATTTCTATAAAAATGGCCATGTATAGCTAATAGCTATTCTATTTACTATATTTTACAATCTAAAGTCCACCACAACCCTGAGTACAAACCAGTTTGTCTTGTTCTACATCATATTGGTATTAGAGCTCATGTTGGCTCTTTTTTGGATGGCGAGGAGAGGAAGGAATCGAAGAATTTTTTACGATCAAGAAGAACAGGTGGATTTTTGTAGGGTAGGATTCACACTTCTCTATGGACTTCTTTGCCTAAACAGTTTAAGATGTTCCCTTGATATTTTTTTTATTTGTCTGTTTTTCTGGTTTAAGAGTGTTTGTGAATGTATAACTCACAATGTACTTGTATTCTTAGGGTTTTCAGGGCCTAGGCTTTGTGTAGCATAGGATTTATGGTTTTGAGTCTGACTGCTTGCTGTTTGCATTTCTGCATTTATAGTTCATAAGTAATCAAACTTTGGTGGAGGAATTTGCACTGTGTAGTGTTCGTTGGATTAAGTTTCAGAATATCTCAAAAGCATTTCCATTCATGATGCAGGCCTATTGGAGCGGTTATATTCATGCAACGAAGAAACCTGAAAATGTGTTTAAGGAGTACTGATACTGCTACTGATACCTCTGAAGTTGCAAAGGTGTGGCTTCAATACTTATGTGAGCAGTATTTCTTTTCATTTTTTACTTTTTTTGCATAACTATTGAGTTTTAGTGTTGTCATCATCGTCACTATTAATTATTATTATAGTTGTTGTTATTATTATTTCTGATAATGCAACTTGATGTGTGAAGGCATTTGGTGGAGGAGGCTCCCCAAGTTCTAGTTCTTTTATTATAAGAATGGATGAGTACAATCAGTGGGTTTCAGGATATTCAAGATGAACATGTCAAGATGTGAAACACTATCGTTAAGGTAATCCTCAAAATTCGTTGAATTACCCAACCACCTCTTCTTGCTGACCTTTCTATTTAAGCTATAAATACAGAAATTTTAATCAGGTGTTCTACCTATCTTATTTTCATCTTGGAAATTTAATATTTTCCTGCAACAACTTTTGAATTTACTCGCACAAGTGAACTTTGCTCCGTGCAAACAAACATTACCATTATAAGGATGACAGGGTTCAATTATATTTTTTTAACGTATCTTGCTATATAACCATTCTTAGAGTCTCTTCCAAAGTCTTCCTAGGTCTTCCTCTACCTCTTCGGAGGTTTAGGGTCGATGGGGTAGAGGAAGACCTAGGAAGACTTTGGAAGAGACTCTAAGAAAAGACTTAGAGTACTTGGACCTAATAGAAGACGTGACACAGAACCGAGTGCAATGGCATTTTAGGATTCATATAGCCAACCCCACTTAGTGGGACAAGACTTTGTTGTTGTTGTATCTCGCTATATAGTCGTTAGTTTTCACCAGTTCAGTGAGTCTAATAGATTTCGGTAAACAGTTTGAAGTTCAATGTTCCAAGCCGTTGTCAATTATTTCCAATGGGGTGTGGTGAATGCCTTGTGCATTTGGATGTGGCCTATGTCAAATATTGTGGAGGATGAGAAAGATTGGTTGCAAATTATTCAAAACTAAGTTTAGATTAAGATCGTTCTATATGGCTATGAGGGCTCTAAGTAATGGGTACTTCCCTTGTAACGAGATATGGGTCTACAAATCCTCCCAAGTAGCCATTTTCAGTTTGATTTCCAATCAACAGAAGAGTTGGATAAATTTAACTTGTTTATGTCTATTGTTTTTGTTTTCGCATAAGAGATAGCAAGCGAGTGATTCATCTTTATCACCTTAGGAGACAAATCCATTGTACATTCAATTATTTTCTAATAGCTTCTCGTTCTGTCTCTGCAATTTTAAAAATAAAATCACTTGTAACTGGTGACGAAAATGGGCTTTAGTTCACCGGACAACCGTCAACTGCTATGCCCTTGGCGGTTGGACAAGTAGCCAAGTCACAGTGTTCACCATTTGCACCCCACCAGGTCAAACTTTTATTCTCCATGCCTACTGAAAGGTACAATAGAACTGCCATGAATGCCACCCCAGCATCCATCGCTGCTGAAAGAATATAGTTGTACCTCTGCCACCAGTTCTTCCTGTAACGGAAGACAAAAAAATTGAAAATGGTTCCGACTATGATCCAGGAATTGTAGTTCAATGCTGTTGCTGGTGGCATCAAGCCTGTTGCTCCCAGAAGGACTGGAAGATTAATCAGCCTTATCCAATGTTGCTTTGGGTATGCCTTGTGCGGTACCCAAACAATGACTGGTCCTACTGCACCTCCAAGGAAGAACCAGTTCATGGCACCATAGTTTCCAAGAGATCCAAATATACGTTTAGGTCCGGCCAAACCCCATATCACGGATGCATCAAAGAAAACTCGGTCATTTGGGCATGTCCAAGGACTATCCGAATGAGGATCATCCACGCACATATTCTTGATAGAGTTTAGCAACCAATGTGCTACTGCAAGGTTGACGGTTCCTGCTAGAATCGTTCCTATGAACTAGGCATACATGTAAGAACGCATCAG
The DNA here is from genome assembly GCF_042453785.1 of Malus domestica. Taxonomy (NCBI): domain Eukaryota; kingdom Viridiplantae; phylum Streptophyta; class Magnoliopsida; order Rosales; family Rosaceae; genus Malus; species Malus domestica. Next base: position 7,420,505 of record NC_091670.1, read on the forward strand.
AATATATTCTGAAAAGCAAAGTAATAATATAAACTGGAATATGTCATAGTAGATTATTTCAGATTTTAGTTCTTTACTTCAGCTCTCCTGGTATTTGTTAAGAGGTACTACTTTTAGAAAAAATCTCAAGCTTTTCACAAGAATTTTAAGAATGTTTTCAACTATGCCATTAGATTTTTCATTTGTATGTTTCTGTTGCATTAAATTTAATATACCTGAACTAAAAACATTGATCTTGGAGGGATCTTCATGTAATGCCCAAGCTTGAAATCATTCAGGAAGGAGACTGCCTGAGCCATGCTCATATAGCCATAGGTTTTGAAGCATACATTGGCTATTGGTCTTCCCGGTAACATGATTCCCATGACGTACTCTGTTATTATGTTTATCCCTGGTGTCTGTACATGGAGATTGGAACAAGGGGCTGAAATGATGTCCTCTGTGTTATATTTATATAAAAATAAAAGTATCAATTGTTGTCAATTATAATGCGGGAGTGTGATGTTATGAACTTATGCGTCCAATTAATTTGAGCTGGATAAATTTATAACCAGCCGTTTAAAGTTGTATATCACTAAACTCAAGTGTTGTGTCATGCATTTGTTTACTGAGCATGTGACATGAAAGTCCAGTATAGGCCACCGTGCATGGAAAAACCCACATGACTACTCTAGATAAGCTGTTGTAATGATAACTTGATAGGTTTGACTTTCAATCAAGTTATCCTTTTGCTGCAAGTTAAATGAAAAAGTGAAGACGTCTGAGTCACCTGGTTTGTTGTTGCTGTTATGATGCTGATAGGAAGGGTGAATGTAAAGGCCATGGCACCAGCAAATAGGAGTCCCCACCATGGCAGCTGAACCTCATCATTCAAGACGATGCAGAGTACAAGAGAAACTGCTACTGTAATGATGAGCAACATGTAAAACCACCAGCTAGGTATGTCCTTGTATCTTCTCATCAATCTTGTATGGATATCTTCCTTTCCTTTGTAAGAAGAACGATAGCAATCAAGGATCTCTCTGCCATTTAGGTACATCAAAATGTAACTGACTTTAAATCTCTCAGAATGAGAATCTTATAGGGGAGAATTGTGCTTTTGTAGTTGATTTAAAAGGTCATATATGTTATTTCTTTTCATATGTATGTGTGTGATAAAACATTTAGGAAAACTGGAGGAAAACAAGTGAAGTAACATGATCAGACAATGTGTCACGTTGTTACAAACACTATTCAAACAGAAGAAACAACGCTTTTACTATCAATATGCAATAAACATTAAAAGAATTAAGTAAACGCTAATGTGAACACGGAAATTCATGCGATGAACAAGACAATAACATGTGTACAAAAATAATATTTTGTATTAATGATTTAGGGGTTACAATCTCTCTCAAATTTGATCTTCTGATTCGATCTCCGTAAGGTGTTGATTTGTGGATGTGCGATAGATTCAAGGGCCGTCGAGGCTTGATCTTGGATGAACGGTTGAAAGTTTTCTTCAATGGCCGTTGGGGCTTAATCTTGAAAGTTGAGGGAAGTTTCTTCAAGGGCCTTTGGGCTTGATCTTGAAGGTTGATGGATGAACAGATCTTCAAGGCTTTTGGGCTTGATCTTGAATAATTGTTGATGAATAGATCTTCAAGGGCTTTTGGGCTTTGGTTGAATGTGTGGATTTGTTGATGTTGTTGATCCAAAGGGCCGTCGGGGCTTGATTTAGGGATGAACGGATGATAAACGATGAACACTTTCTTCAAGTGCCGTCGGGGTTTGATCTTAAATTAGTGGAAGTTCTTCAAGGCCCGTTGGGGCTTAATCTTGAAGGTTGAGTTGACGAAGAACGAAAAGGGCTTTTTTGATCATTCGGGATTTCTTGGAAATTTAGGAGGTTTGATGCTTGAAAGCTTTAGAACTTCAAAGCTTCAAGGATTTAGGGAATTCTCTTCCAATTTGGGAGTAGAGAAATGTATATGTGAATTCCTTCTTCAATTCCTTTCAATTTTCCTCCCTTGTATGAAATGACTTCTATTTATAGAATTTTCCAATGCCTAATTTTGAATATAATATTAAGATGAAATAAATCGTTTCTACCAGGTATTGACACGTGTCATGTTTGATGACTTTTCCGATTTATTTTGTTTTTTTCGTTTAGTCACACGCTACGTGTAAAATTTATGTGACACGTAAGCGTTGAAATTTTAATTATCAGTCAACATTTATTTTACTGAAATTTTGATGTCTACAAATGCCCTCACTTCAAGGCGCGTCGTATGCATGTGCTTGTCACGTGTAGGAGATGCATTTTGGAGTACCTTAATGTAGACGTAGATCCAAGGGTCATTGAGGCTTTATCTTGAATCGGGCTGGAGATTTCTTCAAGGGCCGTTGAGGTTTGTTCTTGAACTTTTTTCGAAATTTCTTCAAGGGCCGTCAAAGCTTGATCTTGAAGGTTGAAATTGGACCACAAGGAGCTTCATGTGGTAGATGATCTTTGGCTTTGGTAGTGGATGAATTGGCACGTATTTTGTTGCGCTTGTTGACTTTCCACAGCTTTGATCTTGAACTGGGTTGGAGGATTTTCTGGATTCCTCCAATTGTTGACTCTCCACATGTTTATTCTTGAACTGGGTTGGAGGATTTTCTAATTTCCTCCAATTGTTGACTTTCCACAGCTTATTCTTGAACTGGATTGGAGGACTTTCTGGCTTCCTCCGATTGTTTGAACTTACTCTTTTTTTATGTGGAGTTGGATTTGATTCAAGGGTGATGGACACTTGATCCCGAATCGTACTTGTGATTTCTTCAAAGGCCGTCAAAGCTTGATCTTGAATTTGGTTGGAAGCTTCTTCAAGGGCTGTTGAGACTTGATCTTAAAGGTTGATTCGAACTCATGGCAAGCAGGCACGAGGTGAAGGTGACGACCTGTTTCTTTGTTCAATCTTTCTAATTCACACTTGAACAGTTTGGTCAATGGTATGATCTTAAGAGTAGTGGGCGCTTCTTCCAGTTGGTGACTTGATCTTTAAGGATTTGATTCAAGGGTGATGAATCGGCACGTGCAGCTCATAACGCCTAACGAGTCGACCCAAGAATTTGAGGGTGGTGAATCGGCGATGGTGCCGTCAATATGTTGTTGAAGCTTTTTGAGCTCTTGGATTCAACTCAAACTCCTTCTGCTGGGTTGGTTAATTGTGTAGGGAAGGGGAGACTTGATCTTGAAGGAAATCAGCACGTTGTCTCCACCTGCTTCAAGGTATCATTTTCACTTGCCTTATCTGTTCTCCAGGAAAATGTGGCATCTTCTTCGGAAGTACATCAGCAGCTGAAGACGAGTACTCGAGAGTAATGCCAGGTAAGCAACCAGGCAAAGGTTCCAGGTAGTCGGTTCCTTACCCGGAGTTTGAATGAAGGTTCCGACATATTGCTTTCTTTATCCTTATCTTTGCAGGTAAGAACAAGGACAAAGGAAAAGACAGGGAGAAAGCATGATATGAGATACTCTTGCGTTCTACCCTAGTGATATGAGATACTTTTGCTTTGGTGTCATTTGTTTGCAAGGGTATTCCCGGAGAGGAAGAAAACTGAGTATTTCAAAAGGCTCTGCTGGAAGTGTACTCTCGGAAATGAGGAAGGGTTGGGCATTTTTGCAGGTCTACCTTGCTATGGAGGATGAAGATCGACATATATAGGAATTTCCCAACAACCAGTAGTGGCACTATTCCTTTACTCTTGTTGGCAACCGTTGGGTAATTGAAACAGTAAGATTCACGCGTTTTCAACTTTGTCAGAAATCTTTGACAAAGTTACGCGTGATTTCCGCAAAGCTGAGGTTGCATGTGGAAGGTGCTGACAAATCTGGAAAAGCCGATCTTTTAAAATTCGAATAGTGGTGCCTCTTTGATCTTTGAACCGGTGGCCTTGTTGCCTCTTCGATCTCTGAACAAACGGTCCAGCTTTTGAAATTCGGGGAAATGTGCCTTTTTGGTTTCCCAACGGCCACGTTGCCTCTTTGATTTCTGAACAGGCCATGTTGCCTCTTCTTTTTATAGAGGCATTAATCGTGTTCAAAAACACATTTAGAGAGTTGCTACCTGTTAGGAATTTCCCTCATTTTGTATTTCTAAGAATTCGCCTTACATGACCTCTTCTTCAATCATTATTTTTTTTTTTTTTGCAAATGGCTTGCCCATCTCATCATCGTCTTAATTTGAATGTTGGGGAAGATGTTGATATGTCTTCTCTAGACAACATATGGCGCCCGTCCTTCTTATCCGTCACCGGTCCTCTTACAGTTAGGGACTCTGTGATCAAGAATGACATAACCGCTACGGTGGTAGCTAGAAATATTCTCACCCTCAGGGACAATAGGTTTCTTTCCAAGCGGTCTGATGAGCTGGTTGTTCAGGACTCTCTGGCTTTCAGTGTTCAGTGTGCGGGCTCCGTATCAAATATGGGTCAACGCTTTCTTGCTCGAACTCGTCAAGTCGAGTCACTGATGGCTGAGGTGGCGAGTCTTAAGCAAGAGATTAGAGGGCTTAATCATGAAAACAGAGAGTTGCACGTGCTTGCCAATAGTTACTCAACGAGCATGAAAAGAAAGATCGATCAACTGCAGGAATCTGAAGGTCGGATTCAGAGTGACCATCAGACGTTTGTGGCTTTACTCCAAAGGCATCTACTGCCTTCGTCTTCTAGAGTTTTACCGAGTGTTGAGGCTCCAAATAGTCAACTTCTGGTGCCTTTTCTTCCTGAAGCTTCACCGAGTGGTGAGGCTTCAAACAGTCAACCTCCGGTGCCTCTTCTTCTTGGAGCTCCGCCGAGTGGTGAGGCTTCACACGAGCAACCTTCGTGAAGGCTCCCTCCTGTTTACTCTTTTTTTTTCTTTTTTCTTTTTTTTTTGTCTCATGTAAAATGTACATTTATGTAAATTTTTTGAGAAATCAATAAATGAGGCTTCTTTCATTCAATATATATATATATATATATTTTCACGTGGACTGATCCACCATTCCAAAACCCTTTCCCTTTTTTTTTTTGCATGGTGCTAGCCACCAAGAATCCACTTTCTCCTTTATATATATATATATATATATTTTTTTTTTCGTCTGCTTTCGGTGCCAGATGCACCCTTTTTTTTCACGTGGTGCCAGCACCACTTTGCTCCACTATCCCATTTTTTATTATATATTTTTTGTATAAATTTTGATAATGGGTGAGGAATTTGCAGGAAAGGACGAAGACGGACGGAGAGCTGCAGTCGAGGCTTCATGACCGGCTAATCGTTTGACGGCGGTTATTGAAGTTATTCGCCATTGCTGTTTGCCACGGACGGAGAGCTACAATCGAGGCTTCATGACCGGCTAGTCGTTTGACGGCGGTCACTGACTTTGGAGAACCCACAGAGTCTCACTGACTGTAGACCTTTGCAGCCCTCAGAAAGAAGAAACATGCCTACATCATGCACGACATTCCTCCAACAGCTTTAACGCATTCAGCAACTCAACCGAGTCGCACAAGCTCAGACAACTTCAGCTTCTCGTCGATCTTCCCAATTTTCAAGCGCATCTGTTGTGGTAGAGACGACAAGAAGATGGACTCGAGGGAATCTCTCAAGACACCTTACTCCCCTAACGAGCTTCTCTCTACCTATCAAGGGCTCAACCGATAGAGATATTTGCAGCGCGTGCCAGAGCCATTGCCTTTACCTAAAGGTCGTCCGTTCGATCACCGCTACCTCGATAGATCTGCAAGTTCACTGCAGGTGTTGCTGGTCTAGATGATGGACAGAAGGAAAGTGCAGCAGGAGGTCCTTCGCAGCAAAGTCGTCTACACAGCATGCACAGTAGGTTGCGTCACCGAGAACAAAGCACTAGGGATTGCGCTTGGTGATGGAGGAGATGTGTAGCGGAGCTAGAGACTGTTATCTTCGTTTAAGATCGCACTCGAGCCATAGCACACAAGCAAGAAAGAACTTGGCCGAGTCCATGCTGAAGTCGTTGCTACTTGGAACTGATGGGCAGAAGGAGAGAGCTGCAAAGATGGTGATGAAGAGTCCTGCTCGCGACTACCGCAGTTGTTGTGACGATGGTTGTCGTTCATGGCTGAGCTGGAGTTGTAGGCAGAGGCGCGGTGGTGAGGATAACTCTTACGAAACTTTCGAAGCCATGGTGGTTGATTGTAGCTGTCGATCTTCCAAAGACGTTTGCAGCACTATAGAAACCCAAAGGAGATTCCACCAAAACGCAGCAGTTCCAGGTGCTGAGGATTGGAGTTGGTGATCTCACTCACTGTCACAGCTATAACCGTCGAGATCATTCTCAAATGAAATCCTCCTCCCGTCAGACTCCGTACCTTCTTTCACCTCATCCGTGAAGTAGCCACCAGAATTGTATAAATTGAAGGCCGACGACGAAAATGAATGCGACGGTGGTGGGAGATGGTTGTTGTTGCTGTGACATTCTGAAAGATGAGATGGGCATGGGGTTACTGACAGATCTGAACCCGACAGAAACCGGATTCGGAGACATGATGTGCACTGCCGGAGAGGCTGACACGTTGGTTGTCGTAGCTGCAGCGGTGGCGGCGGTGCCATGTAGAGAGAGTGAGAGGGCAATCAATCAGCGAACAACGATTCATCCTTCCCCGTCGGAACCCTAGGTCATTAGAGCAGTTGATATGAATCTTCACTTTTCCCGGCGCCAATCGATCGGCGTGGATTTTGAAGCCTTACGGTGTCGTTTTATGGGAAAGAGAGCCCGTTGTACCGCTTCAATTCGCTTTCGGTGATCTTGTCGAGCTGGACAGGAGGCGGGCGAGGTTGCATCATTCTCCATGCTTCTGCCCCGTTAATGGTGAAGATGGATTTGGGGATGGCAACTGGGCAGAGAGTGATGCTGAGGCAAAACTCCAGAGCCTTGAATTAGAGTTGGGGCGAGAGAGATGGTTCTGTTGGGGTTGAGATGTGGCAGGTCCAAGGAAAAAGAGGAAAGAGCTGCAAGAGAGAGACTTGGGCCTCTTCATGGGCCTATTGGGCATGGGATCCGACAGTTATGAAATAGAGGAAGGCTTGGGCCTCATTTTTTTTTTTTTTTTGTAATAAGGCTTTGGAGCGGACTTCTTCCTTTAAAGAAATAAAGTATTCACATTCTTAAATTTGCTATTTATTCTTCAAAGTGTTTGTTTGTTTTTTTGTTTTTTTGTTTTGTTTTTTTTTTTAATGATGTGACTGTAATTGAAGTTTTGAAGTTTCAAGTTGCCTACGTACCCTTCCAAAGAAGAGATCAAGTCATAATGTAGTTCAAATACAGATTTTTTTGGATTTTTTTTTTTTTGTGTTGTACGCATTTTATGCTCTTGCGGGCCAGGAGCATTGGTGTCGCCTTTTATGCTCGTGCGGACAAGGAGCATTGTGCCATGCAGTTTAGGCTCGTGCAGGTGAGGAGCTTTGGTGTCGCCTTTTATGCTTGTGCGGACAAGGAGCGTTGTGCCATGCAGTTAAGGCTCGTGCAGACGAGGAGTTTTGTTGGTTCGTCAAGCGATCCGGGAGAGTCGTTCCTCGCAATCTTCATAGCAATGAGCCTTGACTGAGTAGTTGAAGAAGTCTTCTGGGAAGATGTCACGCATCGTGATGGGGATGGATGATCTTCGTGTCAAAGTTTCATTATCTCCAACACTTTCACATTGTTCTGGAGGTTGACAGGAGCTGCTTTGCCCCCTTTCCCATTGGTGAACTAATGGAAGAAATGGTTGCTGCCTGGAGAGGTGTTCCTCGCAATCTTTATAGCAAGGAGCCTTGACCGAGTAGCTGAATAATTTTTTAAGGAAAAAGAGATCGCGCATAGTCGATCTTTGTGTTGAAATTTCCTCATCTTCAACACTTTCACATAGTTTTGGAGGTTGGCGAAAACTGTTTTGCCCCCTTTCCGATTGGTGCACTTGTGGAAAAGACATATGCTTTTTGTGCAGTTTCTTCGGAGTGACATGAGTCCATCCTTCAACTTCGCTTGGCTTGACTAGCATGGTTTTGGAGCATGCCCCCAGTGATTGAGGTGAAGATTTTGAGTTGACAGAGCCGGAAGTGACGTCTTCTTCCGGGATTTCATCTTCTTTGTCTTCTTGGGCCTCCTCTTCAGTGCGGTCTTTTTGGGTTTGTTGGCATGAAGATTGGCCGGTGTAAATGATGGTGCGCCTCTTTACCTTCAGTTGTCCTTTTGTGTCGACCTTCAAAGCTGCTTGACGTTTCATCCTTGAAGGAATCAAGCTTTGAACATCGTCTTTTCTTGCTAGACTGTCAAGCTTTTCTTCCTTTGGCGTTGTTTTCCTGTTTCTATAAGGCTTCTTAGTTTCTTCAAGTCTGTCCGCAGCCGATCGTTGCAAAGGAGATCTAGCTGTGCCGTTTTGTTTCTTGGGTTTTGATAACCTTTCAAAGACAGATCTTTGCGGTGTTGGTGTCTTAAGCCTTTTGAATACGGAAGTTCGGTCTCGACCACTGATGCGATTAGGGGTGGTTCGGTATGGGATCCCATACCGAAACCCTTGTCCCGATTCCCAAACCAAAAATTTCGGGAATCCCAATTTCAATACCGATCCCAAACCAAATTTTCGGGAATCCCAATTTTCGGGAATCCCGAAATAGTTTCGGGATTTCGGGATAAATCGGGAATCCCGAAATGATTTTGGGCTTTTGGGCTTTTGGACTAAAATATTATGTTTTTGGGCTAAAATTAAACCTTTTAACACTTTTGGGTTGCAATCTGCTAAGAAGCCCGTTGCAATATGTGCCAATTGCAAGTTATGTCAATTTAAATGTAGATGCTACAATTGCAAGACTTTGCCAATCTGGATTCAAATGTAGATGCTACAATTGCAAGACTCTGTCGATTTAAATCATTCATACAAAAATATGTGCAACTATTGAAGCCTTCATTTTCTATGGACTCTATCGATCTAAATATATATTTAAAAATTAAATAATATATATATATTTTTTCGGTTCGGTTTGGGAATACCGAAATCCCAAAAACTTGAGACCGATTCCCGTATCGAAATTTCGGGATCGGTTCGGTATTGGGTACCAAAATTTTCGGGAATTTCGATTTGGGATTTTTTCGGTTTGGTTTCGGGAATTTTTCGGTTTGGTTTGGGATTTTTGGGATTTTTTTCCAGCCCTAGATGCGATCAAGTGCCGAAATTCTAGGTTTTGAATGATTCAGCCTGTTGAAGAATGAAGTTCGAGGGGCAGGTTTAGGCTCCTCTTTTGGCCTTGTGGCTTGTGGTCTTAGTTTTCGCGTTTTTTTGTAGGTCACCGATGTCCATCCTTCCTTATCACCGGTAGATGCATCTTGGTTGCTTGCCCCCGGTGATGGTTGTGTATGAGGTGTCGTGTGACTTGAATATTGATGGGATTGGTCATGCATGCTTCAGAGAGGCACATGATCGAGTGATCCAAACACGATAGTAGTAGTGTGTGCCGCAACCGTGTCTTCGAGGTCAAGCTCGATTTTCCCTTGTTGTGCTAGCTTCAGGATGAGATCCTTCAGTACGAAACACTTTTTCGTTGGATGACTGATGAAACGGTGGAATTTATAGTACCTTGGACTATCAATACGATTCATCTCTTTCGGCCGTCTGCACTCAGGTAGGTCGATCACCTTTTTGTTAAGCAAGTCTTTTAACATGGCAACCACATCAGAGTCAATGAATGGATAAGTCTTCTCCTCAAGCTCCTTCAAAGTGCGTCTATGCATCTCTTGATCACGAAAAGCTTCAGCTTGAATCGCCTTGTCTCTTGTAGAGATTTTGACGGAAGCTGTGTTGACCGTCATTGCTTCCTTGATGGATTTCCACGCAGCCTTCTCCATCTTTGTCCCAAGAACTTTGTCGTTCTTATAGTCAGCGATCCGTTTTTTCTTCCTATGATTTGGCGATGCCCAACTCCATGTCATGGGCGCGGGTGGCTAACTCATCAAAGGTACGTGGTTTGATGGCTTGAAGGATGTAATGTAATCCCCACTGCATGCCTTGAACACATATCTCAATCGATGAGGTCTCCGAAATTCTGTCTTTGCAGTCGAGACTTAAAGTGCGCCATCGATTGATATAGTCTATGACTGGCTCATCTTTCCATTGCTTCGTACTCGTCAGCTCCAGCATGCTTATAGTGCGGCGGGTGCTGTAGAAGTGATTAAGGAATTCTCTTTCCAATTGCTCCCAGTTGTTGATGGACTCAGGCTCTAGGTCCGTGTACCACTCAAAGGCGTTTCCTTTCAGCGAGCGCACAAACTGCTTGGCGAGGTAGTCTCCATCCGTCCCCGTGTTGTTGTAAGTTTCGACGAAATGTGCAACGTGCTGCTTTGAGTTTCCTTTTTCATCAAACTGCATGAACTTTGGTGGTTGATAACCCTTTGGCATCTTTAGGGCATCAATCTTCTTGGAGTAGGGCTTCGAGCAAAACAATGAGGTATGTGAGCTCCCTTCGTACTGTGCCTTGATGGTGTTAGTGATCATCTCTTGCAGCTGCTGGATAGAAAGAGATCCTATGAGTGCCGCTGCTTGGTCTGGCTCCGGCTTCACATCGACTTTCTCCACCGGAGGTTCCTCTTCTTCGCCAGCTCCTCTCTTTAGTAGATCATCCTCTGGGTCGGGGTTCTCGCAGTCCTGTGGCTCCGGTCGGCTGATGAGTGCAGTGATTTGCAAGTCTTTTTCTTCCACAATTCGTGTTAGCCTTGCGATCGCTTCATTCATTTGAGCCAGTTGTTCTTCGATGGAGGTAACGTCGATGGTCATGACTTGTGCAACCAATAGACGTGACTTTCATTTAGACATCCAGGATGCTGACGAAGAACGTCGTTGGCTGCTTTGGGATGTCTTGTGTGCCTCAGCAGCATGCTTCAATGCCCCCAGCGAGGTTAGGTTGATGACGGACTTGCGCCTTTGATGCTCCCCTTGCTCTTTTAGCAGCACCAACTTTGAAGTGGCATGTTAAGGAGCAATTGTGGCACCAATGGATTGTCTGTTCGCAACATAAGTGCTCAGGATTCTTCCCTTAGTGGTTGCGAGAATGGCTTGTCCCTTACTTGATGCCATTAACTTTGAGGTGTGTTTGGATTCCTTGAACGGACAAAGAGATAAGAGGTAGAGATGGTCCTACTGGGCGTGCCAAATTTGTGAACGCGAAAATTCCTGCGATGAACGAAACAAGAAAACATGTACAAAAATAATATTTTGTATTAATGATTTAAGGGTTACAATCTCTCTCAAATTTGATCTTCTGATTCGATCTCAGTAAGGTGTTGATTTGTGGATGTGCGATTGATCCAAGGCCCGTCGAGGCTTGATCTTGGATGAACGGTTGAAAGTTTTCTTCAAGGGTCGTTGGGGCTCATTCTTGAAAGTTGAGGGAAGTTTCTTCAAGGGCATTTGGGCTTGATCTTGAAGGTTGATAGATGAACAGATCTTTAAGGCTTTTGGGCTTGATCTTGAATAATTGTTGATGAACGGATCTTCAAGGGCCTTTGGGGCTTGATCTTGATGAACAGTTGATGGATGGATCCTCAAGGGCTTTTGGGCTTTGGTTGGATGTGTGGATTTGTTGATGTTGTTGATCCAAATGGCCGTCGGGGCTTGATCTATGGATGAACGGATGATGAACGATGAACACTTTCTTCAAGGGTTGTCGGGGCTTGATCTTGAATTGGTGGAAGTTCTTCAAGGCCCGTTGGGGCTTGATCTTGAAGGTTGAGTTGACGAAGAACGAAGAGGGCTTTCTTGATCCTTCGGGATTTCTTGGGAATTTAGGAGGTTTGATGCTTGAAAGCTTTAGAACTTCAAAGCTTCAAGGATTTAGGGAATTCTCTTCCAATTTGGGAGTAGAGAAATGTATATGTGAATTCCTTCTTCAATTCCTTTCAATTTTCCTCCCTTGTATGAAATGGCGTCTATTTATAGAATTTTCCAATGCCTAATTTTGAATATAATATTCAGATGAAATAAATCGTTTCTGCCAGGTGTTGACACGTGTCATGTTTGATGATTTTTCCGATTTATTTTGATTTTTTTGTTTAGTCACACGCTACGTGTAAAATTTATGTGACACGTAAGCGTTGAAATTTTAATTATCGGTCAACATTTATTTTACCGAAATTTCGATGTCTACAGCTAATATTCTCTCTTTTTTATTGCAATGTTTATGTGAAAATTTTACATTTGTGAGCTTATATATAGAAGGTTTGACATGTGAAAGTTGTGAGAGCTATGTTACCTTCCATAGAATAAGGCTACATGTGTGAGGGTGGATGCAATGGTTACAAAACCAAAGCCATAAGTGAGAGCGAAAAACATGCTTAAGTGAATCCGCCCTTGCTCCTCATACTTTGGAATATCTAACTGAAATTTGTCATCGACTATAGCTGTTATGTTGTAATCTTGACCTTCTGCCGTAAACAAGTGCGAGGAAAAAATGGGGAACTTTTGTGCACTGTATGAGTCCAGTCCCCAGTACGCTATAGGGATAACTAAATAGAGTATCAATGCATACCTCGCAAAAACATTAACGATGACAAGGAAAGGGCAGATGAGGGGGCTGAACAAGAAGGATGCCACTGCCGACCAGTCAAGTGTCAGGGATCCTACTCCGAGGCCTCTCATGCCCGAGCCAATCTGCTGAGCTGTAACTGACTTTGAGAATAGCCAGCAAACCCATGAGATGTTAGTGAGTGTTGTGAAGAGATACCCTGGGAAAGCATACCATGTAAAACTGCAAACTAGAGTAATTAGGAAGAACTTTGCCCGCGACATACGTTGCTCTCATCTTTCTCATGCAATGCCCTGCACGTTAAATATAAAAAAGTAGTTAGCCATCAGCCGAGTGGTGGACAGTAACAACTGATTATCTAACATAGGATGCTATGCACTGAAGATTTTGAAACCACATTGTCATGAATTTACCATGTCGCAATTGGATGTTTAGATGGATGACGTTCAATAGAAAGATAGTGTAGGTTCTGTGGATTACTAAGAAGATAATGAATGTACATGAAGTTAGCAATAATGTGTGTTGAGATTGCAAGCATGTGACAAATGTGGAGGCTATGAATATTTTTGTTAAGGTCTTGAGAAAATATATGAAAACGGATATTTGATGTTAGAATTGAGAATGGAATAATCGTGTCGACTTGATAGAAGTTATTTGTAAATTCTTTGTTTGTCTTTGTAATGATCATGTAATGCATTTCAAATCTCTGTATCCTAAATCCCTTGGTATTTGAGAAATCACTCATCCAAACTTAGGGTTAGGGTCACATGGTCCCCAAATTGGATTGGGTAATTCTTATGGTTCAAGGGTATGTATGTTTAAGTAAGAATGGAAAGTAGATGTGAGGGATTTATTAGTTTGTAGGAATTAGAGCAACTCCACCCATGGAGTTTGCTCGGGGGACAGGCTCCAGGAAAGGACCCGAGGGCCAGTGGGAGGTGGTCCAGCGTTGAAGGGCCCGAGTGAGGGTGGGAGCCTGAGTTGCAGGCCTGTGGAAAATTGACAGGCCTGCTGCCCGAGGGGGGAGGCGTCATGCTGACGCAATGGAGAAAAAAAAAACCATTTTTTGTGTCAAGCTGGGTCCGGCCTTTTTAATTTTTTTTTGATCTATATGCATTATTTTCACTTTTTCTGATAGGTGTTGTATTACAGGAAGAAAAAAAAACCATTTTTTGTTTTCATCATTACTTTCTTGGCAAAAGAATTAAAGATATTATTTTTAGATACAATGACACGTGGCGCAACAAAAACGATTTAAAAAATCTTATCCGAAATAACAAATAATTTTATTTTGTATTATTTAAACAAACAAAAAAAACTAATATTTTATTGCCTATTGCCAGGGGGAGGGCTCCAAAGGTGGAGATGCAAATGACAATTACTGTTCATTAATGGCAGTTACTATTCATTAAAGGCAGTTACTGTTCAATGGGGTGGATTCAATAGTGGATTGCCAAGGGGGAGGGCTCCATGGATGGAGTTGCTCTTAGAGGCTAAGTTATAAGGTGTTGAGATCCTTTCGTTTTGTACGAATTAGAAGTGGCGAGTGTTATTGATGAGTCATTCATCTTCCACCGTCAACTTGGACACAATATTTTTCATTTCTTCCTACGATATATTTTGAAATTAACGAGTTGTACATTTTAGATGCTAAACAAGCCCATAATACTTTAAATAAAAAGTACTATTTCATCTCCAGACTATAGTATTTAGGAAAATGGAAAAACTTGTCCTGTTTCAATTTCAAAATGGTTTAACAATTAACACTTAAGGCCCTGTTTGGCACACCATATAAGGCACCCGATAGTACTAATAATATTGTGTACGATGTTTGGTGGCCGTTTGGATTAAATAGGCACCGGATTAAATAATCCGGGCCCACCATTTTAATACACTCCGCACCCGCTTAGCTATCCTCTCCAATAGGTTGGTATAATTAGTCGGGTTTGCGCTCCTTCTCTCCGACCCTCTCTGCTCTTGCCCAACGCGAACTCTCTCCACCAAGGTATTACTGCTCTGTCTCTCCCTCCTTCCCAACTGCCAGCAGAGGCTCCGGCGACGGAGGAGCCCAAGAAGGAAGAAAAGGTAGCTAGGCAGACGAAACCCAGGTTTTCAATTTTTTGCTTCTGGGTTTTCATCTTCTCCATCTTTTTGCTTCTGGATTTTCAATTATGGTGCTCGAATTCAAGATTTCTGGTCACGTTCTTCAACTTTTGCATATGGAGGAAGACTTTGGTGTGCAGCTAAAAAGTTATTGATTTGAGTTGGCTTGTTGAGGGTGAACATTTCTGATTTGCTTCGGAAAAGGAGACCTAGTTGCCATCTTCTCCTATTTGGTGTATCATGTGTGAAAGGAAAGGAGATGATGGAGATCATTTGTTGTCCACTGTCTAGGAGCTTTAAATTTGTGATTCTTATTATTTGGACAGGCTGTAATGAGTTGGGTAAATTTTAGAAGGGTTCCAATCACAATTAGTAAAAGTCTGGATGCTTTTGGTAGAGGTAATAAGGCTAGACTGCTGAGGGGCTGCTGCAGGATGGCTATTTTGTAGGGTTTACGGGTGGAGAGGAACATGAGGATTTTTGACATTTTAAGGGGGGTGGGGTAGAAGAGCCTTCACAATGGGTGAGGTTTTTGTTGTCTCTTTGCACTGGTGTCATCAAAGTTCTGGAGGATTAACATGTTCTTCTCTTTTGCTCAATTGGAAAGTTGCTATGAGATAACTTGGTTGTTGTACCTTTTGATTTTTTTTCTTCCCTTTTCTTATCCGGTTCAGTACCAAACACAGTATAAATAATACGATCATTAGTCCGATACTGCACCAAACGCCCGACTAATTTAGTCAGTACTATCCGGTGGCTATTTATCCTATCCGACAGAAATAATCAGTACAGTCTGTGCTGCCAAACGAGGCCTAAGTGACTTCAAACCTCTGGGTTTATGTTTATAATGGGGAACACACTTCAAACCTCTGGGTTTATGTTTATAACGAGGAACACACCCTTTTTTTTTTCCGTTTGCGTATTTCTGTTTAATCTTCTATGTTGTTTCCGTTTGATTTATTTAATTCGTATGACCCGAAATTAAAAATAAGAAGAAGAAGAAGAAGGTGGTTTTGTAAGAAAGAAAAATATGTAGAAAAATCAACTTCTCCAAGGCATTTTGTTTTTTTTTTTTTTTTTTTTTTAAGAAAGTAGGAAGGACATACCGGAAAAGTGAAACCTGTACAAGTGTATTGGGCCACCACATATAAGCAGGCTCCACAACATACTTCCTTAAAAGCCCAGCCCAGCCCAGCCGTATCCCAATACCTGCAGTGCACACCATTGTTGTCACACTTACCAATTAAAATAGGGTTTTTTTTTTTTTTTTTTTTTGTAGTAGACGTCAAGAAAATAGTTTTGACTTTCAAAAAATGTAGACTAAAAACTCAAATGTAAAGGCCAAATTTTAAAAATTCAAGAAAATAGTTTTCAACCAAGATCTTAGTTTTCAGATTTCAAATATGTGAAAATAAAAACTGAAAACGAAATGTTTATTGCAAATGACACTTTATTTCAATGACGGAAACAATCATGTTTATGTATCTTGGTGCGGATTCGATCCCCACAAATTCCCCTCACCTTTAGGAACTAACAATTTAACTCACTAGCACTATTGCTAATAAGAAAAATGATAGTCAATATCCGGCAAGCAATAAACAAGAAACAAAAACAAAACCTAAATATCCGGCAAGCAAGCCAACTAGCAGTTAATAAGACAGATTAGCACATTTAACCATCTCATTCTTTATTGGCCAACCACGTTCGAAACCCACTTTTCATGGGACTGAACTTAAATAACTTGTGCTCCCAAAAAGTTAAATTAAAAAAAAATTAAAAATTATACCTGGGTTGTGATGATAAGCAGCCAACCAGCCAGAAGAGAGATTTTCCAGTGATAAAACGCTTTGATTATGTTAACAATCCCAACAGCATAAGCTGAGCCAGCTCCAAAAGCACTTCCGGCATTAGCAAATATGGTAATCAGCACGTGCTCTTTTACGTTAAAAGGACCCGGATTCAACGAAAACGTCCGGGACCCGAATCCGGGTACGTGGAACGTTTTCGTTGGGAGGACTTCGGCCATGAAATAAGTTAACCAATAGGGAGTGTTGATACTTGGACAGTGATTTGGGTGATGATGAGAGGCTCGGTTCTGTAGGAGAAGAATTGGTTGAGAAATGAGAGCATGAGACAAGGCCCAAGAACCACATCCGGAATGTCCATACGGGCAAGGTCGGGTCATCGGTGTTGGTCACCGTAAGACGGACTTGTTCTATCGGAGAAACATCGTCCTTTTCGGTGTCCGGCTCGAGGGAGTGAGTTGGCTTGGGATAGGGTTGCTCTATTTCTAGAGTGCTCATTGAGGATGGGTTGAGAAGTTGAGAGAAATAAAGGAAGACTAAGAGTGTTGAGGTTGGTTTGTTGTTTGGTTTTAGTATAATTTGTAGGAAGGGTGGGGTAGCTTTATTAGTGTTTGTACATTAATTTTAGGTCAATGATTTTTGTGTCTTTTTTTAAGATAATGATTTTGAGTCAATGATGATGGGACTTTTTTTTTTTTTAACAACTGGCATTATCTACACTAAAGAGTGGAGAGCGGGTTAAGCCTCATAATAGGCTTAGCAATAATATGATTCAAATTTGTCTTAGCGAAAATCGAACCTAAGAGCTCTCACTTGCAAATGATACATAATATCATTATACCGCAGTAATCGAATCTAAGACTTCATTATATTTACATTGCATATTTTTGCATATCTCCTTTGCACACTCGATGTGGCGGTGAAAAAAGTTTGAACAGTAACATTTATACATGCCTTGGGGGATCAACTTCAACATGCTTTGTTCGATCATGGTATACCAAATTATATGCAATGTTATGAACAACTTTATTATCACAAAATAATTTCACAGGATGGTCATGCTTTATATCAAAATAGATTAACAGAAGCTTAAGCCACAAAATCTCTTTTACTCTTGCTCCCTCTTTCCGGAGAACCCACCCACGGATTCCATCCCTAATCTGTGACATTATTCTTATGAAAAATCATCAATAGATTCTACCAAGAAGTTAATCTGACGGAAGTTTGATTGAGCTGTGGATATTGAATGGAGAAGATGACTATTTCAATATTGGGCCAAGAGAGAGAGAGGGAGGATGCTAGGGAAATGCACTTATGTTATGAGTAATGCTAGGGAAATCAAAATTTTAAACTAAATTTTGTAAACACGTGGTTGTTGATGATTTGATTGTTACTTAAGTGTGTTTATTTCATGTTGGTAACATATCATTTGATTTACAAATTTGATCTCCCTAATATTATTCCTTATATTATATATACAACAACTAAAAGTCTTCAAATTAACTTCAAATTTCAAAAGTGCTAGGTTTTGTTGGTAGACACCACACCAGATGAGCTCCAAGCTTTAATTAGATAGAGCCTACGAGAATTTTTATCATTATATTGAAGTGCGGTTTCGATACGAAACCTAGAAGAAATCCGTTGAACTAACTATATCTACCAAAACTAACCATATCTACCAAGCAATCGCGACAACTAAGTACAAATGGACTCTTAATAAACTTAAATAACCAAAACAACCTATTGAAAGAATCATTAAAAACAAATAATTCTAAATCACAAACTTAAACCATATGAATGTATGTGTATGGCATACTTAGCGGATGTCTTCGATTTTACTTGACACTTGATCAAAAGCACGTGAGACAAACTTATACTCTCATATTACATTAAAAATATATGCTAATCTAAAATTACAGATTATGTATTTGATTAGGAATTGCCAATTTCTTTTATACTTTATACAAAATGAATTTATAATGACATTTTTTGGAATGATACTTGTAAAGGTACATGGGCAGTGGAAGTTTTAACCATTGTTCGACAGTTTTTGCAGCTGTTCTCGACAAGCCTGAACATATCATAGTATTTGTCGACATATGTTGCCATAAACTTTTGGCAAATATCAATAGTAATTTGTATGTGCCCACCAAGTTCTAAATAAAATGGTCCAATAATATTATTTTTTTTGTCGGAATTATGATCCCGTGTGAAAATTATGGCTCTGCCACTCTAGAGGGGGACATTGCTCATAGCCAATGGATAAAAAAGCAACCCAAATAAAGAGAAACAAAAATTGACAAAGAAAAAAACGTTGGTAATTTAGTGAATCCCTCTTTTCACTCTTTCACCTCACAAAATCCAACAACAAATCCCTCTTTCCTTGTTTATCTCTTAAATCAAAAAAATATAAATGTAATCAATTATCCGAATAATTAAATACTACTTGAACAACATAAATAGAATAGTAATAAGTGATTTGATCAAATATATTATACTTTATTTTTTGAAAAATCAATATATTATAGCTGAAATGGTAGATAAAATAAAAAAAATTGAGCCACTATAAAATCAATTAACAATATAAAAAATATTAAATTATTTATAACAACATGCAAAATCTCGTTCGACGTGAAATTTATTCTCTACACAACAAAGCAAAAGTACAATATTTGTACCAGTATTTTAAACTTGGCTTGTTTCTTCTTTTGTTTTGTTTAATGTATAGATAGATACCTATTCCGCTTTTGAAGGTAATTTTCTTTCTTGTTTTCAACGCCGCTTTGTCTCCCAAACCATCCCATCATCTCTCGAGTTTGACCAAAACAAAAAGGGTACATAAACATGCAGCTGATACGTCAGAATCTTCGTTTGGAATTGTTCAACAGCGTGCGGCTGCTCTGAAACTTTCTGGGTTTTCTGTATTCCGCCGCTTTTTGATGGATTCTGCTGCCTCTCATTTGGTGCGGTGCTGGATTTCTAGCTTCCCAATGAGGTAAAAAGATTATCCATTTCCCCAATTTTCCATCTGGGTTTTTTCTGTATATTGTTGGGGATGATTTGAATATAGTTTTCATGTGTGTTTTCAGGAATTGATGATTTGGGATTATTTGAAATACACGGGCTGTTCAAGTTGATAAGTAATATTGATTTCTGTTTCCATTGGATCTAAAGAGCCGTACCTTTCCTGTATATATTTGACTTCCACCATCTTTGGCGTTTGTAATATATTTGGACCAAAAGTTATTGATTTGACAACATACAGATTTGCAGTTGGGAGGCAGCCTGCAGTTTTTTTGTTGGACCCGAAAAATGATTGGTTAGAGGTTTTATATGATTGGTGGGAAGGTGGATTCAGGATTTTAATGCTTATATTTGACTTTGATATAATTGCAGACTTGTATTGGTAGTTTTAGATTGATCATATTATAAAAGCTATACGACTATGGAGCTACCTGATGAGGAAGCCGTCACAAACGGAGAGGCGGAGGAAATGGACAAAGGGCCCTCTGCGGAGGCTCCTCTTCAGGAGCCCCATTCCTACCGGAGTCATTTTGGGGGGATGGTGAGGAAGAAAGCTTATATCTTTGATGGTCTTGGAAATTTTTACAACAAGGAATGGGATCTTACAGAAGGTAGAGGCAATGAGTTCTGTTGGTACCATGTTGAACTTCCAAAAGGACATCAGAAGCTTTCTCAGTCTGCACAATACCTCATTGGTGTTCTTTGCCCGCCTTTGAAACTCCAGGATATTCTCTCTCTTGTCAGCAATGGACCATTTTGTGGGTATGTTGATGGGGCTCTGGTCTTCAGAGTCAACTCTCCTGGCCCTCCCTCCAGTGATTTCACATTTAGAATTGCTGCTAGAATTACTAAGAATTCAGTGATCACTGTGTCTTTGGGCCGGGTTCCCAGATTGGGTTTCTCACCGGTGGGTCAATCTCTTCTCTCAGAGATTCCTAGTGTGGAGAGTCCCTCATATCATAGAGGTGAGCAGAGGGAAAAGAGCGGGATTGTCATAGGGGAGCATGTTCTTGAGTTCTTATTGACAATGAATCACTCTGAGGAAGCCGATAATCCCGTGCCAAAATCTGTCTCAAATCTTGTAGTTCATATTGTTGACACGCATGTGGACCACCTCCAAGATGTTGTGACTAAACTTGAGATAGAGTTGGATTCTGTTGAGCTTCAGATGGATAAAGGTGAGTTTCATCTACTACGTTTAAGCTACCTTCCGTCTATTAATTGTTCATCCCAGCATACAATGTTTTTTTCTAACAAATTTCTAGTCAATTTCTTATATCTCATCCAGTGTGCAGAAAATGTTTTAAAACTTATGAGTTTCGATTTCATTTCTCACGTTTCTAACCGATAGTGCCGTTCTATATCATAAGCAATTCTAAGTTCAGTTGATTTCGTATACGTTCAGTAGCAGGTGGGACGTACTTCATTGTCCTTTTAGTTATCTGACATGAAATTCTTGAAGACATATTTTCCTTAGACATCATTTTAAACTGCTAATGTTTTGGTAATTGTATTATCTCCCATGTGTAATTAGGACTTTGACGGTGTATATGGAGTTGGTCAAATTCCATATACACCGACTAACAATCCTATCCTTTGTTTTTTGATCTGTTAATGTAGTTGCTTAAAGATAATAATTTTGTGGTCAGTTTTGGTGGTTTTAAGTGAAGTATTTTATATTCTTTCTGTTTTCCTTGCTTAACCATTTCCTCAATTGAGAGATTTGGTAAATTACCATATCAAAAGCGATTGGTGTATACTTTGATAATATGCATCTGGCACAATATACATATGCATGTCCTTCAAATAATGTACATAGTTAGCTCAATACTGAGGTCTTCTATGTATATTTAGAACTTTCTGTGATCGAATAATATGCATCCGTGTTCTGATTTGTAACAGGTGGGCTTGCTTTAAAGAAACAAATGCTGGATGACAGGAGATTTCCTAAAATGCATCTAGATCTGCAGCGGCTCCTACAGGTAGTTTATCAGTCCATCGTTTTCTATAATTTTTGGAACAAAGAGGAACCCAAGTAAAGCATTACTGCTTATTTTGAGAGGCTATGTCTCAACCTTTATGATAGCAAACAACCCAAACAAAGAAACTAGCCCACTGCAAAACTTCTTCCATTTGGATTTTTTATGCTCCTAATGTTTTGGGGCATCCCGACAATTATATACCTGCTAATCCGATGCCCACCCCGCATCATATTGTCCAGAATGGTATTTCCTACCATCCATGCCATTCTTCGTAGTATACCTGACAAATCGGAAGGTGTAGCCGCAATAGCACCTGTTTTATGTCTGCTGGCTTGACCTTTTTTAAAAAGTATGTATGTGCGTAGTTCAACTTTTTTTCCCTATTCACTGAGGAATATTTTGGTTGCTTTTGGCGGATTGCTTACTAGGGCGAGGATAATTGTATATTGCTCTTCCGTTCTTCCAATGGAGCCAATTCCATGAGTATAAAATACTCGATTGTGTGAACGGGGTAGAAATTGTTGCTCCTAACTGATTTAAATTCTCGTTTTAGGAATGACCATGTGGGATAAACCTTCTTGATTGTGCATTTAATATTAATGACCTCAGGTGATTGCTCATGGGGAGCAAGTTTTTCCTCGCGTCAGAGAAAGATGTTCCTCTAAGCAATGGTTTTTGAGTGAAGATATTACCTCTCTTGAAGAGCTGATCGGACGGTTGAGGAGGCTAAAGGAGAATGTAGGCTTTATAGCAAATCGTGTCACGGCGATACAGGCTGGTCTAGACAGTTGGCAAGCTGAGCAGATAAACAGGAAACTGTATTATCTCTCATTCCTATCTATAATATTCCTTCCTTTATCCATCGTGACCGGAGGTACAGTTGTTTGTTGGCATAAATTTTCATTTGCAGGTTTTTATGGGGCATTCTTATATGTTCCATAGTGAGCAAGAAGCTTTTGACGACAAACCACTTGTATCTCTTGCAGTGTTTGGCATGAATGTGGGGGGAGTTCCATGGACGGAACAAAAGGACCCGACGGTGAAAGATGGTTTCCGTAATGTCATGTTACTCTGTGTAGCTATGCTTCTTCTGGCACTTCTCTGCTTCAGCTTTCCTGTTTTTTATACCCGAATAGCTGCTTGGCACAGGAGAAGAGTCATGAAGAGGAGCTGGTCCCTCAACAGGAAGTCATACCTAAAGAGAACCCATGGAATTGAAGCTCAAGAAAGAAAGGGCTACCTCCGCATTTGAGGAAAGCATCTAGATTTGCAGTATGTCCTTTTATTTCTCCGTACTTGGTTTCGCATTCTTTCTTGTTTCGTTTTAACATTCATATCTTGTCATCATTGCCTTAATTCTGTTCTAGTAATCTTGTGTTGCTTTCTTAGTTCATGGGCAATAATATCATTTTACTTTGCCCTAGATCGAAGATTTCGGTTGAGCACTTGCTGTTATCTGGACAACCAAGAGGAAAAGTTGGAGATTTCTCGTTGGAGACGGCCTGTTCTTTTGATGGTTTTGTTTCTTTACTTGATTTATAGTTCCTCCATTTTTTCACCTTGGAGGTCAGCTTGTAAATGTACAGTCTCTTGTATAATATGTTTAATACTGCTGCAGATGGTGTTGTACAATGTCCACTCAAAAGATTAACGGCTTCATGATCATAAGCAAACATTCCTTTCAACTGTAGTAAGGATTTGGGACTCGGGGAATAAGCTGTTTCCAGTTTCATTTCGTTTACGAATTGCTCTTTTTCGACGAAAAAATGAAAGAAAGAATTTAGCAGTTTCAAATGATGAGAATGTTGGTGACTTAACTAGCTGTTATCAGTTTCATTTCGAATGATGCTTGCTGATATTTCAACAAAGTTTAGATGTTTTACATTTTTTTTCTTCGTGTTTGGAGTGTATGATAACCTTTTATCGAGTGTTAATAACAGTTGTCTCTAGGTTTTGCAAAAGAAATTTAATATGGACTTGTATTTTGTTAAAAAAAAAAAACTATATATATAGTAATTAACCATTGCCATTACCCACAATCCAATGCATACTTGAAGAACAAGATTTCTGAAATTGAGAATACCTTTCCAAGCAATAGAAGTTCTCATTTCTTGGGCGTCCATGTATCAGAATTCAACCTTATTACTTGGATTTGGCCCTTAAATTCCCCTTCTCTGACTTCATGAAGGTTAGCTCTCTGCAATTTGAACAAACGATATTATCTATATTAAAAGGGAAGATGAGTTTAGCCTTACAATGGGTTACTTAATAAAGGAAAACTAACGAAAAGTCATCTAAAACTCTAGTTTTAATCAAAGGGAATTGTTATTAATACTTCAAAAAATCTCATTCTACACTCCTCACAAGTGTATTTTTCTTTCTAATTATAGAAAGTTTAGAGTGCTAATAACAATTTCCTAATCAAAATGACAAAATAAAGGTTTAAGTGAATAGTATCAGGAGTGATTTTTCAAGGTAAAAATGTCATTTTCATTAAAAGTGAACATTACAAGTAGTGTTTCATTAAGATTTCCTAATAATAATGTGGTTCAAACTCGTATTTGGCGAGAATCAAACCTAAGACCTCTCATTGACAAGCTCTTTTTTTTTTTTAACAAATGATATTATCTACACTAAAAGGAAGATAATGGACTTAGCCTCATAATGACTAGCAATAATACGGTTCCAATTCGTTTTTGACGAGAATCGAACCTAAGACCTCTCACTCACAAGTGAAAAAAAATACCACTAGACCGTAGTACTAAGTGGCTCCACGCAAACAGGCATAAATATCGTAATGGGACGCAAATTGTCTTAATGAAAGGAATCAAGTTCTTGTCTCAACTGTATTTCAAAATTTCCATTTATCATGTTCATTTAACATTGGTTGATCATATCATGTGCATGCATTAAATTGTATATTTACTTGCATGATTTATGAGATTTATTTAATAATTGAACTCTAATTTTCAAACAACTTACACAAAATTTATTTAATTAGATTCGAACTTAGAAGCTATAAGTGGAACACGTTGCCTTAAACCAAGTTGAATGAACTAAGGGCTGGTTTGGTATTGATGTGCTTTGAAAAAAAGCTGTTGTGAGAATAAGCGGCTGTGCTGTGAGAATAAGCGGCTAAGAAATAAATCAGCAGAGTGTTTGGTAAACTTTTTTGTAAAAGTGCTTTTGGAAAAAAAAAAACAGTCTAATAGTGGGTTTTTTCATTAAAGAAGCACGGTAGCTCCGTGTGCTTTGAAAAAAAGCCAGTTTTCCAAAGCTGCAAATAGCAGCTTCAGCTTTTTCCTTTGATTTCAGCTTATTCTCACAGCAGCTTCCAAAATAAGCCCTTTTTTTTCAGTTTACCAAACACCTAAAACCCTCACAGCTTTTTTTCATGGGTGCTTTTTTAAGCACCTCACTCCCAAACTAGGTCTAAATCTAAACACATCTAGTTGGACAGTTCGGGGTGAAGCTCAAGAAAGCTTCTTCATCCCATTCCCACTAAAGTAGGCAGGCACATGACCAAGGGAAAAGTCAGATCAGACCTCCTCCTTTGGCCACGTAGCAAACAGCTTACCCGACGTCGTCTCGCCGATACAAACCACAAATGACAAAAGCCCTCACGGCGCCGTTTCGTGTAAGCAGATAGATCCAGAACCTTCCATACACATCCTCCGCTCATTTTTCCGCCTCATAAAGCAACACTTTCTCCCCAACAAAAACCCTAAACCCTAACTCAAAACCCTCTATCGTCTTTTCTCGACCTCCTCGTCTCTCTCTCTCACTTTGCTCTAGTCAGCCATGGCCACCGCCGCCTTGCTCCGCTCGCTACGACGCCGTGATGTCGCATCGGCTCCTCTCTGCGCCTACCGATCCGTACGTCTCTTTACTTTTTCTGAGATTCGGTTTTAAGTTCCCAACCTGTCACTCTCGCCACTCAATCATATCTCTGTTTCATCTGTTTTTTGGCTGAAAGTTATGAGATTTTCAGCTTGTTGTAGAATTTCTTAATTTTATTGAGTATTTGTTTGGTATGATCCGATAGAATTGAACAAGTAAAAGATTTATAATTCAATATTTGAATTTTTTGGGGCTTCTGTGTTATTTTGTCGGTTCGATTGAGTAATGATAGATACCTTTTCTTGATCTGTTATTTACGGCGGCGGCGTATTGTTGTTTTTGTTGTCAATTCAGATTACAAGCTTTATGTTTTTTTCTTTTATCTTGCATATATCACTGCAATTCCGTTGTTGCAGTTTGCTTTTTTGTTCTGATTAATTGGAGCTAATTGATGAAATGGGTTGGAGTTGGACGCTTGGGTATAAATATAGATGAATTGAGGCTTGGTATAATAGCTCGATATGAATCGTGGTGATTACTTACGTGATTTATGTTTTTGCAGTTGAACAGTGTGTCTAAGTCGTCGCATCTAGCTCAAAAATGGGCAAGCTTGGCAAGACCTTTCAGGTATTTTGGGCATTCCCTCGTACATTACGTTACTATGTCATTCATTTTGTATTTTGGATTTTGTTTCTAATTGTATCCTGTAATGTGAATAGTTCCAAACCTGCTGGAAATGATGTTATTGGCATTGACTTGGGTACAACCAACTCATGTGTGGCGGTGATGGAAGGAAAGGTAAGGGCCGTTTACAAGTTCTTGTTGATGTTCTGACTCAAATTATTGTTTAAGCTTTATGCGCATGTGGTTTATGTCTCATTAAGTGTGAAATTGTTATAGAACCCCAAAGTGATTGAGAATTCCGAAGGAGCTCGAACCACACCATCAGTAGTTGCTTTCAACCAGAAAGGAGAACTATTGGTTGGTACTCCAGCAAAGCGTCAAGCTGTTACCAACCCCACAAACACTGTTTTTGGAACCAAGCGTCTGATTGGTAGACGCTTTGATGATCCCCAAACGCAAAAAGAAATGAAGATGGTTCCATACAAGATTGTAAAGGCTCCAAATGGAGATGCTTGGGTTGAAGTCAACGGACAGCAGTACTCCCCAAGCCAAATTGGAGCCTTTGTTCTAACAAAGATGAAAGAGACTGCGGAGGCTTACCTTGGAAAGAGTGTCTCAAAAGCTGTGATTACAGTTCCAGCTTATTTCAATGATGCACAGAGACAAGCAACCAAGGATGCTGGCAGAATTGCAGGTCTAGATGTTCAGAGAATCATCAATGAGCCAACAGCTGCTGCACTTTCTTATGGTATGAACAACAAGGAAGGGCTAATAGCCGTGTTTGATCTTGGTGGTGGAACGTTTGATGTATCCATTCTCGAGATATCCAATGGCGTTTTTGAGGTTTGCTACTTTCCTAGTAAGCTAAATCTTTTAATTTTCCTTCATTTTGGACAATATTGTCATCAACTTTTTCTTATCTAGGTGAAAGCAACAAACGGCGACACATTCTTGGGAGGAGAGGACTTTGACAATGCTTTGTTGGACTTCTTGGTGAGTGAATTCAAGAGGACGGAGGGTATTGATTTGGCAAAGGATAGGCTCGCCTTGCAGAGGCTTAGGGAGGCAGCTGAGAAGGCTAAGATTGAACTTTCATCAACATCTCAAACCGAGATAAACCTTCCCTTCATCACAGCTGATTCTTCAGGTGCTAAACATCTGAACATCACATTAACTAGATCCAAATTTGAAAGTCTGGTGAATCACTTGATTGAGAGGACAAAGGCCCCGTGTAAGAACTGTTTGAAGGATGCTAATACATCCATTAAGGATGTGGATGAGGTTCTTCTTGTTGGAGGGATGACACGTGTTCCCAAAGTGCAAGAGGTCGTTACAGAAATATTTGGAAAGAGCCCAAGCAAAGGAGTGAATCCTGATGAGTCTGTTGCTATGGGAGCTGCCATCCAAGGAGGTATCCTTCGTGGGGATGTGAAGGAGTTGCTTCTTTTGGATGTTACTCCTCTGTCACTAGGTATTGAAACATTAGGTGGAATCTTCACCAGGCTGATTAGTCGCAACACGACAATTCCGACCAAGAAGAGTCAGGTCAGTCATTAAAGCCAAACATATCTCAGATTACATTGACTAGGTGTGTTGTGTCAAAGGGCAATTTTTGAGGGAAGCATTTTGTTTGTTTTTTATCTTCTAGCTAGAGTTAATTACATCTTTTCTAATTAGAATTAATATGACTGGATCGTTATGCGTTTTAACCTTGCCTCTGTTAGCCTTAGAGTTTGATCTGACTAAACATTTTGCCAAAGTATCAGATTCTTTTCTTTTGTTGTGGATCTTGTGTTCCTAATTTTGATAAGTATCATTGCAGGTGTTTTCGACTGCAGCTGACAACCAAACCCAAGTGGGTATCAAGGTGCTACAAGGAGAGCGTGAGATGGCTTCTGACAACAAGATGTTGGGAGAGTTTGAACTTGTAGGCATTCCTCCTGCACCAAGAGGCCTGCCTCAGATCGAAGTCACCTTTGATATTGATGCCAATGGTATTGTCACTGTTTCTGCCAAGGACAAGGCC
Source organism: Malus domestica (assembly GCF_042453785.1). Lineage (NCBI taxonomy): Eukaryota > Viridiplantae > Streptophyta > Magnoliopsida > Rosales > Rosaceae > Malus > Malus domestica. The sequence goes on from NC_091670.1 coordinate 7,448,441, forward strand.
ACCAACAAAGAACAGCAGATTACTATCCGCTCATCTGGAGGTCTAACTGACGAGGAGATAGAAAAGATGGTCAGGGAAGCAGAGCTGCATGCTCAGAGAGATCAGGAGAGGAAAGCATTGATTGACCTCAGAAATAGTGCGGATACAACGATCTACAGTATTGAGAAGAGCTTGAACGAGTATCGTGACAAGGTTCCAAGTGAAGTTGCCAAAGAAATTGAGGATGCGGTAGCAGATTTGAGGAAGGCAATAGGAGAGGACAATGCCGACGAAATCAAGGCCAAGCTTGATGCCGCAAACAAAGCTGTTTCTAAGATTGGGGAACACATGTCAAAGGGTTCTGGTGGCGACTCATCTTCCGGTGGATCACAGGGTGGAGGAGACCAAGCTCCCGAAGCAGATTACGAAGAAGTGAAGAAGTGAGGTGGCTGAAGCTGGTAACTCGGCATTTTTACTCACAAGTGATTTCTGATTCACCCCTGAATTTTTATGTGCTCGTAAAACCTCATTTATGTCGGCTTTTGTATCTAAGTGTTGGGAGTTTTAAAATGTATTAGGATAGCCATAATCTATTTTGCCTACTTCCTGTCTTTTCCAGCAAGTACATTATTAATTGAGAGGATTTTTCTTCTGCGGTGTTTAGTTATGCCTGTTTTTGACCAGGCTTATTACTGTTAAATCAAATTTTGAATAAAGAAATAGGTTCAGATTGCTCGCTCAATCTGTTTAAATGTGCATTGTGTTTTGCTTCAGTTCAGATGCCGTTCTGAAAAAAAAATCTTGAGGATCAAAGTCACTTTTGCTTGCTTCAAAGGAAATTGTCATAAAAGATCCAAAAGAGCCTGTTGTGCTATCCTTAAATTTTTGACCGTGGATAGGATGATTGTGTTTGTAGTAGAGGGATGGCGTTAGTGGGTTGAAAAATTAGTTGTTAGGAGAGTTGGTTGGGGGGATTAATCACGCACTTTGTAATCAGTTGTCAGGGGAGGGGAGTCGGGGATGCGATAACACCACTGGGTTGGACAATTAGTTGTTAGGAGAAGAGCTCTGGTGAATATCATGTTACGATTTTGGCTCGTCATAGTTAGTTTCTTATTTTGTATAAGATTGTACTCCTAAATAAAACTAGGAAAGGAACAAAATTTCCTTACAATTAGATTGGGAATTCTAGAAGATATCTTGGAAAAGAAAAGAAAGTGTGCTTTCCTATTCCATTTAGAATAAAAAAACTTAATCAGAAAATAGGCATGTAAACCACACCTTATGCTTAATCAGAGAATAGGATAGTCGTTGGAAAGCCATAAACAGCCGCTGGCAAGTGAGAAAAGCCAGAGACAGCCGCTGAAAAGAGAGGGATAACTACTAGAAAGAGAGGGATTAGTTTTAAGGTTTGCAAAAGTACTGTTACTCTATTATTAATTAAAGGATCCGTGGTTTCTCTTCCCATGGACGGTGAACAAAGTTTTGTTGAACCAATATAAATCTTGTGTATTTATAGTTTTCTCTATTTTGTTAAGTTTTAGTGTATTGTCGAATAGATCAAAAGCAAGATCCAGAAAGTCAGAATTATAACTTATCAATCTCACACCAAGGTGTATCGGCTTATTGTTTTTTGCACTATGGTAAAGGGTCATTTGCATAGGATGTGTTTTTTGAATGTCAATAATAGCTCGTATTTTAGAGGACACTAGTTTTCGTTCACACTAACGATCCTAACTCAATTTTTGAGATGTGTTATTGGTGTCACCTACCTATGTTCTACCGCCGTGATTAATTTCTAAAAGTTTAAGAAATAATAAAGGGAGCCTAGATTTGCTTGGACGCTCGCCTAACTTGCCTAGACTCACTTGAGATAAAATATCTTAAAGGCAAGTTTAATCAGCAATTCATGTAGAGAGACAAAATTGAAGCAACATGATTAGCAGGATGTGCTAGCTACTGGACCATTTTCATGTTAGTACAATTTGAAACATATGCAACAAAGAAATGGTGTCCAATGGAAAGAGATCCTCTTTGGATCTCTTCCACCAAGGCCACCGAATCAAGTGATCTGGACCTTTGAAATTTCATCTAACGGTAAAAAATTATTATAGTTTTTAAGGAATCAAAACAGGTGGGCCATTGGATGAAATTTCAAAAGCTCGCATCATTTGATCTGGTGGCCTTGGTGGAAACAATTCGGAGAGGATCTCTTTCCGTATACAATGACTACATTACCTTGAAGAAAACCCTTTGTTTTGACATGTGTTTTTTATTTTTTTAATAATTAATTGACTTAATTATTTGGGTGTAAAAAGAAGTTTAGATAGGCTGAGTTGGATTTTTCATAATGATAGATAAATCAAATAATTAAAAATAGATAAATCAAGTAATAGATAAAGTCAACGGTACGACAAACAACACTACCTACATGCAAATTAGCTTTCGAGGTTGAGAAGTCTCAATTTCACTACAGTATCTGCGAATGAATGCTGGGCTAGGCCACCTCGAATTGTAGAACTCAAAGTAATCATAGCACTGATTCCCTTACCTACATAGCCATTCTTGGAGATATGGGCATTGCATGGTCGCTTAGAGCCAGTGAAAATGTAGCTACTAAAATGTTAGTCTAGTTGGTTCTTTGCGCTCAATTTTCGTGTGGCAGCTATATTTTGATTCATCCTCTTTTTCCAGGGGTTTCATAATTGAACATTGAACTCATTTCATATGATGAGAGTTGTTGGAGTGTTGGGCACTGCTCTGTTATGCACTATTCATGGTGTTACTGTAGAAGATACTTTATTTGAAGATGGTGATGGTGCAAATACATTACATGCCTTAACCCAACTCAAGCTCACTTTTAACTTGTAAAGCCGGCATCTGTTATGGTTGGTGTGGATGCAAATTTCTTCCTCCTTGATATTGGACAATTTTGCACCTACAAAACAATTAACACCTTAGGTTAAGGCCAAGAGCCTCACGCGTCCACGATGAATAGAGGGGCTTTGGCCGAAGAACCTCCAATGCCAAAGTTAGAATTTAGAGAGAAAGAGTGTTTAAAGAATTTTGAGATTTTTGCCAAAGTGTTGGAATGAGTTTTTGGTGAAAATAGGAGCCTATTTATAGGGCTAGGCTTGGCTATTTTTTTCCAAGGAATGGCCGGCCTTGAAGGAATTTTTGTGGTTGAGATTTTGGTTTAATTAGCCAATTTATTGGCTAATTAAACCTTAAAGAATAAATTGGTGGTTACATATTTATTTAGAATAAATTGATAATTAGGTTATGAAAAGGTTATAAAGAATAACTAAATAATTAGCTAAAAAGGGGAGAAAAGGGTAAGGAAAGGTAGGTAATAGGATGGATCCCTTTTTAGATGGGGATGGTCGGCCATTGATGTGGTTTTGGGTGGTTTATTTGATATAATGGGTGATTAAATTGGTGATTAATGGATTAATTAGGAATTAATCTCTATTTATATGAAATAATTTGTAGATTATGAAGTAATTACCTAAGATGAGGATGGATGAGATAACTATGAATTTGTTACCTTCATTTGGGCACTTTTGACTTGGTTTAGGGATGATTGCTCTCTGCTCGCGCGTAAGAATCCCAGTATGCCTCAAGGGTATTTTTGTCCTCTTTTACCCAAGAATCCACGTGTTGCCTTGTGATTATTTTTGGCTCCACAGTTGGATCCTAAGTTGCCACTTTATAGAAGGACTTTCTTCTGTAATAGGAGGAGGCCACCCTTTTTTCCATTTTTAGATCAAAATATGCTCGGTTCACTAGCATTACAATTTATACAATACATACCACCAAAAGTTAGTCTAGAAGACAGTTCCCCCTCCCTCTTATCTTAAAAAAAGGATTGGATTGCACATGTGGCATGATGCCAATGTAATGGGGCTTCCAGGAGAGCTCATATTCCATAATATGCACACATTCATGCTTGAGTTCCCATATTCGTGATCCCTTCCTGATAGGTTCTCTCATTCTTGCAGTTGTTAAAGTTAAGGCCCTTCCACTATTAAACCGAGTCATGTAGTTCTCTTTTACAGAAAAGCCATCGTATACACACAGAACACTAACCTTATCTCAAAGAAAAAAGGGCTTTCCTTTATCAATCCCTTCTCCTAAGTGTTCATCTTCACTGATGATTGCTTATGGTGGCACTCATCGTGAACATGAACTATTGTCTGTTCTAATATCTTCGACTCGTCGAGGTAGAGCACGCCCCTAATAATTGCATTGGTGTGCTTGCGCTGTGAGGCTCTCAGCCATATGAATAGTTCAATGTGCTCATCAGTGCCTGACCATGCCTTTTTATCTTTTTCTCTCTATCGTCTGTTCCTATCCTAGTAGCTAGTTTTGAGTTCTCTTCCTCTTCTTGCCGTGGTGAAATCCAGTTGGGGCAACTGGGCCAGATGACATTGATAGCTGAGTTTCCATTATAGGATACAAGACTTGAAATGTGGGTCATGGGTAGACGTCCTCCATTAGTTACAGACATTCATCAAATGAGTGATGACACTGGCGAGCAAAATGTAAAATTCGAATTTAAATACATATGAAAACACACTATTTTAAGAAAACATCTAACCTTTAAAGGAAAACTTTTAACATTTTCTTCAGGATATTGTTCTTCAAACAACTCTAAAATACATGTAGGGTGATTTGAACTCGAACTCAAATTTGGGTCATAAAGAGAATACTTCCGCTATAGCTAATGTGGGTATACCCATGTTTGATACATAAGATTGACTTGAGTTGAACTGATTATATGGGTCGTCTTGAATTAGTTTGACTTAGGGTGAATTGTTTCTATTTAGGCCGTCATTTTCAAGGTTCTAAAAGGTGTGAGACGCTAGTCGGCGGCAACAGGCGGGTAGCGGTCTTGTATAGGCGTCGAGGCGAGGCCTATGCAGTTTTTTTTTTAATTTTAATTAAATTTATTATATAACATATAAATAAATGTCTACTCATACTTAGAAAATACATAATTGTATTGAGATATATAAATTATAAAATAGAATACATATAGATTAGAAAATATTAAAACATGTTGAAAACATTACGAATAAGCATATAATGAGTATTTATTTAAGTATTGAACAAATCTCTTCTAATTAATTGAAAACATAAAATACAAAAGAAAAGTTATATATTTTCTGTTTAAGTGAGAAACGCGATCTAGGCAGGTGCCTAGGCCGGTCTAGACATTCTTTCTTAATTTTCAAACATTTAAAGAAAAAAAAAAAGTTGAGATTCTACAATAAAATCAACTGACAATATGGGGAATAACCCAACTTATTTATAAGCCCATGCAAAGTCTCTCTTCCCATCAATGTGAGATTCTTCTCAATAACATTTAAAAATTAATCGAAATGGTAACCAGCCGCTTAGAGTTTGTGTGAGAATTTTTAGAATAGTGCTTATGTCAAAAGATCTAAAATAAGCCAACATAACACGTCAGCCGTCAAGATCCATCGTGTGGCTCTTCTTAAACACGCATTTAATCCCCCACAAAATGACCCCCGTACTAGAGTAGCAGCGCCTCTCCTGTCCAAACTAAACCCCTAAACCTAAACCCTTCTTTCTCTTCGGCTCTTCCCTTCTCAGCAGCCTCTTTCATTCATTCTCCCATCGCCTCCCAAATTACCACAACCCTAAGCTCCGATCGAATTTTGATTCAGATGGGCAGTAAAAAGAGAAGCTCCACTTCCATGGAAGCTGCGGCTGATGCCGTCTTTGACGATGGCGGCTTCAGTAATCTGAAGAAATCGAAGAAGGGCAAAACAAAGCAGGAGACAGCAGAAGCTTCTGCCCCTTCTTCTTCTGCCGCTACCACCGCCGTCAAACCCATGGAGAGACAAAAGAAAAGAAAATCTTTGGACAAAGTGAGGCGCCTCCACACTGAGGAGACCAAACCCAAAGAACCTAAAACAGTGGAGGTTCAATTGACAACTGAGGAGCTCGCTTCGTCTTCGACGAGCGGGATTCTTCCGGAGTTCCATGTGGGTGTGTTTAAGGACTTGGCTTCGGGTGATGGGTCTGTTAGAGAAGCTGCGGCGGAGGCTTTGGCTATGGAGTTGGTGGCGGTGCAGAGAGCTTATGATGGGCTTGAGAATAAGGAGTTGGTTGAAGGTGGAGTGAAGATGGAAGCCGAGAAGGATGATGGGTTGAATGGTTGTGCGCCTTCCTTGAGATATGCCGTGCGGAGACTCATTCGCGGTGTTTCTTCATCAAGAGAGGTTTTCATTTTCCCCCATTATTTTGTCTTATTTGTTATGTGATTGTTGCATGGTATTCGTGTTTTTGAATTTTTGTGTGTCATGATTATGGTTTTAAGTTTAGGCTATCCTGAATTGAATGCTCCTTGATTTAATGTTGTTGCTTTTAAGAGTGTAATGTGGGACATATTTGTATGCAATTCTTGCAGGAATCTAAGCTTTTGGAGCTTTGGTATACTTACATTAGTCATTGTTTGACCTTTGTTATAGGCTGTGGTTTATTATCTGATTTAATACTCTCTCGAATGTAAACTGTTTCTTTCTTTTGAAGCCGTCGTTCTTCAACTTAGATTTTGTGGTAAAAGGTTCATTATGTCTCACTACAAGCAACCAGAAGTATCTTTGTTTTTCTATCGTGAATCTCATCCAAGTTCATTCTTGAAAGCTTGCACTTGCATACAAGAGGCTTGGTTTTGGGGTACATAAAGGATGTTTTGTAATTCATTTCTGGACCTGTACAATGTGCAATAAAGTTTTGGAGAAGCATATGTTAATATGTTGAGTTCAATTTTGTGGGTTGTAGTGCTTTTTTGTTAAAATCTATACAGAGTAATTTGCTTTTCAATCTGTCAGTTGTGCAGATTATTATAATATAGTTATCAGTTTGACCTGTAACATGGTTAGAGACAATATTTGAGAGTTTGAAAATTTTGATTATGTCAGTTGTGGTATGGCAATTTCGAGTGTGCGCGACATCTTACTGAAATTCTACTTACATTAATTAATTTTGTTGAATATAATTCATCGAGAATTTGGCATGAGTTAGTGTGTTCTGATATTAACTTGAAAACCTTCGAATATCCTGTGCTTACACTAATGCATGTATTATGGGTTTATAAACAGTTTGATCTTGCTGAAATAAACTTGAGAAGCTAATGCAGTGCAACTTGTTTGGCTAACTTTTGTTATATGTACTGTATTTCTTTTCCAGTGTGCAAGACAAGGGTTTGCATTAGGTTTAACTATTTTAGTAAGTACAATCCCCAGCATCAAGGTGAAGTCATTGTTGAAACTCATTGTTGATTTCTTAGAGGTTTCTTCATCAATGAAGGGTCAGGTAGGCAAAACCTTTGCTTTATATTTCAAAGAATTCTTTGATTCCGTTTTTCTGTATTTTCCCTAGAAAGTTTAGTTAGTTGCTTCCTCGTTGCATTGCAGGAACAAAGGGATCATCTTTTGGGTCGCTTATTTGCCTATGGAGCTATTGCCCGATCAGGAAGACTAGCTGAGGAGTGGGTTTCTGATAGAAATACTCCTCTCATAAAGGAATTCACTAGTCTTCTCATTGCCCTTGCATCAAAAAAGCGATACTTGCAGGAGCCTGTTGTTTCGGTTATTGTAGACTTGATTGAGAAGGTAAAGTTTCCTGATAAACGAAATATTGGTTTGCAGGTGGAAAATATATAATCTTTATGCCTAGTCAGGTAACGATTATGATTTCAGCGATCTATGCCGCTAAATTCAGTTCCAATCAATATAAGGTTGCTACACGATTGTTCTGAAATTTACTAATTATTAAGTATTAACTCATTGAATAAGCCGCAATATATAAGACTGGCTGTATAAACTTAGCATGTTATGTCATTGGACTGTGTTAGTATTTGTCAGCTCCTATCCATGAATATAGTTGATCTGCAAATAACTTTTCATCAACTATTCGGATTTTATTTATCAGCACAGACTAGGTGGCGTTAAAATTTGCCAAAATTCTCGACCTTGTCTTAGCTTTCCAATTGTTTATGCCTCTGTATTACAGTAGGCTGGGTTTTTATTAAATTGTCTTATTCTAGATGTTAAATGTACGTTAAATTCAAATGGCCCTTGATTTGGTCATGAGTTGCAGAAGCTTTCCATGTCGATTAATTTCTCTAGGACTTGGGCATTTCGCCAAGTGCCATGTCGTTTATGGTACAGACCACTGTTCATAGATTGTTGTCCTGTTTTGTCATAGTCCATATCCAATTTATTTTAGAAGACAGAAAAAGCAAGTAAACTTGTGTCATTTTATTTCTTTTCATCATTGCTTTCATTTAGCAAGGTTAAAAGGTCGTACCCAGTGCACAAGGCTCCCGCTTTACGCAGGGTCTGGGAGAGGTGAATGTCGGCTAGCAAGGTTATCCTGATAAATTTATTTCACTCACATTGTAGACTTTATATGTTAGTTGCATTATTCAATAATGTATTCTACAGTGTTTCACTGAATATCCACAATAGATAGATTAACTGTGATTATGTGTTTCTAAATACAGCCTTCCTTTGTACAAATTTTGTAAGACAATTTTGTTCCTAATTTTGGTACTTGACGTATAAGAACTGGTTAACTTTGTACAAATCATGCATTGGCGTATAAGAACTGGTTAACTTTGTAGCTTTTAGACAACATCGGTAGGCTGCAGCGCTGGTTTCAACTGGTGTGGTTCTATGCTTTGAAGTCTACGTTTTACAGCTTGATTGCGGATCTCTTTTCTTTGCCCTCTAATAGGACTTTTATGCTTGTAGTTCTAGTCAAGCTCAAGTCGTTAAAAGATATAGAACTAGAAGGAAAAGAAAAGCATTTTTCATTCAAATATATTATAAGAGCAGTCTATAATAGTTAGTCCCATGGTTCCTTGGAAAGAATCCAGCCCGAAGTTGAAGGGGTGGGGATATAGTGAGAAAATATGTCTTTTTATGCAACACTTTGGTGAATGGTTCTCGTACTTGCAGTATGCCTTATTTTGAGGGGTTGTGTGTTTCCGCTTCTGGAATCTGTCTATGAGTAGAGATAGAGGGTTCTTGCTTCTGTTTCCACTGCTTTGTTTAGCTCCTTCTTTCTTTTTTTTTTAACCGGATTTTTTTGGATGTGAATACATAGGTCCTTGTCATCATCATGTCGTAATACATGTACTTCTGTGTATTCTTTGTTTGCAGTTGCACTTGGAGGCCTTGCTGAACCACATGCTAGAGGCCCCAGGACTTAATGAGTGGTTTGAAGGAGCTATTCAAGTTGGAAATCCTGATGCATTGCTTCTGGCTCTGAAAATCAGAGAAAAAACTCTTGTTGAAAGTTCAAGTTTTGGGAACCTTTTACCAGTCCCATTCAGCCCCAACAAACTGTTTTCTGCTGACCATCTGTCTTCTCTTGCTAACTGCTTGAAGGTAGTGTGTGTTTGTGTTTCTGTGCGCCAAGTGTGTGGGTTTGTGTTGCTTTGTTCCATTTGTCTATGGGTGTGCATATTTTTATGGGTGATGTACACTTCACTATGGTGGAAACTATAACTCTTCACAAAACCATTCCTGAACTTTTTTGTTTGTGTGGAATATGACAGGAATCCACCTTTTGTCAGCCTCGTGTTCACAATGTGTGGCCTGTTCTGGTAAACATGCTTTTACCTGATAGAGTTTTGCAGGCTGAAGATGCAATTTCTGTTTCAAATTCCTTGAAGAGGCCTAAAAAGAATCGCAAGTCTAGCTCTTCTGATGAAGAAATTGCAAAGAATTTCCAGTGCTTCTGCGAGGTGGTCATGGAGGGATCACTTCTACCATCATCTCATGACCGCAAACACTTGGCCTTTGATGTTCTGCTTCTTCTTCTACCAAAGTTGCCTGCATCTTTTATTCCGATTAGTCTGTCTTACAAAATTGTTCAGTGCATGATTGACATACTTTCTACAAAGGATTCTTGGCTCTATAAAGTTGTGCAACATTTTCTTAAAACATTAACTGATTGGATTGGGGATGATGATGTGAGAAGGGTTTCTGTCATTGTGGCTTTACAGAAACATAGCAATGGAAAATTTGATTGCATTACACGAACAAAGACAGTTAAGGATTTGATGTCAGATTTCAGAACAGAATCTGGTTGCATGCTGTTCATTCAGAACCTGTTGAACATGTTTCTGGATGAAAAACATGCTACCGAGGAACCTTCAGATCAGAGTCAAACGACAGATGACAATTCAGAGATAGGTTCTGTTGAAGACAAGGATTCCGTTGGAACCATGGGAAATTCTGATTTTTTGAAAACATGGATTGTGGAATCCCTCCCTAGTATATTGAAAAATTTGAAACTGGATCCTGAAGCAAAGTTTAGGGTCCAAAAAGGAATTTTGAAGTTTCTAGCAGTTCAGGGATTGTTCACCGCATCCCTTGGGTCTGAAGTAACATCCCTTGAATTACAAGAGACATTTAGGTGGCCAAAAGCTGCCACCTCAAGTGCCCTTTGCAGGATGTGTATCGAGCAGCTTCAGTTACTGTTCGCAAACTCTCAGAAAGGAGAGGGGCCACGTCCTTTGCCAAATTGCATAGAGCAAATTGACCTTGGCTCATACTTTATGCGCTTTCTTTGCACTTTGTGCAGTATTCCTTCCGTCTCTTATTTTCGGCCTCTGGAAATTGAGGAAGAAAACACTTTGAAAAAATTGCAAGCAATGGAAACTTCACTCGCAAAAGAGGTACTTTCTTTTACCGTTTTCAGTTCCACGTAATTATTGGTGAGGTACTTTCTCGAAAGAGGCTTCACTCCACGTAATTATGCATCTGATCAACTTAATTTACTTTTGATCTCAACGTGGGTTTCAAATTTTAGATTGTAATAAGTTGGATATGACCACAATATGTCATAAAACATGAAATCAGTGAGGTTTAAAATTAGGGGATGGTGTTTCTGATGCGTTATTTCCTAGTAAAGGCCATTTTTCTTGTTGTTTTCACCCAACTCAAGATAGGTTTGATTCTATTGATGCCTTATTCAGGGGTCTTATAAATGGTGTGGTCCTGCCTTCTAGGCCATCTTCAGTAGAACTACTTTGAACTCAAGTTTAAGATTTTCTCTTTTATTCTTTCAGTTTCTTGGTTGTACTGTCCTTTCCATGTTCTTTGGCATGACATGAAGCTTCTTGAATGCTTCAATTGCAGGAAAGGAATTGTGGGCTTAGTAGTGATGCAAATAGGTTGCATGCACTAAGATACTTGCTCATCCAGCTGCTTTTGCAAATGCTCCTTCGACCAAAGGAATACTTAGAAGCAGTCTCCGAGCTTATTATATGTTGTAAGAAAGCTTTTCCTGTTGCTGATCTTCTTGATTCCCCTGGAGAAGATGACTTGGATGATGATGGTGCACCTGCCGTGATGGATGTTCTTGTGGATACATCGCTTTCTTTGCTGCCACAGTCATCAGCTCCCATGCGAACAGCAATTGAGCAGGTGTGGTGAATGTTCTTGTGTATACTTGAATGATTGTACAGATATGCTATGTTGGAATGTTAGGAATTTGTTTGATATTACAATGTTTTGAATTTTATTTATGTAGTCGGACAATTTATATCTGAATGATAATCATATGCTTTCACTGATACTTTACTGGAATTATTCTTTCTAATTCTGTAATTTGATTAGTTGGGGTGTTGAATTATCTCTTCTGATGCTAGAGTAATATATTTCATGCTGGAGTTACATTATTACATACCAGATTGATGAACTAGAATACTGCAATGCATATATATTTAGAAATCTCCCTGTATCTGCATGTACATGTGCACGCGCGCGCACGTGTGGACGTTTAAAGCAAAACCTAAATGAAGTTAAAATTTATGTGACTAATTATCTGGAGTCCATGTCCTGTAGGTATTTAAATATTTCTGTGGTGATATCACGGATGATGGTCTGTTGCGGATGTTGAGGGTCATTAGGAAGAATTTGAAACCTGCTAGACATCAAGATGCTGATAGTGACGACATTTTTGACGATGAAGAAGATGATGAAGAATTTCTTAACATTGAAGAAGATGAGGGAATTGATAAAGCTGAGACAGGTGAAACCGGTGACAGTGATGAACAGCCAGATGACTCCGAGGCTGACTCTGAGGCTGTTGATGCATTTGAGGCAGTTGGCAAAGAAAGTCCTGAAGCTTCTGATGATTCTGATGGAGGAATGGATGATGATGCAATGTTTCGAATGGATACTTACCTTACCCAGATCTTCAAAGAGCGAAAGAATCTAGCTGGGGGTGACACTGCCCATCACCAACTCATGCTGTTTAAGCTTCGTGTTCTTTCATTGCTAGAAATTTACCTACATGAAAATCCAGGCAAGTGTGTTGTATTCAAATTAGTTGAGATACAAAATGGCGTACAACAAGTTTTGCAAGCACGAATTTAAAAATATATTTCTTCCATCTAAAAATATATCCCTTGGAACTTTTTGTCATTTTGTATTCTAACTTTTCCCTTTTGTATTTGTGGGCATGGTTGACTCAATTAAACAGGCAAGCCGCAGGTTTTGTTGGTGTACTCAAACTTAGCTCGGGCATTTATTGACCCACCCAGTGCAGAAAGTAGCGAACAGCTAGGACAGCGTGTATGGGGGATACTGCAAAAGAAAATATTTAAAGCAAAGGACTATCCGAAGGGTGAAGATGTGCAATTATCTACTTTAGAATCTTTGCTGCAAAAGAATTTGAAGTTGGCCTCAAAACCAATTAAGAGAAAGAAATCCGCAACCAACCTGTCCAAGAAGAAACAGTCAGCCTCGTGGAACCGACACAAAATGATTACTAGCCTTGCACAGAGCTCCACTTTCTGGATTCTGAAGATTGTTGAAGCAAGAAATTTTCCAGAGTCTGAGCTGCAGAGGGTTTTTGATATTTTCCAGGGAGTTCTAGTAGAGTATTTCAATAGTAAAAAGTCTCAAATCAAATCTGGATTTTTGAAAGAAATATTTAGAAGAAGGCCATGGGTAGGGCACCATCTCTTTGGCTTCCTTTTGGAGAAATGTGGCACTTCAAAGTCAGATTTTCGGCGAGTAGAAGCACTTGATTTGGTGAGTGAAATATTGAAGTCCCTGGGCTCTACTGATGGAAGTAGCCAGGAAGCGCTGAAGAATATTATGAAAAGCCATCTGGAGAAACTCTGTCGTCTGATAGAACAATTGCTGACAAACAAATCAGAAAAACAGTCGAGGCAGGCTGAAGCACGGAAGTTTTGTAGCAGGATTCTTCAGATGATAACAACCCTTAAGCTGACCAAGTCTTTCCTCAAAAATTTATCCCCAGATGCTCATGCCAAGTGTGAATCGCAACTCGGTGCCCAATTTACTAAAATGAAGACAGTAGCACATGAGTGAAACTTGTTGAGCTCATGAATGAATTATTTTTCGTATTTATGTTAAGGGAAGCTTCTTTCAGTCCCCAAACAACAATACTCGGAAGCAGTTTGTGGTAATTTCAATCACTATTTTTGACTTTTGGCACAAGGTTGAGCTGATGCTCTTGGACATCACTTTCTTGAGGTAGGTACGTATTATAACTTGAAAGAACTTTCAGTTGTTCAAACATTTTTTAAGTTTTAGTGTGATTTCGTTTAGTAGTTGTTTTACTTTTTTTCACGAATAGTTTTTTCGGACGGGAAGAGTTTAGGCGATAGCAGAGAATTATGTACTTCGAATACTCAGATTTCACTTATTTTTATACCGTAGAACCTTGCGGTACTTGAATTCCCCAACTTCTCTTGTACTGTAGTAGTTCATAAGTACATTTTTTTCAAGTGTATGCTGCATGAAGTGCTGAGCTGATGGGTCTATTTTATGCACGTCACGTTTTGAGTGATGACGTTTTCTGTTTTGGGGGCTGCATTTTGGATTTGAAGACTATGAAATAAACAGATTGGGACCATTTGAAAAGCGAACAGGATTTTGACATTTCGTAAAGTTTAGAATTCATTTTCCTCTGTTCCATACAACACCAGATGGAGACGCTTTTCCCAAGTCCAAAAAATGACCTGAAATTGAGGTCAACAACAGCATAAAACTGAATCAACAAGACTTGGTGGAACCACTGTTCTGAGTTTCTCATGTCTTAGGAATCTTATCATCCCGACAATTTCATCTGCCTTGGTTTGGTAAGTCCATATCGAGATATGCTAGGATCAGTTGCCCTGGCGCCCTGGCGCTCGAGGTTAACTACCAAGTGACACGTGGATGTTTACTATTAAGGTATCAAACAAAGCCAAAGCCTTTACAGCCACAGGTAGACTAGTCATATGATCATATCATACCCACTTTTCAGTTTTTAATTTAACTTTGTTGGGGAATATGGTATTTGGAATATCAACTTTAATAGAAGCTGCCAGGCATTTTCCATTTGATTTTTGGCAGGCAGCAGATGCACTACACAACAAGCAGATCAATCTTTTTTCAAAAAATCACTCACCTTACCCTCTCTAACACTCGTTTAATTTAAGTAAATTGTTATTGACACTTTAACAATTTTATTTGGTTTTTTTTGTTCTTCTAAATATAAATGTTTTTAAAAATAATAAAATTTTTGAAATGCCAATAACAATTTTATAATTTAATTATATTTGTTGGTTCAGTTTTGAATTTAATTATATTTGTTGGTTCAGTTTTGATGTATTCAATCCGACCATAAAAACTTAAATGGTCAGTTTCCTCCCGACAGTCGGCTAGTCTGTAAATTTAGGCTTAAAGAGATGGAAAGTCTGGCAACTTATCATGCGTCCTGGACTGCAAACATTAATACTTGTCCTTTTTATTCCATCATATCATATTATTATATTCAAAGCAACCCTATATTGGTATTTAATGACGTCACCCGCACCACCCACATCACAGGTTGTTTGACTCTAAAATGAACTTTCCAACTTAACTCGCAAAAAATCTGATTTGGAAGGATTAACCGTTCCTGTTCAAATAACTTGAGTTACAATCTCCCTCTTCCTACATGGTAGAATCTCTTTGTTTGGAGAGCAGGAAAAAAAGTAGAGAGGCAGGCAGGCAGGCAGGCACAGGAGCACAACAAATAAAAGCAGAATGTAAATGGGGAAAATTATGTACTAACTCTCTTTCTGTAAAATATTGTGTACAAAAAGTGTTTCAAATCTCTCTCTTCTCACTTCCTTCTTCCTTCTTTCCACTACTAGTCCTGTTACACTACAATTTTTACCACCTCTCTCTCTCTCTCTCTCTCTCTCTCTCTCTCTCTCCTACAACAAATTTTTTCTTCAAGGATTTCTTTGTTTTTACACCTCCAAGCAAAACTACCAATTCCCACTACTTCCGCTTCCAAATCCCCCACAACTGCGCAATGCAAGCAACCACCACCCCGTAGCTCACACATTTCACTTCTGCTCAGTAGTTCCGATTCCGTCAACTCCCAATCCTGCTTGCATCAACACAGCCAACAATACAATTCATTCAGCTCGCGTTTCACAAACCATCATCAGCAGCAGCAACAATGTCATAGTTTCACACACAAGCAATTTCAGCAAACCGTACCTCAATAAAGCGATCCACCCAAACAGTTAAAGGCCCTCCTTCCCACATGGAAAGCATGCTCTTCAATGTCTGTCTTTCAATCCAATGCAACTGAATGCACAGACTAGGATTGAGCGTTATCGTCATCTGAGTCACTCCCTGAAGAACTTCCAGAATCTGAATCTGCAAGCATCCCACCCCACAAGACGTTTAAGCACTATCTCTTTGTTTTGTTTTTTTCATTCTAATTCAGAAACTATAAAACTTCATTTACACCAAATCTAAATCCATTTCAGTTTTGGGTTATACCGCTTGATGAGGAGGAGCCACTGCTCGAACTACCAGAGCTGCTTGAACTATCACTACTAGCATGGCCACCGACATCTTTCTCAATCTCCACTGGTGGGAAGCTGCTCATTGGCATGTCATCGCCAATGTCCACGTCTTCATCTCCCGCTTCACCTTTTTTCAACCTCTTATGCTCCGCAGTTGATGCAACTTCAACTTTCTCACAAGCAGGTTGTTCCTAGAACAGTAAAAAAGATCACGATTTCAATAAGCAAACAACGTGCAAGAAAAATCATAGTACGAATACAATGCCATTGTAAAGCTACTTCAAAATTCAATCAGGCCCTTACCCGGTGCCCTCTGTTTGAAGCAATGTTGCTATTGCTGTTGCTGTTGGCGTTACCCATCAATGCTTGCCGCTTAATCTTGCTAACCATCTTCTTCCAATTCGTCACAAGCCGATCAAGCTCCCAAAGGGTCTCCGTATCAACGGCCTCAATGTCAAGCTCAATCTCGTCCCCATCCTGCTTCAAATGCCCATTCCTCTTCCTTATAATCTGCACAACCTGCTCCATCTTCTCCTGAGGCAAACTCTGCAACCCAATTCCCAACTTTTGCTTCTCCTCCATACTCATATTCCTCTTGTTTGGGTCCTTCGCCTTTGGCTTCGGCTGCTTCAATGGCTTCACTCCCGACCCCTTCAACTGTGAACTCGTCCTCACAGGAGAAGAATGCGCCAATGCTGGATTCGACGACGGGTTTGATGAGCTCACAGGAGCTGGAACGGGAGACGATCGAACTGGCGGAGGCCGAACCGGCTCAGGTTTCTTCTCTATCCGAACAGGCGTCTCCCTCCTTGAAACCCTCTCGGGCTCAACATGGTTCCAGGAACTCGCCTGCAATTCCTCATCAGAACCCTTTTCGGACCGGAACTCATCCCCGTGTTTGTCAATCAGAGGCTGAAACAACTCCTCGAACCTCGAACGAAGCTGATTGGCAAAATTGTAGACCTCGTGGCCTTGGGGATTGTACCGCATGGCATTCTCGAAAGTCAATCTCACATCAGCTGCAAAATCAGAAGGCGTTAGATAGAGACCCTTGGCGAGATAGGTTTTGACGGTGCCGAGATCCATCGGTTTCTTGATGATGTCGTAGTAATCGTGAAGGCCCAACGCAACTACATCAACTGGTTTGTTGAAGATCCAGGCATACTTCTGCTTCATCAGCTTGGATAATACCTGCCCGCAATTCTTCATCAAATCCCCATTTTCCAAATGCGACCTCTTGGAATTGGAACTCGATTCCTTGCCGTGAGCGACCGGCAAGGGCCGTTTCGACCCAGCCATCTTCTTGTTGCCGATCGGCTTCTTATGAGCCGACTTAGGGTTGAAGTCGCCGGCTTCAATTCGGTTCTTGAGAACGCGAATCTGGTCGAGCTCAAAGAGGAGGCGGTTCTTGAGCTCAACCAGCTCTTTTCCCGAATAGCTCGCGATGTTGAAGCTGACGTATTGGGAGTGAACGAGATTTACGTCGTTCGTGTTCGATCGCCGATGGTGGTTGATCGACGAAGCGTCATCTGATGCAGTCTGAGTGACGGCCGGCGACTCATCGTTGAAATCGGGATGATGAGCTTGGAATTGTCGCTTTTTAGGGTTAGGGTTACGGTTAGTGTTTGAAGAAGAAAAGGGAACTTTCCCCATGAATCCTCCTCCGGCTCCGGCTCCTCCACCTCTGGGTTGCTGCGGCCAATTGGGTTCGTTCCGGTTCGCTAAGACGGCGGACGCCATAGCTGTACGGTGTTCGAAGCTTCGGGTAGGGTTCCAGTTGGGCTCCGGCTAGGGATTCTCAATGCAGGTGAAAGACCAGGCACCATGAATCGGCCCCGACGTAACCCACACGCGCCGCCAATAATTGGGATATAGAGAGGGGGCGAAGAAGGTTTGCGTAGAGAGAGGTTAGGGTTTGTGGGACTTCACCCTAATCTGAGCGAGGAACGAGAGGAGGACGAGGGCCACTTCTTAAAGGCGGCCAGATCTACCCGAGGACGTTTTGGGCACTTTCTTGACCGTCAGTTGGGCTAGGATCGTTGATCCGACGGTGCAACATGATTTCCTTGCTGCCCGCGGAACTGACCGTGTGAACTGGCAGGGACGGTAGGGATGGAAAAGACGAGTGCACGTGGCGGAATGTGGAGCGTCGATTTCAGGCCAGGGCTTCATCGAGGCGGGATCTGTAATTTGGAGTTTGATTTTGGAGTGAATTTGGTGTGAATGTGTCGCGCATTTAGGGTTTTCCAAAAAGTTTGAAGCGTGGGATCCACCGCCGATGACGTGGACTGGGCTCGGTCATGTGTGACTGTGCGTTCCTGCCGTAAACGAGAAGTTAAAGATTTTTCAGTGTGATCGCCACACGAGATGGTATACCACTTATCATTATATAAATGATTGAATATGTGTGTTAAAAAGTTAATAACTTAAGAAGTAAAATTTTTCACCACTTACATAAAAATAGGTGGTGTTCCACCCGTATTCCGATCACAATAAAAAAAATTTCATTGCGATGAGGGGGCAGTGATCTCTTGTGAGGTTCCTTTAGTTTCTTCAAGGGTATTTTGGTAAATGAAAACAAGATAGGGGTTTATGAAAAGGTGTTCAAATCTCCCGCATCCATTTTTTGTGTGGCCTCTACCATTGATTGATATGTATCCATAAACTTAACATTTCTTAATTCTGTTATAATAAACTTAATACGTATCAATTAATGACATAGGTCACAAACAAAATATGTGCAGAAGATTTAAACTCCACCAAATGGGTATATATCCCAACGCGACACCTAAAACGATAAGAATTTCAATGTTTCATAAAAAAAAAAAAATAGACAATAAAATAAAAAACATGTGCGTAAACTTTTTTATATATAAAAAAAATTAAAAAATACACTCTCTGATGATTTTGCAAGCGTCACCGTAAGGTTGAATTATAATGTTTTGTATGTTTAAAGAAATGAGTGAAATTAATTAATTTTGATAATTGTAATTGAAAGATATGTTTGGTGGTTAATTATGGTAAGATGGTTGAATTGATATGTTTGTATTTATTCATTAAAAAAAAAAAAGGAATAATTCTTGCATTGCATTTGAAAATTGAAATGCATGTACCAAAAGCATTTGGACAAAAAGAAAGTGGTCTGTTTAGGGAAATTGGATTTGTGAGTTGAATTGATGGAAAAACTAATCGAATAATGCATTTTCCATTTTACAATCACACCAAATTAATTAATGCAACTTGGTATTATTTGAGTTTGAATACTTAACATGTCTAAAACAATGGTCAAAGCCTTGAATGAGTGCGTTTAAACCATATGTCACCAACTTTTCCTTTGGTTTTTATTTGGTTTCCCATATTGCCCCTTATGAACTACAAGAAACTGCAAACCTTCTTCTAGATCTTAATTACACACTCATCATCCGATGTGAGGAGGCCACCGGATCATTAAATATGATTTCTTCTAACACACCGGATTTAGATAACTAGATGGAAACCCGAATCGAAATGGGTTGGTCGACACTCGAAGGAGGACGAAACAATAACTTGCGTGCAAATACGTGTAATAAATAGCTTCGAATAATCTACTAAAAATTCGGCAAAATTTCCTTTGAAAATAGGTTTAGGCCCAAATTCAAAATCTTGCTGAAAACTTTATAATTATTTCAACACAACATCCCCAAAGGGCCACACCTAATGGATTGTATATCATCCATTACATGCATAAGGTTACAACAAAAAACAAAAGGGAAGACATGAAGGTGTTAGGGAATCTTGGTTTCTCATCCATTAAGACATAGACGTTCATACAAAAATGACATAAGGGACTAGTTCTACTGAGTAGGAACTGATCAAAGCTGTAACAAATCACCTCGACGTCAAGAAGATCTATGCCACTAAGTCAAGTAGTATAGCATACAATTCCATATACAAGCGGTAACTAGTGTGAGTTGAAAATGTAACAATACAATAGCCGTAGCTAGTGGAAGCTGAATGGACATGTCCACGGTAGGGACAAGTTGAATATATTGTAAGATAACACATATAAGTGTAAGCTGAATATCATGTTTGTATTATAGACAAGATGAGTATGAATCATATACGTGTAACATGAATGACATGTTGGTAGTATGGACAAGCTAAACATGAATCATGCATGTGTAAGCTGAATTTCATGTTAGTAGTATGGTCAAGCTAAATATAAGTCATGATGTGTAAGCTAAATGTCATGTTCGTGGTACGGACAAGCTGAATATGAATCATATATGTGCAAGTTGAATGTCATGTCCGTGCTATGGATCATACATATGTAAGCTAAATGTTATGTATGTAGTATGGACAAGTTCAATAGTATTATCATACTCGTGTAAGTAGAATGACATGTTCGTAATACGGACAAGCTGAATAATATCATCATATACATGTGAGTTGTGTCCTACGGCCGTATACTGGTACAATACTCTAAATATGTGTAAGTGTATGCATATCACAACATAAATAACAATCGAGAAATCAATATTCATACAATCATCATCATCATTATCATACTCGTGTAAGTAGAATGACATGTTCGTAATATGGACAAGCTGAATAATATCATCATACACGTGTGAGTTGCATCCTACGACCGTATACTGGTAC
Organism: Malus domestica; assembly: GCF_042453785.1. NCBI lineage: Eukaryota > Viridiplantae > Streptophyta > Magnoliopsida > Rosales > Rosaceae > Malus > Malus domestica. The sequence continues at coordinate 7,468,935 of NC_091670.1, forward strand.
AATACTCTAAATGACATGCCCAACCCCGATATCTTCCAAACATCAATGTAGGCACGTGCTGGCCGACACCTGAAGGTGATGAAGTCATACTAACATGCATGAGAACTATGAAGAAAGAACGAACATAAATAAAACTTGTAAATTTAACTATAATGAGTATGCAATTGTGGAACGTGTTCATAGCATACAACTAATCCAGAATGTGACAGCCCGTCCCTAATTTTTCAATTTAATAAGTTTTAAAAATGTGATTTTACGAAAATGCCCTATAGGCGAAGGTTTTGACTTTCATTGACTAACGTGTTGTGAGACGTACTAAACATTCTTTTAGCGTATTCTTGAAGTACTCAACAAGATGAATGAGGAAGCGCAAGCAGAAGTGAATTTGGAGTTACGAATCGAAAGTATTTTGAAGAAATAACTATTTTAATTATATTATATTAGTGTATGCTAAATTAGGAGGACATGGGGTGTGTGTGTGAGTATGCGTATGTGTGTGTGACAGAAAAAAAAAATGATTAAAATGAAAGGCAGATGCTGCGGGGGAGGAAGCTCCCATCTGATGGGAGATAGACGAACCAGAGAAAGAGGAGATGACTGGACTAATGAGAGGAAGAGAAGGGACGAAAGGAGAGAGAAGGGACGACCGAAGCCATATATAAGTATCATTAACTCGTTAGGCCTACATCACCCGACTGAAGCTATATATAAGTATCATTCACTCGTAGGTGAACCGAAACCATATATAGGCATCATTCGCCCGTAGGCCCTTCATCACCCGACCAAAGCCATATATAAGTATTATTCGCCCATCATTCGCCCGTAGGCCCTTCATCACCCGACCGAAGTCATATATAAAATTATTCGCCCATAGGCCCTTCATCACCCGACCGAAGTCATATATAAAATTATTCGCCCGTAGGCATATATAAGCACATAAAATCATAAACATAATATTTCCAAAATATATCTCATCAGAGCTCAATAGCTCAAACATCATATCATATATCATAGAAGCATTCTAGCTCAAATCATCATCATAAACCATGTTCATAGTATATAATCATAAATCTTTCAAGGGACATAAATCCGATAAAGCATGATATTTCATAAAGTGTAAATCCAAATTACTCATAAAGGTTTCATAAAACTTAGTAAAAAAATCATGCTTTTCATGTATGCATTTCTAGTAATAAAATCATGCATTTTGGAAAGGGGTCCACTTACCTTACTCCGTCATTGAAGAGCCGTGCAAACTAGAGAAGACGGAAATGCCACTAACAAACGCACCTAAGCACATAAAGGGACCAATTAATAAAATTTTACTATAATAATTGAATTTGAGAAAACAAACGTCGTTAACGGATTCAGGACATCAAAAAACCTAAAGGGGGACCTCGGGTACCCCCACGCACGTGCCACCACGCTCTGAGTTGGGTTGCCATAAAGTTGGCCTAAAAAGTCGTCAGTCCTGCCGTCCACGACGTCGAAGCACAATACCTTCGACGAAAGCGCGTGTGCTTCATGCGTCGACCATGACAAGCATCCACGCGCACCCACGCACTGACCTGGAACCTGGGAACCGATTAGGTCAGGTCGAATCTAGTTTTCAAGTCTGGGCTTTGTTTAGTGAGCTGACGGCCTAGGTTAGGTCAGTAGCAACTTTGGTTTGGATTCGGGTTTAAGGGTAACGGGTCGGGTTGATCGAATTTCAGGCCGTGGGTTCAGCAGAAAACTGGGCAACACTTCCCGAGCTCTGTTCGAGCACATTTCTACACCATTTGCAATGATTCAAAAGCCAAAAAGAAGCTTAAGATGAGAAGAATAGATTCGCACCAATTTGGAGCGGTATGGTGGCCGAAGTTGGCTAGAAAATGGCATGGAAGTCTCGGCTTCTCGCCAGAATCTGGGAAAAGCTAACTTTGAGCTATTTCTGCGTATAACAAATTGTGTGCAACTTAAAACAAGCTTCGATCTAACCTTAAAACACATTGCAAAGGTTCTAGAAGCTTACCAACATCGGAAAAACCGCAAAACGTGTTGGAGTTCGTTAGGGAAGATAATGAACAGTGACTCCATCACTGGAAGGGTTCCACGACGATTGGCCTGGGGTTTTCGAGGTCTCCTCATCTAGTGATGAGGTCTATTGTCATGTGAATGAAGCTAAAAAAGGAGAAGGAGAGTTTGTAGAAGAGAGAGCTCAAGGGTGAAGGAAATGGGAGAGAAAAGTGAGAAGGAGAGAAGAGAGAGGTCCGAGAGTTGTACACAGGAAGGTGAGAAGGGTGAGAAAGAGAGAGAGTGAGCCAGGGGACCAAAAAGCCCCATATGGCACACCAAACAAGATCCAAAAAGCAACCATTTCAAAATATCTCCCAACCAAAGTGAAATTACAAAATTGTCTTTCCAATTCGTAAAATCCGGGACAAGTCGTTACACTAAACATGTGTAAGTGTATGCGTTTTGGACTGCCACTCGATTGTGTGATAGGCGGAGATCTGACTATTGGATCGTTATGGAATTATAGTATGTGGTTGTGTATGTAACACAACGCCTTTGAGAATTTACAGATAAAAATGCGACATGCAAATCTTCCCGATTAGAATTTACAGATAAATATTGTTGATCGTAGTTTTGACTGCTTTGACTGATGGTTGACTTTTGGTCAACATGCTGCAAATCATTCTTGAATATCAATGTTAGCATCACTAAAAACCCAATAAAGCCTAGCAGTCAGATTTTGCCCATCGTCACTGTATTTCTTATTTCGGTGAAACCTTCATTTCTACTAAGTATGGATATTCAAAAATGTAGCATACATTGAATTTCTCTTATGATGGTGAACTACGATTGACTTGATCCATTCACAGAGTATGCAAGCAGTCTAACTCGAAAGTAGATGCAGCCATAATGTTAAATAAAATTAAATGTTGAATAGTGTATGGAGTTTGGGATGTGAGATTATTGTGTTTCGGTCTAGGTACGAACTTTACTAGATTGACAAAGACAAAACTCCTTAAGGGAAAGCTAGCCGGAAGTGTGTTTCGGTCTAGGTACAGACTTTACATGTATGAATATTTTCAGAAATGTTTTTTTTTAGCAAATATTAAACATACCCACATAAATATGAATTTTAGTTACATTTTATGAGTTAAACAACCTTTTAGATTTACTACTAAGTCTTATGACTTATGATGATGATGATTGTATGAATATTGATTTCTCAATTGTTAGTTATCTTGTGAACTCACAAGTTTGTCTCGGAAAATCAAGCTCGACACAAGTTCACAGGTCACTAGAAGGTCTTTAGAATTTAGACAACACTCGTGAACGACCCCATGCACTGCCACATATGTTGGTAACCATGGTGGAGGGTTTTGTAAACTTAATTTTTCGACCTTAACCAAAATGGTCAAACTTATGGGGTAGCTAGAGCTCGACAAGGGAATCAAATTTCATAATTGGGGCTGCAACTAATTGTGGCCGGAAACCAACCAAGCGCACTTGCCAAAACTGGAATTTCAAGGGTTTAGATCCCAATACTATGGACACAAGACCAATTCAAAGAATACCAACATGTATATAACGAAGAGTAGATAAAGTTTCATACCTCACTAGAAGGAAATGGTTGCCGGAAACACTAGAAAAAACGGCGAAGAAAGTCAAAACGTATTGTTGCCTTCTCATCATATTTTCATAAAATCCGGTGGCTCCTCAACTAAATTGACGCTACTAGAATGATGATCTCATCAAGGCTTTCCATAGAAACCAAGATCACCCCAAACAAAGGACGGATGAGGGAGAATCGATCGGGTCAAGTTTGTGGGTTACAAGGTCAAGAGTGACCCTCAGTACTGATAGGGGCTTTCTATTTAGGAAGGCTCCTAATGCTTACAAGGAGTATAGGTACTCCTTTTATCACCAATTGATGTTATAATGAAACCTCAACTTACTCTCTTCACACAAACATAAATATATTTAGTGGTACTCAAACATATATTTATAAAGATACAGGTATATGTTTTGATGGTCGGTACAAATTTGTGTGTATTTAAAGACATGAAACACAAACTGTCCCTTCAATTTGTTCCAAAAGATGATAACATTATCAGGTAACAAATATAATGGAGGGGTCGCAGCAACACTCATCCAAGAGACAACAGCAACACAACGCTGCAAGGCTGCATAATTAGTGCAAGAACAAATTAATTAGTAACTGCATAAGAAGTATATTAGAAAGAAACTACCACATCCCTTTTTCATACATGCATCCTCATGTGATTACATAATACATACATTTATATAAACATATGATTTGTTCAGAAGTGCTTTTGGAATAGCTGAAAACGCTTTTAGAAAACAAAAATGTTTTTAAATTTCAAAAGCACTTGCATTTTTATTAAGAATTGATTCTAAAAATATTTTCACCAAAAATATTTTGAACTATTTTATAAACATTTTCAAACAAGTCCATAAAGGACGTTGTCGAATTAAAATAAATTTTGCTAAAAGTAATAAGGAGAAAAGGAAAGAAATAAAAGTTAACTTGGCAGAAAAAAATATGGAATAAATAAAGAATAAAGTTAATACCATCCTTCAAGGAAACCTGGTTCTCTTTTTGGTGGTGGAGCAGCATTATATTGTGGAGGAGCCATCACAGGAGGTCCTTGATAAGGCCCTGACATCGATTTACAAGTAAAAACTATGTTAATCAATAATCTAGCTCCTAAATGCTATCAATTCCCAATAAACTACATCATGATCTCGATATCCTAATTAATTATTTTATCATCAAATCATATGTACTTAGAAGAAGTCCAAGCAGTCCTAGCACAATATCAAAAAGATGAAAATAATTTAGAGATGGTTAATCCATGGGGATGCAGCAAATTATTTGATATAAAATACAGATCAGATCGAAACATAAATATATTCTTTAGATTGTAAACAAACACGAGCAAATAATATGATCATGATCATCAAAGAAGGATCGATCAACGAACGGCTAAACCAGTAATCATTATCCATATAGATTAAAGAATACATCAGAATTATGAATTGAGCAAAAGATTAAAAGAAGCCCTGCACTGCACATATGATATATAGTTTGGTAATCAGAAAAGAATAAAATAACAAGTAGAATACGTTCGTACGTACCTTGAGCAGGTGGATACGGGTAACCATACTTAGGCTCATTCATCTCCAACACAAGACAATGATCGATCAGTGAAACACCAGAGAGAAACACAACTGCATATATTTTCACTAGTTTATATAGATATGAGATTTATATATGGTTCTCGCACTAATATAATATTTGCATGATGAAAAGAAGAATCGAGAATATATTTGTTGTGATAAGAGTGAAAGGTACTACTTAAGAACTACGAAGGAAGGCTCCAGAATATGGCTCTGAAACTTGACGAAGACTAAACATCCTCTTTTCAATTTTTATTAATTTAATTGGGGTGTTTTGATTGGTTGGTTTACACGCATATCAATTTAAAGTTGGAACTTTCTTTTCCATGATCTATTTTCTTTTTTATGACCTATATATATACATAGAGTAATGTTGTTTTTATCATAATTTATATAATATTTATTTACTATCTTAGTAGTAGATGAGTTAGACAAACTACATCATTTAATTTCAATCTTTTTATTAATTAAAATACTTAAATAATCTTAGATGACAGAAGAAGACTCCTCATATACCATAATCATCATTTAATTAATAATCTTTTTATTAATTATTGATTAACATTTTGGATTAAATACTAATTAATTTAAATGATGTGGTTGTCCACATCAGATGCCATCTAAGGTGGTATACAATTATAGTACAAAAATATGATAAGAATAACATTATATATATATATATATATTATATATATATATGTGTGTGTGTGTGTGGAATGATGAAGAGGGAATATTAATTTTACTTTTAGGGAAGCTGCTGTTTTTCTTGAGACATGGGAGTTGATCGAGTTGTGTGCATGCGATGAGAGATTATCTGAAAAGCTTATGTATTAAGCTCACAAGTATTTTGGGAAATACCTACTTGGTGCATGGAGATACTGGAAGCTACCACACAACCTTTTTTTTTCTTTTTCTGTTGCTTCTTTTTATATCCCCTTCACATTGACATTGTAAAATAATATCTTAATTTACTTCAAATCAATACATTTCGGATTCAAACGCTATTTCTCTTCTTCATGTAGTTTAATAGAAATAAAATCTCTCTATAACACATCCTCATGTAGGAAATTCTATCTCACTTGTGAGCGTGGGAAATTACAGATATTATATTTGCACGATGATTTTGGTTATTCTTTTAGGCTTATTAATATATTTACCTGCTTAAATTGCTATTTTCATCTCATTTAGTCTCAATTCACCCATTTTCCTCCACTCCTTCTAATAGACATTATGACACATCCCGACCCGGAAAGTTCCATTGGACTCTGAATCGAGTTGTGCTGGCCGACACCTGAAGGGTGACGAAGCCATAAAGTGTAGTGTAATGGAAAAAGAATATGAATAAATTTAAACCTAAAAGTGCCTAAACAAAGAAGTGCGCAGGTGAGCGGGATTGAACCATTTTCACACGTGATAATAGAGCATAAGACAATATAATGAATAGGATGAGGGTTATGCCACTGAAGGTAATCATCTCCTGAGATTTGCCAGAATCCTTGTAAATACATAAGCACAACTACTAAACCTGGAGGAGCGAAAAACAAAGTTGAGTGGGTCAGCAAAACAACGTTTTGTAAAAACCTTTATTTTCGAATATACTAACCCCTAGCCGTAAAACAAGTATAGTTTCTTTAAAACATACTACGTAAGTATGTAAACGATAAATCATCAGCATTATAATAGTATTATAACCAGAAATATGTCAAGTCATGATGTATCAAATGCCACAATAATATAATCATGTGATAATCAAGTATAGCTAAGTGTTCATCCATCTAGGCTGACACACGAGTTCAAACAGATAATTTCTTATACGAACAAGACTGGGTATAATTGATATCCTCTAGTACTACGATCACGTGAAAGTTGGTGCAGAAGCATGGTCACATACAAGTCGGATTGCTTAATGCAATCTACCCGACAGGACTAGCACCTAACTTGGATCCAAGGCAAGCGAATGGTGCGATGTGAACATACACGTGAAGGACTGGCACTGGCCCTGGGGTGAGTACTAACACCGGTACAACAAGATGAGCATGTACAGATATGTATGAATGTCATGATAGTAATATCTCAACCCTATAGCAGCATTTATCACAATTTATATCACAATAACGAACACTTGGCAATAAGTGTAAAAGTGAAGTAACTACACATTTAGGGAAACTATCAATATGTATAGGTATAAAATAAACTGCCCACTCACAGATACGCAGTCCAAATGAAGCCTTCGAACCTTGCTTGACCCCGTACGTCCTCGGGATACGTTTTCCCTAAATGTGAAATTACTAATTTAATTAGTTTATTAACACATATACAGAAACTTAAATAAAACCTCCATAGATTACTCAAACATAAGGTTTGAATATACGAAAATGATATACTCGACGTCATGGACCCACGCACGTCGACCACACGTCGACCGGAGGTAGGACGCGCCACCATGCGTCGCCACAAGTGGCTGCACAGGCAGCCATACGCGCCCATGCGAGTACATACGTACTTGCCTTCCTCGTGAGTTCCTGAATTTTTTTTTGTAGGTTTTGGACCAACTTCCCAAGCTCCTAACGAGCTCGATTCTCAACCAAAAACAATTCTACAAAAACCAAATTAAAGCTAGAAATGAGATGAATCGATCCATATTCACAGAAAGTTCAAATGTGGTATGTGTCGTCTAGGAATTTGGCCTGAAAGTGGCCAAATGGCCACGGTCAAACTTTTCCAGATTTTTTTGAATTTCTTCCCAACTTTCAGGGTTGTTTTCTAACTCGATAGTTGACCAAACTCAGTGATTCAAAAGCCATTTTGAAGTTAGGAATATAGAGAATAAGTCTATACCTATTAGGAGTCCAGTCGTGGTCAAGGTTGGCCGGAAAAATGAGTTGAAAATGACCAAATGGTCACAGTTCCTTTGCTGGAAAACTGAGCAGTCTCCCCCTCGAGCTTTCTATGCTAAGACATTTGTTGAAAACATGTACACAAGATCAGAGTCAACTCATAAGAATGATATGAAAGTTCTTAGGATTTCCCAAGGCTTACCTAAGCCGTGATGAAAATCGTTGAACCAAAACTTATCGAGTCAGACCTTCCGAGTTGGACGTCCAAAATTCAGTCAACACATGATCAAATGGTATGGTTGAGTTCGTGGAGTCAAGATGAACACAATGGTATAGTTTTTTTTGTCACGTTTGTGTGTTTTGGTGTGAATTTGAGAAGGTTGCAGAGAAGAAGAGAGAGCTCGATGAGGAAGAGAGAGAAAAGAGAGAGAGTGATGTGAGGGTTGCTTTCTGATTGGTTGGGCAGAGATAAAGAGAGGTGATTGATTGGGTGAAAGAAAATGGGAAGGAAATTGATTGGTGGTGAGTAAAAAGGGGAAGACATGGGTTACATTAAAAGAAAAGAAGAGATAGGGTTAAGTTTTCAGATTTTCTATAGTACAAAGAAATGAAAAACACTTGTAACAGTGTTTCTACACTGGTAGAAATTCTCATACACTCGTAACAACGTGTACAATTTAAATGTGATAGCGAGAAATAAAATAAAAGCGATATAAGTACGACGTCACTTGCCAATAAGGGCATAATAGTCATTGCACATAGTCGAAAAGAAGTTACATAAATAATATAGGGACGGGTCGTCACATGTTAAAATAAAAGGTAATATGGACATTTCGTTTCTTACATAGGTGAAGATATGCCCCATGCCTAGCGATGCGGTACTTACATGGAAATTTTGGGTGATCACCCTATATTTACTAGGCTACACGTGAATTGTAGCAAAAAACGTTGGGGAAACAAATTAGGTTAAGTGAAAGAGGAGAAATGAATTTAGGCTTGCGAATCTAGTCCTTGAGTTCAATCGACAATTAATCTTCTTGTAAAAAGTTTATTGTAAGTTAAAATCAAAATTTTAGTTTGCATTGTCAAAAATAGAATTGGGATCATTTTAGCTGGCAGGATTGGAGGCAAAGAGTTATGGTAAAAATGAAACGTCCATACTATCCTTTACTTTAGTGTCTATATGACGGAATGAATGAAAAGGGTGATTGTGAGTAAATGAGACGAAAACGTCAGTTTAGGGGGCAAAGTGAGATAAAACCAGGTTCATGGCTAAAATGAGACTAAATAATAATTTCAGGGGCAAATTGATTAATAAACCTAATGTTTTTTTAGCCACCATCGTTACATACTTACAGTTTAATGATCTTCCTCAATCCCTCGAAGAATTTCATTTTTGTTGCATCTCATCAGAAGTTGGCTCATTTACTAATTGATGATCAAAGTGGGAGGAATTGATTTGAGGGGTATTGAATTGTTGAGGAGTTTGAATGGAGAAGAGTCAAAATCGGATTCATGTTGGAGTTGTTTATTAAAACCTTCCGAAATCAGAATGGATTCCATATAAACTATTTACTAATTCACTTAAATAAGAGTGGTAATTAATATACCTACATAAATATTTTCATAAATGTTTTCTTTAGCAAATATTAAACATACCTACATAAATATGAATTTTAGTAGGGGTGGGTTCGGTTCTGTTCGGTTCGGTTTTTGGCCGAAATCGAAAACCAAACCGAAGTTACTGTTCGGTTCGGTTTTTTTTTGGTTTTTTTCGGATCGGTTTTTTCCATGAATTTTTTTTTTTAAATCTGGAGCTTGAAGTTTGTTATTAAAATTAACAAACTTGTAGTCAAATCCATGATGCATTCCTATAATGAACACATGAATTAACAAACCTGCAACATCAATTATTATAAAAATAAAAAAAAACCCACAATTTATTCTTTTTCCAGTTCACCCAAAAAACCAAGAATTAAACCTTTACCTCCATCTTGCAGATCGAACAAAACAAAATCAAGTACATACAGGAAAATCCCATGGCTCACATTTATAGAGGTCGACCTCTGGGATAATTTCTAGCTCAATGGTGCGACCATTGATTTTTCGATCCAGATAGTAAGCAACAAGCTCTTCATCCGTTGGGTGGAATCTGAATCCAGGAGGAAGACTTATGGGTGCCATTGCAGTACTCTTTGAGAGTGTGAGAAAGATGAAGTTAAACAGAGAGAGAAGAAAAAGATGATGAAAGATGAGAATTGGGAATTGGGAAAGATGGTTTTTTTCGGCTAGGGTTAAAGAAATATGAAATATGGTTTTTTCGGCTAGGGTTAAAGAAGATGAAAGATGAGAATTGGGAAAGATGAAAGGTGGGGATTGAATGAAAGATGGGAATTGATAACCTATTAAACAATTATGATCCATCTTGTTTTAAATATGCTACTCATAATGGTATTAGCAAGAAAAAACTTGCTGTCAAAATGGTTTAAGGGAAAGATACTCAACTAAGTGAGAATGGGTTCGAACCCCTTTGGATGTGAACTTTTTTTTTTTTTAATAATTAAAATATATTTCGGTTCGGTTCGGTTTTCGAACCTCAAAAATCGAAACTGAACCAACCAAATTCAGTTCGGTTTGGTTTGACAATTTCGGTTCGGTTTTTTTCGGCCTTGGTCTGGTTTTCGGTCCGGTTTTTTTCTGTTTTCGGTTTTTTGAACCCACCCCTAAATTTTAGTTACATTTTATGAGTAACCTTTTAGATTTACTACTAAGTCTTATGACTTATGATGATGATTGTGGATGCAAATTTATTCTTCCTTATTATTGGACAAAATTACACCTACAAAACAAACAACACCTTAGGTCAAGGCCAAGAGCCTCATGCGCCCACGATGAATTGGGGGGGGGGGGGGCTTTGGCTGAAGAACCTTCGATGCCAAAGTTAGAATTTTGAGGGAAAAATGTTTGGAGAATTTAGAAAGAGTATAGAACTTAGGTTTTGGAGAAAATGTGGGGGTTTATATAGGGGTGTGGTCGACCCCTTTGGGAGGAGAAGGACCGGCCGGCCACTTGGATGGTTTTTTGGGTGAGATTCATGATTTGTTAGCTAATTAATAAATTAATTAGGTAATAAATCAATTAATTAACTAATTAATATAATTAGAAAGGAATGATTTGGGGGTTACCTCGTGGAGAAGATTTGATGAGGATAAATGAAATAGGTTTTGAATAAATACCTATTTTGGGCATTTTGACTTGATTGAGGGATGATTGCTCACTGCTTGCGCATAGAAATCCTGATGTACCTCAAGGGTAATCTTGTCTTTTTATCCAAAAATTCATGTGTCGCCGCCATATTTTTCTTGACTATTTTTGGCTTCACAAATGCCCCCACACTTGTTGAGCTGCTCGCAGGAAAGAGCAGCATGTGTAGAGATCTCCAGCTTTGATGCAGATTCTCACTTGGACTTGGAATTAGATTCTTCTAGGAAAGATAAATAAATCGCCTTCAAAGCCTATTTAAGCCTACCTTAATTAAGGGATTAAATCAACTTTGGAGGGTAATTATGTGTCCCTACAAGAAAGCGAGAAAACTAGAGGATATTTGTTCCTTCTCTCCTAGCACTCTTCTTTGCTTGCCCGTGCATAGAACCACCTTCCATTGATTTCTTTGTCTTCTCCGCGCCGCACTGATGTAAGAAAAACTTAATTATCCTTGTCTTTTTCTTGGGTGGTGCTGCCATGAGGTTGCTATCGAGGTGGTGCGGCACGTCGGCTGGCAGAAGTCAAGAGTCGGCTTGGCATGGGCCAAGGAAATGGTGTGGCAGAGGCCATTGCTTGTGCTACTTAGCTTGACTGAAGCCAAGGATTGGCTCAGCATGGGCCGAGGAAGTGGCGTGTCATGGGCCACAGTTTGGGCTGCTTACCAAAAATGAGGAAACTGCTTGAGTTTGATTTCTTAGCTGTCGTAAATGGAACAATCATGGATTGAGCTGCCAAGATTGGAGTTGCTAAAGATGAAGTGTCGGATGAGCGAATTGTTGAATTCACTGCCTAGTTAGTCTTCAAGCATTCGATCTTTTGAACTATGTGGCCTTATCGCACTGGAAAGCTTACCCAGATTGGTGTCGGGCAATTAGTTTACCCTCTCTTACTGGAGAGCAATTAGTTTACCCTCTCGCACTGGAGAACTTATCCATATGGGTGTCGGGGAATTAGTTTACCCTTTCGCATTGGAGAGCAATTAGTTTAACCTCTCGAACTAGAAAGCAGACCCATATAGGTGTCGGGGAATTGGTTTACTCTCTCGCACTAGAGAGTAATTAGTTTACCCTCTTGCACTAGATAGCAATTAGTTTAACCTCTTGCACTGGAGAGCAGACCCATATGGGTGTCGAGGAATTGGTTTACCCTCTCGCACTGAAGAGCAATTAGTTTATCCTTTCACACTGGAGAGCTTACCCAGATGAGTGTCGGGATATTGGTTTACCCTTTCGCTCTCTAGGGGATTGGTTTACCCTATCGTACTGGAGAGAAATTAGTTTATCCTCTCGCACTGAAGAGCTTACCCAGATGGGTGTCCAGAGATTGGTTTACCCTCTCACACTGGAGAGCATAGAAGTCGTTGTCGTGAGTGCTGCTGAGAAAAACTGTACTGCTGAACAACTGAAATAATCCTCAGCTTACGAGGTCTTGTTTGGCGAACTGCTTGTGGAACCCGCATAAGGGTGTAAGTGCAGTGAGCTACTCCTAGAATTATTACGCTATCATTAGGTGTTTCGTCGTGTGCCCTTTTGAGGCTTGGTTGGCGCAAGCCACATGGTAAGATCGGCACGGTTGGGAGCCATGGTGTAAGATTGGCATAGTTATGAGCCATGGTGATAAATCAATAGCTGTCGGGAGCCGCAGAGCAAGTAGGCACGGCTGTGAAAACATAGATGGAGCTAGCTTGGGCCAGCTTGTGCGCAACAAGAGAAATTGGACCACTAGGTCCATAATGCTCGGCTACTGGTGATGTGCTGCTTCAGTATTGAATCGTCTGGAGTGTTAGGAACAAAGTCTACCCCTGATTCTTGGTAATTGGGCTGGTGTGTCATTCTGGTACTCGTTTGCCTCCATTGTGCCATTAGGCTGAGCTGCCACCTTTGTTGGAACATAAATAATCTTTGTATTCGACAATCTATATGGGATAGTCCCGTTTGCTCGATCTTTCATTGAAAGATAACCTGTTTATGTTAGTCATGTCTCATTGGAACGCCTTGTCAGTAGCTTTGTTGCGCTGGAAATCGCGCAATCGCTCGATCACGAGTCTTTTTATTTCTTCTTGAATTTGCCTTTATTAGGGGTAGCGGAGCTCTCAGCTGCCCCCGGTTATGACCTACTGGTCTAGGTTGCTCTTCCATGTGTTCGGCTCGTCTATGCCGCGACTGCGGTGCATGTGGTATGTTCCTAACAGGCGAGCAGGTAACTCGCAGGCTATTGGTTGAACTTGAGCCGGATTGAGTAACTACTTCTCTCTGTCCGCTGTGCTGCCTACTTTGATATGAGGTGAATGATGCTCCTTGCGGGCATTGTTGCGAATGAACACTTCGTCTGGATGGTTGCTCATGTTGATTATCGGAGTGTGGCCCTAACCGTGAGTGTACGTTCGTTCGTGGGCCTAACCGAGAGTGCACACTCCTCCGCGCGCTAAGACGAAAGTATACGCTATCTCGGGGGCCTAGTCAAGAGTGTACTCCGTTATAACGCTTGGTTCGTGACTGGTCAAATGGCTGCTTGTTGGGACGCTGTTAGAGAGGTTCATCGTCTGCCTTTGTCCTACCTTAGGATACCTCTTCTAGGGCACATTGCATCTCGGTACGCTGCAAGAGCTGATTCACCAAGGTTGTCTGTTGTACGAGAGCACTTGTCAACTCTATGACTTGTTGAGACAAATGTTGTTCGCCATTCAGGTTGGAAGAGCTTGGACGGAATACATCTCCTTGAGTAGTGGAAGTGTAATAGACTCCGGGAGTGAGATTTGAGTTGGGATGTCAAATCTGCAGAGAAATTGGGTGAAAATGCCCTCGATTCAATTGTCGGTTTAGAAATCTGAAGCCAGGACGGTTGAACCGGCCATGGACCGATCGGGATCACCGAGTAAGCCACGAGAATGGGTTGTGCTGCGGAAGTGGGTCATGCCACGTGCAGGGTTCGTGGGCGTGGTGCGACGCTATTAGTGCATTGGATCTGGGTCGAGGGAATGGTCAGCGCAGCTTGGGCCTGCAATGCATCTTGGGCAGTGGTTTGAGCCTACTCGTGTTGGGCTTGGCTAAACTGCCCTACGTCGTGGGCTGCAAATTAGGCCATATGCTTGGCTACTTACGCAGCTGCTGCCAGCGCTTGGGCTTGGGCTTAGTCCTGGGTTTAGGCTGCTGTAATGGCAACGCATAAGGCCATGGTCTGCTGCCATGGAGCTAGTCTACTCCCCACTGCCATAGTGGTCCTTATGACTGCCATGGTAGTGGTGCTCCGTGGTCGTAAAGTTGCTCCTCTTGCCACCACATTGAGCCTTGTGGATCGTCGTGGTGGGGCTACATCGCAATCTTCATCACTTGATCCGGATCTTTGAATGTAGGAAGTTTCGTTCGTTGTGGTTTCCAAATTTCTTGTCATTGTATTTTTCTTTTACGTTTATTCAAAGAATTTTATAAAAAAAAATGCTAGGAAGTAGAACGTACAAAAAATCTACAAATGAATGAGAAATTAGAAACGTTGAATGCAAGAGTCTTCTTCAAGCGAGTGAATCAAACTTTCAGGGAAAGCACCAATTTGTGGATGCAAATTTCTTCCTCTTTGTTCTTGGACAAAATTGCACCTACAAAACAAACAACACCTTAGGTCAAGGCCTCACGCGCCCACGATGAATTTGGCAGGGGGGGAGGCTTTGGCCGAAGAACCTTCGATGCCAAAGTTAGAATTTTGAGGGGAAAGTGTTTGAAGAATTTAGCAAAAGTGTAGAACTTAGGTTTTGGAGAAAATGATGATGTTTATATAAGGGTGTGGCCAGCCCCTTTGGGAGGAGGAGCACCGGCCACTTGGATGATTTTTTGGGTGAGATTCATGATTTGTTAGCTAATTAATAAATTAATTAGGTAATAAATCAATAAATTATTTTTATTTTTAGGGAAGCTGCTTTTTCTTGAGAGATGGGAGTTGATCGAGTTGTGTGCATGAGACGAGAGATTATCTGAAAAGTTCATGTATTAAGCTCATATTAGGAAATTTTATATACTGATTATTAGAAAAATATGTCAAATCCCTCTGTTCAGCAAATATTAAACACTGGAGTTTGAGCTTTTAATTAATTCTAATTATTGTTAAATTTCATATTAAACTTGTCAGCGGTTAGTCTGTTGGGTTTATGTGAACGGTAATCTTGGAATTTTCAGAAATCAGTAGGGTATAATGGAGAAGAAAAACCTATTCTGATTACCCAATTCCCCAAATTTTAGAGTTAGTTTCTAAAATTTGTGTAGATTCCACCAACTTTTAATTCCCCAATATTCGATAAACATTACATTATGTTTGAATGAAGAAATTTAAGATTACTAAAAAATTTTAAAATGACGAAAATTTAAACGATGAAATTTTATTCTATAGAATTTGTGAATTTTCTTGTTTGGGTAACAATGGAATTGAATACGGAATTTGTTGTTTTTTCACTCTCAATCATAGAAATTAGAAAATGACACCTATTTACATGGAATTTAAACTTGGGAATTGGAGGTGCCAAATTCCAAGTTTTTTTCCACGCGAAAATTCTAAATTTCTATGTTTATGAATCCAAACAAGGGAATTAATGTATGTTAATTTATAACTTCTGTGATGGTGTATTGGTGTATTGGTCTCTCTCTCTTGAAGGTGGTTCACTTTCTCCGTCACTCGTAGAATGCCGCCACCAGATGCCTCCTTTTCGATTCCCCCAGTTGGGTTTGTGTTTTAATTGCTTCTTAAGTTGATTATATCTCAAATTAATTTTTTAAAACCCAATTACATTTTGGTTTTGAGTCGCATTTTGGATACCGTTAGTTTCAACAACAACAACAACAAAGCCTTTTCCCACTAAGTGGGGTCGGCTATATGAATCCTAGAACGCCATTGCGCTCGGTTTTGTGTCATGTCCTCCATTAGATCCAAGTACTCTAAGTCTTTTCTTAGAGTCTCTTCCAAAGTTGTCCTAGGTCTTCCTCTACCCCTTCGGCCCTGAACCTCTGTCCCGTAGTCACATCTTCGAACCGGAGCGTTAGTCGGCCTTCTTTGCACATGTTCAAAATCACCGGAGCCGATTTTCTCTCATATTTCCTACAATTTCGGCTACTCCTACTTTACCTCGGATATCCTCATTCCCAATCTTATCCTTTCTCGTGTGCCCACACATCCCACGAGGCATCCTCATCTCCGCTACACCCATTTTGTGTACGTGTTGATGCTTCACCACCCAACATTCTGTGCCATACAACATCGCTAGCCTTATTGCCGTCCTATAAAATTTTCCCTTGAGCTTCAGTGGCTTACGACGGTCACACAACACGCCGGATGCACTCTTTCCATCCAGCTCGTATTCTATGGTTGAGATCTCCATCTAATTCTCCGTTCTCTTGCAAGATAGATCCTAGGTAGCGAAAACGATCGCTTTTTGTGATCTTCGCTAGATTGCTCCGGTCATTAGTGTGGATAAGTATATAAATGGATAGAGATAGGAAAGCAAACACAAGATGTACGTGGTTCACCCAGATTGGCTACGTCCACGGAATAGAAGAGTTCTCATTAATTGTGAAGGGTTTACACAAGTACATAGGTTCAAGCTCTCATTTAGTGAGTACAAGTGAATGATTTAGTACAAATGACATTAGGAAATATTGTGGGAGAATGATCTCGTAATCACGAAACTTCTAAGTATCGGAGTGTGGTGTCGTCTTGACTTGCCTTATCTGTCTCATAGGTAGATGTGGCATCTTCTCTGGAAGTACTCTTCCTCCATCCAGGGGTGGTATCTTTAACTGGTGGAGATGCACAAGGTAATGTATCAATTTCACTTGAAGCTTACTTGTAGTTTCAGGCTTGGTCAAGCGCGATACAAACCATGTAGTAGGAGTCCCCCAAGTCGCCGAGCTAGGGGGTCTGCTGAAAGAGGTGACAGACAAGGTAAGCAATCAGAGCTCCGACTGATTGTTCACCTTCTCCCCATCTTGCAGCAGCATGAAGGATAAAGAGAAGAAAAATGAGAAGAGATGATATGAGATACTTTTGCTTTTGAAGAAGTAACTTTCCACAGGCTTATTCTTGAACTGAGCTGGAGGGTTTTCTGGTTTCCTCCAGAGTATAAGGCCGACTGAAGAATTTGAGGGTCAAAACAAGTCCATCAAATCTAGAGTACGTTCCACCCTGCTGATATGGGATACTTTTGCTTTTGACAGAGTAATGAATGTATCGGCACGTGTGCTGTTACGCTTGTCTCCACATGCTTCCTTGTATCCTTCGCACTTGCCCTATCTGTTCCTCAAGCAGATGCAGAATCTTCCCTGGAAACATAAGATGTTGAAGATGAGTACTCGAGAGCAATGCCAGGTAAGTAATCAGGTAAGGGGTTCCAGGCAGTCAATTCCTGGCTGGAAGCTTGATTCCAAGTGCTGACTGATTGCTCTCTTTCTCCTTGTCTTGCAGGTAAAAACAAGGCCAAAAGAAAAGACAGGGAAAAAGCATGATATGGGATACTCTTGCTTTTAACCCTGATGATATGAGATATTCTTGCTCTAGTATAGCTTGTTTGCAGAGGTATTATCGGGGGGAAAGAAAGCTGAATATTTCGAAAGGCTTCGTTGGGAGTGCCCTCTCAGATATGATGAAGGGTTGAGCATTTTTGCAGGTCTGCCTGTCCGTTGGGGATGGAGGTCGACATATATAGGAGTCTCCCTAACAACAAGTAGTAATGCTATTCCTTTACCCTGCTTGGTCATAGCACGGTAGTGGGAGCTGCCAGTTTCACATGTTTTAACTCTGTCAGAGCACTTTGAAAAAGTGGTCTGTGGTATCTGGCTCTCGAGATTCAAAGAACGATGCCTCTTCGATTTTTGAGAAAGCAATCATGCTGGGGGTATGACTCTCGAGATTCGGAGAGCAGTCTCTTCGATTTTTGAGGAAGTAATCATGTTGGGAGTCTGGCTCTCGAGATTCGGAGGGCGGTGCCTCTTCGATTTTGGAGCAAGCAATCTTGTTGGGAGTGTTGTCTCGAATGTGAGTAAAGGTTGGGCATGTTTGCTAGTCTACCTTGCCACGAAGCACAAAGGTTGACACACAGGGACTTTCCAATTATCCAGCAATGGTACTGTTCCTTTACCCTCTCTTCGATTTTGAGAAAGTAGTCATGTTGGGAGTCTGGCTCTTGAGATTCGGAGGACGGTGCCTCTTCGATTTTGGAGCAAGCAATCTTATTGGGAGTGTTTTCTCGAATGTGAGTAAAGGTTGGGCATGTTTGCTAGTCTACCTTGCCACGAAGCACAGAGGTTGACACACAGGGACTTTCCAATTATCCAGCAGTGGTACTGTTCCTTTACAGTTGTGGGTAATAATATGGTAGCTAGACCTTCAAAATTTATGTGTCTAAACTTTTGTTAGTGCTGTTTCTTTGCTATTCTTTTACCTTTCTTGGTCAGAGCGATGTAGTGGGAGCTGCAAGCTTCACGTGCTCAACTTTGGCAGAGAACTTTGGCAAAGTTATTTGTGGTACCCATGAGCTATTGTTGCGTGTGGGAAGTGGGTGATTGAACAGTAAGATTCATGTGCTTTCTACTTCACCAGAAGTCTTCGACAGAATGCCCATAATTTCTGCAAAGCTGAGTGTGCGTGTGACAGGTGCTGACAAGGCTAGAAAAGTAGGTGCCTCTTCGATTTCTGAGATCGGCCCTCGTGGTCTCTGAGCAGCCCAGCTTTTGAGAAAGCGAGCGCCTCTTCGATTGATTCGGAGAACGATGCCTCATCGATTTTTGAGAAAGCAATCATGCTGGGGGTCTGGCTCTCGAGATTCGGGGAGCAGTGTCTCTTCGATTTTTGAGAAAGTAATCATGTTGGGAGTCTGGCTCTCGAGATTCGGAGGGCGGTGCCTCTTCGATTTTGGAGCAAGCAATCTTGTTGGGAGTGTTTTCTCGAATGTGAGTAAAGGTTGGGCATGTTTGCTAGTCTACCTTGCCACGAAGCACAGAGGTTGACACACAGGGACTTTCCAATTATCCAGCAATGGTACTGTTCCTTTACCCTCTCTTCGATTTTTAAGAAAGTAGTCATGTTGGGAGTCTGGCTCTCGAGATTCGGATGACGGTGCCTCTTCGATTTTGGAGCAAGCAATCTTATTGGGAGTGTTTTCTCGAATGTGAGTAAAGGTTGGGCATGTTTGCTAGTCTACCTTGCCACGAAGCACAGAGGTTGACACACAGGGACTTTCCAATTATCCAGCAGTGGTACTGTTCCTTTACCCTTGTGGGTAATAATATGGTAGCTAGACCTTCAAAATTTATGGGTCTAAACTTTGTTAGTGCTGTTTCTTTGCTATTCTTTTACCCTTCTTGGTCAGAGCGATGTAGTGGGAGCTGCAAGCTTCACGTGCTCAACTTTGGCAGAGAACTTTGGCAAAGTTATCTGTGGTACCCATGAGCTATTGTTGCGTGTGGGAAGTGGGTGATTGAACAGTAAGATTCATGTGTTTTCTACTTTCCCAGAAGTCTTTGACAGAATGCCCATAATTTCCGCAAAACTGAGTGTGCGTGTGACAGGTGCTGACAAGGCTGGAAAAGGCTGGAAAAGTAGGTGCCTCTTCGATTTCTGAGATCGGCCCTCGTGGTCTCTGGGGAGCCCAGCTTTTGAGAAAGCGAGCGCCTCTTCGATTTTTTAGATCGGCCTTCGTGGTCTTTGAGCAGCCCAACTTTTGAGAAAGCAAACGCCTCTTCGATTTCTGAGATCAACCCTCGTGATCTCTAAGCAGCCCAGCTTTTGAGAAAGCAAACGCCTATTCGATTTCTGAGCAGGCGCCTCTTCGATTTCTGAAGCTTCGTCGAGTGCAGATTTTTATAGGGGCTGGCATTAAGTTCCAAAGCACACTTGAATCTCCACCAGTAGAAGCTTCATTCTTGCACTTCTAAGATCTTGATTTGTCCGACCTCTTCTCTCTTCAACACCTTTGAAAATGTCTGGCCCCTCCGACCGTCGTTTTGACTTGAACCTTGTTGAAGAGGCAGCCCCGCCTTCTCCAGACAACATATGGCGCCCATCCTTCGTCTCCCCTACTGGTCCTCTTACCGTTGGGGATTCCGTGATGAAGAATGATATGACCGCTGCGGTGGTGGCCAGGAACCTTCTCACTCCCAAAGATAACAGACTACTTTCCAAACGGTCTGATGAGTTAGCTGTTAAGGATTCGCTGGCTCTCAGTGTTCAGTGTGCAGGTTCTGTGTCTAATATGGCCCAACGCCTATTTGCTCGAACCCGCCAAGTTGAATCATTGGCGGCTGAAGTGATGAGTCTCAAACAGGAGATTAGAGGGCTCAAGCATGAGAATAAACAGTTGCACCGGCTCGCACATGACTATGCTACAAACATGAAGAGGAAGCTTGACCAGATGAAGGAAACTGATGGTCAGGTTTTACTTGATCATCAGAGATTTGTGGGTTTGTTCCAAAGGCATTTATTGCCTTCGTCTTCTGGGGCTGTACCGCGTAATGAAGCTCCAAATAATCAACCTCTGATGCCTCCTCCTTCTAGGGTTCTGTCCAGTACTGAGGCACCAAATGATCCCCCTCCGGTGTCTTCTCTTTCTGGGGCTCTACCGACTGCTGAGACTTCTCCTAAGCAACCTTTGTGAAGGCTCCCTCTTGTGTGCTTATTTTGACTCATGTATATGTACATATTTGTAGCTTATCGGGGATATCAATAAATAAGCTTTCCTTCATTTCAACGTATTGTGTTAAATACACCAAAGCCTTCTTCGCTAAGTTCTTTGAATTTTCTTTTGTTAAAGCTTGTATGTTGAAGCTTTCTGAGTGGAGCATATAGGTTGGGGTAGTGTTCCCTTAATTTCCCGAGTGAGGAAAACTTCTCGATTGGAGACTTGGAAAATCCAAGTCACTGAGTAGGATCGGCTATATGAATCTTAGAACGCCATTGTGCTCGATCCTGTGTCATGTCCTTCGTTAGATCTAAGTACTCTAAGTCTTTTCTTAGAGTCTCTTCCAAAGTTTTCCTAGGTCTTCCTCTACCCCTTCGGCCCTGAACCTCTGTCCCATAGTCGCATCTTCTAATCGGAACGTCAGTAGGCCTTCTTTGCACATGTCCAAACCACCGTAACCGATTTTCTCTCATCTTTCCTTCAATTTCGGCTACTCCTACTTTACCCCGGATATCCTCATTCCTAATCTTATCCTTTCTCGTGTGCCCACACATCCAACGAAGCATCCTCATCTCCGCTACACCCATTTTGTGTACGTGTTGATGTTTCACCGCCCAACATTCTGTGCCATACAGCATCGCCGGCCTTATTGCCGTCCTATAAAATTTTCCCTTGAGCTTCAGTGGCATACGACGGTCACACAACACGCCGGATGCACTCTTCCACTTCATCCATCCAGCTTGTATTCTATGGTTGAGATCTCCATCTAATTCTCCGTTCTTTTGCAAGATAGATCCTAGGTAACGAAAACGGTCGCTCTTTGGTATTTCTTGATCTTCGATCCTCACCCCTAACTCGTTTTGGCCTCCATTTGCACTGAACTTGCACTCCATATATTCTGTCTTTGATCGGCTTAGGCGAAGACCTTTAGATTCCAACACTTCTCTCCAAAGGTTAAGCTTTGCATTTACCCCTTCCTGAGTTTCATCTATCAACACTATATCGTCTGCGAAAAGCATACACCAAGGAATATCATCTTGAATATGTCGTGTTAACTCATCCATTACCAACGCAAAAAGGTAAGGACTTAAGGATGAGCCTTGATGTAATCCTACAGTTATGGGAAAGCTTTCGGTTTGTCCTTCATGAGTTCTTACGGCAGTCTTTGCTCCTTCATACATATCCTTTATAGCTTGGATATATGCTACTCGTACTCCTTTCTTCTCTAAAATCCTCCAAAGAATGTCTCTTGGGACCCTATCATACGCTTTTTCCAAATCTATAAAGACCATGTGTAAATCCTTTTTCCCATCTCTATATCTTTCCATCAATCTTCGTAAGAGATAGATTGCCTCCATGGTTGAGCGCCCTGGCATGAACCCGAATTGGTTGTCCGAAACCCGTGTCTCTTGCCTCAATCTATGCTCAATGACTCTCTCCCAGAGCTTCATTGTATGACTCATTAGCTTAATACCCCTATAATTCATGCAATTTTGTACGTCGCCCTTATTCTTGTAGATAGGCACCAAAGTGCTCATTCGCCACTCATTTGGCATCTTCTTCGTTTTCAAAATGCTATTGAAAAGGTCAGTGAGCCATGTTATACCTGTCTCTCCCAAAAGTTTCCACACTTCGATTGGTATATCGTCTGGGCCTATTGCTTTTTTATGCTTCATCTTCTTCAAAGCTACAACCACTTCTTCCTTCCGGATTCGACGATAAAAAGAGTAGTTTCTACACTCTTCTGAGTTACTCAACTCCCCTAAAGAAGCACTCATTTCATGTCCTTCATTGAAAAGATTATGAAAATAACCTCTCCATCTGTCTTTAACCGCGTTCTCTGTAGCAAGAACCTTTCCATCCTCATCCTTGATGCACCTCACTTGGATTAGGTCCCTTGTCTTCTTTTCCCTTGCTCTAGATAGTTTATAGATATCCAACTCTCCTTCTTTGGTATCTAGTCGTTTATACATATCGTCGTAAGCCGCTAACTTAGCTTCTCTGACAGCTTTCTTCGCCTCTTGCTTCGCTTTTCTATACCTTTCACCATTTTCATTAGTCCTCTCCTTGTATAAGGCTTTACAACATTCCTTCTTAGCCTTCACCTTTGTTTGTACCTCCTCATTCCACCACCAAGATTCCTTTTGGTGTGGGGCAAAGCCCTTGGACTCTCCTAATACCTCTTTTGCTACTTTTCGGATACAACTAGCCATGGAATCCCACATTTGGCTAGCTTCCCCCTCTCTATCCCACACACATTGGGTGATTACCTTCTCTTTGAAAATGGCTTGTTTTTCTTCTTTTAGATTCCACCATCTAGTCCTTGGGCACTTCCAAGTCTTGTTCTTTTGTCTTACTCTTTTGATATGTACATCCATCACCAACAAGCGATGTTGATTAGCCACGCTCTCTCCTGGTATAACTTTGCAATCCTTACAAGTTATACGATCCCCTTTCCTCATTAGAAGAAAATCTATTTGTGTTTTTGACGACCCACTCTTGTAGGTGATCACATGTTCTTCTCTCTTCTTAAAGAAGGTGTTGGCTAAGAAGAGATCATATGCCATTGCAAAATCCAAGATAGCTTCCCCATCCTCGTTTCTCTCCCCAAAACCATGGCCACCATGAAAACCTCCATAGTTGCCTGTCTCCCTGCCCACGTGTCCATTTAAATCTCCTCCTATAAATAACTTCTCCGTCTGAGCAATTCCTTGCACCAAGTCTCCAAGATCTTCCCAAAATTTCTCCTTCGAACTCGTATCCAACCCTACTTGAGGTGCGTACGCACTAATCACATTGATAAGTTCTTGTCCTATTACAATCTTGATTGCCATGATTCTATCTCCTACCCTCTTGACATCTACAACATCTTGTACCAAGGTCTTGTCCACGATGATGCCAACACCGTTTCTCGTTCTATTTGTGCCCGAATACCAAAGTTTAAACCCTGAGTTTTCTAGATCCTTTGCCTTACTACCAACCCACTTAGTTTCTTGTAGGCACATAATATTTATCCTTCTCCTCACCATAACTTCCACTACTTCCATAGATTTTCCCGTTAAGGTTCCTATATTCCACGTTCCTAAACGCATTTTGCTCTCTTGAACTCTACCCTTCTGTCCTAGCTTCTTCACCCTCCCCCGTCTAATAGGATCAAAGTACTTCTTTTGTGTGTCCCGGGTAAAGTTGATAGGAGCATATGCTCCCAAACAACTTTGAGTGGAGTCGTTCGAAAAGAAGTTTCTATGGCCCCCTTGCTCATTTAACACTGCATCCGGGTGCCGATGGAGATACAGCGACCCTTGCTCACTTATCACTGTGCTCAGGCCACACAGCGCGCCACTTACGGGTGACGCCCTAGCTTTAGCGCGATTTTGTTCTGGATTCATTTTCATAAGGATTCGACGTGATCATGGAGTGCCGGCTGTCGACTACCTGACGCCCTCCCCCTCCTCCTTTATCCGGGCTTGGGACCGGCCATGTAAGACATAGGCGGAGTTGGATACCGTTAGTTTGATAAGACAAAATGGTTACTCAAGAAGCTTCGGCGGGAAGTCAAACTAATCCTTGATTAGTGATAATTTCTTGCCGATGACTGAAAATATATATTGCGGGATTTACACTTACAGATGGCGTGGATAATTTTCAAGTTGATTTCAATTCTTCTGAGAATGGCGCAAGGAAAGGCACAACTTTGGAGGGGGGAGCAAAATGCTGATACTTTGTCCACGTAAAGCTGATGAAAACCGTTCCTTTGTTACTGTGACGGACTCCAAGGGGAACAAGAAATTTGGGGCCTCCGCTGGTTCCTTACCGGAAATGAAAGGAGGACCAAAAGTGGCCTAGTATGCTGTTGTAGCAACTGCCCAACATGTTGGACGGATGGCAAGAAATTTCGGATTGAAATCAGTTGTAAATGAAGGTGAAAGGGTTTACTTGTATTAACAAGAAAAGGCAAGCTATCATGAGCTCTCGAGTGGGAGTCACGGTCTAATTGTATACATTGAAGATACAACCCGAAAGCCCCACTCGAGAGCCAGTTTGGGCGAATGCTATAAACAGGTCGTTGTGTGTCGGTAAGTGGTTGTGCTTTGAATGAATTACCGTGTGTCAAGGTAAGGTCTGCAATCCGAAAATTGGCAGAGTTTACGAGTTAATGTTGAGCAAGGGCTTTGTGCTTCATGTATGCAGCTGATGGACTATAAAAGCCACCAATTGCTGCAGATGCAAGCTGTGTTAAACTGTGACTTGGAATCGAACAATTTGGTTTTCAATTCCACTATGCACCTTTCTCCGATTCCCTCATTCTTCACCATCTTCGTGCTTTTCTAACACCGAAAGCTTTGTACATGGCAAGAAATTCCTGGTTCTATAAGATTCAGCAGGAAAATAAGGTGTCAATCTGCATATACAACCATCACGACACTTTTTCCTTTGATGCTTGCATCACGCAGTAAGCACCATAACGTTATCAGTGTATTCCAACAGAAGGGAAAGGATAGTAGTTGATGCATACAATAACTACATTTGTACATTTGCATCACGCAGTAAGCACCATAACGTTATCAGTGTATCTCGGAATTCTCAAGTCCTTCCCAGATTGCAACTTGTGAACCAGATTGATGGAACTTGAGAGATTCTGTGGAGAATTTTGGAAGATAACAAAGGCTTTAAACCTTTCGAGAATGATCTATTTGACTTTGTTGATATATATTGTAGACAATGATCTATTTGACATCACCTATAATAATATAGAAAACCAAAAACAACCAGGCTGCAAGGGACTTCACAACTTCCTACCTACGGTCATGCCTGAATTATCACCATTAACGGCAGAAGGGGCAATGTTGGCAACCATGGCTATAACATCTGAACCCTTAGCTTTGTTAATGTAGAAAGAGGAAGATCGAAGGAGAAGATCAGAGTACAAGAAATACAGAGAGAGAGAGATTTTAGAGAGAGAAGTTGTAATATTGATCTTTCTTAGTATTCAAGTAATTACAACGATGTACTTATATCAAAGACTAACTGTCTAACTAACTATCTAACTAAGTTTCACAACCTTTGGACAGATGGCATAATCCTAGCCACTGTCTATGCCTTACATGCCCCTGCAAACTCATGAGGGGATGATCCAAGCATGAGGTTGAAACAATGAGACTGAAAAAGAGGAGTACTAAGACCCTTAGTTAGAATATCTGCAAACTGTTCGCGAGATGAGACAAACTGAACACAAAGTTTCGTCTGAGCAACCCGTTCACGCACAAAATGTACATCGATCTCAATGTGCTTCGTGCGTTGATGTTGGACCGGATTAAAGGACAAGGCGATAGCAGAAAGGTTGTCACAAAAGAGAACTGGAGGACGAGCAGGCTGGACATGCAGAAATTCCAGCAGTTGCTGAATCCAATCAAGCTCAACGGAGGTAGTAGACATAGCCCTGTATTCTGCTTCCGTTGAGGAACGAGAAACAGTTTGTTGTTTCTTGGAGGACCAGGAAATAGGGTTATTTCCCAAGAAGACAACCAAACCAGTAGTTGAACGGCGATCATTGGGATCACCAGCCCAATCGGCATCACTAAATGCTTTCAGTAGTAAATCCCCGCGAGTATAAGACATGCCAACAGATAATGTGCCTTTGAGATACCTCAAAATCCTCTTTATGGTTGTAAAATGGGACATCATTGGAGATTGCATGAACTGACAGACTTGATGAACTGAGAAGGCAATGCCCGAGCGAGTGAAAGTGAGGTATTGAAGGGCGCCAACAATACTCCGGTATGCAGTTGGATTATTATAGGGAGTGCCATCATCTTTAACCAACCGATTGTAGGGTAAGCATGGAGTGTCACAAGGCTTACAATCAACCATCTCAACTTTCTGCAACAAATCCAGTATATATTTGGACTGAGACAAGAATAGTCCCGTAGCAGTTTTGATAACCTGAATGCCCAAAAAATAATGAAGCTCCCCCAAGTCCTTGATGTCAAATTCAGATGTTAAAAAGTTGATCACCTGTTGAATAACGGAATGAGAGTTGCCAGTAAGAATAATATCATCGACATAGAGGAGGAGGACCACAATGTCACTGCCAACAATCTTAACAAATAAGGAAGAATCAGCATATGTGGACTGAAACCCAAGAGTGGGAAGAAAACTTGTAAATCGTTCATTCCAGGCTCTAGGTGCCTGTTTCAATCCATAGAGTGACTTGTGTAAATGACAAACCAATTCAGGATGTGCCGGATCTCCAAAACCAGGAGGTTGAGACATGTACACTTCTTCATTTAACAAACCATGCAAAAAGGCATTCTTGACATCCAATTGACGAAGAGTCCAATTGAAGTGAGCAGCCAAGGCTAGAACTATCCGCACAGTGGTTGGTTTAACCACAGGACTAAATGTTTCACCATAGTCCAATCCAGGCTCTTAACTAAACCCCTTAGCAACAAGGCGAGCCTTATGTCTAGCCACTGTCCCATCTAAGTTCTTTTTGAGTTTGAAAACCCACTTACAACCAACAAGGTTCTTGTGAGGAGGCAAATGTACAAGACTCCAAGTATGTTGTTTATGCAATGCATCAATCTCTTCCTGCATCGCTTTATACCAAACAGGGACCTTCATTGCAGATTTATATGTTGCAGGTTCCACCAAAGTTAAATCCACATCATGAGATTCAGTCACTTGAGTGAAAAAGGCCTTCTTCTTGATGATGCCATTCTTACTTCTAGTTTGTATAAGATGCATATTAAGTGGAGCAAGTGGTAATACCACTTGAAGTAAATTTGGACTAAAATCAGAGTCCACAGGGAGTTGAGAAGGAGAACTTGCAGTAGCAGTAATGGATTGAGAAAAAGGGCTAGCTGTTGAAACTGATGGAGAAGACAGTATGTCATTAGGTGGAGAGGTGGATGGTAGAGGTGATTGGGGGGAGTGTGGTGGAGATGAAACTAAGATATTATTCATATTAGAAACTGAAAGTGATGACCAGGACTGAGAAGAAGATGATGTGATAGGTTTGTGCTTAGACAATGCAGACAAGTGAGGGTAGGGAAATCTAGTCTCATCAAACACAACATGTCTAGAAATGTAGAACCGACCTTTTAACACATCAAAACAAATGAATCCCTTATACTTTGAGGCATACCCAAGAAAGACACACTCTGTAGTTTTGGCTTGCAACTTGGTCTGAACATAAGGTCTTAATAGAGGAAAGCAGGAACACCCAAACACCTTAAGATGTGTCAAAATAGGAGGAGTGCTAAAAAGTATTTCAAAAGATGAACAATTATTCAACACTGGTGTAAGCATTCGATTTATAAGATATACAGCAGCTTGACAAGCAAAGGTCCAGAAAGAATAGGGTAATTTGGCATATTGTAATAATGTGACAGTGGTTTCAACAATGTGTCTATGTTTTCTCTCAGCCAAACCATTTTGTTCGGGAGTATGTGGACAAGATTTATGATGAAGGATACCTTGATTGGTAAGAAAAGTTTGAAGTTTATTGTTACAATATTCACCACCACCATCAGTTTGTAAAATTTTAATACAAGTAGAAAATTGGGTTTGCACAAAGGAAGAGAAGGCAACAAAGATGTCAAAGAAATCGGATTTATTGACAAGAGGAAACAACCAACAGTATCTAGTGCACTCATCAATGAGAGTTACATAATACTTGTAACCATCAATAGAATTACACGGAGAAGGACCCCAAAGGTCACTGTGTATAGTTTCGAAAGGAATTACAGAGTTGTGCACACGAGACTGAAACGGCAATTTAGTAAATTTGCCCTCTAAACAACTATGACATAGCCTAGGAACACTGTCCTTTGTACAAGAGATATGAGACTTAGTAAGCATGATAGAAGCAATGGTATTTGAAGGATGCCCTAACCTATTGTGCCAAAGATTAGAGCTAACAAGCTGTCCAAGTAATGCAGAAGCTTTAGAATTGCCTGGAGAGGGAAATGATTGATGATTGGAAAGTGATGGAATGGGGTATAGTCCATTACTGCATGGTCCTTTGTACAAAAGCCTCCCTGTGACTTTATCATGAATCCAGAAACAATAAGCATCAAAGACTAACCAGCAATTATTATCAAGACAAATGCGATGAACTGATAACAAATTGTGAGATAGCCGAGGCACATAGAGGATGGAATTCAATTTTAGTGGCTGCACAGGTGTAGGAATAATGGAACTACCAATATGTGAAATTTGCAAACCTTCACCATTAGCCGTTTGCACTGTCTCATTAGAGGGATAAGGCGTTGCCATGGACAAATTACTGAAATCAGCAGTCATATGGTTTGTAGCCCCCGAATCAGTAAGCCAAATCTGTGATGTAGGAGTTGAAGAAGACTGAGAAGATACTGTGTGCAGAGCCTGGATATTGGATTGAGGAGAGAAAGTTGGTGTTGAAAGAGTATATGCACTAGTAGGCATCGGAGAGTAATGTGGACCACCAAAGTTAGGACCTTTATCATTGAAGAAACAATACCAGGTAGTATGATTTGCCTTGCCACAAATGTGGCAGCCTTGTCGTTCTAACTGTTTGGAATGACAAAATGGAGCAATGTGACCAAACTGATTACATAATTGACAAGGTACTTGCTGGAAAGAGGAACCAACAGACTGTGATGGAAAAGGTCCAAGCACTCCAGAGAAAACAGGTGTTGAAGGAGAACCTCGATTGGGAAACTGCTGTCTGGGACTAGGATTAGAATACCTATATCCCTGATTAGTTTTACCTTTACCCTTCTTAGTGAAATGAAAAGATCGATACCCACCAGCAGAACCAGGATGAGGACCTGAAAACCCCGGATGATCACCAACAGATTGATGAGATTTAGGGCCAGAGGTATTAGCCACCATGGCAGACAAAAACTGAGAATTAACAGTACTGTCCACAATCAGTTCTTCAGCAAGAAGCTGCACCCTAAATTCTTGGAGAGAGATTACATTCTCACGACCCCTTATAACACTACGAAACGTATTGTACTCGGGAGGTAATCCATTAAGAGCAAGGATAACAATATCCTCATCTGCAAAAGCAACTCTAGTTGCGGACAAGTAGTCTCGAGCTTCCTTAATTCGTTGCAGATATTGAGATACAGAATCAGTCCCTTTCTTGATTGTTTGAAGATTCGACTTGAGTTGAAAAACACTAGTCCAAGAGACAACAGAGAATTATTCCTTTAACCTGGTCCAAAGATCACAAGCATTTGTACTACCAATAGCACAAGAAATCGCAACCGGTGACAGAGTTGCAGTAATCAACTGCATAAGAGCCCGATCATGCATCTTCCAAACAATGTATTCTTCATTCTCAGAAGGAGTGGACGAATTGGAAGCATCAACACCAGAACACATAACATATCGAGATGGACAGAGAGTAGAGCCATCAACAAACTTCATAATCCCGTGTCCCTCAAGTAGCATTTGCATTTGGAAATGCCAATTCAAGTAATTAGACTCATCAAGCTTCACATTCACAGATGTAGAAATTGTATAAATAAGACCAGTAATAGGCGATTGGAGAATTTGTAATTGAGATGCAGTAACCATATTTGCAGAATGGAGATAGAAATGTGAAAGAAGCAATATCACAAACACCTGGTGTGCACAAACTGATAGACACAGAACGAAAGTAGTCGGGAAGTGTAGAAGCCCGAGAAAATACAGAGTAAGAGAATACCAGAAATCGACCAAGAATACAGCAATACACGATCAACAAAGGAAAAACAAATCACAAACCAAGAAAATGAGCGGAAGCAGTCGAAGGATCGACGAACACAGCGCAAGCAACAATGGCGATTGATACCATGTTAATGTAGAAAGAGGAAGATCGAAGGAGAATATCAGAGTACAAGAAATAGAGAGAGAGAGAGAGAGAGATTTTAGAGAGAGAAGTTGTAATATTGATCTTTCTTAGTATTCAAGTAATTACAACGATGTACTTATATCAAAGACTAACTGTCTAACTAACTATCTAACTAAGTTTCACAACCTTTGGACAGATGGCATAATCCTAACCACTGTCTATGCCTTACAAGCTTCACCGTCATTCTGATTTAATAGCAAAAAACAAAGAAAGGTAAACACCCATGGGGAATTTCCTATGACCTATAAGGATCCTTAGAACATAAGGAACGATATATGGAGAGATGGATTGACACTCACAAAGTTTCCTGTATGCTCCCATCTTGTACAGATCCATGTGTAGCACCAGACGAAGCAGGGGACTCAAATTCAATCACTGAAACCAATTAAACACATGTTAAGAGCATATTCGCGAATGAGCAGGTCAACACGTCACTGAATGAAGTCCTCTGTTTCTTTCGGAGTTCCACTCGTCCAGCCTTCTTCACGAACATATACAATAAACGCCACAAAGATAACAAACTATTATTGAAGAAATAAGGCAACATGCGACAGTTTGGCACCAAATATTCGGTGGTGTAGAAAGAGAAGCCGAAGTACACAATTCTCGGTCCCTTACCTTGATGACTGACCTCTTTTCCAAATGAACCGAACCTCAATACCACATTCATCATTAGAACTAACCTTGGATGATGTAGATTGACCTTTTTACACTGCATCTGAAATATGCACACACAATTGAAAGCGTCAAGAACGATTCTGGAATGCAAAACGTGTCATTGAACAAAATAGAAGACAACGTACCTCTCCATTAATGCTATCATCTTTCAGGTCTATGATAACTACAGAAACCCTGACCTTCAATTTCGTTTCATATCCGTGCCAGTTTCACTGTGCTACAGAAAGATGCATCACAGATTTCCAAATAAAAGGCCAGACTGTGTACATATTCAAGATGGCAAACTGAGAAAACATGTACATGAATCTGTACAGCAAATAGTCCTCTATGGAAGATAGCTTCCTACTGTTTGTAATAATATAATTGCTTAGTGATGCATACTAATATCAAGACAACACTAGCATTAATCATCAGACTTTATGTTTTATAACGCTTTATTTTCTTCGGAAAAACTACTTATACCAAGTCTCAGCTCGAATATATTTTGTCTCAAAAGAGAACATCAAAAGCAACAACATTATCAGAAGCTATATACAAATGACAAATGGTAGTAGGAAGCGATAAAAATCATGAACTACTTTCTTTCCAAAGGAGATGGAGTGTGTTTGTAAGAAGAAGGGGAAAGAAATTTCAATTGACAAAAGACAAGGAAAATGAATAAACAAGTAAATGATCCTGCATTACCTGAGTGTAACAGATTCTCTTATCAAAACAACGTTCTTTTCTCTTCTCGCGAAACCGAGTTAAAGATGCAGCTCTCTGCGGTTGAGTTGGCTTTACAGGTAAGTCATTCGTACCCTGGAAGAGGAGATGTCATCACAGCAGCAATGTGACAGAAAGTAACACCAACCGAGAGACTATATTTTCGAGAAACTTGAAATGATATACACATTACATATCTAAAACTACATGCTGGTTAAAAGGAACCGGCCCCATGGAAGGAGGATCCAGAATGCTTAAGAGTAAGGTTGCAGTTGCACAAGAGTCTTATAACTAGGGGCATTTTGGATTTTTTATCCTCTAAAACTTTCTATACCGGCAAAGACTTATAACCGTAATAAAAATATGAGGAATTGAATTGAGGAGGAGTTGGAATGAGGAGACATTAGAATCAGATTCCTATTGAAGCTGTTCAATTAAGGGCTCGTTTGGATGTGCTTTTAAAATGACTGAAAGCGCTTTTA
Source organism: Malus domestica (assembly GCF_042453785.1). Taxonomy (NCBI): domain Eukaryota; kingdom Viridiplantae; phylum Streptophyta; class Magnoliopsida; order Rosales; family Rosaceae; genus Malus; species Malus domestica. Next base: position 7,501,632 of record NC_091670.1, read on the forward strand.
GAGGAAATGTTTTTTGCAAGAAGCATCAATTATGTGCTTTTCTAGGAAGCACTTTAAGTGATTTTCCAGGATTTACTTGTATTTTAACTAAGGATTGGTTCCAAAAATATTTTTACCAAAAGCGCTTTCAGTCATTTTAAAAGCACATCCAAACAAGCCCTAAATGTCTTGAAATTGGAATATAAATGACACTATAAAGTTGTTTACTAATTTAGCAGAATCGGAATATAAACCATTATGATTACTAAAATGCACTTGTCTGTCCCAAATCAAATATTTTATATACTTTTTTTAAATAAGATTTGATATAATAGTAAGAAAAAACTTAAATTTTTTTTTTATTTCATAGACACACTAAAATGCTTTTGTTTATTTTATTTTATTCAAATTTAAGTATTTACTTTAATGTTTAATTTTTTTCGCTCAAGATGTAGTTTCTTCTCTTCGGCATATGCATGAAATTATGCATAATGTGAATGAGCATGAAGTTGTGCATAATGTGAATGAGCATAGAAATAAAAAAAGTAAGGAGTTGTGCATAGTTAAACTAGGGTTAATGGGTTTATAAAGGATAGTCTTGGAAATAAAAAAAGTAAGTGAGGGTATAAAGGGAACAAAAGTGTCATTCTGATTGCCCAAACAATCAGGAATTGGATTACCACCTACATCTAAAGAATCCAATTCCACCAATACAAGGAATTGAATTCCAAAATTTGTGTGGGCCCCACTGCTTTTTTGATTTCTTAATGTTTAGTAAACATCGAAGTACTCCGTAATCGAAATTCAATTTCTACATTTTCATTATGATTACGGATACATAAACATGCCCTTAAATATTTCTATTTTGGCACTTTGAAATCCTTCTATTATGGCTACTCTCTCGCTTTATCGCGGAGAGCCTTTGTGATTGGGGTTGTGTGTTATGGTTTAGTGTTTTTGTTTATTTTGTTTAGGTTGTGGTTTTGTTGTCTATGCTTGGCAGAGGACTATGTCGACTTCTTTGTGTTGTCTCATAGTAGGACTTCTTTGGCGCTGTGCATCGTTGTGTGGAAGTTCATCAGAAAGTGTTGCAAAGGTTTTGCCCTCGTGAGTGTAGTTTTCGTCTAGTTCAATATGGTTATGTTGGTTAGGTTTTGTTTCGTCTTTTTGTTGCATTAGTAATTTGAGAATTTATTCTTGAACGATGATGTATCTAGTTCTATTGTTTAATGAAATCTCTACCTTGAAAAAAATAGAGATTATATTTTTAAATTATTTGATCCGACAATCGAAATTAAAAAATTTGTGCAAAAAGTAAAAATGAGGATCATTTAAGAAAAAGATTATCCCGCCACGACCCCAATTTTTTTTTATTTTGCTTTTGGGTTAATGGACTACCACCACATTGGGCGGTGGTCTGCTATATTAACCAGTTATGTCAACCCAAAACCCTAAAAACCTCTCACGCACCCGCACTCTAGTCTCCGTCTCTCCTCCCCTTCTTTGTCCCCGTCTCTCTCAAGCCCTCGTGGTTGTCGAAGACTGACAAACACTTGGACACGCAGAACAGAGTTAGGGCAAATCAAGATGATCATCCCAGTGCGCTGTTTCACCTGCGGCAAGGTACCCCCATTTCTCCCTTTACCTAACCGTAGGCCTGGGTTTTCTGCCTCTCTTAGTTTTATTCAGCGTTTCGATAGGGTTTTGGATTTGGGGATGATTGAATAATTGGTGGTTTATATGTTTAATTTTAGGTTATCGGAAACAAATGGGATACGTATCTCGACCTGCTGCAGGCCGATTACACAGAAGGGTAAGTTGCTCAATTTTGGATTTTAAAAATTCAATAATGTCAATGATTCTTGCCTTGTTTATGCTAATTGAGGCGTGTTGTGAATTGCACAATATAATGTCAAAAACCGGTTCTGTAATGCGTAGGCATAAACATAGACTAGGGTTTAATTGGGTTGATTATGAGGTGATTATGATGATATATGTTGTACGATTACCTGAAAAAGACATAATAAAATAGGCTTTATAATGACAGGGATACGAGGTTTTTCGATGGCCAATGCTCATTTTTCAGTTTTCACAGACTTATCAGTTGGGGGTGTAGTTTATCGATCCTTGAATGGAGCATAATCTGTGTTCATTATTTTTACTGTTGCATCTGCGGGCATAATAAAATAGGTCTTGTATTGACATGGATGAGAGGTTTCTCGACGGGAATGCTCATTTTTCAGTTTTGACAAACTCATCTGGTTAGTTTATCGATCCTCGAATGATTTGCATCTGCATGCATAATAAAATGGGCCTTGTAGTGACATGTATAAGAGGTTTCTCGATGGGAAATGCTCTTTTTTCAGTTTTTACAGAGTAATGAGTTGGGTGTAGTTTATTGATTCTTGAATGATGCATATATGTTTCCAACTATTTTTTCTGTTGCATCTGTGTGCATACAAATGTGTGTACATATTGGAGTTTAAAGTGCAGACAAATAGCTATGAGTAATTTTAAAAGTGTACTCATCACTGGTTGTAGACAGCCAGTCTGAAGTGTAGGAATAAAGTTATCAGTTTGTCCTAGAAGAGAGTTTACTTACTGGTTCGAATTTTCTGGAATACAGAGACGCACTAGATGCATTGGGTCTGGTCCGCTACTGCTGCCGGCGTATGCTTATGACTCACGTTGATCTTATCGAGAAGCTTCTCAACTACAATAGTAATCTCTCTCTCCCCCTCCCTCCCCCCCCCCTCTCTCTCTCTCTCTCTCTCTACACATGCACAAAATCTACTCAAAAGGTGTCTGAGAATTTTACTGACACAGTGACACTGGGCTTTGTTACAGCTTTGGAGAAGTCTGACGCCAGTTGAGGAAGCTCGTGTAACAAGTGCCAGATGCTCGTTTTATGTGATCTTTGTCAAGTATCTTAATGTGGTAAAACCTTCATGTTGTTTTGTCTGGATCACCATCGATCCTTATTGCCATACTTAGAAACTTGAAATATCTAATATGATTATCTAGTTGTAGGGAGATACTTATGTATGCAGTTGAGGCATTTATGTTGCTGCACTAGTTTACGAACTTATTAAATAGAATGAAAGACTGAATGCTTCTGACAGAAAGTAGTGTTATTGTTAGTGTTCCTTGATCTAAAATGATGATGGTATGCAAACTTTAGTCTCGCATGTAACTTTGGTGTGATTTGTTCACCATGCTACTGTAGATGCAGGATTTCTATGGTTAGGTTCCAGGAACATGGTTTGAATTGCTCTTTAGTCACAGGGGATAGTTTTCAGAAAAATGGTGGAATGTTGGGAAAAAGAAACAGGCCAGGAACACGGTTCCACCTGATATCTTTTTGTTTTCCTCCACCTCCACATAAGTGAATTCCCTGAACTCATCCTCCCTTCTTGTTCTTAGAAAGGATGAGGTGCCACTAGGGCATTAGGTATTGACACCTAGAAACAGTTCTAGTGTTTATTGTTCTCTCCTTTTCCATGGCTTTTTTGGCTGCGTGATTGTTTTCTTCCGAGCAATTTACTCGTTCGTTGTGGAAGAAATAACAATCTCCAAGTGGAATTGTGGGTGTTTTCTTACCTTCTAGAATTATAGCTATTGTTACTGGCAGTCATGAATGGTCATCTTGTATTTGCTCTCCTAACACCAATTAGAGCAGGACGGGACTTGTTTCAAGTGCAAATAGCAGCATCCTAAGGGTCTGTTTGGTATCCTATTGAAAAAATTTCATCATTTTTATAACATTTCTTAAGAACATGAACATCTCTTGAAAACAATTTTCTTTAAGACTTAAAAACTTGTTTGATATAAGATTTAAAATTGTTTTTAAATTTTAAAATTTAAACTGGACAAAGAAGTCCAAAGAGAGAGGTCGCAAAAGAGGGAGAAAGAGGAGAGAGGAGGGAAAAAAAAGCGAGAATTGGAGAAGTGAGAAAGAAGAGAGGATCCGAGGAGATAAAAAGGAGGGGAGGAGGAAAAAAAAAACTGAGGATTGGAGAAGTGAGAAAGAAGAGAGGATCCGAGGAGATAAAAAGGAGGAGAGAGAAGAAAAAGAGAGATTCGGAATGAGAGGGGAGGGGGGGGAGAGAAAAAATGAGCGGGTTTAAGTTAACTCTTCCAAGTAAAGGGGTTACAAACGCAACCGTTGCCATTAGAATAGTACTAATCTATTCAAGGATGGCTGTTTTTTTTGGGACAAGGATTGTCTGCCCTCTCACTTCTGGTGCCCTTCCGTGCCCGTCTATTTGTGTGGTCACGGTTAAGTCACGTCAAACATTTTTTATTACTATTTATTTTTGTGTTATTATCTCTATAAAAAAATAATATAAAATGTTGACGTGGGTTAACCGTGACCATACAAAACAGGAGGGCACCGGAAATGGGAGGACAGACAATCCATGTCCCTTTTTTTGCGTAGGATAACTAATAATGGAATGCTAATCAGGTGGATTAGTCACTTAAGCCATGAAGGTGATGGTATGTATGCTATTGAAAGACCTGATTGATACGTTTTCTGCTTTGCCCCACTCAAATTATGGTTGATTGCATCCGGCAGATGGTATTTGACGAGACATCCACGCATTCATTTTAATAATTCTCGCACTCGTTTATTCCTTTTTATAATTTTCAAACTTGTTTAAATTGTAGTCATCGTGTCAAATGAACTGGAAATGATCAAAATGACATGTGAGAGCACCTGCCTATACATGTAACTCACTAACATGTGAGAGAAATTGGGGGTAATTTTGGCTTTTTATGTCAGTTGGATTGACTTGTACATTCAATATCTCAATGATATTGAACTTTAGAAAATGCGCCTCCATGACATCCTTATTTGTGAGGAAATTGCGGGAGTGAGGGTCAATCAATTTTCATCTCGAACAATGATTTAAGCTCGTAAGAATAAATAGGCACGGCGAAAGTTATAGTTTAACCACTAAAGGACCACTCCTAAATAGGACTTTATAACACAAGATGTTTTAGAAGGAATTGGATGCAATCCGAAATCTAGTGTTCGGAGCTTAGAAATAAAAAAATCTAGACTATACAAATTGAATTTAACAGTTCTTATTAACTCATTCTGTTGGTCCACTTCACATAAACGAAATAATTTTTTTTGCCACACAAATCAAATGCTAAAATTTTGGATCTCTAAACTCCGAACACTAACATCTAGAGTGAAACCAATTCCGTTTTAAAGAAGCTCTCGGTTTATTATTGATAGAGAAGATTACAGATGAAAATATAAATAATCCTAGCAAATCCCGGTTGAGAAAGGAAAATAAAACGGGGAATTAAATAAATAACTTTGTACCTTGAAAATTGTTGTCCTACGAAACATCATAAAAACGTCAAAATCTACTTTTGTGTCATGGTGAAGTGACAACTTGAAATCATCACCTCATTTCCTTTGCGGAAATTTATTACCGTTAGAGTGAACTCCAAAAATTCAAATACACTGTTCAACGTAGGATTTCATGATGGATTGTCTGTCTTCCTCATCTCGTATGATTATATTTCTGTGGTCACGGTTAAACTACATCAACATTTTATATTGATTTTTTATAGAAATAAAAAGATAAAAACCAATAAGAATATAAAATATTGACGTGGCTTAACCGTGACCACAGAAATAGAAGAGTATGGGATGGGAGAGGGCAAACAATCCAGGTCCTTTCATGATTCACATTATACATCACGTTAACATTTCGAGCTTAAGATAAGGTCTTTTTGTAATACAAATCACTTAGTAAAGATTATATATGCAAAAAAGAAAATAAAATTAAAATCATTTAGTTAATTAATTATAATAAATAGAATAATTTTTTTCGTAATACTTTTTTTAATTTTGAACATTTAATTTCATATAATTCGATGACTAAATGATCTTGTATTTTATTTTATTTACTTTCAAATATTATGTTTACGTAGTGTTTTATAAATAAAATAAACGGTTTTGATAAAGCAAAAACATCCGTCAAACAAACACGAAATGTTTTGAGGAAGACCTCCTATAAAACTTTGAAGTAGCTAAACATTGTTCTATTGATAATAATGCAACATAGAAGTAGTGAATCAAATTTTGAAAAGGAAATATAATGAATGACAACCTAACACTAACATGTAGCTGCACCCAATTGGTCTAAACAATAAAACTTTCCACAGCCTTGTTAAATATATATATCAACTAATTGTGTCCCTTGTGTGAATGGAGACATTATGAATCATGATGATGGACAGTTGCAAGGAAAATAAGATAAGAAAGGGACTCCTCATACATGATACATGATTTATCCTTACCTTTTGCTTGAATTCAAAGAAACAAACCACGTGGCAACTTCCAAATGCCTAGTGGGACAGATATTTTTTTGGTATATTAAGTATCACAATATAATTAGTTAGATATTTACACCTCAACACTCCGTCGAAGTACGACGAGAGGAAATGTAGACATATATCTATACTATCATTAAGAAAACCATATTTGTCAACTTTTTTCCTCTTTTTTTCTTATTTTACCCCTACTTTTGATACACACTATTGACAAAAGGAGAGCAAAATAGTAATTTTGTACATTTTGACAAAATGACGATCATATCTTTATTTTACCCTCATTTTTTTTAGATGATGACAATCACATTTTTCTAATTTTACCCTCACTTTTGATACACAATATTTATATAAGGAAGACAAAACAGTAATTATGTAATGTTAAAAAAATATGCACTTACTAAGAGAAATTGTTCACACACAAAGTATGCTCTCCGCTATTATTTATAACAAGTTTTATGATGCCGATGTGTTTTTATTGTGAACAAGCTTTTGGGAACTTGAATGGACAATTTTGGATAGGACAAATACACATTATTTGCATATCAACCAGGTTATTTTGTTTATTTGCATTTGGCAGCAGAATATAATACATAATACATTGCAGATGTACGAATAATTTGTTATCGATGTTTTGTTTTATTTCGAAATAATATCTTGTTTAAAGAGTCAATTTCAAGAAAACAAATAAGAGAAGAAGAATTCCTACATTCCCAAGTCCTTTTGGCTGTGCTCTCTCCCCCTCTCTTAACAGAGATTCTAATTGATTTGCAAGTCTTAGCCGTCGGTCCCTTGCTTTAGTTTGAGACCGGCGACAGCCTCTCCCCCTCCTCTAACCTATCCATCTCCTTAGCCTCTCCCCGTCCCCGTGCCTCCCATCCCCCGACTTTTACGGCAGAATTGTACTGGCGGTGCTTGTGCTAGTCTGCGTGTGTTTGTGATAGCCAATGGAGGTATTATTATTAATGCTTGCTTGTGCAAACTACACCAGATAAAATTAATCGCTATCGTTTCATTTCGCAAAAACAATAAAAGGTGGTACCCAGTGCACAAGGCTCCCGCTTTACGTAGGATCTGGGATAAAACATAAAAATTAATAATTAATGAGAGTATAGGATTATATTTGCGCTTCTAAAATTCTCAAGATCGTAAGCAATTGACTAGAGTTGCAAAGTTCAACACGGAACATGAATAGGATTATTCTACTAACTTCATTACTAAAGTTTTCATTGCCCGGCCCCCCAAATAAAAATTTGCATAAACATTAGTACTTCAAATTCAAATTAGACGAGTAATATTTTTGTCAAAATTTGAAGAAATCTCAAGTTCAAATTCGAACTTCTAAAACTAATTACTAACAACGAGGTTTAAATAAACACACAAAGCATAAAGCCATTAATCTCTCTCTAGTAAACCATACAACAAAAACCAGGAAAAACTGATCATATCTTCGCCTATTTAATCAAAATATGAGATGAACAAGATCATAACTAAATGTCAAATTACCAACAAAAACAAGGAACCAACTTTCAAATTTATGTCGTCATATATAATATTTTCAATATCATAAAAGAAGCTGCTAAATAATTCACAATCACACTGAAGCCTGTGGGAGCTTTGAACCCACCACCTTACCCTCCTGACCCAACCCGCCGGCCGCTCGCATTTCTCCGCCGACCCCCGCGGGGCCCACTGCTTGATACGCCTGCTGCTGTTGCTGCACAACCCCTCCCGGCGCGGTATAGTATACCTGCCTCCCCGTCGTGCTATCGTACGCCACCTGTGTATATGGTGTTGTGTCGGCGTACGTCGCCACGTATTTTGGCGGCTGTGGCGGGAGAGTAGTCGGCTGCTGCTGCTGCTGCTGCGGTTGTGGCACTACATTGTACATCGGCGGCTGTTCCCGGTAAATCTCAGACCCCATTCGCTGCTGCACTTGGTAATACCCTTGACCCGGTGGCCCGGTTACCGGTCGCACCATCGGTGGCTGTGCGTGGTACACTGCCCCACCTCCGGGAGCGGATGTAAACATGTACATCGGCTGTTCCGGAGCTCCCGTCCCCGGAAACCCCCCGCTTGTAACCTGCTTCTCCGGCCAGTAGCCAGCTGGCGGGGCAGCCGTCGCCGGAGGAGCCTTCTCCGGCATCTTCTGTACGTAATAATCGCCGGCGCCGGTATAGCCTCCCACGAGATTGTCGTCGTTCTTTCTCCTGTACATAGCTTGCTGATCTTGTTCCCCGATTTGTAGCCTCTGCAATTGCCTCTGGAACTCCACCGAAGTCACCACTGGATCCGATCCGATAACCCGGTCTAGGTGGCCCGATCTGACAAACTCAGGAGGCGGCGCAACTTGTCCCGGTATCGTAGGCGCTGGAGGAGGAGGAAGCGACACGACAGCAGGGACGCCACCCTTTTCCATGCCGAAGAGAAAGTCGACATTATTTTCGACCGGAGGCTTGGAATTCTGGTCGGGCGCCTGGGTGGGACCCGAATTAAGAGCCTCGACGAACCGATCCTTATCGGACCTTCCATCATCCGATCCGAAGCCACCGTTGGGGCTGGCATTAAAGAGGAACAATCTCATGCGGGCGGGCCTACCGGAAGCCCGGTAGAGGCGATCGTACTCGTGCATCATGTGCTCCAAGTCGTCGTCGTTGGTAACGGAGATCAAGGCGTCGAGGTCTTCGCCGGGGAGTTGGTACTTGAACGACACGTCGTACTCGGAGAGGGAGGAGAGCTTGGAAATGATGGCGGCGAACTTGATGTTGCGATCGACGGCGAAAATCTTTGTCTCGCCGCCGACGTAGCAGAGCTGGTTGTCGTGCGGGCGAGGGAGGATCTTTCCACCGTAGCTGCACATGAACTTGGCCTTGTAATTTTGGGTCTGAGGATTGGCTGGGTCGACCTCCCATGGCGGAGTGTTCTCGAAATCGATATCTCGGGAACGTGGGGACGAGTTGCCAGACTCGGGATAGGAGCCGTACGAGTAGTTTTCCATTGTTATGGCGATGAAAGCTTGGGTGCTATGAGGAGAGAGAGAGAGAGAGAGAGAGAGAGAGGTTACTGGGTTTCTGAGTCGGGGAAAGAAAGAGGAAGGTTAAAGACGAAGTGGTGGATATTTTAATTTATTTTTTTCGTTTTTTCTCAAGATCTTTTATTTGGGTTTTGATAAGCTTCACCTGAGGGATTTTTTTATGACAAACCCTCAGTTGGTATCGGCTTACAAAAGAGTAACTTTTTGCAATTAATATTACGGCAGTATTACAATAATAAATACGTAACTATTTGATAGTAAATAAAAGAGATATATAAAACAAGAGTTTGAGTTTTAACGATAAGGACAAAATAAAGAGTAAAGTAAATAGTATCATGATTGAATTTTTAGTATAAAAATATGATTTTTCGTTAAAGTGAACAGTACCGTAAGCTTTTCGTTAAAGTTTCCTAAAACAAAACTTCAAAGTATAACACGTAACAAATACCGTGGTCTTCGAGAGATATTTTAATATGTCACGAATAAGAAAGTACGTCACATGTTATTACATAATTAGAGAAACGTTTAAAAGAATTTTCTCCAATTATATAAGAACATGTAACTTATGGCTTTGTGTTTTAATCACACCAAAAAATATAGTGTTATTTGCATACTTATTTTTATCTCTTACACATTTTTTTTAATTTTGATCATCAATATTTTTTAATTCATTTAATTTAATACTAAAAAAAAAAATATGTTAGAAATAAAAATAAGTGTACGAGCACTATCCAAAATTTCTGGTCATTGACAGGAGATGGGCGTGGTGATTGGCGCAGGTGGCAGTGAAGGGTTGGGTTGCGAGGGTGTGAGGTGAGTAGGAGATGGACTTTTGGGGAAGGGGTGGGGCCACTGAGTGTGGAGCGAGGAAGGTGATAAGAGAGTGATGGGTTGACGGGGATTGGACTAAATGCCAATTGAAGTGAAACAGCAAAACAATGACCACGATTCTCTACCTTCTTAATCTCTTTATCCTTTCATCATTTCTTATTTAAACAATTACGGTTAAGTTAAATTAATATTTTATATTAATTATTTTATAAAAATAATATAAAAAAAAGTAATATGCGAGAAAAATAAATAAGAATAGAAGGGTAGAATCATCATCTCTGGAACAAAAGAAACCACAGCTAATAACTGCAGTGATTCATGATTGTTGAAGCAGGTTCAAAGTTATGCTCATCGTACCACGTTCTAGAAAGCAAGAAATCCAAAATTCAATTTAAAAATAATAAACCCTGGTTAATTATTTCTTCATTTAAAAAAATGATTTACTTGGAAAACTCACGGATCTTGGTTGCATTATAATGTTAACAAATATTTGTACCGGAATAAATCGGAGTTTATTCAACCATCAACTGTCATATTACGTGAGCTAAAAATATGATCTAAAAACGTAGTTTCTCTAATATTTTCCTTATTTAATTGTTGTTTTCTTAACTTTTGGTCAAGTAGAATTGATTTATCGTTTGTGTCATGTGTTTGTGAAGCGATTCCTACCCAGTTTTTTTTCTTCTATACACTTTATTTAATTTGAACTTTCGAATTGATGAAACCAGCTAAACATGTGTTTGTAGAATGAGAAAAAATGTGTGCTGATGTCATTTCTCAAATTTGATCTAATCAAACGTAAACTATATATGTTGCAAAATTGTCAATAATAACCACATATACATTCAAATTGAATGATCGTAGTAAACATTATTGAAACACATATATGAAAGGAAAAATGAAAAAAAAAAACACATTAAGCATGATTGTTTGTGTCTTGTAGAAACATATCAGGGGCGTATGTGTGTATGGCACAATTTAGAAGCAGCATACTAAAGATATGCTTCAATTATTTTGCATGTGTCCAAAATATGAGAAATTATGTCAACAAAGGCACTACATTCTCCACGCAAAAGCAACTCTTAGACGTGACAACTATATATTAACAACAAGCTTCCAAAATTCAAGTTTTAATTAGAACCTCAAACTATGTGGAGCCATACTATTATTTTTTTTCTTTCAATTAAGAAGTGTTAGTAACAACTTTTGTAATAATTAACTTTAATCGGTTCATGTTTAGGTCCATAATTGTACTAGTATAAGTAAGACGAAGATGTTCGACATAGCACCACTATAAAAACGAAAGATGATTGCTCAAGTCAGTTGAGAGATGTGACAATTTTCTGGCATGGAGCTTCAAGAATAGGTTTGTTTAGGCGCAACTTCGAGCCACTGCCTTTGGCCACCGACGAGTGTTTGGGTAAAGTGCTTTTCAACCATTCTCTAACGAGCATTGCTCTCGAGACGCGTTGGCTTGGAAAATCATGCAAGTAGCTCATTGTAAGTGTTACTTTATTTCTACATATCGAATGGATAATGGAAGAATAGCTTATAGGTCGTATCTACGTGTTCGGTCCATTATATGATAAGGCGTTGAGGGAAAGAGACTAAGACTTTTGGGGCTCACTTGGGGCTCATTTTAAGAGTTTGAATACCCCTTATTAAGGATAAAAGTATGCTACATTTTCTATAGAGCTATAGTAATCCACATCAAATATATACATGAGACCACTAAAGTGGATGTAACTCATTTTAAGGGTGAACCACTTAAATCATATTGTCAATTATATAGCTTACCGTACTGATCCCAGTTTTAAGGGTTAAGAATGGTGTTATTAACTTATTAATTATGATATTAGGGACTCGTTATTAGCATTCCTAACATTCAATATCTACAAAGAAAAATACTTTTTTTTAACAAACAATATTATATACACTAGGGGGGGTGGGAAAGTGGGTTAAGCCAGCTTCACAATAAGCTAGCAATAATGTGATTCAAATTCGTCTTTGGCGAAAATCGAACCTAAGACATCTCACTTACAAATGAAGATAAATACTACTAACAATAACAATTTCCTTATATTATTCAAATGATAACACATAGATTTAATTTTTATTAGTATGCTCTATATGTGAGACATATAAATCATATAGTTCACCCTTACTATAACAAGTAAAATGACATGTCAAGTGACTTGTGTTCTATTTCGAGCATTGCAGTACACTAGCCTTGATCATTGTTTTTACTTGTTTGATGTTAATTTCGTTTATTCATGATCCGTCAATTTATTGAGTTGTGATTATTATTTATTAGCATATTCAAATTTATTCCTATACATATATATATATATATATATATATATATATATATATATATATGTCATTGGTTGTTGATAATTATCGAACAATCGAGGATAATACTTGCATTCTCTTTAAGGAATGTATATATTCAATTTGTATATTCTTATTGTATAAATTTTATACTTAAATTGTTCAAATCTTAATCTTCATTTGAAATGACGGTTATGATCATGCTTTGTGTTTAATTTGGTAATTTTCCTCAAATTATACTACCTAAGTTACAATTTGATATGTATGATTTAAAGATTCACATAGATCTTTTTTCTAATCTGTCTTGTTCTTCCAAAAAAAAAAAAAGAAAAAAAAAAGAAACTGGTAATAATGAATGAATGAATTATTTAGTGGGCACTGCACTGACTAGAGTTTGTTTTAGTAGGTACAAATTTTTATTGACAAGGTTTTAGTAGGTACAAATCATAACTTTTTGGCACGAAGCTTCAAGGATAAGCATGTTCACGCGTTTAACTCCGAGCCACTTGTTGGTCATCGATGAGGAAACAAGTCTATGAAGAAACATATATACTGTAAAGCTTAGCTCTAATAAAGTGCTTTGCAACCACTCTCTAACCAGCATTGCGCTTGTTGCGCTCGAGACATGTCAACCTGAGAAATCATGCAAGTAGCTATATGTAAATGTCAATTCCTCTCCACTTGTTGAGTGGATAATGGAGGAATAACTTATAAGTCGTATCCACGTGTTCGACTCATTAAATGATAGAACAGTGAGAGAATTAAGAGCCCAAGACTTATGGGACTCACTCATGGCCTATATAAAGGGGTTGAATTCCCCTTATAAGCCTTTGGATCCACAAGGGTAAAATTACACTACTTTTTTCATAGAGCTATTGAAATCCACATGGACTAAATTTGTAGGCAAAATTTTATAAACTAAATAACTCAGAAGTTGATAATTAGATTATTACTTAAGTGTTGAGTAACATGCTTATATCTCATTGGTGACACATCATTTAGTCTACAATTTAGTCTATCTGGCATTATTTTACACACACACACACACACACACACTACTACAATGGGCGTATCCCATTTGTAAGAATGAACTGCTTAAATCTTCTTGTCAATTATCGAGATTTACATTTTGAGCTCACCAAGGATTGACCGTATTGGTCTTGTGTTTACCTCTCAAATTCGAGTATTAATAGTGATGTTATTAACTTATTAATTACTACAGTTTAGTGGTATTCCTCTTCACTTGTAATTGAGAGGTCTTAGGTTCTCGTCAAAGACGAATTTGAACCATATTATTGCTAGCCCAATTCCCAACCTCCTTAGTATAGATAATATCGTTTGTTCAAAAAATAAATAAATACTATATTAGAAAATTGTTATTGGAATTCCAAACATTTAATATTTAGAAAGAAAAATATTCTTATAAAGAGTGCACAATTACATGTTTGTAATGTCAATAGTAGATTTAATTTTTATTAGTATGCTCTATTAGTGTGAGACATAATCCATTCTTACTATAACAGGCAAAACGACATATTATTCTTAAAAATTTCTTCTTCTAATTACAATGTACAGATATAGCAAAGGTATTAGACACAAAACTAATCAAGCTACTAATCACCTCTTTAAGTGAATCTCACGTACAATAGTTTTCTATTTGTATTCGTTGGGAGGGTTAAGAACGCGGGTTTAATCCGGTGAGATTTTAATAGTAATATTTTGGATGAGCATAGAAAAGTGTAAAGAATAGGTATTAACAGCAAGAACAAAAGTGTTATTTTCTGTAATTGGCAGTATTACAACTCAACCAGATCTTCTAGTTGCATGTGCAGTTTTGTATTTTTAAACTTGTGTCTTGCAAATTCATTACTCCCAGTTTTTTTAATATTTGACTAATTATGTCACATCCCGGCCCAGGTCCCCACCACCTCCCGGATTCGACTCCACCATAGCACGATATTGTCTGCTTTGAGTCCCGACCACATCCTCACGGTTTTGTTTATGAGAACTTCCCAGTGGGTCACCCATAATGGGATTGCTCTCGCGTGAACTCGCTTAACTTCGAACTTCCGATGGAACCCGAAGCCAGCGACCTCCCAAAAGGCCTCGTGCTAGGTATAAATGGGAATATACATATAATGCTTAGAGGATCCATTCTGCTGGACGATGTGGGATGTTACAAATTCCCTTATGGAAGTGTGAATCCATATTTGAAATGTTTGTCTATTTATAATCCCAATGTATATGCTTATTAAACGTTTTATTTCTTAATCTTCATTTGAAATAATAGGTAGAACCAGAGGTAAATTTAAGATTTTAGGGGCCTTGTGTGAAAATTAAAATGGGCCTATTTGAACTTTTTTTTTTGTTTCTTCTGTGGTATAATTATGCGTACAAAACTTAGTATAAAAGTCAATTTTGTAACACAATATCGTCTAATGAACAACAAAAATAAAAGAATGAACAACAGAGATAGAAGAATTTAAAGGAAGGTATATGTCAGAGAAATGAAGTTTTTAACGAAAATAAAAGAAAGTACGTAAAAAGATATGGTATTCTCCAAAACAAAAAATAACTTGGGTATTTTTCAAATTTGCACTTAATTAAGTTATGCAATATATATATATATATATTGGGAATATATAGAACTGAAAAAAAAATGTTTTGTATATAATTAAAAGTTGGGGCTTCTTGGAGACGGAGAACCTTCTGCAGCTGCTCCTTTCACACTCCCCCAAAGTCACCACTAATTATGATTATGCTTGTGTTTGATTTGGTAACTTTCCTTAATTTATACTACCTAAGTTACGGTTTGATATGTATGATTTAAAGATCCACAGAGATCTTCTTTTCAACTTGTTCTTCCAAAAAGTGAGAGAAAGAATTGTAACTGGTAATGATGAATTAATTAAGTAATTAGTGGGCACTGCACTAACTAGATTTTGTTTTTGTAGGCACAAGTGAGAACTAAATTCTCGGCGATATTTGCTGAATTGAACATGCCAATGGCAGGCATGCACCATCTTCTTGCATTATGCATATGCTCTATTACTATACTACCTATTTCATTATCTATCTCATGTGCTTAGACTAAGGACCATAAGACATACAATAATATTACCTACTTATATATGACTTGTTTGGAAATACTTTCAAAATAACTGAAACCGTTTTTAGAGAAAATATTTATGAATTCCAAAAGTACTGATGATTAGTTCCAAAAACCTTTTCACCAAAAGCGTTTTCAGTCATATTAAAAGCATTTCCAAACGACCTCATAATTATAGGGTTTTCTTTTGTTCAAGATTTATAAAATAGGTTTTGTTAAAAAAAAAAAATAATCTAATATAGGTATTTAACCTCAAAATTCTCCGGTCACTGATTAGATAAGGGAAAACTTTGAAAGCTTGAAGAGAACTATCAATGGCTCGTTTGTAAGTGTTTTTAAAATGACTGGAAGCATTTTTTATGAAATTGATTTTGAATTCCAAAAACATTTTAAGTGTTTTTTAAAAGAAACACCAAAAGCTCATTTGGAAGTACAATTAAGCTCAGCTCCATTTGAGAAATGAAGTCCAATTCTTATCTAAGTTCTCCATGATTTGAACGTGGGAAGAGGGAAAGGAAATTTCTTTCAAGCGCACAAAATATCATTAGTGTAGATACTATTGTATGTTAAAAAAAATAAAAATAAAAATAAAAATAAAAATAAAAAAATAAAAAATAAAACCAAAACAAAAGTTAAGTACTTCAAGAACCTCAATGGTGTTGAATACAAACTAACCTTTTCATGATTTCCACAAAAGGTCATGTTACAAGGCGCATCGCATAAACGAAATTGAACAAAATATATTTAAACATCATTTGATAACTATTTCATTTTATTGAAAGCTTAAAATTTGTTTAGTAGTTACTTTTAGTTTTTAAACTGAAAGCTTAAAACATAAAATTTGTTTGATAATTGCTTTTAGTTTTCAATTTAAAGAAATAAAAATAAATTGAATTTTAACATTGCATTTGCATGAAAGTTGTTACGTGTGTTCAAAGTACAACAAAGCAATACAAATCACTTTGAAATGATTTGGACTTTCACATTACCTGTTCAGGGTGAGAAATTGGCTTTTCAAATTAAAACTTGGTAATTAATTTTGGGTGATGCTACCCAGACACCTATTTTTACTTCTCTCACAACTTTCTCAATTTCTGACAATCAGATCGAACAAATTGAAGAATATCGATAGACAAAAATTAACAAGGGCATGTGGGAGGTAAAAAGGAGTGTGAAAAGAGAGAATTTGGTTTGGCAATCATACTACAGAAGTGTAGAACAATTTTGTCTATAAAATGAGCAAATGCTGAGATAGTTCAAAGACGAATACGCTGATACCGATTACAGTATACTGCTGTTTGTACTTGAAATAACCATTTCCCAGCATCAACCATACAGGTCTCATACAACGCAACCCTGTGCTGCGATCTTTTTCATGGACAATATCCAAATTTGTTCACAACTTCTGGCAGCTTCCTTTCTCTATTGCTATTTACGCTAAGTTCGGTCCTTTTCTTTCTCACGCTTCTTTTCATCAGCAACATCACTAGGGAGATCCGGCCCCGGAGGAATCTTTCCTGGATAATCAGTTGTTGATAAATCGGACCCTGTCATACTGGGGAACAAACAGAAATATAAGAATCCTAATCACACAGAAGGAATCCCTTGCGTAAATCACAAACTCACCTTCTGTCAACAATGATCATGGAGCGAAGTTCGCAATTTGCAAAGCTGCAAGGACATAAAAGAATACGAATGTTGACATGATAATTGTGAAAATAAGTGCTTAACTTTAGTAGTATTGAAACATCTACTAAGCTTGTGATTCTTGTATAGAGTGCACTTACTGTGTGGACATTTCTTTTTTCATCGAAGGATGACAATCATTTCCTAGTGCATTTAGCGTGTGAAACAAGAACCCGTTATGAGTAACAATCGCTATTTCTTTCTCTTTCCTTGTCCACAACCTGTGAAGTGACAAGAAGAAGGCGCCAAACGCATATCAATTCAAACCTGTATAAGTTTGACGACACAAGAAAACAAGCAATAAAAAATTGTATCGATCTTATGGAGGATGAACCTCAAATGGGCTGATAAACTTTAAAACTCAAAATTTTGTGGAAGCGACAAAATATAGCAACACCAACGGAGCATGTGCTCCATATGATGAGCTTCTTGCTTCTGATGGTTATAAGATAAGATACCAGTTCATGAATTTCATTCCCCTAGCTGCAACTTCCTCTGTCGTCTCCCTCACATCGGCCTCCCACAATACATCCTCATCAGTTTCTATCTGTAAAATATAAAGACCATAAGCATACGCATATTGATAACAAAGATATTGAAAAATATTATAACGTCCAAATGTACAGCCACCAAAAGATGAAAAGCACCATAAAGTAACTTATAACCACAAATTCCTCCCCCAGTTATTGTTATCTATCCAACTACTTGCCAGAGAAAAATTAAGAGCAGGAAATAGAAACTGATAGTTGCTGATATTCCTCCTGCTATCACACGGATGAACGCCCTGCAACCAGAAATTTACAACACAAATTTAAAGCCCTGAGCATCAATATAACATCAAGACTATGCACCAACGCTACTAAGAACCAAGTTCACTATGAGTTCTAACAATTTATAGTTTAACATACAGAAATAAATGCAAAAAGTTTTTCTGGCATCTATTCTTATCAAATTGATAAGAAAAATTATGACATTAAAAAATACTTGGCAAAGACAAGCCAAGTTAACGCACACTACATCACAGCAATGTAACTATCAAGGGACAAATCAAATAAACAAACCTGCCTTAGAAAACTTAGCTTTCTTCCATAGATATTGGAGATAGCCACTAGGTTAATAATGTGCAATAATTGAGGATTCACCCCTTTAATTGAGGATAGACATTCCTCCCCCGACCCTTGCAAAGCAAGGAGCCTTGTAGGCTTGGGGTCGCCCTTTTAATTGAGGATTCACTCAAGTTCAGTTCAAATAAAAAATAACATCAAAGATGTCAAAACATTTTGGTTCTTAATATTATACATACCAAATGTTCTCGACAAAGCTCTACTGCAATGATTGGCGGGCAGTTGAGACTTGAAATTGAAGAGCGTTCACTATTTCCTGCATTTTCCACCATTAGAGGCAGCACGTCCATTCCATCCTTGTAACCCTCGCCTCCAAATACTCCAACAGCCGTTTGCAGAGTCCTATTCAGTCAAATCAACTTTAATTACAGCGTAACAGAATCTAAAAATGGAAATGTTCCTCCAGAGAGGAAGAATCTTCCGGATCAGATTAAGCAAGTTCATCAATTGTAACTTGGCTATTGCATTAACAAAGAAAGTTCCAGAAAAACCAAGCTTAATTACAATGAAACAAGTGTAATATATTTCTTTTCTTTTCAGTAGCTTGGAAGAAAAGATAATTTAAGATTTGGCTCAAATTATATCATCTTTTCAACATAAAATAACTAAGAAAAGGCTCCATGCGATAACCTCTACAACCCTAAGTACTAGTTATCATGTACTCTGAATTCCGAATCATAAATAAAAGAAGTTATTTTCCTACTTCTGTCATCTTGTACCAAAGGGGTAGAGGAAGACCATCAAGGACTTTGGAAGAGACTCTAAGAAAAGACTTAGAGTACTTGGATCTAACGGAAGACATGACAGAGAACCGAGCACAATGGAGCTCTAGGATTCATATAGCCGACCCCACTTAGTGGGAAAAGGCTTTGTTGTTGTCGTCGTTGTTTGTCATCTTGTACCAAGAACTCTGGGAGTTGCTGTCACTGACTACCAGTGTCTATTCATGTCATAGTAAGAATATAATACCCATGTCCCGAAATCAAACGCCAAAAATTTCTCTGAAAAGAAATAGTTATGTTATACAACTTCGAAATTGTTTCTATATGCTAACCAAAAACCTAATAAACAAAAATCTCGACAGAAGAAATTACAGTTTAATATCCAAATGACCCCTCAAATTACCATATTTTTTACTCTAAAAACTACTGTTAAGACCAAGATTCTTGAATACAAGTACAACCCAACCTTTTCGTTTCATCTCTCCTCTCAAGCTCCTGTATACATACAACTTAGTCCAACTAACCAGATTACTCCCTTATAGTTTTTCAATTATTTTTCCACGAGCCGATTCACGAAACGGATCCTTTTCTACAATGATTTTGTTTGTTGCACTCAACCTTTCAAGCTGAAAATATTTCAACAAAATATAGAGAGATGAATAAAAAACACTATCCAGGAAACAAAAAGACAGAGAGGTAGGCTAGATTCCACAACTATGGCATAAGTACCTTAGCAAAGGAGATGTGATGACCAACTCAATCCTCTTGGAAAGCCCACATTCATGAACATGCTTACGCAAATTATCAACCTGCCACCATAGCAACAAAACAATTCATAAAATTATCTTTGATGACAATGTCTTTTGTTTGTAGTAGGAAAATATCGTTACAGGCTTTGTAGTTCTCGAAGTTTTCGTAACATAGCATCTGTAGAAGAAAAAGTCCATGATTTTCTTCCCACCTGCTGCCAGCCTAGTGGAGTAAGTTGTGCATCAAAATATTCAGGTTTCATGTATGCTTTGTAGTTCTTAGCTCCTTCTACATTGTGGATTCCTTGTCCATGCCTCACCTGGATGAACGGATTTGTAAGACCACAATGCAATGATTTCGCGAGACAAAAAGACCAGAAGGAAGATAATCTTGAATGTCCTAACGAAGAAAGTTGAGGTTCCACCATAAAACCAATTGGTAATATGGGGAGTAGCCCAACTTACTTATAAGCCCATGCAAGGCCCCTCCTCCCATCAATGTGGGATACACGCCCCCTCACGTGTGGCGAAATTTCAAGCCTAACACGTGGACAACACAACTGGGTGACATGGAGCGCTCCTCCCATCAATGTGCACTCTCAACACGCCCCTCACGTGTGGTGAAATTTCAAGCCTAACACATGGACAACACAACGGGGTGACATGGAAGACGTGTGGCCGTTTGGCTTCACACGTGAGACAACCTGCTCTTATACCATGAAGAAAGTTGAGGTTCCACCATAAAACCAATTGGCAATATGGGGAGTAGCCCAACTTAGTTATAAGCCCATGCAAGGCCCCTCCTCCCATCAATGTGGGATTCACTCTCAACACTCAAACCAAAGAAAAGTACGGCTTCAAATCTACAACAAACTGTATGCAAATCCAAAATCAAAGTCGGTACCAACCAGGTGAAGAGTTTTGCATCGGTGCAGCGGAAACAAACTTGGACCTGAACCATTCTCCATATATGCAGCTTAACCATAGAATGAGAGTACAATCAAAATAAGGACTTCGATCCAGTATTTGGTGAAAATTATAGACATAAGTATATAGCTGTAGCTCAAGAATTTGAAGCTTGGCAATGATGAAAATCACATGTTAAAGAAGAGATTCATGTGCGTTTGTAGCTTTAGCCCATGAGAAGTTCGACCACAAATTTCATAGATCTTACAATCAGCCATTACAGTAAAAAATTTAATAACATGGCATGTTACTGTTTCAAAATCATCATTTGTTGCAGAACCCAAATCTCCAAGAACTATTAACTCTTTTCAAAATCATTGGTTTTCGATTGAAACACTAGTGAAGACTTTGGGGAAAAAATTGTAGTTACTAGGACATATTCTTCCTAGGAGTAAATTACCTACAACAGAAGCCTGTCACAGTACAAGCGGAGTTATGGAAGTGAAGTGCTATAGAACAGTGAATTGTCAAGAATCAGGTAGTAGCACCAACCAAAGTGCATTTTATCAAATGTCATGAACTAATACTGTACATTGTCAAGCATCGGGTGCTATCACCATTGAAAGTACAAATCACAACTATCATCGAGAACTCAGTCCATTGTCATACACAGATTTTATGCGAAAACTTCGAAACTGTAATTTTGTCTGCCTCTAGAGTGATTTTATCTCCACTTACTATCAACCTTAAAAGCCTTGGCTCTCACATTGAGCACTCGAAAAACTATAAATTGGGTTAAAAACAATTGAAAATAAAACAAATGAGAAAGGATCTCTGGAAAAACCAACAGCAATCACTATCTCTCACTTCGCGAGCAGTGGATTTCAACCAGAAATAGAAAAAAGAAAGCAAATTTAACAGTTCAACTTCAACCCAGTTACTTCAGGCCAAAAAAGTTTGGGGACAGATCACCATTCACCAATGAGATGATCCAAAACCAAAATCATTCATGCAGTTTGGATTGGAGAATTTGATGATGTAATTCTAATAAAGCCAGGATCTTACCATCCAAATTCATAAATCAAAGATATCAAACAACCATCTAAGATACTATTATCCAAATCATAAAGTAATCTGGGAAATTAAAACAAACCCATGTTAAAGAATTCACCAAAAACAAATTGCAAGTTAAGAAATTAAAAATATATGCTATGAATACGAGAATAGTTTGGAGATGGGAGAGTTTACTAGGGCAGGGACAGACAGAGAAGATAAGCAAACTGCAGAAGGATGGTGATATCTGGGCAGTGGGGGAAGAGAGGACTTAAAGAGCAGGAGCAGTGATGGTGATATCTGTAAGAGTGGGATCAGAATCCTGCTTTCTACTGTCTCTACTCCAAGTGAGAGACTTACTGTCCGCGACTCTGTCTGCACCTCCCAATTTTTCCTTAACTTTTGGACACGGTTTCATCTCTCTTGTATATTGTAGACTGTAAAACAGGAGCCTCTTTTTTTTTTCCATTTTTTTTAATTCTTATTTAAGGCAATCCCTCGTGAAACTCAAAGGCATTCTCAACGTCAAAGTCAATCTCACTTTGTCCATGAAACGTAAATTCTACAATTGGAAACCCTGAAACTTAAATTAAATTCCATTTTGCCCATACAGTTCACGTCCATAAACAAATTTGTCAAAAGAATAATGATAGGTAGACGATGGTTTTAAATCACATTATGTGATTGTTATTTATTGGAATATCACTTAACGTGTTCATTTTCTATTAGTGATATATCATTTAATTTACAAAACTAGTTTTAAAATTTGATCTATCTAACATTACTCCGGTTAAAACATGACATGAGTGAGACCCAATTAGGTTGAATTGTAAGCCATGTGGACCAAAATTATAAAAGAATTTAATTTTTTTAAAAACGTTAAACGTTTGATAAATCTATGGAAAATTAAATGTTATATGAAATAATACACCTTTTTTATATTGTTATATAAAATAAAATTTTAAGATATTTTTCATTAACTTTCCAAAATCATTAATGACATTGTGGAGCAAAAAATAATCACAAGGCGACACGTGAATTTTTGGATAAAAGAGGAAAAAAATACCCTTAAGGCATACCGGGATTCCTACGCACGAGCAGCGGGCAATCATCCCGTTAACCAAGTCAAAAATGCCCAAAGAAGGTAACAAATAAAAGTTATTTCATCCATATACTCCACAAGGTAACAATTCCAAACATTCCATTTAAATTAGATTAATTGGTGAATTAATGGATTTTTTTTCCTAATTAATCCATTAAATCACCAATTAAATGACCAATTATGCCAATTAATCCCCCTTACATAACCCATCACCCATGACACACCAAAAGGAGCCCAAAAGGGCCGGCCACATCTTCTAAAAAGGGGATTGGTCATTCTCTATAAATTAGACCTCGTTTTCTCTAAAAATAGCTAAGGTGATACTCTTACAAAACTCCCAAAAATTCTCTAAACAATTTTTCTCTCTAAATTCTAACTTTAGCATCGGAGATTCTTCGGCCAAAGCCCCCCCATTCATCGTGGGTGCGTGAGGTTTTTGGCCTTCATTGAGAGTAGAGATCCATACTCGTAGAAGATTCTCGCATAAAAATGTTTTTTCTCTATTTTCTAGTCCATTTGAATATTTTTCATACGTTCATATTGTTAGAATTTTTTATTTGCAAAGGTTCTTTGATAAAACGTATAAGAAAAATATAATGGCTAGAAATTTAGAAAAATTCTACAAGTGAAAATTCTAATACTCAAGAAATGGGACCGCGGCGATCCACGAGGCTAAATGTGGTCATAGGCGGAGTGGTACCACCACTACAAGGTTCCACCATGGCCTAAGCCGTGCCATCCAAGCTTGCACGGGTTCGATCCCAAGCCTCGCATTCGTATGCATCACACGCTGAGCAGCCTGCTCCCGACGAGTAGCCCACTCCCGTGGTCCAGCCTGCTCCCGACGAGCAGCTTACTCTCGTGGCCCAGCCTGCTTCCGCCAAGCAGCCCACTCTCGCGGCCCAGCTGCTCTCGTGGCTCAGCCTGCTCTTGACGATCAGCCCACTCCCGTGGTCTAGCTTGCTTCCGCTGAGCAACCCACTCTCGTGGCCTAGCCTGCTCTCATGGCCTAGCCTGCTCCCGCGACCCAGTCTGCTCTCGTGACTTTCCAAGCAGCCCAAGTCAGCCCAAGACTATCTCAACTATCCGGACCTACCATCGAGCCGGGGGCATTCTCACCACATTTTTTCGTGGATTTAACAATTCCCAACTCAAATCTCGCACCCAGAGTCTACCGCCCTTCCATTGCCAAATAAGGCATATTTATTCCAAGCTCTTCCAATCCAAATGGCGAACAACACTTGTCTCGACAAGTCATAGAGTTGACGAGCACCCTTGCACAACAGACAACCTTGGTGAATCAACTTTTGCAATGCATCGGAATCCAACATGCCCCGAACGAGGTATCCCGAAGTAAGACAAGGGCAGACGAACCTTTCTAGCAGCGTCTCGGCAAACAGCTATTCGACCAGCCACGAGCCGAGCGTTCGGGCAGTGAACACTCCCGATTGGGCCCCCGAGATAGCGAATACTCCCGTCTTAGCGCACGGAGGAGCGTACACTCTTGACTAGGCCCACGGATGATCATACATTCACGGTTGGGGTCACACTCAGATAGTCAACATGAGCAACCTTCCGAACAAAATGTTCATTTGTGGCTAAGCCCGCAAGGAGCATCATTCACCTCTCATTGGAGTAGGCAGCACGACAAACGGAGAGAAGCAGTCACTTAATCCAGCTCAAGTTCAACCAGCAGCCTACGAAGAACTCATTCGCTTGCTAGGAATGCACCACATGCATTGCATCCGCGGCATAGACGAGCCAAACACATGGAAGAGCAGTCTAAACCAGCAAGTCGGCAGCCGAGAGCTTCGTTACCCCAACAAAGGAAAATTCAGGAAGAAGTAAAGAGACTCTTGACCAAGCGATTGCATGATTTCCAATGCAATGAGGTCACCGACGAGGCACTACGATGGAACATGACCAACATAAGCAGGTCACGCTTCACGGACGAGATCGAGCAGGCAGAGCCTCCACGCGAGTTCAACATGCCACATTTCACATCTTTCAAAGGGGATAAAGACCTAGAGAGACACTTAAAACACTACTGAAGCGCAATGATCCTTTATCGAAACAACGATGACCTCATGTGCAAGATATTCGCCACCACTCTACAAGGCGAGGCGCAAGATTGGTTCTACACCCTGCTGCCACAATCCATTCGGAATTTCTACGAACTTTCTTTGGTTTTCACCAAAGAATATTCATCCTATCGCTTGATAAAAAAGAAGTTCGATCATTTGTTTGACATCAAGAAGAACCCAAAGGAGTCACTTCATGACTATGTGAGGAGATTCAAAGCAGAGAAAGCAAGGATAGTCGCAATGACTCGATAGCTAGAGCAGCCTTTCAAAAAGGCCTTCCAGCAGACCATCCGCTATTCAGAAAATTGATTATAAAAGAAGATTTAACTCTGGCAGACTCTTTAGCTTTGGTAGAGAAGCATGCATTTTGGGACGAGGTTCGCCAATGCACATTCAAGGACTTGAAGAAGTACCCGACATCACTTCCCTAGAAGCAGCAGAGGACTTATTTGCATGTTTGACGGTATCTAAAGTAGCAATAAGCTCTACCATCATGCGAGAAGAGCTGGGGGCCCGACTACCTATATTTTACAATTCAAAAGCTCTCTTCGATGCTATTAAAAATTTAAAAGCTAACTTTGACGATAATTGTTGTAACCCAAAAGCTTAAGTTTTACGTTCAAACGCACGCAGTCATCATCATGATGCACTATTCCGCTGAATCCAAACCCGTGACGATAAAGGCGTAGACCTTGGCAGATGCAAAGTTTTCTGACGAATGCAACAACTCGGCCCAAAAGACATGCCAAGGGCAGACGAACACACTCAGAAGCAAATTTTATCCTTGTCTTCCCAGAAGATTCTACGTAAGAGTAACATGTACTGGTAGTCGAACACTATCTCCTGCTGCGCGTTACACGACCCTAGCCGACCCTTGCTCCATTATTCAGCTCTAGAGTGGCCTAATACCGAAAGTTGAACATCTTTTGCTACATGTAACATGGCCCCAACGCCACGGCTCCCTACCGCGCCTTCAAGCATAGCCTTGACAACGCAACAGAGCGGTCCAATGACGCCCCGAAGGCAGTCGAACACACTTTAGCCATATCTACTCCCTCAATGGAGATTTCTGGCATTTGCATGTTGACGCCGCATCCAACTACAAAGGCTCGTGAGCAGCCGTGGTTCTTGCCACCCCAAACGGTTCAATGCTCGATCAGGCGATCACTCTAAGCTTTAAAGCATCTAAACGAAGCAGAGTACGAAGCCCCACTAGCAGGCCTTCGAATGACAAAAGACTTGGTGGTGAAAAAGCTTTTAATTCATTCTGATTCCTAGCTAATCACCAGCCAGACTACTAGGGGCAAAGGCATGATGATCGTGGCAACCGACTACTTCACCAAATAGATAAAAGCAGAGCCCATGATGATCACGATTCAGACGAACATATAGCGCTTCAAATGAAAGAGAATCATTTGCTGATTTGGCATCCCTTAATCCATCGTCACCGACAACGGTCGTAATTCGTGGGCAAAGATTTGGTGAAGTTTTTCCAAAAATATGGCATCAAGCAGCACATGTCTACGCCAAGATATCATTAAGGCAATAGGCGGGCCAAAGCATCCACTAAGATAATCCTCGACTGTCACAAGAAATCCCCTACCAATAAGAAAAGAAAATAGCCAGACGAACTCCCTGGATGTCTATGGGCATATCGCACCACCAAAAGATGAGTAACCAAAAGGAGATAGCCACAAGCTTAAATCTGGCATAGGAGAAATACGAGCAAACTATCACCCGCATCGCAACTTACCAGCAGCAGTTCCTCTCCAGCCACAACAAAAGGGCTAAGATCCGGCAGTTCCAGCCCAGAGATCTAGTCCTAATAAGAGCCTTCATCACTGCCAGCAGAGAAGGTTCCAAAAAATGAATCTCATCTGGGAAGGTCTGTATAAGATTAGCAGAGTAGGCAGAAATAGTAATTACACAACAAAAAAAAGATTGAAAAGCAGTGGAGCGCCTACAATCTGAAGAGCTACCATGTGTGACCTCCAACTACATCAAAGCTCGAAGACTCAAGAAGCTCGATGGGCACCACCACATAAGCTGAGGACTATCCAGTTGTTATGCAGTTCCCACCTTACAGCTAAGTTCTCGTTCGTTTCACTCATTTTTCAATGAGGAATTTAGAAGTAATCACAACTTGGCTCGGCTGCATGCTTACAACAACTAATCATTCCTACACTTCAAAAGATTACTGCGCCCTTCTTAAGGACTCATCGTAGGAATTGCGTCCCTCGAGGGATTAATCATGCTCACTAGTGCGAGAGGGTAAACTAATTGCTCTCCAGTGCAAGAGGGTAAACCAATTCCCGGACACCTATATGGGTCAGCTCTCTAAGACGGGAGGATAAATTTTACACTCCAAATATCCAGACGTGGATGAGCCTGGCTGCCCTAGTATAACTGGATGCACGATGGCTTGCGCCGAGATTCCTAGAAGTAGCCACAATGGTCTTTTTCAAGGCTTAGCTAACTGGAGGATTTTGGGTCTCTTGGTCTAATCTGCGGGGAACCGGGCCCTAGAGACGGAGGGGGCACATTACACAGTACGCCCTACAGACAGATGCCCTGGAACCCTAAAGCTACTACCCGAGTGCACTAAGGTAGCCTACGGATTCCAGAATATTGCCTACGGCTTGCCCTTCGAGCAGTAAAGCTGCGCTAGACTTATACAACCACACATTCTTGTGAAAGATTAAACAAGCTAGCGCGCATATACGAAGCTTTATCCACTGCCAACATGCTACGTAGTCGATAAGCTTCACCTCTGCCAAACGTGGAACAACCTACACCAAGTCCTAAAGTATTGTGATACTTGCTATGCAACCTACGGAATTGGAGAAAGTCAAGGTTAATAGCCTAGTGGTTACGCAGACTTGTCTGCTTCTATAAGTAAGGCATCCGACTGCCAACCCTATGGCTAACAACTTTGTAAAGTTCTACACCAACACCTACGACTGCATAGGCTACGCGAGCTTGTCTACTTATAAAAAATTAGCATGCCTGCCACTGGTCTATCAAGTCTAAAGGTTAGGACATGAACAAAAGAAGTGAAGATGAAGAAAAGCGAAGGAAAACATGTTTATAAACAATTAGCAAAGACCGAAGGAGTTCAAGCAAAACAAGAGCTACAAGAAAAAAACAAATAAAATCCTAAAGACTACCTAGAAGACTACGGCGGCTTGGACATCCCATGATTACTCGGTCGCCATACCTTCAGCAACTGTAACGCTCTTAGCAGTGGCATCATCCGACGCTTCACCGCTGGCTGCCCCAACCTGGGCACCAACTTCTTCAACTACTTTACCAATGGAAGCCTTAAAAGTAAAAGCAAGCAAGTCTTCTAGAGAAATAGAAAAGGTCTCGAAACCTCAAGCCCATCCTTCTCACCCTTCAGCTGCTCATTCTTCTCAAGCAGACTAACACGGACACACTGCAGCTCATCCACTCTTTTTTTTCAAACTTTCGTTGATCTTCAGTAAATCTTGAAGTTCCAACACTTGGGGTTCAAGTCTATCGATGATTCTCTTGAAGTGGATCACTTGATTATAAGCAGCAATCAACTCTTCATCCTTTTCATAAGCAGCGAAACGAAGCTCAAAAACTGCAAACTCAAGATCTTGAATCTGAGGTATGTAACATCCAATCTCTTTCTCTGCACTTTCATACTTAACTTGCATCGCAACAAGCCTAGTCTTCAAGTCGACGATCTCATGGCGAGCGATCTCAAGCTGCAAAGAAGTGGGGGCAGAAATATTAGACCCATTCAAAGCAATAAGCTTATAATCCAACCTCTTGATCTCTTCGGATGAGGAATAAGCTTCAGTTGCCATAGTCTTCGCCACCTCCTTGGTAGCCTTGCTGTATATACATCATAGAAAGCAGAGCAGTCTTTCTATATTGGGTCGTATGCTTTGTAAAGGAACTTGGGCAAACAACCCTTCTATCATCATCAACAAACTTGGCACAAGTGTCCATGTCTTCAAGCAGATTTAGCTTTAAAAGTAGGCTTAGTGAATTTCTCACAGCTGCCCACGCGAGCAGTCTCTTCTTTCCTAGCAGGATCAATCTCAGCAGCAAAGGAAATAGGCTTTGGCGCCACTTTAGTAGTAGAGTCTACCTTATCACTATTTATAGTAGCAAGCCTCTCCAAAGGTGAACCAGACTTAGCTCCCAATAGACATCTTGGTACAGACTTCGGCAATTGGGGCATGACAGAACCTTTACGTTGAGCAATCCTATCAGCAATCGTACTAGCCATTCTCGACATGGTAGGCGCCACATGCTCAGATTTAGCAGCCTTATTTTTTCTTCCTATTGGAAGAAGTTAGTCAATCACAAGCATCTCGGCAGCAGGCAGGCCCTCATGAGCAGCAGAGGAAGTCTTCAGTCGTTATCAACCGGTATCTCTTGATCAGGCGGGGAAGATCTCTTTTTTCCACCATCATTCATAGTAGGTTTCACGACAGCGATCAGATGAGCCAATGCATCCGTCTTGATCCTCTTTACCTCATCTTTCGGAAGTAGTCCACCTTACTTCCGATGAAGAGAACTAAGCAGCCAACGTCATTCACAGTACTCAGCAGAGGATATTAACCCAGCATTCTAGTAGGCAGGATGCCTGCATGCCCAACATTCTAGCAACCCATGAGGCCCGCGACCTCCTCATTTCTTTCAGTCGCCAGCCTGGCCCGAGTAAGGTCAAAGAGCCCAAAGGATATGAGTCATGTGGCTCACCTAGCATTGCGCCCCAGCATCACAATCCGCGACCCCGACCACATAAGTTGCCCTTGGCTCTAGCCAAGCCAAACAGCCCAAGCAATGGCCCCTACCACGATGCCTCATCGGCCCATGCCGAGCTGACTCCTGGCCTCTGCCAGCCGACGTGCCGCACCACCCCGACGGTTACCCCACAATAACACATCCAAGAAGAAGACAAGAAAAAATTAATTTTTTCTTACATCGGTGCAGCACGGAGAAGACAAAGAAATCAACGAAATACGGTCCTTTGCACGGGCAAGATGTAGAAGATTGCTAGAGTAGGGGGAACAAATATCCTCTAAGCTCTCTCTCTCTTGTAGGGTAGAATAAATCGCTCTCCAAAGTTGATTTAACAACCCACTTAAGGCGGACTTAAATAGGCTTTGAGAGAAATTTATTTCCCTTTCCTAGAAGGACCTAATTTCCTATTAAAGAGAGAATCTACATCAAAATAGGAAGCAGTCATACGTTTCCTAAAGCAAGATGATCTACACCTGCTGCCCTTTCCTACGAGCAGCCCAACAAGTGTGGGGGCATTTATGGAGCCAAAAATAATCATAAGGCGACACGTGGATTTTTGGATAAAAGAGGACAAAAATACCCTTGAGGCATACCGGGATTCCTACGCACGAGCAATGGGTAATCATCCATTAACCAAGTCAAAAATGCCCAAAGAAGGTAACAAATAAAAGTTATTTCATCCATATACTCCACAAGGTAACAATTCCAAACATTCCATTTAAATTAGATTAATTGGTGAATTAATGGATTTTTTTTTCCTAATTAATCCATTAAATCACCAATTAAATGACCCATTATGCCAATTAATCCCCCATTACATAACCCATCACCCATGACACACCAAAAGGAGCCCATAAGGGCCGGCCACATCTTCTAAAAAGGGGATTGGTCATTCTCTATAAATTAGACCCCATTTTCTCTAAAAGGACCTAAGTTGATACTCTTGCAAAACTCCCAAAAATTCTCTAAACACTTTTTCTCTCTAAATTCTAACTTTGGCATCGGAGGTTCTTCGGCCAGAGCCCCCGCATTCATCGTGGGTGCGTGAGGCTTTTGGCCTTCACCTAAGGTGTTAATTGTTTTGTAGGTGCAATTTTGTCCAAGAAGAAAGCGGCGGAAATTCGTAGAAAAAATCAACTATTTCTAAAAATTATCAAACTTCACAGAAATGAAGATCTCAGGGAGTAAAAGAACTTCCATACCTGTGACTAAGGCCAATTTGGCCGGGAAAAGCCTCGATTTCATGAAAACTCGTCGAAAACCCTTGAAATAGGTGTTCTTGATTCGACTCCAAACAAGCTATGACGCCTCCAAGGTTGATTGGGCTTTGTTTCTGGGTTCATGGAGAGTCTAGTGGTGGAAGTGGTTGACGATATTTGCTTCAGAAATGGCGGATCACCGCCACGTAACCCTCGGCGCACCCAACTCCGTTCTTCACCAAATTGGGTGAAACAGCGAATATTAGAGTTTAAAAGGAAGAATGAGGGTTGTGGAGTTGATTATAAGAGGAGTATCGGTGTAATTCGTCGAATTTTGGCCAAAATCACGACGAAAAATGGTGAAGAAAGCCGGGTCTAGCATCGGATCAGGAACCGGGTCCTGTAGGGTCTGGGTTGGCTGCACCTCAACTCTCTCATTTCCCCTCCTTTCTCTCATCTCTCATTGGTTCACCCTCTCATCTCTCATTTTCTGATTGAGCGACCTGCCCTCCTTTCCCTCATTTATTTATCATCACCACTGCCCATCTTTTCTTCCATTTAATCTGGGGCACACACGTGGCTTTCCAGATATTTCCCCAAAAATTTGGAGCTTTCTTGAAACTAATAAATTTACTAAAATGCCCCCAACTTTAAACGTTAATAACTTCTTCGTTATAACTCAAAATTGCGTTTCGTTTGCGCCCATGTGTCCGTAGCAATAAGTAATATGAGGATACGCCAAGAAAACGAACCTTACACAACATGACAAGACGGTCAACAAAAAAATCAACGCTTTGCCTCGAAGGGCATTTTCGTAAACTCAGTTATTAAAATTATAAAAATCATAATTTTTAGGGACGGGCTATTACAATTAATTTGTCATCTTACTTTAACTACATTAAGTTTTTCATCCAAATAAATCATGTACTTTGCATAAATTGGCTTCAAGGTTATTTCGGGCTTTCTAACTCCCCAAACCCTTACAAGATTATTTCAGACATTTCAACTTTTTTTTTTTTTTTAAGAACGGGATAAACTGTTTGGAATCTTAAAGCTTGCAATTAGTTAAACTTCATATTAGTGACTCTAATGTAGTACACCATAAGTTTTTGAGACGAACATGACATGTTTTTTATATAAGCCAAAATTTTTTGGTGAATACCAAAAAGAAGTAGAAAACTTGTGAAAAGGAGGTCAAAAGTCCAAAAACCAATACCAAAATAAAAGATCCCATTGAAGCGGCCAATCTCAAGCATATTGTCTATATATCTGGTCGCACAAATTGCATGGTATCATAAATATAGATCTTTGATATTATCCTTCCAACTCCTTGGGTAAATATATCATTGTATAAAATCAAAAAATTCATAGAGGCTCAACTCTAGTTTTTATGAAATTATCTTTTAAAAGCAACTTATAAGAGCAGTTCCACACCTAACATAAATGCGCTAACACCCAACGCATTTATTCACTTAATGAAAAGTGATAGACCCCAATGAACAATAATAGGCCAAATGCATCTCCACCCCTAAAAAAATGCGCTGGCACAAACGATCTCCACCCTTACAAAATAAGCTGGCACCTAGCCCATTTACAATATTTTAAAATTTTTTTATAAAAGAATAAATAAATAAAATAGTTTTAATTTCGAATAAGATTTTTAACCAATCTCGTCACGCCACGTGTCATTATTCGCACGTACTATTTTGTGAATAGATTTCCGCTAAGATTTGCAACCAATCCTGAGGTCACACGGGCCACGCGCCTCGCGTGTCCGTGCCACGTGCCTGGCCCATGAGGTCACACGGGCCTGTCCCAAGGTCTGTCAATTTTAGGTTGGCCTAGAGACCAGCTTGGGCTAGGTGCCAGGCAATCTACTGGGCTGGAAAGAGTCCCTAGGTGTCGGGCCATTTTTTTGCCTGTGTGCCGGCCTATCCCACCCCCGGTGGAAGTGCTCTAAGGTCTTTTTAAAAGCAGTTATCTGAAGGTTATTTCTTTTAAAATAAGTAAGTAATTTTACTTTACCAAACACTTTTATTGCTTAAATTAAAGGGTAAATTACAAAAAACTACCTCAACTATTGGGTTATTAACAGTTTCATACCTCGTCTTTAAAAAGTTTCAATGTCATACCTTATCTTCGAATTTGTTGCAATGTCATACCTTCCGTTAGTTGACTGTTAGTTCCTCTGTTAAATGCTGACGTGGCATGAGGCAAGGTCCATTTTTTATTAAAAAATTATTAAAAACTTAAAAAAAATATTAATTAAATATTAAAAATTAAAAAAAAAACCCTACAACCCAGAAGAAGAAAAAAAAAACCAAAACTAGAGCCCAACCCGCAACCCATCCTCCACCTCCTCCGCGCACCCATCTTTCCCATCTTCCCCCCTCCACCCAAGCCCAACTCACAACCCAAAAAAAAAAAAAAAAACCCCTTCTTCTTCTTCTTCTTCTTCTAGGTTTGCAGGTTGGGTGGGGGAGAAAGGGGTTGGGTTGGGGGAGGGGGACGAACTAGGTTTGTTTTTGTTTTGGGTTGCAGGGGGTTGAGTTTTTTTTTGGGGTGGGGGGGACGAACTGGGTTTGGTTTGGGTCTTCTTCTTCTTCTTTCTAGGTTGCAAGGGGTTGAGTTTGTGGGCGGGTCGGGTGGGGGGGTGGTGGGGGACGAACTGGGTTTGGTTTGGGTTTTATTTTATTTTATTTTTATTTTCTTCTTCTTCCTCCTTCTTCTTTTTGGGTTTTTGTGGGCGTCGCGGGGGGGGGGGGGGACGAAATGGGTTTGGTTTGGGTTTTTTTTTTTTCTTCTTCTTCTTCCTCCCTTTTCTCTCTGGATTGCAGGGGGGACGAATTGGGTTTGGTTTGGGTTTTTTATTTTTTATATTTTTTCTTCTTCTTCTAGGTTGCAGGGGTTGGCTTTTAAATTTTATTTTATTTTAATTCTTAATATTTAATTAATATTTTTAATAAAAACTGGACCTTTCTCATGCCACGTCAGTATTTAACAGAGGAAGTGACAGTCAATTGACGGAAGGTATGACATTGCAACAAATTCAATGATAAAGTATGACATTGAAACTTTTTAAAGACGAGGTATGAAACTGTTAATGACTCAATAGTTGAGGTAGTTTTTTGTAATTTACCCAAAATAAAATTCCAGACGGGGCTAAGAGTTAAATGATCTTGGTCAAGGGGTTGGTTGCAATTTGCTTAAAAGGAAGAAGAGGGCTGAGTTCAATAGAAAAGCACCTTCGGCCGGTTTTTGCAAAGAGTGAAAAGCCTTTGGTGTACCTCTTTTTTTCTCAAAAATAGCAACAGATGACAGATGCTTCTAACAATGGCACCCAAGCTTCTCTCTCCCCTCTTCCCATGGCTTATTCTACTGACCCTCTTCCTCCTCTTCCTCTACTCCTCACTCCTCCCCTTCCACCCACCCTCTCCACCAACCCCTCCATCCAACAAGTTCCCCACTTTACCCTCCTGCAATTTCTTCAAAGGCCATTGGGTCCAAGACCCCAACCGCAAACCCATGTACGATGAGACCTGCCCATTTCACAGAAACTCCTGGAACTGCCTCAGGAACAAGAGGGACAACATGGGAATCATCAATTCTTGGAAATGGGTCCCTCAAGGTTGCGTCTTGCATCGGATCGACCAGGCACGGTTTCTGGGTCGGATGAGGAACAGGAATATTGGGTTCGTCGGCGACTCGCTGAATGAGAATTTTTTGGTGTCGTTTTTGTGCATTCTCAGAGTGGCGGATGCGGGTGCTAAGAAGTGGAAGAGGAAGGGGGCTTGGAGAGGAGCTTATTTTCCTAAGTTCAACGTTACGGTGGGGTATCATCGGGCAGTGTTGCTCGCTAAATATGAGTAAGATATCCTAGTTTTGTATCAACTAATTTCATGGGAATGTTTGTTTTTGCTATTTTGTTTGATTTATGAACATGCGTTGCGCCTTGCATTGACCTTTTTAACTATCCAGGATTGTGGCCTTTGATTGGATTGTGAATTTGTTGTTGTAAACCAATTTGATGTTTGGTCTAATCTATTAAAAGAATGCAACTCTGTTAGATTAAGCATTTT
Organism: Malus domestica; assembly: GCF_042453785.1. Taxonomy (NCBI): domain Eukaryota; kingdom Viridiplantae; phylum Streptophyta; class Magnoliopsida; order Rosales; family Rosaceae; genus Malus; species Malus domestica. The sequence goes on from NC_091670.1 coordinate 7,536,756, forward strand.
CGGACTTTCGTTGGCACTGACATTAGGAAGTTTCTGGATCGAACCTTGAGCTTCTTAATTTTGTATGTCGAAATGCATGCTAGACATATGTAGATCGACGTGAATGAAGTCATTGGAAACTTTGATTTATTCTTGCCTATGCATTTCGGTATTGGGTTTCCTTGAGTTTTAAGGGGACTGGTGGTGGTTTTAGTATTTCCCTAAACTGGAATTTTAATCTGGAATGCTGTTGACTGTCTTTTTTCTGAGTTTCATTTTTTGTGTAAATGAGTTATGAAAATGGAAACCTCACATGCTCATAGCTGATTGAATCAAGGTGGCAACCAAAACAGACTGCGGGTGGGGATGAAGATGGATTGAAGGGAACGTATCGAGTAGATGTTGATATTCCTGCCAATGATTGGGCCAACATTGCTGATTTTTATGATGTCCTAGTTTTCAATACAGGGCACTGGTAATACCCCTCTCCTTCTGATAATTCACCAAATCTGTTGATTAACGAATTGATTGATTTATTGATATCTTTTTTAAAGCTGTGGCATGTCTGAAAGAGTTTTAACATTACAGGTCTTAAGGATTCTAGTTTTCGTAGCATCGTATATTGTATGGTCCTCTTCAGTAGTCTATTTGATTGATGAAATGGCCCATTCTAACCCTAATCATCAATGAGATTAAATTGATTAATGAATGCCAGGAAAAGGTAGTGGACATAGAGATAAATAATTTATTTATTTATTTATAAAATATACACACACACTCACACAGAAAGAGAGGTTACAGTCTGGTTTTTGAAAGGAACAGAAATAACTTCAAGTAATTGAAAAGCTTTTTAAAAAAGGAAAATTAGAAAGCTTGCTTTACAAGTATCCTACAGTAATCCTAATTGGTGTACATGCGAAGCATTTCCTCTATCTCCTGAAAAGGACATCATATGGATTAAAAGGGTCTGTCACCCTAAAACTAGGATTCATTTGATATTGAACACACTAGTGCTCACTCAAATCTCCTGTTGAGTTTGTTGCTTTGAGATGGCACCTCATTAGTTTTGTTTACATGTCTGACCTCTATTATCTGTTCATATTCTGCATAAAACAGCTGCTAAAGAATTTGTGCTTAACTAGGTGGAATTCTGATAAATTTCCAAAAGCGACTCCTCTCACTTTTTATCGTGCGGGCGAACCAATACTACCTCCCCTTGATATATTAGATGGATTTAAAGTTGTTCTTGAGAATATGGTACCATACATACAAAACAAAGTTCCTCACAAGACACTCAAGATATGGCGTTTACAATCGCCAAGGCATTTTTATGGAGGTGATTGGAATCAGAACGGCAGTTGCTTGTTCAATAAGCCCCTTGAGGAGCAGCAGGTATGAATTCATTATGGCTACCCTTATACCACTGTCCATGGTTTCATACACCTGTACATTGTGAAACAAAACCGTAAAATTTTGTGAGTTTCTTTTGAATTTGATATTTTCTGGAACATGTCACCAACAATTCATAATCAAACAATGGCTTGAAAATGAAACCAGATCTTGTGCTTCCATTTTTTTTCCTTTGATTTTTGTTTGGAGTGTTTTCTCGAGAAACTCATAGTAATGCCTCAACAGCTTGACTTGTGGTTTGATCCCAGCAACAATGGACCGAACAAAGAAGAAAGACTGCTGAATCGTCTGATTGAAGGCGCATTACAAGGAACCAATATTCAACTGCTTGACCTGACTCAACTGAGTGAATTCAGAGCAGATGCCCATCCAGCGATTTGGTTGGGACAGAAGGATGCCGTTTCAGTCTGGGGCCAGGACTGCATGCACTGGTGCTTACCTGGTGTGCCAGATACGTGGGTTGACATATTATCAGAACTGATCCATGTTGGGTTGGAGTTGGGATGATGAACAACACTTGGTACACCTAGACTGGAAATTGCATACAAGGATGACTTTCGTGGAAGCCGATTCTTTTGTAACACAAAGTAGACCAAGATAAAGTGAGGCATTGGGTGCATACAATCACGGCACAAGTTTAATTGGAAATTTGTTGACATCTTTTTTATGGAGGAAGGCGGCTTTCTGTTCCCTCTGTTCTGAAGGAGAATGACACGATACAGATTCCACTGAAACTGTAACAAAATCAGACCGCGAAGAAAAAATTTGTAACAAGTGAGAGGCATCATATTTCTTCATTTTTCATTGAAATTATTTCTGGAGTCAGAGAAGGTAGTTCGTGGATAGATCATGGTTTTCTCGATCCTCTAGGTTAAAACAGAATTATCAAGCATTCAGGATCGGGTTTATGTTTGTAATTCAAACTCTTTGTTGCTTAAAACGCTTGCTTTCTAAAGAAATGCAAATCAGTTCATATGTTACAGGCTGTTGTATGCCGTACTTGAACTCTGTACACTAAAATTAAACAGTAGCTGGTATAGCGGAATGATATTGTAAAAGTATACTTGTATTTGTATGTATGTTGTTCAATCACTTGAGAACGTTTATCGTTACACGTGTTGTCATGTGTTCTACAAAATATCGATTGTATCGCGGATATTAGCAACTTTTTGGATTGGACGTGATATAATCTAACAGGGCAAGGGCCACAAATAATGTTAGCATCTGGGTTGTGGCCCAAAACTCAGGGTGTTAGACCCAAATCAGAAACTGCAACAACATCTCATTAGCTTTACTACTTGCTGGTTCCTTCTTCTGAGTTCTCAACCTTGAAGTCATCAAACAACCTGAACTCCTCTGAAAATGACGTTGAGAATCCATCTCCTTTCCCCAAAACTCCCCCACCAACCTCCGAAATTGCACACCAATCCCTTCCCCTCCATATCCAAATCCCATCTCAGCACCGCCACAAGACCACTGCACCAGCGGCGGCGGCAGCAGCAGCAGCAACAATGGCATGATGAGTGACGCGGAGCTTGCGTCGGATTTGTCCAAGATGAACAGTCTCTTGGCGCAGAGGGAGGAGGCCATGGACAAGAGCAGGCAGCTCCTCTTCGCGGAGCTCTGCCAATTCGTGGGTTCGAATTCGGAGGAGGTGAAGAAGAAATGGGGGAAGTTGGAGGAGGAGGAGAAGATGGTTTTGGTGAAAGGGTTTGTTTCGGAGTGGGGTGTCAATTTCCACCCGCTGTCTGCAAAGTCCGTAAAGCAGTTGGTGGAGGAACATGTCCAGGAACAAAACCCTAAACCCGCGAATTCGAAATCGTCTTCTTCTTCTGCTGTTTCTGTTTTGTTTCCCGGTTTCAAGAGAATGATGGGCTTCTCTGACGACGACAAATAGATCGATCCATCCATCCATCCATCACTTCTCACTTTTGTTTTGGGTTTCAGTTTCATCGGTCATTGATTTTAATTTGTTATCCAGAAACATGGTTTTTCGTTATCGAAGTTCAAATGGTATTGTAAATCCACATAAATGAGAATTTCTTTTGGGAGCATGAAACATCCAAATTGGAAAAACAGATGAAATTTGATGAGAGAGGCAATCTTCATTTGATAACTCGTCCAGACTGATTTTCTATATACAAACTGATAACCCACATGGATGCAATTTCCCCAAATATCTTACCATACATTCAGTGGCGAAGTCAGGGATTGTCGGGAGGAGGAGCGAAAATAAAAAAGGCAGCACTCTCAGTCACATTATGTTCTGTTTGATATAACGAGTTATGAGTTCACAACTCCCTTATTTCCAACCTCCTCCTTGTGATAGAAGCAATCCAACTCTTACACTTCATGCAAAGCGAGTCCAACACGGTGGCCTATCGCTGTTATTATCAGTGTCTTCATGACAATAAAACCAGCCGAGAGTGAAAGCAGACTCGGCCACTCTCGGAAAATAATGACAGTGACAAGAATAAAATGCATCGGCATAACTAAGTTACCTGTTTTCATACAAAAATGCATTAGGGACCGTTTGGTGCTTGGCTCACAACTTTCTGAATTCTATCAAGTTTCCCAAAATTGCTTTTCACAAATGCAAAGTTCAGTAACACAAGCTCGAAACCAGAAACACTAATTGAAGTTTGAAACTAAAACAACTTCAGTACCGGCTAACAGCTTCAATCTGAGTCCGGGAATTTGATTCCGCTAACAGTGCTCCAGAAAAAAATGCTTCAAGCTGCATATACAGTGAAAGTCAACTGTTGCATAGAAAGAGGAGGTATTACTCTCAAATATGCTCCATCTATGAGAAGGGATATCAAACTGTATCACTGAAACCCAACTTTTGGGTGAGAACTGAGAAGTGAGGTTCCTGCAACTGTCAATAAGCAAAGTGTGACAAAAGCTTCAGAGAATTAGTGGCCAGAATTAAAACATACAAAAAGAGTTTAAACCCCTTCTGTTTTCCACGCGCACCTCAAAAACTCGTCTAAGAAGGAATTTTCCACCAAGAGAAAGAATACCGAGTCCACCTAAGGCTTTTAGACTTTCCTTTAGAAGCTTTGGCCAAAAATATTTCCTCTGCTAGGTTCTGCAGAAAAATAAAAATGAAGGAATGCTGAACAAGTGACAAAGAGCATACAGGAGATAAAAGGCGCAAAAGTGACAAGACAAATTAGGCATGGATGATACATAAAATTCCCTCTTAAAACATGAAGCCATTGATAGTGAAAACATGTTTCCTGTATTGATATAGATGAGTACTGTTGGAACCCTATTGGACTCTAAACTTATCTCATTCGGGTTTTGAGTTTAGTGGAAACTGAGAACGGTTAGAGTTAATAGGTGAATAAACTTATTTCCTTTAAAGTAGGACATTAAGGGTCAACCATGTTGGTGAGTGGATATCCCACGTTGGAGCACTGTAGACGTGTGTTTTGAACAAACCGTTTTCCTTGATGGGAGGAAATGGTTATGGTTGCATGTTTATAAAAGGATAAGTCCCTACTCAAGGAGAACCTTATCCTCCTTGAGTAGAAGATTTCCTTTTTTTTCCTTGCGATCAATGGCTTCACAAGGTCTGAACTCAAATCACAGTACTTGATGCATGTTCGTAATCTATGTTTGCAGCTATATTAAATTCAAACAAGGACATCAATCATATCCTTGTGATTGGATTGTGACATTTTTGCGGAAGATGCTCCTGACTGCAAGATTAACATTTCAATCGAATCCCACTTTTATCTCCCCCTCTCTCTTCCCTCCATCGAAATTGAATCTTAAATAGAATTCTCTGTCGTCCTTCTCCTCCCTCTCCTCTCCTATGTTCACCAAAATCTCTGTAATACACAAACCCCTCTATAACCAAAACAAAATTAAGATTTTTGTTTTTTTCCTTTTTTTTTCTTCAATATATTCTAATTTCTGGAATTTCAAAGAAATCAATGACATTTCAAGATTTCAATTTTGGGTTTGAGCGACATTTTCAAAGAAATCAACTTACATTTCAAGATTTCTGTTTTGGGTTTTGGGTGGCAATGGATTGTAGGGTAAATGAGTTATGCCGGAGGAGGAATGTCAAGAAACTATCATTTTGGTGATCATATTGCAGGAAGGAGGAGGAGTTGATGTCAAAAGATTCGTTCTGGTGAAAGGATCTGACGTGACACCATCAGCTCATCGCCGACTCAAGGGTCTATCCGAGATGGGTAGGAATTTAAGATTACAAACGTTAGTGGTTGTGACATTATCTTGGACTTCGCGATAACTCGTGGGACTCACACTCCTATCCATCTACACGGAAAATCACTCCTATCCATCTACACGGAAAATGCTACGAGTCAGAGATATCGTGGAGCTCCGAGATGGAGAAGAATTCAGCTTTCGTGATCCGACAAAGTTTTAGGTGCTACACTTACAATGGAGCTCTGAGATGGTTTGGTGGTTGCCTCAGTGGGTGACATTTATTGTAGGTGTAACACAAACTTTGTCGGATCCCCGATCAAAATGTCTCCATCTCAAAACTCCATTGTATGTCCGAGCTTAGCTAAATGGCTTTTCTCCAGCCACGAGTTACTGGGAGACTTCGTGAAGTCCAACAAAATGTCACAACCATTAACTTTTCCCGATCGTAAATTCTTCCCCATCTGGAATAGACAGTTGAGCTGGCGGCGATCCTAATGGTGCCGCGTAAGATAATTTCACTTTGACACCAGATTCTCCTACACCTGAATGTAGTTTCTTGATATTCCTCCTCTGTCATAACTCCTTTACCTTTATAATCCATTGCCGCTCAAAACCCAAAATTGAAATCTTGAAATGTCATTTGATTTTCTTCGAAATTCCAAAATTCAAGAGCCATAATTTTGTTTTTGTTATTGTGGGGTGGTTAGTGTATTTTTGTTGAGATTTCAATTTCAATTGAGAAAGTAATGGGAGTACAGAGATTTTGATGGAAGGAGAATGATGACAGAGAATTCGATTGAAATTCAATTTTGATGGTGGGAAGAGGAAGGATGAGATAAAAGTGGGATTTATCAGCCTTCACATTAGCTTCGTTCTTCTTCAACTACCATAAAACTTCAACACTACATCCAATGGTAGTGTTAGGCCTTAAAAATAATTTTAAATTCAAAAATAATTTTCAAGTTTTAGGCCTTAAAAACTTGTTTGGTATGATTATTTTAAAAAACTAAAATCAAGACTAACTAAAAAATATAGTCTATTATCTAAAAATACAAAAACTGAATTTTTAAATTTAAACTCACTTCTTTCTTTTCTCTCCCTTCTTCCCTCTCACTCCAAATCTATCTCTCTTTTCTTCTCTCTCTCCCCCTTCTCTTTTTATTTTTTATTTTTATCTTTTTCTTCTCTCCTCCAATCCGCTCTATTCATTTTCTCGATTCTTTCTCTCACTCATCTTCCTCTCTATTTTCTCATATCCTCTCACGTCTTTCTTTTTCCTCCAATCATCTCAAACTTTCTTTCCTCCCCTCTCCTTTTTCTCTCTTGACCCCTTCTTTTTGGATTTTTTTTGTTCAGTTTAAGTTGTAAAATTTAAAATTTTTAAATGGCATACCAAACAAGTTTTTGAGTCTTAAAGAAAATTGTTTTTAAGAAAATTTCTTAAGAATGTTTTTGAGAAATTATAAAAAATTTCAAATAGAATACCAAACAAAAAATTTAGAGCCTATTTGGTACTCTACATGAATTCAACTTCTTGACTCAAAAACACTTTTCAAGTTTTCGACCTTAAAAACTTGTTTGATATGACTATTTTTAAAAACTGAACACAAGACTAACTTAAGAAAATACCCTATTTTTTAGAACACTAAAAGTGAATTTTTAGAGAACATCAAAAGTAAATGTTTAGGGTTTTTAGTTCTTTCTTTTCTCTCACCCCCCTTCTCACATCGAATCTATTGCTTTTTTTTTTTCTTCTCTCTCTCCTTCTCTATTTCTTTCTTGTTCTCTCTTCTTTCTCCGTCTCTTCGATTTCTTTGTCCAGTTTAAGTTTTAAGATTTAAAAACAATTTAATTTCATAGCAAACAAGTTTTTGAACCTTAAAGAAAATTGTTTTCAAGCTATACTCTTAAGAAATGTTTTGAGATGATGAAACTAGACTAATTTTTAGCATGAATTTAGACTATTTATTCTCGGTAACTTTTAAAAAAAAAAAATTTATGTAGATTATCATAATTTATTTTTACAAAAATTTTAACAAAATAAAATATTATGAGATTGATACATAAAGAAAATTTCACTAAACCTACCCCATAAAACATGAAAGTCATAGAATAACATGAAATATGTGTTTCATGTAATACGTGGAAAAAGAAACATGAAAGTCGTAGAATAACATGAAATATGTGTTTCATGTAATACATGGAAAACCCTTTTTACACGTATGAAACACATGAAACAAGATTAGTATAGAAAAATCATGAAACAACCAAAAACACATGAAATACATATGAAACAAATCCATCCATCCACCACCACCACCTTCCTCTCTATAAGCATAGGTTGAAAGTCAAACCTACACACACCATATTCTTCAATCATCCAATTTTATATCATTTTTGTCTCATAGAATGCTTTAACGAAGTATGATTGTCAGTTTAACAAGAAATAAATAACTGCAATATTGTTTCTCTATTTTGGACTGGAAAACAAACACACTAAAAATGTCTCCATCTCAAAACTCCATTGTATGTCCGAGCTTAGCTAAATGGCTTTTCTCCAGCCACGAGTTACTGGGAGACTTCGTGAAGTCCAACAAAATGTCACAACCATTAACTTTTCCCGATCGTAAATTCTTCCCCATCTGGAATAGACAGTTGAGCTGGCGGCGATCCTAATGGTGCTGCGTAAGATAATTTCACTTTGACAACAGATTCTCCTACACCTGAATGTAGTTTCTTGATATTCCTCCTCTGTCATGACTCCTTTACCTTTATAATCCATTGCCGCTCAAAACCCAAAATTGAAATCTTGAAATGTCATTTGATTTTCTTCGAAATTCCAAAATTCAAGAGCCATAATTTTGTTTTTGTTATTGTGGGGTGGTTAGTGTATTTTTGTTGAGAATTCAATTTCAATTGAGAAAGTAATGGGAGTACAGAGATTTTGATGGAAGGTGGAGAGGAGAGGGAGGAGAATGATGACAGAGAATTCGATTCAAATTCAATTTTGATGGAGGGAAGAGGAAGGATGAGATAAAAGTGGGATTTATCAGCCTTCACATTAGCTTCGTTCTTCTTCAACTACAATAAAACTTCAACACTACATCCGATGGTAGTGTTAGGCCTTAAAAATAATTTTAAATTCAAAAATAATTTTCAAGTTTTAGGCCTTAAAAACTTGTTTGGTAGGATTATTTTAAAAAACTAAACTCAAAACTAACTAAAAAATATAGTCTATTATCTAAAAATACAAAAATTGAATTTTTAAATTTAAACTCACTTCTTTCTTTTCTCTCTCTCATTCTCTCTCACTCCAAATCTATCTCTTTTTTCTTCTTTCTCTCCCCCTTCTCTTTTTATTTTTTATTTTTATCTTTTTTTTCTCTCCTCCAATCCGCTCTATTCATTTTCTCGATTCATTCTCTCACTCATCTTCCTCTCTATTTCTTCTAATCCTCTCACGTCTTTCTCTTTCCTCCAATCATCTCAAACTTTCTTTCCTCCCCTCTCCTTTTTCTCTCTTGACCCCTTCTTTTTGGATTTTTTTTGTTCAGTTTAAGTTGTAAAATTTAAAATTTTTAAATGGCATACCAAGCAAGTTTTTGAGTCTTAAAGAAAATTGTTTTTAAGAAAATTTCTTAAGAATGTTTTTGAGAAATTATAAAAAATTTCAAATAGAATACCAAACAAAAAATTTAGAGCCTATTTGGTACTCTACATGAATTCAACTTCTTGACTCAAAAACACTTTTCAAGTTTTCGACCTTGAAAACTTGTTTGATATAACTATTTTAAAAAACTGAACTCAAGACTAACTTAAGAAAATACCCTATTTTTTAGAACACTAAAAGTGAATTTTAGAGAACATCAAAAGTAAATGTTTAGGGTTTTTAGTTCTTTCTTTTCTCTCTCACCCCCCTTCTCACATCGAATCTATTGCTTTTTTTTTCTTCTCTCTCTCCTTTCTCTATTTCTTTCTTGTTCTCTCTTCTTTCTCCGTCTCTTCCGATTTCTTTGTCCAGTTTAAGTTTTAAGATTTAAAAACAATTTAATTTCATAGCAAGCAAGTTTTTGAACCTTAAAGAAAATTGTTTTCAAGCTATACTCTTAAGAAATGTTTTGAGATGATGAAACTAGACTAATTTTTAGCATGAATTTAGACTATTTATTCTCGGTAACTTTAAAAAAAAAAAAATTTATGTAGATTATCATAATTTATTTTTACAAAATTTTTAACAAAATAAAATATTAAGAGACTGATACATAAAGAAAATTTCACTAAACCTACCCCATAAAACATGAAAGTCATAGAATAACATGAAATATGTGTTTCATGTAATACGTAGAAAAAGAAACATGAAAGTCGTAGAATAACATGAAATATGTGTTTCATGTAATACATGGAAAACCCTTTTTACACGTATGAAACACATGAAACAAGATTAGTACAGAAAAATCATGAAACAACCAAAAACACATGAAATATGATACACATGATATACATATGAAACAAATCCATCCATCCACCACCACCACCTTCCTCTCTATAAGCATAGGTTGAAAGTCAAACCTACACACACCATATTCTTCAATCATCCAATTTTATATCATTTTTGTCTCATAGAATGCTTTAACGAAGTATGATTGTCATTTTAACAAGAAATAATATAACTGCAATATTGTTTCTCTATTTTGGACTGGAAAACAAACACTCTAAAAACAAAAAAAACAAAAAACAAACTTAAGACTAGAGAATTACTTGAATTTTTATTGGAAATGTTTATAAAATAGAGTGTTTACAAAGGAAGTTTACGAAACTTTACAAAGAAGGTTTCGTTGCTTGCTTTGTGAGTTGAGATGTAGATGTAGGTATTGGTGTCTTAATTGAATACAATCAAGCTATATAAAAAATTGAAATTCATTTAAGGCCATCTCCAATGAAGAAGGCAGGTCAAAAAGTTAAAACGGGCATCTCGATGATAGGCATGTGCGTCGACATCCGAGGGTGACGAAGTCATTTTAAATATGCATACAAATAAAATATGTAATTAGAAAAAAATATGCCGATGCGGAAACGTGTTTAGAGCATAAAACTAATCAAGAATAATATGAAAAACTATTATAAAAAGGTACGGACAAAGGAATGGGTCCTACACAGAGAAAATTCAAAGATACCAATGTGGGAGTGCCCTAACGCTAGGATCATATGCCTCGATTCTAAATCCTGAAAGAGGCACAAAACAAAGGGTGGGTGGACGAAAGTTTATAATAATAATATTAATAATAAGAAAATCATTTTCTTTCTGAATATACTAACCTCCTGTTTTGAAAACTCGTATAGTACTACATAGTAGGTTTTTTGAAAACTCTAGTATGCCATGAAAAACATTCATAAAACATGTACGTGTAAAACTAGTGGCCAGTAATGGTAATATAGTCGCCCAAAGGCAAATCCGTAAAACATCCATAAATCACATCAATGATGTACTCAGCTACGGGTATTATAATCGCCCGAAGACATGATCATCACCTGAAGGTGAAGCTCTACGACATTGGGTTACGCCAGTGAAGAAATGTGGTAGGTCCCATCACCTGAAGGTGAAGTTGTACGACTTTGGGTTACACTAGATTCTCGAATCCCTGCAAATATATACAAAGAAAGTATCTTATGGGTAGAAAGTGACGCTAAAAGGGTGTATAGAATACCCTTAATGTGGCTAAGGTCATAGAACACTTGGCAGAAACCCGTCGATCCGAGCACATGGTGGGGTGGGGATAGAATATCACGGCTAAGGAAGTGGGAGGAAGGAAAATTTAAAAAGACAAAAACAAGTAAAAGTAGGCAAAAAACACCGGATAAAGGGCATGAAGCCCGGAATAGTTGAGATGCGTCTCAAGAAAAACTGAGATTAAACTCAAGGGAGAATCGAAAATTAAAAAGGAAGGAAGAAAACTGGAAAAAGGGAAGGAAGAGGATCAAGGTTGCGAGGAAAGGAAAGGAGCAGAGGAGATGAGAGGGGAGGAACAGAGGGAGAGGGCAAAGGAGAGAGAAACTGTGGGGTGGGGGGGGGGGGGGGGGCGCGGGGAGGGAAGAAAGAAGAGACATGAAAAGAAGAAAGGGAGGGAGAAGGAGGTGTAGATGCCTCGGCACCCAAGCCAAAGGCTAGGGCAGGCGGCAAAAGTTTCCTAGGTTTGTGTTTCACTTTCATAGAGAGTTTTAGAGAGACAAAAGAAAGAGGTTTTAATATTCCTTTAATTCTAAATCACAAAATTCCACCACCTTGCACAACACTACTCACTAAAAAAACTTCTATCATAGCTACCAGTTGGTCTCCTTTAAAAAAAATAATAATAAATAAATAAATAAACCACCACTATGTTCACTACTTCACCTTCTACTTGCTTTTACAATTATAATTGAGGCGTACAAACTCAACTTTTGGTTTGTTCTTCAAACACGCAATCTACACCTTGCAATTCCTTGATGAGAGAGGCAATGTTCATTTTCTAGGGTGGTTTCAAACTTTCAAACAGATAAACTTTGTATCGCATCACATTCCAACACATAAAGAGGCAATGTTCGACACTTTTATGCAAATTAATCCTACATCAAGAATCAAACAAGTCCAGAAGGAATTTCTATATACAAACTGATGACCCACATGGACGCCATTTCCCCGCAAATCTTACCATATATCTCTTCTTGCAGAGAACCATCAAATACCATTCAGAAATATAGCTGTCTGCACTGAGCAACTGAAGCCTCCGCCGGACAGTATGGGCATTTAAATGTACGCGTGCTGCTTTTCGACAACTTCAAGATCGACTGCTTGCAGAGTACATGCAAACACGGCATCAACATAGGTGGATTCTCTTGGCTGCCTTGATCTCTACTCACAGGACAAACAAATATTGAATGGAACTGAAATTCCTTTCCCAAGTCCACAGGTACTGGCAATTGTTTCATTGCCTGCCACTCCTGCTTCCTTGCAGCCATTACATTTGCCAGCTTTAAGAGAGTCGGCAACCCCTCAAAACCAGCAGCCATTGTCATACTCAACGGGCTATTATAAGACTGCCCCAAGAGGCTGCAGAACTGCCGTGTAAGATCCTCCATTGATTTCTCCCAATGGGTTGGGGATGTAATCTCAGAATATGGGGAGCTGTCCAGCCTTCCTGCATATATCAGGCAACCCATGAGCTTCACGACCTCATCCTTGTGAGGGGAGGGAGGAGAAGCAAAAGGAGAAAGGCAAGTCCTGGCATACTGAAGTGCACTGGCTAGATTTCCCTTTTGTAAAATCTCCAGAAACTGCAAACTATGAAGTTTTACCTCAAGATTCGAACCAATTTGATTCAGCCTCTCACGGTTAGCAGAGACCCAGTTCAGAGCAGGCTCAAGGTTCTTAACCTTCATAGCCTCAACTATCTGATGCAATTCCATGAACTGAGATTTTAAAATGGTTGATTCTGGTTCTCCAGCCTCATCTATTATGCCATCTCCCAGATTAAATGAACCTTCCCGATAAAAATGATTCGCAATCATCTGAGTCACAATATGATGGTCAAAATCAACATATCTGTATGCTTTTGATATGTCGGAATTCAAAGACCTTTCAAGGAGTTTAGTGTACTTGCTAAGGTTTACATTTAGTTCCTTATGTGACCCTTCTAACTGGGGGATTGAGCCAATTCCATTGAGCTTGACTTTAAGGTCTGCAAGGACAGATCTATAATCAACAGGAGAAGTGGGATCATGAGCTGAAAGGATTTCTGTCAGTGTCTGTTCAATTTCACGACCAACTTGGTAGATTACATCTTGGGATTTAGAAAAACATAGCTTTTGCTTCTTAACGACACGCTCAAATGCATCTTTGATGGTACTTAGCTCCATCTTCCTGTCCAAGTGGCAGGCTCCTGCAAGGCTGACAAAGGCAAAAGTTTCTTTGACTCCACAACACCACAAAATAAACAACACAAATGTATTTTCTTGAATGCAATTATCAGAAGGCTGGAATTTTGTTTCTCCTCAGACGTAATTGTGCTAAAGGCAATTAACAAAAGCTAAGAAAATGGAAAGTTGCACCACTAATGAGAATAATTAAAAAATTCATTTGAGCAATAAAGATTAAAGAGGATAACTGAACCAAATTATAGAGAAAAGTAGGCGGATGACATTCTACGTCATAGTAGTCCAATTGTTTGTGAAAATTCCCACAGGAAACAAATGCAAACCAAAAGGCACAGATGTTTATTATGAAATATAAAAGGTTAACTTGAGCTCAATCTTGGGCTCATGTAAAGCTTCCCAAAGTTTAGTTAGATTCCTGCACAGCTCTACCTGAGTTAGCTAGTCATCTTTACTACAGTAAATTGGTATTGCGGATAGAGATACACGGGTCCGAACCATACTTTAAAAATTTTGAATCCCATGACCCAAAATCAGACAAGGTTCTACACAGCATGCCAACCTATGTGAAAAATCATCCTAACTTCAGTTACGGACCACCACTAAATCCCATAAAAGAGTTTATTTTCAAGGCAATCATTTTCAAGGATCAAGCAAAGAAGGGAAGGGACCAAATGAAGGGGCAGGTATGATATTTGGACAAATAAAAGCACAGAACACATCATATTTAAACTTTGAATAGACTATATGAAGAACATATACAACAACATGAAGCCAAGAGTGGAAATACTCTTACGAACAATATAACGTCCATTAACAAAAATGCCTAAAACACCTTTGGTGCTTAAATTACCCAACTGATTAAACAGTCAAGTGAGGGCTGCATCTTGGCTTGCACGGAATCATACATGCAAAACAAGGCTTCTGAAGTTCATGAAGGTAAATGCACATATGAAATGTCCCCAAACCATCCATATCATACAAACACCAATTCAACATCTTCCATCACTCCGTTTTAAGAAGCTCTCTTCTATGTATGAAAGACATCCCAAAACCAACAACTTGACAATGATGAATGAAGACTCCACAGATAGAAGAAGAAGATTCTATTAAGCTACCGCAAAGCAAAGTAACAACAACTACAAGGTAGGTATTCTCCCTACAGTTCACAAAACCTCCAACAAAAAACACCACAGTGATATCACGGATTGCTTACAAGATGATAAAGTTAGCAACCAATAAATAAAACTCTCTATTATCTTTCATTAAATCAAGCGCTAGAGTGATATCACAAATTGCTTACAAAAAGATAAAGTAGGCAGCAAAAACACAAAACTCGCATTATCTTCAATAAATGTTAAACATGATTTGGTGCAGAAAAAAAAACAAAAGGGAAACCCTAAGGAGAAGCAAGGAATACCTTTTCTTGCTCCTAACTGTATCAGTAGATCAATAAATTGTTCCTGTAACGAAAAAGAACGTATCAATAAAACGCAACCAATAATTCATCAAAGATCAAATTTTGTTCACCCTCATCGAAAAAACAATTTTGAAACTTGTAAAAACAGATACAATGCCAAATTCAAGTTACACAGAAAGCAATTGCCAAATTACAATCCCACACCAAACCAAATTTCACTACTCATCCAATTAAGTCTACCTTTCAAAAACACCGGATAGCGAAAACACGTCACAATTTTACACTGTGAACGAAAAACAAAAAACAAAAAATAAAATCTCCACCCTCGAGCCTGATAATTACAACTGCCTACCACTAATTTTAGAGAACCCCAATCCTTGTTTGATTCGATAAGAAAATAAACTAAATTTAAAAAAAAAAATGACTTCGTTCAGCTAGTTTCGATTCAATCATGCCGTACACAAAACATAAGATTTGGAATTATAATTTCATTTTTTTTCCCTACTATTTCTCGGCAACCAAACAGAAATTAAGAAATTGATATTTCACAAAAATTCAGTTAAAGTAAATGAAAATTTACCGAATTGGATCGAAATCGAGGGGGGTAAATTCCTCGAAAAGAAGCTCTGGTTCGATGTTGGAGGATTGAGGAGAGAGAGAAGACAGAGAGAAGAACGCAAGCGTGCGAGTTTGGGAGAGAAATTTTGGTGGTACACGTGCTAGTGTGTTGGTCTGCTGAATTTGCCCTTGAGCTCTACGTAATATCGCCTGTATCCTTTACGTTTCTGGGAAGTTCGGAGGTCGAAGGGCTTTGTTTGTGTACGACTAACAATTCCACCCCTGCTAACTTTGAAAAAAATTCTCTTCGACCCTTCCTCCTAATTCATCAAATCTGAAGATTCAGATCATTGAAATTTAATCCAATAGTTAAAATTATTATAACTTTTAAAATAAGTATGTGAGATTAAATTTCAATATCTCCAAACTTAGTAAATTAAGATGAAGGAATCCGAAAATGATCATTTTCCGCTAACATTTTGGCGACAATCTTTAAACCATTCTTTACTATTGAGTTGTTTATATTTTTTGCGACTGTTTTTTAGTAAATATTTTGTCATTAAGATTTTTATTTGAAAGAAAAATGTAAAAAAGAAAATAAAGACAATTGATATGATTACATGGGTGTGAAATTGAGAAAAAAAAACAGTAAAACTATTTTGGTCTTTTTACTATTTTTCAGTTGACATATAGAGTTTTGTTAATAGGTACTAGATTCTTAGATGATAAATTTTATTGAAACCCATATAACTTTTTTTCTACACCTAACTTAAATTTTAAATGTGAATTTTTATTTTATTTTATTACATAATTATCATCAAGTACAAGATAAAACTAACAGTAAAATTAAAATTTATCAATAAACCCACATTCAATAATTAAACCCTACTACTATGCAATCTTTATCCTCTGTTCATTTTAGCTAAATGTCATTTTAAACCCTACCCGATGGATGATGATTTTGAAGAACACTGATTTGCACAAGCTGTTAATAATGCTGTAAATGTCACTTGTTCTGGTTGAACCATGCCATTCAGCATCTCATAAAAGAGGCTAAAAGACATATCAGCATCTTTGTGGGATGCATTAGCTAAGATTATTGATGTCCAAATGATTAAGCTCTTACATTTTGCTTGATCAAAATCCCTTTGTGCCTAGTAAAGAAAACTCGACTTTGCATGAGTGTCGATGTATAATAGTACTTGCAGCACACTGATTTTTACTTGATCAAAATCCCTTTGAGCCCAATCAAATTAAATTGTTTCTAATAGCATAAGCATGTACTTCCTCCCTAACTTTCAGATTTGATAAATAAGATAATGTGGGAAGAATACTTGACAATATCACGGTATTTGGTCTGCAACCGTATGCATGCATTACGCGAATTAAATTTAATACCTCTTCATGCCGGTTGTTCTGAACTAAACCAGAAATCACAGCATTCTAATTACTTAATTTTGGCTTCTTACTATCTCGAAAAACAGCTACGGCTTTGTCAACAAACCCATGAAAGATGTACCTCGAAATTAATGAGCCATAAGTGACCTCATCCTTTTCACTCATCTCATCAAATAATTCTTGAATGAGTTGTAGAACACTGGTTTTTGAGTTTTATTTCTAAATGGGTGTAAAGATAAATTTATAAATTGAATTGGGTTTGTGAAGGTAGTTTAGGTAATAAATTTGGATTTCAAGAGATATCGATAATTTAATTAAAAGTAATATGGGTGTAGAAAGAAGTTAGATGTGTTCAAATAAAATTACTCTTCTTAGATTCAGTGGAGGATAACCAAAGTGAATGGTTAGACTGCAACATCTATTTCTACGGTTTCAACATCTTCACCTGGGACTAGGATTCTCTTCCCTTCTCTTTCCATCCCCTTCCATCCCCTCCTCTCATATTCCCTTATTTGGTCTTTCTCTTACTATAAAAAATTAATATAAGATGTTAACGTGATTTAACCGTGACCATTCAAATATGAGGGGAGGGAAGGAGAGAGAGAGAAAAAAAAGGGGAAAAGAATTCTACTCCCTCCACCTGAGGCAATTGATCCTTTTGATGTTGAAGGCGAAGATTTTTCTAATGAACATTAATAAAATAAAATATGCTCCCAAAAAGAGGCATGATCTTTTAGGAATAATATTTGGCTATTCAAATATAAGTAGGAATTCCTACTTAAAATTTCTCAAAATTGTTCGTTGTCAATTTATAAAACTTCGTGTTTATAATCAGTACCATTCATATTATAAATCAAGGTTCTAAAAGTCGCTAGGCACTAGTCGGGCGGTGAGCTAGGGCCTAGCGCCTAGGCAGCTAGGCAGGGCCTAGGCGGACGCCTAGACGGACTAGGCGGATTTAAGTAAATTTATCATATTTTATGTAAATAAGTGTCTGCTTCTACTTGAAATATATATAATTTCATCATAAACTACAAAATAGAATGCATATATATCATGAAGTATTGGACCATAATGAAAACATGTGAAATAAGGATATAATGTTTGTTCATTCAAGTATGCAACAAGTCTTTTACAATTTATTGAAAAAAAACAAAATGCAAAATGAAAGTTATGTATTTTCTGTCTAAGTGAGTTGCAACCTAGGCAGGTCTAAGCGGGTGCCTAGGCGGGCTAGGCGGTGGGCTGGGGCCTAGGCATTAATCGGGACGGTGGGCTGGGCCTAGCGCCTAGGCGGGGACTTTTAGAACAGTGTTATAAATCATCCTATAAAGATCACCTTTGCAAAAAAATGAATGAAAATAAGATCGTTTAGTCATCAAACTGTTTAAAAACAAATGAACAGGATTGGTAAGAGCATTACGAAGCATCTATGTACTTGCTACAATAGATTAATTAAACGACCTTAGCTTTAATTTATTTTTTACAAAGCTCTGTGATTAAAATACTAAAGTTTTGAATAGGAGTTGCTACTCATCTTCGAGTAGCCAAGTATTGTCCACATCTTAGAAGGAGGGTGGTCAGCATACAATTTGAATTAAGGGGGTAAGCAAATGCTCCCAAAAAAGAAAGAGAACATGTCTAAAAGTAGTGTTATCTAGACCATAACACTGAAATTTCAATGAATTGTTACTTACAAGAATCATCAACTATGAAGACCAACCTCTGTTATCTCCAGTATACATCAATTTCCCCTCAAAACTTTGGCTTTGGTGCCTACGATCTTGAACATTTGTTAACTACGTTGATTTGGGCAGATTTAATTGTCCCCCAAGAATATAAATCAATAAACACAAAGGCCTCCAAATTACTTTCTATGCATGCAATGGCAAGCAGCAGCGTCGGTACGTGGAACTCTAATATAATTGCATCTCGAGCTAGGACAAAAACAGCTACAAAGGGCCCCCTTATCTCTGGGTTCGTTCCACCTTGGCTCGAACCTTTTCTTCCAACAAAGATGTATCTGTCTCGAGATCAAACATTCTGTTTAGAGCACGCATATTCTCTAGTATCTCACTCAAAGCACGATTGTCACTTCCATCACATCTGAGGTGCTCCATTGGACCATGAAGGAGTTTGTTCACTATTCCCATGCTAAGATCGTAAATAGCCTTTTTTTGCTTCTTAGAGATATCATCACCCATCTTTGACAAACACTTTTCAACCTCGGAAGCCCTGATCCTCTCAGCATAAGCTCTAAACTTCTTGATGGTAGGAACAGTCTCAAGAGAATCCTTCCAAGCTTCAAATTTATTTGATTCCTCAGTGATAATTGTCTGAGCTTCCATAGCCTTCCTTAGCCTATCCTCCTTGTGAGCAGCCACTACCTCTTTGAGGTCATCTACATTATATACAGTCGCAGCTTCAAGATCTGAGACGCATGGTTCCACATTCCTAGGGACAGATATGTCAATGAAAAGCCGATTTCCAAGTTCTGGACTCACAGAGGGAAGCGTCTGTACATGTTCTTTCAAGAATAATGGGGATTCTGATGCAGTGCTAGTGAAAATGACATCCGCTTCAGCAGCGCATGCTAGCATATCTGAGAGTGGCCTGTAGATTATTTCAACATCCTTCAACTCTTTGCGTAGGGCAGCCACTCTCTCCTCACTCCTATTAACAATCACCATTTTTGTGCACCCTTTTGCAACTAAATGTTTAATCACAAGTTTTCCCATCTTTCCCGCACCAATCACCAACACTCTGGCAGTAGAATAAGAAGGTTCTGGAAGCTTCATTAGGGCTAGCTCCACAGCAGCTGAACTGACAGAAACTGACCCTGAGGCAATGTTGGTCTCAGATCTAACTCGCTTCCCAACAGTGATTGCATGCTTGAACAGACCACTGATTTTCCTATCAAAACCAGGTACTCCCTGTCCAACTTTCACAACATGTTTGACTTGAGCAAGGATTTGACCTTCTCCTAGCACAAGAGAATCAAGCCCAGCAGCTACTTCAAATAGGTGCTGGGTGGCATCTTTGTTGTACAACAAAACCCGATGTTTACAAAGCTCAGAGACAGGAACACCACTGACCTGAAGAAAAATGTAAATAATTAACCCATTTTAACTTAATTTTGCCAATAAACTGAATGAAGAACAAATAAGCACTGAATGAAGGAAAATTGTTGAATGAAGAACAAATAAGATTAGTACCTTTGACATCCATTCAGTCACTTCTTTAACCCCGCGATGCTGAGAGAGAGCTACAACATATATTTCCATACGGTTACAAGTACTAAGCACAGCAGCTTCTTCTATATGGTTCAAAGCACAGAGCTCGCCAATGGCTTGAGACCACTGCGCTTCAGGGATGGCAAGTTTCTCACGTATCTCAACTGGAGCAGTGTGAACATTCAGCCCTATTACTGCAATGCTGCTCCTCTCTTTCGTATATCCTAACAGAAATTAAAAGATCCCCAAATTAAGTAGTGCCATCAATATCTTTGTAAGATAGATAACTACACACTCACTGTAAAAAATGGAAAGTTGAGAGGAAATACAAATATTAACCCCAGATTTATCTGGCAGCTAGTTATTCAGCTAGCAAATTTCATCACGATTACATCAAATATAACACAAAACAGATGACTACTCCCTAAAAGAACACACGTATATCACTATAACTATAACCCATAAACCCCAGAAAGGGAAAAACTTTTGACAACATGGGAAAAATAAAAGAAAAATGGCGACTCTCAGACACCTCATGGCTTCCAAACTTCTGAGAAAACCAGATTTCGACAATGGGTATCTGAATGCTGGATTAAGGCCCGTAAACATGGTCAATTAAGAACCCACCAGCCAAACCCCCAATGAAAGCGGAAGAACAAGTACCCTGCATCCATAAAAGGATCTGAGACGCACCGCAATTTTCCTTAAACAAACAAGACAATCAAACCTCAGACCTCCCATGGACTCATCACCAAACATCCTTAGACTATTAGGAACCAAGCACTTCCAACTATGCTAATTATCAGATGAACACATAATTAGTGATTAAGAAAAATGATTTTAGTATTAGCAACCACCGTTCCAATTGAATAATACACTAAAATACCAAATCAAGGATTGAGCGTATTATGCAAATCAAGTCATTTGACAAACCAAAATTGCAATGCAATTGGGAAGGCACGGTATATGCAAATGAGTAATTGAATGGAGAAGAAGAACTCACTGTCAGCTGCGGAGGTTTTGAGGAGCTCGAGAGCCGAAGAGCTCAAAGACCTGGAACCGATCTTGACCGTCTGAACCGAATTCTCGGAGCCCATTTCACACCTAGGGTTCAAAGCGGGCCCTCCTCTGAGCGTTCTGGTTTGGAGAGGCCTGTACGGGATTCGGATTTGGGAATGCAAAGATGTAGAGAAAGAATAGGAGGTGGTGCGCTCCGCGCTGGGCGGTGGAAGAGAGGCCGCGAAGCCACTGGCAGCCGCCGCCATTGGAGAGAGAGAGAAATTGGATGATGAGATGAGCCGTGATGCGTTTATGGAGAGAGAGAGAGAGAGAGAGAGAGAGAGAGAGAGAATGGTGGAAGGAATTATTCAAATGTTTTATTTTTATTGGGGATTTGGGATTTGGTGCGAAAGATGAAGAGGTTTGAGTCTGACCAACGACCATAAGGGCGGAAGCCAATGTCAAAATTGAACAACACGTTTTGAATTTTGATGGCAGACCAAAACCGTCAAACCAAACCAAATCAAAAGGAAGAGGAGTGTGTTTGGCATTAGTACTTCCGCCAACTCCATTATTGACCACCGTCCATGCCTAAAGGATCACTTTCGAAGTCATATTTTTCAAAAACAAAATATATTCAATTGTAAAATAAAATAAAATAGTTGAACGTTTGATAAAATATATTTTTGAAAATATTATGAGAAAGGTTTTCAAAAGCGCATGTTGAATTAGGGGCGTATCTAAGCGGGGTCAAGACGGGGGCTTAGGCCCTTTTTTTTATTTCTAATTAAATTTATGATTAAGTACCTAAAACCTCCAACTTTTTAGTGTCATTTCAAAACATTTTCAACCTTTTTAAACATTTCAAATAAGTAATCAACCTATAAAATGTCATATCTGTTAAGCTTCGATTAAATTTCTGTTAAATTAACTAAGGCTGACTTTGTCTCCAAAATCAATATAAGGTCATGGAAGCATAGCCTCCACCAACTAACGGTCAACGCCACCCCCACCATGCCATCACCTCCAAACTCAACACATAATCACCAACTCCACCCTACGTCTCAAGCCACCAACATCGAGAAGAAGGTCACGGAGGTTACTGAAATTGTATGGATTGCCTTGATGCGGCCATCACCATCTTTATCTCTCGCAAAGAAGAACTAGAAGCTTTATGAGCCAAGAATCGGCGAATGAAGAAATCACGAGTAGAAACAAGCTCCTCGATTCAATTCAATACTCATCTGATCATTGGGTTCCATATTATATAATTTGTTTTTGAAATGTAGATTTAGAGGCAACTAATATTACTATTAACCATGGTATACCCAGTTGGTGGGTTTTGAATATAAAGGTTGGTATGAGGATGAGGTTTTAGTGGTTGTAGGTTGAGTCTCGAAGTGGTAGAGGCTTGATAATTTGGCACGGCTGTAGTTGATGCTTCGAATCATTTTTTCGTCCTTTACGAAAAAATGCGTTGGAGATGTGCCATCAGTTTAAGAAGGGACCTTTGGTAGCATCTGCAAGATGTAACACTTATTGGGAGTCTTGCAAGGCTCTGTTACAGGTTGAGGACTCCGAAAATGCCCCAGGCGACTATGACGCCAAAGAAGGTTCCAGAACCTAAACAACCGGGGACAATCATCCTTTGGTTCAAGTTAGTCTATTTAAGTGAAGCAGTAAAAGTTCCAGATCTTTCAGTGGGGAGTTCTAACCCCAATACACCTCGAGGAGGAGGTGAGTCTATTGGCAGTTCTATGCGGAAGCGATAAGGATAAGAAATATACGAATAAATAAAAACCGAAAGTTACTAATGTGCACATGGCTACGTCACCCTCACGTGAGGACCAGCACGCCTTGATTTTTGGTCGGGTGTGTCAGTTCTCGTTTCCAAACTCAAGGTGGTTACAATAGTTTTGTGCCCAATTGTACCACATATGTAACACTCGTCACTACGGCGAGTGTAAGCAAGGGAACATAAGATGTTATATATGTGGCCAGATTGGACATAAGGCCAGCCAGTTTCCTCGAAATCAGCAGACCCAACTCTCAGGATCAGTACCTAAGCGACATGGTATGGTGGCGTTAGTATCAGAATCCTGTTGTAGCATTCGATTATGGTAACATGGTGGGCAAGAAGTTCGGACAAACCAGGGATGAAACAATCAAGGTCAAGCCAATCAAAATCAAGGGAATCGAGGATGCCGTGTAGGAGGTCAACAGACACAATCACTATGTAAGATGCACAAAATAACCCTGACTTAATAATAGGTACGTTGAATGTTCTACACTATTTTGCTAAAGTCATAATTGATTCAAGTGCCAACCACTTGGTTATACCTCACTCGTTTTCTCAAAAGACTTAACCATACTCTACTCTTTGAAGGTATGATTTGGAATCTCAATGCCTAGATGTGAAGTTTATTACAAGGGGAGTACCAAAGATGTCCCATCCTTGTCGAGGAGGAAGTGATGCTAGCTAATCTTGTTCCTTTGGACATCTCGGATTTTGATGTTATCTTGGGTACAGATTGGCTGCGTCACGGTAGGCTTGCTAAGTCTCTGGAACGTAACTTCGTTTTTACGACAATTCACCAATTATTGGTGGTTCTGACATCTACCAAGTAAATGTAGGAATTTAATTTCCTATATTTGTATAAATATCCATCCTGCCTAGGGTGAGAATGTTCTTACCCTGGTGCAAGTTCAATCCCCATTGATTCTCTAATAGATAACCTACTAACACTATAGTTTGTAAAGAAATAAACATTTAATCTATGAACCAAAGAAACGCTTGAATATAAGTTCACTTTCTTTGTAATTTAGGTAACTTTCTCTGCATTTAGACAAATTATGTTACTCCACTAAGTTTTGCCTAACAATTATACAATTAGACAAATTATGTTACTCCTAGGGGTGGGCAAACAGGACCTGGACTCGCGTGTCGAGGCGAATTCGTGCGTTTTGGGAAGGGTACAGGCGGGGCCGGTCCAAGTAAAAAACGAGGTAGGATGGTTCTAGAAATTAGAGAAAACGGGTCCCTGGCCTAGATTGTTGATTTCCTATCTTAATTAAATTTCCATCATATATCACTCTGTCTCTCTCTTTCTTATCTCGTCCAAACACTCCCAACTTCGTGTTCTCAGACCCAAATTGTAGTGCAGGTGGAAGTCGATCGAGGTCTAAACTTCATATTCGTCAATCCGTTTGCCGTCGTCGTGACTTCTTATTCATCAATCCATTCGTCGTCGTCTATCACCGTCATTGTGACTTTGTGTTCATCGATCCATTCACCATCGTTCGTCTCTTTGTGGTCATTGTGACTTCGTGTTCTTCAATCTGTTCGCCATCGTCAGTCCCTGCCTCACACAACTCGAAACTCGAGGTCCCTTTCGCAACTCAAGGATTGAAGTTCGAACGCAAATCAAATACCCTAGAAAACCCTAACTCAAAGCTTCCAAAACCTCAACCTAGCCAAGAATCCTTCTCTGCCCGCCCTAGTGGTTGCCATTTCCCTTTTCCATTTCGAATTTCGTTTCATTCGACTTCCAATTTAAACTATAAATTCCCAAATTTTCATCACGAGCCAAATTTAGGGGCTAGGTTTCTTCTTTGTTTCTATAAATGACTCTTATTTGAGCATACTCTAATTAAAACGACAACGAATCGAACGAGCGAGAGAACCAAAGCTGTCAGACATTAAAGACTCGGGGACCCTTTGGAATCAGCCCGTTTGAAAAGGGTCGGATTAGGTATGGTTCCATTTTCTAAAATAGTAAAACAGGTCCGCCTCGCCCCACCCCGTTTCTTTTATAAACGGGTTAGGTCCGATCCCTCTAATTTTGGGCTCGGGTTGGCCCGTGCCCACCTCTAGTTACTCCACTAAGTTTTGCCTAACAATTTGTTCCTTGGTTAAATGATGACATAAGTGTTTAAAATTTTCATTATTGACACCACGTGACATAAACTCAGTTTTTTTTTTTTTTTTTGAATGAACGGTTTCATTTACGCTAAGAGGGAGAATGTGGGCTTAACCTCACAATGAGCTAGCAATAATGTGGTTCAACTTCGTCTTTGGCGAAAATTGAACTTAAGACCTCTTACTTACAAGTGAAGAGAAATACCACTAGACCGTAGTACTAAGTGACATAAGTAGTTGTATTTATATATATATTAAATTATATTTTGTAAATTACATGATCTAATAATTGATGGTTGAATTTCTTGTTTAAATCATTAAAGAAGATATCCAACCATCGACTGCTAGTTCATGTGCTCTACAAAATGCAGTTTAAAAACATAATCGCCCTAGTATTTTTCATTCATAAAACATCAAGATTTTGTTTGGTTAGTTATTAAATAGAAGGGTTAAACTCTGTTTACTACCCTCATGTTTCGTGGTTTTCAACATTTAGTACATCAAGTTTTTTTTGTCCCAGAGTCATACCTAAAGTGTTAATTTTGGGACAGTCTCATACATTCGTTAATCAAACTGTTAGTTTTCCCGTTAAGTGATGACGTGGAGCCTATATGGACAATGATTGGGCGCCACGTGTCATTAAAAAATATTAAAATAATTAATTAAATAAAAGTTAAAAAAAAATCATCCCTCCTTCCCCCGCCCCCAACCCAGAAGAAGAAGGATGAAGAAGAAGAAGAAGAAGAAATAAATCGAATCTGGGAAGAAGAAGAAGAAGAAGAAGAAATAAAACCGAATATGGGAAGAAGAAGGAGGAGGAAGAAAAAAAAGAAAAAAAAACTGAATCTGGGAAGAAAAAGAAGAAGAAATAAAACCGAATCTGGGAAGAAGAAGAAGAAGGAGGAGGAGGAAGAAGAAGAAAAAAAAAAAACCGAATCTGGGAAGAAGAAGAAGAAGTTGAAGAAGAAGAAAAAAAACCGAATTTGGGAAGAAGAAGAAGAAGAAGAAGGAGGAGGAAGAAGAAGAAGAAGAAAAAAAAAAAACCGAATCTAGGAAGAAGAAGAAGAGAGGAAGAAGAAGAAGAGGAAGAAAAAGAAGAGAGGAAGAAGAAAAAAAAAAAACTGAATCTGGAAAGAAGAAGAAGAAGAGAGGAAGAAGAAGAAGGAGGAAGAAAAAGAAGAGAGGAAGAAGAAAAAAAAAAACCGAATCTGGAAAGAAGAAGAAGAAGAGAGGAAGAAGAAAAAAAAAACCAAATTTGGGAAGAAGAAGGAGGAGGAAGAAGAAGAAGAAGAAAGAAAAAAAAAACCAAATTTGCAACCCAGAAGAAGAAGAAGAAGAAAAAAAAACTGCAACCCAAACCTAGTTTGTCCCCCTCCCCCCCCGGTCCCGCGAACGCGACCCACCTGTCTTCCTTGTTCTTTTAGGTTGCAGATTCGATTTTTTTTTCAGTCTTCTTCTTCTTCTTATTCTGGGTTGGGGGGAGAAGGGATGGGTATTTTATTTTTATTTTTTATAATTAATATTTAATTAATTATTATAATATTTTTTTAATGACATGAGGCGCCTAGTTATTAACCATATAGGCGCCACGTCATCACTTAACAGGAGAAAATTGATGTATGAGACTGTCCCAAAATTAAGGTATGACTCTATGATGAAAAAAAACTTATGTACTAAATGTTGAAAACCACAATAATAGGAGTTTAACCTAAATAGAAAGATTGAAAATTTGAAATTGCTTCAACAAAAATGAAAAATAATAAAAGATGGCTCCCAAATGGCAGGGTGCATTCGATTGTAGTTGAACTAGTCCTATCTTGAAATGGGCTTGCACATTCTGAGGTCATCTCCCCTTTCTTCCTCCAAGACCATAATCTTCAACCCCACCACCATCACACCCACTCTCTCCAACCTCCTCCGCCCTCCAAGCCCTAAACCCGCTTCTCTCTTCCGAACCCATTTCACAACTTTACCTCCAAAACCCATCGCAAGCGTTATACCCGCTGCTGGGTTTGCTGGGTCTTTGCACCGCAGCAAGCGGAGCTTTCGTGGCGGGGTAGTTGTAGCCATGGCTGCACCTGGGTCGGATCAGAAGTCTGAGGAGGAGTGGCGGACCGTGCTCTCTCCCGAGCAGTTTCGGATTCTGAGGCAGAAAGGCACAGAGTAAGGCATTTTTGCAATTGTTAGTTTAGTTGCTTAATTATTTTGATTTAGACTTGCAGTTTTGTTGCATTAATGTATAAATTAGAGAAAGAATTAGCTGTTTTGAAGCATGTTTTGATTTATTTTGTTTATTTAGTTGATTTATTTTTGTCCAGTGTAGCAGAGATAGCTGTTTTCCACTAAATGAGGGAATTTCCGTTTTTTATGTAAATGTAAGTGGCAAAAACAAGCGTCATTAGGGTTGTTTTTACTCTGTCATATAAAGTATTCTGCTTATAAACATTGGCATGTTGATTGCCATGACTGCCACTTGCTCGAGGAAAGTGATGTTAAAATGTTCATATGATATGAGTAGTATCCAAAAACCAAATAATTCAGATTCTGTACTGAAAGCGGCAGGCTTACATGGATTGTCCCGAACAGAAAAAAAGAAAGAAAGAATACCCTTAGATTCATTTCTTTAATATCTGTTATTATCTGTTAATATGATGTGAGTAGTCTCTTACACGTTGAAAGTGTCGTTAATATCTGTTATTTATATTTCATTTCTTTGCTAATATCAAGAGGACCCAGATTCATTCTAATTACTGAAACTGTGTGCGAGGAACTTGCGGGACTTATTTATTTCTCCTACTTCCAGTTAAAACACAAAATGAAATACAAGATAGGCTTCAATCGAAATCGCTGTTGCAAGATCTTCAGAAATAAAATGGATTGCTGCATTGAACATCTAAATTAATCTATCTTCAAACTTTCATTACAGAATGTAATGTAACATTCTAACATGCTTAGTACTTTACGATGATTTGTAAATACAAGAACGAAGACTGACTTGTGCTTTGGAAATTATTTGGTGCTATAAAGGTATCCGGGCACAGGAGAATATGACAAGTTCTTTGAGGAGGGAATCTATAACTGTGCAGGATGCGGGACTCCTCTCTACAGATCCACAACCAAATTTAATTCTGGTTGTGGCTGGCCAGCTTTTTATGAGGGTCTTCCTGGGGCCATAAATTTTAACGTGAGTAACCTTCCTTGTGGTAGTCCTTATTTTTTGGTTTTTTAATCTTAATTTAATTGGAGCTATCAGTTTTATTATTGATGAAAATCTTATGCTTTCAGCCAGACCCAGATGGAATGAGGACTGAAATTACATGTGCGGCTTGTGGTGGACACCTGGGTCATGTATTCAAAGGAGAAGGTTTTCCAACACCCACAGATGAACGCCATTGCGTCAATAGTATTTCACTCAAGTTTGCCCCTCCCACTTCTAATCCATCTCAGTGAAGCGTTTGTTCCTCCCAGTTCTAATTCATCTCAGTGAATCCCTTTGCATATTACATTTCAATATCGTAAGTTACTGTCAATAAAGTGGTTGTCATATAAAGAATAAAGATTGATGGTAAAACTTTTTGTGCTAATGCTATCGTTCTTCTTTTTGTATGCCTCAACTAACACATAATTTCACCAAATGGGTTTTCTTTTGCTCCCATTCCACCAGCCATCCCAGATTATGTTCTGTCTGGGTTCTGATGTATAGAAATGGACTAATGTATCGTATTTATGCTTTGCATCCTTGCTTTAACGGAAGATTTGTGTAAAATGATAACATGGTTTTGTTCGTTTGTCGTAGGGAAACCCTTACATGATGTCTATTGAGTAAAAGGAAAATCTTGTGTCCGTCCTCGATGTAAAGACTTAAGCTGCTGCTCAGGTTTATTACTGTGAGAGGGTTGCAGTAATATCCATCCATTTTGTGTGTGAATTTCTTTACATGTTTCGTGCGTTAGAGCTTGAAAGGATTTTGTAGAAAGACAACCTTCGGAATCAGGGCATACGAAAATGCAATTTGAACTAAAAAGGCATTAGTCGGTTAAGGTTTGATTACAACTAAGACATGGATTAAGGACAACACAGCAGAGCGAGCTTCTATATTTTACCTTGAATGCTGTTGCCAATGACAGTTTCCTCAAGTTTCTATATTGTAGCTGCATGGCTGAGGATGATGCCTTCTTTTTCATATGTGGTTTCGAGTAGGTTTCCAAGATGAGAAACCTAGAAAAACTCGGAATTGTGCTACTGAATTCAAGAGAATTGTTATAAGCACTCTGAAAAAG
Source organism: Malus domestica (assembly GCF_042453785.1). NCBI lineage: Eukaryota > Viridiplantae > Streptophyta > Magnoliopsida > Rosales > Rosaceae > Malus > Malus domestica. The sequence continues at coordinate 7,566,045 of NC_091670.1, forward strand.
TTATATGCACTCTAACCTCGCTCATTCGTCGTAATACCCGATAATGAAGTGCGATAGTCGCTTAAAAAATGGAGAGGCTTTAAGCACAACCCATGGAAGCGGAAACGCTGTGAATCTTGAGGTGCTCTGTGTTTCCAGTGGCGGACGAGTGAGGAATGCGTAAGAACCTGTCCTTGGGAGGCGAACAACAGCTGGAAACTGCTGCTAATACCCCGGGGACTGGCAAGAGGGATGGTTTGTAATCATCCCCTCCCACGGGACTACTCAAATGAAAGCTTCAGAGGAAGCACGGTGTTAAATGAGGTTAGAAGCGGGTTTTTTTTGCTTCATATTCATTCAGTCATCGCTCATCTTACGACATTACCTAGAGAGCATGTTCACTTACCATGTATGAAAAGAGGAATGGTTACCAACAATTTTAGGTATTAGTAACTTGAAAATGAAGGTATTCCATTAACATATGGGACCTAGGACCCGTTTGGAAGTGTTTTTAAAATGATTGAAAACGCTTTTGATGAAATGTTTTTGAAATCAGTCCCCAGTAAAAATATGTGGATCCTAGAAAAGCGCTTTATATGCTTCTTGCAATAAGCACATATATGGTTCTTCTTCCGAAAAACACTTAAAGTGATTTTGGCACTCAAAATCAATGTCATCAAAAGCGCTTTTAGTTATTCCAAAAGCACTTCCAAACGAGTCATCGTTCACATCCTCGCCCATTCTAATTTCATACCTATGCTGTCTGTTGGTAAAAGCTAAAGCCAATTTCACCAACAAAAAGGAAACTTGCACAAACATTGGTGGTGATTCTTTTTTTTATTCTCTTATCTGCTAAAAATTCTTGTCAGATAATTACAAGTGGCAAGGTCTTTGCAGCCTTGGAAATCGCCAGGTGGACAGTATTAAGGAAAAATCAGATTGGCTTTTGTCATTTAGTTGACGTGACTGGAAACCCATTTTTCGTTGCTCCAACGCCTGCCTTTCCTCCACAAACTGTCAACACACACAGTCGCATGCAATCCAAGCTTATTGGATTAAATCTCTCTCTCTCGTTTCAAACACATTGGCAGGCAGGAGGCCTCAAACGTGTGCACTTTTCGTCCTCAGCTTTTGCTTCTCCCTCTCTTTCTCTCCCATCTTTTACTAAGAAGGTTCAAATGATTAGCTCTCTTTGTTTTCCTCAAATATTTGCATAAGTAAATTGTGGGTTTTGTAAGAAAAAGCAACATAAGTCGTGGGTTTTTCTTTTCTTCAATGTGGGTTTTCTTCTGTCATCAGCCTCAGCACTCTGTTGGAGTCAGTCACCTATTTTGAAAGCTCTAAGGTAAATATGCTTCTACTTGTTATCCTTTTTCTGTATATTTCATGCGTACCAAATGATGAACTGAAAAGATGTTGTCTTTCTTTTGTACCTGGTGACCATCACCATCAGTAGGGAACAAGACTTCAAACTTTCATTTATGCGCTTAACATTTTGCCAATTTTTCCTTATATTATGTCAAGTTTTCAATCCACAACAGGAAACCAGAACATGCAATCAGCCAAAGTTTCGGAAATTTTGTTTAAAATTGAAAGCCATTAAGTTTTCCATTCTTCTTTGTTCCTGCATTTGGATAGTGGAGTAAGCTAGTCAAAATTGCTTAAGTTAATCTAGCCTATATCTTGTCTTCTCTTCCTTGCAGGGATACAACACTATCAAACAAAAGAGCCCATTTATGGCCTGCTCTCTGTCCATATCACGGTTTTCTGGGTGTTCTTTTATTCCGTATTCCAGTAACCAGCAAGTGCATCCGTTATCATATGCCACTAATTACAAGACAAGGCATCCCCCTTTTGTTGCAAGAAACTTCTTGGGAAATCCTTTACTAGCTTCCTCTGTATGCGGATGGAGAGGACTTTATTTCTCAAACCACCAACCAGTCCTTTCAAAAAGATTGCGGATACATGCAGGACTTGATGTTGCCAGCGCTGTTGATGTCATTAGTGATTTGGGATTTGATACTTTGACGTTCTTAGCTGTTACTGTCATTATCGTTCCAGCATTCAAGATCATTAAAGCTAGTCCTGTAAGACTGTTGTTGTATCGTACCTATAATATTGTTATTTTTAAAATTTACATGAGATCACTTCTTAGATGAAATACAGTATATGTTGTGGTTTTCAGATACTTGGTTTCTTCTTTGCGGGGATTACACTCAATCAATTTGGCTTGATTCGGAATCTTACAGATGTGAAAGTGTTGTCTGAATGGGGCATTCTTTTCTTGGTAAGCATACTTTGTTGATGTATACTGTTGTAGAATTTAACAATATCAGGCCTTCTATTTTTATGCTGTACCTGTACCATGTCTATGAATACTGCAAATTCATCACCTTACTTTGTGAACCTGTGATAGTCCTCAGTGTTAGCTTGATATGCATTATTGGTTTTTTTTATTTTATTTTTTGTTTTCATAGAGATTTGACTCAAGAACAAAGTGGAGACTAAATGCCATTATTCCAAATGGTCATTGCCGATATACGTAGTTGGTGTATTCCCTAACAACTTAACCCTTTTGGGGTTCAGTAGTTTTCTAATATGGTATCAGACCCTTGATCGCATGAGGCCATGCCTTGAACCTCCTACTGGCATTCCCCATCTTTTTCTGGTTAGGGAGGTGCAGGTAAGGAGGGAGGGTGTTAGCTTTATATGCATGCTTGGCTCATTCTCTAACTTAAGTTTTTGAGGTCTAGTGGTTGCCTAACACTTGAGATAAACCAAAAAATTCTTTTTCCATTACGCAGACAGAACATTTTCCTTTTCCCTTGGGCCACCCTAGTGTACTTCGTAGAAAGAATGAAAATTATTTTTTCTCGTATGTACTTTTTGATGCTCAAAGATAAGTACATCCATCTTAAATTAGTTTTCTGTTGGTTAATTACCGGATTTACCTAACTGTGACACCGAGTAAGAAAGATGGCAAATATTTAGGGTTCACTGGCTGGACTTACTGAGGATTATGGACAGGGAAAATACCTGGGGAGCATCCTCTGCTTTGCATAGTGTTTTCTTTGTCGCTTGAGCCATTTTTCTTTCTGCAATTTGTGTTCTCCCATAAGTTAAAGAATATGATTTTCTGAAGAAGCTTATATTCCTCTGATGGTGATATGTTGGTGCATACCTTTTACATTGTTTTTGTTTTGTTTGACTGTTATGTTTCCCTTTCAGCTGTTTGAGATGGGCTTGGAGCTTTCATTTTCACGTCTGAAGGCTCTTGCAAAATTTGCCTTCGGAATGGGATTAACTCAGGTAATTTGTAGACAAAAAGCAATACTTGGTGTTTCTAGTATCTATCTGGTTGTGTAAATTAGAGGATAGTATTCCCTTTATTGAGGATAATTATGAAATTCAAACTGGAGTAGTTATGGTATCATCAGATATATATGTCATAGAGCTGGAAAAATGTACTTTTTGAGGTTATTTCATGTTTTATGGTTTTATTTGAATTCCAGAAAGCTATAAGGCACCCAAAGAAAGAAAGAAGATGAAGAGTATTCATAAGGAATAGAATAAGATAGGAATTGAGTTAGTAATAAGCAGCAGGAAGAAATGGACGTTGCATTTCAATGTTTTATTTGCTTAACAAACTAATTGAATGGAACGCAATAATTTAATGATATTTTTATGTATCTCATTTATGAAAAGTTATTTATATAAACGAATTACTTTTCAGTAACAAATATCATTTTTAGATCTCTCTATGTGTGTGCGAGTGTGTGTGTGTGTGATCAATAAGGGTTAATAAGATTGTTATTAAAGTAAGTTCTGAACTTCTAATTGAACAGGCATTGGGACATTTTCATTTCTTAAGGGCAAAGGCTCTTGCAATACCTTTGTTGTGCGAAAATTCCATGAATGGTTATTTTAGTCTACCTGGAAGTGTATTTGGTGCTGTTTGATTAATATTTTTAAACATCTTCGAATAGCGCCATTGTCATTACGTAGTCATATAATTGCTCTTTGCCCATCTTTTATGCTAAGCTTCTGTTTGCAGTTTATGAATGCTGCACAAATTGCATGGAAAACACAAATGACCATTCTATAGTGCTGCTTGAATTACTGACCTTATTTTTTTTCCCTCTTGAAGGTCGTATTATCTACTCTTGCTTTCACAGCCTTCGAACTTCCACCTAATGGGGCTATTGGAACCCAAATTTTGACGTTCCTCTTTAACTCAAGGCCTGATTTGGTGAGAGCTCTGTTCCATAGAACACTTTTAGCATTTGTTTCATCTGTATGTAACAAGATAGTACCATTCGTCTGCTCTTGTTATATATTTTTGAATCTTTGATTTAGTTACTTGTTTGATTCCACTTTATATAGTTTCCAGGCTTGCATCCACATTAGGTGCAGTGTTGATAGTTTTCTTCAACTACTCTCTTCTTTTAGTTTCAACTTATGGGAACCATACTTTTTAACTTGAATAAGATTTGAGCTAATGGGCAAGGTCACTAAGCTAGTGGCTAGTTGAACATATTAGGTCTTATATTATTTTTATCCGTCCTTTCTGTCCATAAATTCGGGTGGTATTACTTTTGTGTTCTTTGTTTGATATATTTTTGGTTTTTGGTTCATTGGAAGGGTTCAAGCTCTGCGCCTATCTTATTCCTAATCCATTACCATTATCCCACCCTCCCTCACAAATAACCCGAGGAGTATAGTTTAGTTTGTAGCCCAAGTGTCCTATGTACATTGAAGGGGTTCAAGCTCTGAAACCATCCTAATGCTAACCCATTACTTCACCCTCCCTCACATCTTGGGCTAACTCTACGAGTATAATTTAGTTATAGTGGTAAATTGTAATCCAATTTTCTTTATTATCTTTATCCAAGTGCTTGTCCTGGTAAAAATATTCAAGTATGATAGATTTGTTTTGTTAAGTTAGTAAGTCTTCTTGATGTTTAAAATCACTATCTGTTGGTCTTTCAGTGTCACCAACTGGAGTGTGATACAGATAGACCTCTGTCCTTGTCCTAGCCATTTTTAATTTTTATTTTATGTTCTTCCTTTCGTAATAGGTCAACATTAGAAGCGTTGATGAAGCCGTAGTGATTGGTGCTGCTCTCTCTCTGTCTTCTTCAGCTTTTGTACTTCAGGTAATTTAAATATGGAACCGCAGAATTTTTCAAATGAAGAAATCTGTTTCAATTAGCTGCTATTATGATTCCAGATATAGTGGTGCAAGAAAATGGTTAGTTATATTCGAGGAAAAGTGATCATTCCTTCTTTCTTCCACTGTTCTGTTTCAATTAGCTGCTATTATAAATATTTCATTTTCTTTTACTATTCTTTTGCTTTCCAAGTTTTAGTAAGGATCCCCTATGACGATAGTTTACTTCTTACAAGGGGTAATAGGCAATCTATATAGTTGCAGATCACACCATGACATTTCATTTGTTGGGTTAACCTGACCAGGAATTTAGCTGTACTGGCTTTAAACTTTAAAGTCCTTTTCACAGTTAAGGATGCTTTGTTGTCAAGCTTTAAAACCATGCTTTCAAGCTAGTTGCCCAAAACCTCAATCACCATACATATTGTACGAACTATGACATATAGTACTCGTATGCTGTCTATTACATATTATTTGTAACAAATGTTTTCACATTTTTAAATCGAAGCTGAACCTATTAATCTAAAAAGGAGATTAACTGTTTTAATTAATTGCCAAATACGCCTGAATGTTAACAATATAATGGTAGAAATAGTTGTCTAAGGAAGCGGTGGAAGGGTTTGCTGTTTTATCGTTGGTATTAATGGTGCTTGTATGACTTGATTATAACACCTTACCAGCAAATAAAGCATAACAATTTAGTAAGAATTGACAATAAGTATGCATGTGTATATTATCCGCTTCCCAGCATATCATATCTTTTATCCAAATTTTGGTCCCTTGAATGGGCATAATCCATGTAACACGTTACTCATATAAGATCCTAGTTTGGGGATTTCACTGTCTTAGTTTTTGAGAGTATCCAGTATTTCAATTTCATTAACTTTGTACCTTCACAAGTTCTAAAATGGACAACAATGCAGAGTGTCTACTTTATTCCTCGTACCAATAAATTTTCTGTTAATTTATATGTAATATATTTTAATGACCATTTGATATCGCTGCTTACATAGCATAATATATAGCTACTTGCAGAGAAAGGTGAACTCCCTACAAGATTTGGGTCAGCAACTTTAGGGATACTTCTTTTACAGGTTCTATTTCAAACCACGCATGGAGTTATATTTGTTTCTTCTTTTCATTTTTGGGTTTGTTTTGATTGAATTGAATGGAATAAGCTGTGGTATTGCATTTTGTTTTACTTCCCATTCTGGATTTTGATAAGGTCACCATGCAAAGTATACAACAAGAGTATGATGTCAATAACTTTTGGCCCCCACGACTTGATATTTGCAGGACATAGCAGTCGTACCTCTCTTAGTCATACTTCCAGTGCTGGAAAGCCAGGTATATGAGAAAATCAACTAATTTTTTTTATAACTACATAATTACGGTTGATTGTACAATTGTGTTAATGTCATTAGGATTACTGAATACTGATGGTAGAACACAAAATCATTGCCTCCTATATATAATAAAAAAAGAATTAATCGTATGACCATGAGTACTGGGTGGTTGTCTCTTTAAGATGACAGACCACTGTTCATCTCATTATGTAATATGTGCAATGTCTTCTGTGAAGAGAATGGAGTATGTAAGAAAGAAATTCTAGTGAAAATCCAACGTAAAACTCAAATTGATTTGGCAATTTTCAATTCTAATTTCTAGGTCTGATCCAAAATATATCATCGGTGAAGGATACTTACTGCTGGAAAATATCACTCTATTTGTGGGGAATTTTATTTTTGGATGAAGCTAGCTTCTATTCTGTTAAATTATTAATACAGAAGACCTGTTTTTATTATCAACGGCTTCATGTTTTGAGTAAATTTTATTTTATCAACCATCCCTGATTTGTGTCGTGACTTTTTGCACCTTTTATCTTGACTGTGCTGTTTTATTTCTTTTCGTTTTCTTTTTAAACAGTTTATCTGCTTTCAGACACTAGTCACTCATTCAGCATTCCTTCATTTTTTATTTTCTTCAGAACCTAGCAGAGGAAAGTATATGGCCAATGCTTCTGAAGGAAAGTCTAAAAGCCTTAGGTGGACTTGGTATTCTTTCTCTTGGAGGAAAATTCCTTCTTAGACGAGTTTTTGAGGTGCGCATGGCAAACAGAACGGCTTAAACTCCATATATATTTTATTTCTGACCACTAAATTAAGTTTGTCAAATCAGTTTGTAGCAGAAGCAAGGAGCTCTGAGGCTTTTGTTGCACTTTGCTTATTGACAGTTGCAGGGACCTCACTTCTCACCCAGAAGTTGGGTTTCAGTGACACGGTTTGATATTCCTTCTCATAGATGTAGAATATCTGAGATTATTACCTCCTCTATCTATGTAATAGTTGAGTTTCACTATATATGCAGCTTGGAGCATTTTTGGCTGGAGCACTGTTAGCGGAAACAAATTTCCGGACACAAATTGAAGCTGATATAAGGCCATTTCGAGGCCTACTTCTTGGATTATTTTTTGTAACTACTGGGACGTCCATTGACACGCAGGTACATAAGTACTGTTTAGTTTCGAACATCGTTTGATGTTTCTGGTTTCAAGCTTCTTTTCTAAACTTTTCTTTTCTGAAAAGCAATTTTTGGATACTTGTGTGGCTGCCTGCTTGTTTTCACATGGTTCTCTTTGTTAAATGTTTCAATGACAGAATACTGTTAGTGAACTAAGGCACCAAAATGGTCTCTAATTTATTTTTGTATGAAACCAGTAAACTTGGTTATGCCTATGCATTTCATTCTGTTTCCTTTAATTATTTTATTGATCTGGTAAGTGATCCTATTGTCTTGATAAATAACCAAATAAAGATTTTTTGACCTGTGTGACATGAACATATCTATCTTCGTGTTCGGTTCTCATATACAAAATTTACAGATGCACCAATAATAGAAAAAAGCAGAATAATCATTCATAATTTAGCCTTCCTTTTCTCTTATACAAGTCATATATTCTTTTGTATGCAGCTTCTTTTCCGAGAGTGGCCGAATGTGCTTTCTCTCTTGGCAGGTTTGATTGTCATCAAGACACTGATAATAACAGCAATAGGCCCTCGTGTTGGACTTACTTTACAAGAAAGTGTAAGAATAGGACTGCTTCTATCTCAAGGAGGCGAGTTCGGATTTGTAGTTTTTTCACTTGCAAATAGGTGAGTTATAACTCATAACTCATTATATCAAACAAAGAATAACATGATTGAACATGTCAAGATTTCTATCTGTTTAACTAACTTCCTGCCTTGTCAAAACAGGCTTGGTGTACTGCCACTCGAGCTTAACAAGTTGCTTATAATTGTTGTTGTCTTGTCAATGGCATTGACCCCATTGCTTAATGATGCTGGAAGAAGGGCTGCTGAATTGATTGATGACAAATTTGGTGCCGAGGATGTAAGTTCCTACATCAAGTAGGAATTGATTGATGATAAATCTGGCATTGATTTTTCATGCATCAACTCTTTAAATTACAAGGCCATAACATTACTTGTTTAACGTTTTATCAGAAACTGAACATAACCATTTGAAGTTTCTTCACTCTAATCAATTTTTTTCTACTTTTCTTTTTAATAATTATTTATGATAAATCATAAAGTACAACCATCCAGTTTTTCTGAATTAGTTTTTTATTTATAATATTCTCATATATTCAGTTTCAATTTAGTGCCTGAATTTTGAACAATTGTGTACAGAAAACTGCTGAGGTGGTGAACTTTGATTCAAGTGAACCTGTTGTTATTCTTGGATTTGGACAAATGGGCCAGGTAAGGTTAACTTATGTTCTTCTGCAAGATTATAATTGCGAGTGAGCTGTGGGTCTCCGATCCTATTCTAATTCCTTTTGCTCTCTTTCCTTCATGTCCAGGTCCTTGCCAATTTCTTGTCCACCCCATTGGCTTCCGGGATAAATAGCGATAATCTGGGATGGCCGTTTGTAGCTTTTGATCTGGATCCTTCTGTGGTGAAGGTCAATGAAATTTATTTTCGTTGCTTTCTATGTTAAAGAGGATTTTATATGAATGATTGCTTGCTCAGTACGAAATATTTGAATGACTTCTTTTTTAGTCTGAAATAGTTGATGGCTTGTAATAAAGCAAGTGAAATCTTCTTAATTGCCATAATTAATTGAGGAAGTCTGGTTTTAATAACTTTAACAGAACAGTGGATTTTGAATTGTCACGTATAAAGTACTATATAATTTTACACCCCCTGAGAATGAAATGATTGTCACCCTCCAAATTGGTTTTTGTATAGTTGTAATATTTTCTGATAGCATGAAAACAGTAAGGATCTCATCAACAATGCAGTAATCTTAATGTCATATATGTTATATTTAACAAGCCTCAAGAGCTAAACTGTGGTAGACACACCTTCTAATCTAGATATCATATGTTGTTTGGGGACTCTAATTAATAATTGCATTAGAAGCTGGGAATCAGTGCTGAAAAAGTCAAATATGCTTAATATGCAGATTGGAATTTGCTACCCAGATAAAGTTTATTATTGTTTTCATTTTATTTTCCTTAAACCTTGTTAGTTTTTTTATTGACACTGAAGTTTGACATCTTCTTTAAACAAAAGGAAAATCTATATATTTATTGCAGTTCTTATTGTCTTTTACGTATTTTAAGGATAAATTGATATGCTTGGTGATGACATTAAACTATTTTCACCATTCCATTTACAGGCGTCTAGGGAACTTGGTTTTCCAATTCTGTACGGGGATGGATCACGTCCAGCAGTTTTGCAATCTGCTGGCATCGCTTCCCCAAAAGCTGTTATGGTTATGTACACTGCAAGGAGTAAAACTACTGAGGCCGTTCAAAGGCTTCGACAAGCTTTCCCAGCGGTAATGATCTCTCTCTCTCTCTCTCTCTCTCTCTCTCTCTCTGTGTCAATCCATTATAAGCATTAAGCACATAGGATGCAATCACTAGAAGCCACATCAAAGAGAAAAAATTGTTCTCAGGAGCTTGTGAATTTCAGTGCTTGTGATTTGATAGAGACATTTTTCCTTTATCAAACATGTTGTTTTATATGCAAGGTCCATGTTATCCAATCTTGGGCTAAAAGCACAGGTTTCAAACTTGCTATTGCTGCATGAATTATCCTTGAATTGAGCTTCTCTTATTTTGGATTTCAATTCAATGTAGGACATTCAGTGGTTTTTAAACCCATTTTTGGATGAAGCCTGATATTGTTTTTGTTTTGCTCTTCTTTATACGGTTTTCCACTGACTTTGGAACATGTCTGTGTGTGTGTGCGCGCGCGCGTGGGGACGGGGTTTGCAGTATGCATTATCTTCATTCCAGCTCTTCTGTATTCATCTGGACCCTGACGTGGTTTAGTTATGCAGCTTACAATCATAGAAGTTTAGAGTAAGAAATATTACTTATTGATACACACCAAGTGAGATCATACAATTTGTGCCTCAAGGAGTTTCCCATTGAACTCTGATTTGAAGGGCACTGTAGAACCAATAAATTTGATTTGACATCCAATTCAATTTGAGAGTCCCAGTCCTTTTCGGCTATACATTGATTGTACCAGCTCAAGTACTATGAAGGCTAAATTCCTGCCAATATAATTTCCTGTCTTCCGGATTTTAAACCCTTTCGTATACTTCTCCACTGTGGTCTGAATGTGGTAAAAGTTCTGTATTGGCAGATCCCAATTTATGCCAGAGCTCTGGATCTCAAGCACCTTTTAGAACTGAAGCAATCAGGTGCAACAGATGCTATTCTGGAAAGCGCAGAGGTATCAAATTAATTGATTGTTATTGTTTGCGTTATTGAATACATAACTAGCAAGTCTTTTTTTAATACAATTTGACACCAGACTAATCTTTTAATTCATGCAGACGAGTTTGCAGCTGGGCTCCAAGCTTTTGAAAGGGTTTGGAGTTATGTCCGATGATGTGAACTTTCTTCGTCAACTCATTCGGGATTCCATGGAGCTCCAAGCTCAAGGAGTGAGCAAAACTGATGATAAAGAACTTAATGATTTGCAACCGATGCAGGTACTTGCAAGCATCCTACACTGAAATTGCTTTGTCTAATCTTATTGCTCATTATCTTTCCCTCTCGTTTTCATTGTTTCTTGTATAATCATGCGACCTTGGATACCCTTTGTGACATTTTGAAGACGCAGAAGTTATAGCAATGTCGAGTTGAGCTACTAGAATTATTATGTAAATCTTATTGATACAATGCAGTAGAATAACTATTGGTTTGGTTGACAAGGTGAGAGTTGCGGACTTAATTGATGACGCTGTACCCCTTTCACCAACTCCATCAGAAGACAAATCATGGGGGGTAAACCAGGAAGATGCTTCTTATAGCGTGGCGTTTGAGGGGGATGTGGATGAAGCAAAGCATGACAGTGAGCTCCACCGGTCAGGGCATACAGAAGAAAAAGAAGAAGTTTCACATCGCGGCTTAGATACAGAGAACGGTATTGCAATGAAATCACAAGACGTTGAGGGATCAACCTCTTGCGTAACAACAAAGGATGAACTGTGATTAAGGAGGGAAAATAGTTTATAAGCTTGATTTTTCGGTCAAAGTGAAATCATAATTCCTTGATGAAGGTGTCAAAAACTAGTCTGTTTTGCTTGAGACTAGCAATGCGCGCAGGAACAAACTAAACTCTCGGACACTCTTTGTTTCAGGAAACGGAGCAAGGGGTGCTAATTCTTCTTATCAACCCACAGGCTTGTATATTTTTTCAATTTTTTGTTTCCTGACAATGCTCGAGAAATATATGATAGAATGTTTTAGTTTTAGTGTTTTTTTCCTTCCTTTTGTTCCGAAGTCTTAAACCATGTGGTTTACACCAAACCAAAAACAAAGGTGCACGCAGAAAAAACAATGGAAATGATAAACACACAACCTTTTTAGCCTCATAAATAAAGAAGTCTTAAATCATGTTTAATTTTGTTTATTATTTTCGTTTCATTTATTCAATCCAATAGTCATAAATAAAGAAAGGTATATGAAAAGTTAAAAGTTGTGTGTATGAGACTTTCATACAACGTTAGAAGTCCTGTTCAAAAAAGAATCCTCTCCTTCCAACACAAAATTGAAAGAAAAAGAGAGAATTTTTTAAGATTTTTCCATGAAACATGAGTCATCCCACCATTAACCAAATGAAAAAGTGAGTTGAAAAACATGTCCATATGTCCGCTGATGGAAAATATAGAACAAGCATGAAAAAGAGGGTGCTTGCTGTACAACATGACTCTTTATGCTTTTATTGTTGGGAACTTTAACGAAAACTCTTGGTATTGTTCACTTTAACAAAAAACCACATTTTTACACTAAAAAGTCAATCATGGTACTATTCACTTTACCCTTTATTTTGTCCTTATCGTTAAAACTCAAAGTTTTCAAGCTATTTTCATTAGTTTTCCTTTTATTCTTTTGTTATGCAAGGGGAAGAGTAAAGTTGGCACAAATTGTTTATTGGGATGAGCATAGAAAAAATGGGAAGATTTTTACGTTATGAAGGTCTCTTTATATAGGAAAGCCTTATCATTCGTAAAAAAATAACTGGCCCTCATTCATTTTACTATTTCATTCCTCTAAGACTTATTTTATCTGTCACTTTGTCTTACGGTCTAGTAATATTTCTCTTCAACTGCACATTGCTTTGTTTCTTCGTGCATTTATATGTATGACAATCACACCACAACATATCAATCATTTGTCCTAGTATTCTAAACCAAGACTAATTTATTGAGAATGTATTTCGATCTTCTGCAAGCACACGCAGAGAATCGAATTCCCCACAAACAAAATAGGAATCTTAAACGCAGACTTCGGTTTTGTTTTATTTCTCTAATTTTTGGAAGGAGACAATTGGTAGAAGTAGACAGAATAATAATCATTGGAAAGAATGATCCAACTTTGCCATATTCAAAACTCCAAAAGTGATCAAATTTTCAAGCTTCTTAAGCTTTACCATAAAAACTAGCAAGAAACGAAGCCATCAGAGAGGGAGGAGGAGGGAGGAGGAGGGAGGAGGGTAGAAAGAGCACACTTCCCCCACACAACTACCATTCCAATTTCCAAATTCCAACTCAGAAAAAGTAAAAACATTTACTTTACTTAAAACTAAAGATATTTTTTACGAAGATTAAAGAACATTAAAAGTATATTCTACTCCACTTCTATGGCACAAAAGGAAGAAGCAACAAAGTCTTCTGAAGAAGGCAAGCCCAAGCCCCGTCCGGTGGACACAGCCATGGCTATTGCTTCAACCGCAGCTCCCGCTCCTTCCTGGTTCACGCCCAAGAGGTGATTCATTTTCTTACACTTTCGTGTTTATTTTTTCTTTTTGTTCTGTTCTGGGGTCTGTTTGGTTGGTGAGAAAATATGGAATTCAAGAGAAAGTTTTGGCCTTTTTATATTTTTTAGGGTTTTTGATTGTTTTTGTTACTTGGGTCTGGGAAATACACGGTATTTCTATGTGGGTTTCAGAGTTTTTGGTGATTTCTTAGTTTTTCTCTACTTTCCCGGCAACCAACCCGGAAATTCGGTTTTTCTCCATGGTGGGCACTAATGTTCTTTCTGTGAAAGTTTATGGATGGAAAGGGAAAATAGTGAGAATTGTTGGATGCTTAATTAGTTAAACTATTTTGAAATTGAAAGGAGGAGGTGATGTATCATGTAAATGAATGCTCTTGAGTTAAGAATATATTTATAAGTTTGAGCTTTCAGCTGGGTTGAGTCAAGTATCATTTGAAGGTTTTGCAATACTTTTGAGTCACTGTAGTATCTCGCTGTGCAATATAAATGTCTTTATGCTGTGATTGCAGGTTACTTGTTATCTTTTGCTTGATTAACTTGATAAACTATGTGGACCGAGGAGCAATAGCAAGCAATGGTGTCAATGGGAGCCTTGGAACTTGTACAGATAGTGATATATGCACGGCTGGTACCGGGATACAGTAAGATACTAAGAACTGTTTGATGGTTTCCTTGTTTCTCTGGCTTTTCACATTTGGTTGTCTTCATGCATTGCTTGATTCCATTTATTTGAATGTGCTGAGTTTTCAGGTTTTTGCATATAATCACGTTCTAGGTGCTATGGTACAGAAACATTATTGAGGCTTCTGAAATAAACAAATGTGCATCCGTATCAATTTGTTATGGATAAAAAATTTCACTTGATTTCTAAGAGCACCATATTTGAGATGTTGCCAAATTTGTTCTCCGATTAATAACCTTAGCTATGGTGTGTGAAACATATCCACCAACTACAGTCTGCAGCGGTGTTGAGACTTTAAGGTTGAGGCAGTTGCGGATTATCTGAATTTGATCCATTTTTTTTTTAACCAATTTTTGTTCTGTTTACTACACGATGCTTGCAACATGCAGTCTTTTGAGATAAGTGTCTTCCTTTCTAATATAATATTTGCCTAACAATACTCACCATTTCCTTGGGTATAAGATTTGCATAAAAATACTTTTGAACAATTGTTTGAAAAGCGTTGTCCTGGTCACCTTTTATACCTTTTATACTTCTTTACATTCTATGCCTTTGTTTTTGTTATTTTTGAGCTACTCATGGGCCTTTCCTTTTCTTGTTGCCCTGCATGTGATAATTGTTTTCCATTTTCTTTTTCCTATTTTCTGATAAATGTTTTACTTTCCATAGAAATATAAATAATCCTTGACAGTTCCAATATTCTTAATTTCTTTTTGTATGTAGGGGGGAGTTTCACTTGACTAACTTTCAAGATGGAGTTCTATCATCAGCTTTTATGGTTGGACTGCTTATTGCTTCTCCTATATTTGCATCATTAGCACAGAGGTAACAATCACCTGTTAATAATATAGACCATACATCAAACAACAGTCATACATATTATGTCTGTCTATGAAGAGAATTTTGTTGCGTGTGTGTACACTACACACACACACACAATCCCTCCCTCCTTTATGTATGCGTTGATGAATATACATACATATAGATGAGCTTCAAGTGCAAACAGTCTACATGCGGACTAGTTTCATTTGAAGAGCAGGCTGGTTTTCGCCCCATTCTGTTGACAAGTTGATGACACTCCTCCTCCTCCTCTTCCTCCCCCTCCCTCCTCCTTTATGTATGCATCTATGAATATACACGCATAAAGTTGAGCTTCAAGTGCAAACAGTCTACATATGGACTGGTTTTGTGTGAAGAGCAGGCTGGTTTTCGCCCCATTCTGTTGACAAGTTGATGACGTTAGGGTGTAGGGTTTAGGATTTATCTCGGTTTCTGGGCTTAGGGTTTAAATTTTAGCACTCAGGCTTTGGGTTTCTGGAGAGAGATAGGGTGCCGTCTATGATGCAGTAGCAGTACACACGACCATATAAGAAGTGGACTATTATATATATATGTCTCTGTGTGTGTGTGTGTAGATATGTATAAATTCAGAAGCATTTGGATTTCTTATTTATGCCATTTTAAATTTTGCAGTGTAAGTCCATTTAGGCTCATTGGAGTTGGATTATCAGTTTGGACCTTTGCGATAGTTGGTTGTGCTTGTTCATTCGATTTCTGGTCCATTACTCTTTGCCGCATGTAAGTAACTTCATCCTTCTTGTTTTATTGCTATACCTTCTCCCCCAGTTTGTTGCTCCTTGATGTTACGTTTTTGAGCAATCCAGTAATGTGGGATATTGTTTGATCATGTTTGTTTGTTTTCCTTGTTTCAATTCCTTTTCTGTTCTCTAAAGGCTAGTTGGTGTTGGGGAAGCTTCGTTTATTAGTCTTGCAGCTCCATTCATTGACGATAATGCCCCAGCTGCTCAGGTATGGTATCTTTTGTTTCATGGCATGCCAAACATTTTAAATTTGTTGGTTCCATTTGGTTTTTACTCAACGGTGGGATATACTTCTGAAGATTGTGAACCTTATTAAAAAAGTAAATCTCGAAAGAAAAAACTGCATTACTTAAAAATAAGTATATCTCAAAGGAAAAAAACTATATATTTATTCTCAGTTCAAGTGTGTGAAAAATTAAAGAAAATATATAAGCAAAATATTGTGACAAAACCCATTTAAAAATACAGCATCTAATGGATTATAAAAAATTCAAGATGTATTAAGTCGAGTTGTACTTTTCCTTTTTTTTTCTTTTCTTTCCCTGTATAAAGCCAGTGTAATGTAACTTGGTCACTGCCTTATCTAAGAATGCCATGTGTTATCACTCTGCAGTAGTGTGCCATAGAACATGTATGATTCCCTGTCAGAAATATGTTAGAGTTGCAGTGTTAATTGACTTTTCTAAACTATCAAGAGCTTTGGATATGTTCTTAGTAGTAGGTTTTCTTTTACTGTGTCATTCTGAACACACCCCACCTGTTCATTCATGTATATATTCTTTTTTATGTTGGATACACCCCATTGCTTTTTTATTTTATTATCTTAATATCATATATATTTTTAGATTTGCTGTCAATTGACTTATGCTGTGTCTGTTATTTCAGAAAACTGCATGGCTTGGTATGTTCTACATGTGCATACCAAGTGGATATGCACTTGGCTATGTTTATGGTGGGGTGGTAAGTTATACTTAATTGCGACAGGGGGTTAGTTTCATTTGGCATATGTGGTGTCTTGACCCAAATAAAAATTTCTAGATAGAATTCTTTATATAAAAAATGCGTATTTGTTTACAGTTTGATGGTTCTCACTTGGTCCCACGTTGATCATTTTTTGGTTGTCTGTTATTTATAATACATAGGTTGGAAGTCACACCAAGTGGCGTTATGCATTTGTGGGGGAAGCAATCCTTATGCTTCCATTTGCTATTCTAGGTTTTGTTATGAAGCCTTTGCAGCTGAAAGGTGTGATTTTAGGCATCAATTCATTGTCTTCCACGGTTTTACCATATTTTTAAGGGTCATTGCTAAGCAATTTGTGATTACAGGTTTTTTTCATCCTGAATCAAAAAAAGCACTGACAGCAGTGGAAACGGCTGTTGAAGAAGTTCAAGCTAGTGATACATATGGTAATGTGGAAGCTGTATCAACAGATAATGGACCATTATAAAAACAAAGCCATGTCCTCTATCTGACTAGCTGCAGAATAGCTTATAATTAATTGGAACATCTCTAATAGGCTATGTGGATGTGAAGCATTCATCAATGAATAACTTTGTGATTTTAGTATTTTACCGTCTGTTTTTACTGCATAACTGCATTTTTTAGGAGTTCTATTAATTTATATGATAGCTTTTCTCAGATTTTCTTTTTGGGATAAAAACTAAGTTGAGTTGAGTTGACAGGAAAATTTATGTTAGGATACGTCCGTCTGATAAAATTTTATGAAAAATCTCTAAATTCCCTATCCTGTAAGAGGATTGCTTCACTAATAGGTTTCCTCATTTCCTCAAGTTTTTAGGTAGCAAATGCTCATGATTCTGAATAAATTCTGAACATTGTGTTATGCATTACAAATTAATGATGCTATGTGTCATGTTCGTTAGAGGTGCTCTTTGGCAAATATTAGAACCATAAACTCTTATGATGTAAAAGGTGTAAAATATGTATTTAAAAGTTCTGTTATGTTAGCTAATCACCGTTTCCTTAGTTTCTGTCCCTCTTTCTTGACCAGAAAGTACTGCTGATAATGTTTTATGAACTTTTTATTTTTATCAGGATAGTGAAGGTTTCCGTTCTGTTAATTGTATTGGTTACTCTTTTCCTTTGACATGCTAATTTTGTTTTGAAACTCTGCACAGATTCAGCTATTTCGAATGGTGAACATTCTTCCTGTTCAATGAAGGAACATGTGAGAAATTCTACCTTACAAAAATCTTCCAAGTGAGTCACTCATCCTTAAGCTCATATGTATGTAATACATTTCTTAGTTCCACAATCAAAGATCTTGTCAAATATTAGATAAATCCAAAATCATTAAGACATCTAGTTGTAGCAAAAAATTAGATGAACAGAGTGTTTCAACAAAACACTAAAGTGGCCACCATTTAATTGAGAGGGTAAATGGTCTCAGATTCGGGTGACTTTTTGCTACAATGATCTTTGATAGAGGACCTAAAAACTAGACATTTTGGATTGTTGAAATATAATGTGGAGTGGGCCTATAACGGGTGTCCCTCAATTGAAGCTACCTCTCTGTAATATAATCTCTAAAATTTATATTTGTGCTTGTATATACCTAGACACACAACCACCTTTTTGGTGGGGATAAAGCATTATGATTCATGTGAAAATTAACTAAGCTTACAAGTTCAGTGTGCGTTAGCCTTACTCAACTTGAAACAATATTTCATCCGACATAAATACACTGCTTTTTTTTTTCTTATGGGATGGGAAACACGAGATTTATGAGAGAAAATGCAAGGGATACAAGAAACATGGACTCGTAGTCCATGAAACACTATTCCAGTTAATTAAATGACACTCCTTTCCTAAGGGATAAGAAACACCAAGATTGTTAGAGAAACACAAGGAATCCAAGAAACATGGTCATGCATTCCATAAAACACCTAAAGAAAACTTAAGAAACACTCCATAAACTTCACTCTCTATTTGAATTTCTGTATCCTTCTTAAGTGGTCAATTATTTCCATGCTCACCCTGGTCATACAGAGACAGTAGTTGAATTACGAGGTATTAATGAAATATATATCGTTTAAATGGAATATTTATATATCAAACCCTGAATATGTTAAGCATTAATGATTAGCATAAAATCAGTAACCAGGTGGACTTTTCAGTGAATCATTTATGAGAATTGGAAAGATTAATTGTAAGCTGGACCAGCCTATGAAGCTGGTGTAAGTTGCTCAGGTGTGTTTTAATGTTGGCCACCGTTTTCTCCTCATAATATATCCTTGAGGATGAATTCAGCTTTTTGTTTAATGGTAATGGTATGCACATGTTTATCATATTAATAGTATCCACTATAACTGTCAAATAAAGCAACCGTGAGAGGTCGCATTAGGCATTGTAAGGATCAATAAGTTTTAGAAGAAATAGTAAACATATATGTATTGATACCTGAGATCTTATTTTATGGCAGGTCAAATTTGGTATCAAGCATAAAGAATCAAATTTCAAGGTTTTTGAAAGATGTGAGGGTGCTATTGGTGGATAAGGTTTATGTTGTGAATGTTCTAGGTACTTATCTTTTTCTTTCCCCACCTGCTTTACCAACTAGTATTTGTATATGAATTTCTTTGGTTCATGGTTGTTTCTTTGTATAGTTCTTTCACTAGCTAGTTTCCTGAGAACTCATTCAGCGGTGTAATATTTTAGTCATCATTTTGCCTTCGTCTTTATCTATATACGAATTCCCTGAAAATGTGAAATTTTCATTTGTAGGTTACATAGCATACAACTTTGTCATAGGTGCATACTCATATTGGGGGCCTAAGGCTGGATATAATATATATCATATGGTAAGCATTTCACTTTGATTGTATAGATTTGTATTATTCAATATTTTTTCCTTTCTTACTCTCGGTGTAGTCATAGTTGATGTTAAGTAGTTAGGAGATAGCTCCGTGATAAAACCTGCCTTAAATTCATGGTCTTTTGGCAGACTGATGCAGATCTTATATTTGGAGGTATTACAATTGTGTGCGGAATATTGGGCACACTAGCGGGAGGCTTTCTTCTGGATTATATGACTAACACTATCTCTAATGCTTTTAAGGTAATCCAAAATGTTTTACTTGATGCCATTATCTAACCAATCTATAAAATGAAAGTTGTTTATATGCAATACTGCTGCTTGGCTATGGATAACTTGTGTAGTCATTGTCCAATCACTGTGTTCCCTTTTGTTTCTTTGCCTTTGCATCACTAAGTACTAGACTGTATTGCAGCTTCTTTCAGTGGTAACGTTAATTGGGGGTGCCTTTTGCTTTGGTGCCTTTTGCTTCAAGAATATGTATGCTTTCCTAGCTCTTTTCGCAATCGGTGAACTACTTGTCTTTGCAACTCAGGTACGTTCCTATTCAAAGAAATTTTCTCCTATTATTTTTATGGTTTTGTTCAATTTGCCTATGCTGCCGAGCACTGAACTACTTTGTATGGCTCAAAAAATAAATAATTACCGTATTCCACTGTTTGCATGATAGATATTTAGTGCCAGACCTATGGAATACTCACTCCTCTTGGTCTTCTATGTTTCCCTTTTGCAGGGTCCTGTAAATTACATTAATCTCCATTGTGTTAAACCTAATATGAGGCCACTATCTATGGCTATGTCAACGGTTTCAATTCATATCTTCGGTGATGTACCTTCCGCACCTCTTGTTGGAGTTCTCCAGGTTTGCCTTCCAGTATTTCATTATATGTCATTTAACTTGCAAATGATCCCTTTAGAAATCCTTGGTTGCACATTCTAACTGGGTATTCTTCTTTCTTTCGGTTTTGGATTGGTTGTCGACTGTGCAGGATGCAATTAACAACTGGAGGAAGACTGCTCTTATTCTAACAGCTATTTTGTTTCCATCAGCTGTAATATGGTTTATAGGTAAGTTTCTGGCAGTTGCCCCGTTATTTTACTGTGGAACTTTTTGAATTTGACGATTTGTCAGACGATGGAATTTTAATTAGTGCATGGATATTTGAGTAATTCCAAAATAGATGAGACGTTAGTACTCTATGTGTCACAATACAAGTGGAGGGACACGGACAAATATATCATCTCTCTACTTGTATTGTGACATGTGGATTACCAGCTTGTGTGATGGGTACTTGGAAATCGAGATTTGTAATCCTTATTTGGCTACCATCGCAGGAATCTTTCTGCACAGCGTGGATAGATTTAACGAGGAAAGTGAACATCAGGTGACCATCCAAACCGAAAGGTCAAACACAACGCCGTTGCTTGAAGGGAAGAAGATAGAAACAACTGAATCTGTTGCTGAACCATGACACGAGATATTTTCGTTTCTTTTATCTTTCGTTGCAACCTGTCACATATCCAGGTCTTGTTTAGTAGGGTGGTTGAGTTCTTGTACATACGGTCCCTAGTGCTATAATTTCTTATAAAATTTCTACTTTCCAATGCACGTGTTCATATTTGTTTTTCTTTCTGAATTTTTTTTTTCAAAGGCTGTACAAAAAATGCATGTTAATAATTCCATCCTTTTCTTTTCTTTGGCATGTTAATAATTCCACCATTTTCGAGTTTTTTTTCCCCCCGGATATAGAAGCATGATTAAATGAGATTGCTTGGGTTTTTTTTTTTTTTTTTTTTTTTTGTTTAAATTTTTTTCCACATGGCACCGATGACAGCCACGTCATAAAAGTATGGATCCCCCCTGGGGCGCATCATTATTTAACAGACCAATTAGCAATTTTTAACCGCTGTATGACATGCGATGAAATTCTAAGTTATTGTTATTGCGTGAGATTGTAACGTTTTAAGGATGAAATCTATTTTTGGGCAGCAATAGTCTCTGAATCTCTTCCTGACCAGGCCAGGCTGAGTTTCACTTAACCCTTCCCCTTCTGCAGCCAAGTGTTAGCGGCTAGCATGAGGTTGTAATTGAACGCAAACTTGAGAGTGCAAACCGTAATTTACCCAAATAACAAGTCGGGTGTCCAAATACCACTTTGAGGCTGTGAATAGATCTCAGTATTAGGGACTTTGAAACAACGTATACCTGTGCTACTTCACCACCATTATTCCAAACCTGCAGTGTATACAAGTTACTCATATGCTGCAATAATAGAACACAAAACTAGGGGCTAAGTCCAGCTTAGCATCACCCGTTTGTCAAAAGGAAATATCTCTAATGAATCACCAAGAAACACAATATATATTTAGGCGCGTGGAGTGGAATTCCAATTCTAGCGATTTATCTATGCAAGTGATAGTTCTCCAGCAGGAATTGATCTCTTGACAAGCTTTGCCCACGATTCATTGGTTTCGGATATGACCTTAAGAGCGTAATCCTGTTCATCATAGGAATTGTTTCTAAAATTAGACATAAAGCACATCACACACACACACACACACACGCAGAGATTGTTGGTTGTATCATTCATATCTAATGTTTTGCAGATGGTGGCAATGAATTTATTTGTTCTTTGCTTATACAAGAAAAGCAAGAGAAGGTTTAAGTGTGACAATTAGTGTTATGCTACTGTGTAGTGCACAGTACCAAACCACACCAGGAAAGAATTTCCAGCAATAAATAGACTGGAACAAGAGATAACTAACAACCAATACGATCAAAGTTAGAACATCGACACATGAGTTTTAGGGGCGACAGACTCAAGTGCGAAGTCTTTAATCAGAAATTTCTGAATGTGCAGCATAAAACTATGCACAACAACAACAACAACAACAACAACAACAAAGCCTTTTCCCACTAAGTGGGGTCGGCTATATGAATCCTAGAACGCCATTGCGCTCGGTTTTGTGTCATGTCCTCCGTTAGATACAAGTACTCTAAGTCTTTTCTTAGAGTCTCTTCCAAAGTTGTCCTAGGTCTTCCTCTACCCCTTCGGCCCTGAACCTCTGTCCTGTAGTCACATCTTCGAACCGGAGCGTCAGTCGGCCTTCTTTGCACATGTTCAAAATCACCGGAGCCGATTTTCTCTCATATTTCCTACAATTTCGGCTACTCCTACTTTACCTCGGATATCCTCATTCCCAATCTTATCCTTTCTCGTGTGCCCACACATCCCACGAAGCATCCTCATCTCCGCTACACCCATTTTGTGTACGTGTTGATGCTTCACCACCCAACATTCTGTGCCATACAACATCGCTAGCCTTATTGCCGTCCTATAAAATTTTCCCTTGAGCTTCAGTGGCCTACGACGGTCACACAACACGCCGGATGCACTCTTTCCAACCAGCTCGTATTCTATGGTTGAGATCTCCATCTAATTCTCCGTTCTCTTGCAAGATAGGTCCTAGGTAGCGAAAACGATCGCTTTTTGTGATCTTCGCTAGATTGCTCCGGTCATTAGTGTGGATAAGTATATAAATGGATAGAGATAGGAAAGCAAACACAAGATGTACGTGGTTCACCCAGATTGGCTACGTCCACGGAATAGAAGAGTTCTCATTAATTGTGAAGGGTTTACACAAGTACATAGGTTCAAGCTCTCATTTAGTGAGTACAAGTGAATGATTTAGTACAAATGACATTAGGAAATATTGTGGGAGAATGATCTCGTAATCACGAAACTTCTAAGTATCGGAGTGTGGTGTCGTCTTGACTTGCCTTATCTGTCTCATAGGTAGATGTGACATCTTCTCTGGAAGTACTCTTCCTCCATCCAGGGGTGGTATCTTTAACTGGTGGAGATGCACAAGGTAATGTATCAATTTCACTTGAAGCTTACTTGTAGTTTCAGGCTTGGTCAAGCGCGATACAAACCATGTAGTAGGAGTCCCCCAAGTCGCCGAGCTAGGGGGTCTGCTGAAAGAGGTGACAGACAAGGTAAGCAATCAGAGCTCCGACTGATTGTTCACCTTCTCCCCATCTTGCAGCAGCATGAAGGATAAAGAGAAGAAAAATGAGAAGAGATGATATGAGATACTTTTGCTTTTGAAGAAGTAACTTTCCACAGGCTTATTCTTGAACTGAGCTGGAGGGTTTTCTGGTTTCCTCCAGAGTATAAGGCCGACTGAAGAATTTGAGGGTCAAAACAAGTCCATCAAATCTAGAGTACGTTCCACCCTGCTGATATGGGATACTTTTGCTTTTGACAGAGTAATGAATGTATCGGCACGTGTGCTGTTACGCTTGTCTCCACATGCTTCCTTGTATCCTTCGCACTTGCCCTATCTGTTCCTCAAGCAGATGCGGAATCTTCCCTGGAAACATAAGATGTTGAAGATGAGTACTCGAGAGCAATGCCAGGTAAGTAATCAGGTAAGGGGTTCCAGGCAGTCAGTTCTTGGCTGGAAGCTTGATTCCAAGTGCTGACTGATTGCTCTCTTTCTCCTTGTCTTGCAGGTAAAAACAAGGCCAAAAGAAAAGACAGGGAAAAAGCATGATATGGGATACTCTTGCCTTTAACCCTGATGATATGAGATATTCTTGCTCTAGTATAGCTTGTTTGCAGAGGTATTATCGGGGGGAAAGAAAGCTGAATATTTCGAAAGGCTTCGTTGGGAGTGCCCTCTCAGATATGATGAAGGGTTGAGCATTTTTGCAGGTCTGCCTGTCCGTTGGGGATGAAGGTCGACATATATAGGAGTCTCCCTAACAACAAGTAGTAATGCTATTCCTTTACCCTGCTTGGTCATAGCACGGTAGTGGGAGCTGCCAGTTTCACATGTTTTAACTCTGTCAGAGCACTTTGAAAAAGTGGTCTGTGGTATCTGGCTCTTGAGATTTGGAGAACGATGCCTCTTTGATTTTTGAGAAAGCAATCATGCTGGGGGTATGACTCTCGAGATTCGGAGAGCAGTGTCTCTTCGATTTTTGAGGAAGTAATCATGTTGGGAGTCTGGCTCTCGAGATTCGGAGGGCGGTGCCTCTTCGATTTTGGAGCAAGCAATCTTGTTGGGAGTGTTGTCTCGAATGTGAGTAAAGGTTGGGCATGTTTGCTAGTCTACCTTGCCACGAAGCACAAAGGTTGACACACAGGGACTTTCCAATTATCCAGCAATGGTACTGTTCCTTTACCCTCTCTTCGATTTTGAGAAAGTAGTCATGTTGGGAGTCTGGCTCTCGAGATTCGGAGGACGGTGCCTCTTCGATTTTGGAGCAAGCAATCTTATTGGGAGTGTTTTATCGAATGTGAGTAAAGGTTGGGCATGTTTGCTAGTCTACCTTGCCACGAAGCACAGAGGTTGACACACAGGGACTTTCCAATTATCCAGCAGTGGTACTGTTCCTTTACAGTTGTGGGTAATAATATGATAGCTAGACCTTCAAAATTTATGTGTCTAAACTTTTGTTAGTGCTGTTTCTTTGCTATTCTTTTACCTTTCTTGGTCAGAGCGATGTAGTGGGAGCTGCAAGCTTCACGTGCTCAACTTTGGCAGAGAACTTTGGCAAAGTTATTTGTGGTACCCATGAGCTATTGTTGCGTGTGGGAAGTGGGTGATTGAACAGTAAGATTCATGTGCTTTCTACTTCACCAGAAGTCTTCGACAGAATGCCCATAATTTCTGCAAAGCTAAGTGTGCGTGTGACAGGTGCTGACAAGGCTAGAAAAGTAGGTGCCTCTTCGATTTCTGAGATCGGCCCTCGTGGTCTCTGAGCAGCCCAGCTCTTGAGAAAGCGAGCGCCTCTTCGATTGATTCGGAGAACGATGCCTCATCGATTTTTGAGAAAGCAATCATGTTGGGGGTCTGGCTCTCGAGATTCGGGGAGCAGTGTCTCTTCGATTTTTGAGAAAGTAATCATGTTGGGAGTCTGGCTCTCGAGATTCGGAGGGCGGTGCCTCTTCGATTTTGGAGCAAGCAATCTTGTTGGGAGTGTTTTCTCGAATGTGAGTAAAGGTTGGGCATGTTTGCTAGTCTACCTTGCCACGAAGCACAGAGGTTGACACACAGGGACTTTCCAATTATCCAGCAATGGTACTGTTCCTTTACCCTCTCTTCGATTTTTAAGAAAGTAGTCATGTTGGGAGTCTGCCTCTCGAGATTCGGAGGACGGTGCCTCTTCGATTTTGGAGCAAGCAATCTTATTGGGAGTGTTTTCTCGAATGTGAGTAAAGGTTGGGCATGTGTGCTAGTCTACCTTGCCACGAAGCACAGAGGTTGACACACAGGGACTTTCCAATTATCCAGCAGTGGTACTGTTCCTTTACCCTTGTGGGTAATAATATGGTAGCTAGACCTTCAAAATTTATGGGTCTAAACTTTGTTAGTGCTGTTTCTTTGCTATTCTTTTACCCTTCTTGGTCAGAGCGATGTAGTGGGAGCTGCAAGCTTCACGTGCTCAACTTTGGCAGAGAACTTTGGCAAAGTTATCTGTGGTACCCATGAGCTATTGTTGCGTGTGGGAAGTGGGTGATTGAACAGTAAGATTCATGTGTTTTCTACTTCCCCAGAAGTCTTTGACATAATGCCCATAATTTCCGCAAAACTGAGTGTGCGTGTGACAGGTGCTGACAAGGCTGGAAAAGGCTGGAAAAGTAGGTGCCTCTTCGATTTCTGAGATCAGCCCTCGTGGTCTCTGGGGAGCCCAGCTTTTGAGAAAGCGAGCGCCTCTTCGATTTTTGAGATCGGCCTTCGTGGTCTTTGAGCAGCCCAACTTTTGAGAAAGCAAACGCCTCTTCGATTTCTGAGATCAACCCTCGTGATCTCTAAGCAGCCCAGCTTTTGAGAAAGCAAACGCCTCTTCGATTTCTGAAGCTTCGTCGAGTGCAGATTTTTATAGGGGCTGGCATTAAGTTCCAAAGCACACTTGAATCTCCACCAGTAGAAGCTTCATTCTTGCACTTCTAAGATCTTGATTTGTCCGACCTCTTCTCTCTTCAACACCTTTGAAAATGTATGGCCCCTCCGACCGTCGTTTTGACTTGAACCTTGTTGAAGAGGCAGCCCCGCCTTCTCCAGACAACATATGGCGCCCATCCTTCGTCTCCCCTACTGGTCCTCTTACCGTTGGGGATTCCGTGATGAAGAATGATATGACCGCTGCGGTGGTGGCCAGGAACCTTCTCACTCCCAAAGATAACAGACTACTTTCCAAACGGTCTGATGAGTTAGCTGTTAAGGATTCGCTGGCTCTCAGTGTTCAGTGTGCAGGTTCTGTGTCTAATATGGCCCAACGCCTATTTGCTCGAACCCGCCAAGTTGAATCATTGGCGGCTGAAGTGATGAGTCTCAAACAGGAGATTAGAGGGCTCAAGCATGAGAATAAACAGTTGCACCGGCTCGCACATGACTATGCTACAAACATGAAGAGGAAGCTTGACCAGATGAAGGAAACTGATGGTCAGGTTTTACTTGATCATCAGAGATTTGTGGGTTTGTTCCAAAGGCATTTATTGCCTTCGTCTTCTGGGGCTGTACCGCGTAATGAAGCTCCAAATGATCAACCTCTGATGCCTCCTCCTTCTAGGGTTCTGTCCAGTACTGAGGCTCCAAATGATCCCCCTCCGGTGCCTTCTCTTTCTGGGGCTCTACCGACTACTGAGACTTCTCCTAAGCAACCTTTGTGAAGGCTCCCTCTTGTGTGCTTATTTTGACTCATGTATATGTACATATTTGTAGCTTATCGGGGATATCAATAAATAAGCTTTCCTTCATTTCAACGTATTGTGTTAAATACACCAAAGCCTTCTTCGCTAAGTTCTTTGAATTTTCTTTTGTTAAAGCTTGTATGTTGAAGCTTTCTGAGTGGAGCATGTAGGTTGGGGTAGTGTTCCCTTAATTTCCCGAGTGAGGAAAACTTCTCGGTTGGAGACTTGGAAAATCCAAGTCACTGAGTGGGATCGGCTATATGAATCTTAGAACACCATTGTGCTCGATCCTGTGTCATGTCCTTCGTTAGATCCAAGTACTCTAAGTCTTTTCTTAGAGTCTCTTCCAAAGTTTTCCTAGGTCTTCCTCTACCCCTTCGGCCCTGAACCTCTGTCCCATAGTCGCATCTTCTAATCGGAACGTCAGTAGGCCTTCTTTGCACATGTCCAAACCACCGTAACCGATTTTCTCTCATCTTTCCTTCAATTTCGGCTACTCCTACTTTACCCCGGATATCCTCATTCCTAATCTTATCCTTTCTCGTGTGCCCACACATCCAACGAAGCATCCTCATCTCCGCTACACTCATTTTGTGTACGTGTTGATGTTTCACCGCCCAACATTCTGTGCCATACAGCATCGCCGGCCTTATTGCCGTCCTATAAAATTTTCCCTTGAGCTTCAGTGGCATACGGCGGTCACACAACACGCCGGATGCACTCTTCCACTTCATCCATCCAGCTTGTATTCTATGGTTGAGATCTCCATCTAATTCTCCGTTCTTTTGCAAGATAGATCCTAGGTAACGAAAACGGTCGCTCTTTGGTATTTCTTGATCTCCGATCCTCACCCCTAACTCGTTTTGGCCTCCATTTGCACTGAACTTGCACTCCATATATTCTGTCTTTGATCGGCTTAGGCGAAGACCTTTAGATTCCAACACTTCTCTCCAAAGGTTAAGCTTTGCATTTACCCCTTCCTGAGTTTCATCTATCAACACTATGTCGTCTGCGAAAAGCATACACCAAGGAATATCATCTTGAATATGTCGTGTTAACTCATCCATTACCAACGCAAAAAGGTAAGGACTTAAGGATGAGCCTTGATGTAATCCTACAGTTATGGGAAAGCTTTCGGTTTGTCCTTCATGAGTTCTTACGGCAGTCTTTGCTCCTTCATACATATCCTTTATAGCTTGGATATATGCTACTCGTACTCCTTTCTTCTCTAAAATCCTCCAAAGAATGTCTCTTGGGACCCTATCATACGCTTTTTCCAAATCTATAAAGACCATGTGTAAATCCTTTTTCCCATCTCTATATCTTTCCATCAATCTTCGTAAGAGATAGATTGCCTCCATGGTTGAGCGCCCTGGCATGAACCCGAATTGGTTGTCCGAAACCCGTGTCTCTTGCCTCAATCTATGCTCAATGACTCTCTCCCAGAGCTTCATTGTATGACTCATTAGCTTAATACCCCTATAGTTCATGCAATTTTGTACGTCGCCCTTATTCTTGTAGATAGGCACCAAAGTGCTCATTCGCCACTCATTTGGCATCTTCTTCGTTTTCAAAATCCTATTGAAAAGGTCAGTGAGCCATGTTATACCTCTCTCCCAAAAGTTTCCACACTTCGATTGGTATATCGTCTGGGCCTATTGCTTTTTTATGCTTCATCTTCTTCAAAGCTACAACCACTTCTTCCTTCCGGATTCGACGATAAAAAGAGTAGTTTCTACACTCTTCTGAGTTACTCAACTCCCCTAAAGAAGCACTCATTTCATGTCCTTCATTGAAAAGATTATGAAAATAACCTCTCCATCTGTCTTTAACCGCGTTCTCTGTAGCAAAAACCTTTCCATCCTCATCCTTGATGCACCTCACTTGGTTTAGGTCCCTTGTCTTCTTTTCCCTTGCTCTAGATAGTTTATAGATATCCAACTCTCCTTCTTTGGTATCTAGTCGTTTATACATATCGTCGTAAGCCGCTAACTTAGCTTCTCTGACAGCTTTCTTCGCCTCTTGCTTCGCTTTTCTATACCTTTCACCATTTTCATCAGTCCTCTCCTTGTATAAGGCTTTACAACATTCCTTCTTAGCCTTCACCTTTGTTTGTACCTCCTCATTCCACCACCAAGATTCCTTTTGGTGTGGGACAAAGCCCTTGGACTCTCCTAATACCTCTTTTGCTACTTTTCGGATACAACTAGCCATGGAATCCCACATTTGGCTAGCTTCCCCCTCTCTATCCCACACACATTGGGTGATTACCTTCTCTTTGAAAATGGCTTGTTTTTCTTCTTTTAGATTCCACCATCTAGTCCTTGGGCACTTCCAAGTCTTGTTCTTTTGTCTTACTCTTTTGATATGTACATCCATCACCAACAAGCGATGTTGATTAGCCACGCTCTCTCCTGGTATAACTTTGCAATCCTTACAAGTTATACGATCCCCTTTCCTCATTAGAAGAAAATCTATTTGTGTTTTTGACGACCCACTCTTGTAGGTGATCACATGTTCTTCTCTCTTCTTAAAGAAGGTGTTGGCTAAGAAGAGATCATATGCCATTGCAAAATCCAAGATAGCTTCCCCATCCTCGTTTCTCTCCCCAAAACCATGGCCACCATGAAAACCTCCATAGTTGCCTGTCTCCCTGCCCACGTGTCCATTTAAATCTCCTCCTATAAATAACTTCTCCGTCTGAGCAATTCCTTGCACCAAGTCTCCAAGATCTTCCCAAAATTTCTCCTTCGAACTCGTATCCAACCCTATTCCTGAATATTGAGTCCATGCAACATATCAAATGTATCACGCCAAAAAAAAAAAAAAATACTGCAAAGAAAACAATTACCTCGCCCTTAACCTTAAACCCTCCCACTGCACCCCAATCCTACTGCCTGGTTTTGAAGTAAACTCTTGATTCACTCAAGTCAGATGACCATAAAGAGACAGTCTTACATGAATTATGCATTTACATAAGCAATTATTGAAGACATTGAAATCAGAAAATCAGATTTGACTTGGACAAATGCATTTTCTAAACCCATTAGTGTGTGCTCTAGAACAAGTAATTGGGCTATAAAACAGGAGTATTCATTCAATGACCTTCACCCTACCCCCATAACTAATTTTGTAATCAAATCTTGTCATGCCTCCTTGCAACACTGGCACTTTGCAAGGAGTACTATACTACTAGGCCAGAGTGTCAACAAAAGCTGGTGAATGAATCAATAAAGGAACGAATAATGGGGAAAAGAAAAAAGCAACACTCCATAATAGCAACTTAGCAGCCTAGATAGAATTGAAAAATAGACAAAACAAATAGAGTACTCAAAACAATTCAGGGATAGCAATTGAAAATGTCACTGTAAAATTACCTTGTTTGCTGCTTTGTTGCCAAGACCAAATTTGTTAGCAGGCTTTCCATCAGGTATCTTGTAGTCTCTGAACCAGTCCCTTATTGCAGTGAGAGTCCCCTGAAGTAAACCATAAGATTAAGCCTCATGAGTTTTGGCACATTTTACTGAAATTAATTCTTCAGCTTACCCTTAAACCACTCCACTCCTACTAGCAAATGAGTAACGTCCAGGTACAAATGCTAATGTGGCTTATGGATTAGTTATGATAAAAATAAGAACTACCATGCCCACCAATGCCTTAAGTTGTTTTCAACAATAATTTTATCCCCATATATTTTTATGTGAACAATATTTACCACCGTTTCCTTTCATTTTAGTACAAAATTTACTCGCAACACCACACACGTACTAAGTCCATTCGAAAAGCTTACTCTAGTTTAGGAAGGTAGATAAACAGTAACGTATATCATAACCATCCACTTCACTCAAAAGAGTTAAGGTAGACTTTATCCATTTTTTGTACAGTAATCATATAATGTAACAACAATGAATTTAAAATCTGAAAACATCCATAATTGAATATATTAATTACGGTGGCAAGGGTTGGTGAGTGCGTAATTACAGAAATCTAATAGTGCTTGGTTAAAAGTAATACATACTGGGAAATGCTTGTCAACATCATCAACGTCGTTAACTAGAGAAGCCCTTGGATCATCCAATGAAATTGCAACAATTTTCCAGTCAAGTTCCCCTTCATCGATCATAGCTAAAGCAGCCAATGGCTTTACTTTGAGAATCTCACCAATCTTTCTCCGACTATCACCTATCTCAACAACATCAACTACAGGTTGTAGAAAAACAAGATTTTTAGTTTTCCTTCTAAAGGTGACACTTGCCTTGGACAAAAGTTGGTAACATAAAACACAGACAAGTGAGCATACCTGGATCATTATCCCCAAATGCTCCTCCAACTTCATTGTTAGCAAGCGATGGGTCTTCCCACGTTTGTGGAAGCAACCCATAATTCCAATTAATGTTGTAGCTGAGAAGGATAGGCATTCAGATAGATAACTATTTTTTTATACAACGATGCATTTACACTAAAGGGTGGGAGAACACATAAGATAACTTCAAGAATTTAAATAAACGATGATAGATAGATAGTGCACACACAATACCCGTGCAATGTCATGGTGGTTGCGTAAAAGAAAGACACACTTAGAAATGATGAGATAAAAAGAGTAACTTGGAAACAAGGTAATGTGTCATTTTATAAACTTTAGTTCCAAATTTTATAACTAAAATTGCTTAATGGAATTATTTCGTGTAGTGTGAATTTTCTTTTTCTTTTATATGTAAAGAAACAATTGTATATGTTTCTCTTAATAATATAAACAGAAGATGATACGTCCAGAGTGTGTATAGCATGTGTGTAACGTGATGTCGTTCCAAAGGAAGAAAGAACGTAAGATATGTGGAATGAGAGTAACTACTCTTGCATGTCTGTAAATAATGGTATCAGAAGGTTGTGTAACCTCAATATACATTGTTGTCCATTTCCTATCATCTTAAATTTTTGGGTAAGTGGTTGTGTAACATTAGTTTGTAAGAAGTCCTCAATTCAGTCCCCAATCCCCATTTCTTAATTGGTTTATAGGAAAAACAAGTAAACTAAAATATCAAACTCTTGCCACAATATTGCTCATATATGCATGTGCTTATCTGCATATTACTCATATATGCATGTCCTTATCTGCAGGCATCTATCACCCAGGGAAAAAAAAATGTGCATCTAAGAAATTAAACAAATAAAGATAATCAGCACCAACAGTGACTTAGTCATAGTCATGATGCACCCTTAACCAAAAATTACATTGATTCAGGTAACATATCCAAGCACTACAAGAACAAAAACTATAATATAACCTTAAGAAAAGTAAAATTAGACTTACGGATAGTAACGAAGTTTTCCTTTCTTTGTATCCTGCTTTATTGGGGTGTGTGGCTCATCAGTAGCAACCTCCATCTTTGCACTCGATTCTTTGGGTATTTCAACCACAACGTTGAATACACCATCACCCACTTGCAACGGTATATCATGCCAAGGCGAAACCTATGTATAAACCAACACACTGTTATAGCAGATTGAAACAAGGTGAACTAATTGGCGTGAAGAAACCCAACGATGTATCAAATACTCTGGCAATTTGAAATTCCTCTTACAATTGCATACACACATTTTCTTGTTTGAGTACAAATTCGAACTACGAATAATCAGAGACAGCCAAGGGTTTAATCTCAAACAAAGAAAACACATAAGCATATCCATATAATCACAAACCATGGCATTACATCAGTCCTCTCTCTAAGGCTCTAACGTGGTTACTGAATGTTTCATTTCGTTTTGTTGCCTCCATATAACCACCCAAAACGACACAATCCTGAAAACTCAATCAAATTTGAAACGGAGAGACCTCAATGAAGCAAATGATATATGCCATCTAAAGTAAAAAAATTCAAAATTAATTCACACCTTTTCTGGCCATCAGAAGCTTCCATTATTCCATTAATTACCAAAAAAAATAGTATATATATAACAAGAAATTTAAGAATTCATGAATTATTACCCCATTTTATGCATTTATGGGAAGCTTTCACATTTTGCAGTTTTTTCCTGCATTTTCTCAGAATCCAAACAAACAACACAACAGAAAACGGAAAAATGGAAAGAGAGCAAACCTTTTGACCGGAACGGTCGACGAAGAAGAGGCGGTAGTCTAGGGTTTCCGGCTGGCCTTCCTCCTTGATCTGAACCTCGGGATTGTAGATAGCTGTGCAAATGAAGGACCTCCTGCTCCTGGACGAAGACGACAACGACAGCGACGCTGCTCTTCTTCTAGTGAAGCAAAGGGTGGTAGTGCTGTAGGGACTCTGCTTCGGAAGGAACGACGTCGCCTTGGAGAGCAAGCAGGAAGTATTGGCGGCGGTCAGCACTCTCGCGGTGGCCATGGCTCCTGACTGACGGCTCTGATGAAGGGACTAGTGAGAGTGGTATTGATCGAGTGAGGGTGTGTTTGGGTTTCTGAGCCACAGGAACAAGTAAGCTTTGATTGGCTCTTCTTGTCGTTTGCGTATTTTGTTGGGAAGTCGACAGGTCAACTCATCCCATACCCTTATGTTGACCCTAAAAAACTACTAAGCCTACATGGCGCGCAGATCGAGTAACTAATGAGCTAACTACGTCATTCTGTTGTATGCGGGCATGCCAACTTGTCAGCCGAGTTCGGCCGACGAGTAATAATTTCGTCCCCGAGGCATAATAATTTCACCAATTTCGGCTACCGAAGGTGTTGAACAATTATTATGCCCCTCATGCATAATAATTTCGCCAATTTAGGCTTTTAACTTGAACAACTTAGCCGAACAGGATTTCTCTATATCGACTTTATCACCAATAATCATATTGATTGGCGTGGTTTGTTCAATTGAAACCATGAATTGGTCTTGTTCGTCATTGGAACACTTTTTTGACGAATCATTGTCTAAGTCAATTTGTGGCTCAGAAACTTGAATTTTTTCTTCTAGGTCTACCATACTTTCAGTCTCGATCGAAACAACAAGTGGCCTAAGTTCTTCGGTCGTCTCGACAATGTCTGAGGCTGAATTTTGATTGTGGTAGGAGCGGAAATTTACCCCCCGACCTCTTACCTTTCAGAAATTCTACCCCATCTCTTGAAGCATTGTTTTTGCTCCTATAATAGGCGATGAAACTCATCCCAGGAAGCCTGATCGAGATATATCATGTGAACTTTGTAGTTTTAGCACTTGGTCCCACTGGGCGTGCCAAAATGTTGACCCTAAAAAACTACTAAGCCTACATGGTGCGCAGACCGAGTAACTAATGAGCTAACTACGTCATTCGGTTGTATGCGGGCGTGCCAACTCGTCGGCCGAGGAGTAAAATTTGTTGATGTTGCGTTGGGTGCGCTGCTGACTTCTGAATCTCGCGACTGCGATCAAGGAAGGAACACTATCAGCCTTCGGGTTCTAGAGCCTGAAGACAATGCTGCTAGTTCTGTGAAGTTCACAAATCGTCGGCGCCGGATTCGGTTACGGTGATTATATTCGTGAGAGTATAAGCACGCCGAATCGACACCAAAGTATTAGGACACAAATACTCAAAACAAATGTATGTCTTGATTGTGAAAGTGGTTCGGCCGTCAGAATGTCGAACTCTAAAACCTACTTGCGAATAACCAATCATAAATAACTCGGCGTTCAATGTGCCGAGTATAGTAACTTGTAACATCTCGCTTCGCCGAAAAGGCTAACGAGATGACCTTTGCCAATAAGAACTCGAAGATCCTTCTAGACCAAGACTTGGATAGATAACCAGTCGGCCTTATCGCAGTGTTGTTTATCCAAACTGAAGGTGCTTCACAGTCGGCTGATTCTACGACAACAGTGATGTTTATCCAAACTGAAGATGTTCGCCGGTTGCCTTCACAGTGCTGTTTATCTAAACTGAAGATGTGTTGGCGAAAAAAGAAAACAAAAATCTCAAGGTTGTTGAGAGGCTTCGCATAGAGCGAGGGTTTGCACAAGGCAATTTGTGTGTTGAATTGGAAAGGCTCTTCCGTTGCCACTACCTCTGTATTTATAGTAGCTGTCTTTCACTTAGCATGGTCTAGACTTGTAGAATTTGATTTTAATTCAAACTCGTCAACCAAAACTTCAATAAAAGACTTCTCAAGATAAGTGAGAGCCTATCCTTTAGCTGTCATCACTCATCATCATCTGACTCTACTTAAAAAAAAAAACATTTGTTTTTCTTCCTTATCCTTTGTATGCCTTAAAAGAAATTGTGCCCTCAAACTATCTCCTAGTTCAGCTAGGAAACCGTGCCCTCACATCAATGTTTTCCTTCTGTATTTGCACCATGTAGATCCAGGTGGCGCTTATGCATGCAAAGTTACATGGGAGAAAATCCCAACAAGCACATTCACGTGGCCACATCCAAAAGCATATACCATTTGGCACCATATTTATCTGCTGCCACATATCCCAATATTCCATACGTTCAAATCAATTAGGATATAGACAAATATCAGTTTTAAACAATTTAATATATTATTAAGAGATAATATCATGATTAAAATCACAACATTATTTCTCAATAATAATTGAAAATCATTTTAACTACCCTGTCATTCAACGACACTTGATTACTCGGACCGATAGTGTAAAATCGGGTCCAAACATTGCCCCCTAGTTTTCTTGAGCTTCGGCCCGTAAGCTAAATGGTTAAGGAAATTAGCTCAGTCGAAGAAATATATGGTTGAGGAATCCACTCCATAGCCTGACACGTCTTGAAAGAGACCTCGACGAGCTGACCGAGGAAAACCAAATGGGGTCGAAGTCTCGAAGATTCTCGCCCACCGCTTCTCATGGTACTTAGATTATAAAATGAACCTATGCCGAGCACCAGCTCGCCGAGCTCAGCATGCGTGATATAGGTCAAGAAGGATTGAGGGTAGGGGGTCGAGAAAAAATTTTCTTGTCAACTCGGCCTACATTTATATATTCATATATATACCTCGACGTGTTAGCCAAGGCCGACCCTAAAAAATTTCGTCCTTCCAATGGATTCTAACAATCTTGGAAGCAAATCATGATTCCCCACCTGCACCCATATGGCCATAGGCTGAAGCCTACTATCTTTCTTGTCCAAATATCACATCACGTCACGTCCTGAAGCAAGCTGTATATAAAACCCCATGGAAGTATTGGAACCACGTGAAGGCCTACCATCTAATAAAGGTGGCCTTTTCCAAATGTCTTTGTTAAAACCAAGGCCTTATATGAATATATATATATATATATATATATATATATATATATATATATATATATTCCACTGAAGCCTATATCGATTTGACATCCTAACTTCCAATATAAGGACAAGGATTGTCTGCCCTCCACTTCCGGTGTCATCCCCGTGCCCTCTTGTTTGTGTGGTCATGGTTTAGCCACATCAACATATATTACTATTTATTTTTAGGGTAAATTACATAGTAGCCCCTCAGGTTTGAGCTCTATTGCAATCTCATACAACATCTTTAAAACATTTCACTTTCATACCTCAAGTACTATTTTATTTCAATTTCATACAACCGTTAGATTTTCCATCCATGGATCTGTTAAATGCTGACGTGGCTGCCACATATATGACACGTGGCTGCCAAATGTCTGCCACGTGGCAAATAAAATAATTTTTTAATTTTTTTTTTTAAAACCTGAAATTGAAAAAAATAAAATAAAATAAAAAGGTCCGAACCCAGAAGAAGAAGAAAGAGAAAGAGAAGAAGAAGAAGAAAGAGGAGGGAGGAGAAAGAAGAAGAAGAAGAAGAATAAAAAAAAAGAAAAAAGAAAGGGGTCCGAACCCAGAAGAAGGAGGAAGAAGAAGAAAGAGGAGGAGGAGGAGGAGGAGGAGGAAGAAGAAGAAGAAGAAGAAAAAAAAAAAAAAAAAAAAAGGGACCGAACCCAGAAAAAGGAGGAAGAAGAAGAAGAGAAGAAGAAGAAGAGAAGAAGAAAGAGGAGGAGGAGGGAGAAGAAGAAGAAGAAGAAGAAGAAGAAGAAGAAGAAGAAGAAAAAAAAAAAGAGGAGGAGGAGGGAGAAGAAGAAGAAGAAGAAGAAGAAGAAAAAAAAAAAAAAAGGTCCAAACCCAGAAGAAGAAGAAAAAGAAAGAGAAGAAGAAGAAGAAAGAGAAAAAAAAAAAAAAAAAAGGACCGAACCCAGAAGAAGAAGGAGGAAGAAGAAGAAGAAGAGAAGAAGAAGAAAAAAAAAAAAAAAGGTCCGAACCCAGAAGAAGAAGAAAGAGAAAGAGAAGAAGAAGAAGAAGAAGAAAGAGAAAGAGAAGAAGAAGAAAGAGAAAAAAAAAAAAAAAGAAGAAAGGGACCGAACCCAGAAGAAGGAGGAAGAAGAAGAAGAGAAGAAGAAAGAGGAGGAGGAGGGAGAAGAAGAAGAAGAAGAAAAAAAAAAAAAAAAAAAGGTCCGAACCCAGAAGAAGAAGAAAGAGAGAGAAGAAGAAGAAGAAAGAGAAAAAAAAAAAAGAAGTGACAAATATGTTTTTTTTTAAAAAAAAATTAAAAATTTATTTTATTTGCCACGTGGCAGACATTTGGCAGCCACGTGTCATATATGTGGCAGCCACGTCAACATTTAACAGATCCATGGATGGAAAATCTAACGGTTGTATGAAATTGAAATAAAATAGTACTTGAGGTATGAAAGTGAAATGTTTTAAAGATGTTGTATGAGATTGCAATAGAGCTCAAACCTGAGGGGCTACTATGTAATTTACCCTTATTTTTATCTTATTATATCTATAAAACATAATATAAAATGTTGACGTGGCTTAATCGTTATCACACAAAACAGGAGGGCATGGGGAGGGCACCGGAAGTGGAGGGCAGACAATCCTTGTCCCTAATATAAAATCCAATGGCGACTATTATACACACACACACACACACACACACACACACACACACACACACACACACGTGCTTTGATAGTCCTCCCACATCACTTTATTGAAAAAGTCTGCAACCACTAGTCCCAATTTCTGTCAAGGTGGAAAATCCAAGCGGGAGAATTCGCCATTTGTCCCTTTCATGCACATGCATACATGCGTGCATTTTATTTAATGTAGAAAAAGAGGCGCACTGTCACAGCTTTCTACTGCCGAGGTCAAAGAAAAAATTTGGAGGGTTGAGAAAAATTGGGCAGAGGGTCGAGAAAACCATTCTTAGCAGCTCGGGCTATCACCTCAGCCATTGCAGCAAATAATCCCATTCGTCGATCATACCTTTATTGCCCCCTTATTTTCTTATGCATCTGTTTATATATATATATATATATATATATATTTTTTTTTTTTTTAGCAAACGGAAATAAAAGTGGCCAAACTATAATCAGGAGGAGGCCAACGATGCTTTATTCCAAGCCGAGATCTTTTTATATCAAAATTTTCAAATTGATTTCGCTCTAGACCGAATAAAGAATATTCTCCAAATATTTTTGACTTGGCGAAATATTTTCCACTTTTGGCTAACGAATGTGTTGAACAATTATTATGCCCCCCAGGCATAATAATTTCGCCAATTTCGGCTTTTAAATCGAACAACTTAGCCGAACGGGATTTCTCTATATCGACTTTATCACCAATAATCATATTGATTGGCTTGGTTTGTTACTAAAACCATGAATTGGTCTTGTTCGTCATTGGAACACTTTTCTGACGAATCATTGTCTAAGTCAATTTGTGGCTCAGAAACTTGATTTTTTCTTCTAGGCCTACCATACTTTCAGTCTCGATCGAAACAACAAGCGGCCTAAGTTCTTCCACCATCTTGACAATGTTCTGAGGCCGAATTTTGATTGTGGTAGGAGTGGAAATTTGCCCCCCGGCCTCTTGCCTTTCAGAAATTCTACCCCATCTCTTGAAGCATTGTTTTTGCTCCTTTAATAGGTGATGAAACTCATCCCAGGAAACCTGATCGAGATATATCATGTGAACTTCGTAGTTTTAGCACTTAGTCCCACTGGGCGTGCCAAAATGTTGACCTTAAAAAACTACTAAGCCTACATGGTGCGCAGGCCGAGTAACTAATGAGCTAACTACGTCATTCGGTTGTATGCGGGCGTGCCAACTCGTCGGCCAAGCTCGGCCGATGAGTAAAATTTGTTGATGTTGCGTTGGGTGAGCTGCTGACTTCTGAATCTCGTGACTGCGGCCGAGGAAGGAACACTCTCGGCCTTCGGGTTCTAGAGCCTGAAGACAAGGCTGTTAATTCTGCGAAGTTCACAAATCGTCGGCGCCAGATTCGGTCACAGTGATTATGTTCGTGAGAGTATAAGCACGCCGAATCAACATGAAAGTATAGGGACACAAATACTCAAAACAAATGTATGTCTTGATTGTGAAAGTGGTTCGGCCGTCAAAATGCCGAACTCTAAAACCTACTTGCGAATAACCAATCATAAACAACTCGGCGTTCAATGTGCCAAGTATAGTAACTTGTAACACCTCGCTTCGCTGAAAAAGCTAACGAGATGACCTCTGCAAATAAGGACTCGAAGATCTTTCTTGACCGAGACTTGGATAGATAACCAGTCGGCCTTGTCGCAGTGCTGTTTATCCAAATTGAAGGTGTTTCACGAGCGGCTGATTCTACAGCAACAGTGCTGTTTATCCAAACTGAAGATGTTCGTCGGTTGCCTTCACAGTGCTATTTATCCAAACTGAAGATGTGTTGGCGAAAAAAGAAAACAAAAATCTCAAGGTTGTTGAGAGGCTTCACGTAGAGCGAGGGTTTGCGTAGGGCAGTTTGTGTGTTGAATTGGAGGGGCCCACTGCCTCTGTATTTATAGTAGATGTCTTTCGCTTGGCACGATCTAGACTTGTAAAATTTGATATTAATTCAAACTTGTCAACCAAAACTTCAATCAAAGACTTCTCAAGATAGGCGAGAGCTTATCCTTTAGCCGTCATCACTCATCATCATCTGACTCTACTTAAAAAAACAAACATTTGTTTTTCTTCCTTATCCTTTGTATGCCTAAAAAGAAACCGTGCCCCCAGACTATCTTATAGTTCAGCTAAGAAATCATGCCCTCGCATCAATGTTTCCTTCTGTATTTCCACCATGTTGATCCAAGTGGCGCTTATGCATGCAAAGTTACATGGGATAAAATCCCAACAAGCACATTCACGGGCCACATCGAAAAGCATATACCATTTGGCACCATATTTATCTGCTGCCGCATATCCCAATATTCCATACGTTCAAATCAATTAGGATATAGACAAATATTAGTTTAAAACAATTTAATAGATTATTAAGAGATAATATTATGATTAAAATCACAACATTATTTCTCAATAATAATTGAAAATCATTTCAACTACCCTGTCATTCAACGGCACTCGATTACTTGGGTCGATAGTGTAAAATCGAGTCCAAACACTTTCTCATCCCATTCTATTTCTGTGGTCACGGTTAAGCCATGTCAACATTTTATATTGATTTTTTTTATAGAAATAATAAGAAAAAAAGCAATGGGAATATAAAATGTTGACGTGGCTTAATCGTGACCACATAAATAGGAGGGGATGGGAAGGGTATGAGATGGGGGAGCGCAGACAATCCAAGTCTAGTCGACAGATCTTTAATCCTTTGTCCCTGTTTTCTCTGTCTCGCCTATGTTCCCTTGCTAATTTGTTGCCAGCTATACATTCACTAACACATTGGCCTCGCTTTGTACGCTACATAAGGCATCGGATAGGACTAGGAATACGGAACCGGGTGTTTGGTGTCCGTATGTATTAAATAGTCAATGGATTAAAAAATCTGGTCCCACCTCTTTTATACAACATACACCCGCTTGGTTATACGCTCCAAAAGCACTGTATTATTTATTCGGGTAGAAACACGCTTGCTTGCTCGCTTTCTCTGTCCTTTCGGCCCGCTCTAGTCCCTCTCGCATCGAGAATCTCAGGTTGCCGAAATTTTTCTTCTTCTCACTTTGTTTTGCCTTCCTATTTTTCTTGAAATTTTCTACGACGATGGCTAATGGGACTGTTGGACATAATTGGAGACGAGGGCAGAGCGAAAGTTGCTAGAGGTAGGCTTCTTGTAGTTGATGTCGTGCTAGGCTTCCTCCTTGAAACCCATATGGATGGGCTCATCCTATTCCAGGTCGTTGCCGTCACTCAACATTGCTGGAGATTTTGTCCTTCTCTTTCTCTCTCTTTTCACACAACTATGTATTTACACATTCTACTCAAATTGTCAAAAGTGTTATGGACTACATTGAGAGATTTTGTTTGGTTTTTGGATTAATTAGTAATTGATATTTTGTTGTGAGGTAATTAAACTCATAATTGGGAAAGATTTCATTTAGGCTTTCGAAGGAAATTAAAGGTGGTGATGAATCGATGATAGATTTGTAAATTAGGTTTTCTTGGGAAATACTTCAAAAAGAGAAAGATGATAAGTTTTGCTGGGAATTGATAATAGGATTTGATGCAAAATGATAGGATTTGAAAATTATGCAAGATTTCATCTGGGCAATTTGATCGGGGAAAGATGAAGAAATGAAAATGACGACCTGGGTTTTTTTTCTTCCTCTTATTGGCACATCACCAAACACAATATAAATAATACTATGGTTATCC
Organism: Malus domestica; assembly: GCF_042453785.1. NCBI lineage: Eukaryota > Viridiplantae > Streptophyta > Magnoliopsida > Rosales > Rosaceae > Malus > Malus domestica. The sequence goes on from NC_091670.1 coordinate 7,607,928, forward strand.
GATATCACACCAAACGTTCGCTAATTTAGTCAGTACTATACGATGACTATTTATCCTATCCGACTGAAATAGTCAGTACAGTCTGAGCTGCCAAACAATGCCTTATACATAAAATCAATTAGTACGCCATCATTTGATAAGAAGGTATTTGTTAGTTTCTCTCTGAACTTGTATAGAGCTGCTAATTTCCCTGAACTTTAATTTTAGATGTTAAGCCCGTTACCCCTGAGATAAGCTAAGAAGGACACGAAGAAAGTTGTGAGAGAAGCTAAGCTAGTGGCTTTTGACGATATATATAAGCAACTAGATACCAAAGAATGAGAGCTGGATATCTATAAACTAGCTAGAGTAAGGGAAAAGAAGACAAGAGACCTAAACCAAGTGAGGTACATCAAGGATGAGAATGGAAAGGTTCTTACTATAGAGAATGAAGTCAAAGACAAATGGAGATGTTATTTTCATAATCTTTTCAATGAAGGACATGAAATAAGTACTTCTTTGGGGGAGTTGAGTAACTCAGAAGAGTAGAAACCACTCATTTTACCGCCGAATTAGGAAGGAAGAAGTGGTTATAGTTTTAAAAAAGATGAAGCACAGAAAAATAGTGGGCCCAAATGATATACCGATCGAAGTGTAGAAAGTCTTGAGAGAGATGGGTATAGCATAGCTCACAAACATTTTCAATAGGATTTTGAAAACGAAGAAGATGCCAAATGAATGGCGAAAGAGGACTTTGGTGCCTATTTATAAGAATAAGGGCAACGTACAAAATTGTATGAACTATAAGGGTATTAAGTTAATGAGTCATACAATGAAGCTTTGGGAGAGAGTAATTGAGCATAGATTGAGGCAAGAGACATCGGTCTCTGACAACCAATTCGGGTTCATGCCAAGGTGCTCAACCATGGAGGCAATCTATCTCTTACGAAGATCAATGGAAAGATGTAGAGATATGAAAAAGGATTTGCACATGGTTTTTATAGATTTGAAAAAAAAGTATGATAAGGTCCTAAGAGACATTCTTTGGAGAATTTTAGAGGAAGGAGTACGAGTAACATATATCCAAGCTATAAAGGATATGTATGATGTAGTAAGGACTACCGTAATAACTCATGAAGGACAAACCGAAAGCTTCCCCATTACTGTAGGGTTACATCAAGGCTCATCTTTAAGTCCTTACCTTTTTGCATTGGTAATGGATGAGTTAATGAGACATATTCAAGATGATATTCCTTGGTGTATGTTTTTCACAGACGATTAGTGTTGATGGATGAAACTTAAGAAGGAGTAAATGCGAAGCTTAACCATTGGAGATAAGTGTTGGAATCTAAAGGTCTTTGCCTAAGTTGGTCAAAGACAGAGCATATGAAGTGCAAGTTAAGTGCAAACAGAGGCTCAAATGAGTTAAAGGTGAAGATTGGAGACCATGAAGTTCCAAAGAGCGACCGTTTTCGCTACCTAGGATCTATCTTGCAAAAGAACGGAGAATTGGATGAAGACCTTCACCATAGAATACAAGCTAGATGGATGAAGTGGCATAATGCATCCAGCGTGTTGTGTGACCGTTGTATGCTACTTAAGCTCAAGAGAAAATTTATAGGGTGACAATAAGGCTGACAATGCTTTATGGCAGGGAATGTTGGGCAGTGAAGCATCAACACGTACATAAAATGGGTGTAACGGAGATGAGAATACTTCGTTGGATGTGTGGGCACATGAGAAAAGATAAGATTATGAATGAGGATATCCGAGGTAAAGTAGGAGTAACCGAAATTGAAGGAATGATGAGAGAAAATCGGTTATGGTGGTTTGAACATGTGAAACGAAGGCTTACTAACACTTTGGTTAGAAGATGCGATTACAGGACAGAGGTTCAAGGCCAAAGGGGCAGAGGAAGATCTAGGAAGACTTTGGAAGAGACTCTAAGAAAATACTTAGAGTACTTGGATCTAACGGAAGGCGTGATATAGAACCGAGCGCAAGGACGTTCTAGGATTCATATAGTCGACCCCAATTAGTGGAAAAAATGCTTTGTTGTTGTTATTGTTGTAGGCCCATTATCCCTAAACTTTTATAATCAGTCACTTTTCCCCTAAACTTTAACTTTAGCTGATTACTTCTTAAAATATTATAAATAGTCAATTTCTCTCATAGCTTTACGTTTTAAAATTTTTCATTTGTCTAATTTTTCATTTTTTTTTTTGCCTCCATACAGTTGTTATGTGTCGTTGGCGTGACCAAAATGGATGAAAATTTAGCAAATTATAAAACATCAGAAAAGTAATCGGTTAAAGTGAGAGTTCAAGAAAAAAATTGGTAATTATAAAAGTTCACGGAGTTGTTGACTAAAATTAAAATTCAAGAAAAAATTAATCGCTCTATACAATTTTGAAGGTCAAATTGACAAATATGCCTTTGATAAAAGCCCGAAAGAAAAAAAAAAGACTCGGAAACAAAACCCAGCAAACCAAATCCCCGCCCCCTTCCTCCCTCTTCCTCACTCCCTCACTCCCCACTGCCGAACCCACCACCGTCAGAATCCATTGCTGCAGTCAAACCTCTCTCTCTCTCACGGAACTCCACCAGTCCGAAGGCTCAACCCTCCTTTCTCTAATCCAGCTTCGTCGCAAACCAGGTGACTATTCTCTCCGACTCCCTTTCTCTCTCTGGCCTTGTGTGATTTGTGATTCTTGTTCCGAAAACTGAAAAGAATTAGAAATAGAGTTGGAATTATGAATTATTATTCTTATTTGCGGATTATTTGTTTTCCTCTCAATTTTTACATGTCGTTTTTTTTTTCAAGCATTTTCGACAAAGAATTGCGTAATTAGTAGTTAGATGGATGCATTTGGATTGGACCCATTGCAGTTGAGGACATGGTTTGTGGTTTTGATTTGTTGCTTGCATTAGATGGATATTAGTGTTATACAGGTAGCCGTGGCTTGGAAGTCTGTACCAGTGCAGTACAGCAACATATGGAATTAGGCTTTGAGTATCAGTCACTGCAAAGTTAGAAGTTTGGAGTACACATCACAACGTGAGAGACGTTAACGGCGCCACAGAAATGAAGGTCCGGGTGGTGTGTCGGAAAGTGTATGATTACATTCGTTATGATCTGAAAGAGATTGCATTTCCATCTTCGCTGCCGGACCCTCCTCATATCAAGAAGCGCCGTAAGCTCACCATGCGTGAGTGGTTCTTGGTATGCCCCTTACATTCATTTCCATTACACATATAGATATAGGCTCTGTAGTTAATCATACTCACATCCAATTCATTTAACTAACTCATGGATCGTTGAAGTAATTACAAGCACTTGATTGTTAAAATGCTTTTTGAAAATAAAATGGACACACAGCATGTTTGGGAGTTCTTTTGACCTTTCAGATATCAGAAAACACATTTTTTAACAATTGTCTAAAATGGCGCTCCATGGAGAAGTACTATTGAGCTAACGGATAGGTGGTTTCCAGGAAACACTTGGATTATCACTGAAATCTATTTATACGCTTAATTGCTTATGATAAAAGTACTAATATAAAAGTACTATTGAGCGGAAGCGATTCGTGTAGAAAGAGTCTAGTTTTAGTTTGTGTGTTTTAATTGTTTACCTAACTCGGGGGTTGGGTACGTATCAGCCTCTTATTTGGGTAGTCTAACCATTTGATCTTTCTCTTGACCAATTCTGATATGAATTTTGATAATAAGGCCAATTGTTCAACCGTAGAATGCTTTAAAATTTGAAGTTCTGAGTGTTAAAGTTGATTTTGTTTCTGATGATTTGAGGTATTAATAATATTTGGCTATTGCTTTTCTTTTCGTCTAGTTTCAGATATAGTTTGTCTTGTTTTCATCGAGTATGAACTATGTTTTTGTGCTTAGGATATGTTAAAGCTTATTAGTATATTTATGCGTGTGGTGTTAACATGAAGGATGTAATTTATAATTTTATACCTTGCGTTGGCTGTCAGGTGTTGAAGGAGGCTTCTAGGCTTTATGCCGCCAGCTGGGTGCGGGATGTTGGTCCTGAACTGCGACCTAATGATTATAAGAATAAAGAGAGTGAAGATGGACCTGGTGGAGCACAGAGAACGGCTAAAGAGAAAGAACCCTCAACTTTAGAGGATCTTGGTAAGTAATGTCTACATTATGCTGCCACATCAATCAATGTGACCATTTTAACAATAACTTAGCGGAATGCATGCTTGTTCTATATGATGTGTGCATGCATATGACTACGAAGATAATGACTGATGCCCAATAGATCTTTGCTTTTTGTTCTTTGATTTGGTTTGCATTAGTGTCCTGCAATGTTCTTACTTAGGAAGTTGGCATAAATAATCATTGAATCATGCAACTTGATAATTCGATCCCGTCAAATATTTTACATGCATCAATTCTGCTTCAAGTACAGTAGGTTAGAAGGTTACTTTTTAATAGTTGTTTGCATATCCAAACAGCTTCAAAAAAAATAAAAAAATAAAAAATCTACATATGCTTCTTTTGAAAGTGGTTCAACTTTATGATTGTAAAGGGAAGATGAAGTAAACCAGTATGAGTAACAAATATAGAAAGGAAGATTTGCGGACACTATTTTGTAAGGCAGTTGTTCCTGGCTGGTTTTTGTGTGTGGGTTCACTTTAATCTGTCGATTGCCTGTGTCTCTAAACTTCTGAATAGAATTTGGGTTATGATTCTGTAACTTTTACCACTCTTTGTGATAAAAACACATAGTCCTCTCTCTCTCTTGCCTGTGTCGTTTTCTTTTTCTGTCGTAATAAGCTTTTTTCATCTCATCGGCCCCATCTCTAACAACATAAACAACAAAAGAATAGCTGCAAAGGGAAGATGAAGTAAACCAGTGTGAGTAACAAGTATAGAAAGGAAGATTTGCGTGCACTTTTTTGTAAGGCAGTTCTTTCTGGCTGGTTTTTGTGTTTGGGTGCTCTTTCATCTGTCGATTGCCTGTGTCTCTAAACTTCTGTATAGAATTTGGGTTATGATTCTGTAACTTTTACCAATCTGTTGTGATAAAAACACATAGGCCTCTCTCTCTCTCTTGCCTGTGTCGTTTTATTTTTCTGTCGTAATAAGCTTTTTTCATTTCATCTCCCCCTTCTCTAACAACATAAACAACAAAAGAGTACTTTTGTTTAGTTAAATCTTTATGCTTTTCAGTTATAACGGTTTGAGATCTGATTATGTTTAATGCTTTTCACTGGAAATAAAAACAAATAGCTGTGGCTGCAAGAGGAGGAATGGAGACATTAAAGCCTGCTCTGCAGCGGGTGTACATGACAAGAGCGTCTGCATATAGAGATGCTCTTCAAAGTTTTATACATGGGTACCAAGAAGGCATCCAGCAGGTCATGGAGAAAAAGGCAAAAGATTCTAAATCTGAACAAGAAAGTGATAAATCTGCGTAACATCTCTTGTTACTCTTCATAGTTGTTGCTGCACCTACTGACACCCCTTCTTTCGAAGTCATGGGGTCATTTTGCCGAGTTCCTTCGACATGGTTCTCCCAAGCACCCTAGTATGGTATACTTGTTATCTGTGTCCTTTACAAGTTCTTGAGCTCTACTTTTAGCTCTGTTTTAAGAACACGTGCCATGGTTTTTCATTCAAGTATTCAAGAACTCGAAAGCAAATTTAAGAAATGTAAATATAATGTAAATTTGCACTATTTTTTCTCTTTTGGGATTGATATAAATCTGCTTTATTGAAGTGATGAATTTTTACTTTGTCACTAGTGGTAATGAATTTTTACTATTAAAGTTTTATTATTTTCTTGAAAATCAAGTAATCTGCTTTAATTTTTATTTTATTTTTTATGGAAGTAATCTGCTTTATTGTCTGTAACATACGTTTACTCTTTGGAAGGTTTTTATTTTTATTTCTATTTTCTAAATGAACAATTACATGTCATGACACATGAATGTCTAGCGCGAAGGATATCTTACATGATATGAGTTGACTGTCGCATGGTCTGATGCTTTAGCTTTCACCTGTGGGTCTAAAACAGAAAAACTGCCAGAATCAGATAGAATTGGCCAGCTTGGTTTGGTTTTCAAATAAAACTAATTCTCTGATGTCAGATTGCCACATATCAACAAATTCCCACGATTATTTGAAGACGATTATATTTTTATGAGTTGGTTGTATCATACTATTAGCCGATCAAAGACATAATATATGGAGTGCAAGTTCAGTGCAAATGGAGGCCAAAATGAGTTAGGGGTGAGGATCGGAAATCAGGAAATACCAAAGAGCGACTGCTTTCGCTACCTAGGATCTATCTTGCAAAAGAACGAAGAATTAGATGGAGATCTCAACCATAGAATACAAGCTGGATGGATGAAGTGGAAGAGTGCATCTGGCGTGTTGTGTGACCGTCGTATGCCACTGAAGCTCAAGGGAAAATTTTATAGGAAGGCAATAAGGCCGGCGATGCTGTATGACACAGAATGTTGGGCGGTGAAGCATCAACACGTACACAAAATGGGTGTAGCGGAGATGAGGATGCTTCGTTGGATGTGTGGGCACACGAGAAAGGATAAGATTAGGAATAAGGATATCCGAGGTAAAGTAGGAGTAGCCGAAATTGTAGGAAAGCTGAGAGAAAATCGATTACGGTGGTTTGGACATGTGCAAAGAAGGCCTACTGACGCTCCGGTTAGAAGATGCGACTACGGGATAGAGGTTCAGGGCCGAAGGGGTAGAGGAAGACCTAGGAAAATTTTGGAAGAGACTCTAAGAAAAGATTTAGAATACTTGGATCTAACGGAGGACATGACACAGGACCGAGCACAATGGCGTTCTAAGATTCATATAGCCGACCCTACTCAGTGACTTGGATTTTTCAAGTCTCCAACTGAGAAGTTTTCCTCATTCGAGAAATTAAGGGAACACTACCTCAACCTACATGCTTCACTTACAAAGCTTCAACATACAAGCTTCAACAAAAGAAAAATTCAAAGAACTTAGCGAAGAAGGCTTTGGTGTATTTAACACAATACGTTGAAATGAAGCAAAACTTATTTATTGATATCTCCGATAAGTTATAAATATGTACATATACATGAGTCAAAATAAACAAACAAGAGGGGGCCTTCACAAAGGTTGCTTAGGAAAAGTCTCAGCAGTCGGTAGAGCCCCAGAAAGAGAAGGCACCGGAGGGTGATCACTCGGAGCCTCAGTATTGGACAGAACCCTAGAAGGAAGATGCATCGGAGGCTGATCATTTGGAGCTTCATTACGCGGTACAGCCCTAGAAGACGAAGGCAATAAATGCCTTTGGAACAAACCCACAAACCTCTGATGATCAAGTAAAATCTGACCATCAGATTCCTTCACTTGGTTAAGCTTCCTCTTCATGTTTGTAGCATAGTCATATGCGAGCCTGTGCAACTGTTTATTCTCATGCTTGAGCCCTTTAATCTCCTACTTGAGACTCATCACTTCAGCCGCCAATGATTCAACTTGGCGGGTTCGAGCAAATAGGCGTTGGGCCATATTCGACACAGAACCTGCACATTGAACACTGAGAGCCAGAGAATCCTTAACAGCCAACTTATCAGACCGTTTGGAAAGAAGTCTGTTATCTTTGGGAGTGAGAATGTTCCTGGCCACCACCGCAGCGGTCATATCATTCTTCATTACGGAATCCCCAACAGTAAGAGGACCAGTAGGGGATAAGAAGGATGGGTGCCATATGTTGTCTGGAGAAGGCGCGGCTGCCTCTTCACAGAGGTTCAAGTTAAAACGACGGTCGGAAGGGCCAGACATTTTCAAAGGTATTGAAGAGAGAAGAGGTCGGACAAATCAAGATCTTAGAAGTGCAAGAATGGAGCTTCTACTGGTGGAGATTCAAGTGTGCTTTGGAACTTAATGCCAACCTCTATAAAAATCTGCACTCGACGGAACTTCAGAAATCGAAGAGGCGCCTGCTCAGAAATCGAAGATGCGTTTGCTTTATCAAAAGTTGGGCTGCTTAGAGACCACGAGGGCCGATCTCAGAGATCGAAGAGGCATTTGCTTTCTCAAAAGCTGGGCTACTCAAAGACTACGAGGGCCGATCTCAAAAATCGAAGAGGCGCTTGCTTTCTCAAAAGCTGGGCTGCTCAGAGACCACGAGGGCCGATCTTAGAAATCGAAGAGGCACCTGCTTTCTCAGCTTTGTCAGCACTTGTCACATGCACACTCAGCTTTGCGGAAAGTACGGGCAATCTGTCGAAGATTTCTGGTGAAGTAGAAAGCATGTGAATCTTACTGTTCAATCATCCACTTTCCACACGCAACATCAGCTCATGGGTACCACAAATAACTTTGTCAAAGATCTATGACAAAGTTTAGACACGTGAAGCTTGCAGCTCCCACTACATCGCTATGACCAAGAAGGGTAAAAGAATAGCAAAGAAACAGCACTAACAAAGTTTAGACACATAAATTTTCAAGGTTTAGCTACCATATTATTACCCACAAGGGTAAAGGAACAGCATCACTGCTGGATAATTGGAAAGTCCCTGTGTGTCAACCTCTGTGCTCCGTGGCAAGGTAGACTAGCAAAAATGCCCAACCTTTACTCACATTCGAGAAAACACTCCCAACAAGATTGTTTGCTCCAAATTCGACGAGGCACCGCCTTCAGAATCTCGAGAACCAGACTCCCAACAAGATTACTTTCTCAAAAATCAAAGAGACACCGCTCTCCGAATTTCAAGAGCCAGACTCCTAGCAGGATTGCTTTCTCAAAAATCGAAGAGGCACTGTTCTCCGAATCTCGAGAGCCAGATTCCCGACAGGATCGCTTGTTTGAAAACCGAAGAGGCATCGCTTTCTCAACTTCGAGAGCCAAATCTCCTTGGATAAAGCTTGTCTGTAATCTTCACACGCAACATCAGCTTTCCAGATACCATAGACCACTTTTTCAAAGTGCTTTGACATAGTTAAAACACGTGAAGCGGGCAGTTCCCACTACAGTGCTATGACCAAGAAGGGTAAAGGAATAGCATTACTACTTATTGTTAGGGAGACTCTTATATATGTCGACCTCCATCCTCAATGGACAGGCAGACCTGCAAAAATGCTCAACCCTTCCTCATATCTGAGAGGGCAGTCCCAACGAATCCTCTCGAAATACTCAGCTTTCTTTCCCCCCCAATAATACCTCAGCAAACAAGCTACACCAAAGCAAGAATATCTCATATCATCAGGGTTAAAAGCAAGAGTATCCTATATCATGCTTTTCCCTGTCTTTTCCTTTGACCTTGTTTTTACCTGCAAGACAAGGAGAAAGAGAGCAATCAGTCAGCACTTGGAATCAAGCTTCCAGTCAGGAACTGACTGCCTAGAACCCTTTACCTGATTGCTTACCTGGCATTGCTCTCGAGTACTCATGCTTCCAGAGAAGATACCACATCTGCCTGAGGAACAGAAAGGGCCAGTGAGAAGGATACAAGGAAGCATGTGGAGACAAGCGTAACAGAACACGTGCCGATACTTCCACTACTTTGTCAACAGCAAAAGTATCCCATATCAGCAGGGTCGAACGTACTCTAGATTTGATAGACTTGTTTTGACCCTCAAATTCTTCAGTCGCCCTTATACTCTGGAGGTAACCAGAAAACCCTCCAGCCCAGTTCAAGAATAAGCCTGTGGAAAGTTACTTTTTCAAAAGCAAAAGTATCTCATATCATCTCTTTTCCTTTTCTTCTCTTTATCCTTCATGCTGCCTGCAAGATAAGGAGAATGAGAACAATCAGCCGAAACTCGAAATCAAACTTCTGATCTGGGACTGATTGCTTGGAGCTCTGATTGCTTACCTTGTCTGTCACCTCTTTCAGCAGATCCCCTAGCTCGGCGACTTGGGGGACTCCTACTACATGGTTTGTATCGCGCTTGACCACGTCTGAAACTACAAGTAAGCTTCAAGTGAAATTGATACATTACCTTGTGCATCTCCACCAGTTAAAGATACCACCCCTGGACGGAGGAAGAGTACTTCCAGAGAAGATGCCACATCTACTTATGAGATAGATAAGGCAAGTGAAGACGATACCACACTTCGGTACTTAGAAGTTTTCTGATTACTCAGCGGCTTGAATCTTGCAAGTCCCCAACCGATGAGCTTCCCCTCTAACCAGGAGGCCAATCACAGAACGACACATGTCGACATCAGAAGCCAATCATAGCGCGACATGTGTCAACATCGGAAGCCAATCACAACACGACACGTGTCAATGTCAGAATAAGGCTAGAAACTCTCTTCTATAAAAGGAGATCATTCTCCCAAAATATTTCCTAATGCCATTTGTACTAAATCATTCACTTGTACCCACTAAAGGAGAGCTTGAACCTATGTACTTGTGTAAACCATTCACAATTAATGAGAACTCCTCTACTTTGTGGACGTAGCCAATCTGGGTGAACCACGTACATCTTGTGTTTGCTCTCATGTCTCTATCCTTTTACATACTTATCCACACTAATGATCGGAGCAATCTAGCGAAGGTCACAAACTTAATACTTTCTGTTGTACCAAAGTCTTCATTGATTTTGTGCATCAACAATCCTTAAGTCCTTACCTTTTTGCATTGGTAATGGATGAGTTAACAAGACATATTCAAGATGTTATTCCTCGGTGTATGCTTTATGCAAACGATATAGGGTTGATAGATGAAACTCAGGAAGGGGTAAATGCGAAGCTTAACCTTTGGAGAGAAGTGTTGGAATCTAAAGGTCTTCGCCCAAGCCGATCAAAGACAGAATATATGGAATACAAGCGGGATGGATGAAGTGGAAGAGTGTATCTGGTGTGTTTTGTGACCGTCGTATGCCACTAAAGCTCAAGGGAAAATTTTATAGGACGACAATAAGGTCGGCGATGCTGTATGACACAGAATGTTGGGCGGTGAAGCATCAACACGTACACAAAATGGGTGTAGCGGAGATGAGAATGCTTCGTTAGAGGTGTGAGCTCACGAGAAAGGATAAGATTAGGAATGAGTGGGTTGGACATGTGCAAAGAAGGCCTACTGATGCTCCAGTACGAAGATGTGACTACGGGACAGACGTTCAGGACCGAAGGGGTAGAGGAAGACCTAGGAAAACTTTGGAAGAGACCCTAAGAAAAGACTTAGAGTACTTGGATCTAACGGAGGACATGACACAAAACCGAGCGCAATGGCGTTCTAGGATTCACATAGTCGACCCCACTTAATGGGAAAAGGCTTTGTTGTTGTTGTTGTTGGTTGTATCATACTATTATGGTGTTCTTATCCAAGTATTTTTCAATAAAAATTCATAAGATATATATATTTTTTTTTTTGACTAACCGATAGTGTAGTGGATTAAATTGTTAAATATTTGGGGAGGAGGATCGATGGAATGCCCACATCAAGGTGCATAGACATAATTGTTTTTCACCATTACGTTAAGGCGTTACATGCAAAATTCACAAGATACATATAGCAATATCGTCTTAACATGATTTGGTATAAAAAAATAGATTAAATTAATTAAAAGAGCGATGGTAAGCTATATTTAAACTGAACCCAAATCATCTCCGGATCTAATGATCCTGGGCCTAAGGATCAACTGATCCAGACCGTTGAAATTTGTTCCAACGACTACAATTATTATAACTTTTAGAAGAACCTTATGTTTGTAACCGTTGAATCAAATTTCAACCGTCTGGATCATTTGATCCTTAGACTCAGGATTGTTAGTTCATTTAAACCATCACTTTTCTAAAGAAAAGATATAGAATAAAAAAATATTATGATGGAGATAGTCGTCATCATGACGCATTGTGATGGATTTTTGCAACCGAAACCTGTGTCAGCAGTAGTTACTACGGATGCAGAGGAAGTAGAGTTCCGCAATTCACTTGAGAAACCCTATCATCTGAAATTCTCAATCCCTCCTCCGTTACAGTGATTGAGTGCCCTCCCTTATGTTGTTAGCTCTGCAGCGATGGCTTCTTCAGAGATAGAGGTGGTGTCGTCGGAACCAAAAACCCAGAAAAACCCTGCGGAAATGCCCGTGCTTGACGTCTTCTCTGCTTCTGCTTATGGCGATTTTCAGAAACTCAGAAAGTTCGTCGAGCAAGATGGTGCCTCTCTCTCCAAGCCAGACGTCCATGGCTACTACGCCCTCCATTGGGCTGCTCTCAATAACTTCCCCGATATCGCTCACTACATAATTCAGGTATCTATGCTCTAAAACCTTTCTCTCTCTCTGAATTAGCTTTTTTTCTTTGCTGGGTTTGTGAGGAAAGGTTGAATTTTGCAGTGGGTTTGTGTGGAAATGTTCAAATTTTGCAGTGGGTTTGGTTACTGGTGATGAAGCATATTCTGTTTTTATTTTGTCCCATTTTTGGTATTGGACTGCTGTATTCTTTAGTGAGGTTGGCTTGATCTGTATTAATGTACTTGTTATTGATGTGGTCAAAGCATGGCGGCGATGTCAGTGCGACTGACAATGTACAGCAGACAGCATTGCATTGGGCAGCTGTGCAGGGTGCAATTTTGGCGGCGGATGTGCTCTTGCAGAATGGAGCTAGGGTTGAGGCAGCTGATGTACATGACTACCGGGTAATTGTCTCATTTCCTCTCTTTTTAATTTTTTTTTTCATTTTCCTTAATTTTCTTGTTTGAGTTTGTCTATTTTGAAATAGAAACTATTATATTAGGCTGAACCAGGTATATGATTAAGGATTAGGATTCATTGATGCATACATTTCTTGTGAAACAAATGATGAAGACCCATGGTCCCTGGATAATCCGCTTCCTTCCTTGCTTCAGCAATTTCATCCAACCCCACAAATAGACCACCTCAACATTCTCAGTGCCTACCCCCTTAATCCCCGCCAAATAATCTGGGACTGGACTACCCACCAGTCATTTGCACCAAGTACTCCACAACTTTTTCTTCTGTTCATCTGAAATGATACATCTTTTCCCATACCGCACGTGTCTCTCTCTACTGCAAAGGATCTCTAATTAGGGTTCTCTGAGACTTCTAGGCCGGTCCAAACCCCCATATCACCCAGTTCTTGCAAAAGGAATTAAAGAAGCTCAATTGGGGGGGGGGGGGGGAGATTATAGAGAATTTAGGAAGGAAGAAAATGCCATGGGAAGGATGCTCATCCTGTCATACCTATTTTGGTTCCCTGTGTATCATTCTTACACTTTTGACTTGGGACCCATTTCTTTAAAAGTAGTTCCCCATAGTCTTGCCCTGCTCTTGTATATCTGTATTGTGGGACATGTATGTTCTATTCATGTTCCTAATTTTTTCAGTTCTTGTATCTATGTTTATGTTTACTGAGGTTCTTTTCTCTTACAAAACTGTTAGCTTTGAGTTCATTGAGATTGAGATAATTTTCAGACACTAAAATGGACCTTTAAAACCTTGATTCCACCTTTTTATTGGTGGAAATGAAGAGCTGAAAGTGGAGACGTGGCGTGGATGAGATTCCAGAAGCGATGGAGCGTGTTATTCATGGGTCACACGTAGTTTTCATTAGTTTTACTTAAATTAAGTATTCAACTGCCGAATCCAACGACTAAAAGTGAAGCCCAGTTTTTAACACTAGTTGCATATGTAACATACGTTAATGAGATGAAGTACATGTGTACAAATTTTCTTTGGTGTGGTGACTTGCAGATAATCAGTTTTTGGCACTGACGGTTGACTGCAATGTGTTGGCATACTTTGTCGCTATGTTCTCAATATGTAGCATTATTTATTTTATAAAGCGATTATTATATTTATAATCATATTATTTTTTGGAAGATTTATATTTAATATGAATTTAATTTTGATGGGGTGATGTATACTTTAAAACTAGTTGTTAGTCCTATATTTTCATGCATGCAAGGGATGTTATTGCTACTAGTTTTTTCTTGTCACTTGTTTAATTTACCGCAGGCAGTTCACGTTGCTGCTCAATATGGGCAAACATCTTTTTTGAATCACATTGTTGCAATATATCACGCTGATTTTGATGCCCCTGATAATGAGGGGAGGAGTCCTCTTCATTGGTATGTTGAAAGGCTATACTATGGCATACTGACATGGTTTACGTTGACATAGATAATCTGTGACATTGACATCAAGCTTTTTTAATTTCTCCATGACAACATGGGCTGTCATGAATTAAATCTATTCATAGGCACGTTGTTTTATGCACACGTGCAAAGAATGTGTGGATAAAGGGTTGAAGTGGTTATTTATTGCTCATTTATCCCTACCTTTTTTCTAATGTAACTCTGTGACCCTTGTGGAGGTATGCAGATTGGTATTAGAACCATAAAATGACTCCTGGTGTGTTATAAGGACTTGCAGGGGTACAATACCTGTCTGTATACCCCCACAAAGCTTTCAATATCAGATGTGGTTCATTATGTACATCTACATAAAGCACCGGAATTAGTTCATTCTAGATTTGATTTGTCCATAACACTAGCATCCAACTTCTTTGCCTTTTTGTTAATGTTGTTTAGTATGCATGGAATACTTCGAGTTGTCTAGATTATCCTTTGCGATTATTTGATTGGTCTATTTTGATCATCTGTGTTTTTGACTGAGCCTTTAAATGACAAAAGTGCCACATCTGATTAGCAAAACAAGTTTTCTGAACTGAGGTCATTGATCAAATTATTCTGTTCTGTGTAGCAGTCATACGTATCTGGTAACATGAAATATTTGTTGTGAGACTGTCTACAGGAAAATTAATCAATTATTATATTTTCAACCAGGGCCGCCTATAAAGGTTTTGCAGATACAGTTAGATTGCTTCTGTTTAGAGATGCATGCCAAGGGAGACAAGATAAAGAAGGTAAATGTGCACTATTCACCTAAATATGTTGTGTTCTGGTTATATTAGTAGTACAATTAAATTTCTACATCAGCTGTTTATGTAATGTGTCAAAACTGGCTTGAGTAGAAGAGAGTGATTAGACATGTTTCGTGACGGGTGTCAAATAATGCAATACATAACACGTCGATGGCTATGATCATGAATTTGCTACCTTAGGATACTTGTAAATATTTTTTTTCTTTTATATCGAACAATATTACTTTCAATCATGCTAATTCTTCTTTTTGGTTCTCTGCTCTCTGGTCTGATTTGAGTATACTATTGTATTAGGTTGTACCCCTTTGCACTGGGCTGCTTTAAGGGGGAACATGGAGGCTTGCACTGTGCTTGTCTATGCTGGCTCTAAGAAGGAATTAATGGTGAAAGACAATACTGGTTTTACTCCTGTTCAGATTGCATCTGATAAAGGTCATCAGCGTGTCGCTCTCTTCCTTGTACGTAAATTTATATTTGTAGCACTCCTGGTAGCTTTCTCATCACCAAATCTAACGAGACTTGAAAAGCAGATATGGGAATATGAGGTTCAGTTTGGGAGGAGGTTTTGATATCGGACCATGTCTTGCAATGGTTGCATAGATTCATCTCATAGATTTTGACATTTCTTATTATTCACAGTTTCTTTTCTTTGTTGAGAATTTAGTGTAATGTATAGTACATATATAAGGTAAGCAAATTGGTTACTGGTTCTCATGTACTTTCCATAACTTACATGCCTCCCCAAACATGAATTTGTTTTCTCTTTTCTGGAATAGTTGCAGGAGTTTGTAAACATATATGTCATATCTATCCTTCTGTATATTTTCTTCCCATGAGAAAAGTAATTTCAAGTGATGTGTCCCCTGTGGATGGGAAAATTGTATTCTACAACATTTGGTTAACAATTAATAGGTATATTTAAAATATAACCATGTTAGAAACAAGGGTTTATTTATATCTTGTGCAGGCTAACCAGCAGCGGGCTCATAGAAAATGCTGGAGAGACAAATTTTGCATTGGGAAGATGGCGGATATTGGTTACGCACCTGTCTTGTTGTGTATAATAGTCTTTCAGACAGTTCTCTTTATGAACTCAGTCCTCGCAGGTAGTAAAGCCTGTTCCAGTTTTCCTTTAGATTTCAGATAGATTGAGTTCCCTTGCTAATTATTCCTTACTGACTACATACTTACTCATGTTAGCACCTAATCTGACAAAGGTTACTGCTGCTGTCGGTCTTTGGGGATGGGCTGCCATTTCATTAGCAGTGGGTTCCTTGATTATGTTCTACAGGTGCAGCAGGTAATTCTTTCCTGGAATCCATAATTAAAAGTAAATTCAAATTTTATGTTCGTCTTCTCCAGTTCTCGGAAATGGGTATGTTTTTAATTAGTTTCAGTAAGAAAATTTGAATGTGCGTTGATACTTGAACTTCTAATTTACACAGTGTAGTAGTTACTTAGCACTAAATGTTGGTTTTTTCCACAGCCACCAGATAATCCCACCCGGTCCTTTTTTGGAGGAACCTAATACATCTGAAACATTGCCAAGAGATTACCAGCCTGGCAAATTCATGCTTTAATAGTAGATGTGCTTTATATATATATATATACCACAAATCTTCTGTTTAGTAATGAATTATCTAAACAATTATCTGCCACATTTACTACTGTGATGTCGTTAAACAATTACCACATTTGCTTGCAGTAAGGATCCAGGTTACATCAAAAGAGCAGGGGATTTCAGCAATCCTATAAATACAGAGGTATGCAATGTTTCTGTTTAGTCTTTATCATCTATGTTCAAAATAAGTAGTCTTCTGATGACTAACCGTAACAATTTCTATTTATTCATTTATTTTCTTTTCTGAAGCCATCAGTTTCTCTAAAACAGAAGGTGGTAGGCATGAAACTTATTTTGAACTTATTTAGGTCGATAGTTTGAATCTCATCTGATGGAAAAATGTTAAGTGCATCTTTTATGACAGCATCACATATGCATAAGTAAAAAAATCGTGTATCACAAGATTTGGATGAAACGGAACTGAGAGAGGTCCAAAATCAAGGAATTGTCATGTAAAGAAAACTCTACTCCTTCCCATCAAAATTTTCAATGATCCTTGTTTTTGTTTCCAACCACAGCACTGAAAGCTAAGCTATTGATCTGCAACTACAGAAGACTTTCACCTTCTTCCCCAAACTCAAAGATCAATTATTCTGATAGAACAAAAGAACCCTTGATTTTGGAATTATGCAAGACAAGTCAGTCTCCCTCAGCAATATATATGCGACCAGGCAATAAATGACCCATATAATGCAATTGAAAAATAATGATGTCACAAGACATGCTCGAGTTTTTAAACCTACATATTCTGCGTGCATATGTGGTAAAAACAATTTTACTCTGTATGTGGCAGTGTTCAGAAATGCAGCTCCAGATGGGGCCTTGCTGACTTATATACTTGTGTAACTGAGCTTACTAATAGGGCACCAACATTTTTCAGGATCCTTTGTTGAATATTGCTTTAAACAATTCCTCTGTATGGATGGGAAATTGGTCTCAACTTTGCCCCACTTGCACGGTTAACTTGATGTCCTATTTTCTTTCAAAGAGGATACTAAATATAATAATATATTTGGATATTTCTTTATGGTGCACATGATTATTGTGTATTTGATTAATGTCATGTTTTTCTGACGTTCTTTTGTTTCAGATAATTAGACCTGTTCGCTCTAAACACTGCCCCACATGTAACCGATGTGTAGAACAGTTTGACCATCATTGTCCATGGATATCTAATTGTGTTGGAAAGGTAAGTAGTGCTAACTTCTTATCATAGTCCAACTCAGTATAACTATGTTATGGATTCTTGAGGTCACATTTGTTTCCACCAGCTTCACCGCCTCTTAATTTGCTTCTTGCAGAGAAACAAACGGGATTTCTTTATATTTATCTGCTTAGGAACTTTGACGTCACTCCTTTCTACTGCCGTTGCAGTTCAAAGTATGTGGGTAGCAGACATTATGAACTTTGCGTTGAACTATTTGTTTCATTTTTTTACTAGATGACAGCTGTCTTTTCCTGATGACAGGGATTTGGAGTGCATTGCCGGGATTGCAAACAGAAGAAACATGGATTCGTCGTGTGGTAGTTCAATATCCTAGTATTGTTGCTTTTCTGTTTGTGGACATAATCATTTTGATAGCTGCTACAACCCTAACGAAGGCACAGGCAACTCAGGTAATTGATGGAACCCTTGCTACATAATGTTAGCTTAAGTTAGCAAAAGACAAAACATGTGTTCCTCCGAAAATGTGAAAACTACATCTACTGAGATGGGAATCATACTCTTGAAATGGATTAACTAGCATTCTGTTGCATTCAAGGATTAGCCAGCTCATACGGTCTTTAATTTGGAAGACAATTTATTTTTTGTTTACCTCCCTTTCCTTCTTTCTTGAGATTTTTCCTTTTGCGGTGGTATAAATATCGATTGAAGAACTCGTTAAGTTATGGGAAAAGAATGTGGGAGCAGATAGCAATTGATAAGAAAGTTATGCCCCTTTTGGCATCCTGTTGAGAATACTAGCAAGAGAAACGAAAATGGCCATGAAGACTAATTAATGAATTGGATGTTGCAAAATTTGGCTCTCTTTTTTGTAGTTAAAGTTAGTTTTCTTTACTATTTTGTACCTGCACATTGGTATGTTTTTTTGAATTTGACCCCTTCATTAGTCTAATTTTCACAGATGTACTTACAGTAATTGCCTTTTAAACTCTTCTAAGTTAGTGAGACTAGACTGATTATGTTGTTTCATCTCTGAAACAGATAGCTCGAAATATCACCACCAATGAATTGGCAAATGCTAATCGTTATGGGTATCTTCGCGGTCCAGATGGGCGGTTCCAAAACCCGTATAACCATGGGTGCAGAAAAATTGTTCTGATTTTCTGATTCAGGGCCACACTGATGATGATGAAATTGCCTGGTCTCCATTGCAGCAGGTTGCCAGTTAGTACTCAGAACGTTAATCGGTCCTCTCCATTGTCCCAGGCTACGGATGACGCTTGGCGTTCCACCTGTATTTGCTTGTATCTAGGTTACCCAATTCGTATACATAATTCCCGGTCATTTACTACTACTACAAAGTACAAACTCCATTTTCAGTTAGCCACCACATGTACAATTGAAACAACAAAATGCAAAAGAAATGAAAGCTTTTTATCGTGCGATTGTCTTCTGCACAGATCGTCTTTCTCCTCAGTTTCAGATTATTATTGGCATGGAATGAGAGTTGATGCTTGAAATAATGCGACCTATTATGCCTCCGGACAATTTGCTTACCATGATGAGAATTGCGCATGTTTCATTTTATTTTTTATTCTTGCTTGGTGGATGTCTTGTTGTAACTTGTACCTTGAACCCTACATCATAGAATTTGTTCAGCTTTGACACCATGACACTGTCAATCACAATACTCAACTGGATTGAGATCCACTTCTAGATTTGTGTCTCGAGCCCGAAGAGATTTAGACTGCTCAATTTCAATCATGTGATGTCTATTAGCCAATTTCACTGGTCACTTTCCAAACACTCAAACTTGAACGGCTTGGATCTTTTACTCTCTCTTGAACGGTTCAAACACAAGGATCTGAAGTGGATCTCATTTCCAACTTGAAACTGAAGAATTTTTCCAAAGATTGAGAGAAAACCACCATCTTTTCATCTCTTCAATGTTTTGTAACTTCCTGACGTAATTGGCTCTTTGAGGGTTGGCTTTGGCTGGGTATTTAAATGTTCAGGCTCTTAAATGCGTCTCAAATATGCTACACAAAATTTGAAAAGTAACCTATGTAGAACGTGTTACTGTCAAGTGATTATCCCTTCTAAGAATATGTATTGTCATGGTAAGTTTTTCTACACATCATGTAAGTTGCACTCGACAAATGTAACTCTCAAATACTAATTTGTTCGTTACGTGACAATTTAAAGAGTAAAATTTACAAATTTACAATTTTAAACTTAACTTACTTTACAAACTTTATTGTCGGATTATAATCTTTTTTCTCACCGTGTTTATGGTCAAAATCTATTTTGGCCATTGGGTTTTCAATTTAGCAAATTTTGACCACTCTGTTTTACAAAATTTGCAATTTTAGTTACATCTGTCAATTTTGTTAATGCAATATTAAAATTAGTTTACCAATATGTTACAATTTGTGGTGTTTATTGGAGATGCTCTTCTTAAAATATGTTAGAATTTGAGATGTCAGCGAATAGAAAAGCACACTCATCCATGAAAGGAAAGATTGATGCCAATTAAGAAAAAGAAATCAGAAAGAGAGGATCTGCAAGTGATGTGGGATTGAAGTCAGTCAGGACTCAGGACTCGGGACTCACCATATTAATCATCAATGACAGATCAGAAAGACGCAGAATCAGTTATATACTGACTACTGAGTAGTGACACTGCATGTGCGTTTCAAGTCATTGCCCATATCGATGGAAATAGCCGCAACTACTACTTTCTGCAGATTGGTCAGAGACTCACAGGTGACGCCAAACTATATAGATATATATTATATCCAATGTGTTTGTACCATACTTAATCAATCCCAAAACTACTGAGCACCGGTCAACGTTATACCGTCAAGGACCCAGAAGAGTTTCCCTCCAACCAGGAGGTCAATCACAACGCGATACGTGTCGACATCAGAAGCAAATCATAGCGCGACACGTGTCAACATCAGAAGCCAATCACAACACGACACGTGTCAATGTCAGAATAAAACTAGAAACTCTCTTCTATAAATAGAGATCATCATCTCACAATATTTCCGAATATCATTTGTACTAAATCATTCACTAGTACTCATTAAATGAGAGCTTGAATCTATGTACTTGTGTAAACCTTTCACAATTAATGAGAACTCCTCTACTCTATGGACGTAGCCAATCTAGGTGAACCACGTACATCTTTTGTTTGCTTCCCTGCCCCTATCTATTTACATACTTATCCACACTAGTGACCGAAGCAATCTAGCGAAGGTCATAAACTTAACACTTTCTGTTGTACCAAAGTCCTCATTGATTTTGTGCATCAACATTTGGCGCCGTCTGTGGGAACGACACTTATTCCCACTCTCTTCAGCTTTGCTAAGCTGGTTTCCACCATTCGTACACTCTCTTTTGACCAGACATCCTTCTCCAACATGGGGAGCGAAGGAAGCCACAACACACAGAATGACACCCCTCTTGCACCTAGTGTAAAACAACGAAAGAAGGAAGGAAAGAGGGTTGCTCTTTAAGCTAAAGTCGATGAGCTAGAAGCTCAGAACAACAAGATAGCAATGAAGAATGAGGTCCTCCAGGAGCAGTATGCGAAGCTCTTTGAGACGCTTCACGAAACTAGGCGTACTCAAACACGTGAGCTCGTTGCCTCTGTGGACATCAATCATCATCTGGGTGCCCCCAACACGGAGGGTCACCTCCCTTCGACATGGGTATCCTTGATGAGGAACGAGCTAATCATCAAAACATTGATCAACATGAGACTTCTCTCAACCCAGATACTTCGACCTGAAGTAGAAAAAGTGGAGGAAGACACATCCTTGCAGAAGGGTTGGAAGGATCGAAAGCCGTTTATCGTGACTACCGAGACTTCCTAAAGCAACGTTGAGAGAATCCCCTCCACATATCCTCGAAGATCAATGACCCAAGGGTTTCTGAAAAACTTGGTCCCCTTCCACGACCCAAGCCAGCTGCCAATCTAGGGAAGGAACAACAGGTCCTAGAGGAACATAAAGGTACGGGAGACTCTGAGGTATTCCGACAGACTCGCCCTAGAAGTCAGTACGGCGAGTCCAAGAAAAAACCACACGCCCTTGCTCAAACTTTCCTACTTCCAAAAGGCGATGGAGACTTACGAAAGAAAATTCCAGTGGTACATGACTCCACTTAAGACCCCATTGTCCTACAGCTTCTTGAGGAGGTAAACAAGTTGAAGGCCGAACGTCAGGCCGAGATACCTGACTAAAACCAACCCAGGCTTGGCCCTCTCACAAGAAGGATCCTCGACACCCCCTTCAAGCGAAGACAAAACAAAAGCTTGGTTTACAACTCTATACTGGAAGGGAGGACCCAATTGAACACCTTAACCTCTTTGAGTCCACCATGGCATATCGTATGCACACCGACGAAGAGCGATGTCTTCTCTTCCCCTCCACCTTCTCTGGCAGAGCTCTAAACTGGTATTGCCATCTTCCATCTGAGACAGTAGACTCATTTGAGGAATTGAGGAAACTGTTTGTCTCTCAACACATCTTCCAGACCGATTACTTGCATTTTGCAGATGACTTGTACACAGAAGTCGGACAAGTCACTACGAGAGTATGTCGGTTGCTTCAGCCATGAGTATTCTCGCTGCACTGAGGCAGATGACAAGACTGCCCTCAAGGCCTTCACGGCAGGCCTATGTGATTGTTTCTTCAAGTACATGATCAATGCCAACACTTGGAAAACTTACTCTGAGGTGATGACACAGGCTTACAACCACGCTTCCGTCGAAGCAAGGACATACCAAGGGAACCCTTATATGGTTAACCCCTATCAACAAATGGGAAGTGGAAGTCAAGTTCTACCAAGTGAGGAGATATTGGCCATTTAGACACCCAATGCATCGTCTCCTGCCTCATTTAGCTACTCGCTAAGTCACCAAACGTATCTGTCTATTGGTAAGATGAAGGATTTTTACTCTCAGCAGGCCCATTACAACAAGAAGGATAAAAGTTCGTATCAAGACAACCAGGGGTGAACGTACCGTCGACTATTATGACTATGGGGCCAAGCCTCACTCTTTTAAAGTGGAGGACTAGGTACTGAAGGAAATGATATTATAAGAAGTCATACACATTACAAATGTTTTGACTCTTAACTGCTTGAGATCTTTTGTCACACAAGCCATTCGACAAATATTTAAAGAAGAGGGAATTCAGATAACTTCTTATGAGTCTTTTGCGTTCCTAACACTGGAACACTTGGTCTACGCTGACCTACCCTTATACTCCAACTCAGAGCTTCAACATGCGTACTTTGACACAAAGTATGTGATACTAAGTGTTACAACCAATATGGGTCACATATCAAAAGCATGGATCCCTTCATGTATAGCAAAACATTTATAAGCATCACTCATATCAATCAACATAAACATTATACATTCCAACACATTCATACATAAACATCATACATTCCAACACATCCATACATAAGCCAACTGTGCTTCGAAATGGTTCAACATACTTTGTGTCTTCAACACTTGCTACAATGTGTCTCGACACCTTGCCCTTATTCTCACCAATCAAGTGATGAAATGTGAAGAAGGAACTCATCTTCATGCCACCAACCAGGTGATGAAATGTACAACTCGTACTCTAATATCATTTGGCAACTTGCCACTCGTGCCACCAACCAGGTGAAGAAGGAACTCATCTTCGTGCCACCAACCAGGTGATGAAATGTACAACCCGTACTCCCCTTCATGCCACCAACCAGGTGATGAAATGTACAACCCGTATTCTAATATCATTTGGCAACTTGCCACTCATGCCACCAACTAGGTGAAGAAGGAACTCATCTTCATGCCACAGACCAGGTGATGAAATGTATAACCCGTACTCTCCTTCATGTCACCAACCAGGTGATGAAATGCATAACCAGTACTCTAATATCATTTGGCAACTTGCCACTCATGCCACCAACCATGTGAAGAAGGAACTCATCTTCATGCCATCAACCAGGTGATGAAATGTACAACCCGTACTCTCCTTCATGCCATCAACCAGGTGATGAAATGTATAACCCGTACTCTAATATCATTTGGCAACTTGCCATTCATGCCACCAACCAGGTGAAGAAGGAACTCATCCTCGTGCCACCAACCAGGTGATGAAATGTGATGAAAGGTGATGAAGGAACTCACCTTTGTACCACCAACCAAGTGATGAAAGCAACTCACCATTCATTCCACCTACCAGAAGACGAGTGGTACAACTTATACATGTGAACTTCTAGCATTCACAAATAATCAAAAGCCCTCAAACTTGACAACTCAACTAGGGGATCACTTATCCCCAACAAGAGTTGTAGTCATCAACAAAGTCTTATTGCAAGCCAATAACAACTTCAGTGCATGTTATATGAAGATCAAGCTATTCAGCCCTCTTGCATTTGCTTCAGACATTTCCCCTCTGTAACAATGCAAATACTACAACTCGTAGAAAGCTTCACACTCTTGATCAAGACAGTGTGAAGCAAAACCAATTTATGGTGCCAACAAGAGCTTCATCAAAGGAGTTTAACCACAATTCTCAAAAGCTTCACACACTCTTGATCAAGACAGTGCAAAGCAAAACCAATTTATAGTGCCAACAAGAGCTTCATCAATGGAGGACAAGACAGTGTGAAGCAAAACCAATTTATGGTGCCAATAAGAGCTTCATCAATGGAGGACAACCACAATTCACAAAAGCTTCACACATTCTTGATCAAGACAGTTTGAAGCAAAACCAATTTATGGTGCTAACAAAAACTTCATCAAAGGAGTTCAACCACAATTCTTAAAAGCTTCACACACTCTTGATCAAGACAGTGTGAAGCAAAATCAATTTATGGTGCCAACAAAAGCTTCATCAAAGGAGTTCAACCACAATTCTCAAAAGCTTCACGCACTCTTGATGAAGCAAAACCAATTTATGGTGCCAACAAAAGCTTCATCAAAGGAGTTCAACCACAATTCTCAAAAGCTTCACGCACTCTTGATCAAGGCAGTGTGAAGCAAAACCAATTTATGGTGCCAACAAAAGCTTCATAAATGGAGGGCAACTACAATTCTCAAACTTTCGAGGCAAATTCAAGACTGTTCGAAGCAAATTCAATTTATATGGTTCATCCAAACCTTCGACTACTACAAGGTGTGGCTTGCATCACAATCTCTTACTCAACAGTGTGGAAGCAAAATTTGTATATGTTGTCTCTCCCACATTTTCAAATTTCTAGTTTCCCAAAAAAAAAAAAAAAAAAAAGGGAAATTCAATAAAGCTTTATCAATGGAGAACAAAAATTCTGAAAAGCTTCACACTATCTTGATCGAGATAGTGTGAAGCAAAATCAATTCGTGGTACCCAACAAAGCTTCACCAACAAAAGCTTCATCAATGGAGGACAACTACAAATTCTCAAAAGCTTCACACTATCTTGATCAAGATAGTGTGAAGCAAAATCAATTCATGGTACCCAACAAAAGCTTTACCTACAAAGCTTCAACTACAAAGCTTCACCCATAAAAGCTTCACCCACAAAAGCTTCACCCATAAAAGCTTCACCAACAAAAGCTTCAGACACCACAAAAGCTTCACCCACAAAAACTTCACCCACCACAAAAGCTTCACCCATAAAAGCTTCACCAACAAAAGCTTCACCCACAAAAGCTTCACCCATAAAAGCTTCCCCCACCACAAAAGCTTCACCCACAAAAGCTTCCCCCACCACAAAAGTTTCATCAACAAAAGCTTTACCCACCACAAAAGCTCTAACAAAAGCTTCACCCATTAAAGCTTCCCCCACCACAAAAGCTTCACCCACAAAAGCTTCACCCACAAAAGCTTCCCCCACCACAAAAGCTTCATCAACAAAAGCTTTACCCACCACAAAAGCTTCACCCACAAAAGCTTCACCCGCCACAAAAGCTTCACCCATAAAAGCTTCACCAACAAAAGCTTCATCCACAAAAGCTTCCCTCACCAACAAAAGCTTCACCCACCACAAAAGCTTCACCTACAAAGCTTCAACACAAAAGCTTCACACTATCTTGATCAAGATAGTGTGAAGCAAAATCAATTCATGGTACCCAACAAAGCTTCACCTATAAAGCTTTATATATATATATATTCGGAAATTCGAAAATTCAGAAACTCGAAAATTCGAAAATTAAAAAAAAAGAAAAAAGAAAAAAAGAAGCCTAGGCCTCATCTTCTTTGGACCTAACAACTTTCATAACAAATATATATGAAGGAGGAGTTTTGGGCTACCACTTAGAAAGGAAAATGGTGAAGTTTTGTTACTTTGGAAACTTGGCTACTAGCAAGACACCTCATTCGTCAACTCCCTCGACCGGAGACTTGGGGGACTCCTACCATATGCTATTGCACCTTGATACTCGGAAGTCTCACGACCACTCAGTGACTTGGATTTTTTCAAGTCTCAAACCGAGAAGTTGTCCTCACTTGGGAAATTAAGGGAGCACTACCTCAACCTACATGCTTCACTCACAAAGCTTCAACATACAAGATTTAACAAAAGGAAAAATTCAAATAACTTAGTGAAGAAGACCTTGGTGTATTTAACACAATATGTTGAAATGAAGCAAAGCTTGTTTATTGACAGAGCCCTAGAAAAAGGAGGCACCAGAGGGTGATTATTCGGAGCCTCAGTACTAGGCAGAACCCCAGAAGGATGAGGCACCGAAGGTTGATCATTTGGAGCTTTATTATGCGGTATAGCCCCAGAAGACGAAAGCAATAAATGCATTTGGAACAAACCCACAAACCTCTGATGATTAAGTAAAATCTGACCATCAGATTCTTGCAGCTGGTCGGGTTTCCTCGTCATGTTTGTAGCATAGTCATGTGCGAGCCTGTGCAACTGTTTATTCTCATGCTTGAGCCATCTGATTTCCTGTTTGAGACTTATCACTTCAGCCGGCAATGATTCAACTTAGCGGGTTCGAGCAAATAGGCGTTGGGTCATATTAGACACAGAATCTGCACACTGGACACTGTGAACCAGATAATCCTTAACAGCCAACTCATCAGACCGTTTGGAAAGTAGTCTGTTATCTTTGGGAGTGAGAATGTTCTTGACCATCACCGCAGCGGTCATATCATTCTTCATCATAGAGTCCCCAACGGTAAGATGACTAGTAGGGGATAAGAAGGATGGGCGTCATACGTTGTCTTGAGAAGGCATGGTTGCCTCTTCACCAAAGTTCAAGTCAAAACGACGGTCGGATGAGCCAGACATTCTCAGAAATGATGAAGGAGTAATGAGGTGCAATAAATCTCTGAAGTAAGGGGAAAATTCCTACAAGCAATAACTCTCTGAATGTACTTCTTGCACACAATTGGTGCCCTTATAAAAGAAAAGGCAACAGGGCCGTTGGTTAAAAAATCGAAGAGGCACCACTCTTCGGATTCCGAAGAGGCACCACTTTCCACACGCAACATCAGCTCCTCGGGTACCACAGATAACTTTGCCAAAGATCTCTGATAAAGTTTAGACACATAAATTTTGAAGGTCCAACTACCCTACTATTACCCACAAGGGTAAAGGAACAACACCATTGCTTGATAACTAGAAAGTCCCAATGTGTGTCAACCTCCGTGCTCCGTGGCAAGGCAGATTGGCAAAAGTGCCAAACCTTTACTCACATTTGAGAAAACACTCCCAACAAGATTTCTTGCTCAAAAATTGAAGAGGCACCGCTCTCTGAATCTCAAGAGCCAAACTCCCAACAGGATTACGTGCTCAAAAATCGAAGAGGCACCGCCCTCCGAATCTCGAGAATTAGACTCCCAACAGGATTACTTTCTCAAAAATCGAAAAGACACTGCTCTCCGAATCTCGAGAGCCAGACTCCCAACAGGATTACATGCTCAAAAATCGAAGAGGCACCGCCCTCCGAATCTCGAGAGCCAGATTCCCAACAGGATTACTTTCTCAAAAATCGAAGAAGCACTGCTCTCCGAATCTCAAGAGTCAGACTCCCAACATGATTGCTTACTCAAAAATCGAAGAGGCACTGTTCTCTGAATCTCAAGAGCCAGATCCCTAATAGGATTGCTTGTTCGAAAATCGAAGAGGCATCGCTCTCCGAACTTCGAGAGCCAAATTTCCTTGGATAAAGCTTGTCTGCAATCTTCACACGCAACATCAGCTTTCCAGATACCACAGACCATTTTTTCAAAGTGCTCTGACAAAGTTAAAACACGTGAAGCTTGCAGCTCCCATTACATTGCTATGACTAAGAAGGGTAAAGGAATAACATTACTACTTGTTGTTAGGGAGACTTTTATATATGTCAACCTCCATCCTCCATAGCCAGGCAGACCTGCAAATAAAAAAAAAATGCTCAACTTTTCTTCACATCTGAGAGGGCACTCTTAGTAGAGTCTCTCGAAATACTCAGCTTTTTTTCCTCCCGATAATACCTCTGCAAACAAGCCATACTAGAGCAAGAGTATCTCATATCATCAGGGTTAAAAGCAAGAGTATCTCATATCATTCTTTTTCCCTATCTTTTCATTTGGCCTTGTTCTTACTTGCAAGACAAGGAGAAATAGAGCAATCAGCCGGCACTTGGAATCAAGCTTCCAGTCAGGAACTGACTGCCTGGAACCCCTTGCCTGATTACTTATCTGGCATTGCTCTCGAGTACTCATCTTCAACATCTTATACTTCCAGAGAAGATACCATATCTGCCTGAGGAACATATAGGGCAAGTGAGAAGGATACAAGGAAACATGTGGAGACAAACATAACGGAACACGTGCCGATACATCCACTACTTTGTCAACAACAAAAGTATCCTATATTATCAGGGTCGAACGTACTCTAGATTTGATAGACTTGTTTTGACCCTCAAATTCTTGAGTCAGCCTTATACTCTGGAAGAAACCAGAAAACCTTCCAGCCCAGTTCAAGAATAAGCCTGTGGAAAGTTACTTCTTCAAAAGCAAAAGTATCTCATATCATCTATTCTCCATTTGCTTCTCCTTATCCTTGTTGCTGTTTACGACACAAGGAGAATGAGAACAATCAACCGGAAGCCGAAGTCGAACCTCTGATCCAGATTGCTTGCTTGGAAGTCTGATTGCTTACCTTGTCTGTTACCTCATTCGGCAAATTTCCTAGCTCGGCGACTTGGAGGACTCTTACTATAGGGTTTGTATCGCACTTGACCAAGCCCGAAACTACAAGTAAGCTTTAAGTGAAATTGATACATTACCTTGTGCATCTTCATCGGTTAAAGATACCACCCCTAGATGGAGGAAAAGTACTTCCAGAGAAGATGCCACATCTACATATGAGACAGATAAAGCAAGTGAAAATGATACCACACTTCGGTACTTAGAAGTTTCGTGATTACTCAATGGCTTGGATCTTGCAAGTCCCCACCGAGGAACTTCCCTTACTCGAGAACTTAGGGGAGCACTGTTTGTACCATACTTGACCAATCCCGAAACTATTGAGCACTTGTCAATGTTATACCGTCAAGGATTCAAAAGAGTTTCCTCCAACCAGGAGGCTAATCACAGTGCGACACGTGTCGACAACAGAAGCCGATCATAGCGCGACATGTGTCAACATCAGAAGCCAATCACAACACGACACGTGTCAATGTCAGAATGAAACTAGAAACTCTCTTCTATAAATAGAGATCATTCTCTCACAATATTTCCGAATGTCATTTGTACTAAATCATTCACTAGTACTCACTAAAGGAGAGCTTGAACCTATATACTTGTGTAAACCCTTCACAATTAATGAGAACTCATCTACTCCATGGACGTAGCCAATCTGGGTGAACCACGTACATCTTGTGTTTGCTTCCCTGCCCCTATCCATTTACATACTTATCCACATTAGTGACCGGAGCAATCTAGCGAAGATCACAAACTTAACACTTTCTGTTGTACCAAAGTCCTCACTGATTTTGTGCATCAACACAATGAAATCATGCCTTTCTAAAGCTCCATTCTGTATAGACTAATCCAGAATTTATATATCCAATCATGCAAGTGCATATATCATGGAAGTGATTTTCATACAACCTTTTTTGAACTCATATTTGATTTGATGTACAAACATTCAAAATTTTATTTCTCTTCATAATTCTTCTTTAATTATGTATTCTTTTATCTCCCACCACCCTTCTTTCATCTTTCATTTCTCATATATGCTTTCCTCGTATCATAGATATATAAAATGTGAAAATTAAAAAGAAAAACAAAAATCACTGTCGACCAAACTCTATATTTACAAATAGTATAAAATAAGGGTGATGATAGAAAGGTCATTTGTTTTTTTATCATATTTGTAGACCACAAGTTGTGACCATTGATGGTTGAATTCTTTCTTTAATTCATTAAAAATAAAATTTCAACCATCAACCACTACATTATTTAGTTACAAAGTATGGTCTAAAAAGATAATCTCCTTGTATTTTTCAAAATTTTAGATGAAAGAAAAAAACCAAAAAGCTAAAGCAGCGAAAGGGGCTTCAGAAAGCTAGCTTTTTTGTCTCATAATAACACAGGTGAATAGTACCCATGAAATGAAATTTTCAAATTTCCATGCATGCCATCCTTTCTCTCTTTATTGTACGCCATCAGTCTTGCAAGAACCAAATTTGAAATTTGGGGCGTCCCTTCTCCAAGCGATCTCTCTCGTCTCCCAGGTCGTGTTCTACCAGCTCACGTCCTTCCTCTTGTATGAAAATTTCAACCAAATTTGATTGCTACAATGACTCTTCATAACTACATATGAAGGCATTCTAAACGTGATCGTCATATTGATGACCCTAATGATTTTTCTGAAGAAAGTGATAAAGATACTGATGAAGAATACCATAATTATCAAGCTAAACGACCACATGAGATAGAAGCATTAAGAAATAACATAGTCTTAAGTTTGATGAATGCATCTAATTAGACTACTTTGTTATTGAAACAACTTTTGGATTGTTTTTATATTTGAAGTGTATCAGTTGATTGATGGTATTTCAAGTGTATAGTAGTGTTGTGCTAAAGAATCCTAGCTACCAAGTTTGTAATATTCTAATATTTTAATATTAGAGATGGGTTTAAATTAAGATATAATATTTTTTAAAAGTATATTTAATAATTGACATTTATTTGCCAAACAATTAAAGTAATAGCACGTCCAGGATTATACCATTTTGGATCATTTTATAAGGTTCTAACTATTTTACATAAAAATTTACCAAACCCAAACACTGTTTTTTTTTTCTTTGTTGCTAAAAACACATTAACAACTATAGTTTTCTAAACATTTTGATACTTTATTTCACAGCACAGTAGAAATTTTTTTCAAGCACATCAATATCAAACTAGCCCTTGGTTATGTACTGCTTTGCCAAATCACAGCTTGGAATGCCACTCTTACATGTGCTTCCATTGCATTTCCATGATCAACGATAAAATTTGGTTGGCTCTTTCCCATTTCGCGAAGACCTCCCTTCCTGCAGCAGTACTTTCTTCAGTTAAGGCAGACGACTGAGATTGATTGAAAGCAATATTGAACTCTCACATCCCAGATGGATTTCAATTCCCTGCTTCCAAGACTTAAAGTTATTGCCATTCAGTTTCTCAATGTTAATACGAGCAAGTTAAATCCTGCAGAAAATATTAAAAAATGATTTGCAAATTCATCAATTTGTGACAAATTCAATGAACATTAATCCTTTTTTGTCACACTTAAAACTCTAGATCCAGTCTACCCACTTTTTTTGGCGTGAAGGAGGAGGATCGGCTAGGGTTATTCAGGAGAAAGAACCTAGACCTAGGATGATACCATGTGAAATTATATTTTCTTGTATTGATTAATTGTCAATTTACAGATTAGATAGAGTACACGTACACAATAGAGTAATTACTAAGTATTTATCATTAAAAACCAAAATTTGTAAATTGACAATATCAAAAAACTCTATCTAATCTGTAAATTGTTTGGAGTGCGCACCAAGACTAGTCATATACAACTTTATATATTTAACGTAATCTAGGAGATTGCGGATAGATTTGAAGAGATGAGAGAATCTCGCTAACACTTTTCACTTTCATGAGGCTATAACTGCCTCTTATTTCAAATTTGAGTTCATTACTTTGCCTTCATATAATGTTTAATACTAGTTTAAACAATATTAAGTCTAATAATAACATCAGTCCATACACTTATATGTCGACACATATATATCCTTAAGTGATAGTTTGGTCTTACTCACACTATGGAAAACTCGTGTACACCACTTTGTATATGGTCTAGAGCAACAAGTTAAGAACTACTACTGAATTAAGAGTGACGAGCAAAGGTATTAAATGTACATATGACATTCTTCTACCATTTACAGAACTATGAACTAAGGCAATAATTAACTTCCTATATAGTCTCAGAACTTATCTAATATTTAAACGGAAAGTGAGGTCCGTAAAATGCCTTTCACTGCAAGGAATTCTAAGGCCACCCACTTGATGATCAAAACCAAACTCTTCGGCAGCCTGACTCAACAAATCTTGGAATGAAGGGTGGTTCAAGTAGGAAACCGGAATCACAAACCGCTTCTTCTCCTCGTCTTCCTCTCCGACATAAACCGCAAAACAGCCTTTCGGAACATCCAACGTTGTTGTTGCTGTTATTGTCGATGCAAGTGGTGTATATAAGAAATGGTACTTGAAATGTTGAGACCTCTTATGTCTTCGGACAATTTGCTTAGCATGATGAAGAACAATGTCTGCTACACGAATGCCCATTTAACTTAGTAGAGCAAACTGAAATTGTACACGATAAGAAATTGAGAGCATTTCCTTGAGACTTGATAGTGTTGATGTAATGGTTTATTTGTGGGTGTTTATATAGAGAGAGCAGAGCAGCCTGATTTTTTATGGACAACTTGTACCTTGCTATGTACTGTACTTTTTTGTTCAATTATATGGCCCAATTTGGAATGGGGTCCAACGATCAGATGGCTTGCCCATTGTTTCTCCATAGAAAGAAGAGAAACCATTGGTTTTAGGAGTGAATTTTTTATGGGAAATGATATTCCACAATTTTTTTAGATTTCTATAATTTTTGTTTTTTTATATCTATTAACGTTCTTTTATTATTCAATTTAACAGTTACAAATTAATAGGCTTGTGTACATCACTTTCCTTTTTGACATGTTTATGCAACAACTCGATTTCAATTCTTTATGAAGTTTTGAGTTTAACTTACTGATTGCTCAACGAGAATACAAAACATTACATGATTCGCTAAGTATGAGTAACAAACTGATCAAGTTAGTATCAAACTCACAGCTAGCAGTAACATGAGTTTGATATGGCAAACACGTTTTACGTGATATTACATGAAGAAAATGATATTAGAGTTCGTATCAATTGGATTTCATGGGAAAATATGTGCCGTTCCAAGAAGAAGGGTGGTCTTGGCCTTCGGTCGTTATATGACTTCAATCTTGCGCTCCTTGCCAAGCAAGGGTGGCGGTTGGTTCAGAATCCAGATTCCTTGGCGTCTCAACTGTTAAAGGCCAAGTACTTTCCTCATAATACTTTTTGGCAGGCGTCACTTGGATCTTCCCCGTCAGTGTGTTGGAGGGGCATTTTGGAAGCACGATCAATTCTGGAAAATGGGTCTCGTTGGCGGGTGAGGAATGGCAGTTCGATTAGGATATGGCATGATCGGTGGCTTGATCGTCCTCATCTCTTTCAACCTCTCATGCCTTTTTCTCCAGTTGTTGGAGTGGAGTATGTGGCTGATTTGATTGTTGTGGAAACGGCATCTTGGAACATCAACTTTGTCACTGACTTATTTCCTCTTGATGAGGTTGCAATGATTCTTGCTACTCCGTTGAGCTACAGGCTTCCGTCTGATAAGTTAATATGGCATTATGATGCGAAAGGTTTGTTCTTTGTAAGGAGTGCTTATAAAGTTGCTTTTAATTGTTGCTTTGAGGATTCATCTTCGCAGTCGAATTCGAGGGGCGCTTTGGTGTGGAAAGTTATAGGGAGGGCAGCTATACCGGGTAAAGCAAAGATGTGTAGTTGGAGGGAAAATATGTGTAGTTGGAGGGCTTACTGAGATATTTTGCATACTCGTGTTAATTTGGAAACCAAGGGAGTAGTTGTGGACAACATATGTTTGTTTTGTAGTTCCTCTTCGGAGTCGGCGCTACATGTGTTCAATGATTGTCCATTCGCTCGTGCGGTATATGTTTCCTCTTAGTTGAGATTGGGTTTAAGGCTCTCAGGTCAAGGTTCAATGTGTGATTGGCTGTCACTATGTGTGGACCATTTATCCAAAGGCCAAGTGGATTTATTGTTCATGACTTTTCAAGGAATCTGGCGTGCTAGGAACTTGCTGCTTTGGGAGAACAAAGTGAGTAATTTGTCTTTGGTCTCTCATCTTGCTAAGTTGTAGCTGGTTGAGTTTGTGAAAGCCAAACACGGTTTCACTTCCCGCCCCCTTCAAGCACTGTCGCGTTGGAGCCCCCCCCCCCAGTTGGGTGGGTGAAAGTCAACGTTGATGGTTCTTTTCTTATTAGATCCAATATGGGAGGTGTAGGTGCGGTATTTCGTGACAAAGCTGGATGATTTGTTCGTAAAATATCCCCTGCATTGAACCCTAATATGGTGGAATTGCTGGCTGTTCGCAAGGGTGATCGTTGGGTTGTGGATCAGAATTTGGCTCGAATTATTGTGGAGAGTGATTCATCGCAGGTGGTTCAAGCTATTGGTAACTGCGTCCAGGGGTCTTCACTTATGGATCTTCTGGTGGATGATATCCATGCTTTTTTGCAAGCCTTTGTGGACTCACAGGTTTGTTATGTGCGTCGCATTGCTAATGTTGCGGCACATGGTATAGCCAAGTTGGCTGTTTCTTCTTCTATTGATTTTTGTTGGTACGAGGAGCCTCCAGACTTGATTATGGAGGACCTCTCTGATGTTGTTTGAATTATGATTTCTCAATAAAATGCTATCGTTTCTCTTAAAAAAAAAAACTGACTACAAAACTATTTTTATTTTTCAATGTACGGTTTTTGTAGCGTTCATGATTAAGGATGGCAATTTAACCCGTCAAATCCGATCCCTGTAAATAATCGATCCGAATGGTTCGGTTTTGGGCATAAAATTTTAGGTATTTTATAGTTATGGGTAATCGTCGGGTAAATTTTTCGGTTTCAGGTTTGGTTATGGTTATTGGGGTATATGCCGCAAACCCAAACCCGAAATTGAACCATTTCATCTATGAATAAAAAAAATATAAATATTTATTATATGAAAAGGGTTTGTTAATAATCATGCATTATTAAATATGAAATTAATTAGTTACTTTTATATCATTAATAATAGGAATTATATGCTTATAATTTTCAAGAGTATAAATATTTTCTTAGTAATATAAAATTTTAATATTACTTATTAGATGCATTGTATCAATTGTATTAATAATAGCAATTTATTTATTATTCTTCATTTAGAAATAATATAAATAAATATATAAATATCATAATTGGGAAAACCATTCCCTGATAAAAAATCCATCACCTGACGGATTTAGTTATAAGGAAAATTCGTTCGGGGATTCTATGAGTTCGGGTTTGGGGAAAATAAATGGGTTCGGGTATGGGAATAGCACATCTGAATCCAATCCACCCCGTTGTCATCCCTATTCATGATTAAGTGACTTTTCATAGTTTAAACATATGCTAAATCACAAGCAGTTTGATAATCGTTTTGCTTATCGTTTTAGTTTTTAGGTTTTGCTTTGGAGAAATTAGATTCACATCCCTCTTTTTGCTACTCCATTGATTAAAACCTTATTCATTTTCAATTTTTGATTAAGGTCCTTAGGTTTTAATAAACGCTATTAATTATTGAATAATAATTTTTTTATTTCTAAATACATTCATTTAGTGTTAGAAACATTACATTTAATATATTTATATTTATGGCTAAATTTTTTATCGTATATTTTTATCTTTAGTTTGTACCCATTTTTCATTTGCAATGATTTTTTAATTTGTACCAATTTTATTTCCAGTTTTAATTTGTATTCATATATAAATTTCTTTTTGTGCCCATATATTTTAAACTTTTATTTGTATTTGTACCCATTTTTAATTTTGCTAAATGTACCCATGCTAATTATATGTATTTATTTTATGTGTTAAGTTATATCAGTAGTTATTTTTTAAAATATGTTAATAATTAGGTGGGTACGTTATTTTTTGCTATATTTTTTTAATAACAATATTATTCTATTATTGATTTTTAAGTATTTATTATATTTTAAAAATATTATTTAAATTTGATTAAATTTCATAATTTGAGGGACATTAAATGCATAAATGCATGAGTTAAATATCTTAACTGATGCTAAGGACTTCAATCAAAATATTTAAACAAATAAGATTTCAATCTAATAATTAATTTGATAAGGAACCAGAACCAAAATGAACCTTTGCTTTTTAGTTTTATTTTTTAAGAACGTATGGAGGATGAAATCCAGTGTCTATGCAGTTGTTTTATATTGATCCAAGAAATCATGAAAGATAGATCCAAGCTCTCTATATAATGCATGCAGTGATGTTCTTAACCAACAACGAAAAATCTGAAATATTGGGAAGGGTGGTGGTAGAGATATGGGGCATGTAGTATATATGTGAGTTGGAAATCAGCAATCATCATCTTAATAGTCATAAATGGCAGAGGCATGTGCATGCAGATGAGTCAGCTGCCAGACTATTGACAGCACTACATGTGGCTTTGAAGCTATTGCCCATATCGATAGCTGCAACTGCAACTTAATTTCTGCAGCTTATTGTTGGTCATGTGTGACGTTTAGCTACCCAATCACGTATGGCTTTTCCAAAGGAGAACAAACTTGTACGGGTTCACCGGTGGCCTATCAACACCATAAAAATAGAATAAATTGTAGTAATAATCTCTTAATTTTTATCAAATTGGAACAATGATCACTTAACTAACAATCTATTACCATTGGTTCCTCAACTCATCAAAATGTGTAGTTATATTTATTTTCGTCAACTTCGTTAGAATTTTGTTAAAATAAGTTATATTGGAATGACCATTGCTACAATTGAGGTCCCGCTCAACTCAACAAAACGTGTAACTATGGTCATTTTCTTCATTAAAATTCTGTCAAAATGAGTTACGTTGGAGGGACCATTGCTACAATTGGGTTAAAATTGATGGACCATTGATTCAATTGGGTTAAAGTTGAAGGACCATTTCTCCAGTTAGATTAAAGTTGAGGGACAAATAGTAACGAATTTTAAATTAAGAGACTATAACTGCACGTTTTGATAAGTTGATGGACTAATGATAATGAATTTTTAGTTGATTGACCATTGTTCTAATTGAGTTAAAATTAAAGGACCATTGCTACAATTTACTTCATAAAAATATGTAGAGAAAAATGAACATATATGTTATAATAATTATAACATATGTGTAAACATTATGTGATGGTAAAACAGTGACATGTAAGTCTTTCTCTTTACAAAGAAAATACAGCTCAATATGCCCTGAAGAATGGAAAGAGTAAAGTTGCATAGAAATGAATTATGCACATTATTTTTCTCTCTTTATTTTTATTTGATTTTTCCCTCAAATAATAAGTCGAATTTCAATCCCATTTTGGTGCGCATTTTCTCATTCGAAAAATACAAGTGAAGAAATGTTGCCTTATATGATGAATTTGAAGACGTGCTAACGCGACGAAACTACAAAAATGCGTAACTAATGAAGTAGGGAAAGAGAGGAAAAACCATGAAGACCAATTTCGAAGAATACGTTAGACAATCACTAGACTCAAAAGCAAATATTGTGAGAGTACAGGCCAACAATATATCAAACTTACATTAAGAATATCGCTTCAAAAGCTAAATGCAATTTAAATCCCCAGACTCACCTAGACAATGGAAATTCTTTGTTCACTAGTCGCTACGCTTATACATGAACAAATTCAGTCCGTTCAAGCCAATTAAAGGCCCTTTTATGGAGAACTTCATAATCTATAAGATATAGGTAAGGAGGCAAAACGAAGGTGTTGATCGCAATGTTATATTAATGAAATCCCGAGCCTCTGCATTTACCCTAACTTATGCTACTATTTATTTATTTGGAAAACTAACCAAAACCCCCAAAAAACTTTAAGAAAACTAATGAAAAGGGTTTGAAAACTTTGAGTTTTAATGATAAGGACAAAATAAAGGGTAAAATGAATAGTACCAGGTTTGACTTTTTAGTGTAAAAATGTGGTTTTTCGTTAAAGTGAACAATACCGTGGGCTTTTCGTTAAAACTCTCAAAAACTTTCATTTTAATCATCAGGACAAATTTTTAATACCCAAACTGGGCATAAGAAAGGTGACAAAGGAAGGCTTCAGGAAGACAAAACATGCAGCAACCCTTGAAAACTTTTAGACAACAATTGAATGCAAAATGATAAAGTAAGGGCACAGGCTCTAGTAGACAAATCATGCATGAGGATTCACATGGGTTCACATGGCCTTTATCAAAGCAAAAGAAAGAAAAGACAAAATCCCGTCAGAATAAAAAATAGTGTCTACAGATTCAGAAACAATGCAAAAAATATTGTAGATCTTATTATTAGTCAAGCAGAAAATATAAAATTAGAAAATAATAAGCATAATCATTTGTTAAACCAATTGCTAGAGCATTTTTCAGAAAAATTCAATAAAAACAATTAGACAAAATTTAGACCATATTACATCTCAGTTAGATGATAATAATAAAAATATTCAAAGGTTTCCTAGCAAAAGAGAGATAAAAGAGCTTGTTGACCTCATAGATAGTAAGCCGAAGCAAGTAGAACTTAGATCACTAGAAATAGTTGAGCAGTTAAAAGTAGAAGTCCAAAAAATTCAATTAGTGCAAAAAGAATTGAGTGAACAAGTAGATAAGTTGCATAATAAAATAAATAAATTATTAGTTTAATGACCGATTCTAGAACTAGCAAAAAATATATCCAAGCTCTGAAAGAAATTAGTAAGTTAGATAAAGAACCAGTAGATTTAACATATTTTTTAACACAAGTAGCCAATAGTAATATTCCCATTAGGCAAAATAATTTAATTATTCAATTAGTTTTAAGTTTGGTTGAAAAATTAGATCAAGTTGAAGAACAAATAGCAGAAATAAACCAAGTTTTACATAACGCATCTTCATCATTTCCACCATCTTTGCTAGATAAATTAGAAAATTTAACTTTATGTGCAAATAGTAATATTAGAAGACCTAAGCTAAATCCTTTTGATAATAGAAAATGGAACTCTTTAGGAAAAAGGGAAAAGAAGTAGTTAGAACTGAAGATATTTATTCAAATGAAGAAGAAGCACAAAAATTTATTCGAAGAGGTTTTGAGAGAACACAGAAAAATAAATATAACTTGTACCAAGTAGGTTTATTTGAAAACAGAAGCAGAATTATAAGTAGCATTAGTCAACATGACATTAGCTGTATCGATAAAGAAGTTACACTTAATTTAATTAGTAAGGAAGCAGTTATGCATTGAGAAAATCACATTTCAGTCAGATTCATATAGGAACAATATTAATTGGAATAATAGGATTAACTAGAGTACAAGTAGGCACAAAAGCATTAGTATACATATATGATGATAGATGAGATAATCACCAACAAGCAACAATAGCAACAGCTGAAGTAGATTTAAGTTCAAACTTAGCAGTCATAGGTTGTATTCTAAATTATGTTATGACAAGAAGCAAAACCAGTAGATAATAGCTTTTAAGAAGGAACTCAGTGGACATTACCTAATTTACAATTAGCAAGAAATAGACAACCAGATAAAGTACAAATCTATGAAACTAGAACAGGTCAAGGAACAATTAGATTTAGTAATTACAAGCAGCTAGAAAAATAGAAGAGGATGATAATGAGATCGAAAATGAGAGTATACATATAACTTTTGATAATTTAGATATTAATTTAGTTGAGAAATTTTTTGATCATATTGTAGATAAGCTTATAGACGATATTGATCATTTAGATGAAGAAGAGTACTTAGAAAAATATAACACATATGATTTAAGACTACACAAAATTTCAGATGAAGAGATGAAATTTTTAATTTTAGAAATAGGGAGTAGAACATATTTTAGGATCAAAAGAATATAATAATTTATTAGAATTGAAAGAAGAATGTAATCCAACAGAAGCAAGTAGTACATTAATAGCGCGTTTACGTAAGGGTAATCGGAATCAAGAAACGGAATTGAATTCCGATTACGGCATACTCCGGTGTTTACCAAATCTGGGGGAATCAAAATTTAGTGGGTCCCACACAAATTTTGGAATCCAATTCCAAAATGTGGCTGATTTGGATTCCTAAGATATAGAAGGTATTGGGATTCCGGGTGGCTTAGGCAATCCACTTGATAATTTTTTTCCCTTTATGCCCTCACTTACTTTCATTATTTTCAAGATTATCCTTTTTTAACCTAGACTTATTTTTCTTTCACCCAACTCATTATTTTCAAGATTATCCTTTTTTAACCTAGACTTATCAGTCGACCCATTTTATTTATCAGTCGACCTAGAGTAAATTCAATCGATCTAAAGTAACTCTGTAAATACATGCAGAATCATTTTGTTACTCAATGCAGAATCAGTTTGTTACTTCATGCAGAATCAGTTTGTTACTCAATGCAGAATCAGTTTGTTACTTCATGCAGAATCAGTTTGTTACTCAATGCAGAATCAGTTTGTTACTATTATATACTATATCAAATTTTGTTAAAAAAAAGTATATAAAATATTTGATTTGGGACAAGGGCATTTTAGTAATCATACTGGTTTATATTCCGATTCTGCTGAATTAGTAAACAGTTTTATAGAATTGTATTCCGATTCCAAACAGTTTTAGTAAACAATTTCAACAAGAATCTGATTCTGATTCCACCTCATTTCAATTCCTCCTCAATCCGATTCCTCTCAATTTGATTACGGATTAGTAAACGCGCCATAGGAGTAGAAAATTCAGGACACGCAAGTAGAACTGATCAACAATTTTTGAGACCAATAAATAAGCAATATAATGAAAAAGAAAAAGTAGATTATATAGAAGAAAGTATGATAAAACCACCTAGAAAAAATAGGATTTCATATTTGCTAGGGTTATAACAAATTAATATAGCTGGTAATATATTAAATTTAGATAATGTAGATCCACAAGATTGGGAAAGAGCGATTGAGAGATAAGAAAAAGGTTGCGTACATGCATCATTAATGTTAGATTTTAGTAATTCAAAAAATATGTTAGATTACTTTGAGCATACTTTAGATAGTTTAGTTTTTTATTATTTTCAGTCATAGAAAGTTCAAAATCCAAAACAGCATCATGCAACTAAAACACATTTTAATATTAATGGTTTTGTTACTTTGATTAAACAAGAGTTTTTAGATCATAATATGTTAGATGACAGAAGTGAACAAGAACAAATAAGAGTAATTAGAAATTTAGAATAATTACAAATTTGTGATTTACAGTAAATAGCTGAGTATACCACGGATTTCTTTAAATATTTAGGAAGAACAGGTAGAATTAATGATATTAATTTATTAGATACCTATATGACAAAAATCAAAGGACCAATAGGAGAAAATATTTGGAATAAATGGCAAAAGCATCCAAAGGAAAATGATATTGCAATAGGACCTAGAATTCAACATGTATATGATATACTTAGACAAGAGTGTAGTCACATAAAAGCTAAGAAAGAAATTAGGAATTAATTTTATATGAGCTGTAAAAATATAGATTTACCATAACAGTATGGTTGTCATAAGAAAAATAAGTATAAGAAAATATACAAAAAGAAATATAAGTCATATAAACCATACAAACAGCATAAGAATTTCAATATAAGACCTTTAAGAACATATA
This sequence comes from Malus domestica, assembly GCF_042453785.1. Lineage (NCBI taxonomy): Eukaryota > Viridiplantae > Streptophyta > Magnoliopsida > Rosales > Rosaceae > Malus > Malus domestica. The sequence continues at coordinate 7,649,593 of NC_091670.1, forward strand.
GAAAGAGAAAATATATTCCAAAACAATTTAGGAAAATAAGTGGTAGACCTTGGATTAGAAAATATAAAGCACCAAAAGATAATAGTAGTTGTAAATGTTATTCATTTGGAGAGACTGGACACATTAGACCTAAATGTCCAAAATTAGGAAAACAGTCGACATAAAAAGTATATTTGATGGAGTTGTTTAAGTTAGAAGAAGATGAAGATATTCAGTCAATATACAGTTCAGATGATTTAAGTGATAATGAGAGTATTTATAGTATAAAGAGTATTAACATGATAGATTCAGATTCTGAAGATTCAAGTAGCACAAATAGTGATTTAGAAGAGTATATATGTGCATTCATAGACGAGCAACATGAAGAAGAATTTAAATACATTAATTTAGGTTGACCAGAAAAATGTCATAAGTGTAGTAAATTAGTTGCAAATAAGTGCTATAATACATATTCAATATTATGTGAAAAATGTTATAGTAATATGTTATTAGAAATTAATTCAGCAGAATCACACGAAAGTAATACTTTTCATAGTATAGAAAAGCCAAAAAATAGTTCTTTAATTACCATAAATTGTGAAATAGAATTAGCAAAAGAACATAAGATACAAACAACAGCTGTGATAGATACAGAGAGTACAAAGAGTGTCACAAGAAAAGAGTTAGTACCAGAAAAATATAGACAAAAATTAGCAAAATCAGTAAGAATAACACAATTTGATGAGAGATCAATTTACTTAACACATTGTATTAATAATGAGTCTATTAAAGTAGAAAAACAACAATTTAATTTACCATTAACATTTGTTTTACCAGTAGGATCATACCCATTCATTTTAGGTTTAAATTTTTTGAAAAGTTTACAAGGTTTTTTATTTATGAATCATAACATAACATTTTTTAAAAGAGGTATTACAATAACTGATCAAAGTAATACTGTAGAAGCATACAAAAGCATAAGTATAAAAGAATCTAGTAGTCAAGATAATTATTACTTGGAAAACTCAAAAGAAAATGATGAACATAATAACATAGAAGAGTTTGATGAAGAAATATTTGAACATGAATATCCGATTTTAGATGAAGGAACCCATATAGAAATATTACAGTTAAATAAACCAAAGAGTTTAGAAGAATTATTGCAATTAGCAGAACAAACTAGGATTATAGGAGAAGACCCACAATTACATTGGTGTAAAAATAAAATAATAGCAAAATTAGATATAATTAATCCAGATTTAACCATAAAGACAGCTGATATGCCTTGTAGTTTAATAGATAAACAAGAGTTTGAGCAACAAATAAAAGAGTTGTTAAATTTAAAAGTAATTAGACCTTCTAAGTCTAGACATAGATTAGCAGCATTTATTGTGACAAAACATTCAGAGCTTAAGAGAGGTAAGGCTAGAATAGTTTATAATTATAAGACATGAAATGATAATACATATGAAGATAGTTATAAGCTACCAAATAAGGATGAGCTTATAAATAAAATTTAAGAGAGTAAATATTTTAGTACATTTGATTGTAAATCAGGATTTTGGCAAATACGATTAGCAGAAGAATCAATTGAATGGACAACTTTTACTTGGCCAGAAGGACATTTTGAGTGGCTTGTTATGCTATTTGGACTTAAAAATGCTCCATCGATCTTTCAAAGAAAGATGGTCCAAATTTTTAAGAAATATGATAATTTTTGTATGTTTTTGTAGATGGTATTTTAGTACATAGTAAAAATAGAAATGAACATAGGAAGCACTTAGAGATAGTTTTATAAGAATTTATCAATAATGGAATTGTGATTAGCAAAAATAAAATAGCATTAGAAAAGCAAGATATAGAATTTTTAGGAATGTATATCAAGTCAGGTACAATACAATTACAAGATCATATAACTAAAAAGGTCTTAGAATTTCCAGACAAATTAGAAGATAAAAAACAGTTTCAAACATTTTTAGGATTGTTAAATTATGTAAGAAATTTTATCCCTAATTTAGGTAGAAAAATACTAGTATTACATAGTAAAACTAGCAAAACAGGACAAAAGTATTTTAATAGTGAAGATATTAAATTAGTTCAAAATATAAAAGAAGAAATTACTAAACTTAAACCATTAACATTACCATTAGATGATAGTTACAAAATAGTTGAAACAGATGCTTCATCATTAGGATGGACATGTATACTATACCAGAAAAAGCATAAGGAGTCACCAAAGTCTGACGAACAAGTTTGTAGATATTCATCAGGAAAATTTAGTGATGTACAGTCAAGATGACCATCAACAGAATTAGATAATTTTTGAAATATCCAAATCAAACAGCCAAGCATGAGGTTAGGTCATGAAAAATTAATTAGAGCCTTAGAACAAGAGTTTGATAGTTTTAATTTAATTTCCATCAAAGCCAGCAACATATTCATTCTCTTGAGCACAAACTTCAAGCCGTTTCTAGAGACCATGAGTCATTACCTAGTAAGTTTACCAAAATGAACCAAGAACTCCAATCTCTTAGAATGTAGCAAAAGGCAAGTGACACCTTGAAAAGATAATTGAAAATATGTTTGGAAATTGATCAGTATAAGAATAAAGAAAAAGAGGTTATTAAACCCATAGAACAAGAGGCTAGTGAGCCCATAGGAGAGATTAAGATCGAAATGGAGCAACATCAAAATAATGAACAGCATCAGCATCAGAGTGAAAAAGAAAAACAAGAAAGTTTTCTTAGGAATTTACCTTTAGACTTAATAATAGATGACATTCTATTAGAAGAAATATCAAAAGCAAAATTAAGAATAATGCCACCAGATATGCAAAATGAGATCCAGCAGAGCATCACAGTCCATGAAAGAGTTATAATTACAATTACAATGTGCTTTGTATCAGTCAATCTTTGATCCAAAACTAGGGATGTATATTATTACAAAAATGTATCTACCTTGTCTTTGTGATAGTACATAGAATTGTATTTGTAAACCAGAGGTTAACATAGTTGTGGCCAGGATTAACGTGAGAGATTTTAGACATGGCATTTTAGTTATGAGTATCAGAAAAAGCATAATGTAGTAGAAGTTGCCCCGACCTTATTATTATAATTTGGCTATCTTGATAAAATATTCATTAACCATATTTCCCAACTAGAATCTTTTCCTAAAAAAATTATAAAAGTAATAGAAGATTATCTAGAAAAGTGGAAAGAAATTTGCATAAGTTTTATTAGTAGTTTTCCAGATTGATATGTACATATGCATAAGGAGAAAGTTAGGCATATAGCCATGATTAATTCATACAAAAATATTTTAAAATTTCGAGGGATCCAAATGTTTGCCTTAGATGAGTTTGAAGATTTTAGGTATAATATGATATTAGTAGCAGAAGAAGAAGAAATGCATATTTACAGCAAGTCAAAAGCCCGCCATCAGCCATACTGGAAGTTTCAAAATTTCAAAGGAGAAACAGAATAGATGTATTACAAGGTGACAGAAGATAGAGAAAGAGATGTAGAGCTAGTAGAAGGCAATGAACAATACTGGAACAATTTGACAGAAGAAGAGTTGCATAACATCGACAACATGATGGAAACATGAAGAGCTGACAGCAAATTAGCATAAGTTGAAGTTCATAATGGATGAATGAAGATGAAGATGAATAGTTCATAAGGGAGTTTTAACGTTGCAATGAGATATATAATTAACTTGTGAGCCTTAACTTGTTGGTAATCATGTTGGTGTAGTCTTACAACCCTTTAGCACTCAAACGCACTTCATCTTCATTTGTTATCTATTCTTCTATTCTATTAAGAGAAAATGACTTGTCAACTTTTTGCCCCTTTTTCTTCCAATTTTGCCCTCACTTTTGAATACACAATGTTGACATGAGGAGGGCAAAATAGTAATTTTGTATCTTTTGAACTTTTTCCCTTTTTTTTTCTTATTTTGCCCTCACTTTTGATACACAATATTTACATAAGAAGGGTAAAATAGTAATTTTATATCAAAATATTTACATAAGATAAAAAATATGCACTTATTAAGAGAAATTGTCCCACCATCGTTTTTTCATACACTTAAGTGAAATCATGATGTTTTTTGGATAGTTTGAATGAATTGAAGCGGTTGCACTTGAGGAGAACATAGGAGGAGGTGGGCGGTTGTTCACACACACAGAGTATGTGGTCATCTGCTAGTTTTTGATTAAAACACTCTAAAAACATGGGACGCATTAGAAGTGGGAGACACCAAGAGGGGACCCATCAAAAGCATTGATACTTTAGTAGCAAGCGGCATGGAGGTAGGCTTGCAAGCAAGCATGTCAAATTTTTGAAGGAGATCATGAGCATATTTGAGTTGATTGATGTGAAGATCAGTGGAGTCACGTTGAACTTGTAATCCCAATAAATAACTGAGAGACCCAGGTCTTTGAAACTGTCGGCCAAGGAGTGCAGTAAAATGAGTGAGAAGACTAAGAGAGTTGCTAGTGACAACAATGTCATCAACATATAGTAACAAGTAAGTAGTAGAAGACGCATGATAAAAATAAATAGAGAAGAATCAACCTAACTATAATGAAACCCAATGTAAAGCAAAAATGAACTAATCCGTTGGAACCAACTATGGGGGTTTGTTTGAGATCATATAGAGATTTCCGAATATCACAAACATAATGTGAACGAGCATGATCCACGAACCCTAGAGGTTGAGTCATGTAGACATCTTCTTGAAGATAACCTTGCAAAAATCCATTTTTCACGTCTAACCGACGAAGCGATCAGGCTCGGGAAATAGCAAGAATCAACTTTGTACAGATAGTAGCTAGTTTAACAATAAATGTTTCAGAATAGTCAATACGTTGATAAAACCCCTAAGCTACCAAACGAGCTTTTGTAGTGTTTAATAGAACCATCCGGATATCTCTTGACACTAAAAATCCATTTGCTTCCAACAATATTCTGACTAGGTCGAGGAGGAACAAGGGACCATGTTTGATTACAGAACAAGACATTAATTTCCTCATGCATGGCATGATGCTATTCCGGATGCTTGACAGCCTGAGAACAAGTAGGTTCACCGGAGTTGATACTGTTGACTTTAGTGTATATATTCCTATAATCTTGGGATTCTTAGTTTATTATGTTTTTATGTAAATTATTTCTTTCCTTAGTGATAGGATTGTAACTTCTTATAAATCCCTCCTTGAGAGATAATAGATAACTTAACTCAAACAAAAAACAAAAGCATTCTCTTCTTGGCACCAGAGCCTAGGTTAGAAAGAAAAAAAAATGAAATCAGGTGCGCAGCCAGTTATGCAGCGCCGTCCGACCAGAGAGCGACGCCGTCGTTGTTGACCGAGAACCCAGAACCATCAGCCGTGCAACCATTCGTGCAGTGCGCCATCCGACTAGCGAGTGACATTGTTGTTGCTGGACCCGAGTCTACCGCATCGATCTCTGCATCCATCTACCACAATCCGTTGGGCCATTTGGCTGCCCAAGATCGAATAGCCCACAAAAACCTGCAGGTTGCTGCTGCAACAGTCACATCTGCACTCTCACCATCGTACCACCGTGCCGTGCCACACCTGAACCATAACCGCCGTTTGCAACTCACGCCGTCTGCCTACCACTGCTGCTTCTTCAAAGTCCCAGACCCAATAGCCAGCCACGTTCTGCTACATATCCGCACTCGCCAATTGTTGTTTTTCGTTTCGTCGTTCACTAAGCTTCTGCAGCTTTTCTTTGCGTTGAAGTGGTTATGCGCGAAAGTTATGCGAAAAGTTTTGCAATTGTTTGTCAGAATAAGAAAAGGTAAAAGAAAAGATTTAAAAAAAAACGAAAAAAAAAGAAAGAAAAAACTGGAAGAAAGAAAAAAGGGAAAAGGAAAACAATTTTTTGGTTTATTACCATTAATTGGTTGTTTGTGGTTGTTAGGCTTTTTTCTTGTTGGCCCGTGTTAATTGAAGCTGCTTGGAAATGGCAGTCTGGAGTCGTACTGCTCCATATCGATCCGACCGAATCGAACATGAGAATAAGACTATGCGTACCATGTTTGCTGATGCGAATGTAGATTATGACAATATAGTTGAAGAAGTGTCTGCCCCTACTAATGTTGGTATCAGTAGTAAGGCTTTAAAGGTTTCTGCCTCTGTTACGAATAATACGTGGATAATTGATTCTAGTGCTACTGAACATATGACTTGTGATTCTAGACAGGTACAAACCCTAAAACCATACACCAAAATAGTCATGAATGTCGCCAACGATAATCCTGCCCCTATTAACGGGGAAGGAACTGTCTCCCTTTCAGATACTCTTAGTCTTGATACCGTGCTTATTGTTCATTCTCTTGATTATAATTTATTATTTGTTGCTCAAATAACCGTCGCCCTACATTGTCTTGTGATTTTTTGGCCTTCCTTTTGTGTCTTTAAGGATATTCAGACTCGCAAGACGATTGGTTATGGTATTAGAAAGGGGAAGCTTTACTAATTAGAGCTAACACCGAGCAGTACCCAGATGTTGACTAAAGCTCTTATTGTGGAAAGACCCAAAGGGGAGCAGAACAAAGCTTCGGAGGTTTGGTTATGGCATTGTCGACTTGGACATGCTTCTTTTAGTTATTTACGGAGGTTGTTTTCTAGCCTATTTCTTAAGAGTGATGTTTCTAGCTTTAAATGTGGTGTTTGTGAATTGGCTAAAAGTCATCGTACTTCATTTCTATCCAGTTTTACAAAAAGTTCTATTCCATTTATGATAATCCATTCTGATGTTTGGGGACCATTTAAAACTGCTACATTTGGTGGTGCTTATTGGTTTGTTACTTTTATTGATGATTGCACACGTACGAATTGGCTTTGCTTGATGAAGTCCAAAAGTGAAGTTACTTCCTTGTTCCAGCAATTTCACAAAATGGTGTAAGTACAATATAAGTCACGAATACAGGTTCTTAGAAGTGATAATGGTGGAGAGCATGTGAACTCTGAACTTCGTACTTTTTTGGATCATCAGGGAATCGTTCATCAAACTACATGTCCTTATACTCGACAACAAAATGGAGTTGCAGAACACAAGAACTGTCATATTATGGAGGTTGTTCGTGCTTCTCTACTCGAGGCACATCTCCCGTTGTCTTATTGGGGAGAAGCTCTCACCTCAGCTGCATATCTCATTAATCGTGTTCCATCCTGGTCAGTTGATTTTCAGACACCACTTCAAGCTTTCTCTTCACATGTTGATGCTCATGCAGTGCTAAATCTTCCATCTCATGTGTTTGGTTGTGTGGCCTTTGTTCATCTCCATAAATAGCAGATGAGTAAGCTTGAACCTCGAGCTTTACGGTGCATGTTCGTGGGTTATGCCTCAAATCAGAAAGGATATTGCTGCTATCACCCTTCGACTAAGAAGTTGTTTGTCACTGTGGATGTTGCATTTCATGAAAACGATATGTACTTTGCCCATTCCGTGTCTGGACTTTAGGGGGAAAATCAGGTAGAAGTTCAGACTCTTGATTATACTGTTCCTGATATAGATATTGTGAGTCATTTGGATTTAAGTGGTGATGTCTTGGAGACAAGTGGTGATGATTCACAAGAAAATAATGATGTGAATAACGTGGAATTAAGTGGTGATGTCTTGGAGTCAAGTGGTGATCATTCACATGAAAACAATGTTGAAAACTTCGAAAGGGACGAATCGACACAGCCGGAAAATTCCTTACCTTCCTTACCATTGGATAACTCATTGCCAGTTTCCTCACCGTTGGATAACTCAGTGCTGTTGGCTACCTCACAGTCGGTCTCACCATCTTTGAGCCCAAATATCCATAATCAATCGTCTTTGCTCCTGGATGCACCACCACCATGTCGTCTCCCTAACCATGTCAACCGAGGTATTCCTAAACTTACTTACCAAGCAGACCCTAAATGAAAAACTAAGTACCTAGTTAATAGACCCAACCCATAATTTAATATGTTATACCCGTTAAGTAATTATGTGTTTACCAGCCACCTGTCAGGATCAAATAAGTCATTTGTATATCAATTATCTATTGTATCTATTCCTAATAGTGTGCATGAGGCTTTAGCTGATCCACGTTGGCAAATAACTATGAAAGAAGAATTGAAGTCTTTGAAGACTGATATGGTATTAACTAGCACTCAAATTAACCCTCTTTTTATCAATTGTAGCAATGTATGTAAGTAGGGATCGTTCTAGACCGGGGATTAGGAGGGATTGCAAAATCACTTGGAATTGACTCAAATACGTAAAAAACAAGTTTAAAATACTAAACTAGACTCAAAGAATGCAAAACTAAACTTTAAAACACCAAAACAAACCAAAAGACTCAAAACAGCCCCAAAACACTCAAAACTGCCTTAAAAACACAATCTGGGCAATTTTGAACACTAGACACAAAATTGGACGAAAATTGGTTTTAACTTGACCTAAGACACTTAAAAACACAAACTAAACATTTACTAACTAATTTTGACACTTTAAAACAAAGGGGGATTGGTTTTGGACGAATTTAAAAACAAAACAAACATTGTAAATTAGAACAGATTGTAAAAACGAATTTGAGTTAAATGGGTGAATGGAAGGCTAGCTAAGGGGTTCATCTCCACACATGTTATACTTGCATTCAAAATGATTTCCAATTGCTTTTCAATAAACCATGAATTCTCAATGCCCCAAGTTAATTAGGTCCGCTTAAATTAACCTTCAGATTTCCCTAACGTTATTGAATTGGATGATTGCATACGACAACCCAAAACATTCCCCACAAGTCCCCTACATGATTGCATAATAGAGATACAAGCAAGAATCATTAAGTTCTATGAAAACCATAAGCATTGACGAAGCACTTGTTACTATGATTGCATGAAACTTATGCCAAGAATTTACTTAACGCGATTGAGATCATCAACCTTTACTACTTGTGAATATAATTCCATAACGATTAGGTGAAATTTCCTTATATCCTAGCATTCAATTTATGCATGATAATTAAGCGTGCACTCTCAACCAACACACACAAATCAATGTAATTCACATAGATAAGTAAATTGAATTCACAACTTATGAAACGCAATTAGAAGTAATCAAATCATAACGCAAGCATAAACATGTATTTCGAATCCCCCCCTAACCAAGGGGGGTTTAGTTCCTCATACGCACAAAACAAAAAGAATTGAATTTAAACATTGAAATCAAAGGAAAAGAAACACCTAGAAATTCCAGCAGCGTGAACTTGAATTGCATGAATTTCCGAGCTTCCTTCTCCTCCTCCTTGGTGCGGCAAAGGGTCTAGGGACAGGTTTAGGACCTTTGGTGTATGGATGCATGGTTATGGATGGATGTAGTAGTGTTTAGGGGATGGGGATGGTGCGGCAAAGGTTAAAAACTAGGGAGAAAGGTGTTTGGTGGCTGCGGCAAGAGTGTGAAGAGGGTTGGACGAATTTCTGGAGTGAATGGTGAATTGTGGTGAGTGGTGATCTGATTTAGGGGTTAATATGAGTATATATAGGCACTTAAAACCCTAGGGTAATCAGATATGGACTTGGATAACCCAAATCCACAAGGAAATAGGTCTAAACAATCAGATTTTGCAAAGGAAAAGGGATAAGGGTGCGGCAGCAATGGGATAAGGTGATAAGGTTTCTAGAATGCCTTGCAAGGCAAGGAATTAGGGTATCTAGAAGCTAGGGTGCGGCACCAATGTAGGGATTTAAGGATAGGGCTTCTAGAAAGCCCCAAAACTGATAGGAATTGCATGAAACCCACGGCAAGGATGGAAACTTTCTAGAAACTTCTCATTTGTGTCCTTCAACACTTAGGAGTCCTTCTAGTATTAGGAAAACATGTCTCAATCCTCTCTTGACTTGGAATTATTCTCCTACTTCATCTTGGAAACCTTTCCTTCTTGGACTTGGAAATCTTTTTTGTAGCTGCAACTTGATGCCATTTGGATTTAACTTTCCTACTTCGAGTAGGAAACCTTGTTTGAGTAGGAATCTTCATTCTTCTAGGAATCCATCTTCAACTAGGAATCCCTCGTAGATTAGGAATCCTTCGTAGATTAGGATTTCATCTTTTAATTAGGCGCTTTCCTACTTCGACTAGGAAACCTTTTTCAAGTAGGAAACATCATCTTCAAATCTTCAATTTCGTCCATCCTCTTGGCTCCAAGCATATGATGTCCATTCCAAGCTCTAAATTGCTCCAAAAGGCTCCAAAATGCATCCTTTTGCATACTTTGCCCTTAGAACCTGAAAACACATAAAACTAGCTTAAAAGACTACTTTACTAAGGAAAAACACTATAAATGCACAAGAACAAGCTAAACTAAGGTGCATAAATATGCTCCTATCAAAGACGAATGCTACCTGGGAGATCACAAACTTGCCAGCTGGCAAGAAACCTGTGGGATGCAAATGGGTCCACAGTATGAAATACAAAGCTGATGGGACGGTGGATCGCTTCAAGGCAAGACTGGTAGCAAAATGGTACACTTAAAAATATGGAATTGATTATACAGATACATTTGCTCCTGTGGCCAAGATCAACACAGTCCGTGTTTTGTTGTCATTGGCTGCAAATCTTAATTGGCCTTTACAACAAATCGATGTGAAAATTTCCTTCTTGCATGGAGATTTGACAGAAAAGATTTATATGGATCTTCCACCAGGATGTAATGCTCCATAAAATTATAAGAGAAAGGTGTGCATGTTGAAGAAATCCTTATATGGTTTGAAGCAGTCTCCCCGAGCATGGTTTGGAAGATTCACAAAATCTATGAGAGCATTTGGTTACAGAAAAAGTAACTCCGATCATACTTTTTTTTTTAAATGTGAAATATGAAACTTACTACACTCATTGTGTATGTAGATGACATGGTGGTGACAGGGAATGATCCGAAAGAACGTGCAGCCTTGCAAAGATACCTGTGTACATAATTTGAGATGAAGGACCTTGGATGCCTGAAATATTTTCTAGGGATTGAGGTGTCAAGAAGTAGTTTTGGAATTTTCTTGTCTCAGGGGAAGTATATTATTGATTTGTTGCACGAGACTGGAATGTCAGCTTGTCAGCCAGTAGCTACACCATTAGAGGAAGGATTGAAGCTTAGTATTGATCCTAACCAAGTGCCAGTAGACAAAGGAAGATACCGAAGGTTAGTAGGACGTTTAATGTACTTGGCACACACAAGACCGGACCTTGCCTATGCCTTAAGTGTAGTGAGTCAGTACATGCATGATCCTAGAGAACAACATATGAATGTAGTGAATAGAATCTTGCGATATGTGAAGGGAAGTCCAGGAAAATGAATTTTGTTTAAAAAGAATAACCATCTTAGCATTGACAGTTATACTGATACAGATTGGGCAAGTTCAGTGGATGATAGACGCTCAACATCAGGTTACTTTACATTCGTTGGGGGTAACTTTGTTACATGGAGAAGTAAGAAACAAAATGTGGTTGCTTGTTCCAGTGCAGAAGCTGAATACAGAGGTCTGGCCTTGGGGATTTGTGAAATTTTGTGGCTTAAGATTTTGCTAAGGGATATGGGTATAGAACATGCTCAACCCATGAAATTATTTTGTGATAATAAAGTTGCCCGTGACATTGCACATAACCCGGTACAACATGATAGAACAAAGCATGTTGAAGTTGACCGATTCTTTATCAAAGAAAAATTGGAAGGGAAGATAATTGAGGTACCGACAATAAGAATAGACGATCAGTTGGCAGATATCCTCACAAATGCTGTTTCAAGTCATAAGTTTTCAAGTTTCTTACACAAGTTGGGCATGTGTGATATATATGCACCAACTTGAGGGGGAGTGTTGACTTTTGTGTATATATTCCTACAATCTTAGGATTCTTAGTTTATTATGTTTTTATGTAAATTATTTCTTTCCTTAGATATAGGATTGTAACTTCTTATAAATCCCTCCTTGAGAGATGAATAGATAACTTAACTCAAACAAAAAACAAAAGCATTCTCTTCTGATACATGCTAAAAGAGCTTGAGGAAGAGGATACTGGACGGTGCCATCCATGCGAACCACTAGTGTTAAATCAGACGATCATCACACGAGCATAATATTTTGATGCTCGTAAGCGACAAATAGTTATGTAAAATTATTGTAAACCAGTAAGTGAAAATAGAACCGTTTAAATTTGTAGGATTGATAAACGAACGAAGATCCGCAAAATAAAGTAGGCAACATGTATTTTATGCTGTAAGAAAACTAGGAGTATCTAATTAAAAGTAGCTAGATTTCTTCATAATCCTGGGAGACATTTGATTCACTCCCCAAGGAAAAAACAATTACAGAATGTTGCAATTGTCTACTCTACAGAATTGTTGGAACTAGTTAATTCATGTAATATACAGATTTTCCGCTATGCCATCTCACAATGCATTCAAGCGAGAAATGAGATCAAGGAAGGCATCTTCTCGGCAGGGAATTGTTGGACCCAATTAATTCATGTAATATACAGCTTTTTCAAATACAAGGATGGACACATGCTAGCCGACACTCGAGGGTAACGAAGCCATTTTAACGTGCATGCAAGTTAGAAAGATAGAACGAACATAAATAAAATATGTAAATTTAAAATATAATGAAATAAACAAATGCGGAAACGTGTTCAGAGTATACAAATAATCAAGAATACTGTGAAAGAATTAATATAAAATGGTACGAGCAAAGGAGTGGGTCCTACTAAGAGAAGACTCGAAGATACGATGTGGGAGTGCCCTGATGCCGGGATCGTACACTTCGATTCTAAATCCTTAAGGGGGTGCAAAACAAAGGGTGAATGGACCAAAGTTTATAATAATAATACTAATACGAAAACCGTTTTCTTTTTTAACATACTAACCCCCTATTTCGAAAACACATATAATATTACGTAATAGGTTTTTCTCGAAACTCTAGCATGCCATGAAAACGTTTGTAAAACAATAAAATCATCTCTAAAAGTGATAACGAAGTGCCCGAAGGCAAATCCAAAGAATCTTGTAAATCAAATCAATGATGTACTTAATTAGGGGTATCATAGTTGCCTGAAGGTGAAGCTGTACGACACTGGGTAATGCCAATGAAGAAATATGGTAGTTCTCATCACCCGAAGGTGAAGTTGTACGCTTTGGGTTACGCTAGAAAAGAAATATAACATAACACAATGACACTAACCGTGGCTAGTGAAGCTGTCCGACATTGGTTTTTGTCAGTGAAGCTGGGAGTATGTTAGATCCCACATCGCCCAGGGGAGTGGATCCTCTATGTCTTATATGTACATACTCACATCCATTAGCACGAGGCCTTTTGGGAGCTTACTGGCTTCGGGTTCCATCGGAACTTCGAAGTTAAGTGAGTTCGCGCGAGAGCAATCCCATGATGGGTAACCCACTGTGAAGTTCTCGTGTGAGTTCTCAGAAACAAAACCATGAGGGCGTGGTAGGGGTCCAAAGTGGACAATATCGTGCTACGGCAGAGTTGAGCCAGGGATTTGGTGGGGGCCTGGGCCGAGATGTGACAGTTTGGTATCAGAGCTAATCCCTGGCTGGAAGTGTGCTGACTAGGACATCGGTCTCCTAAGGGGGGTGAATTGTTAGATCCCACATCACCCAATATGCCTTATATGTACATGCCCACTTCCATTAGTACGAGGCCTTTTGCGAGCTCATTAGCTTCGGGTTCCATCGGAACTCCGAAGTTAAGCGAGTTCGCGCGAGAGCAATCCCATGATGGGTGACACACTGGGAAGTTCTTGTGTGAGTTCCTATAAACAAAATTGTTAGGGCGTGGTTAGGGCCCAAAGCGGACAATATCGTGTTACGGCAGAGTCGAGCCCAAGATGTGGTGGGGGCCCAGGTCGGGATGTGACAGAGTATGTCATAAATATCTCACTACTCATCAACTGTGTCCTAAGGCCATAGATGTATACATACTTAAGTTGTATGTATGTGTTGTATGATTACCCACTAGATAAGCATTGAAAACATAAACATAATCTTTCCAAATCATAGAAACTTTCTATCTCAGGCATCAACATAAATCATCATAAATCATTAATATGAAATCATCAAATCATACTTATAAATCTGTAACATCTCGGCTTTTGATAAAACGTAAGTTTGATAAATCATAAATAGTGCGTAAAACGTAAAATCATGAAATCATGCCTTTTGGGTGCGTTTGGTACGCAGACGGAACGGAACGGAACGGGACGCGACGGGACAGAACGGGACGGGACGGGACGGAACGAAGGTGTAATTTTTGAAAAAGACATGGGTATATTTGTCTTAAAATGGTAAAACATTGCGTTCCACAAACGTGGAACAAACCCGTTCCAGGGGGGGAGGTGGAACGCAAAAACACTCAAAATCTGTCCCGTGGAACAGCCCGTTCCACCCATTTTTGGCGCACCAAACGCGGGACGGAACGCCTCGTCCCGTTCCGTCCCGTCCCGTCCCACGTACCAAACGCACCCTTTGTGAATCCAAGCCTAGTATTTAAAAAAAAAATCATGCAATTTGAAAGGGGTGTACTCATATATACTTGATAGGTCGCAGCCGTTCTAACTAGGAAAGACGAAGTCTCTGATAGTAATTGCACCTAAGCATAATATTGGGACCCATTAGTAAAACTCAACTAAAACAATTAAATTTGGGAAAATGGAATGCGGATTTAGAATCAAGGCATCGAAATACCCCAAGAGGGGTACCAGGCAAATTTCGTAAAAAGTCAGTGAAAAAGTAAATGGTAGACCCGAAAAGTCAACCAAGACGCCGAGCCGGTCAACTAAGTTAAAACTTCGAAATTTCACTAAACATATGTCAAAAATAGACTTCAAGCATCGAAATTAGCCTAAGAGAATATTCTAGTCCCCGGAATCGTTGCCGGCAGCTAAGAACCTTGCTGGAATATGTAGAAATGGCCGGATTTCTAGGCAATTTTTGAATCGATATAAGTCATTCATTTCTCAACCAAATTTGACCCATAATATACGCAAATGAAGCTAGGGAAGTGAAGAACAAGATTAGACCGTTTGGAACCCAAATGGTGGCTGGAAAATGGCCTGAAAGGCGACTGGTCCGTGGGAAAATTGGGTTTTTCTTCGGAAAACTGGAAAAACTTTAAACGTCCATAACTTTGCCATTTTTAACCAAATCACACGATCCAAAACATGAAAATTTATCTACGCAATGAGAGGAATCCAAATATAGGGTTATAGGTCTCACCTTGGCCAAAATCTATAAGAAAAACATCGAGAAACTCGTTGCTCAAGACAGTGCTTTTGAAACCCAGTTTTTGTTGGGATTTGTACGAAATAAAACTCATAGCTGGGTTCATGGGGTCGAGACGAGTATGATTATAATGTTTGTTATTCAAATTTTGGTGGTGATGGTGATTTGTTTCACGGGGAGAAAGGGAGAGCCGAGAGATACAGTTAGAGAGAGTTATAAAGAGAGGAGCTACGGGAGAGAAGAGGGAGGAGAGAGAGAGTTCCAGAAATTTTGAGGGTGCCCACATGGCACTCACCCAATGGTTAGACAAACATATCACATGTCCAATTAATTATCAATTTACCAAAATATCCTTGACGTTTAAAAGTTCGTAGAATATTTGTTATAACTTCAAATTATATTTTGTTTGCGCTTATGCGTTCGTAACGTCAAGTACTACACAAATGCACTAATATAGTAGATCTAACGTTTCACGACACAAAAGTCAACGAAAGTAAAAAATCTCACCTCTAGGGGTATTTTTGTAAAATTACACATTTAAAATTATAAAAATCATAAAATTAGGGACGGGTTATTACACCACCCAAGGGATGATCAAACCCGAATTCTTCTTCAGCGTCACTTAGCAAGTCTTGAAATTCAGGCTCATTAAGGAATGTTACTGGAATGACAAATCTCTGCTTTTGGGACATCTGCTAATTTAGTTGAAACTCCTCCGATTGTATTTGAAAATGACCGCCTAAGAAGTTTCTAAGCAGGAATTACAGCCGGACGATGGAAACCCATTGTTGTATATCTCGAGATGAAAACTTGAAGCAAATCTCAAAGAACTTGCAGAACAAGGAAAACTCTAGTACTTGCGAATTTTTAGACTAGAGAGTTTGTAGACTTGTAGTTGGTGGTCACAAACGCAGTCATAAGGAATATATAGTTGAAAAGCTCGTGCACGATTCCTCTCTTAAAAGAAACAAGTGGTGCAAACAAATACAATCCGGCTGGGGTAGAGACGGGAACAAGGGCTGATGAGGGATCACATGGTTTTGTCTTCCAAATATCATCAAGCAATTAGGCAAAACATGTGGAGCAAAATCAGTTGTTTCAAATTTCATATTTAATTTTAGGGTGTTTGTGATTCAACAGAGATGCGAAGTCTCAATCACTACCAAGGAGTCTTGGTGATGAACTGGGAGATGGTGCCATGTGAAACTTCCAATGCTAATGTCTCGAAGACCAGTCACGCCAACTGCTAGAGATTTTCTGACACATCGATGGTCTTATCAGTTTGGACATGAAATAAAAGAAGCAAAGATAGCAAGTGGTATAGAAAACTTGGAGCTATGAAAGAGTACTTCATCAACAAATGCATGGTGAATTGGTAACCTGCAGAATAAGATGACTGTCTCAAGTATGTCTCTCTGATTTTTTAGGTAATATCCTTCCAAAAAGATTTTAGTTATTTGAGTTTTAATAGACAAGTCAATGTGATTTTGAATGAACTATTGTCTCTCTTCATTGGGTTCATGCTGGTGCCTTATCACCAATTATTTCAGATAAAAGATGGCTTTTGGCATGTACCAATTTATCTATATATACATACATATGATTAGACTTGGGAGCAAAGCAACACAAAGTCTTCTAAGTCCCAACTCCCAAGCATCTCTAGGCTCTATTTTTTTCTTTTCACAAAATTGAAATCTTCATTGTTGGTTTTCTAATCTAGAAAATCAAAACAATGGGTTTCCGATTGTCTGGCATCATTTATGCTAAGAAAAACCAAGTTCCTTCAAAGGCCTTGTATGTTCCTAAAGGCTATTTTGCTGTCTGTGTTGGGGGGTGCCAAAAGAAGCGGTATGTGATTCCACTATCATAGTTGAAGCAACCTTCATTCCAAGATTTGTTAAGTCGAGCTGAAGAAGAATTCGGGGTTTGATCATCTCATGGGTGCTATCACAATCCCGTGCTGTGAAGATACCTTCCTTGATCTCACCTCTTACTTAAGTGTATGAGCATTAGGCGGCTAACATATATTTTACAGCACAGTTTTGACACCAGTTGCTGCAGAGGTATAGCGACTTGCTAACTCGGATAAATTTTTGGATGCAAATATCACATCTTCTGACATCTTCTGTTGGAACAGGCTTCTGATAATTTCATGGGCTCCAATTCCAAACCGCTTGAGAGCTCATGATCAAAATGGCCAGCCCAGCGGACTTAACTTCAATGACACCAAGCCAAGAATGTCATATGAAGTTGAAAGATATCAAGAATGTTTATTGAAAATCCTTTATACTTATTACTTGTTCTGCAAAGATAATTGATAATATACTATTTTTCTTGTTCATTTTCACTTTCTTATTATTTTGTAATGACCGAGCAATATCACTAATGCTACTTACTAATCACGTATTCCGTTGTTGATTTCCAAATGAACGGCTAATGAGGTTGTAACAATGAAATGAATACTTGTGAAGCAACCACCATATATGGAGACATTTTTCAGTGAGCTAGAAATACGATCCGGTACATCAAGTGTGATAATACAATTGGTTAGAAAATAAAAAATAAAATTCTCCAACGATTTATATTATGACACATGATGTATCGGACCGTGTTCCCGACACACTGAAAAACTTCTCCCAAATGTGAGGATTCACAAAATTAAGCCATAGTATTGTCTTTAAAGCTGCTAATTTAGATGGACTATGTCCACAACAATTATTTTATTAATCAGCGTGCAGGCTTTGATACCATCAACATGAACCATGACCAAAGGAAGCGCATGCCACTTCTGCCTATACCCAAGTCCAATACTTGAGTGAGTCAGGCCCAATGGAAGTAGGGTTAGGGGATAGGCTTTACGACTGCACCGGTGGGTGTAAATGAACCGAGTAATAAAGTGCTCAAACTCGGTTCCTAGAAATTATTCGAATCTAGGCTTAAACTCGAAAAATGATCATAGATTCATAAATGTAAGCTCAAATATGGCTTGAATAGTTTTTTTTTTTTAAATTTTTTTTTTTAAGCTCAAGCTCAACTTATTAATAAGCTGAGCTCGAATTTTTTTGTTTCGACTTAATGAAAATTAAAAATTATTAAAAATAAAAGATATAGAAAAATATATATAATAATAAGCTAAGTACTTTAAAATGACAGCATGCCCACCACAAAAAAAAAAAAAAAAAAAAAAAAATCAGGTCCAAAAACTTAAACTGTCTTTCGGACTCTGTCTAGTTGTAACATACCTATATCATAAGAAAACGGAAAAGTTTACCAACGCAAATACATTTAAGATATAAATGAATTTAACTAATTCTAAAAGAGGTAAATTACAACCAAAAGGATCTATAATATAGGTAGCTAAAAACAATTTACCTCTGACATAGGTAGATTATGGACAAAGGAAGATGTTATATAAATCGATAAATATAAGTAATCTACGATACAGGTCTATTAAATAAATAAATGTGATAAAGGGGTCGAAGGGACTTCATTCCTACTATTTATCTTATGATTTATGATATTACAACAACTAACATCGAATAAGATAAATTTATTAATTGATGTGGTATTTTGGACCCTAAAAACTACAAAGCCTATGTGATGCGCAAGCCGAGTAACTAATAAGCTAACTACGTTCTTCGGTTGTGTGTAGGGTGTGCCAACTTGTCGACCGAGTTCGGCCGGAAAGTAAAATATGTTGATGTGGCGTTGGCCGCGCTGCTGACTTCTTGATTTTGCGATTGCGGCCGAGGAAGGAACACGTCTTGGCCTTCGGGTTCTAGAGCCTGAAGACAAGGCTACTAGTTCTTCGAAGTTCACAAATTGTTGGCCTTAGTCTCGGTAATTATATTCGTGAGAGTGTAAGTATACTGAAATGGTACCAAATTGTACGAACACAAATACTCGAAAGAGATAAATGTCTTGATTGTAAATGTGGTTCGGCTGTTAGAATGTCGAACTCTAAAATGTACTTGAGAATATCCAATCATAAAACTCGGCTTTCAATGTGCCGAGCCTAGTAACCTAGTAAGAGCTCACTTTGCCGAGAAGGTTGAGATGACCTTTACCAACAAGGACTCGAAAATCGTTGTCGACCGAGACTTGAATAAATAACCAGTCGGCCTCTAAGCAGTGCTGTCTATCCAAACTGAAGGTGCTCCTTGGTTGGTTGGTTCTATGGCTTCAGTGTTGTCTATCCAAACTGAAGATGTCACCGGTTGCCTTCATAGTGCTGTTTATCCAAACTGAATATGTGTTGGCGAGAAGAAAAGGGAAGAAGAAAAATTCTTAGGGTTGTTGAGAAACTTTGCGCAGGGCAATTTGTGTGTTGATTTGAAGGGGGTTGAATGATGCATTCCCTTCTCTATTTATAGCAGTGCACCCCCTTCATGGCCGAACTAGAACTGCACTCGGATTAGAACTCCTTAACCCAATCTGATTAGGTTTCGGCCAATCCTAACCCCAATAGGACTTTGAACCAAGCTCCTTAACGATCCAGGTTCATCTCCTAATTTTAAGCATCTTCAGCCTTAAGACTCCTTGTTGCACTAGGGTTCGACTACCTCATCCTTGTCTAATCCTCCTCGCAACAGGATTCAGCCGACCTTGACTGGACAACTCATGATATGATTCTAGATGAATACTACTGGGTCGAGAATAATTCCAGGCTCGGCCCAAAATATTATTTTGGGCCCAAACAGGTATATACATATATCACTTGCCACATAAGATGATATACAAATATGGTACAAAAATGTGGTTTCTCTAACACTTTCCTTCTTTATCACAAACTAAACAAAAAGAATATAGTTCCAAACTAGCCTTGTTTCTCTTGACAATTTCATATGTGGTTCAATATCCTAGCGGAAGGATATTGGATTTACAGTTTTCCACCCTTGCTTCCCTAAAATAACCCTTCCCACTCCTATTAATAATAATAATAATAATAATAATAATAATAAAGTTTTATAAAAAAAAAATTGACAAAATTTTTATTTTTTTTTATTTTTTTTTAACTCTTAATGGAAAGTGCCTTTCTTGACAACAAGCATCTTAGGATTCATAATAGTTAAAGGCAAATCCCTCCTAAAAGTAACCTTACTCCGATTATTAATAAATTTTTCTCTCCTAATTAATATAAACCTTAATTTTGGAAGAATTGTTTTACAAATGATCATATAGGACAAATCCCTTTAGACGAACCTTAAATCAGTTGATTCGTCAGATCAAATAAGAAACATTTTGACGCTCAGAATAATGGATACGTGAACCAACGGAATTAAGTAAATGAGGATTCTTTTTCTATATTAAAGAAGCTATGAATATTGCTAAAATCTCCATTTACATGCATTATCCGATCTGGGGAGACAATAATTCTCCCTCCTCAATCGAAAAAAAAATGTGTAAATATTCCTTTGCACAAAATTGTGTGACAATCACAGAGTTCATGTAATTGTTCTCCATTATCCAATCTCATAATGCTTTCAAGCTAGAAATAAGATCAAGGAAGGCATCTTGTCTGCAGGGAATTGTCAGACCGCCCATTGGGTGATCAAATCCGAATTCTTCTTCAGCCGCACTTAGCAAGTCTTGAAATGCAGGCTGGTTGAGGATTGATATAGGAACAACAAACCGCTGTTTCTCACTCTCGCCAACATAAACTGGAAAATAACCTTTTGGGACATCAGCTAAATTATTCGAAGCTCCTTGACTTGAATTTGAAAGAGAACGCTGAAGAAGTTTCTTGGCAGGAATTACAGATGGAAGACGGAATCCCATTGTTGTAAATCGTGATAGTAAAGACTAGTAGTCGAGTTTATAAAAACTTGAAGAAGAAAGGAGTTTGTGGAACAACTATACTTGAGAAGTTGTAGATTTATTATTTGGTCATTAACCACTGCATTCATATGGTATTTATAGTTGACAAGCCTTGTAGAATATCCTCTACTGAAGAAAATATATGGTGAAGACAATCCGGATGGGGTATAGAAGGGAACAAGAGCTCATGAGGGATCACATGGTTTTGTCTTCCCATCAAGCCTTTGAGTAAAATATGTGGATCAAATTTATTATTTCTCTTTCCATCACATATTTTTGTTTGTTAGGCAGATATGAAGTGTCAATCACTACCAATTACGAGTCTTGGTGATGAAATGGAAGACAGACGCATGTGAACTTCGATCAAATGCTAATGTCTCTTACCAATCCCAATTCAATTGCCTCAAGACCACTCACACAAACTACTTGAGATATCGCCACATCGCCTTTTGTCTGTTTGGACATGAAAAACAAGAAGTAAAGTTAGAACCTGGTTTCGGAAACTTGCATTTCTGTCTCTGAATTTTTAGGTGTATACTTATCCTTCCAAAAGGATTCAGATATTTATTTTAGGTTTAGCCTGAATGCCTAAGTAGTTATATAGGCAAGTCCATGTGATTTTGCTTGAGATGATGTTGCTTCATTGGGTCCATCCTGATGGCTTAACACCAACATTTAGAATTTGGATATGGTCATCCCATGGGTGCTATCACAATTCCAGCAATGAAGTAGGTCTTGACTGTTGGATTGATTATTCATTGAATGGTGAAAAATATCACATCTTCTGATGGTAGAGGCTTTTCATAATTCATGAGCTACAACTTCAAACCGCTTGAGAGTTATAAACAATTTTATTATAAATCCCATTACTCAAATGTAATTAGTTGTTTTGCAAAGATAGTTGAGAATGTGTACTTTTCCTTCTCTTGTTCATTTTCATTTTCTATTTAAAAATTTTTTTTTGTAACTATTTGCTGAAAAATACAAATCTCTAAAATATGTAGAGCATACAACAATACCCAGATCAAAATACTTAATTGAAGTGAAAACTGTTGGAAGTTCAAATCAAATACAGTAGCTGAAAGTAGTAAAACACTTTTTAGAAATTGTTGGAACACTTTTCAGAAAGTGGTGAAACTATTTTTTGAAAAGCTGCATGTGTGTGTGCGCATCAAAAGTAGACCTGACATTCGTGTTGTGTTTTCCGTGTTCGTGTCGTTTTCGTGTCATACCTGATATCTTAACGGGCCGTGTTGTGTAACACCCGTTAAAATAAATGGGTAAAATGACCCGACCCGAAATCGACCCGATAATATTAACAGGTAATATGACCTGACCCGTTACCCGTTAAGGAAAATATATTTTAAACCAATAAATAATCAAATGAAAAACATAATACTAAATAAGTATATACATTCCATATTATCACATTCAAAACATAAAAACGCAATTTTGTTTTAAGTATATTTTCGCTTACCTAAAGTCTTTAATAGTTTTTAATTAATGTAGAAGTGTAAAAAAATATAGAAAAAAATATATAAACACTCGTAATGACAAGCTTTATAACTTTCATGAAGAGCTTAACTTCGAAATTCGCCACTATAATCATATAAATCATAGATCAAAATTTAACCATTGATTATTGTTTACATTTATGCTTCATTGTTCTCATCAAATTTCATTTTTTTAGATTTTCTTTTTTGAAAACATGATCTATTAGAGGGTGCAGGTAGATGAACGGTTTGGATTGTTGATATTATTTTTAAAGTTTTACGGTTAGTGAAAATATTGCTTGATGTTTATAAAGTTTTTACAAATTATATGACATTGACTCATATTTCAGTTAACTGTAAATATCGAAACGTGATATCATCTTCTTACATCCGCCAGATGATCATGTTTTCAAAAAATAAAATTTTAAAAATTAATTCAGTAAGAAGAATAAAGCGTAAATGACAATCGACGGTTAAATAAATTTAAGGTTTCACTACTACAAAATTATCTATTGCTGGTGGTTCAGCTTCAATCATTAAGAGCAGATTTTGAGGTTGCTCATATGAAAGAAGGAGAAAACATTTCAGATTACTATTCTCGACTACTTGTAATTGTGAATCAAATGAAAAGGAATGGCAAAAGGCTTGACGATGTTCGTGTCATGGAGAAAATCCTTCGGTCACTCACATCTAACTTTGAGCATGTGGTGATTGCCATTGAGGAATCCAAGAATTTGGAGACGATGAGTGCAGAGGAATTGTTAGGATCCCTTATAGTTCATGAACAACATATTCAGAATAATGCAAGCCTCACAACGCTAGAGCAAGCTTTGGAGTCAAAGTTGAATATTGACAAACCAAATGGAGGTTGTGGACAGTGGAATTCGCGTCGTGGAAGCTCATCCAACCGTAGCCGAGGACGAGGACGAGGCCGAGGAAGAGGTTGAGGCTATGCACAAAACCGAGGTCAATCTCAAGAGTGGAGATCTACTCGAGGAAAGACGCATATCCAGTGTCATAATTGCAAGCAATATGGATTATGCCAATGAATGTTCATATAAAAATGTTGAGCATGTCAACATGGCAGAATCAAGTGGAAATGCTAGTGAGGAATTTACAATCTTACTAGCACACCATGATATCAGTAGCCAACAAGATGTTTGGTATTTGGACTCTAGTCCAAGCAACCACATGTGTGGAAAGAAAGAGTTTTTTACCGAACTAAAAGATGGGCCTTATGAATTTGTGAGTCTTGGTGACTCCTTAAAGTTGCAGTTGAAGGCAAAGGAAAGATCAAAATCATCCAGAAGGATGGTAGAGAAGAATACATCTCTGATACCTACTACATACTAGGTATGAAGAGCAACATTCTGAGCATTGGTCAACTGTTCCAGAAAGGGTAAGTTATACATATGGAGAATATGCTTCTCACTCTCAAGAATGCAAGGAGAAAGCTTATTTCACGTGTTCAAATGTCAAAGAACCGTATGTTCCCGTTGAAGTTGAACATAAAGATTGGAAGCTGCAACATTGGTGTGATGGAAGATGAGTCATGAAAATGGCATCTTCGGTTTGGCCATCTTCATTTCAATGGCCTAAAGTTATTGTCAAGTGGAGAAATGGTTCGTGGTCTACCCCAGATTGAAGCCACACACCAAGTATGTGAAGGTTGTGTGCTTGGCAAACAAGCACAACTATCGTTCCTTGTTGGTGATACATGGAGAGCAAAGGCACCACTGCAGGTAGTGCACACGGATATATGTGGTCTGTTGGATCCTATGTCCTATGGAGGTAATAGGTATTTTATTACCTTCATTGATGATTTTAGTAGGAAGACTTGGGTTTATTTTCTCAAGGAGAAGTCGGCTGCCCTAAGAGTCTTCAAGGAGTTTAAGACACTCATAGAAGTTGAAAGTAACCACAAGCTTGTCGCTGTGAGATCAGATAGAGGTGGAGAGTACACCTCCAATGCTTTCCAAGCATATTGCAAGGAGTAAGGAATTAGACATCAACTGACTGCTGCCTATACCCCATAACAAAATGGGATAGCCGAAAGAAAGAATTGAACCATTCTTGACATGACAAGGTCTATGCTTAAAATGAAAAATTGGCTAAAAGAATTGTGGGCAGAAGCTGTAGCTTGTTCGATTTATTTGTTGAATCCATGTCCAACAAAAAGTGTCAAGAAGATGACACCACAAGAGGCTTGGAGTGGATACAAGCCGAATGCTGCACACCTAAGAATTTTTGGGTGTGTTGCATATGCTCAAGTTCCAGAAGCCAAGAGGAGGAAGCTTGATGATGTGAAAAATGTGTGTTTGTAAACTATCGTGAAGAGTCCAAGGCATACAAACTCTACAACCCACTAACTAGCAAACTAGTGGTTAGTAGAGATGACATCTTCAGTGAGGAAGAGGCATGGAAGTGGAACAACAAAGAAGTCAGTAAAGAGAATATCGTCTCCCCTGATTTTGAAGAACTAAAAGTTGTACCACCAGTCGAGCAACAACCTGCTCAAACAATCACAACAACTTCATTGCACAGACATGCAAGGAGTGACCCTATATCCAGTGAAGAAAGCAGCTCCTCAACTTTAGTGAGGCTAAGAAGTCTCACCGAGATATATGGACAAGAAGAAGAAGAAGAAACCAACCTTTTCTGCTTGTATACAGACCACGAGCCTCTCTCATTCAATGAAGCTGTGGAAGAAGATCGTTGGAGAATAGCCATGGAGGAAGAAATCCATGCCATCGAGAAGAATGACACTTGGGAGTTGACAAAGCTCCCACCAAATCATAAGGCTATTGGTGTCAAGTGGGTGTATAAGATCAAACACACTGTAGATGGGAGTGCGGATCGGTACAAATCAAGGCTCGTAGCGAAGGGCAACAAACAAAAGTATGGAGTGGACTATGATGAAGTCTATGCTCCAGTTGCAAGACTTGACATGGTAAGATTGCTAATCTCTCTTGCCGCACACCATAAATGGAAAATTTATTAACTAGATGTCAAGTTAGCCTTCCTTAATGGAGTACTTGAGGAAGAAGTGTACGTGGAACAACCAGAAGGCTTCCAAGTACAAGGAGAAGAAGAAAAGGTGTATCATTTGAAGAAGGCTTTGTATGGCCTCAAGCAAGCACCACGAGCTTGGAACTCAAGGATTGATAACTACTTTCACCAAAATGGATTTCAGAAATGTCCATACGAGCATTCAGTTTACATGAAGAATGGTACAAAATGGGAGTTCTTAATTATTTGTCTCTATGTAGATGACTTGTTGTTTACAGGAAACAATGAAGCAATGTTCCATGAGTTCAAGCAATCCATGTTCAGTGAATTTGAGATGACTGACAATGGATTAATGTCATACTTTCTTGGCATAGAGGTGAAGCAAGAAAGTGATGGTATCTACATCTCTCAACAAGAGTACATGAGAGACATATTGGAGAAGTTTAATATGGACAAGTGCAATGCTGTCAACATTCCAGTTACAACTGGATTAAAAGCTATCTAAAGGAGGAGAAGGTGAGTTTGTAAACTCAACCGTGTACAAAAGCTTGGTTGGAAGCCTAATGTACCTTACAATCACAAGACCTGATATAGTTTATGGCGTTGGACTCATGAGTCGGTACATGGAAACACCAAGGGAGTCTCATTTGTTGGCCGCCAAGAGAATTTTGAGGTACATAAGGGGTACTCTAAACTATGGTCTGTTTTATAATTTTGGTGAAGATGCAAAATTATTTTGTTATTCAGATAGTGATTGGGGAGGGAGGTACCAAGATGAAAGGAAAAGCACAACTGGCTATGTGTTTTTTTCTAGGATCAACAACTTTCTCATGGATTTCAAAGAAGCAATCAATTATTACTTTGTCATCGTGTGAAGCCGAATACGTTGCTGTAGCCTCAACTGTGTGTGAGGCAATTTGGTTAAGAAATCTGTTGAAGTCAGTGTGTCATCCATAAGTGGAATCGACTGTTATTCATGTGGATAACATCTCATCTATCAAGCTTGCTAGGAATCCAGTCCAACATGGAAGGAGCAAGGATATTGATACCAGGTTCCATTTTCTGAGGGACCACGTGAAGCAAAAGACAATTGAATTTGTCTATTGTCACACGAAAGAACAAGTAGCTGACATCTTCACAAAGCCAGTGTCAGTTGAATCATTTCGATTGCTGTGTGAAATGCTAGTCATGAAGGTATTTTGATTTGAGGGGGCGTGTTGGAAGTTCAAATCAAATACAGCAGCTGAAAGTAGTGGAACACTTTTCAGAAATTGTTGGAACACTTTTCAGAAAGTGGTGAAACTATTTTTAGAAAAGTTGCATGTGTGTGTTGAAGGATTATTTTGTGAAAACATGTTCATTTAAGCAACATCATATAGCATGCAATTAACAATTAAAGGCGGAAACATGCTAGCATGCACTTAAAAACAAAACATTAACCAAGAAATTCAAAGCCTAGTAGATTGGTGAACCATTAATCAACTCAAAACAAAGTGAGTTGAGATTTATACCTTTGTAGATTCCTCTTTGCATAAGCAAAGGCTAATCACCCAAAGAGAGGGCCTTCATTCCTTGCATCTTAAATCTATATTTTTGGATGGAAGAATAGGTTTCTCCAAGTTCCCAAAGTAGGGAACCTCTAAGTCTCTTCACCAAGGAGAGATTGGAGAAGAAATGAGTGACCTTGGAGTAGTGAGATTGCAAGATGCACCCCCCAAGGGGCCGGCCTCCTAGAGAGAAAATGGAGAGACAAGTTCTCACCAATTTTCTCTAAAAGAAACCCTAATGAATAAAAGGCTATAAAGTCATATTTATACCTTTATTCATTTGAGTGGCAAACTTGTAATTAAAGCAAGTTCACTACCCTTCCTCTAAATGGCCGGCCATGGGGTGTTGTTTGGGCTTTTGGGTCTTAGTGAATCATTATTCATTAAGTTGTCATACAACTTAAGTCAATGGGCTTGACGTTCGAAGCCCATTGGGCCTTAAGGTCCAAAACCTATCCCGAGGTCTTTAACGAACTTATTCGTTTGATTAATTAACATATTAATTAATCCTTGCCATAAATAAATGATTAAACCATTTAATCATTCTTACTCATCTCCGTTTAATCTCCAATCTCCACCTCTTATGGTGTGCGATCCATTAGGTTCCTTTTAGCGAGGCAGTGGGCGATTAAAACCATTTCAAATCGATTGTGAATTGAAACTTACTTTCAATTCTCCCTTTAGTGATTACACACGTTTAGGGCTTCCACAAACCATGAGTGACACCTTGCAGCATATCATGGTTACCCAAGCTAATCAGAAGAGGTAGAGAAAACCTATTCAGTTTGGGATTACAAATGCAATACGGTCTTTCTCTAATCTAATACTCCTGACCACATTGTTTGGTTTGATAGTTTATTTATTCATGTCTACTATCCAATGTGATTCGTGTGCTTATATGATTTCATTGAATGTGATTTAGAACGACTTTTCTAAATCTCATTCATACTCTGGCCAGAGATTCTAAATCATATCATAGAGTATTCTCCCTCAAACGGTTTGAAGGTTAGAGATCCCTTGTTGCGCATTCACTTGCCTCCATGACTAAGTGGCTTAACCCCAACGATGCCGTGGACACCCCGATGGGGTGACTTTGACATAATCAAAGATCAAGGACTTAACCACAAGACAACTGTGATGCCTCAGGTCAAAGGACTAATTTGCATTATCCCAAACATGAGTTCTCATGTGACATGAGTATGAGAACTCTTCGTTGATCACGTTCAGTGAACTCATTCTCTACTGAGCACCTACGTACTTGTCTTGATGTCACACACACCAATGACTCGAGACTAGTCACTCTCCCTGAGAGAAGACATAGCACGTACCGATCTTGACGGACTGTCAATGCCCAATTGGCAATCCTATGATCAGGAACATTTAGGATGTGTCTACGAAAGAATGGTCTCATGAATCTAACTTCATTAGATTACATTCTTCAAATCACATATTCCTTGGACTTTATCGTTTAAGCATATAACATTTATATGAGACGGCTCAAACAATAATCTTTGCCCTTTATATTAAACTAGATTAGTTTAACATGTAAAATGTCCGTAAAGTATCATCATATGATTGGCTTTAGGGCACATTTCCAACATGTGTGTATCAAAAGGTGGTGCATGTGTGAAAGGGTGTAAAGATGGTAAACACCATCATTGATTGCATGTGTGTGTGTATTTTTGTTTATTAAAAAAAACCACTTGTGTGGTTCTTTTGTTTTTGCAAGTATAAGAAAGCCTTCCTGTAAGGCTATTTGTAATTCCCATTCTCAATTTCAGCTTGTAATCTTTAAGAGTTATAAACTCTTCTAATATTTCAAAGTGTGTTGTTATCAACAAGCTTGCTACTTCTTTCCTTTCGTTTGTCCAATTTTATTGAGAGTGATAGTGAGAAGTGAGATAAAGTTAGAAAACTTATCACCCACATATTTTTGGTATTGAGTTAGTAAACTTTAAAATACCAACAAAAACAGCAGTTCAAAATGTGCTGTGACATATAGTAGTAAAGAAACATTATACATATGCATCATTCGATGAATCTGTCCAAATTAAAACGCTTAAGGGGTTTACACATATAATCCCGGGGGAATATCACAATTTAGAGAAAAAACACTTCACACATAAGAGAAATTCAACACTTTAGAGCAAGACAAGTAGATAGATGGTGGGTTTTTTTTTTTTGTTTTTTTTAAATTTTATTTTCTCCCAATTGAGCTCTTGAGGTGCTTTTGGTGCTTCAACTTATTTCATAATTTGTCCCATTTCATGACTGTTTTCGCGTTTGTATTGCTCATGTGAAATTTCACAAGCAAAATTATTCATGCTTCCAAATATTTTTCTCTATGTAGTGAGTTTGAATGGAAGGATGGATATATAGCCGAACCCACTTTGAATAAAAGGATGGATATATAGCCGAACCCACTTAATGAGAAAATGCTTTGTTGTTATTGTTGTAGTGAGTTTGCATGGAAGGATGGATAGTGGGCTCTGAGAGAGGGTCGGACCCTATGCCTTTTGGTCGGGGGGGGGGGGGGGGGTGGATGCTTTGCATCGTATTCCGATGAGCTAATATTGCCTAATCCTGTATTTTATTATGAAATGAGTACACTCCTTTATGGCATAAAAGGAAACCATGATTTTTCATTTTCTTTTTCAAATAATGTTAGGCCAAAACTGTTTATTAGTTATTATCAGAGCAACTAAAAGAGATCCTAAAGGAATAATCAATCAGAGCGGAATCTGAAGAACAACTATTCCAATTTCCTCTTCGATCTTCTCTATAACAAAATATTTATAACTGAAAGGGATCTCAATTACCACCTAAGTTAAACTGCAAAAGCTACTAGGCTAAATATAGAAGGTATCATAAGATTGATAATAGTAAACCTTTTTTTTGGAAAGAGATTTCGTTAGTGAAAAGTTTACGTACAAGATAGAAGGTATCATAGATTATAAATAAGGAAAATTAATAAAAAGAGCTTGAAAATTTTGAGTTTTAACTATAAGGACAAAATAAAGAGTAAAGTAAATAGTACCATGATTGACTTTTTAGTGTAAAAATGTTGTTTTTCGTTAAAGTGAATAGTACCAGGAGTTTTTCGTTAAAATTCCCTAAATAAGGAATCAAACGATTCATCACACGAGCATGAAATATTTTGATGCGGGAAATTTTATTTGAACTCATCTAACCTATTTCTACACCCAACTTACTCTCTTCACCCATATTGTTTTTTATTAAAGAATTAATATCTCTTTAAACCCAAATTTATTACCTAAACTACCCTCTCAAACTGAATTCAAAATATAAAATTATCTTTACACCCATTCCCTTTATAAAATAACATCTCTAATTGAGTGTTTTTTTTTTTCTTTTCAAAGAGGCATCCTTTGCCCCTAACAATTGCATATGTTGTATGGTACTAGCATTTCCATGGCTGCTTTTTTTCTTTCCGCTACCACAGCCTATCCATGGACTTGGGATCCAAGAGATCATTCCTTAGACTTGAATTTGCCAAGAGAATGTTATGCAAGCTCCAGTTTAGTCATTTTTAAACTGAGCATTTTCATATACTTTTTAAGAAACTTTGAGGTGGCATAGGGCTAGGTGTTTTATTGCTATGTTAATAAACAAATAAACAAATTGAAGCTATTTTGAATAAAAAAGGTGCAAGACATGCCACTGGCTAGTTCGTGGTTAAGGTTGAGCAATCTTTATTTGCACCATCAAAAGTCCTTGCATTGGTGTTTTGGGGTGCATGCAGACGGCAGAGAAAAACAAATACAATATAATATAAAAAGTACGAAATTTAATCCAAAGAAGAAGCAAACAAACAAAATATCCATAGATCGAGTCATACCTTAGTTGGGGGATTAAAAACTTCAAAATCACCATCCATCAATAGAAAAACTTGTTTTTCTTAGTCAAAGCTATTAGGGTTTTAGTCGGAATGAACGTAGGATAAACAAAGGGTGATGCTAGGGTTTAATTAGAGTATGTGGGTCTATTGATAAATTTGTTTTTTTATTATTAATTTCATTTTGTACTTAATAGTAACTATGCAATAGGGTAAAATAGACAATTAACATTTAAAATTTAAGTTGGTGTAGAAAGAGGTTAGATGAGTTTAAATAAACTTTCCCTTTTGATGCTCGTAAACAGAAGACCAGAAATGAGGTGAATAAAATGTGGTAAAGATAATAGTTAGTAAAAGGGAAATTTTATTTGAACCCATGTAACCTCTCTCTACACCCAACTTAAACTGTAAATATAAATTACTTTATTACCTTATTGCATAATTACCATAAAATACAAGATAAAACTAATAATAAAATGCCTGTCTCAAGTATGTCCCTGATTTTTTAGGGTAATATCCCTCCCAAAAGATTTTAGTTATTTTGGTTTTAATAGACAAATCCATGTGATTTTAAATGAACTATTGTCTCTCTTCATTTGTCCATGCTGGTGCCTTGGATGGCTTTTAGCATATACCAATTTATCTATATATACTTACATATGACAAGACTAAGGAGTAAAGCAACACAGTCTTCTAATGCCCAACTCCCAAGCATCTCTAAGCTCTCTTGGGGAGGGCCAAAAGAAGCGGTATGTGATTCCGGTATCATACTTGAACCAACCTTCATTCCAAGAATTTGTAAGTCCAGCTGAAGAAGAATTCGGGTATGATCATCTCATGGGTGCTATCAGAATTGTTAAGTCTAGCTGAAGAAGAATTCATGTATGATTATCTCATGGGTGCTATTACAATCCCGTGTAGTGAAGATCAGCGGTGAAGCCATGAATTGTTGGGGGGAGGGCCAAATATAAAAAGGTAGAAGCTTTTGCTTTCATTTTGTTGCGCTCCATAAAAACACATTCGGTTGCGAAAACTCGTCAAATGCTTTATCCGCATATGGAATACAATTCAACGACATATAACCCACAAACATATTCAATGCAACCTTGTCATGTTTCTTCACAAGCCCATGCATTATTTTCTCATATGTTAGTGCCTTAACCTCACACATGATGAAATTATTGGGGTTTCCATCATTCTCTTGACTCAGATATCATGTTATAGAAGAGATACAAGGTATATTCCTATCAACTATCACTACAGTACCTCCTAAACGTGGTATTCAAGAAAGAGACAATTAAGTAGGGTGTTTCGTTAAACACCTTGCTGGCATGACCGAGTGACTCATATAGTTTATAAGTATGCCTATTGTGCTCTATTCCCTCACTCAACATTGCATTAAAATACCTCTTGGCTATCATATACAGGTTGTGGCACATAATGGCCTTAAATAGAGCCTCATAGGACTTGAAACTTCTCTGCACAAGCAATTCCTTCATACTATCAAACAACTTACCAGACTATTGAATAATGACAGCCTTACTGTAGCCCTCCTTCACGACGTCGTTCTACGTCTTTTTTATCCCAGGACAAAAACGACTTCGTTTTGGCCTAGGTATTTAAAAACAAAAATGTAGGAGAAGTAGTGAAGTAGATTTTAGCGGTAGTTCAGAGGACCAAAGGGGTGAAATCCTCATTCTCAATGGCGATTTTTGACGACTGAAGGGGCAGCCACCCCTCCTTGTATGTATGGAGAAATGTCATCAATGGGACACCCCACCTCAGTTGGCTTGGCGGGCGCAGCTGCTGCTGTAGTTGTGGATGCATTTCGAATGACCTATGACATCCACCGTTGATGTATCCCCATCGGCGAGATATAGACATACCTCAATCGCCGGAATTCTTCTTTTGCCACATAAAGTTTATTATCATCGTCGTTGTTGTTACTGCTCTTATGTGTGATGATAATGCTAAAACCACTGGACTTTAATTTCTGAGCGCTATAGGAATGCTCGATCCATTTGGAATCCAGGGCTTGCAAAAAACGACACCATTACATAGTCGGCGATGATTCTTTTCCTCCTGAAGATTTGGGAGAAAGGATATGGAGGGTATTAGTGTTTTAACTTAAGGTGTATTAGAATTTTTACATTAATTATTAGTTAAATTTGTAAGAATAACAAAAGGTAGGCTAAAAATCTTTTCGTGGTACAAAATGTGGCTAGCTTTCAAAATTTCCCAATATATTTAAATACTTCCTCATATGTTTCGGAGTGGAAATGAAGTTTACATATACAGGATAAAAGACAAAACTTGATTGCCTTAGCATTAAGATTGGACCTGTGTTTTTTGGACCAAATGTTCATGATATCATCATTTGTCATGTTGATAACTTTTTCTGTCTGCTCAACCCATGTTGTGTCATTTCTTTGGATCCTCAATTGTGGCCTTTTCTTTATCCAATCTCAATGTTTTCTAAACTGAGGATGCCTTGGATACGACCATATCAAAATTCTTCTTGTGCTCGACACTTGAGTGAGTTTTGAAATGAGGCTTTGCCTCTTTTGGATGATCGGATCTCGTTCACACATACACTTAAGCAAGAAGTGAGACGAAGGAATGTGTCTTCACTGCAGCTTGACTTAGCAAATCTTCTTCAGCTTGACTCAGCAAATCTAGGAACAAAGGCTCATTCATATATGATATTGGTATCACAAAGCGCTTCTTCCGGCTGTCCCCGACATAGACTGCAAAATAGCCTTTTGGTATATCCACGGTCTTTGAATCGGCTGTTTGGTTTGAGCTAGATAAAGAGCGAATCAGAGTTCTCTTGGCGGTAACAATTCGAGGCAAAAGGAAACCCATGACTCTATATTCTCAAGAAGGCAAAATAAGAAGCAAATGATTTTAAATGACTTGGAAAACACAGAGAAAGTTTGATGCTTATTAGGAAGGTCAAGATTATTTGTTGTTCAGGATGAACTTGACGGTATAGACGAAAAGAATGTAGAAAATCACTAGGTAGATATAGTGATTGGTGAAGAGGCTCTGAGACGGTAAACAATAAGGGACACACTAGCTTGTGAGCAATCACATGGGTTTGTCATCCTCCGTAACAAAAATCCTCTGAGAGATTTCTTGCGAAACTCTTCCTTACCACATATGGATAATAAACAACAAGGACTACCAAATGTGATTCAATCCCAAGGAATCATGTATGTTAGGTAAGAAGCATACATGATTGAGACATGACACTTGTCTATGTGACCACTAATTCAAACTGCCGATTAATTGGACTCGTTACTCCAAAAATTCGTAATTAGGTCTGCTAGTAAATTGCATGTGCTGATTGAATGAATGTAACAACCTGTCCCAAATGCCACGGAACGTCAAGGGCGATTTCGTAATACCACATTGGTTTGAAAGATATTTTGTTTTTGTTGCTTTTAAACCTTAATTAGTGTGCCAAGTGATACCTGTTTCCCGCTCAACCCCATCCCTTTTGCCATGTGTCACCTTTTCCCTACCCCATACCTCTCGGATCCATCTCTTCCCTCAGCTCCTTTATTCTGTCACCTCCTCATTCTCGAGAGCACACTTACGCACCAACCTTCATTCTTTCTCCCTTTCTCACTCTGATCTCCCTCGCCCCCCTCGGAGCTCCTCATCTTTCTTGTTCTTCTCCTTCCTCTGCAAGTGTAGAGTGACCGTTACACGTTGGTAACCAGCGCGAGATCGGGGGAAGATTCGGCGAGTGTGACCACCTTCGATTGGGTGAGTCTTGGACCCCTTTTGTCTATCTTTGGATGTTTGCTTTGATTTCTAAAACATATTTATTCGTACTTGGTGGAGGTTTAACTTGAAATCTACTCAGGGGAAACCTCCCCAGATTACAGTGAAGAATGCCGTGAGTTCCTGGCCAATTCCCGGCCACGGCTGGACCTAAGTATGGTATAATCCCTTTCCTCTCCCTTGTGGCTTCATTTCCATGGTTTAGATCATCAAGTTTAGTGTAATTTCGAGGTTGACCGAAGCTTGGGAAGCTCCTGCTTTTGTCTCCTTGAAGCTGATCTGAAAACAGGGTCAAAACAACCCAAACCTGAAAACCAAGACCCACCAGGCCAAACCTTTGGGTTCAGCTACCAAGCCCAAGACCTCATCCGAACTTAGCCCTAAACCCTTTAACCCAAAACCTAAACTAGGCCTTTGGGTCATGGAACCCAGCCCAGAGTTTTAGGCCCAAAACCCTTGGATCCAAACCCAATTATTACTCTACCCAAGCCCAGAAACAAACCCAGCCCAGAACCAGCCTAACCCTTGTGACCCAGACTTGGATCTAGATCCGACCCGAATACGATGGAATATTCCGTTAGGGAATATTCTGTGGAATATTCTCTAGAATATTCCTGGAATATTCTTTGTGTTGATTTTTGTTGACTTTTACAAAATTTGCCCATGACCCCTCTTATAGTAATTCGACGTCCTGAATCCATTTCCAAAGTCCATTTTCCCAAATTCAATAGTTATGATAGAGTTTTATTAATTGGTACCTTTATGCGCTTAGGTGCAATTGTTTATCTCATTTCCATCTTCGATAGTTTGCACAACTTTTCGACGACGAAGTATCTGTGAGTAGACCCTTTTAAAAATGCATATTTTACTATTAGAAATGCATACATGAAAAGCATGATTTATTGGCTACATTTTATGAAACGTTTATGAGTAAATTGGTTTCACACTTAATGAATTATCATGCTTTATCGACTTTATGTTCCTTGTGGTATATATGATTGATGACTATATATATACTTGTGAACGTGGTTTTACAATATGATGTTTTAGCTACTAAACTCCGATTAAGATGTATATGTAGATATATTAGAAATATTATGTTAATGTTTTATATACTTACTTAATGGTTATTCATACGATTTGCCTATGGGTGAATGTCCTACCTACAGCGAATGATACTGCCTACGAGTGAAGGATACTTTTATATTGGCTTTGGTTGGGTACTGCAGGAGCCTACGGGCAATTGATATTTATATTGGCTTCGGTCAGGCGTTTGGTTGGTGCCTACGAGTGGAAGATATATATATTGGCTATAGTCGGGCGTTTGGTTAGTGCCTACGGGCGGAAGATATATATTGGCTACGGTCGGGCATTTGGATGGTGCCTATGAGCGGAAGATATTTATATTGGCTTTAGTCGGCCGTAGGTTGGTGGCTTCAGCCGGGAGATGTAGTGCCTTCGGGTGAATGAAGATATATGTTTATATATATATTGTGCTACCACTACTAAGCAACCTTTATACGATATATGTTTTATGAAAGGTTTTATGGCATGCTAGGCTTTCCGGAAAAACCTATTACATATTATGCTATACGAGTTTTCTAAACCTGGGGGTTAGTACGTTAAAGATTAACTGTTTTAGTATTACTTATATATATCAACTTGGTCCACTCCTGTTTTGTTTTGTGCCCCCTCATGACCTATAATCGAGGCTACAATCCCGGCGTCAAGGCACTCCCGCATCGGCATCTTCGAGTCCCCTCGATGTAGGACCCATCTTTTTATTTATTCAATTTTATATTTCCATTCTAGTGTCTCAGTTAGTTGTATGCTCTGAATATGTCCCTAAATTGCATAATCATTGTATTTAAATTTACAAGTGTTGTTTATATTTATTATTTCTTATGCATGTTAGTATGGCTTCGTCATCTTCGAGTGTCGGCCAACATGTGCCTACTCTGGTGTTTGGTGGATATCAAGGTTGGGCGTGTCAATTTGGTATCAGAGTGTGGTTTATTCAGAGCATGCTTAGGATCTTCTATTACTGTAGTTGTGTGTCGGTCATGACATCAATTGGGTGTCACGACTTCCGAATTTGGTGCCATTTGGCGCAGTTGTGCAAACCTTTCTCTATTTGAACTGTCAACTTCTAGTTGATATACAAGAATTCGTGCCAGGATTATGCCTCATCGATGACGAAATGGATTATTAGATGACTTTTAACATTGGATCGATACTCTGCAACATACGTTGCTTAGGAATTGCACGCAGAGTCGGATCTACATATGAGTGTTTGGAAATGAAAAGTTTTTAATGGTATGAGTTGGTTAAGACCAACTGGAGACCCAAAACGGTGATGCTACTCTGCAATATGCGTTCCTTAGGAATTGCAGGCAAAGTCATATCTACACAAAGATGTGGTGAAACAAAAAAAAAATCCTAAGTGGTTTGAATTCGGAAGACCTGAGTTGGTGATGTCACTTTGCGACATGCGTTCCCTAGTAATGGCAGGCTAAGTTATATCTTTATGGAAATTGTTCGAAACATTCGAAGTGCGTGTTGGAGAAAGTGAGTAAAACGCTAGTTGTTACGAAGGTTAATAAGTGTTAGTTTGGTGGGATTGAACCAATGTCATCTGACTCGTTCCTGCTGAGGAAACTCGTGTGGACCTTTATAACAATTCTCGACGATTGTTTTTTTGATAACCTTCTTGCTTACTCCAACCGCGAGGTTAAGTTCACTAAACATCGATAGTTAGATGTACGTCAAATACTTCAAACGTTGTTTTTGTTTAGAGTTGATACTCTTCTTGAGAGATTCTTTGGTAGCAGACGTTATTCTCATCAATTTCCAAAATGGGGTTACGACCGTTGGAAATTGAAAATCCTCACATGGTGTTGTGATATACGAAATGTCTTTGGCCTCGTTAAATCCTATAAGCAGTTCTTAACTATTCTTTAAACTTAGACCTATTTCATTTTTGGATAAGAAACTAGTGAATTTTATTACGATGTTGATGGCGAGCGAAGTTTCTGACAACAGGGTATTTTCTCATTTGATCATAACCTTAACACATTTCGAATTTCTAAGGTGGTGTATTATTAAATGTTGGTTGCACGTTGATGTAGCAAGATTGAGTAACGAGTGTGCCTCTTGACGATTGGAAGCCATCGGGCTTATCTCAATTTCTTTATATTCCTGGTTTAAGATTGGGAAGAAATTTCCATGGTTATCCTTTTTGGGTTGTCGAGGACCCGTTAGGTATGTGAACGGAGGCGGGTGAGTGTCACCATAGATTCCTGTACAAACCATCTTGTACACGTGGAGACTATGATGACGTTTCGGTATTTGTTGATCAACTCACTCGTCGTATTATCTACCAGTCCAAGAGGACTATACTTTCGACCATTTGGCAAAAATTTTCATTCTAGACTTCGTTAGACCGACGTCTCGATTACCATCGATTTCGACCGTGATCTCAGTTTCACCTTCTGGTACTAGAAATCATTTTAGTCAACTTTGGGTTCGTGCTTACCTTACGACACTTCATATCATTTCGCTTCATATCTTTTCTATACTATAGAGACTATTCAAGAAAACCACTTAGAATTGAAAGTTTTAGCTGGATCCATCCGTCATTCAACCACCCATTAATACCCTATCGAGCGAATCATTACCATTGGTGTTTGAATCTCACTGAGTTTATCATTGTATCAAGTTGTTGTGAATTTTTGGAATGGGGAAAATGTTTGAGTTCCCGTCTATTAGATTACATTAGACTATTATCCGAGTCAGGTCCGCATTCAACCATCTCGACTTGCCACCACATAATCAAGTTAGGTACTTACATGTGTTCTTGCATCAAAGTTACGCATTCACTCCAGTTATCATATACTTTAGATTTGTTGGACTTGTTTTGATCCTTAAATTCATTAGTGTTTACTTTGCCTTCTTGGCATAGCTGTTCGCTAAATCTGAGAGAAATATTCGATGAATCAGTTTGCTTAGGCGTTGTGAATCACATTGTTCTGGTTTTTGGTGTGTCGTCACTTTTGTACCTTTTAGTGATGCTCGTTTCACTTCTAAGTTTTGTGAAGTTTCCATGAAGGCCTTGAGTACAAAGTTGTTTGTCTTGTATCGTATTTTCATTCATTGACTATTGGACAATCTGAATGAACTATCTAGATCTTGAAAGACATGTTTAATTTATGGTTTCTGAATGATTAGTTTTTGCACCGATCTCATTTGGAGTAGTTTCAGTTGTGTATGGCACTATTTGATACTTGGTTTGATTGATTCTATTGACAACACTGGTTGGACAGTGGAGTTCTGCGAATTAGTTTTTGAATGTTTGATTTTATGATTTGAGAAATTGTGTGCTTGTGTTGTTGTTGACTTGGGATTGGACAAATTGGTATGTTTGCACCCTTAGGAAGTTACTACTTGCTTATCAAGACAACAATCTATTGTCGATATCATGGGCAGCTGACTGTAATATAGATGGCATATTCGTTGGGTTCGTTAAGCAAGTGGACAAGTAGACCTGTCTATGATAGTTGTTATTGTTTAGTTATTATTGGGGCTTGACCCAAAGACACACATGTTCTCGGAGTACTCGACGTTATGAATGCTTTGGCGATACCCACTTTTCACTTTTGATTTTAAATTTTCAGTACGAGTTTTTGGACCTCTATGCTAGTACATATCTATTTTGATGTTAATGTATTATACGTAAATATTTTTGACCCTACGTTATTATACAATTTCGACTTTATATCTTTATAAAGTATGTTTCTACTATTTTGCTGATGGGGGAAGAAAGTAGGAGCTCGAAGGCATGAAAGAAGATTTTGCAACCCGCTTGCAACGGTGTGGCATATTCTCTTTGATGCAACCAGTCTAACTTGATTTCTTTTTTATACCTATATTCTTTTCTATCTTCGAGTAATTTTACATAATAAGTTATTTTCAAATTTCGGGACAAAATTTTCTTAACCGGGTAGATTGTAACAACCCATCCCGAATGTTACAGAATGTCGAGGGCAATTTCATAATTCCACTTTGGTTTGAAAGATATTTTGTTTTTGTTGCCTTTAAACCTTAATTAGTGTGCCAAGTGGGGCCCGTTTCCCACTTAACCCCATCCATTCTGCCATGTGTTACCTTTTCCCTACCCTATACCTCTTGGATCCTTCTCTTCCCTTAACTCTTTCATTCTGTCACCCCCTCCTTCCCGAGAGCATACTCACACTCCAACCTTCCCTTTTTCTCTCTTTCTCATTGTGATCTCCCTCACCCCTCTCGGAGCTCCTTACCTCTCTCATTCTTCTTCTTCCTCTGCAAGTGTAAAGTGACCGTTGCACTTGGTAACTGACGCAAGATTAAGGGGAGATCCGACGAGTGTGACCACCTTCGATTGGGTGAGTCTCGGACCTCTTTTGTCTATTTCTGGATGTTTGCTTTGATTTCTAAAACATATTTATTCGTACTTGGTGAAGGTTTAACTTGAAAACTACTCGAGAG
The DNA here is from genome assembly GCF_042453785.1 of Malus domestica. Taxonomy (NCBI): domain Eukaryota; kingdom Viridiplantae; phylum Streptophyta; class Magnoliopsida; order Rosales; family Rosaceae; genus Malus; species Malus domestica. Next base: position 7,689,885 of record NC_091670.1, read on the forward strand.
AAACCTCCCCAGATTACGGTGAAGAATGCCGTGACTTCCCGGCCACTTCTTGACCACTGCTGGACCTAAGTATGTTATGATCCTCTTCCTCTCCCTCATGGCTTCATTTTCATGGTTTACATCGTCGAGTTTAGTGTAGAGCTTGGGAAGCTCCTGCTTTCATCTCCGTGAAGCCGGTCTGAAAATTGGGTCAAAACGAAACCGGGAAACCAAGTCCCATCAGCCCAAACCTTTGGGTCGGGCTACTAAGCCTAAGACCCCATTTGAACCTAGCCTTAAACCCTCTAACCCAAAACCCAAACCAGGCCTTTGGGCCCTGGAACCCAGCCCAAAGTCTTAGGCCTAAAACCCTCGGATCCAAACTCAGTTATTACTCGGCCCAAGCCCAGAAACAAACCCAGCCCAAAACTAGCCCAACCCCTTCGATCCAAACTTGGATCTAGATCCGATGGAATATTCTGTTAGGGAATATTCTTTGTGTTGACTTTTTGTTGACTTTTACAAAATTTGCCCGGGACCCCTCTTAGGGTAATTCGACGTATTGAATCTGTTTTCGATGTCCGTTTTCCAAAATTCAATAGTTATGATAGAGTTTTATTAATTGGTACCTTTATGTGCTTAGGTGCAATTGTTTATGATATTTCCGTCTTCGCTAGTTTGCACGGTTTTTCGACGGCGAAGTATCTGTGAGTGGACCCCTTCAAAAGTGCATATTTTAAACGCATGATTTATTGGTTACGTTTTATGAAACGTTTATGAGTAAATTGGTTTCACGCTTAATGAATTATCATGCTTTATCGACTTTACGTTCCTTGTGGTATATATGATTCATGACTATATACATACTTGTGAACGTGGTTTTACAATATGACATTTTTAGCTACTGAACTCCGATTAAGATATATATATATATATATGTATTAGAAATATTATGTTAATCTTTTATGTACTTATTTAGTGGTTATTCATACGATTTGCCTACGGGCGAATGTCCTGCCTACGGGTGAATGATCTGCCTATAGGCGAATGTCCTGCCTACGGGCGATTGATATTTATATTGGCTTTGTTTGAGCGTTTGGTTGGTGCCTACGGGCGGAAGATATATATATATATTGGCTACGGCCGAGCGTTTGGTTGGTGCATACGAGCAGAAGATATTTATATTGGCTTCGGCCGGGAGATGTAGTGCCTTCGGGCGAATGAAGATATATGTTTATATGAAAGGTTTTATGCCTTGTGCTACCACTACTAAGCAACCTATATACGATATATGTTTTATGAAAGGTTTTATGGCATGCTAGGCTTTTCGGAAAAACCTATTACTTATTATGCTATACGAGTTTTCTAAACCTGGGGGTTAGTACGTTAAAGATTAATTGTTTTAGTATTACTTATACATATCAACTCGGTCCACTCATGTTTTTTTTGTGCCCCCTCAAGGCTTATAATCAAGGCTTACAATCCCAGCGTCAAGGCACTCCCGCATCGGCATCTTCAAGTCCCCTCGGTGCGGGACCCATCTCTTTGTTCATTCAATTTTATATTTCCATTCTAGTGTCTCGGTTAGTTGTATGCTCTGAATATGTCCCTAAATTGCATAATCATTGTATTTAAATTTGTAAGTGTTGTTTATATTTATTATTTCTCATGCATATTAGTATGGTTTCGTCACCTTCAAATGTTGGCTATCACGTGCCTACTCTGGTGTTTGGTGGATATCAGGGTCGGGCGTGTCAATAAAGACACCAACGGCACTCCATACGTCATGGCTCACCAAAACCCACCCGTAGCATGTGGGTTTGTCGTTTCATCTAGTATCCCGTCATTCTCAACAAGCTACGGAAGTATTTTCTTTTGTTTTGGCAATCTAGAAGATTCAATGAGGCAGTATAACCAATAAATTGTACTGATTTTAATGTTCGACCACCTTTTGAAGCTAAATATCAATAGACCTGAAATAGGAAGTTAATTGTTTACGGAACTCTTGAAAGAGTAATTTGCAGGAAAAAGTAGATCGATCAGGTGAGGCAATGTTCCTAGGCTGGCTGAGATTTTACGTACGTAAAGTGGTTCATATTGGACATGCAGTAGGTTAACTTGTACATATTACGTCTGATACCGTAATACTGATGTCGTCAAAAGAAATCTAATCTGGTTCTGAAAGTAATCGTAGATATATGCGTCTGAAGTCCTGTATTGGATGGAAGTCACAAGGGGATATTCCTATTCACACATCTCTAAAATTTCAAATGCTTTTTTTTATTTTGCAGGTCATAAAATTGGTAGGGCATAATTTGCATTTAGTTGTGAAATTTGAAAGACTTTATTTGGAAATTTTCAGAAATTTGTCTCCGACAATCCTAGTATTTTTTCTCTAATAAGTTGCACCGACACGGTGAAAACAATTAACCAAGTCAAAGGATTAAATTAGAGTGATGTTATTCTCACCCTATTGTCTTATCTTTTCACCCATCTTTTATTAAAATTTTTAATTACAAATTTGTTCAATTGTAAAATGACTGATAAGGACATAATTATCCTCTTTTGCGTGAAAAAATAAGGGTTGGGTTGCACGCTCAGTTTATCTTAAGCCCTAACTCATCTTTCCATCTCTTTTCATCTAGAGGAAGAAAAAAAAAAAGGATTTAGATGACTTTTTCGTTGAAGAAGTAGAAGATGACGCTTCTATGGAAGAGTTAGAAGATTATGTTTCTATTGACGAGGTAAAAGAATAATTTTGTATGTGGGTCATTTGCATTTGCCGTCGAAGCTTTTGAATTTGGATACCTCTGTGTTTTCCAATTGAATTTGCATACTTGTGACGTCAAGATCAGCAAAAAGGATTTGGGCAACATATCCTTAATTTTATTGCTTATTTGAATTTGGCCAACCTATGTTGAGAAACACAAAACTCACCTACGAAAATCTTTAAGCAAATCAAACAATCCTTTCCTTTTTTGTTGTTTCATTGTCGTGTGCATTTTAGAACGCTTGGAATGAATCAACCGCACCCTGGCACGAGAGCCAGTTGAAATACCACGTTTGTGATGCATTATGAAAATTATATGTTTTATAATTTCATATGTATGCATATGTTAAAGGTTATTTTGAAAATAATAGTGGGTGGGGAAATAACATTTTAATTTTTTAACTTTTTAAGGAGGGTGGGATTATAACGTGGGTGGAGAAATAAGACAATGGAGTGGATCTAGTAGCTTTCTTAAATTATCGAAAATAATGTAGAAATTCCCCATAATATTTGTATCTAGCACATATATCTCATAATTTTATTTTGAGAGGGGAGCCATCACTACTACTTGAGGCACCACAGATCTGTATGAAGTACAAAGTATAACTAAATGAATTTCATTTCTTGAGAAAATCTGTTGTCATTGATAATTTAATTATATGACAGATTACATTGCTATTTCTTGAGGCACCAAAGCTAGAAGTATAATAAAAAAATTAAGACAAGAAATGTTGGAACCCCACATCGGTGGGTGAAAATAAAATAATGGGGTTTAAATATGATTACCCCCACTCTAACTAATACCGATTGAGCATGTGGTAAGGTTGAGGACAGTATATCAGTGTCGTTAGAGTGGGTCCCCCGGGCTTGTCGATCTAAAAATTTCAACATGGTATCCGAGTCAAGGTTCGGGCTCGTACAAGCCAATGAGCCTGTCACCAAGAAGGAAACAAGCCAGGACTCTTAACTGAGAGCCGGCCTCTAAGTTCCATTGTCTGGACTCTTAACATAGAGCCAACCTCTGAGTTTCAATTGCCGATGTGTAGATCTCCACGTGTGAACACTAAATGGGATTACACGTGAGGGGGAGTGTTGGAATCCCACATTGGACCCGTCGATCTAAAAATTCCAACAAGAAATTGAATCAGGATATAAATTTTATTTCATATTCCAATATATTTTGCTCAAAAGCAGCAGAGCAGTTTACATTTGATTGACTTAGAGCAGCCAACACATAAAACTAATTGGGTTAATTTAAATTCCCATGTCAACAGCATCTGTCGAAAATTTTTGAGTCATCATTTTTGGAAAGTTGGGTTTTTGGTGATGAAATATTTGTTTGTCTGCTTCATTAATTTCCTAACTTTCAGCTCAGATCACAGGCAGCTTCATTATTGACGGCTTCACCTCAACACAGGATGTGAATCGATTCAGTGGATGATCGACCATAGCCTCTCCTTCATCGTAGCTCAGTGTGTTCCGAAATGAGGATCCTTTTGGACATGAAAGTGGATCACATATTCACTTCTTTAGTGATCACTCACACACTTGAGCAGGAAGTGAGATGATGGAAAGTGTCTTCACTGCAAGGTATTGTGATACCACCCATGGGATGATCATATCCAAATTCCTCTTCGGCTTGACTCAACAAATTTTGGAATAAAGGATCATTCAAGTATGATATTGGAATCACAAACCGCTTCTTCTGTCTCTCCCCAACATACACAGCAAAATAGCCTTTTGGGATATCTAAGGTCTTTGAAGCTGTCTGTTTTGAATTAGATAGAGACCGGACGAGACTTCTCTTCGCGCTAACAATTCCAGGCAACTGGAAACCCATCGATTTATGTTCTCAAGGGGATAAAAGAACTAGAAAAGGAATTCGAAGGACTTGGAAAAAAGAGAAAGCTTTGATATATTCTTGGGAAGGTGAAGATTGAGTTGCTAATGCCATTGTGAACTTGATCATGTGTATATATAGATGAAAGGGTTTGCGAAAAAATCTTATGGTACATGAAATTATTGGTCAAGAGGAACTGCAAAGAGAAACGATGAGAGAAACTAGCTTATACCAAATCACATGGCTTTGTCTTGCTGCTCACATAACTCCCTACTCCGACAGATTTTTCGGACAGATTCTTGTGTGGAAGCAGGATTCCCTACCTCCTCCGGATAACAGGCAACATAAGACACTAGATGTGAATTTTGTTCAAATACAATTATTTATGCCTGTCAGATAAGCGGCATTTTGCTTCAGACATGCATGTTAATCACTAATCACGAATTACTTTCTGGTTAGGCCTTGCTAACGACTGGGTAACCCTTTGTTGCATCCAAATGTTCTCAAATAATCAATTGCTTGCACACTGGATGTTAAACAAGTGGGCCAACAGTAGTGCATACGTTATGCCCCATCAAACAAAAGTTTGTGGGATAATTTGCATTTCATTGTAACCATAGGATAAATGCTAACTTGGCAAACAAGAATATGTGGTGCTATGAAAATCTGGCATGGGGCCTGATGTATAAGAAGGGATGTGACTTTGTCGATTCATCAAAGAGTAAAGAAAGTTCAATCTCATTTTGTTTTGCCTCTATGGAATCTAACCAGAAAACCGATCTATTGGAACACTAGAGACAATGAACACTGATGATTCACTATTAGATCAAACACTTTGAACTCAATCTAAGAAACCAAAGCAAAAATCTGTTAAAGTTATCTATGTAGATTGAACTCTTGTTTTAGCAACTCCGTTGGCATGCATGTTTCAGAAGATAAATTGATAAAAACCGGCTAAAAATTAGTAATTGAATAATCAAGACTCTTACCGTTTACCATTTTGTAGGTTGACCGATCATACAAATCAACTTCCGCCACAATGATTTTGTTCTACGAGATATTTAAAATTTAGGATCTGCCAAAACACATCGGTTTGTACCTATTCCTGCTCACGTAACTCATCCCTGAATAGATTTCTAATGAACAAGACCAAACTCAATCCGTGTGTGCACATAAGATCTTATTAATTTTTTGAAAAGTGCTTACTTTTTTAAAAGCAGTAGGTAATACGTACATATCTAAATCCCGTTTGATAACAAAGATTATTGTTATCTTAAGGGGCCTTATCTGTTCCAGTCAAGAAATTATGGACACATATGTCTGAAGCATGTCCTCTACTGTGTTCAAAGGAAGTAAGTCGCTCAAATGAAGAAGTAGTTTTTCCTGTCCACTCGTCTATCTAAATATTTTCAAGTGGGGTTCCATGTTTGTAGGTTGTCATAAAAATGGTTGTGGCGAAAATGTTCACCAACAAATATACAGACTCAAAAGCTACCAAGTTCTTGAGATTGAGATGGAAGACAACGCTATCAGATCCTTCAAATGTTTATGTAACTTGCCAACCCTAACATATTTTCTTCCATACATTTTTTCTACATTACAGATATTTCCCAAATTCCTAAATACACCATTTCGAGTTTCATCTGTATATGTACGTACATACACACACTTGCATAATATCCCAAAACAAGTCATCACAATATGTACTAAATTTTTCCTCTAGTTTATTCTGAAGTAATAACATACACGACTTAATATGGCCATCAGGTTTGTATACTAATGCATTGCTTTGGAATTGCTTTTGTTAATATTATTATTTGTCGTCATTCAATATTATGGTCTAGTGGTATTCCTCTTCTCTTGGAAGTGAGAGGTCTTAAGTTCGAATCTCGTGAATGGCGAATTCGATACCAAATTAGGCTGTCCATTGTGTGGTTTAGCTGAACTCTCCCTTCTCTTAATGTAAAAATATCAATGTACTAAAAAAAATTATTATTTGTCAAAGAGATAAAAAAAAGATGGTACCTGCTCCAAGAAAAAGAATAATTTAGCTACTCATGAAGGCAATCACATCATGAAAAAGAGTGAAAAATGAAATGGAGGAAAGGAGTTGACGGGAAGATAAGAGAGGGAAAGTTTTGTTTTGATTTTATTTTTCAGTTTTTTAATTATTTTGAAGAGTGACACGACTTAATTATTCTCACATGTTGTGCACATGCTTCCCTTTAACAAGAATTGGCACAAAATATATGGAAATCTAGACGATAAGGAGGAAATCAGCTAAAATATGAGTTTGAGTCCTTAATTTTTTAATATAAAAGTTTAGAGAGAAAGTCGAAAGTTAATACCGTGTTTGGATGAGAAAATTTAAATCACTAAGGAATTCTAAAACGACGAAATTATAAATTACAGAATGTTATAGCTTATTTTATCTGACAATGGTAAGAGGGCCAACGACAAGGAGAAGAGATTGAGAGAGATGTGTTTGTAGAATTGTAGGGGAGTGTGTGTGTTATCCTTCCTACATAGTGCCTTTATTTATAGTAGTAAAAAGGAGAGAAGAAATTCCTTCATCCCCAAGGAATACAAGTTGTAATAGCAAAGGATAACTAGAATCAAATCTAATCTAGGATTTACACAATCACACTTAAACTAGGAAAGTTTACAACACTCCCCCTTGAGTGTGTAAATACTCAAGGTAGATTCAGCATCATGCAGAAGTTGAAAAAGTCGACTCGTCGGCACTGATTCTAAGGAACAACACTTATTCTCAATAAGGTAGGAATTTGCATAAGTAAGTAAGTCTCACTAAAAAACCCTAAGGCTATGGCAAAAACCCGAGAAGGGACAAAATCCATAGTCTAAGGAAAAATGTGTGAGAAATACAAAGTCAAAAGAAACGTCTACTGGACGTCATCAGGGATATGACCAGCCCAAGGTGGCTGCTTTGTTAAAACCTAGTTAGGTAGCAAAAATCTAGTGGGAAAAATGCTCCTAATCGTAAGGAAAAAGAGTACATTAAGATCAAGCAAGCATCTTCAGGATACTCCCTCTGAGTTTGACACAATTCCAAAGAGAAATAGAAATGTTACAACTCAGAAAGTTTACGCATACCAATTCCATGAACAAGCTACTGAAATGTCGTCTTCGACAGTGATTTGGTGAAGAGGTCGGCCATGTTGTCTTGTGAATGGATTTGAGTGACTTCAATCTTCTGATGCTCTTGTTGTTGATGTGAAAAGAAGAACTTCGACATAATGTGCTTGGTGTTGTCTCATTGGATATAACCCTTCTTGAGTTGTTCGATGCATGCTGCGTTGTCTTAAAAGATTGCCGTAGGGACATATACGATGAGATAAAGATCACATAAGCTTCGAATATGGCCCACTACTACTTTCAACCAAAAACATTCCATAGTTGTTTCATGTAAGGCGAAAATTTCAGCATGGTTAGAAGAAGTGGCAACTATGGTTTGTTTAGTTGACCTCCACGAGATTGTAGTGCGTCTAACGGTAAAAACATAACCCGTTTGAGAACGTGCCTTGTGCGGATCAGACAAGTATCCTGTGTAGGCATAACCAATAAGGCGAGAATCGACTCCAGAAATAGGGGTTGCGACATCACTCGAGGATCCGTAGGGATAGAACAAGCCCAAGGCCATAGTACTCTTAAGGTAACGGAAGATGTCTTTCACACCAGTCTAGTGTCTGCATGTTGGTGCATTACTGTATCTTGCCAAAAGATTAACAACGAAGTATAGTAAAGTGCCTATCACACGTAGATAAGGAACTTCAAGCTCCAAAATCTCTTCATCATCCTCCATTGGATGGAAGGGATCTCGTTTTGCATCTAGCGATTGAACGACCATATAAGAGTACTCGAAGCCTTCGCTTTATCTTTATTAAAGCGACGCAACACCTTTTGGGTGTAGTTCGATTGATGTACTAAGATTTCATCTGAACAATGCTTTATCTAGAGACCGAGACAATATCGAGTCTTACCTAGATCTTTCATCTCAAATTCTAACTTCAAGTGCACGGTAGTTCTCGCGAGCTCTTCAGGAGTTCCGATAAAGTTCATGTCATTGACATATACTACAACAATCGCAAATTCGTAATGTGACTTCTTAATGAACACATAAGGGCATAGTTCATTGTTGACATATCCTTGACTAGTCAAATACTCACTCAGATGGTTATACCACATTCTTCTAGATTACTTCAAACCGTAGAGTGAACGCCTTAGCTGAATTGAGAGCGTGTTCCGGGGTTTGGAAATATTTGAACCAGCTAATGTAAGTCATTCGGGAACTTTCGTGTAAACTTTCGTATCAAGATCCCCATAGAGATATATAGTTACTACGTCCATCACGGGTGGATAAGTTTCGTCATAGTCAATCCCGTGGCATTGTGAGAAGCCTTATGCAACAAGACGAACTTTGTAACGCATAATTTCATTCTTCTCATTACGCTTCCAAATGAAAACCCACTTGCAGCTAATGGGTTTTATATATGGAGGAGTAGGAGTTACAGGTCCATACACCTAACGTTTCGTAAGAGAATCGAGTTTGACTTGAATTGCTTATTTCTAGTTTGACCAATCAGTTCTATGTCGACATTCATCAATGGAACGCGGTTCAATGTCATCGCTTAACATGATCTCAGTAGCTACTGCATATGTTAATGCATCGTCGACAATCATCTCATTTCTGTGCCACACATCATCTAAGCTAGCATAATAGATCGAAGTTTCACGATTCTCGGAAGGAGGATTCGTCTCTTTAAGGATGCTTCAATAATCTAGAATTTCCTCATGAGTTGGATAGAATGAGTAAGCGATAGTCGGATTCACGGTAGGCTCTTCGGGACCTTGTGTCTTGGATTTCCTCTTCCTGGGGTGTGAATCCTTTGAACCAAGGGGTCTGCCACGCTTTTGTGTAAGGACAGATGATTGGCTAGCCGCTAATGTACGTGGATCACCAAGATTGGCACCTCGGGCCTCCAGGAAGAAAGTCAATTGTACATTTGGTACGTCCATCTTTGCAGGCGTATTCGTAACTGTAATATGTGATCTTGTTACTCATGCTAGATCAGTGAAAACATTTGGCATGCTCTGGAGATCTAATATGCGATGCACTTCAATTTCTGACTGAGCAGTGTGAGGATCTAAATGAGACAAAGTGGGAGTCACTCATGATAATTCGCGTCGTTCTTCAGGAATGTTGACGTTTTTATCTCCCCTTAATGATGGGAAGACTGTCTCATATAAGTGACAATATGCGAAACAAGCAGTAAACAAATCGTCTGTCAAAGGTTCTAAGTAACGAATAATCGAAGGAGAATCATATTCGACATAGATTCCCATCCTTCGCTGAGGCCCTATTTTTGTACGCAAGGGTAACGAGATCGGCATATATGCCTTATAACAAAAAATGCGCAGATGCGATATGTCAGGTTTGTATCCAGTAACCAACTGAAGAGCACTAAATGGTTGTGTCACAACATGCCTTAGGCGGACCAACTTTGCTGCGTGCAATATTGCATGACCCCAAGCAGCGATCAGGAGCTTGGTACGTATGACCAACGATCGAGCAATTATTTGTAAGCGCTTGATGAAAGCCTTTGCCAGGTCATTCTAGGTGTGAACATGGGGTATGAGATGTTCAACTTCAACCCCAATCGACATGCAATAGTCATCAAAAGTTTTAGATGTGAATTCTCCATAATTATCCAATCGAATATATTTTATTGGATAATCAGGGTGGTGAGCCTTGAGCTTGATAACCTAAGTCAAGAGTTAGGAGAATGTAGCGTTCCTTGTGGACAACAAGCACACGTGTCACCAACATGTGGAAGCGTCAACCAAAACCATAAAGTATCTAAATGGTCCACATGGAGGGTGGATCGGTCCACAAATGTCCCCCTAAATTTGTTGTAGAAAAAATGTGACTATTTGAACAATCTTGTCATAAGAAGGCTTAGTAATAAGCTTTCCCATATAACATGTTTGACTTGCGATTCCTTGGATCGAACCTAAACTTCGAGTTAGTGGATGCTCGTGTGATGATTTGAGGATTCGGCGCATCGTTATTCGTCTAGGATGTCCCAAACGATCATGCCAAAATGTAATTTCGTGTGCGATCCTAGTAGTAGGGCCAGCCACATAGTGGCATTCTATAGGGTGTATGGTTGTAATATACAGACCACTCGGGATACGCTCCATCTTCTCTAGAATACGCTTTTGGCCATATTAGTAAAACGTTATGCACAGAAATTTAACTCCGTCATCTATGTGGATTTCAGAGTGGTAATTGTTATCTCTAATGTCTTTGAAACTTAACAACGTTCTTCCGGAACGTGGAGAATAGAGTGCCTCAGTAATGGTAAAGAATGTACGATTGGACAACATTATACGTGCCTTACCTTATCCTTTTATCAGGTTGGATGAGCCTGAGAAGGTTGTCAGATGTGCATTCTTAGGTATGAAGTTAGTTAAATAGATGCGTTCACGCAAAATGGTGTGCGTGGTTGCATTATTTTCCAAACAACTAACTTCCCCACTAGTCATACCTAGAATGAAAAATTAATTTGAATTGGTCACATGCGTAAAAGTTCTAAAAACAAATATCAATTCAAAACAATTTCATTTATTCAAGTATGGTAATTAATTAAAACTTAATATCGAAAAAACAAATACCAACAAATAATCCAAACATAAAGGAAAATTGTTCAAAAATCAACTAAAAGACAAGGGAGGTTCGGCCACTAGGTTGAATTCGGCCCCATTGTGCAATTTTAGCTAACTAAAATGGTTTATGTCTAAGATTCTAATCTTCCATAGGGGTGGTATCCTCTTGAAAGTCAGAAACCTCCATCTTTGTAGTCTCTAGTTCGTTTACTTGCACGAAGTTTGATTCAAACTTTTTACGACAAGAATGATATTCAACTACAACCTTCTGGGTAGCTCAGCAAACACGGGACCAATGGTCCTTTGTACCACACGATAACACATATCTGCATCAATGGTTTCGGATGTTTTGCCCTTATTCTTGAAGTTTGGGGCCTTGGGAGTGAGGTTTGAGCGCTTATGGGCTTTGTTTCCTCCCTTAGATGGGCCTTAACTCTATTGACTTTTGCGGGGTGGCTTCTGGCCGCCTTTACCATGCCTCTTTTGGCATTTTGGGTGTTGATTTGTGCTATAATGTGCTTCAGGCATAACAGTCGCCCCAGTAAGTCGAGCTTGATGATTCTTCATCAACAGCTGGTTCTTCTTTTGAGCGAGAAGTAAAATAGAGATCAAATTTGAGAACTTGGTGAAATTTTGAGCTCTATATTGTTGCTGTAGGATAATATTAGAAGAAGATAAGGTCGAATAGGTCTTTTCAGGAGATCCTCTTCAGTCAAAGTTTAGTTACAAACTTGAGAAGTTATCGGATTTGACAAACTTCAAAATTATATTCATTCAACAAACTTCAGGCAAAAATATGTCATTTTGGTGATTAAAACGATCAGCCAAAGTGACCCATAATGCACGTGGATCCTTCTCAACAAGATATACAATTTTCAAATCATCATGGATATGTCTTTTGATGAAGATCATAGCAGTGGCTTTTTCAACTTCGCTAACACGGTTGTCTGTCTCTTTTTCAATGGTGGGAAACAAGTTCTTTGGAGTGAGGCGGGGCTTCACATCTTGGACCCACTTGAGGTAGTTCCTTCCAGAGACCTCCAAAACGGTGAAGTTGAGTTTGTTCAAATTCGACATGTTCCTGTCACAAAATAGATGGACAAGATGTGGTTAGTGTAATGGAGAAAAACCAATCCATTCACATAGGAGTAGAGCATACATGTTCTAACAGACATGTATTGGTTTAATTTTGCATGAGAAAACTTCGGGTTTTCATGGGTGATGTTTTTAAATGGAAACTTCAGCTTTAGAAACAAGGCATGTTTTTAAGAAACTTCAGGTTTCAAAATAATTATGAACTTCAGGTTCATATGTTCCTGCAGGCAAACACAAATACATACACAAAAATATGAAACAAGAATATATGCAAATAGAACTTCAAGTCTATAACTATAATTGAGTTAATTTTTTGGACTTCGGGCCAAATTTAAAGTGTGGGTGAAAAATATAAAACCCATTAGGCCTAAAATAATTAGGCAAATAAACTTGGGGCCCAAAAAAAGGCCTAAGCCAATGGGTGGCTTAATAAAATGGGTGTCGTGCATCCTAGGCCCAAGAATGGGTTGGGTTTAGTCTTGGGTCAAGCAAGCATACAAGCCCTTGCATCACAAGGTAATTAGGTTGAATGTGTAAGCCCAAAAAAAATAAAAAGAAGGCTCATAAAGGGCACGACTTGCCTATGATGCAATGCAGGGAGACGGTAGGAGCCTAGAGGGCTCGACTGCATTTATGGGTCAGATCATCACTAAAGCCTAACAGAAAAACTAGCGGCACAAGTAAGGCCCAACATCGATGCTGTGTGAATGGACCGAGAGGAAATCGAGGCCCGTTAGGGTTCAGGTGTGATTTCTAGGCCACGTGAACGACGCTGTGTGTGGGGATCTGCCGGATTTAGTCGATGGTGTCACTTCAGGTGAGATTTCCATGGTCGGTGCATGATTATGGTTCATTGGAGAACCAATTATTTTTCGACGGAGATGAAATCTCAAGTCGAGGGAGGGGGAACCGAAGGAATTCAATTGAATTCGAATGAAAAACCCATGAAATTCTTCTAGAATTTTGAGAAATTATTGGTGAAAACGATGGGTTTTGTCCAATTTACACGACTGCAGGTTGTGTTTCGTTGGAAAAATCGATGGGAAGGACCTGGGCTTTAGGTTGTTGGGCGGAACAAGGTTCTTCAAATGCACCGTTTTCGGTTCAGGCTTGCAGCCTGGGTTTCGATATTGGGCTTGGATTGCCAGGCTGTCACAGGATGCTGGTATGTTACTGGCTCCTTGCACGGTGCAAGGTCGGGGGTTCGAAGAACCCTAGGTTTCCCAATTGCAATTGTTTTTTTTTCAATTCAATTCATATATAATTCAATTTGATGCATATTCAATTCAATAATTTTAATGCATGTACATATTTTGATGCAATTCATGGCAAATATCAAATTCACATAATTCAACAATTATGAATATAATGCATACACAATTTATGTAGAATCTAAAATTTGAAAAATATAAGTTGGGTCATGCATTATGGTGAATGTTCATGCTATCAGGGCTGCAAAAATATAAAGATAAAAACCGTTGTTTTGAAAGAACTTAATTGCGTGATGATATAGATGAACTGGTTTGATGCAGAAAATCTCTTTGTCAAATTCCTAAGCGCAGTGGTAGGAGCGTGTTGATAACGTGTTGTAGCCTATTTTATCTGACAAAGGTAAGAGGGCCGGCGACAAGGAGAAGAGATTGAGAGAGATGTGTTTGTAGAATTGTAGGAGAATGTGTGTGTTATCCCTCCTACATAGTGCCTTTATTTATAGTAGTAAAAAGGAGAGAAGAAATTCCTTCATCCTCAAGGAATACAAGTTGTAATAGGAAAGGATAACTAGAATCAAACCAAGTCTAGGATTTACACAATCACACTTAAACTAGGAAAGTTTACAACACATAATTTTATTTTCTAAAAATTTGTGAATATTTTTGTTTAATTATTCTATAAAACAATGAAATTTGAATACGGTACGTTGTGGTGGTGGGAGACGTGATGGTGATGGTGGGGGTTGGTAGGTACGTGGGGTTGACATGTGGAAGGTACCTTCCTTGATCTTACCTCTACTTCAGTGTATATGCAGTGGGCTGCAGACATATATTTACAGCATAGTTTTACACCAGTTGCTGCAGATGTATAACAACGACTTGCTAACTCGGATAAATTTTTGGATGCAAATATCTCATCTTCCAAGATCTTTTGTTGGAAGAGGCTTTTGATAACTTCATGGGCTACAATTCCCAATCGCTTGAGAGCTGATGATCAAAATGCTATAGCCCGGCAGACATAATTTAAATGACACAAAGCCAAGCATGTCATATGAAGTTGAAACATCTCAAGAATATTTATTAAAATCTTTTGTACTTGTTACTTGTTCTGCAAAGATAATTGATAATATATTGTATTTCTTCTCTCGTTCATTTTCACTTTCTTATTATTTTGTACTGACCGAGCAATATCACTAATGCTACTTACTAACCAGGACACACTTTCACCTGGACACCGAATTGAGCTGCGCTGGCTAACACATGTGATGAAACATAAAGTGTAATGATGTGGAAAAATGTGAATAAATTAAAGGGTAATGCTAGGAGAATTCTCCAAATTTTGTAAACCAAATGATGTGGACGTTGAAGATTGGATTATTACTTCTGTTGATTAATGTGCTTATTTCCTATTGGTGACACATCATTTAGTCTGCAAATTTGGTTTGAAAATTTGGCCTCCCTAGCATTACGCTCAATTAAAATCTAAAGTGATTTACAAGAGCGCACATATGAGTGAAATTGAACCAATTTCGCACATGATGTCTGTTTGGACCTGACTTTACATCATTGGTCCTAGCAATCGAGACCGTTGAATAAACAAAGTTTTAGATTGTCACATGAGTAAAATATCAAGCTGACTTCCAATTATTGTTATGATTATCATAATCATAATAATTATCTCCCGAATAATTGGAATTATCTTGATATGTTATTTATCTAGAGAAGGTGTTCAAATGCAATCACTTTTGTGATGCCAAGGTCACCTAACCAGGCCTAAGATCAAGCATGCCAACTTGCTGTTATTCATTATTTGTTATTATCTTTTGGATAAAGGATTGAAATAGGTGGTCAGCAGGTGGAGCAAAATTTGTAGCGACCCCGTCCCAAAAAATTATGGTTTTTATAATTTTAAAATATGAAATTACAAAAATACCTTTGAGGCAAATGCGTTGACTTTTATTGACTGCCTTGTTGTGTCATGTAAGATCTGTTCCTTTAGCGTATACTTGTAGTACTCGTCGTAACGAACGCATCAGCACGAGTGAAATTGAATTTGGAGTTAAAACGAAGAATTTTCGGGACTCGGATTGATAAGGGTATATTAGTAATTTTACAATTGGAGATATTTCTCCATCATGGACCATTGGCGTGGTGACACGCAGCATCTTCCCTCCCCATTTCTGGGACTGTCCCCTTCTTCTTCCCCTAGTTCTCTTTCTCTCTTTAGAATTATCTCTCTCGTTATTTTCCTTCTCTTTTCTCCCTTCTCTTCCCGTGGACCCTCAAACCCTTCTCTCTGAGCTCTCGTCTCTCTTCTCAGCTACCTTTTTCTCCCTCTCTTCTCTACCTCATATCTCTGCCATTCCATCACCCCTCTCCCATGCCTTACCTATGCAACAACAATGGCGACACCTACACACCCGAAGGATCACCAACATAGCCACCTCCGACCCTTATTTCTCCCTTATCTCCCTTCTCTCTTCGTCCATATCTGTGCAAGCTGCATAAGAAAAACAGAAATATCTCACCTTCTCCGGTGAACTCCAACCCTTAACGACCATGAACTTAGTAAGCTTTAGGACTTACTTAACCTTTTTCCTTTTCATCCTCGTAGTTACTATTGATCGTGGAGTTGTGTTTTGGTTGGTGGAACATCACAGAGACGAAGTGGGGACTTCTTTCCAGTTTTCCGACGAACCCGTACATTTGCAGGCTGTTTTTCGGCCAATTTTGGCCACCTCAGGTCACGAGATAGGTATATTTCAATTCCTTATTTTCCGAGCTTCAATTTATATAATGGATTGCATGATGAGTTTTGAGCTCGGTCGGAGCTCAGAAAATTCCTGCCCAAAATCTGGCTTTCTCTTTCGTTGGATCTGACGACCCGTGAGTTTAATCAGGTCAAACCTAACCCATAACCCTGAGCTAACCCAAAACCTTTGGGCCATGTAATCTAGCCCAAGCCCAGGCCTAATCCTTGAACCCAATCCAATATCTGGCCCAATTAACCAGGCCCAAATCCAATTTAATACCAGCCCAATCCACTAACGATTAATCCATAACCCAAAACCAACCCAACCCAATATCTGGGCCCAGTTAAATGATTAGGCCCAGCCCTTGACGCATGTGATCCAAATGCTAGGCCAAAACCCACTACCCGGTCCAATAACCCTATCTCAGTCCAACCTAAAACTCTGTAAACCTCCTCAAATCATTGACCTAGACCGACCCTTGACTTTTTTATTAGCGTTGATTGTTGACTTTGGGTTGACTTTTCGGGTTTTGACCGAGACCCCTCCTAGGCTAATTTCGACGTCCTGAATCCAAATTCGATGTCCATTTTCCCAAATTTGACCATTTTTGTAGAGTTTTACTAAATGACCTCTATATGTGCATTTAGGTGTATCGGTGGAAGTGACCTCGTTCACGCTAGTTCGAGCGGCTATCGGGCGATAAAATATCTTTGAGTGGAACCCTTCTTATCTTATATGTTTTTATAAAAGATTAGCCTAGCATGCATTTCATGTTTCATGATTTGAATATGATTTAATATATGCATTATGGACTTTTATAATTATGGTTTACGAAATAGTTTGATTTATCAAAATTACGTTTTATTAAAGGTATTGAATTATTGGATTTGAATATATGGATTTCTATGGTTTTTTAATACGATTTATATTACGGTTTTACGAACATGAATTATTTATGGATTTCATGAATACGATTTATCTTGGATTTATGAGATGAGACTTTGAGCTAGTGAGCTCTGGGTTTGATACGAGTTTTGAGATATGTTTTTGGTACTTACCTGTTAGGTTATCATATGGCACTTCCACACACCATGGGTATAGATGTCTATGGCCGTAGGACATAATTGATGAGGAGGACTGAGATATGATATATGATATACCCCTATCTTCACTGCCGAGAGTAGTGTTAGGCAGCTTCACTAGCCATAGCTAGTGTCGATGCAGATGTATGCTATTTTATACAGCTTCACCTTCGGGTGATGGACATGTTATTCACCTTCACCTTCGAGTGATGGACAGGTACTGCCTTCGGGCGATTATGATACCCCTAGTTGAGTATACCATTGATGTGATTTACAGAGGTTTTACAGATTTTCCTTCGGGCAACGATATTCCCATTTTTGAACACTAGTTTTACATACATGTTTTACGACTGTTTTTCATGGCATGCTAGGGTTTTTAGAAAATCTACTATGTAGTATTACATATGTGTTTTCAAAATAAGGGGTTAGTATGTTCATAAAGAAAATGGTTTTCCTATTATTAATATTACTATTATAAACTTCGGTCCACTCACTCTTTTTTGTTTTTGCGCCCCCTCAGGAGTTAGGATCGAGGCACATGATCCCGACGTCAAGACTCTACAACATAGGTATCCTCGAGTCTTTTCAGGTATCATTTCCTTGTTTGTATCTTTTCTTAGTGATTCTTCTATATGACTCTAGTAGTTGTATGCTCTAAACATGTTCTTGGAATGACATTCACTTTAATTGCATATTCTGTATTTGTATGCATGTTTAAAATGGCTTCATCATCCTTGGGTGTCGGCCAACACGTACCTACCCTGATATTTGGGGATATTAGGGTTAGGGCGTGTCAAAATTTGGATGAAATTATGCATGCTAGTTCTCTTTTATTTGATTAATGGGATGTGATAAGGCTTTTAAGAGTTAGCATTGAAATTAAATTACAAGTGCTTGCGGCATATATGATTTACATACACGTGGAGGATTTGGCTGCCAAGCAGCATGGAGGATTTGAAATTAACGAGAGTTCTGTTGCACATGGTTTGCATCAGGAATTTTGAATATGATGCTTTACAAACACCAATTCAGGTTGTGATAATTATTAGCACAGGATTGGTTTATCAACAATCAAAATATGGTGGTGATGACGTATATTAGCTTGAGGGAGTTTGATTTTTAGTTGGACTCTACAAAATTATCAGGTCATGTCAAGCAGAAAATATGAATGTTATAAATACAAGATGCTCTGCATCAGAGAGAGGCTCTTCAAATCAACACACAAATTACCTTGCGCAAAACTTCTCAACAACGCTGAGATTTTTTTCTCTCCCCCTTTCTTCTCGCCAACACATATAGTTGCTATGATATAGTACTTCAACAACAAATCAATTTGTATTGGGTCCACATATATAGTATGTTGAACTAGCAACCTGCAAGAAAATGCCTGTTTTCTGCATGTTTCTGATTTTATACTAGTCATGTATCTATTCTTCCAAAAGGATTCAATTATGCAAACATTAATCTGATGGCATCAGTGGTTGTAACTTTGAGACAAGTTCATATGATTTTCCATGAACTAATCTCTCTCATGGTACCATCATGGTCCCTCAATGATCACCACTCAGAGAAAAGTATATGAATTTGAAGACAGGCATGTGAACTTGCAAATGCTTCTGTCTTTAGAATTATTATTTTTTTCAATCCCATTCAATTTCCTGCAGACCACTCACTCAAACTTTCTTATAACAATATGTTGATTGTTAGGATTACGACTGATCTTGCCAGCATACCTTCCAAACATGAGTAGGACATTGTGTTTTATTTTTGTTTCAATACGTTTTCAGTTTGTGCAGTTATTAAGAGATGTAGCTGTTGGGTATTGTGATTCTTCATTTCTGCTCATACATTTTTCTTGATTAATTGGAAAGACAAGTCCATGTGATTTTCCATGAGAAAATGACTATCACTTGGCTCCGCGACAGTCCTTCAACAATTGTATTTTTTTCCGTAAATGATGTCCTTGAAAAATTGGAAATCATAGCCCTGTGAACATTTAAATGCTTGAGCAGCTGGGTCACTTTAATCCGCATTCAATTGCCTCCAGACCACTCTCTCCAACTTGTACAGATTATTTTGTAGACCTCACATTTTATATGCTAAAACTGTTGAAATAGCACCACGGGAAAAATTCTTGTCTCAAGCATGTCTCTGATTTTTTATAGGCCCTCAATTAAGAGAGGTAGGACATTGGGTTGCTTTCGTTCAGTCATTGACTCGTGAAATGTTGTTGATAACCTGCAGACAAGTCCATGTGATTTTCTATGAGCAAACTCTCTCTCTCACTTGGGTCCATCCCAGTGCTTCATCACCAATCATTTTAGGTAACTGATGGCTTACAGCATACCGCTTTGGCTATATATGCATACATCATCCACGGTTCATAAGCAAACCAACACAAGTCTTCTACTCCCAAGCATATCTTATCAAAGCTCTTTCTGTACCGAAATTCATTTGAACTCTTTATTGTTCCTTTTTACAGAGAAATTTTAAAACCATGGGTTTCCGATTGCCTGGTATTTTACTTGCCAAGAAAAGTCAAGTTTCTTCAAAGTCATTGGATGTTCCAAAAGGCTATCTTGCCATCTACGTTGGGGAGAGCCAGAAGAAGCGGTTTATTATTCCGGTGTCCTACTTGAACCAACCTTCATTCCAAGATCTGTTAAGTCTATCTGAAGATGAATTTGGATATGATCATCCAATGGGTGGTATCACAATCCCCTGCAGTGAAGACACCTTCCTTGGTCTCACCTCAGCTTTGGTGTATAAGTAGAGGCTAGCTACATATACGTCGACACCATTTTGACACCAACAGCTGTAAAAGCGCTTGGCAATTTCAATCGCTTTCTGGCTCACTTGAAGGAGGTTCAATTAATTGATCATCCAATGAATCATCATGATGGAAGAGGACATCAACGTCAAACCGCTTATGAGCTGAGAGGAAAATGGCTAGCCTAGCTGACATAAACTCACTGACACAAATTTTCAAGAATAGTTATTGTCAACAGAATGTACATAGTTGTCCTGAATAGTTATGAATGGAATATTGTACGGATAAAATTTTAAATATAACAAGCATTGGATGCACCCAGAATAGCACTAATCCCTGCTGAAATTACCATGAAAATACCAATGTGTGTATTCAATATGCTCCAAATTAAATAGCACTAGTCCATGCTTAAATTCTCACAAAAATATCAATGCGAACATTTTAATACATTCTATCTCATAGAAATTTTGGTTTGGTTGACATTAGAAACCTATTCAGGCAAATCCCCAAAGACATGCGCCAAAGTTTTTAACCATGCTAGGCTCTAAGATATCCAAATCTTGATATGATTATATTACTTACTAGCCTGGTCAAAAAGTTTCAACTATACAGATATTAGCAAAGCAAAGATATAGTCTCAAGCAGGTTCTTTACTGCAAGAGATCAGCCTAGCTACTTAATTTTTTCCCGTGTCAAGAACTACAACTCCTACCTTCCCCAAATTTGATCTGATTACTCGAATAAATGGTACCTGTATATACGAATGTTCCAACTTGATTTTGTGTGTTGACAGTGGAATCTGTACGAATTAAAAGATTTATCTTTATGGGAGCTATAGGTCTTTGGCTAGCTAATTCAGTACTCACTTGTGTTAAATCTCTCATGGACAGTGGAATCACATGACAGGGAAAATATGTGGAGCCTCAATCACTACCAAGGCTTCTGAAGAATTGGAAGACAGAGCCATGTGAACTTTGAAATGCTAATATCTATTGCCACTCAATTGCCTGGAGAATACCCACACGGCTCCTCACGCCAAGTAGTAGAGATTTTTCCCCGACACATCCATCGTTTTATCCTTTTGGGTATGGAAACTTGTTGCTATGATATGGTTGTTCAACCACAAATCAATTTGTATTGGGCCCACATATTGTTGTGATTGGCTCATATTTTGAGCTGGCAACACTGAACCTGTGTTTGCTTTAAGTGGAAATATCACATGGTGTGGGCTGCATGAAAGGTGAAGATAAGTGTTGCAAAGTAAAAGCAAAAGTGGGTTCGCCTTTTGACTTTGGGAGCAATTCAAGAAATGTGATGATGGCTTGGCCTTTATTTAATGCAAGGAAAAGTTTGCATTAGGTGGGCTTGCCGAGGGAGAAGGTTTGCATCAGAAAAGCATCCAAGGTGGAGAGAGCATTATTCTCTCCCATGGGAAAGGTTGAACATGGGTTGAGAGAAAATCAAGAGAGCTAGAGTGAAAAGTATTCTAGTGAAAGAACTCTTGGGGTAGAGTGAGGCTCATGGGAAAATTCTATGAGTGGGTGTGCAAGGGATTCGGGATTGGGTTATATTAATTTAACTCATGTGTACTTGTACTGTTATTCTTATAGTGAAGAGCAATATCTCTCCGGGGACGTAGACAGGATTTTTGCCGAACCTCGTAAATTTCTCGGTGTCTTTATTTCTTGTATTTTATTATGTTCAACTGAGTGTGATTTGGTGAAGTTGTAATCTGAATCTCATTTCCGTACTGATGAACGGGCCAAGGCACAACAATTGGTATCAGAGCATCGTTGGGCGCTTGGTTCGTTTGAGGTCCAGATTTGTTGTTCACCATGGAATTTTCAATTGAGCAGTTTAATGGGAGAGGCGGTTTTACTCTTGGTAAAGGAGAGTAATGGAAGCCTGAAGAAATGGAAGTCGTGTTCAAGGATGTTTAGATCAACTGTGAAAGTTGATGTTAAGGAAGAAGACAAATACCTCTTTCTTCTTACCTCACTTTCAAATTCGTACGAGAACCTTGTGAAACTTTACTGCATGGAAAGATACAGTAAGTTTAGAGCAGGTGCAAGCTTCTTTGGTATGGAATGATACACAAAAATGACCATGGATGATGGTGGGCACGAGACTGCTTAAGCTATTCAAGGTAGGAATCGTGGAAGAAAATTGGAAAAAGGATCTGAGAGAGACAACAGGTTCAAATCCGGTTCCGGAGGCAAGGGTCTACAGTGCTACGGTGCAAGGCCGGGTTGTAGCAAGTTTGTGGCATAAGGCTTCGAGTATGCCCTCTAGGTACTAGAAGCAACACTTCTCCTGGTGATGTATAGTCTCAAATGTTGTAGGGGTTTTGCAGCAGGTGGAGCTATGGGATTCACAGGTGATGAGATGGTCCTGAGGTAGAAGGAAGTGTGGGAATTTTGTCTGGCTTGATGGGTTGTTGCTGGAAATGGGCGCGCTGATGAGTTTCCAGGTTGCAGACAATGAAGAGGAGGAAAACCCGTTGAAGGAGATGAGGGTGTGTCGAGATCCTGTCTGAAGCTAAATGGTGATTTTTAGCTTGCAGCAGCTGCACATGCATTGGCAGTGACTGAATTGGAATAGCACCAAAGAGGTTGATTCAGGGTGTGTATGCTGGTACGTAAAGCCAATGGGCTTTGGTGATGGGTGCAAGAACTTTTGCACTGTATATTCGCCAAGGTGGAGATTCTTGTGATTGGCTCATATTTTGAGCTGGCAACAATGAAGTGACCTATGTTTTCTTTCTGTGGAAATATCACATAGTGTGGGCTGTAAGAAAGTTGCAGACAAGTGCTGCAAAGTAAAAGCAAAAGTGGGTTTGCCTTTTGACTTTGGGAGCATTGCAAGAAATGTGATGATGGCTTAGCCTTTATTTAATGCAAGGAAATGTTTGCATTAGGTGGGCTTGCCGAGGGAAAAGGTTTGCATCAGAAAAACATCCAAGGTGGAGAAAGCATTAGGCTCTCCCATGGGAAAGGTTAAACATGGGTTGAGAGAAAATCAAGAGAGCTAGAGTGAAAAGTATTCTAGTGAAATAACTATTGGGGTATAGTAAGGCTCTTGGGAAAATTCTATGAGTGGGTGTGCAAGGGATTCAGGATTGAGTTATGTTGATTTAACAAATGTGTACTTGTACTGTTATTCTCATAGTGAAGAGTAATATCTCTCCGGGGACGTAGGCAGGATTTTTGCCGAACCTCGTAAATTTCTCGGTGTCTTTATTTCTTGTAGTTTATTCTGTTCAACTGAGTGTGATTTGGTGAGGTTGTAATCTGAATCTCGTTTCTGCACTAACGAACGGGCCAAGGCACAACAATTGGTATCAGAGCATCATTGGGCGCTTGGTTCGTTTAAGGTCCAGATTTGTTGTTCACCATGGAATTTTCAGTTAAGCAGTTTAATGGGAGAGGCGGTTTTACTCTTGGTAAATGAGAGTAATGGAAACCTGAAGAAATGGAAGCCGAGTTCAGGGATGTTTAGATCAACTGCGAAAGTTGATGTTAAGGAAGAAGACAAAGGCCTATTTCTTCTTACCTCACTTGCAGATTAGTACGAGAACCTTTTGATACTTTACTCCATGGAAAGATACAGTAAGTTTGGAGTAGGTGCAAGCTTTTTTGGTTGGAATGATACACAAAGGAGACCATGGATGATGGTGGGCACGAGACTGCTTCAGCTATTCAAGGTTGGAATCGTGGAAGAAAATTGGAAAGATGATCTGAGAGAGACAACAAGTTCAGATCCGGTTCTGGATGCAAGGGTCCACAGTGCTGCAGTGCAAGGCTAGGTTGTAACAAGTTTGTGGCATAAGGCTTCGAGTATGCCTTCTAGGTACTAGAAGCAACACTTCTCTTGGTGATCTATTGTCTCAAGTGTTGCAGGGGTTTTGCAACAGGTGAAGCTACGGGATTCACAGGTGATGAGATGGTCCTGAGGTAAGAGGAAGTGTGGGAATTTTGTCTGGCTCGATGGGTTGTTGCTGGAAACGGGCGGCTGACGAATTTCCAGGTTGCAGACAATGAAGAAGAAGAAAACCTGTTGGAGGAGACGAGGGTGTGTCGAGATCCTGTCTGAAGCTAAATGGTGATTTTTAGCTTGCAGCAGCTGCATATGCATTGGCAGTGACTGAATCAGAACAGGACCAAAGAGGTTGATTTAGGGTGTGTATGCTGGTACGTAAGGCCAATGGGCTTTGGTGATGGGTGCAAGGACTTTTGCACTGTATATTCGCCAAGGTTGAAATTGTTGTGATTGGCTCATATTTTGAGCTAGCAACAATGAAGTGACCTGTGTTTGCTTTCGGTGGAAATATCACATGGTGTGGGCAATATGAAAGTTGCAGACAGGTGCTGCAAAGTAAAAGAAAAAGTGGGTTTGCCATTTGACTGTGGGAGCATTGCAAGAAATGTGTACTTGTACTGTTATTCTCATTGTGAAGAGCAATATCTCTCAAACGTAGGCAGGATTTTTGCCGAACCTCGTAAATTTCTCGGTGTCTTTATTTCTTGTATTTTATTCTGTTCAACTGAGTTTGATTTGGTGAGGTTGTAATTTAAATCTCGTTTCCGCACTGACGAACAAGCCAAGGCACAACACATATATAGTATGTTGAACTAGCAACCTGCCAGAAAATGCCTGTTTTCAGCATGTCCCTGATTTTATAGTTATGTATCTATTCTTCCAAAAGGATTCAATTATGCAAATTTTAATCTGATCGGATGGCATCGGTGGTTATAACTTGGAGACAAGTTCATGTGATTTTCCATGAGCTAATCTCTCTCATGGTACCATCGTGGTGCCTTAATGATCACCAATTAGTCGTTTCAGATAATAGATGGTTTATGGCATATATCCATTTATCTATATATTTTATGGTCAGGCTCAAAAGAAAATGTCAAAGCCTTCTCTCATTTTAAGAAGTCAGCTGAAATTTTGCCTTGTTGCTTAATCTTTTCAATAAGAAATTTTAAACTACGGGTTTCTGGTTTTTGGGCACTGTTCATGCTAAGAAATTCCAAGTTTTTTCAAAGGCCTTGGATATTCCTACTGAGAACTATAATGTATTATTGCTTTTTATTCTGCTGGTTATCTTATATATCTTATGTTTGGGTTCTAGTGAACTCTTATGTATTTGTTCTTATGTCTTTCTATCACTCGTCAATTCTGGGTGTATCTCAAGATCGGGGCATGATGCCTCAACCATGATAGATCGAACATAAAAGGAGAGATTTGTTATCCTAGGACTTTATATGCTGCACTATTGATTTAGTACTTTGTATCCATACAATCTTTGCCAAGTAATAACCTCCATATAGTAAGGCTTAGCTAAGTTGGCTAGCTAATGTAGTGAGCTCCTAAACTCTTCGGTATAATTAGGAATGAAACCGTGTAATTATAAATTGTAAATCCCGATGTAAGATTTTCAACATTAACATGGTATAGCACAATTCTAAATATTGTAAAATGGAGCTGTTATTTTCACAGCAAATATTATTTCCCTTACAAAAATGCAGTGATCGTTTACTAAAAAATTACTACAACTTTTATGTACATCATTCAAGGATACAGTTTTTTTATGCATAAAATCAGCGAGGACTTTGGTACAACGGAAAGTGTTAAGTTTGTGACCTTTGCTAGATTGCTCCGGTCACTAGTGTGGATAAGTACTTAAATGGATAAAGACAGGGAAGCAAACACAAGATGTACATGGTTCACCCAGATTGGCTACGTCCACGGAGTAGAGGAGTTCTCATTAATTGTGAAGGGTTTACAAAAGTACATAGGTTCAAGCTCTCCTTTTGGGAGTACTAGTGAATGATTTAGTACTAATGACATTAGGAAATATTGTGAGAGAATGATATCTATTTATAGAAGAGAGTTTCTACTTTCATTTTTACATTGACACGTGTCATGTTGTGATTGGCTTCTGATGTTGACACGTGTCGCGCTATGATTGGCTTCTGATGTCGACATGTGTCGCGCTGTGATTGGCCTCCTGGTTGGAGAGAAACTCTTCTAGGTCATTAACGGTATAACGTTGACTGGTGCTCAGTAGTTTCGGGATTGGTCAAGTATAGTGAAAATAGTGCTCCCCTAAGTTCCCGAGTGAGGGAAGCTCCTCGATTTGGGACTTGCAAGTCCAAGCCATTGAGTAATCACGAAACTTCTAAGTACCGAAATGTGGCATCATTTTCACTTGCCTTATCTGTCTCATATGTAGATGTGACATCTTCTCTGGAAGCACTTTTCCTCCATCCAGAGGTGGTATCTTTAACCGATGAAGATGGACAAGGTAATGTATCAATTTCACTTGAAGCTTACTTGTAGTTTCAGGCTTGGTCAAGTGCGATACAAACCCTATAGTAGGAGTCCCCCAAGTCGCCGAGCTAGGAGATTTGCCGAATAAGGTAACAGACAAGGTAAGCAATCAGACTTCCAAGCAAGCAACCTGGATTGGAGGTTTGACTTTGGCTTCCGGTTGATTGTTCTTATTCTCCTTGTGTCGTAAACAGCAACAAGGATAAGGAGAAGCAAATGGAGAAGAGATGATATGAGATACTTTTACTTTTGAAGAAGTAACTTTCCATAAGCTTATTCTTGAACTAGGCTGGAGGGTTTTCTGGTTTCTTCCAGAGTATAAGGCCGACTCAAGAATTTGAGGGTCAAAACAAGTCCATCAAATTTAGAGTACGTTCGACCCTGATTATGAGATACTTTTGCTGTTGACAAAGTAATGGATGTATCGGCACGTGTTCTGTTACGCTTGTCTCCACATGCTTCCTTGTATCCTTTTCACTTACCCTATATGTTCCTCAGGCAGATGTGGTATCTTTTCTGGAAGCATAAGATGTTAAAGATAAGTACTCAAGAGCAATGTCAGGTAAGTAATCAGGCAAGAGGTTCTAGGCAGTCAGTTCCTGACAGGAAGCTTGATTCCAAGTGCTGACTGATTGCTCTCTTTCTCCTTGTCTTGCAGGTAAGAACAAGGCCAAAGGAAAAGATAGGGAAAAAGCATGATATGGGATACTCTTGCTTTTGACCCTGATGATATGAGATACTCTTGCTCTGGTGTGGCTGGTTTGCATAGGTATTATTAAGGGGGGAAGAAAGCTGAGTATTTCGAAAGGCTTCGTTGGGAGTGCCATCTCAAATATGAGGAAGGGTTGAGCATTTTTGCAGGTATACATGTCCGTGGAGGATGGAGGTCGACATATATAGGAGTCTCCCTAACAACAAGTAGTAATGTTATTCATTTACCCTTATTGGTCGTAGCAATGTAGTGGGAGCTGCAAGCTTCACGTGTTTTAACTTGGTCAGAGTACTTTGAAAAAATGGTATGTGGTATCTGGAAAGTTGATGTTGCGTGTGAAAATTACAGACAAGCTTTATCCAAGGAAATCTGGCTCTCGAAGTTCGGAGAGCAGTGCCTCTTCGGTTTTCGAACAAGCAATCCTGTCGGGGATATGGCTCTTGAGATTCAGAGAATCGTGCCTCTTTGATTTTTGAGAAAGCAATCCTGTTGAGAGTCAGACTCTTGAGATTCGGAGAGCAATGTCTCTTCGATTTTTGAGAAAGTAATCCTGTTAAGAGTTTGGCTCTCGAGATTCGGAGGGTCGTGCCTCTTCGATTTTTGAGCACGTAATCCTGTTGGGAGTCTGGCTCTCGAGATTCGGAGAGCGGTGCCTTTTCAATTTTTTAGAAAACAATCCTGTAGAGAATCTGACTCTTGAGATTCGGAGAGCAGTGTCTCTTCGATTTTTGAGAAAGTAATCCTGTTGAGAGTTTGGCTTTTGAGATTTGGAGGGTGGTGCCTCTTCAATTTTTAAGCAAGCAATCTTGTTGGGACTGTTTTCTCTAATGTGAGTAAAGGTTGGCCATTTTTGCCAATCTGCTTTGCCACGAAGCACGAAGGTTGACACACATTGGGACTTTCTAGTTATCAAACAGTGGTGCTGTTCCTTTACCCTTGTGGGTAACAGTGAGGTAGCTGGACCTTCAAAATTTATGTGTCTAAACTTTGTCAGATATCTTTGGCAAAGTTATCTTTTGTACCCGATGAGCTGATGTTGTGTGTGGAAAGTGGTGCCTCTTCGGAATCTGGAGAGTGGTGCCTTTTTGATTTTTGAACCAACGGCCCTGTTGCCCTTTCTTTTGTAAGGGCACCAATTGTGTACAAAAAGTACATTCAAAGAGTTATTGCTTGTAGGAATTTTCCCCTTACTTCAGAGATTTATTGCACCTCATTTCTCCTTCATCATTTTTTAGAATGTCTGGCTCATCCGACCGTCGTTTTGACTTGAACTTTGGTGAAGAGGCAGCCATGCCTTCTCAAGACAACATATGGCGCCCATCCTTCTTATCCCCCATTAGTCCTCTTACCGTTGGGGACTCTATGATGAAGAATGATATGACCGCTACGGTGGTGGCCATGAACCTTCTCACTCCTAAAGATAATAGACTACTTTCTAAATGGTCTAATGAGTTGGCTGTTAAGGATTCTCTGGCTCTCAGTGTTCAATGTCCAGGTTCTGTGTCTAATATGGCTCAACGCTTATTTGCTCGAACCCGCCAAGTTGAATCATTGGCGGCTGAAGTGATAAGTCTTAAACATGAGATCAGAGGGCTCAAGCATGAGAATAAATAGTTGCACAGACTTGCACATGACTATGCTACAAACATGAAGAGGAATCTCGACCAACTGCAGGAATCTGATGGTCAGATTTTACTTGATCATCAAAGGTTTGTGGGTTTGTTCCAAAGGCATTTATTGCCTTCGTCTTTTGGGGCTGTACCGCGTAATGAAGCTCCAAATGATCAACCTTCGTTGCCTTCTCCTTCTGGGGTTCTTGTTGGAAGTATGCCCACAAAGCCACTCATTTGATGTAATAGCTTTTGGAATACTTATTGTATTAAACTATTATATGTTTAATAAAGGGCAAAGCTTATTGTTAATCACTATTTATTGTATCATGTGTTTAAGAAATAAGGGAATCCAAGGAAAGTATTTAATCTGAGAAAAGTAATCTAAGTTAGATTAACGAGACCTTTCTCTTATGTTCATTCCTAAAATATTCCTAGCCATAGGATTGCCAATTGGGCGTTGACAATCCGCTAAGGTTAGTATGTGTTATGTCAACTCAAGCGTGAGTATAACTAGTCTCAAGTCATTTAGTGTTGGACACTAAGACAAACACATAGGTGCTCGAAAGAGTAATCAAGTACACTGAA
Organism: Malus domestica; assembly: GCF_042453785.1. Classification (NCBI taxonomy): domain Eukaryota; kingdom Viridiplantae; phylum Streptophyta; class Magnoliopsida; order Rosales; family Rosaceae; genus Malus; species Malus domestica. Next base: position 7,719,318 of record NC_091670.1, read on the forward strand.
CAAAGATCAAAAGAGAGTTCGAACATACATGTCATGTAAGAACTCGTTAATTGCAATATGCAAAGTAGTCCTTTGACCTGAGGCATCATAGATGTCTAATGGTTAGGTCCTTGATCTTTGATCATGTCAAAGGCATTCCATCGAGAGTGTCCACGGTATTGTTGGGGTCAAGCTATCTAGTCATGTAGGTATATGAATGCACAATAAGGGATCTCTAACCTTCCATGGTGGAAGGAGAATACTCTAAGATATGATTCGGGAGTCTTTGGCCAAAGCATACGAATATGACTTAGGAAGTATGTTCCAACTCATATTCAATTGAATCATATAGAGAAGTATTACATTGGATGGTAGACATGAAACAAACTATCACTCAAACAATGTGATTAAGAGTATTGTATTAGAGAAGGACCGTATTGCATTGTAATTGTAATTGGATAGGTTCTCCAACCAATTCTATTTAGCTTGGGTAGCCATGACATGTTGTTAGGTGTCACTCATGGTTTGTGGAAGCCCTGAAGATTAGCAAACACTAATCTTAATCAAAGGGAGAATTGAAATGAAGTTTCAACAATCGATTGTTAAGAGTAACAATCGCCCACTACCTTGCTAATTGGAACCTAATGGATCGTACAACGAGTAAGGATGAAAGTGAAGAAATATAAAGGAAATGGATAAGCAATTAAATGGTTTAATTAAAAATGGTCAAGGTTAATTAATTAGTTAATTAATTATACGAAAGGTTCGTATTGGGCTTTTAAGTTAGTTTTGGGGTTTGGGGTCCAAAAGGGTTTGGTCCACTAGGTACATTATGTTTAAGTTGTATGACAACTAAAACAAATATAGGCAAATAGCCCAATCACTTAAGATGGCCGGCCATAGTGAGGGAAGTGGGAAGTTTTGCTTAATTGCAAGTTTGCCACTCACCTAAGAAAAGAGATATAAAAGCATCTTTATAGCTTTTACCTCATTAGGGTTTTCTTGAGACAAAGATGAGAAGCACTTTCTCTCTTTTTCTCTAAAAGAGGCCGGCCACTTAGGGAAGAGATAGCTAGCAATCTTTTCTTCTCTAAGTCATCCATTTCATCTTCACACATCATCCTTGGTGTGGAGACTTAGAGACACCAAATCTTTGGTGTTCTTGGAGATCCTTTCCTCACATCCTCAAGGAGCAAAGGAGCATCAAAAGGAAGAAAATCACAAGGAAGATCCAAGGGGCTAGGAGGTGACTTGAAGGCTCTCCACTTGGGTGAATCCCTTGTGTAAACAAGGATGAGCTTCAAGGGTAATGAATCTCTAAATCCTTCCTTCTCTTTAATGTTGTTGAAGAGTCTCTTGGTTCACCATTCACTAGGCTTTGAAAGTCATGGGTTTTAGAATTGTTTTTTAATGCATGCCTACTTTAATGTGTTATTAGTTTGCATGTGTGTTCAAATATTCTCACATGTTCTTAGCTAGGACAAAATTTTTCCTTCAAGTGGTATCAGAGCCTAGGTCTAGTTTATGGTGAATCCTTTTGGGTGTTGTGTTTTTCATGGTTTGTGATTTAAATGTTGTAAATGTTACAAGCTTTGTTCTTGCTTTTGAATATAAATTTTGCTTGAAAATTTAGCATCTCAAATGTTGTAGATGTAGTTCATTTAAGCATGAATATTGGAACTAAAATTTGGTGCCATGTATGTGGGGAGATTCGGCCAAATCCAAGGGGTGGATTTTTGGGTTCATGTTTGTCTTGTTAAAAGAGTTTTAAAGTGACTTTTGGAACCCCCTAAGTACCCTAGGATGTTAACCCTCTTCTGTGTAGTGAAAATTTGGGTTTTATTGAGTGAAAACATCGATGGAGCTCTTATGAGTTTTCATGTGTGTTCTTCAATGTTCTTGATGTTCTTACCAAGAACAAAAAGTTTTGGTGTTTTGATTCAATATGTTTGTTGCTTTGAATAAAGTTTTTGTTTATTATTGATTAGTGATGGATGATTTATGCCTATATTGTTTGACAAAACATTTTTCTTACAACTCATCCCAATCAACTTTTCCTCACCTACCTATCCACTTGCACAAAACACTTTCAAATTTTGAATTTTTCACCAAAACCTTCCCCCCCCTCCTTTTTCACTGCCAAAACCGGCCACCCTATTAAGTAGGGTATTTTTGGGCCTTTTAAGCAATTACATAAAGTTTTGATACTTTTGTGTATTTGTATTTTGGCCCAAAAATTTACGTTTTTACGTAGAGGTCCAAAATCAGTAAAGGACAAATTGTTTTGCTCCTTTAATGAAGTTTTTGCTATTGTTGAAATTTTTGGGTTCTAGTTGTAATTACATGAAGTTGTGGACTCTTGTGTTTTTACAAAGTGACACCAAAAGTTTATGTTTTAACATTGTGGCCCAATAGTTGTGGTCATTGTTTTTTAGCCCAAAAGATGATGAGAACAAAATAGTTTTGTCTCTTTAATGAGAATTGGATTTTCATTTCATTTAGTTCCATTTAAATCAATTCTATGAATCCGAAAACCAATTGTTTAAGTTGCTTTCTTAGTTAATATGATTGATTAAGAAAAGGGTGATTATGAACCAAAGACCTCGATAATTGAGCTATGTGATTGGCCACTTTACATTATGAATGCTTGGGTTAAGTAGTTTAGATTTGAATGTAATTTGATTAGTTCAAATTTGTTGTAAATGGACACAAGTCCATCAAATGTGTTGTAAAAGGGCATAAGCCCTTCGGTCTTCTGAGAGCTCTAATTAAAGGGTGGCCTTGTTTGCTTGAAGGATTAGCGCTGCATCAACATCATCCGCTGACACCACTAAATGTGGACTTACGGTGCTCATACACTTAATTTAGCATCAGTCTTATTGAAGGTCAAACGTTTCTCTCATTCTTCTGTTTTGTATGGTGACTCTCATACATCTCCTACATCAAGTATCAATAAAAAGTTGGAGTTGCAATTGGATATATGGAGGAGAATTATACTCATAACTCTAAAAAAGTACTACTACTTAACATATAAGCATTCTTTTAAAGGAAAACTAATGAAAAGGGCTTGAAAACTTTGAGTTTTAATGATAAAGACAAAATAAAGGGTAAAGTGAATAGTACCAAGATTGACTTTTTAGTGTAAAAATGTGGTTTTTCGTCAAAGTGAACAGTACCGGGTGCTTTTCATTAAAGTTCCCTTCTTTTAACTGTCAAAAAGGATCCTAATGGGAAACTCATCACAAGAGAATCTGAAGATATAAATCCAAGATTGTAGGTTACGTCTTTTTTTCCTTCTCTATTTTATGAAAGAAAAATCCAACGTTTCATCACACGACCAAGAAATGTTTTGTTGGTCATTAACAGCAGACGACAACAAGCAGCAGCAACACACCTGGTCATATAATTTAAAGGGATGCTTTCTATATTGTAATGTAATAAACTATGAATATTGCTACAGTCTCCATTTAGGCATTTACCTAATCTGATTCAAGGGGAACAGTATGTGTCTCCCTCCTCAATCGAAAAAAAATGTACAAAATCTGGAAATTTTTTGGTTTACAAAATTGTAACAATCACACAGTTCGTGTAATTGCTCTCCACAATCCACTACCCAATCATACTGCACTCAAGCGAGATATGAGATCAAGGAATGCATCTTGTCCGCAGGGAATTGTTAGACCACCCATTGGATGATCAAACCCAAATTCTTCTTCAACTTCACTTAGCAAGTGTTGAAATGCAGGCTGGCAGAGGAAAGATATGGGAACCACAAATCGGTGCTTCTCACTCTCACCAACATAAACTGCAAAATAACCTTTAGGGACATCTGCTAAATTATATGAAGCTCCTTGACTTGAATTTGAAAAAGACCGTCGAAAAAGTTTCTTAGCAGGAATTACAGCAGGCAGACGGAACCCCATTGTTGTAAGTCTTTGGAGGAAAGACTAGCAATAAAGTTTATAAGAACTTGAAGAGGATCTCAATGAACTTGTAATTGCAAAACAAGAAAGCTGTATACTTGAGAACTTGAAGATTTAATTTGGTGGTCATCATCCCATTCATATGGTATATATAGATGAAAAGTATTGTGTAACATCTTCCACTAGAGAAAAAATATATGGTAAAGACAATGACAATCTGGATGGGGTATAGAAGGGAATAAGAGTTCATCAGGGATCACATGGTTCTGTCTTCAAATTAATCAAGCATTTAGCCAAAATATGTGGAGCCTCCATCACTACCAAGGTTTGTCATGAATTGGAAGGCAGAGCCATGTGAACTTTTAAATGCTGATATCTATAGCCACACAATTGCCTGGAGAACACCCACACAGCCTTTCACGCCAACTGTTAAGAGATTTATTTTTATTTTTTTTTCTTTTTCCCGACACATCCATTGTTTCAGTTTGGATATGGAAACTTGTTGCTATGATATAGTACTTCAACAACAAATCAATTTGTATTGGGTCCACATATATAATATGTTGAACTAGCAACCTGCAAGAAAATGCCTGTTTTCTGCATGTTTCTGATTTTATACTAGTCATGTATCTATTCTTCCACATATATATATAGTATGGCATCGGTCGTTTTAACTTTGAGACAAGTTCATATGATTTTCCATGAACTAATCTCTCTCATGGTACCATCATGGTCCCTCAATGATCACCACTCAGAGAAAAGTATACGAATTTGAAGACAGGCATGTGAACTTGCAAATGCTTCTGTCTTTAGAATTATTATTTTTTTCAATCCCATTCAATTTCCTGCAGACCACTCACTCAAACTTTCTTATAACATTATGTTGATTGTTAGGATTACGACTGATCTTTCCAGCATACCTTCCAAACATGAGTAGGACATTGTGTTTTATTTTTGTTTCAATACGTTTTCAGTTTGTGCAGTTATTAAGAGATGTAGCTGTTGGGTATTGTGATTCTTCATTTCTGCTCATACATTTTTCTTGATTAATTGGAAAGACAAGTCCATGTGATTTTCCATGAGAAAATGACTATCACTTGGCTCCGCGACAGTCCTTCAACAATTGTATTTTTTTCCGTAAATGATGTCCTTGAAAAATTGGAAATCATAGCCCTGTGAACATTTAAATGCTTAAGCTGGGTCACTTGACAATCCGCATTCAATTGCCTCCAGACCACTCTCTCCAACTTGTACAGATTATTTTGTAGACCTCACATTTTATATGCTAAAACTGTTGAAATAGCACCACGGGAAAAATTCTTGTCTCAAGCATGTCTCTGATTTTTTATAGGCCTTCAATTAAGAGAGGTAGGACATTGGGTTGCTTTCGTTCAGTCATTGACTCGTGAAATGTTGTTGATAACCTGTAGACAAGTCCATGTGATTTTCTATGAGCAAACTCTCTCTCTCACTTGGGTCCATCCCAGTGCTTCATCACCAATCATTTTAGGTAACTGATGGCTTGCAGCATACCGCTTTGGCTATATATGCATACATCATCCACGGTTCATAAGCAAACCAACACAAGTCTTCTACTCCCAAGCATATCTTATCAAAGCTCTTTCTGTAACGAAATTCATTTGAACTCTTTATTGTTCCTTTTTACAGAGAAATTTTAAAACCATGGGTTTCCGATTGCCTGGTATTTTACTTGCCAAGAAAAGTCAAGTTTCTTCAAAGTCATTGGATGTTCCAAAAGGCTATCTTGCCATCTACGTTGGGGAGAGCCAGAAGAAGCGGTTTATTATTCCGGTGTCCTACTTGAACCAACCTTCATTCCAAGATCTGTTAAGTCTATCTGAAGATGAATTTGGATATGATCATCCAATGGGTGGTATCACAATCCCCTGCAGTGAAGACACCTTCCTTGGTCTCACCTCAGCTTTGGTGTATAAGTAGAGGCTAGCTACATATACATCAACACCATTTTGACACCAACAGCTGTAAAAGCGCTTGGCAATTTTAATCGCTTTCTGGCTCACTTGAAGGAGGTTCAATTAATTGATCATCCAATGAATCATCATGATGGAAGAGGACATCAACGTCAAACCGCTTATGAGCTGAGAGGAAAATGGCCAGCCTAGCTGACATAAACTCACTGACACAAATTTTCAAGAATAGTTATTGTCAACAGATTGTACATAGTTGTCCTGCAAGGAAAACTCAGATTAGAATATTTCATTACAATACAACGTTTTTACAGTTTCATGATTTACCTTTCATTTTATTCACTATCTTCTCTAATCAAGTTATGAACAGAGGATAAATTTATACACAAGGGACTAATTACTGGAATATTGACAGACGAAGTAATGCAAGTAAACATCATAGGAAGATTTAAAAACATGTTATGAATGGAATATTGTACGGATAAAATTTTAAATATAACAAGCATTGGATGCACCCAGAATAGCACTAATCCCTGCTGAAATTACCATGAAAATACCAATGTGTGTATTCAATATGCTCCAAATTAAATAGCACCAGTCCATGCTTAAATTCTCACAAAAATATCAATGCGAACATTTTAATACATTCTATCTCATAGAAATTTTGGTTTGGTTGACATTAGAAACCTATTCAGGCAAATCCCCAAAGACATGCGCCAAAGTTTTTAACCATGCTAGGCTCTAAGATATCCAAATCTTGATATGATTATATTACTTACTAGCCTGGTCAAAAAGTTTCAACTATACAGATATTAGCAAAGCAAAGATATAGTCTCAAGCAGGTTCTTTACTGCAAGAGATCAGCCTAGCTACTTAATTTTTTCCCGTGTCAAGAACTACAACTCTTACCTTCCCCAAATTTGATCTGATTACTCAAATAAATGGTACCTGTACATACGAATGTTCCAACTTGATTTTGTGTGTTGACAGTGGAATCTGTACGCATTAAAAGATTTAACTTTATGGGAGCTATAGGTCTTTGGCTAGCGAATTCAGTACTCACTTGTGTTAAATCTCTCATGGACAGTGGAATCACATGATTGGTGATTAATCCAAAAGAACTAGGGACCGAAGCCGTTTGGAAGCTCCTGAGTCAATGTCCATCTTATTAAAGAAGCACCATGTCCACTCTCAGCAGTTGTATAGAAGTAACTAAAACTGACTGACAATATATCCCACCTTTAAGATAATCCCCAAGCTAATTAGATCACAGACAGGCTTATTGAAGGTTCAACGTTTCTTTCATTCTTCTGTTTTCTATGATGACTCTTATACATCTACATCAAGTATTAATAGAAAGTTGGAGTCGTAATTGGATATATGGAGAACAATATAACTCATACAGAAAATTTCATAGTGGAGTTGTTTAAATGAAAAATTCGCATTTTACTCTACCAAATGACATACTAGTCATGCAGAGAAAACTAAGGTTATTGGCTAAACTGTTGAGGGGACTACTACTTAACATATTAGTATTCTCATAAATATATATAAAAATAAATAGTAAAATAAAAAAGGATCCTAATGGGAAACTCAATCACGAAAGAATCTGACAAATTTAATCCAAAATTGTACAGGTCACGTTTTTTTACTTCTCTTTTTTATGACAGAACAAAATTAGTCCTTAAGGTTAAATCAGACGGTTCATCCACGACCAAGAAATGTTTTGTTGGTCATTAACAGAAGACAACACCTAGCAGCACCAACACACCTGGTCATATAATTTAAAGGGATGCTTTCTATATTGTAATGTAATAAGCTATGAATATTTCTCCATTTAGGCATTTACATAATCTGATTCCAGGGGAACAATATTTCTCCCTCCTAGATCGAAAAAAAAAATGCGCAAGATCTGGAAATTGTTTGATTTACAAAATTATAACAATCACACAGTTCATGTAATTGCTCTCCACAATCCACCACTCTATCATACTGCACTTAAGCGAGATACAAGATCAAGGAAAGCATCTTGTCTGCAGGGAATTGTTAGACCGCCCATTGGATGATCAAATCCAAATTCTTCTTCAGCTTTACTTAGCAAGTGTTGAAATGCAGGCTGGCAGAGGAAAGATATGGGAACCACAAATCGGTGCTTCTCACTCTCACCAACATAAACTGAAAAATAACCTTTAGGAACGTCCGCTAAATTATACGAAGCTCCTTGACTTGAATTTGAAAAAGACCTTCGAAAAAGTTTCTTAGCAGGAATTACAGAAGGCAGACGGAACCCCATTGTAGTAAATCTTTGGAGGAAAGACTAGCAATAGAGTTTATAAAAACTTGAAGATCTCAAGGAACTAGCAACTGCAAAACAAGAAAGCTATATGCTTGAGAACTTGAAGATTTAATTTGGTGGTCTTGATCCAATTCATATGGTATATATTGATGAAAAGTCATGTTGATTAATATCTTCGGCTAAAGAAAAAATATATGGTAAAATCAATGACAACTCGATGGGGTATAGAAGGGAACAAAAGATCATTAGGGATCACATGCATGGTTCTGTCTTCAAATTAATCAAGCATTTAGGGAAAATATGTGGAGCCTCAAGCACTACCAAGGCTTCTGAAGAATTGGAAGACAGAGCCATGTGAACTTTGAAATGCTAGTATCTATTGCCACTCAATTGCCTGGAGAATACCCACGCGGCCCCTCACGCCAACTACTAGAGATTGTTCCCCTACACATCCATCGTTTTATCAGTTTGGGAATGGAAACTTATTGCTATGATATAGTTGTTCAACCACAATTCAATTTGTATTGGGTCCACGTATATAGTATGTTGAACTAGCAACCCGCCAGAAAATGCCTGTTTTCAGCATGTCCCTGATTTTATAGTTATGTATCTATTCTTCCAAATGGATTCAATTATGCAAATTTTAATCTGATCTGATGGCATCGGTGGTTATAACTTGGAGACAAGTTCATGTGATTTTCCATGAGCTAATCTCTCTCATGGTACCATCGTGGGGCCTCACTGATCACCAATCAGTCGTTTCAGATAATAGATGGTTTATGGCATATATCCATTTATCTATATATTTTATGGTCAGGCTCAGAAGAAAATGTCCAAGCCTTCTCTCATTTTTAGAAGTCAACTGAAATTTTCCATTGTTGCTTCATCTTCTCAATAAGAAATTTTAAACTACGTTTTTCTGGTTGCCGGTCACTGTTCATGCTGAGAAATTCCAAGTTTCTTCAAAGGCCTTGGATATTCCTAATGAGAACTATAACGTATTATTACTTTTAATTCAGCTGGTTATCTTATATATCTTATGTTTGGGTTCTAGTGAACTCTTATGTATTTGTTCCTACGTCTTTCTATCACTCGTCAATTCTAGGTGTATCTCAGGATCGGGGCGTGATGCCTCAACCATGATAGATCGAACATAAAAGGAGAGATTTGTTAGCCTACGACTTTATGTGTCCATACAATCTCTGGTAAGCAATAACCTCCATATAGTAAGGCTTAGCTAAGATGGCTAGCTAATGTAGTGAGCTCCTAAACTCTTCGGTATAATTAGGAATGAAACCGTGTAATTATAAGTTGTAAATCCTGATGTAAGATTTTCAACATTAACATGGTATAGCACAATTCTAAATATTGTAAAATGGAGCTGTTATTTTCACAACAAATATTACTTCCCTTACAAAAATGCAATGATCATTTACTAAAAAATTACTGCAACTTTTATGTACATCATTCAAAGATACAGTTTTTACTCCTCACAAAAGTTTTCACAATTACTTCCTACAGCCAGTGTTACCAAATCATGTAATTCTTTATAATTCTTTACGGACCACTGTCGACCTAGACAATATTAGATAAGAGATACTCGTATTGTAAGCAAACTATATAGAAACTGAAATCTTTCTGTGAAACCTTGCTCTAAACTAATTGTAATTTCATTTAACAGGAATTCTGAAATTACCCTTTTGTCCCCTATCCACTACTCAATCCAGTTCTTTTTGGGATTTCCTCACAACTCTATCTCTCTCTCATTAGCTACCACATGGCAATTCCCCATCCATTTTCTCTCATTCTCTCTTCCTTTCTCTCGAGCTCTCTCATTCTCAGCTCACTTTCTCTCTCGCACAAACTCTCTCTTCCTCACCCTGATCTACGCACACCCCAAATCAATTCACGACGACGACAGCGACACAACCACACCCACCGTGTGAGCCTCTCTCTCTCCCTCCTTCTCCATGAAGCCCAGGAACCCAACAAAATTCCTCAGGCAAGCCCCGTGGCTTTCGAGCCAAAATCCGGCCAACTCCAGCCACCACTCTTCGTGAAATTGGTACGAATCTCTTCCTCTCCTCATAAGCTTCAATTTGATAGATAAATCACACCCTAGGGTTGAGAATCGACATTGAACGGAGCTCAAGAAGCTACGGCATTCCCTTCCGTCGAAACCGGGTTGAAACGACCCAAACTCGGAGCCCAAGTCCTTTGGCCTAAATTCTTGGGCTAGGCTTTCAAGCCCAAAGCCCATTAGAACCTAAACCCAAAACCCCATGTAATCCAAGCCCTTGGGCCATATAGAACTCAGGCCTTATACCCATTAAACCCTCAATACAAACCCTTTGAGCCCAAACCTGAAACCCTTTAACCCTATTTCACCCAAAATTAGGCCTCTGGGCCATGTTAATGTGAGCCTTAGGCCCAATGAACCTAAGCCCAACCTTGCAGCCCGGTTCCTTAAACCCAAGCCTTTGGGCCGTGCAACCAGGCCTAGTTGTGAAGCCCAGGCCTAATTGCCTCGGCCGACCCAAAGAACCCAGAAACCTAGCCGTGAGTAGGCCATGCATAACCCTACGCGTCGGCGTGCATGGAGCACACGCACCTCCATCCACTGCGGCACCGGTGATTTTTCCAGCCAACTTTCCAGTGACCAATTGCTGGGCGTGGCCGCTAGAGCCGCCACATTGCAGCGGCGCGTAGGGGTACCCGAGGTTCTAATTATGTTTTTCAACGTCCTGAATCTGTTTATGATGTACATTTCCCTAAATTCAATCATTATGATAGAGTTTTATTAATTGGACTCTTTATGTGGTTAGGTGTGACTATTAGCGGTGATTTTGTCCTTCCTATTTCGCACGGTTCATCGACGATGAAGTATTTGTGAGTGAACCCCTTCTAAAATGCATGTTTTAATAGTAGAAATGCATACATGAAAAGCATGATTTAATGGTTACGTTTTATGAGTAAATTAGATTTACACTGTATGTTTATCATGCTTTAGTGAGAATATTTTGGAATACCATACTTTATCGAAATTATGTTCTTTGTAGTATATATGATGGATGACTATATACTATTTATGAACATGTTTTTACACTCTTTGTAGTATATATGATGGATGACTATATACTATGAAGATGTTTTGAGATATATGTATTTATGTCAGAAAGATTATATTCAATTATTTTGTGCTTATCTAGTGGTTACTATATATGCCTTCGGGTGGGTGTTGTAGGAGTCTACGGATGATTGATACTATATATGCCTTCAGGTGGGTGTTGTAGGAGCCTACGGGCAATTGATATGTGAAGTGTTCTGAATGAAGGCCTTCGAGCGAATGAAGTGTTCTAAATGAAGAGTTCTATATATGCCTTCGACCGATCCTGATACCATTATTTAGCACACTATATCAGATTTACGTTTTACAAAGGTTTTATGGCATGCTAGGGTTTTCGGAAAACCTATCACATATTATGCTATTAGTTTTCATAAACTTTGGGGGTTAGTACATTAATGAATAACTATATTTGTACTACTTATATATCAACTTGGTCCAACCATATTTGTTTTGCGCTCCCTCAGGACATAGGAATGAGGCTTACGATCCGAGCTATGAGGCATTCTCCTACTAGTGGCATTGTGCCATCCTTTCTGCTTTGACGTCATTGTAATCGCACCTTCCGCTTGTATTCTGAATTAGATGTAAGCTCTGAACATATCATGCACTATCACTATCTTTATCATTGTCGGCAGTTGAATATTATTATATTATTTTATAAGGTTTATGTGGGAATATTACATTGCGTAGTTCGCGCAAAATTTACATGCATGTTTCACATTTTCTCAGCATATGCATTCATTAAATGGCTTGCGTCACCCCCGGGTGTTGGCCAGCACGTGACCATCCCAATGTCCCTTGGACATCGGGATCAAGGCATGTCACTTTCTCTGTAAGCTTTCTTTTGTATTGAATGAATAACTCATTACATTGTGCATGACAGTATATATAGCCCTTGGTTATTTACATTCACACCTTTAACAACCTTAACTAATCACAACAATTAATATAACTAACTACATTTAGTTATAACAAACTATTTATCAGTAATTGAAATGGATGACTTGCCATTCTCCCCAATACATCCCCTCAAGCTAAAATTGGGATCATAGGTGATACCAAATGGGAAGCTTAGATTTCAAGTGAGCAAACCTGCTTTTAGACAGAGACTTGGTGTGTATGTTAACCAATTGATATTCATTGCAAACAAATTGCACTTTAACCAGATTGGCAAACACTAATTCTTTGATATAGAGTAGTCTATATCAACGTGTTTTGTTCTTGCATGAAATACAAGATTGGAAACTAAAGAGATAGCTGAGATATTGTCACACCACAAAGTAGGAATTTTAGGGAGAGGAAATTGATGATCATGAAAGATTTTTCAAATCCAAGTGATCTCTATAGTCGTGTGAGCTAAGGATCAATGCTCAACTTCTGTGGAAGATCGAACAACTATGCATTGTTTCTTGGCACTCCAACTTATGAGATTTCATCCAAGTAACACACAATATCCACTTGTTGGTCGCCTGTCAAATGTGCAGCTTACCCAATCAACATCTAAGTATGTTCAAAGATGAATAAGACCTTTTTGAACCATAAACCACAAGAGATGGTGCCTTTAAGAAATCTGAGTACTCATTTTGCAGCTTGAAGGTGTTGATCCCTTGGAGCATGTATGAATTGACATATTTGGTTCACATGATATGAAAGATCATGCCTAGTCCATGTAAGATATTGCAATCCTCTAACAACTGAATGATATTTAGTAGGATTGAGCAAAAGAGGCCCATTGTGATCCAGTTTCTTGGAACCAAGAGGATTACAACAAGGTTTTGCACCTTCCATATTTGTTTTCATGAGAAGATCGAGCAAGTATTTAGATTGATGAAGAAAAATACCTTCAGATGTTCTATGCACTTCTAAACTAAAGAAATAATGTAATGGTGCAAGGTCTTTAATAGGAAAATTGGCACAGAGTTTTTGAATGAAAATTGGCACCAACTTGACCCACTTGTATCTCCTCCATCCGAAATTCATTTTGGGTGATCTTGATGTCCATTGAAAGCTTTTGACGAGCCCTACATCTCTGTAGTGTTAGATTTCCCATTTTCTTTTCCATCTTTGCAATTCGAAGCCAAAAAGCCCATGACTTTTCCGGCAGTTTTATCATTTTTCTGGTGATTTCGGCAACCATTTCCTTTGAGTGAGGTATGAAACTTCATCTACTCTTCATAATCTTCAAGTTGGTATGCTTAGTTTGTGCTTTCGTATTCATTTTAGAGTTGGGTGTTTAGAACCCTAGAAATATGGTTTTCTCCATTGAATTTGGACTGTTTCTGGTTAGAATTTATCGTCGGCCTAGTTGTGAAAAATATTTCCCTTGTTGAGCTCTAGCTACCATGTAAATATGAGCCCATTTGGTTAATGTTGAAAATTCGGGGTTTCTAAACCCTCCACCTTGGCTACCACCTCATGTGGCGGTGCGTGGGACCGTCCACGAGTGTTGTCTAAGTACCAAAATTCAATTGGACCACCACTTGTTTGTGTGATTGATCAAATTGGACCACCAAAGTTCTAGTGACCCTGTGAACCTATGTCTAGCTTGGTTTCCCAAAATTCAATTGTTTGGTGTGGTGATCAAATTGGACCGCCACTTGTTTGTGTGATTGATGACAATCCGATTGTTGGATCATAATGAAATTTTAGTATGTTATTCTAGAAGCATAATGTAGACTTTGGGAAGTTATGGATCAAAAATCCAATGTGCGGATCTTCAGGATCGAATTACGTAGAGTTGTAGACCCTATCGTTGATCGAGAGTTGACTTGTGGAAGTCTAGTGGGCCTATATTGGTTAGATAGTGACTTGAATATATGAGATATGATTATTATCTTAATTTCTTATATTGGTATCATTTGTGAATATGATTTGGTCTTATAAATATGATTTCTATTGAAATGTGATTTTTATATATTTAGCCATAGACCTATGCTTATTACATATGATTTGGCTTGTGTACTAATGATGTTTGTGATATATATGTGTTTACTTATCTTTTTAATAATGTGAATGATAATTATGATGAATGTTATGACAATTATGAATTCTAAATATTGTTTGATAATTATTTGGATATGATTGCCAACTGAATACCTATTTGAACTTGGCATTACTACCTAGCATGAGATGGAGACGAAAGTCAGGAGATGAGTTAGGTACTTTATTAGATTTTTAGTAGAAATAGTAATTAAGGGAATTCCTTGTGTTGTGCTCCATATGACTAGATGCTAGTTGATATGTGGAATCGATAGCATGTATGCGTATAATTATGTATAATGTGGGATGATGAGATTGCACCATGTAGTAGTGGTACATGGATGGTCTTGCTTGGTATATCCGTGATGGGGGACCATACACATGCTAAGAGTGATCATGCTTGGTATTAGGCCTAGCAATTCTTGACACGACACAACACGAAATTAATAGGTGTTTGGGTTGACACGATAACGAATCGGATCGTTATCAGGTAACCCGATAAGCATCGATTAAGATAACGGGTTGGTTCGGGTATACACGTGGGTAACACGATACATGATAAGCAAAATATTAATTTTGTAATTTTATAACCCTAAAAAAAATACTATAATTATATATATATATATATATTAATTTAACAATTTTATACCCCTAAAAATTATAATAATTATATATATTAAATAAAATATTAAAAATTGGTGACCATCGGATCGGCTTAAATATACATATCATTCAATTTCTTAAGTGTTATATGTACAAAATAAATAAATTTAAATCTACTTAATAAATATATATATATATATATATATATATATCATTGAACTTGATAGGATACGAATTCTACGAAATCCAACCCTCAAACTTGTTTTCATATGCTTCGAGATCGCATCAGCAAAAACTCACAAAAAACAAACATTCAGAGATCAAGTAACGGGATCAAACTTTTTGACGGTTATCAATGAAAAATCACGATTTAACGATTATTTTAACTCCGATTTTGATGATTTTTTACAGCTACACTCCTTGACCCTATATGAATAAAATGAATGAATTCGATCTTCAATTTAAAATATTTACACTAGTGGATACCACAAAATCTTATGTTATACTTAATGAAAGTATAAATAAATTCTACGTGTTAGTGAATCTATCGTTTTGATGGTATATGTGATATCCTGTCCCCAAAATTAGTATTTTATTTTATTCTTGATGTATTTCAAAGATTTAATTAAAACTAGTTCGTTAATTCTCCAATTTTGAGAAAAACAAAGTGAGGGGTACTTTAGTCATTTCCAATTTTCCCGACCTTTTCGGTCAACTCTTGAATTGGTTAGGTAGAGTCCGATTCCATGAGCGTGTAGGCGTAAACGGATCTCAATTATGAAATAGAACGAAGAAGTTAGAGACGTTTGAAGTTAGATGGCATTTTGGTAATTTGGCCAAAATGTTATAAATGGAAGAAAACCTGCTGAAACTTTGCAGAAACGGAAAGGCTGATTTCAGCTCCTTTTTGGGTTTTCAACCCGTTAACCCGCCAACTTGACCCGCTTGTATCTTCTCCGTCCGAGCTCCGTTTTTGGGTGATCTTGGTGTCTATGGAAAGCTCTTGACGAGTCCTACATCTATGTAGTGTTAGATTTCCCATTTTCTTTTCCATCTTTGCAGTTCAAAGCCATAAAGTCCACGACCTTTTCGGTGGTTTAATCATTTTTCCGGTGATTCCGGCAATCATTTCCTTCAAGTGAGGTATGAAACTTCATCTACTCTTCATAATCTTCAAGTTGGTATGCTTGGTTCGTGCTTTTGTTTTCGTTTTAGAGTTGGGTGTTTAGAACCCTAGAAATCCGGTTTTCTCCGGTGAATTTGGACAGTTTCCAGTTAGAATCGGTCGTCGCCATAGTTGTGTTTCCCTTGTTGAGCTATAGCTACCACGTAAATTTGAGCTCATTTAGTTAATGTTGAAAATTTAGGTTTTCAAACCCTTCACCATGGCTACCATCGTGTGTGGCGGTGCGTGGGACCGTCCACGAGTGTTGTCTAAGTACCAAATACCTTCTAGTGACCTTATGAACCTATGTCTAGCTCGGTTTCCCGAAATTCAATTGTTTGGTGTGGTGATCAAATTGGACCACCACTTGTTTGTGTGATTGATGACAATCCGAACGTTGGATCGTCGCACAATTTTGTGAGCACCATAGTTATCAGTTGTTAGACCTTAGGAACTTACTAGTGAAAATCTAGTGGTTGGATCTTACGGAGCAAGTGATGTAAGATGATGGACCATACCTTTGATCGACGGTTTGATTCTTATTAAATGTCGTTGTGGGAAACTTATGAGAGTTTTGGGTATGTGAATTTATCGAGAGAAATCTAAATGTGGACTTGTGCTTTGTTTTGGCAGTGACAGAGCTTGATGCCTTGAATTCCATGCTAGAGTGCGTTAGTGTGGACCTCAGGTGAGTGACTTTAATACATGTGATATTGGTGATTACCCTGTTTTCGTAATTGTTATCCTATGTGGATATGACTTGGTTTTATAAATATGTTTTCTATTGAATTGTTATTTTTAATGCTTAGCCATTGATTTAAATTTATAAAAGAGATTTGACATGTATATATTGAAATATGGTTTAATTGGTTTGCTTGGCATGTTGTGATGAAATTGTAGACATCAAAATTTCGGTGAAATAAATGTTGACCAATAATTACAATTTCAACGCTCATGTGTCACAGAAATTTTTACACGTAGCGTGTGACTAAACGAAAAATCAAAATAAATCGGAAAGTCATCAAATAAGGACACGTGTCAACACCTGGCAGAAATGATTTATTTCATCTTAACATTATATTCAAAATTAGGCCTTCAAAAAATTCTATAAATACAAGGCTATTTCATTCATTTTAGGACACCAATTCATAACCAATTCACATCACACCAAAACCTTGAAGCTTTGAAACTCTAAAGCTTCCAAGTCAATCCCGAAGGATCAAGAAATCTGTCTTCGTTCTTGGTTAAATCCTCCTTCAAGATCAAGCCCCAACGGCCCTTGAATAACTTCCACCAATTCAAGATCAAGCCCCGATGGCCCTTGAAGAAAGTGTTCATTGTTCATTGTCCGTTCATCCTAAGATCAAGCCCTAATGGCCTTTTGGATCAACAACATCAACAAATCCAAACATCGAACCGTTCTTCAAGATCAAGTCTAAAAGCCCTTGAAGATCTGTTCACCCATCAACCTTCAAGATTAAGCCCAAAAGCCCTTGAAGAAATTCGCACAACCATTCTTCAAAATTAAGCACAAAAGCCCCTTGAAGATCCATTCATCCTAAGATCAAGCGCCAACAGCCCTTTGGATCAACAACATCAACAAATCCACACATCCAATCGTTCTTCAAGATCAAGTCTAAAAGCCCTTGAAGATCTGTTCACCCATCAACCTTCAAGATTAAGCCTAAAAGCCCTTGAAGAAATCCGCACAACCGTTCTTCAAAATCAAGCCCAAAAGCTCCTTGAAGATCTGTTCGTCAACCTTCAAGATCAAGCCCTAACGGCCATTGGATCAATAGCACAATCCATAAATCTACTCATTACGAAGATTAAATCAAAGGCTAAATTTGTAGAAGAGATTGTAACCCCTAAATCATTAATACAAATATTATTTTTTACACATGTTCTTGTCTCATTCATGGCAGGAATATTCGTGTTTACAAATTTGTCATGCCCGGTAAGACAATCTCTACCTCTCATCTCTATCTGCAAATCTGTAAAAAGCACAAATGGCATCAAGGAAGGCTCAAGCTGTTCCCATAACCAACATGAAGAACAAGAGCGTCCTTGCCGCAGGCGGTGTCACTTCGGGCATCACAACTCAAAGCAAGGCAAGAGCTCTTTCTACCATCTCTTCCACCCCTGCATCAACTCTGTCGAATGAACAAAATCACACGAGGCACGAGCCCGTGATCACTTTAGCCTAGCTAAGGGCGCTAAGGGAGGAAAGCCCGAGGAAGTACTCCAAGTTCTTGCTTTCCGATGCCAACTCGAGCGTCAGCATAGCTATGCAAGTCATGGCTATCGGAGTAACTTCAATTGAGGAGCAGCTAGCTCAAATGAATGAAGCGATCGTAAAACTCACACGGACTATGGAGGAAAAAAACTTGCAAATTGCCGCACTTGTCAACCAACTAAATGAAAAGCCCAACGTGAAAGTCGACCCAATGGTTAATCCATTAAAGAAAAAAGTCGATGTAGAAGATAAGCCTCCAGCGAAGAAAGTCAAGAAGAAGCCGGAGCCAAACCAAGCAATGGCATTCATGGGATTTCTCTTTATCCAGCAACTGTAGGAGATGATTGCCAGCACCATCAAGGCGCAGTACGAAGGAAGCTCGCATGACTTCGTACAATACTCAAAGCCCTACTCCAAGAAGATTGACGCTTTGAAGATGCCGAGAGGTTATTAGCCGCCAAAGTTTATGCAGTTCGATGGAAAGGGAAACCCAAAGCAACATGTCACCCATTTCATTGAAACCTGCAATAATATTGGAACGGAGGGAGACTACCTCGTCAAGCAGTTTGTACGCTCACTGAAGGGAAACACCTTTGATTGGTACACCGACTTTGAGCTCGAGTCTGTCAACAGTTGGGATCAGCTAGAAAGGGAAATCCTTAACCGCTTCTACAGCACTCTCCGCACTGTAAGCATACTAGAGCTGACTAGTACGAAACAGTAGAAGGATAAACTTGTCGTCGACTACTTCAATAGATGGCATTCATTAAGTCTGGATTGCAAAGATCAGCTTTCTGAAACATCTGCCATTGAGATGTGCGTTTAAAGCATGCACTTGGGGTTACATTACATCTTCCAAGGTATAAAACCGAGAACATTTGAGGAGCTGGCAACTCAATCCCACGACATGGAGCTGAGTATCGCCAATCATGGGAAGAATGAGCTGATCACCGACTTCAAGAAGGATAAAGTGTTCTCCCTAAATGTAGATAAGGCTGGAAAAAAAACCCTCAAATGAAGCTTTTACTGTCAACACCGCACCCATCAAGACCTCCCCCGTGCCCATCAAGACCTCCTCCGTGCCTATCAAGATCTCCTCCAAGACCAAAGCAAAGGAGATAAAGAGAGGTGAGCCTCCTCGTACCCAAGACAAGTACAAAAACACCTTGAAGGAGCTGGACCAAAAGATGTACCCTTTTCCTGACTAAGACATGGATCCAATGTTAGACGACGACTTGCTGGAAAAGAAAGTGATCGAGTTCCCAGAATGCAAGCGCCCTGAAGAGATGAATCGCGTAAACAATCCTAAGTACTGCAGGTACCATTATATCGTGAACCATCCTGTTAGCAAATGCTTCATCCTCAAAGAACTCATCATGAAGCTAGCACAACAAGGGCAAATCAGGCTAGACCTTGAAGACACGGCCGCAACACATACTACTACAATTGCATTTGGATCCTTCGATCCCGTGCCTTTCCAAGTGACACTTGACCATTCCTGTCAATGCTCAAGCTGCACCACACATTCTGTACAACCATCACTAGGGGCAAGCGACCAAGATGCACATACCGATGACGAAGAAGAATGGACATTGGTGACCTACAAAAAGACAAGGAAACCAAAACCACAGCCACAAGGCCAAAGGTGGAACAAGGGAGAAAACACCGTCGTCGCAATAATAGGAAGCCCGAAAGAAACGTAAAAGCTGCTAAGCCAACGTACACTAGGGAACCTGCAGAGCAAGAGCCACGTATTCCTATTTCCTTACACGAGTACTTCCCGAATGACTTCTTCTAACAGTTCATTATCGCTGCATGTCACATGGTCGAAGTAGAAACGGAAGAACTTTCAAAAGGCAAAGTCATCGCTATCGAGGGAGAAATTACCCTCACACCTAAAGAAGGCATGCCGACACACTTTAGCATCGAGGAAGCACTATGATTGCCAAAGAAGATGCAAAGAGCACTAGTAGCGGTCTTGGCAAGTCCCGACGACCACGAAGTGCAAGAAAGCAAGGACGAAGACTTGAAACTTCGACCACATGAGTATGTCAGTTGTTGTGCTACCCATGACACAATCTACTTCACCGATGAATACTTGCTGCTAGGATCCAAGCCTCACAACCGTCCTCTCTTCGTCTCTGGGTATGTAAGGGAGCATAAAGTCAACCGCATGCTTGTGGATGGTGGATCAGCCATAAACATCATGCCGAAGTCAACAATGACCACAATCGGCATCAAGGTGGATGAATTATCCCTAAGCAGTCTACTAATCCAAGGTTTTAATCAAGGAGGATAAAAAGCGATGGGCAGGATTCGAGTAGAAATGACCATTGGTGAACTTAAATCAAGCACGATATTCCATATGATTGATGCAAAAACTTCCTATAGCCTGCTCTTAAGAAGGCCTTGGATCCACGTAAATGGAGTAGTACCATCCACCCTCCACCAATGCTTAAAATTCTACCGGGAAGGGGTAAAGGTGATCCAAGGTGATACAAAGCCATTCACCGAAGCGGAATCACACTTCGCAGACACCAAGTTCTACATGGATGAAGACATGCCTGAAGCTCTTCCATAAGAGATCAAATCCACAGGCAAAGCAACACCTAAAAAGCAAGAATGGCAAGCCGTGCCATTTTTAGGCAAAAACGATGACGAGCTTGTTAAACCTGTAACAACCAAAGGGAGTAGGATGCCTTCAGAAGGATCGAACACACCAATATTTCAATACATCCCGATGTCAAGAAGAAAGAATGGTTAATCCCCGTTCGAAACCAGAGCAAGCAAAGCTAACACATAGTGGCACAAGGATAATGTGAAGTTGCTCAAGACGAATGTAGTTTTGCCTCTAACACAGCTAGGTGGTGTTAAGGTTGGAAGACTACCACAAGGCTTCATAAAAGCTCTGCCAAAAGGGGTGGAACCAAGCTTTCTTCCAACTAAGAGAACCAGAGAAGGTTTTGATCCAAACGCCTACAAGCTCATGTTGAAAGCTGGGTACAATTCGTTTCCTCTTCGAATCCTGGAGAAAAGGTTTCAAACACCATCATCGACAAAGAACATAACCACACCAAGACTCAAAAGAAGTTGAAGGAGCATGGTTACAGAGTTGACAACAACAAAGCTGGGCTCGGCTTCACACCAAATGCACCCGTGAAGATTTCAAGCATAGTGAAAAATGCTAGCACTCAACACATTAGCGTGAGCGTTGAACAAAATCAAGAAAAGCCTAAGTTCACTCCTTGGACGTTAGTCTTCGATATGATGAATCATTCAAGGCTTAGAATTTCGGCATTTGATGGCATTGGTGGTCAAGACCAAACCTCCATTTTCAAGAGGCTTAACACACCAACATCCCAAAGCTCTGTTTTTGAAAGGTTGTTAAAACCCAAGCAACATGGCTAACTCTCCTCCGTGATGGTCAGCTTTGGAAAGACTTGAAGACAACAAGAAACCTTCTAGAAAGAAGGAAATGAGGCCAAAGGAAGAAAAGCTCAACGGTCTGACAAGAAAAGATGATGTTCGAAGCTCTATTCCTTCAAGGATGAAACGCCAAGCAATCTTGAAGGTTGACATAATTGGATCACTGAAAGTGAGAAGGTGCACCATTATTTATACCGGCCAATCTTCACACCAACAAGCCCAAAAAGACGGTACTGAAGAAGAAGTCTAAGACGTCTTCCACATCATGATCCAAGAAGGCAAAGAAGATGAAATCCCTGAGGAAGACGTCACTGCCGCACCACCATAACTGGAGGATGGGGGGCAAGCCAATGTTTAGGCACAAAAGAAGAGTTGAAGCCTATCTTTGTAAGTGCGCTGCTAAGTGCGGATGAGACAGAAGAGTATTACCAACTACTACTAGAGTACAAAGATGTCTTTGCTTGGACCTACAAGGAAATGCCTGGCCTTGACCCTGTCATCGCTATGCATCATCTTACAGTTAAGCCTGGAACGTGACCAATAAAGCAAACTCAAAGGCGATATCGATCGGAGCTTATCCCACAAATTGAGGCTGGGATTAACAAGCTAATCGAAGCAGGCTTCATTCGAGAAGTGCAATACCCCAAGTGGATTTCCAACATCATCATTGTCCTTAAGAAATCTGGACAAATACGTGTTTGCATAGACTTCCGGGACCTTAACGATGCTTGCTCGAATGACGACTTCCCCTTGCCAATCATTGAAATCATGGTGAATGCAACCACTGGCCATGAAGCACTGT
The DNA here is from genome assembly GCF_042453785.1 of Malus domestica. Lineage (NCBI taxonomy): Eukaryota > Viridiplantae > Streptophyta > Magnoliopsida > Rosales > Rosaceae > Malus > Malus domestica. The sequence continues at coordinate 7,741,803 of NC_091670.1, forward strand.
CATTCATGGACGACTCTTCTGGATACAATCAAATTCGCATGGCTCTCGAAGATGAGGAACTAATAGCCTTCCACACTCCAAAACATATCTACTGCTACAAGGTGATGCCCTTTGGTCTAAAAAACATTAGAGCCACATATCAACGCGCAATGCAAAAAATCTTCAATGACATGCTACACAAAAACGTAGAATGTTACGTAGACGATGTGGTGGTCAAGACAAAGAAAAGATCAGATCACTTGAAGGATTTATGAATAGTGTTTGAAAGGTTGCAAAAATACAACCTTAAGATGAACCCGTTAAAATGCGCATTTGGCGTCACCTCTAGAAAGTTCCTCGACTTCATTGTCAAGCACTGTGGCATTGAAGTGAACCTATCAAAGATCAAGGCCATTCAAAGTATGCCTGAACCAAGAAACTTGCACGAGCTGAAGAGTCTACAAGGATGACTAGTCTTCATCAGGCGTTTCATCTCCAACCTTGCAGGGCGTTGTCAACCGTTCAGTCGACTCATGAAGAAGGATGTTCCGTCATATGGGATGAAGCATGCCACAATGCTTTTGAAAGCATAAAAAAGTATTTATCAAGTCCACCTGTCCTGGGGGCACCTGTGCCCAAAAAACCGCTCATATTGTACATTGCTGCTCAAGAAAGTTCAGTTGGAGCACTTTTGGCATAAGAGAATGAATCCCAGAAAGAATGAGCGTTGTACTATCTCAACCGAACTCTCACAAGCGCCGAGTTGAACTACTCCCTAATAGAAAAGATGTGCCTCGCCTTGGTGTTCGCCATCCAAAAGCTCAGGCATTATATGTACCATCCACCTGGTTACTAAGGCTGACCCAGTCAAATACGTCATGTCTAAACCAGTTTTGACAGGGCGACTAGCTAAATAGGCGTTGCTTCTTATCAATACAAAATCATCTACATCCCAGCTAAAACCGTCAAAGGATAAGCGTTAGCAGACTTCCTCGCCGATCATCTAATCTTAACCGATTGGAAAATCCCAGACCAATTGCCTGACAATGAGGTGTTCTACATCGATATCTTCCCAACATGAATGATGTTTTCGATCCGCACGAGCAGACGGAACGGGGGCAGGAGTAGTATTCATGTGGCCACAAAGGCAAATACTACCTTACCCCTTCCAACTAAGTGAACTATGCTCCAACAACATTGCTGAGTACTAAGCACTGATCATCGGGCTTCAAATGGCGATCAACATGGAAATCATAGCCCTTGAGGTATATGGCGACTCCAAGCTCATAATCAATCAACTCTTAACTGAATATTAGGTGAGGAAAGATGATCTCGTCCCATACTTCCGGTTGGCAACTCAGCTGCTATAAAAGTTCAAGGCCGTGACACTAGAACATGTGCCAAGAAACGAAAATCAAATGGCAGACGCTCTCGCTACCCTAGCCTCGAGTACGACACTAGGAGAAGACGAAGTTGCAGACGTGCCAGTTTGCCAAAGATGGGTGATCCCGCTCATTACTGAAATGATATTGGATGATATAAACGTCATCTCGGTACTTCCAGTCGACACTGAAGAGTGGAGACATCACTCTGAAATATGTCGAATGGCACCTCGCTTCCTCTACTACAAAGAAACACTCTACCGATGCTCTTTTGAAGGAGTACTTCTGAGATGCCTAGGCGAGGAAGAAGCCAATCAAGCCATGGAAGAAGCACATTCAGGTGTATGCAGAGCGCATCAGTCTGGACCAAAGCTACATTTCCAGCTCAAAAGGATGGGTTACTATTGGCCAAGCTTGGTGAAAGATTGCCTGGAACATGCCAAAAGGTGACAAGCCTGCCAATTCCACGCTAACTTCATACATCAACCGCCTGAACCATTACACCCTACAGTTGCCTCATGGCCATTCGATGCATAGGGATTGGACGTCGTAGGACTAATTACGCCAAAGTCATCTGCAGGAGAAGCTTACATCCTAGTAGCAATAGATTACTATTCCAAGTGGGTTGAAGCCATACCTCTAAGGGAAGTCAAAAAGGAAACTGTTGTCCGTTTCATCAAGGAACATATCATCCACCAATATAGTGTGCCTCGCTACATCATCACTGACAATGGAAAACAGTTCTCCAACCGACTCATGGACGAGTTCTGCGAGAAATACAAGTTCAAGCAGCACAAGTCTTCCATGTATCATGCTCTAGCCAACAGTCTTGCGGAAGCATTCAACAAAACATTATGCAACCTCCTAAAGAAGGTGATCGGTCGAACAAAGAGAGACTAGAATAAATGAATAAGCGAAACACTTTGGGCATATAAGACAAGACATAGGACTCCTACCCAAGCTATGCCTTATTCTCTCGTATATGATGTGGAAGCTGTTTTATCGCTCGAGAGTCAAATCCCCTCACTAAGGATAGCCATACAAGAAGGCTTGACTGATGAAGAAAATGCAAAGTTACGCTTTCAAAAGCTGGAAGCTGGATGAGAGAAGGCTCGAAGCCCAGCAACATTTGGAGTGTTATCAAGCATGAATCTCCAAGGCCTTCAACAAGAAAGTTCGCCCTCGTTCTTTTCAAATGGGAGATCTAGTCCTTGCATTGCATAGGCCTATCATCATAACTCACAAAACAAAGAGCAAGTTCACATCAAAGTTGGATAGACCTTATGTAATACAAGAAGTCTACACTAATGGCACATACTTAATCATGGCAGAAGACGACTTGAAAATCGGCCCCATCAATGGCAGATTCTTAAAGCACTACTACCTCTAAAACAAACGGACCATGCTCCTGGCCCGCGAGAACATAAACTGAGCACGGCACATAAAAAAAATCCAAAAAAAAATGTATTTGAACTACGTCATGACTTGATCCCTCCTCAACCGAGGGTACGTAGGCAACTTGAAACTTCAAAACTTCAAGTACAGTCACATCATCAATAAAAACGCAAACACTTTGAAGAATAAATAACAAATTCAAAATGTGACTACTTTATTTCTTTAAAATGAAGGATTTGGCTACAAAACTTTATTACAATGATCAATAGCAAACAAGGCTTAAGGAAGACATTACCAGAGAAGTATGTCTCTAAAACTATGAAAACAATCCTCAAGCAGGCCTTCCAAAGTCTTCAAAGTCTCCACATAGGTGAGAGACAAGGTGGGCAACTTCATCGCTATGCCTTTCTCTTGCTCTAGGCATGACATTTCCTTCTGGTACTAAGAAATTGTAGCTTCCTGCTTCTGGAGAACACTTTCAAGTCGTGCTGCTTCGATTCCCAACTGCCCTCGCTCCTACCCCAACTTTTCTAGACCCACTCGGATGGAAGCTAAAGAGGTCCCTGTAACTTGATAATCTTCCGAAACAGCTTGCTGAAAAGACCAGACTTGGGCAATTGATAAATCCATTGCCGCAAGTTGTTGAACTCTAACATCTGGATTTAACTTCTTCGAGGAAATAGCAAGCAAGGAAGAATACTCAGTCGAGGTGGCCATAAGTTTGACAATATGGACCCTCAAGGGCGAGGAATCAACATTAAGGTTGTCAATCGCAGAAACAAGTTTCGACAAATCCTCCTTAAGCAACACAAGGTCTTCCCATGGGAACTTTGAAATCCTCTCCTCAATATGGTTTTTGACATCCATGGCCGCATTAAGTCTTATGCGATGGATAAGCTGCTTAGTACCACGAAGGTTCGGCCCACTTAAAGAAACCTCAGAGCTAACTGGAAAATGTGTTGTACGCATGACGGGCCCTTGCATACCCTTACCTACACGCGGCAAACTAGGGTAACTTGGCGAATTCAAAACGGGCTCTGCACCAGGCGGATTCCCAATCTCCCCGTCCGTAGGTAAATTACCTTCAAATAACATATCCATATAAGAATGAATGCCTGTGTTCGCTAAATCAAAAGAACAAGAAGGCCTAGCCTAAACAAGACAAAGAAAGATGTTAGAAATCAAAGCTAAAACAATGAAAGCAAAGTAAGTCACAAGAAAGAATGAATATGTACATCTTTATCAAGTGACACATGACCACCAAATTGAGAAGGCTTAAACGCTTCTTTAATTTTAGGACAAAAATTGACGTCGCTATTAGCCGATCACCTTCAAATGGTCGCTTGTTTATAATTTGTTGACGCTGCTGCAAAACAAATCCATCTTTGCATGAATCAACTTTATCACCCGCCTCTTCATAAGCATCCGGATGTTGAAGAGACAAGCACGGGCGCTGAGGAACTAAAACCATAGGTCCATCTTGCAAAGGAGTTGCACTCGCACAATCAAGTGGTACCATCTGCGTAGGAATCATAGAACAACCCTCTCTCAACGTATCATTACATAAGCAAGAAGAATTGGTACCACTTGCTATCCCCAAGTTTTCATAATGTACCTTTGACCACCAATTTACGTAAGCATGAGTCACCAGATTGTTCTTAAACTCATCTTTGGCCAGCAGGGTGATAGAAACATTTATACATGCACAGGTACAAGACTCCGAATGCATATACACGGCTTGCAAGGTTCCAATCGGGATTTTTCCTTCAGCTTGCCCGGCACATTTTAGACAAAACCAAATTGCCTATTAAAACAGTGAAGACTATACGGCTGAATGATGCATCGGTTTTCTTGCCGTAAAGAAACATACCCCGAGCGAAGACTTATAAGATAAGACAAGTTTGAGAAGCGAAGATGTGAATCATCCATGATGCCTCACCGCACCGAGCCCACTCTCGCCAGATTATCCATCCTCAAGCCTTCATAACTTCTAAACAACGCTTGCGCCTGCAAATCATCAAGGCCCTTCATAGAAAACACACCAGAATACTTCATCATCAAAGGCCCCAACTTAACTGAAGTCAGTGAAGAAGGCCCTGACTTGTCTAAAGTTGACGAAGAAAAATGAGTGACAAAGTACTCACCTAATCAACCATACACGTAGTGGTAGGGAAGTACCGCAGCACGATCTTCAGTGCTGGCTGAGTTTGAAACAACACCCAAGCCATTGTAAATGTTGGCTAAGACCGAAATAGCAAGGCTAAAAGATTCACCTGCGGCCATCTTGCTAGCAACTTTGAAGACTCCATGACGGACGAAATTGACGTTGTTTTTGGGGAAAACGAACTTACACAGCCAACAAGCTAAGAAAACGGCTAGATAAGATTCTTCCAAGTGCTCTGAAGCCACGCCAAGATCCTCAAATACCTTCAACTCGGTAGAGGTACGGCGCCCCAGCTTGACCAATGACACTTGACGGATCTGAGTCTCCCTTAGGCCTAGTTGTGTTGTTACGACCACTTTTCTTCGAACACCTCTGGTACTTCATGACATCCCAATACCAAAATTGGATCCATGAAGATATCTTCACGCCTGACTTACCCGAGGCCTCTTAGGAAAGCTTATGGTACGCCCAAAACAAATAGCGGCAACTCACAGGCAATCATCGACTGTTGCAATAAGAAAACTCCTCTATACTAGGAACAACCTCGTCATAAATTTTTCCTTGGATCGGCAAGCCTCCTATCTTGTGAAGATCCCTAAGTGAAATCGACATCTCTCCTTGAGCCGTGTGAAGTGTGTTGGTTGTTGAACACCAATGCTCAAAGAATGCATGAAGGATGGAAAGATGGCAATCATAACTGAACAAAGATGCATATACAACATGATAAAGGCCCATGTTGGTAAGCACATATTTGAAGTGGCTCAAAACATCTTCAAGCCATTCCCAGTAAAACTCAACGAAGGCGTTCCCCCAATAGTCGACATGGTGTTACTCCAAGCCACAGCTCCGCTATGAATACGATCACCAAGAAGCTTAGATGAGGCCAGATGATTGTCACGAACATGGTGCGAAGAGTTCAAGATAAGAATCCTCGAGGTGCACGCCTTCTTCTTCGTATCTGGTTAAACAGAATCTACCACTTCCCAAGATACTTCAAAAGACCACGACTTAATATGCATGGAGTTGTCTTTTGCGGGAAGAGCAAGTGCCTTAGAACCAATCAGTGGCGTGTAAAGCTTCAACGTCATTCCCCTGTCTTGTGAATCGCCTTCCTTTGTAAGAATGGTGATGGTGCTGCACTTAAAGCACTTGAAAAATACCATGACCTCAACCAAAAAATAAATAAATAAATAAATTAGCCATAAAACTTGAGCAGCACGGCAAATAGGGTAGCTACAAGACAGTTTTTCCGAGTGGTGGCAAGAGGCACAATGAAATCACCGCTGAGGAAAGTCATAACCAAAATGCACTGATGCGAAAATTAACTTAACACACAAATTTAACCCTATTTTGACAATTGTAGTATAAGTATAAGCAGTGATCGTTCTGGACCGGGGATTAGGAGGGCTTGCTATTAACCTCTAAACTGACTTAAAAACATAAAACTAAATTTAAGAACACTTAACAAGACTCACAAGACTCAAAGCAAACTTAAAATACTCAAAACAGCTTAAAACAACTAAATAAACTTAAACTAGACACTAGGAATGACTTTGGACGAAAATTGACTTTTACTTGAATCAAAATATTTAAAAACACAAATTAAAACAGATTTGAAACACTTTGAAACAAGAAACTAAAAGGGGGGTTTTGATTTGGAGGAAGTTGTAACAAACAAACAAGTATGAAAAACTAGACAGATTGTAAAATAAAATTGAGAAATAAGATGATGGATGGGATAGTTAGAGGCTTTTTCTCCACACATGACATGTATGCAAATAACTTGATTTCCAGTTACTACTTCATTGAATTATGAACGACAATGCTCCAAATTAACCGTGACATCACTAATTAACTCTCAAATTTTCCTTGTTTTATTGGATTGGATGACATCATTCGACAACCCAAAACATTCTTCAAAAGTTCCCTACATGACATCATAATAGAGATACAATCAAAGATCATTACGTTTAATGAAAATCATAAGCATTGACAAAGCACTTGCAACTATGACATCATGTCGCTTATGCTAGGAATTGAACTTAACGCGATCGTTTATAAGCGACCTTCACTACATGTGAATATACGTTTGTAACAATTATGTGAAACTTCCTTATATTCTAGCAACGGATTTATGCATGCCACTTAAGTGTTGACCCTTCATTAACAAATACAAATAAGTTATCAATCAAATAGTTAAGCTAATTGCATTCACGATTCCAGAGTTCATAACTGGAATTTATCAAATTATATTGCACACATAATCATGGCTTTGAAATCACCCCTAGCCAAGAGGGGTTTAGGCACTCATATTTACAACAAAACGAAAGGAAATGAATTTAAACATTAGAAACAAAAGAAAGAAAACACCTAAACGCTCCAACGATCCAAGTTGGACAGCAAGCACGTCCAAGCACTTTCATTCCCTTCCTTTGCTACGGCACAAGGTGTTGGTGAGTGTTTAAAGGTTTGTTTGTATGGAGGAATGAATTTGAAGATGAATGGATGTGTTTGGATGAAGGTTGTGTTGAAATGGGAGTGAATGATCAAGCAAAGTATGAACTCCATTTATGTTACACACACTTCCTTTTATAGAGGAAGTGCAAGGCAAAGCATGGGTAAAATGGATTGGTGTTGAAATGATTCAAAGGTGAAAGTGAAGTAATGATGCAAAGCATGGGTAAAATGGAGTGGTGTTGAAATGATTCAAAGGTGAAAGTGAAGTAATGATGCAAAGCATGGGTAAAATAGAGTGGAGTTGAAATGATTCAAAGGTGAAAGTGAAGTAATGATGCAAAGTATGGGTAAAATGGAGTGGTGTTGAAATGATTCAAAGGTGAAAGTGAATTGATGATTGATGCAAGACTTAAACATGGATGGAGTGCATGGCAAAGGTTTGTTATGGTACAAGGAACCCTTAATTTGTGTCCTAAAATGCATGTGAAACCTTCAATGTTGCTGGAACTTAGGGACATTTAGGATTTAGGAAAGATCAAACCAAAATAGGAAACCTTGGCTTAACTTTCCTACTTCAAGTAGGAATCCTCATCTTTAGGTCTTCAATTTCGTCCATTCCTTTAGTTCCAAGCATGTGATATTTATTCCAAGCCCAAACTTGCTCCAAAAGGCTCCAAAATGCACATTTTTGCATACTTTGTCCTTAGAACCTGAAATTGCACAAAAATGACTTTAAACACTAAAACAACTAAGGAATAACAACATAAATGCATGAGAACAAGCTAACTCAGTCACATAAATATGCTCCTATCAGGCACTACACAGCATAAACTCGCTGCAGTCTTTTGCACAACCTCACACGGTAAAAGTGATGCACTGCAACAAGCTCCAAGTAGTGGCAAGAGGCACGACGAACTCACCACCAAGGAAAGTCATGACGAAAAGACACTACACAGCATAAACTCACTGCAGTCTTTTGCACAACCCCATACAGTAAAAGTGACGCACTGCAACAAGCTCCAAGTAGCGGCAAGAGGCACGACAAAGTCGCCACCGAGGAAAGTCATGACCAAAAGGTACTACACAGCATAAACTCACTGCAGTCTTTTGCACAACCCCACATAGTAAAAATGACGCACTGCAACAAGCCCCAAGCGGGGGCAAAAGAACCTCCGTCGAAACAAGCAAGGAAATTCACCGATATACACTGTGTACCTTAAAAAAACAGTCACGTGAAAGTCTAACCCCACTAGCCGTGTGTGTGTATATGTGTGTGTGTGTGTGTGTGTGTTTATATATATATACACGACATCCTTTCGGTGCCCAGCAGGAAACCAAAAAAAAAAAAAAAAAAACAAAAAATCACAGCAAGACCTGAACTTGTGGCAACAAGTGTAATAAATAAAGCACAGCGACAAGTGATCAGTGGTAGTCGTGGCACAGCCTAAGCATTCTGCAACTTAAAGGAAATTGGATATGGATCAGATACTTGTCTAAAGCCTTACATGAGGGTCTATTTATATACGACTAGATTCAAGAAACTTGATCGACATTGCAGAACAGATGCAATGCAATGATGATGCCTTTTCTTCCTTTTTGGGAAAGCAAAAGTTATTTTAATTATTTTGTAATTTTCTAAGTGCAATTGGATGGATAAATGCAATGCAATGATGATGTCTTTTCTTCCCTTTCGGGAAAGCAAAAGTTATTTTAATTGTTTTGTAATTTGCTAAGTGCAATTGGATGGATAACAAAAAAAAGGAGTCTTAGCACCAAAAGCAAGTGCATGGAGACAAATAGCAAGATACAATGCAACGATGATGCCTTTTCTTCCCTTTTGAGAAAGCAAAAGTTATTTTAATGGGTAAAAGACTGTTTACTACCCTCATGTTTTGTGATTTTCAACATTTAGTACATCAAGTTTTTTTCGTCTCAGATTCATACCTAAAGTGTAAATTTTGGGACAGTCTCATACATCCGTTAGTCAAACTATTAAGTCTCCTGTTAACTGTGACGTGGCGCACTGACTAGGCGCCACGTGTCATACACGTTTTTTTTTCTTTTCTTTTCTTCTTCCTTCTTCTTCTTCTTCTTCTTCCTCAGACCGCAACTTTTTTTTTCTTCCTCCTTCTCCTTCTTCCTTCCTCCTTCCTTCCCCTTCTTCCTTCTTCTTCCTTCTCCTTCTTCTTCTTCTTCCTCCGAAATCTGAGGAAGTTTGTTTTTTTTTTTTCTTCCTTCTTCTTCCCCCTTCTTCTTCCTCCTTCTACCTTCCCCTTCTTCCTTCTTCTTCCTCCTTCTCCTTCTTCTTCTTCTTCCTCCGAAATCTGGGGAATTTTTTTATTTTTTTTTTGTTTGTTTTTTTTCTTTCTTTCTTCTTCTTCCTCCTTCTTCCTTATTCTTCTTCTTCTTCTTCCTCCGACTGCAACTTTTTTTTTTCTTCCTCCTTCTTCTCCTTCTTCCTTCCCCTTCTTCCTCCTCCTTCCTTCCTCCTTCTTCTTCTTTTTCTTCCTCAAAAAAAAAAAAAAAAAACTTTCATCTTCCCCCAGATTCGGAGGAAGAAGAAGAAGAACGAAGAAGGGGAAGGAAGAAGGAGGAAGGAAGAAGGAGAAGAAGGAGGAAGAAAAAAAAAAACTGAATCTGGGCAGATTCGGAGGAAGAAGAATGAAGAAGAAGAAGAAAGAAGAAGAAGAAAAGAAAAAAAAAAGAAAAAACTGAATCTGGGTAGATTCGAAGGAAGAAGAAGAAGAAGAAGAAAAAGAAGAAGAAGGAAGAAGAAGAAGAAGAAGAAGGAAGGAGGAGGAAAGAGAAGGAAGAAGAAGAACAAAAAAAAAAAAAAAAAAAGAAAAAAAAAAAGCTTCCCCAGATTCGGAGGAAGAAGAAGGAGAATGAGAAGGAAGAAGAAGGAAAAAGGGGAAGAAAGGGAAGGAAGGAGGAAGGAAGGAAGAAGGAAAAGGAGGAAGAAAAAAAAGAAAAAAAAGAAAGTTGCAGTCGGAGGAAGAAGAAGAAGAAGAAGGAAGAAGAAAAGAAAAGAAAAGAAAGAAAAAAAAAAAAACATGGATGACACGTGGCGCCCAGTCAGTGCGCCACGTCACAGTTAACGGACAACTTAACAGTTTGACTAACGGATGTATGAGACTGTCCCAAAATTTACACTTTAGGTATGAATCTGAGACGAAAAAAACTTGATGTACTAAATGTTGAAAACCACGAAACATGAGGGTAGTAAATAGTCTTTTACCCTATTTTAATTGTTTTGTAATTTGCTAAGTGCAATTGGACGGATAACCAAAAAAAGGAGGAGTCTTAGCAAAAGCAAGAGCATGGAGACAGACAGCAAAATACAATGCAATGATGATGCCTTTTCTTCCCTTTTGAGAAAGCAAAAGTTATTTTAATTGTTTTGTAATTTGCTGAGTCCAATTGGACGGATAACAAAAAAAAAGAGGAGTATTAGCACCGAAAGCAAGAGCATGGAGACAAACAGCAAGATGCAGTGCAAGCAGCTGAGCAAAGAAGAGCGTCCACAGTAGAAGGAAGTTATGGCCGTACTATTTGGTTTATGGCCAATTTATATGATCAACATTGCTTGAATAAAGCAATTAAATTAGATGATCACAATATCACAATATGACGAAACAGATTCACACTTCAAAAATAAATAAATAAATAAAAGAAGGATAAAATAATAATAAAAAAAAAAGGTAATAATGGCCATCATTGCTTTGAAAGATGGTATCGTATGAAACGAAAAATAAAAAATAAAAAATCTATAATAAAGTAACAAAATAATAATAAAAATAAATAAATAAATTGAATGAAACGAAACTCGTTTATTGATTTCTCTAAAAATTTACATAAATGTACATTTTACATGAGTTAAAAAAAAAAAAAAAAAAAAAAAAAGGAGCCTTCACAAAGGTTAATTAGGTGGCATCTCATCACTCGGCGGAACTTCAAGAAGAAGAGGCGCCGGAGGTTGATTGTTTGGAGCCTCAACACTCGGTAAAACTCTAGAGGATGAAGGCAATAGGTGCCTTTGGAGTAAAGCCACAAACATCTGATGGTCACTCTGAATCCGACTTTCGGATTCCTGAAGCTGGTCAAGCTTTCTCTTCATGCTTGTCGAGTAACTATTGGAAAAGTCGTTGGATGTCTAGGTGACTCCTTCGAAGTTGTCAATGACTTGATTATGATTTCATAAAGCATGATTCTATACTTGATGTTTATAGATTGTGATCGATGACACTAATTTTACATGCGAGAAACCGATTGATAATTTTGGTTCCATTAAGTGATCCGGAACCCGATGTGGTTGGATTCCGTTGAGTGGTCCGAAATTCCTACTCTTGCTCATTTCCATAAGTTAGACTTGTACCCTGGATTCGAGTGAATGAGAATTACCCATAATAGATCTTGTGAATATAAATTAGAATTATCCAGTTATTACTTGAAATCCAGGTAGGGAATTATGTAGAAGTTCTTTATTAATTTTGTGCATTAAGGTGTGATCTGATTGACTGATTAACATAATTAAATGTTAATATCGTGCCTCCTTGATATCATGGAATGGGTTACTTGAGATGATCGTGGAAGGATGTTAAATATAATTGTTATTAATATGATTAGATCAATAATCAATGCGACTAGAGGATACTATTGTGCTTTGTTGATTCTTTGATATATTACATGATATGAATAGCGATTTTATGTTGAAACATAATGATTTATTTGATGTATGAAATAGAAACCTTGATTGTCATGTAGGTTGTTATGTAGTTTGAATCGAATAATTCATGCTTGTCAAGTCCAAATGTTTGATTGAGGAATGTTATGCATTTTGCCTTAAACAGACTATGTTATATGTTGAGTTATAGCAAAGTTAAACTACGAATGGCTTGATCTCTATTGAGGGTACGTAGGCAGTCTAACGAAGAGGTTAGATGCAGCCATAAAGTGTTCAAAAAATTATTATGCATCTGTATCTTGAATTATACTTTGTACATATTCCGGAGGCAAGGTATGTTAAGTTACGGGTATTTGGTGACGTCATGTGTCGATCCTGGAAGTCTGTTAGGATCGGTGCGTGACAGTATATGCATTCTACGAAACTAATTTCAATGATCCAACTGTCAAACTTGTTTGTATACGCTTCAAGATCGTACAGGCCAAAAATCGAAAAAATTAAACATTCAGAGATCAAGTAACGGGACAAAACTTTTCGACGGTTGTCAATGAAAAATCACGATTTAACGATTATTTTAACTCCGATTTTGATGATTTTTTACAGGTACGCTCCTTGACCCTATATGAATACAATGAATGAATTCGATCTTCAATTTAAAATATTTACACTAGTGGATACCACAAATTCTTATGTTATACTTAATGAAAGTATGAATAAACTCTTAAGTGTTAGTAAATCTATTGTTTTGATGGGATACGCATTCTACAAAACTAGTTTCAATGATCCAACCGTCAAACATATTTGCATATACTTCGAGATTGCATACTCCAAAAATTGCAAAAAAAAAACATTCAGAGATCAAGTAACGGAACAAAACTTTTTGATAGTTATCAACGAAAATTCACGATTTAACGATTATTTTAATTCCGATTTTGATGATTTTTTACAGGTACACTCATTGACCCTATATGAATACAATGAATGAATTTGATTTTCAATTTAAAAAATTTACACTAGTGGATACCACAAAATGTTATGTTATACTTAATGAAAGTATAAATAAACGTGTTAGTGAATCTATCGTTTTGATGGGATACTCATTCTACAAAACTAATTTCAACAATCCAACTGTCAAACTTGTTTGTATATGCTTCAAGATCACATACGCCAAAAATCGAAAAAACAAACATACAGAGACCAAGTAACGGGACAAAACGTTTTGACGGTTATCAACGAAAAATCACAATTTAATGGTTATTTTAACTCCGATTTTGATGGTTTTTTATAGCTACACTCCTTGACGAATACAATGAATGAATTCGATCTTCAATTTAAAATATTTACACTAGTGGATAGCACAAAATCTTACGTCATACTTAATGAAAGTATGAATAAACAAATAAGTGTTAGTGAATATATTGTTTTGATGGGATACACATTCTATGAAACTAGTTTCAACGATCCAACCGTCAAACATGTTTGTATATACTTCGAGATCGCATATGCCAAAAATTGCAAAAATGAAACATTTAGAGATCAAGTAACGGGACAAAACGTTTCGACGGTTATCAATGAAAAATCATTATTTAACGGTTATTTTAACTTCGATTTTGATGATTTTTTACAGCTACACTCCTTGACCCTATATGAATACAATGAATAAACTTGATCTTCAATTTAAAATATTTACACTAGTGGATACCACAAAATCTTATGTTATACTCAATGAAAGTATGAATAAACTCTTAAATGTTAATAAATTTATTGTTTTGATGGGATATGCATTCTACGAAACTAGTTTCAACTATCCAACGGTCAAACATGTTCTCATATACTTCGAGATCGCATAAGCCAAAACTTGTAAAAAACAAACATTCAGAGATCAAGTAACGGGATAAAACTTGTCGACGGTTATCAACAAAAATCACGATTTAACGGTTATTTTAACTCTGATTTTGATGATATTTTACAGCTACACTCCTTGACCCTATATGAATACAATGAATGAATGCGATCTTCAATTTAAAATATTTACACTAGTGGATACCACAAAATCTTATGATATACTTAATGAAAGTATAAATAAACTCTAAGTGTGACATCCCACATCACCCAGGGGAGTGATCCTTAAATGTATATTCTCATCCCTACCTAGCACAAGACCTTTTGGGAGCTCACTGGCTTCGGGTTCCATCGGAACTCCGAAGTTAAGCAAGTAGCGCGCGAGAGCACTCCCAAGATGGGTGACCAACTGGGAAGTTGCTCGTGAGTTCCCAAAAACAAAACCGTGAGGACGTAGTCGGGGCCCAAAGCGGACAATATCGTGCTACGGTGGTGGATCGGGCCCGGGGAAGTGGTCCACCCTGGGCCGGGATGTGACACTAAGTGTTATTGAATCTATCGTTTTGATGGGATACACATTCTACGAAACTAATTTCAACGATCCAACCGTCAAACTTGTTTGTATATGCTTCAAGATCGCATACACCAAAAATAAAAAAAAAATAAACATTCAGAGATCAAATAACGGGACAAAACGTTTTGACGGTTATCAATGAAAAATCACGATTTAATAATAATTTGAACTCCGATTTTGATGATTTTTTACAGGAACACTCCTTGACCCTATATGAATACAACGAATGAATTCGATTTTCAATTTAAAATATTTACACTAGTGGATACCACAAAATCTTATGTTATACTTAATGAAAGTATGAATAAACTCCTAAGTGTTAGTGAATCTATTGTTTTGATGGGATATGCATTTTATGAAACTAGTTTCAACGATCCAACCATCAAACATGTTTGCATATACTTCGAGATCGCATACGCCAAAAATTGCAAAAAAGAAACATTTAGAGATCAAGTAACGGGACAAAACTTTTCGACGGTTATCAATGAAAAATCACTATTTAACAGTTATTTTAACTTCGATTTTGATGATTTTTTACAGCTACACTCCTTGACCCTATATGAATACAATGAATGAACTTGATCTTCAATTTAAAATATTTACACTAGTGAATACCACAAAATCTTATGTTATACTCAATGAAAGTATAAATAAACTATAAGGGGGCGTTTGTTGCGCCGGACTATCTCGGACTGGACTAGCTTCAAGGACTAAGCTGGATTGGCTTAGACTAGACTAAGCTGGACTAATTTAGTGAAGCGTTTGGTGTAGTGTTAGACTAAGAAGCTGGATAATAACAAATTTTAATATTATATTATTTAATATATAAATTATTAATATTTTATTATGATCTAGGTGACCGGAGATGACGAGGAGTTTATCGGGAGTGGTTGTTGAGCATGACGAGGACGAGAGAGGATAGTCTTAGCTAGTCCCATGGTTATTGGGGGGTCTCGCTAAGACCTCTTAGTGAAGGGTTTTGTCCATGCTAGTCCCCTTTAGTCTCATTAATGTTAGTCCCAGCATGGAACAAACACAGTATTGGACTAACAGTTAGTCTAGTCCAGTCCAGTCCCACTTAGTGAGGGCAAACAAACGCCCCCAAGAGTTAGTGAATCTATCGTTTTGATGGAATACGCATTCTACGAAACTAATTTCAATGATCCAGCTGTCAAACTTGTTTGTATATGCTTCAAGATCACATACGCCAAAAATCACAAAAAATAAATATTTAGAGATCAAGTAACTGAACAAAACTTTTCGACGGTTATCAATGAAAAATCACTATTTAATGGTTATTTTAACTCCGATTTTGATAATTTTTTACAGCTACACTCCTTGACCCTATATGAATACAATGAATGAACTTGATCTTCAATTTAAAATATTTACACTAGTGGATACCACAAAATCTTATGTTCTACTCAATGAAAGTATAAAGTATATCTATCGTTTTGATGGGATACACATTCTACGAAACTAATTTCAATGATCCAACCGTCAAACTTGTTTATATATGCTTCAAGATCACATACGCCAAAAATCGCAAAAAATAAACATTCAGAGATCAAGTAATGAGACAAAAAATTTCAACGGTTATCAATCACATATCACAATTTAATGGTTATTTTAACTTTGATTTTGATGATTTTTTACAGCTACACTCCTTGACCCGTTATGAATACAATGAATGAATTCGATCTTCAATTTAAAATATTTACACTAGTGGATACCACAAAATCTTATGTCATGATGATAGATGAAAATTGAGGATTTTGTAAAAGGAATAACATGCAAGGATTGAGTTCCATTGGCAAGGTTTAAACTTTTGAGTAAGGCTTCACAACCTTGAAAACAAAAACTCTTTCCTTTTGCATATCCTTGCACATGTAATATTTTGTAATAGACTAGAAGTGTATGTTTGTTTGTTTATTGGGCTCTTATTTTCGAGTGTATATGTAGTACTTAAACGACAAATGTGTTTTAATGTTTTCAAGTAATATTTATGTGGCATGACCAATTAAAATAATAGTTGTTGCACGAAAACGATACGAACATGACAGACACGATCCGTTTGCCAGGCCTACTTGGTATATCTGTGATAGGTGATCACTACCTAGAGTTATA
The DNA here is from genome assembly GCF_042453785.1 of Malus domestica. Classification (NCBI taxonomy): domain Eukaryota; kingdom Viridiplantae; phylum Streptophyta; class Magnoliopsida; order Rosales; family Rosaceae; genus Malus; species Malus domestica. The sequence goes on from NC_091670.1 coordinate 7,758,407, forward strand.
TGATACAGTCCTGCTTGATATATCCACGATGGGAGACTGTTAGGGTTGATCATGCTTGGTATATCCGCGATGGGGAACCATACGCATGCTAGGAGTGATCATGCTTGGTATATCCACGATGGGTGGTCACTACCTAGAGCTAGGATGTGGTCCTGCTTGGTGTATCTATGAACGGGAACTATATGTATTCAGGGGTGATCATGCTTGATATATCTGCAATGGGTGATCACTGTCTGCACGATGAGATTATGCCTATGGTTCTGCTTGGTATATCTGCGATGCAGGACCATACGCATTCTAGAGGTGACGATGATTAGTTTTACTTGGTACATTTGATAGGCGATCATATTTAGTTGGTTCCGTTGAGTGGTCTGGAACTCGAGGTAGTTAAATTTTGTGGAGTAGTCTAAAATCCCATTATTTGGAGAAGTAGGCTTGGCCTAACTATGTCACTCTAGCTTTAGTTTTATATATATTTGTGTCAATGGTTTCAAGAATCTTGTGAATTGAGTTAGAAAAGATGTTGGACGTTTGAGTGACTCTTTCAGGATTTTCTACGATTCGATTATGATTTCATAAAGTATGAATTTAGAAGATATGGGAATAATTGTCATTACTTTGACCAAATTAATTACTTAATGCGGCTAGAGAATGGTTTTGTGTTTCATCGGTTCTTAAATATGATGTATGTTGTGAATTGCGATATCATGATGAGACATAATGATTTATATGTTGGATAGGAGAGAAATCATGTTTTCATGGGGGTTGGTTATGTAGCCTGAGTCCAGGAATTACATGTTGTCAGGTTATAATAAATGTTATAGGAATGCTATGCTTTTCTACTTGAACTTAGTGGAATAAAGGTCTGATTTTGTGATAAGTGAACTATGAATGGCTTGATCCCTATTGAGGGTACGTAGGCAATCTAACGAGGAGGTTAGATGCAGCCATAAAGTAAACGAAAAATTACTTTGCAATTTGATTTTCGAGTTGTGATTTGCCATATCCCGGAGATGAGGTATGTCAGATATACAAGTATTTGGTGATGTCACTTGTCGATCTTGGACGTATGTCGGGATCAGGGCATGACAGCAGGTACATTAAGAACAGACAGAGATGCATTTGATGAAGATTGCTTGAATCCAAGAGTGAGAAGAAATTGGAATAGTTTGTCAAACCAAGCTCTATGAGCTTGTTTGAGACTATAAAGGGATTTTGCTAACTTGCAAACATGGCTTGGAGATGTTGGATCAACAAACCCTGGAGGTTGTTGCATATAGACATCCACCTTTAAATCTCCATGAAGGAAGGCATGGCTTATGTCTAATTGGTTTAAAAATCAATTGTACTAAACTACAAGTGTAAGCAAAACTCTAACAGTGACTGGCTTTGCAACTGGACTGAAGGTTTCTTGAAAGCCTACTCTTATTGAACCTGTTCTCTCCCTTTATTCCAACTTTTATTAATAACAATAGTTTATTAGGGAGAATGCCAAGTCACCCGGTTCTGTCCCTAATAAACTTTTGTTATTATTTATTAATAAAGTTGGAATGAAGGGAAGAGAATAGGTTCTGTTAGAGTAGCACAGAGCACACTAACGAGAGTGGTCAGTCTAGTACCAGGCAAAGTACTCAGGGTTTGGAGAAGTAGTGACCACTGGTGGAAGAACCGTAGAAGTATCATAATCAGCAGAGGCAGCAGGGGAGGCAACTGTAGCAGTGGTGGTGATAACCAGACGAGGACACAGATACGAACCATCAACAAAACGCCAAAAATTTTGGCCAGTTTAAAATTGCTTCACACGACTCTCCCAAGGAAGATAATTTGTTTTAGATAGTTTGACAGAAGCCAAGGTAGAGATATTAGGAAAGGAAGATGCGGTTGCGGAAGCCATGGAAAGAAAAAGGACCAAGGCTCAAATACCATGTGAACTTTCCGTATTTACAATTATGGGGATAACATAGCAGGAGAGGCTAACAACATTCTCTACAATTATAATCTTCATTTACATCATCCTTCAGAAAGTACAATTTGGACTCACAAAAAGGGAAAATTATTTGTACAGTATGTTGAAAATTTTGCATTACAAAAATGTAACGCAACTCATGTAATCCTAAAGTATTCAAAACTGAGAAATAATATCAATGAAGATATCTTGTCTGCAGGGAATTGTTAGACCACCCATTGGATGATCAAATCCAAATTCTTGTTCAGCATCACTTAGCAAGTCTTGGAATGAAGGTTGGTTGAGGTATGATACAGGAATGATAAACTGCTGTCTCTCGTTCTCCCCAACATAAACCGCTAAATAACCTTTTGGGACATCTGCTACATTATATGAACCTCCTAGACTTGAATTGAAAATGACTGCCGAAGAATTTTCTTTGCATGAGTTACACCTGGACGACGGAAACCCATGGTTTATGTCTCTCTAGAGAAATGCGCCCGGTGGAAGTTTATTGGAGCAAGAAGAAGAGAAGAGTTGAGAATATTCAGAGACTTGAATGGAAGGCGATCGAAGTCTCATGAAATATATATAGTTAATAGATTTATGTAGGAATTGTCCTCTGTTGAAAGAAATATTTGGTGACGATTAAGACCATCTTGATAGGGCATAGAAGGGACACTGATCACATGGTGCTGTTTTCCACCTCAACTTCAGTATTTTAGGTGAAATATTGCTGGACTGAATGCAGTACTTCAACAGATATATAGTCTCAATCACCACCAATGTATTTTGACGAGATGATAAATTTGAAGACAGAGCCATGTGAACTTGCAAATGCTTCTGCCTTTAATTAGAATTTATTTTTCTTCATTTCTGCTCATATATTTTTCTTGATTAGTTGGAAAGACAAGTCCATGTGATTTTCCATGAGAAAACTCGCACTTGGCTCTGCCACGATCCTTCACTAATCATTTTTATTTTCCGTAACTGATGTCCTTGAAAAATTGGAACACATAGCCATGTGAACATAATTGCTTGAGCAGCTGGGTCTCTGGCCAATCCGCATTCAATTGCCTCCAGACCACTCTCTCCAACTTGTACACATTATTTTGTAGACCAACGTATCAATTTTTCGTACCTATATCCTAACCAAAGAGATCAAGTCCTCACATTTTATATGCTAAAACTGTTGAAATAGTACCAAGGGAAATTTTCTTGTGTCAAGCATGTCTCCGATTTTTTATAGGCCATCAACTACGAGAGGCAGGACACTGGGTTGCATTTGTTTGGTCATCGACTCACGAAGTGTTGTTGATAACTTGTAGACAAGTCCATGTGATTTTCCAACAGCAAACTCTCTCACACTTGGGTCCATCCCAGTGCTTCATCACCAATCATTTTGTTGTAAGCTAAAATAGAAAGGAACGAAGTTACCCGAAAAAATGAAAAAGCCTTGAGTGGTGAATGATTCTTGGGATGAGTCGCGGACTAAGTCGCTTTCTTTAAGACGTTTCGCGGCTCTGCCCAAAGTATGCAAGCAGTTCACAGACACCATGTCGTCCTCAGGATAAAACAGCCCAGAACCTTATTCTGATAAGATTCTTCCTTGCACACCGAAAGAACCTTCGAACTAAACCTTTTCGATATGTTGCTTTTTAAATTAATATATTTAAAACTTTTTTCTTCTACTATTTCTACTCCACACCTAACTACCTTCTCTTTTTGTATCCTTATACATATATATATATATATATATAAATAAATAGATGTTAGGGGGGGGGGGTGTAAAACCGTAAGGATATAAAGAGAGTTTATGGGGTGCAAAATGGTCGGTTGCAATCAAAATGCAAAACCGTAGGGAATCAAATGCAAAACTGTCTGCAATCAAAGGATGATAACAAATTATGTTTTATATTTAAGGTTTGTAATAAACCAAAATATAAATATTTAAAATATTTAAATAAAAACATAAATGCTCCAACTTATTCCTTAACCATCCAAAAGCCATAACTGACCTGAGCATCACATCAAGTGACTCAATTATGACATTTTATCAACATTCAATTTAAACATTCCATTAGTAGCATATCCCCATGAATAAATATGATATGCCAGAAACAATTCGGTTAGTAGAAGGCATGATTTACAGATCAATTTCAAGTAAAGCTCAGATCAATTCGGTTACCACAAATATCTGTTCATTCTAGAACCGAAAACAAATCGCCATTTTTCATGTATTTTTTTTTTTTTTTGAATTGTAAACATGAGAACTTTGACATATGATTACATCGAAGAATAAGCTTACAATGGTACACAAAACAGATTTAAACAAAGCACAGCAGCCACCTAGTCATCTCCATCAAAAGACTACTGATAATATCAACACACATTGCAAAAAGATCACAAATAGATTCATTCACCAAGTCAATTCACTCGTCCTACAGCGAATGCACCTAGGCAGCTCAAAAAGCATTCACAGTTGACATACTAGTAACTTGATATTAGATTATATAATCACAATGATTTGCCACATATCTAAAACAAAGTTCTTAAAGAGTAACACTAACAGCAATACATATATTTTTCAGATTCCATGGCAGATTGATACATCTTAACATTGTTGTAAGCTGAAATAGAAAGGAACGAAGTTACCCGAAAAAATGAAAAAGCCTTGAGTGATGAATGATTCTTGGGATGAGTCGCGGACTAAGTCGCTCTCTTTAAGACGTTTCGCGGCTCTGCCCAAAGTGTGCAAGCAGTTCACAAACACCACGTTGTCCCCAGGATAAAACAGCCCAGAACCTTCTTCTGATAAGATTCTTCCTTGCACACCGGAAGAACCTTCGAACTAAACCTTTTCGATATGTTGCTTTTTAAATTAATATATTTAAAACTTTTTTCTTCTACTATTTCTACTCCACGCCGAACTACCTTCTCTTTTTGTATCCTTATACATATATATATAAATAAATAGATGTTAGGGGGGGGTGTAAACCGTAAGGATATAAAGAGAGTTTATGGGGTGCAAAACGGTCGGTTGCAATCAAAATGCAAAATCGTAGGGAATCAAATGCAAAACTGTCTGCAATCAAAGGATGATAACAAATTATGTTTTATATTTAATGTTTGTAATAAACCAAAATATAAATATTTAAAATATTTAAATAAAAACATAAATGCTCCAACACATTTTAGGTAACCAACCGCTTGCAGCATACCGCTTTAGCTATATATGCACATATCATCCAAGGTTAAAGAGAAAACCAACACAAGTCTTCTACTCCCAAGCATATCTTATCAAAGCACTTTCTGTCCTGAAATTCATTTGAACTCTTTTTGTTCCTTTTTACAGAAATTTTAAAACCATGGGTTTCCAATTTCCTGGTATTGTACATGCCAAGAAAAATCAAGTTTCTTCAAAGTCATTGGATGTTCCAAAGGCTATCTTGCCATCTACGTTGGGGAGAGCCAGAAGAAGCGGTTTATTATTCCGGTGTCCTACTTCAACCAACCTTCATTCCAAGATTTGTTAAGCCTAGCTGAAGATGAATTTGGATACGATCATCCAATGGGTGTTATCACAATCCCCTGCAGTGAAGGCACCTTCCTTGGTCTCACCTCAGCTTTGGGGTATATGTAGAGCCTACATATATGTCAACACGATTTGACACCAACGGCATTAGGAGCACTTGGCAATTTTAATCGCTTTTTGGCTCACTTGAAGGAGGTTCAATTGATTGATAGTCCAATGAATCTTCGTGATGGAAGACAACATCAAAGTCAAAACCCTTATGAGCTGAGAGGAAAATGGCCAGCCTAGTGGACATAAACTCACCGACACAATTTTTCAAGAATAGTTATTGTCAACTGAATGTACATAGTTGTCCAGCAAGGAAAACTGAGATTAGAATATTTCATTACAGTACAACGTTTTCACAGTTTTATGATCTACTTTTCATTTTATTTGCCATCTTCTTTCAATCAAGTTATGAACAGACGATAAATTTACACACAAGGGACTAATTACTGGAATATTGACAGACGAAGTAATGCAAGTAAACATCTTAGGCAGATTTTAAAACATGTTAAGAATGGACTATTGTACGGATAACGTTTTAAATATAACAAGCATTGGATGCACCCAGAATAGCACTAATCCCTGCTGAAATTACCATGAAAATACCAATGTGTGCATTGAATATGCCCCAAATTAAATAGCACTAGTCCATGCTTAAATTCTCCAAAAATATCAATGCGAACATTTTAATACATTATTCTATTTCATAGGAAACTCCGCCTGTGTAAGTTTATCTTACATTGCCGGTTCCAAGCCCGGGTAAAGGAGGAGGGGGAGGGCGTTAGGTAGTCGACAGCCGGCACTCCACAGTTATGTCGAATCCTTATGAAAATGAATCCAGAACGAAATCGCGCTAAAGCTAGGGCGTCACCTGTAAGTGGCGCGCTGTGTGGCCCGAGCACAGTGATAAGTGAGCAAGGGTCACTGTATTTCCATCGGCACCCGAATGTAGTGTTAAATGAGCAAGGGGGCCATAGAAACTTCTTTTCGAACGACTCCACTCAACGTTGTTTGGGAGCATATGCTCCTATCAACTTTACACAGGACACACAAAAGAAGTACTTTGATCCTATTGGACGGGGGAGGGTGAATAAGCTAGGACAGAAGGGTAGAGTTCAAGAGAGTAGAATGCGTTTAGGAACGTGGAATATAGGAACCTTAACGGGAAAATCTATGGAAGTAGTGGAAGTTATGGTGAGGAGAAGGATAAATATTATGTGCCTACAAGAAACTAAGTGGGTTGGTCTTAAGGCAAAGGATCTAGAAAACTCAGGGTTTAAACTTTGGTATTCGGGCACAAATAGAACGAGAAACGGTGTTGGCATCATCGTGGACAAGACCTTGACACAAGATGTTGTAGATGTCAAGAGGGTAGGAGATAGAATCATGGCAATCAAGATTGTAATAGGACAAGAACTCATCAATGTCATTAGTGCGTACACACCTCAAGTAGGGTTGGATACAAGTTCGAAGGAGAAATTTTAGGAAGACCTTGGAGACTTGGTGCAAGGAATTGCCCAGACGGAGAAGTTATTTATAAGAGGAGATTTAAATGGACACGTGGGCAGGGAGACAGGCAACTATAGAGATTTTCATGGTGGCCATGGTTTTGGGGAGAGAAACGAGGATGGGGAAGCTATCTTGGATTTTGCAATGGCATATGATCTATTCTTAGCCAACACCTTCTTTAAGAAGAGAGAATAACATGTGATCACCTACAAGAGTGGGTCGTCAAAAACACAAATAGATTTTCTTCTAATGAGGAAAGGGGATCGTATAACTTGTAAGGATTGCAAAGTTATACCGGGAAAGAGCTTGGCTAATCAACATCACTTGTTGGTGATGGATGTACATATCAAAAGAGTGAGAAAAAAGAACAAGACTTGGAAGTGCCCAAGGACTAGATGGTGGAATCTAAAAGGAGAAAAACAAGCCATTTTCAAAGAGAAAGTAATCACCCAGTGTGGGTGGGATAGAGAGGGGGAAGCTAGCCAAAGGTGGGATTCCATGGCTAGTTGTATCCGAAAAGTAGCAAAAGAGGTATTAGGAGAGTCCAAGGGCTTTGCCCCACACCAAAAGGAATCTTGGTGGTGGAATGAGGAGGTATAAACAAAGGTGAAGGCTAAGAAGGAATGTTGTAAAGCCTTATACAAGGACAGGACCGATGAAAATGGTGAAAGGAATAGAAGAGCGAAGCAAGAGGCGAAGAAAGCTGTGAGAGAAGCTAAGTTAGCGGCTTATGACGACATGTATAAGCGACTAGATACCAAAGAAGGAGAGTTGGATATCTATAAACTAGCTAGAGCAAGGGAAAAGAAGACAAGGGACCTAAACCAAGTGAGGTGCATCAAGGATGAGGATGGAAAGGTTCTTGCTACAGAGAATGCGGTCAAAGACAGATGGAGAGGTTATTTTCATAATCTTTTCAATGAAGGACATGAAAGGAGTACTTCTCTAGGGCAGTTGAGTAACTCAGAAGAGAGTAGAAACTACTCTTTTTATCGTCGAATCAGGAAGGAAGAAGTGGTTATAGCTTTAAAGAAGATGAAGCATAGAAAAGCAGTGGGCCCAGACGATATACCGATCGAAGTGTGGAAAGTCTTGGGAGAGACAGGTACAGCATGGCTCACTGACCTTTTCAATAGGATTTTGAAAACGAAGAAGATGCCAACTGAGTGGCGAAAGAGTACTTTGGTGCCTATCTACAAGAATAAGGGCGACGTACAAAATTGCATGAACTATAGGGGTATTAAGCTAATGAGCCATACAATGAAGCTCTGGGAGAGAGTCATTGAGCATAGATTGAGGCAAGAGACACGAGTTTCGGACAACCAATTCGGGTTCATGCCAGGGCGCTCAACCATGGAGGCAATCTATCTCTTACGAAGATTGATGGAAAGATATAAAGATGGGAAAAAGGATTTACACATGGTCTTTATAGATTTGGAAAAAGCGTATGATAGGGTCCCAAGAGACATTCTTTGGAGGATTTTAGAGAAGAAAGGAGTACGAGTAGCATATATCCAAGCTATAAAGGATATGTATGAAGGAGCAAAGACTGCCGTAAGAACTCATGAAGGACAAACCGAAAGCTTCCCCATAACTGTAGGATTACATCAAGGTTCATCCTTAAGTCCTTACCTTTTTGCGTTGGTAATGGATGAGTTAACAGGACATATTCAAGATGATATTCCTTGGTGTATGCTTTTCGCAGACGATATAGTGTTGATAGATGAAACTCAGGAAGGGGTAAATGCGAAGCTTAACCTTTGGAGAGAAGTGTTGGAATCTAAAGGTCTTCGCCTAAGCCGATCAAAGACAGAATATATGGAGTGCAAGTTCAGTGCAAATGGAGGCCAAAATGAGTTAGGGTTGAGGATCGGAGATCAGGAAATACCAAAGAGCGATCATTTTTGCTACTTAGGATCTATCTTGCAAAAGAACGGAGAATTAGATGGAGATATCAACCATAGAATACAAGCTTAATGGATGAAGTGGAAGAGTGCATCCGGCGTGTTGTGTGACCGCCGTATGCCATTGAAGCTCAAGGGAAAATTTTATAGGATGGCAATAAGGCCGGCGATGCTGTATGGCACAGAAAGATAGAATTCTAGGGTTTTCATGAATATGTTTTTCTATATTATTTATCTCAAATAGAGGAATATATATATACTTATACAATCCCCTACCAACTAGGAAGTAAATATCCTAAATATATTAGGATATCAATTACATACTCAAAATATCCCTACATTCCTTATTTCAAATATAGACTCACGACAACACTCCCCCTCAAGTTGGTGCGTAGATATCACCGAAGCCCAACTTGTTAAGTGAGTCCTGAAACACTCTTGATGACACGGCATGAGTTAACACATCTGCCAACTGATCTCTAGACTTCACAAACGGAATATCAACCAATTTAACATCCAACTTTTCTTTAATAAAATGCCTATCCACCTCAACATGTTTTGTACGATCATGTTGAACTGGATTATTAGCTATTTCTCTCGCAGCTTGATTATCACAATACAGCAACATAGCTCCATGTGGTTTGAACCCAATCTCGGTCAAGAGGATTCTTAGCCACAACAATTCACAAATTCCATGTGCCATACCACGGTATTCAGCCTCTGCAGTGGACCTAGCAACCACATTCTGTTTCTTACTCCTCCAAGTTACAAGATTACCTGCAACAAATGTAAAGTATCCTGATGTAGAGCGCCTATCAGTAACATTTCCAGCCCAATCAGCATCTGTGTATCCTCTTACTTCCAAGTGCCTATGCTTCCTGAAGATCAACCCTTTTCCAGGCGCACCTTTCAAATAACTCAAGATTCGCATTACTGCAGCCATGTGATCCTCACTAGGAGAGTGCATGAATTGACTCACCACACTAACTGCATATGCAATATCTGGCCTTGTGAGAGACAAGTAAATCAACCTTCCTACTAGCCTTTGGTACCTTTCCCTGTTTGCTGGAACTTGGTCAGGATAAATTGCTAGATGATGATTCTGAACTATAGGCGTTTCTGCAGGTTTACATGCCAACATTCCAGTCTCAGACAAAAGATCCAGAACATACTTCCGCTGTGACAAATAAATACCTTCACGGGAACGAGCAACTTCAATTCCCAAGAAGTACTTCAAGCCTCCTAAGTCTTTCATCTCAAACTCTAAAGAGAGATGCCCCTGTAACTTCTTCATCTCCTCGGTATCATCACCAGTAACTACCATGTCGTCCACATAAATTATTAACAAGGTGACCTTTCCTTCCCTTCGTTTGATAAACAAAGTATGATCAGCATTTCCTTGTCTGTAACCATATTTCTTCATTGCATCGGTGAATCTCCCAAACCATGCCCTCGGCGACTGTTTGAGTCCATAAAGTGCTTTCCTCAACCTACACACCTTGCCTGTCCTGTTTGACACCTCAAACCCAGGTGGAAGTTCCATGTAAACCTCTTCTTCCATGTCTCCATGTAGAAAGGCATTTTTTACATCAAATTGCTTCAACGGCCAATCAAAGTTAGCAGCTAAAGACAAAAGTACACGAATAATGTTCATCTTAGCTACCGGAGCGAACGTTTCTTGATAATCTACCCCGAAAGTCTGTGTGTACCCCTTAGCAACCAACCTTGCTTTGTATCTGTCAATGGTTCCGTCTGCGTTGTGTTTGATGGTGAATACCCATTTGCATCCCACTGGTCTTTTCCCTTGGGGTAGCGACTCTATGCTCCAAGTCCTGTTTTTCTGTAGAGCCTCCATCTCGACTTCCATTGCTTTTGTCCACCGAGAATCTAGCAAAGCTTCTTCCACTCTTGTTGGGATTTTGATTCCATCCATTGTATTCACCATGGCTCGATACTTAGAAGACAATCGATGTGTAGAGACATAATTTGCAATAGCATATCGGACTTTTCCATCAGGAGAATACCTGTCTGGTGGTTTCCCACGATTTTGTCTAGATGGCAACACATATGTACTTTCAATATTAGTCAAATCACGAGCTTCATTAGGTTGAGATAAACTTACCTCATGGATATCCTCGGGCACATGGATGGGTACAACTGGAGAGGGGTTATTTCTTGAAGTGTACTGGTCGTCCAAACTGTGAGCTAATGGTTGCAATTCACTGTCGTCTTGATATGGTGGTTCTAACCGTGCACTGGGCTGTGCACCAAACTGCTCACCTGCTGCCATGCCGTCAGGCCCACTCCCAGATATGGTCTCGCTGGCTGCTGCACAACCTTTCAAAGATGGGGCCTCACCTACACTAATGGGTTCAAGCCCGTGACTTTCACCAGAAGGCAGAAGTCGGCCCTGCTGGCTGTCACCGTGGCAAGCATGCTGCTGGGTTTCACGTGGCAGCCCAGTACCGTGGCAAGCATTCTGTTGAGTTTCACGTGGCTGCCCAGTAGGGAGATCAATCCAACTGTAATCTTCATGTGTATTTAGCTCCCCCTGAAGGTTATAGTTGGTGTGATCAGTGACAAAGAACATCTCATGTTCAGAAAACTTAACATCCATGGTAACATAGGTATGCTTGGTGGGTGGGTGGTAACACCGGTACCCTTTTTGTTGGCCAGTAAATCCCAAAAAAATACATCGAACTGCACAGGGGTCCAACTTGCTACGTTGATTTTTGTGGAGATGTACATAGGCCACACACCCAAAAATACGGGGTAACAACCGAAGGGAAGAGGTTAATGTCACATGGTCAGCAAATACCTCCAAAGGGGTGCAGAAATTGTGTATTCTGGTGGGCATTCGATTCATCAAATAAACTGCATATTTAACAGCTTCTGCCCAATAAGAGTGAGGGGCGTGAGCACCAATGAGAAGTGCTCGAGTGGTTTCCAGAATATGTCGATTTTTGCGCTCAGCGACCCCATTTTGTTGTGGGGTGTGTGGACAAGAAGTCTCGTGAAGAATGCCATGATCTTGGAAAAATTGAGAGAGTTCAGTACTGAGATATTCACCACCATTATCTGATCGGAGAACCTTAAGAGGAAGAGAGTATTGTTTTTCAACCATGTGATAAAATTGTTGAAAAATTTTCCCAACCTCACTTTTATGTTTCAGAGTATAGAGCCATGTCATTCTGGTGCAATCATCAACAAAGATAATAAACCAACGAACACCATGAATAGTAGCAACTGGAGAAGGTCCCCACACATCAGAATGGACTAACTCAAACGGCACTGTTCTTTTATTTAAACTCAAATGATAAGAAGTACGGTGGCTTTTTGCCAGAATGCAATCTTTACACTGAAAATCAGAGTCTGAAATACCACAAAATAAAGACGGAAGTAGTCTTTTTAAATAACCAAAAGAGGCATGGCCCAAACGACGATGTCATAACCAGATTGTCTTATTCTTGTTTGACTGGCTACTGCGCACTTGGTTCACTCTGCTTGCGGACACATCATCCACATAGTATAACCCTCTCCTCTTAGTACCACGCCCAATGATCGCCCGAGTCTGGATATCCTGAAGTAGGCAAAAAGTGGGAAACATTAACACAACACAATCTAATTGCTCAGTAACTTGACCAACAGACAGTAAATGATTGGACAATGACGGAACAAGTAGTGCATTGTGAATAGACAAATATGGAGTAAGGGAAATAGAACCAGCTCCCGTGACAGGAGCAATATCACCATTGGCTGTGATGACATCCTCTTTAGAAGGTGACGTCATATGATAAAATAATGATGCGTCGTAAGTCATATGATCTGTAGCTCCAGAGTCAATTATCCAACCAGTATCCCTCTTGGTAGACGATATTAAAACAGTACCGATTTTACCTGAGTCTTCCGAGTTTTCATGCATTGGAATCTGGTTGATGAGAGATAATAATGGACCGGAGTCATCAATTTTGGATGTTGTTTCAATGACTCAGCCTGCTGATTCGGCTTCTGCCGTGGCTAGATGTGACACATTGGGCCTCGGTTGGCCTGCGGCTACAGCTGCAATGCCGCTGCTACCTGCCTTGTCTTGATAGGTTTTGGGCCCAACGTGGCCGCCTACATGTGTTGTCATCCCCTGTTCAATAGCTGCCACACGGACCTGACCCGAGGTACGTTTATTCCCCTTAGTTTTTAATTCTTTCTTCCTTTCCCAGTACCATTCTGGGTAACCATGAATTTCAAAACAGGTTTCCTCCGTGTGTCGGGTTCCATTACAGTGATTGCAATGGAGTTTATCTTTATCAATATCCTCCTGCACACGTGATGACCGAGAGTTTCCAAAGGATGGTGAACGATAACTTTGCACTTTAGTTGCCATAGCCATAGAAGGTCCTGCCGTGATGCTCTTTGTTCCCATCATAGTGGCCTGCCTCTGAGCTTCGCGTCGTACTAGATTAAAACATTCCTCGATTCCAGGGATAGGCTTTATCCTTAGAATCTCACTCCGTACTTGATCGAAACCACTGTCTAACCCAGCAAGAAAATCGTACACCCTATCCTTCGCAATTTCCTCTTTACGAGTTCTCAAATCTGCTCCACAAACCATACGAAGATGACGTCTTTTGTCAAGATCTTGCCATACACCCTTTAATTCAGTGAAGTACATATTAACTGGGCGTCCATCTTGTCTTGTCCGTGTAGCCTTACATCGGAGTTCATAATATTGCGACTCATCAGAGCCATCATAAAACATCTGGGTGACACTCTCCCAAATATCTTTTGCTGTGGGTAGGTCGATAAAGAGACCAAGTAGATGTGGTTCCATAGTTTTTAACAACCATCCTCTCACAGTAGCATCTTCAATTGACCACTTTGCATATCCCGGATCATCTTCCTCTACCATCGGAATTTTCCCTGTTAGATACCCTAGCTTGCCGAGCCCTGAAGCATGAACCTCCATCATCTTCGACCATACTTTAAAGTTCGAGTCACTCAACCGATACCCGAAAGGAATGGCATTGATGTTGGTAGATTCGCCTTGGTTGGACACGGTATGCACGGGAATCAAGCTTGCCTTATGTTCTTCAGCCATCGCACAACTTTCTAGGATAGGTTTTAATTAGATTTTCGCAGGCTTTGATGTTTACAAAGGCTGCGATTCAATTTGGTTGTTTCTAACACAGTCTGAGATTCAAACCGTGAGAGAGTTTTACTGGGTTTTTGTGATTGTCAAAGGCAGGCCGAACCTGCTCTTGATACCAAGATAGAATTCTAGGGTTTTCATGAATATGTTTTTCTATATTATTTATCTCAAATAGAGGAATATATATATACTTATACAATCCCCTACCAACTAGGAAGTAAATATCCTAAATATATTAGGATATCAATTACATACTCAAAATATCCCTACATTCCTTATTTCAAATATAGACTCACGACAACATGTTGGGCGGTGAAGCATCAACACGTACACAAAATGGGTGTAGCGGAGATGAGGATGCTTCGTTGGATGTGTGGGCACACGAGAAAGGATAAGATTAGGATTGAGGATATCCGAGGTAAAGTAGGAGTAGCCGAAATTGTAGGAAAATTGAGAGAAAATCGGTTACGGTGGTTTGGACATGTGCAAAGAAGGCCTACTGACGCTCCTGTTAGAAGATGCGACTACGGGACAGAGGTTCAGGGGCCGAAGGGGTAGAGGAAGACCTAGGAAAACTTTGGAAGAGACTCTAAGAAAAGACTTAGAGTATTTGGATCTAACGGAGGACATGACACAGGACCGAGCACAATGGCGTTCTAAGATTCATATAGCCAACCCCACTCAGTGAAGAATGTTTTGGTGTATTTAACACAATACGTTGAAATGAAGCAAAGCTTATTGATTGATATCTCCGATAAGTTACAAATATGTACATATACATGAGTCAAAATAAACAAACAAGAGGGAGCCTTCACAAAGGTTGCTTAGGAGAAGTCTCTGCAGTCGGTAGAGCCTCAGAAAGAGAAGGCACCGGAGGGGGATCATTCGGAGCCTCAGTACTGGACAGAACCCTAGAAGGAGGAGGCATCGAAGGTTGATCATTTGGAGCTTCATTACGCGGTACAGCCCTAGAAGACGAAGGTAATAAATGCCTTTGGAACAAACCCACAAACCGATGATGATCAAGTAAAACCTGACCATCAGATTCCTTCATTTGGTCAAGCTTCCTCTTCATGTTTATAGCATAGTCATGTGCGAGCCGGTGCAACTGTTTATTCTCATGCTTGAGCCCTCTAATCTCCTGTTTGAGACTCATCACTTCAGCCGCCAATGATTCAACTTGGCGGGTTCGAGCAAATAGGCGTTGGGCCATATTAGACACAGAACCTGCACACTGAACACTTAGAGCCAGAGAATCTTTAACAGCCAACTCATCAAACCGTTTGGAAAGTAGTCTGTTATCTTTGGTAGTGAGAAGGTTCCTGGCCACCACCGCAGCAGTCATATCATTCTTCATCACGGAATCCCCAACGGTAAGCGGACCAGTAGAGGATAAGAAGGATGGACGTCATATGTTGTCTGGAAAAGGCGTGGCTGCCTCTTCAATGAGGTTCAAGTCAAAACGACGGTCGGAGGGGCCAGACATTTTCAAATGTGTTGAAGAGAGAAGAGGTCGGACAAATCAAGATCTTAGAAGTGCAAGAAGGAAGCTTCTACTGGTGAAGATTCAAGTGTGCTTTGGAACTTAATGTCAGCCTCTATAAAAATCTGCACTCGACGGAGCTTTCAGAAATCGAAGAGATGCCTGCCCAGAAATCGAATAGGGGTTTGCTTTCTTAAAAGCTGGGCTACTCAGAAACCACGAGGGCCGATCTCAGAAATCGAAGAGGCGTTTGCTTTCTCAAAAGCTGGGCTGCTCAAAGACCACGAAGGCTGATCTCAGAAATCGAAGAGGTGCTTGCTTTCTCAAAAGCTGGGCTGCTCAGAGACCACGAGGGCCAATCTCAGAAATCGAAGAGGCACCTGCTTTTTTCAGCCTTGTCAGCACCTGTCACATGCACACTCAACTTTGCTGAAATTACGGGCATTCTGTTGAAGATTTCTGGTGAAGTAGAAAGCACGTGAATCTTACTGTTCAATCATCCACTTTCCACTCGCACCATCAGCTCATGGGTACCACAGATAACTTTGCCAAAGATCTCTGACAAAGTTTAGACACGTGAAGCTTGCAGCTCCCACTACATCGCTATGACCAAGAAGGGTAAAAGAATAGCAAAGAAACATCACTAACAAAGTTTAGACACATAAATTTTGAAGGTCTAACTACCATATTATTACCTACAAGGGTAACGGAACAGCACCGCTGCTGGATAATTGGAAAGTCCTTGTGTGTCAACCTCTGTGCTCTGTGGCAAGGTAAACTAGCAAACATGCCCAACCTTTACTTACATTCAAGAAAACACTCCCAACAAGATTGCTTGCTCCAAAATCGAAGAGGCACTGTCCTCCGAATCTCGAGAGCCAGACTCCCAACATGATTACTTTCTCAAAAATCGAAGAGACACCGCTCTCCGAATCTCGAGAGCCAGACTCCCAGCAGGATTGCTCTCTTAAAAATTGAAGAGGCACCGTTTTTCGAATCTCGAGAACCAGATCCCCGACGGGATTGCTTGTACGAAAACCGAAGAGGCACCGTTTTCTCAACTTCGACAGCCAGATCTCCTTGGATAAAGCTTGTCTGTAATCTTCACACGCAACATCAGCTTTCCAGATACCACATATCACTTTTTCAAAGTGCTCTGACACACGTGAAGCTAGCAGCTCCCACTACCATGCTATGACCAAGCAGGGTAAAGGAATATCATTACTACTTGTTGTTAGGGAAACTCCTATATATGTCGACCTCCATCCTCAACGGACAGGCAGACCTGCAAAAATGATCAACCCTTCCTCATATCTGAGAGGCCACTTCAACCAAGCCTCTCGAAATACTCAGCTTTCTTTCCTCCCGATAATACCTCTGCAAACAAGCTACACCAGAGCAAGAATATCTCATATCATTAGGGTTAAAAGCAAGAGTATCCCATATCATGCTTTTTCCCTGTCTTTTCCTTTGGCCTTGTTCTTACCTACAAGACAAAGAGAAAGAGAGCAATCAGTCAGCACTTGGAATCAAGCTTCCAGTCAGGAACTGACTGCCTGGAACCCCTTACCTGATTACTTACCTGGCATTGCTCTCGAGTACCCATCTTCAACATCTTATGCTTCCAGAAAAGATACCACATCTGCCTGAGGAACAGATAGGGAAACTGAGAAGGATACAAGGAAGCATGTGGATACAAGCGTAACAGAACATATGCCGATACATCCACTACTTTGTCAACAGCAAAAGTATCCCATATCAGCAGCGTCGAACGTACTCTAGATTTGATGGACGTGTTTTGACCCTCAAATTCTTCAGTCGGCCTTATATTATTGAGGAAACTAGAAAATCCTCCAGCCCAGTTCAAGAATAAGCCTGTGGAAAGTTACTTCTTCAAAAGCAAAAGTATCTCATATCATCTATTCTCATTTTCTTATCTTTATCCTTCATGTTGCCTGCAAGATAGGGAGAATGAGAGCAATCAGCCGGAACTCGAAATCAAACTTCTGATCTGGGACTGATTGCTTGGAGCTCTGATTGCTTACCTTGTTTGTCACCTCTTTCAGCAGATTCCCTAGCTCGGCGACTTGGGGGACTCCTACTACATGGTTTGTATCGCGCTTGACCAAGCCTGAAACTACAAGTAAGCTTCAAGTGAAATTGATACATTACCTTGTGCATTTCCACCAGTTAAAGATACCACCCCTGGATGGAGGAAGCGTACTTCCAGAGAAGATGCCACATCTACCTATGAGACAGTTAAGGCAAGTGAAGACGAGAGCTTGTACCTATGTCATTTGTATTAAATCATTCACTTGTACTCACTAAAGGAAAGCTTGAACCTATGTACTTGCGTAAACCCTTCACAATTAATGAGAACTCCTCTACTCCGTGGACGTAGCCAATCTAGGTGAACCACGTACATCTTGTGTTTGCTTTCCTGTCTCTATCCATTTACATACTTATCCACACTAATGACCAGAGCAATCTAGCGAATATCACAAACTTAATACTTTCTGTTGTACCAAAGTCCTCACTGATTTTGTGCATCAACAATCCTTAAGTCCTTACCTTTTTGTGTTGGTAATGGATGAGTTAACAGGACATATTCAAGATGATATTCCTTGGTGTATGCTTTTCGCACGCGATATAGTGTTGATAGATGAAACTCAGGAGGGGTAAATGCGAAGCTTAACTTTTGAAGAGAAGTGTTGGAATCTAAAGGTTTTCGCCTAAGCCGATCAAAGACAGAATATATGGAGTGCAAGTTCATTGCAAATGGAGGCCAAAATGAGTTAGGGGTGAGGATCGGAGATCAGGAAATACCAAAGAGCGACCGTTTTCGCTACCTAGGATCTATCTTGCAAAAGAACGGAGAATTAGATGGAGATCTCAACCATAGAATACAAGCTGGATGGATGAAGTGAAAGAGTGCTTCCGGCGTGTTGTGTGACCGTCGTAGGCCACTAAAACTCAAGGGAAAATTTTATAGGACAGCAATAAGGCCGGCGATGCTGTATGGCACAGAATGTTGGGCGGTGAAGCATCAACACGTACATAAAATGGGTTTGGACATGTACAAAGAAGGCCTACTGACGCTCTGGTTCGAAAATGTGACTACGGGATAGAGGTTCAGGGCCGAAAGGGTAGAGGTAGACCTATGAAAACTTTGGAAGAATCACAAGGCTATTGTAGTATAAACGGATCTCGCAAGGTCGTCTCCACAGGGATTATTAAATAATTCGAACTATTCAGATTCCATTTAATTATTGTAAAGTAGAAATTGAAGTGATTGATTTTATAACCTAATTAAAATAAAAACAAAATTAATGAATTAAAATAAACAATATGCAATATTAGAGCTAGAGAGAAGAAAACAGTTTTGGAAGAATAAAATTAAGAAAGCACTAGGGTTCCACCATCACCTAGCAATAAAAGAATCCAACGTATCAATCGAGGCTTAGCATATTTTTTAGACAACAAATATTTCAAAGCTGCATGATCTGTATAAATAATCACTTTAGGCTCAACTAAATGCGAACGAAATTTTTCCAAAGCAAAAACAACTGCCAACAATTCCTTCTCTGTTGTTGCATAGTTTAGTTGTGCATCATTGAGGGTTCGACTAGCATAATAAATAACTTGGGGAAGTCTATCTTTCCGTTGTCCAAGAACTGGTCCCACTGCATAATCTAATGCGTCACACGTCAATTCAAAAGGTAGGCTCCAATTAGGAGCTGCAATAATGGGTGCTGTAGTGAAGAGTATCTTTAACTTCTTGAAGGCCTCCAAACAAGCCTCATCAAAAACAAAAGATGCATCCTTAGCCAATAAATTACACAATGGTCAGCTAATCTTGGAGAAATCCTTGATGAACCGTGTATAAAACCCGGCATGACCAAGAAAAGATCAAACACTCTTAACAGTTATTGGGGGTGGCAACTTTTCAATTGCATCAATTTTAGCCTTATCAACTTCAATACCCCTGTTAGAAATCAAGTGGCCTAGGACAATTCCCTGCTTAACCATGAAATGATACTTTTCCCAATTTAAAACCAGGTTGGTCTTAATGCACCTATCAAGAACTAGAGATAAATTCTGCAAACATTGGTCAAAAGAATCCCCAAAAACAGAAAAGTCATCCATAAATACCTCAACTACATGTTCAACTAACCTGGTAAATATGCTCATCATGGAACGCTGAAACGTGGCAGGCGCATTGCACAAACCAAAAGGCATTCTTCTATATGCAAAAGTCCCAAAAGGACAAGTAAAGGTTGTCTTTTCTTAATCCTCAGGGGCAACTGGAATCTGGTTATACCCTGATTAACCATCCAAGAAACAATAGAAAGCACGACCAGCCAACCTTTCCAACATCTGATCAATGAATGGCAATGGAAAATGATCTTTTCTAGTACCTACATTGATCTTTCTATAATCAACACACATGCGCCACCCAGTAGTCAAACGAGTAGGTACAAGTTCATTATTATCATTCTTCACAACTGTAATACCAGAACGCTTTGGAACCACTTGAGTTGGACTAATCCACTTACTATCTGAAATCGGATAGATCATCCCAGCATCCAAAAGCTTCATAACTTCATTACGAACAACTTCTTTCATAATTGGATTCAACCGACGTTGAGCGTCAATGGCAGGTTTTACTCCATCATCCATCAAAATTTTGTGCATACAAATTGTAGGGCTGATCCCTTTAATGTCAGCTATAGTCCAGCCAATTGCATCTTGATGACTCCTTAAAATGTGCAACAATTTATCTTCTTCTGTTGATGATAAATCAGCAGCTATAATAACTGGCAGCGAAGAATCTGCACCCAAATAAGCATATTTCAAGTGTTCTGGAAGCACCTTTAACTCCAGTTTTGGTGGCTGTACTTTAGAAGGCTGCAACAACTTTTTGGGTTCCCCCAAACTCTAAAAAACGTGCCTCCAACGTGGGGGTTGAAAAGGAACACTTTTCAAAGCTGAAACATACTCAAAAACCTCTTCATCTTCTGTATTTTTATTCTCAAACCCATGCAACACATTTAACAATGGATCAGATGTCAAACGTGGCATAATTTCAGCATGTAATAAGCTGTCAAGCACATCAACACGCATACAATCATGCACATCACCTGGCCTTTTGGTAGCTTCAAATAAACTGAACATAACAGATTGATCTTGCACTCTAAGTGTAAGTGTCCCAGCCTCTACATCAATTAACGTTCTAGCTGTTGCCATGAAGGGGCGTCCCAAAATAATCGGTGTTTGCATATCTTCATCCATATCCAAAATTACAAAATCTGCAGGGAGATAGAGATTATCCACTTTAATAATTAGGTCTTCAATAATTCCCCTAGGATAAGCAACTGATCGGTCCGCTAGTTGTAGAATAACTGATGTCTGCTTAATTTCTCCTTGTCCTAGTCTCTGAAAAACAGAAAAAGGCATTAAATTAATACTAGCACCTAAATCAATTAAAGCACGTTTAAAATGAGAATTTCCAATTGTGCATGAAATTTTAAAACTCCCTGGATCTTGTTTCTTTGGGGGCAATTTGTGAAGCAGAACAGCGCTGCACTGTTCTGTAAGAATCACTTTCTCAAAATCAACGCACTTCTTTTTCTTTGTGCAAACATCCTTCAAAAACTTGGCATAAGACGAAATGTTCTTGATGGCATCAATTAACGGCAGATTAATCTGAACCTTAGACAAAGTCTTCATAAAATCTGTCAATTGTTGATCTTTAACTTTAGGCTTCAACCTTTCGGGATAAGGCATAGGTGGCTCATACACACGATCCGCAACAATATTTTCACCATTTTCGGAACTGTTCAAGGACTGTTCAAAATCTTTCAAATTGCCAGATTTTTCAACAATTCCTGAATTTGTTTTTGGCTGTGAAGCCACCCGTGAATTTTGAACACAATTTTCATCCCTGTTATCAAAACTTTTGCCGGAACGTAGAACTCTAACTGCCTTGCAATCGGCACCTCCCCTAGGATTTGGTTCGGTTTGACTGGGAAATGTACCCGGTGCCCTTCCAGAAACCTGCAAAGCAATCTGCCCCATCTGTTTTCCATGTTTTTCACTGTTGCCTGTAGATTTTGAATTTCTTGAGTGGTCGTATTTGCCAATTTTTCAATTGCAACCTCCCAAGCAGCCTTAGGTGCAGCAGGTTGTTGTACCTGCTGTTGGAATTGAGGCCTAGTGTGCTGTTCCTTGTCCCACCTTAGATTAGGATGATCTCTCCAACCTGGGTTGTAGAAATTAGAATACGGGTCATATATGGGGCGCTAGAAATTGTTAAATGCATTAACCTGCTCTGCTGTAAAATCCGGAGAAACATCTTGATGTGGGCAGCTCATAAAATCTTGAGTTATCATGTTGCAAATGTTGCAGGCAGCTTGTAAGGGCTGCTGTACAGCAACCTGGGAACTTGGTATTCTCTGTAATAACATGTCAAATTTTGCATCAAGCCTTTTCTCCATTTTTTCAATTTGTGCTGTAACGTACCGAGAGCCGTTAGACATCTCAAAAACAGACCTAGATTGTGGCTGCTCAACTGCCCACTGTTGTGTATCCACTGCCATTTTTTCAAATAACAGACAAGCCTCTTGTGCATTTTTATCTTTGTACGAACCTCCGCATGAAGCGTTGACAAGAGTTTTTGTAGTCATATTCAACCCTCTGAAAAATATATGCATTTGATCAGTAGTGTTAATACCCGAATGTGGACGTTTTCTAATCAACTCTTTGAACCGCTCCCACGCCTCATGAAACTCCTCATTTGGTTTTTGGGCAAAAGATAAAATCTGAGTTCTCATGTCAAGAGTCTTAGAAGCCGGATAATACTTGTTTAAAAAGTTTTCACTGAGTTGGGCCCAAGTTGTGATGCTTCCTGATGGGAGTGTGAAGAGCCATCTTCTTGCTTGATCTTTTAGTGTGTATGGAAATAAACGGAGCTTAATAGATTCGGCTATAAATCCCCTCACCAAAATATTCTTGCACCCCATTAAAAATTCTGCAATATGCATATTAGGATCATCAGATGATAACCCATGAAACGTAGGTAGAATATTCAACATGTGCTGTTTTATTTCAAATGCAGTCCCTTCCTCCACTGCCGGATAAGTAATGCAACTTGGTATATTTGTGGTATGGGCAGTCAATGAATCACCCAGAGGCAGACCTGCCTCTGGAATTACAAATGCCATTTTATCTTTGTTGTGCAGGTCCCTAGAATTTAAAGGCTGTAGAAAAATTCCCTGCAAAGGAGGAACCCTCTGCAAAGTTCGCTCCCTGCGTTTCCTCCTTAAATTCTGCTCAAGTTCTGGATCAAATGGAATCAATTTCTGGACTGTTGAACGGGTGCTAACCATGCACAGATTAAATAAAAACGAAAATTAAATTAAAATAAAATAAAAACGAAAATTAAATTATTATTATTTTTTTATATGTATAAACAGCAATAACTAATTGAAAATCTGATTCGTAGGGATTATTTTAAATAATCCCCGGCAACGGCGCCATTTTCTTGATAGGATTTTTACTACTCATATGAACGGACTTAAATCTCCTATTTTACTTGCAAGAATCACAAGGTTATTGTAGTATAAACGGATCTCGCAAGGTCGTCTCCACAGGGATTATTAAATAATTCGAACTAATCAGATTTCATTTAATTATTGTAAAGTAGAAATTGAAGTGATTGATTTTATAACCTAATTAAAATAAAAACGAAATTAATGAATTAAAATAAACAATCTGCAATATTAGAGCTAGAGAGAAAAGAAAACAGTTTTGGAAGAATAAAATTAAGAAAGCACTAGGGTTCCACCATCACCTAGCAATCCTATGAATTTTTACCAATTACTTATAATCTACACATGCCACTTTGAAGGTTAGATTTTCCTAATTCATATTCTACTTGGAACCTCCAACATAGAACGTATATATAACATGCAACCTGTCCGGACGTTCGGATCAAATCTAAACATGAAAGACTCATTATGCTTTATGAAAATCCTTTGAAAAATCATGCAATCCTTAAGACGTGATATTCATCTTAAGAGAAATTACAATTATTAATCACAAGAAGCCAGCGTCAATTTCAGGGAATCTTCCGACCAAAATTGCATCAAATTACTTTTCTAAAGATCCTAATGGTGATCAGGCATTACGACAATTAGATAGTTTTTATCCCGGTGATTAACAATTCAAAGTACGCATGCAATCAATCATAAGCAATTAAATAAAAATCACATATTCATGCTAAGGCTCAAGGCTTCGCCCTAGCAAAAGAAATTAGTTCCGCATATTCATAATTGAAATCATAGAAAATATATTCAAGAAAAGGATTGAAAACACCTTCAAGTAAAAAGTCTTCAAAACCCTAACAATTCTCTCTGTCTCCAAAATTGCATAAAAGAAAGCGTAACAAAATATGGTAGACGGCCAAGCCATATATCTGCCAAGCCTCCCACACAAACCCTAGGAAACTAAAATTAATTCAAATCCCCCCAAAAACTTAGGAACATAACCCTAAATTAAATGATAAAATTCGTCTAAAATCTGAACAGCCACGTTTTGACCCATAAGCTGCTCCAAAACTGGCCCAATATAGCTGGATTTAATGTTTGGGATATTCTGAACACTTTTCCAGAAGGCCACGAACCCATCCGAGGTCATCTTGGGCTCCAAAAAGGCAATTTAAGCCCAAAAACGTCATTTTCCAGCACTGCGCACTGCTTCTTTATTTCATCGTCAGAAAATAACCGCTTGGTGGAAAAATCCCAATTTTTTATACGATCAAGCTAAGTGACTCATGAACGTCCTCCAACTGGAATTATTCCAAAATTTATCCATTTGATCCTGTTTTGCTCCAGAGGAAGTCGAAAGTCCTATATTGAAAATACAATTCAAAGTATCAAAATTCTTCCAATATATTAACCAAAATATACTAAGATTAGGGTAAAATATATAATATAAAATCTACTCATCAGTAGACCTATGAAAACTTTGGAAGAGACCCTAAGAAAAGACTTAGAGTACTTGGATCTAACGGAGGATATGACACAAAACCGCGCGCAATGGCGTTCTAGGATTCATATAGCCGACCCCACTTAGTGGGAAAAGGCTTTGTTGTTGTTATTCTATTTCATAGGAGTTTTCTTTTGGTTGACATTAAAAACCTATTCAGGAAAATCCCTAAGACATGCACCAAACGTATTAACCATGCTAGTCTCCCAAGATTTCCAAATCTTTATATGATTATAATACTTACTAGCCTGGTCAAAAAGTTTCAACTATACAGATAATAGCAAAGCAAAGATAGAGTCTCAAGCAGGCTCTTTACTGCAAGTGATCAGCCTAATTTTTTGCCAGTTTCAACAACTACGATTCTTACCTTCCCAGAAATTGGTCTGATTACTTGCATAAATGGACTCTGTGCGTATTAAAAAATTTCCCTTTATGGGAGCTACAGGTGTTTGGCTACCTAATTCAGTTCTCACTTGTGTTAATTCTCTTATGGATTAGATCACATGATCGGTGATTAAGCCAAAAAAACTAGGGACCGAAGCCATTTGGAAGCTCCTGAGTCAATATGTCCATCTTATTAGAGAAGCACGATGTCCACTATCAGCAGCTGTATAGATGTAACTAAAACTGACTGACAATATATCCCACCTTTAAGATAATTCCCTAGCTAATTAAAAAACAGACGGGCTTACTGAAGGTTCAACGTTTCTTTCATTCTTCTGTTTTGTATGGTGACTCTTATACATCTCCTACATCAAGTATCAATAAAAGTCGAATGATTGAACTATGTTTCTGCCAAAAAAAAAAAAGGAAAAGAAAAAGATACGTAGTTGTTATGAGTGTGAAATCCCGTCCCTGGAATTTCACTACTAACTACGTATTTCCGTTATTAAATTTCGTATTTTGGGTTACATTTTTTTTAGTTAATCTTTAATTCCGTAAATTTTAGGAATTAAATCGAATAATTATCGGGTTTGAATTTTCGTAATTACTCTTTAAAATTTGTTAACCTTTTGAAGTCACAATTAATGTTTTCATATAGATTTTGAACCACAAACGCATAGACAAAAGTCATTTGTGAGTCCGGATTATAACGATATAGTTACGGACGTTTGAAATCATTTTACAAAACTATAGGTAGTTTTGAATTAATTATATTCCCACTATATGGGAATTATCAGAGGTCTTGTTTTGGCTCAATCAGGTATGTGTTGTTGAAGGGACCAAGCAAGTTAAAAGATCAAATGACCAATCAGAAAAAAGGAGAAAAGAAAGGACCAATTAGAAGAGGAGAGAGAAAGGGTTATCTCCCTTTCAGCCCGTGTACACCCACGACCATCGGGTTTCAACCCAGTGTAATTCCGGCCACTTCCACCATTTTTTTTCAAGTGAAATTCAACCATCGACCATTCCACAACCTCCCCTCTACCATTTCCACCCAAAATCAGTAGAAATTTAGTTGTAGTTTGGTGAAAAATCCACCGTGGGTGCCGTGGGAAACCTTGCCGAGATCCACCATTTGTGAAACGATTTTTTTCAATCACCACCACCAAAACACTTCTCTTGAGGCCTGGAACAAAGACCAAACAACTATATGGGCGGCGGATCATCGGAGGTGACAGATCGAAGCAACCCACCTTAGGGTTTTCGACAAGTGCCAGCCAAATTGGGGCTAATCCCGACCAAATTGGACTTGGCCACAGGTATAAAACTTGCTCTACTCATTGAGTGGTCCAGAATCCCGTTGGTATTATGGTTCCGTTGAGAGGTCCAAAACCCGATTAATTGCTTTGTTGATTCTTTGGATTGAGATAGCTTCAAAGACGTAAGCTTCGGCCGAATTGTGTCACTCTAGCCCTACTTTTCCTTGTGTTGTATGAGACTATGAGTTTATGGTTGTGAGCTTTTGTGACTTGTTTTAGACGAGCCGTTGGATGTATGGGTGATTCCTTCGGGATTTTCAGTGACTTGATTATGATTTCATAAAATATGATTTTATATTTGATGTTTATAAACTGAATCAATGGTTGGTTTTTAATAGTGTCGCATACGTAGAATTATTGTCACTCACATGAGCTTCACGGCTTATATGGGTTGTTGTTTGCCTAGTGCACCATTCCCATGGTGTAGGGGCGATTGTGCAGGTTTTAGTAGATACAAGGAGCTTTGGGGTAGCAGAAGAGTTCAGAGAATTTGGAGTGTTAGGTTACCCCTATATTTTTCCTTAAAAAGATGTGATTATTGTTATTTTCAGTTCAGTATTTTAGTTTGTATTTCCTGGTATCCCCCTACAATCCACCGTCACGTGTCGATTTCGGGCGTATCTCGGGATTGGGGCGTGACAACGAGAAACAAGGTTGGTTTGGACGTTTTGCCCCATTTTGGTATCTCGTTTTGTTCTAGTTCTATAGGTAGCAAAATCTTGAATAAATTTCTTCTTCAGATTTTCATGGTTGAGTTTCCATTAGAATCTCTTTAAATAGCTATTGTTATGCTAATGTGTATACTACTAGAAATCTCGACCAAGCACACCCTTTTTGAAGTAATTGCGACTCCTTGTTAATTACTTGATGTATATGATGAAACTGAGAATTTCCTACAACATTCAGAAATGTAAAATAAGTTAATCCTTTCAAAATTATTTAGTAACATTAAGTGCATGAGCACCACATTTCACCGTTAGTTCTAAAGGACACAAGCTTCCACAAAAGCTCATCGTTTCCAGCGCAATCCTGAATCGCAGCTTGAGCAGTGTGCTGCTAAATCTGAACCTGGTGCGACCCCCCCAGCTTATGTGCAACCCTGAATTGTATGTTGACTAAATACTGCGGTTTTCAACAAGGAATTTGGTTGTGAAGAAGTGTGAACGCCATAAACCATGACATATAACCAACAAGAAGAATAGGGGAAGCTAACCACAAAATGATGAAATGGGAGGAGGGGGGGGGGGGGTACTAATTACAACATATGTACCTCTTGATTAATCAGAAAATGGTTCAATGAGTGTTTTCCTCGCAGCAAACTAACCCCAAGAAGATTTTGATATTACGTGTTTCATAGTTGTAGCCAAGTCTAGGGGCATATTTTATCTTTTCAATCACATTGGCCTGAGCAGAAATGATACAGCCATGTCCACGGCTAGTGAGTCACGCAGCGTTTGCTTTTAAAAGCTAGAGACTACAGTAAAATAGTGTACTTTGTTGTTGAGAGCATAATTTCATGTTCCAATGGGGATACGTTAAATCAACACATTCGGTGCCCCTTATAGAATTGACTATCTTACAGGTCTTCTGAGAGGTCTAATTAAAGGGTGGCTTTGTTTGCTTGAAGGATTAGCGCTGCATCAACATCATCCGCTGACACCACTAAATGTGGACTTATGGTGCTCATACACTTAATTTAGCATCAGTCTTATTGAAGGTCAAACGTTTCTCTTATTCTTCTGTTTTGTATGGTGACTCTCATACATCTCCTACATCAAGTATCAATAAAAGTTGGAGTTGCAATTGGATATATGGATGAGAATTATACTCATAACTGTAAAAAAGGACTACTACTTAACATATAAGCATTCTTTTAACTGTAAAAAAGGATCCTAATGGGAAACTCATCACAAGAGAATCTGAAGAAATAAATCCAAGATTGTAGGTTATGTCTTTTTTTCCTTCTCTTTTTTATGAAAGAAAAACCCAACATTTCATCACACGACCGAGAAATGTCTTGTTGGTCATTAACAGCAGATGACAACAAGCAGCAGCAACACACCTGGTCATATAATTTAAAGGGATGCTTTCCATATTGTAATGTAATAAGCTATGAATATTGCTAGTCTCCATTTAGGCATTTACCTAATCTGATTCAAGGGGAACAGTATGTGTCTCCCTCCTCGATCGAAAAAAAATGTACAAAATCTGGAATTTTTTTGGTTTACAAAATTGTAACAATCACACAGTTCGTGTAATTGCTCTCCACAATCCACTACCCTATCATACTGCACTCAAGCGAGATATGAGAACAAGGAAAGCATCTTGTCCGCAGGGAATTGTTAGACCGCCCATTGGATGATCAAATCCAAATTCTTCTTCAGCTTCACTTAGCAAGTGTTGAAATGCAGGCTGGCAGAGGAAAGATATGGGAACCACAAATCGGTGCTTCTCACTCTCACCAACATAAACTGCAAAATAACCTTTAGGGACATCTGCTAAATTATATGAAGCTCCTTGACTTGAATTTGAAAAAGACCGTCGAAAAAGTTTCTTAGCCGGAATTACAGCAGGCAGACGGAACCCCATTGTTGTAAGTCTTTGGAGGAAAGACTAGCAATAAAGTTTATAAGAACTTGAAGAGGATCTCAATGAACTTGTAAGTGCAAAACAAGAAAGCTGTATACTTGAGAACTTGAAAATTTAATTTGGTGGTCATCATCCCATTCATATGGTATATATAGATGAAAAGTATTGTGTAATATCTTCTACTAGAGGAAAAATATATGGTAAAGACAATGACAATCTGGATGGGGTATAGAAGGGAATAAGAGCTCATCAGGGATCACATGGTTCTGTCTTCAAATTAATCAAGCATTTAGCCAAAATATGTGGAGCCTCCATCACTACCAAGGTTTGTGATGAATTGGAAGACAGAGCCATGTGAACTTCTAAATGCTGATATCTATAGCCACTCAATTTCGTTTCAGTTTGGATATAGTACTTCAACAACAAATCAATTTGTATTGGGTCCACATATATAGTATGTTCAACTAGCAACCTGCAAGAAAATGCCTGTTTTCTGCATGTTTCTGATTTTATACTAGTCATGTATCTATTCTTCCACATATATAGTATGGCATCGGTTGTTTTAACTTTGAGACAAGTTCATATGATTTTCCATGAACTAATCTCTCTCATGGTACTATCATGGTCCCTCAATGATCACCACTCAGAGAAAAGTATATGAATTTGAAGACAGGCAAGTGAACTTGCAAATGCTTCTGTCTTTAGAATTATTATTTTTTTCAATCCCATTCAAATTCCTTCAGACCACTCACTCAAACTTTCTTATAACATTATGTTGATTGTTAGGATTACGACTGATCTTGCCAGCATACCTGATCTTGCCAGCATACCTTCTGAACATGAGTAGGACATTCTGTTTTATTTTAGTTTCAATACGTTTTCAGTTTGTGCAGTTATTAAGAGATGTAGCTGTTGGGTATTGTGATTCTTCATTTCTGCTCATACATTTTTCTTGATTAGTTGGAAAGACAAGTCCATGTGATTTTCCATGAGAAAATGACTATCACTTGGCTCCGTCATGGTCCTTCACCAATTGTATTTTTTTCCGTAAATGATGTCCTTGAAAAATGGGAAATCATAGCCCTGTGAACATTTAAATGCTTAAGCTGGGTCACTTGACAATTCGCATTCAATTGCCTCCAGACCACTCTCTCCAACTTGTACAGATTATTTTGTAGACCTCACATTTTATATGCTAAAACTGTTGAAATAGCACCACGGGAAAAATTCTTGTCTCAAGCATGTCTCTGATTTTTTATAGGCCATCAATTAAGAGAGGAAGGACATTGGGTTGCGTTCGTTCAGTCATTGACTCGTGAAATGTTTTTGGTATCTTGTAGACAAGTCCATGTGATTTTCTATGAGCAAACTATCTCTCGCTTGGGTCCATCCCAGTGCGTCATCACCAATCATTTTAGGTAACTGATGGCTCGCAGCATACCACTTTGGCTATATATGCATACATCATGCAAGGTTCAGGAGCAAACCAACACAAGTCTTCTACTCCCAAGCATATCTTATCAAAGCTCTTTCTGTACTGAAATTCATCTGAACTCTTTATTGTTCCTTTTTACAGAGAAATTTTAAAACCATGGGTTTCCGATTGCCTGGTATTTTACATGCCAAGAAAAGTCAAGTTTCTTCAAAGTCACTGGATGTTCCAAAAGGCTATCTTGCGATCTACGTTGGGGAGAGCCAGAAGAAGCGGTTTATTATTCCGGTGTCCTACTTCAACCAACCTTCATTCCAAGATCTGTTAAGCCTATCTGAAGATGAATTTGGATATGATCATCGAATGGGGGGTATCACAATCCCCTGCAGTGAAGACACCTTCCTTGGTCTCACCTCAGCTTTGGTGTATAAGTAGAGGCTAGCTACATATACGTCGACACGATTTTGACACCAACAGCTGTAAAAGCAGTTGCAATTTTAATCGCTTTCTGGCTCACTTGAAGGAGGTTCGATTGATTGATCATCCAGTGAATCATCATAATGGAAGAGGACATCAACGTCAAACCGCTTACGAGCTGAGAGGAAAATGGCCAGCCTAGCGGACATAAACTCACTGACACAATTTTTCAAGAATAGTTATTCTCAACTGAATGTACATAGTTGTCCTGCAAGGAAAACTGAGATTAGAATATTTCATTACAATAGAACGTTTTTACAGTTTCATGATTTACCTTTCATTTTATTTGCTATCTTCTTCAATCAAGTTTTGAACGGACGATAAATTTATACACAAGGGACTAATTACTGGAATATTGACAGACAAAGTAATACAAGTAAACATCATAGGCAGATTTAAAAACATGTTAAGAATGGACTATTGTACGGATAAAGTTTTAAATATAACAAGCATTGGATGCACCCAGAATAGCACTAATCCCTGCTGAATTACCATGAAAATACCAATGTGTGCATTGAATATGCCCCAAATTTAATAGCACTAGTCCATGCTTAAATTCTCACAACAATATCAATGCGAGCATTTTAATACATTCTATTTCATAGAAGTTTCGCTTGGTTGACATTAAAAACCTATTCAGGCAAATCCCCAAAGACATGCCCCGAAGTTTTTAACCATGATAGGCTCAAAGATATCCAAATCTTGATATGATTACATTACTTATTAGCCTGATCAAAAAGTTTCAACAATACAGATATTAGCATACAAAGATATAATCTCAAGCAGGTTCTTTACTGCAAGAGATCAGCCTGGCTACTTAATTTTTGCCCGTGTCAAGAACTACAACTCTTACCTTCCCCAAAATTGATCTGATTACTCGAATAAATGGTACCTGTACATACGAATGTTCTAACTTGATTTTGTGTGTGGACAGTGGAATCTGTACGCATTAAAAGATTTCCCTTTATGGGAGCTATAGGTGTTTGGCTAGCTAATGCAGTACTCACTTGTGTTATATCTCTCATGGACAGTGGAATCACATAATTGGTGATTCAGCCAAAAGAACTAGGGACCGAAGCCGTTTGGAAGCTCCTGAGTCAATGTCCATCTTATTAAAGAAGCACCATGTCCACTCTCAGCAGTTGTATAGATGTAACTAAAACTGACTGACAATATATCCCACCTTTAAGATGATCCCCTAGCTAATTAGATCACAGACAGGCATATTGAAGGTTAAACGTTTCTTTCATTCTTCTGTTTTGTATGATGACTCTTATACATCTACATCAAGTATTAATAAAAAGGTGGAGTCGTAATTGGATATATAGAGAACAATATAACTCATACAAAAAATTTCATAGTGGAGTTGTTTGAATGAACAATTCGCAATTTACCCTACCAAATGACATACTAGTCATGCAGAGAAAACTAAGGTTATTGTCCAAACTGTTGAGGGTGTTGGTGAAACATCCCAACCCCACTTTTATTTAAAAGTTGTTTTAAGGCCTTAATTGGTGAGCCGTGGGGGCCCACCTTGTTTTATTTTTTTGTTTTCCGGTCTCTCCTCTCTCAGTTCGCTCTTCTCCCTCACCTCTCCCGTAACTCTCTTTCTCTACACTTTCCAATCTCTCAAAACCCTATCCTTCCCTCTCTCGCCATGACCACTCACTCATCCTTGCGCATGCATAGCCGCACCCCGCTCGAGGAAACCATCATCACCATCTAAATCTTGTTCTCTCTCTCTCTCCCTCTCATCTTTGCGAGGTCGACAAACCCAGGAAGGATCTCCGGCGAGTCCCTTCTATATTTCCGGTTAGGTAAGCCTCGGGTTTCCTTCCTTCCGTTTTAGATTGTTGATTGGATGTGATTATTGAGTTTATCTCATTATTTCAAGGTTGAGGACGAAACCATCGCGGGGGAAGGCACACCCAACTTCACAGCGGACCCGTGTCCTTCAAGGGTTTTTCAGAGCACTCACGGCCATTTCACGGCAAAGAAAGGGTATGGAAATACTCTACCCTCTTCCCTCTTCATTTTGGTGTATAGTTTGAACCCTAGTTTGCTAGAAAACCGCCGCCCGGAGCTGTAGCAGCTTCGGCTTTCTCCTCCGATCACCACGTAGGCTCTTCAGGCCACCCAAAGCACCCTGGACCTTAGGCCCGTGTTTGGGCCAGCCCAAAAACACCAAAACCCAGCCCAATTATAAATTTTATTTCCTTTATTTATTTTGTTGACCCACTGGGCCTTAGGGCCTTTTCCTTTTATTTGGGGCTTAAAGCCCGGTTTTTGGTAACTAGGCCTGCGGGCAGTGCCTTGTGGGTGTGTATGGGCTGTGTGTGTTGTGTGGTATGTCCGTGTGTGTGTGTGTGTACGTGTGTGTAATTGCATGAGTGCATGCGTGTGGTGTGTGTATGTGTATATGCATGTAGTGCATGCATGTGCATGCCGTGCATGTGTGTGTTTGTGTAGTGTATGTGTGTGTTGGTTGTGTGGCCCAAACCACCATTTTCACCCAAAACCCTTTTAACCCAAAAACCTTAGGATCCTAAAACCTATTAGGGTCTAACCCATCCAACCCAAATCCTTTCATTTTATTTAATTCAAGCCCAAATTCTTTAGAAAACCCTTTTATTTATTTATTACTATTTTTGTGCTTAGGTGCAATTATTGTGGCTTTTGCATATTCGCTAGCTGCGCGGCTTTTCGATGGCAAAGTACTGTGAGTAGACCTCTTCTAAAATTATATGATTTTATAGTTTAATTGCATAAATGAATAGCATGCCGTACGAGTTTATGATTTGATTTATGTTAAGTTTGTTTATTAAATATATTGATTTTCGTCTCGTGTTTTTGGTGAGGAATTAACTGTTGGCCTGTATTGAGCTGTATTTTGGAATATCGTATTTTCTATAAAAACCATGAACTGGTAGACTATCTGATGGATGACGATAGGATGCTAGAACATGTTTTAGAAACCCCTCTTTATAGTATAGACGATGGATGACTTTATACTATGAGGTGGTTATTTATGAGAGACGTAACTATTTGTGCGTACCTAGTGGACACTATGCTGCCTGGGGCAAGGATCTGGTGTTGGCAGATAGGCTGAGAGAAATAACCCCTAGCTACGGGCTGAAGGACATGGAGAAGGCATTGGGCCGGGAGTTGGTAATCTCTGGCTACAAGCGCAGAGACCACGGAGCAGGCATTGGGCTAAGAGTTATATTTATTCAGTGATCTTTCTAGCAGCACACCGCGCTTACGAGACGATCTATAAGACGTTACTATTTTGATTTCTACGATGTTATTCCGCGATATGACTTTTAAGATATATTTGGCATGCTAGATTTTTTATTAAATCCATCACTTATTATGTTAGTAGTTTTCTTTATATATAAACCTGGGGGTTAGTATGTTCATAACTGTTTTTGTATTATGTATATATATGAACTTGGTCCACTCACCTTTGTTTTGCGCCCCCTTTCAGGATTTAGAATCGAGGCATACGATCCCGACATCAACGCTTTCGCATAGGCATATTCGAGTCCTCTTTGGTGTAGGACCCACATCCTTTTATTTATTCAATTTTATATTAATTCTTTTAGAGCTCTAGTTAGTTGTATGCTCTGAACACGTTCCTAAATTTTTAATTCATTATATTTTAAATTCATAACCTTTATTTATTTCTTATTCTTAGCTTTTGTATCAATTAATGGCTTTCGTCACCCTCGGGTGTCGGCCATCATGTGTCTATCTTGGTATTCGAGGAATATCAGGGTCGGGGCGTGCTAGTTGGATTTTTGGATCGCCGGGCCCCCCACTCTAACGATACCGATATTGTCTCTAACCTTACCACCTACCCAATCTGTCAAGTGTGATGTTTTACAACAAAAAACTTCGGTATTAGTTAGAGTAGGGTAATCCTATTTAAACCCCTTGGTTTTCTTTCTCACCACCGATGTGGGACTTAAACACTCCCCCTCATGTGTAACCCCATTTAGTGGTTCACACGTGAAGATCCACATTGGTAATTGAAACTCAGAGGTCGGCTCCAATGGAGTCCAAACTTGTTTCCAATGGAACTCAGCGGTCGTCTCTATGTTAAGAGTTCAGACTTGTTTCATTTGGTGACAAGCTCATTGTTGGCTTGCACGGGTCCGAATCGTGGACTCTGATACCATGTTGGATTTTTGGATCGCTGGGCCCACCCCACTCCAACGACACCGATATTGTCCCTAACTTTACTAGCTGCCCAATCCGTCAGGTGTGAGGTTTTATCACAAAAGGCTAGGGTAATCCTATTTAAACCCCTTGGTTTTCTTTCCCACCACCGACATGGGACTTTAACAGAGGGGACTACTACTTAATCACGAAAGAATCCTAATGGGAAACTCAATCACGAATGGGAAACTCAATCACGAAAGAATCCTAATAATATCTTTCTCTTACGCATGCACACTAATAATGCTTAGTTTTTAGGCCGGCATGGTTATGCTTATTATATGATGCTAAATCTGGAAAACTAGCCATGTTAAGGTTTCCCAGTTTATTTGTAATGATTTGCTTGGCTACAAGAAAACTTTTTGTTTATTGAATTGCTTGACTTTCTTTAAGAGAATGCTGCTAGACATATACGTTCCCCAGTTCGACCTAAGTAGGCTAGTTGTTTCTTTTCATATTCTTTTCATATTTGTGCTTTGAACAAATATAGCAATAGCCATGCACCACATACTATATTTGATAGCCATTCCTTCATGTCATGTTTCATTTGCAACACTGTTTTTTCATTCTCTCAAATACAAAATATCTGTATACTAGTCTTATCACTGCCTCTTGATTTCAGGATGTTCACGATAGGTTTCGAACTGAATCCCATTCTAAGGCTACTGGGCGTTTTAACGAGCGTTTCTTATTATCGCTTGCGTCATGCAAATCATGTGTAGTCATGGATGATGAGCTGAATATTTTACCAATTTCATCTCATATGAGGTCAATTACCCCGGTTCCAGTTAAAGAGGTAACCTTTTGGCATCTTAAATTGAAGGAACTGATAAACCGAGGCATGCTTTATTTTTGTAGCATCTTATGCCAGGTTGAAAAAAGAATCCTAATGGGAAACTCAATCACGAAAGAATCCTAATGGGAAACTCAATATGTATAAAAATAAAAATAAAAATTAAAAAAAAAGGATCCTAATGGGAAACTCAATCACGAAAGAATCTGAAGAAATTAATCCAAAATGAGAAATTTTATTTGAACCCAT
The DNA here is from genome assembly GCF_042453785.1 of Malus domestica. Taxonomy (NCBI): domain Eukaryota; kingdom Viridiplantae; phylum Streptophyta; class Magnoliopsida; order Rosales; family Rosaceae; genus Malus; species Malus domestica. The sequence goes on from NC_091670.1 coordinate 7,794,483, forward strand.
ATAACCTGTTTCTACACCAAACTTACTCCTTATACCCATATTATTTTTAATTAAAGAATCAATCTCTCTTTAAACCTAAATTTACTATCTAAACTACCTTCACAAACTCAATTCAATATATAAAAATTCATCTTTACACCCATTTAGAAAATAAAATCCCAAATAAGTGAATGAAGATTTAAGATTTTGTCATGGCAACCAATTGTTATAGATGAATTGATCAGCAGCATCAATTTTTTTTTTAAACTTTTTTGACATCGGTTTGGAGTGCAAGGTTGTTAGGAAATGATCTTCGCCAAGCTCTTAATAGAGTAGTCCAAGTAGCTAGCCTGGATGTGATTCGTGGAATTGAGTGATGAATTTGTAATTCAAGATTAAACAGTTCAGTAGCTGCTAGGTAAGCAGTTGAACTAGTACTTTTGGAATTTGCATCATGTAAAATTATGTGGCCACCTTAGTGAAAGTAAATTTCAGTAGAACTTCTCATAACATTTTCTTAAAGGATCATGGCAATAATTTTCATTTGAGCAATATATGCTGCTTTTACAGGCATACATAGTTGAATGAAGCAGAACTAAACAAATAGCGAGAAGAGAACTCATACTTTAAATATGCACTCGTAATGACATGGAAAACATTTCGATGTGTTGAAAGCTTTCTGACTCTTTTGTTTCTTGTGGTGATATTGCTTATAATTATTGCTCTTCCTGAATGAGTTAACATGAAGCTAGAGAGGAAACAAAAAGCAACCGGATTTGAATATTAGGTGATCGTAGGGTTTTATGGCAGCTCTTAGAATTTAGTCATAATGAACGTAGGATAAAGATTGTGTGATGGTAGAACTTGATTATTGAATATGGATTTATTGATAAAATTTAGTTTTATTCTTAATTTCATCTTGTACTTGATGGTAATTATGCAATAAGATAAAATAAACAATTCATATTTATAATTTAAGTTGAGTGTTGGGTTCAAATAAAATTTCTTATCCAAAATTGTACAGGTCACGTTTTACTTCTCTTTTTTATGACAGAAAACAAAATTAGTCCTTATGGTTAAATCACTGTTCATCCACGACCAAGAAATGTTTTCTTGATCATTAACAGATGACAACACCAAGCAGCAGCAACACACCTGGTCATATAATTTAAAGGGACGGATGCTTTCTATATTGTAATGTAATAAGCTGTGAATATTTCTCCATTTACACATTTACATAATCTGATTCCGGGGGAACAATATTTCTCCCTCCTAGATCGAAAAAAAAATGTACAAAATCTGGAAATTGTTTGGTTTAAAAAAATTGTAACAAGCACACAGTTCATGTAATTGCTCTTCACAATCCACCACTCTACTATACTGCACTTAAGCGAGATACGAGATCAAGGAAAGCATCTTGTCTGCAGGGAATTGTTAGACCGCCCATTGGATGATCAAATCCAAATTCTTCTTCAGCTTTACATAGCAAGTGTTGAAATGCAGGCTGGCAGAGGAAAGATATGGGAACCACAAATCGGTGCTTCTCACTTTCACCAACATAAACTGAAAAATAACCTTGAGGGACATCCGCAAAATTATACAAAGCTTCTTGAATTGAATTTGAAAAAGACCGTCGAAAAAGTTTCTTAGCAGGAATTAGCAGGCAGACGGAACCCCATTGTAGTAAATCTTTGGAGGAAAGATAGCAATAGAGTTGATAAAAACTTGAAGATCTCAAGGAACAAGCAACTGCAAAACAAGAAAGCTATATGCTTGAGAACTTGAAGGTTTAATTTGGTGGTCTTGATCCCATGCATATGGTATATATAGATGAAAAGTCATGCTGAATTAATATCTTCGGCTAAAGAAAAAATATATGGTAAAGACAAAGACAACTTGATGGGGTATAGAAGGGAACAAGAGCTCATTAGGGATCACATGCACGGTTCTGTCTTCAAATTAATCAAGCATTAAGGGAAAATATTTGGATCCTCAATGACTACCAAGCCTTCTGAAGAATTGAAAACAGAGCCATGTGAACTTTGAAATACTAATATCTATTGCCACTCAATTACCAGGAGAATACCCACACGGCCCCTCGCGCCAACTACTAGAGATTTTCTTTCCCGACACATCCATCGTTTTATCAGTTTGGGTATGGAAACTTGTTGCTATGATATAGTAGTTCAACCACAAATCAATTTGTATTGGGTCCACATATATAGTATGTTGAACTAGCAACCTGCCAGAAAATGCCTGTTTTCAGCATGTCCCTGATTTTATAGTTATGTATCTATTCTTCCAAAAGGATTCAATTATGCAAATTTTAAGCTGATCTGATGGTATCGGTGGTTATAACTTGGAGACAAGTTCATGTGATTTTCTAATCTCTCTCATGGTGCCATCGTGGTGCCTCAATGATCACATTCAGTCGTTTCAGATAATAGATGGTTTATGGCATATACCCATTTATCTATATATTTTATGATCAGGCTCAGAAGAAAATGTCAAACAAAGCCTTCTCTCATTTTTAGAAGTCAACTGAAATTTCCATTGTTGCTTAATTTTCTCATTAAGAAATTTTAAACTATGGGTTCCTGGTTGCCGGGCACTGTTCATGCTAAGAAATTCCACATTTCTTCAAAGGCCATGGATATTCCTAATGAGAACTATAATGTATTATTACTTTTTATTTTACTGCTTGTGGATGCAAATTTCTTCCTCCTCGATCTTGGACGATTTTGCACCTACAAAACAACTAGCACCTTAGGTTAAGGCCAAAAGCCTCACGCGCCCACGATGAATGGGGGGGCTTTGGCCGAAGAACCTCCGATGCCAAAGTTAGAATTTTAGAGAGAAATAGTGTTTAGAGCATTTGGGATTTTTTGTAAGAGAATTGGAATGAATATTTGGGGCTAAATAGGAGCCTATTTATAGGGCTAGGTTGGTTCACTTTAGAGAGGAAATGTGGCCGGCCACTAAGTAGGGTTTTTAGGTTTTATTTTGGTTTAATTAGCCAATTAATTGGCTAATTAAACATAAAAGGAAATGTTTTGGTAGTTATGGAATTAATTGGCTAATAAAAGGGAAGAAATGGTGAAAAAAGGTAGACAAAGTGATGGATTAGGTTTTGAATGGGGATAGCCGGCCCTTTAGTATTTTTAGGTGTGAATGGGTGTTTTAATTGATAATTAAGGGATTGATTGGGTAATTAATCCCTTAATTAATCAAATTTTAGGAAATATGAAAGGAAAATATTATTTAGCTAATTGATTAGCTAAATAATGGAATAAAAAATATATAGAATAAATTAGGTTTTAGGAATTACCTTATAAAAAGGATTTGATGAAATAGGCTTTAAATTGTTACCTATTTCGGGCACTTTTGACTTGGTTGAGGATGATTGTCCGCCACTCGCACGTAGGATTCTAGGTATGCCTCAAGGGTATTTTTGTCCTCTTTTACCCAAAAATCCATGCGTCGCCTTGTGATTATTTTTGGCTCCATAAATGCCCCCACACCTGTTGGGCTGCTCGCAGGAAATGGCGGTAGGTGTAGAGATCTTCTTGCTTTAGGAAACTTAAGACTGCTTCCTATTTTGATGTTGATTCTCTCTTTAATAGGAAATTAGATCCTTCTAGGAAAGGTAAATAAATTTCTCTCAAAGCCTATTTAAGTCCACCTTAAGTGGGTTATTAAATCAACTTTGGAGAGCGATTTATTCTACCCTACAAGAGAGAGATAACTTAGAGGATATTTGTTCCCTTTCCTCTAGCAATCTTTTACATCTTGCCCATGCAAAGGACCGTCTTTCGTTGCTTTCTTCGTCTTCTTCGTGCCACACTGAGGTAAGAAAAAATTAATTTTCCTTGTTTTCTTCTTGGATGGTGCTACCGCGGGGCAGCTGTCGAGGAGATGCGGCACTTCGGCTAGCATGGGCCAGGAGTCGGCTCGGCATGGGCCGATGAGGTATTGTGGCAGGGACCACTACTTTAAGCTACTCGACTTGGCTAGAACCAAAGGCAGCTTATGTGGCTGGGGTCGCGAATTGTGGCGATGAGGCGCAGTACTAGGCGAGTCACATGGCTCATGTCATTTTAGGCTTTTGGACATGACGCGAGTTAGGCCGTTGATTGAGAGAAATGAAGAGGTTGCGGGCCTCATAAGCTGCTAGAATGTTGGGTTGAACTCCCCTGCTAGGTACCACGAATGGCGTTGGCTACTTTAACTCTCTTCGTCAGGAGAAACGTGGGCTGCTCCCAAAAGAGGAGGTGAATAGGATCAAGGCGGATGCATTGGCTGGCCCAATCACTGTTGTGGATCCTGCTACAAGTGAAGGTGGGAAAAAGGATCTTCCCTGCCTGCTCAAGAGATGCCGGCTGAGAAAAAGCCAAATACTTCTTTCGCTGCTCGCGCGGGTTCGTCGACTGCTTTCAGGCTTGTGATTGACTTAAGTTTTTCCAAGAGAATGAAAAATAAGGCTGCTAGATCTGAGCATGTGGCGCCTACCATGTCAAGAATGGCTAGTACGATTGCTGATAGAATTGTTCGACATAAAGGTCCTGTCATGCCCTTAGTGCTGAATTTTGTACTAAGACGTCTGTTGGGAGCTAAGTCCGGTTCACCTTTGGAGAGGCTTGCTTTTATGAAGAGCGATAAGGTGGACTCTGCTGCTAAAGTGGCGCCAAGGCTTATTCTTTATGCTGCTGAGACTGATTCGCCTGTTAGGAATGAGGAGACTGCTCGCGTAGGCAGCTGTGAGAAATCCAGTAAGCCTGCTTTTGGGAAGGCTGCTAAGATCTATGTGCTTTTGAAACCAGATCTCTTGAAAACATGGACGCTTGCCAAGTTTGTTGATGGCGTTAAAAAGGTTGTTTGCCCAAGCTCATTTACCAAGCATACGACCCAATATAGAATGACTGCTTTGCTTACCATGATACAGATATAGCAAGGCTGCTAAGGAGATGACAAATACTATGGTAGATTTCGAGAACTTCTCTATTTCTCCAGAAGACTTGCTTGATTTTACTTATAAGGCTTCCCTTGGTGAAGTAGTTTGAGAAGTTAGTGCTCAGGCTAGGGTAGCCGGGGCTGAAATGTCGGATGATACCGCTGCTAAGAGCATCGCGGCTGCTGAAGGTGTGGCAACCGAGTAGTCGTGGGATGTCCAAGCTGCTATAGTCTTCTAAGTAGCCTTTAGGATTTTATTTGTTTTTCCTTGTAGCTCTTGTTTTGATTGAACTCCTTTCAGCCTTTGATAGTTGTTTATAAACATGTTTTCCTTCATTTTTCTTCATCTTCGCTTCTTTTGTTCATGCCCTAACCTTTAGACTTGATAGACTAGTGGCAGGCATGCTATTTTTTTATAAGCAGACAAGGTCGCGTAGCCTGTGCAGTTGTAGGTGTTGGTGTAGAACTTTGCAAAGTTGTTAGCCATAGGGTTGGCAGACGGATGCCTTACTTATAGAAGCAGACAAGTCTGTGTAACCACTAGGCTGTTAACCTTGGCTTTCTCCAATTCTGTAGGTTACGTAGCAAGTATCACAACACTTTAGGACTTGGTGTAGGTTGTTCCGCGCTTGGCAAAGGTGAAGCTTATCGACTACGTAGCATGTCGGCAGTGGATAAAACTTTGTATATGCGCGCTAGCTTGTTTAACCTTTCACAAGAATGTGCGGTTGTATAAGTTTAGTGCAGCTTTACTGCTCGAAGGGCAAGCCGTAGGTAGTCTTCCAGAATCCGTAGGCTACCTTAGTGCACTTGGTAGCAGCTTTAGGGTTACAAGGCAGTCGTTTGTAGGGCATACTGCGTAATGTGCCATCTCTGTCTCTAGGGCCCGGTTCCCCACGGATTAGGCCAAGAGACCAAAAATCCTTCAGTTAGTTAAGTCTTGACAAAGACCATTGTGGCTACTTCTAGGAATCCCAGCGCAAGCCATCGTGCATCTAGTTATACTAGGGCAGCCAGGCTCATCCACGTCTGAATATTTGGAGTGTAAAGTTTATCCTCCCATCTTGGAAAGCTGACCCATATGAGTGTCAGAGAATTGGTTTACCCTCTCGCACTGAAGAGCAATTAGTTTACCCTCTCGCATTAGAGAGCATGGTTGGTCATTCAGGGGGCGCAATTCCTGCGATGAGTCCCTAAGTAGGGCGCAGTCTTCTTTTGAAGTGCAGGATTGATCAGTTGTTGTAAGTATGCAGCTGAGCCAATTTGTGATTACTTCTGAATTCCTCATTGAAAAAATGAGTGAAACGAACGAGAACTTAGCTGTAAGGTAGGAACTGCATAATAACTGGATAGTCCTCAGCTTGTGAGGTGGTGCCCATTGAGCTTCTTAAGTCTTCAAGTTTTGATGTAGTGTGAGGTCACACATGGTACTTTTTCACCATCCACTGCTTTTTGATGTTTTTGTCATTTCATGGTGGCGAGGGTATAATTACTCTTGCCGCCTTCTTTGCTGATCTTGTACAGACCTTCCCAGATGAGATTAATCTTTTTGGAGCCTTCTCTGCGGGCAGTGATGAAGGCCTTAAGACTAGATCTCTGGGCTGGAACTGTCGGATCTTGGCCCTTTTGTTGTAACTGGAGCGGAATTGCTGCTGGTAAGCTGCGATGCGGGTGATAGTCTGCTCGCACTTCTCCTCTGTCAGATTTAAGCTTGTGGCCATCTCCTTTCGGTTGCTCGTCTTTTGGTGGTGCGATATGCCCATAGACATCCTTGGAGTTCGGCTGGCCATTTTCTTTTCTTATTGGTAGGGGATTTCTTGTGGCAGTCGTGGATCATCTTAGTGGATGCTTTGGCCTGCCTATTGCCTTGAGGATATCTTGGCGTAGACATGTGCTGCTTGATGCCATATTTTTGGAAGGACTTTGCTAAATCTTTGCCCACGAATTACGGGTCGTTGTCGGTGATGATGGATTAAGGGATGCCAAATTGGCAAATGATGCTCCTTCATATGAAGCGCTATATGTCCGTCTGAACCATAATCGTTATGGGTTCTGCTTTTACTTATTTGGTGAAGTAGTCGGTTACCACGATTATCATGCCTTTGCCCCTAGTAGTCTGGCTGGTGATTAACTAGGACTTGGAATGAATTGAAAGATTTTTCACCACCAAGTCTTTTGTCATTCGAAGGCCTGCTAGTGGGGCTTCGTACTCTGCTTCGTTGTTAGATGCTTTGAAGCTTAGAGTGATCGCCTGCTCGAGCATTGAAATGTCTAGGGTGGCAAGAACCACGGCTGCTCATGAGCCTTCGTAGTTGGATGCGCCATCTACATGCAAACGCCAAAAATCTCCATTGAGGGAGCAGGTGTGGCTAAAGTGTGCTCGGCTTCCTGCGGGGCGTCGTTGGGCTGCTTTGTTGCATTGTTAAGTCTAGGCTTGAAGGCGCGGTAGGGAGCTGTGGAGCTAGGGCCATGTTACATGTAGCAGGAGATGCTCAACTTCCGGTATTAGGCCACTCTAGAGTTGAATAATGGAGCAAAGGTCGGCTAAGGCCGTGTGACGCACAGTAGGAGGTAATGTTCGATTGCCAGTACATGTTGCTCTTACGTAGAATCTTCTGGGGTGACGAGGATAAAACTTGCTTCTGAGTGTTCCTTCTAGTGTTCGTCTACCCTTGGCGTGTCTTTTGGGCCTAGTTGTTACATTCGTCAGAAAACTTTACATCTACCAGCGTCTACGCCTTTATCGTCGCGGGTTTGGATTCGATGGAATAGTGCATCATGATAATGATTGCGTGCGTTTGAAGGTAAAACTTAAGCATTTGGGTTACAACAACTATCGCCAAAGTTAGCTTTTGAATTTTTAATAGCATTGATGAGAGCTTTTAAACTGTAGAATACAGGTAGTCGGGCCCCCAGCTTTTCTTACATGATGGTAGAGCTTATTGCTACTTTAGATACCGTCAAACATGCGAATAAGTCCTCCGCTGCTTCTAGGAAGGTGATGTCGGGTACTTCTTCAGGTTCTTGAATGTGCATTGGCGAGCCTCGTCCCAAAGTGCATGCTTCTCTGCCAATGCAAAAGAGTCTGCCAGAGTTAGATCTTCTTTCATGATCAATTTTTCGAATAGCAGGTGGTCTGCTGGAAGGCCTTTTTGGAAGGCTGTTTTAGCTATCGAGTCGTTGCATCCAGCTATCCTTGCTTTCTCTACTTTGAATCTCCTCACATAGTCACGAAGTGACTCCTTTACGTTTTTCTTGACGTCAAACAAATGGTCGGACTTCTTTTTGATCGAGCGATAGGATGAATATTCTTTGGTGAAAACCAAAGAAAGTTCGTAGAAATTCCAGATGGATTGTGGCGGCAGGGTGTAGAACCAATCTTGCTCTTCGCCTTGTAGAGTGGTGGCAAATATCCTGCACATGAGATCATCGTTGTTTCGATAAAGGATTATTGCGCTTCGGTAGCGCTTTAAGTGTCTATCCGGGTCTTCATCCCCTTTGAAAGATGTGAAATGTGGCATGCTGAACTCGCATGGAGGCTCTGCCTACTCGATCTCATCCGTGAAGGGTGACTTACTTATGTTGGTCATGCTTTGTCGTAGTGCCTCGTCGGTGACCTCGTTGCATTGGAAATCATGCAATCACTTAGTCAAGAGCCTCTCTACTTCTTCCTGAATTTGCCTTTATTGGGGTAGTGGAGCTCTCGGCTGCCCCCAACCATGACTTGCTGGTCTAGGCTGCTCTTCCATGTGTTTGGATCGTCTATACCGCGGATGCAGTGCATGTGGTGCGTTCCTAGCAAGCGAGCGAGTTCTTCGCAAGTTGCTAGTTGAACTTAAGCTGGATTGAGTGACTACTTCTCTCCGTCCATCGTACTGCCTACTTCGATGTGAGGTGGATGATGCTCCTTGCGGGCTTAGCTGTGAATGAACACTTTGCCCGGAAGGTTGCTCATGTTGACTATCGGAGTGTTACCCTAACCGTGAATGTATGCTCACCCATGGGCCTAGTCGAGATTGCATGCTCCTCCGCACGCTAAGATGAGAGTATACGTTATCTCGGGAGTTCAATCGGGAGTATGCACTGCACGAATGCTTGGCTCGTGGCTGCTTGCCGGGACGCTGCTGGAAAGGTTCGTTTGCCCTTATCCTACTTTGGGATACCTCGTCCGAGGCATATTGGATCCTGGTGTGTTGTAAAAGTTGATTCACCAAGGTTGTCTGCTATGTAAAGGCGCTCGTCAACTCTATGATTTGTCGAGACAAGTGTTGTTCGCCATTTGGATTGGAAGAGCTTAGAAGGAATGTGCCTCCTTGGGCAGTGGAAGAGTGGTAGACTCCGAGCTCAAGATTTGAGTTAGGAAATGTCAAATCCGTAAAAAAATGTAGTGAGAATGCCCCCGGCTCGATGGTAGGTCTGGATGGTTAAGATAGTCTTGGGCCAACTTGGGCTGCTTGGAAAGCTATGAGAGCAGACTGGGCCACGAGAGCAGGCTGAGCCACAAGAGCAGGCTTGGCCACGAGAGTAAGCTGGGCCATGAGAGTGGACTACTCGGCGGAAGCAGACTGCTCGGAGTGTGATGCACATGGGTGCGAGGCATGGGCTCGACTTGGCAACACATTGAGTTCGCGTTGGGCTTGGACTGACATGGCTTGGGTCGTGGCCTTGGTGCCGTGAGCCTTGGATGACACGGCTCGGGCCGTGGTTGCGGTGTCATGGACCTCGCTGCAGGTAGTGGTGACCGTGGTGGCCACCGTGGTGGTTGCCATGGTGGAGCCCCGTAGCAATGGTGCTGCTCCTAAGATCACATTTAGCCTCGTGGATCGCCGTGGTCCCATTTCTTGAATATTAGAATTTTCACTTGTGGAATTTTCTAAATTTCTAGCCATTATATTTTTCTTATACGTTTTATCAAAGAACCTTTGCAAATAAAAATTCTAATAATAAGAACGTATGAAAAAAATATTCAAATGGACTAGAAAATAGAGAAAAACCTTTTTATGCGAGAGTCTTCTACGAGTACGGATCTCAACTCTCAATGAAAGCTTCAATTTGTGGATGCAAATTTCTTCCTCCTCTATCTTGGACAATTTTGTACCTACAAAACAACTAGCACCTTAGGTTAAGGCCAAAAGCCTTATGTGCCCACGATGAATGGGGGGGCTTTGGCCGAAGAACCTCCGATGCCAAAGTTAGAATTTTAGAGAGAAATAGTGTTTAGAGCATTTGGGATTTTTGGTAAGAGAATTGGAATGAATATTTGGTGAAAATAGGAGCCTATTTATAGGGCTAGGTTGGTTCACTTTAGAGAGGAAATGTGGCCGGCCACTAAGTAGGGTTTTTAGGTTTTATTTTGTTTTAATTAGCCAATTAATTGGCTAATTAAACATAAAAGGAAATGTTTTGGTAGTTATGGAATTAATTGGCTAATAAAAGGGAAGAAATGGTGAAAAAAGGTAGAAAAAGTGATGGATTAGGTTTTGAATGGGGATAGCCAGCCCTTTAGTATTTTTAGGTGTGAATGGGTGTTTTAATTGATAATTAAGGGATTGATTAGATAATTAATCCCTTAATTAATCAAATTTTAGGGAATATGAAAGGAAAATATTATTTAGCTAATTGATTAGCTAAATAATGGAATACAAAATATATAGAATAAATTAGGTATTAGGAATTACCTTATAGAAAGGATTTGATGAAATAGGTTTTAAATTGTTACCTATTTTGGGCACTTTTGACTTGATTGAAGATGATTTTCCGCCGCTCAGGCGTAGGAATCTAGGTATGCCTCAAGGGTATTTTTGTCCTCTTTTACCCAAAAATCCACGTGTCGCCTTGTGATTATTTTTTGCTCCACACTAGTTATCTTATATATCTTATGTTTGGGTTCTAGTGAACTCTTATGTATTTGTTCCTACGCCTTTCTATCACTCGTCAATTTTGGGTGTATCTCAAGATACAGGCGTGATACCTCAACCATGATAGATCTAACATAAAAGGAGAGATTTGTTAGCCTATGACTTTATATGCTCCATTATTGATTTAGTACTTTGTATCCATACAATCTCTGCTAGGTAATAACCTCAATGTAGTAAGGCTTAGCTAAGTTGGTTAGCTAATGCAATGAGCTCCTAAACTCTTCGGTATAATTAGGAATGAAACTGTGTAATTATAATTTGTAAATCCCGATGTAAGATTTCAACATTAACATGGTATAGCACAATTCTAAATATTGTAAAATGGAGCTGTTATTTTCACAGAAAATAGTATTTCCCTTGAAAAAATGTTGTGATCATTTACTAAAAAATTACACTTTTATATACATATACAGTTTTTACTTCTCACAAAAGTTTCACAATTACTTCCTACAGCCAGTGTTACCAAATCATGTAATTCTTCATGGACCATGGTTGACCTAGACAGTAGTAGATAAGAGATACTCGTATTGTAAGCAAACTATATAGAAACTGAAATCTTTCTCTGTAAGCTTTCTTTTGTATTGAATGAAGAACTCGTTACATTGTACATGATAGTATATATAGCCTTTGGCTATTTACATTCACACCCTTAACAACCTTAACTAATCACAACAATTAATATAACTAACTACATTTAGTTATAACAAACTATTTATCAGTAATTGAAATAGATGACTTGCCATTCTCCCCAATACACTCCTTCAAGCGAAAATTGGGTTGAGAGATGATACCAAGTGGGATGCTTGGGTTGCAAGTGAGCAAACCTACTTTTAGACAGAGACTTGGTGTGTATGTCAACCAATTGATCTTCATTGCAAACAAATTGAACTTTAACCAAATTGGCAAATACTAATTCTTCAATATAGAGTAGTCTATCTCAAAGTGTTTTGTTCTTGCATGAAATGCAAGATTGGAAGCTAAAGAGATAGCTGAGATATTGTCACACCACAAGGTAGAAATTTTAGGGAGATGAAACTGAAGATCATGGAAGATTTTTCACATCCAAGTGATCTCTGCAGTTGTGTGAGCTAAGGATCAATACTCAACTTTTGTGGAAGATCGAGCAACTGTGCATTGTTTCTTGGCACTCCAACTTATGAAATTTCATCCAAGTAACACACAATATCCACTTGTTGTGATACGCCCGACCCTGATATTCACCAAACACCAAGGCAGGCACGTGCTGCCCGACACCCGAAGGTGATGAAGCCATATTAATATGCATGAGAATAACGAATAACTAAGACTTATAAATTTAAATGTAATTAATATACATTTAAAGAATGTGTTCAGAACATATAACTAACTAGAATACTAAAAAGAAATAATATAAATTGAATGAACCAAGAGATGGGTCCTACACCTAAAAGACTTGAACATGCCGATGCGGAAGTGCCTTGACGCCGGGATCGTACACCTAGGTTTTAAGTCTTAAGGGGGCGCAAAACAAACATGAGTGGACCAAGTTGATATATATAATACTGAAACAATTATCAACATACTATCCCCAAAGTTTTATGAAAACTCAATAGCATAATATGTAATAGGTTTTCCAAAAACCCTAGCATGCCATAAAACCTTTCATGAAACATATCTTGTATGTAATGTGCTAACTAGTGGTATCAGTATATGTGGATGCAAATTTTCTCCTCTTCGATCTTGGACGATTTTGCACCTACAAAACAACTAGCACCTTAGGTTAAGGCCAAAAGCCTCACGCGCCCACGATGAATGGGGGGGGCTTTGGCCGAAGAACCTCCGATGCCAAAGTTAGAATTTTTAGAGAGAAAAAGTGTTTAGAGTATTTAGCATTTTTTGCAAGAGGATTGGCCTTACTATTTGGTGAAAATAGGTCCCTATTTATAAGGCTAGGTAGGTTTACTTTTTAGAGAGGAAATGTGGCCGGCCATTCAATAGGAATTTTAGGTTTTATTTGGCTAATTAAACCTAAAAGGAAATGTTTTGGTGGTTATGGTATTAATTGGCTAATAAAAAGGAAGAAATGGTGAAAAAGGTAGAAAAAGGTGATGGATTAGGTTTTGAATGGGGATAGCCGGCCCTCTAGTATTTTTAGGTTTGAATGGGTGTTTCAATTTGATAATTAAGGGATTGATTAGGTAATTAATCCCTTAATTAGTCAATTTTTAGGAAACATGAAAGGAATATATTATTTAGCTAATTGATTAGCTAAATAATGAAATATAAAACATATAAGATAAATTAGGTTTTGGGAATTACCTTATAGAAAGGATTTGATGAAATAGGCTTTAAATTGTTACCTATTTTGAGCACTTTTGACTTGGTTGAAAGATAATTTCCCGCTGCTTGAGCGTAGGAATCTCGGTATGCATGAAGGGTATTTTTGTCCTCTTTTGTCCAAAAGTCCACATGTCGCCTAGTGAATATTTTTGGCTCCACAAATGCCCCCACACCTGTTGGGCTGCTCGTAAGAAAGGGCAGCAGGTGTAGAGATCTTCTTGCTTCAGGAAACGTAGGATTGCTTCATATTTTGATGTTGATTCTCTCTTTAATTGGAAATTAGGTCCTTCTAGGAAAGGGAAATAAACTTCTCTCAAAGCCTATTTAAGTCCACCTTAAGTGGGTTATTAAATCAACTTTGGAGAGCAATTTATTCTACCCCACAAGAGAGAAAAAGTTAGAGGATATTTGTTCCCCCTCCTCTAGTAATCTTCTACATCTTGCCCGTGCAAAGGACCGTCTTTCGTTGATTTCTTCGTCTTCTCCGTGCCGCACCGATGTAAGAAAAATTTATTTTTTCTTACCTTCTTCTTGGATAGTGCTATTGCGGGGCAGCTGTCGGGGTGGTGCGGCACGTCGGCTGGCAGGGGCCAGGAGTTGGCTCGGCATGGGCCGAGGAGATGTCGTGGCAGGGACCACTGCTTGGGCAGCTTGGCTTGGGTTGAGCTAAGGGCAGCTTGTGTGGCTGGGGTCGTGGATTGTGGCGTTAAGGCGCAGTGCTAGGCGAGCCGTATGGCTCATGTCCTTTGGGCTATTGGACCTGACTCGGGCCAGGCTGGCGATTGAGAGAAATGAGGAGATTGTGGGTCTCATAGGCTGCTGGAATGTTGGGTTGAGCTCCCTTGCTGAGTACCATGAATGTCGTTGGCTGCTTAGTCCTCTTCGCTGAAAGAAAGGTAGGCTGCTCCCGAAAGAGGAGGTGAATAGGATCAAGGCGGATGCATTGGCTCGTCCAATCACTATTGTGGATCTTGCTGCAAGTGTAGGTGGGAAAAGGGATATTGCCTGCCTGCACAAGAGATGTCGGCTAAGAAAAAAAAAACCAAAGACTTCTTTCGCTCGCGCGGGTTTGCCGACTGCCTCCAAGCTTGTGATTGACTTGACTTTTTCCAAGGGGACGAAAAATGAGGCTGCTAGATCTGAGCATGTGGTGCTTGCCATGTCAAGAATGGCTAGTACAATTGCTGATAGGATTGTTCGGCATAAAGGTCATGTCATGCCCCTAGTGCTGAATTTTGTACCAAGACGTCTGTTGGGAGCAAAGTCCGGTTCACCTTTGGAGAGGCTTGCTATTATGAAGAGCGATAAGGTGGACTCTGGTGCTAAAGTGGCGCCAAGGCCTATTCCTTATGCTGCTGAGACTGATTCGCCTGCTGGGAATGAGGAGACTGCTCGCGTAGGCAGTTGTGAAAAATCCACTAAGCCTGCTTCTGGGGAAGTTGCTGAGATCTATGTTCTTTTGAAACCAGATCTCTTGAAAACATGGACGCTTGTGCCAAGTTTGTTGATGGCATCAGAAAGGTGTTTGCCCAAGCTCGTTTGCGAAGCATACGACCCAATTATAGAATGACTGCTATGCTTGCTATGATGCAGATATAGCAAGGCTGCTAAGGAGAAGACAAATACTATGGTAGATTCTGAGCTCGTTGCTTTGAAGGGAGTGGATGAGCTGCAGCGCGTCCGTGTTAGTCTGTTTAAGAAGAATGAGCAGCTGAAGGGTGAGAAGGATAGGTTTCAGGTTTTAAGACATTCTCTATTTCTCCGGAAGACTTGCTTGCTTTTACTTTTAAGGCTTCCATTGATGAAGTAGTTGGAGAAGTTAGTGCCCAGGTTGGGGTAGCTGGGGATGAAGCGCCGGATGATGCCGCTGCTAAGAGCGTTACGGCTGTTGAAGGTGTGGCGACCGAGTAGTTGTGGGATGTCCAAGCTGCTGAAGTGTAGTCATCTAGGTAGCCTTTAAGATTTTCTTTGTTTTTCCTTGTAGCTCTTGTTTTGCTTAAACTCCTTCGACCTTTGCTAGTTGTTTATAAACATGTTTTCCTTAGCTTTTCTTCATTTTTGCTTCTTTTGTTCATGCCCTAACCTTTAGACTTGATGGACCAGTGGCAAGCATGCTACTTTTTTTATAAGCAGACAAGCTCGCGTAGCCTATGCAGTTGTAGGTGTTAGTGTAGAACTTTGCAAAGTTGTTAGCCATTGGGTTGGCAGCCGGATGCCTTACTTACATAAGCAAACAAGTCTGCGTAACCACTAGGCTGTTAACCTTGACTTTCTCCAATTCCGTAGGTTGCGTAGCAAGTATCACAACACTTTAGGACTTGGTGTAGGTTGTTTCGCGCTTGGCAAAGGTGAAGCTTATCAACTACGTAGCATGTCGGCAGTGGATAAAACTTCGTATATGCGTGCTAGCTTGTTTAACCTTTCACAAAAATGTGCAGTTGTATAAGTCTAGTGCGGCTTTACTGCTCGAAGGGCAAGCTGTAGGCAGTCTTCCGGAATCCGTAGGCTACCTTAGTGCACTCGGTAGCAGCTTTAGGATTCCAGGGCAACCGTCCATCGGATGTACTGCGTAATGTGCCCTCTCCGTCTCTAGGGCCCGGTTCCCCACGGATTAGGCCAAGAGACCTAAAATCCTTCAGTTAGCTAAGCCTTGAAAAAGACCATTGCGGTTACTTCTAGGAATCCCGGCGCAAGCCATCGTGCATCTAGTTATACTAAGGCAGCCCGGCTCATCCACGTCTGGATATTCGGAGTGTAGAGTTTATCCTCCTGTTCATGGAGAGCTGACCCATATGGGTGTCGGGGAATTGGTTTACCCTCTCGCGTTGGAGAGCAATTAGTTTACCCTCTTGCACTGGAGAGCATGGTTGGTCCCTCGGGGGGCGCAATTCCTATGGTAAGTCCCTAAGAAGGGCGCGATCTTGAAGTTCAAGAATGATCAGTTGTTGTAAGCATGCAGCCAAGCCAAGTCGTGATTACTTCTGAATTCCTCATTGAAAAACGAGTTAAACGAACGAGAACTTAGATGTAAGGTAAGAACTGCATAACAACTGGATAATCCTCGACTGATGAGATAGTGCCCGTCGAGCTGCTTGAGTCTACGGGCTTTGATGTAGCAAGAGGTCACACATGGTACTTCCTCAGATTGTAGGCGTTCCACTGTTTTTCGATCTTTTTGTCATTTTATGGTGGCGAGGGTGTAATTGTTCTTGCCACTTACTCTACTAATCTTGTACGGACTTTCCCAGATGGGATCCATATTTTTGGAGCCTTTTCTGCTGGCAGTGATAAAGGTTTTTCTTATGACCAGATCTCCGGGCTGGAACTGCCGGATCTTGGCCCTTTCGTTGTAGCTGGAGAGGAGCTGATGCTGGTAGGCTGCAATGTGAGTGATAGTATGTTCGCGCCTCTCTTCTGCCAAATCTAAGCTTGTGGCCATCTCTTTTTGGTTGCTCGTCTTTTAGTTGTGCGATATGCCTATAGACATCCTTGGAGTTCGTCTGGCCGTTTTCTTTTCTTATTGGTGGGGGATTTCTTGTGGCAGTTGAGGATCATCTTAGTGGATGCTTTGGCTCGCCTATTGCCTTGAGGATATCTTGGCGTAGACATGTGCTGCTTGATGCCATATTTTTTGAAGAACTTCGCCAAATCTTTGCCCACGAATTGCGGGCTGTTGTCGGTGATGATGGATTAAGGGATGCCAAATCGGCAAATGGTACTCCTTCATATGAAGCGCTCTATGTCCGTCTAAACCATGATCGTCATGGGCTCTGCTTCTACTTATTTGGTGAAGTAGTCGGTTGCCACGATCATCATGTTTTTGCCCCTGGTAGTCTGGCTGGTGATTAGCTAGGACTCGGAATGAATGGAAAGCTTTTTCACCACCAAGTCTTTTGTCATTCGAAGGCTTGCTAGTGGGGCTTCGTACTCTGCTTCGTTGTTAGATGTTTTGAAGCTTAGAGTGATCGCCTGTTTAAGCATTGAAACGTCTGGGGTGGCAAGAACCACGGCTGCTCACGATCCTTCGTAGTTGGATGCGTCGTCGACATGTAAACGCCAGAAATCTCCATTGAGGGAGCAGGTGTGGCTAAAGTGTGCTCGGCTGCCTTTGGGGCGTCGTTGGACCGAGTTATTGCGTTCATCAGAAAACTTTGCATCTGCTAGGGTCTACGCCTTTATCGTCGCCAGTTTGGATTCAGCGGAATAGTGCGTCATGATGATGACTACTTGCGTTTGAAGGTAAAACTTAAGCTTTTGGGTTACAACAATTATCGCCAAAGTTAACTTTTGAATTTTTAATAGCATCGATGAGAGCTTTTGAACTGTAGAATACAGGTAGTCGGGCCCCCAACTCTTCTCGCATGATGGTAGAGCTTATTGTTACTTTAGATACGTCAAACATGCGAATAAGTCATCCGCTGCTTCTAGGGAGGTGATGTCGGGTACTTCTTCAAGTCCTTGAATGTGCATTGGCGAGCCTCATCCCAAAGTGCATGCTTCTCTGCCAAAGCAAAAGAGTCTGCCAGAGTTAGATCTTCTTTCATGATCAATTTTTCGAATAGCGGGTGGTCTGCTGGAAGTCCTTTTTGGAAGGCTGCTCTAGCTATCGAGTCGTTGCATCTGACTATTTTTTCCTTTTCTACTTTGAACCTCCTCACATAGTCGCGAAGCGACTCCTTTGGGTTCTTCTTGATGTTAAACAATTGGTCAAACTTCTTTTTGATCGAACGATAAGATGAATATTCTTTGGTGAAAACCAAAGAAAGTTCGTAGAAATTCCGGATGGATTGTGGCAGCAGGGTGTAGAACCAATCTTGTGTCTCGCCTTGTAGAGTGGTGGCGAATATCTTGCACATGAGATCATCGTTGTTTCGATAAAGGATCATTACGGTTCGGTAGCGCTTTAAGTGTCTCTCCAGGTCTTCATCCCCTTTGAAAGATGTGAAATGTGGCATGCTGAACTCGCGTGAAGGCTCTGCTTGCTCGATCTCGTCCGTGAAGGGTGACCTACTTATGTTGGTCATGTTTCGTTGTAGTGCCTTATCGGTGACCTCGTTGCGTTGGAAATCATGCAATCGCTTGGTCAATAGTCTCTTTACTTCTTTCTGAATTTGCCTTTGTTGGGATAGCGGAGCTCTCGGCTGCCCCCACCCATGACTTGCTGGTCTAGGCTGCTCTTCCATGTGTTTGGCTCGTTTATGTCGCAAATGCAGTGCATGTGGTGTGTTCCTAGCAGGCGAGCGGGTTTTTCGCAGGCTGCTGGTTGAACTTGAGTAGGATTGAGTGACTGCTTCTCTCCGTCCGTCGTGCTACCTACTCTGATGTGAGGTGGATGATGCTCCTTGTGGGCTTAGCCGCGAATGGACACTTTGCCCGGAAGGTTGCTCATGTTGACTATCGGAGTATGACCCCAACTGTGAATGTATGCTCATCTGTGACCCTAGTCGGGAGTGCATGCTCCTCCGCGTGCTAAGATGGGAATGTACACTGCCCAAACGTTCGGCTCGTGGCTGGTCGAGTGGCTGCTTGCTGGGACGCTGCTGGAAAGGTCTGTCTGCCCTTGTCCTACTTCGGGATACCTCGTCCGGGGTACATTGGATCCCAATGCATTGCAAAAGTTGATTCACCAAGGTTGTCTGTTGTGCAAGGGCACTCGTCAACTCTATGACTTGTCGAGACAAGTGTTGTTCGCCATTTGGATTGGAAGAGCTTGGAATGAATGCGCCTCTTTGGGCAATGGAAGGGTGGTAGACTCCGGGCGCAAGATTTGAGTTGAGAAATGTCAAATCTGTGAAAAAATGTGGTGAGAATGCCCCCGACTCGATGGTAGGTCCGTATGGTTGAGATAGTCTTGGGCCGACTTGGGCTGCTTGGAAAGCCACAAGAGCAGGCTGGGCCGTGAGAGTGGGCTACTCGACTGGAGTTGGCTGGGCCACGGGAGTGGGCTGCTCGACTGGAGCTGGCTGGACCACGGGAGTGGGCTGCTCGTCAGGAGCCGGCTGGGTCACGAGAGCAGGCTGTTTGGGAGGAGCAGGTTGGGCCACGAGTGTGGGCTGCTCGTCGGGAGCAGGCTGGGTCACAAGAGCAGGCTGGGCCGCGAAAGCAGGTTGCTTGCCGGGAGCACGCAGGGCCACGGGAGTGGGCTGCTCGTCGGGAGCAAGCTGGGTCACGACAGCAGGCTGCTTGGCAGGAGCAGGCTGGGCCACGAAAGTAGGTTGCTTGGCGGGAGTAGGCTGGGCCGTGAGAGCAGGTTGCTTGGCGGGAGCAGGCTGCTTAGAATGTGATGCAAGGGAATGCGAGGCTTGGGTCCAGGCCCATGCAAACTTGGATGGCACGACTTGGGCCGTGGCCTTGGTGTAGTGAGCCTTGGATGGCACGGCTCGAGCCGTGGTGAAGGCACCATGGACCTCGCCACGGGTGGCTACCGAGGTAGCCACCGTGGTGGTTCCCATGGTGGAAACTCGTGGTGGTGGTGCTGCTCCACTTATTGTCGCATTTAGCCTCACGGATCTCGGCAATCCCATTTCTTGAACATTAGAAATTTCACTTGTGGAATTTTCTAAATTTCTAGCCATTATATTTTGCTTATACGTTTTATCAAAGAACCTTTGCAAGTAAAAAATTCTAATAATAAGAACGTATGAAAAATATTCAAATGGACTAGAAAATAAAGAAAAAACCTTTTTGTGCGAGAGTCTTCTACGAGTATGGATTTCAACTCTCAATGAAAGCACCAATTTGTGGATGCAAATTTTCTCCTCTTCGATCTTGGACGATTTTGCACCTACAAAACAACTAGCACCTTAGGTTAAGGCCAAAAGCCTCACGCGCCCATGATGAATGGGGGGGGGGCTTTGGCCGAAGAACCTCCGATGCCAAAGTTAGAATTTTTAGAGAGAAAAAGTGTTTAGAGTGTTTAGCATTTTTTGCAAGAGGATTGACCTTACCATTTGGTGAAAATAGGTCCCTATTTATAGGGCTAGGTAGGTTTACTTTTTAGAGAGGAAATGTGGCCGACCATTCAATAGGAATTTTAGGTTTTATTTGGCTAATTAAACCTAAAAGGAAATGTTTTGGTGCTTATGGTATTAATTGGCTAATAAAAAGGAAGAAATTGTGAAAAATGTAGAAAAAGGTGATGGATTAGGTTTTGAATGGGGATAGCCGGCCCTCTAGTATTTTTAGGTTTGAATGGGTGTTTCAATTTGATAATTAAGGGATTGATTGGGTAATTAATCCCTTAATTAGTCAATTTTTAGGAAACATGAAAGGAATATATTATTTAGCTAATTGATTAGCTAAATAATGGAATATAAAACATATAAAATAAATTAGGTTTTGGGAATTACCTTATAGAAAGGATTTGATGAAATAGGCTTTAAATTGTTACCTATTTTGAGCACTTTTGACTTGGTTGAAAGATAATTTCCCGCTGCTTGCATGTAGGAATCCCGGTATGCCTGAAGGGTATTTTTGTCCTCTTTTGTCCAAAAGTCCACGTGTCGCCTAGTGAATATTTTTGGCTCCACAGTATCAGTATCAGTATCTCTCGACCCGAAGCCAGTAATATATATCTTCTGCTAACCATATATCTCCCTCAGCCTTATTTGTCCCTCGCCCGTAGGCAGAACAGTGACCATTAGTTACGCACAAAACCATTGAGCATAATCTTTCTAAACACAGGTACATATATTTCAAAAACATCTTCATAGTATAAAGTGTTACACCTCACCCCTACTTATATGTATAATTCCGTAATTTTCCCCAAAGTTTAATGGAATTATCATTTTGGTCCCCTATCTTGACTAAATCTAGATAGAGGGTCCATATTTAGTCAAGATAGTAGACCAAAATGATAATTCCATTAACTTTTGGGAAAATTACAGAATTATAGCTACCCAGACACCGTGCTTATGTCGTATGTTGGGAGAAATTTATGACGTTCAATCAGCCTAGATGACCATCGATCACGTTTCAGGGTGAGCGACGAATCTTTCCTAATAGTATTATTTCTCTTATCCAAGCAATTAAGTTGTTGCATAAGGGATGTGTGGGATTCCTAGCCCACGTAGTGACGAGGGATAAATCTTTGTTGAGTCCTGAAGAGGTGCCAGTGGTAAAGAAATTTACCAATGTATTTCCGAAGGATTTACCAGGGTTACCACATGCGAGGGAAATCAAATTCACCATCGATTTACTTCCAGGTTTTGGAAAGCTTTTTATACTGCTATAGGTACTCAATTGTTGTACAGCACAGCCTACCATCCACAAACCGATGGTTAGTTTGAGCGGACAATTAAGACATTGGAGGACATGTTGAGAGTGTATGTTCTCCAGTGGAAGGGTAGTTGGGATAACTTTTTGCCGTTGGTTGAGTTTGCATACAATAACAGCTACCATTCGGGTATCGGCATGGCACTTTATGCGGCTTTATATGGAAAAACATGTCGAACACCTTTGTGTTGGACAGAGGTCGGCAAACGAGTGTTAGTGGGACCAGAGATTGTGGACACCACAAATGCTAACATCCAGCTGATTAAGAGAAACCTACAGGTAACATAAGACCGACAGAAAAGCATTGTGGATAAACATTCCAGGAACCGTGAGTATAAGGTTGGTGACTTTGTGTTCTTGAAGTTGTCTCCCTAGAAAGGGGTAGTTCGTTTTGGTAAGCGAGGAAAGTTGAGTCCTCGATACGTCGGTCCCTATCAGGTTACTGAGAGAATTGGTGCAGTGGCCTATAGGCTGGAGCTACCACCGGAGTTGTCATTGATTCACAATGTTTTCCATGTTTCCATGCTTCAGAAATATGTACCAGATCTTTCTCATATCATTCAATTAGAGTCGCTGGAAGTACATCAGGATGCTAGCTATGTCAAAGAACTAGCAGCTATCCTTGATCGATAGGATAAAGTTTTGAGGAACAAAGTGATTTGTTGGTGAAAGTGCTTTAGAGGAACCATGCTGTGGAGGAAATGACGTGGGAAACGAAGGATTTGATAAAAAGTTAGTATCCGTTTTTATTTGGTTAAGGTTGTAAATTTCGGGGACAAATTTTTTATAAGGGGGTAGATTGTTACACCCCACTCCTACTTATATGTATAATTCTGTAATTTTCCCAAAAGTTTAATGGAATTATCATTTTGGTCCCCTATCTTGACTAAATCTGGACCTTCTATCTAGATTCCTAGAGTCCCTCAAGCTGCCATGTGGCAACACCCTAACTCTCCCCACTTCTCTCTTTTTTCCCCCACCTCGAGACCTTACTTTCAACTCTCTCTGCACTTCCTCTTCCTCTCTCAAAACCCTCTCACTCTTGCAGCTATCGACCCACGTATCCAAGAGCATCCACACCCTCCCCGACGTCAATATCACCATCACCATCAACACCTCATCTCTCTCTCGTCGCTGTGAGGACGGCGAAACCCAGAAAACTCTTCAGCGAGATTTTCTCGTCTTTCCAGCTAGGTGAGCCTCGGGATTATCTCTCTTTGTTTTAGGTTGTTGTTGAGAGATTTAATTTTTGTTGGCAAGGTTTAAAACGAGATCGGCTTGGGGAAACGAAAATTATCTCCGGTGAGCCCCGTGGGTGTCGAGGAGTTTTCCGACTACCACCAGCTGTTCCACGGCGAACCAAAGGTATCAAATCACTCATTTCACTTTCTTCTACATGTTATACCTAGATCGGAGCCTAGGGTTTTTGTTTTCCATCGGTCGAAGCTGGGAAAGCTCTGGCGTTGACCTCCATCAAGCACAAACCTTTCAAGCCATTTTAAACCCTCGGGCTTTAGGCCCATTAAGAACCTAGCCCAAAATCATTTTTCGTTTCTTTTTTTTATTTTAATTGTTTTAAAACCTAAAGGGCCTTCGGGCTGTTTCCTTTAAGGCATTTGGCCCATTGACCCAACCCCAAAAACCCTTATATTCTGGGCCCGTGTGTTTAAAACCCAAGTTTCCTTAGGGCCAAATAGAACTTGGGCTTCCAGCCCAACCCTAAGCCTATTTCCCTAAACCCTTAGGGCCCAATCAGTCCAACCATAACCTTAAACCTGGTTTGACTCGACTCGTTGACTTTGACCCAATCGGTTGACTTTGACCGATCAACGGTTAACGTTGACTTTGACCGTTGCCTTTTCGGGTTTTCGTACGGGACCCATCCTAGGCTAATTTTGATGTCCTAAACTCGTTTCCAATGTCCATTTTCCTAAATTAATCCGTTTGAGTAGAGTTTGACTAAATGTACCCTTTATATGCATAGGTGCAATTAATAGCGGGGATTCCGTTATTCCTTTTGGTATGGCTTTGCACTAACAGTGTACGATGAGTGGACCCCTTCTAAAATGCATGTTTTAATAGTAGAAATGCATACATGGAAAAGCATGATTTAACAATTATGTTCTATGATACGCTTTGAGATAAAATGCGTACTAAGGCTAGATTGAATTACTACTATTTTTCCTATAACCCGTGTTCTTTATAGAATATCTGATGGATGATGATATACTAGTTAGAACATGTTTAGAACACCTCTTTGTAGTATAGATGATGGACGACTTTATACGATGAAGTTGCCTTTCAAATAAATGTATGTTCAATGGTTTTATACTTACCTAGTGGTCCTTATTCCGTTACGGGGTGAGGGATAGATTCTGTCCTGGGCGACAGTTACGGTGTTGGCATAGGGTCTGAAGTGTTTTTCCTCTGGCAATTAGCACAGGGACGAGGAGCTGGCACGGGGCCTAGGGGTAAATTTCCTCTGGCAACTGGCATAGAGACAGGGAGCTGGCATGGGGTCTGGGGGTAATCGGACATTCACTAGTGATTATTATATATACAAGATATGTTTTGAGACATTGCACGGCATGCTAGGTTTTGGAAAACCGATTTTTATCATGTTATATGAGTTTTCATAAAACCTGAAGGTTAGTATGTTGATAATTGATATATATATATATATATATATATATATATCAACTTGGTTCACTCATGTTTGTTTTGCACCCTCTTCAGGACCTACGAACGAGGATTACAATCTGAGCTACGAGGCATTCCCCTACTAGTGATATCGTGCTATATTCTCTCTACTTCAGCATATGTTGTAATAGCACTCTCTATCTTAATTTCCACTTGTACTCTGTATTGGACATATGCTCTGAACATGTCATGCATTATCTTAATATTAAACTGTTAGCAGTTGAACTTTAGTGTTATGTTTTTCGTCCCTATTGCATGATTAGTCCTAACTTATATGCATGTTTAGCATGTTCACAACATTTGCATAAATTAAATGGCTTTCGTCACCCTTCGGGTGTCGGCCAGCATGTGACCATCCCAATGTCCCAAGGACATCGGGATTGGGGCATGTCATAAAGTCATCCATCATCTATACTATAAGGAAGTGTGTAAAAACATGTTCTAAATGGTATATCATCATCCATCATATATCCTACAAAGAACATGGGTTTGATAGAAAGTATGGTATTCCAAAATATTCTAAGTAAGCATAATATCTCATAAAATGTGATCATTAGATCATGTTTTTCATGTATGCATTTCTACTATTAAAACATGCATTTTAGAAGGGGTCTACTCACAAGTACTTCATCGTCGAAGAGCCACATAAACTAGCGAAGACGGAAACGCCACAAATAATTGCCCCCAAGCATATAATGGGTAAAATTAATAAAGGGGAACTTTAACAAAAAACTTCCGGTATTGTTCACTTTAACAAAAAACCATATTTTTACACTAAAAAGTCAATCTTGGTACTATTCACTTTACCTTTATTTTGTCCTTATCGTTAAAACTCAAAGTTTTCAAGCCCTTTTTCATTAGTTTTCATTTAATAAAACTCTATCATAACGATTAAATTTGGTAAAACGGATGTCAAAAACAGATTTAGGACGTCGAATTACCTTAAGAAGGGTTCCGGGTAAAATTCTAAAAGGTCAACACAAGAATATTCCAAAGAATATTCTAAGAATATTCTAACCGGATCTAGGCTGGTGGGTTTAGGCCGAAAGGTCCTAGGCCCAAAGGCCTAGGTTATAAGGGTTAATGGGTTTAGGGCTGGGCTCGAAGCTTGGCCCGATTGTTTTTGGGTTTTTAAAAGAAAACAAAATAAATAAAAATACAAAGGGTTTGGGCTTAAATCTTTTGGGCTTGGGTCTTGGGATTAGTGAGCCTAAGGCATGAGTTCTAAAGAGCTTTGGGTTTGCAAAAAGGGTCGGTGCCAAAGGCCCAAAATCTTGGTTTGGTTGTTCTTGCCGGAGAAGGAAGTCGGTTCTTGGTCGGGAACTTCCTTAGCTCTGACGGAGTTTGAAACATAACATTTTCCAGCAATTCAAAACACCAAAATGAAGCCTGGGAAATAAAGAGTCGAAATATACCTTCCTTGTGGCCAGCAGTGGCTTGGAAGTGGTCGGAAAAAAGCCTGAAAAATATGGCATCCTCATCGGAATCTAGTTTCCTTTAGTCCCGATTATTCAATGCAATTAATGAGTGAAACCACTCAACAACTACTTCACTCTAACCCCAAAACGCAATCCAAAAGGATCATGGACTCACCTAGGCCACAGTGGTGCAGCAACGGTGCACGGGATACGGGGAGGGTTGAGTGCTCTTCCTTTGTTCCAGGATTCATGGAGCTCGCAGGGGGAATAGAGAGGTCCATCACGGTGGTGATGCCGTCGCTAAAGTTTGGGTGGTCCTCGGGAAGGAGAGGGTGCAGCGAAAGGAAGGGGGTGAGAGAGGGAGTGAACTCGGGATAGAATGAGAGAAAAGGGAGAGATGAGGTGGGGGTTGCCAAGTGGCAAGCAAAGGAGAAGGGAGATTGGGGAACCAAAAAGAGAAAAGGGTCTCACCCGGCTCACAATTTAAGGTCCAATAACAACCCCAATACAAAATATTTAGCCCAAGGTGTAAATTTATGAAAATATCTCTTCGTTCCAATAAATCCGGGACAAGTTGTTACATGTTGGTCGCCTGTCAAATGTGTAGCTTGCCCAATCAACATCTGAGTATGTTGAAAGATGAATAGGACCCTTTTTGAACCATAAACCATGAGAGATAGCACAAAGCATACTAACGAGAGTGGTCAGTCTGGTACCAATCAAGGTACTTAGGGTTGGGAGAAGTAGTGACCACTGGTGGAACAACCGTAGAGCATAATCAGCAGAGGCAGTAGGGGAGGCAACTAGAGCAGTGGTAGTAATGACCAGACGAGGACACAAATACGAACCATCAACAAAACGCCAAAAATTTTGGCCAATTAAAAATTGCTTGACCTGACTCTCCCAAGGAAGATAATTTGTTTCAGATAGTTTGACAGAAGCCAAGGTAGAGATATTGGGAATGATGATTGAGGAGGGAGATGCAGTTGCAAAAGCCATGGAAAGAAAAAGGACCAAAGCTCGAACACCATGTGAACTTTCCGTATTTCATTGATTATAAAACAGAGCTTAGCAGCTAACACAGGTTACAACAAGAATTGAAAATACAGGAAAGCCTAACAACCTTATCTATAATTATAATCTTCATTTACATCATCCTTCAGAAAGTACATTTTGAACTCACAAAAGGGAAAAATATTTGTACATTATGTTGAAAATTTTGCATTACAAAAATGTAACGTAAATGTATTCACAATGTATTCAAAACTGAGAAATAATATCAATGAAGATATCTTGTCTGCAGGGAATTGTTAGACCACCCATTGGATGATCAAATCCAAATTCTTGTTCAGCCTCACTTAGCAAGTCTTGGCATGAAGGTTGGTTGAGGTATGATACAGGAATGATAAACCGCTGTCTCTCGTTCTCCGCAACATAAACCGCTAAATAACCTTTTGGGACATCTGCTAAATTATATGAACCTGCTCGACTTGAATTTGAAAAAGACCGCCGAAGAATTTTCTTTGCATGAGTTACACTTGGACGACGGAAACCCATGGTTTTATGTCTCTCTAGAGAAATGTCCGGTGGAAGTTTATCGGAGCAAGAAGAAGACAAGAGTTGAGAATATGCAGAGACTTGAATGGAAGGCAATCAAAGTCTCAGGAAATATATATCGTTAAAGTTTTATGTAGTAATTGTCCTCTGTTGAAAGAAATATGTGGTGACAATTAAAGCCATCTTGATAGGGCATAGAAGGGACACTGATCACATGGTGCTGTTTTCCAGCTCAACTTCAATATTTTAGGTGAAATATTGCTGGACTGAATGCAGTACCAACACATGTACAGTCTCAATCACCACCAATGTATTTTGATAAGATGATGAATTTGAAGACAGAGCCACGTGAAATTGCAAATGCTTCTGTCTTTAATTAGAATTTATTTTTCTTCGATCCCATTCAATTTCCTGCAGACCACTCACTCAAACTTTCTTGTAACATTATGCTGATTGTTAGGATTACCAGTGACCTTGTCGGCATATCTTCCGAACACGAGTAGGACATTATGCTTTATTTTAGTTTCAATACGTTTTCAGTTTATGCAGTTATTAAGAGATGTAGCTGTAGGGTAATGTGATTCTTCATTTCTGCTCATACATTTTTCTTGATTAGTTGAAAAGACAAGTCCATGTGATTTTCCATGAGAAAATAACTCGCACTTGGCTCCACCACGATCCTTCACTAATCGTATTTTTTTTGCTTACCTGATGTCCTTGAAAAATTAGAACACATAGACGTATGAACATAATTGCTTGAGCAGCTGAGTCTCTGGCCAATCCGCATTCAATTGCTCTCTCCAACTTGTACACATTATTTTGTAGACCAACGTATCAATTTTTCGTACCTATATCCTAACCAAAGAGATCAAGTCCTCACATTTTATATGCTAAAACTGTTGAAATAGTACCAAGGGAAAATTTCTTGTCTCAAGCATGTCTCTGTTTTTTTATAGGCCGTCAACTAAGAGAGGCAGGACACTGGGTTTCTTTCATTTGGTCATCGACTCGTGCAGTGTTGTTGATAACTTGTAGACAAGTCCATGTGATTTTCCATGAGCAAACTCTCTCTCACTTGGGTCCATCCCAGTGCTTCATCACCAATCATTTTAGGTAACTGACTGCTTGCAGCATACCGCTTTAGCTATATATGCACACATCATCCAAGGTTCAGGAGCAAACGAACACAAGTCTTCTACTCCCAAGCATATCTTATCAAAGCACTTTCTGTCCTGAAATTCATTTGAACTCTTTATTGTTCCTTATTAAAGAAATTTTAAAACCATGGTTTTCCAATTTCCTGGTATTGTACATGCCAACAAAAATCAAGTTTCTTCAAAGTCATTGGATGTTCCAAAAGGCTATCTTGCCATCTACGTTTGGGAGAGCCAAAAGAAGAGGTTTATTATTCCGGTGTCCTACTTGAACCAACCTCCATTCCAAGATTTGTTAAGCCTATCTACTGAGTAAAAAAAAAAACTAGGGACCCAAGCCGTTTGGAAGCTACTGAGTCAATGTCCATGTTATTAGAGAAGCACGATGTCCACTATCAGCAGCTGTATAGATGTAACTAAAACTGACTGACAATATCTCCCACCTTTAAGATAATTCCCAAGCTAATTAGATCACAGACAGGCTTATTGAAGGTTCAACGTTTCTTTCATTCTTCTGTTTTGTATGGTGACTCATATACATCTCCTACATCAAGTATCAATAAAAAGTTGGGAGTCGTAATTGGATATATGGAAAAGAATATATACTCATACAGAATTTCATTGTGGAGTTGTTCGAATGAAAAATTCGCAATTTCCTCTACCAAATGACATACTAGTCATGCAGAGAAAACTTAGGTCTGTTGGGGGGACTATACTTAACATCTTAGTATTCGTATAACTATAAAAAGGATCCTAATGGGAAACTAAATCACAAAAGAATCTGAAGAAATAAATCCAAGATTGTACAAGTTACATCTTTTTTCCTTCTCCCTTTGTTGAAAGAAAACAAAATTACTACTTATGCATGGTTAAATCAGACGGTTCATCACACAACCAAGAAATGTTTTGTTGGTCATTAACTGAAGACAACACCAAGCAGCAGCAACACACCCGGTCATATAATCTAAAGCGATGCTTTATAAATTATAATGTAATAAGCTATGAATATTGCTACAGTCTCCATTTAAGAATTTATATAATCCGATTCTGAGGGAACAATATTTCTTCCTCGATTGAAAAAAATGTACAAAATCTAGAAATTGTTTTGTTTACAAAATTGTAACAATCGCACAGTTCGTGTAATTGTTCTCCACAATCCACCACTCTATCATACTGCACTCAAGCGAGATATAAGTTCAAGGAAAGCATCTTGTCTGCAGGGAATTGTTAGACCGCCCATTGGATAATCAAATCCAAATTCTTCTTCAGCTTCACTTAGCAAGTGTTGAAATGCAGGCTGGCAGAGGAAAGATATGGGAACCACAAAGCGGTGCTTCTCACTCTCACCAACATAAACTGCAAAATAACCTTTAGGGACATCCGATAAATTATACGAAGCTCCTTCACTTGAATTTGAAGAAGACCGTCGAAAAAGTTTCTTAGCAGGAATTACAGCAGGCAGACGGAACCCCATTGTAGTAAATCTTTGGAGGAAAGACTAGCAATAGAGTATAAAAACTTGAAGAAGATCTCAAGGGACGAGCAACTGCAAAACAATAAAGCTATATGCTTGAGAACTTGAAGATTCATATGGTTTATATAAATGAAAAGTATTGTGGAATATCTTCTACTAAAGAAAAAATATATGGTAAAGACAATGGCAATCTGGATGGGGTATAGAAGGGAACAAGAGCTCATCAGTGTTCACATGGTTCTGCCTTCAAACTAATCAAGCATTTTAGGCAAAATATGTGGAGCCTCGATTACTACCAAGGCTTGTGATGAATTGGAAGACAGAGCCATGTGAACTTTTAAATGCTAATATCTATTGCCAATCAATTGCCTGGAGAACACCCACACGGCCCTTCACGCCAACTACTAGAGATTTTTTTTTCCGACACAGTCATCGTTTAGTTGGATATGGAAACTTATTGCTATGATATAGTTTAACCACAAATAAATTTTATTGGGTCCACATATATAGTATGTTGAACTTGCAACCTGCAAAAAAACTCCTGTTTTCTGCTTGTTTCTGATTTTATACTAGTCATGTATCTATTCTTCCGAAAGGATTCAATTATGCAAATTTTAATCTGTTGGCATCGTGGTGCCTCAATGATTTTCCATGAGCTAGTCTCTCTCATGGTACCATCGTGGTGCCTCCAGGATCACCAATAAGTCGTTTCAGATAATATATGGTTTACGGCGATACACATTTATCTCTATTTTTACAATTCAACTGAAAATTCTAGTGTTGCTCAATTTTTTCATTAAGAAATTTTAAACGAAGGGCTTCCCGTTGCCGGGCACTGTTCAATGTTCATGCTAAGAAATTCGAAGTTTCCTTAAAGGCCTTGGATATTCCTACATGAGAAGTATAATGTATTATTATTTTTCATTCTGCAGGATATATATATATATGTATATATATCTTATGTTTGGGTTCTAGTGAACTCTTATGTATTTGTTCCTTTCTTTCCATCACCAATCAGTTTTGGGTGTATCTTAGGATTGGGGCGTGATACCTCAACTGTGATAAATCAAATGTAATAACTAAGGAGAGAGTTGTTAGTCTATCACCTTGTATCCTGTGCCATTGATTCAATACTTTGTATCCATACAATCTCTATTAAGAGGGGGCGTTGAGGGGGAGCGAAAGGTGTAGTCGCACAGGTCCCCAAATTTGAAGGAGCCCTTAAATTTTTGTCATCTAACATCATGTAATATGTTCTATATTTAAAAAAATTACTTTTATTAGAACTTTAAACAACATTGTGCACTCCTTATAAGAGTTTTTTTTTTTTTCTTTCTAAACATATAAACTTGGAGTACAATGAGATTTTTTGAATGACAATAATAACACCTTGAAAAGCGACAATTTCTTAATTTTATAATATAACAACGTTGTATATTCAAGTGAACTTTAAAGTTAGAGATCTAATGTTTTTTTTATTTTTTATGTTTGGCTGTTTAAGATAAAACTGTTTTTGATTATTTAGTGAAAGTTATGTTTGTAGCTCTTTTTACTTATCATTAAGGACATTTGTAAACATGCAATCAGTGAGGGCTAAAGTTTTTTTTGTTTTTTGAACAAACGATATTAGCTACGCTAAGAGAGTGGGGGAGTGGGCTAAACCTCACAATAGGTTAACAATAATGTGGTTCAAATTCGCCTTTGGTGAGAATTGAACATAAGACCTCTCACATATAAGTGAAGAGGAATATCACTAGACTGTAGTATTAAGTGGCTTTGTTTTGATTTAAGTGAATGTTTTCTAGTATCAATACATAGTCATACTTTTTTAAAACTTAAAACTATCTTAAGGAGGGCTCATTTTACAAATTTCGTACAGGATCCTCAAAATCTCAGAGACGGCCCTAGTAGTAACCTCCATATAGTAAGGCTTAGCTAAGTTGGCTAGCTAAAGCAATGAGCTCCTAAACGCTTCGGTGTAATTAGGAATGGAACCATGTAATTACAAGTTGTAAATCCCAATGTGAAATTTTCAACAAAAAGATGATACACCACAATTCCAAATATTGTAAACTGAGTTGTTATTTTCATAGCAAAATAGTATTTCACTTATAAAAATGCTGTGATCATTTATTGAAAATTTACTGCAACTTTTATGTACATCATTCAAAGATACCGTTTTTACTCCTCAAAAAAGTTTTCACAATTACTTCCTACAGCCAGTGTTACCAAATCATGTAATTCTTCACAGACCACGGTTGACCTAGATAGTAGTAGATAAGAGATGCTCGTATTGTAAACAAACTATTGTTTTTGATAAAAGTTGGAATGAAGGGAGAAAGCAGGTTCAGTAAGAGTAGCACAAAGCATACTAACGAGAGTCTGGTCAGTCTGGTACCAGGCAAGGTACTCAGGGTTGGGAGAAGTAGTGACCACTGGTGGGAGAACCGAAGAAGCATCAGAATCAGCAGAAGCAGCGGGGGAGGCACCTGGAGCAGTGGTGGTGATTACTGGACTAGGACACCAATATGAAGACAAAACGCCATAAATTTTGGCCAACTAAAAATGGCTTCACCTGACTCTCCCAAGGAAGATAATTTCTTTCAGAGAGTTTGACAGAAGCCAAGATAGAGATATTGAGAATGGTGATTGAGGAAGAAGATGGGGTTGCGGAAGCCATGTGAAAAAGAGAGGATCAAAGCTCGAATGCCATGTGAACTTTCCGTAGTTCATTGATTATTAGAACAATAATTAAAAATACAAATTATAATGATAAGATAACAACAGAGCCGAACAATAACATTATCCACATCTATAATCTTCAGTCACATCATCCTTCAGAGAGTACATTTTGCACTCACAAAAGGGAAAAATATTTGTACAGTCTGTAGAAAAAAATTTCTTTACAAAAATGCAACTCAACTCATGTAATCACAATGAATTCAAAATGGACAAATAACATCAATGAAGGTATCTTGTCTGCAGGGAATTGTTAGACCACCATTGGATGATCAGATCCATATTCTTGTTAAGCCTCACTTAGCAAGTCTTGGAATGAAGGTTGGTTGAGGTATGATACAGGAATGACAAACCGCTGTCTCTTGTTCTCCCCAACATAAACCGCTAAATAACCTTTTGGGACATCTGCTATATTATATGAACCTCCTCGACTTGAATTTGAAAAAGACCGCCGAAGAATTTTCTTTACATGAGTTACACTTGGACGACGGAAACCCATGGTTTTATGTCTCTCTAGAGAAATGTCTGGTGCAAGTTTATAGGAGCAAGAAGAAGAGAAGAGTTGGGAAGATGCAGAAACTTGAATGGATGGCAATGAAAGTCTCATGAAATATATATAGTTAAAGTTTTATGTAGGAATTATCCTCTGTTGAAAGAAATATGTGGTGACAATTAAGGCCATCTTGATAGGGCATAGAAGGGACACTGATCACATGGTGCTGTTTTCCACCTCAACTTCAATATTTTAGGTGAAATATTTTTGGACAGAAACAGTACTTCAACAGATACATAGTCTGAATCACCACCGATGTATTTTGACAGGATGGTGAATTTGAAGACAGAGCCATGTGAACTTAGAAATGCTTGTGTCTTTAGAAATTTTTTTTTTTTTCAATCCCATTAAATTTCCTGCGGAGCACTCACTCAAACATTCTTATAACATTATGTTGATTGTTAGGATTACCACTGATCTAATCGCATATATACCTTCCGAACATTAGTAGGACATTATGTTTTATCTTAGTTTCAATACGTTTTCAGTTTGTGCAGTTATTAAGAGATGTAGCTGTAGGGTATTGTGATTTTTCATTTCTGCTCATACATTTTTCTTGATTAGTTGGAAAGACAAGTCCATGTGATTATCCACGAGAAAATGATTATCACTTGGCTCAGCCACGGTCCTTCACCAATTGTATTTTTGGAAAACTAACCAAAACACCCTCAAAAGTTTCACTTTAATCATAAGGACAAAATCTTTTTATAATACCCAAATTGGGCATGGGAAAGAGGACAAGGAAGAAAAACAATTCTGAGAAATCACATGCAAACAATGCAAACATTTCTGAAATATCACATGGATGACCAAAATAAAGGCTCCAGGAGACAAATCATGCAGCAAATTCACATGCAAAAGGAGACAAGCAAGATCACATTACCACACATTACCACGTTTCAGAAACAATGCTAACAATTTTAGCAACAGTAGAGGCAAGTGACAAATTACAAGTACCAAGGAGATGTCCATACCATTACCATTGTATTCTGATTCAGTCTATATAAGAAGAGTTTCATTCATTGTAAATCTCACCTCCCTCAACATCTAAAAACACCATACTCACTTCATATACTCAAGCATTCGTAGCCTTCGTAGCATCCTTGTAAACACTTCTTTGTAATCATTTTCTTGTAAACAAATATCTTTGTAAACATTCCATATATCAATAAAAGTTCAAGTGTACATATTCAAGCAATCTCCAAGTCTTAAGTAAGTTTTCTTTTCCTTCTTTAATGTGTTTGTTTAATTAGACTTCTAGTCCAAAACATGGAAACACTATTGTGGTTATATTATTAACCTGCTAAACTGATGATCATACTTTGTTCGAGCACTCTGTTATAGTTGCATGCTTACCATACAAATAACTGGACATTAACTAGGATACCGCTGAGTTCTTCGTACCTCTGAGTTCAACCGTTAAGGCCTTATACTTGTACTGTGAGTTGTCGTCATGCTGAAACATGTCGAGTTCCATGTGCAAGGTTCTATGTCTAGTTGTTATAATGGTCATCCGACTATTTAACCGAGCATGCGTTGCGAATTTGGTATCAGAGCCTAGTTTAGCATTTTAATAGTATAATTATAATAATAAAGTACCTTGAGGATAGAAGTCATTGATACAACTGATATCATATTTGTTTATTGTGTATGAACAACAGATATTATTGTCCCTGTAGACCCTGTCAACCATAATTACCAGGTATTTATTGTCCCAAACATCCAACTATAACTAGCATAAAGAGAAGATTAGCATATATATCCAAAAGAATTATCAGTACTTTGAAGAAGCAAAAGTTTTATCTTGGCTATTTTGAACATCCTTTATTTATTCGTAAATATAATAACACATAAATGCAGCATAAAGTTTTAGAAGCAAAAAGAACAACAGATCAAGTTTTAGAGACATTGAGAGAAGAAAGAGAGTTTTAAAGAAACCAGTTAGCCTTAACTCTAGAGAAATGTAGACTATAGTTTATGATAGATTATCTTAATTTAGAAATTAGTGAACCTTAAAAAAGAAAAATAACTTTAGACCAAAATAGTTTAGTTTGCTATTTTCCATTGAGAAAGCACAATCATATTTTGCATAGTGAAGAAAATCCGCAAGCCAATAGTATTGTAGACTTATTATTAGTCAAGCAGAAAATATAAAATTAGAAAATAATAGGCATAATCTTTTGTTAAACCAGTTGTTAGAGCATTTTCAGAAAAATTCCATAAAAATAATTAGAAAAAATTTAGATTATATTACATCTCAGTTAGAAGATAATAATAAAAATATTCAAAGGTTTCCTAGCAAAAGAAAGGTAAAAGAGCTTGTTGATCTTATAAATAGTAAGCCGAAGCAAGTAGAACTTAGATCATTAGAAATAGTTGAGCAGCTAAAATTAGAAGTTCAAAAAATTCAATTAGTACAAAAAGAGTTAAGTGAACAAGTAGATAAGTTGCATAATAAAATAGATAAATTATTAGTTTAATGATAGATTTTAGAACTAGCAGAAAATATATTCAAGCTTTGAAAGAAATTAGTAAGTTAGATAAAGAGCCAGTAGGTTTAACAGATTTTTCAACACAAGTATCCAGTAGTAATATTCCCATTAGGCAAAATAATTTGATTATTCAATTAGTTTTAAGTTTGGCTGAAAAATTAGATCAAGTTGAAGAATAAATAGCAGAAATAAACCAAGTTTTACATAACGCATCTTCATCACTTCCACCATCCTTGCTAGATAAATTAGAAAATGTAACTTTGAGTGCAAATAATAAAAGTCCTAAGCTAAATCCTTTTGATAATAGAAAATGGAACTCTTTAGGAAAAAAGGAAAAGAAGTAGTAAGAGCGGAAGATATTTATCCAAATGAAGAAGAAGCACAAGAATTTATTCGAAGAGGTTATGAGAGAACACAGAAAAATAAGTATAACTTGTATCAATTAGGTTTATTTGAAAACAGAAGTAGAATTGTAAGCAGCATCAGTCAACATGAAGTTAGCTGTATTGATAAAGAAGTCACACTTAATCTGATTAGTAAAGAAGCAGTTACTCATTTGAGAAAATCACATTTTAGTCAGATTCATATAGGAACAATATTAATTGGAATAGCAGGATTAACCAGAGCACAAGTAGGTACAAAAGCTTTAGTATACATAGATGATGATAGATGAGATAATCACCAACAAGCAACAATAGCAACAGCTGAAGTAGACTTAAGTTCAAACTTAGCAGTCATAGGTTGTATTCCAAATTATGTTATGATGATTAATGAATTTAGTAAATATATTAAAGTGAGCATAAGAACAAAAAAATATAATATGAAAGGAGAGTATAAAAATTTGTGTATTAGCTTAATGTATAGGTAAAGTGTCTGATAGATATAATCATAAGTTTAATTTAGAGTTTCAAAATTTAGTCCAAATATTTGGCAGTAAACATGTAAATATGATAGAAGCAAAACTCGTAGATAATAGTTTTTTAGAAGGAACTCAGTGGACATTGCTTAATTTACAAGTAGCACAAAATAGACAACCAGATAAAGTACAAATATATGAAACTAGTACCGGTCAAGCAACAATTACGTTTAGTAATTATAAGCAACTAGAAAAAAATAGAAGAGGATGAGAGTGAAATCGAAAATGAGAGTATACATATGGCTTTTGATAATTTAGATATTAATTTAGTTGAACAAAATTTTGATCATATTGTAGATAAACTAATAGAATATATTGATCATTTAGATGAAGAACAATATTTGAAAAAATATAAGACATATGATTTAGGACTACATAAAATTTCAGACGAGGAAATGAAAAATTTAATCTTAGAAATGGGAGTAGAACACATTATAGGATCAAAAGAATATAATAATTTATTAGAATTGAAAGCAGAATGTAATCCAACAGAAGAAAGTAGTACATCAGGAGTAGAAAATCCAGGACACGCAAGTAGAACTGATCAACAATTTTTGAGACCAACAAATGAACAATATAATGAAAAAGAAAAAGTAGACTATATGGAAAAAAGTATGATAAAACCTAGAAAAAAATAGGATTCCATATTTGAGAGGATTAGAACAAATTAATATAGCTGGTAATATATTAAATTTAGATAATGTAGATCCACAAGATTGGGAAATAACGATTGAGAGATGGGAAAAAGGCTGCGTACATGCAGCATTAATGTTAGATTTTAGTAATTCACAAAATATGTTAGATTACTTTAAGCATACTTTGGATGGTTTAGTTTTTTATTATTTCCAGTCATGGAAAGTTCAAAATCCAGAACAGCATCAGACGGCTAAAACACATTTTAATATTGATGGTTTTGTTACTTTGATTAAACAAGAGTTTTTAGATCATAATAGGTTAGATGGCAGAAGCGAACAAGAACAAATAAGAGCAATTAGAAATTTAGAACAATTACAAATTTGCGATTTACAGTA
The DNA here is from genome assembly GCF_042453785.1 of Malus domestica. NCBI lineage: Eukaryota > Viridiplantae > Streptophyta > Magnoliopsida > Rosales > Rosaceae > Malus > Malus domestica. The sequence goes on from NC_091670.1 coordinate 7,831,957, forward strand.
TATAGCTGAGTATACCACAGATTTCTTTAAATATTTAGGAAGAACAGGTAGAATTAGTGATATTAATTTATTAGATACTTATATGACAAAAATAAAAGGACCAATAGGTGAAAAGATTTGGAATGAATGGCAAAAGCATCCAAAGAAAAATGATATTGCTATAAGACCTAGAATTCAACATGTATATGATATACTCAGACAAGAGTGTAGTCAAATAAAAGCTAAGAGACAAATTAGGAAACAATTTTACATGTGTTGTAAAAATATAGATTTACCACAACAGTATAGTTGCCATAAGAAAAAGCATAAGAAAATATACAAAAAGAAATATAAGTCGTATAAACCCTACAAACAGCATAAGAATTTCAGCATAAGACCTCAAGAACATATAGGAAAAGAAAATATATTCCAAAACAATTTAGAAAAAGAAGTGGCAGACCTTGGAATAGAAAATATAAAGCACCAAAAGATAAGAGTAATTGTAAATGTTATTCATGTAGAGAAGCTGGACATATTAGACCTAAATGTCCAAAATTAGGTAAACAGTCGAAAGAAAAAGTACATTTGATAGAGTTGTTTAAGTTAGAAGAAGATGAAGATATTCAGTTAATATACAGTTTAGATAATTTAAGTGATAATGAGAGTATTTATAGTATAGAGAGTATGAACATGATAGATTCAGACTCAGAAGATTCAAGTAGCACAAATAGTGATCTAGAAGAGTATATGTGTGCATTCATAGAAGAACAGCATGAAGACGAATATAAATACATAAATTTAGGTTGGCCAGAAAATTGTCATAAGTATAGTAAATTAGTTGCAAATAAATACTATAATACATATTCAATATTATTTGAAAAATGTTATAATAATAGGTTATTAGAAGTTAATTCAGCAGAATCACAAGAAAATAATGAAATATTAGGAAATATTGTTCATACTATAGAAAAACAAAAAAATAGTTCTTTAATTACCTTAAATTGTGAAATAGAATTAGCAAAAGAAGATAAGATACAAACGATAGCTATGATAGATACACGGAATACAAGGAGTGTCATAAGAAAAGAGTTAGTACCAGAAAAATATAGACAAAAATTAGCAAAACCAGTAAAAATAACACAATTTGATGAGAGACCAGTTTACTTAATACATTGTATAAATAATGAGTTTATTAAAGTAGAAAAACAACAATTTAATTTACCTTTAACATTTGTTTCACCATTAGGATCATATCCATTTATTTTAGGTTTAAACTTTTTGAAAAGTTTGCAAGGTTTTTTATTTATGAACCCTAACATAACGTTTTTCAAAAAAGGCATTACAATAACTGACCAAAGTAATACTATAAAAGCATACAAAAACATAAGTATAGAAGAGCCTAGTGGCCAAGATAGTTATCATTTAGAAAACTCAAAATAAAATGATAAGCATAATAACGTAGAAGAGTTTGATGAAGATATATTTGAACATGAATACCCGATTTTAGAAAAAGGAACCTGTATAGAAATATTACAGTTAGATAGACGAAAGAGTTTAGAAGAATTGTTACAATTAGCAGAACAAACTAGGATTATAGGAGAAGACCCACCGTTACATTGGAGTAAAAATAAAATACTAGCAAAATTAGATATAATTAACCCATAGTTAACCATTAAGACGGCTGATATGCCTTGTAGTCTAATAGATAAACAAGATTTTAAGCAGCAAATAAAAGAGTTGTTAAATTTAAAAGTAATTAGACCCTCTAAGTCTAGACATAGATCAGAAGCATTTATTGTAAGAAAACATTCAGAACTAAAGAGAGGTAAGGCTAGGATAGTTTATAATTACAAGAGATTAAATGAAAATACATACGAAGGTAGTTATAAATTACCAAAGAAGGATGAGCTTATAAATAAAATTCAAGAGAGTATATATTTTAGCAAATTTGATTGTAAATTAGGCTTTTAGCAAATAAGATTAGCAGAAGAATCAATTGAGTGGACAGCTTTTACTTGTCCAAAAGGACATTTTGAGTGACTTGTTATGCCATTTGGACTTAAAAATGCTCCATCAATCTTTCAAGGAAAGATGGACCAAATTTTCAAGAAATATGATACTTTTTGTAGTGTTTATGTAGATGATATTTTAGTACATACTAAAAATAAAATGAACATAGGAAGCATTTAGAGATAGTATTACAAGAATTTATCAATAATGGAATTGTGATTAGCAAAAATAAAATAGCACTAGAAAAGCAAGATATAGAATTTTTAGGAATGTAAATTAAGTCGGGTACAATACAATTACAAGATCATATAGCTAAAAAGGTATTAGAATTTCCAGACAAATTGGAAGATAAGAAACAGTTAAATGCATTTTTAGGATCGCTAAATTATGCAAGAAATTTTATCCCTGATTTATGAAGAAAAATAACAGTATTACATAGTAAAACTAGCAAAACAGGACAAAAGTATTTTAATAGTGAAGATATTAAATTAATTCAAAAAATAAAAGAAGAAATTACTAAACTTAAGCCATTAATATTACCATTAGATGATAGTTACAAAATAGTTGAAACAGATGCTTCATCATTAATATTACCAAAGTCTGACGAACAAGTTTGTAGATATTCCTCAGGAAAGTTTAGTGATGTACAGTCAAGATTACCATCAACAGATTTAGAAATTTTAGGGATAATTAATTCACTTGAAGCATTTTCTTTATTTTTACATAATGAAGTATTTACGATTATAATAGATTGTCAAAATATAGTTTCTCATTATAATAAGATACATGCTAATAAATAGGCAGCCTGAAGATGGGTTAATTGTATTGATTCAATTACAAGAAATGGTTTTAAACCAATTTTTGAACATATAAAAGGTAATGACAATACATTAGCTGATATCTTATCAAGATTAATTTGTTGAACAGGTATGGAATATCGTGGACCATCATCAGCAAATAGCACAAAATTGCAAGGCAGAAGAGTTTCTTTCAATGGCATGATGATGCACCATCAACCTCCACCATTCAGTGGATTTCAAAATAGCATGAGCAGACCAGCATCACCACCAGTACCTACGTTCAACTTTAATGGCAGTATTGTTGAAGGAATCAAAAATCCAACTCTGAGATATAGGTCAAGGGTACCAGGGCTTTCTGATAGGCAACAGGTTCTCTTAGATAATTGTTGGAATATCCAAATTAAGCAATCAAGCATGAGGTTTGGTCATGAAAAAATAATTAGAGCCTTGGAACAAGAGTTTGATAGCCTTAATTTTAATTTCCACCAAAACCATCAACATATTCATTCTCTTGAGCACAACCTTCAAGTCATCTCTAGGGACCATGAGTCATTACTTGGCAATTTTACCAAAATGAACCAAGAACTACAATCTCCTAGAATGCAGCAAAAGGCAAGTGACACCTTGAAAAGAGAAATGAAAATAGGTCTAGAAATTGATCAGCATAAGAATAAAGGAAAAAATGTTATTGAACCCATAGAACAAGAGGCTAATGAGCCCATAGAAGAAATTAAAATTGAGCTCTTAGAAGGAGACGTTGAAATGGAGCAACATCAAAGTAATGATCAGCATCAGATTCTGAGTGACAAAGAAAAACAAGAAAAATATGAAAGTTTTCGTAGGAATATATCTTCAGACTTAATATTAGATGATGTTTTATTAGAAGAAATTTCAAAGGCAAAACTAATAATAATGCCAACAGATATGCAAAATCAGATCCTGAGCAGAACATCACAGTCCATGAAAGAGTTACAATTACAATTACAATTCGCCTTGTATCAATCCATCTTTGATCCAAAACCAGGGATAGATATTATTACAAAGATGTATCCTCCATGTCTTTGTGATAGTACAGAGAATTGTATTTGTAAACCAGAGGTTAGCGTAGCTATGGCTAGGATGAACATGAGAGATTTTAAATCATGGCATTTTAGTTATGAGCATAAGAAAAAGCATAATGTGGTAGAAGTTACCCCTGCCTTACTATTAGAGTTTGGTTATCTCGATAAAATATTTATTAACCGTATTTCTCAACTAGAATCATTTCCTGAAAAGCTTATAAAAGTAGCAGAAGATTATCTAGAAAGGTGGAAAGAAATTTGCATAAGTTTTATTAGTAGTCCTCCGGATTGGTATGTACATATGCATAAGGAGAAAACTAGGTATATAGCCACGATCAATGAAGAGTCCTTTAGACTAACCCCTATCTCCTCACATAGGTGGACTCCTTCATACAAAGATATTTTAAAATTTAGAGGGATCCAAATGTTTGTCTTAGATGAGTTTGAAGATTTTAGGTATGACATGGTACTAGTAGCAGAAGAACAAGAGATGTATATTTACATCAAGACAATGATCAGTCATCAGCCTTATTGGAAGCCCCAAAATTTCAAAGAAGAAACAGCAGAAATATACTATAAGGTGAAAGAAGATAGAGAAAGAGAAACGGAGATAGTAGAAGGCGATGAACAGTACTGGAATAATTTGACAGAAGAAGAGCTGCATAACATTGACAACATGATGGAAGCCTGAAGAGCTAGCTGTAAATTAGCATAAGTTTAATAGCATAATGTAAAATAATGTATTCCCAGACAGAAATGTCAACATCATTGTGGACCCTGCTGTAATGGCATAAGAGTAAATTAAGAAAAGAACATGATCCATTATGGACTTTTCATACATAAAATGTCATTTTGATTAAGAATGAATAGTTCCAGGCCCTTTTCATTAGAACTCCCTTGTATTTTTGTGCATAACCCATATCCTTGAAAAATTGGAAGTCATAGCCATGTGAACATATTAGTGCTTGAGTAGCAGGGTCACTTGACAATCCGCATTCAATTGCCTCCAGGCCACTCCCTCCAACTTGTACAAATTATTTTGTAGACCAACGTATCAATTTTTCGTACGTATTGTAACCAAAACAGATTAAGCCCTCACATTTTATATGCTAAAACTGTTGAAATAGCACCACGAGAAAAATTCTTGTCTCAAGCATGTCTCTGATTTTTTTTTATAGGCCTTCATTTAAGAGAGATAGGACATTGGGTTGCTTTTGTTTGGTCATCGACTCGTGAGGTGTTATTGATAGCTTGTAGACAAGTCCATGTGATTTTCCATGAGCAAACTCTCTCTCACTTGGGTCTATTCCAGTGCTTCATCACCAATCATTTTAGGTAACCGACCACTTGCAGATACCGCTTTAGCTATGTATGCACACATCCAAGGTTCAGGAGCAAACTAACACAAGTCTTCTACTCCCAAGCATATCTTATCAAAGCACTTTCTGTCCTGAAATTCATTTGAACTCTTTATTGTTCCTTTTTACAGGAATTGTAAACCATGGGTTTCCGATTTCATGGTATTGTACATGCCAAGAAAAATCAAGTTTCTTCAAAGTCATTGGATGTTCCATAAGGCTATCTTACCATCTACGTTGGGGAGAGCCACAAGAAGCAGTTTATTATTCCGGTGTCCTACTTGAACCAACCTTCACTCCAAGATTTGTTAAGCTTAGCTAAAGATGAATTTGGAAACGATCATTGAATGGGTGGTATCATAATCCCTTGTAGTGCAGACACCTTTCTTAGTCCCACCTCAGCTTTGGGGTATATGTAGAGCCTGTTAATGTTTAAGCGTTTTTAGCAGAAATAGGCTTATTCATTTTACTTGTTTTAATCATAGCCGTTGGATCATATTCCAAATGGATGCTCTAGATTATGTTAGAGTAAGTGAGAGTGTGTGACACATGTAACTATCTCATAGGATAAATGACATGGATGACTGTGATCTTTCGTTTCTATTATAAGAGATAGAGGCTTTATTCCATTCTGGTTGTAATGATTATATTCCACTTGTACTTATAGAGAGAGAGCCGTAAATTAATGAATTCAGTTTTACACTCATCTCTATGATTTTCGCTTCCTGCAACTTCCATTTTCTTCTTTCTTCCAGAAATAACATACACACTCCATTGAATTACAACACAAAATCACATAACCTAACATGGCCTCAGAGCTAGGTTGTGTCATCTGTAACTGGGCATGAATCTGTGACTCCAGCAGTGAAGAACTCGAACTGATCGTCGAGCTTTGTTGTTTAAGGATATTCAGAGAAGAAATCTTAGTGACCTTGAATCGAGTCTCATATGGTTGGATTAAGTGGTGCTGAGCTTCGAGCACCAGTGTTCAATGGAGACAACTTTGATTTCTGGTAGATTATAATGAAGACGATATTCTGATTTCACGAACTTTGGGATCTAGTAGAGAAGGGCTTCGCTACCCCGATGAAGAATGAGGAAGAACTCACTGAAACGGAGGGGAAGCTATTGAAGGAGAACATCGTCAAAGATGCAAAGGCACTTAGAATCATCCAATGGTCGATTTTTGATCAAATCATCCCGAGAATTGCCATCCAAGAGACTGCAAATGCTGCTTGGAATGTCTTGAAGCGAGAATTTGTGGGAGATAAACATGTAAGAGCTGTGAAACTCCAAGGCTTACGCTGTGATTTTGAGTATACTAGAATGGGTAAGAATGAAGCCCTCTCTGCATATCTAGTGAGACTGTTTGATTTGATTAGTCAAATGAGGAGATATGGTGAAGATATTAGTAATCAAAGAATTGTTCAAAAATTGCTGATAAGTTTACGTAGATCTTATGATAGTATAGCTTCTATGATTGAAAATACTAAAGATCTAGAGACTATTGATGCTCAAGATGTTGTGGCTATCCTAAAGGGGTATGAACAAAGGATTGATAGACATGCTGAAATCCAAATTGAGAAGGCATTTGCCAGCCTTCATGTTGATCCAAAACAATATAAGTATAATGGGAATCAAGGGTTCAAGCCACGGAAAAATTGGAAGTCAAAATGAAAGAAAGGATATAATAGACGTGCAAATCAAGCTGGAAAAGATGCAAACACATATGAGGTAGCTAAGAATTCATGTATACACTTTGATAAGTTGCACTTTGGTGAATGTTGGTTCAAAGATAAGCCTAGATGTCATAATTGCAATAAGTTGGGGCATATGGCAAAAGATTGTCGTGGCAAGAAGGAAAAGGCTAACCAACATGTAAGCTTTGTTAACCAAGTCAATGACACCCCTACAATGTTCTATGCTTGCAACAATGCCATTGTGAAGAAATGTGAAGACATATGATATGTAGATAGTGGATGCAGCAACCACATGACTGGAATGGGGGATCTGTTAGTTGACATTAACAGAATAATGACTGCTAAAGTTGAAATGGGCACATATCAGCTTATTGATGTCACATGCAAGGGAAACGTGGTAATTGAAACCAATATGGGGAGGAGATATATCAAGGAGGTAATGTTAGTTCCAGGATTGAAAGAAAACTTGCTCAGTGTAGGGCAAATGATGGAACATGGCTATTTTCTGGTGTTTGGTGGTACAAATGCTGAGATATACGATGATTGCTCTCTGTCAAACTTGTTAGCCAAGATACCAATGAAAGGAAATAAGAGTTTTCCCTTGAAACTTCAACTTAAGATGCAAATTGCTCTAAAAGATAGTGTGTGTCAGTCATCCATGATTTGGCATAGGAGGTTAGGACACTTGAATATGGGCAGTCTGAGGCAACTCAAAGAACAAGATATGATGCTGGATTGCCTGAACTCAAAGTGACATATGAGATATGTGAAGGATGTACTTTTGGGAAGCATTGCAGGGATGCATTTCCAAAAAAACCATCATGGAGGGCATCTCTCCCTCTAGAACTTGTTCACTCAGACATCTGTGGACCTATGCAAACTCCTACAAAGGCTAGTAATAGGTACTTTCTTACCCTTATATATTTTTGCACTAGGATGTGTTGGGTCTATTTCTTGAGATACAAGTCTGAAGTGTTTGGTATACTCAAGAAGTTTAAGCCCATAATTGAGCTACAAAGTGGATAACAATTAAAAAAGTTGAGAAGTAATAGAGGAAGGTAGTACACATTTTTTGAATTCAGTGACTTTTGTGAAGAGATGGCATGGAAAGGCAACTTATAGTTACTTATACACCGCATCAAAATGGTATAGCTGAGAGGAAGAACAGAACCATAGTAGAAATGGAAAAATGCATGCTGATTGAAAAGGCTGTTCCATTTGAGTTTTGGGCTGAAGCTGTCAACACAGCAATGTATATCTTTAATAAGTGTCCCACTAAATCTTTTGACAAAAAGGCTCATTTTGAGGCTTATAGTGGAAGAAAGCTAAGAATCAAGCACTTAAGGGTTTTTTGTTCTATATGTTATGCTCATATTCCAAGTCATCTCAGACAGAAGCTAGATGAAACCAGTGTTAAATGTATTTTCTTGGGGTATGGCACATGTGAGAAAGGTTATAGACTTTATGACCTTGATTCAAAAAAGATGATTGTGCCAAGAAATGTGATATTTGATGAAAATGCTTGTTGGGATTGGAAGTGTCAATCTGAGAAGAGTATTAGTGTACCAATAACTGGTGTGGAAACCTGTAAACAAAGGGAAGAAGGAAGCTCAAGTGATAGATGTAATGTAAATGATGAGTCTCTGATACCTGCATCTGAAACTTGTGAATCAATTGAAAATGGTTCAAGATTTGTCCCAATGCAGAATAACACAGGTCCCTAAGACTATGAGCATACCTCATTGAAGTTCAGAGCTTGACAGAAGTGTATGCAAAGTGTAATTTATGCATAGTTGAGCTTAAGAGCTTTGAAGAAGCAGCCAAAGATGAGTCATGGTAGAAAGCAATGGAAGCAGAAATTGCTATAATAGAGAAGAACTGCATTTGGGAACTTGTTGACAGACCATTTAATAAACCAATAGTTGGTGTCAAGTGGATCTACAAAACAAAATTGAACATGGATGGGTCTATACAGAAGAATAAGGCAAGATTAGTTGCAAAGGGGTACTCTCAAAAGCTTGGGGTTGATTTCAATGAGACATTTGCCCATATGGCAAGGCTTGACACCATTAGAACTCTAATTAGACTAGCTACACAGAAATGATGGAAGTTGTTCTAACTCAATGTGAAATTTGAACTCTTGAATGGGGTTCTAAATGAAGAAGTGTATGTAGATCAGCCACATGGATTTGTAATTGTAGGTAAAGAGGACAAGGTTTACAAGTTCAAGAAGGCCTTATATGGTTTAAAACAGGCACCAAAGGGCTGGTATAAAGAAATTGACTCTTATTTCTATAATGCTGGCTTTCATAAAAGTCTAAGTGAGGTAACCCTTTACATCAAAACAACTGAGGTAGGAATTCTCATTGTTTCCTTGTATGTTGATGACATTATATACACAGGGAGTTCTAGTGCATTGATGGATAAATTTAAGGCATAAATGATGAGAAAGTATGAGATGTCGGATTTAGGTCTGTTGCATCACTTCTTAGGGCTTGGAGTAATTCAAACAGAAGACTGCATCTTTCTGAATCAAAAGAAATATGCAAGAACCTTGCTGGAGAAGTTTGGATTGAAGGATTGCAAGTATGTTGCAATTCCACTTGTAGCAGATGAAAAGTTAAGCAAAGTTGATGCAAGTGAGATGGCTGATGAAAGTCTTTATAGGAAGATGGTTGGTAGTCTGTTATACTTAATAGCTACAAGACCTGATATAATGTTTGCTGCAAGTTTCCTAGCTCAATTCATGCACAATCCAACCAGAAAGCACATGGGAACCACAAAGAGGGTGTTGAGATATATACAAGGAACACTGGACTATGGAATTGCATATGAGAAAGGCAAAGATGATGTGCTTATTGGCTATTATGATAGTGACTGGAGGAAGTGAATATGACATGAAGAGCACCTCGGGTTATGCTTTCAGTTTTGGTTTTGGAGCATTTTCTTAGGCCTCAATCAAACAAAGTAGTGTAGCACTGTCCACTGCAAAGGTTGAGTATGTTAGTGTTATAGAAGCAACTGCCCATGCCATCTGGTTAAGGTTTGTTCTCTTAGATTTTGGTGAGGAACAAGTGGAGCCAACTCAGATTCTACGTGATAACACCTCTGCCATTGCAATTTCAAAGAATCTAGTGGCACATCACAAGACAAGGCATATCAACAGAAGGTTTCATTTCATCAAATATGCATTGCAGAATGGTGAAGTTGATCTAGTTTATTGCAAAACTGAAGAGCAAATAGCTGATATATTCACAAAGGCCTTGGCAAGAGATCGAATGGAGTGGTTGAGGAAAGCTTTGGGGATGATTTCTGCTAAACACTTAGAATGGAGTGTTAGTGTTTAAGTATTTTTAGCAGAAATATGCTTATTCATTTTACTTGTTTTGATCAGAGCCCTTGGATCATATTCCAAATGGATGCTCTAGATTAAATTAGAGTAAGTGAGAGTGTGTGACACATGTAACTATTTCATAGGATAGATGACATGGATGGCTGTGATCATTCCTTTCTGTTAGAAGAGAGAGAGGCTTTATTCCTTTCTGGTTGTAACAGTCATATTCCACTTGCACTTGTAGAGAGAGAGTCGTGAATCAATGAATTTAGTTTTGCACTCATCTCTATGATTTTTGCTTCTTGCAACTTCCATTTTCTTTTTTCTTCCAGACATAACATACACACTTGATGAGTAGATTTTATATTATATATTTTACCTTAATCTTAGTATATTTTGGTTAATATTTTGGAAGAATTTTGATACTTTGAATTGTATTTTCAATATAGGACTTTCGACTTCCTCTGGAGCAAAACAGAACCAAATGGATGAATTTTGGAGTAATTCTAGTTGGAGGACGTTCGTGAGTCACTTAGCTTGATCATATCAAAATTTGAGATTTTTCCACCAAGTGGTTATTTTCTGGCGATAAAATAAAGGAGCGATGCGCAGTGTTGGAAAATGACGTTTTTGGGCTCAAATTACGTTTTTGTAGCCCAAGATGACCTCGGATGGGTTCGTGGCCTTCTGGAGAAGTGTTCAGAATATTCCAAACATTAAATCCATCTTTATTGGGCCAGTTTTGGAGCAGCTTATGGGTCAAAAACTTGGCTGTTCAGATTTTAGGCGAATTTTACCATTTAATTTAGGGTTATGTTTCTTATTTTATTTGATTATTAATTTTAGTTTCCTGAGCGAAATAAAGGACCTGTTTTTTTAGGGTTTTGTGGGGAGGCTTAGCAGATATATTGCTTGGCCGTCTACAGTTTTTCTCGACACTTTATTTTATGCAATTTTGGAGACAGAGAGAATTGTTAGGGTTTTGGAGACTTTTTACTTGGAGGTGCTTTCAATCCTTTTCTTAGTAATATTTTCTATGATTTCAATTATGAATATGCGTAACTAATTCTCTTTTGCTAGGGCGAAGCCTTGAGCCTTAGCATGAATATGTGATTTTTATTTAATTGCTTATGATTGATTGCATGTATACTTTGAATTGTTAATCACCGGGATAAAAACTATCTAATTGTCTTAATGCCTGATCACCATTAGGATCTTTAGAAAAGTAATTTGATGCAATTTTGGTCGGAAGGTTCCCTGAAATTGACGCTGGCTTCTTGTGATTAATAATTGTAATTTCACTTAGGATGAATATCACGTCTTAAGGATTGCATGGTTTTTCAAAGGATTTTCATAAAGCATAATGAGTCTTTCATGTTCAGATTTGAACCGAACGTCCGTACGGGTTGCATGTTAGATATACGTTCTATGTTGGAGGTTCCAAGTAGAATATGAATTAGGAAAAGCTAACCTTCAAAGTGGCATGTGTAGATCATAAGTAATTGGTAAAAATTCATAGGATTGCTAGGTGATGGTGGAACCCTAGTGCTTTCTTAATTTGATTCTCCCAAAACTGTTTTATTTTCTCACGAGCTCTAATATTGCAGATTGTTTATTTTAATTCATTAATTTCGTTTTTATTTTAATTAGGTTATAAAATCAATCACCTAAACTTCTACTTTACAATAATTAATTGAAATTTGATTTGTTTCGAATTATTTAATAATCCCTGTGGAGACGACTTTGCGAGATTCGTTTATACTACAATAACCTTGTGATTCTTGCAAGTAAAATAGGAGATTTAAGCCCGTTCACATGAGTAGTAAAAATCCTATCAAGAAAATGGCGCCGTTGCCGGGGATTATTTAAAATAATTCCTACTAATCAGATTTTCAATTAGTTATTGTTGTATATACATATAAGAAAAAAAAAATTTAATTTTCGTTTTTGTTTTATTTTTCTCAGATTACAACAACTCTTAGTTAATTATTTTTGTATATATCTTTTTATTTAATTGCTGATTTTGTTTGGTAGGTTACAATTTGTTTCTTTTTTAGCAGTGCAACAATGGAATTTGCAGTTCCCCCTGAATTCAATCTAACACCCGGTGGACCACCTCTTTGGGTGTCATTAGCAGAAAAGGGTTATTATGGATTTAAGCCTACAGTTTGTGCTATTTGTAATTCAAATACTCATGATATTTTGCAATGTCCTGAGAGAGAATATTTTCCAGATTATGTCCAGGAGTATATAAATATGAGAAACGATTCAAAATGGAACTGGAACAATCCCCATTCAGAGTTCTACACTCAAAGTTTGAAAGAGCATCTTGGGCAGTATTTTGAGCAGCTTAATGTGCCACAAGAGCTTTCAGTGGAGGACAAGCTCTCTAAATTGTTGGAATTAACTGACTTATACATTGAAATAACCAATGACGGATTTTTGATTCAAGCATTAAATTATGGGAAGAGCTTTAATGATTAAGAAAAGATTGGTGCAGGAATTGAAGAGCAATTTTCCACCTAGTCATGCCCAAGGGAGGAAACACCACCTGCTGATCGTGAAACAATTTCCCCATAATCTTTTCCTCCCCAAGTTTATGTGCCACCAGAACCCTTCCCAACAGGGCTGCACGAATGCACAAGAATTGATATGTTAGAAGCTGTTCATTCAAAATCAGTACATCAGACATCACATGATCAACTTTTGACTACTCTGACCATTTTGGATTTGGAGCAACAGGCTACTGATCAAAAAATTTTGGTTGCTGAATTGGACATGCAAACGTCGCAATTCATCAAATTTAAAGAAAATAAGGATCAATTCCATGACAACCAAATTCCTCGTAGAGAAATTTTGCCAGTGCAGAGGTTGTGGGTGTTAAATACAAGGTTCAAGGTAGCTCGATGGAAACATAAACCTCACTGGAAACAACCTTATTTGATCACAAAGATTCATTCACATAGAAGTGCACTTATGAAGAATTCAACCACTGATAAACAACAACTCATTCCATACCTACTGTTGCCGTATGATGCTATCAAGAAGTGGTTAACTTGAAGGGAACAAGTGACGTGATCTTCAATTCTTCCCTCTACGTCTAGCTATAGACGTTAACTAAAGCGCTAATTGGGAGGCAACCCAATTTTTCTAACTCTTTTCTTTTTATTTCGTTTATTTTATTTTCCTGTTTTTATTCCTAATTACAAAAATCACAAAAATAAAAAAAATCAGAAAATTGAAAAAAAAATTGCAGTTTTTAATTCTTGTTATTTTTCTTTACTTATCTAATTAGGGTTTTTATTGCAGGTTGCATTCAGAACTGATTCGGCCTAATCCCAACTAAGGGGGTGCAATCAACATTTATTCCCCCAGCACATTCATCATCAATTCCTCTACATTCATGAGATTAGGCAGTGCGGAGTGCAGAAACAAAGTTAAGGGATCTAAGTGGCACAGAGAATAAGACATGATGAATTTATAGATCTCTTCATGCATGACGAACAAGCCAATTCAACATACTGAGGCACTGAGACCATATACAAATTTTTATTCATAGATTCTTATCAAACATAGTTGCAAGGATATAAAAGCATACCTTTTCAATGAGGATCTGTGAGTCTCGATTTTTCCATGGAAACACACATGCATTGGGCAATTTTCATTCATTTTTCCCTAATCTAAGCACTTGAGACAAAAATCGAAGGGAGATGGAGATAAAAACTACCTGTGAGTGTGTCAGACTAGAGCAGGATGCGATATGTGGTTTCATCTGAGTAGGTTGTTGGTCTTGCTGCTCGAGGTGCTGGATTTCCGAGACACGGCGGTGTGTAGATAGCTGGGCTATTTATTGGTTGCAGCACGGATGCAACGCTTAGCGAGGATGAAGGAGCAGCTGCGGAAATGAGAGAAAAATGTGGGGGAAGGATGGCTATTTTTCATTTTAAAAAGATATGGGGTCTGAGTGAAACAGAGAGGGAGGGCTGAATTTCTAAAGAGACAGACGACTCTTACAGTTTTGAGAGTCATGCAGAAGAGAGAGAGATAGAGCAAAGATGGATGGGTTTGAAATGAAAGCAATGAGAGATGTCTCTCATTTTTCTAGAGAGAATGAGAGGCTTTGGGGTTTGCAAATCACATCATTATCCCTTTCCATCTGACAAGGGGATGGGACTGGACAGAAGAGAGCCGTTTGGCTCTATGATCGAGGCTAGTTTAAGGGAATCCAAAGCGTGTTCGAGAATAGCTCGGGTTTTTCAAATGAAAAATGCAGCTGCTGTCCCAGCTTATATTGTAATTGCTGCCAGGATTTGACACATATGGGGCTTGTACGTGTTAGCTAGCGCGTATTCGCAAGTTCCCAGCTACCAAGTCCTGCTTTCGAATCCCCGAAGTGTCCATTAGTGTTTTACTTCTCCACATTTTTGTCAGTGCACCTCAGCAATCGCAGTTCCACCCTCCAACTCTCTGGTGTGTCAATTTTTAATACTTTTCCTTTTCTTTTATTTTCTGTTTTCTGTTTTACTTTATTTTATTTTATTGTTTTTCTATTTCTTTTTCCTATTTTCTTTTCTTAGGATTTTTTTTTTCTTTATCTTTGATTTTGCATTCTGCATTTTCTAGGATTTAGTAGTTTTGTTTTTGTTCTTATTTCTTTTGTTTATTTTCCACACCTTGAGGACAAAGTGTGAAATAAGTTTGGGGCTAGGAAAATAACATTTTAGGATTTTAATTTTTATGTCAGTTAAAAATTTTCATTCTTTTTAAGTTAATATCCATAGATTATTTTAAACGTTAGAACAAATGGACATGGTAAAGATTAATCCCACAGTAGAGTCTTTTCTATTTATCGTTGCTTAGACACTAATTCATGAATTATACTTTGAACTTTGCACATCACACCAACATGGTTTGTGGGGAGTGAGATTGAAACACTTGCTTTTAGTCTAAGTTTAATTTTAATTTTTGTTTTAAGTAAAGTTAGTTATTATTGTGAATAAAGTAATAATTGTCTCACCCGAGGTTTTGCTTAGTAACCGGGCCAGTCTTGCCTAATCAGCAATGATTTTCGCGTCAAACGGTAGAGTTTTGGCATGGGGCAGGGTGGTTAGTTGGTTTCGTAGCCTTTTCAGCTCGGATTAATAAGTCCTTAGGATTGTTTTACACCTAGTGCCCTAAAACCCTAATGGTTTGGGAGTCATTGACCTAAAGCTCGCTACATGGGTTGGATTGAAAGTTTAAGTGAACCGACATTGCACGACCACTACTGTTACTGGAAAAAAAAAAGACAAAAAAATTGAAGAGAAAAAGAAAAAAGCTATATTCAAAGTTAGTATGTGTGAAATAAAGAAGGACGAGAGGTAAGAGTTTTAGTCGAGTCTCCTTAACTATGTTGGTTCACTTTACACCAAAGGAAGTTTGTGAATTCTTTTCTAATTGATTCTAAATGGCTTAGACTCTGTGGTGGGATTGGTTGGAACTTTTGAAAAGATGTTCTAGTTTTTAAAATTTGCTATGGATTGCAACTTTGAAGGTGAACATTTTTGTTAGTTGAGTTTTAGCTAGTTGTCTAGTTTGTTAAGTTTTTATTTTTGTTTGAGTCTTGTTTTGCTTGAGGACAAGCAAAAAGCTAAGTTTGGGGGTATTTTGATGAGTAGATTTTATATTATATATTTTACCTTAATCTTAGTATATTTTGGTTAATATTTTGGAAGAATTTTGATACTTTGAATTGTATTTTCAATATAGAACTTTCAACTTCCTCTGGAGCAAAACAGGACCAAATGGACGAATTTTGGAGTAATTCTAGTTGGAGGACGTTCGTGAGTCACTTAGCTTGATCGTATCAAAATTTGGGATTTTTCCACCAAGCGGTTATTTTCTGGCGATAAAATAAAGGAGCAATGTGCAGTGCTGGAAAATGACGTTTTTTTTTTTGCTCAAATTGCATTTTTGAAGCCCATGATGACCTCGGATGGGTTCGTAGCCTTCTGGAGAAGTGTTCAGAATATTCCAAACATTAAATCCAGCTATATTGGGCTAGTTTTGGAGCAGCTTATGGGTCCAAAACGTGGCTGTTCAGATTTTAGACGAATTTTACCATTTAATTTAGCGTTATGTTTCTTATTTTATTTGATTATTAATTTTAGTTTCCTGAAGGAAATAAAGGACCTGTTTTTTTAGGGTTTTGTGGGGAGGCTTAGCAGATATATTGCTTGGCCGTCTACAATTTTTCTCGACGCTTTATTTTATGCAATTTTGGAGACAGAGAGAATTGTTAGGGTTTTGGAGACTTTTTACTTGGAGGTGCTTTCAATCCTTTTCTTAGTAATATTTTCTATGATTTCAATTATGAATATGCGTAACTAATTCTCTTTTGCTAGGGCGAAGCCTTGAGCCTTAGCATGAATATGTGATTTTTATTTAATTGCTTATGATTGATTGCATGCATACTTTGAATTGTTAATCACCGGGATAAAAACTATCTAATTGTCTTAATGCCCGATCACCATTAGGATCTTTAGAAAAGTAATTTGATGCAATTTTGGTCGGAAGGTTCCTTGAAATTGACGCTGGCTTCTTGTGATTAATAATTGTAATTTCACTTAGGATGAATATCACGTCTTAAGGATTGCATGGTTTTTTAAATGATTTTCATAAAGCATAATGAGTCTTTCATGTTCAGATTTGATTCGAACGTCCGGACGGGTTGCATGTTAGATATGCATTCTATGTTGGGGGTTCCAAGTAGAATATGAATTAGGAAAATCTAACCTTCAAAGTGGCATGTGTAGATCATAAGTAATTGGTAAAAATTCATAGGATTGCTAGGTGATGGTGGAACCCTAGTGCTTTCTTAATTTGATTCTCCCAAAACTGTTTTATTTTCTCTCTAGCTCTAATATTGCAGATTGTTTATTTTAATTCATTAATTTCGTTTTTATTTTAATTAAGTTATAAAATCAATCACCTAAACTTCTACTTTACAATAATTAATTGAAATTTGGTTTGTTTCGAATTATTTAATAATCCCTGTGGAGACGACCTTGCGAGATCCGTTTATACTACAATAACCTTATGATTCTTGCAAGTAAAATAGGAGATTTAAGCCCGTTCACATGAGTAGTAAAAATCCTATCAACACTCCATTGAATCACAGCACAAAATCACATAATCTAACAGAGCCTACATATACGTTGACACGATTTTGACACCAACGGCTGTGGGAGCACTTGGCAATTTTAATCGCTTTCTGGCTCACTTGAAGGAGGTTTAATAGATTGATCGTCCAATGAATCATCGTGATGGAAGAGACATCAACGTCAAACCGCTTATGAGCTGAGAGGAAAATGGTCAGCCTAGCGGACATAAACTCACTGACACAATTTTTCAAGAATAGTTATTGTCAACTAAATGTACATGGTTGTCCTGATTAGAATATTTCACTACAATACAACGGTTTTACAGTTTCATGATTTACTTTTCATTTTATTTGCTATCTTCTTTCAATCATGTTATGAACAGACGATAAATTTACACACAAGGGGCTAATTACTGGAATATTGAAAGACGAAATAATGTAAGCAAACACCATAGGCAGATTTAAAAACATGTTAAGAATGGAATATTGTACAGATAAGTTTTAAATAGTAACAAGCAATGGATGCACCCAGAATAGTACTAATCCATGCTGAAATTACCATGAAAATACCAATGTGTGCTTAAATATGCCCCAAATTAAATAGCACTTATCCATGCTCAAATTCTCACAAAAATATAAATGGCGAACATTTTAATACATTCTATTTCATAGAATTTTTCATGTGGTTGACCTTAAAAAACATGTTAGACTCTGAAGATTTCCAAATCTTTATATGATTATATTACTTACTAGCCAGGTCAAAAAGTTTCAGCTGTACAAATATTAGCAATGCAAATATGTAGTCTCAAAGCAGGTTCTTTACTGCAAGAGATCAGCCTAGCGACTTAATTTTTGCCCGTGTCAGCAACTACAGCCCTTAGCTTCCCAAAAATTTATCTGATCACTCGAATAAATGGTACCTATACATACGAATGTTCTAACTTGATTTAGTTTGTTAACAGTGGAATCTTTACATATTAAAAAATTTCCCTTTATGGGAGCTATAGGTCTTTGGCTAGCTAATTCAGTACTCACTTGTATTAAATCTCTTATGGATTAGATCACATGATTGGTGATTAAGCCAAAAGAACTAGGGACCGAAGCCATTTGGAAGCTCCCGAGTCAATGTCCATCTTATTAAAGATGCACCATGTCCACTCTCGGCAGCTGTATAGATGTAACTAAAACTGAGTGACAATATATCCCATCTTCAAGATAATTCCCAAGCTACTTAGATCGCAGACAGGCTTATTGAAGGTTAAACGTTTCTTTCATTCTTCTGTTTTGTATGGTGACTCTTATACATCTCCTTCATCAAGTATCAATAAAAAGTTGGAGTCGTAATTGGATATATGGAGAAGAACATATACTCATACAGTAAATTTCATAGTGGAGTTGTTTGAATGAAAATTTTGCAATTTACTATTTACCAAATAACATGCTAGTCATGCAGAGAAAACTAAGGTTATTGTCCAATCTATTGGGGAGACTACTACTTAACGTATTAGTATTCTCATAACTATAAAAAGGATCCCAATGGAAACTCAATCACAAAAGATCCTGAAGAAATTAATCCAAAATTGTACAGGTCACGTCTTTTTTACTTCTCTTTTTTATGAAAGAAAACAAAATTACTACTTATGGTTAAATCAGACGGTTCATCCACGACCAAGAAATGTTTTCTTGGTCATTAGCAGAAGACAATACCAACCAGCAGCAACATTCCTGGTCATATAATTTAAAGGGATGCTTTCTATATTGTAATGTAAAAAGCTACGAATATTGCTACAGTTGTGATTCAAGGGGAACAGTATGTGTCTCCCTCCTCGATCGAAAAAAATGTACAAAATCTGGAAATTGTTTGGTTTACAAAATTGTAACAATCACACAGTTCGTGTAATTGCTCTCCACAGTCCACCACTCTATCACACTGCACTCAAGCAAGATACGAGATCAAGGAAAGCATCTTGTCTGCAGGGAATTGTTAGACCACCCATTGGATGATCAAACCCAAATTCTTATTCAGCTTCACTTAGCAAGTGTTGAAATCCAGGCTGGCAGAGGAAAGATATGGGAACCACAAATCGTTGCTTCTCACTCTCACCAACATAAACTGCAAAATAACCTTTAGGGACATCCGCTAAATTATATGAAGCTCCTTGACTTGAATTTGAAAAAGACCGTCGAAAAAGTTTCTTAGCAGGAATTACAGCAGGCAGGCGGAACCCCATTGTAGAAAAACTTTGGAGGAAAGACTAGCAATCGAGTTTATAAAAACTTGAAGATCTCAAGGAACTAGCAACTGCAAAACAAGAAAGCTATATGCTTGATCCCATTCATATGGTGGTCTTGATCCCATTCATATGGTATATATAGATGAAAAGTCTTTCTGAATTAATATCTTCGGCTAAAGAAAAAATATATGGTAAAGACAAAGACAATTCGATGAAGTATAGAAGGGAACAAGAGCTCATTAGGGACCACATACATGGTTCTGTCTTCAAATTAATCAAGAATTTAGGGAAAATATGTGGAGCCTCAATCACTACCAAGGCTTCGGAAGAATTGGAAGACAGAGCCATGTGAACTTTGAAATGCTAATATCTATTGCCCCTCACGACAACTACTAGAGAGTTTTTCCCGACACATCCATCGTTTTATCAGTTTGGGTATGGAAACTTGTTGCTATGATATAGTAGTTCAACCACAAATCAATTTGTATTGGGTCCATATTTATAGTATGTTGAACTAGCAACCTGCCAGAAAATGCCTGTTTTCAGCATGTCCCTGATTTTATAGTTATGTATCTATTCTTCCAAAACGATTTGTTCGGGCAAAGATTTCTCTGGAGAGGGCTCCTCGGCTCTTATCACAGCTCCCTAAGGGATTGGCACTTTGGATGTGTAGTCGGGCTCTTGCTTGCTGATGTGCTACAAGAAGAGGACAAAGTTAGTTTTGAAAGCTGCCTTTGTTAGGCCTTAGGTGTAGGCCTTGAGGCTTACAATCAAAACTAACTAAGTGCTAGGCATGCCACTACTATCTCAGTATAGCAGATGTAGAACAAGATTGTGTTTAATCAATTACTTACGCCCCAAGTTACTTGAACTTCTTGTTATCAAAGGATTGTCGCGGATGGGTTAAATCCACATTAAGTTCTTTTTCTTGCCTTGTATATTCAAATGAGGGGAGTGCAGATCCCTTAAGTCATTTATTTGGTTCTTGATTGGTTTTAAATGAAAGCATATCCATTAAGATGACCAGATCCAAATGCAAATGAGACTCTTAAAGTATGAAAACAGATGGATATGACTTGAATACATGTTGGAGAATACATTAAGTAGTAGATCTATTATCTTAGAAAACATACAAAGAACTTTAAGCAAGATTTCACCTTGTCGGGTAAGGTTGAATCTTCTTACAATCACTTCTCTTTGAGTTTACAGAGGTTTTTATGCTAAAAAGGGATGGATGGTAAACCAGTTTACCCAAGGGAATCGACACTACACCACTAGGGGTAATAGCAGAGCTTTAAACTAGACAAAAGATAGTTTTTGTGAGGGAGATATCCTGAAAATGATCGAGATCTGGGCTGATTACAGCTTTTAGATGCAAATCTGGCTTGAGAGCAGAGTTTGTATGTTTGTTTGTTTGATTGGTTTTGTTTGTTTGATTGGCTGAGTGTCCTTGTCTCTAGGGCTTCTTCCTCCTTTTATAGGCAGATTAGCCCGACTGCAGTGATTTCACTCTTGCCTGAAAGCACTTGAAGGGTAGTGAGTCAACAGCTTTTTACTTGTGTTGCCACTGAAAAGTGCTTTTTGGCTGATTATGAGTTAGTCCCTATCACTTGATATTTAAATCATAGGCACATGGCCTATGCATTAATGGGAATGCACCAATTTGTCTCTGGGCTTGATGCTTGGGCCTCGGGCAAGTCTTCCTTTAATTGGTATCTCTGGGCTTCCATACATTTGCAGCCCAATGTTCAAATATTAACCCAAACAGTGCCCCCTTTAATCATTGTTGAGGCTTCAATCCCAGGTGCTAATAATGATTAAATAGTCGTCGCACATTAACAACTGTTGCACGCCTTCACTTGGGACTCGCACTATTTAAAGCAACCGTTAGTTAACAAGACCTTTGCACTAACCCACAAACTCCACCATTAAGTAACCACTTATTATAAAATCCTTACTTAACCCCTTCAGCAAAGCACCTTAACTATATCGAGCCTTCGAATTCTCAGAAATTCCAGTACGCTCTTGCCTTCTCAGTTTTTCAATCTGTCCCCCCTTAATTCCAACTTTTCCTCCTATCTTCCTCTTAAAGTCTTCAATGGCACCCAAAGTTGCTTGAATTCAATCTCCTTACGAGATTGGTGAGGGGATTTCCACAATGCGCCATCTTTTCAACGGCCTTCATCACCCTCAGGCAGGCCTACACACCGAACTTTTATTTGAGGAGAAAAGAGTGCACTCCTTAGGGCCTGTAAGGACTTCTCAGTTATTGGCTTCTGCAACCTCCTTAGAAAGGTGCACTGCGTCTAACTTCTGTTTCAGGACTTCTATGGTTTTGGGGAGTAGCCGGACAGCTTTAATCGTACCGATAGATTCCTCGTATGAATATAAAGCTATCTTTCCTTGCATTGGTATCCACAAGCCTAGACATCCTCATAGCTTTTTCTTTTTTAATCACTTCATCATCATAAGTGTATGCTTTGAGATCAACTACCATGACAATGTTAAAGACTTTGGTAGGACTTGTGGAAGAAGGCTCTGCTATGGAGGCAAGGATTACAAAGGTGTCTTCGATGATTGAGAGATTGGAGGAGTCATGTCCGTATGAAACAGGCTTACCAGAAGATTGAAGAAGTCAATAAAGTATATGTTTAAAGTTGAAGATGCTAAAGCTCAGTTAGCCTTTTCAGGATAGCTACCTTAGCCAATGATGTAAAACTATTTATCTGTAACTTCAACATTAATGAAATGAAAATGACTTCTTCAATCCTCTTTAACTTGTATTTTCTCCTTCAAGCTTAACTATGATGAGCATATAAACTGACTCTTGGATCCCTTGTAATGTCTTCTTCAATGTAACAATCTCTAACATCCTATAAGGTTGGGTGATATTTCTTTAAAAACTTAGCATTGATTGGATTCCTCTGTAAGCTTCCTTCCAAATCTACCAAGTAATATCCTCATTTGTCCAATACTTGGCTAATAATGAAAAGACCCTCTCATGTCGGGCTCCACTTCCCAAAGCTTCTAATCTGAGCTCCCAAAGGTAGAATTACCTTCCATATTAACTCTCTTTTCTCGAAGTTCTTCAACTTCACCTTCTTATTGTATGCTCGGGCAACAGCCCTCTTCCCCTCTTAAATTTTATTTAGAGCTTCTATTCCGGCTACATCTAGATCTTCAACTTTTTGACACATAGCCTGAATATATTCTTCACTGTGCAACCCAAACTGATTTTGAACTCACATTTATTCTATCAAAGGATTCTTGGTATGGCAAGCCTCACTCAAATTCTTCTTTGTCTTTCAACCTGAGCAAATGAGTTAGCGACTGAATCTTGCCTGCTAAGTTAGCGATGAATCTCCTTAAAAAGTTGATCTTTCCCAGCACCCTTTGCAATTGTACTTTATTGGTGGGAGAAGGTGATTCCATGATTGCCCGAGCTTTGTTCTTGTCAAACTTTACACCCCTTTGATGAACAAGGAATCCCAAAAAGTTGCCCAACCTTACCCCGGAAACACATTTCTTTGGATTCATTTTTAACCTATGGATCCTTATTCTTGTTAAAGCTTATATGAGGTCTATCAAGTGTTGTTCTTCAATTTTAGACTTCACCAAGATGTCATCAATGTATACCTCCACGCTACGACCAATTAAGTCATGAAAAATGGCATTCATCGCTCTTTGATAGGTTGCACCAGTATTTTTGATCCCGAATGGCATGACTAAGTATTCATATGCTCCCACATGACCTGGGCACCTAAAAGTTGTTTTGTGTATATCTTCTTTAGCCATTTTTATCTGATTATAATCGGTATTCCCATCCATGAAAGATAGGACTTTGTGTTTGGCAACTGCATCTATGGACAAGTCAGCCATGGGCATGGGATATTCATCTTTAAGCGTGGCTCCATTAATGTTTCTATAGTCAATATAACATTGAACTGCATTAGTTAAAGCCTTTAATACAGGTACAATGTTGGCCAACCACTCGACATATTTGGCAGGCTTAATAAATCCAGCATTTACCAGCCTTTCGGTTTCTTCTTTAACTTTCTTTTCGATCTCTTTCGACATCATTCATGGTGCTTTCTTTACAGCTTTATATCCCTCCTTAATAGGTATCATGTGTTCTACTAAGGTTGGATCTAAACCCTGCATCTCAGTGTAATGCCAAGCAAAACAATCTTTGAACTCGTGCAAAAGGCTAACAATTCTTGCCCGATCTTCCACTTCCAACAAGCTACTAATCTGTATAAGCCTTAGATCTTCCTTAGACCCCAAATCATAGTCTCCAAGGGGTCTTGCACCTCTAGTGGTGGCTTGTCAAGTTTTGCACATAAAAACTCAACTAACTCTGGATTCTCAGGTAAGTCTTTTAGTTCATCCAAGTCATATATACATTTAGACATTTGTATGGCCGTTTCTAACTCTTCTTCACCACTGTTCTGGATACTTAAGGTTGCTTCCTCTTGTTCCTCAGTCAAGCTCTCTCTTCCATACATTAACAGTCTTTTGATTAAGGACCTAACTGCAATTACTTGGTCATTCTTTCTTTGTTCCGACATTACTAGTTTTGGGGAGTTGGGAAAATATGGGGTTTATCCCATTCTTCCCAGGTGAGGAACAATCTTTGCTCCAAAAGCTTTTGGGCTGTCACTTTAGTCGGGCTACCGCTCTCATCAGCTCCTAAGCTCTGGAGAATCCCAATGCTAGGATTATAAAAGTTGGCTTCTGCCACATTGACAATGGGAAGGAATGGTCGTGACTTGGCCTCCACCATCTCCCAAAATCCTAGTCCCATTGTTCATTCCTCGTGGTAAACTGCCACTTGTTGATGTAGGGTGGAAAGCACTGAAAGACTCTGATGAATCCAATCTCGGCCCAGTAAAGCTCCATATATGGAAATACTATCCATAACTAAGAAGGCTAGCATGATCTGCTTGGAACCCAAGTCAACCTCCAAGGGTAATATCCCATGAGTTTTAATGATGGTTCCAGAAAAACTGGAAACTATTAAGTCCATGGGGATGAGATACTACTTACTTCTACATACCCTTTTCATCTGCTTGAAAGGCAACACATTGATCGTGGCTCATCCATCAATCAAAACCCTCTTGAGGGGTACTCCTTTCAGATGAGCAGTTACATAAATGGGCTTAAAATGGTTGGCTAAGGTCAAACTCGAGCAACTGAAGACCATTATGTCAATGTACACTCTATCAGGCTCTTTCCTTGTAAGCTTGGGCAAACTTGCTCTGCCCGACTCCTCTTTTCCTATTTCTTCAACACTAATATGTGTCATCATAGGTTCTGTTGCTAAGTAATCACCCTCAATTGTGGCAGGTTGATCAGGCTCAGCACAAAACATGGCAGATAAAACATATGTCATGTTTACGTAGACGTTGCTAGGTCTAGATAAGTCGTTTTTAAACCCAATATGGCCCATGAACTCATCCAACCAAGACTGTGTTTTTGCAGGCAGCATTAATTCAGGCAACGTTTCCTATTGAGTTATGCCACAGTTTGACACTTGTCATAGGACTTCATAAAGAGTATCAACCAACAATGGTGCGAGCAACCCCCTCTCCAGTGAGATAGTTGCAAAGCTTATTGGTTATGGGCTTCATCTTGGCTTTGGCATCATTACCATATCCTCTTGAGCTCTTCTCAAGATTTTGTATTTCCAAGGACAAGGGTTCTGTGCACATGGTCTCCTTCCCCTTCGGTCTTGCTATTAGTTTTCTCCACCACTTTCTTGGTTCTCCAATGGAGTTGATTTCTTCCCCCATCAGGTTCCTTCTCAAACTTTACATTCTCAGAGGTTTTTAAGGTAGTGGGGACTTCCAATGAGTTCATGTGGGCACTGTGTTGCCTCTGAACTCTCATAATCATAGAAGCTCCTATTTCTTTTACGGGTTTCCTGTCCTTTCCAACCACATACCATTTTCACCCGAGTCGAGCAGGATTTTTCTTCGTGACTGGATTCACTATCATTTCCCTTCTTCTGACATCTCTACTGGCATAGCTTAGTTAGGGTGGCCTCACATCCACCCATCTTGGCACTTTGGCTTCTCTATCCTCCATTTATTCAGAAGCTTCATAATTTCTGAACACTTCTAACAAGTCTTTTGGTTGAGAGTCCACTCCCAACCTTTAGAAAACATTCTTAGAGGTCTCTTTCTCAACTGCCCACATGACATTTTTGCGGGCTTCTTGCTCTTCTCTTTTCTTCTGATCAGCTCCTGATTTATAATGGCTCATGACGCTGGGACTTCCAACTCACACTCGCATTGGCACTTGTTACAAAACACCACTCATTTGATTATGGTTGTTTTGGGCCTCTCCGGCAACTTGATAGCTCCTTCAGTCGGCCTATCAGCTTGCCTCCGTTCTGCTTTCACCTCCCAGGTAGCTTTTCCTTTCCCATTTTCAGCCCACGTTAAGTTGATCATGTTTATTGGGGCTTCTGGGAAAGGGTCAGTGTCAATCATCATATTGGCCTGTAGTTTCTCTAGCTACAACTTTTCTTTCATTATAAAGTCTTGTATCCAATCCCTGAACTGGACACAGTTGGTTATGGAGTGATTGAAAGTGTAATGCAGCTTGCAATACTTCTTTCCTCTCAGTTCTTCGTGCTTGGGCAGCTTTTTGGTGTTGTCGAGCATAATCACTCTCGCCGGAATCAACTCCTCATAGATCTCTGTGGCCTTGGTCAAGTCAAAATAATAACTCTGGTATTTGGGGGGCTTCATGGGGACAAATCCACCATCATTCATGACCACTTTATGGTCCTTGGCTAGCTGGACTAACCCTTTCACTATTAAAGGCTTAAAAGGGGTAGTCGGGGTAGTCGTCTCTGCCGCACACATCTCTGGGCTCCCACACATTTGTAGCCCAATGTTCAAATATTAACCCAAACGGGATTTAATTATGCAAATTTTAATTTGATCTGATGGCATCTGTGGTTATAACTTGGAGACAAGTTCATGTGATTTTCCATGAGCTAATCTCTCTCATGGTACCATCATGGTGCCTCTACCAATCAGTCGTTTCAAATAATAGATGGTTTATGACATATACCCATTTATCTATATATTTTATGGTCTGGCTCAGAAGAAAATCTCAAAGCCTTCTCTCATTTTTAGAAGTCAACTGATATTTCCATTGTTGCTTAATTTTCTCATTAAGAAATTTTAAACTATGGGCTTCTGGTTACTGGACACTGTTCATGCTAAGAAATTTCAAGTTTCTTCAAAGGCCTAGGATATTCCTAATGAGAACTATGATGTATTACTATTTTTTATTCTCTTGGTTATCTTATATATCTTATGTTTGGGTTCTAGTGAACACTTATGTATTTGTTCCAATGTCTTTGTATCACTTGTCAATTCTAGGTGTATATCAGGATTCGGGCGTGACACCTCTCAACCATGATAGATCGAACATAAAAGGAGAGATTTGTTAGCCTACGACTTTATATGCTCCGCTATTGATTAAATACTTTGTATCCATACAATCTCTGCTATGCTAAGTAATAACCGCCATATAGTAAGGCTTAGCTAAGTTCGCTAGCTAAAGCAGTTAGCTCTTAAACTCTTCGGTATAATACGAATGAAACCGTGTAATTATAAGTTGTAAATCCTGAACTGAGATTTTCAACAAAAACATGGTACATCACAATTCTAAATATTATAAAATTGAGCTCTTATTTTCAATAGCAAATAGTATTTCCCTTACAAAAATGCTATGATCATTTACTAAAAAATTACTGCAACTTTTATGTACATCATTCAAAAATATAGTTTTTACTCCCCACAAAAATTTTCACAAGTACTTCCTATAGCCAATGTTACCAAATCATGTAATTCTTCATGAACCACGGTTGGCCTGGACAGTAGTAGGTAAGAGATACTTGTATTGTAAACAAACTATATAGAAACTAAAATCTTTCTCTGTAAGCTTTCTTTTGTATTGAATGAATAACTCATTACATTGTGACAGTATATATAGCCTTTGGCTATTTACATTCACACCCTTAACAACCTTAACTAATCACAACAATTAATATAACTAACTACATTTAGTTATAAAAAAAAACTATTTATCAGTAACTGAAATGGATGACTTTTTATGACTTGCCATTCCTCCCAATCCCCCTCAAGCTAAAATTGGGATCAAAGATGATACCAAGTGGAAGCTTGGATTGCAAGTGAGCAAACCTGCTTTTAGACAAAGACTTGGTGTGTATGTCAACCAATTGATATTCATTGCAAATAAACTGCACTTTAACTAGATTGGCAAGCACTAATTCTTTGATATAGAGTAGTCTATCTCAACGTGTTTTGTTCTTGCATAAAATACAGGATTGGAAGCTAAAGAGATAGCTGATGTCACGCCCCAATCCCGACATACGTCCAGGATCGACATGTGACATCACCAAGTATCTATATCTCTAACATACCCCGCCTTCGGGATATGTGCAAACACAACTCACAATTCAACTACGTAGTAATTTTTTGTACCCTTTATGGCTGTATCTAACCTCCTCGATAGACTTCCTACGTACCCTACACAAGGATCAAGCCATTCGTAGTTCATCCAAACATTATCCTCAACTTTTATCACAGTACTTTTAAGTGGAAAAATCATAGCACTCATCAATCAATTATTAGAACTTGACATGCTTGAATTACTAGGTTTAGGGTTACATAACAATCCCACATGACCATTAATATTTCCACTTCATCCATCACATAAATCATAATGTTTCTACACATAAAATCACAATACATAGCATGTAACATATTAAAGAATCAATAAAGCACAATATTATTTTCTAGCCACATCGATCAACTAAAATAATCATACTAATAATAATCATATCCAGCGTCATTCCACAATCCTGTCAATTAATCAATTCATGAATCAAAGATGCACGATCTTAGCATTTAATTACGTTAATCAATCAATGCGATAACATATCATTTCACGAATTTAACCAAGGAACTCTATATAATTCCCTACTTGGATTATGAGTAATAAACATGATAATTCTAATTTTTATTCACAAGATCTATTGTGGGTAATTCTCATTCACTCGAATCTAGGGTTCTAGACTAATCTTATGGGAGTTAGCAAAAGCAAGGATTCCAGACCACTCAACGGAATCCAACAACATCAGGTTCCAGACCACTCAACGGAACCAAAATACCAAATGGTTTCTCATAATCTACCCAGACCAATCATATGTAAAACCAGTGGCTACATTAAGGGAATGCTGCACTGGCAAATCAGAACTCGGTTAAGCCGCGAAGCTCAGGTGAGTGACAATAATGCAAGTATGTGATATTCAATAAAAACAGACCATCGATCACAATCTATAAACATCAAGTATAGAATCATGCTTTATGAAATCATAATCAAGTCGCTGAAAACACCGAAAGAGTCACCTAGACATCCAACAGCTTTTCTAATTCAAACCACAAGATTCTTAAAAACCATCGTCCATATGTACATTAAAAATTAGGGTTAGAGGCATGCAGTTCGGCCGAAGCCTACATAAGTAATCAAATAGGAAGTGCCCCCCCCCCAAAGCGGATTAACCAAGCAGAGCCACCCCTGAGAAAGTAACCAAGTAGGCAGTGACCTCCCAATACAGATTAACCAAGCAAAGTCACTCATACAGCTGTTAGGAAGTGATCACTCAATGCGGATTAACCAGACATGATCAATCCTAAGCATACATGGCCATAAGGATCGCCCAACGCGGATTAACCAAGCGCGATCCATATATAGTATGGTCCCCCAATGCGGATTAACCAAGCAGGACCACTAGTGACCCCCCAATGCGGATTAATCAAGCAAGGTCAAGATAATCAGGTAGGTAGTGACCCCCCAACGCGGATTAACCAAGCAGAGTCACACCTATAGAATTGTTAGGAAGTGATCACCCAATGCGGATTAACCAAGCATGATCACCCCTAAGTATAAATGGCCATAAGGATCGCCCAATGTGGATTAACCAAGTGCGATCTATATATATTAAGGTCCCCCAATGCAAATTAACCAAGCACGACCATTAGTGACACCCCAATGCGGATTAACCGAGCAGGGTCATAGTCCTCTACTAGCCCTTAATTTACAAAACATTTCAATATGCAATTCGAATCACTTTTTCACAAATATTACCAATCCATGAATCAAATCACATCTAATAAAAATAGATCGATGACCAATTATAAAAGAATCACATTTTAACAGAAAATACATTTATAAAACCAAGTCATATCCGCTAAGGATATTAATATAAAGAATTGGGTAATCACCATATCACATATATTAAAGTCACTCACCGAGACTAGTCCGCAAGGCTTCACTGAGTCTCTAGTAATACTAATTTTAGTAATTCAAATGTTTCAAGACCTGTTGACCAAAAGTCAACGATGGGGGTCCACACCCTAGCAATTTAATTCGGAAGATCCACACATCGTAATCTAGATCTGTAACTTCCTAAGGTCCACAATATGCTCAAAGAACAACATACTAAAATCTCATCGCAATCCGACAGTCAGATCTCCGCCAATTGCTAGAATTAGGTGGCGGTTAACAATTAATTTTACTAACTTAGAAATCTAATTCGGAAAGATCCGTACGTCAGATTCCCAATCCGTCAATTCCAATTATCATCAAATATTATGTTCCATAATGCATTAGGGTTTGGTGACGATCCAACGGTCGGATTGCCGAATCAGATTTTGATCAAGTAATGTATTGTAATGAAACTAACTTCAAACAACCAAATTACATCATACGGATATCAATTATGGAATTAGGGCATCTAATTCAACTCAGGAAGACATCATTGGCCCACTGGCTCTGCGCCGCCGCACGCGCCACCATGGGTGGTGGTCGACCACCCAATTTGTCAAAAAATTCAACTATTTTAAAAAATTACCAAATTTTACAAACAATTAGATCTCAGTGAGGGGATAAATTTTCATGCCTATGGCCAAGTCTAATTCAACCGGGAAGTGTCCCAATTTCATCCAAACTTGCCGGAAACCCTAGAAATAGGTGTTCCTCGATTCATCACCAAAACGAACTCTGACGCCTCATCCAATGCTTGGGCCTTGCTCCAGGGGTTGAGGGGAGTCTATTGGTAGTGGTGATTGACGGTAATCATTGTCGGAATCACCGTAAAATGAGAAAACTCGCTAAAAAACCCTTGGCACTTTGTGGCTTTGACCTAGACAAATGGAAAGGAACAATGGAAATCTAACACTACAAGGATATATGACTCATCAAGAGCTTTCCATAGACACCAAGATCACCCAAAATGGAAGTCGGATGAAGAAGATATGGTCGGGTCAAAAATGGTGGTTCGCGGGTGAAAAACAACCCATTTTCCTTTCCCCTCCTTTTCTTGTTTTCTGATTGAGCTATCCCCTCGTTTTCTCTCCCGCACTCTCTCCTTTCTCCCCCCTCCCTTGTTGCCACTTGGCAACTTCTAAACATTTATTTATTTATTTTCCAACAACTAAAATGTCTCTAATTTCTTCGTTATAACTCCATTTCATGAACGGTTTTCGCCTACGTGTTCATGAGATCAAGTTCTATTCGAAAATATAAATTATGACCACGAAAGGTCTACAGAATTTAAATAATTAATTTTCAAAACTTCAACCCTCATTTTAAATTATGCCAAGAAACAATCAACATTTTAAATTAATATAAATTCCCGAAAAATAATATAAAATCGCAATAATACAATTACGTAGATTATAATAGTGAAACCCAGGAACGGGATTTCGCAGTTGAGATATTGTCACACCACAAGGTAGGCATTTTAAGGGGAGGAAACTGAAGATCATGGAAGATTTTACAAATCCAAGTGATCTTTGCAGCTATGTAAGCTAAGGATTGATACTCAACTTATGTGGAAGATCGAGCAACTGTGCATTGTTTCTTGGCACTCCAACTTATGGCATTTGATCCAAGAAACACACATTATCCATTTGTTGATGTCTGTCAAATGTGCATCTTGCCCAATCAGCATCTGAGTGTGTTGAAAGATGAATAAGACCCTTTTTTGAACCATAAACCATGAATGATAGTGCCTTTATGAAATCTGAGTACTCATTTTGCAGCTTGAAGGTGTTGATCCCTTGGAGCATGCATGAATTGACATATTTGGTTCACAACAAATGAAAGATCAGGTTTGGTCCATGTAAGATATTGCAATCCTCCAACAATTGAATGACACTTAGTAGGATTGAGCAGAAGAGGCCCATTGTGATCCAGTTTCTTAGAACCAAGAGGAGTACAACAAGGTTTTGCACCTTCCATTTTGTTTTCTTGAGAAGATCAAGCAAGTATTTAGTTTGATGAAGAAAAATACCTTCAGATGTTCTATGCACTTTCAACCCAAGAAATCGTGTAATAGACCAAGGTCTTTAACAGGAAAATTGGCATTGAGTTTTTGAATGAAAGATTGACAGAGATCAGTGTTTGGACCAATGACTAAAATGTCATCCACATAAACAAGAACAATAACCAATGCAAGTACATTAAGAATAGACAAAGATGCATCTGATGAAGATTGCTTGAATCCAAGAGTGAGAAGTAATTGGAATAGTTTGTCAAACCAAGCTCTAGGATCTTGTTTGAGACTATAAATGGATTTTCTTAACTTGCAAACATGGCTTGGAGATGTTGGATCAACAAACCTTGGAGGTTGTTGCATATAGACATCCACCTTTAAATCTCCATAAAGGAAGGCATTGCTTATGTCTAATTGGTTTAAAAACCAATTGTACTGAACTACAAAATGTGAGCAAAACTCTAACAGCGACTATCT
Organism: Malus domestica; assembly: GCF_042453785.1. Lineage (NCBI taxonomy): Eukaryota > Viridiplantae > Streptophyta > Magnoliopsida > Rosales > Rosaceae > Malus > Malus domestica. The sequence goes on from NC_091670.1 coordinate 7,864,433, forward strand.
TTGCAACTGGACTAAAGGTTTCTTGAAAGTCTACTCTTACTGAACCTGTTCTCTCCCTTCATTTTAACTTTTATTAATAACAATAGTTTATTAGGGAGAATGCCAAGTCATCCATTAGGGAGATTGCCAAGTCACCCGGTTCTCTCCCTAATAAACTATTGTTATTAATAAAAGTTGGAATGAAGTGGAGAGAATAGGTTCGGTAAGAGTAGCACAAAGCATACTAACGAGAGTGGTCAGCCTCATACCAGGCAAGGTACTCAGGGTTAGGAGAAGTAGTGACCACTGGTGGAACAACTATAGAAGTATCAGAATCAGCAGAGACAGCAGAGGAGGCAACTGGAGCAGTGGTGGTGATGACCGGACGAGACGAATATGAACCATGAACAAAATGCCAGAAATGTTGGCCAGTTAAAAATTGCTTGACCTGACTCTCCCAAGGAAGATAATTTGTTTCAGATAGTTTGACAGAAGCCAAGGTAGAGATATTGGGAATGGTGATTGAGGAGGAAGATGCGGTTGCGGAAGCCATGGAAAGAAAAAGGACCAAAGCTCGAATACCATGGGAACTTTCTATATTTCATTGATTATAAAATAGGGCCTAACAACCTTATCTACAATTATAATCTTCAATTACATTCTCCTTCAGTGAGTACATTTTGCACTCACAGAAGGGAAAAATATTTGTACAGTATGTAGAAAAAATTTTCTTTACAAAAATGTAAGCAACTCATGTATTTACAATGTATTCAAAACTGAGAAATAATATCAATGAAGGTATCTTGTCTGCGGGGAATTGTTAGACCACCCATTGGATGATCAAATCCAAATTCTTGCTCAGCCTCACTTAGCAAGTCTTGGAATGAAGGTTGGTTAAGGTGTGATACAGGAATGACAAACCGCTGTCTCTCGTTCTCTCCAACAAAAACTGCTAAATAACCTTTTGGGACATCTGCTAAACTATATGAGCCACCCCGACTTGGATTTGAAAAAGACCGCCGAAGAACTTTCTTTGCATGAGTTACACTTGGACAACGGAAACCCATGGTTTTATGTCTCTCTAGAAAAATGTATGGTGCAAGTTTATAGGAGCAAGAAGAAGAAAAGAGTTGAGAAGATACAGAGACTTGAATGGATGGCAATGAAAGTCTCATGAAATATATGTAGTTAAAGTTTTATGTAGGATGTCCCCTGTTGAAAGAAATATGTGGTGACGATTAAGACCACCTTGATGGGGCATAGAAGGGACACTGATCAAATGGTGCTATTTTCCACCTCAACTTCAATATTTTAGGTGAAATGTTAATGGAGTTGCTAAACCAAGAGAGTTCAATCTACTTAGTAAGATAGCAGATTTTTCCTTTAGTTTCTGAGAATGAGTTGAAAGTGCTTGATCGTCTAAAATTGAATCATCAGTGTTCCTTCTCTCTAGTGTTCCAATAATACGGTTTTCTGGTTAGATCACATAGAGTCAAAACAAGATGAGATCTAATTTCGTTTACTCGTTGATGAATCGAGGAAGCCACATCCCTTCTTATACATTAGGCCCCATATGCCAGATTTTCATAGCACCACACATTCTTGTTTGTCAATTAGCATTTATTAAAATTTGAAAGAAACGCAATTTATCCACAAATTCTTGTTTGATAGGGCATACGATGCACTACTGTTGGTCCACTGGTTTAACATCCAGTGTGCAAGCAATTGATTATTCGAGAACACGTGGATGCAACAAAGGGTTATCCAGTTGTTAGGAGGCCTAATCCAGAAAAGTAATTCGTGATTAGTGATTACCAGGCATGTCTAAAGCAAAATGCCTCTTATCTAACAGGCGTAAATAACTCCACTGGAACAAAATTCACACCTAGTGGTCCTTGTGTTGCCTGTTATCCGGAGGAGGTAGGGAATGCTGCTTCCACACAACAATCTGTCAGAAAAATCTGTCGGAGTAGGAGTTACGTTGGGAGTTAGGTGAGCAGCAAGACAAGACCATGTGATTTGGTATAAGCTAGTTTCCCTCATCGTTTGTTTTTGCAGCGCCTCTTGACCAATAATTTCATGTACCATATGAGTTTTTCGCATACCCTTTCATCTATATATACACGTGATCAAGTTCACAATGGCATTAGCAACTCAAGTCTCCACCATCCTAAGAATCAAAGCATTCTCTTTTTTCCAAGTCCTTCCAATTCCTTTTCTAGTTCTTTTATCCCCTTGAGAACAAAAATCCATGGGTTTCCGGTTGCCTGGAATTGTTAGCGCCAAGAGAAGTCTCATCCGGTCTCTATCTAATTCAAAACAGACAGCTTCAAAGACCTTAGATATCCCAAAAGGCTATTTTGCTGTGTATGCTGGGGAGAGACAGAAGAAGCGGTTTGTGATTCCAATATCATACTTGAATGATCCTTTGTTCCAAGATTTGTTGAGTCAAGCTGAAGAGGAATTTGGATATGATCATCCCATGGGTGGTATCACAATACCTTGCAGCGAATACACTTTCCTTCATCTCACTTCCCGTCTAAGTGTGTGAGTGAACACTAAAGAAGTGAATATGCGATCCACTTTCATGTCCAAAAGGATCCTCACTTTGGAACTCACTGAGCTACGATGAAGGAGAGGCTATGGTCAATCATCCATTGAATCAACTCACATCCAGTGTTGAGGTGAAGCCATCAGTAATACTGAAGCAGCCAGCTGTGATCTGAGAAGAAAGTCAGAAAATTAATGAAGCCGACAAACGAAGATACTCATTCAAGATATAATCAACAAAACCCAACTTTCCAAAAACGATGACTCAAAACTTTTCCACAGGCGCCGTTCAGAGTATCTGACATGGGAATTTAAATTAACCCAATTGGTTTTATGTTGGCTGCTCTAAGTCAATTAAATGTAAACTGCTCCGCTGCTCTTGAGCAAAATATATTGGAATATGAAATAAATTTATATCTTGATCCAGTTTTTTTGTCTTGATATTTTAATTATACTTCTAGCTTTGGTGCCTTAAAAAATAATTATACAATGTTATCTGTTATATAATTAAATTATCAATGACAACAGATTTTCTCAAGAAATGACTTTCAATTAGTTATACTTTGTACTTCATATAAATCTGTGGTGCCTCAAGTATTAGTGTTGGGCTTCCACTCAAATAAAGTTACCAGATATATGTGCTAGACACAAATAATATGGGGAATTTCTACACTATTTGCCTTTTATCCGATAATTTAATCCTATGACTGGGTAAAATGTTTTCACCGTGTCAGTGCAACTTTCAGATAAAAAACACTGGGATTGTCGTAGAATTTTTTTTGAAATTTTCCAAATAAAGTCTTTCAAAATTCACAACTAAATGGATCGGCCCTTATAGTAGGTAATACTTAACATACAGGTCTTAATAGACTTGGAAACATTTATCTGGAAAAGTTGTATATGGCAGCAAATTGTGTTTGGATTGACAAGAGACATAAGCATTGAAGGATCACATGGCTGTGTCTTCCGTCGCAGTCTAAAAAATTTGGTAGCAGTTGAGTCTATATACTTGTTGGTGGACCTTGTGCCCTACCAATTTTATGACTACCTGCAAACCACAAAACTTATTTGAAATTTTAGAGATGTGTGGATAGGAAAATCCCCTTGAGACTTCCTTTCAATACAGGATTTTCAGACGCATTTGTCTACGATTACTTAACAGAACCAGATTAGCATTCTTTTGATGGCATCAATCTTACAATTTCAGACGTAATATGACAAGTTAGCGGCAGTATGTACCTACTGCATGTCCAATATGAATCACTTTACGTACGTAAAACTCTCAGCCAGCCCAGGAACATTGCCTCACCTGATTAATCAACTTTTTCCTGCAAATTGTTCTTTCAAGAGTCCGGTAGGCAATTAAATATTTCCTATTTCAGGTCCACTGATATTTAGCTTCAAATGGTGCTCGAACATTAAATCAGTACAATTTGTTGGTTACTGTCTCATGGAATCTTCTAGATTGCCAAAATAAAAGAAAACACCTCCACAGCTTGTTGAGATCGACAGGATACTAGATGAAACAACAAACCCACATGCTAGGGGTGGATTTTGGTTTGGGTAGAGCCATGAAGTATGGAGTGCCATTGGTGTCTTCATTGAGTGAGTAAATGCAATTTATTAGTAGACCTAATTAAGAATTTTTGGAGTACTAGTCCAATTAATCGGCAGTTTGAATTGGTGGTCACATAGACAAGTTCCTGTCTAAATCATATATGCCTCTTACCCAAGGTATAAAATATCAATCATATCGGAAATATCGGTAGTCCAAAAACACGGAAATATCGATGAAAATATCGGGATATTATCGATATCGATAAAAATTGAATAAAAACCACGGAAATTGTAAGAAAAACTTGGAAATTTTTATTGAAACTTTGCAGGGTGTTTATTTAGTCAATTATCTATTAGTTTATCACAAAAAATTGGAAGGAAATGCATTGCATGATGGATTTAACTGATTTAAGTTGATTATATAGCGAGCTGGCAAACATTGTGAGTGTAGAAAATATGTAGTAATTAATGAAAGAAGTTTAAACACACCATAATCATTTATATATAATGAATTAGTACAATATTTTACACTTTATACATTGCATGGTAAGATACATGAGTGACTTAGTACCACATAGAGTTCCTATGAGGTTCAAATTTTTCACTATCTTCATCATCTCTATGTGTAGAGTAAGTGTATTGTGAAGAGTAGTTATCAAATGATAAATCCCCAAAATAGTTTTGCATGTAATTGTTAACATACCACCCATATGGATCCAAGATTGGTTGACGTTGTCCATAAGCAAAATCATTTGAAGATTGAGTCTCGGATTCTTTCCATGAGTCGCTCGATTCCATCCCAACAGGAATGGGATATGAAGGGTAGGGAAATGGTTGGTTATGAGTATAATCATAGTTACTACTTCCCACTCCAACAGAGTCCGAAGTTATAAATAACGAGTCATCTTCTTGACTTAACAAAATCCCCTTGCCTCTTTCTCTACGAGTATAGTCTTTCCCTATGGCACTAATTCCTGGTCTTGCCCGCCTACTGCCATGGTCCTCATCCTGTGTTGCATGCGTGAAGTTTGCCTCACCAGTGAAGGGGCTCATAAATCCGGGAGGTGGTCCAACATAGTTTCCATATCCACTACTACCTCCAGCTCCACCTCCGGTGGTAGGTGAAACCACCATTATTTTTGTCCACGGTATGAAATTGTACAAGTTGTAATTGTAAAAGTTGTCAGGGTTTTGAATTATTTAGATGCTTTTGAATGAAACCACCATTATTTTTGTCCATGGTCTGAAATTGTACAAGTTGTAATTGTAAAAGTTGTCAGGGTGCAAACCACACACGCACACAGACACACGCCACCACACACGCACACAAACATCACACATGCACACAGAGACTCTTGATCATTTTCTCCTCCCTTCTCTCTTCTCCCTTCTCCCACACACACACACAGAGATTTCTCGATCCTTCTCTCTTCTCCCTTCTCCCACACACACGCACAGAGACCTCAGTCTCTTGATCCTTCTCCCACATGGCCTTCTGCTCCTCCTTCGCCTTCCTCCTCATCCGCGTCTTCCGCCTCGTTGGCGCCGTCTCTCTCTCGAAACTCTCATCTCTCTCCTTTCTCTCTGCACCAAGACCCACATACACACACGCACATCATCGCACCTGCTTGAGGAAGACACCCATCGTCATCAGCAACCTCGTCTTTCTCCCTCTCCTTCTCGTCTCTGCAACTCGACGAACGTAGGAACCCTCCGGCGAGTTTCTTGAATTTTTCCATTTAGGTAAGCTTCGGGTTTACCTCTTTCTGTTCTAGATTGAAGCTTAGATGTGAAATTTAAGTTCTATCTCGTGTTTTTGCAAGGTTTTTGGGACGAAATCAGCTCGGGAATAGGCACATCCATCTCCGGCGAGGCCGTGGGTGTCGACGAACTTTCCGAACACCTCCGACCGTTTCATGACAAACGGAAGTTATAAAAACATTTCTCTCATCTTGTATTTCATTTTGATACCTAGATCGAAGTCTAGGGTGCTCTTTTACAGTCGCCCGGAGCTGTAGAAGCTCCGGCGTTCTTCTCCGATTCGTACATCTCTAAAATATCGCGATATTATCGGTAATATCGCGATATTGTCGATATTATCGATAATATTGTGATATTTTGACGAAACCTCAGTGGATAAGTATTAAAATATTGGTAACTCAAAAAATCGATATTATCGGCGAAATATCGCCTATAATATTGGCATTTCAGACCTTGCTCTTACCTAACCCACATGATTCTTTGGGATGGAATCACATTTGGTGGTCCTTCTTGTTTGTTATACATATGTGGTAGGGAATAGGGATGGGCAATGGTTATGGCGGGCGGGTAACCGCGATTATTTACCCATAACTGTTTATGCTCGTACTCGCATAACCGTTTACCTGTTGGGTAATTGCCTAAACGATTATGCCCATACCCATAACAGTTTATAAACGGTTAACCATACCCATAACTATATACCCATTTAACCGTAACCGTTTAATACCTGTTTACCAACTTTTTAACCCGTTTATCTTTTCTTTTTTTTACCGTTACCCATTTTTTCACCCATCTACATGTTTTTTAACAACTTGAAAATTAAAAAAAAAATTGTCATAATTTTCTTTTTTTTTGACACTTAAACACCGTTATAGGTACATTCATCATACATTTCCATATTTTAATTTTTGAAGTCCTTATATCATTCGAATAATTGAAATAATAGTTTACAGACGATATTTATAACTGTTACCAATGAAGGTAAAAATAATATTTTCTAAGTATTATTGGGTTACAAAAATTGTTTAGAAGACATTTCTGTCAAAACATTTATGTCAATTTCATGGTTACCCACAAGGAATTTAAATTAATTTGGCCAATTCCTTGATGATGAGAATCATCATTCATGTAGCAGTGTTATTGAGAGAAGAACCGATGAATTCCTTGCTAATTTATTGGATGCTAAGTATTATTGGATCGAGAATATGGTTTGTGTTAGTTTTACCTATATAAATAAATGGGTAAACGGTTACCCGTTTATAACTGAAGTTAATACCCATAACCGCTTATTTAAATTTCGCGGGTAAACGGTTATACCCATAACCATTCATTTATCTAAACGGTTACCCATAACCGTAACCGTTTAATTTAAATGGACGAGTAACTGCAGTTACCCATAACCAATGATTATTTGCCCATCCCTACCAATGATCATGTCGGCCTATCTTCATTTTTGCAACATTTTTCTTGATTAGTTGGAAAGACAAGTCCATGTGATTTTCCATGAGAAAATGAATAAAACACATGGCTCTGCTACGGTCCTTCACCAATCGTATATTTTTTCCATGACCGATGTCCTTGAAAAATTGGAAGACATAACCATGTGAACATAATTGCTTGAGCAGCTGGGTCTCTGGCCCGTCCGCATTCAATTGCCTCCAACTTGTACACGAACGTATCAAATTCCTAACCTATATCCGAACCAAAGAGATTGAGTCCTCACATTTTATATAAGCTAAAACTGTTGAAATAGCACCATGGGAAAAAAAATCTTGTCTCAAGCATGTCTTTGATTTTTTTATAGACCTTCATTTAAGAGAGGCTGGACACTGGGTTGCTTTCGTTTGGTCATCGACTCGTGAAGTGTTGTTGATAACTTGTAGACAAGTCCATGTGATTTTTGATGAGCAAACTCTCTCTCACTTGGGTCCATCCCAGTGCTTCATCACCAATCATTTTAGGTAACTGACGGCTTGCAGCATACCGCTTTAGCTATATATGCACACAGTTCAGGAGCAAACCAACACAAGTCTTCTATTCCCAAGCATATCTTATCAAAGCACATTCTGTCCTGAAATTCATTTGAACTCTTTATTGTTCCTTTTTACAGAAATTTTAAAACCATGGGTTTCCGATTTCCTGGTATTATACATGCCAAGAAAAATCAAGTTTCTTCAAAGTCATTGGATGTTCCAAAAGGCTATCTTGCTATCTACGTTGGGGAGAGCCAGAAGAAGCGGTTTATTATTCCTGTGTCCTACTTGAACCAACCTTCATTCCAAGATTTGTTAAGCCTAGCTGAAGATGAATTTGGATACGATCATCCAATGGGTGGTATCACAATCCCCTGCAGTGAAGACAACTTCCATCGTCTCACCTCAGCTTTGCGGTATATGTAGAGAGGCTACATATACATCGAAACGATTTTGACACCAACGGCTGTAGGAGCACTTGGCAATTTTAATCGCTTTCTGGCTCACTTGAAGGAGGTTCAATTGATCCATCGTCCAATGAATCATTGTGATGGAAGACAACATCAACGTCAAACTGCTTCTGAGCTGAGAGGAAAATGGCCAGCCTAGCGGACCTAAACTCACTGACAATTTTTCAAGAATAGTTATTGTCAACTGAATGTACATAGTTGTCCTGCAAGGAAAACTGAGATTAGAATATTTCATTACAATACAACGTTTTCACAGTTTCATGATTTACTGTTCATTTTAGTTGCCATCTTCTTTCTATCAAGTTATGAACAGACGATAAATTTACACACAAGGGACTAATTCCTGGAATATTGACAGACGAAGTAATGCAAGTAAACATGGCGGATTTAAAAACATGTTAAGAATGGACTATTGTACGGATAAAATTTTAAATATAACAAGCATTGGATGCACCCTGAATAGCACTAATCCCTGCTGAAATTACCATGAAAATACCAATATGTGCATTGAAAATGCCCCAAATTAAATAGCACTAGTCTATGCTTAAATTCTCAAAAAAATATCAATGCAAACATTCTTATACATTATTTTATTTCATAGAAGTTTTCTTTTGGTCGACATTAAAAACCTATTCAGGCAAATCCCTTAAGACATGCACCAAACGTATTAACCATGCTAGGTTCTCAAGATTTACAACTCTTTATATGATTATATTACTTACTAGCCTGGTCAAAAAGTTTCAACCATACAGATATTAGCAAAGCAAAAATATAGTCTCAAGTAGGTTCTTTACTGCAAGAGATCAGCCTAGATACTTAATTTTTGCCAGTGTCAACAACTACGACTCTTACCTTCCCAAAATTGATCTGATTACTCGAATAATTGGTACCTATACATACGAATGCTCTTACTTGATTTAGTGTGTTGACAGTGAAATCTGTACGTACTAAAAAAATTCCCTTTATGGGAGCTACAGGTCTTTGGCTAGCTAATTGAGTACTGACTTGTGTTAAATCTCTCATGGATTAGATCACATGATTGGTGATTAAGCCAAAAGAACTGGGGGCCGAAGCTATTTGGAAGCTCCTGAGTCAATGTCCGTCTTATTAAAGAAGCACCATGTCCACTCTCAGCAGCTGTATAGATGTAACTAAAACTGAGAATATATCCATCGTTTTACCAGTTTGAGCATGGAAACTTGTTGCTATGATATAGTAGTTCAACCACAAATAAATTTGTGTTGGGTCCGCATATGTAGTATGTTGAACTAGCAACCTGGAAGAAAATGCCTGTTTTCACATGTCTCTGATTTTGTAGTCATGTATCTATTCTTCCAAAAGGATTCATTTATGCAAATTTTAATCTGATCTGATGGCATTGGTGGTAATTAGTTGGAGACAAGTTCATGTGGTTTTCTATGAGCTAATCTCTCTCATGGAACCATCTTGGTGCCTCAATCACCACTCAGTCGTTTCAGATAATAGATGGTTTATGGCATATACCCATTTATCTATGTTGGAAGAATAATGTTGTTGGAAGAATAATGCAAGCTTTAACAGCTCAGCTTAGGGAGCTTTCGGCTAGTCTTAGTGCTAGTGTTAGCTATTATTCCCTCATCATTGTAAAGCTAGTTAGTGAGAGTGGAGGTCATCATCATGCTTGCTTAGCTGCCATTATTCTCTACCTTTTGTCCTCTATTCTTCTTTCCCATTTCTTCTTCTATATATGTTTGATCTTGTAACTGTTTTATACATGAAATATACATAAAAAATTCAATATGGTATCAAAGCAGGAACTCTAAATTCCTGACTCTAGTAATCGTTTCCGCTAAGTTTCTTTTGCTCTAAGCCAAGATGGCTGAAGAACTCTCTGAAACTGAAAGCTCGATGGATGCTCCAGCATTTTCTGACGTTGAGGTCAATCCTAATCAACGTCTTAGTTCTGTTTTGTTGAATGAATTCAACTACCTTCCCTGAAGTCGTGCAGTATCTCTTGCACTTGGAAGAAGATCAAAGCTTGGCTATGTAAATGGTGCTATTGAAGCTTCAGTAGTCACTTCTTCTACATACGAGTCGTGGCTGTGCAAAGATCAGTTGGTCATGTCTTGGTTGCTCAATTCAATGGAGCGAAGGATTGCTGAAATTTTCAGTTATTCTGAGTCATCCATGCATCTCTGGAAGCAAGTAAAAGAGATGTATGGAAATCAAAATAATGCTGCCCGTGTTTTCCAGCTTAAGAAGAATCTAGCAAGTCTACAACAAGGAAGCAAAGCATTTGTTCAACATCTTGGCAGTCTTGCAACATGTGGAATGAGCTCGATGTTTATCGTCCTCATACCACTAATGCCACTGTGTTGATCAAGAGAGCAGAAGAAGACAATTTTTCAACTCTTGGCAAGCTTAGGTCCAGAGTTCGAAGACCTCAGAAGTCACATCTTAATGAATGCTGAACTCCATTCCTTCACTGGTGTGTGTGCCATAATCCAAAGGGAAGAAGTAAGGAAGAAAGTCATGAATCAAGAGACTAAAGACAACGTTTCTGAGACTAGGGCTTATGTCTCTAGCAACAAACGTCCTGAAAGCAAAGTTTACAAGGGAAAAAGACCAGATTTAAAGTGCAGCTACTGTGATTCTCTTGGCCATATAAAAGACAGATGTTGGATTCTTCATCCAAAATTGAAGCCTAAGTTCTCGAAGGAGACAAAAGGTCCAGAGATAAAGGGTACACAAAAATATCTAAACAATAATAGCTACAAGGCTAACCATGCAGCTACCTTGTCGACAGAAGGAATGGTAAATTTCACTACCAATCCTGCTGCATTAATCAATGATTTTGCAGCATATCTCCACAGCAAACAAGTGCTTAACAATAGAGATGAAGCTCCCGTAGCTGAAGAGAAGAATCACACAGCTTTACTTGGAAAATTTGCTGGTTTTCTGGCTAAACATGATCATGTTTCACAGAAAGATATCCCAGGTATTTTCAGTGCCTTCTCTACTGCCCTAAATGCTAGTAATGAACATGATTATTGGATCATTGACTCAGGAGCCACGGATCACATGACAAATAAAATTAATAACTTACATGATTTTACAAAAATGACAAATTTTTCTCAAGTGTCCGTAGCTAATGGGAAGGGTGCCACATTTGTAGGAAAAGGAAAAATCAACTTATTGTCAAAACACATAGAGTCAGCAGCCCTTTACATACCTTCTTTTCCTTTTCAACTTCTATCAGTAGGAGCTATCACCAATTCTCTAAACTGTCTAGTCATTTTCTCCCCTCACAATGTCATTTTTCAGGATATCATCACCAAGAGAACGATTGGTGAAGGTTTCTTGTTGAATGGGCTTTACTACTTGGCTAAAGACACTAATAATCCCAAGTTTTTTCAAGTCAGTTCAAGTGTTTTTCAAGATCAACAACTTTGGCATCAACGTTTGGCACATCCTTCTGATAAAGTAATGTCTTTTTTGTTTCCAAAAATATGTAAGGACAAGTTAAAGTGTGATGTTTGTCACTTGTCTAAATTTTCTAGGTTGCCTTTTGATTCTTCCACTTCTAGAGCTAGCCATCCTTTCGAAATCATTCATTCAGACATTTGGGGTCCAATACTAGAGTCATTTGATGGATATAAATACTTTGTAACCTTTGTTGATGATTTTACAAGGATGACTTGGTTGTATCTTTTGAAATTTAAGAGTGAACTTTCAAATGTTTTTCAAGATTTTCACAAACTGGTTGGTATTCAATTTGCATAAAAAATTCATATATTAAGATCCGACAATGGCACTGAATACATGTCCCATAACATGTCTCAATATCTTAGTATTCATGGAATACTGCACCAAACTACATGTGTTGGCACACCCCAACAAAATAGGATTGCTGAGAGAAAGAATAAAGACCTTCTTGAGAAGACAAGATCAATCATGTTTCATATGAATGTGCCAAAGAAATTTTGGTCACAAGGAGTACTTACAACTGCCTACCTAATCAATAGATTGCCTAGTAAAGTACTCAGTTTCAAGTCTCCATATGAAGTGTTGAAGGACAGACCGAATGATCTCTCACACTTGAGAGTTTTTGGGTCCACTTGCTTTGTTCACAACCAATCTCTCCACCGTGATAAACTGGATCCTCGAGCAACCAAATGTGTTTTCTTTGGCTACTCATCTACCCAAAAGGGCTACAAGTGTTACAATCCAATCACAAAGAAAATAATGGTTTCAAGGGATGTGAGATTTGATGAAAACATGCCCTACTTCTCCAAGAAACTAAGTGATACAGATCAGGGGGAGTTTTTGAGTGACATGTTTCCATTATCTAGTGTTCCCCTCTATCAAGAAAGTCCCATTTCATGTAACCCACCAACTCTATTGCATGAGATACCTTCATCTCAAACCACAGATATTGAACCTTAAGTTCCAATTCGTCGAAACCCTTCTAGGGTTCAACAGCCTCCAATTTGACTACATGATTATGTCACCTACACTTCTAGGTATCCTCCTACAAACTTTGTTTCCTATAAGTAGTTTTCCCCCTCTCATACTTCTTTTCTTAGTACCTTGGACAATACTCATAAACCACAAACATTTCAAGAAGCAAATGAACTTGAAATCTGGCAAAAAGCGATGAGGGATGAACTGCAAGCTCTTCATGACAACCGAACCTGGAGTGTAGTTAAACTTCTCGAAGGGAAGAAATCGGTTGGCAGCCGTTGGGTGTACAAGACTAAGTTCAACTCAGATGGGACGATTGAAAGGCACAAAGCTCGTTTGGTGGCTCGTGGATTTACCCAGACTTATGGCTTGAATTACAAGGAAACATTTGCTCCCGTAGCCAAAATGAACACTGTAAGGGTTATATTATCAGTTATCGTTAATAAGTCTTGGCCTCTTTATCAAACGGATGTGAAGAATGCTTTTTGCATGGGGAATTAGAGGAGGAAGTGTACATGAAACTACCACCCGAACATCCTCAATCAGATGACCCTGACATGGTTTGTAAACTGCACAAATCTACTTATGGATTGAAACAGTCTCCACGTGCATGGTATGCAAAACTGAGCTCCATTCTTGAAAAGTTTGGCTTTCAAAGAAGTAGTGCTGATTCCTCACTATTTGTTCGTGATGGCTTAGTTGGAAAAGTAATCGTTTTAATCTACGTTGATGATCTTATAGTGACAGGTGACAATGCTGAAGAAATTCACTTTCTTAAGCTTACTCTGCAAAACAAATTGGCAATCAAAGATTTGGGACGTCTCAAATATTTCCTTGGTATTGAGCTTGCAAATTCACATGAAGGCTTCTTTCTCAATCAAAGGAAATACATTCTTGATCTTTTGAAAGACTCTGACTTAATAGATAGTAAACATGCACGTACTCCTTTGGATAGCAAGCTACAACTTAGTACTCACAGTGAAGCTTTCTTTGATATTACTAAGTATCAAAGACTTGTAGGAAAGCTTATTTATCTCACAATCACGCGTCTTGATATCTCTTATGTCGTGAGTATTGTGAGTCAATTTATGCATGCTCCTACATTAGCTCATATGCAAATTGTGAAGAGAATTCTTCGTTATCTAAAAGGGTCTATTTGTCGAGGACTCCTTATGACAAAAAATGATAGCACTGCCATCATGGGATATACAGATGCTGATTGGGCTGGGAATTCTCTTGATCGTAAGTCAACAACAGGTTTTTGCACCTTTGTAGGTGGCAATTTGGTAACATGGCGCAGTAAGAAGCAAACTGTGGTAGCTCGATCCAATGCAGAGGCCGAGTATCGAGCTATGGCCTCCACTGCGTGTGAACTTATTTGGCTGAAAAGCCTTCTGTTGGATCTAGGCTTTCCCAGCAATGAACCTATGTCTATGTTCTGTGACAATCAAGCTGCCATGCACATTGCTTCCAATCCGGTCTTCCATGAGAGAACAAAGCATATTGAAGTGGATTGTCATTATGTTCGAGCACAAGTTCAATCCAAAATCATAACCACCTACTATACTCACAGTCATGATCAGTTGGCTGACATTTTTACCAAATCTCTTCCTACGGTTCCGTTTCTATGCATTATGTCCAAGCTTGGCTCAAGGGATCCCCTAGATCTAGCTTGAGGGGGAGTGTTGGAAGAATAATGTTGTTGGAAGAATAATGCAAGCTTTAACAGCTCAACTTAGGGAGCTTTCGGCTAGTCTTAGTGCTAGTGTTAGCTGTTATTCCCTCATCATTGTAAAGTTAGTTAGTGAGAGTGGAGGTCATCATCATGCTTGCTTAGCTGCCATTATTCTCTACCTATTGTCCTCTATTCTTCTTTCCCATTTCTTCTTCTATATATGTTTGATCTTGTAACTGTTTTATACATGAAATATACATCAAAAATTCAATAATCTATATATTTTATGGCCAGGCTCAGAAGAAAATCACAAAGCTTTCTCTCATTTTTTGAAGTCAACTGAAATTTCCATTGTTGCTTAATTTTGTCATTAAGAAACTTTTAATTATGGGTTTCCAGTTGCCGGGCACTGTTCATGCTAAGAAATTCCAAATTTCGGCGTTGGAATTCCTAAATGAGAACTATAATGTATTATTATTTTTTAGGAATAATTAGTATCCGGTCCCTAGTTACTAATGTTCATTGACTGAAATCTTATTAGTTTTCAGATTTTGATCCAAATCCCTACCATTAATGTATTAATGAATTTACATGTCAATTATATAATTGTTTAAAATAAAAATTAATAATTGATTTAGGATTTTAATACTCCTACCTTTATTAAACTCCTAACTAATTTTTAATCCAAAACATTTCCAAAATAAATAAAAAATTAGAATAAGTTTGTACCCATTAGCTTTTTAAAAAATGTTTTCAATTTTTTAATCTTATATGTACCCATTCATGTAATTTTTTCAAATTTTTAATCTTAAAATGTACCCATTCTTAAATATATCAATTTGTTATATGTAAAATGTACCATTTTTTGCTAGCAAAAAAAATGTATTCAGGTTTAAACTTATATGGGTACATTTTTAGCTAGTAAATTTTTTTTTCAAACTTATATGGGTACATTCTTTTTCTTTGATTTGAGAATGTAATCATGTTAAGTTTCATCGAAGAAATTTAATAATGTTATTAAGTCTAATATCTAATTTTTTTTGTGGTTTTGAAGAACGTACCCATGTTTTGGTTCACTAATTTTTTTGTTAATTTTTATGAATGTACTCATGTTTTTACACACACACACACACACAATAGTATAATTTATATTTTAATATTTTTCATCCCATAAATTATGGGTTTTGATTTAAAATCTCATTAACATAAACAACTATAAATTTCAATTTTTAATTTAAAAAAATATAGTAACATAAATAGAAATAAATTATCACATTTATTTCAAGGACGTAGATCAAAAATTGAAAACCAACAAGATTTCAATAAAAAAATATTGATAGATAGGGACCTCATCCAAAGTCTCCCTATTTTTTATTCTGCTGGTTATCTTATATATCTTATGTTTGGGTTCTAGTGAACTCTTATGTATCCTACATCTTTCTATCACCTATTAATTTTTGGGTGTATCTCAGGATCGGGACGTGACACCTCAACCGTGATAAATCGAATGTATAATTAAGGAGAGATTTGTTAGCCTATGACCTTGTATGCACCCGCTATTGATTCAGTACTTTGTATCCATACAATCTCTGTTAAGTAGTAACATCCATCTAGTAAGGCTAGCTAAGTTGTCTAGCTAAAGCAGTGAGCTCCTAAATGCTTCGATGTAATTAGGAATGAAACCATGTAATTATAAGTTGTAAATCCCGATTTGAGATTTTCAACAAAAACATGGTACATCACAATTCCAAAAATTGTAAAACTGAGCTGTTATTTTCACGGCAAAATAGTATTTCCCTTGTAAAAATGCTGTGATCATTTACTGAATTATTACTGCAACTTTTATGTACATCAGAGCCTAACATCCTTATCCACATTTATAATCTTTATTCACATCATCCTTCAGAGAGTACATTTCGCACTCACAAAAGGGAAAAGTATTTGTACAGTATGAAGAAAAATTCTTGCTTTACAAAAATGTGACTCAACTCGTAATCACAATGAATTCATAACTGAGAAATAATATCAATGAAGGTATCTTGTCTGCAGGGAATTGTTAGACCACCCATTGGATGATCAAATCCAAATTCTTGTTCAGCCTCACTTAGCAAGTCTTGGAATGAAAGTTGGTTGAGGTATGATACAGGAATGACAAACCGCTGTCTCTCGCTCTCCCCAACATAAACCGCTAAATAACCTTTTGGGACATCTGCTAAATTATGTGAACCACCTCGACTTGAATTTGAAAAAGACCGCCGAAGAATTTTCTTTGCATGAGTTACACTTGGACGACGGAAACCCATGATTTTATGTCTTTCTGGAGAAATGTCCGGTGCAAGTTTATTGGAGAAAGAAGAAGAGAAGAGTTGAGAATATTCAGAGGCTTGAATGAATAATGGCAATGAAAGTCTCATGAAATAAATATAGTTAAAGTTTTATGTAGGATTTGTCCTCTGTTGAAAGAAATATGTGGTGACAATTAAGACCATATTAGGGCATAGAAGGGACACTGATGACATGGTGCTGTTTTCCACCTCAACTTCAATATTTTAGGTGAAATACTGCTGGACATAATGCAGTACTTCAACAGAAATATATTCTCAATCACCACCAATTAATGTATTTTGACAAGATGATGAATTTGAAGACAGAGCCATGTGAACTTGCAAATGCTTCTGTCTTTAGATTTTTTTTCAATCCCATTCAATTTCTTGCAGACCACTCACTCAAACTTTCTTATAACATCCTGTTAATTGTTAGGATTACCAGTGATCTTGTCGGCGTATCTTCAGAACATGAGTAGGACACTATGTTTTATTTAGTTTCAATACGTTTTCAGTTTGTGCAGTTATGAAAAGATGTAGCTGTAGGGTATTATGATTCTTCATTTCTACTCGTATATTTTTCTTGATTAGATGGAAAGACATGTCCATGTGATTTTCCACGAGAAAATGACTATCAACTGGCTCCACCACGGTCCTTCACCAATCATATTTTTTCCGTAATCAATGTCCTTGAGAAATTGGAAGTCATAGCCATGTGAACATTTAAATGTTAAAATTAGAAGAAAATGTAGTACAACAATGGAGGATATGCTGCAATGACTAGAGTGAGAGAGAGGGAATGAATGAGAGCAGAGAATATGACTCTGCAATTCTTCACACACACACTGTTTGATTGCTTTTTTTTTTTTTGAGAGAGAAACATCTCTCTACACATAACAGTTACACTTCCAATCTTTTGGCAGTATTCAAAATTACATCCAAGTAATCCTAGCCATCCATCTTACACCCTCTGAGATGAAGACACATGTACACTCACTTACTTAAGAACTAAGAGACTTAGATAAGAAAGCATACAACCAATTTAGCTAAACATCCTAGCAATATAAGCTAGAAATACAACTACCACATCAGATCACAATTTACACACTAACAGCCCCCTTTAAATTGTGAACTGATTTAACTCCAAGAAGTTCCCTCAGATAACTGAATTGTTCTCTTGCCAATGCCTTTGTAAAGATATCAGCAATTTGCTCTTTTGTAGGACAATGCAACAGCTCAATTACTCCTTGCTGCAATGCTTCCTTTATGAAATGGTATCTCTTGTTGATGTGCTTGGTCTTCTGATGAAAAATAGGGTTTTTAGTGATAGCTATGGCTGAAGTATTATCACAATTCATTGGTGTTGCAACTGTTTGCATTTCACCAAAGTCCTCCAAAACAAATCTCAGCCATGTAGCCTGTGCAGTTGCTTCAGATGCACTAATGTACTCTGCTTCAGCTGTTGATAATGCAACACATTGTTGCTTGACTGAAGACCAAGAGAAAACTCCACTGCCAAAGGTGAATGCATACCCCGATGTACTTTTCATATCATCTTCTGAACCGCTCCAGTCACTGTCACAAAATCCAATTAAGATTGCTCCTTTGCCTTTCTTGTATTCCAAGCCAAAATCAAGAGTCCCTTGAACATATCTTAGTACTCTCTTTGCTGTACCAAGGTGCTTGTTGGTTGGACAGTGCATAAACCGTGATAGCAGACATGCAGCATACATTATATCAGGTCTAGTTGCTGTGAGATACAGCAAACTGCCTACAATTTGTCTATATTGAGCTTCATCCGCAGTCCCACTTTCATCTTCTTTTCTCAATTTATCACTTGGAACCAATGGAATACTCACTGACTTACAGTCTTGAAGTCCAAATTTCTTCAGTAGAGAAGAAGCATATTTTCTCTGATGAATGAAAATATACTCCTCAGTTTGCATTACTCCCATACCAAGAAAGTGATGTAAGAGTCCAAGATCTGTCATTTCATATTTGAGCATCATATCAGATTTGAAATCATCCATCAATTCCTGACAACTTCCAGTGTATATTATGTCATCAACATAGATAGACACAATAATCATTTCTGAACTTTTCCTCCACTTGGTATACAGAGTTGCTTCACTAGTGCTTTTCTTAAACCCACAGAGTGTAAGGTATGAGTCTATTTCACCATACCAGGCCCTTGGTGCCTGCTTCAGACCATACAGTGCTTTATGTAACCTGTAGACCTTATCTTCTTCCCCTTGTACAATAAATCCATCCGGCTGATCAACATACACTTCTTCTTCTAGTACCCCATTCAAGAATGCCGATTTTACATCCAATTGAAACAACTTCCATTTGTTCTTTGCTGCCAGGGCAATTAATGTTCTGATTGTATCCAACCTTGCCACAGGTGCAAAGGTTTCATTATAATCAATTCCGGGCTTTTGTGCATAGCCTTTTGCAACAAGCCTAGCCTTGTTCTTTTGAACTGATCCATCCAAATTCAATTTAGTTTTGTACACCCATTTCACACCAATCACAGGTTTATCAGATGGTCTTTTCACTAATTCCCAAGTCTTATTTTTCTCAATCATGCTGATTTCATCTTTCATAGCTTTCTTCCAAGCTTCATCCTGTGCAGCTTCATAATAGGATTCTGGTTCAACAATACACACATGACATCTTTCATAGATTTCACTCAAACTTCTATATCTCAAAGGAGTATGATCAATCTGAGATGCAGAAGTTGAGTCACTAGCACTTCCAGATTCAATGAGTGGAGAATCTGTAAGTTGAGTCTGAGAACCTTCAGCAACAGCTTGTTCCATGGAATCCGAATCCTCATCAGCTTCTTTCATCTCTGAAGATTCACTTGCAGCAATTGGAATGTACACTTCTTTGATCTTCTGTCTATCCCAATCCCATGTACCATTCTCATCAAAAATAACATCTCTTGAAATGATTACTTTCTGATTTTCAGGATTAAGCAATCTGTACCCCTTTTCACAAGTGCCATATCCAATAAAAATACCAATGACACTTGTTTCATCCAGCTTCTGTCTCAGGTTTCCAGGAATAAGAGAATAACCTAATGAGCCAAACACTCTCAAGTGTTGAATTCCAGGTTTTCTTCCATTGAATTTCTCAAAAGGTGTCACATTTTCCAATGCTTTTGTAGGACATCTATTTAGCAAGTAGACAGATGTAACTACAGCTTCACCCCAAAGACTATAAGGAAGACCTTTCTCATGAAGCATACACTTTGCCATCTCCACTATAGTTCTATTTTTCCTCTCTGCAACTCCATTCTGTTGTGGAGAGTATGCAACAGTAAGCTGCCTCTCCAAACCCAAAGCTTCACAAAACTGTTCAAATTCATTTGAGGTAAATTCTCCTCCTCTATCTTTTCTCAATTTCTTCACTGAAAAACCACTTTGAAGTTCCACCATAGCTTTGAATTTATTGAATACATGAAAGACATCTGACTTGTGTCTCAAGAGATATATCCAGCACATCCTCGAATAGTCATCAATGAATGTAACAAAGTATCGATTTCCACTCATGGTTGGTGTTTGCATAGGACCACACACATCTGAGTGTATAAGTTCCAATGGCATTCTTGCTCTCCAGATTGACTCCCTTGGAAAGGACACTCTATGATTCTTACCAAATGCACATCCCTGACATACACCTTCACTGTCATGCATTTCAGGTAACCCAAGAACCATATCATGCTCCTGCAATTGTTGCAAACTTCTAAAATTCAGGTGGCCAAACCGTTTATGCCACATTGTACTACTCTGATGCACATTGGTTTTCAGTACCAAATGATCGTTTGACTTGAACACAAGTGGAAAGCATCTGTTTCCTTTTTGTTTCACACTAACAACTAAATTTGTCAGAGTTCTATCATAAAAAATATCCACCTTATAATCACCAAATAACAGAAAATACCCATGTTCAGTCATCTGCCCAACACTGAGAAGGTTTTCTGCAATTCCAGGTACCAACATAACTTCTCTTATGTACCTTTTTCCTTTATCCGTATCAATGACCAAGGTTCCTTTGCCTTTCACATCAACAAGAACCCCTGTGCCAACTTGCACTTTTGCCTTAATACTTCTATCAATTTCCACAAGTAACTCCTCTTTGGAAGTCATGTGATTACTGCACGTACTGTCAATATACCAGGCATCACTCACAGCTTTCACTTCAGTTGATTGCTTGACCATGAAGAGATTTCCAGGTTCTCCCACCTTGTTTGTAAAGTTTCTTTGCTCTCCCACTTTGTTTGCAAAATTTCCTTGCTGAGCATTTTTGTTTTGATTGCAGATCCTAGCAATATGACCAGGTTTTCCACACTTGTGACATTTAATCTTCCCTTTTAGCCAACATTCACCATAGTGAAGTTTATCACAGTATTTGCATGCCCCTCCAGTGTTGTTAGCTTCATTTCTTACACTTGGAGTAAACCTATTAGTCCACTGCTTCCCTTTGAACTTGAAGTTCTTCGGATATTTTGATCCACCAGTATTGGTATGTTGATTACCAAATTTACTATTCTTAGATGAGATATCTAAGCTAGCAAATGCACGTTCTGTGCTACTCTCTTCATGTCTGATTAATCTCAGTTCAAACCCTTTCAATATGGCAACCACATCTTGTGCATCAATTACATCAATATCTTTAGTATTTTCTATAACAGAAGCAATGCTATCATATGTTTTGGGTAAACTGATCAATAGCTTTTGCACAATTCTCTGATTACTAAGATCTTCTCCATAGCTTCGCATCTGATTTATCAGATCAAACAACCTAACTAAATATGCAGCTAGAGATTCACTTTCACTCATACGGGTATATTCAAAATCACGACGCAGACCTTGTAATTTCACAGATCGTACCTGTTTGTCCCCTACATACTCTTGCTTCAGAATATCCCAAGCTTCTTTCGCAGTTTCCAAAGTTGCAATGCGTGGAAAAATTTGATCCGATACGGCTCCCTGAATGATTCCAAGAGCCCTTGCATCCTTGACCAGATTTTCACTCCGCAACTTCGTTTCCACCTCAGTGAGGTCTCCTTCCCCTTTCGCTGAAGTGGTAAAACCTTTTTCAACAATATTCCATAACTCGTGAGATTGGAAGATTGTTTTCATTCGAATCTGCCAGAAATCGAAGTTTTCTCCGTTGAACACCGGAGCTCGAAGCTCCCCTCCACCAGATCCAGCCATGTTAGACTCAGATCACACCTCTCTCTACTATTTCCTTTGCAACGATGTGTTGCAAACACTTGCTCACTATCTCTCACAGAATTGACGCCCAGAGATTCAGACCCAACAAGGCTCTGAGGCCATGTTAAAATTAGAAGAAAATGTAGTACAACAATGGAGGATATGCTGCAATGACTAGAGTGAGAGAGAGGGAATGAATGAGAGCAGAGAATATGACTCTGCAATTCTTCACACACACACTGTTTGATTGCTTTTTTTTTTTTTTGAGAGAGAAACATCTCTCTACACATAACAGTTACACTTCCAATCTTTTGGCAGTATTCAAAATTACATCCAAGTAATCCTAGCCATCCATCTTACACCCTATGAGATGAAGACACATGTACACTCACTTACTTAAGAACTAAGAGACTTAGATAAGAAAGCATACAACCAATTTAGCTAAACATCCTAGCAATATAAGCTAGAAATACAACTACCACATCAGATCACAATTTACACACTAACATTAAAAGCTTGAGCAGCTGGGTCACTTGACAATACGGATTCAATTGCCACTCTCGGCAGCTGTATAGATGTAACTAAAACTGTTTACAATATATCCCACCTTTAAGATAATTCCCTAGCTAATTAGATCACAGACAGGCTTGTGACAACGTGGAGCCAATGCTAATTATTTGTCGACAAATTTTTTCGTAGCAATTAATATTTTTCCTCGTCATTCTTTGCAATTTCTAAAGACAACGTGGCACTTAATGTTTTGTTCAGTGTTGACATTGACTCGCGAGTTGTTCTTGATTAGTTGGAAGAAAAGTCGATGTGATATTTCGCTAATGTTGTCTCGTCACTTGGGTCCTTTACCACAAATCATTTCATGCAACTGATGATCTTCACCGTACCACTTCATCTATATATATGCATGAAAATCAGATTCCGGAGCAAAGCAACACAAGTTTTCTACACCAAAATATTTCTTAGAGCTTAAATTTATCAGATCATTTGAAATCTTAACAGAGAAATTTTAATACCATGGGCTTCCTGATAACATTCATCAAGGTACACAGATGAATGTTTTGCAGAAAAAGTATAAGAACTGTATAAGAAGAAATGTAGAGAGAGAATCAAGAGAATGCAGACTTTGTTATTTCTTAGAGATAGAAAAGAGATAATCATACTACGATTCGATACAAGCTTATATAACAGCCAAGTGTAGCTTATCAGCTAAGCTATCAATGTAACTAACTTTTAACAAACTAACAGACTACAATAGCTGATGTGGCATTCCTAACTAACTGTGATGATGTGTCAAATGATGTGGCAGTAGTCATATATCTTCAACATTTCCGGTTGCCTGGTATTGCACATGCTAAGAAAAACCAACCACCATCAAGCTCGTCAGATGTTCCTAAAGGTTATTTTGCAGTCTATGTTGGGAAAGGGGAGAGCCAGAACAAGCGGTTCGTGATTCCGGTTTCATATTTGAACCAGTCCTTTTTCCAAGATCTGTTAAGTCGAGCTGAAGAAGAATTTGGATACGATCATCCAATGGGTGGTATCACACTACCCTGCAGTGAAGATACCTTCATCTCACTTCCCGTTTGTGTGAGTAAACCCTAAGGAAGTGAATATGTGTTCCAAATTCATGCCCAAAGCATCATCATTTTGGAACTCGCGATATATCAAGCTGAAGAATAGGCTAAGATATGATTTAATATATCCAAACGCCTTCTTTAGTCGTCAAGCTGCTCAGCAGTAAGATACACAAAATTAAGTAGTCAGAATGACCATGTCATGAACTACAAAAAGAGTCAAATGCTTTCTTTGAAGCCCGTATGGTGTAAATTCTTCATTTGTAATTCTTCATCCATTCTTGTCTTATACTTTTCATTTTACTTCTTGGCATTGAACTTGTTATCGGTGCTTGTTAAGATTTGTATCTAATATTTAGGAGTTCATTTTAATTTTCTCATTGAATCATTAATCTAGAGCAAGTTATGTAACTTTCTTTGTACAGTCTTTTATTGTATCATACACACAAAATTCTCATACATTACCAATTTTACATAGCATTGGAGCAAAGTTCCCTGAGTTTTTGCTTTGTAGCCCTCCACTACAAATCCAAGACACTTTCCACAAACAATATGGGTGATATTAATTAATAAAAAACTAATAGTCGAAATATTCTTTTGATAAGATGAGAGATTTTTTATATAGACTTTTAGGAATTTAATTTATGATTTGTAGTTTTGACCTTCTTTCGAGAGCTTAGCATTCGACCATCGTTTTAGATTAAATGCCTATTTGAGACATGGTTTTGAATATTCCTACTAATGTGAATTTGAGGTTTGCCGATTAATCTTCCGCATTAAGTCACTAAGTAGGATAGGTAGCACTTATTTATGAACGAATTTGAGAGTGTTACACCAACGCTACTGCCGACTACACTCTCTTGTGCTCAACAAGTCGTCCATTGTCCAGGCCAGTGAAACTCTAAAATAAACTTATTTGAGTGATATTATAGTATAAATAAATAAGTTTATTTGATGGATTCTTTGTAGGGCTCACTCTACATCGTATTTCAATTATCCAAACCATCCATCTTTTAGGTGTTTCCTCATCGATCATTTCTACGAAAAATCACCCAAATCCGAAACCATTTGGCCACTAGATTAAATGGTAGTTATATTAGTATTTCTTTGAAAAACCATGTTCGTCTCTTTTCTTCACTACAATTAGATGCCTTAATAGTTTTGAATTTGCCTAATTTTTTATAAAGATGATCTATGAATGTTGTCAAAATATGTTTATTCTAGCTAATTGCCCTAAAAATTTCATGAAAATTACAAGAAATGAATCGGTGTGGATCATAAATACATTTAAATACTCCCTCATGTGTTTTGGAGAGCAAAAATGAAGTTTACATATATAGGATAAAAGACAACTTTACCACCTTAGACCATCTCCAAATGAGATGTTAAACACGTAATAATATTTTAAGGCAGATAGAGGCTTCAACTGATATATCAATCTTATGTGGATTCTATTGTGTGCTGTCAATTTTGACATATGAGAAAATATGATGTCAATATTAGATAAAATATGATTTCATTTCATGAAAGGATAAAGTTACACTTTGAGTATTTATGTACAAGTATCTTGTAACTACTAAGGAAAAACAAATATAACAAACTAACAGATTCCTTAACCACTAAGTAATATCCCTAGATGTTGTAGTTACAATATTGCCCTTTATATCCCCCCTCAAACGAAACTGAGGTACTTGAAGATGAAGTTTGTCACGGAGGAACATGAATCTTGACTTGGAAAGAGATTTGGTACAAATGTCAGCCACCTGATCTTGAGTACAAACAAAATGCACAAAGATCTGTTTTGCCAAGACTTTTCCTAAATGTAATGGTAGTCTATTTCAACATGCTTTGTCCGAGCTTGAAAAATAGGGTTCTTGGCAAGAGATATGGCTGAAATATTGTCACATCATAGTTGGGGAGAACAAGGCAAGCAATAACCAATGTCAACCAACAGTTTACATATCCAGGTAATCTCAGGCACAGTGTTGGCAAGAGATCTGTACTCTGTCTCTATGGAAGATCGTGTTACAGTTGGATGCTTTTTAGCACTCCAACTAATTAAAGAGTTTCCCATAAAGATACAATAGCCTCTAGTTGATCGTCTATCTAGAGCACAATCAGCCCAGTTAGCATCTGAGAAAGCTATGAATGAAGGATTAGTTGAAAATTTTAAGAACCATAAGCCAAGATCAATAGAACCCTTCAGGTACCTTAGGATTTGCTTAACTGCTTAGAGATGTGAAATTTTGGGATTTTGCATGAATTGACATACAAGGTTGACTGTAAAATTGAGATCTGATCTTGTCCAAGTAAGATATTGTAGAGCACTAACTAATGAACGATACTCAGAAGCATTCTCAAGTAATAAAGACTCATGATCAAGTTTAGAGGTGTTGAGTGGTGTACTGCAAGGTTTAGCTCCAACCATTTTGGCTTTAGATAACATTCCACGATATATTTTGTGTGAGATATGAATATGCCTCAAGATGATCTTTTAACTTCTATGCCAACAAAATAATGCAGAGCTCCAAAATCTTTGATTGGAAACAATGAGCTGAGTTGTTTAATCATTTATTGACATGCTGCAAAAGAATGACCAGTAACTAAAATGTCATCCACATAGATTAAGATGAAAACCGAATTTTGAATATTTTTTACAAATAGAGAATGGTCACTTTGAGAACCTTCAAAGCCAAGAGAGTGATGAGCCCCATGAAGCTTCTCATACCAAGCTCTAGGAGCTTGTTTTAAACCGTACAAGGATTTATGCAAGTGACAGACATGAGATGGCTTGGTTGAATCTTCAAAGCCAGAGGGTCATTGCATGAAAACAAATTCAGTGAGTGGACCATGTAAAAAGGCATTGATTGCATCGAGTTGGTTTAAAACCCAATCGTATTGAGCTGCATGAGTGAGTAGAAGCCTAATGGTGACTGGTTTAGCTATAGGACTGAAGGTTTCAGTGTAGTCTAAACCTTCATGTTGATTGAATTCTTTTGCAACTAGCCGGGCTTTGTACCTATCTATAATTCCATTTGGTTTTCTCTTGATTCAAAAGACCCATTTGTAATCTACAAGGTTTTGAAATGAAGACTTAAGGACAAGAGACCGTGTGCCCGTATTGATAAGGGCATTAACTTCTTCTTACATTGCTTGATGCCAATGAGAGCGATTTGAAGCTTGAAGATAGTTTGTATGTATATAATCCACTAAGAGATGAGAGGGAAGTGGATGTTTAGTAGTCGTGAGGGTTTTAGGCTTGAAAATGCCAGACTTTGATCTTGTTTGCATTGAATGAGTGTTGATTGGTTGAGGTGGAGATAAAATGGGTGGTGCTGAGATAGCCACTAAAGAACCTAAGGTTGTATTTGTGGAATTGACAAGTGGAGGATTAGTAGTTGAAAGTAAGGAGGACAGCTGAGGTGAAGTAGAATTGGTATAGATAAGTGCAAGAAAAGGTATGAATGTAAAAGTAAGAGTGGATGGAATAGTTGAATCTGAATTGGTATTAGAATGTAGAGAAATAGGTGGGGAGGTTGATATATGGTGAAATAGGAAGCTTGATTCATTGAACAGAACATGCCTAGAAATGTACATTCTTTTAGTTGCAGGATCAAGACACTTATAGCCCTTATGATGCAAACTGTAGCCTAAGAATACACAGCCTTTACTCTTAGGATCTAACTTTGAAGAAGTATAGGGCTTTAACCATGGGAAGCAAGCGCAACCAAATACTTTTAAAGAAGTGTAAACTGGTGGTATCTATTAATAAGGTAGATTGTTGTGTCAAATTCCTCAACCCAATAGATATGAGGTACTTTAAAGGCTGCCAAAAGATTCACTAAATGGCGATGTTTGCACTTACACACCTATTTTGTTCAGGGGTGTGTGGGCAAGTTGACGCTAAATACCATGTGTAGCCAAGAATGTTGAGAAATGAGTACTCAAGTACTCTCCACCCGAATTAGATCTCAAAGCAATAATTTTTGTACATAGAGAGTTTTCAACCATAGACTTATATTGCATAAAAGTGGACATTACATCAGATTTGCTTTTTAAAGGATAAAACCAACAATATCGGGTATAGTCATCCACAAAAATGACATAGTACCTAAAATCTTGAGAAAAAGTTATAGGTGATGGTCCCTAAACATCTATATGAATAAGTTATAAGGGGTTGCTTGTTGTACAAGTAGTAGAGACAAAAGGAAGCCTAGAACATTTACCTAATGCACAATTTAAGCAAAAGGATTTATTGGTATTTGATAAAATTGAAATACAAGATTGAGAGGCGAGCTTATTGATAATCTTGACAAAAAAAATGACCCAAACATTGGGGCCAAAGATCTCTTGAAGCTTTCATAGATGCAGTGAATGATTTATGTTGACCATTAGGAGGAGAGGAGAAAAAGAATGGATAGAAACCATGCTTGACAGGTCATTTAAAACGCTTTATTCCCGAAGAAAGATCATTCACAGTGAAGTGAGAGGGATAAAGATGCAAAGAACATTGATTATCAATCAGAAATTGATTTGCAGAGAGAAGATTGTGTTTCAAAGCAGGCACATATAACACTTTATTGAGTTTAAAAGCATTTGTAGAAGTATTCAAAACAGTAGAACCAGAGTGAGTGATGGGAAAACCATTGCCATCACCATTGTACACTTATTTAGGACCGATGTAAACTTTAGGATTTTGAAGAGTTGCATAAGAGTTGGTCATGTGTGAGGTGACTCTTGAGTCCACAAGCCAAGTAGGATTGGAAGTTGATGTGCTGGCAACCATAGCTGAATGAGAGGATTTTCCACCATAGCTAGGATTCATGCGATGAGACAATCACAAGCCTCGTGATCGAACTGATGACATACCTGGCAAGAATTTTTCTTATTATATGAAGAAAAATTATTTCAACCTCCACGATTATACGCTGATTGTTGTTTTTGGCGAATTTAATTGTTGGATCTCTGATTGTTATACGATCTGTAATTGCCACGATTGTAATTACCATGGTTTTAATTGCAATCTATTCCACGACCTTGATTGTTGAAGGCAGAAGAAGCCAAAGCAACAAACGCCTAAGAGTTAGGGTTTATTGCAAGGAATGGAAGAATACCAGCAAATGACACACCCCAACCCAGATATCCAAATGACACCTAGATCACACATGCTGGCCGACACTTAAGAGTGACGAAAGCCATGAATATATAAATATGCAAAAACATAAGGGAAACATGTATTCCAAAAGTCATACAACAAACAACAATCATAAGGAATACACAAACGCAAAAGAGACAAAAATAATGTTCCAAATTTAACATAAACGAAACAGAATGTCCAATGGTCACAAATCCGAAAGAAAAGGTGCATGAATATGTCTAGAGCATATCACTAAACGAAAGTACTAGTGAAAGGTAAGACATCAAGTTACAATTCATAAAGAAGCCATACACAAGAGGAAGAACGTAAGTTCATTGGTAAGGAAATGCCTCGAAGCTCGGGTCGTATTCCTCGTCACTAGGTCCTGAGGGGGCGCAAAAACAAAAGGTGAGTGGACCATAGTTTTTTATAATAATAATAATAATAATAATAAATAATAATAATAATTGTGACAGCCCGTCCCAAAATATATCCTCGATAGTGTGAAATTCCTATCTTACCCTTGGGCGTTGTGTGGTGTGATGAATTTAGGTTGTGGACCAATTCAATTTTTCCTACGTTCTTAGACCCAATTAGAACTTAGGTTTTATTTTTCTTTTGTTTTGTTTGGTGACCAACTAGGACCACACACACACACCACTCACGTTGACTCTATCTTTCTTCTCCTTCTTGATTTTTCTTCCTTTTCCGTACAATTGTACGGTCAACTGGTGAACCAACCATTTTGTGCATGGATCGAGGCTGTGAAGGTGATATTCGTGTTCATTGCAAGCCCAGGAACTCATTTATACCTTTGGTTGGACGTGAAGACTTCGAAAACTCGGGAACCAGGAAACCCTGATGTGGTGCATAGTGACTCCGTCACGATCGCAGAAGTTTCGTTGAATTTTAAGGTTCTAGTGAGCCTTAGGACTGCTTCACAAAGATTAGGGAAGGATTTTGAAAGGTTTTGGACGTCGGGAAGCTCATTTTTGGCGAGTTATAGAGGTGGCCGGATTATCAAGATTTTTCCGGCAAGAGTTCGTGAGTTTTAGGGCATAAAAGTGAAACCGACAGTTTCAGAGGTCACTGGCACCAAACTCCGGTGAGCTGAGGTTGAAGGAAGAGAATATTCCGTCAAAGTTGATGGAATATGCTAACGGCATCAGGTGAGACGTTTCCAGAAGACGAGCGCAATTAAGCGAGACTCGGGGGCTACGACCCTTCTACATATCAGTGAGTGGGTCATTTCCTTTCTATTGTATATATATACATATGATTGATAATTCCACAAACGTGTTTAAGTTGATTTATGCATATTACCTACATATAATTATTGTGAATGCTTTGAAGTACTAGTGTGAACTATGAATGGCTTGATCCCTGTTTAGGGTACGTAGGCAGTCTAACGAGACGTTAGATGCAGCCATACAATAATGAAGACAATAGCCTTGTTTGGGGAATTGAGGAATGTGAGGGACATTGGTGGAAAATGTGAGATTTAACCTTATGATTTGGTGGTTAAATGTTGGTCATAAATTAATGTGTGAAGAATCAAGAAATTGAAGTAAGGAAACGTAAGTAATGATAGTTAATTAAACTAATGTCTAATTGGGCTTATCACTGATAATTATGCCGAAAATAAATAGTTCGGGAGTAGGGCGTTACAACTTATGCATTTTGTTCCATATTATATATATGTATATATTTGGAAATACTATGATATGGTTAAGTTTTAGATTGCATCATGGCATATCCATATGTACATTACCTGCATATAATTATTGTGAATGCATTGAAGTGCGAAGGTGAATGTAGGACGCACAGGTAAGTTCAGGTAAGTTTATGGTATTAGTTGAAATGATTGAGTTATCGTATGACTACATTTATGTTTTAGGCAACTCCGACCTTGTCGTACAAGTTGCAATAATAGGAAACTCTGACATTGTCGTACAGGTAGCCCATGAGTCGTATATGTTATATTAAATACAGTTAGAGCTCATAAACCTGCACCCCGGTGTTAGTGTTTCTGCCCGTGGCCAGGGCACAGTCCTTCACGTGATGTTCACCTCCCGCACCTTACGCTCACCTTGGATCCAAGAGAGGTGCACAATCCTGTCGTACAGACCACTACAGGTGGTTCCGACTCGTAGGTGACCCGCGATTACTCGCACAGTCTTCACATGATCATAGCACTTGAACGTACTTATTTACACTCAGTCCTGTATTACAAACCACTAAAGGTGGTTCCGACTCGTGTGTAGGGATATGTGATGAGCTATGGGTCTAGCCATACGGGCCACAAGAGGTGGATCCGGCTGACATATTACTTAGATATTGATTGATGAGACATGGATAAGTCGTACAGGTCACTATAGGTGACTCCAACTTATGAGCTAGCATTGATTGATGAGATATGGATAAGTCGTACAGGTCACTATAAGTGACTCCGACTTATGAGCTAGCATTAATTGATGAGATATGGATAAGTCGTACAGGTCACTATAGGTGACTCCAACTTATAAGCTTGCATTGATTGATGAGATATGAATAAGTCGTACAGATCACTACAGGTGATTCCGACTTATGTACTAGCATTGATTGATGAGATATGGTTACAATCGTACAGGTCACCATAGGTGACTCCAACTGACGTGCTAGTATAAGTTATTAAGCACATGATTATTTATATTGTTAATGAGATGAAGTGTCGTGGTATACTTCTGGATTTACTATTAGTATACTTTTGATTTAATACTTATACGTAGTATGATTTTCTGGAAACTATACAAGTTTTACGGCGAGAGATTACTGCCTTTGATAATTGAAATGATTATGAAAAGTTTTGTTTTTACCCATTCACACTTTCTATTTTTGCACCCCTCCAAGTTCTAGTAGCAAAGTTTCATATCGACGAGGACTTGTGACACTCCCCATTTCAAGTGGCTCCTTATGATGGTATAATTATTATCTTACCTCACTATACTTTCCATATGCTCTGTATCACATGTGAAATGGGTCCAAAACCGCTCACCACGCACTCGTGCATATAGGCACTTTTAGGTTTAAATTTATCCATATTTTACACATTATCACACTTTATGGCTTCGTCACCTTCCAAGTGTCGGCCAGCACAGCTCGATTCGGAGTCCTAATAGACATTCTGGGTCAAGGTGTGTCAATAATAATAATAATAAACCATTTTTCAGTAAAAAAAAAAAACATTTTTCCTTCTGAACATACTAACCCCCTATTCTAAAAATTCTAATATGCCGTAAAAACGTATAATAATAATACTAATAATAATATTAAACCATTTTTTAGTAAAAAAAACCATTTTTCTTTCTGAACATTCTAATTTTTCCTTCTGAACATACTAACCCCCTATTTTAAAAATTCTAATATGCCATAAAAACGTATAATAATAATAATAATAATAAGAAAACCATTTTTCCTTCTGAACATACTAACCCTCTGTTTTAAAAATTCTAATATGCCATAAAAATGTGTGTACGGTAATCATCTCTAGAAGTGATAGTGAATCGCCTGAAGGCAAAACCAACAAGTCTCAGAAATCAACACAACGATGTACTCAACTAGGGTATCATAGTCGCCAAAAGGCATAACCATCACCCGAATATAAAGCTGTACGACATTGGTTATGCCAGCAAAGAAACACAGTAGGCCTCATCACCCGAAGGTGAAGCGGTACGACTTTGGGTTACGCCAAAGAAGAAACATATAGATAACATAACACATCGACACTAGTTATGGCTAGTGAAGCTGTTCAACACTAGTTTCGCCAGTGAAGCTGGGAGTATGTCATAAATATCCTCAACTGTGTCCTATGGCCATAGACTTATACATACTCAGGTTGTGTATATGTGTTGTATGATAACCCACTAGATAAGCACAGAAAACATATCTCAAAAACCTATGCCAAGCTTTGAATTCCAAAATCTCATCATCTGAAATCATAAGCAATTCCATAAACGTGATTTCCATAAACATGCCCTTTTATAAACCTTAAATAGATAAATCAAAACTAATTCATAAAGGTGAATAAATCATGAATTCTCCAAAATCATAAATATAGAAATCCATAAAGCATATCATAAAACGTAATTAATTCATGAAATGTAGAATGAATACAAGCCCAATATTTATAAAAAAAAACATGCAATTTGAGAAGGGGTCCACTCACCAATATTCCGCTACCGGGGAGCCATTCGAAATAGTGAGGACAGGATCACTTCCAATTGACGCACCTAAACACAAATAGAGATCATTTGATAAAACTTTACTAAAACGATCGAATTTGGGAAAATGGATGGCAACAGAGCACAGTGCCTCTGACGGAGGCCCGTGCACTCCACGCGTCGGCCCTTGACAACCCTACGAGTAGCCCATGCACCGCGAGTATGCCCGCACTTGCCTTCTTCGAATTTCTGGAATTTTTCTAGATTTTTCTTCCAACTTCAAGAGCTAATTCTGAGCTCAATACAAGTCCAAATCGAGTGATTCAAACTCCAAAATGTAGTTAGGAATGTGGATAAGCGATTCATACCTTTGGGGAGCCCAACAGAGCTTGAAGTTGGCTAGAAAAATGGCTGGAAGATGGCCAAACGACCACGGTTTCTAAATTCTAGATTTTGCACAATGACTTCCATTATGTTTTCCGAGTTCTAACACCACCAAAATCACCCAAAAACTTACTAATTGTGAACCTAAACACGATCTACAATGATAGGGACCAATTTTGAGGCTTGCCTTCATCGAAAATGGCAAAAATTTGTCAAAGAAGTCCCTTGCAAAGTGCAGCTTGGGGAGGGTGTTTTCAAGGGGTTTTTCTCCCATTTCCAGGTTCTAAGGTTCACAAGGATCACAAGGGATAATGGTAGGGGTGCTACCTTGCAATGGTTGTAGGTGTGGAGGTATACGTATGCATGTGTGAGTGTGCTCAGCAAGGGAGAGAGAGGAGAGGTGAGTGAGAGAGATGAATGAGGTAAAGAAGAAAGAAAAGAAATAATAGAGAGAAGAAGGGGACTCAGGAAAGAAAACAACTCCCTAGAAAAAAGGGCCACATGTCGACCTAGAAATGGTCCAAAGTGGAGAAATATCTCCAATTATGAAATTACAAAAATGCCCTCGACTGTACGTATGCATGTGTGAGTGTGCTCAGCAAGGGAGAGAGATGAGAGGTGAGTGAGAAAGATGAGTGAGGTAAAAAAGAAAGGAAAGAAATAATAGAGAGAAGAAGGGGACTCAGGACAGAAAACAACTCCCTAGAAAAAGGGGCCACATGTCGACCTGGAAATGGTCCAAAGTGGAGAAATATCTCTAATTATAAAATTACAAAAATACCATCGACATTCGAAAATTCATAGAAGCTTTGTTTTAGCTCTGAATTCGATTCCGTTTGTGCCCACATGTTCGTATCGAAGAATACTACATGACTAAATTAAAAGAAAATTTCCTACATGTCAATGAACGAGAATAAACAGAAGTCAACACTTTCATCATTAAAGGTGTTTTCGTAATTTAATTAATTAAAACGCATAACTCATGTCTTGTTTCACTTCTAATGGTTGCGATTGTATAATATATGATGGATCTAGTACATACTTTTGAAGCATGGAGATATGAAATACATCGTGTATCTGTGATAACTCAGGCGGTAATTCCAATCTGTAAGCAGCAACACCAATTCTTTATGTAATTCTGTAAGGGCTGATATATCGAGGACTCAAGTTTCCCTGCTTACCAAAGCAAACAACACTATTCCAAGGTGACAACTTCAAGAATACAAAATCACCAACTTTATATACTCGATCCTTAGAATGATGGTCGGCGATACTTTTCTATCAGTCTTGTGCAGTCTTCAAATTTCTTTTTATCATCTAGATGTTGGCATTCATAGTATCAATGATTTTTAGTCCTACCAATATTCGTTCACCAACCTCGGTCCAACATAGTGATGTCCTACACGCTTTACCATATAATGCCTCGAATGGTGCGATACCAATGCTAGAGTGATAACTGTTGTTGTAGGTGAACTCAACCAAAGAAAAATAGTCATCCCAGCTACCCTTCCACTGAAGAACGCAAGTCCTTAACATGTCCTCAAGAGTTTGGATCGTCCTCTCGGATTGACCATCTATCTGTGGGTGGTAAGCAGTGCTATACAATAATTTAGTATTCAAGGCGTCATGAAATGCTTTCCAAAATCTAAAGGTAAATCTTGGATCTTGATCTGATATGATGGTGACAGGTACACCGTGATACTTGATGGTGTTTTCGATAAATAGCTTTGTTGACTTCTCCAGTTTATAATTCTATCAGACGGGTATGAAATGAGCTAACTTAGTAAGTCTATCCACAATCACCCATATGTCGTTATACTTCAACCGGGTCTTCGGTAACCCATACACAAAATCCATAATGATATCCTCTCATTTCCTAACTGGAATTGAAAGGTTCTGTAGTAATCCATCGGGTTTCTTCCTTTCCACTTTTACTTGTTGACAGACTATACATTTTCGTAATACCCAGATGCATGGCATATGTCGACTTGTGCACTTCATCAAGAATCTCCGTCTTCACTGCATCATTATCTTTAGGCACAAATAACATGTTTCCTTACATCAAGATTCCATGTTTCCATATTCTCAGATCCCGTCTCAACCCATTTTTCACTTGTTCTTTTAAGTCTACACACTATTGATCGTGTTCTTGAGTTTCTCGTACTAAATCCACCAACATCGATCTAACCTATAAATGAGCCAATATTACTCCTTATGGATAAGGTATCAAAGAAATACCAGTTCCTCTGAGAGAAAATAATACTGGAACATGAACAGCCCAAAGAAAGGCAAGTTTTCCGTGAGATTTCCGGCTAAGAACGTCAGCTACAACACTTGCATGTCCAGGATGATACTCAATAGTGCAATCGTAGTCACTAATGAGTTCCATCCACCTCCACTATCTCAGGTTCAGCTAATTCTGAATGAAAACATACTTTAAGCTCTTGTGATCCATAAAAATATGACATTTCTCGCCATAAAGATAATGTCGCCATATTTTCAACGTAAACACCACAACGGCTAATTCTAGGTTGTGAGTGGGATAATTCCTTTCGTGAGGTTTAAGTTGCCTGGAAGCATATGTGATAACTTTTCCATGTTGCATCAACATGCAGCCCTAACCTGACAAAGATGCATCACTATAAACTTCAAATTCATCGCCATCATCCGTAAGAGCGAGGACATGGGCATGAGTAAGGTGATATTTCAACTCCTGGAAGCTCCGTTCACAATCTTTGTCCCACTCATATTTCATGCCTTTCTGAGTCCACATGGTAAGCGGCAAAACAATCGTCAATAAATCCTACACAAGGCATCAATAATAACCAACTAGACCAAGAAAACTTCTAACTTCAGTAACATTCTTAGATTGCTCCAATGCTGCAGAATGTTTATGAGGATCCACACAAATTCCTTCAACAGAAACAACATGTCCGACAAAACTAATCTGATCCAGCCAAAACTGACACTTGCTGAACCTCGCATAAAGCTGAAGTTTTCTCAATTTTTCCAACACGAGCCTCAAATGTTTCGCATGCTTAGCCTCGTCGTTGGAATAGACTAAGATGTCGTCGATAAATATAATCATGAACCAGTTAAGATACAGCATGAAAACTCGATTCATCAAGTCCATAAAGGTTGAGAGCGCATTTGTCAATCCAATTGGCATAACACAGAATTCGTAGTGCCCATATCAAGTGCAAAAAGCAGTCTTCGGAACATCTTCTTTTCGGATCGGTAGCTGATGATAGATCAAATGGAGATCAATCTTAAAATACGTGAGCGCCCCTCAATTAATCGAACAAATTATCGATGCGAGGTAATGGATAACGATTCTTTACTGTAACTTGGTTAAGCTGTCGGTAATTAATACAGAGTCTCATCAACCCATCATTCTTCTTCACAAATAGAACAGGAGCAACCCAAGGGGACATACTAGGTTGAATATAACCTTTATCTGAAAGTTCTTGGAGTTAAATCTCTAATTCTCTGAACTCGGCCAGTGTCATATGATAAGGTGTTAAAGAAATAAGATTAGTACCTGGAAGTAAGTCAATGGTGAATTCCACTACTCATGCCGGTGGCATCCCAAGTAGATCATCAGGAAAAAGATCGATGAACTCATTCATAACATACACATCTTTAACACCAATATAATGTTCGCCATGTGTAACCATATGGGCCAATAATCATTCACATCCTTTCTGTAACGACTTCATCGCCTTGGTGGCAAAAATAATAGTATTCTGAAGAATTCTTCATTCTCCCTAAAACACAACATTTGGTTGTACATGTCGGGGAAAGGTCACTAATTTATGCCTACAACTCACACGTCATGCTTAGCTAACCAGTTCATCCCTAGAATAAGATCAAACTCTACCAAGTTAAAAAGAATCAGATTAGCCTCCATAAGTACTCATTCTACGTAAACTGGACATTTCTAAATTCCCACTTAGAACAAAATAATTCACCATAAGGTAACTATATGAACTTATCAAAACCAATTTCAGATGGTTGTGAGTTCACGACCCGTGCTAACTGTGATGATATAAATGAAAATGTAGTCCTCGGATCAATCAAAACACGAACCTAACGTTCAAAAGAAAATAACATACCGGTGATTACTCTGAGGTCATGCTTAGCCTCATGTTATGTCATGGCATTAATACATCCTGTAACCTGCTGTCCCACACTATTGCTATAACCTTCACGAGTGCAAAAATCCTGATTACCCGGCTTGCACGATTACTCTGAGTACGGCTACCAGAAGCTATTCTTGAATTCTGTTATTGTCCTTGACTTTGGTTCTAAGTACCCGAGTTGTTGCTTCATCCATAACCTGAACCAGATGCAATCCTTTCGGTAGGTCGACCAGTAGGGCAATCACGAGCGTAGTGTCCAGTGCCCTCATATCTAAAGCATGAATCGCTCCCTGCAACATAATTTCCCAGGTGACATCTGCCACAACGCATACACAACATAACAATGGGTGTGAAGTGGTTGAAAGACTACCTTGCTGCCTCATTACCTGATCCTTTACTAGAAGATTCGGAACCCTGACCATGACGCTTGAATGATAAAGAATGTCTAGGGATGATATTAGAAGATAAAGACCGTTCTTAGGTGCTCCGAGATCAAAAACCTCGACCCCGAGTAGACTAATTTTAAGGCTAATTTTGATTGCTGGAAGTAAAAAATGACCGCTCTACTCTCAAGGCTGCTTGGATCATACTCTCATAAGAATCATACTGCAGTGCTGACCTATGGGGTGAATCTCATTAGCTAGAGCAATGTTAAGCTGGTTCATCATCTCTTGAGGGTGCTCATAAATGGAGAAGACATGCCCCGCCAAACGTCTAAAATTACAGTCAAGCTCTATCACTAACATATTGCCCTGGCGTATATCGTAAAAGTCTTGTCTCTTGCTTGCTTTATATTGGGGACATAGAAAATAGTTTGCAAAGAGTCTCCAAAAAGTTCTCCATGTCATTGTTGGATTAGATGACTGAGATCGCTTTGTAGACTCCCACCAAATCTTTGCACCACCTCTAAGGAAATGTCCTGTTGTCTTCGCCCGCTCTTCTGTAGGGCAATTCATAACTTCAAAAATATCTTTAACCTTTTCAAAGCCAATCCTCGGCCTCCTCATACTCGCCCACGACATTTAAATCAGTAACACCATGGCTTCAAGCAATTTCCACATAAGTGTGGCTCTGTCCATTATTCCTAGAGAACGCATGTCGCAAAGCAACAGCCAATTGTTGAAACCCACTCAAAACACCAATACGTGGACAACGAGGTACATTACTACCACGAGGCACATTCCCACCAAAAGTATTCATGATTCTGAGAAACAACCAAAAATAAAGTTTAGCATAACAAAAGATTTCACAATCAACAATGGAAGAATTTACAGTCAATAAAGTAGAATGGAATCCTAAGAATGCTATGGACCAACAACAATGAAACAATAGAGTGGAACCAACAAAATCAGATCAATAAGACTAAATCGATAAGACGGAATCAATAAAACCGAATCAACAGCGCTCTAATACCAAACTGACATGACTCAACCTAGATATCTAAATGACGTGCTGGCCGACACTTGAGAGTGACGAAAGTCATGAATATATAAATATGAAAGAACATAAAGGAAACATATATTCCAAAAGTCATACAACAAACAACAATCACAAGAAATATACAAACGCTAAAGAGACAATTATAATGTTCCGAATTAAACATGAATGAAACAGAATGTCCAACGATCACAAATCTGAAAGAAAATGTGTATGAATATGTCCAGAGCATACCATTAAACGGAAGTACTAGTGAAAGGTAAGACATCAAGTTACAATTATTCATAAAGAAGCCATACGCAAGTGGAAGAACACAAGTTCACTAGTAAGGAAATGCCTCGAAGCTTAGGTCGTATTCCTCGTCACTAGGTCCTGAGGGGGCTCAAAAACAAAAGGTAAGTGGACTATAATAATAATAATAATAATAATAATAATAATAATAATAATAATAATAATAATAAGAAGAAGAAGAAAACCATAGTCGCCCGAAGGAAAACCAATGAGTCTCCAAAAT
This sequence comes from Malus domestica, assembly GCF_042453785.1. Taxonomy (NCBI): domain Eukaryota; kingdom Viridiplantae; phylum Streptophyta; class Magnoliopsida; order Rosales; family Rosaceae; genus Malus; species Malus domestica. The sequence continues at coordinate 7,903,792 of NC_091670.1, forward strand.
CAACACGATGATGCACTTAACTAGGGGTATCATAGTCGACCGAAGGTATAACCATCACCCGAAGGTGAAGCTATACGACATTGGGTTACAGCAGTGAAGAAATATGGTAGGCCCCATCACCTGAAGGTGAAGCTGTACAACTTGGGATTACCCCGGAAAAGAAACATATAAATAACATAACACACCGACACTAGTCGTGGCTAGTGAAGCTATCCGACACTAGTTTCGCCAGTGAAGCTGGGAGTATGTCATAAATATCCTCAACTATGTCTAATGGCCATAGACGTATACATACTTAGGTTTTGTGTATATGTTGTATGATAACCCACTAGATAAGCACATAAAACATACCTCAAAAACCCATGCCAAGTTTAGAATTCCATAATCTCAACATTCGAAATCATAAGCAATTCCATAAACGTGATTTTCATAAACATGCCATTTTATAAACCTTAAATAGATAAATCAAAACTAATTCATACAGGCGAATAAATCATGAATTCTCCAAAATCATAAATATAGAAATTCGTAAAGCATAGTATAAAATGTAATTAATTCATGAAATGTAGACGAATGCAAGCTAATATTTTATAAAAACATGCAATTTAAGAAGGGGTCCACTCATAAATATTCCACTACTGGGGAGCGGTTCGAACTATGGAGGATAGGATCACTTCCAACCGACGAACCTAAACACAAATAGAGACCATTTAATAAAACTCTTCTAAAACGATCGAATTTCACAAGACGAACAGCGGATTCAGATTCAGCACGTCGAAAATCCTAAAGAGGGACCTCAGGTTCCCCCACGCGTTGTCGCACGCACCGTTGCAGTGTGGCGACCGGGGTCATCACGCACCAAGATGGGTCACCGAAAAACTCACCGGAGCAGCCGTGGTCGCCACTATGGACGGCGACAGAGTATAGTGCCTCTGGTAGAGTCACATGCACTCCACGCGCCGGCCCTTAACAACCCTATGCGCAGCCCATGTGCTGCGAGTACACTTGTACTCGCCTTCTTCGAATTTCTGGAATTTTTCCATATTTTTCTTCCAACTTCAAGAGCTTATTCCAAGCTCAATACAAGTACAAATCAAGTGATTCAAAAGCCAAAATGTAGTTAGGAATGTGGAGAAGATATTCATACCCTTAGAAGGCCCAACGAAGATCGGAGTTGGCCTGAAAAATGGCTAGAAGATGGACAAATGATCACGGTTTCGAAATTCCAGATTTTGCAGTGACTTCCCTTGTGTTTTCCGAGTTGCTACACCACCAAAATCACCCCAAAACTTACTAATCGTGAACCTAGACACTATTTACAATGATAGGGACCAATTTTGAGGCTTGCCTTCGCCGAAAATGGTGATAATTTGTTGGAGAAGTCCCTTGCACAGTGCAACACGATGAAGGTGTTTTCAAGTGATTTTTCTCCTATTTTCAAGTTCTAAGGTTCACAAGGATCACAATGGATGATAGTGGGGGTGCTACCTTGCAGAGGTTGCAGGTGTGAAGGTGTCAGTGTCAGTGTATGTGTGTGTGTGTGTGTGTGTGTGTGGCAAGGGAGAGAAAGAGGAGAGGTGAGTGAGGAAGGTTAGTGAGGTGAAGAAGATAGGAAAGAAATAATAGAGAGAAAAAGGGGACTCAAGATAGAAAAGAACTCCATAGAAAAATGGGGAATCTGCCACATGTCGGCCTGGAAATGGTCCAAAGTGGAGAAATATCTTCAATTGTGAAATTACAAAAATGCCCTCGACATTCGAAAATTCGTAGAAGGTTCGTTTTAGCTCTAAATTTGATTCCATTCACGCCCACACGTTCGTATCGAAGAATACTACGTGAATAAATTAAAAGAAAAATTCCTACATGTCAACAGACGAGAGTTAATGAAAATCAATGCTTTTGTCGTTAAGGGTATTTTCATAATCTAATTAATAAAAACGTAAAAATTTAAGACGGGTCATTACAGCAGAAGTATTGAGAGCCTAAAAGGATGATGATTCAAATATGCTTTTCTTGCGATTAACTAGTTGTATCTCTTTGCTAAGAAGCAAACCATGTAGTTCATCAATTGTTGTGGATCCAAGTCGAAATTGTATAGCATCAACGAAAGAATTAAACTCATGAGGGAGGCCATGAAAAGTGACATAGATCAATTCCGAATCTTCAATTGGAGATCCAACACTAACAAGGGCATCAGCAATTGCCTCAATTTGTTGAAGATATTGAGCAGCAATGGAATCACCTTTGGTAAGATTACGAATGCAAGATCAAAGCTTATGGATGTGAGATTGAGAAGCCGTGGCAAGTTTGATTCCAATTTTGCCCAGAGTTCATGAGCTGAATTCACACCAACTATATATGGAATTAGGGATTCAAGGAGTGTTGAGTTGATCTAGATGAGAGTATTTTGATCATTCTCATACCAAGAAACATATGCAGGATTGATGATGCGATTTCCCAAAGAATCAAGAAGAAATTAAGGTGGAGCCGCCATAGATAATCGATGAGACTTGTAAGGTTGTAACGACGAAAAATTGGAGCAAATAGAGCACTCTAGGTCAAGTAATTGGTTGTGGTGAGCTTGATTGGAACCATGGATCCAATGTTCTAGATCGTGATTGAGGCATAGATTGAAGAATTAGGGTTTGGAGGTGTAGACAGAAGAGGATGAACTGGAGAAGTCAATTTCGATGAAGGAGATGCAGAAGTTGCCATTGCCAGAGATTGGTGACTGAAGATTGAAGAACATGATCACGATCAAAGAAATGATGAAGAAATCAGAAAAGAAATTTGCAAAAAGAAGCGAGAGATTTGGGATCGAGGAGAGAGAAGTCGTGAGACAAAAAGACGTGTGATACCATATTAGATAAAATATGATTTCATTTCATGAAAGAATAATGTTACACTTCGAGTATTTATACACAAGTACCTTGTAACTACTAAGGGAAAAAGAATATAACAAACTAACAGATTCCTTAACCACTAAGTAATATATATAGATGTTGTAGTTACAATATTGCTCTTTATAGTCAAAACACATTTTAGATGTTTTATTGTGTGGGTCCTAGTAATGCACCAATCATAAATCATGAAAAGTAGTTTTTATTTATTTGTTTTGAAGATTGGGTCCTACAAATATTAATTGCATAAGAAAAAACATATTGATTGGAGCACAAGAAAAATTGAAGTTGCCACATAAGTCTTTAAATTTACATTTGACATTTTTTTGACGTTGACAAGCATGGCACCTATGTCCTTCACTCTCTATGAGAGTTCTCTTGGCGGTAACAATTCGAGGCAAAAGGAAACCCATGACTCTATATTCTCAAGAGGGCAAAAGAAGAAGCAAAAGATTTCAAAGAACTTGGAAAACAGAGGAAGTTTGAGCTTATTAGGAAGGGAAGATTACCTGTGTTGTTCAGGATGAACTCTGACCATATGTATATATAGACGAAAGAGAGTGCAGAAGATCCATAGGTAGGTATAGTGATTGGTGAAGAGGCACTGAGACGGGAAACAATGAGGGACACACTAGCGTGTGAGCTCTATCCTGTCGATCTCAACAAGCTGTGGAGGTGTTTTCTTTTATTTTGGCAATCTAGAAGATTCCATGAGACAGTAACCAACAAATTGTACTGATTTAATGTTCGAGCACCATTTGAAGCTAAATATCAGTGGACCTGAAATAGTTAATATATAATTGCCTACCGGACTCTTGAAAGAACAATTTGCAGGAAAAGTTGATTAATCAGGTGAGGCAATGTTCCTGGGCTGGCTGAGAGTTTTACGTACGTAAAGTGATTCATATTGGACATGCAGTAGGTACATACTGCCGCTAACTTGTCATATTACGTCTGAAATTGTAAGATTGATGCCATCAAAAGAATGCTAATCTGGTTCTGTTAAGTAATCGTGGACAAATGCGTCTGAAAATCCTGTATTGAAAGGAAGTATCTAAGGGGATTTTCCTATCCACACATCTCTAAAATTTCAAATACGTTTTGTGGTTTGCAGGTAGTCATAAAATTGGTAGGGCACAAGGTCCACCAACAAGTATATAGACTCAACTGCTACCAAATTTTAAGACTGCGACGGAAGACACGGCCATGTGACCCTTCAATGCTTATGTCTCTTGTCAATTCAAACACAATTTGCTGCCATATACAACTTTTCCATATAAATGTTTCCAAGTCTATTAAGACCTGTATGCTAAGTATTACCTACTATAAGGGCTGATCCATTTAGTTGTGAACTTTGAAAGACTTTATTTGGAAAATTTCAAAAAAAATTCTACGACAATCCCAGTGTTTTTTATCTGAAAGTTGCACTGACACGGTGAAAACATTTTACCCAGTCATAGGATTAAATTATCGGATAAAAGGCAAATAGTGTAGAAATTCCGCATATTATTTGTGTCTAGCACATATATCTGGTAACTTTATTTGAGTGGAAGCCCAACACTAATACTTGAGGCACCACAGATTTATATGAAGTACAAAGTATAACTAATTGAAAGTCATTTCTTGAGAAAATCTGTTGTCATTGATAATTTAATTATATAACAGATTACATTGTATAATTATTTTTTAAGGCACCAAAGCTAGAAGTATAATTAAAATATCAAGACAAAAAAACTGGATCAAGATATAAATTTATTTCATATTCCAATATATTTTGCTCAAGAGCAGCGGAGCAGTTTACATTTAATTGACTTAGAGCAGCCAACATAAAACCAATTGGGTTAATTTAAATTCCCATGTCAGATACTCTGAACGGCGCCTGTGGAAAAGTTTTGAGTCATCGTTTTTGGAAAGTTGGGTTTTGTTGATTATATCTTGAATGAGTATCTTCGTTTGTCTGCTTCATTAATTTTCTGACTTTCTTCTCAGATCACAGCTGGATGCTTCAGTATTACTGATGGCTTCACCTCAACACTGGATGTGAGTTGATTCAGTGGATGATTGGCCATAGCCTCTCCTTCATCGTAGCTCAGTGAGTTCCAAAGTGAGGATCCTTCTGGACATGAAAGTGGATCGCATATTCACTTCTTTAGTGTTCACTCACACACTTAGACGGGAAGTGAGATGAAGGAAAGTGTATTCGCTGCAAGGTATTGTGATACCACCCATGGGATGATCATATCCAAATTCCTCTTCAGCTTGACTCAACAAATCTTGGAACAAAGGATCATTCAAGTATGATATAGGAATCACAAACCGCTTCTTCTGTCTCTCCCCAACATACACAGCAAAATAGCCTTTTGGGATATCTAAGAGCAACTCCACCGGGAACAAAATGTCCCAGCCCTCAGTCCAAAAAACAAGCCAGCCCTCAGTGAATTTGCTCCAGCCCACAAAATGTCCCAGCCCCCAGCCCATGCCAGGCAACAGGCCAGCCCATTTCGGACAGACCCAGAGGCCGGCCTATTGGCTGGCGCGTGCAGCAGAATCGCGCCTGTGCGCGAGTAGCAGACAAGGTTGCAGGCGGCGGGGCCCGCTTGTCAGCCCACTTGTGTTCACCCGGAATAGGGCTACGTGGCCCTCCTCAGTGCCGTTGGATTTCCAACGGCTATTTTTTGTAGACCGTTGGATTTCCAACGGTAAAAAAAATTTAAATTTGACTTTTAAAAAGGACCGTCCGATCATAGATCAACGGTCCACGTTAATTAACTAAATTAAAATTTATTAAAAAATACAGAAAAATTATTAAAAAATACAGAAAAGTTTTTAAAAAAAGAAAAAAATTCTATAAATACCTAACCCTCATCTTCCACCTTACACCACATTTCAATATTTTCTACACTTTCTACCAAAGCTTTCATATACTTTTTGTGTGAAAAAAAATACCAAAAAGCTTGTGGTTGAAGAATAAAGTGTATTTGATGAGTTTATGTAATTTCATTTTAGTGTGTTTTTTTTTATAGTTTATTTGATGAGTATGTAATTTTATTTTAGTGTGTATTTTTTTTAAGCTTATTTGAAATTTTATCCGAAATTGGTTAAAAATCTTATCCGAAATAAACTTTAAAAAAAAAAAACACACCAAATAAATGCGTTGGGTGCCAGCGCATTTTTTTAGGGGTGGAGATGCCTTGGTCTATTACTATTCACTCCAGTCTATTACTGTTCACTTGAGTGGATAAATGCGCTGGGTGCTGGCGCAAAGTCCTTAGGGGTGGAATTGCTCTAAGGTCTTTGAAGCTGTCTGTTTTGAATTAGATAGAGACCGGACGAGACTTCTCTTGGCGCTAACAATTCCAGGCAACCGGAAACCCATGGATTTATGTTCTCAAGGGGATAAAAGAACTAGAAAAGGAATTGGAAGGACTTGGAAAAAAGAGAATGCTTTGATTCTTAGGAAGGTGGAGACTTGAGTTGCTAATGCCATTGTGAACTTGATCACGTGTATATATAGATGAAAGGGTATGCGAAAAACTCATATGGTACATGAAATTATTGGTCAAGAGGCGCTGCAAAAACAAACGATGAGGGAAACTAGCTTATACCAAATCACATGGCCTTGTCTTGCTGCTCACCTAACTCCTAACGTAACTCCTACTCCGACAGATTTTTCTGACAGATTGTTGTGTGGAAGCAGCATTCCCTACCTCCTCCGGATAACAGGCAACACAAGGACCACTAGGTGTGAATTTTGTTCCAGTGGAGTTATTTACGCCTGTTAGATAAGAGGCATTTTGCTTCAGACATGCCTGGTAATCACTAATCACGAATTACTTTTCTGGATTAGGCCTCCTAACAACTGGATAACCCTTTGTTGGATCCACATGTTCTCGAATAATCAATTGCTTGCACACTGGATGTTAAACCAGTGGACCAACAGTAGTGCATCGTGTGCCCTATCAAACAAGAATTTGTGGATAAATTGCGTGTCTTTGTAAACAAATTTAGAATAAATGCTAATTGACAAACAAGAATGTGTGGTGCTATGAAAATCTGGCATATGGGGCCTAATGTATAAGAAGGGAAGTGGCTTCGTCGAATCATCAACGAGTAAACGAAATTAGATCTCATCTTGTTTTGACTCTATGTGATCTAACCAGAAAACCGTATTATTGGAACACTAGAGGGAAGGAACACTGATGATTCAATTTTAGACGATCAAGCACTTTCAACTCATTCTAAGAAACTAAAGGAAAAATCTGCTATCATACTAAGTAGATTGAACTCTCTTGGTTTAGCAACTCCATTAACATGACACATCCCGACTCCGATATCACCAAATATCATGATAGGCATATGTTGGCCGACACCCGAGGGTGACGAAGCCATTTTAAACATGCATACAAATAAAATACTTAATTAGAAAAAAATATGTCAATGCGGAAACATGTTCAAAGTATACAACTAATCAAGAATAATGTGAAAAAAAAAAAAAAACTATAAAAAGATATGAACAAAAGAATGGATCCTACACAGAGAAGACTTGAAGATACCTATGCATAAGTGCCCTGACGCCAGGATTGGATGCCTCAATTCTAACGCCCGAAGGGGGCGCAAAACAAAGGGTGAGTGAACCAAAGTTTATAATACTAATTGGTGTAAACTTGCAAGTGCACAAGATAGTCGTAATATAGCGTGTTGCAAGTCCAAGTATCGTTCCCACGAGGATTCTAATTAAATCTCCAATTTGATAAACTAAACCAAATCTAATAATATTAATGACACACAACCCCAAACAACGAACTAGACTCGATCTTAATTAATAAATCAATCAAGGATGTGAAGAATTTGTTGTGATGATTTTGTAAACGAACAAAAACAGAACTTTAAGTAAAAACTGAAATTAAAGAAAAGAAAACGTTGTATTTTAAGGCAAGTAATGAAAATCTAGGGATTCGGAATCAACCACAAGCAATCTAGTTTAGGTTGCAATGCATTCAATGGATCTTTCGATTCTTTAGATGATAATTCCCGTATCTAAGTCCTTGTCAGGCACATTAGACCATAGTTTTCCTTAAGTGAATGATTCTCTCCTAGTTCAGGCAGATGTCGTATATCCTAACATGCAGTCTATCCTGGTTAAGGCATAAATTTAACAAGTATGACTCTTTACGCTCTAGAAAACAAGGGAACCAAGCAAACCATTATTCTTTGTCAAGCAATAATGTAATTTACCACACTTAACCACAAGAAGCTAATTGAATTATATTGCTAGTTCAGCCTCAAATTCATCTTCCAATCTTACTAGATGCAAAGTCCTAAGGTGATCAATCAAAAGAACTCATACAAAGAGTAACAATTCAAAAAGTGATTAAGCATTCATCTAAAAGAATCTAGAAATCCAATGAATAACATTAAAAACCATAAACATTCATGCTAGGGCATCATCCTAACCCTAGAAAAAGAGTTTAGTTACTCATAAAATCTGAAAACATAATTAAAATTCTGAAAAACATAAAATACTTCCACACGATGATGATGGATTGCCCAGGTGATCAGCGACTCTGTTTCACTCCTTGCTGCGACCTCTTCTCTGCACCTTCGAAAAAACCCCAAAAAGCACGTTCCCAAAAACCCCCCTTTATATGGTAGACAAGTCCTAACATAATTAGGTCTTGTGATATCCTTTTTATTGCATAATTGAATGATGGGGCAAGTAAACTTCCCAAATAATTACTTCAAACCCATTCGAAATAGGATTAAAGTCAGCTCAACACGTTCTATCTTGGGCTTTGGACTTCGACCAAATTATGACTCGAAAAACCCAACAGACTTTGCAATTTCCGCATAGACTCGGCTGACCGACGTCTTGTACGAAAACCTTCATAACATCGTCTAGAAAACTCAAAATCACAGTCCGTAAAATACCTCTGAAAGCTAACATCCATATCTTTCCAATGGTATAAGGCTCAACAGCTGGTTCATTCTGAGCAAGTACAGTTTAATCCGTAAAGTTGACTGATCTGCACAAACAGCTTCTGCTTCCAGCATGCCAACTCATTTTAATCGCAAAAGTGCTCATTTTTCTTGTTTCTTCATCTTCACTCTTCAAATCTAAGAAAAACATAAAACTAAGTGAAACAAACTAAATTCACTCAAAAACATAACAAGAATCGAAACTAAAGGGCATTAAAATGTATGCAATATTGGTCGTATTACTAATACTAATGATAAGAAAATCATTTTCTTTCTGAACATATTAATCCCCTATTTTGAAAACACATATAGAACTATATAATAGGTTTTCTAAAAACCCTAGCATGCCATGAAAAACTATATAATAGGTTTTCTAAAAACCCTAGCATGCCATGAAAAACATTCATAAAACATGTACATGTAAACAAGTGCTCAGTAAAGGTAATATAATCCATAAAACATTCATAAATCACATCAATGAGGTACTCAACTAGGGGTATCATAGTTACCCAAAGGCATAACCATCACCCGAAGGTGAAGCTGTACGACTCTAGTTTACGCCAAAGAAGACACATATATATAGTGTGTCCATCACCCAAAGGTGAAGCTGTACAACACTGGGTTACGCTAGTGAAGAAATAATGGGTCCATTACCCGAAGGTGAAGCTGTACGACTCTGGGTTACGCTAGAGAAGAAACATATACATATAACATAACACACCGACACTAGCTGTAGCTAGTGAAGCTAGGAGTATGTCATAAATATCCTCGACTATGTCCTATGGCCATAGACATCTACAGACTCAGTTGTGTGTATGTGCTGTATGATAACCCATTAGATAAGCACCGAAAACGTATCTCAAAAATCTCATATCAAATCCGAATCTTAAAAGCTCAAAACATCAATTCATAAATCCAAATTAAATCATATTCATAAATCCATAGAATTCCATATACCAAAATCCAATAATTCATAGCCTTTAGTAAAACGTAAATTCGATAAATCATCAATATTTCGTAAAAGCAATTTAAATAAATCATAAATTCTCTGTAAACCATAACTATAGAAATCCGTAAAACATAATATAAAACATACTCAATTATTGAAATATGAAATGCATGCAAGCCTAATATTTTATAAAAACTTGTAATTTGAGAAGAGGTCCACTCACAGTATTTCATTGCAGGGGAGCCGCTCGAACTAGAGAGGACGGGGTCACTTCCACTCAATGCACCTATACACAAAAAGAGACCATTTAATAAAACTCTACTAAAACGATAGAATTTGCGAAAACTAACAGCGGATTCGGATTCGGCACGTCGAAAAAACTAAGGAAGGACCCCAGGTTGCCCCACGCGTCGCCACAGAGGAGCAGCCCATGGTCCACCGCACACGCTGCCACGCACCGAGCTGGGTTGCCAAAAAATCCGTCGTCGTCGCAGTGGACGGCAATAGAGGCGCGTGTGCTCCATGCACCAGCCATAACAACTTTCTCCGCACACCCACTCACCGACCATGGAAACTAGAATTGGGTCCAGGTCGAATCTAGGCTTTGGGTTGCTGGGTTGGGCTGAGTTAGGGTTAATAAGACAAGGGTTTAGGTTACATGGCCCAAAGGTTTAGGCCGGTTATTGGATCAAGTTTTTGGGTTGCAGGTCAGGTCGACCAGTTAGGCTCACAGGTCGCACAACCCCCGCTAGACCCAACAAATGAGAAAGCTGGATTTGCCTTTCCTTGGCCGGAAAACTTCGACGATTCCAATTAGTTCCAAATTTCAACCATTTTTCACACTCTTCCTACCAAAATGAAGCTTAAGAGAAGAGGAAGAGAAATATACCAGCACGAGGTTCTACTGTGGTCGGAGTTGGCGGGAAAACTGCTTAAAAGCCGCAAGAAAACTAGGGGAGTTTTCTTGAATCTGTGTCCGACCTCATCAAATTAGAAATTTAACATCTTGCTTCTAAATCATGAAGGAATAACGGCAGAGGTGAACATAGGCTTACCTTGATTGGAACTATGAGATCTCGCCGGAAAATACGGGGAACAGTGCAGCAACATTGTACAGTGAGAAAGAGAGAAGAGGAGGAGCCTCAGCCGGTCTAGGGTCGCTATGGGGAGGTCCCAAGGGTAATGGGGTCGTCGGAGAGTGAGCCATGGTAGTGGAGGTCACAGTGGTGTGTGGGTGTTGCTCGGAGAGAATGATAAGAGGGAGGGAAAGTTCGAGAGAGTCCTAGAGATTGTGGGGGGAAAGACACGGGGAAGAAGGGGAAATGGGGTGTGGACCCCACAGCCACAAAAATTATAAAATAATAAAATATCCAACCTTAATATCTAGAATAGTGAATTGACTACTTTGCCCCTCGACTTTGTAATTCTGTAAAATGTTCATCGTAACTCCAATTTCGATTGTGCTTGTACCCATGTGTTCGTAACAACGAGTACTACAAGGATACGTCAAGGAAACAGATCTTACGTGACACGACAAAGCAGTCAACAAAAGTCAACGTTTTTACCTCGAAGGGCATTTTCGTAAATTCACACTTTAAATTATAAAAACTGAAATATTTGGGGACAAATCATTACAGAAGATATATTGATAACAACCTGCTAAACAACTTCCGCCAAAATGGTAAACAATCCTTGTTACGGAAGTTGTTTTAGCAGGTTATTATCAATATATCTTCTGTAACAATCCTTACAGTTCACCATTTTTTAGATTCACCGATCATACAAAACAACTTCCGCCACAAGGATTGTGTTCTATGAGAGATTTAAAAAAAAAAAGATCTACCAAAACACATGGGTTTGTACGAATTCCTGCTCGCGTAACTCATCCTTGGAGAGATTTCTAATGAACATGACCAAACTCAATCCCTATATACACATGAGAACTTAATTTTTTGAATACTATTGGAACATGCAGTAGGTAATACATACAATATGTACATAGGGCCGGTCTAGAGATTTTTTAGGCCCGGGGCGATGCCAAAAAATGTGCCCTCACTTTATATAAGAAAATTATTTGTTTTCACACGTAAGACATCGATAAAATTATACTTAGAAAATCACTTCAAACTTAATAATTTAGAAACACGGAAAAAATAATTTATTTTGTATTGTGAGAAGGAAACAAAAAAACTCCAGGTTTACAAGTAGATAGATATATGAGTTATGTTTTCCATCTGAACTTTTAAAGTGTTTTTGCATAAATCATGAGCTGTTTTTTCTTATTTACTAACATTGTCAACATGGGATTAAAAAAATAATGATGTTTTTGAGTCTTTAATTGATATGTATAAGTAATAAATGGGTACTAAATTAAGTTTTTTTAGGACAAGTCATATGATTTGCAAATTTGGTCTAAAAATTTGGTCAACGCATTACTCTTTGTTGAATATTAGACTTGAATTGGAACAAATGTTTAAAAATAACAACCCACATAGCTACTAGCTACTAATTAAAAATAAATTAACAACCAAACAAAAATTCATAAAAATTGAAAAGAATAAACATGCACTTAGCATTTAGAACTTAGGACCTCTGGTTAATTTTAAACAACAAAAACTATCGATTCTAATTAAACTTCTTGATTATTTAGCCAAATTTTATATATTTATACTCTTATGAAAAGAAATTTGTAAAAATTGAAAGTTAATAAGCACACATGGTGTTTTGAATCCAAGACCTCCTCATTAATTTCAAACAACAAAACAACCTGTTCTAGTTAAATTTCTTTGTCATTGAACCGCATTTTATAGATTTATACTCTTATGAAAACATATATAAATATATCACCCTAATAATTTTGGTGCCCCCAATTATTTTAAGCCTCAGATGATTGCCCTACCAGCACTGGGTCTGGGTCGAGCCTATATGTACATATCTAAATCCTGTTTTAAATAACAAAGATTATTGTTGTCTTCAGAGCGCTTATCTGTTCCAGTCAAGAAATTATGGACATGTATGTCTGAAGCATGTCCTCTACTGTACTCAAAGGAAGGAAGTCACTCAAATGAAGAAGTAGCTTTTCCTGTCCACACATCTGTCTAAATATTTTCAAGTGGGGTTCCATGTTTGTAGGTTGTCATAAAAATGGTTGGGGCCAAAATGTTCTGTTTGGGTTGAAACTTAAACTTTGGGCTTAGAAGGGAGTTGGCCCAAAAAGAGAAGGAAAAGCCCGAAGCTCAGCCCAGACCTAGAAAGCAGAAAGGGCCTTTCCCGACTAGGTGCAGATCATTTGAACCACTTGCTCACCTACCCAAGGGCCAAGTGGTATAGACCAGCCAGCTAATCAGCCCAAAAGTACTTTATGATGGCAGTACAAGTAAATAGCTGATGAGTCACTATCCTTCAAACTGCATTCGGGCAAGATTATTGCTACAAGAGGCCAAGCCAAGGTGGCTATAAAAGGAGAAAGAGAAGTCAAAATCAAGGACACTCAAATAAATAAACAAAAGCACAAACCTGCTCAAAGCCAGATTTGCCTTCAAAACGAAGTTGTAGTCAGCCCAAGCCTTCATCCCTTTCGGGACAAACCCTTTGTAATAGCTCTGCTACCCTGTTCAACGCCTGCTGTAGTATCGATTTTCTTTCTACAAACTCACCTCCCAACCCTTTTTCTAAATTTTCAAACCTTCTATTAACCCACAAAGATAGGAAGTTGCAAGACGATCCGTCTTGCCCGACAAGGTTAAACCTTGCCCGACCTTATTTGTTTTTTGTCTTTTCATTCATTAGCCTAGCAATATGTTGTATACTTCAAGTTGTATCCAAGTTATTTATAGTAATATGGCTATTAAAAGACTCTCTCAGCGCTTGAATCCGATTTGAATATGTCTTCACAGTTCAAGCCAGATCTAAGTTCTAAGCCCTCGGGCATATAAGATTTGATCACCCTAAAAAGTCATTGGCCTCAAGGCATAAAAAAGAACCTGATGTGGACTTAACCCATCCATGACAAGCTTTGATAAACAAGAAGTCCGAAGTTACTTGGGGCGCAAGTAATCAACCTGCCACGTAGTTTTATTTCTGTTATATTATGATGACCATATAATGTTCGAGTACGGGATAAATTCTGATGGGAAGCCTCAAGGCCTATTCAAGGCCCCACAAAGGCACCTATTTGGATTCATCCTATTTCTCGAGCAAGAACATTGAGTACAGAAGGGGTTCTGATGGGAAGCCTCAAGGCCTATTCAAGGCCCCACAAAGGCACCTATTTAGATTCATTCTGCTCTTTGAGCTCAGGTAATCAGAAGTATAATGGTTATAAGACCCATATAACCAACAAAAGGAACCTTATGTGTTTGAGTACTAAGTTATTTATTTATGGGAAGCCTCAAGGCCTACACCTAAGGCCCCACAAAGGCACCTGTCAATAACTAACATAGTCTCTCGAATATATATAATTATAACTCAAACATCCGTTCTACATCTGCCGTGCTGAAGAGGTAGTGGCACGCCTAAGCAATTCAAAGTTAATCTTGATCGTGAGCCTCAAGGCCTACACCTAAGGCCTCACAAATGCACCTTTCAAAGCTAACTCTGTCCTTCTCTTTCAGCCTTGCCCGACAAGCCTTGCCCGACAGGCTTTCCCTGACAAGCCCATCAGTAAAGCAGAAGCCCGACAAAAAGCATCAACCGGCGCCAACCTCTTGGGGAGCTGTGTGCTCGTCAGCCAGGAAGCATTCCCTATCGAAATTCCCGCCACGAACATGTTCACCAACAAATATACAGACTCAAAAGCTACCAAGTTCTTGAGATTGAGATGGAAGACAACGTCATCTGATCCTTCAAGTGCTTATGTCACTTGCCAACCCTAACATATTTTCTTCTATACATTTTTTCGACATTGCAGATATTTCCCTAATTCCTTAATACACCCTTTCGAGTTTCTTCTATATATGTATATACATGCACATACACTCGCATAATATCCAAAAACAAATCAAGTCATCACAATTTGTACTAAATTTTTTCTCCTATTTATTTCTGAAGTAATACTGTACACGATTAAACATGGCTATTAGGTTTGTTGTACTAATGCATTGCTTTGAAATTGCTCTTGTTGATATTATTATTTGTCAAAGAGAACAAAAAAAGATGTACATGTGTAGACATCGAAATTTCGGTGAAATAAATGTTGACCAATAGTTACAATTTCAACGCTCATGTATCACATAAATTTTACACATAGCGTGTGACTAAATGAAAATCAAAAGTCATCAAATAGGACACGTGTCAACACCTGTCAGAAACGATTTATTTCATCTGCGTATTATATTCAAAATTAGGCCTTGGAAAATTCTATAAATAGAAGCCAATTTCATTCATTTAGGAGGAACCAAAATCATTAGGCAAAATTCTTGAAGCTCTGAAACTCCGAAGCTCTCAAGCAGCCAGGTTCCCGAAGAATCAAGAAAGCTCTCTTCGTTCTTCGTTCTTCATTCATCGTTCATCCTAAGATCAAGCCCCAACGGCCCTTTGGATCAACAATCATCCACCAATTCAAGATCAAGCCCCGACGGCCCTTGATTCTTCGTTCTTCGTTCATCGTTCTTCCAAGATCAAGCCCCAACGGCCCTTTGGATCAACAATCATCCACCAATTCAAGATCAAGCCCCGACGGCCCTTGAAGAAAGTGTTCTTCGTTCTTCGTTCATCGTTCTTCCAAGATTAAGCCCCGACGACCCTTGGATCAACAATCCACCAATTCAAGATCAAGCCCCAACGGCACCTTGAAGATCCGCTCAAATCCACCTTCAAATATCAAACCCACAGCCCTTGAAGAACGTTCATCCTCAGATTAAGCCCAACGGCCCTTTGGATCAATCGCACATCCACAAATCAACACCTTACGGAGATCGAATCATAGGATCAAATTTGAGAGAGATTGTAACCCAAAATCATCAAATACAAATATTATTTTGTGCACATTGTTCTTGTCTCTTTCCTTTCAGGAAATTTTCGTGTTCACAAATTTGGCACGCTCGGTGAGATCATCTCTACCTCTCATCTCTTTCTCCGTTCAAGGAATCCAAACACACCTCAAAGTCAATGGCATCAAGCAAGGGACAAGCCGTTCTCGCAACCGCTGAGGGAAAGATCCTAAGCACTTCTGCCGCAAAAGGACAATCCATTGGCACCACAACCGCTCCTCAACATGCCACTTCAAAGTTGGTGCCGCTAAAAGAGCAAGGAGAGCATCAAAAGTGCGAGTCTGTCATTAGCCTGACCTCGCTGGGGGCACCGAAGCATGCTGTTAAGGCACACAAGATGACATCCCAAAACAGCCAACGATGTTCTTCGTCAGCATCCGGGATGTCTAAAGGAAAGTCACGTCTATTGGTTGCACAAGTCATGACCATCGGTGTTACCTCTATCGAAGAACAACTGGCTCAAATGAATGAAGCGATCGCAAGGCTAACACAGATTGTTGAAGAAAAAGACTTGCACTAAAGAGGATGATCCACTAAAAAGAAGAGATGGCGAAGAAGATGAGCCTTCGGTGGAGAAGATCGATGTGAAGCCGGAGCCAGACCAAGCAGCGGCACTCATGGGATCTCTTTCTATCCAGCAGCTGCAAGAGATGATCACCAACATCATCAAGGCACAGTACGAATGGAGCTCACATACCTCCTTGTTCTACTCAAAACCCTACTCGAAGAAGATTGATGCCCTGAAGATGACAAGGGGTTATCAACCATCAAAGTTCATGCAGTTTGATGGAAAAGGAAACCCAAAGCAGCACATTGCACATTTCGTCGAAACTTGCAACAACGCGGGGACGGAGGGAGACTACCTCGCCAAGCAGTTTATGCGCTCACTGAAAGGAAACACCTTTGAATGGTACACGGACCTAGAACCTGAGTCCATCAACAACTGGGAGCAATTGGAAAGAGAATTCCTTAATCGCTTCTACAGCATTTGCCGCACTGTAAGCATGCTGGAGCTCACAAGTACGAAGCAATGGAAAGATGAGCCGGTCATTGACCACATCAACAGATGGCGCACTCTAAGCTTTGACTGCAAAGACAGGCTCTCGAAGACCTCTTCAATCGAGATGTGCGTCCAAGGCATGCAATGGGGTTTGCAATACATCCTTCAAGGAATCAAACCACGGACCTTCGAAGAGCTAGCCACCCGCGCCCATGACATGGAGTTGAGCATCGCCCATCATGGGAAGAAGGAACTGATCGCCGACTACAAGAATGATAAAGTTCTTGAGACAAAGATGGAGAAGACTACGTGGAAATCCACCAAGGAAGCAATGACAGTCAACACAGCTCCCGTCAAAATCTCTACACGAGGCAAGGCGATTCAAGCCGAAGCTTTTCGTAATCAAGAGATGCGTAGACGTACTTTGAAGAAGCTCGAGGAGAAGACTTACCTATTCCCCGACTCTGATGTAGTTGCCATGTTAAAAGACTTGCTGGAAAAGAAGGTGATCGGCTTGCCTGAGTGCAGACGGCCAAAAGAGATAAATCGCACCGACAGTCCAAGGTACTGTAAATTCCACCGCTTCATCAGTCATCCGACAAAAAAGTGCTTCGTGCTGAAAGATGTCATCATGAAGCTGGCTCAGAAAGGAATCATCGAGCTAGATCTTGACGATGTGGTGAAGTCAAACTATACCACTATCACTTCTGGCTCTTCCGACTCAAAGTTTTTACCTCAACCTCCGGGGGCATCCTCCAAGACAAGCAAAGTTGAAGGATTGACTCAAGTCACTCCGAAGAAATTGCACAAGAAGCATACGTCTCCTCCACAAATTCGCCAATCGGAAAGGGGGCAAAGCAGCTCTTGTCAACCTTCAAAGCAATGTGAACGTGTTGAAGATGATGAAATTACGACACAAAGATCGTCCGTTGCCATCACGATGTGCAACTTCTTACCCGAAGACTTCTTCAATCACGCGGTCAAAGCTCCTTGCTATGAAGATTGCGAGGAACGACTCTCCCAGATCGCTTGACGAACCAACAAAGCTCATTGTCCACAAGAGCCTAAACTGCAGAACACAAACGCTCCTGGTCTGCACGAGCATAAAAGGCAACACCAACGCTCATAGTCTGCACGAGCATAAAAGACGACAACCCAAGGTCCTCGTCTGCATGAGTTGAAACTGCAAATGGCACCAAACGCTCCTAGTCTGCACGAGCATAAAAGGCAACACCAACGCTCCTGGTCTGCAGAAGCATAAAAGGCGACAACCCAAGCTCCTCGTGTGCATGAGTTGAAATCGCAAATGGCACCAAATGCTCCTGGTCTGCACGAGCATAAAAGGCAACATCAATGCTCCTCATTCGCACGAGCCTAAAAGGTGACACCAACACTCATTTTTCGCACGAACCTAAACTGCACGAACCAAAGCTCCTGGCCCACAAGAGCATAAACTGTGTACGGCAAAATCACCATCAAAATCATTGTCAAAATCACCATCAAAACCGCCAAAAGCAATCCATCACATATTTAAACTACGTTTTGACTTGATCTCTTCCTTTGGAAGGGTACGTAGGCAACTCGAGCATTCAATTTCGAGTTCAGTCACATCAAAATCATTGATAAAGGTCAATTTTATTAAAAAAAAAATTGCAATTTTCTTTGTACAAAATTAAATTACAGTTTCTTAGAAAAAAAAATGAATACATATGTTATTATGTATTTTCTGCAAAAAAAATAAAAAAAAAATAATAATAATTCAAAAAATTAATTAAAAAAAAAGAATTAGATCCCCCATTTTCTCCACCGACAGAGGATCAAAGCCCAGAGACCGAGGTCCAACTTCTCTTCTTCCCATGCTCATCATCTCGCTTTCTCCGAGATCCTTCTTCTCCCACTAAGACAGCCGCCACAACCAGTAACACCATGGGCCATCTAAATAGACATTCAACTGGACGTCGATCTATGTGAAATCCAACCGTTGCTGGAGGACGCAGAGCGGAGACAACAGAAAGGCACCTTCGTCGGTAACTGGCTGTACGACCTCAAAGATGCTGTCTCCGACTCGGACGACGTGTTGGACGAGTGGGACACCGCTCTTCTCAAAATCAAGTTAAACTCCAGTTCGGATTCTCCGGGAAGGTACAGTTCTGCATAACCAACTTCTTCCTTTGTCACAGTCAAGTCTACTACGTTGGTCAACGCCATCATCATCGGATCGCATCCCCCTCAGCTATGACTTCAGCATGGACTCGGCCAAGGTCTTTCTTGCGTGTGTGCACAGAGAAGAGAAAGTAATCCCCGCAGCTTCAGCAGCTCCGTCGTCTCCAGACTCTTGCAGAGCAGCGGCGAGTGCTTCACATGCCTCGGCGTGGGCACATCTCATGTACTTTCTGGTCTTTTCTGACATCTTCTCTATCTTCGGACAGTGACTTGAGTGCGATCTTGAACGAAGATAACAGTCTCCAACTCTGCCATGCCATCGCCAGAACTCTCCTCCACAACTCAGTAGGACAAAGCGGCTGCGATCTCCGTCTACATCCTCGAGGACAACGTATCTGGAAAGCTGTTATCGCCAAGTTGTTCCTCTTTTCATCTCTCCAACCTACACCCGCAGCAACATGAGCAACCTCACCCTCTAAACAGCAGCTCCAGCTTGCCCAAAGCCTCCGTGCTCTCCGTCCAAACTTCATGGCCATGCCCTCCGTTGCTGAAGTTCCGTTGCTTTCGAACCTGCTCAGGCGTCCCAACTCGACCTCTGGTCCTGTTTGACTCACAAGAAACCGGCGAACTCACCAAAACCCAACACCGTCTTCTCTTTAGACCCGTGCCCTCCATTGTTGAAGCTCCGCTGCTCTTGAACCTGCTCACCGTCCAGCGTTGTACCTCCGCTGCAACTCCAGCGAGTTTGGTCTAGATCCACCAAGCACCTTCTTGTCTCCTCCAGCGCCTGCTATTTCTGTCCGCGCAGACATGGCTTCGAGGATGCTCGACGGAGCAGTGAGGCTGTCAAGGTAGTTAACAGGTGAGGTGACAGCTGCAACAGATGTGAATAAAGCTGTACAGCCAGCCAAGGGTGACAGGGATTTTGATGAGGATCTTTTCTCGGTCAGAGCTTCGCAAAGCCTTCAGAGAAAAAATGGTGGATCTGCTCTCGTCGTGCCCTCGTCTACTTCAAGGCCGAGATTTCCTGCATGCACCACGAACTGCACTCATTCGTCTTCTTCCACCATGGCTGCTGCCCAAGTTTTCCAGCTCCTCAACCTTTCCCCCGACGACGCCATCAAGCAGGACTCATTCTCCGTCATCTCCTGCTACCTCCACCGCAGCGCCTGGCCTCCCTCGAGCTCGTCACTATGATCACCATGATAGCAAAGAACTTCAACGACCGCCGTCAAACAATTAGCCGGTCGTGAAGCTCGAAGCACCAACTTCTTGGCCTCCTTGCTCCGCTCCCTGTAAATTCCTCTACCCACCACCCAAATTTATACAGAAAAAATATATTAAAAAAACAAAAAAAAAGGATGGTGGAGCAAAGTGGTGCTGGCACCACGTGAAAAAAAAAAGGGTGCATCAAGCACCATGTGCAAAGAAAATAAATAAATAATATAATATATATATATATATATGTATGTATATGTATATATATAAATAGATGGTGCATCTGGCACCATGTGCAAGAAAAGAAAATATATATATATATTGAATGAAAAAAAAAGCCTCATTTATTGATTTCTTTGAAAATTTACAGAAATGTACATTTTTACATTGGTAAAAAAAAAAATTAAAAAAAACAGCAAATAGGATGGAGCCTTCACGAAGGTTACTCGTGTGAAGCCTCATCACTCGGCAGAGCTCCAAGAAGAAGAGGCGCCGGAGGTTAACTATTTAAAGCCTCACCATTTGGCGGAACTTCAGGAAGAAGGTGAGCCGGAGGTTGATCATTAGGAGCTTCATTACGCGGTACAGCCCCAGAAGACGAAGGCAAATGCTGTTGGAACAAACCCACAAACCTCTTATGATCAAGTAAAATCTGACCATCAGATTCCTGCATCTGGTCAATCTTCATCTTCATGTTTGTGTAATAGTTATGTACGAGCATGTGCAACTGTTTATTCTCATACCTGAGCCTTCTAATCTCCTGTTTGAGACTCATCACTTCAGCCGCCAATGATTCAACTTGACGGGTTCGAGCAAATAAACGTTGGGCCATATTAGACACAGAACCTTCACACTGCACACTGAGAGCCAGAGAATCCTTAACAGCCAACTCATCAGACCGTTTGGAAAGCAGTCTGTTATCTTTGGGAGTGACGAGGTTCCGGGCCACCATCGCAGCGGTCATATCATTCTTCATCACTGAATCCCTAACGGTAAGAGGACCAATAGGGGATATGAAGGATAGGCGCCATATGTTGTTTGGAGAAGGCGGAACTGCCTCTTCACCAAGGTTCAAGTCAAAACGATGGTCAGAGGGTCCAGACATTTTCAAAGGTATTAAAGAAAGAAGAGGTCAGACAAGTCAAGATCGTAGAAGTGCAAGAAGGGGGTTTCTACAAGCAGAAATTCAAGTGTGCTTTGAAACGAACTGCGTGCCTCTATAAAAATCAGCACTTGATGGGATTTCAGAGATCGAAGAGGCGAGCTCAGAATTCGAAGAGGCCAATTCAAAAAATCGAAGAGGTGCTAGCTTTCTCAAAAGCTGGGCTTGCTCGGAAACCATGGGCCAATCTTCATTTCCAGACTTGTCCGCACTTGTCACATGCAACCTCTGCACTTGATGAAGCTCAGAAATCGAAGAGGGCAATTCAAAAATCGAAGAGGCAAGCTCAGAAATCGGAGAGGCATCTTGCTTTTCCAGATGTGTCAGCACCCGTCACACACAAACTCAGCTTTGCAGAAATCACGGGCAATTTGTCGAAGCGCCGATCCCAGATATCGAAGAGGCGCCATTTTTTTCAGCTTCGTCAACACCTGTCACATGCACACTCAGCTTGGCGGAAATTACGGACAATTTGTCGAAGATTTCTGATAAAGAAGAAAGCACGTGAAGCCATACTGATCAATCACGCATTGGTTGCCGACACGAGTGAAAGAATAGTACCCCTACAGGTATTAAAGAACTTCCTATAACTGTCCACCTTCACCCTCCATAGCAAGGCAGACATACAGAACCTTTCTTCATCTCCGAGAATGCCTTCCCAACGAAGCCTCTCGAGTCAATCAGTGTTCCTTATTCCTTGGGGTACCTCTGCAAACAAATGACACCAAAGCAAAATTATCTCATATCACCAGGGTAGAAAGCAAGAGTATCTCATATCATGCGTTCTCCCTGTTCTTTCCTTTTTCCTTGTTCTTACCTGCAAAGACAAGGATAAAGAAAGCAATATGCCGGAACCTCCACTCAAACTCGGAGAAGATACCACATCTGCCAGAAGAACAGATAAGGCAAGGGAAAATGATACATTGAAGCATGTGAAGACAAGCACAACAAAGTACGTGCCGATTCATCCGCTACTTCTTCAAAATCAAAAGTATCTCATATCATCAGGGTTGCAATCACTCTGGGTGAAGGACTCGTTTTGACCCTCAAATTCTTGGGTCGACTCGCTAGGTGTTGTGGGCTGCACGTACCGATTCACCACCCTTGAATCAAATCCTTAAAGATCAGGTCACCAACTGGAAGAAGAGCCCATCAATCTTGAAGATCATACCGTTGACCAAACTGCTTAGGTGTGAATTAGAAAGATTGAACAAAGCAACAAGTCATCACTTTCCTCTCATGCCTACTTGCCATGTGTTCGAGTCAACCTTCAAGAATCAAGCCTCAACGGCCCTTGAAGAAGCTTCCAGCCAAATTCAAAATCAAACCTCGACGACCCTGGAAGAAATCACAAGTCCGATTCAAGATCAAGTGTCCACCACCCTTGAATCAAACCCAGTTCAAGATCAAAGCTGTGGAAAGTCAACAAGCGCAAAAACAAATACGTGCCAATTCATCCACTACCAAAGCCAAAGATCATCTACCACATGAAGCTCCTTGTGGTCCAATTTCAACCTTCAAGATCAAGCCTCGACGACCCTTGAAGAAATTTCAAACAAAGTTCAAGAACAAGCCTCAACGGCCCTTGAAGAAACTTTCAGCCCAATTCAAGATCAAGCCTCAACGACCCTTAAAGAAATTTCAAACGAAGTTCAAGATCAAGCATCAACGGCCCTTGAAGAAATCTCCAGCCCAATTCAAGATCAAGCCTCAATGGCCATTGGATCGACATCTACATTAAGGGACTTCAAAACACATCTCCTACACGCGACAAACACATGTATACGATGCGCCTTGAAGTGGGGGCATTTGTAGACATCGAAATTTCGGTGAAATAAATGTTGACCAATAGTTACAATTTCAACGCTCATGTATCACATAAATTTTACACGTAGCGTGTGACTAAATGAAAAATCAAAATAAATCGGAAAAGTCATCAAATAGGACACGTGTCAACACCTGGCAGAAACGATTTATTTCATCTGCATATTATATTCAAAATTAGGCCTTGGAAAATTCTATAAATAGAAGCCAATTTCATTCATTTAGGAGGAACCAAAATCATTAGGCAAAATTCTTGAAGCTTTGAAGCTCTGAAACTCCGAATCTCTCAAGCAGCCAGGTTCCCGAAGAATCAAGAAAGCTCTCTTCGTTCTTCGTTCTTCATTCATCGTTCATCCTAAGATCAAGCCCCAACGGCCCTTTGGATCAACAATCATCCACCAATTCAAGATCAAGCCCCGATGGCCCTTGAAGAAAGTGTTCTTCGTTCTTCGTTCATCGTTCTTCCAAGATCAAGCCCCAACGGCCCTTTGGATCAACAATCATCCACCAATTCAAGATCAAGCCCCGACGGCCCTTGAAGAAAGTGTTCTTCGTTCTTCGTTCATCGTTCTTCCAAGATCAAGCCCCGACGACCCTTGGATCAACAATCCACCAATTCAAGATCAAGCCCCAACGGCTCCTTGAAGATCCGCTCAAATCCACCTTCAAAGATCAAGCCCACAGCCCTTGAAGAACGTTCATCCTCAGATCAAGCCCAACGGCCCTTTGGATCAATCGCACATCCACAAATCAACACCTTACGGAGATCGAATCAGATGATCAAATTTGAGAGAAATTGTAACCCAAAATCATCAAATTCAAATATTATTTTGTGCACGTTGTTCTTGTCTCTTTCCTTTCAGGAAATTTTCGTGTTCACAACATGCTCTAAGAAAAAGAATAATTTAGAGAAAGAGACGGAAAATTTTGTTTTTATTTTATTTTTCAGTTTTTCAATTATTTTTAAGAGTGAACTACTTAATTATCATTACATGTTGTGCATATGTTTCGATTTAACAAGAACTTATATCGAATATATAAAAATCTAAACGATACGGAGGGATCGGCTAAAAAATTAGTTTGAGCCCTTAATTTTTCAACAAAAAAGTTTAGAAAAAAAATTGAAAACTAGGTGAAAATTTAAGAGAGAAATCGAGTATTACTCTAAATATTTTTAGCTTTTAGCCGCACAATTGGAATGGTCTTACTACGCACCACACGGCCCGGCTTCATTGGGTGAAAGTACGGACTAACTTGAAGCACGTTGTATAGGATAACTCCCTCCTGGAAAAGCCAGGGAGCCTCGAGACCGTACTCTGCAACTTCGCGGGAAGAAACCCTAGTTTCTTGATTGCGCCACAGAAGAAAGTGCTTTTCACAAGGACATGAACAATGGTTCCTCTTCCAAAATGCACGGTCCAGATCAACCTGAAATAAGTGGGCCCGCGCCTGCGCCTAAATCTCTGCGCACGAAAATGGGCAAACCGGAAGACAGTGAAAAGAAGGTAACTTTCTTGTTCAATTTCAAATTTTTACTATTAGCCACTTCCTAATTTACCAAAACAAGGATACCCAGATACCCAGAAGTGCTTTTGGAAGTAGTTGTGATCCGCAACTTCAAGACTCTGTTTTGAGATTGATTTGATTTCACATTGTATAATGTGTTTAGTGCCTTGTCATGGATCACGAGACTGGACTTTTTGAAAGAAAAAAAAAAATCTTTTAATTGTTCTTTTTATAAATTTGAATTTTTGCCCAGCATTCTAATTACCAGAATTTAAATTTGAATTGTAGTTTTTTTTTTTTCATTGTATTGCTTTTCATGTAACTTTGTGTAGATTTTTCATAAGAAACTCAAAGATGTTGAGATTAGTGTTCCGATAGTGTATGGCAATATTGCATTCTGGCTCGGTAAGAAGGCGAACGAGTAAGTATTGTTTTAATGGTGGTAGATTTATTGGCTTGTTGAATTACTTACATGAGGACTGGAATATCAGAGTTAATTTTGTGATATGCAATTAGGTACCAATCACACAAGTGGACTGTGTACGTTCGTGGGGCAACCAATGAGGATCTTGGAGTGGTGATAAAACGTGCTGTTTTTCAGCTGCATTCCAGTTTCAATAATCCCACAAGGGTGGTTGAGTCACCACCATTTGAATTGTCAGAATGTGGCTGGGGTGAATTTGAAATCGCCATTACGCTTTTCTTCCACAGTGATGTTTGTGATAAGCCATTAAACTTGTGAGTTGCTTTGAATATTAAATTTATGTGATTTACTTGGCATTTGGCTGTCTAGTTTTGTGTTTGATACTGTCTGTGTTTCTTGCATTTGTACCAAGTCCTCAACAATGGAATAGTATATTTATATGGTTAAACCTAGCTGGAGAGAAGCAACTTTGTCTTTTAATTTCCAACGTCAATATGTTCATTGTCTATCTGAGTAGTTAACAGAAACCTTCCATCGACACATCCCGCTTTGTATGTGGAAACTATATTTTACTTAACCTTCTAGCGTGCTTAATTGGGAGATCAATTTTTCAAACAATGAGTTTGATTATTTGTTACATGCTTTGATATAATTTGATTTTACATTTGATTGGAAACAACCAACAAGCTGTTTTTTATTTTAGCATGCATTTGGTACTACGGGTGCCCATCATTGCGAGGAGAATTTGATCTTGAGCTTTTTCACAGATTTCATCATTTGAAGTTGTACCCAGCGGATGAGTCCGGTCCTATGTCAACTAAAAAGCCTGTTGTTGTGGAATCATATGATGAGATAGTGTTCCCTGAGCCTTCAGATGCATTCTTAGCTCGTGTGCAGAATCAGCCAGCTGTAGTCATTCCCAGACTACCTGCTGGTGTTGCTTTGCCTCCTCCTGGTATAAATTAGTTATGCTGTGCTGTCTGTAATTTCTCTTTATCATGTTGTGGATGGTAAATTATTCCTTTTCATTGCATGTAGTGCCAGTTGAGGATCCAAGTAACAGAAAGAGAGGGGACACTAAAGATCATCCCCTATGCCAGTGGTTCACGAACTTTTCAGAAGCAGATGAGCTGTTACGACTTGTAACAGCTCGTCAGCAGGTAAGCATTAGTTTATCTCATATTTTCTGGATATATTTGTGGAACTTCAAATTTTGTGATCGTGAAGAGCTGTCGTATGTGTGTATTCGTGGAAAAACCATACGTGGTTTTTTAGATTATGTACTGATGTATTTGTCCAGTTAATTTCTTTGTGCAAAATCCTTTTGCAATTTTTGCGTATATTAGTGTCTAGGATTGAATTGGTGCAAACCCGAGGGCAATGGCGCTCTAGGATTCGTACAGTCGACCCTGCTTAGTAGGATAAGGCTTGGTTATTGTTGTAGCTGTTGTATTAGTGTCCAGGATTCTAAATTCTTACCCTCTGTGCACTGAAACTCCAAAAAAAATGTATTAGAAGTATTTCACCCTTCTCATTTATGTATTGAACGGAATTCTATCCATCTTTTGCAGTCTATGGTTTTTTTTTATTTTTTTGGGTAAAGTGGGGTGGGGTGAAACACCCCAACAAACAAAACTAAATTAAGTTACAAACTTCCCGATACTTAGTAACCCACACAGGAGGATCTTCAAGGAGGCATAATCCCGGATCAATGTTGTAGCTCCAATTAGCAAGCATCAGCCATTGCATTCTTCTCCCGTAAATATGCTTAAGTTTATATTGCTGGAAATGGAATTGAGACAATATCTTGTGGTAGCTGTCTAAAAGAGAAGCAAGAGGATGAAACCTGTCAACACCATCCTGCTGCATCAAATTCACCAAACTAACTGAATCTGTTTCTACAATATGACGAGAGATGCCCTTTTCAACGGCTAACCTAAGCCCAAAACCCCAAACTTCAGCCTCCAATACTTGCCCTTTACCCATGAGCCCAGTATGCTTAGAGAAAATGAATAGGGCTTGTTAAGGTTCTAAGAGCTGTAAAGGGATTTCATAGGAAAATTTTGAGTAAGCAATCGTTGTGCATCAATCGAAAACATTTAGCCGATAGACCGTTGCTCTCTATCTGGTCATTGTAGTGTTCAAAATAGTGTAACAATGTCTAATCTAACGGATGTTTAAATATATCCCCAGAGATACAGGGGTACAATATTTGAATCCTAGGGCGTGCTCTGTAAACCCTAAAGACCACCCAACCATGTTTAGTAGTGCTGTGTTTAAATTGAACAGTATTTGGTACTCAGAAACTATAATCAGGTCTGTGGAACTGTTGTGGGCTAAGATGTAGAAAATAGTGAACCAAAATTGTAATTTAGAGCCAAGGCAGACCTAAAATAACATTCAAAACTAGTTCAGATTTAAGTTGTTTTAATTATCAGGCTTTATGTAGAACTGCTCTAAACCAATTCTTTAGTTTCCCAAACACGTCCTAAGTATATGTTGAATGGATTGAATGGGTTCTCAAGTAAGTTAAGAGAGGACTACCTTTCTTCTCCCAATGAATTCTGATAAAGTCTCCAAAAAGGACAAAATATATGCAAAGATCTTTAGCCATTCGATCATGCTAACGTCCTATGTTTATGTACACTACTAGGGAGGGTAAAGAAACAGACTGACAATTACGGTAGGGAAATACACTTTCTTTTTTTTTTTTTTTTTTGCAACCCTTGGTCTAATCAAAAGACTAATAAGTCCCACAGGTCGCCAAACTTCCACAAAAGTTTTTACTTTTTGTAGTGCGACCCCGCCATGTTGAGTTAGAAGGTCTTTGATGAGTCAAGTTTCTTTAAGAAAAGTGATTCCCATGACAACTATAGTGGTTGTTTAAGTTATTCTGAAATTCCTGAACCAGTCTAAGAGTTTGTGATAAATACCTATTCTGTGTCTTCATGTTCATTGACTCATCACGATCAAATTCTGTGATTTCATTGCTATTAACCATTGAAAACTGACATAAGTTAGAATTGAGCAGGTTATGAATCCTGAATCTTGCAAGGATCTATTGAGATGAATCACATGTTGTTGAGATCTGGAACATATTTGATGTTTTGGCATTAGTCGGCAGTTATGTATACCATAAGCTTGGTTACTCTAGTTGAGATATGAAAATTACTTATCGTGATAGAAAATGCTCAAATAACTATATTAACATCTGGTTTCAAATGTCTTTGTGTTAGGTTCAAGCTCATATTGCTAAATTTCGAAGAGAGATAACTCTGCTAGAGGGGCAACATCAACAAGTGAATTCTGTCTCCGACCAGTGACTGTACATTATCCTGCAGATTTATGAAGATTTCAATTTCAAATTGTTTCCGTGGTAGATTCATTCAAATGACTCGCAGCAGACGCACATGGTGGCACACAAATGTAGCGACTACATGTATTTTCTCAGCTATGGCGAGTTTTTTTTTTTTTACTGTCCTTTTTTTTTCCTCTCTCTCTCTCTCTCTCTCGTTAATTTGTTGTCTTCTTTATTGCAATGCGGCATGTATCGGTAAACGATTTAAAGGAAGAACGTAAAAGGTGTATCTTTTATGTTCTTTTATGTCAAGAAAAGAGAGGATATTGGTTTACTTTGACAATTAACATTGATGGTTCAACTTGTCGGTGTTAGTTATCTGAAAGTACATATGAAGAGAATAGAGTAGGTATGAAATTTGAGGTGTTTGATTTTAGGTATGGCTTGTGCATTCAGCATTAAGATATCATCTGAATCAATTTTCTTTCCAATTTAAAGTTTTCTGTGGGGATTGGGCATAGGATTTGCAACGCAAACAGGGACGAGTTCTTGAAAACTGAAAATTGAAAACTAAATGGTCGTTTGCCATTCTTTGTTTTGAACATATCAGGTGAGGAGCCATCCTTACTCTCACCCTCACAAATCCTGTCAAAGTAGCCGAGTTAGGTCCAAACAAATAATTCTCTTCATACTTACATATATCCCGCTGAATCTAGGCTTCTTATAGGGTAAGGTTATAGCCTAAGTATTCTCGTTTTCTTAAATTTAGGGAACACTTCATTGATGGATTAGCTATATGTCATATTCAGGATGCGTTTTTATGAAATAGAACTGTTTGACTAAGAACAACTCCACCCCTAAAAAATACGTTGGCACCCAGCAACGAATAGTGATTGACTCGGATGAGCAATTAAATGAATCTCCACCCCTACAAAATGTGCTGGCACCCAACCCATTTAAAATATTATTAATTTTTTTTATAAAATAATAAAAAAAATTAGTTTTAATTTCGGATAGGATTTTTAACCAATCTTGTCACGCCACGTGTCATTATCCGAAAATATTATTTTGTGGATAGATTTCCGATAAGATTTTCAACCAATCTGATGCGCCACGTGTCACTATATGTTTACAATAATTTAGCCAAGATTTTGATCAGATTTTCAACCAATCTTGTCGCGCCACGTGTCATTATCCGAACGTACTATTTTGTGGATAGATTTCCGATAAGATTTTCAACAAATTCCGACACGCCACGTGTCACTATCTATTTACAATAATTTAGCCAAAATTTCGATAAGATTTTCAACCAATCATGTAGTGCCACATGGCAATGTCCAGAACCTCACCCTTTCTTTTTTTGTCCATATAAACCCTACATCCATCCTAATTCATACACCAAACGCAATCCTTCTTTTTTAGCTTAGAATCTTTCTTCATCATTGTTTAATCTTGAGTTCTTACAATGTCTTCTTCAAAGAGATTGTATGAAATCGATGAGCAACAGAAAATATTATTGGCATAACAGGAAGAATTGTTCAATCTAGAGGAAGGCAAAGATAAGGCTTTCGCAATGGAAGATAATGAGGATGATGAACATAGAAGGCAGAGGGCCTCACATTCCCGTCATGCCACGGAAGTTGTGGGTTAGATATCCAAACCCAGACGTGCTGCAAACTGGGATAGAAAGAGGGAAAGACGAGGTAAAGATCTATTGGAAGATTATTTTATCTCCAACAGTTTATTCCCTGATCATATTTTTAGACGCCGTTTCAGAATTCAACGAAGTTTATGTGACAAAATCATGAGTGCTATTTGCAACCATGATCCATACTTTGTGCAAAAAAAATGATGGTTTTCATGTTCTAGGTCTTCTTCTTGAGCAAAAAATTAATGCTGCCTTGCGGATGCTTGCATATGGAGCATCTTCAGATCAAGTGGATGAGATAGTGAGGATGGGAAAATCAACTGTTCTAGAATCCCTGATGCAGTTTTACTCCACAATCGAAGCCCTGTTCACCAATGAGTACCTCCGGAAACCCACGCCAAGAGACCTGCAAAGGCTTTTGGAGAAGGGTGAGATGCGAGGCTTTCCTAGCATGATTGGAAGCATCAACTGCATGCACTGGACCTAGAAAAATTGTCCAAATGCATGGCAAAAAGCTTATGGCAACAAAAAATGAGCCAAAATTATCATTTTGGAAGCGGTGGCTTCATTTGATACATGGATTTGACATGTTTTTTTTGGTGTTCTAGGAGCTCAAAATGATCTCAATGTCCTGACCCAATCTCCAGTGTTCTCGCAACTCCATCTCATTACCCGTAAAAGGGTCATGAGTAATTTGAACCCAACATTGACACAACATAACATCTTTGATGAGCTTCCACGTAACCATTTTTTTCACAAAAAAGTATATGAAAGCTTTGGTTGAAAGTGTTGAAAATATTGAAATGTAGTGTAAGGTGGAAGATGATGGTTAGGTATTTATAGAAAAAATAAATAATTTTTTTAAATCTTTTCTGTATTTTAAACAATTTTTAATAATTTTTATAAATTTTTATTAAGTTAATTAAACTGGACCGTTGGATTTGAAAATAGTCAAATCCAACAGCTCATATGTGGACACGTGGCCAACGGTTATAATTTTGACCGTTTGGTTTTTTTTTTCATTTTTTTTTCCTTTTTTTGGACAAAAATCATGGACTGTTGATCTTGGGATCAAACGGCCCAAAACTAGCCACGTCACTAGCCGTTGGATTTGAATTTCAAAACTTTTTTACCGTTGGAAATCCAACTGCCTAGAGTGAGCCACGTGACCACTCACTTGGTACCAATTAGTGTACTGCAACAGTGAGCCCTCAATGAACCACGTGACCACTCCCACGAGCCTGATGCAAAAAAAATAAAATAAAATTTTTTAGGGGCTGTGACATCATGTTGACGCCAGCATGACGTCAAATAGCCTAGCACATTGCTCAGCACTTTTTGGCCCGGCCTATGGACTGGCTTGGGCTGGGTGTCAACCTATTAGGCTCGGTTGGACCATTTTTTGTGCAGGCTGGCCTATTTTTTAGGCTTTGAGTCGG
Organism: Malus domestica; assembly: GCF_042453785.1. Classification (NCBI taxonomy): domain Eukaryota; kingdom Viridiplantae; phylum Streptophyta; class Magnoliopsida; order Rosales; family Rosaceae; genus Malus; species Malus domestica. The sequence goes on from NC_091670.1 coordinate 7,935,289, forward strand.
CCTACCCAATGGGGTGGAGTTGCTCTAAGGGTGTGTTTTTACAAAATAGTATTGTTTAACTATGACAACTCTCACACACACAAAGCAACATTTCCACCTGCATCATGCCGCCTCTTCAGGCTTCATTGTTAAAGCATTTGCTTACAACCCACATAGGTGTCAAAACCTTTGTTTATTCAATTTTTTCCATTCGAACAATATTTTAATCTACTCCAAAACTACTCAAGCAATGATTCAAATTTAGGTACAGAGGCAGAAACACATTACTCTAACCAACCAGGCAACGTCTGATGTCTGCATTTTTTGTTTATTCTTTTAGTTGCTCTTGCTCTATCCATGCCTATAAAAGAATAATAGTTGGGATCTTTTCGTTAATGTTCAACATGACCTCCTTTTCTTACCAAGTTTTAACTAAGAGAGCCAATGGAAAAAGACAATACCTCATAAGATATATGTTTGTACCGTACTTGACCAATCCCAAAACTACCAAGCATCGGTCAACTTCATACCTTCAAAGATCCACTGAGGGGTTCATGCTGAGGCACCCATGCTGAAGCACAAGAGTTTTCCACCAACCAGGAGGCCAATCACAGCACGACACACGTCAACGTCAGAATAAAGCTCATAGAGTCCCACATCGATCGTAGACAAAAGTTGGAGGCTCTCCTCAATTATAAAAGAAGACCAATATCCTACAATGAATCTCTAATGTCGTTATTGTACTTAAACTAGTCATTAGAACTCACTAATGATGATTATGCTTGAACCTATGTATTTGTATAAACCCTTCACTATTAATGAGAACTCCTATATTCCGTGGACGTAGCCAAACTTAGGGTGAACCACGTACATCTTGTGTTTGCTTCCCTATCTCTATCTCTTTACATATTTATCCTCTTTACTGTCTGGAGCACCCGAGCGAAGGTCACAAACTTGACATTTTACGTTGTTCCAAAATCTTCACTGATTTTGTGCATCAACAATATATATTCCAACTTCCAACTATATACAGTTACGGTTGAAGTAATCTTTTTGGGTAATTGAATTGGCGAGAGAGAGAGAGAGAGAGAGAGAGAGAGAGAGAGAGAGAGAGCCGTTTGAAGCAGTTGGAAATGATGTCATCTCAGCGATCATCATCAGGCCCTTACATTGTTGTTTTTACTGGAGAGTTTTGGGGCAAGAGTAACATGGCCTTCATGTGCCAAACCAAGCCGCAGTCAGAGTCAGTGAAAAAAATGAGAGAGAGAAAAAATACCCCCAAAATTTGAATGGAAATTCCCTGTCCTGTGTTTTTGGGGGATCTATGGTGGCGGGCCTTTACCGTCCCTCTCCTGTGTTTTCATTTGTTTATTCTGTTCTTGCCCAATCAATCTCATTCATAGAACATGGTAGGTGGGAGGGATTCTTTGGAAGACGGTGACATGCGTGTCGGTAATTTGGTACCTGTGTATGTTTGTATCTGGGGCTTCCTGTTGCAACAGATTTACCCTCCAACCTTGGCCCCCATATAGTTACTTTCTTAGCTATACCACCCAAATAGTAGTACTCTGACCTTCTTCTTGGTAGGGTTTTGGCAAGGCTCACTTATAAACTTGTAAACGGACCAAAAGATTGGATCACCCTAAGTTATATCTGAATGATAATCAAATTATTGAATTTGAATCGTATTCACATTAGTTGTTTGCATGTATCTCAATCCATATCTTATTAGTTATGTTGGAAAATGGGACAAAAATCCTACCGTTGGCAGGTCGACTTACTTATCCGCACCGGCCATAGTTCTATTGTTTGAGAACGTTTCTGGCGACGTTCACTTAGCAATACCAAAACGGTTTCAGCCAAGAGTTTCGGCTAGGTCTCCTAAAAACACAATTAACTAAGAACTAGTTGCTTGTTAGAGAGTGTCATCGTCTTTCGATAACTAAAAGTGCTTTCTTATAGTCTTGGGCTGAAATTATTTTTATGTTGTTGTGAAATTTAGTGTGAATGACACACATGTGATTGTATGAGGAAGCAAACCAAAATAGACTTTGGTGACAACCATTGAAAGTCTTAGGTCAAAAAGTCTCAGGGAGATAAAAATTCTCTTCATGTATGTAAAGTTGTGTCGGATCAAAACCTCTATGTATGTATAGTTGTAACCTCATTACAACACACAAGATCAAGATTGAAAGCAATAATATCAATATCCCCCTCTCTTTGCCTGCATTTTTTGTGTGATACTGTTACAAAAATAAACAGTATGATACATTGCACTTGTTCCACTTTTATCTCTAGCAAATGTTCTCTCTCTCTCACTTTTGCCTATTTATAACATATGTGAATTTATGTTAGGGCATATTTCTTTGGAGTTGCCTTAGCCTAAAAAAGTCAATGACCAGCCCTGCGTTGGTCTAAAGTTACACCCTTTAAACCTACATTTTTTGTTGTGCTTGTGTGTGCGTTAATTAATTATGACCGTAAAGATATATGTACTCGTTTGGGTTTGAGAAAACAAAAAAACAAGAGACAGAAATGCAGGACATGGCCGTATCGGGCACTAATCAGAGCTTTGTGGACCACTTTATGAATTCGAACATGGAGGGGTTCCTTTGCTGAAATGGATGCAGACCAGGAAGGTATATGGGGTGTACATTTGCCGTAGATTTATGTCTTATTTCAAATCTTCTTTTCTAGTGGTCGTAGTTCCAGTAGGACCACGTAAAGAAAGCTCTATACGTTATTAAGACACTGCACTTAACTGTTATTTTAACCATTAGGTCCATGGCCAATGACTCGTCAGTTAGTGAACCGGTTAGTGAGTCGCGATTTGATGAGTTAGTGAGCCGGTTGGGTAACTTGTAGAACAAGGTTTTAAAAGATACTAGGTGTTAGTTGAACGGCGGGTTGGAGCCTACTTCCTAGATGGCTAGACGGGGGCCTAGGCGGATTTAAGTTAATATAAATAATTGCATGCTTATTCTTAAAAAATACATAATTGCATTTGAATACATAAATTGCAAAATAAAATGACATATAAATTACAAAGTATTAGAACATAATGAAAACATTGGAAAAAAAAAAGCATATAATGTACATGTGTTCATCTTAGTATTCAACAAGTTTCTTACAACTTATTGAAAAAAAATGTCAAATGAAAGTTATCTATTTTCTATCTAAAGACTAGCAACCTAGACAGGTGCCTAGGTAGGCTTCTAGGCTGTCTGGGTGGGCGTCTAAGCAAGTTTAGGCGTCATTTCTTAATTTTCAAACTCCTAGGAATTATTCGGGACGGTGGCTAGGCGCCTAGGCCGGGCCTAGGTGGCGGTAGGCAGAGATTTTTAGAACAGTGTCATATAACTCCATGTATTGAGTTCATAAGCTAATAATTGGGTGTATAAGCTAATAATAAGCGGGCCAAGAGTGCCACGCAACAAGAATCATGAGCAAACGCCTATATTGATAGACAAGAGTCTATATCCGAGAAGATGTTTTAGAATGAATATTTCACCATAGATAAAATAAGATGGCGTGTACAACTTCATAAGTTTGTTTACATTGGAAACATAATTAAAAAAATATGAGAACTTTAACGAAAAACCACATTTTTACACTAAAAAGTCAATCCTGGTACTATTCACTTTACCCTTTATTTTGTCCTTATCATTAAAACTCAAAGTTTTCAAACCATTTTCATTAGTTTTCCTAAAAAATATATAATGTTCTATAACTTTAACAAAAAGGAATGCATCTTTCTTTTCAGTTACAATCAATGTTGATCACCGCTTCCAACCTTGTTTGTTTTCGTCAACACTTTCTTCCTGTTTAGAAGAGGGTGCTGAATTGTGATTTGCGAGAGAGACATCTCCGTTCAGGATGCGTAGGACAGGAAATTATATATACATGCATGGAGTTTACTTGATATATGTGATAACCAAATACATATAGGTATCCACTTGAATAGTATTAATAGATTCTCATCGTATCAATTTCATGCTAGTGTCAAAATCACCACCACTACACTGTCATATACGTATATGGGTTGAGTTTAATTAAACAATCGTGCAAAAATGTTACGTACTCGAACTGAGATTATTGCTAAATAAAGTAATCATGAAAGTAAGAAAATGTTTGATGTATGATTTTGATTGATTTTTGGTACCAGCTCCCTCCGGAAGCGTGAGCACAAAAGTATGGTGGAAATATGCATAAGTAGCAGTGAAATACACATGGGTTTCTGGGTTTCTATAAAAATGTTAGTTTGCTATGTGCTATGTGTGTGTGTGTGGGAGTGAGAGAGAGAGAGTTGTTTTATCTGTGAGGTAGAAGCAGTACACGGAATCACCAGACCAGGTTGCCGAACAATCAGAAAAGGCCAAACCATCCACGTCCACATGAATGTACTGTATAGTACCCTAATTATCGGTCCGTGATTGTAGGTAAAGAGAAAAGGATGTAAAATTGTAGTAAATTGCTTTGCCAGTAGTGGATTCTTACATTTACGTATCTCTTTTTAGAGCAATTCCACCCTACTAAGACAAAACCCAAGACTTCACCGTTGACGACGTCGGTGCCAGGCTGAAAGCCCTTCAACTCAAGTACGGCTCTCCTTCCTCCTCTTTCGCTACCTCCGCCGTGCAAAGCCGGAAAGCCGTCAAAGTCTACCTCCACTTCGGCGGCAACACATCAAGGCCAAGTGGATCGTCCCCGAGAGGACCGCTCCCTCCCTCGACCATCATCTAATTCTGCACCCTAACCTGCAAATTTTTTTTGTCATGTGACGTCATATCGCCTCAGGCACAGAGGCGGGCGAGAATGGCCCATTGTTGAGTCTAGGGAGTTGGGCCCACAGAATAGCCCCACTGATTAGGGTAGGGAGAATGAATCACCCAATTACGAGGGCAATGGGAAGGAGTTAAGTTCTCTTTTTCATTTGTCCATTATTTATTTATTTATTTATTCAATTTAAAGACTATAAAAACAGAAAAAGTATGAGGAAAAAATGAATTACCTGGTAAATTTTCTAGCTTTAAACCTTCCTGGAAAATTTACATGGCATTTGTAAATTCCTATTATGTAGTATTTAGAAAATTTGTCACTGGAACTCTCCAATAGCCGGTGTCTCATTCATTTACCAAAATCTTAGATCTAAAAAAATTCATAGCAGTCTTTCTTTAGCTTTCTTCCTTGCTCTTCTCATGAATTGTTGCAGATTTATTTTTTATTTTAGTACTTTTCGTTTGTAAGTGTTTTATTGGTGAGGCTATATGTGAGTATTTTGATAATGTTGAGCACAAAATTCATGGTGCTATGGACACTAGTTGGTTCCTTGTCAGTTTCTCTTTGGAGTTGATATTGCTCGTTGTCAAAGAGTGTCCTCATGTTCGTTATATTTAAACTTTTGTGCATAAATTTTTTAGGTGTCAAATCGTGTTTAACATTTCCATTAGAAATTGAGTTACTTTGACTTTTAAAGTGTCGTCCCAGTCTCTTGAGTTTGGGTGTGGATGATTTCAAGATTTGGATGCAATTCCCTTAATTATTTTAAGGCACGCCTCACTCTCAAATCCATCAATACAATGAAAACTAGTTTGGTCATGTTGGTCTTTTGTGTTTTGTTGAAGTCTCTTTTGATAGAGGATCTCTTGCGTTTAATCCAGAATGTCCTCTTCAATATTTGTATTAGTTTTTATTATTAAAGTATTATAACAAAACTGCTTATAACAAAATGAGAATGGCATCTTTTTGTGGAAAGTCATTAACTAAGAAATGATTTGGTCAGTCAATAAAGTATAGAGCTTTCGAAACCAAACTTTCAAATTTAGATACCTTCATCCAAAAAATGAAATTTTTCCATGAAGAAAGAGAGAGAGGGTCCATGTTGTCATATGGAGGGCCAACATGCAAGAGTAAACCCAATGGGTTTGGCTCCCACCATGTCCTTGCACACATACACACACACACACATACCCCAAACACACCCGTGGTCTGTCCTTCCCTCCCCACACTTCCACATGACCTCTCTCTCTCTCTCTCTCTCTCTCTCTCTCTCTCTCTCTCACACACACACACACACACACACACTCTCAAACCCTCTCCTCCATAAATACCCCTATCACCCTTCACTCACTTCACCACCAACACCTCTCTTATCCTTCCTTCCCCATTTCCTTTACCCCAAAACAAACACCAGAAACCAAAAACACAAAGCAAAGAAAAAGGAAATGGGCATCAGAAAACCAAACAAACTGGCTCAAACCGCAGTGCTCAAGCAAATCCTGAAAAGATGCTCGAGCTTGGGAAAGAAACATGGCTACGACGAAGATGGTCTTCCCATTGATGTCCCAAAAGGCCATTTCCCAGTTTACGTTGGCGAGAACAGAACAAGGTACATTGTTCCCATCTCGTTCTTGACACATCCTCAGTTCCAATGCCTCCTCCGCCAAGCCGAAGAGGAATTTGGCTTCGATCACGACATGGGCCTCACCATCCCCTGCGAAGAAGAAGTTTTTCGATCCCTAACGTCGATGCTCAAATGATATCATTGGATATTTTCAAGGTCTAGAGATTTGTGTGTGGGATTTTCATGGAGAAGAGATGACCAAGATGAAGCTTAGCTAGCTAGATAGTCATAGCTTCTCTCTTTTTTTTAACATCAATCTTGACCTTAATTTGTGGGGTTTTTTTATTTTTTATTTTTTGGGGGTTGGGAGGATTGTTTTGAACCCTTTTTAGATGTTTGATTGTTGACCCTAACTTGAAACCCATTAAACATAAAATGGGTTTGGTTACATTGTAAAGTTTGAGATCCATTTTACTCACAGAGGTAGATTGTTATGTTCCCTGTGAGACAATTACTACTGTTTTTAAGGAATTAAGGACAGCTTATAAGGCGACTGTTTGCCTTAAAAATAGGCTTATTTTTAACTATGCCTCTTTTAATCTCACTTTACTTCTTATAACTCAAAAGTCACCACATTATTCTTTGAAACTCAAAGTTCCCTTCACTTTGCCTCTATAACTCGATTTTGATCCTATTTTGCCTCTTAAAACTTGAAAGTCGTCTCTATAAAACTCAAAATTTGCTCCACATTGCTGAGATCTGTTAATTTTTTATGTGTGTTTGATTTGGGTGCGCCAGGCTAATCAAATTCTTTTTTATTTTTTTCATCTCTTCAATTTCTTTTAAAATTAGCATTCTCTGATTGTTGAATGTTAACGCATAATGGAAATTTATAATCAAATTTATTGCACATGTGACATAGTCTTATTGGGTGTTAGATTCCACATATGTTTTGAAAGGCGACCTATAAGTTTCTGACAGAAGAAAGAGTCCAAAAATCAAAGTGAAACGAATTTCAAGTTTTAGGAAATAAATTGGTGACTTTTGAGTTACAGTATGCAAAGTAAGATTTAAATAGAGTTCCAAATGACGTAGTTAAAAATAAAGGAAAATTAATGAAAATGACTTAAAAACTTTGAGTTTTAATGATAAAGACAAAATAAATAGTACAGTGAATAGTATCATAATTGACTTTTTAGTGTAAAAATATGATTTTTTGTTAAAATGAACAGTACCGATAGCTTTTCGTTAAAGTTCTCTAAAAATAAACGTATGTAATATCCCTCTCCATGTAGGAAAAAATTGAGATCTGTGCATGGCTTGAAGCAGCAGGTAGCTTAGCTACGTGGAATACAAAATCTTGAGTCAAATCACATTCAGGAGCGTCTATTAGCTTAAAAATGAAGTACCCAAAGGATCCTTTCCCGAATCATTTTCTTAGAGATTCTAGGGATTTCGTAATCATAATCGTTCATTATTTATCGTACAGTCAGTTTTCGTTAAATACTATTTATATTTAATTTTAAATTTTAAATTTTAAAATAATTTCTGACCCACGATGTACGATGAACGATTACGATCACGAAATCCTTAAGATTTTCAGAAAAGAAATCTGGCGATAATCCTTTTCCTAAAAACATGTTAAAATTGAGTAACTTGTCAGAGAATGTGGGGTACATTGGTTTGGTACGGATCAGCGATCAGGTTCTTCACAAAAATAATATTTAGAGTACCACATCCACCGAGTAGTGTTAGTTACATGATTTAAAATATCCATAATATCTTCATATTTTCATCAAAATTTTCGTGTTTTTGAACTACCGATATTTTTTTAGACTACCGATATTTCCAATATCATCGATATTTTAGATCTTACTAAGTCACTCATGTATTTTACCATGCAATGTATAAAGTGTAAACTATTGTACTAATTCATTATATATAAATGATTATGGTGTATTTAAATTTCTTTCATTAATTACTACATATTTTCTACACTTACAATGTTTGTCACCTCGCTATATAATCAACTTAAATCAGTTATATCTATCATGCAATGCATTTCCTTCCAATTTTTTGTGATAAACTAATAGATAATTGACTAAATAAACATCCTGCAAAGTTTCAATAAAAATTTCCAAGTTTTTCTTACAATTTCGGTGGTTTTTATTCAATTTTTATCAATATCGATAATATCCCGATATTTCCATCGAAATTTCCTTGTTTTTAGACTACCGATATTTCTAATATCATCGATATTTTATACCCACGAGTGTTTTCCAATTAAAATTTCAAGTTGCGAAAAATTAAGAGAAGGTAATAACAGGTTATAATTGGATCCCACCAATTCAGATTTTGACAGGAAAAATAGAAAATTATTAGTCTATATTTTATCTCTTTCTTTCCTCACGATATCTCTGGTCTCATCGTCTGCTTCCCCATTTTCCTGTCATCATTGCTACCAAATTGAGTTCAAGCAGGGGGAAGGGAAGTTTAATTAAGTTACGAAACTCTTAGTGGAATTCGAGTTTAGAGTATGAAAGTTATTTTAAAAACTAATTAGAAAATTTTAACCACCAAGAAATTAGTGAGGCCCACATACGTTTCACGCCAAGTTAACCACTAAGAAGATCTGAGCTGCTTACTACAACTTCTCTAAACTTCTATGCTCAAAGTAAAAAGATAAGGCAAGAAAATTAAAGGTAAAATTAATAACTAATTTCTATCTTTAAGCTTTCCTTATTGAAGACAACTTCCTTCAAGCAAGGAACAACAATCCAATCCAATCAAGAACTCTACGGGATAATTCTAAGATATTATTAATTTAATAATATATTTAGGATAATTCTTTAGTGCATCCGACGAATGATACTCTTTAGCCAACTAGACGTCAACACATGACATGACAATCTCATACCCCTCAGTGTACACATCTCAAGTAAATGAATGCTACGCAATTCAACCGTAAATCTCTCTGTCCCTCGACTTAGGCATAAAAAATTGATCGTCCAACCCTCTCCCTCCCCTTCCCACTTGTTTAATTATTTTGTGGTACAATTTCATCAAAACAAAAGACGGAGAATTTTTACTATTATGTCTCCACATATACAACAACAATTACTTGTTGAAAAATTTCATTTAAATTTCACTCAATTACATTTTTTTCTGTTCCAGAGATACTCATTAGAAATGGAAGTCTAGCTTTGAGTTCATAATATAAATGATTGTCCAAATTATATATATGCCAGCTCGAGGTTCATATCCACCCAATTATTCATACGCTATTCCAAGCCTCCAATACATTGGACTCGGAAAATACGCATCATACATGAAAATATCATTTTTATCTTATCCTTTACTTATGGCATACGGTCTAAGACCATATCTTGTTTGGAATTGGAATATATATGTACACTCTAATCAACAGTCCTTCAACTCCCATTAACCTTGAGTACTGCATGCACTAGGGCTCTGAGTACTTATTAAGCAAGGAGTTGCTACTAACACTTTCCAAAAATCAAGACGAATTGCATGTAAGAAAATTTGAGTTTGAAAGGAAAAAGAAAGTTGCAAAACAAAAGCACCATCATGTATCTCATCTTCTATAAAGTTATCAGTAAAAGTTTCACTTTAAGAAATGCATGATGATTTTTTAAGGTGGCTGTAAACATCGAAATTTTGGTAAATAAATGTTGACCGATAAATCAAAGTTTCAACGCTCATGTATTACATAAATTTTACACGTAGCGTGTGACTCGACGAAAAATTGAAATGAGTCGGAAAAGTCATCAAACAGGACACGTGTCAACACCCGGCAAAAACCACTTATTTCATCTGGAATATTATATTCAAAATTAGGCCTTGGAAAATTCTATAAATAGAAGCCAATTTCATTCATTTGGGGGGGGGCAAAATCATTAGGCAAAATTCTTGAAGCTCTGAAACTCCGAAGCTCTCAAGCATCCAGGTTCCCGAATAATCAAAAAAGCCCTCTTCGTTCTTCGTTCTTCGTTCATCGTTCATCCTAAGATCAAGCCCCAACGGCCCTTTGGATCAACAATCATCCACCAATTCAAGATCAAGCCCCAAAGGCCCTTGAAGAACTTCCACCAATTCAAGATCAAGCCCCGACGGCCCTTGAAGAAAGTGTTCATCGTTCATCATCCGTTCATCCTAAGATCAAGCCCCAATGGCCCTTTGGATCAACAACGTCGACAAATCCATACATCCAACCGTTCTTGAAGATCAAGCCCAAAAGCCCTTAAAGATCCGTTCGTCACTGTTCTTCAAGATCAAGCCCAAAAGCCCTTGAAGATCCGTTCATCACCGTTATTCAAGATCAAGCCTCAACGGCTCTTAAAGAAACACTCATCCTCAAGATCAAGCCCCAACGGCTCCTTGAAGATCCGCTCAAATCCACCTTCAAAGATCAAGCCCACGGCCCTTGAAGAACGTTCATCCTTAGATCAAGCTCAACGGCCCTTTGGATCAATCGCACATCCACAAATCAACACCTTACGGAGATCGAATCAGAGGATCAAATTTGAGAGAGATTGTAACCCAAAATCATCAAATACAAATATTATTTTGTGCATGTTGTTCTTGTCTCTTTCCTTTCAGGAAATTTTCGTGTTCACAGTGGCATTCATTAGTTAATTTTACATCGAGCATCTCTCGATATTTAAAGTATTCACACAATTTGAACAAACTCATATCCACTAGAAGTATTGATATATTAGCCTAACAAATTTTTTTATGCTTTTGTGAGAGAAGTTCTTAATTAAGATCTCATTTCAATGTTGAGGATTGGATTGGGCGGAAAAACTCACTAGAATTCTATGTTGATTGAATAAATGATGTGGACTCAACTTCTAAATGTCTAAGTTGAAGGTAGAAGATGAATACGTCACAAAAGAGCTTTATTCATCATAATCCTACCATTTTTGTGGCGAGTAGTACAAATTTCTTTTATGACCAATTCAACTTCAACCTTCAATTTAAAGTATTTTAAGTGGACATTCATTCTCTTGAGGACGAAATAGTTTAGTTGCCGAAGAAAAGTCATCAGTAACTCATAAATTTTACCCACTATGCCCTCACAGCATGTAAAAATTTCGGAATTTGCCCATTCACTCCAACTCACCATCTTATTGAACATTTTAGTAATAAAACCGCAAAACATTCAACCGCGTGGACATTCATTTTCTTTGGACCACATTTGAAAAATGGCTCTTTTTCATATCAGACCAAATGAACTATTACAAAGAGCATGGTTAAAAAAGTGGCCCAGAAAAAATCTCGCCCCGGGTAAGCCACTTGGGAAAAAAACTCCGGGGGATGACAAAGAGCCACCCACATGCTAGAAACAAACCAATCACATTACATTATAATCATCAGACAATTAATCCATTAATTATGAGGGACGACCGACACCGGCCCACAATGATCCATCTTGATGAGTAAGACTATAGCGAACCACCCAAAGCCTTAAAAGTAATACGCTTTTAGGTTTTCAAGACGAGGCTCATTTGGTATGTAGGATTGAATTAAAATGGATAACTTAATAAGGTCTGTTGGTGTGAGAAATGGAAAAATTAGATCAACTAGAAGGTAGAAGATGAATTACTCATGAAGAAAACTTATTCATATTTGAATACTCTCTAAAATGGTAGGATTAGAATGAATGAGTTTTTAATGTCATATTTTTTTTTAATCTCCTCCAAATGAAAAATCATTCACTTTTATCATCAATATGCCGTAAAATTAAGAATGCCGTAAAATTAAGAAATTTTTTTCATTCCAATCCTACAACCAAATGAGCCCAAAAGAGAACATAAAATAAAATAAAAGAAAATAAACCAGTTGAGTCTTCCATTGCATGCATGCGTAATCTCTCTCGGAGTATGACTCTCGCAACTAACTTGCAACTGGCAATTTGGGTAACAAGTGCCCTAATCATTCAAACCCATTGAACAGATTATTCACGAAATCTAGTTGCTCTTAGTAATTTCATCTTTGAAAAAAAGGACCCAAGAATCAAGAAGCAGAGAAAAGTAGGACCGGAAAGGAAGCAAATAAGGCTGCAATGCATATGGATAGCATATGGTCCTCTCCTTTATTAATGCGTCTTTTGTACGTTTCTCTTGCAGCCACACAGTTTTCCGACACTCGCATCTCTACCTTAAACTGCCTTTAGCAAGTTTGCAACCTAAAAGAATATCTTTCATTTGCTGTCCCAAATCCATTTTAAAATCTCCTCCTCAGAAAATATAAATATACTCTCATTATGGTCCTCTTCTTGTTCTTCATGTCCATTACCAAACCACACCCACCCCCCCCCCCCTCCTCCTCCTCCTCCTCCTCCTCCTCCTCCTCCTCCTCTAATGGTCCTAATATGATAGTACCAATAAACAAATAATTTTTCCAAAAATCCAACCATTGAATTTGTTTGTTTTATATTTGGACAATACTTCATTTACTGGAATGATGCACCAATTTGTCCACTAAGTCATGGTTCATGTAGTTTCATCGTATGCATGCATGTGTAAGAGCGTGGTATTAACTTACTAACCAATTATAATGCTTAAACGCTTATGTCATCGCAAAATTAGCCATGAAACAACAATTTGAGACAGGAAAAGTTAGTGTGTAAAGAGTGGAAAGAGAGAGAAACATTTACTAGTCCGAATTTATTTGCCATAGCTCTATCAAGTTCTTAATCAAAATCACATATAGACATGACGATTTCACTATTTGATCTTCAAAGATATATACGAGTAATAATAATCAAACAACGTAACATTTTAGACATCCAGTCCATGTAATTTGTCCTCAGGATAATACAAAATTAAGTAGCTATACAAGTTTAAAATTGGCTGGCACCTTATGTAAACTCAAAGTCATTAAAACCCTAAACATGCATGGACGAATTATGAGACGTAGGCGGTTGCATGGTGATAAGGTATCATCCACCTCCACAGATGTACGTGTTTCATATCTCTCTCTAGCCCAGCTAGCTTGCATTGCAAGCATGCATTTAGTTTTGATTAATTGATATTAAAAATTTGTTTCCTAAGTGTGTGTGTATATATATATATATAATGAATTTTAATGTTAATTTTGTATTTAATAATGTATACAACTGGTGCTTGAAGCATATTTTTCTAAAGGAGATGAGCTAGCTAGAAAAAGAGGACACGGTTAGGGTGAGGTGGGCTAGCATATTATATATGGATGCTGTGGGAAAGACATGTTGAGTTCCATATATATTTGGAAAATGATGAAAGTATTAGTGGGTATTGTCCGGGAGTACGAATCCCCTTTTCCTCATTCATATTTTTTATGAATATTTACATGCATGCTCAGCTCCTCTTTGCCAAGCCTATGTAGTATCTAAAAGAAATTATGTCTTGTCTAAACTATATATGTGCACACTATGACTTTTCGACTGTCATATATAATAGGTGCTCAAAGGACCAAAAGCACGAATGACATATATAGGAATAGTTGTAACCAAATACGTAGGAGTTCCTACTCAAAATTTTTTGTGGCTAATTCACAGAATTTCATATTTATGATGGAACCAACCAATATTATAAACCTCTTTATAAATATTATATCTGTAAGAAATCAATTAAAATATTTGTAAGAAATCAATTAAAAGTAAAGTCATTTAGTCAATCAATTATAGAAAATTGATAGACGGTTCGTAACATTATAGTTAATTGTCTAAACGAACAGTCTATCTATTTGTTACAGTTGATTGACTAAACAACATAGTTTTATTTTTTAATTTTTAAAGATAATCTTTAAAGAATAACTTATAATATAATCAGTTTCAATCATAAATATAAAGTTCTATAAACTAGCTAGTAAAAATTCCTACGCATCTTTAAATAAGTAAAGTATTATTCTATATGGGCACTAATAATTAGTACATATATAGTTTCTACCCAAAAGTAAATCATGAGTTGGCAATGTCTTTGATTAACTGGATAGCACAATGGCGAATAGACAATGCTCAAATGCGCCAATATAATTGTACTTGTCCTCTTGCTAATTGCAAAACAACCAAAATATGAATATGAAGTGACTCTTTTCCTTCTATGATAAAGGGATATTTATGGCCATTTCAACCTCACCTTACTAACAGCCAATTTAGGATTGTTGTGATTTAAAAAGTATATATAAAGCCAACAAGTGTTGTAGGCATAATTTACTGAACAATTATGGAGGCTATATGGAGAGAGAGGGTGCGGCATAGAGAGAAGAAGAGAGAGATGTGTAATTGTGGGTGTATTCTATTACACCCCATTGTGCCTTTATTTATAGTAGTAGGGAAGGTTAATTCCTTACCCTCAACTCTTAATAGGTAATCAACTCCTAATAGGAATATAAGAGATATTCCAAGATATACTAGGATTTGCACAATCACATTCCTAATCTAATAGGACTGCAACACTCCCCCTTGAGTGTGTAAATACTCAAACATATGACACATCAGGTATTCAACAATGAAGTAAGTACAGTTGATGAAGTCGTCGGCACAATGAGCAAATGCGAATCTTAAATCAACAAAAGAATGCATAAAGAGTAAAACTCACAAAACCTCATTATGGTAAAACCCAAGATAGGAGAAAAACTCATAAACTAAGGAGAAAAGTGAGAAGTTCATTAAGTCAAAACTATACGTCTTTTGGACGCAAGTAGAAGAGCTCACAAGGGTATGATCAGCCCAGGATGGGTGCCTTATTAAAACCTAGTTAGGTAGCAAAAACCCAGTGGGAAAATTCTCTTAATTGTAAGGAAAAATAGTACATTAAGATTAAGTGAGTATACTTCTGGATACTCCCCCTATTTTAACATAACTTCCAAATGAGAACTACAAGCATTGCATACAAATAGTTAGGCATACCAATTCCTCAGACAAGCTTCTGGAAGGTTGACTTCGGCAGTGACCTTGTGTAGAGGTCGGCAAGGTTGTCTGGGATCGGCTTGCATGACTTCAATCTCCTGATGCTTTGCGGATGTAGATGTGGACACAATATGTCTTGGTGTTGAATTTGTTGATGTATCATGGCTTGGTCGGGTTGATACATACAGTATAGTCTTCATAGATCGTCGTTGGGACTTAATGGTGGATGAAAAACACAACAAGTATTTCGAATATGCTCAACAAGAACTTCTAACCATGTCTCACTTGTGGCGTAGTGAAGTAAGGTGAGTCTTAGAACAATTCGAAGATTTCGCAACTAAGGTCATATCGTGGACCTCTAAGATATTACGATATCCCTTAACGGTAAAGACATAACTATTCAGGTATTTTGCCTTTTACGAGTTTGATAAGTAACCTGCGTCAGCATAACAAACAAGGCAAGCATCATTCCGAGGATCAGCGGGGTTGGATCCGCTCGAGATACGTTGGGATTTGCTCTTGTAGTACCTTTAGGGTACGTCTTTAATACCAATTCAGTGGATGCGTGTAGGCACAATGCTGCTTCTTTACCAAGATCAACATCGAATGAGATGTCCTGTTTAATACAATGAACAAAGTATAACGAAGCATAAAGTTGAACTTAGATATGGAATTTCGGATTCCATAACCTCTTCAACGGTCTCATTTGTATATAACGTATAGATGATCATAGGTATACTCATAGGTAACACATTTGGGGTATAGTTCGACTGGTAGACCAAGATACCGTCAGAACAACGCTTGAACTTCAAGTCAAGGCATAAACGAGTTTTCCTAAGATCCTTCATCTCAAATTCCATCTTCAAGTGCGAGGCAGTTTTCTCAAGCTCTTCCAGAGTCTTAGTGAGATATACGTCAACGACATAAACTGTAACTCTAGCAATTTGGAATAAGACTTCATAATTTAACATGCAAGGGCATAATTCATATCCCTGACTGATCAAATAATCACTTAGATGGGTATACCACATATGTCGGATTTTAAGTGAACGCCTCAAACAAGTTAAGAGGGTGTTATGTGGTTTGGAACTATTTGAACCAGTCCATGTAATTCTTCGGGAACTTACATGTAAATCTCTGTATCTATATCCCCATGGAGAAACATTAACCACATTTCATAATGATGCTATCAATCATAGGATATTTGAGAGAAACCTTGCATCGTAAGGCGTGCATTATATCACACTATTTCATTCATCTTATAACGCTTCATTTCCCGCTTATAACACAACAAGGTTACCTTGGGCAATGTAGGAACGACAGGTCCAATACACACTTTGGTAAGGAATTTGAGTTGTCTAATCAGTTCTACGTTGTCACTTAATCAACAGAACACGGTTCGATATCGTCACTTTTCATTTATGTTGGTAGATACCATATAAGTGAAAACATCATTGATGGTAATCTCATTCAATTCCATTTAGCTCATCCAAACTAGTATACTGGACTAAAAGCTTCAAGTCTCGGGAGTAATTCGAATTAATCTCGTGAGATGGAAATGATTTGAGACAACAATCGAGTTTAGATTCATTGTTGTGATGTGTCTTCCTCTTCCAGGTAAGTGAATCCTACGAACTGAGTAATATATCGTGCTCTAGGCCAAGACAGATTGATTGGCTATCCACCGGTGTACCGGATCGTCTAACAGGGGTGTCTAAACCATTCAACAGGAGCAGCACACCCTTCGAGGATATTGACTACGTTTATCCTTGCAGACATGTTTGCAGCTGATATATAACCTCGTCACTTTACCTAAATTAGAAGAATGTGTCTAGAGCAACATTCTAAAAGCTAGAATTTCATCGCACTTACTTATCATACATGTGTGATACGGGGAACGAGATGAGACATAATGGGTAATGTCCACGCAAATTCACGTCATTCTCCAGGAACGTTAACGTTCTTATCTCCCCCTAACGGCGGGAAAACTATCTCATTAAAGTGACAACTCGCAAACGAGCGTAAACAGATCGCATGCAAGGGCTCGAAGAAAGCTAATGTGAAGGAGAATCATGATCAACAAAAGATACACATCCTTCTTTGAGGACCCATGTTGGTACGTTACAGCGGCGCAACTTGACACATATAATGCACACCCAAATACGTAAATATGAAAATCGCCAGGTTCATACCCAGTAACCAACTATAACATCAAATAGGTTGGGTGGCAAGGGGTCTTAAGACGGACCAACCTAACTGCGTACAAGATTGCATAACCTTAGGCATAAACCGAAAACTTGGTATGTTTACCAAAATTCGGGTGATCATTTAAATTGCGCTTTATGATCACTAGGCGAGGCTATTTTGGGTGAACATGGGAATTCGATGTTCAATTATAAACCCAAAACACATGCAATACTTTATCGAAAAACTGTCGATATAAACTCTTCGGCATTATCTGAACATTTTTCTATGTTCTTGGATTCAAGTTTGGTGTATGTTTTACTTCTGGATAATCTTATTGATATTGTCCTCAAATATGAGTTAATTGAATCATGTTTCTGTATACATGTGACCAATTCAATTAAACACGTGATTAGGTAGGAATGTGGGAAAGTTAGTTGTCTGGATGAATGCGTACTACACACACTAACTTTACACCTGGATTCAAGTTTGGTGTATGTTTTACTTCTGGATAATCTTATTGATATTGTCCTCGAATATGAGTTAATTGAATCATGTTTCTGTATACATGTGACCAATTCAATTAAACACGTGATTAGGTAGGAATGTGGGAAAGTTAGTTGTCTGGATGAATGCGTACTATGCACACTAACTTTACACCTAAATCACATCTCTAACAACGACTTTAGGTCTATCCAACCTGATTAAGAGCATTGGCACGCTCCTTGTTGTATGAATGGTACTGAACCACCATTTAAGGGACCTTAAATTCTCCCTGTTGTTGAGTTTTTAAGGATATTCGAGATGACAATGATCATAAATGAAACCACTGAAGAAAATAGAGTGAAATATCTTTGCACCACCTCCAAACATGAGTTTGAAGCTTTGATTTGGGGCCAATGAGTTGTCTTCCAACTGGGAATACACTACATGTGGCCGACCTAAAAGTAAATGGTTTACTAAGGGGATTCGACCAACAAGGTCATCCATGTCAAAATTCTACTCTCCCAATGATGTTTGGTAGAGCAAAATTAGTCTCACATATTGACTACTAGAATGGTACTCCTTAACAACATTGGTAGGGGCACGAATAGGTGTATAACCAATGATCTATTCCATCGAGACGGAAGTAGATTCTACAGGTTAAGGCTTGGGAATATTATCCCTTTATTCTTGAAGTCTTAGGTCTTAGGTGCCAAGGATCATGCTTCAGGCATGATGCCACACATTGGCAGACCCTGATTATACCATATGTTTGTGGTAGTAATCAGATCTGAGAATTTGGTAAACTTCCGCTTTCTACACTTGTTGCTTCAGGAGCAAGTTAGAAACATGGAATGACGAGAAAAGTATTCTCTAGTCAAAATTCGATCGGATTTATAAACTTCAAAATTGTACTCATTCATGGACATAATCATGGTGTGCTTTAGGCAATGTCTTTGATAATTAGACAGTCCGTAAGAGTGAGCCAAAGAGCCGTGGAATCCTCTTTCGGGAGGTACTTCCGTTTGTAATGCTTCGGGCATACGTCTTTGAATGAAGATCATGGCGGAGGCTTATTCAACTCTTCCATGCCATTGTTGGCATCAATGATTTCTCAGCTTCTTGATAGTCAAGTGGAGATTCATGTCTTGTGGCCCACATAAAGTGGTTTCTATTAGAAACATCCAAATCAGGAAAATCGAACTTGTTACGGTACGACAATCCACTGAATGGAGGAAACAAGATTGTGATTGGTGTTATGGGAATGAATCATCCATAAGCATCGAAGTTATAACATTCAAGTTCTAAGACATGGTTTTCATGAAAAACGTCAGGTTTTCATGGATATATTGTTTTATGAAAACTTCGGGTTTCAAAGGCACTAAATTTGAAACTACAAGTTCAATTTAGTTTATGAATATTTAGTTCATAAAAGAGAGGTTCCTGCAAGAACACAGAATGCAATATGTTGATTTAAGTGTAGTGGATTTGAGGTTCTTTGGGAACTCAAGTGTGAGCGCTTCGGGACTACGAAAGTATGTCAATGGTTCAAAGTATAAAAATAAATTATTGAATCGTTAATGTCTAAAAGTGATCTTCAGGTCAATAATTTTGGATTCATTATCATATTAATGGACTGTAGGTCACTTTTAATTAATTCAATAAATCGGGCCATACAGGGTCAATTGTAGAAACAAAAATAATAATAACATACAGGTTAAAAATTATTTAGAATGCTAAAATATATCATTTGGGTCGAAAATATTGCCCCAAAAATAATTGGGCTAGGTGAGCAAAAGAGCTCGGGAGTGGGCTGTAAGCCACGGGTCCAATGAAAAAAAATAGGCCCAAGGTCCTAATGGAGTGGGAGGAACCCCAGCCGTAGCTGGGTTCTTGTTTGGGCCAAAAAGGGGGGTGTAGTAGGCATGGGTCAAGGCCCAACGACAGCTGGCCTGTGGGTTGAGGCGCGAGAGCCCAGCCATGTGGCATGCATGAACCAAGCCCAATTATGTGGGCTGACACCGGAGCAGGCTTCAAGCCTTAGTGTGCGCAGGACAAAAACCTAGCAAGCATGACAGCTTGTTGGCATGGGCTGAGAGTATATGGTAGGTCCAAAAGGAAAGTTGCAGGCTTCCTTGATAAAAAAATTAGTGCCTTTGAAATTTAGTGCCTATATGCTTGTAGCAAAGCTGCTGCCAAGGTCCATCGCAATAGTTTACCCCTTTGTTTTCAAAATCCCATAGGGTTTAGGAAATCCTAAATTTGCTTCTAATTTATTTTATATACATTGACTCACATATTCCCTATAGCAATTTAATTGCGTAATGCATGAAACGTGTGTGTGTGTGTATTGGAAGGAAAATATAAACATATGGGGTTCATGCATCATGGGGAATGTTTTCATGCTTCAAGGTCATTTTAAATATCTTCCTTTATTTTAAGAGTACCTGCTTTGCAGAAAACAACAAAAGCCGTTGAATTTGTAGAAGTTCATTCTCGGAAAGCTGGAATTGCATATCCAATGAGTTGTATCATGTTCAACAAAGAAAAATTAAATTGAACCAATAGCATGTAGATCAATTCAATAAAATAGTAAATTAATCATAAAACGAATGATTAAAACGTAATACCCCTAATTGAAGAATAAACTATCTTTAGCGTAGCGTGAAGAACGTGCTGATAACGTGTTGTAAGCATAATTTACTGAACAATTATGGAGGCCATATAGAGAGAGAGAGGGTGCGGCATAGAGAGAAGAAGAGAGAGATGTTTAATTGTGGGTGTATTCTATTCCATCCCATTGTGCCTTTATTTATAGTAGTAGGGAAGGTTAATTTCTTATCCTTTTAGGATTACAACTCTTAATAGGTAATCAACTCCTAATAGGAATATAAGAGTTATTCCAATATATACTAGGATTTACACAATTACATTCCAAATCTAATAGGACTGCAACAACAAGCTCAATGAATAGTGTTTTTTGGTGTCACAAACTTCACCCAAAAAAATGGACAGAAATGCCCCTCAAACAAAAAACTTTAAAAAAATACCCAAAATAATGCATCAAATGTGGCAGGGATATTTTCGTCATTTTAACAAAAAAAATTTAATAATTAATTTTTTATACAGTTTTTTTTAATTAGTACCTCACAATAGGCTAGTAATAATGTGATTCTATCAATTGTTCATTAAATATTATTTTCTCTATTTTTAAACATGTTCAAAACATCTCTATAGGCATGTAATGTCGGCTATACAAAAGATCTTTCGCACGCGCATAATAATGTGATTAAATTAGTTGTCAAATTATTGTTTTTTTTTTTTTAACAAACGATATTATCTATACTAACGGGTTTCTTCTAACATGATTTAAGATTATTCATTTACTTCCAATATTTGATTTTCCTTTTGTCAATTCACGCATATAAATACATTTAAAATGTATAAGTAGTGTGTAGCACGTCATGATTTAAAAAATGTCTTTTGCACACACATGTGAGTGCGTGCATGAATGCTAGTTATAGTTATGTTTTAACAATAATTAGTTGTAAAAAAATCAGTTTATTATGAAGGAAATTGAGGTTTCACTATAAAACCAATTGGCAATATATGGGGAGTAAGCAATGTAGTGTCCTTTCTCTTATCAATGTGAGATTCGATTCTCAATGCGCCCTCTCACGTGTGGTGAATTTTCAAGCCAAACACGTGAACATATCAAATAAGGTGACGTGGAGTGCGTATGTCCACTGGGCTTCACATGTGAGACAACCTGCTCTGATACCATGAAGAAAGTTGAGGTTCCATCATTAAACCAATTGGAAAAACGGAGTAACTTAACTACTTATAAACTCATACAAAGTCCTTTCTCCTATCAATGTGAGATTGTTGTAGGGGTAGTGGCATCAGCGGTGATGGTGGCGGCAGTAGAGGTGGTGGTGGTGTGAGGCTAGTGGTTGCAGTGGTTAGTGGTGGCGATCGCCATGTTCCCTAATTGAGTAAATATGTGCGCACAAGGATAAACAATGTCATTTTATAAAACCAATAAGGGTATCACAAGATAAACAATATCCTTTTTATGAAAGCACGTTCAAAGCAGCCTACAAGCTACTGTCTAGAGGTCATTATTTTTCCAAATAAATTATTTTTATTTTATTTTCAACGAACATTTTTTATTGCTTAACATTAAAGTGAAACGCTTGATAATGCATCTATCAACATAAAAAAACAACGTAAACAAAATTAATGCCTTGGTAGAAAGAAAAAAAAAAAAAATATATATATATATATATATATATATGATGTACGTCTTGGATGGGTGATAGATGGATTGGTATCTTGGTTCCCATACCAAGTTGGCATGGCAATGTGAATATGTCATTTTCAAAATTAGATATTCTTACTTCATGAGTTTCCCCAACAATTTTCTGTGGCCACCAAGGGGCTGAGGCGAGAGCGATAGACAAGGGACAAATTTGTCTAACGTCCAAAGTACGTACGAACCTGTAATTGGTGGTTTCACTACTTTTTTTATGGAACCCGACTTCTCCGCCCTCCCAGTTCCCATACATTCTCATCTCCTCTTATTTTGTGCGGTCATGATTAAGCCACGTCAACATTTTATATTGATTTTTTTTAGAGATAATAAGACAAAAAACAATAGTGAGGGGATGAGAGTGTATGGGAACTGGGAGAGCAAAGAAGCCAGATCCTTTTTTATGAGGCAACGATGACATTAATTTTATAGAACAACTAATGAAAATAACTTGAAACCTTTAAATTTTAACAATAAGAACAAAATAAAGGGTAAAGTAAATAATACCATAATTGACTTTTTAGTGTAAAAATGTGGTTTTTTGTTAAAGTGAACAGTACCGGGAGCTTTTCGTTAAAGTTCCTTAATTTTATACCACAATTATACTATTGTGTGATGTTATTTGTCAATAAAATAAAGGTATGTGTATAATACAACTTATATAAATATATATTATTTTTTTACATAAAACACCACTGTAACAGTATATCCCTATGACACCGTCTTTCTTACTTACTGTTTGGCATAGTGTTCTGTTAGAACTTGAAGGGTAAAATGTGAAAGAATGAAAGTGTTGAGAGAGGAAAATGTTGTAAATTGTAGGGGTGGGCACGGTCTGGTTTGGTGCGGTTTTGATTGAAATCGAAATCAAAACTGAAAGTTTTTGTTGTTTGGTTCAGTGTGGTTTTGAGGTTAAAACTGAAATGAAACCAAATAATTTGGTTCGGTTCAATTCGGCTTGAAACGGTTTCGATTCGTTTTTAAACCATTTACAAACAAAATGAAAAAATAGCTTCAAATCTCTTTTCTTAATTTAATTTGCCAATTCCCTGTACTCTTTCAATGTCGTTTCATAACAATATTACCAAACCATGAAAAATAGATTGTTGAATGATTAATTAGCAATGTAAGTTCCAAATTCGTGTTG
Organism: Malus domestica; assembly: GCF_042453785.1. Classification (NCBI taxonomy): domain Eukaryota; kingdom Viridiplantae; phylum Streptophyta; class Magnoliopsida; order Rosales; family Rosaceae; genus Malus; species Malus domestica. The sequence continues at coordinate 7,958,651 of NC_091670.1, forward strand.
GAAAATATAGTTTCTTGCTAGACTTGTTGAATTGGAAAGGAGCAAAAGGGATTTCTCATCTACGGGCAGATTAGAAGGAGGAAACACCTTCTCTTTCAAATCAAAACAATGTTGTTGGTTCGCCAAAAAAAAAAAAAAAAAAAACAATGTTGTTGACTCTGGAGCTGTGAAAGAGAACTTACAGGCTTACAATTGTTCATTGTTTGGGGGTGGGGGGTTTAGCCTCCAAGAATCAAAGTTGTTGCGCGATGAGCGTGTGACAAATTGCTTTGCAGATTTTGTTTATGTAAGGTGTGAAGAACATATGAGATTTGGGACAGAAAGAATGATTGGAGGAGTGACCGAGAGTCAAAGACTATGAGAGAGATGAATTTCTAGCACGGTCGAGTTCATACTAAATGTATTGACTTTAACAAACAATCAATTATAACACTAACACCTAATATGGGTATTTACTTAAATATTTTATTTTTTACAGTACGGTTCGATTTCGATTCAGTTTCAAAATGCCGAAACCAAAACCAAACTGTTTTCCTTCACTGCGGTTTGGTTTCAAACCAACCGTTTCAAAATCGCAAAATCAAACCGTTCGATTTAGTTCGTGTTTCTGCTTCGGTTTTCGGTTTCAAATGCCCACCACTAGTAAATTGTAGTTTGGTGTTGGGTCTAGTTGGAGGAGGGGTGTAATGATAGGATATCTCTTGTAGGTCTCGTCTATATCTCTAGGGGATGATGAGTAGCACGTGACTAAGACCTTGCACGTGGCCCACTTGCCATCAAAAAAGTGGTACGCTATACTTACCATGTGGCCTGACAGTCCTTTGGCAATGTACATGTTATTTGCATTAGACCATCTCCATTTGTGATCTAAAATCTAAAAATATTTAGCTCAGAAAATTTAGGTTTTAGCCCAAAAACACATTTTCTGCTCCAACCCTTTTGGCCTAAAATTTTAGCCAGAGATTATCAAAGAATGAATTAAGGCTAATTTTTTTTTTAAATTAACTTTAAAAAAAAAATTATGTAGACTATCCTAAATTAATTATATGAACATTTTAACCTAAAAATATTTAAATTCCAATAAATTTTGAAAAATCACTAAATCAATACATGAAAATCATGATAAACCACATAATTTTTTTGGACCGTTAGATCTTTTTTTTTTACCGTTAGATTTGATTATATTCGATCTAAGCCGTTGGATTCAATAAATATATCAATATAAAACTAAAAAAAAAATTAAACCTAGATTGTTGGATTAACCAACAATCCATTTAAATCCAACCGTTGGATTGAAAAAAGTAGTTGTTGGGCTACATAATTGGCTGACACCTGGGGACAACCCCACGTGGGTGTGCCCAACTTATCTTCTTCTCTGGCGCGTGCAGGGCTGATTTTGCTTTGTGGGCGATTGGAAGTTGGGCAATGGGCTTCGCAGCCCTGTTTCAGTCTCAGTTGGTGGGGCCCATTTTACTTTGTGGCCTAAAATTGGGCTGGTATTTGGCCTCAGAATAAGTTTTAGGTTTTAGGTTAATTTTAGATTATGGGTTGGAGTGGATTTTGGGGGAGAAAAAAAGGAAAATTTTAGGTTTTAGGTCATTGTTGGAGAAGGTCTTATGTGATAGACCATAGAATGTTAGTGTCAACTGTTCTTCGATGATTGTTCTTTCGATCAGCTTGCTACAATGGACAATTTGCAATACATGCACTATTAAACTAGCTAATGATTATTATTTCACTCAGCAACACTTAGTTTTTACTTTATTATACAGGAGATGTTACCGGCATTCTAGTAAAGTCATGACCCAATCTCCAAGTACATTTTCCCTCTTATATTTTTACAGGTTTGAAGAGCAAGATGATTTTTTGAGTGCCAATAATAACTATCATTTGACAAAGACACATGAATTTGATTTACTTTTCATAGCATGAGTGATTTAGTCACCCGTTATAATTCTAACTAGTACTAAGAAAACAAGCATTAATTCACACACACATACACAACGATATATTTACATTAACAGATTAGAGAATAAATTGAATTCGAACTTTCCATCCATGAGATCCCAACTTAAGACTTCTCACTTACAAATAAAGAGGAATATCACTAAATAGTAGTATTGAGCGGTCAAAACGAGCATTCATTTTAATTATGCGTTTTTCTTCTCTTTTCTTTTTTCTTTCCCAATTTTGAAAGGATTATGAAATTCAAAGGGTCTCACAGAGCCAATCATGGAAAATAAACCATACAATTAGGGGATAGTTAGAAGTGGAAGAGCCGAATCGGAAGGACCACAATTGCCATTTAAGTCGATTAGGAGCAAACAATTTTAAATTCGTAATATACAAAGCTAGTTTTGGGCTTAATTGATAGGGCCATTATACAAAATCAGATCCAATATGTTGCCTACAAACTTTCCTTTTTGGGCTTTTTAGACGTCTTGTGTAATATTTCTGGAATTTCCAAGTTTCTGTGAACACTCATTTCTTTGCACACCCTCCGCTGAATTTCCAAGTTTCTTTGGACACCTAACTACAATTTATAATTTTCCTAAATTAACCCTATACAACAAAATATTTCTTTGGACACCTCATTCACTTAGTGTAGATAATATCATTCTTTAAAAAAAAAATTATAATAAAAAACGAACCAAATAAAAAAGGGCAGCACAGTCCAGTGCATTTGGCAGAATGGGCAGATTACTTGAATTCATGTTGTTCTATGTACAAATTGAAACAGAGATAAGCAGGTCGAAGTTTTAGGAGAAACAATCATGACACTCAATCAGAGTCGGGAACGGAGAGATGGAGAATTGGATATTACGGTGGTGGTGGCTGCCTGGCTGGAACACCCACCTCCTCCCTTTTTTTCTTTTCTTTAATAACTATTATTTTTAAAATATTAATACTATGTTTGGATGAAGAAATTTAAGATTACTAAGGAATTTTAAAATGATGGAAATTTAAATGATGAAATTTTATTATATAGAATTTATGAATTTCCTTGTTTGGGTAATCTAAAAGAACAATGGAATTGAATACGAAATTTGTTGTTTTTAAACTCTCAATCATAGAAATTAGAAAATGACACATATTTATATGGAATTTAAACTTGGGACTTGGAGTTCCCAAATTCCAAGTTTTTTTTTCATGCGGAAATTATAAATTTCTATATTTATGAATCCAAACAAGGGAATTGGTGCATATCAATTTATAAATTTTGTTTTTAATCCAAATTCCAAGTTTATTTCTCTCATCCAAACATAGTGTAAGACATTCTAGTCCTAATTCAACTAGGTATGGTAGTTGTTGATGCACAAAACCAAAGGGGTCTTGGAACAACGTAAATTCAACCGTGAATCTGCAAGAAAGTAAATAACACAAGATGTATCGTGGTTCACCTCCATGTTTGGGCTACGTCTACACTGATATTGTATTTCTCTATTTGTTAGCCTTGTGGCTTTGTATGTGAGGAAGAGAGCATCTGAGGGTGAGAGAGCTCTCTCCTATGGCCTAAGAATTGGTCTCCCTTAATGAGGAGAGTGAGGGGTCCTTTTATAGAATAAGGGCTCCTCACTTATTACATATTTGCCCCTTCATTTATTACATAATTACATTTGAGTCCCCCGAGTATTTATACGAGATCTAAATACGGAGGCCCTAAGTATGGTACAAATAGTAGTCCCCCAAGTCTTTAATCAAGAGAGTATTTTGGCTGGAGACTTGAAATTCAAGCCATATGTGGGCCAAAGTAACTAGATGTCGTCTTGAACTGATGCTCGATATGAGGCGGTGCTCAATCTGAAATGATGCTCAACTAGAAGTAGCACATGTTGCGAGGCTGCTCGGTTTGTAGCTTATGTTGCTTTGGTTGGCTCGGCTTATGGCGTTTGAAGGTGAGGGAGTCTCATTTATAGAATAAGGGCTCGCTCCTTGATACATAAATGATAGGCTAGAGTTGATGCTCGCGACGAGGCGGTTGCTCAGTAGGCGGCGATGCTCTCTAATGATGGTGAGGGAGTCCCTTTTATAGAATAAGGGCTCGCTCCTCAATACATAAGTGATGGGTTAGGAGTGATGCTCGTGGCGAGGCGGTTGCTCAGCTGGCGATGATGCTCTCTAATGAAGGTGAGGAAGTCCCTTTTATAAAATAAGGGATCGCTCCTCAATACATGAATAATGGGTGCTCTCTAATGAAAGTGAGGGAGTCCCTTTTATAGAATAAGGGTTCACTCCTCAGTACATAAACAATGGGCTAAGTCAGTCCCTTAAGTATTTTTCATGAGGCCCAGTTGTGGAAGCCCAATATATGGTACATAATGGAGTCCCCCAAGTCTTCGGTCAATAGAATCTGTTGGCTGGAGACTTCAAATTTGAACCATGTATGGGCTGAAGTGGCGGTTGTTCGGATGTGGTATTTGTATACCCTGCACTGAAGCTTTGTAAGTGAAGCTTTTGTAGGTGAAGCTTTTGAAGCTGGAGCTTTTGTAAATGAAGCTTTTGAAGTTTGAGCTCTCGAAACTGGAGCTCTGTAAATGAAGTTTTAGAAGCTGATTAACATGAGTGATGCTCATGAATATTTATGTTGATTGACATGAGTGATGCTCAAGGATGTTGGCATGAGTGATGCTCATGAATGTTGACATGAGTAATGCTCATGAATGTTGACATGAATGATGGTTATGAATGTTTATGTATGATTGTTATGAGTGATGCTCATGAATGTTTATGTATGATTGACATGAGTGATGCTCATGTATAATTTTGGAGTACTTGACGTACTTTTGATCACCTAGTGTGTGATAATAGCGGTAGGCTGCCGAATAATTTTGAAGTACTGGGCGTACTTTTAATCACCTGGTTGGTGATAATAGCGGCAGGCTGCCGAATAATTTTGGAGTACTGGACGTACTTTTGATCACCTGGTTGGTGATAATAGCAGCAAGGTGTCGAATAATCTTAGAGTACTAGACGTACTTTTGATCACCAAATCACCCTGTGGGTGATAATAACGGCAGGTTGCCGAATAATTTTGGAGTACTGGACGTACTTTTGATCACCTGGTTGGTGATAATAGAGGGTCTGGCTCTTTTGGGCATATGGGCATTCACCCTCTACATAACATTCTAGCCTATTATTTTGGGCTTGCCCTTTTTTTTTTTTTTATTACCCTCTGATGGGGTTATACAGATATCTCCTAAAGATACGAAAAATAAATTACCTCATTCAAAAATAAATCTGACCCTCTGCTCAATGGGTCACACCTATAATTCCCTTTTCTGCATGCCATCACCACCGCAATTATGTCTGCTTCTGTTCATCCTCTTTTGCTTTCTGCTTTCTCTTTGTTCACTGCGTCTTCTTTTTGCTTTTGCTTTCTCTCTGTTTTTCTTTCTTTTGGCAGATGGCAGGAATAATAATGGACTGATTATTGAGAAAGCTTATCTTCTTCGTGAGTGTTTTTTCAAATAGTGGGATGGTGGACTCCTTGTGGCTACTCATTTTATTATTGCCCGCATCAATCTTGCCTCTGCCGGAGACACTCCTCCTCGCCACCACGCAATCCACCGAGCCGGTAGTTTCTCGTCGAGAACCCAACTTCGGGACCGCACCAAACATCCTGAAAAATCCATACAAGTTGCAGAATTTATACCGAAAGTGGGCCCACCATCACAGACATCCATGTATTCATTCTTCTCATTGCTTACGCTGCCCTTGGTTTTTTATGGACGGATTGAGAGGACCGTAGGCGCAACACACAGTAGCAGTGATGGGGGATTGCTTGCCCTGTTTCCAAGCTCGAAAACTGAGCTGAATTTTTTTTTTTAGCGGCGAACTGTTTGCCAATAGCAGGGTAGTCGATCTTGACATTCCCATTCGCATCTCTTACGACCTTATACGACACCTGCTTCAACTCTTCATCCACCTCAAACATCTTCCTCCCAATGATCCTCTTCACGGAGAATAAGGTGTTCTCGGGGTTCACAACGGCCTGTCGTTTGGCAATCTGGCCCATAAGCCTATCCCGATTATTCTTATACGCCACCACGGATGGAGTAGTTCTCTAACCCTCGGCGTTCGTGATGATGGTGGGTTTTCCGCCCTCCATAACCCTAACGGCAGAGTTCGTCGCTCCTAGATCGATTCCCATAACTTTCTCATTGACTATCCGGAGCGGCCCAACCCTTCTGATGCTGTTGGGTCTCACGCTCACAAACGCCTTCAACGGCGTCGTTCGACCCAGTCCCTGACTAAAAAATGCCGACCTCAGGGTTGTGAAATTGGGCTTGGTGCTGAGGACGTTGAATTGAGCGGTAGCCATTTTCGAGAGCTTTCAGGTGAAATTAGGGTTTATTATTGAGTAGCAGAAATCCTAATCCTTCCCAAGGTATTTGTAGAAGGAGAAAAGAGAGGAGAGAGGCGAAGTGAACCGAGAAGATGAGTGAAGTTGCAGAATAAGGGTTTTTACGAAGATCAGCATCTTGGAAGTGAATCGAGAGAGAAGTTTGAAGAGGTTGAAAGAAATGCCCTGCGTCTGATTTTTCTCTGAATCTCAACGATGGAATGTTGCTGAACTTGGGGGATGTTATGGCAGGAGAGATTGATATCTTTTGAGTGGGAAATGTAGATAGAATGCAGGAAGAGAAGGCATCTATATCTGGTATCTTTGATCTTCACAACAAAACCCAACAGTTGGATTTTTCTGAGAAATGGTAGATCTGTAGGTCGGAAAAGGGTGTTAGGAGCTTGGGATGGTGGAAGTAGTAGCTAGTCGATCAGGTTTTGCAAATCCACGATAGAGGTGAGAAAATGAAAGAGAACCGACACAACTTTTCGTATCGTTTCCCACAGACGACGCCAAATGTTGATGAGGGGTCTTGGAACAACGTAAATCCGATCGTGAATCTGCAAGAAAGTAAATAACACAAGATGCATCTTGGTTCACCCCAATGTTTGGGCTACGTCCACATTGATATTGTATTTCTCTATTTGTTAGCCTTGTGGCTTTGTATGTGAGGAAGAGAGCTTCTGAGGGTGAGAGAGCTCTCTCCTATGGCCTAAGAATTGGCCTCCCTTAATGAGGAGAATGAGAGGTCCTTTTATAGAATAAGGGCTTATCACTTATTATATATTTGCCCCTTCATTTATTACATAATTACATTTGAGTGCCCCGAGTATTTATGCGAGATCTAAATACGGAGGCCCTAAGTATGGTACAAACAATAGTCATTTTACAGGGGGATACAATCCTCATTAATAAAATTATGGGTATTCTAGTTCTAATTCCCTAATTTTTTTAATGAGCTCGTTGACAACGCTAGACCTATTGTTAAAGCAGGGTCCTTTCCGACCCCGATAGGCCCAAAGCTGGGAGAATGATCTCGAGTGCTATAGGAGCACATGGCATCCAGATTAACTATAAATCAACTAGGCTAAGGGTTTCCCTATAAAGCACTTTCAGACCACCAATGTGCAAGTTGGTGCACTGACAGGTTTATGGCACAAGGTCGCAAGAACAGAGAGACGTGCCTATTCAAACCATTAACTCCAGGTATGTGGTGGTTATCTAATAGATGCCTATAAAAGGAAACATGATGGCCAACACCCAAGGGTGACAAAGCCATTTTAAACATGCATGCAATAAAGAATAAGTAGTTAGAACGATTATGCCAAAGCAGGAATGTGTTCAGAGCATACAACTTAACCAGAACAATATGAAGGAATTACTAGGAAAAGATATGAATAAAGGAATGATTCCTACGTTGAACATAATAACCCCCTGTTTTGAAAACACATATATAATACTACATAGTAGGTTTTATAAAAACTCTAGCATGCCATGAAAAACATCTGTGTTGTACTCAACTTAGGGTATCATAGTCGCCCGAAGGCAATACATGTCCATCACCCAAAGGTGAAGTTGTATGACACTGGGTTACGCTAGTGAAGAAGCCATGGTCCATCATCCAAAGGTGAAGTTGTACGACTCTAGGTTACGCTGGAGAAGAAGATATATAACATCACACACCGACACTAGCCCCAGGCTACTGAAGCTGGGGGTATATCATCAAATCATCCACTCCTCATCCACCCGCAGGCAATACATATCCATCACCCGAAGGTGAAGCTGTACGACACTGGGTTACGCTAGTGAAGAAAACCATGGTCCATCACCCGAATGTAAAGCTGTACGACTCCGGGTTACATCGGAGAAGAGGTATATACATAAATTTCCGTCTTATGCCCATAGACGTCTACATACCCGTGTTATGTGGATGCGCTATATGATAACCCACTAGATACGTACCAAAAACATATCTCAAAACTCATATTAAAACATCGGAGTTCAAAAGCTCAAAGTCACATTCGTAAATCCATAGAATTCTGTATATGAAAATCTTAGTAATTCATATCCATTCGTAAAACGTAATTTCGATAAATTATAAATATTTCATAAACAATAAAATATAGAATTCTATAAAACATATTCAAATCATGAGATATAAAATGCATGCTAGGCTAATAGTTTATAAAAATATATAAGTTAAGAAGGGTTTTACTCACAGTTATTTTATTGTCGGAGTGCCGCTCAACTAGCAAAGACCGGATCACGTCCACCGATGCACCTAAATGCACATAGAGACCATTTAGTAAAACTCTAAGGAGGAACCTCGGGTTCCCCCCACAAACCGCCACAAGGAGGTGGCTCGGAAGGCTACGCACTGCTACATGCGACAGCCGATAGCCCCGACTCGTCGGAAAATTCAACAACTCCAAAAATTCCTAAATTTACGGGAATGAAGATCTTAATGAGACGAACAACTTTTATACATGGACCGATGTCCAGTTCGGTCAGGAAACACCTCAAATCACCCTTGAACCGCAGGAAACCCTAGAAGTGAGTGTTCTTGATTCGACTCCAAACAAGCTCCGACACCACAACCAATGCATAGGTTTTGTTTCTGAGGTTGAAGGGAGTCCATTGGTGGTGGTGGTGGTCAATGGAGTTGGCTTCAGAAAATGGCAAATCACCGCCATGGAACCACTGCACCAACCGGTGCGGTTCTTTATGAAATTGGGTCTAATTTCTTCCATTTTGAGGTGGGATTGGTAGAGGGAAAGGCGTTGAGTGGTTCCCAGGTGATTGTTTGATATGGTTCGCCCGAAAAATTGACAGAAAACCATCTGAAAATTCCAAGGGAACCAGGTCAGGTCACGCAGGTCAAGGGGAACCTGACCGGTTCCTCTTATTCTCTCATCCCTCATTTCCCTCATTTCTCTCTCTTCTCATTGGTCACTCCTCACCTCCCTTTTTCTAATCGGTCCAGTTCTTCATTTTCTCTCCTTTCTTTTCCATCTTAGCCACACATGTGGCATCAACTAATTGCTCCAACAAAATCTAGAGCCTTCCAGATTTATGGTCAAATGACCATTTTACCCTCGACTTCGTTTGTTAATAACTCCTTTGTTATAGCTTCAAATTACTTTCCGTTCGTGCCCACGCATTTGTAGCAACGAGTACTATAAGGATATGCCAAGAAAATAGATCTTACATGACACGACAAGCCGGTCAAATAAAATCAATGCATTTACCTCGAAGGGCATTTTCGTAATTTCACGTGTTAAAATTATAAAAACCGTAATTTTTTGGGACGGGTCGTGACATTGGGACTCCTTGTGGGCCTATATACGGAGAATGAGTACTGCTTACAAGAGGTTAAAGGAATTATGAGAGAAAATATATTGTGTTGAGTCGAGCGTTGTTTGTAACTCTGTATTCAATATATTTACGAGACTCAGTGAACAGTTTTGAAGGATAAACGACTTAAATTTTGTTGTCGATTTCTCCTTCTTCGCAAACCCCAAACCAACTAAGGGGCAACGCACAACTATTTTGGTCTTTACTGAGCTCACCAATGTTAAGCGCTAATACTTATGTTTATCTTTAAAAAAAAAACTAATAAAAAAGACCTCAAAAGTCTATTTTTAATCAAAAGTATCGAACAACCTTTATTCAATGATAAGGATAAACAATAGGCAATTTCTTACAAGAAGTCTCACTTTGGTCCCATGAGAATTCCCATCTAAAGAACAATATGTTGTCAACGCTCCATCTGACGCGCATCCTATCCACGTGCAGGTCCCATGAGAAATACTCCTACCAGAAAACAACAAAAATTGTAATTTTACTATTTGCCTTAATTTTAAAGTGTCTTTTTTCTTAAAAAAAAAAATGTCTTCTTTTAATATTTTTACTAGCATATGTGCACACACAGTGTTTTTGAAAAAAATTTATTTTTGTTTTTGAAATAGAAGGAGAGAGGAAGAGAGTGATAGAGAATGTCGAAGTATGAAGTTTTTTTTTTCTTTTTTCTTTTTAAATTAGAGATATGTTATGATTACTTGTAGGTGAGGCTTTGAAAAAAAAAACAGCAAAATTTGGTTGTGTGAAATTACATTTATGCCCCATATTTCTTATTCATGTTCTTTTTTAATTAGAATGTTAAACTAATAATTTCATAGGGTTTTGATTAACAATGAGTGTTTTATTAATTAGTAGAGATTAATCAAGAACATTTTATGATATTTGAAAGGTTCATCATTTTTACTTTCTCATTATATATATATATATATATATATATATATTCATATGAATTGTCAAAGTATATAAATACAAAAGATTTTGTATTAGAGTCAATTGCCCATGCACAAGTAATTAACACAAATTTTATGGATGTATTAAATGAAGGTCGTGGTTATGTCATGTTTAGATATTTTCATTCTCTCTTTCGATTTGTTTTCACTCTTCCATTTACTTTCAAATATATATAATAAAAAATCAAGCATAAAGAATACAAATAGAAAAATTCTGTCACTTTACAGTTGAATTGGTGATGAAATAACCAACGCGATAATTAGTAATATAGTACACTTGGTTTATTCATGTACATGAAACTTGATGAAGACTAATTGGTTCATGATTTGCTAAGAATCCACAATAATACATATTTGGTTAGTAATTGTTGTTGTTTTGTACATCATTTCATAATTTTGAATTTTGATCACCAACTCATAATTGTTGTATTTATGTAAAGGCTCTTTTTGTATACCGAAAGAAATTACCTTGAATGTATCTTAATCGTAACTAATACACTATTCTTCTTCACTAAATAAGCTCGTAAAGAGAAATAGTGACATCAGAGTATCACGAGAAGTCCTCTTTAAAGACTAGTCGTACTTGATTCTCAACTAAATAGAAATAGTGTCTTCTTTTAATATTTTTATTAATCAGGAACATTTTATGATATTTGAAAGCTTCATCATTTTTTATTTTTCATTTTATGTATATATAGATAATGACACACTCCGACCCAAAACCATAAAGTGTAGTGATGTGGAAAATGAGAATAAATTTAAACCTAAAATCACCTAAATATAATAGTGTACTTATGAGCGGGAATGAACTCATTTCAGATATGATTTTAGAGCATAAGTAAAGTATAATAAAGTAGGATGAGAATTATTCCATCGAAGGTAAAACAAGTATAATTTCTAAAATATACATACTACGTATAGTATGAAAATACTTATCGTAACCTGCAATATCACAAGAATGCCATACGTCGCAATATTGCGTAAATAAACACATAACGACTAATATCAAATAATCTCGCATAAACAAACATATCATATCGAGTGTTCATCGACATATGCTGACACACGAGTCCATGCAGAGATACTTTGACATGAACAGGACTGGGTGTAATAATAATTACGCTCTAGTACTACAATCACGTGAAGACTATACGCATCACATACGAGTCCTAATTGCCTATAGCAATCTAGGACTGGACTGGAACCTACCATGGATCCAAAGTAAGCGTACGGTGCGATGTGAATATACACATGAAAGACTGACCCTGGCCTAGCCGAGTACTAACACCGGTGCAGCAATGATGACCATATAACGTAAATAAAATCATACAGTGATAAAACAATAATTTATGTCAACATAATACTATTCAATAAATATTAATCATGACCATAAATAAAATCCCACAAAAGTACGCATACTTGTGCATCCCATAGGATTTAGGATAATTTAGTAAATTTCATCATTTCCCTAATTTTTATAAACATTAGACTAGTCTAGGCATACGTAAGAAATTATTTTTCAAATATATAAATGGAAACTAAATAAATATATAATATTTAAAAGCAAAGACCCACTCACAAATATTTGTGAGGTCAGATCCTTTCGAGTTAAGAAAGTCGGAGTCTTCGATAGTAATCGCACCTAAATGGTACTAAGCCGTGGCTAGAGTTGGGCGGAAATGGCTCGAAGCTGCTGGATCTCCGTAAAAAAACTGGGAAACTTCCCCTTCGTTGTTTCCTTTGTTGGGAAAATGAAGTTTCGCCAGAGGAGACAATGAACAGTGGCCAAAGCCACTATGCAACCACATCTTGAACCAGGGTGCATTGAACTAACTGGATGACGGCGATGGTGATCTCTCTTCGAGGCTAATGGTCTGGTTTTGATGGTTTCGACAGAAGATGGCGATTCTCCGTCATGGTAGTGTCTGCGTAACTACAGAGATGAGGAGAACGGGGGAGAGATAGAGGTGAGGGGTGAGGGAGAGGTAATCATGGCAGTAGGCGGTGGTTCATGACTAGCCTAGGTTCATGGTGGTGGTACTCGCCGGAACGGTGAGGTTGGTATGGTGCGGCTTCTCTGCACTTGCAGAAAGAGAAACGAGACAGAGCCGAGAGACGAGAGGGAGTGAAATGAAGGAATGAGAGATGAAATGGTAGCAAATGAGTGGAGAGTTGAAAAAAATGGATTTCTAAAGATTGGGAGACACACGAGGGAGGGAAAGAGTGGGGTGTGGGCCCCATGTGGCTCACAAAACAAGCCAAAAAATATCTCAGAACATGAAATTACTAAATTGCCATTCGCATTTGTAAGTCCATAAAATCTCTATCGTAACTCCAAATTCGATTCCGCTTGTGCCCACGCGTTCGTATCCTCAAGTACTACACAAATACGCGAAAACAATGAGTCATGCATCTCTCTAAATGATGATCAACGTAAGTCAAAATTCTTGCCTATAGGGGCATTTTCATCAAGCCACTCTTTTAAAATGAATAAAATCATAAAATTAGGGAAAGATTGTTACAGATAAATACATATGAATTGTTAAAGTATATTAATATAAAAGATTTTGTATTAGAGTCAATTGCCCATGCACAAGTAATTAACACAAATTTTATGGATGTATCACTCTTCCATTTACTTTCAAATGATACTTTGGATGCGGTCCCTAATTCTTAACATTCTTTGACTAAAACCTTAATGGTATTCAAGTTTGATTATAGTCCCTTGACTTTGTACACCTCATTATATTACAATTAATATTTATAGTTTTATAGTTTTGACATTAATTGTTCGATATTTTATGAGATTTATAATCCTATAAATTTAAAATCCCTCATTCTAATACTATTAGAAACAGTTACAATAAAAAAAATTCAAACATTTTGATTGAATAAATGGATAAAAACTATGTAAAAATAAGAAATAATAAATGGCAAAAGAATGTATCCATAGTGTTAAAAAAATGGTACATTTTACAAAATAATTGGTACATTTCACATATAACAAAGTGGTACATTAATAAAGAATAATGGGTACATTATAAATAAATTAGGGTACAAATAAAAGATTAAAAAATTATGAGTACAAATGAAATTTAAAAAAATATAGGCGTTAAAAGAAATTAATACATGGGTACAAAATAAAATTAAAAAGAAAATACTACAAATTTAAAAAAATGTTGCAAATTAAAAGTGGGTACGAACCAAAAATATAAATATATGATACAAGGTTTAGGCATAAAACATAAATATACCATATGTAATTTTTCTATCATTGATTAAATATACAATGTCACGTGACGGTGTACAAATGGGTACAAACACATATAAAGTTTTAAAAAATATGGGCACAAAAAGAAACTAATATATGGGTACAAATTAAAAATGAAAAGAAAATTGGTACAAATTAAAAATAGGTACAAACTAAAAATAAAAATATATGATAAAAAAAATTTAGCCATAAATATAAATATACTAATTTTAACATTTTTAACACTAAAGGAATATATTTAAAAATAAAAATATTTTATTATTAAAATAATTAATGATGTTATTAATACCAAATGACCTTGATCAAAAATTGAAAATGAATAGGATTTTAATTAATGGACTAGTAAAGAGAATGATGTGAACCTAATTTATCCTACTTTCAAATATGAAAAAAAAAAATACAAGCATAAAGAATACAAAAAGAGAAATTATCTCACTTTATAGTTGAATAGGTGATGAAATAATTAACTCGATAATTAGTAATATTGCACACTTGGTTTATTCATGTAAATGAAACTTGATGAAGACTATTTGGTTCATGATTTGCTAAGAAATATTTGGAATCCACAATAATACATGTTTGTTTAGTAATTGTTGTTGCTTTCTACGTCATGTCATAATTTTGAATTTTGATCACCAACTCATAACTATTGTACCTATGTAAAAACTCTTTTTGTATATTAAAAGAAATTATCTTGAATGTATCTTAATCGTAATTAATACACTATTCTTCTTTGCCAAATAAGATCATAAAGAGAAATAGTGACGTCAGAGTATCATACGAGATATTCTCTTTCAAGACTCAGACTCTAGTCGGTCTTGATTCTCAACTAAATGGAGGATTTTTACGTTGTCAATTCTTAGATTAAGATTAGATAAAAAGATAAGGTTACTGTTGATGACTTTGCTAGCAATTATTGGTAAGAGCACATGGTTTAGCCCGAAACGTTATCTTGATTCCTGAAAACCACGACCTTTCTTAGGTTAAAATACAAACTCCATAACAGAATAATAAAGAAAAAACGAACCAAACCAATTAATTCATTATGACATTTATTATACCATTGTATATGCATGTATTTAACAACTTAGCATAGACAAATTATTTCTTTCATTCTTTGGACACCTAACTACAATTTATAATTTTCCTAAATTAACCCTATACAACAAAGTATTTATTTAAAATAAAAAGGTATAATAAAAAACGTCACTTAGTACTATAGTCCAGTATATTTCACTTGTAAATGAGAGATCTTAGTTCAATTCTCGCAAAATGCGAATTTGAACCATATTATTGCTAGCTCATTATAAAACTAAGTCCACCCCACTTGCTTTAGTGTAGATAATAGCGTTCGTTAAAAAAAAAAAAAACTAATGAAAAGGGTTTGAAAACTTTGAGTTTTAATGATAAGGACAAAATAAAGGGTAAAGTGAATAGTACCAGGATTGACTTTTTAGTGTAAAAATGTAGTTTTTCGTTAAAGTGAACAGTACCGAGAACTTTTCGTTAAAGTTCCCTTAAAAAATATATATATATAATAAAAAACAAATCAAATAAAAAGGGGCAGCACAGTCCAGTGCATTTGGCAGAATGGGCAGATTACTTGAATGCATGTTGTTCTATGTACAAATTGAAATAGAGATAAGCAGGTCGAAGTTTTAGGAGAAACAATCATGACACTCAATCAGACTCGGGGAGGGAGAGGTGGAGAACTGGAACGCCCACCTCCTCCCCTTTTTATTTTCTTTTATAACTAATATTTTTAAAATATTAAGACATTCTAGTCCTAATTCAACTAGGTATGTTAGTCATTTTACAGGGGGATACAATCCTCATTAATAAAATTATGGGTATTCTAGTTCTAATAGAACAGAATGCTTTGAATAATGATATATTCTTCTCAATAAGAGGAACTTATAGGAGTACAACCCTAACATAAAAGGAAAGAAAACTAATTACAAGTGATTACATGAGAATACACGGGATTACATATCAATTAAGGATCCTACCTAAACTACAAAAGTCACCACTCCCCCTTAAGTTGGTGCATATATGTCACTCATGCCCAACTTGTGTAAGAAACTTGGAAACTTGTGACTCGAAACAGCTTTTGTGAGGATATCTGCCAACTGATCTTCTGTTCTTATCGCTGGTACTTTAATTATTTTCCTTTCCAATTTTTCTTTGATGAAGAACCGATCAACTTCAACATGCTTTATTCTATCATGTTGTACCGGATTATGTGCAATGTCACGAGCAGCTTTATTATCACAAAATAATTTCATGGGCTGATCATGTTGTATACCCAAATTGCTTAACAGAAGCTTAAGCCACAAAATTTCACAAATCCCCAAAGCCATACCTCTGTATTCTGCTTCTGCACTGGAACGGGCAACCACATTCTGTTTCTTACTTCTCCATGTAACCAAGTTACCCCCAACAAACGTAAAGTAACCTGATGTTGAGCGTCTATCATCAATGGAACCTGCCCAGTCTGCATCAGTATAACCCTCAACACTAAAGTGATTATTCCTCTTAAACAAAATTCCTTTGCCCGGACTTCCCTTCAAATATCGTAATATTCTCATCACAACTTTCATATGTTGCTCTCCAGGATCATGCATGTATTGACTCACTACACTCAAGGCATAAGCAAGGTCCGGTCTTGTGTGTGCCAAATACATCAAACGGCCTACTAACCTTTGGTATCTTCCTTTGTCAACTGGTACTTGATTAGGATCAATACTAAGCTTCAATCCTTCTTCTAATGGTGTAGCTACTAGCTGACATGCCAATTTCATGCAACAAATCAATAATATACTTCCTCTGAGACAAGAAAATTCCAGAACTGCTTCTTGACACCTCAATCCCTAAAAAATATTTCAAGGATCCAAGGTCCTTCATTTCAAATTTTGTAGACAAGTATCTTTGCAAGGCCGCACGTTCTTCTGGATCATTACCCGTTACCACCATATCGTCTACATACACAATAAGTGCAGTAAGCTTCCCATTCTGTCTTTTCAGGAACAAAGTATGATCAGAGTTACTTTGTCTGTAACCAAATGCTCTCATAGATTTTGTGAATCTTCCAAACCATGCTCGAGGGGACTGCTTCAAGCCATACAAGGATTTCTTCAACCTGCACACTTTTCTTTTGTATTTATCTGGAGCATTACATCCCGGCGGAAGATCCATATAAATCTCTTATGTCAAGTCCCCATGCAAGAAGGCATTCTTCACATCGAACTACTGTAATGGCCAATTAAGATTTGCAGCCAAGGACAACAAAACACGGACTGTATTGATCTTGGCTACAGGGGCAAATGTATCCGTATAGTCAATTCCATATTTTTGAGTGTATCATTTTACTACTAGTCTTGCCTTGAAGCGATCCATCATCCCATTAGCTTTGTACTTTATCGTATAGACCCATTTGCATCCCACAGGTTTCTTGCCGGCTGGCAAGTCTGTGATTTCCCAGGTAGCATTCTTCTTCAAAGACTTCAATTCTTCATTCATTGCTGCTTGCCAACATGGATCAGCTAAAGCCTCCTGCACATTGTTAGGAATAGATACAGTAGATAATTGATGCACAAATGACTTATTTGATTCTGACAGGTGATTGGTAAACACATAACTACTTAACGGGTATAACACATTAGGCTCAGGGTTGGGCTTACTCATCGGATACCGAGTTTTGCAATTAGGGTCGGCTTTATAAGTAGGTTTAGGAATACCTCGGTTGATGCGATCAGGGAGACGACGTGGTGGGGGTGGTGCATCCAAGATCGAAGACGATTGATTATGGTTATTGGGACTCAAGATCGACTGTGAGATAGCTGGCGACATAGGACTGTCCAGTGGTGAGGAAACTGGCAGTAAGCCATCAGGCAATGAGTTATCTGGCGATGTCGACTCGTCCCTTTCACGGTTTTCAACATTGTTTCCATGTGAATGATCACCACTTGTCTCCACAACATCACCACTTAGTTCCAATTCATTCATATCATTGTTTTCGTGTGAGTGATCACCACTTGTCTCCAATACATCACCACTTAAATCCAAATCATTCACACTATCTATATTTGGAATAGTATAATCAAGAGTTTGAACTTCTGTTTGATTCTCCCCCTGAAGTGAAGACTCGAGATGGGCAAAGTACATATCATTCTCATGAAACGCAACATCCATAGTGACAAACAATTTTTTCGTCGGAGGGTGATAACAACGATACCCCTTTTGATTTGAGGCATACCCCACAAACACACACCGTAAGGCCCGAGGCTCAAGCTTACTTCTCTGTTGTTTATGAAGATGAACGAAGGCTACACATCCAAACACGTGAGGTGGAAGATTATGAGCTGTAGGAGCATCAACATATGAAGAAAGAGTTTAGAGCAGTGTCTGAAAGTCGACTGATCGGGATGGAACACGATTCATGAGATACACAGCTGAGGTGAGAGCTTCTCCCAAAAAAGATAACGGGAGATGTGCCTCAATCAGAGAAGCACGAACAACCTCTAGAAGCTGCCGATTCTTACGTTCTGCAACACCATTTTGTTATGGAGTAGATAGATATGTAGTCTAATGAATAATACCATGATGATCAAGAAAGGCACGACGTTCAGAGTTTACATATTCGCCGCCATTGTCATTCCTGAGAACCTATATTTGTGACTTATATTGTACTTGTACCATTTTATAAAACCGCTAAAACAAAGAAGTAACTTCACTTTTGGACTTCATCAAACAAACCCAAGTCATACGTGTGCAGTCATCAATAAAAGTAACAAACCAATGAGCACCACCAAGTGTAGCAGTTTTAGATGGTCCCCAAACATCAGAATGAATGATCATAAACGGGATTGAACTTTTATTCAAACTAGACGGAAACAAAGTACGATGACTTTTAGCCATTTCACAAACACCGCATTTAAAGTTAGAAATATCATGCTTACTAAACATGCTAGGAAACAACCTCTGCAGATAGTCGAATAAAGCATGTCCAAGCCAACGATGCCACAATCAAATCTCCGAAGCTTTATTCCTATCCCCCAAATTTCCTTCCACTGCAAGAGCTTGAGTCAACATTCGGGAACTGTTTGATGTCAGCTCCAAGTAGTAGAGCTTCCCTTTCCTAATACCATAACCAATCGTCTTGCGAGTCCGAATGTCCTTAAAAACACAAAAAGAAGGCCAAAAAATCATAAGACAATGCAGGACGACAGTTATTTGAGAAACAGATAATAAATTATAGTCAAGAGAAGGAACAACAAGTACGGTATCAAGACTAAAGGTATCTAAAAGGGAGACGGTTCCTTCCCCAATACCATGGGAAGAATTACCGTTGGCAACACTGACTACAGTTTTGGTGGATGGTTTTAGGGTTTCTACCTGTCTAGAATCATAAGTCATGTGTTTAGTAGCACCAGAATCAATTATCCACATATTATTCATAACAGAGGCAAAAACCTTTAGGGGGCGTTTGTTTGCCCTCACGAAGTGGGACTGGACTAGACTGGACTAGCTGTTAGTCCAATACTGTGTTTGTTCCATGCTGGGACTAACATTAATGAGACTGGAGGGGACTAGCATGGACAAAACCCTTCACTAAGAGGTCTTAGCGAGACCCCCCAATAACCATGGGACTAGCTAAGACTATCTTCTCTCGTCCTCGTCATGCTCAACAACCACTCCCGATAGACTCCCCGTCATCTCCGGTCACCTAAATCATAATAAAATATTAATAATTTATATATTAAATAATATAATATTAGAATTTGTTATTATCCAGCTTCTTAGTCCAACACTGCACCAAACGCTTCATTAAGTTAGTCCAGCTTAGTCTAGTCTAAGCCAGTCCAGTTTAGTCCTTGAAGCTAGCCCAGTCCGAAATAGTCCGGCGCAACAAACGCCCCCTTAAAGCCTTACCATTGTTACTTGTATTAGTAGAGGCAGACACTTCCGCAACTATATTTTTAGAATCTACCTTCAGTTCACTGGCCACGGTACTCAAGGCCGATGCTTTGTCATTTATACAATCTAATTTACTTTTGGATTTAGCAACAGATTCATATGTTTCAACTTCCATAGTGGTGGGCTCGGTTATGTCAGGGTCACCATTTGTGGGCAAATAAAATAAAAAATAAATAAATATGTTGACAATTCTGGGCAGCAAGTTTGAGTAGCCACACCACAGTAGGATATTTGCTGCTTGAGAATCAGGACACTGCAGCAACAACACAAACGTGGATGATCACGAATCAAGACGGTGCACCAAAGCCCTTAGCGGTGGTGCTGATCAAGGGAACACAGGGACAAAGGAACAAGGGAGCACGGGGCTGCACAGAATTCTAGGCTATGGGAATCTATGCACAGGTTCCTGAACAACAACGATGGAGTAATCACTCGCTGTGATTCGAGGACAGCAATGACAATTCGTCGCTCGCTGTGGTTTTCTTCTGAGGGACAGCAACGGTATGAAGCACCGCTCGCTGATCAAAGACCGTGCTACGGTCGGGCATGGCGTTGGGTTCGGACAGCGCACTGAATACTCAGCACTCCTAGGTTTCTTCTTAACTTTTTCCTTTTTTTCGACTTGACTCTAGTACCAAGAAGATAATGCTTTGAATAATGATATATTCTTCTCAATAAGAGGAACTTATAGGAGTACAACCCTAACATAAAAGGAAAGAAAACTAATTACAAGTGATTACATGAGAATACACGGGATTACATATCAATTAGGATCCTACCTAAACTACAAAAGTTAACACTAATTCCCTAATTTTTTTTAAATGAGCTTGTTGACAACCGTATACCTATTGTTAACGCAGGGTCCTTTCCAACGAAGCTGGGAGAACGATCCCGAGTGATATAGTAGCACATGGCATCCAGGTTGACTATAAATCAACTAGGCCAAGGGCTTCCCTATAAAGCACTTTCCGACTACCAAAGTGCAAAGTTGGTGCACTGACATATTTATGGCACAAGGTCCCAAGAACAAAGGGACATGCCTATTCAAACCAATAACTCTAGGTGCATTATGGCTATCCAAGTGAACAAAAGCCTATAAGGGAGCATAAAGGCTGACAAGTAGAGGGCTCAAGTGTTTTTGTCTACCAACTCTAGAGCTGAGCAAGATGCTAAGTATACATTGTCCTAAGTAAGCATGCAAGTGGACATGCACAAATATCACTTCGTTGCCGCGTCTCGGCCAAAAAATGGAGGGACAACTAGCAGGTCAAATCTATGTATTATGCGCATTAAATGCAAAGGCAGTGGGAGACTCGAGCCATTGGACTTGGGGCTCATTGTGGGCCTATATAAAGAGAATGAGTACTCCTTAGAAGACGTTGGAGGAATTGTGAGAGAAAATATATTATGTTGAGCCGAGCGTTATTTGTAACTCTGTATTCAATATATTCAAGACACTCAGTGGACAGTTTTGAAGGGTGAACCACTTAAATTTTATTGTCTATTTCGCCTTATTCGCAAACCCCCAGACCCACTAAGGGGCAACACACAACCATTTTGATCTTTACTGAGCTCACCAATTATTTATTTATTTTTTTTGGTAAAAAGCTCACCAATTTTAAGCGCTAATACTTATATTTATCTTTCAAAAAATAAAATTAATGAAAAAGACCTGGAAAGTCTAATTTTTAATCAAAAGCATCGCACAACCTTTATCCAATGATAAGGATAAACAAAAGACAATTTCTTACAAGAAGTCTCACTTTGGGCCCATGAGAATTCCCATCTAACGAACAGTCTGTCATCAACGCTCCATATGACGATCATTATATCCACGTGCGGGTCCCATGAGAAATACTCCTACTAGAAAACAACAAAAATTGTAATTTTACTATTTTGCCTTAATTTTAAAGTGTCTTTTTTCTTAAAAAAAAATGTCTTCTTTTAATATTTTTACTAGCATATGTGCACACACAGTGTTTTTGAAAAAAATTTATTTTTGTTTTTGAAATAGAAGGAGAGAGGAAGAGAGTGATAGAGAATGTGGAAGTATGAAGTTTTTTTTTTCTTTTTTCTTTTTAAATTAGAGATATGTTATGATTACTTGTAGGTGAGGCTTTGAAAAAAAAAACAGCAAAATTTGGTTGTGTGAAATTACATTTATGCCCCATATTTCTTATTCATGTTCTTTTTTAATTAGAATGTTAAACTAATAATTTCATAGGGTTTTGATTAACAATGAGTGTTTTATTAATTAGTAGAGATTAATCAAGAACATTTTATGATATTTGAAAGGTTCATCATTTTTACTTTCTCATTATATATATATATATATATATTCATATGAATTGTCAAAGTATATAAATACAAAAGATTTTGTATTAGAGTCAATTGCCCATGCACAAGTAATTAACACAAATTTTATGGATGTATTAAATGAAGGTCGTGGTTATGTCATGTTTAGATATTTTCATTCTCTCTTTCGATTTGTTTTCACTCTTCCATTTACTTTCAAATATATATAATAAAAAAACAAGCATAAAGAATACAAATAGAAAAATTCTGTCACTTTACAGTTGAATTGGTGATGAAATAACTAACGCGATCATTAGTAATATAGTACACTTGGTTTATTCATGTACATGAAACTTGATGAAGACTAATTGGTTCATGATTTGCTAAGAATCCACAATAATACATATTTGGTTAGTAATTGTTGTTGTTTTGTACATCATTTCATAATTTTGAATTTTGATCACCAACTCATAATTGTTGTATTTATGTAAAGGCTCTTTTTGTATACCGAAAGAAATTACCTTGAATGTATCTTAATCGTAACTAATACACTATTCTTCTTCACTAAATAAGCTCGTAAAGAGAAATAGTGATATCAGAGTATCATGAGAAGTCCTCTTTAAAGACTAGTCGTACTTGATTCTCAACTAAATAGAAAAATTTTATTTTGTCACTTCTTAGATTAAGATTAGATAAAAAGATAAGGTTACTGTTGATGACTTTACTAGCAATTATCGGTAAGAGCACATGATGGTAGGACCTTTACCGACCTTTTTTATCCTTATTTTTCCTGCCTTATTTTTTTCACTCACTTTTAGCCCGAAACGTTATCTTGATTCTGGAAAACCACGACATTTCTTAGGTAAAAAAATACGAACTCCAAACTCCGTAATAGAATAATAAATAAAAAACGAACCAAACCAATTAATTCATTATGACATTATGTTTTATTAATAATTGGTTTTTACTTTTGTTAGTGATATTTTTCTCCATTCGTTAGCAAGATAGTTATAAGTTTGACTCACATAAATGAGGAGTTCAATACAATTTTATTAAAACTGACTTATTTTGTAGTTTAGCCCAATTTTATAAGGAGTATTATAGCTCCATCCTCACTTTAGGGTTTCCAAGAGGCAAAGAGAGAAAACACAAGCTCTCTCTAGGAGGCCGGCCATATGGGAAGGAAGATACTAGCATCTTCTTCTAGGGATTGGTTATGTTCCAATCGTTTTGGTTTTTTGCTTAAACCAAAACTAAAACGAAATTACTGTTCAGTTTGGTTTTTTCCTATGCAATTTGGTTTTTTTTTTGTTTTGAATTTTTAAAAAAATAAAAATCTGAAAATTGTTTAAAAAAATATGAATATGGGGTTTAATTTTTCTCTGTATTACTTCTCTCATGGAGGATCAACGTATATACAAGAGTACATTTTTGAAGTTTGAAAATTTTGCCACCCACTAATATGCTTCCACCGCGCCATTTAATCCCCTCAAGCAACAATTTTTTGGTTTTTAGAAAAAATTTGAGGGAAGTAAAGGTCTGGATAGGATAATCCTATCTCACAGATTTTGATTTATGTTCTCAACGTTTATGCATGCTGTAGCATATGATCAGTCTGACTAACCTCTCCTTCTTCTCCTTTATTTCTGCATGTTCGACTCTTGCTTCATCTATTTGATCTGCCCGACTCAGTGGCGCATCCACACCAAACACCACATTCAATATTAGCTATGAATGTTCGGGTTTTGAAAATTGGGTTTGAAGTTTGACTTCCAACACATTTGGATTTGAAAATTGGGTTTGAAAGATAAATACTCAACATAAACAAATAAATAAAGGTTCGGTTTGATTTCCAAACCACTAATACCGAAATTGAACCAAAAGATTTAGCTTCAGTTCGGTTTTCTTTAGTTTTGGTTCGGTAATCAGTTCGGTTTTTTTTTTCAGTTTTCGGTTTTTCGAACCCACCCCTTATCCTCTTCCTCTCATGTCACTCATCTTCTCCCTCAATCATCCTTGGTGTCAAAACTTAGAGGTTCTCTACTTTGGAGAATCCATTCAAGCTTCCAAAACCAAGAATCCAAGGAGGCAAAATGATGAATATGAAGGCTATATATGGAGTTCAACTCAATGAGAGGAATGGACCTAACTTTGGGTGATTATCCATCGCAAAGCAAAAAAGATCTTTAAAGGTATAAAGAAATCTGAAATATTTCCTTTTGATTTGAACTTAGTGCACACAATCATGCTTTTGCCATTTAATTGCTAAATACATGCATATATGTTGCTCCATGAACTTAGTATAGACAAATTATTTCCTTCATTCTTTTCTTGTCAACTACTGTCTCGTAAATACATATACATATATACATCATCATTTTATACGATTAACTACTGCTCTGATACCAACAGTAAAAATCTTATAGTTGAATAAAATAAAGCATATAAACTAACACATACCTGAAGCAGTCATTGGAAGAAGAACTAATCTTAAGCAACGATTCAATGGGGAGTTTGGATGCTTTGTTGCGTGTGTTAATTAGTATGTGCTTGGAACTCTCATATTTAACCCTAAAGCTCACGTATAAAGCCTTTTACTTGATCCCCACGTCAAAATTGGGGTTTACCCTTTGAACCCCTTTAGCCTCTAGTTAAGTAATCTAATATTAACTAGGAAACCACAAGCTTAAATCTAATACAATCTCTAAATCTTAGCTTATAATTCATAATCCCACAATGACTACAAAACCATATCATTCTAGAAGAGTAAAACTCCAACAACTAAAACATCTTAATTCATAAGGTCCTTTAGGCCTCCTCCAACCCTGAGCTAAATGCCAAATAACCCCATTTATTCCCCCCCCCCACCCCCCAAACACCACCCAACCCAACCTAAAACATTGGGCTAAAAGCCAAATGCTAAAACTGGGCCAAATACCCCCCCAAATTCCACCCCCCCCTCCGCGCAAACGCGTGGACTCACCTGCATTTAGGCCACTCTCGGCCTGCCCACTCATCGAAGCGCCCCACGCTGCCCGCATCAATTCAGCTCCCGACAGCGGGGGGGGCCCACTATCAGGGCCCTGTCGGCCATTTCCCTGAGCCTAACGGCTCTTTTCCGCATTGAATGGCCACAATTTAAACCAACGGTCCAGATTCAAATTTTATTTTTAAAAAATATGTTATTTTAAAATACATTGTATCCAACGGTTGAGATCGAATATAATCAAATCTAACAGTAAAAAAAAATTCTAACAGCCCAAATTTAAATCCAACGGCTAAAATAATTAAAAAAAATATTTAACTCAAAATTCATCCCAAAACTCTATAAATACCTATGAATTTGTTCAAACATCCACACAAAAATTCAATTTTCTCCTACGATTCTTCCAATTTATCTTTCTACCATTTCTTTCCATTTCCAAAGTGTTCAACATGGCAAAAGAGCATATTAGAGGTCATAATTGGATCTGTGAGGAAGATTGAAGGTTGAAAGATTGTGTGATCAACTAATATTGGACCTGTGTTTATACAGAGGATGATTGATGAAAGTTGAACAGTTGGTGAAAGTTGAAAGTTTGGTGTTGAACGGTTTGTGAAAGTTGAAAGTTTGGTAAAAGTTGAAAGATTGGTGAAAGTTGAAGGCTTACTTTGTTGAAAATTTAGTGATTTTTCAATATTTATCGGAATTTAAATATTTTTATATTAAAATGTTCATAAAATTAATTTACGATAGTCTACATATTTTTTTTTATTTAATTTAAGAAAAAAATTAGCCTAAGTTCATTCTTTAAGAATCTTGGGCTAAAATTTTAGGTCAGAAGGTTGGAGCAAAAAAACTGTTTCTGGGATAAAAGCTAAATTTTTCGAGCTAAAAAATTTGGTTTTTAACACAAGGATTGAAGATGATCTTATATGATTAAAGTGTATCAAACACTCTTTATATTGTGGTCCCTCATTTTGCTCATCATACCCATCCTTTAGTCATATCTTCCTTTTTTTTTATAATTACTCTAACGGAGTAACAAAAATATATTAAATTTAAAAGCCTTGTGATGACGATCATGACAAACAGGGCCATGATTTACAAAGCTGCCATGCGATGGTACCATCCGTAAATACAAACAAGCATACGAGTGTAGAACAACTGGAAGCTCGAAAATCATTCTTTTATTTTTAAGCATACTCTAAATAAATTTTTTTAGTGTTAATCTCAGTTTACTATTATCACGTTTCTTGGTTTTCAAGATTTCAAATATTAAGTTTTTTTTGTCCCAGTCTGGTACATAAAGTCATAATTCTGGGATACTTTCATACATTCATCAAGTTTTTCGTCATAACCTCCATTAACTGATGACGTGATACCCATATGGACAATAACCAAGTGTCACATGTCAATATGGGCCACGTGGCCAATGTACAAAACGCCTTCACATTCTCCGGACTTAGCTCCACAGCCCGAGTCATATCCTCGATCACCGAGTCAACTTGGGCTTTCTAGTTCATCAACTACTTGATCTTTGCCCTTTTGATGAGTGCATCGTCCCGCTCCTCGTCAGCCAAGCTCTTCTGGCAGAGAAAGGACAGTGCGACGTAAATGGCGTCGAGGGCGAGGGTCTTGAATCCCTGGGTGTCAAGGGCAAGGGATTTGAGGATGTGGGCGGCGTTCTTGGGGTCGAGTGTGATGGCCTTTTCAACCTCGTTGAGGGCCTACTGAGATAGGGAGGTGGAGGAGGAGCGGGAGTCGACATATCAGGACTAGGCGAGGAGCTGGGTGCCGTAGACAAAGTGGCGCTTGGCTTGGGCAGCAGTTTTGTTACGAAAGCAGTACCAGAGTTATGCGAGGAACTTTTGGGGATGTTGTGGATGGAGAGGAAGGTAACAACGACGAGGAGCATTAAGTCGGCTTGGAGGAGAATGTCCTTCAAGATTCAGGAATGATCGATCGGTGCCGATTCTTCTGTTTACGAATTAATGTATCATAATTGGGATTGATGGAAATCCATGAGTGGGTGATAAGGAGTTGGGTTAAGGGACGACTGGGAGATATGTGGAGGGATGGGAGTTAGGAAGGGTAAGGTAGAGAGGGAAGGGGAAGGCTAAGGTGGAGATCAAAGGGTGAGAGAAATTTTTTTTTTTAATTTTTATTAAATTTTTTATACTCACGTGGCGCCCGACCATTGTCTATACATGGACAACACGTCATCAGTTAACAGATGTTCTAACAAAAAACTTAACGGATATACGAAAGTATCCTAGAATTATGACTTTAGGTACCAGACTGGAACACGTGGCGCCCAACCATTGTCCACATGGACATTACGTCATCAGTTAACAGAGGTTCTGACAAAAAACTTAACGGATATACGAAAGTATCCTAGAATTATAACTTTAGATACTAGACTGGAATGAAAAAAAAAACTTAATATATGAAATGTTGAAAACTAATAAACTTTAGGGAAATAAACTGATATTAACCCAATTTTTTTTATAACGCATTAGAACATTGACTACCCAATCAATGGCAAAATTTGCCCTTTTGATGGGCTGTATGAGATTAGGCCTTAGGGAACAATTGGATTGGCGACAATTGATTAGGCTTTGTAAGACAGGATTTGTAACATTAACTCATATATAAAAATAGATAATGTAACCTACTTTATTATGCATTTATAACATTGCGTCCAACTTATATTTTAACATAATAAATAATGAACTGAACTCAAGTCCTTTTTAACTATTTCCAACCTATTCTGACTATTCCACCAAACAGGCGGCTTGAATTGCTACAAAAAGCGATTGATAATTGTATTAAAATTTTGGAGCATTCAATATGACGAGGCATTTATTGTAGCCACACCCTACTCTAAGACATAGAATGAGTATTAATTTATCAATTTTTCCAATTGAATATGCTTGCTTTTGATGAAATGTTTGCAACAATAACTAAATAGTTTAACCAATCATGATTTTAATGAACTTTCTTTTAAAGATAATCTTTGAATGAATACAAAAATGTGAGCAGCTTCCTTCATGAGATTCAATTGCAACCGTACAAAGTGGTTAGCACCATTTATTTATTAACTTAGCACTTGAGCAGTTGAGCACATCTGCTTTTGATATTAAGTATAAATTATTATAGAAAATTATAGTAATGGTTTCTTAATTTTAATTTAGTTGGAGTAATAGTCTTTTAATTAAAAATTCATCAATATTGATCTCTTAAGTCATCAAAACATGTGGCTATGTTTCATTTCGTCAACTTCATTAGAATTTCCGTTAAAATAAGTCACGTGCTACGCAAATGAGGTTGAATCAATAAGCAAATATAGAAAACCAAATGAGAAAACTTGTAGTAATGATCCCTCAATTTTAACTCAATTAGAGCAATAGTCCCTCAATTCTAACCTAATTGTAGCAGTGATCCTTTCAACATCCATTTTGACGGAATTCTGATAGAGTTGACGAAAATGACTACAGCTGCATGTTGTAATAAGTTAAATAACCAATGGTCATGAATTTTTAGTTTAAGGACTATTACTCCTATAGAGTTAAAATTGAGAGATTATGGCTACAATTTTCTCAAATTATTATTTTGTGCTACAATTTTATTTACAGTAAAGAGTAAGAGAATAATTAATTTCTATGTTATTATTTACGAGATTCTAACTTAAAATGATAGAGGTAAAATTTAGGGATTACATGAAAGAACTCCCGTAAATTAACTAGATCTCTTCCAGTATAAAAGTATGTCAAAGACCATAGAAATTAGAAACAACTAATAAGAACAAAAAAAGATTAATCTACCTTTGAATTACTACAAGTATAATAGGTTAGATATCAAACATTTAATTTGTTGAATATTTATATCCTGAAATTCTACAATAATACACAAATTAACCACTCCTAATTCGGTCTTTACCAAAAATAATTAAAAAAATAATTAGTTAACTCATAGAGTAGTCGCCAGTAGTCGGTACTCGTAGTCCATTTAACTCGGAAACTCGGCTGAGTCGTCTCAACTCAAAGCCCCTCACCGAATTAACATACAGATTCATCAGCCAACCCGCGCGCGAAGCAACGGCCGAGATTCACCCAAATACTCAAGCTGGTTCAAAGCATCCCCGTGGCAGCGTCTCTGGAGTTCCTCCACGCTCAAGAATCGCCCGGAGTTACCAGACTCGGACCGGGCCAGGACCCGAAGAACTTCTTCGAAAAACGACTCGTCGCATGGGATGGCCAAGGGGCCCTGGTTGGCGAAGCCGTACTCCTCCTCGGCCTCTACTAGAAGCTTCTGGAAGATAGGGTGGTTCAGGTACGTCGCGCGCACGATAAACCGCTTGCAGTTGCTCCCCACGCAGACCGCAACGTGTCCTGAGGGAACGTCGGACGGCGCGCGTGCTGCCGTGAGGCGCGCCTTCTTGTGCCAGCGTTGTAGCATTTGACGGATTCTGACAATGCGTCGGAGCTTGTTGCATTTGCTGATCGCCGGTGACATATTGCCGGAAAGAGTTGAAAAGAATGGGAGTTGCTTAAAAGGAGGTAATGGCAAATGGGTGTATGAGTATTTGTTGGTGGGAGGGTTATATGGGACTTGGAGAAGTGAAACGGCCCTGGAGCTGGAGATAATTACGGGATTGTGGCTGTTGTTAAAGTTGTTGTCAAGGCCATGTGATGGGTAGAAAGGAAAGTTGAGATGATAACATGGGATTAGCGCACTAAAGTCTTCAGTTTATTTACCAAAAAAAAAAAAGTCTTCAGTTTATTCATAGATGTGCCACGCCTCTGAGAATCTCATTTGATTAAGGACAAGGATTGTTTGCCCTCTCTTTTTTCATGTCCTTCTATGCTCTTTTGTTTTGTGTAATTACAATTAAGTCACATAAACATTTTATATTACTATTTATTTTTGTCTTACTATTTTTTATAAAAAAAATAATATAAAATATTAACGTAACTTAACCGTGATCACACAAAACAAAAAAAAAACATGAAAAGACATGAAAAAAAGAAGGGCAGACAATCTTTATCCTAGATAAATGCTTGATTGGCTCCTGACAAAGGAAAAAATAGACATGCTTTGATTGTGGGGAAAGAGTTCCCTACACGGCTATGGCTCTACGAACTGCGGCGGTATAGACGTTTGTTATTATTATTAGATGTCGAAATTATATTTTTGTTTTGGACTCTTTACGTATACCACTGTTATAATATAACGTTAAAATTCAACGTAATTATTAAAATTTACACTTTTTGAGGTTATATGGTCGTAGTAAAGTTATAGTTACTGATATAGAATGATGTTGTTATCAACTTTAATAAAGTTGGTCTTCACGTTATGGACTTCCCATAACACTGTTAATGTAGATAATTATATTTAGACTTGATTGCATTACACTACCAAACGTTGATGGTTATATCATAGACACCTTATTACATTATAGAGGTGGACTATTATTAGAGACGTCGTGAAGTAATTACACATCATCGTTAGTTACTTACCTTCATATCTTTCAACGTTTAAATTACAAGAAAGATAAAGTTACACTATAATCGTTAACATTGACGCTCTATGGTTACACAATGAAGATAAGGTTACAGTTTATAACACAAATTGATGTTGTTATTACTAGAATAAGGTTGGTGGGTAACTTGTGGACGTTCTATTACACTTTCAAGATAGGTTATGATCTTGAATGCAATTGGTTTACACTACAAACGTTCACATTTAAGAGTATGGATACCATTTTTGTTTGGTTAAAGGATACGGTATGCTAACCGGTGAAAAAAAAATCAAAACTAATGTAACTGTGTTAATCCTGATTAAAAAAAATTATGTTATTGATATAAAATATTTTATAGTGACATGCCTGATGTAAATAAGTCATCCTCGGTCGATTGGCTAAAACCAACGAAAAATGATAGGTGCATGTACTAGTAATGTGTAGTAGGGCACGAGGGGAAGAAATGAAATAAGATTGTTTTTGGCGGATTTGGAGTATGGCTTGTTCAGCGACCAACAAGCAAATATATGCAACTGGATTTTCTCTAGTTAAGTACAAGAAAAGAACAAAGAACAAAGAAGGTGTTTTCCAACTACAGATGCGACTGGATTTTCTCAAGTTTGGTAATGTCTTGCAACTAACAGATGCAATGTGTTTAGGAAGGTTAAAAATAAAATTTTAGTGGGTATGGAGTCAAGTAACATGAAGGTGTATGTGAACTTTATATCAAATATATTTATGTCTGGTTTGGTGGTCAAAATTAGAGTACTTCAATTAAATTGGACTAGAGCCATGTTTTATATTTGAGAAATTTCTGTTCAATTCTATTGAAATAGATGTGAAATAGAAAATCGAACGCAACGTAAATGTATGTTGACTATATAATTTAGTAAAAATAATTCCATCATTAGATTTAAAGTATATTTTTTAGCCAAAATGGTTATTGAGATTGACATGTAACATCCCACATTGACCAACGGAGAGGGGGTGATGTGCCTTATATGTACATGCCCACCTCCATATAGCACGAGGCATTTTGGGAGCTCACTGGCTTCGGGTTCCATCGGAACTTCGAAGTTAAGCGAGTTTGGGCAAGAGCAATCACAGGATGGATGACCCACTGGGAAGTTCTGCGTAAATTCCCATAAACGAAACCGTGAGGGTGTGGTCGGGGCTCAAAGCGGACAATATCATGCTACGGCGGAGCCGGTCTAGGATGTGACAGACATAACTCCCCAATTTGGTTCTTGAGATTTGAAATCTATAAAAGTGGTCCCTGAGTTTGTCCACCATCAATCCTTTTGGTTTTTTCTTGAAAAATCTCTGTTAAATAAGGACCATAATGACAAAAATACCAAATTTAATGAATTTTAAATTCAATTCAGTAATCAATCCTCCAATTAAGTCATAGTTAAGGGACTGTTGATTCAATTTTCTCAATTTAGTAGACAATTGTTGGTATTTTTAAATCCTACCAACATTTATAAGCTTGACAATTTTGATTTGTATCCTCCTGCCCATGTTTATGTAATGCCGATTATATTCTCTGTGTCGAGGATATACAACATGTTTACAATTAATGAAGTGCATGCTAATCATTTCCAAGTGAAAACCAAAAACTGAAAATCAATTATTCAATAAATATTATTTATGTTGATAAATGTGTGTAGGATTTTATGCTGCGAAATACCATGTGCATGAGTGCATCCGATTCCAATGAACCTTATGAAATAAACCCACAAAATAATATAATACGATACCAATTAATTAATTAATAAGTTAAATTAATTATTCAAGTTAGTTTTGGGAACTTATTAGGAGGAAAAGGAGCATGACATGAGACATCGGTCTTAACTTGTGTAGTGTTAACTGATCAACAAACAGGCTCTGATCAACAAGATTATCTCCAAACAAAAATCAACACACACTTTTTTATGCATGCATGGCATCAATTAATATTTTAATGCAAAAACATCTGCTACGTACATAGAAAGTTATAAACCCTTCTTCTCTTCCTTTGAATTTGCAGTGCCTCAGCGCTACAAGTGCAAAGACAACCACTACATAGTTGAAGATCTTCTTTAGCTCCTGAAATTTGAAAGCGATGCAAGTGATCTTTAAATTTGTCCACCGTCAATCATTTTAGTCATTTCGTGAAAAATCTCTATTAAAGAAGAACCAAAATTACAAAAATACCAAATTTAATGAATTTTAAGTTCAATGATCATTCCTCCCATTGAGTTGTACTTAAGGGACCGTTGATTCAATTTTCTCAATTTAGTAGACAATTGTTGGTATTTTTTAATTCTACTAACATTTATAAGCTTGACAATTTGTTTGTTTTGTATAGTGCCCATGTTTATGTAATGATATGATCCGATTATATTTTCTGTGTCAAGGAAATACAGTTGATGAAGTGCATGCTAATCATTTCCAAGTGAAAAATTAAAAATCAATTTTGACAAAAAAAAAAAAATCAATTATTCAATACTCTTATTAATCTTGATAAATGTGCGTAGGATTTTATGCTGGGAAATAACATGTGCATGATGAAATAAATAAACCCACAAATAATATAATAAGATACCAATTAATTAATAAGTTAATTAATTATTCAAGTTAGTTTTGGCAACTTAATTATTAGGAGGAGGAGGAGCATGACATGAGACATCGGTCTTAACTTGTAGTGTTAACTGATCAACAAACAGGCTCTGATCAACAAGATTTTCTCCCAAACAAAAATCAACACTCTTCTTTATGCATGCATGGCATCAATTACATATTTTAATGCAAAAATACCTGCTCCGTACATCGAAAGTTGTAAACCCTTCTTCGCTCTCTTTGAATTTGTGGTGCCTCAGTGCTACAAGTGCAAAGACAAACACTAAATTAAAGATCATTTCTTGATTAGCCATTTCTTTTTGCATTATTATACTTGATATGATTCGATTAGAAAGCTACCTGTTTTGTGTTTGCAGTTGAATGCACCACATGGTATCAAAATTTTATGTGCAGGTACTTATTGAGTGGAGCACAAGTAGGAAGTAAGTTATACCTAATACTCATTTCACCACACATTCAATTTTAGAATATTGAAAATCAAGGTTAGACCAAGTCATCACAACAGTATAGCAGCCTTTTTTCCTCTTTTTTTTTTGCACTCAAATTTATATTTTATTTTTCGTAAATTAGTGTAGTTTAAATTAATAGAGCCTTGATCAAAGAACTGAAAAATCAAGCTAACGATGATTTTACCTAGTGATTTATTAAACTTTATTTTGGTGAAGGAGGTTGAGGTTCAAATTTCATAGAAGATAATTTTGTTGTGCTTTTGAATCCAATGAAATATTTATACTAAAAGGAATAAATTAATATTAAACTCGTTATCCACGATATTCAAACTTCTTATTTACAAGTAAATCAAGAATATGTACTACTAAGCCGTAGTACTTTGTGAGTTTTGAAAACAAAAGAAAAAATTGAAAAACAAAATGAAAAAAATGATTCGATACCTCTCTCCTAATAAAAAATAAATTGAAATATTATGCGACTCTAAATAAATAAATAAATGAGTGCTTGAACTTTAATCAGTAGAAACCTTGAAAATTCTTGGTGTGGTGCTTAGTGCTTAAGTCCACAAATATATATTAATTAAGCATGAAATGGAAGGATATAATTTTGTTGTGGCGCTTTTTATTTTTTCCCTAACCCCATTGAAGCTCTTGTCGACCTCTATCTTTTTATCACAGTAATATTGATTAAAATAGTACAAAATTGAAGATTTAGGAAAATATGCTCCAATTTGGGGGATATCTTTGAAAGTTCAACTACAAAAGTTAAAAATAAAAAATAAAAATTGGAATCGAAAATCGGCTAGTCAAACCTCAAGCTTTCATCTCAGCCTTAAAAAAAACATATTAAAACCTATTTTTGTCGAGAGTTACTTTAAGCAGGTACATTGGTACTGCATCGTCTCGTTTGACACAATACCATTTAAAGAAAATTTTCTTAGTGTTGTATTATTAGTATTAAACTTCACAACGATAATGTACTAGTGTCATATATGTCTTTTCCGACACAAATAAAATCTCAAGGTGTTTTATGTTGCTGTTGATAATCACCCTCTTTATAACTTAATTTGGTTCTCCAGGTGAACCCACAATAGAATTGTGCTGCTCATAATTTGGCAAAGCTGGGCCAAGAGAAATGCTTGGGACTTCACAAACTTGTTTGGGTCTGTGTGATTAGGCCATGTTCAGGGAGTATGATGGAATCTGATTAGCTCCAAAGTTCGGATTACAATGTATTAATCCTATCCTATCCTACGTTTGTTGCAACAAATAACCCCTCATAGCTCAATGGATGGTTAAACTAATCAATTAAAGCCTGTTGAATATTTTTGGTTCTGATGTCAAGGACCCATTTATTATTTATATCAAACAAAACCTTAATGCAATTATGCTCAAGTAACTCTGCACTTAAGGGTTAGAAAAATCAAAGTTTGGTCACCCTTCTATTATGGTCTTTCCTTTTCACTGGTGTTCAGAAACGTTTTAAGTTTTTCTTGAGTAAATTACATTTTATTACATTAACTTTGGGTTACATAACAAACTCATACCTCATTTTGTAAATATTGCAATGTCATACATCAACTTATGAATTCATTGCAATGTCATTCATTAAATTTTTTGTCAATTTGGCTATTGAATGATAACATGGAAGGTGCGAGGCCCAGTCTCTCGCCCAAATTTTAAAAAATAAAAAAGAGTAAATTATATTTCACTATCTCAACTTTGGATCACATAACAAACTCATACCTTTTGAACGTTGCAATATCATACATCAATTTACGAATTCGTTGTAATGTCATACCTCGTTTCCTTGTTTATCAATTTGTCTGTTAACTATTGGCATTAGGGGTGGGCACGGGCCGGGCTGGGCCCAAATTTGGAGGGACCGGACCGAACTCGCTTAAAAAGAAAATAGGACGGGCCGGACCGAGCATTGCAAATCTGATAACTGGAACTGGACCTAACCCGGCCCATTTGAAATGGGCCGGTTCGGGCCGGGTACACGGGTCCTCTGTTTTTTTTCCCCACTCAAACCCTTTGTTACCAGCGCCGCAGTCTAATTCCCTTACTTGTTGACTTTTGAGTAAGATGACGACGACGGCGGCGACGATGATGATGGATGATCGGACCGCAATGATGGGGACGATGTTAAGTTTTGAACCGGCAGCGACACCACCCAACACCTGCTCGCCATTCAATCCACCATTATAGAAACCCCCTAAATTAGAACCCTAGGCCCTAAAACAACACAACAGATGACATGCCCCAACCTCGAAATCACAACACATCAAGAATAACCCAGAAAATCTTAGATAGAAAAGAGGTAGCCTCACTTGAATTCTAAGTAAAGCTTAAAGCTCTTGGACTCCATGGAAGAACACTTCACAGTGCTTCAATGGTGCATGCAAAACCACCATATAATTCCTTGTGTCCCATAAGTCTCAAAAGTAGAAGTTTGGGGGTTTGATTTGGACAAAAATGGCATGGGTGATGGTGGTCTCCTTCTCGAAGCTTAGAGAGAGAGTTCGAATGTTACAGAGAGAAAGTGAGGCTGCTTGCAGACATGAGGGAAAAAGGGTGTGGGTCACTAGTAAAGGAAAGTTGCAGACAAGATGGAAAAAGGGTGTGGGTCACGGGTGAGGGAGAGTAACTTGACTTTGGGCCTAGTGAACAAACTACTAATAGTGAGAATATGGAGAAACGGGCCCAGCCGGGGCCCCGTTTTCTCAGGCCTTTGCACCCGCCCCGCCCCGATAATTTTGTGAACCCGCCCCGGCTCGCCCCATTTTGTCTTTATAAATTTAAGACCCGCCCCGTACCCACCCCGAACCGCATAGAACCGGCTCACCCCGTGGGCCTAGGGCCCGTTTGCCCACCCCTAGTTGGCATGGATAGTGTGTTGCCTACTCCCTTGCCTACTAGAACTCCTTGTTGCTGACATGTCCACAATGAAGTGTGGCTAATCCCTTTCGCTAAACATATCCAAAATATCCTTTTTGTCCACCTATCATCCTTGTCTTCTTCTGATTTTTCGCCACGTGGCTCCCTCGTTGGCTTTCATCTCCAGCTATTTTCCCTTCCTATGTTTCCCTCCCCTAGAAAATCTAAAAAACCCTAAAGAATTTCAGAGCAAAAAAAAAAAAAAAAAAAAAAAAAAAAAAAAAAAAAAAAACTTGAAACCTGATCCTTTTTTAATTTTTGAGTATTGCATAAAAATGTG
Organism: Malus domestica; assembly: GCF_042453785.1. Lineage (NCBI taxonomy): Eukaryota > Viridiplantae > Streptophyta > Magnoliopsida > Rosales > Rosaceae > Malus > Malus domestica. Next base: position 7,995,644 of record NC_091670.1, read on the forward strand.
GAGGTTTCTGAAGCGGGATTGAAAGAGGAGGTGGTTGAGAGTGCATTTCTGAATCTGCAGACGAAGTGGGAAATGTAGGCGTTGAGAAGGCAGGAAGCAAGAAGAGAAAAAAGGCAAGACAAAATGATTCTTAAGTGGAAGACCAATCGAGAGAACAAAGATTAATGTGAATGTGAATATGAATTTGAGCAACAAATTGAGCTGTGCTACTGGTTCAACAACTGGGTTAGTACCCATTAGGGATGGGCAAAATACTCACGGGTTTGGGTAACCGTGGTTACCCGCCTATTTAAAATTCACGGTTACGGTTATGGGTAACCGTTTAGACGAACAAACGGTTATGGGTATAATCGTTTATCTGTGAAATTTAAATGGGCAGTTATAGGTATTACCCGCAGTTATAACTGTATCCATCGGTTATAGGTATAACCTATGGTTTTAACGGTTATCCATTTATCCATTTAATTTAATATATGTAAAATTAAAAAAAAATTTAAAACCCGTCTCAGAGGAAATGGATATGGGTTTAAAAATAAAAGAAGAAATGGATATGGGTTTTTGAACCTGTCTCAGACGGCATTTGTAAAACTTTCGACCTGGATTCTTTCTAGTGAGGACCGGCAGGCTCCATACCCACAACTTGTTTGTAAACTATTAAAAAAAAAGTTTAACGACTTGCTTTGGTGTAGCAGAAAAATATCGTTAGTAAACTATTATTTTAATTATTAAAATTGTATGAGGATTTAAATTATTAAAATATGGAAATGCATGCTAAAATGCACCTATAACGGTGTTTAATTCTCAGAAAACGAAAATTATGACAAAATTTTCTTTTGTAATTTTCAAGTTGTTAAAAAAAATGTAGACGGGTGAAAAAATAGGTAAACAGGTAAAAAAAGGATAAACGGGTTCAAAAACGGGTAAATGGTTATGGTTAAATGGGTAAACGGTTATGATTAAATGAGTACACGGTTATGAGTATAGTTAATCATTTATAAACTGTTATGGGTATGAGTATAACCATTTATATAATTACCTAACGGGTAAACGGTTATACGGGTATGAATATAAATGGTTATGAGTAAATAACCGCGGTTACCCGCCCGCCATAACCGTTGCCTATCCCTAGTACTCATACCCGCCGCTCCAGTTTGTTCCATACGGTATCGTTTGGTATGCAAACGGGACGGGATGGGACATGACTGGATGGAACGGAGAGAGAGTAAAGATGCTCTCAGATGGAAACAAGGAGGAATATGAAGGAGACGAAGATGTTATAATTTTATGTTCCATGAATGTGGAACGAGTCGTTCCAGGGGATGAGGCGGAACGAAAATTCACCCAAAATTCATCCTATGGAACAGCGCATTCCACCCGTTTTAGGCGCACCAAACGTGGGACGGAACGCCTCGTCTCACTTCATTATGTCCTGTCCCATGTACCAAACGGTACCTACATGAATGGGTCATCGTATCTCCACGCTATTTTTAAACTAGGTAGCGCTTCTTCGTTTGTCCTTCGCTCAAATTCAAAGTCACATTCACATTCGTCTTCGTTCTCTCTTTCTTCATCGTCGGCTACTCCTCCACCTGGGAATCATTTCGCCACAAGCTTTTCTTCTCCTCCCACTTTCTCTTCGCTTCATACCTTCTTAATGCTTCCATCTCCCATTTCATTTGTGGACACGAGGGATATTTTGGATATATTTAGCGTATGGGATTAGCCATACTCTACCGTGGATATGTCAGCAGCATGGAGTTTGTGGGCAAGGGAGTGGGCTTCGCACTTACCACGCCTGCAGTTGACAAACAAATTTACAGACTAGGAAACGAGCTCTGACATTGCAACAAATTTGTAAGTTGAAGTATGTGTTTGGGCCGAGAATAAATCTCGGCCTGAAAGGCCTTATGAAAAGGTTACCGTGGATCGTTTAGTTCATGGGCTTCCTAACCTAGGTCGGTCAAGTCACGCTGCGAGACGAGTAATCGAATCTTAGCGCAATAAGGAGTCTCGGCGAGATATGGATATTGATAACCCGGAAGTGAATCCCGGCTTGATAAAGAACTGGGTTCAAAGTCATAGTGAAAATAGAACTGGTTGGGATGGTGTTTGATTAGAAGAAGAAATCCTAATCCGAGTAGGTTTTAACTCGATCTAGACAGTACCTGATGCTATAAATAGAGGAGATTGTACATCGTTCAAGCCCCCTTCAATTCAACATACAACTGCCCTGCACAAATTCTCTCAACAACCTTGAGATTTTTTTCTTTTCTTCTTTCACCGACACACCTTTAGTTTGGATAAACAGCATTGTGAAGGCAACCGGTGACATCTTCAGTCAGCATAGATAACACTGTCACCGTAGAACCAGCCGGTCTCGCAGCATCTTCAGTCGGCATAGATAGCACTGCGTCGAGGGTGACTGGTTATCTATCCAAGTCTCGGTCGAAAAGGATTTCCGAATCCTTATTGGTCGAGGTCATCTCATTAGCCTTCTCGGCGAAGTGAGGTGTTACATTTTATTGAGCTTGGCACATTGCACGCTGAGTTAGTTTATGATTGGATACTCTCAAGTGGGATTTAGAGTTCGGCATTCCGACGGCCGAACCACATTTATTGTTAAGACATATATCTGCTTTGAGTATTTGTGCCCTTACACTTTGGTATCGATTTGGCGTGAGTTTACTCTGACGAATACCATCACTGTGACCGAATCCGGCGACAACGATTTGTGAACTTTGTAAGAATAGTAGCCTTGTCTTCAGGTTCGAGAACCTAAGAGGCTGAGACGTGTTCCTTCCTCGGTCGCAATCGTGAGACGCAGAAGTTATCCGCGCACCTAACGCAACATCAACAAATTTTACTCCTCGGTCGAGCTCGGTCGACGAATTAGCACGCCCTGCATTCAACTGAATGATGTAGTTAGCTCATAGATTATTCGGCTTGCGCACCACGTAGGCTTGGTAGTTTTTAGGGTCAACAGTATGACATAGCAATGTTCAAAAGATGAAGTATGAATTTGTTATGTGACCCAAAATTGAGATGGTAAAATATAACTTTATTTACACTGTAAAAATCCTCAATGACTACTAGTTTTTAGTTACTTTTTCTAAAAAAATTAGTCGGCCCACTTCCACAAGTTACCAGGCCGAATGGAAAATTTGAACAGAACAATGATATTCTACTATTAACAAAAATGTTAAATCATCTCGTTCATTCATGTAGGTCAAATTTGAAACTTCTCTCTTATAAGGGAAGAGAATCTAACACGTGGTGCTGGTTAGTATCCTTTGTTTTGTTGATAAAACTAATTGAGGAGGAATTTTGGAAAAGACACACAATTTATCAATCATAATTAGGTATTAAATTTGTCATCCATTGCAGTCAAATTTAAGACATTCAACTTGTATATAAGTAGAGAGAAGTATTATGAAATTGTAGTGCATGTGCAATAATAAGAATTTAAGAGCAAAAAAATGCAGACAATAATAATGTAATATCAAACTCATTATTCATAGATTAACCTTAAATCCTTGTTGTCATTTAATACTATGGTTTAATGATATTCTTTTTCAATTGTAAATGAGAGACATTTGATTTGATTATTACTAAAAAATTCGAACCAAATTATTATAGAGGAAGAATAAAGTATTTAAGCCGGGATTTAAAACACTGGATATTGTCCCGTCCCACAAATTATCTTCCCCCTCTTGAGAAAAAAAATCGTGCCTCTCGCTCTTTCCTCCTGCAACTTTGCAATCCCTCGCTCTCGACTCGAGGCAAATTCTTCAAAGTAAGAATTCAAGACAAACAGTAAAATAAAATCCAAAGAGGCGAAGAGCTGGGATAGAATACAGCAATCAACAATGCCAAACTTGGTCCTCCACCGCCCACCACCACCCACCCCCTTTCTTTCCCACCTCCCATCATCGTCATCATCATCATCATCAAGCTTTCCAATTCGGACCCAGAAATTATCGGCCTCATTTCCCACAAAAAATCATGCGGTTGTACTCAGTTGGCGGCCCAACACCATCAGGTGCATGGCGAACCCGCGCAGAGTGGCAATGGTGGCCTAGCAGATAAGGAGGGAGCTGTCTGACATGCTCATAACTGATAAGGTCTTGCAGTACGTTATTCTTCCTGAGGTTTCTTTGGGTGCTGACCGTTACCTCTCGTCGCTAACCACCATAAGCGATGTTGAAGTCTCCACCGACCTGCAGGTACATTGTTACTTATATGTATGCTTTATTTTTGTTTTGATTCTGATATTTTGACTTTGTTTTTGTGTTTTTAGTTCGATTTGTAGTATTGGGTTTTGTGGGTTTGCTATCTTGTTGGGGGTCAGTAAGCAAATTTTTTTTGACAGAAATAGCATGGATATTGTCATTTCATCGAGTTTTGGTAGACCTGAAGTCATTTGGAAAGACATACTACACACCAGTTAATGCCTCATTTACGTGGGTAACTAACATGTTCTAAGATTGCTTCCGTATGAATGCTTAACAAAGAACACACTTATCTTGAACACACTAACAATGCTTGATATCATTGCATCCTATTAATATGTTTGTCTAAGAATGATGATGTTTTGTTATTCTCTGAGATCACCATTTCATTTACTTTGCATTTTTGGATAGTTTTTTACTTGGTTCTTTTTTTCTGCCTACAATTGTAATCACAACCAACAAACAAGCCAGAGGTAAATAAGGACTAGACTGTAAAGGGGCAACACCTCTCTAGTGCATTTTACAAGCAATTGAAGGGCATATATGAAGGGCAGCTCCAACCTTTAAAGGGGCAGCATCCAAGTCATCTATAGACATTCATCGAAGTTATCCCTGGACATTCGTTGAAGTTCGGCGGGTCAGCTGACCCCCCTGCCCCTCAATGCATCCGCCCCTGCCGGTGTTGCTGTCTTGTTTGGCCTTTCATTCTTAGTAAACTTCTGTAGCATATTTGACATTTCGTGGGTGCAAATTATATGGCTTCTTGTACATTTCCCATTTAATGATACGAAGGAAACTTTCTGTACCTTTAGTTTTGGTTGTCTCTGAGAGTAGCTTCCTTCAATGTTTTCGCGAAGATGGCAATGTTCATCATTTGACTAATCTTGTGGCGCTAAAATTTTAGTTAACTATAGTTTATATGTTTGCCTACAAGTGGTTAAAGTGTATGTTTCTATTTTTGGCGATGGGAGAGGGAAGGAGGTTGCCCTTGCTGGGCTAAAGTCAAAAGCCAAATATGTCCGAGGTCAATTGGGAAGGCGTATGAAGCTGCGATTGACTCCTGAGATACGCTTCATAGAAGATGAGTCATTAGAGAGAGGAAGCAGGGTAAACTTAATACAATACTATTTCATATAACTGGGGAAAGCAATACAGTTGGTTTCTCTTTTACTTTCTTCCAGCTTTTTCCAAGAGAGTAATGAGAGTACTTAAGTCGTTTTTTGTGTGGTGACTCTTGCATTAATTAAGGTAAAGATAAGATATAAGTTGGTAAAGTAAAGCCAATTGTGATTGCTCATAGAGGTTGACAAGACTTGGTTATCAAGGTTGGATTTGTGTACTTATAAAATTGCTTCTGAGGTGGGTGTCAATATATGCTAATACGTCAATGGTGAACCATTTCAGGTGATTGCAATATTAGATAAGATAAAGAATGAAAAGAAAGATTCAGAAACCCAAGACGAGGAACAACTGGAATCATCCGAGGCACCTGAGGATGACGTAGATTGGGAGGCTGATGACCCTGATGAAGACATTATATACATAAAATAGTTACTCTCCCTAGTTCCTGAGCATTATGCTATTTTGATTGAGGCTTGGCTACGCTTGTCTACAGGTTTGTTTCATTTTCTTCACTTTCTTTGTTGCAACAGGCTATATGGATTGTAATCAGTGTTAACATTAAATTATATACCGTTTACAAATATATATGTCTGTATGTTTTAATTGTTTCTTTCCATTCGCTGAAATTGGACACAAACATAATTTAAATGAAGCGGACTACCTGCAATTTGGTTTGACAATGCTTGGTCTACTTAGATGCAATCAATTAGTTGTTGGAATCAACTTTAGGAAGGATTAGTGTTGTGTTTGTGTATTTGATTAGAATTTAGATGATGTTGGGATTAAAACTAGCGTACTATGATTGAATTAGGAGTTTTGGTACGGACACACAGAGTGGCCAACTTTAAGGTACAAGGTTTGATCTCTGAACACCTCCCACTCCAGAGGTTTAATAAACTTTATTATGCTCAGAAGAAGTGTATAATGCTTCATTTACTTTCCATAATGCAGGCAAGCACGATAAGTCACAACGCTAACCTAGACAGAAAAACTCTTCACGGCTGGAGCCCCATCGTTTAAATTACGAGCTTCAACCATGGCACACCTTGTAAAATTACCTATAATGTTTCCGTTCTTTTCTTCAGGTATGCTTGTGATTTGCTTTTTGTTTTGGTTATCTAAAACCAGAAGCAGAAATTGTGGTATTTATAGTGCTAGATAGTTCACGAAGTTGACAATCCACATGATGTGAATGAAATTCTCTTATAAACCTGTCTGCCTTTGTGATATTCTGCTGTGTCTGTTCTACTAGGGTCGCTTTACTACCGATATCACCTACTAGTTACTGATATTTGTGGTCAATAAGGTGCCGCAGCACTAGCTCGTATTCTCGTCCAGTGGTCAGATTACCGGGACAGAACTGAAAATTTATCATTAGCACGTCGACGAGCCTTGGACTCTATTTACCCCATGCTGGGAATTAAGAACGTATGATTTGCAAAAGAAGTAGTCTGTGTTGAGCATCCACGGGGTTTGGATTTAAAAGTTTAGGATTTAAAAGTTTAGGATGATGTATGATGTTACAAGAGCAGAGGCAAGGATGAAATATGAATAAATGGAGTTTTCTAGAGGTGCAAAACTAAATCTACCCCTACTCTCGAGAAACTTCTCTCCCTCTGTGAGAGTCTCTCTCTCCACCCCCGTGAGAGCCTTTTCAGCCTGTGTGCTGAGCCTTCTTCAGACTTCATCTCCTCCGCCGCCGGCCCTTGCCATGGCCTGGGTCGGTGGCTCTCGAGTTTAGTTCTCCCTGCAATATTTCTGCTGATCGTCACCAATTTGTGCTTTAATTTTTCAAATCCTATGCCATCAATTCCAATTTCTTTTCACTATCTTTCCCATCCCCCACCTCCTAGGCTTTCCTCTAACCCATTTGATTTCGGATTTGTAGCTACTTTCCTTAAAGGCGTTTTGTCGCGATTTTCTCAGGGTGTGCGTAGAGCTCCAGTGCAGGTAATTCACCACCACCTCTCATGGATCGGGAAGTGCTTTTTGCTCCGGTTCAGGTGTTTACGCCACCACCTCCCATGGATTTGTCTTCAACGACTTTGTTGCCTTCGGTGACTATGTTGCTGATGAGTTCTCTCACCAGCTTCATGTGTTTCGTTACTAATCCGTCATGTATGATGCTTTGTGAAGGTTGTTAGAGTTGTCTTTCCATCATTTTTGTGGAATTGTTTGGTTGGATTTTTGACGTCTATTGGATGGACATTCTCCGGCGATGCATCGACGGAGGTTGCAAGGAAGATAGGGTTTTCTGTTACTGGGCTCAAACTTTTGGTTTGGGCTTTGTTTTGGGGGTCCATATTTTCTTTTGGGTTTTTCTTGTAATTGGATCTCAACTGTTATAAATTTTAGTGTGGTTTGGTAATAAATCTTCCATTTTTACCAAAAATAAACTAAATCTACCCCTTTAGCGAATAGTTACACCACTATGTCTTGTGATGAAGGGGTGTTACAAATTTATGCGAATTTTAACACATCTGCCATCCCTAACGTAAATTCCAAACTCAAGTCATTATAATTGTGTGGACGTGTAGCATGACATCGAGTTGTATGCCCTATAAATGTGTCTCCAAAGACATTCAACGAAAGTTGGAGTAAGCAATTTTACTGTCTTCTATGATGAATTTCAGCTTCCAATGACTGGTACAACCTTATTTTTGAGCTGTCGGTCTGTCTCACTAGAAGTAAATCTATGGGTTGGTACGCAGAATTGGATTAGAATGAAATAACTTTAATTTCAAGCATGTCAGAGGTGAGAAAAAAATTATAACCATTACTCATATAAAAAAAAAAAAAAGGCTTATTTTTTGCGATGCCGCTTAAACTTGTCTTCAATCTCACTCTCCCTCTAAAATTTAAATTTCGCCATTTAACACTCTACAACTCAGTTTTTGTCCTACCCTGCTATTTTCCTTCAATATTGTTAAAAAAAAAAAATCTTTTTTTATTTTTATTTTTATTTTTATTTTTTTAACAAACGATTTGTCTGTAGTGGGTTAAATTGTTAAGGGGAGAGAGATCAGTAAAATTTGAACTAGCACGAGAGTGCATTGACATTATTACTTTCTAGCATTATGGTTAAACGCCATTTGCTAAAAAATAATAGAGAATTGTTATTGATACTTCAAAAATCTCATTTTGTACTTGTGAAAAATGTAGAATGAGATTTTTGAAGTACTAATAACAGTTCCCAAATAATATTAAAAACTTGAGAGATGTAGAGAAACAAAAGGAAGAAGCTTGCTTTTGCTTTCAAAGCTGCCTCAAGGTTTACCGCCCTCCCCCATATCGCTTGTGAAGTAATTTCTCGACTAACCGAACTATTCAATATCATAATATCAACAAATATTATTAATGCATATATTTTTGGTGGTTCTGAATAATGTACGTGATGAAATTGAGCCTTAGGCCAATACCACACAAGCTTTTCAACCTCAAATGGAAGCATAATTCCAATTTCCCCACAAATCCTAACTTGACATTTTCCATTGCTCTCAAAGGCATCGTTTGGTATGTAAGATCGGATTAGAACGGATAACTCTTCAATTTAAAAGTCTGTTGAGGGAGAATGAATACATTATGTCTAACTAGAGGGTAGAATACGATTACTCATGAAGGAAACTTATCAATCCCAATCCTTTCCTAAATGGTAGGATTAGAAGGGATGAGTTTTCTTCATGTATAATTCTCTTATAATCCCCGCCAACTGAAAAATTATTCACTTCAACCTTCAACATATCAAACGAGCCCAAAATGTTAATTAACATAGGCACATGAGTACTGTATCTCAGTCACCCACGTATCCATATCATGCAACAGGCTGACATCAAATGATAATTAACCATTATAACAAAATCACCTACTAGCGAAATTGAAGACCGAAAACAATAAGCATCTTATTCATCACGGGAGCATTACCCTCAAAATGTTCGCTATGAAATGGAAATCTAAAGCATCCTAAGTACCAAATTCATAATTCTCAATTCAAAAAAAAATCAAAAATAAAAAAAAACCTGGAACTTAAGCAAAGTTTTCATGGTGCACAGAAGCTTTAAGAATCGAAATATTGGTACAGTCCACCCTTTCGTATTATTTCTATCTGAAAACCAACTCATTTTTCATTCACAACTTCTGATAAAACACATCTCCTTCAGTGATGAGCCTTTGCCGCAGCCTTTTGTTCAGATTTAGCCTTTGCCTTAGTGGGGAGATAAAAAACAGAAGGATATAAGCATTCGTGCACAAATAAAACGACATGGTGTAAGGCACAAGACTGTCACACAACTCAAACAACATAACACATAATTTCACATTGCATTATATGCTAGCATCAACTTTGGGTTGAACAGCTTAACAATTTAAATAAAGGGGATAGCTTCAGGTTACATTTCCCATTCCATTAGTTGCCCTAGTTGGTCAAATACCAGACCCGTATCCTTATAATGTCATGTTAAACATAAAAGTTGACAGTTATAACATATATACACATATTAAGTTGTGGTGAAGTTTTGATTGGTCATGATCAGAACGAAGAATATTATGGTAAATTGATAGGTGGTTAAAAATGTTAACCCTATGACTACTTTCATTCTCCATTTCCAGTTTCGGAAACTGGAGCAACCCCAGTTCCTTTCTAGGACACTGCTGCTAGACTTCCTTTCACATTTGAAGATAAATCTCAGATTTGCCCCTAACTTCAGGCAATTAATTATCACCTTAAAATCCAGCAATTCACAAAGGGTTATAACTTATTTCTCTCTCACATTTTACTCGAGCATAGTTTCGGACATTGTGCTTATTTATATGACAACAAGTTATCAACACATTGACAAATGGTTAGCAAATATTTTAGCCAAAACCCTCCCTTTCTCACAAAACTCTATGCAGCCTCGTCATTTTTCTTTTTCCCTTCACATTTGTAATTGTTTCTCTAAAATATATGTTACTAGTCACATTTGCATTGACCAATTCTGCTGTCAAATCACCCCATGCATTGAAGACTTGAGTTTTGATAGTGAGTTTGTGTAAGTTGTCTTTGTGGGTTGGCAGTTAAACCACTAAGAAGCTATAGTGAAGACATTGGATTGGTTGCATGCAGCTTGAGTTAAGATTTAATAGCCCAACCTAGAAGTCTTCTTGATGTGAGAAGTCCTTGAAACCAAAAAATATTGTAATCTCTATACAGTTTCACTTGATATTCTTTACCTCCTTGTGTATTGAATACGCTGCTCAAGCAATCTGAACTCGCTCAAAGTGCAAGCCACTCAAAATAGAACCACTAAACTGTTTACAACAGCTTGGTTTCCTTATGAATAGTTTATTTTCACTTAAAAGACTTTGTATGCACTTTTATGAAACTTTAGAAACGCATTTATTTATTTCAATGGATGATTTGATGCTAGAAACGAAGCTGCAGTTGGAATATTTAAGTTTACTTCTAGAATTTTCCATGCACAATGTGCATTTCTTTCTTTCTTAGACACACTTCGAATTGAATTCTTTCATCTTAACATAGTGGGCTGCATTATTATGCTTGACCATTGCTCTAAAGACTCAGGCTTTTTACAAGCATAGCCAATAATCTAGGCATTGACATTATTTCCTATTTGTAGAGCCCCTCTAAAACATCCTTATACACCAATATCTGTTATGTGCATTTTGCAGTTTTGTTGAAGGAAAGTTAACACTTCCATCCAAGCTTTGCGATAGGGAGCATACTTGGAGGTGAAGAAGAGTTCATTGCTTGCATACAGCCAAATTAATAGACCAAATTTAGAGCCTATTTCTATTTCCAAATTTTTGACATGTGGGAAAAGGCTTTGTTGTTGTTGTTGTTGTTGATCACATAATTGCAACATGCTCGGATTGACACATGGTCGAATGCCCCTACAACTAAGCAATCACATACGTAAATCAACCCTAACTGAAAAAGGAGAGGACTAAAGAAAAATAAAAACTCATCAAGAAAACATCACCAAAAAAAGATAAAATAAAGAATAACAGAAGACAGCATATGTACGTATGTACATTGTACAAGTTAAACAAACTATTTCTCGATTATTACTACTCCTGGAGCCAAGAAGTCGGATTTCAGCTTCGCATGTCTCTGGCACTACTGAAATTTTATGTTTGGTGTTACCTTAGACTCCGCCAATCATTTAAAACATCAAGTATGATTTAAGCATTAATTAACAATCTCTCTTATTTCAAGCAACTTTATTCATAAAATAGAAGAGTTCCATACCTAATTTGCTGCTTCACAAATTTTAAGACAAGGTTGATGTCTACGATATCAGCTCACCAAATGGTGCTTATGAAAATACACGAATTCTTCGTATGAAAATGGAACCAAACGAATACAAAAAATTTAATCTTTGGAATCGATTTGACCAACATCGATTAAAATCCGCATTACTTATTAAAATCTACAAAAATTTAAACAAACCCAATATAAATTTGTAATAAAAAGTACAAAATTAACTCATAAAATAAATAAAAAAAGAGCGTCAATTGAAAAGAGAAAAAGAAAAAGAAAAAGAAAAAAGGAAAGGAGGTACCTGGAGATACTTGAGCTTAATGCTTCCGTATACGAGTCCAAAGGAGAATGCGGAAGCCCGAGCCACCTGCAAATCACCAAGAACCCAGATCACCAATTAGATTAACAACTACCAAATTGGTCCAAAATCCACACACTAAATTTTTTTTTCCTAAAATATAAACTAAATAAAAAAAAAAGTTAGATCCGGAATGAAAAGAGAAAATTTAAGAGAAATTAATACCAAGGCGAGGGTGCTGGTTCCAGAATAGGGTCCAGGAGGCGGCGCCATTGTTGTTGCTGGAGAGGACGAGACTGACTGTTAAGCAATTAGACGAAGCGAACAAGAAGGAATCTGTAAAACCTCCCAAAGTCACAAAGCACCAAGCCCTGCTACTACAGTTCACCGTTCCATTGCTTTATATATCGAGTAATTGCGGACCTGGATTATCTACCCCATTTGGGCTTTCTGCCTGATTTTACCGGGTTTAAATCCTGATCGTACATTACTGTGGAAAAGTATGCGGTCGTTATCGTACGTCCACTTGTTCCATATGGTTGGGCCCACTATTTGTAGAGTCAACCAATAAAACATGGTCTACTATCGCTCACCACCTTACTTATTACAAAATTTAAAGTTACGCAATAGTAATAAATAGAGTGATGATCATTACTATCACTTCAGGGAAGTGAGCAATTATATTCTAAATAAAACACCAACATGTTGTCTTATCTTTAGGAATAGAGTTACTAACCTACTTTATAGAAGAGAATATTTTTGGTCGTATCACTCAAGTGATAGTGATATTCACCATTCGTGTCGTGTTTTTCGTGTTCGTGTTGCTTTTGTGTCATAACCGATATCTTAACGGGTCGTATCGTGTAACACCTGTTAAAATAAACGGGTAAAATGACCCGACCCGATAATATTAACAGGTAATATAACCTGATCAGTTACCCGTTAAGGAAAATATATTTTAAACCAATAAATAATCAAATGAAAAACATAATACTAAATAAGTATATACATACCATATTGTCACATCCAAAACATAAAAACGCATTTTTCTTTTAAATATATTTTCACTTACCTAAAGTCTTTAATAGTTTTTTAATTAATGTAGAAGTGTAAAAAAATATAGAAAATATATATGAACGCTCGTAATGACAAGCTTTACAACTTTCATGAAGAGCTTAACTTCAAAATTCGCCACTATAATCATATAAATCATAGATCAAAATTTAACCGTTGATTATTGTTTACTGTTAAGCGTTATTGTTCTCATCAAATTTTGTTTTTTCAGATTTTCTTTTTTGAAAAGTCAATCTATTAGAGGATGCAGGAAGATGGACGGTTTGGATCGTTGATATTATATTCAGAGTTTTACGGTTAGTGAAAATATTGCTTGATGTTTATAAAGTTTCTACAAACTATTTGACATCGACTCATATTTCAGTTAACCGTAAATATTGAAACGTGATATCAAAGATCTGAACCGTTCATGTTCTTACATCTGCCAGATGATCATGTTTTCAAAAAAATATTCTAAAAATGAAATTAAGTAAGAAGAATAAAGTATAAATGACAATCGACGGTTAAATATAAATTTAAGGTTTATGAATTATAGTATTAGATTTCGAAGCTAACCCCTTCATGAAAGTTGTAAAGTTTGTCACTATGAGTGATTGTATATTTTTTTTTACATTTTTTACACTTCTACAATAATTATTATTAATATTATTAATTTTTCCCTCAAATAAAAAATATTATTTATGTGGGTTTGGAGGATTTTAAAAATCTAAACAATAATGTAATCGTAACCATTATCTATTCGTGGAGGAATAGTGATGAATCACGAGTGTTTATATATTATTTCACATTTTTCATACTTGTATGTATGTCTTCTTAGTTCTTGCCTATACAAATACTATATAAGTTTATTTTAATTTTGGACAACAATATGTTAAGTAAAATTTATCCTAGTAATTATAATAATGAACTCTCATAATAAAAATAAATAATGACTAAAACTTTTTTTTAAAACTTATATAGAATAATAATACAAAACTATATATTGTATATACTAATATGGCTATTGTATTTTATAATAAATCTTTTAGTAATTAAACTTTAAAATTATCAAAATAATTTTTTTCTTAACGGGTCGAAACGGGTTACCCACGTGTTACTCGCGTGTATACCCGTTAAGAACCCGTTATTAACGGGTCACCCGATAATGACCCGATAAGTTATCGTGTTGACCCGAAACCCGTTATTTTCGTGTCATTTTCATATCGTGTCAGAAACTGCCAGGTCTACTCTTTATCACCGGTAAGTGAGTTTAAATTTTGAAATATGTGTAGTGTATAGACACAAATTTCAAAATTTAAACTCATCCAAAAGTGGTAAATAGAGTGGTGAGAAAAAATGCACCCCCTTATTGCAAGGTTCTAAAAGATACTAGGCACTAATCAAGGGGTGAGTTAAATCTTAGGCCATCTCTAACCGAAGGGTCCAGATGATCGAAAATAGCCTGAAAAAATGTCTCCAACCAAAGGATCCAGATGGCCAGAAGGCCGAAAATAGCCTAAAAACCGTCTCCAACCGAAGGCTAAGCCAAAAGGCTTGTGGGCCTCACTGGACAAAAAATGGCTAAAGGGCCAACCGGCTGGCCCAACTCAGCTAGCTAACCAACCCCGAGCTAGGCCAAAATTTTCATTATTTCTGTCAGTTATATCCAACAGCATTGTACTTATTCATGTCGGTTATATCCGACAGGAATGGTAGGCCAAAATTTCAAATACAACGGCTAGTTACCGTTGGATTCAATTTTTTCTTTTTGGGCCACTTTTTTTTTTTATGAATTTAATTTGTAACTTTTAAATTTAATTTGTAGTTTTTAAATTTAAGTTGTTTTTAAATTTATGACACACCCTGATCCTAGAATCAAGACGTGCTGGTCGTCACGTGAGTGTGACGTAACCAAAAGTGCAGTGCGGAAGCAAGGGATATGAAAAATACGAAGGAATAAAAACCAACTACTAGCAGTAATAACCAACTAGCATGCTAGAGTGAATATAAGTGTGCAGTACACCAGTTCAGAGCATAAAGAAAACTAGGTGCAGTCAAGTAGGACTATAATTAAAGTACAACACCCGCAGGTGAGTCCTACATGCAGGAAGTCTGTTAGAACACCGAAGAAAACCTCGTGAGTCGCCAACTGCTAACTAGAACCTGGTGGGGCGCAAAAACAAAATTGAGTGGGTCAGTAAAACCAAAGTTTCCCAAAACATTTCAATAAAAACATTTCTAGCCCCTCACTGTAAAACCTGTATACTTTCCCAGAAAATAACGTAATAGCATATAAAACCTCATACGTCACAAGTCACCAATCTATCACAAATCCAAGGATATGCCATGCCATTAATGTCAATAACAAAACATAGATGCATCAAAATAACAGGTGACATAATGAATTAACCGAAGACCCTGCAGTTGGTCCTGTACGGTTAATTCCATAATTCAATATCCAACCCAGCCGGAGTCACCACGGTGACCTGTACGGCACTACTCTGCACATAAGTCGGAACTACCTGAAGTAGTCTGTACGACAAGAATGGTGTAATGATACGCTCTAGTGCTTCTCTCATAAATCATCTGCGCGCGTAATCTAAGGTCACCTACTAGTCGGAACCACTTCTAGTGGTCTGTACGACTAGCATGTCGGAACCCTCTCATGGTTTGTACGACATGCACCTACTTAGATCCAAGGTGAGCGTGCGGTGCGGTGAATAATATAAGCACTAACACCAGGGGTGCAGGTTATGAGTTCACAACACAATTCACATCATCAATGATTCACATAAGTAACATAAAACTCACATGTGCGTCCACAACGTCAATTCACATATATATATGCATTCATATCAATTCATATAATTCATAATATGCATGCATGGCAATTGAAAACATACTTTCATATAGATTCAATTTCTGGGAAAATTAATAGTATATAGGTATATACCGAAAACAAAACTGCCCACTCACTGGTAAGTCGATGGGTCGTAACCCCCGTGACGTCCCTGGATGCGCTTATCCTCGGGATAGGTGTCACCTATATGTGAAACAACTATAAAAACGTTAATTTCATGCACATAACCAACAATTCGAAATAACTTCTCATACGGTGCTCAATTTGGGTATATGAATATACCACATCGACCTACTCGACGTCACGGACGTCGAGAAATTTTTAGAAATTTTTTTTGAAGCGGCATGCGCCCCCACGCGCGTCTTCTTCCTCAAGCTCGCCGGACTGAGTTTTCCGGTGGCCGGAAAACTGGAGATTTTTTAATCTCCTTGTTCTCCGTCGTTTCTCAACCGTTTTCTTCGTATTTTATATCAATTTGAAGCCCTCAACATGTAGAATCACATTGGACTAATTTAAGGCTCTAAAAATAACTAAATCTCACCGGAAAAAAATTCCAAGAAAAACCGGCCAACTTTGAACTCTGTGATCCTGACGTCCAAAACCTTCAAACTAAGCACTCTGAGCTTCCTTAGGACCTCACTAAGCTCACTATAAGCTCAAAATTCCCTGAAATTCAACAATTCACGTGTGCATGAACAGTGATCTCAAAATGGGTTTCGGATTTCACGTGATATTGAGGGTTCCAAGTTCTAAAAAGTATACCAATGAACTCACAAGCTTGCAAGGATTCACAAACTTACCTTTTTGACGTCGATCCGTGAAGATTCGAGGGCATTGGCCCTTGTCCGTACCATTCGAGAGGAAGAGAGAGAGAAAGCTGTGAGGGAGGAGAGAGAGGCACGGGGGAGGGAGAGAAGGGTCTTGTGCGTGTGTGTTGTATGGTCCATCATAACTCATCACCATCCATTTTCTTTTTTCCTAACTCCCTAACCACACAAAATACAACCTTACTTTTTTTTTTATCCACTTAATTTTTCCCAAAACTTAGGAAATACATGAATTTAGTCCAAATAACATGTCACACACATACACATACCTTAATACCCGTCAAGGGTACTTCCGTCATTTCACGTCCCCGATATAGAATCCTGGAATGGGCTGTGACAATTTAAGTTGTTGTAGTTTTTAAATTTAAATAATAAATTATGTTTGGCCCATTAGCCCTCAGTTGGAGACGGTTTTTTGTCTGGCCCTCCAAAATATTAATAATTTAATGAAAAGTACATGGTCATATTTGTCTCCATCTCCAACCGAGGGTCAAAGGGCCATAGGGCTCGTTTTAGCCCTGTCACAAAAAATCGTCTCCAACTGACGGCCAACGGGTCATAGGGCCAAACATAATTTATTATTTAAAAACTACAACTTAAATTCAAATCCAACGGCTAAGTGACATCATCTAGCAGTTGGATTTGAATTTTTTTGGGCTACAAATAGGATGGATATTGGGTTATAATTCACACAACTTTGAATTCAATTTATTTCAGTTCAATCTCTTTCAATTCAATATATTTCAATTCAAGTTTGCAATGAATTCCAACTTTGGATCTTCCTCGGATTCCAACTGGGGGTTCTCATCCAATTCCAAATTGGACGAAAAATGGGCGCATATGAGACGAGAAGATGAGGAGTCTGAAGAAGAAGATGAAGTATGGCGCAACGACAAAACATATCAGCAGCTATGGTTGCGACCATGGTGTGTCAGCCAACTGTGCAACAACTTGAATGGGGTGGCTCTGTTGCTGGTCACTCTTACAAACCACGAAACATGGCGATGACGCATGCCAATCTAATGAATAACTACTTCAACCCCAACTCGGTGTACACAGAAGAAGATTTCAAAAGTCGTTTCCGGATAAGGCGTCATGTCTTCGAGCGTGTACTTCGTGATGTCTAGCAGGTCAATCCATACTTTTGACAGAAACAGGACAGAGCATGTCATCTTGGTTTCTCACCTTAGCAGAAGGTTATTATTGCACTCCAAAATGATGGCCTATAGCTCCCCAGTTGATTCGATGGATGAAACCCATGGTATGTCTGAGTCTACATGCCTTGAAACTCTTCAACAATTTTGTGTCACAATTGTTCAGGTTTACAAAGACGAGTACCTTCGCGAGCCAAATCAAGAAGATCTGGTTCAGCTCATTGGCAAAGCTTAAGACCGTGGGTTTCCGAGCATGATAGGGTAATTAGACTGCATGCATTGGGATTGGAAGAACTATCCCACCAGATGGCAAATAGGCTTTTGCAGAAGGTCGAGAAAGCCAACTGTTGTGTTAAAGGCGGTTGCCTCGTATGACACATGGATCTGGCATGCTTTCTTTGGAATCACTAGACCCCAAAATGACATTACAATTCTTAGGTGTTCACCTCTCTTCAATACCTCAAGGTAGAAGGTAAAGCACCTCAACTTGACTACTACATCAACGGTCGTCAGTACAATATGGGGTATTACTTGGCAGATGACATCTACCCAAAATGGTCCAAGCAATTCCAAACCCTAGGACTGACGCCGAAAAGTTATTTACCTTATACCAAGACGCATACCAGAAAGATGTTGAGAGAACATTCGATATTCTACAAGCACGGTGGAAGATCATCAGCGAACTGGCAAGAGGGTGGAGTCGAGAAAATTTGGACTCCATCATGATGTCTTGCATCATATTACACAATATGATTGTGAAGGATGAGCGAGATGGATATATTGATAAAGAGTCTGATGACGACCAAGAGGATCTAAATAGGTCAAGAAGGGCTCGTGCAAAAATATATGATGGGCCTAGTTTGCCTTTCAATCCAAGAATTGGTAGTATCTCTATAAATGAGTACATGAGGCACTATAGAATGATATGTTCCCGTGCCACAAACAAGTACCTACAACAGGATCTTGTTGCACATCTTTGGGCCAAAAATAGCATGGAGTAGGAGTTTAAGTTTTATGTTGTTAAATGTTTTTCAAAATGTTGTTTAAGTTTCATGTGGTTAAATGTTTTTTTATGTTGTTTAATGTTATTTAATGTTATTGAAAAAATTGAAGGAAAGATTAATGGAAGAGGTAAGAAAATATAATGTGAAGAATTGAAATAGAATGAAGTGAGATAGTATGGAATGGTGAAAATTATGTGAGAAATGATGTAGGAATGACTTAGGTATTGCTTGAGAAAAAAAAAAGGGGGAATTTTTAAAATTTCATAAACCAAGGCATAATTTAAAATTTTCAATGATGTAGGAATGGCCTAGGTGTTTATGAATGGCTTAGGAAAAAAAGGGAATTTTAAAATTTCATAAACAAAAAATTTGGCCAAAAAAAAACATTTGAATCCAACAGTAACTAGCCGTTGAATTTCAAATTCTGGCAACCATTCCTGTCGGTTATATACGACAGGAATAAGTACTATTACTGTAGGTTATTTCGGACAAGATTAATCACAATTTTGGCCCAGCCCGGGGCTGGCTGGATTGGGCCAGCCGGTTGGCCCTTTTAGATTTTGTGGGGCCCACGAGCCCTCTGGTCTAACCCTCGGTTGGAAATGGTTTTCAAGCAATTTTCGGCCCTTTGACCCTCTGGACCGTTCGGTTGAAGATGGTCTTAGGTCTCTATTGAAAGGGGCTAAATGTCCAAAAGCCAAAAAATGGTTTGATTTGTCAAAAAACTTATCTCCAACCGATGATTGAACTATAATTTTATAGAGCTCACCAGACTATTATTTCGTCAAAAGGGCATCGGGCTAGTTAAATGTAGCCCTCCTCTTAGCCCATTTTCTGGGGCTGAGCTCCTCAATTGCAATAATTGATTCAAACTTAACAACTATATTTGAAAGCATCAAACGGTAATTTAATTAAATTAAACAATAAATTTAAAATATAAAGTTAAAACTAATAAATTTCCGAAGGGGGTTGAAGATGGTATATGAATATGGCATGACACTATATATTTAAAAAAAAATTGCTGGGGTATAATTCCGAGTAGAACTATGTTTAGCATTTTCGTTTGGAGATGACCTTAATGGTTGAAGAATGACTATGACATATGCCCAACCACATTGGATTTACTTGTGCTCATACCTTAGAATGTCGAAAATTCAAATTGTATCAAAACAACTAATCTATTGACTTCAAATGTACAATTTTCACAATCGATATTACTTATTTAAGCTATATTATGAGAATAGAATAAATAAATTTGAAACGAACATAGTTAGACAGAAATATTATATTCACCAGTATAATACACTAGCAAAATCAATTGTAAGTAAATGAAATGTGTAATAATATCTCTTCGTGGTCCCATTATACCAAGATACGCCCCATACGCCTCCAGACCCACCACTTGCAAATCAAGCTGTATCTTTTTTCAGACATCCTGTGCTTCCTCGGTAACAAGCTAGGGGCTCCATAATAAACATCACAACTTTCCGAAGATCCAGAATCAGGTGGGTCTGAAGAATTGCATAGCTTGGGGTTATCATCTTGAGGACCCATATCATCTGGATCAGACCAAGGTCAGCGCCCACCGTACATATTACGCCTATGCCACTCTTCGGCTGGAAGGTGGAGTTCTAACATTCGGAGTAACAGATCACCAGCATCTGCACCTATAGGCCGGGGCATATTCTGTATTTAGCCCATCGCAAAAAGAGATTGTAACTTTGAGATTTCAGGTTGTGATTGACACTAACAAATTAACTAAAACAAATGTGTAGAATTCAATGTTTTAAAAGGCGAAGGCGTAGGTGAAGCATTTCTCTGATAGCCCCGTCTAAGCGAAAGCCTTGAGGAGTGAGGCTAATTTTTTAATATATAATATCTTAGTGGGATACATAGGTCTTAAAAGAAAAACCAAGAAAACTATATAACATTACAAAAATAATAATAAAACCAAAATGGTTGTATCAATATTTCTTTCCTATTGGCCAATTGGATTTTTGGATATTATAAACTAATATTAAAAGAATAAAAGTCTTTTGATTTTTTTAATATTTATAAAATAATATTAAAAAGATTAAAAATCATTTTGTCTTGGGCTTATCTTTTAGTCTTTATAATATTAATAAAATTAATATTAAAAACAAATACATAACAAATAATAATATCCTAAAAGCATATGTTGTGCAGTTGTCAACAAAGAAAGAAAAAATTTAAAGAAAACAAAAAATAAGGCAAAATATTTGCCGTCTTCTTCATCTTTCTTCTTCGAGCTCTGCAACCAAAACGTCCAGTAACTTCTGCAACTAAAAAACCAGATTTCAACAAAAAACAAATTTCAAATTTCGGCAACATTGACGCCCAATAAAATGCCTTGAGGTGTGCCCTAACAAAGCCTAGGCGAGTTTTTGCCCACCCTCACAAAATAAAGGCGATTTTTCTGCAACCCCGCCTCCAAAATTTAAAGAATAAAAGTCTTTTGTTTTTTTTTAGACTTATAAACTAATATTAAAAAAATAAAAGTCTTTTGATTCTTTTCCTATTGGCTCAAGGGAAAATTTTATCGGACAACAATAAGGCCAGCAATGCTTTATGGCACATAATGTTGGGCGGTGAAGCATCAACACGTACATAAAATGAGTGTAGCGGAGATGAGAATGCTTTGTTAAATGTGTGGACACATGAGGGATAAGATTAGGAATGAGGATATCCGCAGTAAAGTAGGAGTATCCGAAATTGAAGGAAAGATGAGAGAATCGACTACATTGGTTTGGACATATGAAACGAAGGCCTATTGACGCTCTGGTTTGAAGATGCGATTATGGAACAGAGGTTCAGGACCAAAGGGGTAGAGTAAGACATAGGAAGACTTTGGAAGAGACTCTAAGAAAAGACTTAAAGTACTTGGATCTAACGGAAAACGTGATACAGAACCGAGTGCAATGACGTTCTAGGATTCATATAGCCAACCCCACTTAGTGAAAAAAAGCTTTGTTGTTGTTGTAGATAAAATTTGATTGATTGTTATTACTTTCTCTACAATACGAAGGCAGTATATATACACATCTACTCCTTCTAGTACAAGGAATAATAATACAAGAGTTTATCCTAAACTAGGAAGGAATCCCTTTAATCTAGGAAACCAAATTACATTCCAATACCTATTAACTTATGACTCACATGCCAACAGTTGTTGTATAAAATAATATTAAAAAGTTAAAAAATCTTTTTGTCTTGGGCTTATCTTTTAGTCTTTATAATATTTATAAATTAATATTAAAAACAAAAACATAACAAAAAAGAATATCCTAAAGGCATACATTGTACAACTATCAACAAAGAAAGAAATTTTTTAAAGAAAACAAAAAATAAGGCAAAATATTTGTTGTCTTCTTCATCTTTCTTCTACGAGCTCTGCAACCAAAAAGCCTAGTAACTTCTGCAACTAAAAACCCAAATTTCAACAAACAAAAAAATTCAAATTTCAGCAACATTGAAGCCCAATAAAATGCCTTGAGGCACGCCCCAACGAAGCCTAGACGAGTTTTTGCCCACCCCCACAAAACAGAGGCGATTTTTCTGCAGCCCCGCTTCCAAAGCTGCCTTGGGGCGAGTTTTTCAAAACACTGGTAGAATTTTAAACAACCAATTAACAAGAAAGTTAATCCTCTGATTGAATAAAGTTGCAAGCATTGAGTTTAGCAGCATTATTAACAAGGAAGAGCAAAAACCATGCAACTCCATCACCATGCATGAGTGGTATTTTAGGAAATACAACTATACCTGCATATGAGGGTCCTAATTGTCGTGAAAAAATTAGCATGTACATGAAAATCTATAAGCATCTTGAATAAAATATATTCTAACTCATATATCTGTTTCAAATTTATTTAGACAACAGTTAAAAGGCTTAATTACTGATGCACCATTGAAAGTGTGAAAAAATCTTATTATGCCTTTGGAAACTTATTTTGATCCAATTTACTTACTTTCTAAATATGTAAACGTATCTCATTTTATCGTATACCATTAGCTTCATTAAGTTTTTCTTTAATATTGCTCACGTTAACGTGTAATCCATACGGCAAAAGACGAGGCCGAGGGAATACCGTTAGTATATGAATATGGCATGGCACTATTTATTTAAAAACAATTTTTTGCAAGGATATAATTATGGGTAGAAATATGTTTAGCCATTTCGTTTGGAGATCACCTTAATAGTTGAAGAATGAGTATGATATATGTCTAAGCACATTGGATTTACTTGTGCTCATACTTTAGAATGTTGAAAATTCAAACTGTATCAAAACAACTTATCTATTGACTTCAAATGTACATTTTTTTCACAATTGATATTACTTATTTAAGCTATATTAAGAGAATAGAAGAAATAAATTTGAAACGAACAAACTTAGATAGAAATATTCTATTCATTAGAATAATACACCACTTGGAAAATCAATTGTAATTAAATGAAATGCGTAACAATATCTCTCTGTGATCCCATTATACCAAGATACACCCCATACGCCCACCAGACCCACCACTTGCAAAATCAGGTTGCATCTCTTTCAGACATCCTGTGCTTCCTCGGCAACAGGCCATGGACTCCATAATACCAACTTTCCGAAGATCAGGAATTAGGTGGGTCTGAAGCATTGCATAGCTTGGGGTTATCATCTTGAAGACCCATATCATCTGGATCAAACCAAGGTCGGCGCCCACCATACATATTGCGCCTATGGCACTCTTCGGCTGGAAGGTGGAGTTCTAACACTCGGAGTAACAGACCACCAGCATCTGCACCTATAGACTGGGGCATATTCTGTATAGCCCATCGAAAAAAGATATTGTAACTATGAGGCCTCGTTTGTTTGACCTTCTTAGCTAGGACTGGACTAGCTAGGATTAATAACCCATGTTTGGTATAACAAGAGACTAAGTTAAATGGGATTAGCTCGGACTCGTGTCGACTAAGTCCTTTGCTCGCTGATCTTAGCTAAACCCCTCGAAAACTACGGGATTGCTAATCCCATCTCCACCACCACCAACATCCCGCGAACCTAGTCATCAAAATCTAGCCTTTTTGCCAATCTCCATCATCCTGCAAACCCAGCAAACCCAAGCCCCTATTTGCTTCCCGATGAACCCACATCCTAAATTTCCCGACGAACAAACAAAAGAACACTTAACACTTAATCGATATGCAGAAATGGGTTCTCCATTTTTGTCGATTGAACTGGAATTAGACCCATAAAACAAAGATAACGGTCTTTGCCTAAAGAACTTTGGATCCGAAAACGATCTTCACAATTTGAGATCCCTCTGCCACACCGCAGCTCCAGCTCTAAGCGCTTCCTTGGAGGCGAAACGAAATGAATACAAGGGGAGAGAGAGGAGAGGGGACAGTGGTACATATGTGAAACATAAGAAAAAGGAAGGGGGAAGGAGGAGACGGACGACGAAGTAAAAAATGGAAAATGATAAAAAGAGATGCATAGATATCAGAGAAGAAGATGAGTCTAGAACAAATGGAAAATGATAAAAAATAATAAAATATTAATTGATATAGATTAAATTTAAAAAAAATTAATAAATATAGATTAAATAATATAATATTATAGTCCTGCTTCTTAGTCCGACACTGCACCAAACGCTTCACTAAGTTAGTCCATCTTAGTCTAGTCTAAGTCAGTCCAATTTAGTCTCTGAAGCTAGTCCAGTCCAAGACAGTCCGATGCAACAAACGCACCTTGAGATTTCAAGTTGTGATTGACACTAACAAATTAACTAAAACAAAATGTGTAGAATTTTGAACAACCAGTTAACAAGAAAGTTAATCCTCTGACTGAATAAAGTTGCAAGCATTGAGTTTAGCAGCATTATTAACAAGGAAGAGCAGAAACCATGCAACTCCATCATCATGCATGAGTGGTATTTTAGGAAATACAACTATACTTGCATATGAAGGTCCTAATTGTCATGAACAAAATTAGCATGTACATGAAAATCTATAAGCATCTTGAAAAAAAAAATATTCTAACTCATATATCCGTTTCAAATTTATTTAGACAACAGTTAAAAGGCTTAATTACTGGTGCATCATTGAAAGTGTGCAAAATTCTCACTCTGCCTCTTCAAACTTATTTTGATCCAATTTACTTACTTTCTAAAATATGTAAACGTGTCTCATTTTATTGTATATTGTTAGCTTCATTAAATTTTTCTTAAATGTCACTCAGGTTAACGTGTCATCCATGTGGCAAAAGATAGAGTACTTTTTTGTCTTTTTCCGATCTCCAACTCAGTACAAGCCTCTTATTCTCTTTCACTCCTTTCGCTCATTTCTCTCTCTCTCTCTCTCTCTCTCTCTCTCTCTCTCTCTCTCTCGATCTCACACTATGTTTGGATGAAGAAATTTAAGATTACTAAGAAATTTTGAAATGATGGGATTTTATTTTTTAGAATTTGTGAATTTTCTTGTTTGGTTAACCTAAAAAAACAATGGATTTGAATATGGAAGTTGTTATTTTTAAACTCTCAATCATAGAAATTGAGAAATGACACCTATTTACATGGAATTTAAATCTGGGAATTAGAGGTTCCAAATTCCAAGTTTTTTTTTCTACGCGGAAATTCTAAATTTCTATATTTATGAATTCAAACAAGGGAATTAGTGTATGTCAATTTATAAATTCTAATTTTAATCCAAATTCCATGTTTATTTCTCTCATTCAAACATAGTGTTATTGATTTTTGGCTAAATAATCTTTAAAAATATGAGTTTTCACCTTTTTTATAATTTGTGATTCTCATTTCCACATGTGAGCAAGATGGTAATGTTTAACTCACATGAATGACAAGTTTAATATTCAATTATTACTGCCATATTGCATGACTTTCACCTCAAATTCCTATCTTAATAAAGCGTGCAACAAATGAAGTCTTACTGTAGTATTTGAGAAACATTACACGTCAAAATTACAAAGCAATCTTTTGTATAAATTAAGATAAAATATTGTTCAGATTATCGAATCACATGCATAATTTTCCAGTGGTTCACAAAAAACCTTTGCAAAAGCCTTCTATAAATAACACTTCGTCTCTACAATCTTCACGCATGCAATAGCAGTCAAACGTGCTTTCCAAGGAAGGTAATGATAAGCTAATTAACCTCGCTAGCGATTGTTCTTGAACGAAATGCCATCCTTCGGACATGTATTGAATCTCCAAATTGGGGACAAACTTTTTCACCCTCCCAATGTCGATGTAGTAATCTATCCCTGGAAATTTGTTTACATAATCCTTGCTTCCCATTATATAAAGTGCTGGATCTTTAACAATTAGATTAATCAAGCCGGATTCTTCTCTAAGTGCCCTACCAATACATAACGTAAAGTTCAAGAAATCATTAACGTGTACTAACAACTTGAATCCAAGTTAGCAGGGTTAAACTAATTTCAAATGATAGGTCTGATGATTCAATAATAATGTTTTTTTCATTAACTCTTCTAGTATGCGGAAGTGACAGTGAATCGAAGATCAAATGCGTTACCTATACGGAATTTGCAGTGCAGTTTGGAAGCCCGATTTCTCATACAAAGCTCCATATGCCGCAAGATCTTCCTCGGTGAACCAAGGGGGAATAGGGGTAGATGGATCCACCACGTCCATGATCTTCTGGTTTTTTGCAGCTATTGGTATTTCACTTATGGAGAAAAGGATGTAAATGTTCTGAGCAACTGTTTCATCAAAGCACCCAAAATAAGTCTCTGCTCGGCCAGGTTCCTATAATAGAGGTAACAGTAAATTGTAACTTGTAAGCAAGCTAGTCATGGCATAGATATGGATAACGAGACCAAGAAAATGCACACCTGCCATCTTGAAATGTAGAAGCCCTCAGGGAGGTTTTTATCGAATTTTAGAGGGCTTGGTGGCATGATTGGCACTCCGATTGTTATAACTCCCAAGACCCTCTTTGGGTACGCAAGGGCAAATAAGTACGCTGGCCGAGCTCCAAAGTCCTTTCCGACGAGGAAAACCTACGTAAAATTTACTGAAAATATGACTTTAACCCCTTAAACTCAATTTCTTTCATATAAAACTTGACATAACCTTTTTACTCGAATAAAGCCCAATTACTAGACTCCACATAAGCAAATTCAATTAATTATATGTTTGACTCTACACATTTTAATTTTTTTGAATGCCTAAAATACCCATTTTTGCATGTTTAATGTGCACAATTAAACATATGCAGATTTTAAGAAGGATTAATGATTTTACAAAAATAAAAAAGGCACTAATATTCTAAATGCATTGCATGTTATATGAGAATTCAAGATTTCCACGTTTTGTAATTAATTTGGTTGATTCATGTTTCTCTTACTCCATAAAATTTGCTTCTAATTTGATATAGGAATTAATTTGGCAAGTTTTCTTAATCTTAACAACATTTTTCAATTTAAATATATTTTTTTTAGAGAAATAGTCTATCTTATAAAATATTTATCAATAAAATAATGTACCTATAATTTTTTTTTTTGCCAACTACAAATTTATACCATAATTTATCTATCATATCAAATTTGTGGTGTAATAATGTACCTATTATTTAATTTTTACAACACTAATGTATCTTCAAAAATAATTTACTTAATGTTTAGTTTTAGCAAAAATAATTTACCTACTGTGTATAATTTGTGAAGCTAATGATGCACCTATTGTTTTAATTTAAAAAAAAAATTAATGTATGTACAAAAATAATTTATCTATTGTTCAAATTTCAGGATAAAAATTTACCTGTTCTTATTTAACAACAATATATCCATAATTTTATTTTTCTATGAATATAATTTACCTACTTTTTAATTTTATATGAAACTAATTTACCTACTGTGACAATAATGTATCTACAATTTTACATAAAAAATTTACCTTTTTGTACAACAATAGTGTATCTACAACTTTGGTTTTGTATGAATTTAATTTACCTACAATTTAACTTTTTAAAAAAAATGTATCTTCTATTTTATGTTTTACTATTATATATATGTTTGATGTTTTTGTGTTCGCAAAATAATTTATCTAAAATTACATAGTCAAGAGATATGGTAATGAGATATGGTAATGCATTATATTAATTCATTATTAGACTGGTAAAAGAAATTGTTAAAAACGTTAGCCATAATGGTTGGCTAATAATGGTTGTATGAGAACAGTTATAGAAAGTTGTGGCATAAATTGTAAATAACTTATATTAATAGGTTACTTATTTTTTATGTGGCAATTTATTTAAATTTTGGATTTTTATTGGATGTTTATTCATAGATGGGTTTTTACCCAAGGTATATGAGTTGTATGAGTCTATATCTAATAAACAACCCTAAAATTTATTATCAAACGTGTTACATTGCAATTCTCTTATGCTCTCACTGCATAATATGATTGGCACATAAGGAAATGCAAATGTTATAATCCTTCAAACAATAAGCTTTTCATTTGCAAGATAAACAACAAAACCAGCCAAAGCAAAGTAAATGCACGTTGTAGTAATTTCACACTCTCATGTTCTCCTGCTACACTCTCATGATTTTTTTGTATCCTTAATTCTTTCTGAAAATTTAACTTTCCCCCTCCAAACTCATTTTTTCTAGCCTCTAGCCCATCATATAATATTTATCCCAATAAAACCCAATGATTAGGATCCAACTAGGCAACTTACCAAATTAAGTTTGTGTGTCTGTTTTTATAATTTTTGGATCCCTAATTGAAGGAATTATTTTGTGAAAACATGTTCATTTGAGCAACATCATATAGCATGCAATTAACAATTAAAGGCGGAATCATGCTTGTATGCACTCAAAAACAAAACATGACCATGAAATTCAAAGCCTAGTAGATTGGTGAACCAATTAATCAACTCAAAACAAAGTGAGTTGAAATTAATACCTTTGTAGATTCCTCTTTGCATAAGCAAAGGCTAATCACCCAAAGAGATAGGGCCTTCATTCCTTGCTTCTTAGATCCATGGATTTGGATGGAAGAATAGATTCTCTAAGTTCCCAAAATTGAGAACCTCTAAGTCTCTTCACCAAGGTTAGATTGTAGAAGAAATGAGTGACCTTGGAGTAGTAGGATTGCTAGATGTACCCTCCAAGGTGTTGGCCTCTTTAGAGAGAAAAATGGAGAGACAATTCTCACCAATTTTCCCCAAAATAAACCCTTAATCACTTAATGAATATTTGGCTATAAAGTCCTTTATATAGTCCCTTCAAATAAGTGACCTAAAGAACCAAAACCCTAATTCATCATACATGGCCGGCCTACCTTGGGATTTTTGGGCTTTTGGGCATTTGTGAATCTTTATTCATTAAGTTGTCATACAACTTAAGTCAATGGGCTTGACGTTCGAAGCCCATTGGGCCTTAAGGTCCAAAACTATCCCGAGGTCTTTAACGAACTTATTCGTTTGATTAATTAACATATTAATTAATCATTGCCATAAATAAATGATTAAACCATTTAATCATTCTTACTCATTTCAGTTTAATCTTCAATCTCCACCTTTTATGGTGTACGATCCATTAGGTTCCTTTTAGCGAGGTAGTGGGCGATTAAAACCATTTTACATCGATTGTGAATTGAAACTATTTTCAATTCTCCCTTTAGTGATTACACACGTTTAGGGCTTCCACAAACCATGAGTGACACCTAGCAGCATATCATGGTTATCCAAGCTAATCAGAAGAGGATAGAGAACCTATTCAGTTTGGGATTACAAATGCAATACGGTTCTTCTCTAATCTAATACTCTTGACCACATTGTTTGGTATGATAGTTTATTTATTCATGTCTACTATCCAATGTGATTCGTGTGCTTATATGATTTCCTTGAATGTGATTTGGAACGCATTCCCTAATCTCATTCATACTCTGGCCAGAGATTCCAAATCATATCATAGAGTATTCTCCCTCAACTGTTTGAAGGTTAGAGATCCCTTGTTGCGCATTCACTTGTCTCCATAGCTAAGTGGCTTAACCCCAACGATGCCGTGGACACCCCGAGGGGGTGACTTTGACATAATCAAAGATCAAGGACTTAACCACAAGACAACTGTGATGCCTCAGGTCAAAGGACTACTTTGCATTATCCCAACCATGAGTTCTCATGTGACATGGAATATAAGAACTCTTCGTTGATCACGTTCAGTGAACTCATTCTCTATTGAGCACCTACGTACTTGTCTTGATGTCACACACACCAATGACTTGAGACTAATCACTCTCCCTGAGAGAAGACATAGTACGTACTGATCTTAACGGACTGTCAACACCCAATTGGCAATCCTATGATCAGGAACGTTTAGGATGTGTCTACGAAAGAATGGTCTCATGAATCTAACTTCATTAGATTACATTCTCTCAATCACATATTCCTTGGACTTTATCGTTTAAGCATATAACATTTATATGAGACGGCTCAAACAATAATGTATGCCCTTTATATGTAAAACTAGATTAGTTTAACATGTGAAATGTCCGTAAAGTATCATCACATGATTGGCTTTAGGGCACATTTCCAACACTAATATACCCCATCTAAGCAAGTATGGAAAGTTCTTATAATTTTGTTTTAATTGATCACGTGCATTGAATTTGGCGAGGTCTTGTAGCCATGAAATATGGTTCTAGATGGAGGAATTAATTTGGAAATTTTTTTAGTTTTGACAATAAATTTCAATTTGAATATACCTAATTTAGTGTTTATTTTCAACAATATCTATTGTTTAATTTTATGAAAATAATTCACCTACTATGAAAATTAATTTTATGAAAACAATATCTATTGTTTAATTTTATACCTACAGTATAATTACATGAAAATAGTTTACCTACTATGAAAATTAATTTTTTCAAAACAATTTCTATTGTTTAATTTAATGAAAATAATTTACCTATTGTATAATTACATGAAAATTAATGTGCCTACTTTATAAATTTGTAACAAAATTAATTTACCTACTTCTTTTTATGGTATTAGTATACATAAATGTAGAATATATGTCCGTATACATTTGATCTAATTAGGTTTTGGATTGGAGGAGTTCACACAAAATTAAAAATATATTAAACAAATTAAATGTCTAAAGGAAACGTATAAGAGATTTGGTGGCATGATTTTGTAAATAAACACAAATTCATGGACATCTTTTATCCAACATGACATCATATTTAAAATTTGGGTTTTATTTAGAAGTTATAATATATGTGGGTTTTTGTCTAGAGTTTAAGATTTGCAAGGATTTAAATCTAAAAAATCCTAATTCTTTTTTTATTTATTCTACCTAAAAAGTATGAACAAACGTGCGTAGAAAATGAGAGTTTAGAAATCACAAAAGTCATCTAAATTTGATTACAACAAATTGCTTTTTCAATCAAACTTGTAATAACAACCATGCAAACAATGATTAATGAAACAAAGAACCAAGTTTCAAATTCGAAGCTCAATTTCTAGCGAAAATTAAAAATAAAAAAAGGCCAAAATTAAAAACAAAAAAGGGCATCTGAAAAGTTTGTATCATGGGAGTAGCAAGGGAATCAAGAATTCCAAGGAAGTCACTGATGAGGTCGCGGTAGGAGGCCTTGTCGGGTTGGGGAGGCGGGTCGGAGAGTCCGTATCCGCTGTAGTGGGGAGCAATGGCTCGGAGGCCGGAGTGGGGCCAGACCAATCATCTGGTGCCGCCACGAGTACCAAATTTCAGGGAAACCATGGAGGAACACGATCACATTGAGACCTATATAAAAACAGAGAAAGACGGCGTTTGATCGATTATGTTCGTGTTCGATTTTACTAAGAATAATAAGTACGGCGTACGGATGAGGAAGTGGGGAGGAAGATATTATGACCTGTTCCGATGTCGACAACGTGGAGCTTTAGGCCTTGTACGGTGATGTACTTGTGCTGTAATTGTTCCATTTCAATCTTTCCTTAACGAACAAGAAAGAGAGAGAGTTAAGTACAGTTTAGAAAATGTATGACGAATTTACTACAAACTTGACAATAAAAATAGAATACAAATAACAAAATATTCTCTCTTTAAGTGAGATCTTCTATCGGTTCCAAGTCCAGATAAAAAATGAAAGGAGGGTGTCAGATGGTCAGGACCCGACACTCTGTTTTCACGTCAAATCATTATGGTAATGAATCCATAAAAATAGAATATGTTTGATTTTTAATACAATCAATTAGTTATAAGATTAAACTAATATAAACTGCGGATAAATTTTGAATTTAGGTGTATAAAGTGCGCATATTCGTTCTAAATATCTAGGTAATGGAACTACATTTATGTCGGTTTTATTTGATTTAGAGAACAAGAATAAAAATTTCCCATAAGTATACAAATTAAGTTTAAGACGTCTTAATAATTAGAAGATACCTTTATACGTTATTCTTTCATCAGTCATGTTGCATGACAAAAAATGAAGTGTTGACTTGTAAGAACTAGCTAAAGGTAGCATCTTTCTTTCTTTATCTGTGGTTTCAACCAATCCTTGCCCTTCTCAAGTGGGATGCCTTACTCAATCAAGTAACGTAGAGCGTGCTTAATATGATTTTAAAATAATAAATCAATTGCGGAAGTAGATTTCAAATACTTTATACATTTGAGTTTTTGCTCTATTATTATCAATTACTTTAATACTCTATTTAGTAATAAGCTCCCGTTACTAAACTCGACATACATTTTTATTTAATGTCAACTGGGGATGGTTGATGGCAAGGGCGGATGTACATTGCGACAAAGGTGGTCCCAGGTGTCAGTGTACCTAGAGGCTGGAACAAGCATTTGAAGGTCTTCTGGGGACCTCTAAATGTTTGATACGAGTTCCTTTTGTGCCACCAAGTGCTTGATACAAGTCCCAAAATATTTGATGTAATGCTTCCTAAGCATATCTCGGCATCATTCACCAGGTTGTGTCGATCACACTTCAACACTCATCAGATTGCTCAGTAAATATCGATATCTATTGACATATTGCGCAACATAGTTCAACTCACGATAACAAGCTTAAGTGTTTGACGAAATGCCTCAATGAGTAAACTGCTATGTTTTTATCTAAAAAACTTGACTTTTAACATTAGGACCCCAAAGCTCAAATTCTGAATTCGTCCCTAGTTGACGGCCCTGAAAATAGAAAGAAAGTACCATCCAAAATAAGCAACAAAGAATAAGTGATTATTGATCTCATTGTGTTGAATCTAGACTTGGGACTCACCTAGTCCAATAGTACAAACGGACGTCAGTCATCGACAATATTAATCCCAAACGCCATGTCGTTTCCATGCAGTTTCTCAAAAACCAAAAAATATCAATGAGTTGACTTAGCGAGTTGATTAACTTTCCTAAAACAGGCAGAACTGTTTCAAAATTTACAAGCTCTTAAAATTCAGCGGGTTTCATGATTTTGTCTGCCGCAGTTGGATTATCCGGATAGATCTGACCGCCAAAGCCCTCATATTTTTTCAAGTGATTGATTTATTCTTCTTGTTGTTGCCCTTTGTTTGTTCGAATACCAAAAATTTGACTACTTTCTTTGTCTTGTTTGCTGAGAATTTTTGTTTTTTTAGGTTGGTTTTAAGAATTAAAATCGGTAAATACTAAATACCCTTTGGGTTTTGAGCGAGATCTGTTGTAATATGCAGAGATTAAGGATTAATATTGTCTGAAATTCAAAAGTTGTAATTCTGGGATTTGGTTGTTTAAGCTGGAAATTGTGGGAATTTGAGCAACAGGTTTTCAATACAGTCCTATTGTTTTTGAGAAGTTTTTCAACTCGTTGCCAGTGTCTTGGGGTTGGTTTTGAGCTGGAAATTTTGAGAATTAAGGAAGTGGGTGTTCCATGAGCAATCTTAGGGTTGAAAGGAGGGTTTTTTTTGGGGGAAATTTTTCGACATGTTGCCATTCTGTGAGTCGGTTTTGAGCTGGAAATTTAGGGAGTTTAAGCAATGGGTGTTCCATATACAATGTTAGGGTTGAAAGGAGATGTTGTTTTCGAGGAATTTGTTTACTCGCTAATTCGAAGTTTGTGTGTAGTTGAATGATTTTAGATGGGTTCATAAAGGATGAAGCCAAGCATCTCGATATATCTTGTGTTTCTTCTAGGGATGGAAAAAAATGTCGAAAATTCCAAACCGAATCGAAAAAATCTCAAATCTCAAATCCCGAAATTTTCGATACTCAATACCAAACTGATCCTGAAATTTCGGTACAGGAATCGGTCTCACACTTTCATTCATTCGGTAATCCCGAATATAATCGAAATAAAAAAATATATATATATTATTTAATTTTAAATATATATTTGAAATTGTTATTGCCGTCCGATTTAGTCGAGATTTAATCTCAACCGTTGAATACAAATCAAAGTTCAAACCCGCAGATAACTCAACTCAGTCACTCTCTCTCCGTCTCTTCTCGACTCGACGACCTCACCTCATACAACCTCACCACCCTCCTCGACCTCACCTCAGAATCCGGCCACACCCACATCACACGAGTTACTCACCTCTCTGATCTCTCTCTCTCGACTTCTCATCCCTCAGACCCTCACTGTGCAGGAGCCTTCCTTCACGGCACAGAGGCAGAGCCACGGTCACCGGCGCCGCTCACCTCTCTGATCTCTCTCTCGACTTCTTCATCCAGATTCCAGTGCACTGTGCACCGATTCTGCCCCAAATCAGGTAAATTTTGGAATTAATTTAGGGTTTGAAATTTAGGGTTTGTGAAATTTAAATTAGAGTTTGTGAAATTTAGCACTTGGAACTGATATGGAGGTAGAAGATATGTAATGGCTGAACGATAGTATTAGAAATTTTAGTGTTTCTACCCTCTGAGCATGTTCTTCTCACCAACGTTTTTATTGCTGGTTTTGGTAATTGATTTATTTAGGTTTTTTCTCGTTTTTGAAAGAAATGAAATTGAAAATGGTTATTTGTGTTTTGGGATTGACATTGGCCATGAAAATTGGAATTTAGCTCTGAAATGTGGTTTTATTTTGGGAAATTGAGTGCTTGTTTTGATTTCGACATTTTTGCTTAGTTTGGTTGATGAGAAATCGAAAAGTAATCGAATTGGAATTAGAAATTTTGGTGATTAATCTGGCCTGTGTAGTTTTGTTTTGTGATGGTAACTTAATAAGTTGTTCTTTTGTAGTACTGGAAATTAGGGGAAAGGTGAATGAGGTTCATAAATTCTTTAGCAGTCAGGTTTTTTGTTTACTGCGTCATGAAACGAAAGGTGGGTACCTGATTTTATCAGTTCCGAAGAAACCATGATTGCCCAATTTTTGCTGGTTGTTAATGCATATCATATGAGGTGGTTAAAGAAGAAAAAAGGGGGTGGCAGGGGCCGGGTGGTGGTTGCAGTTAATGGACACAATTGAATCCAAGTTCAAGTGGAACATATAATAAAAAAATCTGTTTTCTTCACTTTGAAGCATTTCAAACTCTTGTTCAATGTCCAAAGTTGGAATCTTTGTTTGTGTGAACTGTGAAATATGGTTTTTACTAGCCATTGTGTACTTTCATGCTTCAGTTAATGCTGATTTTTTAGTTCTTCCATCTCAGAGTTTTATCATTCTGATGTTCAAACTGATATCTTTCTGTTGCCTTTGTATGAAGTTCTTGTTTGAGCGACATTTTGAGGCCTAATGGGAAACCTTCTGACACATACTCTCATTTTGAGATTAGCCCAAAAGCCCAAAACTATTTGAGTATTCCCAATTTGTCCCAAAACCCCGAAACTATTTCAGGATTCCCGAAATTTGGGATTCCCGAAAATTTGGTTTGGGATCCGGTCTTGAAATTGGGATTCCCAAAAACTTCGGTTTGGGAATCGGGACTTGGTTTTCAGTTCGGTATTGCATACCGAACCAGCCCTAGTTTCTTCTGTGTGAAATTGTGAATTATTAGCGGTCATCAAAAGTGTTAGTAGCAGATTAGAATTTTTAGGTTTCAAAATTTTTGTTACAAACTAATGTGTTTACTATCAAGTTGAAGTAGTTTTGAACCAACAGATGGAAATAATATGTTGATGATTTTATATTCTTTTCAAATGCTGACTTTATGAGTTCTTCAGGAACGTGAGTAAAACACCAAAACATACCGGAAGGGACAGCGGATAATGGCTGAATTAGAAAATTTGCTCTTGGAGGCTGCGGGAAGAACAAGTTCATCGGGGAAAAACCGACACTCACATTCATCATCTAGGAGGAGACGTGGGGGTTCATATTCTGATGGAGGAAGTGACTCCAGAGGTGATGATTCTGATGATGGTCGTGGCTATGCAAGCAGGAAGCCCTCTGGACCTCAAGTTCCTTTGAAGAAGAGGCTGGACCCAACAGAAGTAGACGATGAACAAGGTAGCCAGGAAGAAGGTGGTTATAATGATAGTGGTTCGGATCGTGGTGGGGACAGCAATGAATCTGATGTTGGCAGTGATCTTTACAAGGATGAAGACGATAGGCGGAAGCTTGCAGAGATGTCTGAACTTCAAAGAGAGCTAATTCTGTCTGAAAGAGCACAGAAGAAAGATGACAAGAGTTTAAAGGAGAAGTTCCGACCAAAGTGGGACAAAGGGAAGGCCCCACAGTCCCGGAAAGAGACTCCACCTCTTCCGTCCTCTCGTGTGCGTTCATCAGCCAGATCTGCTGACAGGGCAGCTGCCAAGGATGATGCATTGAATGAGTTACGAGCAAAACGTTTGAAGCAGCAGGACCCTGAGGCTCACCGCAAGTTGAGAGATGCTTCTAGAGGAGGAAGTTCAAGCAGTCGAAGTTTCTCACACCTGAACAGGAAATCCTTCACTGCAGTGGGTCGGAGTAGCTCTAGTCAGAGTGACAGTGATAGTAGGTCTCGTAGTGAAGATGATGGATCATCAGGGGATGATGCAATGATTGACAGTGATGATGAAAGGTCAGAGGGACTAACTTTTGATGATATAAAGGAGATTACCATTCGAAGGTCAAAACTTGCAAAGTGGTTTATGGAGCCGTTCTTTGAAGAGTTAATTGTGGGTTGCTTTGTGAGGGTTGGAATTGGGAGGTCAAAATCTGGGGCTATCTATAGGCTCTGCATGGTCCGGAATGTTGATGCATCAGATCCTGATCGACAGTACAAACTGGAGAACAAAACCACACATAAGTATCTGAATGTTGTTTGGGGCAATGAGAACTCTGCTGCCAGGTGGCAGATGGCTATGATTTCCGACTCAGCGCCGCTGGAGGAGGAGTTTAAACAGTGGATTAGAGAGGTGGAGAGAAGTGGTGGCCGATTGCCAAGCAAAGAGGACGTGTTGGAAAAGAAGGAGGCCATAAAAAAAACCAACTCATTTGTCTACTCAGCCGCAACTGTGAAGCAGATGATACAGGAGAAAAAGTCTGCTTCGTCAAGGCCATTAAACATTGCGCTTGAGAAGGACCGGTTGAGGAGGGAGTTAGAAGTTGCAAAAAGCAAGCAAGATGATGCAGAGGTGGAGAGGATCGAGACAAGATTACAGCAATTAGAAGCACGCCGGCAATCACAGGGGAAAGATAGCAAGGCTATTAGGCTTGCTGAGATGAACAGAAAAAACAGGGTTGAGAATTTCAAGAATGCATCAGAATTAAAACCTAAGAATATAGGTTTGAAAGCGGGGGAGGCCGGTTATGATCCTTTTTCAAGGAGATGGACTAGGTCAAGGAATTACTATGTGTCAAAGCCCGGTGAACAAAAAGAGGAGGCAGAGGCAATAGCAGTGGCTGATGGAGCCTTGGCAGATATAGAAAGTAATGGGACAGCCGTGGTGGGAGCAGTACGGGCTGGCATGGCAGCAACTGCAGCAGCTTTGGAAGCTGCAGCTGGTGCGGGGAAGCTGATTGATACGAGTGCCCCTGTTGATTTTGGAACAGAGTCAAATCTAAA
Organism: Malus domestica; assembly: GCF_042453785.1. Lineage (NCBI taxonomy): Eukaryota > Viridiplantae > Streptophyta > Magnoliopsida > Rosales > Rosaceae > Malus > Malus domestica. The sequence goes on from NC_091670.1 coordinate 8,033,411, forward strand.
GCATAATTTTGAGCTGCCAATCTCATTGGCTGCTCTTCAAAAGTTTGGCGGGCCACAGGGAGCTCAGAAAGGGTTCCTGGCAAGGAAGCAGCGAATAGAAGCAACAGTTGGGTGCCAAGTCCCGGAGAATGACGGGAGGAGGCATGCACTGACACTTACAGTTAGCGACTACAAGAGAAGAAGAGGGCTTCTCTGAAATGGCAATGGTCCAACCAAGATAACAACCAGAGAGGCAAGACGGATCATCTTCAGCAACAAACAGGACTGGTTTTCGACGGTAAAAGCTTGTTCGTGTAGTCTATTTGTTTGGTCCTTATTTACAATTAAAAATAAGAAGACTGTATTTGTGTGATTTATTTACTGGAAGTTTGGAAGAGCACAAATAATGCACAGCTTGTGAGAGATTTGATATTTACAACTTTAATGAGATTACTGTTGTTTTTTGGAAACTATGAGATTACTGTTGTTGTTTTTTTTTTTTTTGGAAGATTACTGTTGTTTCATTCAAATGTTGTTTTGCTTTTTGTTTTTCATACGATCGATATTAAGGGAAGAGAAACTACACACACGAGTTTTCTTCAGTTTGAAGCTCCTGTGGTGTCAAATAGGCCCATCGTGATTTTTCTTCAGTTTCCTTGGCTTTCAATCCCCTCGTTTGAAGCTAATTTAACTTTCTATTAGTTAGTTGAAAATCCAAGATATCAAAGGGGAACTTCGGACAAAGTCACCGTGCCAAAATGTTCAACTCCATTAGCTTCCTCCCTGACGAAAGCACAACTAGATTACTGAATAAACCGTTTAAACTTTACCTCTCCTCAGCACGGGCGTAGAGGGTTACAAACGTATGTCCTCGAATAACCAAATTTTCTGGAGTCGTTTGAGAGAAAAACCAAAAGGTTTATTGATTAATTATGAATGGATGCATTACATTGGGAGCGTCTTTGACTTAAACAGAACCCTTGGAAAGGCTCAAGCGTCTTTGGGAAAAAGAACACATTGAGTGGATGTAAATTGAAAGGTCTGACTTTTATTACAAAATTTAAAATATGGTTTTGGAAGCTTCAGATGGCTAAATCCATCATATGTCACGAAAAAATGGTGAGAAGAACTGGGACTCTGCACTCTTTTTAGAAAGGTATTATGACCCCAAAATTAGAGTTCGGACACCAAATTTATAGATTACTATTGCATCATTTTGTCTTCCTTCGGTCAATTGCGTTTGCATTCCATTCGGCAATTTGTTCTACATTAGAAATAAACATTTTTTTTACTAGGTAGCTAATTTTTGTCAATTCTCAAACTTATCCCCATAACCGTAATAATTACAAACAAATAATCTCAACATCTTGAGATTTTGAGAAAACATGAGTACCAACTTGAGCCAAAGTATAATGAGGAATGTAAGTATTGGACCAACTCCAACGCTGGGAGTAAGTCCTAAACTTTCCCTCCCATTTCTCTCAAACTCTTGTTCTAAAATTGGGTTAAGTGTTAAAACTTAAAAAAAAACTCAAATTCTCCTTAAGATTTAGCCCAAAATTAGTAGTAGAGCCCACATGTGAGGGTGGAACAAAGGAAGTGGACTGGACTCGTCCAGCACAGACGCGTCAAAGGCCCATCACACTCGCACTAGCCCAGCCCTCCTCAGCTTCGCTGGTCCACCCACGTGGGTATGTCGGGCTGTTGTCGACCCGTGACACAAGCTCAACGGATCTTTTTGGTGATCTGACAGCCAGAATTCAAATGGATCATGGAGATCCAATGGTCCACTTTAATTTATTTAATTTTTAGTTTCGTATTTATATATTTATTGAATTCAAAGGTTGAGATCAAATATAATTAAATCTAGCGGTAAAAAAAAAGATCTAATAGTCCAAATTTAAATCCAACAGCTAAAATAATTAAAAAAAATGATTTATCTCAAAATTCACCCAAAACTTTATAAATATCTATGTATTTGTTCAAACATCCACACAAAACTCACATTTTCCCTACAATTCTTCCAATTTTTCTTTCTACCCTCTTCCAAAACCATTTGTTCCCATTTCCAAAATTTTCAAGATGGCAAAAGATCATATTAGAGGTCGTATTGGACCTTTGAGGAAGATATTGCTTTATGCTTGACATCAGTTTAGTGATTTTTCACTATTTATTGGAATTTAAATATTTTTATGTTAAAATGTTCATAAAATAAATTTAGGATAGTCAACATAATTTATTTTTTTTCAAAAGTTAATTTTAAAAATAGTCTAAATTCATTATTTAATAATCTGAGGTTAAAATTTTAGGTCAAAATATTTGAAGCAGAAAAATTGTTTATGGGCTAAAACTTTTAAGTATTACTCCAAGGGTTGGAGATGATCTTATTATCTTGTCATTATTAAGCTTAATCCTTATTTGTTGATTTTTTTATTTAATTATTTCTAGAATTATAAATTTTTATATTCTAGGCCGGCAAACGATTATTTCCCATTTAAGGATATAAAAATTTATGATTTTTATTTTGTCATTGAATAAAAGTTTATAATTGAAGAAATAATTAAATAAAAAATATTAAGAAATAAAACCATGGGATTTTCGCACTAAAAGCTAGCCAAGTGGAGCGGTCGAGCCAAGCTCAAGACTTTAGGCCATCTCCAACCGATTCGGCCAGAAGGCTGAAAATAGTCAGAAATGGCACAAAATCTGTCTTCAACTGAGGGCCAGGCCAAAGGGCTCGTGGGCCCCACTAGGCCAAAAAAGGAGAAAAGGGCTAACTGGTTAGCCCAACCCAGCCAGCCAGCCCCAGGAGGGGGCGGATTTTGAAGCTGACGTCATTTAGCCGTTATATTTGATTTTTTTTTTTACAAATTTTTTTTAAAAAACTTTAAAAATTCTATTTTTTTCCTATAACTTCCTAAACCATTAAACAATATTAAATAACATTAAGTAACATGAAACAACATTAAACAATATTAAATAATATTAAATAACATTAAATAACATTAAACAACATAAAAAATTATTTAACAACATGAAACTTAAACAACATTTTTAAAAACATTTAACAACATAAAACTTAAACGTCTACTCTATGCTTTTTTTGGCCCAAAGATGTGCAACAAGATCCTATTGTAGGTACTTGTTTGTGGCACGGGAACATATCATCTTGTGGCTCCTCATGTACTCATTCAAATAGATAGTATCAGTTCTTGGATTCACAGGCAAATTAGGCCCATCATTATTTTTGCAAGAGCCCTTGACCTATTTAGATCCTGTTAGTCGTCATCAGACTCTCCATCAATATACCCATCATGCTTATCCTCAACAATCATGTTGTGTAATATGATGCAAGACATCATGATGGAGTCCAAATTTTCTCGACTACACCCTCTTGCCGGTTCCTTGATGATCTTCCACCGTGCTTGTAGAATACTGAAAACTCTCTTAACATCTTTCCGGTATGCCTCTTGGTGCAAGGCAAACCACTTTTCGACGTCATTCGTAGGGTTTGGAATTGCTTGGACAAGTGTCGCCCACTTTGGGTAGATGCCATCTACAAAGTAATACCCTGTATTGTACTGACGGATGTTGATGTAGTAGTCAAGTTGAGGTGATTTACCTTCCATCAGGTTATTGAAGAGGGGTGAAAGCCCAAGAATTGTAATTTCATTTTGGGATCCAGGGACTCCAAAGAAAACATGTCAGGTCCATGTGTCATACGAGGCAACCGCCTCTAACACAATAGTTAGCTTTCTCGACTTTTCGCTAAAGCATCATTGCCATCCGGTGGGACAGTTCTTCCAATTCCAATGCATGTAGTCTAATAACTCTATCATGCCGGAAAGCCACGGTCTTCAGCTTTGTGAATGAGCCGATATCTTCTTGATTTGGCTCACAGAGGTACTCCTCTTTGTAAAGCTGAACAATTGTGTCACATAATTCACCAAGAGTATCAAGGCATGTAAACTCAGACATACCATATGTATCATCCATCGAATCGGCTAGGAAGGCATAGGTCATTATTCAGAGTGCAATAGTAACCTTATGATGAGGTGAGAAACCAGGGTGGCATGCTCTGTCCAGCTTTTGTAGAAAGTATGGATTGACCTACTAGACATCATGAAGTAAACACTCGAAGACATGATGTTTTATGCGGAAGCGACGTCTGAAATCATCTTCTATGTATTCATCAGATTGGCATATGTCATTACTCTATTTCGTGGTTTGTAAGAGCGACTAGCAATAGAGCCACCCCATTGAGGTTGTTCCTCAGTTGGTTGACACACCATGACCTCAACCATGGCTGCCACATATTCTGTGTTGCGTTGTGCTTCAATCTTCTTCATCAGACTTCTCATCTTCTCGTCTTATCTGCGCCCATTTTTCTTCCAATGGGAATTGGATGAAGACCCCAAGTTGGAATCCAAAGTTGCAATTCATTGCAAACTTGAATTGAAAGAGATTGAATATGAAGGTGTGTGAATTATAGCCCAATATCCACCATATTTATGGACATTAGATCAGTTGAATTTGAAGGTGTGTGAAACCAACGACTAGCTGACGACGGACGTCATGCTTAGGTTAGTTATCATTGGATTTGAATTTTTTTTGGCAAATTTTTTTTTTAAAAAATTTAAAAAATTCTCACTTTTTCCTATAAATTTAAGTTGTTGTAGTTTTAAATTTAAGTTGTTGTAGTTTTTTTTAATTTAAATAATAAATTATGTTTGGCTCTTGGTTGGAAATGGTTTTTGTCACAGGGCTATGTTTGGCCCTTGGTTGGAGATGGTAAGAAATATGGTCTTACACTAGTCGTTAAAATATTAATTTCTTTGAAAGCCAAAGGGCTAAAACAAGCCCTCTAGCCCTCCTTCGGTTAAAGATTGCCTTAGTGCCTAGGCAGCTAGGTGAGGGCCTACACGGACTAGGTGGATTTAAGTAAATTTATTATATATTGTATAAATAAATCCTTATTTATACTTAAAACACACAAACATAATTACCACTCACTACTATGGTCTGGTGGTATTCCTCTTCACTTGAAAGTGAGAGGTCTTAGCTTCGAATCTCGTAGATGGCGAATTCGGTACCAAATTAGGCTACCCATTGTGTGATTTGCCAAACTCCCCCTCCCCTCAGTGTAAAAATATTGATATACTGACAAAAAAACACAAACATAATTATAATGAGATAGATAAATTGAAAAATAAAATGACATATCAATTATAAAGTATTACGATATACTCACAAAAAAACACAAACATAATTATAATGAGATAGATAAATTGAAAAATAAAATGACATATCAATTATAAAGTATTACGATATACTCACAAAAAAACACAAACATAATTATAATGAGATAGATAAATTGAAAAATAAAATGACATATCAATTATAAAGTATTACAACGTATTGAAAACATGGGGAACAAGCATATAATTAATGTTCATCCAAATATTCAACAAGTCTCTTACATTTTATTGAAGAGGTGTGCTATTCACACACCCCAAATTACTTCTCACATACCCTTGTTAATTTGTATCCGTTGATCTTCTTCAATTTATCCGATCCGACGGTTGAAAATTAAAAGGGTGTGTGAGAAGTAAAATGGGGTGTGTGGATATCACACCTCTTATTGAAAATTTAAATTCAAAATGAAAGTTATCGATTTTTTAAATGAAAGTCGCAACCTAAGTGGGTTTAGATGGCTAGGCGGAAGATTGAGCGGGTCTAGACGCACTTTCTTAATTTTCATATGTCTAGGAACTAATCAGGATGGTGACCAATTACCTCGCCTAGGCGGCGCTAGGCATAAATTTTTAAAACAGTGCTTTATTGATTTAGCTCTGAATTTTTAATCTACTTGTCTTTTTTCTTACTTATTTTTACATTGATTAGTCTCTTCGTAGGGGTCCACGCGAAAGGCTTTTGATAATCACCTGATGTGCGCAACTTACAGTTTTTTATTTCATTATTTATATTTGTATTTTTCGGTTTGTTTTCATTCTCTTTTTCGAGTAAGGAGGTTTTGAATGCAAACATTGTTACCTGAGTTTTTTTTTTTTTGGTTGGAAGAGATGCTTTATTTTTTTCGTGAAGCAATAGAATGGTTTTTCATTGGTCAGTACAAGTTAATTGGGTATATTGCTTCAATGACTAAGAAATTAATTTGGAGTATATTTGTACAATAAAACAAATTAGAGTAAATCCTTATATAGTTACCGCAAACACAAACGTACAAGCGTTACCAGCACAAATTTGTCACAAAAATCAATAGATGCAATAAACCTATATCGGTGACCACACTGGTCATCACTAAAAAGCGAGGTCACATAAATCATTACATAAAAGTGATAACACATAAAGTCATCGTTAAAAGACGATACCACATAATTCATTCATCAATGAGAAGAATACACACAACCATTGCTTACGCGCGATCGCAATACTTGCAAGGTGAGTCAACAAAACAACTATACAACTTCAAGAAAGACAAAGACCAGCTACACCTTAGTGGAGGACAAAGACACTCTAGCCAAAGACCACATGCACCTTTACCGCACTAGTGAAAGTGAACTATGCAACACCCACGAGTTGAGGCACCACCAGATCTAGTTGCACAAGGTGGCAGAGTTGCTAGATCTAACATACTAGGTGGCAGAGCTGCCGATCTAAATGTGCAAGACAGTGTAACCACCAAATCAGTCAAGGAGAGTGACATCACCATGGAAACGAGTTGATAGAAGTGGAAGGGTTAGCAAAGGTGGGAGAAAAAATTGAAGAAGATGAATGGAGCCTCTGTGCAAAACTAAGAGAAAGGGGTGCAGAGGATGTAGCAGAGGTGGAAAGGTTATAAGTGTTGGATTTATTCAATATAAATCAACCATAAATGGTCTACTATATGTAATAGGAATGTATAAGTTGGAAATCAGTTAAGTTGCGATTTGATATCCTTATATCAATCCTACATTGAGTGTCTTACATTATAGGTAGGTTTTTGATTGAATCCTTAATAATATATGATTATGATATTTTACTTGAGAGCCAAGAAAGGAGAGTTTTAGTTTTCCTTTATGGATGGAATCTAAGACTTTTTTGCTAGTATATAAACACCGGTCCCTGCTAACCCTAGAACACGACAACTAAGGCTTCCCATAGAGCATTGTCATAAAGCTAGGAGTTTACAGAAGAGTTGGTGTTTTCTCTCTTAATCACGGCGTGCCGATACAAGTGTTAAAGTTGATCACGCATTCTCTGCATGGTTACTGCACCTTTAACAAGTAAGAGTTTCATATGAGTTATATATTTATGTATACTGTGTTTTGATCATACAAACATCACGGCTAACAATTGGTATCAGAGCCATTGTTTGGATGGTTAAAATCGTTAAGATTGATATCATATGTGATTTTCGAATGAAAAGCATGCAGCATAAAATTCTTAACATGCATAAAAGATATAGTTAATTTGCAGATGAGATCTTGCATAGTTCATGTCAAATTTAAACTGTTTTGCTTGATTGTTAGTACTTCGGTACTTATAAAGTTAAAGATGATCAGCATCTACATAATTCAATTAATCATATATTCAAGCTACAACCGTTTATCATGAAAGATTGAATTATGTATTTAAGGTAGCTGTTCATAAAATTACATTCAATATATGATATAGAGACTGTTCATCTTGCTCACAAGTGTTGATCATTGTTTTCTGGATCATATGTGAATGGTATGGCATGATTTATGTGACACATCGGTTGTGGGGTTCTCATCTTGCTCACAAGTGTTGGGAATCGGCATGAAGGAAACTAGTGTAGCGCATAAGTCAGTGTCAAAAGACATATTGATTCATCTTGCTCACAAGTGTTGAATCAATTTCGTTTTTATAAAGTTTTTGGATTGTTTTAATCAATGCATGCATGTTGTATGTATATTCAGTGATGAATGTTGTGAACACTGTTTAAACCCTAAGTGGAACAAACTACAAAAAGTGGAAACAAGACCTTGAGATCTGTCTAGGGCTAATGGATTTAGACATAGCAACAAGAGAGAATTCTCCTCCAAAACCTGCTTCTGATGCTGTAGTTGATGTCAAAGCAAAATATGAAAGATGGCAGAAGGCTAATCGAATTGCTCTCTTGGTGATTAAAAGATCTATGTCTGACACAGTGAGAGATGGCATTCCTGAATCCGAGAATGCCAAGGAGTTCTTGGCATCTATTGACGAGAAGTTCAAAGAATCAGATAAGGCAGAAACTGGTAATCTCATGAATGAACTTATGACCAAAAGGTATAATGGTATGGGATGTGTGAGGGAACATATATTAGAACTGCTAGATATTGGTGCTAAATTGAATGCCCTCAAAGTCCCTATGAGTGATCCTTTCTTAGTTCATGTGGCACTTAACTCACTACCGAATGAGTACTCACAATTAAAGAGCACATACAATGCACAAAATGAGAAGTGGAGCCTCAATGAACTGATTACAATTTGTGTGCATGAGGAGTAGCACATAAGGCAGGAAATTTTTGAGAAAAAGGTGAACATGGTAACTGATCACCATAACAACCAGGGGCGGAGCCACCAAGGGACTAGGGTAGTCCCCGGCCCATCCTGACTTCATCTGAGGTGTGAACCTCATGGAAGAAGATAAAGCAAACGACGTCGTTAAACCGTTTTGATTTTAAATCTTTTCGACTGTCTAATGAAACGATAAGTTTGGCAGACGAGTTTTAAAAGAGATGCGCAATTTTAAATGGAAAAAGCAACCCCACTTTTGGTTCAATTCTCTCACCTAACAGTAATATACACCCTATAATTTTCTAAAGCAACCCACCTTCTTTATTTGCAGACCTCTCCCCCTTTTCCTTCTTTTTCTACTTCTTTGTATTTTCTTTAGCCTTCCACAACCTACCTCTTACTTGGTTGTCTGGGTTTTTACATTTTTTTCTTCTTAGTATTGAATTTAAGAGAATTTTTTCAGTTTTGTGAGGATTACACAAATTGCATATGTCAACATGTTATGAATTCAACTTTTTACACACACTCATATATATACATATTTGTGAAAGGCCCATCCTCATTCAGAATTCTGGCTCCGCCACTGATAACAACACTGCAAAACAGGAGCACAACAAAGTAGCATCTCATCATTCCAAAATTGGTGCAAACAAAGGGTCCAAAACTGTTTAGGGAAAATGTTTCTTCTGCAAGAAACCTGGACATATGAAGAGACATTGCCAGAAATATAAAAAGTGGCTTGACAATGGTAAGGGAAAAGGTAATGTTATGATTTTTAAAGGTGAAGTTTTAGTTTGTTTTGAAACAAATAATGTTGAATATGCTGGAGATTCTTGGTGGCTTAACAGTGGTGCTTCAATACATGTGACAAACTCTTTACAGGGCTACACAAGCAAGAGAGTGCCAATAAGGGATGAAGTCTCAGTGATAGTTGGGAATGGAGGAAGAGCTGTTGTTGAGTTTATTGGAATAGTTAGAATAAAATTAGAGTCTGGTTTTACATTAGACCTTGAGAATGTGTGCTATGTACCTTCAATTCGAAGGAATTTAGTATCAGTTAGTCAGCTAGTTATGAAAGATTTTATATTTTCAATAAATAACAGTGGCTTTTCAATTCACAAAAACTCTCAGATTATTGGGAATGGTTTGCATATTGGTGGTATGTTTCGACTGAATTGCAAGGAATCATGTCGAGTAGCACATTTAATTGGACAGAAGAGATTGAATCAAGATGAGACTTCATCCACTCTTTGGCACAAAAGATTAGGGCATATTTCAATTGAGAGAATAAAGAACCTAAGTAAAAGTGGCATACTTCCACCACTTGAGTTTGACAATCCGGTTACATGTATTGAATGCATTAAAGGAAAAATGGTGAGTTCACACAAGAAAGATGCAATCAGAAGTAATGGATTACTAGAGCTCATACACACTGACATATGTGGGCCTTTCCCCACGCCAACTTATGATGGCTATAGGTACTTCATAACTTTCATAGATGACCATTCGCGATATTGTTACTTATATTTGCTTACTGAGAAATCCAGTGCTTTGAATGCTTTTCAAATTTACAAGGCTGAAGTTGAAAAACAGTTGGATAAGAAAATAAAAAATGTAAGGTCTGATAGAGGTGGTGAATACTACGGAAGATACACTGAACATGGAAGAAATCCAGGACCCTTTGCACTTTATCTGCAAAGTGAAGGAATTGTAGCTCAATATACAAATCCTGGAACACCACAACAAAATGGTGTCTCTGAGAGAAAGAATCGTACCTTAAAGGATATGGTAAGAAGTATGATGAGCACTACCAACTTGCCAATGTTTCTATGGGGTGATGCAATTAAAACTGCAAACTATATATGCAATAGGGCACCAAGCAAGTCTGTCACTTCAACACCTTTCGAAATTTGGAACAACAGAAAGCCTAGCTTGTTACATTTGAGAATATGGGGATGTAAAGCAGAAGCAAGAGCATATAATCCTCAGGAAAAGAAGTTAGATCCCAAAACTGTAAGTTGCTATTTCATTGGCTATCCACTTAGAACCAAGGGATATAGATTTTATTGTCCTGGAAATTCTATGCGTTTCATTGAGATAAATAAAGTGAAATTCATAGAAGAGATGACAGAGGGAGTCTTAAATCACAGCTTGGTTTTTTAAGAACAAGATGAATCTAATTTACAGGAAAATGTAGAAAACACTGAGGTGCAGACTCCAAACACAAGCCACAGTCTTCTCTTGCCACCAATTACTGAGAATACTGAGAATGTTGTGCAAAATGATGCCACTAATGATAATATACACAATATGGAATAACCGAATGTCATTAATGATACTCCACATAAACCAGTACAAGTTACAGAACCAATTCCTGAAGTACTTGCACCTATGCTTCGAAAATCTACAAGACTAAGGAAATCAGCCATCTCAGACGATTTTATGTTGTATTTGAGTGAAACAGATATCAACATTGGTGAACCTGCAACATATAAGGAGGCTGTAAGTGGATTGCAGCAAGAATAGTGGGTAAAAGCCATGGAGAGTGAACTTGAATCCATGAAAAAGAATAAAGTGTGGGAACTTACAGTGTTACCAAAGGGAGCAAAGCCAATCAGATGTAAGTGGGTGTATAAGACTAAGAAGGACTCCAAGGGAGAAATTGAAAGATTCAAGGCTAGACTTGTAGCCAAGGGATACACTCAACAAGAGGGAATTGATTACACTGAAACATTCTCACCAGTCTCAACAAAAGATTCATTCAGGTTTGTAATGGCTTTGGTGACTCATTATGATCTTCATTTACATCAAATGGATGTAAAAACTGCATTCCTAAATGGTACTTTGGAGGAAGAAATTTATATGCAACAACCTGAGGGATTCATTGATGCAGATGGTAAGGAATTAGTGTGCAAACTCAGGAAATCGATTTATGGCCTCAAACAGGCTTCAAGACAATGGTACTTGAGGTTTGATGAAGTAATGCAATCACATGGTTTCACTGAGAATTCGGAAGATGAATGTATATATTTTAAATCCTGTGGGAGACACTTCACCATATTTGTGCTATATGTGGATGATATCCTCATAGCTAGCACTGATTTGACCTTACTGCATGAGGCCAAATTAATACTCAGTGACAATTTTGAGATGAAGGATATGGGCGAAGCAACCTATGTCTTGGGGATAGAAATAACTCGTGACAAAGAGAGAGGTTTGCTTGGAATATCACATAAGGGATATATTGACAAGATACTCAAGAGGTTCAATATGTCAACTTGCAGTGGTTGTGATGTGCCAGTGACTAAAGGAGATAAACTGAGCAAGCTGCAGAGCCCTCGAACTGAAGCTGAAAAACTTGAGATGAATGACAAGTCGTATGCTTCAGTTGTAGGGAGCTTAATGTATGCACAAGTATGCACAAGACCTGACATTGCTTTTGCATTAAGCTTGTTGGGGAGATATCAATCGAACCCTGAACATGCCCATTGGATTGCAGCAAAGAAGGTGCTTAAATATTTGCAGAAAACCAAAGACTATAAGCTGGTATACAGGAGAAGTGATAAGCTCGAGTTGGTTGGCTACTGTGATTCAGATTTTGCGGGATGTCAAGACTCACTAAAATCTACCTCTAGCTACATTTTTATGATGGCAGGAGGAGCGATCTCATGGAAAAGTATGAAACGGAAAAATGTAGCTACCTCTACTATGATGGCTGAATATATGGCTTGTTACGAAGCAACTTCTCAAGCGGTTTGGATTGGAAAGTTTATAGAGGGTATGAGGGTCCTCCATATTGTCACAAATCCGTTGAAGATATTTTGTGACAGTACTGCTGCAATTTTCTAGTCCAAGAACACCAAGAGATCTTCTGGGACTAAGCACATGCATATCAAGTATAAGTTGGTTAGGGAAAAAATTAAGCAAGGGTTCATAAAGATTAGCTATATAGATACTGAATCAATGCTTGCGGATCCCTTGAACAAACCACTTCCAGTCATGTCTTTCAAGAAGCATGTAGAAAACATGGGATTGATCTCGAACTTAGATATGCTGAGTTAGTGGGAGTAGAAAACTGGTTTTAGCTGCAGTCAATAAGTGAGCTAAACTCATTGAGTTTTAAGGTTCGAGGTGTGGTTTGTTTCCGAGGTTGGGTTTGAATAAAGATTGTTTTAATTTTTGTGTTCACATGATGCATGCATATTTTAAATTCTTTTTAGGCATAAGTCTGTTTTGGAATAATGAAAGTTTACGTTGGTAAACATGCAGAATGCATGAATAGCATAACGTGTCATTTTGGAATGACAAAAGGGTTTGCGTTGGCAAACATATGGAATGCTTAAAAGCAGAAAAGCATAAGGTGGCTTTGGAATGGTAAAAAGTTTACATTGGTAAACATATAGACCATTTAAAAGCATAAGGTCTTACTTATGAAAGTTACGATAAAGTGGACCAGAGATGATATAGAATAAGACAATTCTTGAGTTAAAGTGCATCTCTAGATCATAATCTGATGGTTTTCATGTGAATGGTTGACTCAATGTGTGTGATTATGAAGGTTCTGAGATGAATTATCTTTACAACCTTGTTAGTCCTACATTGAGAAGTCCATTTGATAGAAATTTAAATTAAGGATGGGATTGGGTCGCAGTAATATGGCCATTAAAGAAACAATGATCTCCGACATATGTTTGAAGCATGATCATTACAATTAAGTAGACCAAGTGGGAGAATGTTGGATTTATTCAATATAAATCAACCATAAATGGTCTACTCTATGTAATAGGAATGTATAAGTTGGAAATCAGTTAAGTTGCGATTTGATATCCTTATATCAATCCTACATTGAGTGTCATACATTATAGGTAGGTTTTTGATTGAATCCTTAATAATATATAATTATGATATTTTACTTGAGAGCCAAGAAATGAGAGTTTTAGCTTTCCTTTATGGATGGAATCTAAGACTTTTTTGCTAGTATATAAACACTGGTCCCTGCTAACCCTAGAACACGACAACTAAGGCTTCCCATAGAGCATTGTCATAAAGCTAGGAGTTTACAGAAGAGTTGGTGTTTTTCTCTCTCGATCACGGTGTGCCGATACAAGTGTTAAAGTTGATCACGCATTCTCTGCATGGCTACTGCACCTTCAACAAGTAAGAGTTTCATATGAGCTATATATATTTATGTATACTGTGTTTTGATCATACAAACATCACGGCTAACAAGAAGGACATGGAGATGTTAGGAGGAGGGTGAGAGAGTCTGCCACCGACCCTAAGTTGGAGCAAGGGACTGACGGCTAAGATTGCAGATCCTAGGGTTTGGGTTGGGGAGAGAGAAAAAGGGAGACGGTTTGGTGGTGAGGAGGAAGATGCTTTATTAAACACCATAAATAAGTACAAGTAAGATCAGAGTAGTCTATACGATCTCAAGCGTGAAAAAAAGGACACAGACTTCAAATCTTTCTAAGAAAGATATGCTGCATGAATAGAATCACACCAGATATAAAAACAAAGCAAAGAATGCACACTAGTTCTCAAATACAATTGTCGATCAGTCACAAGAACGTCTAGCAAAACAGGGTACACTAATTTGAAGAAAAACCTTTCCAAAGAAAATCATGTGAAAAAACATTGTGATGTAGAAAAAACAACATCGTACTTACTGAGCTCAAATCATAACATTTGTTTGTGGCGCAAATCTATTACAAGTACTCTAAAGTACCGGTATAAAGCAAGCTAAATATAGAATGAGCTACATATGAAAGTAGATATGAAGCCTTAAATTAAATGGAGCAAATAAATGAAAAGGTTGCCTAGGCTAAAGGTGAGTTGCATTTAAAAGTAGATAAAATATAGGTATAATTTCTTTTTCTCTCGTTCAAAAAAAAAAAATTTCTCAAAAGAAAATAGCTATCTAGACTATAAATGGACTGAGGGTCTGCTATCTCCAATTTGATTTTTTTTTTTTTTTTTCATGTAACAAGCAAAACGCCTGAGCTGCAAATGGTGAGTTGCTTTTAAAAGTAGATAAAATATAGGGTATAATTTATTTATTTTTCTCAAAAGAGCCATCTGGACTATACTTGTGGACTGATTTTTTTCCATGTGACAAGTAAAGCGGGAAAAAAATACTGAATTAAAAGACAAGTGAAACAATATATCAGCTTGATGGCCTACATGCAATTGTTATACGTTGATTTTGGAAAGATGATGTAAGAATATGGTTTTCAATTTATTTTTCATCTTTTGCGCAAGCATGATGGTAATGAACAGGAACAAATATTAATTGGAGAATAAATACAATTAAGTTTAATTAAGATTATGTTGTTATGTGGGACATGCACGGAGTGGCTCGTGGTGGTCACGATTCATGTCTAATGGTTGTGGTATATCCCTTCTTGTCTTGAAGCTGTGGCAGCTGCTCTTTCATCCCCATAATTGTTAGCCACTTCTCTTGATTCGGAAGAGCTCAACACTCACTTTCAAAACACAATTTGCAAATATGACATTTTCTTTTAAGTTTTGGAATGCTACTTGCACAAATTTGAGTGAATTCAGACCAAAGGCTTGATCCAGATATATAGGTCGGCATGGACTCTCCATTCAAATCATGCATGCTCCTCCGTCCACTGTTCTAAAAATCTCTACTTAGGTCCCGTCTAGGTGCTAGACGGCTGGCCAACACCTCGATAAATTCCTAGGCGTTTAAAAATTAAGAAATAGCGCTTTGACCTACTTAGGTGTCCACCTAGCTCGCCTTGACCCAGCTAGGTCGCAACTCTCACTTAAACAAAAAAATGGATAACTTGAATTTTGCATTTTTTTCCCAATAAAATGTAAGAGATTTGTTGAATACTTGAATGAACTCTCATTATATGTTTGTTCCCCATGTTTTCAATATGTTATAATACTTTATAATTTATATGTCAATTTATTCAGCAATTTAAGTATCCCAATAAAACTACATATTTTTTAAATATAAATAGACACTTATTTATACAATATATGATAAATATACTTAAATTCGTCTAGTCTACCTAGGCGTTAGGCTCCAACCTGTTGCCGGGCTAGCACCTAACGCCTTTTAAAACCTTGCCTCCATCTAATCCCACTTAACGTGTTGTATGTTTGGAATGAGGATCTTCTCCGGATCCTCCTTTGTGAGGATCCTGGAGATTTTTAAATTATATCCGTTTATCGTACATCGTGTGGTTAGAAATTATTTTAAATTAAATATGAATAGTACCTAACGAAAATTGACCGCACGATATACAATAAAGGAACACAATTTGAAGATTCCCAAAATCCTTATAAAAAGAATCCAAAGAAGACCCTCGTATGTTTGTATTGGAATTATCGAGCATAGCTAGCCTAGCTAGGTTGTCATGCCAATTAGGGCCAACAAAATTCATGAATACATATGAAAGGTCGAGGCTAGTAGAGCTGCTCATGAACTTGGTCAATTTGCCTTAAAAGTTGGTAATTTTCTCTCTTGGATCAAAGAGGAGCCATCTTGGTTGTCTTCTTTTCTCTATGTTGATGGAGTACACAGAGAAAATGAGAGTTTCAAACTTTACAATAATTTAGGAAAAATGAGAGTTTAAAACTATTACAATAATTTAGGAAAAATGAGAGTTTCAAACCCTAGATGCATAAGTAGAAACTCAATACATTATCCACTAGCATACTACATGCATCTTTAAAACATTTCAATCTCACATATGCTTATTATTTATTTCAACTTTATACATCTGTTCCAATTTTTATTAATTTCTCTATTATATGCCTACGTGGACGTCGCAAACCACAAAATATGTGTAACATGAATAAAATAAAATAAAAGGTTTAAGAAAAAATGAAAAAACAAAAAGTTATTCGTTTATCTTGAACCCTTTCATAGACTCATTCCCACCACAAGTATTACAACTTTACAAGAGTAATTTATCTTAACCAGGATATATGCGCTATGAAAAGTATATTCACGATGATAACAAAGAATCGATTAGGTTATTGGAGGTACGTGCCCCTCCAAAGGATCCAAAGGAGAAAATCTTAAGTACACGTAATAACATTATAGAAATCTCTTCCTATACGATAAACGTTAAGGAGATCATATTTGTATCATAATTACTATCATTTAATGTGACAAGTGATGTACATGTCACGTTAATTAATAATTTACCTATTTAAATATTTATTATATGTATCAATTGCCACGTAAAAATAATACACTAATATATTATACATATGTAGGTTGTGCTTATTAGTATCGCACCACGCATTAATAACATACTAATCCATCTTTCTTATACTAATTCAAATTTTAGTAGATGTAGAAGAAGCTAACTAATATTAACTCTTTAGTACCATAATTTGGTTGTATTTCTCTTTACTTATAAGTGAGAGGTTTTAGGCTCGATTCTCATTAAAAGTGAATTTGAGTCAAATTATTATAGCTCATTCAAATTTAATTTTTGCAATAATTAAACTTAAAACTTCTTACTTACGAGGATAACTTGAATTGAAAAAAAAAATCTAAAATGCTTTACCTAAAAAACAAAAATAATTCCAATTGGAATCTTTGTTTGTGAGGCAGCCATCTCACCAACGGGTGAGTCAACACATTTGGTTGATTCCTTCAAACTCTCAAAAAGACCTAGAAAACAACACCACCTTCCAAGTCCACGGTTCCACCTTCACTGTCGCTTTACTCTTTCACTTACTTGACGCCACCTTCTCTGCAACTCTCCCATGGCTGCCACCGCCACCACTAAGCCCTCTCCCTCCGCTCTCTCTTCCTCTCTCTCCAATCCCTCTCCTCTCCCCCGAACCCACAAAACCCCTTCCTCCTTCTCCCCCAAAACCCTCCCTAAACCCACTTTCCCTCTCAAAACCTCCTGCCTCTCACGTACCCCCAAGCCCTCCTCCTTCACCCTCCGCTCCAAAAACCCAATTTCCGACGTTTTCTCGGCCGCCAACCAAAACCCAGATGGCCGTTCAGTAGATTATGACGATGACGAAAAGCCCCGGGAGGAGTGCGGCGTGGTCGGCATATACGGGGACCCGGAAGCCTCCCGCCTCTGCTATTTGGCCCTGCACGCCCTCCAGCATCGCGGCCAGGAAGGTGCTGGGATTGTGTGTGTCCAAGACGACGTGCTTCAGTCTATAACCGGCGTGGGGCTCGTCTCCGAGGTGTTCAATCAGACCAAGCTTAACCAGCTGCCTGGCGACTTGGCAATTGGGCATGTCAGGTACTCCACTGCCGGTTCCTCTATGCTCAAAAATGTCCAGCCTTTTGTTGCAGGGTACAGGTTTGGGTCAGTTGGGGTTGCCCACAATGGCAATTTGGTCAATTACCGCTCCCTTCGAGCGAGGCTCGAAGACAGCGGCTCCATTTTCAACACCAGCTCTGACACAGAGGTTGTTCTTCACCTTATTGCAATTTCTAAGCATAGACCTTTTCTTTTGAGAATTGTTGATGCGTGTGAGCAGATTCAGGGGGCTTATTCTATGGTTTTCGTGACCAAAGATAAGCTCGTAGCCGTTCGGGATCCACACGGGTTTCGGCCATTGGTAATGGGTAGGAGGAGCAATGGCTCGGTTGTGTTTGCCTCTGAGACTTGTGCGCTTGATTTGATTGAAGCCACATATGAGAGGGAGGTGTTTCCTGGAGAGGTTGTAGTGGTGGATAAAGAGGGGGTTCAATCACTTTGCCTTATGTCTCATCCTCAGCCAAAGCAATGTATCTTTGAGCACATTTACTTTGCTCTCCCGAATTCTGTGGTTTTCGGTCGTTCAGTGTATGAGTCCCGGCGGGCATTTGGTGAGATCCTTGCCACCGAGGCGCCGGTTGATTGTGATGTTGTGATAGCGGTGCCTGATTCTGGGGTGGTGGCCGCACTTGGTTATGCTGCTAAAGCTGGTGTGGCTTTTCAGCAGGGTTTGATTAGGTCTCATTATGTTGGGAGGACCTTCATTGAGCCATCACAAAAGATTAGGGACTTTGGTGTGAAGCTCAAGTTGTCACCGGTTCGGGCTGTGTTGGAGGGGAAGAGGGTTGTGGTTGTGGATGACTCCATTGTGAGAGGAACCACGTCTTCGAAAATTGTTAGGTTGTTGAAGGAGGCTGGTGCAAAGGAAGTTCATATGAGGATTGCAAGCCCGCCGATTATTGGTTCTTGTTATTATGGAGTGGACACACCAAGCTCTGAGGAGTTGATTTCAAATAGGATGAGTGTTGAGGAAATTAGGGAGTTTATCGGGTCGGATTCACTTGCCTTTCTGCCAATTGGTAAATTGGAGAAAATGTTGGGCAGTCAATCTCCTAACTTTTGTTATGCTTGCTTCTCTGGAAAATACCCTGTGGAGCCTAGAGAGATTAAAGTGAAACGAGTGGGTGATTCTTTGGATGATGGGTTAGTCGGTAGTTTTGAGAACATTGATGGGGGCTGGGTTCAAGCGAATCACAGCCCGAAAGAGGAGAAGGACAAGGAATTTGAGGGCGTTGTTATCTAATACCATTGCTTGCAACTCCTCCAGTTTATGGTGGATGT
Organism: Malus domestica; assembly: GCF_042453785.1. Classification (NCBI taxonomy): domain Eukaryota; kingdom Viridiplantae; phylum Streptophyta; class Magnoliopsida; order Rosales; family Rosaceae; genus Malus; species Malus domestica. Next base: position 8,052,475 of record NC_091670.1, read on the forward strand.
TTTTGTGATCAAAGGAGCACAGCAGGGGATACTTTGCTGTGGCCGACTGGTGTCTTAAACTGATCCAAGTTATGGGTCTGGTTGGTTCCTTTTCAATTTTGCATCTGATAAGTTGGATTTATGATTTATCTTTTCTTGATGATACACCGTTTGGTTAAATTTTTATACAAAGCTTAAATGTTATGAACCGTTCGTTCCATTAAAGCTGTCTTTCGTTCTATGATGATATGATGGCAAGTATTTTATTTCTAGATAAGTTTGGAGCAGTAGTTCCTCAACTTTGGTACGCATGGAGCTTTGGTCCTGAACTAAAAATCCGTGAGTATTGGTCTCTAAACGAACCGAGCGAAACCAAATATTTTGGGGTAGAAAAGAGAGTTCGACACCTGCTTTACTTTATTCCAGACACCAACTAAACTTGGAACTCTTTGCCTTCGATCAGAAAGCCCATTGTGAATTCTGCTAAATATACCTTCTTGGTCAACACGGCGTGGTAAAAATATGTTCTTAAGATCACATGGCTCAAACATAAACGCCTTTTTCTTCAGTGCATATGGTTCTGTTAACCTACCACCTTATAGAGCATTTTAGTAATCAAACTGATTTATATTCCAATTCAGGTCATTGCTAAACTTAGTTATAAGAAAGTACGGAACCAACGTCGTTCCTACACCGAGTAACTCCAACGGAAAATCTAATATCCGACTCCTCGTAACGACGGACTAGACTGAAAGACCAAAATTAGACCTATCAAGGCGACAGTATAATAACATACTAAATGTTTTTTAAATACAAATTATAGCATACATAACAAGAATGTTTGCATTTTAATCAAACAGGTTTCAATTTCTGGGGCCAGTGGACAAATTGGCGCCTACCAGACTTGGTTAAGAATTATTTGAGGACATTTTAGGACCGAGAGGGCAACTTGGTTTGAGGCAGGCATGAGGTAAGTCAGGTTCACCCACATCGACGTGTGAGATTATATCGTCCATACGCAGAATCGAGAAACTACGCAAAATCAACCGTTTTCAGCTCGGTCGTAAGAATTGGATTTGTGCTTTGGTGCAAATGTAAAGCCATCTGGAACCTTGCCAAGCAATATCTCAGAGATCCTAACCTGCAAATGTCAAGAAACTACATTGTTAAGCAGGTTGGCTCAGTGACTTGGATCGGCTGTAAGAGAAGGCAAAGCCATACCCAATCAGCCGCAGAATCAGAGGCCATTAGTGTCTCAAGGTCATCACGGCCATAATAGGATGGCGGGCGCCAGTTCAACCGTTGTGGAATGACATCTAGAAGACCCACAGGTACGTATCTACAAGTGTAGCTAAGCCATTCTAACAGAAAACGCCTAGTTGTCTCCACACCTGGGACATGAATAACAGTCCAACTAATTATACCATAGATTAAGTGCTGAAAACAAAGTAAAACTTTTTAAGTAGAAACCAACATGAAGTTGGTAACCAGCCACCCTGGTCAGCTTCATGAAAGGAGCAAAACATCCTATGAGGGCACAGTTTCAATATAATGCCATATACAAAATAACATAAGTAATAATAAGAAAAAGGGAGCTGTTATTGGAACTCCAAATAAGTCAACCCTGCACTCTTCCCTAATATTTTTTATACGAGAGAATTTGCACATGAAGAAATGCATGACGACCTTTTCGGAGTACCACATTACCCTAAGGCCTCGTTTGAGGGGAGGACTAACTTGGATAGGACTATTCACTAAATTTACGGCATTTTTATGAGGAGAATTTGCACATGGAGAAATGCAGGATGACCTTTTCGGAGAACCATAGTACCCTAAGAAAACTCTAGCTGAGTAAATTACTGATGATATGTTCAAAGCTAATTATACGAACCTTTTGTGTCAGAGCCCCAATGTTCAAGGCCAAGACGTACATAATCCTTCAATATATTTAATCGCTCCCCAGAACTGATGTCCCAGTGCCTCTGCTCCTTTATTTCAGTAAAAATCCAAGGCTGAAAATCACAAGGATGGTTAGATAGCACAAGTTTTAAACTTGGTTGAGACAAATACGGAAAAGATAAATACATACATATGTGTGTGTGTTTTGGGAATGTACTTGAAGATAAATAAACGAGTAAATGTGGCAGAAGGAGAAGACAAGCTGCAAAGTACAGACCTTAATTAGTGCTCCTCGAGCAATCATGCATGTAGACAGCTCAGGGCATTCAGCCTTGTGCTTGTTCCAATCTACATATGAAAATATGTCTCCATTTCCAAGTACTGGCAAAGCCTTAGGGGCCTTTCTGGCACACTGGTAAACATATTCCCAATCTGCAAGCTTGCTGTAGCGTTGTTGTCGAGATCGACCATGTATTGTTACTGCACTAGCTCCCCAGTTTCCCATGTCCGCAATAAGTGAATCAATGCGATTTTTCCCCTCAAAATAGGCTGTCCTGACCTAGAGCAACAATAAAGCAGCATTATAACATTTTGTGGACAACCTTAAAACCTAGAACCGCACATAAGAAGCAATGAAGCAGAAAAGACTTAAAAGAGGCCATGACTGCCGAGAAAGCATGTCATCCTTTTGGAACAAACAATTAAAAGAATGCCACACATTCTTCAGCCAAACTTGCTATCTTGCAGACTGATGTAGACTGTTTTGTTCACAGTTGTCTAGAACAGGAATAAATTCAGTACCTTAATAGTTATAGGACAGTCCACAGTACCAGAAGCGGCTTGTACGATGCCTTTCATCCGCATGGGTTTTGTAAGAAGAGCTGAACCAGCACCCTTGTTCACAACAATATCAATTGGGCACCCCATATTTATATCAATAAAGTCCACTTGACATTCCTGATCAATTAGCTCAACAGTGTGTGCCACAGTGTCTGGATATGCTCCACATATCTGAACACCAAACAAATCCTCAGATGAATGTCGCCTCAGCAGTGCCCATTCTGATGCTTGACCCTATTTCCATATGAAAATTGCACTTAGAAGAATGTGACATTGGATAGTACATTACAACATCAACCATATAAAATACAAAACTTGAAAAAGAAAATTGTAAATACAAAGAAAAATGATTAGCCCTAACAACAGTTTAAGGAGAAAACACTGTCTACGTGTTGTAGCATATACATTGCAGAACTGTGAAGATGGAAAAGCATGCTTTCCTTCCAGTGCACGCTTCAGAATAATATCATAATCAAATGGCCCAAATACCTATCTTAAGCAACTTAAACCATATGAAGTAACAGCATCACTAGCCATACTGTTAAGCATAAATCTCCATAAACACCAGAGAATTTGGGAATGGTAAAATACAGTTTATTTTCACACCAAATATTGTATGTTCAATATCTTAGAAGACATAATAAATAAATACTCATAATTTTAATTATGGGATGTATCAGACTTTGCAGATGAATACTCATAATATAATTATCATTAAGATCAGTTGAGACCCATTTAAATTTTAAACAAACCCATTAATTTTTATAAGGTCTTTTCTTGTAAAAACAGTAACAACAACAATAATCAGCTGGAAAAAGCAAATCACAAACCTGCAAAAGATTTGTGCACATTGCCATTTCACCACATGTTATATCTGCTCCTAACACTTTGCAAACCCTTCGGAATGGAAGGTTTCCAACGGTGGTCAGAGGTGCAAGGTACAACTTTTCTCTAAAATCAATAAGCTTCCTTTCACGTGGGTGTAGTCTTAGGCTTCTATCACTCTCTGGTAATACAATACCAACAGTAGCCTCTGGTTCAGGTGCTGTAGAGGTCTGCTCAGCAGCTTCTTTTGCAGCACTTACACCTATAATCAACTTACATTGGATGCCTCCAACTATTAAGAAAAAAATAAATACAGCAAAGGGAACAAAAGGCTATACCTCCATCATCTACTTCACCAGAGCAAATCTCCTCTTCAATTACAGATCTTGTCTTCTTCGAAGGCCGAGATTCATCATCTGGACATGTTCCATCAAGGCCACCCTCTTCTCCTATTTCAGCAGGCAATTCACTACAGCCATTTCCATCAGTGACATCACAGTTATTTGAAACAACCTGGTCATCCTCCTTATCTTCTAATATCTTTATTTTTGACTTGGCATTCCCCTGGAAACAGAATAGCAGTAGTTACAAAAATATTGAATCCAAGTTAGACACACAGAAATGCATGTAAACCAAACACAAATTCCCTCTCCCAAATACTAACTTTGAGAATATGAAAAGCAAGAAAGAATAAGGAAGAAATTTACAAATGCGGTGCCAATTGCCCTTTCAAGTAGCCTAATCCCATAGCCACACTTGAAACAAATTATTGAGATAAGATTATCACATTTTACATAGAAGCAAACAAATCCAAAAGAAATTTAATTAGTTGATCAATTCATCGTAAAGTGTACAAGTTTTTGTGTCATTAAACATTTAAGCACAGCATTTACCAATTTGAAGCCTTCATACCAAGAACATACAAATCTGCAACTGCACCTTTCTTTTTTCCTTCCCAGCTTCATATTGAATATCAAGGGATTTTTTAAACATTCCTTACATCACTCAGTGGTTTAATTCAACTTTGTGTCCCTCGTACTAGGACGATTCCGATTACCCACTGATTCACGCCGATTCGCAAATCACTGAAATCACTACTTCCGGCGTGTGGCTTGTGAGCGGGGAATAGCCTGGAAGACGGCTGCTATACATTTGAGCCTTTTTTTTTTAAGAAAAACTTTAAAATTAAGTTACACTATCCCAATTAATTAGATAAATCTAGCACACGTACCCCACTATAAAATTAAGTTACCAAATCCCAATTAGAATTAATAATTAGGGTTGATATTTGATATTTTTTATGTTTTGGATTTGAATTTCTTATGTTTTATATTGGATTTGAATCATTCAGTTGGTCAAAATGATATATTTTAATTATTCACATATTGTAAATATTTTTTTTTTTTTATAATTAGTGTATCCATGTATCATGAAATTTTGTGTTTTCACGAACAGCCAAATCAAATCGTATTGTACTGCGGTCCCCATACCCGTCTCCGTGCTTCATAGCTCTATATGCAGTGCACAGTGCAGATGAGCAACTAAGATAGAAGTACCACAATAACAGAACAGAACAAAAAAAAATGAGGATTATTGCCTTGGTACAAATTATAGCATCATGTGAATCACAGCAAAGAATCCATCTTTATACAATCATGCATATAAATGCGCCCGCGCACACACACATATAGAGAAAAGAGACATTGTTAGGGAAGAAGGATAATGATGTATCTCAATACCTCGAGCCCAAGAGCCTTGAGTTTGGCATCTGCTTTGGGGAACTTCATTTTATTCTTCCACAAAAGCTTTTGAACGTCTTTGGTCAATCCATTCACCTCGGAGCTTCTCCTGTGAGCACTCACATCTCCACCTTCAACACCGTCTTTATGCGAACCCAAGAACCTACATGCCAATCCATACGGGCATGCCTCTTGGGCAGTCATGAAAGGACACTCTCCCTCGATGTCGTCAGGTTTCTACACTCAACAACAATTGAATCCTCACAAGGGTCAATCCCCACATAACATTTTGTTTACAATAAAACCCAATGAAGCAAAAAATCAACTACTACACAAGCAACATTCCAATTCATTTCAAATTACCTGAGCTTTATAAGCTTCTACGTCGTGGCTGAACCGGCATTTGTCCTTGTACGGGCACCGACTAACATCTCCTCTTTTCGCCACCTCCGGGCAGATGCCTACAGCCGATTTCACTGCCTGCAATGTTGAAGAAAAACAAAATTACCAAAATTATTGTCCTAAGCTCAGATGGAAACTCAAAATTCTTAATCCATTTCAATGATTTCAATTCCCCCCAAACAATGGATTCGCCCTTCCCCTATCCAAACACAACCTGTTGGCGTTCGCGTTTGAGCTGCCGCTTGGACTTCTTCTCCTTCACCACACTAGTCTGGGAAGCCTTTGATTTCCCCTCCGAGACGGCGTCGTTCTGGTCGTTAGAGAGACCTCTGATAGGGGGAGGGCGAAGGAACTGTTTCTTCACGGGAGCGATGCACTTGTCCACCAGCTCCTCCGGCGTTCGCTCAGAGCCGCCGTTCCTAGCCTCGGGAACCGGGGCGGTTTCGGCGGGAGACTCGTCCATGGAGGACTGAGTTGACTCGTGCTAACTCGGAGGCTTGGTAGGGGTTTACGGAAATTGTTAAGGGTTCACTGGTGCATTGGAGTCTGAGTGAGGGTAGGGTTTTGCAGTGCGTTTAGGTGACCCGAAACGACGTTCAAATTTAGCGTGTCGACCCGACCCAGGGAGCCCGGTTGTAGTTTTGATTGCACTGCACACGGGTGGGTCGGTGGGTTTGGAATTCAACCCGTTAGCCTATCTTATAGGTTCGGGTTATAATTGTTCCAAATTTATGGCCACCCAATTCCATTTGAAACCAATCTACCCAAATTATTCTTTAAGCGGGTTTTTTTTTTTTTTTTTTTTTTTTTTTTTTGGTAAACAGAGAAATCCATTCCCGGGCCAAGAGGCCAAAGCAAACACCGAAAGCCAGACAAGGCAAACACAATCAAACCACAAGACAGTGCAGAGGGGTACAACAAATAAGACGCAGCAATAAAGCAGAGCGTCGCCCTCAACACCGCCATAGGGATAAACTAGTGAGGACAAGGTAACCCGTCATTGTTTAGGACAAAGACCAAAGAAGATGGGGGTCGGTTGACCCAAACAACATTACACATCTCCAAATTACCAAACGACGCAAGAGAATCCGCCGCCATATTGGCCGATCTTGGAACCCAAGACCAGCGACAATCCTGGAAAGATTCACCCAAATCCCAAGCATTTGCCAAGAAAGGATAAGCCTCCTAATTGCCATTCAGAAGAGAATTCGAGAGACAAGAGATAGATTCAAGGGAATCAGATTCCACAATGACCGAACTAATATTCAGAGAGACTGCAAGCTCACAACCACGGAGCAGAGCTAACACCTCGGCCATCGCAACGCAAGACGCAAAAATGGGATACCTCACAGCAGCAATAAAATCCCCCCTAGCATCCCGAGCCACAACCGCAGCAAACCCAGCCTTAGACACCCGAGACCAACTAGCATCCACGTTCAGTTTAACAAAAGGGGAAACAGGAGGAGTCCACCTGCAAGGCTGCCTGACCCGACCATGATCCACCGCCCGCGAGATCTCAGGGGTCGATCTGGCAATCAAGAATTCAGCAACAGAAAGATCAATACCCATAAGAATCTTAGAGGGAATGATATGGACCTGATTAAAAACATAATCACAACGGGACTTCCAAATATGCCAACACGTGAAAGCCACATAAGTCCGAACCCACTCTTTACTCGCCGAAGAGCCCAAATTAGAGGTGAAGACATCATGCAGCCAAGCACCCCAGCTAGATAAGCTCCCAACCAGGATATTGTACTTAAGAGCCCCCCCAGACCAAATAGAAATGACCCATGGGCAGGAAAGAAAAAGATGCACAATAGATTCCTCCTGACAAAGACAAATTGGGTAAATAGGGGTTAGAGAAGAGCGTCTTTGAAACAACACAGCCACAGTAGCTAAAGCGTTGTGGAGCGAGCTCCAAAGAAAATTTCTAACCTTGGCAGGCACCTTGATCCTCCAAATTCCCTTCCACAGCAACTCCGGAACAGAGCGAGAGTTGGGGGAACAATGATTTCTCAACGAAAGGGAATGCAACTGTAACCATAAATAACCCAACTTGACCGAGTAGATGCCATTTCTGGTGGACGCCCAAATCAACCGGTCTTTTCTCCGAGGGTTTCCAATAGGGGTGTCGCAAATAGCCGCACACTCCCCCGCCGACAGGAAGGGCAGGAGAAACTCCAAGTCCCAGGTCCTGGAAGATGGACAAATAATAGAACTTACTCGAGTGTTTCTGGTCACTGCAACCTCACCCAAGGGAGATGGATGTCCCGACAGAAGCGCAGGCAGCCATCGATCCACCCATAGCCGAACCTCCTCCCCACCCATGATCTGCCAATGAGCACCCTTTAGAATCAAATCCCTTCCCACCAGAAGGCTAGACCAAGCCCAAGAAGCGCGTCCACCTTTGGAGGCATCAAGAAAGGAACAATTCGGAAAATACCGAGCCTTCATCACTTGAGCCCACAACGAGTCAGGTTCTGCAATCAACCGCCAACACTGCTTGGCAAGGAGGGCATCATTGAACTCCTGGAAGTTTCTGAAACCCATGCCACCCAGATGCTTTGGTAAACCCAAAGTCTCCATAGAAACCCAATGAATCTTTCGTCTCACACCAGAGTCATCCCACCAAAATTTAGCAATCAACGCATCCAATTCCTTACAGAGGGTAGCAGGAAACTTAAAAATATTCATAGGGTAAGCGGGAATGGCCTGGACAACGGCTTTGATTAACACCTCCTTACCCGCTCTAGATAGCATGTTTTGCTTCCAACCTTGTAACTTCCCCAAGATCCGGCCCTTAACATAAGCTAAGCCAAGTTTATTCGACCGACCCCAAATAGCAGGAACCCCCAGGTAGGAGCCCGGGTTATCCACAACAGTCATTCCTAGAATGTTCCCCAACTCTTCGGATAAAAACGATTGAACGTTGTTCCCAAAGAAAACACTAGATTTCTGCATATTAATGGCTTGCCCAGAGGCGTTGCAATAATCCTGAAGGAGGACGACCAAGTTATTACAATTCTTCCTATCCGCCTTCAGAAAGATTAAAGTATCATCCGCAAAGAAAATGTGAGAAATAACCGGACCAGCCCCATTCAATTTAACCCCATCCAGTTGCCTCATCTTAACAGCCCCCTGAATCATTTTGGATAAAACCTCACCCACCAGAAGAAATAAGTAAGGCGAAAGGGGATCTCCCTGACGCAGCCCATGAGAAGGAGCAAATTTCTCACCAGGTTGACCATTCAGAAGGACCGCAAAGTTAACTGAAGAAACACAACCCATAATAAGCTTCCTCCAGGAACTCCCAAATCCCATCCTCTCCATTACTGCATCCAGGAAGTCCCATTCCACCCTGTCATAAGCCTTCTGCATATCGAGCTTAATACCAACTTCAAACCTTCTCTTGGCTTTTTGAATTTTCAAGAAGTGAAACACCTCATGGGCAATTCCGATATTGTCTTGAATCTGTCTACCCGCAACAAAAGCATTCTGCATAGGGGAAATAATTTCAGTCAAGATAGGCTTTAACCGATTCGCCAATACTTTGGATAAAATCTTGTAAGAATAGTTGCACAGACTAATGGGACGGAACTGCGACACCATCTCAGGATTCTGCACCTTCGGAATCAAAACAATGTGGGTGGAGTTTAACTTTCGAGGGCTGTCCTGCCCCATAATCATAGAACGGACCAGATCGTTTACATCCCCTACAATGTTCTCCCAGAATGTATGATAAAACACCCCTTGAAAACCATCAGGGCCCGGAGCTTTCAGTCCACCCATATTTAGAGCCGCAACTTTGATCTCCTCTTCCAATACTGGCACCATAAGCGCTGCATTCATCTCTCCAGTCACCATCGGAGTTAAGCAGTCAAGAGTTGTCCCCCAATTTCGGTCCCCCTCCGACCGGAACGAAGTCAAAAAATGCTCATCCACCAGTCTTCTAACCTGATTGGGGTTATCCACCCAGTCACCAGTCGAGTTTCTGATTTTAAGCACCTTATTTCTTCTGCGCCATTGAAGCGTGGTCTGATGGAAGAACTTGGTGTTAGCATCTCCCTCCTTTAACCACTTAACCCGAGATCGTTGGTGCCAGAAACTCTCCTCCTGCGCCCATAGAGTATCAATCAACCTCGACTTCTCTAAAATTTCCTTTCTATGCGGACCCCAATTCTTTTGTAACTCCCCCAATTGTTCCAACAGATAGTCAATCTGATAGCTCCTCATCTTAAATTTGTTTCGGCTCCACCGGATAAGCTGAGACCGGCAATCATTAATCTTTTTTAGCCATCTCACTTGGGCACCCCCTTCTTCCCGACAGTCCCAACTCTTCCTCACCACTTCTTTGCAATCCACTTCCTTAGCCCAGATTGCCTCAAAACGAAACAATTTCCTTCCCCTCCTAGCATCCGGTTCAGTTTGGATAATAATCGGGCAATGATCCGAACCCAAAAGCGTCCCGTGAGTGACCGTCGTGTTTGGCCAAACATCTTGCCAAATCCTATTGCAGAGACCCTTGTCCAGACGTTCTTCCACCAGAGATCCGTTTCGCATGCCCCGCCAAGTAAAAGCTGGACCATTAAAGTCCAGATCCAACAGCTCAGAGGTGCTCAAGAAACTTTCAAGGTACCGGGGCCGATTGTAAAACACCTGAGAGCCTCCAGCCTTCTCCGAATCCCACAAGAATTCGTTGAAATCTTCTGCACATAACCAAGGCATATCTGAAGGAGAGAAGTAATTACTCATCCAGTTCCAGAATTCCACCTTATCACATCTATATGGAGTACCATAAACTCCCGTAACTCTAACCCACCTATGAGCTCCTATCTCCATCATTCTGGCATCAATTATATGCTTTGAGGAAAATAGAATTTCAACATCCAACGTAGCATCCCACCACAGACTTAACCCTCCCGCTCTCCCAACTGGAGTAACATTGAACCCATTCAAAAAACCCATTCGTCTCCTGACTCCATTAATTCTATGATCTTTCATTTTATTTTCCGCTAGAATGATCATATAGGGTCTGCGATTCCTTATTAGCCCATGAATGGCCCGAACTACCGTGTCTGACCCAAGACCCCGGCAGTTCCAGAATATGTGTATCATGGCGAACGTGCGGCTGTTGTAGGCCAGCCGCCACCACCCTGAGCCACATCGCCCGTTCTCTTCATCAGATTATTCCTATCAGTTTTCGAGACCCCCACAACACATTCCCACATATTCTGAACCACAATCGGGACATCCCGATTCTCCTCCTCAAAAACAATAGTATGTTTTATCATTAAGCTGTGTTCCGGGATACTCGAGCCTCCCAAGTATGCCGTCATCCTCCTTTTTTTTGCCTTCCCATCCCCCCGACATTTGGATTTTTTAAGGGGGGACTGAACCATTTCAAGACATTGAAGATCTCCTCCTCTTTTCATCTGGCTAGCCTCATCCAGATTGGAGTATATGGTCTCCCTCTCCCTTCCTGAAGAGTCATCCGCTTTATTCCCCCACTCAATAGCACCCTGCATATGGTTCAATCCCTCGTGAATATCTTCAACTCTAGCTGATTGGTTATAAGCCATTTGCCTAGGAATGCCAAAGTTGGAATCGAGCAGGATGGTATCTTGCCCCAAGGTCCAGGAAGACTGCCTTCCTTTAGTCGGCACGAGCCACTCTTGTGCGAACTTCCTTGTCTCGACCATCATACGTGACCTCCGATGCCACTTCTTCCTTCCAGGTTGGTTTGGGATTGGTGTCTCTCTGGATTCAAAGTCCGCCGTCTGTCTCTAACTATCCCCTAGTCCACTCGCTCCAATACCGTGTGAAGACGGAGGGGGGCCATCTCTCATAGCACCAGCCATTCTTCTTTCCCCTAGCCCCAAAAGCCTCGACCTCCTGATCTCACCCTCATCCCTAATCGGCCCCGCTTTCAACCATTCCCCGTACCCTGCAGTACCTCCCCTATTAGATGCAGAAGAGCACTCAGTATTGGCATGGCCAATACATCCACAACTATAGCAAAATCCTATAAGCGTTCATACCTAAATTCCACCCAAGTATCTTTATTACGTTCTATTTTCAACCAGCAACCGTTAATTAGAGGACACGCAGTATTGACATTGATTTTGACCCTTAGAAATCCACGGGCTTTGGCCGGGTCCTCCAGCTCAATGAAATCCCCCACCTTCGCCATGAGACGTTTGACATTAGCTGTTGTAGTGAGACTTAGAGGAACCCCTCTAATCTGAATCCAAAAAGGAACGACCGCCATCTTGACCTCTTCTAGCGCTAGTTCAGGGGGCCATTTCTTGACAGAGAAGTTTTGCTTCATTACTGCCCACGGAACTTGAGCTAGAATCTTAGTTGCAATATCTTCATCTTGAACTGTAATGACAAACAGATTATCCCTAACCCATTTAATATCCACCTCCCCAAAATCCTGCCAAGCAGATCGAAGGATATTCCTAATTCCCCATTTGTTTAATTTCCTGGCAACCAGGGCCTCACCCATCAATTTAACACCATGTTCCATTGAGGAGAGATCTATAGATTGCTCAAGGTGGACCACTAACTCCTCAACGTCAGGACGAGCCATTGGTCTCCACTCATTTCCTGTTAATATCCCCGAAATCACAGTAGGAATTAACGAGTACACAACGATATCAGTATCAGAGACTTCCACAGAAACGCGCGTTCTTTCAAACACCTCAAAACCCTTTGCTTGTTCCTTCGGTAAACAGACCATACTCACCATAAAGATAGTTGTGAGGGCGTACCTACAACTGAGGAAGACTGAATTAATTGATCTGACAGAGATAAAATCAGAGGTAGGTGAGCTCGCCGCGTCCTCATTAATTGCCAGAGTTGGACAGTTCGACCTATCAACTCTTCTTGTGTCGGATCTCCCAGATCTGATAGATGCGCTCGCTGCGTCCCCATGAATGGCTAGGATTGTGCCAGTCCAAACATTTCCCCCTCTTTCATTAGATCTCCCAGATCTGGTAACATGCATTATGCCAGGGACAACCACCAGAGTAAAAGTAGATATAGACCCCACAACACCGGAGGCCGAAAGCAATAACTCCTCCTAAGGCAATAACTCTGGTAGGATTTGGAAGGTGGAGGTTAATAAACAGAAATAATGATGGGTAATAAAGGAAGATACAGGGGAAACTCGAGGAAACGACCCCGATTACACATTCAATTGGAAAAGATGGGTAGGTAAAAGGGGTAAGCGAAACAACCGTGAGAAGGCAAACCCAACCACCAGATCTAAAGGGACCAAAATCAGGATAGGGGTTTAGAAAGGAAGGGAAGTAAAGAAATGGGACAGGACATCCACCCACATAGAAAACTAGGGAGAAAGGCTCGCACTCAGGCGGACTCTCACAGAGGAGAGAAAACTCTCACGGAGGAAAGAGAGAAGGAACGAGGTTCCCATTCTTTAAGCGGGTTTAGGTTGGAAGAAAATTGGCAAACCAATCTACCCAAATTGCTACTAGACCCCCAATATTTTATTTCTCCACCTACATTATAATATCACTCATCACAAAAAGTTAAAATATTATTTTTCACTATTATTTCTAAAATAACTTGTAGAATATATTCAAATTCTTTTTTATTTTTATTACGTAAATCACATTTTACACAATTCTCGACGTTTTCTCCGTCCTCCATCATGCCACCTGCCCAAGAACATCGCCTTCCACTTCATCGGCGTCTCTCACCGCAACTGCCGCTACTATATCGACTCCAACCTCTACCACTTCGACTCCAACATCATCTGGACAAAATATCATGCGAAGATATATGGCCGTCAAACAGAGCTTAAATCATTCCAAACGCCGCCGCAACATCCAATCCCCACCCACCCTTTCCACCTACCATCATGTACATCTCCCCTTCCCCTTTGTTCCCTCCGATCTCAATGAGCTCCGCTATCTAATGGCTATGCAGCTGATCGCGACTATGTCGTGGCTCCTCCGATCAAACCTGGTAGAGGGAACGTATGAAGGCTACTTTCGTAATTACATAATACTCTTCGATGAAAAGTTGAATCGCTGCCAATGCCATTGTCGCAGGTGCCCTCCAAACATCATCTACTCGAACTCCAACCAGTGCCACTGCTACCATCTTTCTCTCTCCTCAGAGAAGGAGAGAGATTTGGTTAATAGGTTGCAGTTAAGGGAGAGTTTATGGGATTTTTTTTTCCTTTGGTCTTAGATGTCATTTTACAATGGATAAAATTGTATTAATTTTTTTTTATTAAAATGTGAGTGGGAAGATAAGATAGTGGGGTGGGTTCATCACCACTCTTATTCTTTAAGCGGGTTAGGTTGGATGGGTTACACGAATTGTTGTAATTGGTTTCTTTCTTATTTTTAATGTGAGTATAAGTGAAGAATAATGAATACTTGCATGAAAATAGGTCTAAAATTATATAAATTGTAGATTCAGTGTTGTAGAATTACTACATGTTACATGATATATAAATTTCACTATTCAAATAAAGTATTAACAATAAGTGTGTTCAAATGACACACCCTAACCCAAAGACTAGGACGTGTTGGCCGTCACGTGAGCGTGACGTAACCATAAACGCAAGCGGAAACGATTTAATAATAAAATACGAGTTAACAAAACCACTAATTATACAGTTATTAACAACCCAGCATCCTATGTGCATAAGAGTGTACTAAACACACATAAACAGAGCATAAGCATCTAGGTGCAGTCAAGTAGGAACATAGCTATTTTACAACACCCTCAGGTGAGTCCTACATTTATTTATTCTGTCAGAATCACCGAAGTAGTCCTCGTAGGCCACCAACGCCTCAACTATCAACTAAAACCTGGAGGGGCGAAAAACAGAAAACGTGAGTGGGCGAAAATAAAGCTTTTCCAAATCATTTCATAAATCCACAATTATAACCCCTTTTTGGAAAACCTGTATACTTTCCCAGAAAAATAGTATATAGCATATATATCTCAACTGTCTCGATCATCAATCTTATAACAGATTCAATAAAGAATGTACCATGCCAATTTCAACAGTTTAGTATGAATGCATTGACATAATATAAATCAGGTAAAATAAATAATCAATCGGAGGCCCTCTAATAGCCCTGAACGATTGAACCTAGAGCTCAACATCTATCAATCTCACTCTCTGCCGGAGTCACTCCGCGTGACCTGTCCGGCCTTCTGCACATAAGTCGGAACCACCTAATGTAGTCTGAACGACTCATGGTAATATTCGCTCTAGTGCTTCTCTCATCAATCATCTGTATACAATAACCTAAGGTCACCCACCAGTCATAATCTCACTAACACTCTACGACTGGCCTGTTGTACCCACTCCGCGTGGACTGTACGACCAGCATCTACTTGGATCCAAGGCGAGCGTGCGATGTGGTGAATACTATAAGCACTAAACCATGGTGCAGGATATGAGCTCAATATATCATCATCATCAACATAATATTAATTAAATACTTACATGTGCTTCCACAGCACCATCATACATATATGCATCATACGACAGTTCATAATATCCATAACATTCTATGCATGGCAATCACATCATATTTCATTTCATTTCAATATACTTTTCATTTAAATTTGATTTCTGGGGAAATCGAGTATATAGGTATATATATATAGAAAGCAATGCCCACTCACTGGTATGTCGCCGGGTCGTAACCCCCTTGACGCCCCTGGATGTGCTCGTCCTCGTTATAGGTCCCACCTAGAAGTGAAATATCTAAAAAACGTCATTTAACACACAATTAACGTACCTAAACCAAACTAGGTAATAAATTCTTCATACGATGCTCAAATTGGGTATATGAATATACCACAGTGACCTACACAACCTCAGGATCATCCCCATATTTTTAAAATAATTTTTGGAGGTCTCACGCGCCCCCACGCGCCAGACGTGGCACGGACCTACGCGCGGCCCACACGCGCGGCCACGTGCGTTGCATGCTAACGGCACAGTAACGGTAGTTAGGGAATATTTCGTCAAATCCTAGTATATTCCATTAAAACCTAACCGTTCCGTTAACGGCGTCAGGAATATTCCGTTAGAACTAACGGAATATTCTTGCTTCTTCTCCGATGGACTCTCGCCGGACTCCGGTCACCGGAAAACAGGGAAAATTTTCTAATTAACTATTCTCACTCGTTTTTCGTCCATTTTCTTCGAATTTTATACCAAAATGAAGCATTTAACATGTACTATCACGTTGGAAGGGTTTTAGGGCCTAAAAACAACTAGATCATACCTTCCAAAATTTCTCAAATTCGGCCAAACTCGAACCCAACGATCCCGACGTCCATTTTGTTCAAACGAGGCACTCCGAGCCTCCTTGGAACTTCCTAAGACTCGTGGTGATCTTGGTTTGGCCTAAAACACAACCAAATCAAAGTTCGTGAACAGTACAAAATCACGGGGCTTTAAAAACTAGGGTTTCTCGAAGTGAAACTCACCTGAAACTTATACCCCCGTGCTCGTGAAGTTCCCAAGATCACAATGGTGATCTTAGATTGGACGTTGGTGTAGAATTGTGGTTGTTCTTGGTGTTTGCCGTGAGTTCGAGTGAGTTCGAGAGTAAGAGAGAGAATGAGAGAGTCTAAAATGAAGAAAGAGAGAGAGAGTGTGTGACTGAGAAGGATAAGAGCTGAGGAAGAGACAACCTACGGGTTTTGGGGAAGGAATTCGGGAGGTAGGACCCTACCTAAAGTCCAAATACAAAATAACACAGTTTAGAAATTTTTTAGGTAAAACAAACACCAAAATTACGCACCTTAATCCCGTTTAAGGGCGTTTTTGTAATTTCACGTCCTCAGAATTTATAATTCCGGGACGGGCTGTGACATCAAAGGTTATTGAATTTTATGTATATTTTTATCTAATATACATGTAAAGGTTATTCAATTTTATGTATAATTTTATCTAATATACATGTACGTTTAAGAATTATTGTCATTTGAGTTAATAACCCAACCTATATATAGAATTGGTGATTAGGTTTTTACCAAAAATAAATAAAAATTTAATGTCAAAATCCAACCCTATCCAACCTATGGGTTGGTTTGATCGGGTTGGTTGGTAAACCCACTTAAATGCCCAAACCTAGCATCGAGCTCAAGTAGGATGGTTTCAAAGAGCGGTTTAGGAGTAAGGAAGGACCACATTAAGTCACGAACTACATTTATCTATTTTTATTGGTAGAGATCAAAGGAACTCAAACCAGAACAACAGTACTAGATCACAATTATTATTACCTAAAACCCAGATGTACTTTGCAGTCTTTTCTCTCATACGATTCCTTAGCTACCAGTAGATATAATTCCTTTTCAGGGGGGGGGGGGGTAAAGTCACTTTGTGTTGATTATTTTCTAAATATAAGTTTTCTTCTTCTGCATGTAAAGAAGGAAAAAATAAATTAATCATTTGGTGGATCTCAGAGACCATTTGAGACAAAAAAAAAAAGGGGGGGGGGGACTTGAAGTAGGTTTAAATTTGTAAGCAATTACCAGATATAGTCCAATTTTATTTAATTATTGGTTTAAGTCCAGTGACTCATTGTCCATGTCATTTTATTTTCATTTTTATCAAAATTACCCCTCTATTAACATTATCCTTTAATTCTAGATTTACTTGTATTATCAAATTAATTATAATTGATTATTTATCATTAAAGTAATCCCATAATTATAGGATTAGTTTGAAATAATATTATCTCTTCTTCCTCATAACTTCGGTACAAATAGTATTATCTTTTATGCGTGGTGATCTTCTTCCTCCTTGGAACCCATAACCGTGTGTTCATGCTGGAACATTTAACCACAAGGCTAGGAAGAAAGCCTTCTAAACCATAACCGTGGGTGTTGATGTGTATATATAATTGTAGACTCTCAGTATTAATTTCTTTCTTAGTTTTTTGTTTGTTTATAAGAACTTTTCTTTTTATAAGTAAAAACGTTATAGCAAATGCACTTTATTTATTTTGTTTGTATACCTAATACAGAGGTAGACGTAGAAAATAATTTTGTCTTTCTATAGAGTAAGTAGAATATATATGCTTTATAGGTATAAAGTATTATAATTGATTATTTATCTTTAAATAATACCCTACTTGTAGAATTAGTTTTAAAGTATATATCTTCTTCCATAACTCCCGTATACAATTTGTGCTGTGTTCTCCGATCCCCTTCCTTCTTGTTCAGTCTTCTTCTTTCAAGCTCTTATGATTTCTTCCTCCTTTTTGAAATACAAGGTCACAATTTCTAATTTTTTCAGTGGTATAGAGCTTTGAAGTATGCCAATACACCAACAAAAGGTGCGTTGATGTACGTGGTTGGTTTTGGTTTTGGTTTTGTAGCATCAAATCTTGCATCTTCCTACTTGTCATCCCAACCAGGTCCTCCCACAATAGCACTAGTTAGGTCGTTTTGGTTGGGAACATTGCCATGAAAATATGAGTTTCATGCATGCACTATTAATTTCTTCCTAATTTTTAGTTTGAACTTGGATTATACGTATTTTTCTTTTCAACCTTTATAGGAAATGCATTGCTTTGTTTATCTACCTGTATTATATATTTCTGTAATGAATCTATTTGTATATTTTGTTTATTCTACCCATGTTATAGATTAATTGTATTTTATCTACCTATATATTACAAATTTTTATATCTCAAATTAATCATGTTATCTACCTATACGATCTGTTTTTGCTCATTATTCTATCTATATCACATATTATTTTGTGTTATCTATCTATATGATAGGTTTTTATTCATAGTCTACCTATATCATAGAATAATTAATATTATCTACCTACATCACAAATTTTTTATGTACCTAACATTTCTTTTAATTTTTAAACTTATAAGATTGGTTGTAATGTGTTTTTTGTAACGACCTGAAATTTCTAATTTGGAAGCCAAACACACAGGTAGGCCACAAATAAATAATGGTTAATTATAATTCTAACTAACCACACTAAAAAAAAAAATCATTTTGTTAAATTTATGGCTGCATCTAACATTTTGGTTAGATTGCCTACGTACCCTAAATGAAGGGATCAAGCCATTCGTAGTTCACGTGATGCTTCTAGACAACATACAAATATTTCATTCCGATCCAACGGTCAGATCTCCGCCAATCACGAAATCAAGTGACAGTCAACGTTTTATTTTACAAAATTGCAAATCCAAGTCGGGAAGATCCGTACAACGGATTCCCGATCCATAAGTTCCTAAGGTCATCAAATATTACGTATGATAAGGTTTCAAAGTTTAGTAACGATCCAACGGTCGGATTGTCGATTCCTAAATTGACCAACTAATGTATCGTAATGAATTTAGGTTCAAATGATTGACCTACGTCATACAAATACCAAATCTGAATTCAAGACACCTAATTTAGCTTAAATTGACATCGACGACCCTCAACCCAAGTTTTGCCGCATGCGCCGCCGCGAGTGGCGGTCGGCCGCCCCAACTTGCCTGAAAATTCCACTATTTCTAAAAATTTTCAAATTTTACAGAAATAAAGATCTCAAAGAGTAGAACAAACTTTATACCTGTGGCCAAATCCAATTTGGCTGGAAAACACCTCAATTTGCCACTTATCAGCCAGAACCCTAAAATTTTGGTGTCCTCGTTTTGACTCCATAGCAGCTCTAACGCCCCTAAACTTGTTTGAGCTTTGTTCTTGAGTTTTAGATGAGTGTTTTGGTGGTGGTAATTAATTTAATCAAACGTTTTCTAGTTTTCGCAGCAAACTTGGAAATCCAAATCATTTCTTTCGAATTCCGTCGTCCAAATGAAGCCTTCGATTTGAAAAAAAAATACTGTTGAAACATGGTGGAGTTTGAGCCGCTTCTTGGCTCAAATGGCTTGCATCAGTATGCAAATGGAGACAGAAGGGAATATGCAGATGTCCAATGCATTACAAATTAGGGGTGGGTTAAAAAAATAAAAAAAACCGGATTAAACACTGAATCGAAACAGAAAAATCGAAAGAAAAAATAAACTGAACTGAAAGAAAAAATCGAACCGAACTAAATCTTATTGGTTCAGTTTCGGTTTTCAAGGTTCAGAAACCGAACCGAATCGAACCGAATCCTTTTACATATGAATGTATGGCCATGATGTTTCTTTTGTGAAACTTTGTGGCCAAGTTTGGAACTAACTTAGGGCTTTTTCAATGAGCATACTTGGTCCAATTAGAGAGGATATTTCATTGATTATAGAGAAAATTTTTGGAAGGCTTTAGAATTTGGAAGAGCTTATTTATTTGTTTGCTTTTTGAATGGGTACGGTGATCATTTTTCTTTGAAATTGAGGTTGTTGATAGAATATGAATGATATATATGATCTTGTATATATATAACTACCTTCCCACTTTCCCCTTTCCCTATTTTCTTATTATTAGTCTATCAAGGCAAGCCTCTTATCTAAATTTCATATTAAAAAAAGATCAAGTTTTATAAGAATAAAAAAAATAAAAAAATAAAAACTAAAACCGTACTGAAACCAAACCAAACAAACGAAATCGAAAAAAAATACGAACCGAATGAAACCGAACCTACCCCTACTACTAATGTCCTTCGTAAGAAGGGGCAATTGAAATTCTGTGACTGAATACAACAGTCTGTTAACCGAAGGAAGATGGAAGTACTCAATTATCGAAAATTTCTCCCATTGATTTCATTGAATACAGCCACATGCCAATGAAGATATCCGTTAAATTCAGAGACACGAGAGGGAGAGTAGGAAGAAAAAGAGAGAGGTACCTAGAAAGGAAACATCCAAATTATTGCTTCTGACCTACTTGATCGTTATGTAGCGATTTGTCCCATGTCTGGCCCAGTATTCTTTCAAATCCAGCGGTATTGACAAATCATGACCATCTGCTGCCAGCCGACTAAGCAATCTAGTAAAAACACTTCCGCTCATCTTCCGCCCACCCATCCGTGCATGGCGCTTATTTGGCATCTGAGGTAGTGGATACATAGACATATGGGTGGTGCAACAAGATGACTGCCACCCGCCATTCCCCCATTTGTAGCACTGCCGCGGAATTCCAGTGCATGAACAAACTGGCACTGGCATTGTAGACTCATCGAACGAGACAAGATTCAAACCCAAATCATGAGTATCCCACTCTGATTTATACTTAATCCCATCCGAGGAAGCCTGCCTATTCAAATCTTCGCCTACCTTTTTCCGTGACTGCTTTGCCCTGGATGCCTTGTTCTCCTTTGCTCGCTTTGTCTGACGTGACTTGACAGCTTCAGGAGATATAACTGAAATAGGGTAGGCCTCAGTTATATGCACATCTTTTGTGCTGTAATGAACATCAGCCAGGGTAACTGAATGGTTTGAGGGGCGCTGCACGCGTTTAGCTCCACGTTGAGCTCCACCACCCAACGGGAAGTTGACAGCATTATCCCGCGAATGAAGGGCTGCATAGGCGTTGTCCCGTTCCATCAGGGCACTATCACGCTGAGTAAGTGCCTCATCTCGCTGTCGGAGTGCCTCATCTCTTGCAGCCAAGGCTTCATTCTTTTCAGCAAGTGCTGCATTTCGTTCTCGAATAGCAGCATCCCTGTCAGCAATAATGGACATGATCTTCTTGTTCATGACTAAGGCATTTGGTTCCTTCGCTTGCTGTTGGGCCATCATATTCCACTGCACATTTCAATTCTACCCCATTCAAATGGATCTATAATTGCATAAGAAAACAAACATATTAACAGCACATAGTAAAACATGCTTTCTTCTTACCGGCGATGCCACCCCCCCTCTGTAATAGTCCATCTTGTGTCTCCCATTTTCATGTTGCCGACCATCATCCATTTTCGAAATATTAGCAGCAAGTGCTGAAAATGTTAACCACTAAACGTTTGTTAACATCTGCAGTCAGTGAGACACAGATCTTCCCTATTAAAATGAGAACTCAAAACTGAACAGAAAAACTCTATTTCACGTTAAAGACTTAAAACAATAACAAAGTAATGGATCGAAGAAAGTCTCTTGAAACAATTATTTATATTTAGAGATGGAAAGAAGTTTGAAGTCTTTTCAGATTTTGTGGATTAAAATGACATCCGAAATTAAATCCAATTCCGCAGAGAAACTACATGCCTTGGTAAAAAGCATCAATCTGACGAAACAATGCCCATAAATCACAGAAACAGCTCAATCCTCTAGCTATCAGAGAAAGGTTTGTTCTGAGTGTGAAATGTGAACGCATCACAAAGTAGCAGAGACTCTAAATAGCAAATACAACCCAAAACACACTAGTTTTTCAAGAAGCACATTTACACCTAATCATCTCGCCAAATCAGTCAAAAGTTACGCTACAAAAAAATAGCCATATTACTGAAATGTTATCATATCCATCAAGTCATGTACTAAGAAATATTTCAAATTCTACTCAAAAAAAGAAAAACAGCTCTAATAGCATGAAAGTTGGGCTAATGATATTGGAAATTCTTCTGTAGCATACTGCATACATCACGAAGAAGACAAGAAAATGAAAAGGGTGCAAGTCCATCATATGCTCACTGTAAATTACAACTGCTAATAGTATCACCAGCTCGGTCCCTGACCACAGAATGATGCTAATAACCTACACAAATCAAATCATGTACTAAAAGGTATTTCAAAAACCATGGAGTGTTGTAATGGTATTGACATTGCTTGTGTAGCTTACTTTACGAAGAAAACAAGAAAGCAAGGGGTGCAACGTCAATCAGATGCATAGAGAAAATTACAACTATTAATAGCATCCCCACCTGAGCCCTGACCATAGAATCATGCTATATCAAATATGAACTACAAATATCTCAAGTAGCATGAACAGTTCTAATGAAATGGACATTGCTTCTGCGGCCTAAAGGCTTTTACATCACACATTGCACACTATAAATGATAAGAATACTTCTTTTTATAACCTTAAGGTTGTTCCTAAAATCTTTCTGAAAAAAATGTATCTTATATCTCATTTCCGCAAATGTTCAACATCATTATTTATTTTCGAACACTTCAAAATGACATGGACATTGCTTCTGCAGCTTACTTCACAATGAAGACAAGATACTGAAGAGGGTACAATGTCCATCAGATGCTTAGGAAGGTTGTCCATCAGATGCTTAGGAAGGTTGTAACTGCTGATATCACCAAGTGATCATGAAGTCAGTACAAACATGAAAATCTGGTCTATATGGAACAGTAGAGAGGGTAAGATATATTTGATAATATCCCACCCCCATGATACATATACTTTTTCTATCATTTTTATCTTCTTTATTATTAGTTGGTACTTTTTACATCCCATCCCAAACCACTTGAGCCAAACCCAAAAGAGCACTGCCATTGTCATAAGAGATTCTTAGATTTTAATCATCAAAATGCAAAGTGTTGAAGTCTGGTACAAAATACATCGTTTAAACAGAAATTGACCCAGGTGGACTGAACGCACTGTTTATAGAAAGTTTGAAACATAAAACACCTTTATTGAATACAAATACAATTAACAAGAATATGGGTTAGTCATAACAAAAAAGTGTGAACTACACATTGAGAATGAGTTCTAATTTGCATTAATACCTTAGGAAGTGTAAAATACAAATTTTAAGCAAACAAAGAAAGAGACTATTTTCCAGGGCACACAATAAGAAAATTAGAATACTTCAAAACTTACCCTTTCCTCCTCTCCTGCTATCTGCTGACCGAATAGCATGAATACATCCCCATGCTTAATAGAGCTAAAGTTACAGGTACACAATAAGTGGGAAATGTGTTGCAGTTAGAACATATTGAATCCTACCTGAAACACTCCAAAGGGAAAAAAATATGTGTTAGTTGCAGGAGGCTTATACATATGCAAGAACACGTGAATATGCAATTATGCATATATAAGTATATATATAATAGTTTGAAAGAATAACATGTGTGCATGCTTAAATTTAAATATCATTACACATAATTACAGTTAGTGATAAAGAAGTGAGATCCAGTCATAACTTCAACGTACAATGTCATTACACATATAAGGGCAACCATCATTAAAATGACCCACACATTGAAGGGGCGGGGGTGTGTGTGGGAGTAACAACAACAAACAAATATCTTTCTGAAACTATAGCATTATGAAATCACTAGGTATAAGCAAGTATCCAAAAAAGTGGAAGCTTTGCACTAAATGCTTATTCTATGGTGATGGAAAACTACGATTCTTCAAAATAAATATATAAAAAAGAATGTCACTATTTCAAACTTTAGAACTGCTTAATATTTGTTTGTTGCAGTTTTAAACTATTCAGTAACTTATGGTCTCAAAAGTGAACAAGTACGTATTCATCAACAGGTTTAATATTCCTAAAAAAAGCAAATCCTTTACACTTTCAAGCACTCTGTTGCGGTCCTCAACTCGTGTAAACAATCATTCACAAGCTCAAAATATCATAGTTTGTGAAGAAATATATGCTGTTACAACCTAACTGTGATTCATCTTTTCCACTGCCAAAACAGTAGCAAGACAATTTTTTTTTTGGTTATTTTTGTTCAAATTGATTAAATCGAAATCCTAAAAGCAAATACTAATCTCTCAGTTACATTAACAAACCAAAAAGCAAGCACTCACTCTCTTTCTCTTGCAAACTAAATCACCGGCTAATATCTAAACAAGTGCGAGCTAAACGTGCCCAACTCCGAAGTGTACACAGCTCAATCTCAGACAAAATATTCAGATTTCGACGAGAAAAAAAGGTTTTGAAACCTCATTCTCATGTTCAATTCACCTGCTTATCTCTCTATCACATTATACCACCGCAAGCCAAATTCAAATGTTGTTCAAATTGATTAAATCAAAATCTTAATTCAACTACTAATCTCTCTATCAAATTAACCTCAATTATTGATCAAGATTAGCCTAACTAATCACACTAACTAAACGTGCAACATATCCAAGTGTTAAAAGGGCAAAGCAGAAAGAAGAAACGGTAATTCAAACAAGCATGAGCTGAACAGAAGCAATTTTACAGAGATTAAACAGCTCAATCTCAGTCAAAACATAGAACTAATCCGCCTTCAGAAGAAAAAGCAAAAAATGTGTATTGAAATACTAATTGAATGATAAAAATTTCGATTTTCCGGCGCTGGAGCTTCACTGAAATTAGGTTTCCGAGCAGGAAATTTCGAATGAGGATCTCCGAGATTGAAGCTCGAAAGCTCGGAAGCTCGAAGCGTAGAGAGTGTGAAGGAGAATAACTCACAGAAATTGAAGAATCCGCATAGACTCCGATCGATTCGCGTACTTTCAAGTTTCAAGTTTGAAGAGTTTCCGTTTTCTGAAAGAACAAACAGCGCAGAGAGAGAGAGAGAGAGAGAGAGAGGAGAGAGAGGAGAGAGAGGCGTGGTGAGTTTGATTTTCTGTCGTGCGTCAATCATTTTCGTGCAATATAGAACGACATCGTTACGGTACCCAAGTTTAAAAAAACGACAACTTCAAACATTCTAGATTTTTTGTGCAATTTTGCTCACTTTGCTAAATTTTTTTGGTGTGGGCCACTCGCCCGCTTAAGAAACAGATTAGGTGCACAAATTGAATCTTTTGAAAAATATATCGCGAGAGAAATTTGAGATTCGACACCATGATAAAATACTACCTGTATGATGAGAGCATGTTCCGAACCATTGTATTTGGGTCCAATTATATTTTTGCTCACCTCTTAAATTAGAGAAATTTTTAGGTGCAGACAGTTTACTTCACTCGTCTATTCAAAATGCACATAAAAGGGAGCCACATACATCATTGCATAATGCTCTGCTAGAATGGGATCGTGCACAATGGTGAAGCCAGAAATTGTCAGGAGGAGAGATGAAAATGGGTACTGTTGACCAACTCATTGGAATGATTTCTCAGTCACACGAAGACCCAACAGATCATAGAACATGCAAGGATTTTTCTCTATGTTCTTTGACATAAGAATCTGGTTTACGTATTTGAAAACAGGTTCGGAGAAATCTTTGTCACCAGAGGGCTCAGTCTTAGGCAGAGAAAATGAGCCTCCACCTGGTGGACTCAAACTATTACATGGAACAATTGACTCCACTTGTCATCATGCTAACTTTAGGAACAATATTACCCTGTTCGAATCGAGTGGAAGGGACAATGATTATCCATAAAGTTAAGATCCGAAGATAGCTAGTTAAATTGGTATTCATTTATGAGATTTGGTATCCATAAAGTTAGGCCGTCAATGCTTAAACCATTCATGTAATCAGGAATTCCATTGAAAGTTGTGTAATTGGTACCAGGTGGAATACACTATAATAAAAACTTAGAAGCAACTATACTGACTAGTCAGATGAACTAGTCAACTGAGTACAGGTTGTTAGATATCCACAAGCATATAAACCAAGTAAATTGATATTGCTAAAGCAAGACAAATGATCTCCTGTTATTGTTTTAGCCTTTGTTCTTGAGTTAAGTTTACTTAGTTAACGAAGTGTCAATACTAGCACACCTTACAAAGTTTATCTCTAACAATGATTATTTGGACATAAAGGTAACTTTGCAAAGTATTGAACATAAGAAAGTTTTTGGCTTGAAAAATCCACCTATGGGTTTAAAAAACCGGGAACTCTCCACTGAGTCCAATCCACTAGTGTAAACAAGGTTCATACAAAGACCACATAAGCTCAATTCCTAGATCTTTATTTATGGAGCAGCTTTACCTTTGTGCAACCTTGCCTTACACGATACGGAATCTGTGGATGCAAATTTCTTCCTCCTTAATCTTAGTCAAAATTGCACCTACAAAACAAATAACACCTTAGGTCAAGGCCAAGAGCCTCACACGCCCACGATGAATGGGGGGGGCTTTGGTCGAAGAACTTCTGATGCAAAGTTAGAATTTTGAGGGAAAATTATTTGGAGAATTTTGAGAATTTAGCAAGAGAATTGAAATTGGGTTTTGGAGAGAATGAGAGGCTTTTATAAAGGTGTGGCTGACCTTCTTGGGTGAGAAAGGATCGGCCACTTGTCTCTCTTTGTGGACTAGGTTCTTGATTTGTGTTTAATTGGGCATAATTGAATAATTAACTAATTAATTAGCCAATTAATGGAACAATTGCCTAATTGATTAGCTAATTAGTATAATAAAAAGGTGTGGCTGACCTTCTTGGGTGAGAAAGGATCGGCCACTTGTCTCTCTTTGTGGACTAGGTTCTTGATTTGTGTTTAATTGGGCATAATTGAATAATTAACTAATTAATTAGCCAATTAATGGAACAATTGCCTAATTGATTAGCTAATTAGTATAATAAAAAGGGAAAGATTTTGGAATTACCTTGTAGAAAGGATTTGATGAGGATGGATGAAATAGGTTTTGAATTGTTACATATTTTGGACATTTTTAACTTGGTTAAGGGATGATTGTTTGCTGCTCGCGTGTAGGAATCTCGATTTGCCTCAAGGGTATTCTTGTCATTTTCATCCAAAGATCTACGTGTCACAATGTGATTATTTTTGGCTCCACAAATGTCCCCACACATGTTGGGATGCTCGCAAAAAAGGGCAATAGGTGTAGAGAGATTTTCTTGCTTTTAGGAAACTTAGGACTGCTTCCTATTTTGATGTAGATTCCTTCTTTAATAAGAAATTAGATCTTTCTAGGAAAGAGAAATAAATTTTTCTCAAAGCCTATTAAAGTCCACCTTAAGTGGATTATTAAATCAACTTTGGAGAGCAATTTATTCTACCCTACAAGAGAGAGAAAGCTTGGAGGATATTTGTTCCACTTTCTCTAGTAATCTTCTACATCTTGCCCATGCAAATGATCGTCTTTTGTTGCTTGCTTCATCTTCACGCCGCTCCAAGGTAAGAAAAAAATAATTTTTCTTGTCTTCTCAATTTTCTTGGGAGCCTCGGGGCTTGAAATTGGTTCGACAGGGGTCGAGGTGACTTGAAAAAATCTTGGTGAAGTCCCGACTCTAGGGCTGCCGTGGGTGGCCTGGTGGTTTGGACTTGGTGTGGGCCAAGTTGGAGTCGAGCCGTGAGGCTTGTGGGCGAGGGAAAACAGGCTAGGCCGTGGGGGCTGGCGAAGATGTTGGTTTCTTATTGTTTGGGCCTTCAACTTCAATTTTTGTTTTTGAAAAGGCTGGGCTTGGGCCCGTGCCTGAAGGAGAAAATAGAGAGAGGCTGAGAGGCATGTTAAGCATTTTTTTTTTGTTTGGGCCGTGTGGCCTGCTTGTGCTAAGCCTTCTCCTCAGTTTTTTAAACATCCGTCTTAATGAATCTTCCTTGCATCTTTGTAGAATTCCTTTGAGTATGTCTTCTTCAAACCACAAGAATGATGATGGTGTATTGTCGTTGTACCGTCAAGGTGGGTCTTTGAGCAAGGTTGGCTACTTCAAGGCTGCTCACTTCAAGATTAGTTCCAATGACTTGTTTAGAGATTTCCTCGAAGCTTATTGGCATGCCATTCCGTCGTGAGTGCGTGTGAAGCAGGTTAATGATGGCAGCAGTCGTGAACCATATGACGGGGCTCGGAGAGCCATCAAGTTCCACCCCTACTACTTTGTGTTAGGGTTTACCTTTCCTATGCCGTGCTTTTTCCAAGTAGTGTTTTGCTCTATGAGATGTGTCATCGCTCAATGTTCTCCAAATGTGGTCCATGTGATGGTGGGATTCCACAATTTAAGTCAATTCTTTGACTTAGATTTGACCTAGGTCACGTTAAGGGAGTTGGGCAGCTGCAATCTCGCCATAGGCTTTTTGATAACTCGAGCAAGGGAGATCATGACTGGGCTAAGAAGACTTTGGAGATAAGTGGAAGATGTGAGTTAGATTCTTCCTCCGAGTTGCGTGTTCCAACGATTTTCATATTCGGTAAGCGAGCTGCTTAATTTTCCGACTGCTTTGTATTTGTGCTAAGTTGCTCTTTAATTTTCTGATTGTCTCCCGTTGCTTTTGTAGATTCGAAGTTTAGTTCAACTCCTAAGACTTATACGGACATGAAGAAAGTGTATGTTGCTCTAGGTATCCCTTCCGAGTATCGTGAATGACGTTGGCTGCTTAGTCCTCTTTGTAGGAAAAAAAAATGTGCTACCCCCAAGAGAAGAGATAAAACGAATCAAGGCTGAGACGTTGGCTCGTTCTATCACTGTGGTAGAGCTTGTTACAAATGAAGGTGAGAAAAAAAGGTATTCCTCTTCTGCTTAAAAAACGCCTGCTGAGAAGAAGCTAAAGATTTCCTCTGCTGCTCGAGAAGGTTCACCAGCTATTTAAGAGACGCTTGCTGAGAAGAAGCCAAAGACTTATTCCACTGCTCGCATGGGTTCACTGGCTGCTCCCAAGTTTATGATTGACTTGACTTCCTCCAAAAGCGAGAAAGATGAGGCTGCTAGATTTGTGCCGGTGGCGCCTGTCATTCTGAAGGCTACTAGTTCGATTATTGATAGGATTGCCCAGTGTAGAAGTTCCTTCGTGCCTTCGGTGTAGAAATGTGTGCCAAAGCGTTCGTCTGGGGCTAAGTCTGGTTCACCTTTGGAGAGGCTTACTGCTATGATGAGTGATAAGGTGCTCCTGTTTGCTAAAGTGTACCAAAACCCGTTCCTTTTGCTGCCGAGACTGACTCATCTGCTGAAAAGAATCAGATTGCTCGTGCAGGCAGTCGTGAGATATTCACCAAGTTTGTTTCTAGGGAAGTTGCTGAGATTTTTGCATTTTTGAAACTAGATCTGCTTGAGGACATAGATTTATGTGCCAAGTTTGTTGATGGCATCAAAGGGGTTGTTGGCCCAAGTTCATTTGCGAAGCATACGACCGGGTGCAGAATGACTGCTTTGCTGACCATGATGCAGAAAACGGCAAGTCTAGCAGTCGAGTCTATGTTTCTTGATCAAGAGGAAACCAAGACTGTTAAGGAGGTGGCAAGAACTGTGGTAGCCGAAGCTTACTTATCGGCTTAAAAAGTCAAGAAATTGGAATATGAGCTTGCTGCTTTGAAATGGTCTAATATCTCTACCCTCACTTCTCTGCAGCTTAAGACCGTTCGCCAAAAGATCGTGGATTTGAAGACTAGGCTTGACGCAATCCAAGTAAAGTATGAAAGTGCAAAGAATGAGATCGAGTGTTACATACCTCAGATTCAAGATCTTGAGCGTGCCATTTTTGTATTCCGCTCCGCTGCTTATGTAAAGGATGAAGAATTGATCACTGTTTACAACCAAGTGATCCACTTCAAGAAGGTTGTTGATAGGCTTGAGCCTCAAGTGTTAGAAATCCAACGTGCCTTAAAGATCAACGACAATCTGAAGAAAGTAGTGGAGGAGCTGCAGCGGGTTCATGCTTATCTGCTCAAGGAGAATAAGCAGTTAAAAGGTGAGAAGGCTGGGTTTGAGGCTT
Source organism: Malus domestica (assembly GCF_042453785.1). Taxonomy (NCBI): domain Eukaryota; kingdom Viridiplantae; phylum Streptophyta; class Magnoliopsida; order Rosales; family Rosaceae; genus Malus; species Malus domestica. Next base: position 8,082,597 of record NC_091670.1, read on the forward strand.
CGCTTACTCAGAATCAAGCCGACTTTTACAAGTTGGGTTATGTAGATCATATTTTTGGGCGGCCGTCCGACTTTAAGTTTTCTAGTAAAGACTTTGAGACATTCTCTATTTCTCCGGAAGACTTGCTCGCATTTACTTTTGAGTCTTCTATTGGTGAAGTAGTCAGAGAGGTTGGTGCCCAAGTTGGGGCAGCTGGGAGCGAAATGCCTGATGGTGCTGTTACTGAAGGCGTCGCGGCTGCTGAAGGTGTGGCGACCGAGTAGTCGTGGGATGTTCAAGCTACTGAAAAGTAGTCTTCTAGGTAGCCTTTAGGATTTTCTTTGTTTTCTTTGTTGCTTTTGCTTGAACTTCTTCGGTCTTTATCAATTTTGTTAGAAAATTTAATAAACTTGCTTAATTCGTTTTTCTCCATCTTCGCTTCTTTTATTCATGCCCTAACTTTTAGACTTTATAGGCCAGTGGCGGGCGTGCTGCTTTTCTATAAGCAGATAGGCTTGAGTAACCATAAGTGTTGATGTAGAACTTTGCAAAGTTGTTAGCCATAGGGTTGGCAGCCAAATGCTTTACTTACAGAAGCAGACAAGTTCGAGTAACCACTAGGTTGTTAACCTTAGCTTTCTCCAATTTTGTAGGTTGCGTAGCAAGTACCAAACACTTTAGGAGTTGGTGTAGGTTGTTCCGCGCTTGGTAGTGGTGAAGCATATCAACTACGTAGCATGTCGGCAGTGGATAAGGCTTCATATATGCACGCTAGCTTGTTTAACATTTCACAAGAATGTGCAGTTGTATAAGTCTAGCGCGACTATACTGCTCGAATGACAAGTGGTAGGTAATCTTCTGAAAATCGTAGGTTAGCTTAGTGCACTCGATATCAGCTTTAGGTTTCCAGGGTAGCCATCCGTAGGGCGTACTGCGTAATGTGCCTCTTTAAAGCTCGGTTCTCCGCCGATTAGGCCAAGAGACCCAAAATCCTTCAGTTAGCTAAGCCTTGAAAATGACCACCGTGGCTACTTCTAGGAATCTTGGCGCAAGCCATTGTGCATTTAGTTATACTAGGGCATCATGGCTCATCCACGTCTGGATATTCAAAGTGTAAAGTTTATCATCCAACTTTAGAGAGCAGACCCATATGGGTGTCGGGGAATTAGTTTACCCTCTCGCATTGGAAAGCATGGTTGGTCCTTTAGGGGGTGCAACCCTACGGTGAATCCATAAGAAGGGTGCGATCTTCTCTTGAAGTGCAGGGGATATAAGTTGTTGTAGACATGAAGTCGAGCCAAGTTGTAAATTACTTTTGAATTCTTTTGAAAAACGAGTGAAATGAACGAATAACTTAGCTATAAAAAACTTTATAACAACTGGATAGTCATTGGCTTGCGAGTTGATGCCCATTGAGCTGTTTGAGTCTTCGGATCTTGATATGGTGGGAGGTCACACATGGTACTTTCTCAAGTTGTAGGCGTTCCATTATTTCTCGATCTCTTTATCGTTCATGGTGGCAAGGGTGTAACTACCTTTACCGCATACTCTACTAATCTTATACAAACCTTCCCATATAGGATCTATCTTCTTGGAGCCTTTTATGCGGGCAGTGATGAAGGCTTTTCTTAGGACAAGATCTCTAGGTTGGAACTGCCAGATCTTGTCCCTTTTATTATAGCTGGAAATGAGTTGTTATTGGTAGGCTGCGATATGAGTGATGGTTTGCTCGTGCTTCTCCTTTGCCAGATCTAAACTTGTAGCCATCTCCTTACTGTTCTACTCAATGATTGGAAGTAGAGTACTGATGTTTGGCACAATGATGTTAGGAGGAATGATCACTTCTGAACCAAATACCAAAGAGAAATGAGTCTCACCAGTTGCTCGTCTTTTGGTGGTGCGATATGCCCATAGACATTCGGGGAGTTCGTTTGGCCATTTTCCTTTTTTGTCGATGAAGGACTTCTTGAGGTAGTCGAGGATCATCTTGTTGGATGTTTTGGCCTGCCCATTGTCTTGAGGATATCTCGGTGTGGACATGTGATGCTTGATGCCATACTTTTGGAAGAACTTTGCCAAATCTTTGCCCACGAATTGCTAGCCATTGTCGGTGACGATGGACTGATGGATGCCAAATCGGTAAATGATGTTCCTCCATATGAAGCATTCTATGTCCGCTTGAGTTGTGGTTGTCATGGGTTCTGCTTCTACCCATTTGGTGAAATTGTCGGTTGCCACGATCATCATGCTTCTACCCTCAATAGCAGGCGGCATAGGCCATACCAGGTCGATTGCCCATTGCATGAACGCCTAAGGACTCATCTGCAGGTGTAGCTCGCTGGCAGGCAGTGTTGGTACCGGCTTATAACATTGGCAGCGATCGCACTTTTGTACTAACTCCTTAGCATCTTGGTGCATGGTAAGCCAGTAGTAACTTGCATTAAGAGCCTTCTGTGCTAAGGATCGGCCTCTGGAATGGTTTCCACAAATGCCTTCGTGGATTGAGTTTAGAACCTTCAAGTCATCGAGAGGCGCTAGGCAGCGGAGTTGTAGTCCGGTGTAGAATCTTTGGATGAGAATGCCATTCCACATGTAGTAGCATGCTGCCTTTATTTGGAGCTTTCTAGACTCCATCATTTTCATGGGGAGTGTGCCGTTAACCAGGTAGTCTGTAATATAACTTTACCAGTTGGGAGTTATACTAACCTGTGACACCTCAGCTGCCGGCTTTGCCTCTATACTTGACTTGTCTAAATACTCCACCAAATACTCCACCAGAATCGAGCGTTTGAGTTGGTGGTCGAGAGTAGAGCCTAAGCCGGTTAGCGCATCTGCATGGGCATTGTCTGTCTACTGAACTTGAGTAAGAGTTTAAGTCGAAAATGCCTCAAGTTGCTCGCGTACCTTCTCTAGTTATTACGTCATCCTTGGATATTTTGCAGTTTATTCCCTAGTAGTCTGGCTACTGATTAGCTGGGAATTGGAATAAATTGCAAGCTTCTTCATCGCCAAGTTTTTTCCCATTTAGAGGCCTACTAGTAGAGCCTCGTACTCTACTTCGTTGTTGGATGCTTTGAAGCCTATAGTGATCACCTGCTCGAGCATTGAACCTTCTGGGGTGATAAGGACTATGCCTGCTCTTGAGCCTTTGTAGTTGGATGTGCCATCGACATGCAAATGCTAGAAGTCTTCGTTGAGGGAAGTAGGCGTGGCTAAGGTGTGCTTGGCTACTTTCGGGGTGTTATTGGGTTGCTCTGTTGCGTCGCCTAGGATAGGCGTGAATTCTGCTATAAAATCCGCCAAGGTTTGAGCTTTTATCGCCGTACGGGGTCGAAAAACTAAACCATATTGGCCAAGTTCCAATGCCCACTTCATCACTCGTTGAGAAGCATCCGGACTATGTAGGATTGATCGTAGAGGATATTGAGTCATGGCGATAACTGTATGAGCTTGTAAGTATGGTCTGAGCTTCCGAGCCGCAACAACTAGCGCCAAAATCAAATTTTCAATCTTCAGGTATCTAGTTTCCGCATCGAGAAGAACTTTAGAAGTGTAGAATACCGATATTTAGGCCCCCAGTTTTTCTCGTATGAGTGTAGAGTTCACTGCTACTTCTGAGACAGCCAAATAGATGTATAAGTCATTCGCTACTTCCGGCTTGGAAAGTAAGGGAGGTGATGTGAGATACTTCTTCAGGTTTTGGAAGGCTTTTTTGTACTCTTCATCCCATTTGTCTCATTGTGCCCTCTTGATGGCCTTAAAAAAGGGCTTGCATCGATCGGTGGACCTTGAGTCAAGGCTAAGAGCCTCACGTGCCCACAATGAATTTTGGGGGGGGGGACTTTGGCCGAAGAACCTCCGATGCCAAAGTTAGAATTTTGAGGGAAAATTGTTTGAAGAATTTGGAGAATTTAGCAAGAGAATTGGAATTGGGTTTTGGAGAGAATGAGAGGGCTTTTATAGAGTGTGGCGGCCTCTTTGGGTGAGAGAGGACCGATCACTGGGCTTTCTTTGTGGACTAGGTTCTTGATTTGTGTTTAATTAGGCATAATTGAATAATTAGCCAATTACTAAAATAATTGCCTAATTGATTAGCTAATTAGTATAATAAAAAGGGAAAGATTTTGGAGTTACCTTGTGGAAATGATTTGATGATGATGGATGAAATAGGTTTTGAATTGTTACCTATTTTGGACACTTTTGACTTGGTTGAGGGATGATTGCCCACTGCTCGCTCGTAGGAATCCCGATGTGCCTCAAGGGTATTCTTGTCCTTTTTATCCAAAGATCCACATGTTACATTGTGATTATTTTTGGCTCCACATACTGCTTCGGTCTTCACGAAGTGACAACTTCTCTTAAGCTCATCACCTTGTGGCATCGAGATCAACACGATCAATGAAATGATATGATGTGCTCATGAAATGAGGATTCAACAACTAGTCAGGTTTTCCAGTCAAACAGTTAAAGAACCTAACATGAATCCAAATGCTTAGTCTAAGAAAGATATGAAACTTTGAAAATTAGACTAAGAACTTAATGCAAAACCATGAATACAATGCAACCTTAATATGCAGTGATTGGGTATTTGTGCATGAGAGGTTTTGTGTCTAGAGTTTTGGTTTGGAAGCTTAAGAGGTAGCTCTAGGCTAAATGCACTATTTTCTTGAAAATGTGAAAATCCTAACCAAGGAACAAATGAAACCTTGAAAACCCTTATAATGGAAGAGATGGATGTTCAAACAAGGGGAACAAGGAGACATGTCATGAGCCAAAAAGGTCTTCCCAGATCAAGGGTGAGAGATTCACACACGAGAAAATGTGTCAGATGGCCCATGTGGGCTGTCTTATTTTGCGTGCCTAGATAACTGGAAAGCAAACAAAAATTCTGATTAGACAACTACATTAGACATAAGGATTCTAGAAAAAATAAGCTTAACATGCATATGCAAATGTATGATTCAAACCTTTTGTAGTGAAGATGGCTGGTGCCTTGATGATTTAATTCTAGCAGAAATCCTAGATCAGCATTGCACCCTAATTCTAAACTATGAGCATGTCTAGTACTAGATACAAGATTTGACAAGGGAAGCCAAACAATAAAACTAGTATTTAACAAATTGGATGATTCATAACAATTCTAAACTTAGAAACTTGAAAACCCCTCTAAAACTTAGAGATTCAACACACAAAGTGATGAAATTTAAAGATTTAATCTCACAGACAAATTCAGAAGAAACCCATAAAAAAATTAAAGCATACTAACAAGAACAGTTCAGAAACAAAATTGAAAACCCTCAAAAACCCATCAGGGAAATTGAAAAACATCAAAAACCTATCAGAGTTTTTGCAGGCTTATTATGAAGCAAAGGGTTTTAAGTGGAAGGCTCTAAGAACAAGCAAATATCGAACCTTCACCGAATAAAAAGACAAAGAACACGGTTTTGGAAATAGGTGGAACACAGTTGTTCTGCTTTGATTGGATTTGGAAATGAGGAACCCACGGGCCTAAACAATGTCGTCCCACTTACGAACTTTTTAATTTTTTTTTATCAGGACCAAGACGACTTCGTTTTGGCCTAAATTTTTCAAAAAAGATTAAACATGCGTGTAGCTCCGCTGTGCAAAACTAGAGCAAACCCAGATTGTAGGTTTCTGATGAGACTAGATGGACGGAACCAGCACTTGATTTCCAACGAGGAGAGTGGCAGACACCCTATTTGCTCCTTTGTAGCTTCGCCACTAATCGTGCAAGATTTGGATGTAGAGTCGTCCTTGTGTGTTTCTTAGACAGACAAATTATTCATATCCAAGATTTTTTTTTCTTAGATAGACATAAAAGGGATGTAAAAAAAAATCAATTTAAGGGGTAAGTTGTGTTAAACTAAAATTCAAGGTTGTTGTAGCCCTTTTTTTTGTTGGAAGGCTTAATTGGGCTTGTTGAGTGTCAGGCCATGGTCAACGGTGAACGAAGTCTGTGTCCCCCATTTTTGAATTAGCGAGATCAAGGCCTTTCAAATGAGAAGCGAATACTAGGGTACTTCTTCTTTGTGTTTTTCTTTGCAGGTACTAAATGCATGGTTTGGTGGTTTGTGGCTTAATGCTGAATAAAGAAGGTAATTCGTAACAGTGGAGTTTGGTGGGAGGCAGGAAGCGTGGGACTTAACGACCCACAAATTTAGCAAATGAGAATGCATGAGTCTTCCTTGACCTTCATTGTGTTTGGGTTTAAGAGAGGATTTCCATGGGTTTGGTGATGGATGAGTTTCTATTATGGTGGTTGAGGTTTCAAATAGTAGAAAGAGGGCAAGCATGAGGCTTGGTTTGTGACTAGTTGAAAAACAAAGAACAAACAAACTATGTAATTAGGGGTTTTATTAACGAAAAAATAGAGAAATAAGAATGTTGGGACAGCTACAAACTGACGGTTACTTTGTGACTAACTTGTTTTCAAGTGAATAACAAGCATCCTATTTGTAATAAACTAAAACCTAATCTCTAAACGAAAACCTAATTCTAACAGGTTGGACCTAAAACTCAAACAATAAAATAACCTTAAATATTAATATTTTCCAACACCCCGTCGTCAAACTCATGTCAGTACATGACATGAATTTGTTAACATGATGAGGATGCAAACTTAGTTAAGCAAATAGGCAGGCAGACAAGTTTATTTCAAATATATGGTAGCGGGATCTGGATTCATATGACATAGATTCAGGAAGGCAGATTTTGTTAGGCGCACATACCTTAATGCAGATTCAAGCAGGCAGATTCATTCGAACAGGCAGATGGTGGGCCTAAGAAACTAAACATGTAAATGGCCTCGGTCACTAACAAACGAGATTTCCAAATCTAAACTGCAGTAGCAAACAAACAGACGATCCAACTTATTACCATGTAAACGACATTTACATGTTTTGACAGTTCATACTTAATTCTCTTATTAGATAGATCTTCACCAAACATTTTCATTTGATTAATCAATCCAAACAGCCTAGTCAAATAATTAGACAATGTTTCACCATTTCTCTTTCTGGCATATTCAAATTCATGGTGAATACCTTGAAGTTTCACAGCCATGACCAATGAGCCACCCTCGTACTCCTGCTTCAAGACATTCCATGCTTCCCTTGTTGTTTCCTGATTTGCAATCCTAAGAAAATTTTAATCGGACACAACACCTTGAATCAACCTCAGTGTTTTTGCATCTTTTGCAATGAGATCTTGAATCACGATATGTTATTCTCAGTGTCTTCATCAGTCTCCTCTGGAGCTTCATTCCTTCCTCTGCAAATTTCCACAGAGTGAGGGATTTGAAAATAGTCTTCATCCTAATGCATCAGAAGTCATAATTGACTCTAGTGAAGATCGGAGCCTTGAAGCTCAACTCCAAATCCTGCCATTTTGTTCTTCGATTTACCTAAGTTCTTTGTTGAAAACCAAAAGAACTCAAATCAAACCAAGCTCTGAGGCCATGTTAGTGTTTGAGAGTATTTGATTGCTACTTTACAGAGTTTCACAAATCAAATCAATGAGAAATTGATTCACAAAGAAGAAGAAAGTTGTTGAGAACAAAGGAGAAGCAAAATGGAGTATGTTGCTCCTTAGATTTCCATCTGTATTTGGTTACATCACACACTCAATGAGAGAGAGGGAATATAGCCGTTGGTGCCTCACACTTGTAGTGTGACTATGATCATGTGCACGACACACACACACTTACTTATATCAAAATGATTTTGACAACTGGGACAATAAACACCCTTCAAATGTTTTAATCTTAGTAAACTATTACGGAAAATTTGGAAAAATAATCAAAATTTGAATCCCATAGACAATTATATTCATCTTTAAAGTTTATAATAAATATAACCAAAAGTAAATTCATCTTTAAAGTTTATAATAAATATAACCAAAAGTAAAATGATTGCAATGTGGAAGAATGATGAGTTTAATATGAATAGATCGATCAAGGATCGTTGAAAGTTGGATGTGTGGATGATAATTGCAAGTGGCGACTTCGTATCAACTTTCGATTTATTCATTTTGAACTGATTATTTATTGATATCCCCGATAAGCTACAAATATGTACATATACATGAGTCAAAATAAACACACAAGAGGGAGCCTTCACAAAGGTTGCTTAGGAGAAGTCTCAGCAGTCGGTAGAGCCCCAGAAAGAGAAGGCACCGGAGGGGGATCATTTGGAGCCTCAGTACTGGACAGAACCCTAGAAGGAGGAGGCATCAGAGGTTGATCATTCGGAGCTTCATTACGCGGTACAGCCCCAGAAGACGAAGGCAATAAATGCCTTTGGAACAAACCCACAAATCTCTGATGATCAAGTAAAACCTGACCATCAGTTTCCTTCATCTGGTCAAGCTTCCTCTTCATGTTTGTAGCATAGTCATGTGCGAGCCGGTGCAACTGTTTATTCTCATGCTTGAGCCCCCTAATCTCCTGTTTGAGACTCATCACTTCAGCCGCCAATGATTCAACTTGGCGGGTTCGAGCAAATAGGCGTTGGGCCATATTAGACACAGAACCTGCACACTGAACACTGAGAGCCAGCGAATCCTTAACAGCTAACTCATCAGACCGTTTGGAAAGTAGTCTGTTATCTTTGGGAGTGAGAAGGTTCCTGGCCACCACCGCAGCGGTCATATCATTCTTCATCACGGAATCCCCAACGGTAAGAGGACCAGTAGGGGAGACGAAGGATGGGCGCCATATGTTGTCTGGAGAAGGCGGGGCTGCCTCTTCAACAAGGTTTAAGTCAAAACGACGGTCGGAGGGGCCAGACATTTTCAAAGGTGTTGAAGAGAGAAGAGGTCGGACAAATCAAGATCTTAGAAGTGCAAGAATGAAGCTTCTACTGGTGGAGATTCAAGTGTGCTTTGGAACTTAATGCCAGCCCCTATAAAAATCTGCACTCGACGGAGCTTCAGAAATCGAAGAGGCGCCTGCTCAGAAATCGAAGAGGCGTTTGCTTTCTCAAAAGCTGGGCTGCTTAGAGATCACGAGGGTTGATTTCAGAAATCGAAGAGGCGTTTGCTTTCTCAAAAGTTGGGCTGCTCAAAGACCACGAAGGCCGATCTCAGAAATCGAAGAGGCGCTCGCTTTCTCAAAAGCTGGGCTCCCCAGAGACCACGAGGGCTGATCTCAGAAATCGAAGAGGCACCTACTTTTCCAGCCTTGTCAGCACCTGTCACACGCACACTCAGCTTTGCGGAAATTATGGGCATTTTGTCGAAGACTTCTGGGGAAGTAGAAAACACATGAATCTTACTGTTCAATCACCCACTTCCCACACGCAACAATAGCTCATGGATACCACAGATAACTTTGCCAAAGTTCTCTGCCAAAGTTGAGCACGTGAAGCTTGCAGCTCCCACTACATCGCTCTGACCAAGAAGGGTAAAAGAATAGCAAAGAAACAGCACTAACAAAGTTTAGACCCATAAATTTTGAAGGTCTAGCTACCATATTATTACCCACAAGGGTAAAGGAACAGTACCACTGCTGGATAATTGGAAAGTCCCTGTGTGTCAACCTCTGTGCTTCGTGGCAAGGTAGACTAGCAAACATGCCCAACCTTTACTCACATTCGAGAAAACACTCCCAATAAGATTGCTTGCTCCAAAATCGAAGAGGCACCGTCCTCCAAATCTCGAGAGCCAGACTCCCAACATGACTACTTTCTTAAAAATCGAAGAGAGGGTAAAGGAACAGTACCATTGCTGGATAATTGGAAAGTCCCTGTGTGTCAACCTCTGTGCTTCGTGGCAAGGTAGACTAGCAAACATGCCCAACCTTTACTCACATTCGAAAAAACACTCCCAACAAGATTGCTTGCTCCAAAATCGAAGAGGCACCGTCCTCCGAATCTCGAGAGCCAGACTCCCAACATGATTACTTTATCAAAAATCGAAGAGACACTGCTCCCCGAATCTTCGAGAGCCAGACCCCCAGCATGATTGCTTTCTCAAAAATCGATGAGGCATCGTTCTCCGAATCAATCGAAGAGGCGCTCGCTTTCTCAAAAGCTGGGCTGCTCAGAGACCACGAGGGCCGATCTCAGAAATCGAAGAGGCACCTACTTTTCTAGCCTTGTCAGCACCCGTCACACGCAACAATAGCTCATGGGTACCACAGATAATTTTGCCAAAGTTCTCTGCCAAAGTTGAGCACGTGAAGCTTGCAGCTCCCACTACATCGCTCTGACCAAGAAAGGTAAAAGAATAGCAAAGAAACAGCACTAACAAAGTTTAGACACATAAATTTTGAAGGTCTAGCTACCATATTATTACCCATAAGGGTAAAGGAACAGTACCACTGCTGGATAATTGGAAAGTCCCTGTGTGTCAACCTCTGTGCTTCGTGGCAAGGTAGACTAGCAAACATGCCCAACCTTTACTCACATTCGAGAAAACACTCCCAACAAGATTGCTTGCTCCAAAATCGAAGAGGCACCGTCCTCCGAATCTCGAGAGCCAGACTCCCAACATGACTACTTTCTCAAAAGCGAAGAGAGGGTAAAGGAACAGTACCATTGCTGGATAATTGGAAAGTCCCTGTGTGTCAACCTTTGTGCTTCGTGGCAAGGTAGACTAGCAAACATGCCCAACTTGTACTCACATTTGAGACAACACTCCCAACAGGATTGCTTGCTCCAAAATCGAAGAGGCACCGCCCTCCGAATCTCAAGAGCCAGACTCCCAACATGATTACTTCCTCAAAAATCGAAGAGACACTGCTCTCCGAATCTCGAGAGCCAGACCCCCAGCATGATTGCTTTCTCAAAAATCGAAGAGGCATCGTTTTCCGAATCTCGAGAGCCAGATACCACAGACCACTTTTTCAAAGTGCTCTGACAGAGTTAAAACATGTGAAACTGGCAGCTCCCACTACCGTGCTATGACCAAGCAGGGTAAAGGAATAGCATTACTACTTGTTGTTAGGGAGACTCCTATATATGTCGACCTCCATCCCCAACGGACAGGCAGACCTGCAAAAATGCTCAACCCTTCATCATATCTGAGAGGGCACTCCCAACGAAGCCTTTCGAAATATTCAGCTTTCTTTCCCCCCGATAATACCTCTGCAAACAAGCTATACTAGAGCAAGAATATCTCATATCATCAGGGTTAAAAGCAAGAGTATCCCATATCATGCTTTTTCCCTGTCTTTCCCTTTGGCCTTGTTTTTACCTGCAAGACAAGGAGAAAGAGCAATCAGTCAGCACTTGGAATCAGGCTTCCAGCCAGGAACTGACTGCCTGGAACCCCTTACCTGATTACTTACCTGGCATTGCTCTCGAGTACTCATCTTCAACATGTTATGTTTCCAGGGAAGATTCCGCATCTGCTTGAGGAACAGATAGGGCAAGTGCGAAGGATACAAGGAAGCATGTGGAGACAAGCGTAACAGCACACGTGCCGATACATCCATTACTCTGTCAAAAGCAAAAGTATCCCATATCAGCAGGGTGGAACGTACTCTAGATTTGATGGACTTGTTTTGACCCTCAAATTCTTCAGTCGGCCTTATACTCTGGAGGAAACCAGAAAACCCTCCAGCTCAGTTCAAGAATAAGCCTGTGGAAAGTTACTTCTTCAAAAGCAAAAGTATCTCATATCATCTCTTCTCATTTTTCTTCTCTTTATCCTTCATGCTGCTGCAAGATGGGGAGAAGGTGAACAATCAGTCGGAGCTCTGATTGCTTACCTTGTCTGTCACCTCTTTCAGCAGACCCCCTAGCTCGGCGACTTGGGGGACTCCTCCTACATGGTTTGTATCGCGCCTGACCAAGCCTGAAACTACAAGTAAGCTTCAAGTGAAATTGATACATTACCTTGTGCATCTCCACCAGTTAAAGATACCACCCCTGGATGGAGGAAGAGTACTTCCAGAGAAGATGCCACATCTACCTATGAGACAGATAAGGCAAGTCAAGACGACACCACACTCCGATACTTAGAAGTTTCGTGATTACGAGATCATTCTCCCACAATATTTCCTAATGTCATTTGTACTAAATCATTCACTTGTACTCACTAAAGGAGAGCTTGAACCTATGTACTTGTGTAAACCCTTCACCATTAATGAGAATTCTTCTATTCCGTGGACGTAGCCAATCTGAGTGAACCACGTACATCTTGTGTTTGCTTTCCTATCTCTATCCATTTATATACTTATCCACACTAATGACCGGAGCAATCTAGCGAAGATCACAAAAAGCAACCGTTTTCGCTACCTAGGATCTATCTTGCAAGAGAACGGAGAATTAGATGGAGATCTCAACCATAGAATACGAGCTGGATGGATGAAGTGTAAGAGTGCATCCGGCGTGTTGTGTGACCGTCGTAGGCCACTGAAGCTCAAGAGAAAATTTTATAGGACGGCAATAAGGCCAGCGATGTTGTATGGCACAGAATGTTGGGCGGTGAAGCATCAACACGTACACAAAATGGGTGTAGCGGAGATGAGGATGCTTCGTGGGATGTGTGGGCACACGAGAAAGGATAAGATTGGGAATGAGGATATCCGAGGTAAAGTAGGAGTAGCCGAAATTGTAGGAAAGATGAGAGAAAATCGGCTCTGGTGATTTGGACATGTGCAAAGAAGGTCGACTGACGCTCCGGTTCGAAGATGTGACTACGGGACAGTGGTTCAGGGCCGAAGGGGTAGAGGAAGACCTAGGAAAACTTTGGAAGAGACTCTAAGAAAAGACTTAGAGTACTTGGATCTAACGGAGGACATGACACAAAACCGAGCGCAATGGCGTTCTAGGATTCATATAGCCGACCCCACTTAGTGGGAAAAGGCTTTGTTGTTGTTGTTGTTGTTGTAGTACTTTTATATTAACTTTTCGTTATAATTATTATAAACTTAAAAAGATGGCTACAATTCTATATGAGTCCAAATTTTGGTTATTTTTATGAATTTCCCGACTATTGCATAAGCCTATTCTACTTGAATTTCAAAACCAGAACAACAAGAACTCCATTGCTGCAGTGATGGAATCTGCAACAATGCTCATGCTTCAATAATTTACATATATATATATATGTGTGTGTGTGTATATACAGGTCCTTAAAAGGATCTCCATTTTAAAAAAAAAATGGGAATTCCTTCTGACCATTAAATTTGGCTTTAATGAAATTCTGTGGTTGAGATTAAATCACAGACCACATAATCTCAACTACAGAATTCCATTAAAGCTAAATCTAACGGTTTATATATATAACATCAATGTGAAATTGGAACCTACAAGGAGGATGAACACCGTCAAGGACAAGAAGCTATAACAACTTATCTTTCTCACCAGTCTTGCTAAAGCTAAGATTACTAAAAAGCAAAGCAGAAAGCCAAAAGTCCATTAATAAGAATCAATCAAAAACGTCACTTAAAACTGAAACATCCAACTAGCAATTTCTGAACAGGGAATTTTGGAATTTGGTATATTTCTTAAGTGTTAAGTTTAAAAGCGTCATTATGCTATATGAATCTGCCGGAGAATAAAGGTGATGATCATTGATCAGGCAATGCACCGAGACTTCACTTGCCAAATTGTTAACGTTTACATGCGTACGAAAACGGAATAAGATTCTCTCATCTTTTCTTCTCTCTTATTTGAACGGTTACGATTAAGTTACATCAACCTCTTGTTTTGAATTTTTTGTATAGAGAAGACAACAAATAAGGAAGTGTAGGAGGAAGGGAGGTATGTAGATGCTAATATGTGGGGAGACAATCCTAACCCTACCAAAATTACCCCAATTAACGACGCTACGATACATACATACATACATACACACATACATACATACATGAATCAATGATCGGCACAGCAGCCAGCGGGAATCGGTTGAAGGCAATTAAGAGCAATTCCACCCCTGTGGACTTTGCGCCAGCACCCAGCGCATTTATCCACTCAAATGAACAGTAATAGACTGGAGTGAACAGTAATAGGCCAAGGCATCTCCACCCCTAAAAAAATGCGCTGGCACCCAGCGCATTTATTTGGTGTGTTTTTTTTTTAAGTTTATTTCGGATAAGATTTTTAACCCATTTAAAATAAAGAATAAAAAAATAAAATAGTTTTAATTTCGGATAGGATTTTTAACCAATCTCGTCACGCCACGTGTCATTATCTGAACGTACTATTTTGTGAATAGATTTCCGATATTATTTTCAACCAATCCCAACACGCCACGTGTCACTTCCATGGTACAATAATTTAGCCAAGATTTCGATAAGATTTTCAACCAATCACGTCATGCCACGTGTCATTATCCGAACGTACTATTTTGTGGATAGATTTTCGATAATATTCTCGACCAATCCTGACACGCCACGTGTCACTTCCGGTTTACAATAATTTAGCCAAGATTTCGATAAGATTTTCAACCAATCACGTAGTGCCAAGTGGCATTGTCCAGAACCTCATCCTTTCTTTTTTTGTCCATATAAACCCTACATCCCTACATCCATCCTCACACCAAGCTCAATCCTTCTTTTTAGCTCAGAATCCTTGTTCATCATTTTCAAATCTTGAGTTCTTATTACAATGTCTTCTTCAAGAAGGGTGTATAAGCAGTTGCAAGAGCAACAACAAAGGTTGTTGGCACAACAGGCAGAATTGGCCAATCTCGAGGAAGGTGGAGGTGGAGATGAGGCTTTCTTCATGGAGGAGGATGAGGATGATCACCATAGAAGGCAGAAGGCCTCACATTCCCGCCGTGTCATGGAAGCCGTGGGTCAGATAGCCAAACCAAGACGTGTTGCAAACCTCGATAGAAAAAGGGAAAAACGAGGTAAAAATCTATTGGAAGATTATTTTATTCCCAATAGCATATTCCCTGATCATGTTTTTAGACGGCGTTTTAGAATGCAACGACATTTGTTCAACAAAATCATGAGTGATATTTGCAACCATGATTCATACTTTGTGCAAAAAGAGGATGCTTTTCATGTTCTAGGTCTTATTCCCGAGCAAAAAATTACGGCATCCTTGCGAATGCTTGCATATGGAGCATCTGCAGATCAAGTGGATGAGATCGCGAGGATGGGAAAAACAACTGTTCTGGAGTCCCTGATGCGGTTTTGCTCTGCAATTGAAGCCCTCTACACCAAAGAGTACCTCCGGACACCCACGTCAAGGGACATGCGAAGGCTTCTGAGGAAGGGTGAGATGCGAGGCTTCCCTGGCATGATTGGAAGCATCGACTGCATGCACTGGACTTGGAAAAACTGTCCAAGTGCGTGGCAAGGAGCATATGGCGACAGAAAAGGAGCCAAAAGCATCATTTTGGAAGCGGTGGCTTCATTTGATACATGGATTTGGCATGCTTTTTTTGGTGTTCCAGGAGCTCAAAATGACCTAAATGTCCTTGCCCAATCCCCAGTGTTCGACGAACTGCTGCAAGGAAACTCGCCGAGATGCACATATTGGGTTAATGGTACCCAATACGAGGGATCATACTACCTTGCAGATGGCATTTACCCAAGGTGGTCAACATTTGTCAAAACAGTGCCACATCCACAGACTGAAAAGGAAAAACACTTTGCAAAATGTCAAGAAGGGTGTAGGAAGGATGTCGAGCGTTGTTTTGGTATCCTGCAAGCTCGTTGGGCGATTGTCAGGGCTGCAGCTAGAATGTTTGATGTCGAGGCTCTTCGATCCATCATGATGACGTGTATTATTCTCCATAACATGATTGTTGAAGATGAGTATGATTATGATGCCGTCGATGAATATGAGCCAGATCCGATGAACAACTCAAGAACACGTATTTATTGTGCTCATGATGGGACCGAAGATCCAGTGCAACACGAGCCGTTGGAACGTGATGGACGTTACAATGAATTGATCGTTCAGCGGTACACTAATGTGCAAGAGCCATACTGGCACGTAACCCGCCAGAATGACTTGATTGAGCACCAGTGGGGATTGCATGGAGGCGAAGATAATTAGAATGAGGCTTGTGGTTGAAGAATAAATTGTATTTTTTTTAAGTTTAAGTAATTCTATGTAGTGTGTTTTGTTTTTAAGTTTATTTGGTGAGTTTAAGTAATTCTATGTAGTGTGTTTTGTTTTTAAGTTTATTCGGTGAGTTTATGTAATTCTATATAATGTGTTTTGTTTTTAAATTTATTTGGTGAGTTTATGTAATCTTATTTCATGTGTTTAAATAAAGTACAAAAGAAATTAAATAAATAATTACATTAAAATTGCATAAGAAATTAAATAAAGTTCAAACCTAAAAAAAGAAAAAACATAAGAAATTAAATAAAGTTCTACTAGAAAAAAGAAAGAAAATACATAAAAATACATAAGAAATTAAATAAAGTCTCTCGAGTTAGGATATGTGGTGCTAGGATCTTGGTTGCCATGATTTGTGTAGCTAGAACCCCCTTGACTTGTTTCCGCATCTCTTGCACGCCTCCTACGCATGGCATCTCTTTTTTCCGATGTCCAAAAATATTTAGAATTCGGAGACAGTCCTACTAGAGACTTGCTCATAGTGTCACGATCTGCTTGAGCCATCCTTTCTTCTCGAAGCAATTCATTTTCTCGATGAAGTGCTTCTCTAACCAGCTCGTTCTCTCGATTAACTACTTCTCTTTGTCTTTCAGCCGCCGCATCACGGGCCTCAGTAGCTGCTAATATTGCTGCCATAGCAGCAACTTTTTCCTCATCTCTAGCCTTTTCTCGTGCCAAGTTTAGTTCACCTTGGCGAGCAAGTTCCTCCATATATTTAGTGTAGTCATTTTTGGAAGAACTACCTTTTTTCTTTGACGCCTTTTTACCTAGAGGCCTTAGGGACTGACGAGTCGGTTGGGTCTCGGGCACTTGTTCAGCCGTCCCTTCCGTGTCATGAAATGTGTCGGCTTCTTGTTCGGCCATGTCTGGTTCTGGAGAACTATGTAGACCCATACCGTGCATGACAACTTCTGGACCAGTTGCCACAATTTTGTATTTAGGGCAATCTTTGACAATTTGCCAACATTCCAATCTATTGAATGATTTGTTCCCGTTCTTTGAATTGTAGAATGCTTGAGCTTGTAGTGTCTATAAAAAAGTGGGATAACAGAGTGTTAAAAAATGCGGGTGTAACACAAATAAATAAATTCAAAATATTAATACGGGTGGAATGCATATAAATTACATAAAAATGACATAAGAAATTAAATAAAAATGACATAAGAAATTAAATAAAAATTACATAGAAATTAAATAAAAATTACATAAGAAATAAGATAAAAATTACATACGAAATTAAATAAATCAAAATATTAATGTGAGTGGAATGCATATAAATAAATAAAAATATTGTCACCTGATCCGCTAAACTTGTCCCACTACGGAGGTTACCGGAAGCATGAGAGATGGCGTTTTTCCAACAAGTAAATGATGCGTTGAGTTTTTTCCAACGACCTTGAAGACCTTGACTAGTTCTGGCGTTTTCTCCATGTACATCACAAAACGCTTTCGTAATTTTACTCCACATCTCTCGCTTATCCATCTCATTACCCGTAATCGGATCATGAGTAGTGTGAACCCAACATTCACACAACGTAACATCTTCAATGAGCTTCCACGAAGACATTTTTTTCTCTTAAAGTGTAGAAAATATTGAAATGTAGATAGTATAGAAAGTGTAGAAAATATTGGAATGTGGTGTAAAGGTAGAAGATGAGGGTTAGGTATTTATAGGAAAAAAAATTAACATTTTTCAAAATTTTCTGTAATTTTTTTAAAATTTTCTGTATTTTTTAATAATTTTTCTGTATTTTTTAATAATTTTTAATGAATTTTAATATAGTTAATTAATCTGGACCGTTGGATTTGAAAAATATTCAAATCCAAGAGCTAGGGAGTTGCCACGTGGCCAACGGTCATATTTCTGACCGTTGGGCCCTTTTTTTTTTTTTTTAATTTACTTTTTGTGAAAAAAACGTGGACCGTTGATCTTTGATCCGACGGTCTAGTTTAAAAGTAAAATTTAAAATTTTTTTACCGTTGGAAATCCAACGGTCTAGAAAACTAGCCGTTGGAAATCCAACGGCAGAGAGGTAGCCACGTCGCAACTCGGGGGGGGGGACTGACAGCGCCTGCACGCGGGCCCCGGCGTCTGAAAGCTTGTCGGGCACTCGCCAAACGGCTGCGTGAAGTGCACGCGCCAGCTTTTTCCCCGGTTTCTGTCTCAGTCTCTTTTGGGCTGGGCTCTTGCCCAGCTCGGGCTGGGTACCAGTCAGTTTGTTGGGGTGGACTTGATTGACAGAGGCCTGGCTTGGTTTTTGGACTGGAGGCTGGGACATTTGGTCCCCGGTGGAATTGCTCTAAAGCAAGCAGCGGAGGTGTAAATGGGGCTCAAAATGAGCTCAAAAGGGGGGCATAATAGTCTGTCTACTCGTCTAAGACATGCCGACAGGTTATAGGTTTGATTTGAATCCTAACCGTTGAATGTCATCCCACGGCTGCAGCAGTCCCCGTGTGCCTCCGGCATTCCCCTGTTGTTGTTGTATGCCAAAACCTCACGGCACGCCTGGTATCCCATAAGTATCTGCTCTGCCCACTCCCCCGTCATTGCATTCATTTCTACAATAAATTGTCTCCAGTTTTCCTGTGTCTTCTTGTTTCTCCTTTTGCATTTGCATGCGCCTTTTATCTGCAAAAATGGCGCAGAGACCCAACTGAGGAAGTGCTTAAATTTCACAGTTTCTAGCCTTTCCCAATTCGTTAAGCTCTTTTCTGATCTGGGTATTCGCTCAAATGGAGGTTGGTGTTGTTGGGTTGCTTAGAACAGCATGGATTGCTGCGACTCTGCCTATACTCATAGCCGCTCTGCCTTTTTCTTGGCTGAGCTCGTTTCGTGGGGCTGTACTGGGGTTTGCCAAGAGAGGGAAGACCATGCAGTCGTCCTCCCAGGTAACGGATTTGAGTTTTTGGCGCGAATTTGATGGGTCTATTTTGGTTTATGGTCTGTTTGGTTGGTGAGAAAGTTGAAGAAAATGGGAAACAAGGGTTTATCTGTTCAATTGTCACGGGTTTTTGAGAATGCAAATTTTTTAGTTTATTTCGTATTTTTTGTGGACCTCGTGCAAGAGTTAATGCTCTTCACCAACCAAGCTACAAGTCGTTATGAATTCCTCTATATAGTTCTGTTTGTTGAGAGTTGTCCTACGACAATGTTTGTTACGAGCCTATATGGTCTTAAGTTACTTTCTATATAATCAATTGATTTTACAGTAGAATTCCAATTTCATCATATTATCAGAGCGGGTTGTCATCGTGTGAAGCCAAACGGCCATATGCACTCCACGTCACTCAGTTGTTGTCCATGTGTAGGCTTGAAAATTCGCCATACGTGTGGGGCGTGTTGAGAGTTGTTCCACATTGGTGAGGGACAAAGTTTTCTATGTGCTTATATAGTCTTAGACTATACCCCATATAGCCAATTGGGACAAGGTTTTCTATATGCTTATATGGTCTTGGCTACTCTCCATATAACCAATTGGTTTCTCCATATAGCCAATTGGTTTTATGGTGGATCCCAATTTCATCACTTGTTCACCACATGATCAGTTTTTTATTTTTTATTTTTCCATTTCAGTAAATCTGAAATTTGTTTTCTTTTCTCAAATTGTAGAAGTTCACAGTTCCTCAAAAGTTCTTCTGCCATTTCTATTTGGTAGCCGTAGCGTGGACAACCGTATTGCTCGTTGCAACTTTGATGTATGCGTATAAAGCGGTGCCATTGGTTTCAGATTCGTTGCTTCATCCTTCACTCCCCAACCCCTACACTGGAGGTTCACATATCTTTTCATGGCACAAGTCTCATTTGATTCCTATCAGTTATAAATACAGCGTTTGGCATTCGGTCCTTCTGCTTGTATTGATGGAGGTTCAAGTCTTGAGACGCCTCTTTGAGACAATATATGTGTTCAACTATAGCTCCTCCGCTCGGATGCACATTTTCGGATATCTGACTGGCCTCTTGTAAGTTATTTCAGAATGCATATATATACATTTATATGGAGCATGCATCTTATTACTGCTTTTAACCGCGGGATCATATCCAAGATGGTTAACTGTTTGATTCTAGATTTATTAATTTTGAATCTTGATTGATTTGAGAATGTATAGGGAAATTAAGTTTTCAGTAATATGAAATTCGGTTTAAGTTTTTAACGGAGATGGCACATGCAGTGTTTGATGAATAGCCAATGAGAGACGCAGTACGCTAACCATATATGAGACCGGTTTCTAGTTATGATTCAAAAAGCTAAGGGCTCTATTCGTAACTTGAGGTTGTTTAGCTTTCATTTTTAATAATAATTCTGTTTTCCATTTTGGCTTTCGATATGAACAGGGGATTTAAACTGCTAAACAAATTATAATGGTGTAGCGTAAGAAAGCTGGTTGCAATTCATAGTCTTCTGTAACTGCAAATACAGTTTCCAATAGGTTAAGCCTAGTTAAAACGTCTAAGACTTTGTTCTTTCTTCCAAGATATGCGCTCTTCTAAATAATACATATTGCTTCAGTAATGCAAAGCTTACTACCTAGACCCATATATTTAGTGGAAGTCATAACCGACTAACCTTCTGTGCTATGGAATGAGAAATGTTAACCGTGACTATTATATGTAACTGTCAGTTTCCCCATGTATTTTGACGTTTTCTTCATCAAACGTAATAGAAGCTGTTTTACTGATTACGGTTCTTTTTTTACATTAGCTTCTACACAGCAGCACCGCTGTCACTTTGCTGCAATAATATTGCGGACATTTATAAATTTTCGATAAATGGAGTGGCTGAGTTCATTGTCAAAGGCAAGAGTAGCATGCGAGAAGTGGAATTTGATTGGTTGCAACTCGTGAATTCTCTTTTGAAGCTTGGTTGGCTCCAGTGGATTGGTGCAGCTATATTTTTTTGGGGTTGGATCCATCAGCGCCAATGTCATGCAATTCTTGTATGTCTCAGTGTCACACACACACACACACACACATCTCCTTCCTCCCCCCCCTCCCCTCCCTAACAAAAGAAACCTCTGCTTGATCCTGAATCTTTTGATCGTCACAAAAAAAAAAGAAAAAGCATGCATTTTACCTGGTTTAAAGCAATATATAAAACAAAATGGAATGGTGATATCGGTGAGATGCCGCCAAGAAATTCATCGATAGTTACTGTTTCATTTCATACCGCTGAATTAAGGGAATGTTAATATTGTGTTTCTTATCTTGATCTTCCTTGATTTTACTTTTATACTGATCCTGACATGTGAAATCTTATAACAGGGCTCGTTGCGAGAAAACAGTGAACAAAATGATGAATATGTGATTCCTCACGGTGACTGGTTTGAAATTGTTTCATCTCCACACTATCTGGCTGAGATAGTAAGTCTCACGATTCCCTTGACTGCCTGCTTAAAGAGAATTCTATTGTGACACGAATAAACTCCATACTCTTTCCAAGTCTTTGATTTATATGTTAAATTGCTATTTTTATGACGATGAAGGTTATATATGCTGGCCTTGTGGTCGCTAGTGGAGGAACAGATCTCACAATCTGGTTACTTTTTGGATTTGTGGTATGATTTCTGATGTGCTGAAAATATACGTACACATAAAGAGTGCACATAGACTGATGTCTTGGAAAGTAAACTTATTTCTCGTCCGTGTGCTTTACTCTCTTATTTGGTGTCTTTCAGGTGACAAACTTGGTATTGGCAGCAGCAGAAACACATAGGTGGTACCTCCGGAAATTTGAAAGTTATCCCAAGATACGACGCGCCATTATTCCATTTGTATACTGAGCACAAACTACAAAAGCTACTCGACTGGCAAAGGTAATTGAGTGTAAAGCTATTCGACTCCGCAGGATTCAATTCAAATGAACAAGTAAGCAACATATAATTTGTGCAAATATGTAATTTGTTACATTAAACTATACATGATTTTCTTTAATAACTCATTTATTAAGTACCAAAAAAAATACAAGGGCCGTTTATTATATTTTCCTTTGCAAGGCCTAATGCAAAGGGCGAATAATGAAGTTTTCAAACTAGCAGATAGATGAGCTTCTGGAAAATTATATGAAGCTCAGTTTATTGTAAGTAAGATTCACGATAGTTTCCATTTCGCTTCCGTTGAACAGCCTTGGAAGAAGTTGCGGAGGCAGCAATTCGAAGGTTTTTGAATGGCACGCTTATGCATACACGTCTAAGCCCCAAGTCTTGGAAGGTAGACTGGTACGATACTTCCTGTCGATACTGTAGATGAGCTGCATGTCTTCATCGCTCAGCTGGAATTCAAGAACCTCCAAATTCTCTTTCAATCGCTGAATTTTCGATGATTTTGGAATCACTGCTGTTTTCCTCTGAATTCCCCACCTCAGACAGATTTGTGCCACGCTCTTTCCGTATTTCTTAGCCACATCCTGTAAATGAAACGCTTGAGTGAGCATACGTTTGTGAATCATTAGTATGGTTGTATTTTTACTAGCGCTACGATCCAGTTGTATTCCATATGGTGTGTGTGCTAAAAGAGAGAAGACTTACATTGAGAACTGGATCATCCAAAGGTGAAACAGAACCAAACATATCCTTGTTGGCAGCAGCACCTCCGAGAGGGGTGTGAGCTGTGGGAAGAACGCCGTGTTTCATACAGAATTTGACGAGAGAGTCGCGCTGGAAATAGGGGTGGGTTTCAAATTGGCTCACAGCAGGCTTTATTTTGGAGTAAGCCAAGCAATCTCTAGTTAGAAAGAGCTCATAGTTGCTGCAAAACGGAAGCCGATGATCATTTGGTTTAGTGACATTCACTGGTCAATTCTAGATAATCGAGTTTGGATACATAGATGAAAGTCTAGCATAAATGCTTATGGGATGTACCTGAGACCAATGCTGCGAACTAAGCCCAAAGAGACGGTCTTTTCCATGCCCTCCCAGGTTTGTTGAAGGGAAATTGTTACATCGATGTCCAACACCTTATCCTCGCCCAAAAGACTGGCAGTTTTACCAATTGCTGTGACCATACAGCAAAGCAAAATAAATACCAATTCATTGTAAATTAACTATTTATAATTATGTAACGTTACAGCGTTGAGTGACACAATAATCTAACCACAGAGAGAGAGAGAGAGAGAGAGAGAGAGAGAGAGAGAGAGAGAGGTACCATTGTGCTTTGTGGGCATTGGGTAGTGAACCAGGTAGAGATCCAGATAATCTATCTGAAGCTTCTCGAGGCTGTTCTTACAGGCCTCCACCACATGCCCATGGTCTGAATTCCAAATCTGCAATATAAGAACAACAAAATTATATTTTAGTCTCTTTGGAAAATGTGAGATAAACTCTAATACTTCGTTGTTTGCGTTGCAATCTTGATATATTTTTGTTCATTCATGAGTAAGAGTATTAGATTTGACTCTTATAAATGACGACTTAATACTTGGTCATCACCGGTCCGTTTTGTGGCGTAGCCTAAATTTGTCACACCAATTTTATTTTATAAAAGTAGCAAAATAAAAAAATAAAAAAGGGTAAATAAATTAAACCGACCTTGGTGGTAATGAAAAGTTCTTCCCTCTTAACAAGTCCAGTCTTAAATGCTTCTGCAAGTGCTTCTCCAACGTCTGCTTCACTTTTGTAATGAGCTGCGATATCAAAATAATTTACCATTATTAAGCATACAACAATAACTAATCTGAAATTAAATTTACAACATGAAGACCAAAATGTCTGGTTTTTATTCTAAAAATCAACTTTGCAAGTAGTTAATTGTTCCTGATAATTAAGACACTCTTCTTCTGACCACTCTCTCGCGTTTATTATTAGTATTATTATTATTTTATTTCCCAAGGTGAGAAGCAAATTAAGCAACCATGGGGTGGGAACTTGGATTATTCCTCATCCCAAGGTAAGAAGCAAACAAGGGACTGGATTATGGTTATTCCTTTTCCCAAGGTGAGACGCAAACTTGGGATTGGTCCAAAAACATAGGGAACCAAGGTATGCCACTCATTTGTCTTGTCCACCAGAACACAACAGTACCTTAGCCTAGTTCGTCATGTTGTGCTCTCGGATGTATAAATTTTCAGAGTTTCGAGAACACAGTCGAATACAATAAGTGAAATAATTTAAGAAAATTATTATTAGCACTTTAATAATTTTTTTTGGTACTTTAAATTTTTTATAATTAGAAAAAAATACATATATGATGAGTGTAGAATGAAATTTTTTTAGTGATAATAACAATTTCCTAATTTAATTGGTAGCAATTTTTTTCTAAATTTTTAACTAATTGTATTATTACAGATAGCGTACTAATTGTGTTCTCGACACACTAAAAATTTTCTTTAGTGAAGGTGCACTTAATCGCGTCCTAAAAGACAAACTGCCATTTTTGGAAAAAACCATAATACCCTTTTCGGCCTAAACTAAAAAAAGTAAAAGATTAAACACTTATTTATACAACTCATAGTAACCAAACCTGTGTTTTTGTTTGATTGTTTTGTTTATAAAAATTCATATGTTTGCATAAGTCAAGTTCATTTCTAACATGGTCAATATAAATAATTTTCTTTTTAACTAAGCTAAATGAAAACAATTTTTCCTCCTCAATTAAAGAATACCACTTAAAAACTTTCTCTTCATCGACCTCGTTTAAAAGCACAAGATGTTTATTGATATAAGGTATTGAAAATATTTTATGACCTCAAACGAATTATCATAATTTTTCAACCAAATAATATTGAGAAAAAGAAAATCAAAATCTCAAATGCATGGATGCAGTAACATAAGCATACAGTGGCTAGCGACATATAGTAATATTTTTCTCAGAATATATAAATACACATATATTAATTAATTTTACTAAACTATAAAAGTAACAAACGGGGTTCCCATGGTTTTGACTCCTTTACAAACTACATCCATTTTTTTATTTGATAGTTACATGTGACCAAAAATAGTTACGTTAACATTGCAGCACCGCTGCTTTATGGCGTGTACACTCTTTTCTTGTTTCTGAAAAATCTTCTGTGCATGATGCATGTGATTTCCTTTACCAAATTGCTAATGGAAAAAAACCAGTTAAACCCTTTAGTACTTCAGCTAGGTAAAGTGAAATCCCTTGAAAGGTTGGGTCGTTTTTTCTGATAATGACCTCAATCCGTAGCCGTGTACGTAGACATAAAACGATGGTTCTATAATATGACAGCTATGAGTAAGAATATTGATTAATACTAGCAAGGGAGCATTATTGTTCAATAGTCAAAGTCTAATATTTGATTATCCCTTCTTTAATATCGATTGTGTTAAAAAAAGATAAATACGGAATGAAGTAAGTGAAAAATAAAACAAGGATTAACAAACACATCCCCTTTCTTTGCGGTTGAATATAAAGCAGAATAATATGTAGACATGCATGAATAATGTAAAAAACGAGGAGGTGAGGGATGGAGGGTATACCAGCACAGTCAAAATGGCGATAGCCAATCTTAATAGCATTTAAGATGACCTCTTTAAGCTCGTCCTTCTCCAGACGCCAAAGGCCGAGACCGATGACCGGCATCTCGTAGCCACTGCTCAGGGTGACGGTGGACATGTTTTCTCACTCTCCAAACTCTCTCAGCGACTGCTGCAGCCTGTTTCTGTTTTTCTCTCGTCTGGCTTTGTGTATGAGTTTGAAGTATGCTACTAGGTTGGTGCCGCTCATGCCTTTATATAGCTGCATGGGCGTGAGATAAGGAATATATTTGGAACGAAAAAGAAAAGTAAAAAGCTTTATGGCTCTTGGAGGCTCCACATAATAATGGAATGAACGTGATGTGCCATATAATTTTGTCCGGTGACGTTGCAGTATCTGATAGGGTCTGTCTGATAACAAAATTTATTTAATTAGAATTTTGAGAAATTTTAATAATATCGCTTGTAATAAGAAGATATTTAATTAGAATAACCTAAAATAGTAATATTACTTCTAATAATAGAAAAACTATTGAATTAGGTTTTTATTTATTTTTATTTATACAAATCTAGTGATATCCAAGTAGAATTCAAGAGAACATTTCATAAAAATCTGAATATATTCAATTAGAATTTTAAACAAAATTTTAAAAATCCACGTGCATGATCGATTAGGATTTGTTTTAAGGGATTTTAAAAAGAGAGCTTATTAAAAGTCTATAGATTTCTTGGTACATTTAATTAGGATTTTAAAAACTAAGTTTGTAAAAGCGCACAAAAATATGAATGCATTCAATTAGTATTTTTAAAGATTCTAATTACAACTTCAAAGGATTCTGAGTTAGGATTTCAACAGAGTATATAAAACTCTTACAAAATTGGAGTGTATTCAATTAAGGAGTTTTTAAAGGTTCAGCCGCATTCAAAAGGATTTGATTTCAAAGAATTTTAAAAGGGATGTGTTATCCGCACACCTTCTTAATTTGCAGCCGTCGGATTGAATGAATTAAAATAAAAAATCAAATGACAGAAATTAACAAGGTGTGGTGTGAAAAGTAAAAAGAGGATGTATGGATAGCACACCCCTTTTAAAAAGTGAGGGTTTAAGTGGATTTGGAGGTATTTGATATAATATTTTTAAGTATTCCACAAATCGAGCCCTCCCTCTAAGATTTCGAGGGAATTCACTCCAAATTCATGCTCATTTGGGAAGTGCTTTTAATTGACTGAAAGCGCTTTGAAAAAAATGTTTTTGAAATCAATCTTAGTAAAAATGCAAGTTAATCCGAAAAAGGCACTTAAAGGCTTCATGCAAGAAGTACATATATAATTGATGCTTCTTGCAAGGACTTCAAGTGCTTTTGGAACCCAAACCATTTTCTCTAAAAGTGGTTTCGATTATACAAAAGCATTTCCCAAACGAGCCTTAAAACTCTAAGCTCGTTCTCTTGATCACTTGATGAACAATGATTCATGATCATTCACAATTGAATTTGATATCTGAGTTGAGAATAAAATTAAAAGTATGTGTACAAAACTCCACCCTTCATGACCAAGAAAACATTTATGTTAAAGCTCCATCAAACTTTATAGGTTGTAATCCTTCAAAATCTCTACTGAATACACCCATTCGTTTTTGTTTGTTTAATTAAAATCAATAAAAAGGATACAAAAAGAGAATGCGAAATAACAATTTGATAGTTAATCCTATTTCGAAATTGCTTTTAAATTTTTGTTTAGGTTATTCTTTTTTTTTTTGTTGCCAGTCATTTTTAGGTACCCGTCATTCCACACATTAATTATTTCGTTTGGCCCGAACCCATCACTCTCATTACCTCCCTTTCTTTCCCCATTGTTTTTTTCTCGGTACATTAATATTTTCTCTCTCTATCTTTTCCTTCATTTGTCTAAAGGCGTTCATCTTTTACCTCAGCAGAAAATAAGATGGTTAAGGCAAAAAGATAGATAAGGTAAGTGAGCAATGCTAATCTCAATTTGTAAGAAGACTGACTCTTTAGGTAAAGTTCTTTTATGAAGCAACTCTTTAAATCTTATTAGTCTTGTATTTATCTCTCATCATATATGAGTTGTATGATTAGAGACATAACACATAGTCGTATATAACCGGCTACAAAAAATTAAAATTCAGCCTCAGTATATATGAATATCATAATTATGTATATACTCTTTATACTGTGACAGATATATATAATGCATTGAAAGACATAACACATAGTTGCAATCATGCGCACAAACGATTTTATGCTGTGTAGAGTCATGTAAGTTGTACGTATTTAACTGACTCAAACGAGTATAACTGACTGTAGGAAAAGAAACACCTCAATGCCGCCCCTCCATATCAACACCACACCCATCGATGCTGATTCATACAGTGCCACACAGAGACATGAGACAAGACAAAGGGTTTCAACCTATGGTTCTTTCTGACCACACAAATACTAATCCCTAAACCATAAAAGTCAAGTACACTTGAGCCACCCCTTCAAAAATTGTCCATACCTCTCTCCCGCTAGCTAGCAGGATTGCAGACGTGAGGGGATTGGGGTATACAGGTGTCAGGTGAAAATCCAGCTGATCATGATCATCCTCTTGTTGCTTGTTTGGCCTTCGTCCTAGTTGCATGCACCACTAGTCACAATATATATATAGTAATTAGTCTGAAAAAACACTCCAAAAATGCTGGCTAAGAAGCCCAACTTTTGACAACCTTCTATCGTTTATCCTTTCCTCTCTGATTTATTTTGATTAGCACCTTGTCCTCTTTCAACTAACCATTAGGCCATTTTTACGTGGCGTGCTCTTACTGGTCTAGGATTTGACCTAGTAGGGCCATCGTTATACCATCAACCAATCAGCTGGCATGGGGGGTCTTTGTTTTTCCGATGGGCAGGGCATGTGCACTGGGCAGTGGTCAATTGATAGAAGAGGCTGTACGTAACAACGAAACTAGTTACGTGCATGAATGATGGAAAGGCAAGAAAATCTAAACGTAAGAAGAAAAAAGCTGTACTGTTTCATTGGTCTGAAAGCCTCGACTATTAAGAAGCGACAATATCTACCGGTGATATTTTATCAACATCTTTTGAGGTTTATATTTATTCAGCTGGAAGCCACAAGTTTTCAAGAATATACTAAACATTATTCTCATTCGTATTAGGATGGTCAGTGGAAACTTTTAACACGACTCGAGGTCGACAGGAAGCTAGCTAGCCGATGGATTAGGGTTAATTGATAGTTATTTACCATGAACACGAACACGATATGAACCGCCAAAATGAATACGGACATACGTAGTGAACCGCTAACACGAATGATATTCAAGCGAGATTAGCGTCAAACACAAGTAACATAATTTTGACAAATCCACTATCTAGTCTTATTTGGAGAAAATTATTATTTCCATTTCTTAATATATTGTATGAGCAAATCATTGAATAATTATAGATCTACTTTTTATATTTGTGACTCTAACACGAACGTGAACAAGTTGTGTTGGTTCGGAAAATCTTACACGTAACAAGGCGGGTGAGTGTTTTTGTATGAATATATCCTACCACATATTGATGGACTAACAGTTCGTACCACATGAGATGACATCATACTTTTGACTGATAAGTCAAATCATATGCCAAATCAGAATTGGTGACTCCAAAAGATAAATTTTTGAAAGTTCGAGCTCGAATCGGGAGTTCTGAAACTTCACTTGCTTTCCACTACAAAACCTCT
The DNA here is from genome assembly GCF_042453785.1 of Malus domestica. NCBI lineage: Eukaryota > Viridiplantae > Streptophyta > Magnoliopsida > Rosales > Rosaceae > Malus > Malus domestica. The sequence goes on from NC_091670.1 coordinate 8,111,804, forward strand.
TGTAATTAGTTGGGTGAGTGCATTTAAAAGTGGAGCATGCTAACAATGGATTGCTAAGCATGGTGACTGAGAGAAATGCTCGCAATTGTGGCTGTCATGTAGGATATCCAGGTGCTTGTGTCTTTCTAATATTTCATTTTCCCCATTTTCTCTATACATATACAATATGTAGTTGAATATCAGAGTGCACAACGAACAAGACTAACAAATAATAAGAATATTATTAAAAGAACGAGAATGCCGAAACGGCTACAAAACCCTAAGAAACTACATTGTGGCTAACTTGATTCTCAAACTAAATTACAAGCTCTATTTATAGAGCAATAAACCTAAGAAACCCTAATGCGTAAATGCCAAAATACCCTACTACAAAATCAAATCAAATATCTAATTAATTTCCTAAATAAACCTAATAAATTCCAACAACCCCCGTCAAACTCATGGCGGTACACGACATGGGTTTGCCAAAGTGATGTGGATGCAAGCTCCGTTATACTATCTTTCGATGCCAATTTCAATACGAAATTCCATCGGTGCAAGTGCAAGATCCCAAATTCCAGTGCCAGTGCCAATGCCAATGTAAGATTTCAATGCCAGTGCCAGTGCAAGATTCCATGCAAGTGCCAGTGCAAGATTCCATGCCAGTGTCAGTGCAAAATTTCCATGCCAGTGCAAAATTTCCATGCTAGTGCAAATTCCAACTTCCGAACAAACAAACAAAAAATCCAATTTACTTTGTCCACAACATCACTCAAGTGATCACCAGTCCAAGCACTCGAGTGATGATTGATCCAACAGAACTCTTGTGTACGCAACAAATGACCCAACAAAACAATCCTCATCCCAAGTCAACGAATTTACTTTTCCTCTTTTTTTTTTTTTTTTTTTTTTTTACTTTTTTTTGCCTTTGCTTTTCTTTTCTTTTCTTTTTACCTGGGGTCTTCTCCTGATCACGTAAAACAATGCAGCAATCAATTCCATTGCACATTGCAGAACGAGTTGGTGCGGATACGATTGCGGACGGGTGTAGAAAACGGATAGGGTGCTGATGAGACAGTGCGGTGTTGATGAAGGTGGTGACTAAGAATTTGCAGAACAGGAAAATACCAACTAACAATCTAAAACGAACGATGAGCAAGACAAACAAATTGATATGAATCAAGGGCAAATTAAATCCCGAAGGATCAAACCTGCTATGATACCAAGTTGAATATCAGAGTGCGCAACGAACAAGACTAACAAATAATAAGAATATTATTAAAAGAACGAGAATGCCGAAATGGCTACAAAACCCTAAGAGACTACATTATGGCTAACTTGATTCTCAAACTAAGAAACCCTAATGCATAAATGCCAAAAAATACCCTACTACAAAATCAAATCAAATCTCTAATTAATTTCCTAAATAAACCTAATAAATTCCAATAGTTTGAAGGATGTTTTAAAGAGGGCGTGTCACGAGTTATCCTGGAGAGAGGATACAGCAGGTCCGGGGCCAAGCTATTAAACTTGAGATAACTTTCAAAAATATTTGCAACAGACCGCAAGGTTACGAGCTTGTATCTATGTACCTGAGATTCCGTATTGAATCTTTTGAAAAATGGAGGTTTTGGATTTGAATTGCCCCATGACATTGTTGCAGTAAAAAAGAAAAAATGGGCACCCAATTCTTGTTGATTCTCTATGAAATTATAGAAACAACAGAACATGAAAAAACAATTCTGAGCCATTTATAAACTATCGCCAATCATCCACACATAACCCATATTTACATAAAGCTGCACCAAACATACTTGTGACGAAAGCAAACAAATAAAAATAAAATACCCAATATATTAAAGATCCTAGAACCCGATGGTGTGATGTCATGCTTTTAAGTTTAATTTTGTGGGTTTCATATTGTTGTTAGTAAGGATGATGGTTGTTTAAGTTGTGCGATTTTGTTTTTTTTTAAGAAAATTCGACAGTGAAGTCAAAAAATAAATTACACTTAGTCTGAATGGACTTAAATTTTATCCCTCATATAACAACAAAAAGACAAGAAAATATACATAAAAAGAGATGGAAATAAATCTTACCCTTCTAAATAAAAAATACACAATAAAACGAGCGGAACGTAAACATGACCCCTCTAATGCCAAACCTAAAAGGTCTAAACCTATAAAACAAGTTGAAAAACACCAAAGGGTTAGGAATAAAACAAGAAAGTGAAACAAACCTGTATGCTGAGATGCACATTTATTTGAGAAGCGGAAGCCAGACAAGTCTACATAGGCCTCATTTAATATTTTTTTCCAACAAAAATTGCTTTTTTTAGTTAAGCGGTTAAAAAATTGATAAAAATAAATATCCTGCTCATTTTAAAAGCAATTGCCTCTAGACAACAACTTTTAAAAGTAGATTATATGTTGCTTTTAAAAGTTGCTTTAATAAAAAGCGAAGTTGATCTTTAGCGTATGTTTCCAATTCCTGTAATTCTCTCATTAGTTTTTAAAAATGACATATTTATCCTTCGACACACATCTTATCTCTTGGAGAATAAAGTTACCGTCACCACCTATCACTAGAAACACTAACCTTACACCACCGTCGTAGTTACCCACCACTATTGTTGCCAGCAAGAATATAATAAAGAATAAATAAGAAACATAATTGTAAAAGATAAATGATGAAATCCTTATCTATAGAGGTATGTGCATGTCGCCCTAGGACGCTTATAGTTTATGGGATTTTCTGCAGCAGCATCATCATCGGACAGGTTCCTACCATTGTATGAGCTTCGTGATCCTTCAACCAATCATAAAGCAATGGTGGTTATTGCCCTAGCTTTTGTTGTTGCTCACGGTAGACATCATTGGTTGGTGAAATATGATTCTTCACTTAATGAAAGCATCAACTATTTGAACCAAATTCGCGTACATCAATGGATGGAGACAATAGTTGAACGGAATCACCCATGAACTCCGGTGAGGGGTGAATGGGGTTGATTGGGGGCGCGGGGGGGGGGGGGGGGTGGGTGGGAGTTTGATAGAAAATATGTATGTAGTGGGGATCATAATAGAGATGATTAGAGAGAGATCCCTTAGGTAAATACCCAAGTTAGGGTATTTATAGTGTCATGCCTCGATCTCGACATACGTTTAGGATCGACGATTGACATCAACAAATACCTGTACTTCTATCATACCATACGGTACACACTTTCACGATCCAATTGCGTAGTAATTTTTTGTATACATTATGGCTGCATCTAACCTCCTTGTTAGACTGCCTACATACCCTAAACAGGGATCAAGCTATTTGTAGTTTTTCATTCACTACATTCGAACATTCATCACATAAACCACTATGTCTCTACCACGATTCAGGCATGCAACATCTCAAGGTACATTCGATAAAGCACAATAATATTATCTAGTCATCTTGTCATTCACACACACATATGCTTTCCAACACCATTCAATAATCACAGCAACCAATAAAACATACAATACATCGAAATGCAGGGCTAGAGCGACACGGTTTGGCCGAAGCCTACATCTCTGAAGCTATCTCAAATGAAATCCAAGGAACCAACGAGTCAAGTGATGCGATTTCGGACCACTCAACAAAATGCATCAACATCGGATTCCGGACCACTCAACACAACCAAAATACCAAACGGGATTCCAGACCACTTAACAGAATCCAAACTAGGATACAATTTCGGACCACTCAACGAAATCGCAGAGTAGAAGGGATTCCAGACCTCTAAACGGAATCCGAGTGGATACAATTCCGGACCACTCAATGAAATCGTGAAGTACAATAGATATCGGACCACTCAACGGAGTACGAGGGATTCCAGACCACTCAATGGAATCCAGACGGAGCAGGGAATCAGACCACTCAACGGAACCCCAGTGGAACCCAGTTCCAGATCACTCAACGGAACCGAGCGGAAGTCCAAGAAATATAACAACGCTCGAAGAAACAATACATGAACCAAATACTTAATTTAGAAGGGCTAAACGAAACAAGAAGTGAAATAAGGAAACAAGATGTGAAACAAGTGTCAAAGCAACAAACCCCATGACAATGGTTAACGGTCCACTACTAGTCGTCACATTTCATCACATCATGCCAATCATACAACACAAACCACAGTTCAAACATGCACGTCAAATCACATTTCATAAATGTTCCAATCCACAGTTAAATCACAATTAAGAAACATAGAACAATGGCTAAGTATAAAAATAACAATTCAATAAAAATCACATATATTATAGTCACTAGTACATAAATAGAGACACACGTCAACATGATGAGCCCACTAAGCTCCATGAGTTCTCAACAACACTCTAAGATAAACGACATGCTAGAATAACTCGGACTAGTTGACTAAAAAGTCAATTGTCGATCAAGATCGAGGGTAGGATCCACAACCCTAGTAATCTAATCCGGAAGATCCGCAATTAGATTTTTGATCCATAACTTCCCAAGAGTCTTAATAATCTACTAGAACAATATCCTAAAGTTTTCGAACAATCCAACGGTCGGATCTCCGCCAATCGCTAAAATTAAGTGCAGTAGACGTTAAGTTTTACAAATTTAGAAATTCAATTCAGGAAGATTTGTACGTTGGATTCCCAATCTATTAGTTCCTAATGTCTTCAAATATTACGTACTATTACGTATTAAATTTTCATGTCGATCCAACGGTCAAATCGTCAATCCATATAATGACCAAGTGGCAGTCTTTAACAAAACTATGTTCAAATGATGATATTTCATCAATCATACATCACATATAGAATCAGGGTATCCAAATTAGCCTAGGAAGGGCAAGTGGGGTCTCGGCCCACGCGCTGCCACACTCGGCGGCCAGTCGCCCCAACTCGCCGGAAAATTTCACCTAACTCTAAAAATTACCAAATTTCACCAAAATGAAGATCTTGATGAGTGGAGCAAGTTTCATACATGTGACTAGGGCCAATTTGGCTAGGAAAAGCTCCAATTTCCCTCAAACCCGCCAGAAACCCTAAAAATGGTGTGCTTCAATTAGGTCTAGCAAACGGGTCATGTCTGTCATGTTTGTGTAGCACCTGTTATCTTAATGGGTTGTGTCGTGTCACACCCATTATCTTAACGAGTACTTAATAGGTCAGGTCACTTTACCCAACGGGTAAATTGACCCGACCCGTTAAGAAAAGAATATTTTTTTTCTTAAATTTGCACATACCACACATTGCCACATAAATATTACTTCAAAACATTAAAACACATTTTTCGTTTAAGTACTACATCTACAGTCGAAAATAAGAGCCTAATAAACAAATATATATACACTACTAGTCTATTACAAAATATTAAATGTGCAAGAATATGCAAAATGAAAGAGTTTTTGTGTTTCAAGGTTGTGATTCCTTTCTCAAAAGTTTAAACCTTGCCAATGGAACTCAAAGCTTGCATGTTATTCCTTTTACAAAATCCTCAATTTTCATCGATCATCATGACATAAGATTGTGTGGTATCCACTAGTGTAAATATTTTAAATTGAAGATTGAATTCATTCATTCTATTCATATAGGGTCAAGGAGTGTAGCTGTAAAAAATCATCAAAATCGGAGTTAAAATAACTGTTAAATCGTGATTTTTCGTTGATAACCGTCGAAAAGTTTTGTCCCGTTACTTGATCTCTGAATGTTTGTTTTTGGCGATTTTTGGTGTATGCGATCTTGAAGCATATACAAATAAGTTTGACGGTTGGATCGTTGAAATTAGTTTCGTAGAATGCGTATCACATCAAAACGATAGATTCACTAACACTTAGAGTTTATTTATACTTTCATTAAGTATAACATAAGATTTTGTGGTATCCAGTAGTGTAAATATTTTAAATTGAAGATTAAATTCATTCATTGTATTCATATAGGGTCAAGGAGTGTATCTGTAAAAAATATCAAAATCGAAGTTAAAATAACCGTTAAATCGTGATTTTTCTTTGATAACCGTCAAAAAGTTTTGTCCCATTACTTGATCTTTGAATGTTTGTTTTTTGCAATTTTTGGCGTATGCGATCTCGAAGTATATACAAACATCTTTGATGGTTGGATTGTTGAAACTAGTTTCGTAGAATGCGTATCCTATCAAAATAATAGATTCACTAACACTTAAGAGTTTATTCATACTTTCATTAAGTATAACATAAGATTTTGTGGTATCCACTAGTGTAAATATTTTAAATTGCAGATCGAGTTCATTCATTGTATTCATATAGGGTCAAGGAGTGTAGCTGTAAAAAATCAGCAAAATTGGAGTAAAATAACCATTAAATCATGATTTTTCGTTGATAACCGTTGAAAAGTTTTGTCCCATTACTTGATCTTTGAATGTTTGTTTTTTGCAATTTTTGGCATATGCGATCTCGAAGTATATACAAACATGTTTGACGGTTGGATCGTTGAAACTAGTTTCGTAGAATGCGTGTCCCATCAAAATAATAGATTCGCTAACACTTAAGAGTTTATTCATACTTTCATTAAGTATAACATAAGATTTTGTGGTATCCACTAGTGTAAATATTTTAAATTGCAGATCGAGTTCATGCATTGTATTCATATAGGGTCAAAGAGTGTAGCTGTAAAAAATCAGCAAAATCAGAGTTAAAATAACCGTTAAATCGTGATTTTTCATTGATAACCGTCGAAAAGTTTTTCCCGTTACTTGATCTCTGAATGTTTTTTTTGCGATATTTTGCTAATGCGATCTCGAAGCATATACAAACAAGTATGATGGTTGGATCATTAAAATTAGTTTCGTAGAATTCGTATCTCATCAAGTTCAATGGTGTGTATATATATATTTATTTATTAAGTAGATTTAAATTTATTTATTTTGTACATATAACAGTTAAGAAATTGAATGGTATGTATATTTAAGACGATCCAATGGTCACCAATTTTTGAATATTTAATTTAATATATATATATAATTATTATAGTTTTTAGGGGTATAAAATTGTTAAATTAATATATATTAGTATTTTTTAGGTTTATAAAATTATAAAATTAATATTTTGCTTATCGTGTATCGTGTTACCCATGTATATACTCGACCTAACCCATCTTAACAGGTGCTTATCGGGTTACCCGATAACGACCCGATTTGTTGTCATGTCGACCCGAACACCTGTTAATTTCGTGTCGTGTCGTGTCGGGTTATCGGGTCGTGTCAGGAATTGCCAGGCTTAACTTCGATTTGTAACCTTTGGTGCTCCACTGCCCCCAAACTTGTTTGGGCTTTGTTCTTAGCCTCTAGAGGAATGTTTTGGTGGTGGTAATTGAAAGAGTTTGGTTCAGGATTTGAGGAATCGTCGCACGAACCCGTCGTACCCATCGACGGTTCTTCACCAATTTACAACCAAATTTATTCTAATTTTGGGTGGAAATGGAAGAGAGAGTGGCTAGATGATGATTGGGCGTGGTAGATCGGTCCAATTCGTTGGACATCCAATGGAAAACCATTGAAAAATATGGAGGAAACAGGTCAGGTCACGATGCACGGGTCAGGAGGAAGAGGTCCGGGTCCTGTGTTCCTTCCCTTCTCTCCTTTCCCACCCTACTCTTATTTCTGATTTGGTAGCTTCTTCCTCTCCCCTTTCCTAATTAGCCGACATCCCCCTCCCCTCTTCTTCTTTTCTCTCCTCTCATTTTCATCACAGCCACACACGTGGCATCAGATCTTTGCTCTAGAAAATGTGAAGCCTTCCAGATAATGGTCAAATGACCATTTCACCCTTTTCTTTCCTCGTTTATAACTTCTTTGTTATAACTCCAAATTGCGTTCTGTTTGGGCTCACGTGCTCGTATCGACAAGTACCATCCAAATATGTAAAAAAAAGTAGGAAAATATATGCAACTCAAATACATCCTCGAAAACTCCGTTTAGTCCATTAAGGGCATTTTCGTCCTTTTACTCATAAAAAAAAACTAAACACCGTAAATACAAAAGCGTCAAAAATACGAATACGGATACGAAACTATCCGGGGACGGGATTTCACATATAGAGATCTTGAAAGAGTAATCCTCATTAAATTAGAAGATTATAATCCTCATTAAATCAAAAAACTATCTAGGAGGGAATCTAAGATAAGATATCCAATCCTCTTAGGATTACAATTATGTTTCCTAATCCCCAGAATATCCTAACTTGACATGAATTAGGATTTTCTTAGTTAGGAGAAAAGTAATACAGGTATCGCACTTAAGCCTAACTTGTCAGACTAAGGCTATTGGACAACATATCCTAACAAGTCAACCAATTGCTTACTTCAATTATGACTAAGAAGCTTGACTAGTTTGATAGTTCGAGAGTCATGGGCTATAAGGATTCCAATCTTTCTTACTACACGAGGTGCCATGCGGCAGGACCTCATAATTCATGGTCCCGCAGCTAGGTTTTAATTGAAAAATAAACAACAATATTTTTTTTTTGTTAAATGGTGAAATGGTTGACCCATTAACAGAACGTATCATTTTGAATTTAATCATTTACACTCGCAAGCTTAACGGATTGAGTTTGGATGACTCGTTCAGAAATAGTTTTATGGTTAACTTGACCCAAACTCGCTAAACTCAACTCATTGCCAACTGTACTTCCAGAGGTCATATCCGAAAACGTGATGCCATGGTCAGAGAAAGGTCGGATAGTGGTGGCTATTTACATTTTGGTTTTCAGTTTTTTAATTAATTTTATGTTGAATATTAATGGAGTTGTTAAAAGAAACTATATTTTATTAGGGAATTGTTATTAGCACTCAAAAAATCTCATTCTACACTCCAAAAATCTCATTCTACAATCATCGTAATCAATGCGGCACATTACTAATATGCTTACAAGCACAACATCATCATCCCTGCTCGACAACATTACTAATCTTTGTACAAGCGGAGTGTAACTTCCAATAATAATTCAATTATACGAACACATCCATTTCACAATCATCTATATCCATGATTTAAATGAAAAGCATTCTAACTACTATTTGAAGTAATAATGACACATGTGAATTTCATACCACATTTTCTGAGATCAAATAAAAATTAACTGAACCACTTAATCAACGCACTATCAACACTCATCTCTCCACAAAAGCTGCAGAAACAACTGATTTCATCAACCAAGTTAACGCTCACTTTTGAATGCTAAAAAATGAACCAAAGGGTACAAAATTAAGAGAGTTTGAAGCTCATTTTGCGTACTTTAAATCCATTGAAGATGTGTAGGAAACAGAGAACTTATACCAGATATAAAATGGGGACCCAAAACTGGAAATGCAGAACTTGCTGCTATCTGGCAACTCTGAGACTCAACTTTGGACATGATTTTTATCAACCAAAACTCAACGGAATTTAATGAAATCAGATGGGTTTAATCATGAACATGCCTAGTTTCCAAATACATAATATTGGACCAAAAAGAAAGCACAAGGATCGGGAAATCAAGAGCTATAGTAAGCCACTTGTAATAGTTTTTCTGCAGTAAAATAAGTTTTCTGAAAATTTTGACCCCATACTCATTTTATTCAAATTACAACTTCAGAACACTTCCATACAATCCAGAAATCATGGTTCAAACCTCTATCTACATTATACTCAACTATTAGCAAGAATTGACCTTTGAACCCAAACCCCAGGACATGATATTTGATCAATACACCAAAAATAAAATTGAAGTAACGAGAATTTCAATTACTACCTTAGCCTTGTGATGTTCAAAACCTTGTACATATACACATAACTGAAATCCAGGAAATAGCCAAAGTCTTACATATAATTTTCATCCAAGTAAATAGTACAAATTAAAGCATATGAATACATATATATGCACACATGCCAATTCGTCAAAGGCATATATGAATATTTATCCTTTCCAATATATATGAGAAGTTATAATATCAAATGGGTTTCAAACAACAATAGCAGTCAAGTATATCATTACAAGAAAGAATATTAATTGGCTAGCCACACATCATATTATAATTCCACGAAGACTGATTTATTTATAATGAAAACTAAATATTTGGCAACAGAAGAAGATTGAAAGCTCACCCATGAAGATTGACATGAGTGGACACTAATCTAGAAAATTTCACAAGACTGAGTGTTTATATGAATCGATAATCGGGAGATCAATAGGACTAGTGATTCGAACATAATTTAGGCGTAATCCCTATAGAGAGCCAATGAGCTAAACAGACGTGGATATATATATATATATATATATATATATATATATATATATATATATATATATATATATACAGAGAGCTTAAGGGGAGGGATTCCCATTTTTTGAAAAAAAAGGGGATTAGGTGTGGGGCCCACTTCACATCAAATTTCAACGATCCGAATCGTCTATTTTGTTAGTCTCGATTCATAGATCATCCTTGCAAAAATTCAATTCAATCCGAAACCATTTGCATATTTAATTATCAATATCAAATTTCATGTTTTCTTATATAACAAAGTATTCGTTCATTTCCTTGAACCCAATTAGATGTCTTAAACATTTCCAATTTAGCTAATATTTTGCAAGGATGATCTATGAATCGAGACTAACAAAATAGACGGTTCGGATCGTTGAAATTAGATGTGAAGTGGGCCCCACACCTAATCCCCATTTTTTTCAAAAAATGGAGATCCCTCCCCTTAAGCTCTCTGTATATATATATAGACTAGCAGTTGGAATATTCTATGCTAGAGAACAAAAGTGATCAATCATCACCCATCATGCATCATACATAATAACCATACATTATCAATACTTTCGTCTCCATCAAATACCATGTATAAATCCTAATCTCAATAAAGCATTTGAATTGGCCTACAATCTATGTAGGGTAGTTACTAGACCACTCACCAACACATAAACTAATTCAGACAAGAAACAATTAAATTGGATATGCTAGATCAAAATGAATAACAATTTCAATAACAGATAATTCAACAAAATAATGGGTTCAATTAACAACCCCAACCAACGGATCATATATATGCTCTTATTTATGGCTTCTTATACATTATGATAAATATTTTGCCTAGTTACTCGAAACACTTTGTTTGATACTACTTCAAACATGCATGTATAGGTTCATTAGCAATTGTTATAATAACTAAGCATTCATACATCATGGAATTTCTCCTAATCATATTCCTTGGCCTGAGTTATTAACCTAAGCTCTGATACCACAAAAGTTGTCACGCCCCGATCTCAACATACATCCATCGCTATATGACGAAGCACAATATTCTTCTCAAGCCACATTGATCAACTAAAATAATCATAATAATAACATCCATATCCAAAGTCATTCCGCAACCCCGTCAATTAATCAATTCATGAATCAAAATGCATGATTTTAGCATTTAGTTACGTTAATCAATCAATGTGATAACTTTACATTTCACGAGTTTAACTAAGGAACTCTATATAATTCCCCACTTGGATTATGAGTAATAAACATGGTAATCTAATTTACTTTCACAATATCTATTAGGGGTAATTCCCATTCACTCGAACCTAGGGTTCTAGAGTAACCTTATGGAAATAAGCAAGATGAAGGATTCCGCACCATTCAACGGAAACCAACAATCTCGGGTTCTGGACCACTTAACGGAACTAAAATACCAAGCTGCTTCTAGTAATCTACCCAGACTTGTTATATGTACAATCATGCCTACATCAAGGAGATGACACACTGGGCAAATCAGACACTCCGATAAGCTGGGAAGCTTGGGTGAGTGACAATAATACAAGTATGTGATATTCAATCAAAACAGACCATCGATCACAATTTGTAAGCATCAAATATAGAATCATGCTTTATGGAATAATAATCAAGTCGCTGAAAACTCCGTAGGAGTCACCCATACATCCAATGGTTTTTCTAATTCAAACCACAAGATTCTTAAAAACCATTGTTCATATGTACATTAAAAATTAGGGCTAAAGGGACACAGTTCGCCCTCGCATTTCTCAACATTTCAAATGTATATTTATAACACAATTCATAAACATTTCAATATGCACTTCAAATCACCTTTTCACAAATACTACCAATCCATTAATCAATTCACATTTAATAAAAATAGATCGATGGCCAATTATAAAATAATCACATTTTAACAGAAAACACATTTATTAAACCAAGTCATTTCCACAAAGGATATTAATATAAAGAATCGGGTAATCACCATATCACATATATTAAGGGTGCGTTTGGTACGCAGACGGGACGGAACGGGACGGGACGGGACGGGACGGGACGGAACGGGACGGAACGAAGGTGTAATTTTTGAAAAAGACATGGGGTATATTTGTCTTAAAATGGTAAAACATTGTGTTCCACAGACGTGGAACAAACCCGTTCCAGGGGGTGGAGGTGGGACGCAAGAACACCCAAAATCTGTCCCGTGGAACAACCCGTTCCACCCATTTTTGGCGCACCAAACGCGGGACGGAACGCCTCGTCCCGTTCTGTCCCGTCCCGTCCCACGTACCAAACGCACCCTAAAGTTACTCACCTAGATAGGTCTGCAAAGCCTCACTAAGCCTCTAATAATACTAATTTTAGTTTTATAAACGATTCGAGACATGTTGACCAAAAGTCAACTCTCGATCAACAGTGGAGTCCACACCCTAGCAAACTAATATGGAAGATCCGCACATCAGATTTTAGATCTGTAACCTCCTGAGGTCCACATTATGCTTCTAAAACAACATGCTAAAATTTCATCACGATTCAATTGTCAGATCTCCGCCAATTACTAGGATTAGGTGGCGGTCAACAACTTATTTTACAAACTTAGAAATCCAATTCGGGAAGATCCGTACGTTGGATTCCCGATCCGTCAGTGCCTAATATCCTCAAATATTACGTTCTATTTTGTATGAAAGTTTGGAGATGATCCAATGGTCAGATTATCGATTCATATTTGATCAAGTAATGTATCATAGTGAAATTAGGTTCAAATGATCAAACCACATCATACGAATATCGAATACAAATTTAGGACATTTAATTGAACTTAGAAAGGCATCGTCGGCCCACTGGCCAAAGAGTCGCCGCACGCGACTCGCCGAAAAATTACCAAATTTTACAGACAAGTAGATCTCAGTGAGGGGAGCAATTTTCATACTTGTGGCCAAGTCCAATTCGGCTGGGAAGTGTCCCAATTTCATCCAAACCCGCTGGAAACCCTAGAAATGGGTGTTCCTCGATTCATCGCCAAAACGAACTCCGACGCCTCATCCAATGCTTGGGCCTTGCTCCAGGGGTTGAAGGGAGTCTATTGGTGGTGGTGATCGACAATAATCATTGTCGGAATCACCGTAAGATGAGAAAACTCGTTGGAAAACCCTCGGCACTTTGTGGCTTTGACCTAGAAAAATGAAAATATAATACTATGTAGATGTAGGACTCATCAAGAGCTTTCCATGGACACCAAGATCACCCAAAACGGAAGTTGGATGAAGGAGATATGGCCGAGTCAAGAATGGTGGTTCATGGGTCAAAAATGACCCATTTCGATCTCTCCATTCCCCTCCTTTCTCCCTCTTCCTATTGGTCACTCCTCCCCTCCTTTTCTCTCCCTCAACCTAATCTTCTTCTCTCTCCTGTTGCCACCTAGCAGCATCCAGTCCCTCCTTTATTTATTTATTTATTTTTGTTTAAATACCAAGACGTCTCTAATTTCTTTGTTATAGCTCTGTTTCACGAACGGTTTGCGCCTACTCATTCGTGAGATCGAGCTCTATCCAAAGATATAAATTGTGACCTCAAAATGCCTATGAGTTTTAAATAAATAATTTCCAAACTTCACTTTTCGTAACTAGTTTAATAAAAAATCTAAATTCAAACAAATTAAAATAAATTCTAGAAAAATAATATAAAATCTCAATAATACGAATATGTAGATTATAACAGTGAAATCCAGGAATGAGATTTCACAATTTTCGTTTTTGAATCACCCAATTTCGTTGAGTATGGAAGAAGTTATAACCATTTGAATTTTCCCTAGTTTTCGGCGACCTCTGCACCTTTGCAAGCATTTTATGGCCATCTCGGACCACTTTCTGATTCCAGAGAGGTATAATCTTGTTCTACTCTACTCTGGCTTTGTTTTGATATATTATGGGTTGATTTTGGTTAAGAAATGAGAGAATTATAGCCATTTGAAAATTCTCCAGAAAATCATGCCAATAAGCCCAGTTTCAATGGGTTTCCAGTGAAAAAAAAAAGTCAGATTCCGACGATGTTCACGACAGCCGACGGTGTCTCCAACGACCGGAGTAGTGAGGAAGAAGAGGGAATATTCCTAGAATATTCTTGGAATATTCCCTATGTTGACTTTGTGTTGATTTTTTTAGGGTTTTCTTCGGGACCTCTCCTAGGCTAATTTTGATGTCCCGGGTCCGTTTTTGACATCTATTTAGTGAAATTCCAAAGTTTTAACGTAAATGACTGTCTTGGCGGCCCAATTGATTTTTTAGGGTTGACCATTAACTTTTTACGAAAATTACCTAGGACCCTTCTTAGCATATTTCGACACCCTGATTCCAAATCCACACTCCGTTTTCCCAAATTTAATTTTTTTAGTTGAGTTTTATTGACGGGACCTAATATTATGCTTAGGTGTGATTACTATTGGAGACTCCGGCTTTCCTAGTTCGAACGACTACGACTTCGCAAGTATTCGTGAGCGGGTCTTTTCTTTTATATAGTATATATATTTGTTTAGTTTTCACATATATATTTAATAATGAATTTTCTACGTGATTGCCATAATTAAATTAATGGTTATAAGGAAATGTCGTATTGTTAGGAAATTATGAATAATCCTATAGGATGCACAGGTAAGCGTATTGTGGGGGATGCCTTAATTATATTTATGGCTAGGAATAGTATTATATTGACTAGAATTGTTGAATTATTGTGGTATGGTCATATTTACATTATCTCCTCATCGTGTGCTACATTGGTGTTAGTACTCACTCGGGCCAGGGCCAGTCTTCACGTGTATATTCACATCGCACCGTACGCTCACTTTGGATCCATTGTAGGTGCCAGTCATGTCCTAGATTACTATAGGCAATTAGAACTTGTATGTGACGCGCATATCACCAGTCTTCACGTGATTGTAGTACTAAAGCGTAAATCATTATTACACCCAATCTTGTTCATGTCAGAATACCTCTGCATGAACTCGTGTGTCAAGATATGTCGATGAGCACCCGTCTTGATATTCGTTTATGTGAGTTATTGTGGTTGTCGTTCGCTATGGTTTATTTATGAAATATTGTGAAGTTTTGCACTTTCGAGATGTTACTGTTTACGATAAGTATTATCATTCTATACGTAGTATGCTATGTTTTGTAAACTATACTTGTGTTACGGTGATGGGTTATTACGTTTTAAAAAAGGTTTTACAAAGATTTATTTTTAGGCCAACTCACCCTTGTTTTTCGCCCTTCCAGGTTTTAGTGGCAGAGCTTCTATGTCGACAAGGATTCTTGGCAAAAGTTGGTATAGGAGAGTGCCTGTGATGGTATAATTCTCATTCTACTTTACTGTACTTTACTTATACTTTGACATCACATGTGAAATGTGTTCATTCCCGCTCACAAGCGCACTCTTACATTTAGGCACTTTATGGCTTCATCATCCTTATAGTGTCGGCTAGCACAACTCGATACAGAGTCCAGATGGACATTCCAGGTTAGGGTGTGTCAGTGGATGTCATAGTTATTTTTTTTTTATATAAATTCTTTGCATTTACAACTTTACCCCTCTATGTTTGGAGATGGATTTCTATCTCCTTATTTATCTTCAATATTCTCTCATTTTCTCTCTTCTCATTCCTCTTCCTACCTCTCTCCTACTTCTCCATAATTCACTCTCACCTAACTTCTTATTTCGTATTGTTCCCTAGATTTATGAGTTTATTTTATTTTATTTTATTTTATTTTTTATGAGAACCATTAAGATTTTTTATTTTTGGTTTTTTATTATAGTTTTATTTATTTATTTAAGTTTTGATGATTTGGATGCAAGAATTTTGAAACTTATCTTACAGAAATGCTAGAGTTTTGCAACTGATCTTGCAGAAGTGCATGAGTTTTGGAAACGATCTTGCAAAAATGCTTGAATTTTGAAACTTATATTGCATAAGTGTAGGAATTTTGAAACCGATCTTGCAGAAGTGTAGGAATTTAGAAACTGATCTTGTAGAATTACATAAAACTGTGAAACTAATCTTGCAGAAGTGCATGGATTGTAAAAAAGATTTTGCATAAATTAGTTTGAAGTTTTTAGGGTAATTACACAAAATCACCTCAACTATGGGTTGCACCACAATCTCATACCTCATGTTTTAAACATTGCAATCTCATACATCTTACAAATTCGTTGCAATGACAGGCCTTTATTAAATTTTATGTTAATTTAACTGTTAAATGATGACATGGCAGGTGTGAGACTGACACACCCCGACCCGGGATGTTCACTAGGACTCCGAATCAAGCTGTGCTGGCTGACACCTGGAAGGTGACAAAGCCATAAAGTACGATGATGTGAAAAAATGTGAATAAATTTAAACCTAAAAGTGCCTAAATACAAGAGTGCGCCGTGAGCGGAAATGAATCCATTTCACACGTGACGTCATAGCATAAGTAAAGTACAGTAGAGTGGATTGAAAATCATACCATCAAAGTTAATCTCTAATACCAAGACTTGCCATGAATACTCGTCGATACGAAAGCTCTGCTACAAGACCTGAAGGGATAAAAACAAGAGTGAATGGCCAGAAAATAAAGCTTTAATAAAGACTTTCTAAACGATATAGTCCATCACCGTAACACCTGTTTAGCTTCCAGAAAATCATACTACGGATAAACATGAAATCAAAAGTATACTAACATTAAATCCAGAAGTATACCACATCACAGCATCTTATTAGCAATATAAATAATCAAGTGCTTAATAACCCATACTATAACGCCAATCGGAGTCACCTATGGTGACCTTTACGACTACAACCATATCTCATCAATCAATGCTAGCTCATAAGTTGGAGTCACCTATAGTGACCTGTATGACTTATCCATATTTCATCACATATGCTAGCTGATAAGTCGGAGTCACCTATAGTGACATGTACGACTTATCCATATCTCATCACATATGCTAGCTCATAAGTCGGAGTCACCTATAGTGACCTGTACGACTTATCCATATCTCAATAAGTATACCTGCACACGAGTCGGAACCACCTAAAGTGGTATGTATGACAGGATTGGGTGTGAATAAATACACTCAAGTGCTACGATCACGTGAAGACTGTGTGAATAATCGTAGATCACCTACGAGTCGGAACCACCTAAAGTGGTGTGTACGACAGGACTATGCACCTACCTTGGATCCAAGGTGAGCGTAAGGTGCGGAAGGTGAACATCACGTGAATGACTGTGCCCTGGCCACGGGCGGGAGCACTAACACCGGGGTGCAGGTTTATAAGCTCTCAATGCATTTCAATATAACATGTATGACTCATGGGCAACCCGTATGACAATGTCGAAATTGCTTAAAACATAATATAGTTATGCCATCACTCGTTCGTTCCAAATAAAATGTAATCATCATTATGCATCCCACATTCACCTTCGTACTTTAAAGCATTCATAATAATTATGAGCAATAATATACTTATGGACATGCCTTGATGCAATTCAAAACTTAACCATATCGTAGTGTTTCCAAATATATATATATATATATATATATATATATATATATATATATATCAATAATGTGGCATAAAATGCACAATCTAATATGCCCTACTCCCGAACTATTCATTTTCGGGAATAATTATCGGTGACAAGCTCAACTAAACACTAGCTTAACTAACTATCAATACTTACAATTCTTTACTTTGAATTCTCGATCCTTCACACAATGATTTATAACCAACATCCAATCACTAAATCATAAGGTTAAATCTCACATTTCTACCAATGTCCCTCACCTTGCACAATTTCCCAAATAAGGCTATTGCCTCAATTATTTAATCTCATTTATGTTATGGTTGCATCTAACGTCTCGTTAGACTGCCTACGTACCCTAAACAAGGATCAAGCCATTCGTAGTTTGCATTAGTACTTCACGACATTCACAATAATTATATGCAATAATCAGTTTATAACCGTTTGTGGAATAATCAATCATATATATATATATATACAATAGACCCACTTACCTGAGGTCCGCGCTACGACTTCCTAGCACACATATCTAGACAACATGAACCATCGTCGCCTATGACCAATTATCAAATCACATCTCAGAGTTCATACCGATAAAACACACAATTTACATAAAACACATCCCTACGTAATTCAATTCAGAAGATTTGCATCACGGATTTCCGATCCGTAGCTTCCAAAGATCCACATTATACTTCTAGAACAACATCCTAAAGTCCCATTACGGTCCAACAGTTAGATCTCCGCCAATTATCAAAACCAAGTCAACATTTTATTTTATGAACTTACAAATCCAATTCAGGAGGATCTGTACATTGGATTCCAATCCATAAGTTCCTATGGTCTTCAAATATTACGTACTATAACATATTAAAGTTTGGTGACGATCCAATGGTCGGATCGTCAATTCATATAATGACCTATTAACATAACATAGAGGATTTAGGTTCCGACAATCAACCTACATCATACAATTACCAAAATTGAGCTCAAGGCATCTAATTTAGCCTAAAAATGACATCGATGGTCCCTTGGCCACGGGCCGCCGCGGGTGGCAGTCGGGCACTTGTCGAAAAATCAACTATTTCCAAAAATCACCAAAATTTACAAGAATGAAGATCTCAATGAGTAGAGTAACTTTCATACCTATGACCAATGCCAAATAGACCGGGAAGAGCTTCAATTTCATTAAAACCCATCGGAAACCCTATACTTAGGTGTGCTCGATTCGACCTCCAACTTGCTCCGACGCCTCCACCACTGCCTGAGCTTTCTTCCTGGGTTCTAGAGGAGTTTTCTAGTGGTGGTAATTGAAGGAAAACATTTCGGAATTGGTGGATCTCGGGCAAATCTTCAGCGGCACCTACGGGGTGTTCTTCGTGAAATCTCCACCAATTCATGTCAATTTTGACTAGAATTGGATGTTGGGACATCGTGATGAAGTTTGGTGATGATGAACAGATGAAAATCACCGGAATTACACTGGGTCGAATAGGTTGGGTGTACGAGTCATCAAGAATCGGGTAAGGCATCCTTGATCTCGTGTCTCTCATTTCTCTCCCTTCCCCTCCATTCTCTCCTCTCCCATTGGTCATCTCCTTACCCATAGCTTTGATTGGTCATTCTTTTCTCCCTCTGATTTGGTAGCAGCTCTCGCTGCTTTCCCTCATCCTTTCTCCGTTCATTCCCCTCACATTTTTCTCTTCATTTTTCTAACCACCTCAAATAATAAAAATAACCATAACTATAAGACATGAATAGAATAATAAATAACAACCCTTACCAATCTACTTTCAAATTTATAGTTCCGTAAAACCTCTGTCGTAGTTCTGAATTCAATTTTTTGTATGCGTTTACGCATTCGCACTACCAAGTACTTTTGAAATATGGTAAGGTGATAGTTCATACACGTCATGAATTAGCGATCAACGAAAATCAATACCCTCTCCTCTAGGGTATTCTTGTGAATTCACATTTTAAGATTTATAAAATCATAAAATTTGGGACAGGTTGTCACAGAGACCCACTCTTCAGATTAAAAAAATAATTAAATATTAAAAAATTAATAATCATTTATATTATTTAAACCCATGTAACCTCTTTTTACACCCAACTTAAATTTTAAATGTTAATTGTCTATTTTACCCTATTCCATAATTACTATTAAGTACAAAATGAAATTAATAATAAAACTCAAATTTATCAATAAACCTAAACACTATAATTAAACCCTATGACCACTCTGTTTATCCTACGTTCATTCCGGCTAAAACCCTAATAGCTCTCATAGAGTAAAACAAGTTTTTTTATTGATGGATGGTGATTTTGAAGTTTTGAATCCTTTAACCAAGGTATGACTCAATTTATGAATTTTTTGTTCGTTTGATTTCAAATTTTTAGAGTTTAGAAGATGAGTATTTTGGATGGCGTAAGGTACGAAGAGATTTACTATATCAACTACGTCAAATGCCTTCTCTTTTTCATGAGTGTTTTGTAGGAAATGACATGTATGCTGATATTGAGCAAGCACTTGATTATTTTGAAGTTGGTTTTGCACCAGAGTATAGTTGGTTGACCATGCCAGATATGGGGCATATTATTGCTACATGTTATAACGTGGTTTTGATACACTTGAGTATGACACAATGCATTACGTTTCTTCCATACTCTCTAGAGTCATCATCTCAATCAAGTGATACTAACCTATGTGAGGTTGCCATTGGTTATCAAACTGAAGATCATCATTTTATCCACGTATAAGATATGTTTTTTCTTTTTACATAGATATATATATATATATATATATATTATCTTATTTGATAACTCTAAATTGATTGATGACTTTGTGTATTGTAGGTACATTTGTGTGGAGGTCACCCTATGCCACCAGTTTCTACCATGTGGCACAAAAAGAGTCAAACGAGCAGTGATATTAGAGTGAAAAACTTGTAAATACCATGGGCGTATGGATCAACTTAAGCAACTTCGAGGGCTAGAGAATGTAGTCACTAAGATATTGTGGATCTTGAAGATGATTAAAACATTGAAGCATTTCTTGACACCCATGGACCTCAATTTGTGTATCAATGCATGAAACTTACCGCTCAAGACCCCTTGAGAATGATTCTCGAGTGGAAGACAAAAATAAGCATCAAGTCTTTAATATGTACATTCTTAAAATTTCATGTACTAAACTAGTACTGACAAGGAGATTTTATTGAACATTTATCTACAATCTCTCTTCTCTCCTAGAAGAGATCAAGTATCCTTTCACTTGTAATCTAGTAAATTGATATTTTACTGCCGGCTTATAAGATTCGTAGCCGAACAATTATAATATGTATTACGGATTCAAACAAGCAATATATACTGCAAAATTTCGTTCACGAATATCTCATTGCTTACAATGTCATATGTTGTAGATCAAGTGACAAACGTATAATACAATACATCCACTTATTAGCATATATAAGGAATTACAATCAATTTTGATACACATCAAGTTTGTTTTAATAACAAAATATATGTATTTAGGTGTTTTAATTTAGAATGAACATATTACATACGAATGAGTCAACAACTTGTTCCACATATACTTTCAGTCAGAAGCGGTGTCATTGTGAGCTCAAAATACCAATGCACCAATATTAGTTCCAGCGTTACTAGCTAAATAACAACCAATGGCATTGAACGATCGAAGCTCCCACGAAGAGCTCTAACTCGACTCGATTTCTTCTTCTTCATTCCTCATTTGATGACCTCCTCCTCTAGTCCTATAGATTTTTTCCCATATGAAACTGAGGCTGGGTCAAGATATGTGCCATATTACTATTGTCTTTTGTTACACCTCTCTGAATAAGTATCCTAGTAATTCCAACATAGTGCAAAGACTCAGGAATCTGCTATGCAGAAACACCTTTGTTAGTTCGAGCTTTCGCATCAGCTTCTTTCTTTACCAACATCTCAATCACATCTGCATGTCCCGACTCTGCTGCACAGTGTAACGCGGTGTATCCATCCTCATCTTTAGCATCCATATCCACACCCTTTTCAAGCAGCGTTCAAATGACTTTTATCTTCCCTTTAAAACAAGCTCTATGGAGAGTAGTCCACCCATGTAAGTCTCTTCCATTGATTTTCGCACCTGTCTCAAGCAGCCTTACAAATGTTCTTACCTCTCTCTTCCTCGCCGCAATACACAAGCTATCACCAAACAGTAATGTTTTCGAACAAACCCAATTTAATTACTAGTGCTCCATGCACTCCATGAAGCCTATAGAAAGATTCCTATGAAAAGGTATGGTAGCAGGCACATATGCTCATGAAACAGAGATCGCATAGAGAGAGATAATGATACATGGTTTTTGTCAACATCAATCTTGTTGTCAACCATGGCTGAATTCACACCCTAATTCTTAGTGTCCATTTACAGACGTCACAAAGATAGAGTTAAAAATAAATCCACATATTGAATTGGGTTTATGGGGGTATATTAGGTAGTAAATTAGGGTTTAAAGAGATATTAATAGTTTAGCTAAAAATCAAATGGGTGCAAAGAATAAGCTGGATGTAAAAATAGGTTACATGGGTTTAAATAAAATTTCACATAATAATTTTTTTGTCTAACCAAAATCAAAATTCATTAAACAAAAAAACTCTCTCCCTCTTCTCTTCTCCCCAAAGTAAAGAGTGGCGGCCAGCAACAACATCAACGGTCTCTAGTGCATAATCCCACGGTGGTTGCCAAGATCATCACCGCAACTTCCTTACCCTTCTTCCTCTGAAGGCCTAATTTACGCAAATCCTAGTTGATCAAAGTCCGTTCTTCCATTTCAGAAATTCTAAACCGTGAACCCCATCATCCCTAAATCTAAACTCTGCATCAAATCAATGGCCCTCACCATACCCACCTTCCTTACCCACCTCAAAACCCTAAAAACCTCCAGTCCGTTTAACGCCATCATCATTCATCTCCCTTCGCTTCTTCTCCTTCGCCACCCTTGAAAAAGTTGTCACCGAACAACGTCAGCACAAGCGCCGGCTGCACCTCGAACCCTCTTTCTCCTCCCTTCATCGCAACCAGCAATAGTAACAACAATAGCCTCCAAAACCCTAAGTAAACCCTAACGCCCCAAAGCTTCATGAACCTGTTTGGCTCTCTTTGGCAACCGCCTCAACCTCCACAACCCATTCTCACCCTCGTCCGCCAAAATGATGTTGAGGAGGCAACACTCCAACCTCCTTACCCTGCACCATTACATCATTAGGCCAGCGTTGCCCTAATATCCTCACTCAATATCTCATCTTCTAGAGTTATTGGGATTGCCAAAAGTCCGATACCCTTTTCAAACCTTCCCCAACTACTTATAGATTTTGATTAAAAGGTTGCTGGATAACAACAAATTGGACAGGGCTATGGAGCTCCAAGAGGAAATTGATGTGAAGGGTTTTGTGCCAGATTCGATCCTTTACCATTATTTAATACATAGTTGTGTAAAGAATTCATATTCAAATGGGGTTTTCAAGCTTTTCGAGGAGTTGAAGGAGACGTTGGGAGGGGCTATGGAAGATGGGGTTGTGTATGGGAACTTGATAAAGGGGTATTTCATGAGGGGGATTGAGAAGGATGCCATGTAGTGTTATGAGGAGGATGTGGGGGAGAGTTTTAAGGTGAAGATAAGCAAGGGTTGCAGAGAACGAGGAATAAAAAGGAAGAAGAAGAATAATTAAATTTTTAATATTTTAATTTCTTGTCCACGAGGCACAAAAATGTGAGTCTCACATTTGGCACGTCATCACTTAACTGTCAATTGTCAGAAAATTCAACGAAAGTATGACATTGCAATGAATTCATAAGACAAGATATGACATTGTAATTTTTATAACATGAGGCGTGAAATTGTGGTGCAACCCAGAGTTGAGGTGGTTTTATGTAATGTATCCAAGTTTTTATAGATGGTGTAGTTTTGGACAAATCCATTGGGGACATGGCTGAAATTTTAAAATTTTGGTTTGCTTGTTTCTAGGAAAGGTTTTTTAGGTTTGAGGTTTTTTCTCCTTGAAATGATTCGAAACTAATGAAGTTCTACGAAATATATTTTGTGTTTTTATCACTATAGTTAAAGCTCCCTTATTATAACAATAATATATCTCTAAATTTATCTTATAACTTCAATTTCATTAATAACATAGGATTGACATAAGTAAAATAATAGTAGCAACAGAGGATGAGCTCAAAATAAGCATAAGTTACAACTAATATTGCCATGAAGCATTCGACAAAAATTTAAAATGTCTTGAAGCATTTAGAAACTGAAGAAATAGATTAAGAAGGCATACAGATACTCTCGAAAAATTATTGTTGATCATTAAGTGGTTGAGGGGCCTTATGGTCGATTTCATCACGACACCGTAAAGCTTTCTTGCAACCTCTATTGTAAGTGTTAGAAGGCGGAGGCAAGCAATTACAGTGCTTGCAACCACGATCTCTTCCGATAACACCATAATTGAGGGGTGGACTGTGTGATTCGTCTTCCGCATTAACTCTAGGAAAGACAACAGTCATGCAGAGTAGTTGTTTGGGTTAATATTTAAACTTTGGACCTAAAAGAAAGAAAGCCCAGAAGAACTAAAGGAAGGAGACTTACCTAAGACCCAACATCAGGCCCATCCATCCATCTCAGGACAATATGTCGGCTCCTCATTAATGCAAAGGCTAAGCGCTTACAAGGGAAGTGACAACCGATGGAAATCAACGTACTCTCAGCCCAAAAACACTTTATGAATTGCAGAACGTGTAAAAAAGATAATGACCCACTCAAGTGCTTTCAGGCAAAGCTTGCAATAGCCAAGATAAAACTCCTATAAAAAGGAAGACAGGGCCCAGAGACAAGGACACTCAACCAATCAAACAAACAAGCATACAAACTCTGCTCTCAAGCCAGTTCGTACCTTCCAAACCCTTTTTAGCAATAGTTTCCTTAGAAAGTCATCTTTTGTCTGGTGTAAAAGCTCTGCTACTTTCTCCAGATGTTGTAGTATTAATTCCTTCATGTAAACTTATTTACCACTTATCCCTTTTAACATACAAATCTCTGTAATCACAAAGAGAAGAAACTGCAAGATGTTCACCCTTGCCCGACTCTCTTTGTTTTATCTTTCAATTAGTAGATCTGGTATTATGATGTACTCTCCATTATATATTCAAGTCATTTCCAATCATTTGATGATCAAAGTTTCCATTGGTACTCAGATCTTGTTCATTTAGTAGTTTTACTGCTATAAAAGATTGAACGGGAATTAGACTGATGGCTTAGTCAAATCTGGACTTCTAACCTTTAAAGCATACAAGATAATAAAAGTCCTTGATCTCAAGGCACAGAAAAGAACTTACTATAGACTTAACCCATCTACGACAATCCTTTGATAACAAGAAGTCAGAATAACTTGGGGCGCAAGTAATCGACTTAAACACACTTGTTCTACATCTGCCATATAAAGATGGTAGTGGCACGCCTAAGCACTTAGTTAGTTTTGATTGCGAGCCTCAAGGCCTACACCTAAGGCCCTACAAAGGCACCTTTCAGAACTAACTCTGTCCTCCTCTTCCAGCCTCTCAACAAGCAGGAGTCCAACAGCCAAGGGCCTTCTCCAAGGAAATTCCTGCCCGAACAGTAGTAGTACATGAAGGCAGAAGAGAATCATTTTCTTGGTCGTAGTCATTAGAGGTGGGCACGGGCTGGGCCGGGCCCATTTTTGAAGGGATCGGACCGGACCCAGAATAAAGGGAGATGGGTCGGGCCGGGCATTACAAATCTTAAAATAGGAACCGGACCTTACCCAGCTTGGTTGAAACGGGCCGGTTCGATCTGGGTCCACGAGTCCTCTTTTTTTTTTTTTTTTTTTTTTTTGCTGTTTAAAAAAAATTGCACATAATATTGCAGTTTGCAAAAATTGCACAGAATAGACTGCAGTTTGCAATTTGCATATGTTGCAGTTTGCAGCTTGCAAATTGCACAGGTCGCAGTTTGCACAGAACACAGATTGCAGTTTCCAGTTTGCACATATTGCAATTTCTAGTTTGCACAGATTGCAGCTTGCAGTTTGCAGTTTGCAGTTTGCATAGATTGCAGTTTGGCATTTTGCAGTGCACAAATTGCCACAGATTGAAATTAAAAAAAAAACACAGATTGCAGTACTGCACAGATTGCAATTGCACAAATTTGCAATCTATGCAAATTTACAATTGCACATATTTAGGGGTGGGTTCGGTTTAAATCGGTTCGGTTTTTTGCCAAAACCGAAACCAAACTGAAATTTCGGTTCGGTTCGGTTCGGTTCATTTTTTTTTTGGTTTTTTTCGGTTTGGTTTTTTTTCGGTTCAGTTTTTTCCGGTTCGGTTTCTATTCGGTTTCGGTTTTTTGTTTTTATTTTTTTTTAAAAAATGAAAAACATTGAAATTTTAAATTTTAACTTATCCAACACAATCATAACATAAACATTCTAACTAGAATCAAAGACAATGAAAATAAACATTTAAAGTTGAACTAAAATCATCAATCAAGTCTTCCAAAGTCCAAACTAACAACCTCACAACACAAAAATCACACAAAAATCGTACAAATGACTTAGAAAAGTTAAATTGTATGATGTTGTTCAAAGATCAGTGTTGTTTGCTTGTAACTGCATGTTGACAACTTGATTAGTAAAGGTAATGCGTGGGTGGATTTATTTAGTGTGTGTTGGATTCTTTTCCATCACAAATTACCCAAGTAATCTACCCGAAATAAATGTTTATGGATTATGTTACATGTTATATGAGAGTAGATTTGGAAAAGAAAGCTGGCGCAGAAATAGACAGTGCTATGGAGATGGATGTAGGTACTTCGGGAAGAGGTTTGGCTCTGGAACCTTATATGGGGGAGAAATAATAGGTTAGGGTTTAGAGTTTTTATAGGCCTTTTTTTAATATTTTGAGCTTAAAGTTTGGCAACACATTGGGTTTAGCACATTTTAACTTACAAATTGGGTTTAGAAAATAATATCCAAAACAAATAATTAAATAAAAAAATTAATTTAATTAATTCGGTTCAATTCGGTTTGGTTCGGTTTCTAGATCACTAAAACCGAACCGAACCAAAAGAATTCGGTTCGGTTCGGTTTTTTCGTTCGGTTCGGTTTTTTTGGTTTCGGTTCGGTTTGGTTTTCGGTTTTTTTCGGTTTTCGGTTTTTTGAACCCACCCCTACACATAGTCAATACATCCAAAATAACATTACATAGTCCAACATCTAAAGATCAAATCAACATACAAAATATTTGAAACCAAGAGTCCAAGACATCCAAATTTCAAAGTCCAAAAATCAAATAATTCAAAACAACATAAACATGACATTTTCAATAAATTCCAAATGAACATAGGAAACCACATCCAATTCCAACATCCAAGTTTCAACATCATTCCTCATTGAATGTGTAAGGAAAAATAGAATATAAACTTGATATTATTAACGTTGTTTATACCATATTTACGGCCTCGTATTTAGATCTCGTACAAATACTCGGGGGACTTAAATGTAATTATGTGATGAAGGAATGGGCAAATATGTAATAAGTGAGGAGTCCTTATTCTATAAAAGGACCCATCACCCTCATAATTAGGGGAGGCCAATTCTGGAGCCTTCTCACCCCTCTCACATCTCCTCTCACATTACAGAGGTTTTTCTCCTTCACAATCCTCTCATAAATACATAATCAGTATGGACGTAGCCCAAACCTTGGGGTGAACCACGATACATCTTATGTTATTTACATTACTTGCAGATTCACGATCGGATTTACGTTGTTCTAAGACTTCCGATTTTGTGCATCAACATTTGGCGCCGTCTATGGGAAGAGACACGAAAAGCTATGTCTGTTCTCTTTCAATTTTTCATCTCAACATCGTGAAACCTCACCACAACCTCCACCGTGAATCGACTTCAAAAACTTTGATCACTATCCCAGTTTCAAAGTTAGTTAAGAGAGAAATGAGAAGGGAGTGAGAAGGAAAGACTTTATGAGGGAGGACCCATCAATCCTTTAATCCTCCTCATCCCAAATGTCCGAGGATGACGATCAATTTCCCCCATTGGATCTTATCGACAGTCTAATCCTCTCCAGCAAGTCCCGCAACTACTCCGTGGTATGTCTTTTGCTTCCTTACCTCTCACCCCGACCGCAATAGAGCCTTATTTCTCAGTTTTCTTCTTCCTTAAATCTGCAAGAGAAAAAGTCCAGTGAGATAAATGGACTACGACTACAGATCTCGGTCCGGTCAAATCCCGAACTACCTTCCCGCCACGTCGTCAGCACCGTCTAGCCATCCGATGTACAGACCCTCGTCGTCGTCGTTCATGAACCCGCAGGTGGGTCAACAGAGCCACGTGGTAGTTCTGCCTCCGTACGAAGATAGTGCAGGTCGTCCTCTCCCCCGCCACATTTCTACCGCTCACCCTCCTTTTACTTATCACACCCACGCTTTCCTCCACTGGACCTACGACCTCGCTAACCTCACTCTGTCCATCGCCTTCATCTCGCCACATTATCAGGATTGTTGATTCGGACGATCTTGTCGAGGTCATTGCGGACGGTGAAGTCGCGGAGGGAAAATGATGCAGTTTACTTGCTGCTGCTGTAGTAGGGAACGGTACGAAAAGCAAAGATGCTTCGTGTTCATCTTAAGCATCTCAGTCCCTTGAACTCAGTTGTTGCAGTAGCAGCAAAAACCATTAATCTAGATCGTGCCACGGCTATCAATGGCAGACCTGGGTTGCTTCAAACGACTGCTCTAATGAAACTACTCCCTGCTGGTTTCTTGTGCATGATTGATGTGGCATAATCTCAGCCTTCAACTATGGTTTCATCAACTGCCAAGCCATCTCAGAACATCACCGTTGATCATTACCCAAAAGATGACGACAAAAAGATCAGAGGGACGTTGATGTTGATAAAGAAGAATTTTTTGGAGCTCAATGACCTCAAAGTTTCACTGCAGCTCATTAGCTCTGTTAATTGCAACCCTATGCTAGTGGTGGTACAGCAGAGGCTCGTCATGTTGTTTGGTACGGAAGAACATGACCAGTCAACTCAGTTTCAGCTTGAAAACCAGCAGAAAACGCAGCAGATGCCGCTGGTGATTGTGAAGATCCTCAGAAAGAAGCAAAATAATAGAAGCGGCAAAGGCGTTCATGAGGGAGGCTGATATTGGTATGCTCACATTCATGCCGAGATGGCGACGAAGGCCCGGGCAGGTGGGAACCATTTTCGGGTTTGGAGCAGGATGTCGGATCCATTGACGGGTTGAAGAGAGAGGGCTAAGCAGAACATGGTGGGATCGAATCAAAAGATATTATAGAGAAAGATACTCAATGTACGCAAAGAGAGAAAGAAATAAAGGTAGTTAATGCTTTCTGAGATAATGAAACATAAAGATGGAAAAAAGAACGACAAAAGCAAAAGATAGAGGTACAAGCTGTTACCAATTATTCATATTCGTCGTTTCAAGCAAGGCAAAAGCAACATGGGTAGACAGAGAATGAGCGGGGAGAAAAAGAAAAAAAAACAAAAGCAGAAAGCAAAAGAGAAAGCAAAAGCAAAGAATGATGTGATTTGCTTTTATTGATTTTGTATGATGTAAAGTCTTATTTTTCGGAGACATCTGTATAAACCCCATCAAAGGGTAATAATACCAAAAAAAAAAGCCCAAAATAAATGGGCTGGCATGTTGTGGAGGGCGAAGGCCTATAAGCCCAAAATAGCACCAACCAAGTCATCAAAAGTACGCCCAGTACTCCACAATTATTCGACAACCTACCACTATTACCACCAACCAGGTGATCAAAAGTACGCCCAGAACTCCAAAATTATTCTGCAACCTGCCGCTATTACCACCAACCAGGTGATCAAAAGTACGCCCAGTACTCCACAATTATTCGGCAACCTATCGCTATTACCACCAACCAGGTGATGAAATGTACAACCCGTACTCTAATATCATTTGGCAACTAGCCATTCATGCCACCAACCAGGTGATGAAATGTACAACCCGTACTCTCTTTTATGCCACCAACCAGGTGATCAAAAGTACGGCCAGTACTCCAAATTATACATGAGCATCACTCATGTCATTCATACATAAACATTCATGAGCATCACTCATGACAAGCATACATAAACATTCATGACCATCATTCATGTCAACATTCATGAGCATCACTCATGTTAACATTCATGAGCATCACTCATGACAACACCCATGAGCATCACTCATGTCAATCAACATAAACATTCATGAGCATCACTCATGTCAATCTAGCTTCAAAAGCTTCATTTACAAAAGCTCTAGCTTCAAAAGCTTCATTTTCAGAGCTCCAGCTTCAAAAGCTTCATTTACAAAACTCTAGCTTCAAAAGCTTCATTTACAGAGCTCCAGCTTCAAAGCTTCACTTGCAAAGCTTTACCTACAAAGCTTTAGTGCAGGGTATGCAAATACCACATCCGAACAATCGCCACTTCGGCCTATACATGGATTCAATTTGAAGTCTCCAGCCAACAGACTCTATTGACCGAAGACTTGGGGGACTACATTATATACCATATATTGGGCCTCAACTGGGCCTCATGAAAAATACTTGGGGGACTTAGCCCATTATTTATGCATTGAGGAGCGAGCCCTTATTCTATAAAAGGGACTCCCTCACTATCATTAGAGAGCATCAACTCTAGCCCATTATTCATGTATTGAGAAGCGAGCCCTTATTCTATAAAAGGGACTCCCTCACTATCATTAGAGAGCATCGCCGCCTACTAAGCAACCGCTTCGCCACGAGCATCAACTCTAGCCCATCATTTATGTATTGAGGAGCGAGCCCTTATTCTATAAAAGGGACTCCCTCACCTTCAATGCCACAAGCCGAGCCAACAAAGGCAACATAAGCCACGAGTCGAGCAGCCTCGCAGCATGTGCTACTCCTAGTTGAGTATCATTTCAAGATTGAGCACTGCTTCACATCGAGCATCAGTTCAAGACAACATCTAGTTACTTCGGCCCACACATGGACTAAATTTCAAGTCTCCAGCCAAAAGACCCTCTTGACTGAAGACTTGGGGGACTACTGTTTATACCATATTTAGGGCCTCGTATTTAGATCTTGTACAAATACTCGAGGGACTTAAATGTAATTATGTGATGAAGGAAGGGGTAAATATGTAATAAGTGAGGAGTCCTTATTCTATAAAAGGACCCATCACCCTCACAATTAGGGGAGGGTAATTCTGGAGCCTTCTCACCCCTCTTACATCTCCTCTCACATTACAAAGGTTTCTCTCCCTTACAATCCTCTCATAAATACATAATCAGTGTGGACGTAGCCCAAACCTTGGGGTGAACCACGATACATCTTATGTTATTTACATTACTTCCAGATTCACAGTCGGATTTAAGTTGTTCCAAGACTTCCGGTTTTGTGCATCAACAAACGTTATTAACGTCCATCATCATATTATCCTCATTGAATCATTGAAAAGTAAAGCTTATTCATTTAAGTTTAAAATATTACCGCAATTCCTTTTCCTTTATTCATTTGAGTTGTTTGAGGAGCTTCAATTTCAGAATCACTTGATGAGATGGTTGAGCTTGTAGATATAACATTAACATTTGCTTTTCTTCTTTTATATTCTACAACAAAGAACAAAAGGACGTTAATTGTAAACAAATTAATATAAAGTTATAGACCAAACTATACAAAACAAAAGAATTACCTTCTTCACACTCTTGATAAAATTCAAGCTCCGCCGGACTTGCTTCATACTCAATGTTGCTAATTGGTTCAATTCTTAACCAATTTTGGAGGCACATCAATGACTCCACTGTTTGAGGAAGGAGAGATGATCTAAAGGGGTCAATTACTCTCTTTCCTCCACTAAATGCACTCTCACTGGCAACTGTTAACACTTGAATTGGCAACACATCTTTCGCTATCAAAACAAGTGTGGGATATGTGCTCCTCCCTTTCAACTTCCACCATTTCAAAACGTCAAATAATGAACCATGTTGTACTTTCTCTACAATGTCGAGGAGATACCTATCCACCTCATGTGCAAGTGCAATATCCTCGGTGTCTTCTAGTTCTTTCTCCCAATCATCCATCATTTGACTAAATATCATTGGATTTTCTGTTAGCACACTAGATGATGGTTTTACCCTTGAACAAGTAGTATTATCAACAACTAAATCTCCTCTACCCTTTTGTTGTGTTTGTGAACCAAAAGCTTGGTAAGCATATTCATCACACATCGCCTTCAACAATGTCTTCACTTCATTACTTTTCTTTTAAATCTCTTATTCAGGAATGTGTAATTGCTTTCTACACAAGTGCATGTAGTGCCTTAATTTGGGTCTAAGACAAGGGAAATTACAAATATTTGATTAAGGGACTCAATTGAACCAAAATACTTTCGATATTTGGCTCTCATGCTCATTGCCATGTCACGTAGCACCACCTCTACACTTCCTCCAATTTGCATATATTCAGGCAAAAAAAGCTTTTCAATCTCTCTCTCCACAGCAATGACATCATGAACAGCTATATTAGATATCAGATAATTACTTGCACTAACTTTTAAAGTTATAAGATAGAAGACCTTCAAAAATTCCATAAATATTTCTGCACTATCCCAATCTTTGTCCTTCGATGGTCCAACCCTCCCTTTACCCACCACTTCTTCTCCTTCATCATTAAGCACATTTTCCCCGAAATAGGTGGAGTATATATTGGCTTCATCATCTTCGAACATCCTTTCAAATGCTTTTTTAAACTTCAAGCACGATTCTAGCATCATGTATGTGCTATTCCACCTAGTAGGCACATCCATAACAACTAGACCCCTACCATCCAACTTCTCATTCTTCACACATTTCTTGAAATAACTAAACCTTCGAGGACTTGATCTCACAAACCACACGGCATTTCTAAGAGCATCAACACTTGTATCTAATCTTTTCAACCCATTTTTCACTACCAAGCTGATAATATGGGCTAAGCACCTCACATGCATAAACTTGCCATTCATAACAATTTTGCTATTAGGCCATTTTTGCATTTTATGAACAATATACTCAAGTGCCACCTTATTAGCCGATGCATTGTCAACTGAGATACACATCACCTTCTCAATCCCCTACTCAACCAAACATTGCTCAACTAGCTTCCCTATTTCTTTGCCTTCATGACTTGAAATCAAACAAAAATTTAGAATCCTTTTATGCATATTCCATTCGTCATCCACAAAATGAGCAGTTAGCACCATGTAGTTCAAATTTTGCACACTTGTCCATGTATCAGTAGTCAAGCTCACTTTATGCTTGTGTATCTCCTTTTTTTAACTGATCTTTCATGGTATCATACATATTGAATAAGTCCCTCACAATAGTTCTTCTAGATGGAACATGCAACCTAGGCTGAACTTTGTACATCATCTGCCTTAACCCCTCAATCTCCATAACACTAAAAGGTACCTCCTCGAGCACAATATACTCAACAATACCTTCAACTGCCTCTTCTTGGCTCCACCCTTTAGCAACAAACATGTTTTTAACGTCCCCAAAAGGTCCAGAATTGCCTAGAACCTTTTGCAACTCATCAATTGGTTTATATGACTTGCAATGTTTATTGATATGTTTAATGTAAGTACTAGTTCCACCCCCACTAGTATCACATGCAAAAAGGGCACTACAATGGTTACACTTAGCCTTCAATACTTGTACCTTCATCATCTCTTTCTTTCCATCCTTTTCTACTGCTTGTATTTCCAAGACGGTACACTTAGTGACATGATCCCAAACCCAAGATCTCTCAAAAGAAGATCTCTCTATTGAAGCTAATATAGTTGGTTGTTTTGTATTTGGAATATGTGGTGCTTTTCTCTTTCTAGAGGAGGTGGGTTTTGGAGGAGGCATTGATGTTTTTTCTTGTGTGGGTTGTGGTTGTGTTGGTTGTGGAGGACATGGTGATGTAGCCGTAGATGATGCTACATTGGTACTAAGGCTACTTTGACTTTGAGATTGAGACATTATGTAAAAATCTGTACAAATTAAATAATGAAAGTGTATTCATTAATCAAATAATGATATTTTGAAATATGCACAGCAATTTCATGAAACTGCACAGTTTCAAATCTACACATATAGATTCTAAAACTGCATTTTTACACAGATTCTAAAACTGCACAGAATCAAAACTGCATTTTTACACAAATTCTAAAATTGCATAGTTTCAAAACTGCACATATAGATTTTAAAACTGCATTTTTACACAGATTCTAAAACTGCACATAATCAAAACACACAGCTAAGCTCATCACACAACACATAAATGCACAACAGAGAGTTAAACACAGCTCATCAGAGAACTAACTTCTCAAAACTTGTTATCACCACTTACCGATACGAATGCTAGAACCCTACACCAAAGGAGAACTATG
This sequence comes from Malus domestica, assembly GCF_042453785.1. NCBI lineage: Eukaryota > Viridiplantae > Streptophyta > Magnoliopsida > Rosales > Rosaceae > Malus > Malus domestica. The sequence continues at coordinate 8,146,132 of NC_091670.1, forward strand.
TAAATCTTTTTGCCCTTCAAAATGAAAGGATGGAAGGTCCACTGCAACAAAACATACACCACATGAGGAAAAATATAAATAAAACTGAACTTTTCTGTAAAGCACACAAGCTTGACTGATATTTGTTAGAGAATAAACCATAATAATAGTGCGCAATAAGATGAAGACATATTAATAAATCAAAGAAAATGACACCCTAGAAAGTTCATAAGGGAATAAAATTAAAACCCTAAATGGACAGCAGATAACATGTTAAAGAAATTGGGAAAAATTAATCAGGAAAATGCATACAGAAATGCACAACACAGAAACTGCACAAATTCAAAAATTGCACAGATTCAAAAAGAAGAGCTGATCAGAACAGCAACTCATATCTTCCATTCCAAACTACCCAATAAGCATACAACACACACACATAGTCATACACATCAAGCTTCATAAAAAAAAAATCAAAGAATCAAACCTCAAAAAAAACCCAAAACATAGAAGTAAATACTCAACCAAACAGCAACAACTTTACAAAATTCAGAGCATATTCAAAACATATTCAGAGTTTATTTAACTTCTTATGGACATATTCAGAACATAGAAGTAAATACTCAACCAAACAGCTACAACTCTGCACATACGTGTGCATGATTACACACACAAGGAGAAGCATGGCTTTTGATAGGGGAAAAGCCATAGAAGTCAGACAACATAAACCAACAGATTATAGTGTATCTTTCATCAAAATTAAGGAGAAGGTAAGAGGAAGAAATGGAAAGAAAGATCACAATTATAACATCAAACAAAAAAATATATGTAAAGTATAACCTGAAAAGTTAAATCTCATGGACATTATCAAAAGCTATCAAAAACATGGCAAGATGCATAATTATTCAGAGGCATTACACCACCCATTAAAGAAAGTTACCCAGAAGAAGAGTCTTTTTTAAGCCAATCTGATCCCCAAGCAAGCAACTCTCTGACCCAAGCAAGCAAGCAACTCTTTGATCCACCACGAGCAGCTAAGTGAAATGGTGTACTTCCAGGGTAGCTACACATATATGGAACACACAGATTGAAAAACGCAGTAAACACAAATCTAAAAAATGTAGTAAACACACAGATTAAAATCCCGATCCCAATCCCAATCCCAATCCCAAATTCCAATCAATAACCAAATCGCAACACAAATTCGAAATCTCAAATCCCAAATCCCACTCCCATCCAATCCTTCACCCAAATGTTCATGCATTCATCAAATTACTCCCACCTATAGTTTCTAGTGCTACTGATCCTCCGCATCCACAAAAATAAAATTCGGAGAAGACAGAAGTAGACTTACGGTAGCCGACGAAGTAACGGATGTCGTCGAGGTCGGAGGATGGCTGAATGGGTGGTGGTGGTGCCGATGTGTTGGTCGCAGCGGCGGTGATGGGCATTCTCTATCGTCGAAGTCGAGTCGAGTCGAGGGATGGTGGGAGGGAGTGAGAGAGAGAGTGAAAGTCGTGAAACTGAAACAACAATTTCTAGAAGTGAACCCTAGGTTAGAAATTAACGGTTTAGATTGCATGATATGTTATCAATCAATCTCAACCATTGATTATAATTAGAAACGGGCCAGTCAGGGGCCATGTTTTTCTTAGGTTTAGGAACCGGCCCGCCCCGTAAATAACTATGGCCCGCCCTGGCCCGCCCAGTTTGTTTCCAAAATAAACAAGGCCCAGCCCGAACCTACACTACCCGCCCCTACCCACGGGCCCAGTGCCCGTTTGCCCACCCCTAGTAGTCATTGCAAATGAAATCAATGAATATAATTGCAACCTCAGAAACTTTAGCTGTGATAAAATCGTGGACATCTCCTCAAACGTTGTAAGTGGTTAAATAGGCTACGTCTTCAAGAAAACTTCTTACAATTGCAACAGTGGCAGTGGTAACGTAAAGTTGTACACACTTTAAACTTTAATGCAGGGAATAACGAACTTGCTTGGTCACATTTTTACTTTAATTTTTTAAAACTCTTTATTATATTTAAATGAGGTTATTAATTTGGAGTATAGAAATTTCATTGCAGTTAAAAGTAAATAATTTGTAGCTATGTCAATCTCATTCGATAATATAATTAAGAATGCATTATATAGAAAGAAAAAAAAGAGCATATAATTAATGTTTGCCTCATGGACAAGTACATGCATGCAGGACAATTGATAAGTGAAAATACGAATTCACTACAGGGAAATTGCCAAACAATTTTCCATCTGTCCTAGGAATCATATTCTCTCTGTTTTATGTGTATTTTGACAATTATTTGGTTTATTCAGTTATTTTTCTCTCAGTTCTCAAATCAGTTTACCCGCGTTAGTTCAACATTCATTTTTTTTTCACTTGCTCTCTCAGTCTTGACTTCTTTGTCATTTTATCTTTTGTAGGTTACCAGGTAAATGGCAAGAGTTGTCCGGGTATGCAATATCATTTTAATTTTATGTATAAGAACTACCCTTAGGATAGTGTTTGAGTGATTGAACATGAATGGTTTATTGTGATTACAAGTTTTATCAAGTGTTTCAACATTATCGAGTGGCAGAATGGAAACAGAGAGCACAAATGGAAAACATCATTGCTTATTTTTGTTCAGTACTATGAACTATGTGGATGCAAATTTCTGTCTTCTTCTTCTTGGACGAAAATGCACCTGTAAAACAATTAACACCTAAAGTTAAGACCAAGAGTCTCACGCGCCCACAATGAATTGGGGGGGGGGCTTTGGCCGAAGAACCTCCGATGCCAATGCCAAAGTTAGAATTTGAGGGAGAAAGTGTTTAGAGAAATTTGGAGAATTTTATAAGATAATTGGCTCTAGGTTTTGGAGAAAATGAGTGGCTATATATAGGGGTGTGGCCGGCACTATTTAGAGAAAAGGCGACCGGCCACTTATGGTGGTTTCTTGGCTCTAATTGCAAGATATAATGTCAAATAATATCTTGCAATCAATTAGGAAATTAATTAGAAAATTAATCAATTAATTAGGAAATTAATCAATTAATTTTGGTGATTAATCTCAATTTGAAAAGAATAATTGGGAGTTACCTTGTGGGTAAAGATTTGATGAGGAGTGATGAGATGGTTTAAAAGAATACCATTTTGATCACTTTTGACCTCGATTGAGCCATTATTGTTCATTGCATGCGCGTGAGAGTCTCGACATGCCTCAAGGGTAATTTTGTCTTTTTACCCAAAAATTCACGTGTCCCCTCCATACTTTTCTTGATTATGTTTTTGCTCCCCAAACTATACATTTTTTTTAAGATTACAAGTAGTTACACTCTCTTTAAAGCTGAATATTTAGTTAGGAACACAATATAAATTAGAATATAAAAAGAATTTTAGTCATCAAGATTAATAATACAAATTCAAACTTGCAAATATAATTGGATCTGTTTTCATTGCTCAAACAAAAGTCACACACAGTTCATAGTAAGCTAATATTCAAAAGCATACCTTCGATTTCCTAAGCGTAAAGAAAACACTTCTATTATTCCTGACCATGGTCTAAAATATCCATAATATCTCGATATTTCCATCGAAATTTCCGTGTTTTTGGACTACCGATATTTCCGATATCATCGATATTTTAGACCTTGCTAAGTCACTCATGTATCTTACCATGCAATGTATCACGTGTAAAATATTGTACTAATTCATTATATATAAATGATTATGGTGTGTTTAAATTTCTTTCATTAATTACTACATATTTTCTACACTCACAATGTTTGCCAACTCGCTATATAATCAACTTAAATCAGCTATATCTATCATGCAATGCATTTCCTTCCAATTTTTTGTGATAAACTAATAGATAATTGACTAAATAAACATCCTGCAAAGTTTCAATAAAAATTTCCAAGTTTTTCTTACAATTTCCGTGGTTTTTATTCAATTTTTATCAATATCGATAATATCCCGATATTTCTATCGAAATTTCCGTGTTTTTGGACTACCGATATTTCCGATATCATCGATATTTTATACCTTGTTCCTGACTGAAAAATCAGCTTTAATATAGCCGATTTCGTTCACCCTTATCCTAACAACTCTCTCATACTTTTGATCCGAATTAAAAGTGAACGCAAGCAGACAAAATGAAATGTTTGGTCAATACTATAAACTAGGGGTGGGCAAACAGGTAGAGGAACCGCGGGTCGGGGAGGGTAATGTAGGTTCGGAGAGGGTACGGGCCGGTTCCAAATATTGTAGAAAGAAAACGGGCCGGGGCGTTGTCAAATACGGGGTGGGTCGGGTCCTAATCCTTAGAAAAACGGGGCCCCGGACCAACCTGTTTCTAATAATAATGAACGGTCGAGATTAAATGATACCATATCTTCTAATCTCAACCGTTAATTCCTACCCTAGTCGATGTCCCGTGTGTCTAGGTTTCCACTTCCAGATTCAGTCACTCATTCCAATCTTCATCGTCTTCTCGAACTCTATCTCTCTCATCTCCTACCTGAGCGCCAACGCCTGCTTGTGAACCTGCTAGGTAGCCGATCTGGGTCACTAAAGCTTTGGCGAGGTTGAAGATGTTCTGCTGGACGGCTTCCGCGCAGGCCATGAGGCCATGGAAAAGTTAGACTCCGTTTTCCTGCGAGTCGACAATGAGGGCTAGGCGGGTTGATGATGACTCGACGATGGCGGGGAGGGATATTGGTTGTTGTGGTTGTGGAATGGAGGAGGTGGTGGGGTGGTTGAAGAGGAGTTCGGAGGGAGAAAACTGAGACGCTTTGGCTCCCACGTAGGAGAATCGAGGCGGGTTTGGGTGAACACAGCGTTTCCGGGGATACATTTGAAGCCGTAGTAGCTGGAAGAAGAGTGTAGAGGCCGAAGATGTTGGTAGTGATGACAGATAAGACCCAGAAAATATGGTGTTTAATCAGAGCTTCTGCTTCTGCTTCTGCTTTTCCATTGTTTTCCTTTTCCTTTTTCTGATCTTCCTGTTTTTTCTTCCTCTCCAACTTTCATTTTAGGTACTGCCAAATTTAACATCTAAAATTTTATATATGTATTATATTGCTGGATTTTGATTCAAATAAGTTTAGATTCAGTAAAGCTCTGAACTTTTTTATTTATGTATGTGTGGCTGCAAATGGTGTCTTTGAATCTCAGGCTTCTATCGGCCGACACTTGCTACAGGTCAAGAAAGGTTATTTACTTCACACCCTTTTTTGGATGATTTGGATTTAATTTGGTGAAGGAATATAGCTGATTCTAACCCTAGACAATTTCTAGATCTTCTCTGCAGAATCCGGTAAAGCTCCGACGATGTCAAAGATCTGGAGGATGAGCGATAGAGCAAGTCCGGGAGGCGATCCAAACCAGAAAAAAAAAAGGACCCGTGGACCCGTTCCAAACCGGCCCGTTTTAAACGGGCCGGGTTAGGTCCGGTTCTAATGATGAGATTTGTAATATTTGGCCCAGCCCGGCCCGTGCCCACCCCTACTATGAACTATATGGAGGTTTGTTTTAGCTTAGCAGATTGATTACTAAGGCCATCTCCAACTGAATGAGGGTCAAGGAGCTCTATTTGGCTCTATAGTCCTCCAAAAAAAATATATTTTAATGAAGTTTCAAACCATATTTCATAACATCTCCAACCGAATAGGCCATAGGCCAAACATAGCCTTGTGACAAAACTATCTCCAATTGAGGGGACCAAAACGCCATAGGCCAAACATAATTTATGATTTTAATTGAATTATTATAGTTAATTAAATTAAACTACCATATTAAAATAAGATTATCGGGCATATTGGAAGATTATTGAAAGAGGTGACCATTTGAAAATTATTGAAAAAATTAAAGGAAAGATTATTGGAAGAGAATAGAATGTGAAGAATTGAAATAAAATGAGGTAAGATAGTATGGAATGGTGAAAAGTATGTAAGAAATGGTATAGGAAAAAAAATTAGAAATTAAAAAAAAATTAGAAATTAAAAAAAAAATTCGTTAAAAAAAAAAGGGTTGTGCTCATCGGGCTGGCTGGAGATGGCCAGCCGGTTGGCCTGATTAGCTGGTTTTAGCCCGATGGGGTACACAAGCCCTTTGGCCTAGCCCTCGGTTGAAGACTGTTTTCATGTCATTTCGAGCTATTTTTAGCCCTATGACCTCTAGCCGGATCGGTTAAAGATGGCCTAAGTATTTGAATATACAATGGTACTTTGACATTTAAAAGATCACAGCTAAATTATGGATTATAACTTTTGCTTACTTATTAAACCGATTTGATTTGAGCATGATCGAATTGATTGGTTAGAGTTTGAATGGATTTGATTATTTGGATTCATATACAATTAAGGTTTAAACTTATTTTCATTGTTATTATATGTAGTTCAAACCATACATATATTTTGTTCTCTCATTTTTACAAAAATTATCACTTATTTACATTAACAACTTTCATTTTTTTCAACTTGTAACAGAGAAATGAAAACACCTACACATAAGAAGAAAGAATAAGGAAGTTTTGAAATGCAATGAAAGTTGAAGTGAGCACTTGCGATGATGGAGTTGTATAGCTATTTTGATTCGTACATAGGGATGGCAACCATGGACGTGAGGTGACATGCTTTTGTATTCAGACCAGTCTTTGAAAAGTTGATTGGTTAACCAATCTCTTGTATAAGGTTGTTGGAATATTTTTTACAATAGGCAGTTCATTTCACCCTTAGACACCTATTTTGTTCCTTTTTGTAAATAGGGTTGTAAATATATTTCCACATGTATTTACTAGGGTTGTAAATATATTTTCACATGTATTTAAATAGTATTTCCTATCACACACATATGTGTAGTATATATTAAGGACTTTCTACATGTTTTACACGATTTTAAAACTTCCAGCATTGCGCGGGCACCCTTGCTAATTATACCTATAATTTACTCATGCAATATGGACTTATAACTTCAGAGTGCAATGTGAAAATAAAAATTAGAACCTCATGACCCATTTTAAAAACCACCTCAAACTTGAATGGTGTAAAATGCAGTTAGCTATAATTACTCTAAATTATACATATACTAGGATTGTTATAGTAGGTAAATTAGATATCCTAGGCTTGTTAGTAGGTAATTATGGCCAATTTGAATGAGTAGTTATTGTAATTTATTTATTATTTATATTATTATTACAAGCGATATTACAACTCTAAGATCTAAAAATTAGGACGACAATGGTTTCAATGGTTATCAGCATGACAGTGGAAATGGTGCACTGCAAATCTGATAGGGTTGTGATGATTGGTTATGTGGTAGTTATTATCACAAAGATAGCGATCATACACAGATGTGGTTAATGTCATCCATATCTAGTTTTTTCTTGTCAAAATAAGCTTCATTCATAGAAGAAAATGTTACAATCGATAAACTTAAAGAAATGCTGCTAGTAGCCCAAGTGGACAAAACATCCTAAGCAAAGTATATGATGATCCAAGACATGATTGTTGACGCAAGTAGTTAGTGCAACAATCACCACGTATCTTACCAATTCGTCGTTGGGTTTAGCGAATACGCGGTCAACATAAACAAAACACTAAGGCCATAAAACAAGACCACATATGAAATCAGTCCCAAATGAACAAATTTAATCTCTAACTTAACAACAACAAAGATATACAAATAGTACATAAATTTGCCACTATATAAAGCTCAGCAAAAGATATAAGCAGACACAACCAACAACCATATCCACCACTCGAAGACCAGCAAGGGAAGACTTTTGATGCCAACAAAGCAAGAAGACAGAACACCAATAGAACTGTAAAAGAAGACGGCCCGGAGACCCAACAAACTGCAAATCGTTTTGAACACCTTCATTTGAGTGAGCGATGACTCACTCTCGAGGTGGGTAGCAAAAATAGTGGCCAATAGAGGCTTCTCAATCAAAAGCAAGCGTTTAGTAGGAAATTGAAGGATTTGTAGGCAGAGGAGTGGGAGGGTAAAGGAGAGCTTTCGTGTGATGCAAAATGAATGAGATCTAAGTAGTTGTTTGGGTTAGGGATTAGAGATAAACCTAGGACTAATTTAAATATGGTGCAACGAGCTGAAATTCTCCAAGAGGTGAGCAAAAAATCAAAAGGATTGGGACGAAGCACTTAATCTGAGACCGAGCTCAGGCCCACCACCACCGAAATTCGGGGATTGGGACTCACCACCGTCTGCTTCCACTTCGAGAGAGGATTTGGGAGGGCCACACTCCATAAAGATGGAGAGAGATAAAAGAAAAAAAAAGGCTTCATCAAACAGTGGTTGTGGATTGCCTACAAAAAAAGGTGGGAAATGGGACGGTGAAGAGGAGGAAGAGATGCATGTAAAAGAAAGGGAGTGGGAGAAAGACGAGGCAAGACATGGGGGCTAGGGGAAAGGGAGAGCGAAGATAGACGAGGCTAGGAGAAAAGAGGCAAAAGGACACGGGGTAGGGTTGAAGCAGAGTGTGGTAAGGGAAATGGGGAAATGGAGAAAGAAGAAGCGCTAGGGGGGTGGGGGTTGGGAAGGAATGCAGGGCCCAGGGTAGGGAACATACAGAGGTGTTGGCACAATGTGTTGGAGGGGACGAGGTCGACAATTGGATCGCTGCTGACCCCAAGCCGAAGCAAGAGGCTAGCGGCTGTGGGTTTACTGATCTAGGGTTTCTGGGAGACTCAACAACTTTTGCATCAAGCAAGCTTTATCAAATCAACACAATTATGACTTTTTGTTATCTATACCAACTAAGTATTTGTTGATATGTCATCAATATTTGGTAGACTGTTGAATGGCGTCCTGTTTGGACCTAATTTTACACTTTCGGTCCGAGGAGTTGAGGCTGTTGCGTAAGCAGATTTGTAGACCGTTGGGTATGTGAGATGTTAAGATAATTTTTTATCATAATAATTATCTCTTAATAACTTTCTAAATTATCTTGCCACTTTCATACGCTAAAAAAAGGAGGTTGCAAGCAGCAATTTGTTTACCAGCAACATTTGGATTTTTTTTTTACCTGGGCTTTATCTTTAGCCAATGATTCAAGCTGATGAGGTCTTGGTATTTGGATAATTCCATGCAATCCCATTTTTAGCACGTGGCAAATCGGATATTGCATTTGATGAATCAGTATGGGATTCCATGCAGGCAATGTACAAAGTGTGAGTCAATGGGATAGTTGACAACTTTTAGTGCAACTATAATTCTATCATACCTTTATCAGACTCGGGAAGTAATAGAATCCCGATTGGACTCTACAAAATCATCAAGTCGTGCCAAGCAGGAATATACGTACTTGAAAGATAATGTTCATATTATCTTGGAATTTACGACGGCAAGGCTACTGATGAACTATAAGTACAGAGGTAGTGGCAACATAAAGGCCTCCTCCAATTTAACACACAAACTGCTCTGCGCAAATTCTCGCTCTACGTGAAACCTCTCAACAACCTTCAGATTTAATTTTCTTTTTCCGCCAACACATCTTCAGTTTGGATAAACAACACTGTGAAGGCAACCGGTGACATCTTCAATTTGGATAAACTGTTGCCGTAGAATTAGCCGATCGCGGAGCACCTTCAGTTTGGATAAACAACACTGCGTCAAGACTGACTGGTTATCTATCCAAGTCTCGGTCGAGAAGGATTTTCGAATCCTTATTGGCAGAAGTCATCTCATTAGTCTTCTCGACGAAGTGAGGTATTACAGGTTACTACATTCGGCACATTAAAAGTCGAATATGATATTGAACTTCGCAAAACTAGCAACCTTGTCCTCAGGCTCTATAACCTAAGGGCTGAGACGTGTTCCTTCCTCGGCCACAGTCGCAAGATCAAAAAGTCAGCAGCGCGCTCAACGCAACATCAACACATTTCACTCCCCAGCCGAGCTTGGCCAACGAGTTGGCACGCCCTGCACACAACCGAATGACGTAGTTAGCTTATTAATTACTCGGTCTGCATGTCATGTAGGCATGGTAGTTTTTAGGATCAACACATCCATATTTAGTACAAATATGTCAATATAATGTTGTTAATACTGTATTGATATTCACTTGTTATGTCATCGTCCACGTAGTTAGATGTCACTCTTCGTATTACAATGTGACCCGCTCGTACCGTACACGATTCAACTAGTTTGATTTGTAATCGTTTGATTTCAGTCTTGGTACCCAGAACTACGTTTCGTCCATGTCCTTGGGTCCTAAAATGCTTAAAGTCCAAAAGAAATTGGGTTGGGTCCTTGGGAAACTTACAAACAAGTCGGATTCGGGCAATACCCGGCCCATCCAGCTTGCAACTAATGAGGGATATTACAAATGATAGCAGTTAAGCGATTCCCGTCGACGACTTTCGCTTGGTTCAGCAGCAGACACACCAATCACTGAGCGAGGGAGAGAGAGATCAGAGATCCCAAATCCACGCTTCGCAATGTCTTCAACATTCAGTGGCGATGAAACGGCGCCGTTCTTCGGCTTCCTGGGCGCTGCTGCTGCCCTCGTTTTCTCATGTATCCAAACTCTTAACTCCAATCTCGCTTTTTCTCTGCGTTTTTCTTTTTGCAATGTGTTTGGTTCCCGAGAAAGTTTAGATCTACTTTGGATTTGATCATCTGTTCCATTCGGTTGTCAATTGAAATTGGTTGCTCTAATAACAAGCAATTAGGCAATTAGGTGAAGTTTCAGTTTTGATGGTTAATTTTTGGTTAATTATCATTTGGGACCCTGAAAGTACAAAACTTTTGCTTGAAAGGAGCTAAATTTGACTATTATTATTCACTTTATGGTCTGATGATATGTTGTTGGAGTTTGTTAACATGGATCTCAAACCCCATCACTCAAAAGAGACTGATTGATCTGTTTGGCTTGGTTTATACTACATACTTGCATTTATTACCCAAAATTTTAGAACCCCGAATGGAGGTTTAGTGTACTTGATATGACGGCGACCTCGTTGGGGATTTGTATTTTAGGTATGGGAGCTGCCTATGGCACAGCAAAGAGTGGTGTTGGTGTGGCATCTATGGGAGTGATGAGGCCTGAGCTGGTGATGAAATCCATTGTTCCGGTTGTTATGGCTGGAGTTCTGGGTATTTATGGCCTTATTATTGCTGTTATCATCAGTACCGGGATTAACCCTAAGGCCAAGTCATATTACCTCTTTGATGGTTATGCACATCTCTCATCTGGTCTTGCTTGCGGTCTCGCTGGGCTCTCTGCTGGAATGGCAATTGGTATTGTTGGCGACGCTGGTGTAAGGTATAAGTTCTGATCTAAGTGCATATGCGTTTCCATAATTGTTTCTTGTTGTTTTCTGGTTTGTTTTATATGTTTTAATGTCTATACAACAACAACAACAACAAAGCCTTTTCCCACTAAGTGGGGTCGGCTATATGAATCCTAGAACGCCATTGCGCTCGGTTTTGTGTCATGCCCTCCGTTAGATCCAAGTACTCTAAGTCTTTTCTTAGAGTCTCTTCCAAAGTTTTCCTAGGTCTTCCTCTACCCCTTCGGCCCTGAACCTCTGTCCCGTAGTCACATCTTCGAACCGGAGCGTCAGTCGGCCTTCTTTGCACATGTCCAAATCACCAGAGCCGATTTTCTCTCATCTTTCCTACAATTTCGGCTACTCCTACTTTACCTCGGATATCCTCATTCCCAATCTTATCCTTTCTCGTGTGCCCACACATCCCACGAAGCATCCTCATCTCCGCTACACCCATTTTGTGTACGTGTTGATGCTTCACCACCCAACATTCTCTGCCATACAACATCGCTGGCCTTATTGCCGTCCTATAAAATTTTCCCTTGAGCTTCAGTGGCCTACGACGGTCACACAACACGCCGGATGCACTCTTTCCATCCAGCTCGTATTCTATGGTTGAGATCTCCATCTAATTCTCCGTTCTCTTGCAAGATAGATCCTAGGTAACGAAAACGGTCGCTTTTTGTGATCTTCGCTAGATTGCTCCGGTCATTAGTGTGGATAAGTATATAAATGGATAGAGATAGGAAAGCAAACACAAGATGTACGTGGTTCACCCAGATTGGCTGCGTCCACGGAATAGAAGAGTTCTCATTAATTGGGAAGGGTTTACACAAGTACATAGGTTCAAGCTCTCCTTTAGTGAGTACGAGTGAATGATTTAGTACAAATGACATTAGGAAATATTGTGGGAGAATGATCTCGTAATCACGAAACTTCTAAGTATCGGAGTGTGGTGTCGTCTTGACTTGCCTTATCTGTCTCATAGGTAGATGTGGCATCTTCTCTGGAAGTACTCTTCCTCCATCCAGGGGTGGTATCTTTAACTGGTGGAGATGCACAAGGTAATGTATCAATTTCATTTGAAGCTTACTTGTAGTTTCAGGCTTGGTCAAGCGCGATACAAACCATGTAGTAGGAGTCCCCCAAGTCGCCGAGCTAGGGGGTCTGCTGAAAGCGTTGACAGACAAGGTAAGCAATCAGAGCTCCGACTGATTGTTCACCTTCTCCCCATCTTGCAGCAGCATGAAGGATAAAGAGAAGAAAAATGAGAAGAGATGATATGAGATACTTTTGCTTTTGAAGAAGTAACTTTCCACAGGCTTATTCTTGAACTGAGCTGGAGGGTTTTCTGGTTTCCTCCAGAGTATAAGGCCGACTGAAGAATTTGAGGGTCAAAACAAGTCCATCAAATCTAGAGTACGTTCCACCCTGCTGATATGGGATACTTTTGCTTTTGACAGAGTAATGGATGTATCGGCACGTGTGCTGTTACGCTTGTCTCCACATGCTTCCTTGTATCCTTCGCACTTGCCCTATCTGTTCCTCAAGCAGATGCGGAATCTTCCCTGGAAACATAAGATGATGAAGATGAGTACTCGAGAGCAATGCCAGGTAAGTAATCAGGTAAGGGGTTCCAGGCAGTCAGTTCCTGGCTGGAAGCTTGATTCCAAGTGCTGACTGATTGCTCTCTTTCTCCTTGTCTTGCAGGTAAAAACAAGGCCAAAAGAAAAAACAGGGAAAAAGCATGATATGGGATACTCTTGCTTTTAACCCTGATGATATGAGATATTCTTGCTCTAGTATAGCTTGTTTGCAGAGGTATTATCGGGGGGAAAGAAAGCTGAATATTTCGAAAGGCTTTGTTGGGAGTGCCCTCTCAGATATGATGAAGGGTTGAGCATTTTTGCAGGTCTGCCTGTCCGTTGGGGATGGAGGTCGACATATATAGGCGTCTCCCTAACAACAAGTAGTAATGCTATTCCTTTACCCTGCTTGGTCATAGCACGGTAGTGGGAGCTGCCAGTTTCACATGTTTTAACTCTGTCAGAGCACTTTGAAAAAGTGGTCTGTGGTATCTGGCTCTCGAGATTCGGAGAACGATGCCTCTTCGATTTTTGAGAAAGCAATTATGCTGGGGGTCTGACTCTCGAGATTCGGAGAGCAGTGTCTCTTCGATTTTTGAGGAAGTAATCATGTTGGGAGTCTGGCTCTCGAGATTCGGAAGACGGTGCCTCTTCGATTTTGGAGCAAGCAATCTTGTTGGGAGTGTTGTCTCGAATGTGAGTAAAGGTTGGACATGTTTGCTAGTCTACCTTGCCACGAAGCACAAAGGTTGACACACAGGGACTTTCCAATTATCCAGCAATGGTACTGTTCCTTTACCCTCTCTTCGATTTTGAGAAAGTAGTCATGTTGGGAGTCTGGCTCTCGAGATTCGGAGGACGGTGCCTCTTCGATTTTGGAGCAAGCAATCTTGTTGGGACTGTTTTCTCGAATGTGAGTAAAGGTTGGGCATGTTTGCTAGTCTACCTTGCCACGAAGCACAGAGGTTGACACACAGGGACTTTCCAATTATCCAGCAGTGGTACTGTTCCTTTACCCTTGTGGGTAATAATATGGTAGCTAGACCTTCAAAATTTATGTGTCTAAACTTTGTTAGTGCCGTTTCTTTGCTATTCTTTTACCTTTCTTGGTCAGAGCGATGTAGTGGGAGCTGCAAGCTTCACGTGCTCAACTTTGGCAGAGAACTTTGGCAAAGTGATCTGTGGTACCCATGAGTTATTGTTGCGTGTGGGAAGTGGGTGATTGAACAGTAAGATTCATGTGCTTTCTACTTCACCAGAAGTCTTCGACAGAATGCCCATAATTTCTGCAAAGCTGAGTGTGCGTGTGACAGGTGCTGACAAGGCTAGAAAAGTAGGTGCCTCTTCGATTTCTGAGATCGGCCCTCGTGGTCTCTGAGCAGCCCAGCTTTTGAGAAAGCGAGCGCCTCTTCGATTGATTCGGAGAATGGTGCCTCACCGATTTTTGAGAAAGCAATCATGCTGGGGGTCTGGCTCTCGAGATTCGGGGAGCAGTCTCTTCGATTTTTGAGAAAGTAATCATGTTGGGAGAGTGGCTCTCGAGATTCGGAGGGCGGTGCCTCTTCGATTTTGGAGCAAGCAATCTTGTTGGGAGTGTTTTCTCGAATGTGAGTAAAGGTTGGGCATGTTTGCTAGTCTACCTTGCCACGAAGCACAGAGGTTGACACACAGGGACTTTCCAATTATCCAGCAATGGTACTGTTCCTTTACCCTCTCTTCGATTTTTAAGAAAGTAGTCATGTTGGGAGTCTGGCTCTTTAGATTCGGAGGACGGTGCCTCTTCGATTTTGGAGCAAGCAATCTTATTGGGAGTGTTTTCTCGAATGTGAGTAAAGGTTGGGCATGTTTGCTAGTCTACCTTGCCACGAAGCACAGAGGTTGACATACATGGACTTTCCAATTATCCAGCAGTGGTACTGTTCCTTTACCCTTGTGGGTAATAATATGGTAGCTAGACCTTCAAAATTTATGGGTCTAAACTTTGTTAGTGCTGTTTCTTTGCTATTCTTTTACCCTTCTTGGTCAGAGCGATGTAGTGGGAGCTGCAAGCTTCACGTGCTCAACTTTGGCAGAGAACTTTGGCAAAGTTATCTGTGGTACCCATGAGCTTATTGTTGCGTGTGGGAAGTGGGTGATTGAACAGTAAGATTCATGTGTTTTCTACTTCCCCAGAAGTCTTTGACAGAATGCCCATAATTTCCGCAAAGCTGAGTGTGCGTGTGACAGGTGCTGACAAGGCTGGAAAAGTAGGTGCCTCTTCGATTTCTGGGATCGGCCCTCGTGGTCTCTAGGGAGCCCAGCTTTTGAGAAAGCGAGCGCCTTTTCGATTTCTGAGATCGGCCTTCGTGGTCTTTGAGCAGCCCAACTTTTGAGAAAGCAAACGGCTCTTCGATTTCTGAGATCAACCCTCGTGATCTCTAAGCAGCCCAACTTTTGAGAAAGCAAACGCCTCTTCGATTTCTGAGCAGGCGCCTCTTTGATTTCTGAAGCTCCGTCGAGTGCAGATTTTTATAGAGGCTGGCATTAAGTTCCAAAGCACACTTGAATCTCCACCAGTAGAAGCTTCATTCTTGCACTTCTAAGATCTTGATTTGTCCGACCTCTTCTCTCTTCAACACCTTTGAAAATGTCTGGCCCCTCCGACCGTCGTTTTGACTTGAACCTTGTTGAAGAGGCAGCCCCGCCTTCTCCAGACAACATATGGCGCCCATCCTTTGTCTCCCCAACTGGTCCTCTTACCGTTGGGGATTCCGTGATGAAGAATGATATGACCGCTGCGGTGGTGGCCAGGAACCTTCTCACTCCCAAAGATAACAGACTACTTTCCAAACGGTCTGATGAGTTAGCTGTTAAGGATTCGCTGGCTCTCAGTGTTCAGTGTGCAGGTTCTGTGTCTAATATGGCCCAACGCCTATTTGCTCGAACCCGCCAAGTTGAATCATTGGCGGCTGAAGTAATGAGTCTCAAACAGGAGATTAGAGGGCTCAAGCATGAGAATAAACAGTTGCACCGGCTCGCACATGACTATGCTACAAACATGAAGAGGAAGCTTGACCAGATGAAGGAAACTGATGGTCAGGTTTTACTTGATCATCAGAGATTTGTGGGTTTGTTCCAAAGGCATTTATTGCCTTCGTCTTCTGGGGCTGTACCGCGTAATGAAGCTCCAAATGATCAACCTCTGATGCCTCCTCCTTCTAGGGTTTTGTCCAGTACTGAGGCTCCAAATGATCCCCCTCCGGTGCCTTCTCTTTCTGGGGCTCTACCGACTGCTGAGACTTCTCCTAAGCAACCTTTGTGAAGGCTCCCTCTTGTGTGTTTATTTTGACTCATGTATATGTACATATTTGTAGCTTATCGGGGATATCAATAAATAAGCTTTCCTTCATTTCAACGTATTGTGTTAAATACACCAAAGCCTTCTTCGCTAAGTTCTTTGAATTTGCTTTTGTTGAAGCTTGTATGTTGAAGCTTTCTGAGTGGAGCATGTAGGTTGGGGTAGTGTTCCCTTAATTTCCCGAGTGAGGAAAACTTCTTGGTTGGAGACTTGGAAAATCCAAGTCACTGAGTGGGATCGGCTATATGAATCTTAGAACGCCATTGTGCTCGATCCTGTGTCATGTCCTTCGTTAGATCCAAGTACTGTAAGTCTTTTCTTAGAGTCTCTTCCAAAGTTTTCCTAGGTCTTCCTCTACCCCTTCGGCCCTGAACCTCTGTCCCATAGTCGCATCTTCTAATCGGAGCGTCAGTAGGCCTTCTTTGCACATGTCCAAACCACCGTAACCGATTTTCTCTCATCTTTCCTTCAATTTCGGTTACTCCTACTTTACCCCGGATATCCTCATTCCTAATCTTATCCTTTCTCGTGTGCCCACACATCCAACGAAGCATCCTCATCTCCGCTACACCCATTTTGTGTACGTGTTGATGTTTCACCGCCCAACATTCTGTGCCATACAGCATCGCCGGCCTTATTGCCGTCCTATAAAATTTTCCCTTGAGCTTCAGTGGCATACGGCGGTCACACAACACGCCGGATGCACTCTTCCACTTCATCCATCCAGCTTGTATTCTATGGTTGAGATCTCCATCTAATTCTCCGTTCTTTTGCAAGATAGATCCTAGGTAACGAAAACGGTCGCTCTTTGGTATTTCTTGATCTCCGATCCTCACCCCTAACTCGTTTTGGCCTCCATTTGCACTGAACTTGCACTCCATATATTCTGTCTTTGATCGGCTTAGGCGAAGACCTTTAGATTCCAACACTTCTCTCCAAAGGTTAAGCTTTGCATTTACCCCTTCCTGAGTTTCATCTATCAACACTATATCGTCTGCGAAAAGCATACACCAAGGAATATCATCTTGAATATGTCCTGTTAACTCATCCATTACCAACGCAAAAAGGTAAGGACTTAAGGATGAGCCTTGATGTAATCCTACAGTTATGGGAAAGCTTTCGGTTTGTCCTTCATGAGTTCTTACGGCAGTCTTTGCTCCTTCGTACATATCCTTTATAGCTTGGATATATGCTACTCGTACTCCTTTCTTCTCTAAAATCCTCCAAAGAATGCTGTTCAAATCAGTACCCCTTTCTTTTTCTTTTCGAATATTAGGCAGAGAATAATTACGGTAGCCATATTTGTCCTTAAACGTGCTTTTTGAGCAGTGAACAGAGTAGAACTAACTTCACAAATAGCAATACTGGTCTTTCTTGTTTTCCTTTCTTTTATTTGTCTCTTACAGAAATTTCCGAGTAGTAGAGTTTGTTGGTGAGCTTTTTTTACCGACTGTCACAATGAACCAAATTACTTAGCCTCTTGTTTAATTTCAGAATTGATATGCAAAGCAAATTTTTTTTCCAAGACTAGATTTAAAGATAAAGAGATTGGCCTGATAGAGGATTAGTATAGTCATTGTAAATTGGAATATCCAAGGAAGGATATTAAACCCCTGAGTTCATTTTAATATGGGAAGTTGGAGTCCAAGACAAGGATAGTAAGTTAGTAACTTAAAGCCACGAAAGACTAGAACTAAAATTAATGATAAATCGTAGTATGGAAATGGATAGTGAAAACATTGTAAACTATGCTAGGGCTAATAAATTGATGTCATGTTTACTTACAAGGAATGAGAATGCAAGGTTGGGTATCATTTCCATTTCTGGAAAATCCACCGTTTACTAACACAAGGAATGAATAAATAAGTGGGCCACATTTTGATGATATTGCTCTATTCCCAATTTACCTAGGTATCATTGTCAGGGGATGTTTATCCCATACCTAAAAATTTAAAGGTATAATTCCCCCCATTAGCCCATATCACTCCTATTCCCAAAAGTATAAGTATCTTAACTGTTCCTGGCAATGTGTAAAGAAGTCCAAGGTTCTTGAGACTATAGTAAAATGTGTCTCGCAGAATATGATCCAAATGTCAATGTATGTTTGACACGTAAGACGAAAATATCATTCTCAAGAACAACTATTGGAGTGGTTCTAATTTAGGGCTTGGAATTACTTGAGAATTAATATTAAAGTTCTCTTTACAAGTAATATGGACTTTTGGTGTAATTGTAATCTGTATGGCCCTGAATATGATTCTAATTCTCATATGTATGCGTCACAAATCACAATACTCAGAAAGTACCAACAGTGGTTAAATTTGAAGTTTATAACTAGTATAATTTGGTAGACAAATGGTATAGCGTTTTACTATAATTTGGCAGTGTGGGTCAAAAGGAGTAAAGATGAAACGATGGCCCTTAGCCCTTAAGTTTTCATGGATCTGTGAAGCTACTTTTTGTCACTTGAGAGCAAAAGAGCAGAACAACTAGAGTTTTAATTGGTTATTGAAAGATATTTGGTTGTAGCGCTTGATCGATATTCCTTACTTTAAATGCTCTTTTTTATTTGAGATTTATTATCCTCTATAGTCTCTACGTAGTAGTCTCAACCTAATTTTAATTAAGTTGTGCACCTCTGGATTAACTGAGCTTGTTTTGTAGAGCTAATGCACAGCAGCCAAAACTCTTTGTTGGGATGATCCTCATTCTCATTTTTGCTGAAGCACTGGCCCTTTACGGCCTCATTGTTGGCATCATCTTGTCTTCTCGATCAGGCCAATCCAGAGCAGACTAAGAAGTGACCGTGCGGTCTAATATTCTTTTATTGCTTATTTATATCACTTCAAAGGGAAAACTTTTGGCCGCTCTCAGGTTAGTAGTTGGACTCTGCTCGCTGGTTCGTAAAGAATATGTTTGTGTAAGTAACGGCCCTGCCTTGTAGTAGTAAGTTTGAGGTTTTCATTCAACAGAATAAAAGCTTTTGAAGCTGTTAAGGTTTTTTCATCGATTGATGTATTTTCCGCCAGAACTATCTTGATTGTCAAATGCCAGATTGGGCCTTTATTATGCTATTTTAAGAATTTGTGCCTTGTTATGTTGTGAGTAAAGGACCAACCCTTGCTAGATTGGAGCCTTCATGTACATGGTTGTAGTCGGCAAAACCAATTGGTTGTTATGCTCATCTCACATTTAGATTTTTTCTAATATTGTTTTATTAGTGGGGGAAGGGAGATTCAAACGTAGAATTGTTTTAAAATTGAAAAGACATATCATTTGACAAAAAACTAGCTAGTTTATTTAAGCGAATCTTAACACTTCGTTTGGGTATAAGGGACTGTTCTAAAAAATCTCCGCCTAGTGCCGTGTAGGATGTTGGTTACCGTCCCGATTAATTCTTAGGCATTTGAAGATTAATAAAGGGCGCCTAGACTTGCTTAGGCATCCGTTTAGCCCGTCTAGACCCGCCTAGGCACCTACCTAGGTCGCGATTCTCAATTGGACGGAAAAATTGATTACCATTTTTGCATTTTTTTTAATAAAAATGTAAGAGATTCGTTGAATACTTGGATGAAATTCATTATATGTTTGTTTCTCATATTTTCAATATGTTCTAATACTTTATCATCTATATGTCATTTTATTTTGTAATTTATCTATCTGAATACAATTTTGTATTTTTTAAGTATAAAAAGGCACTTAGTTATATGGTATATCATAAATTTACTTAAATCCGCCTAGCTCCTGCCTAGGTGCTAGGCTCTAGCCTGCTGCCCACTAACGCTTAGTGTCTTTTAAAACTTTGGCATAAGGTGGGGGCAAATCCATCTCAAAACTCATTGATACACGCGTCATGTCTTCAGAGGCTGAATTATTTATTTATTTGTTTAATTGTTTATCTTTAGGTATGTTGCAAAAAAAGAGATCTTAAGACAAAGTCGTTAAGAGGGGAGGAGGAGACAGAATTTACCATCCTTCTTTCTCCTTTTTTCTTTAGGTTTCACTTGGTGAATTCAAATTTCCTTGTAGTCAAATGGTATGAGCCATGATCAAATTCGAGAGTACATCATCTTTTTTCTGTTCTTTCATCAATTTAATCATTCCGCCAAAATTCTCTCTCGAAAATTTATTATTTTTCTAAACCTAGTGTTAGCGCGCGCCGATTTGAGTAGGAACGTAAAAGAAATAAAATATACATATGAAATGTTATGTGGATGCTACTGCATGTGAGTTCATAGAATGGTCATGTAAAACACGCATATTTCACGAGTAATTTACATAAATGATGTACATTAAAGTGTTTTGACGTAAAAACACAAGTTGCGTCTTTTTAAATATTTTGTAAATGATATAGGGAATCACCTTGGAACGTTTTACTTATGTATGTATTGCTTAGGGGCCCAAATGGGGGCCTAGGGGTCCATATATGGTGGTTGAATATGTGAAGAAGGTTATGCTCATGGGCCCGCATGGGGGTCATTTGTAGAAAGAGATTTTACTGGGGTGTGTTAAAACTCAACTCATCAAATTTAGGACATTTGAATTATAATCAGGGTGATACTTGCTATCCACTCTTCAAACATTCTTTTTATTATAATAAGGGTAATACTTGCATTTCCTTTAGGATGAGCTCATTCCCCAACATTCAAATAACGTATCTTCCTTGTAAATTTTTAACAATTAGAACCACTTAAGGCACGTTTACTAATCCGTAATCAAATTGAGAGGAATTGGATTGAGGAGGAATTAAAATGAGGTGGAATCAGAATCAGATTCATGTTGAAGTTGTTTACTAAAACTGTTTGCAATTGGAGTAGGAATGATGTTGAGTCCATATAAATTGTTTAATAATTCACTTCAATCGGAATGAAAACTCGGTTGATTACTATATTGCCCTTACATAAATAAATTATTTCCATACTAATTAATTTAATTAAATTTATATAATAAAATTCATCTATATAAAATATATATAAATAAGTTTTATTTATTTATTAAAAGATGGTAGGAATGATGTTGAATTCATATAAGTTGTTTACTAATTCACTTCAATCGGAATAAAAACTAGGTTGATTACTAAATTGCCCTTACATAAATAAATTATTTTCATACTAATTAATTGAATTAAATTTATATAATAAAATTCATCTATATAAAAATATATAGATAGGTTTTATTTATTTATTAAAAGATGGCATAATGAGTGTCAAATGAAGGGCAATGTTGGGATAATAAGAAACAAGTGAGGGCATAATTGGTAAATAAACTCCATTCCAGATTCCTCAAGTCACAAGGAATTGAAATACCTCCCTTATGTAGGGAGTCCAATTCCTCCAAAATTAGGAGTTGGATTCCTTAATGTGTGTGGACCCCACATGTATTTTGATTCCCTAAGATTACGTAAACAAAGGTGTATCCCATAATCGGAATCCAATTATGTAAATTGATTCCGATTACAGGTACGTAAACGTGCCATTAGTCTCTTAATCTTCATTCGAAGATTATCCCTTCAAAAAATCATTCGATTAGGAAACAGTTGAGTCATCCAAATGTAAAAAAAAAAAAAAAAAAAAAAAAATCAATAATGTAGTTACCATGACACACCACCTGGGAAGGTCGAAGCATACTGGCCATCACCGTGAGGTGAGGTAACCATAAAGGTAAGTGATGTAAAAAGTGAGTAAATTTAAAAACTAATTAGAACTAATTATACTAAATAGTGAAAGAGTGCGCGATCGTGGGAAGAACCCACTACAATTATTCAGAGCGTAATAGATAGTGAGACTACAAAAGAGTAGTCAAAGCAGCTAAGTACACTTATTACATAACAGTGATAAGTTCGCACGTCTAACAGAAGAGAATGTCAGAATTGCCGAGATTCCTCGAGTGCCACAAAGAGTACAGCTATCTAGGTCCTGGAGGGGCGAAAAATAAAGTTGACTGAGTCAGCAAAACAATGCTTATACAAAATCCTTTATTTTCGAATATACTAAGCCCTCGCCATAAAACAAGTATAGTTTTCTTAAAACATACTACGTAAGTATGTAAACAATAAATCAACAACATTAATAGTATAAAAATAAAAAATATGCCAAGTCATGATGTATCAAATGCCACAATAATATAATCAAGTGATAATCAAGTATAGCTAAGTGCTCATCCATCTAAGCTGACACACGAGTTTGAACATATAATTTCTAACACAAACAGAACTGGGTGAAATCAATATGCTCTAGTACTACGATCACGTGAAGGCTGGTCCAGAAGCATGTCACATATAAGTCGGATTACCTAATGCAATCTACCCGACAGGACTAGCCTTGGCCCTGGGGCGAGTACTAACACCAGGTGCAGCAAGATGAGCATGTACAAATATGTATGAATGCCATGACAGTAATATCTCAACCATATAGCAGCATTTATCACAATTATATCGCAATTATCAATTATTTGGCAATATATACGCAAAGTGATGTATTTATGCAATTTTGGAAACTATAAATACGTATAGATAAAAAAATTGCCCACTCACAAGTTCGTCGCTGGGTCGTAACCCTCGAGCCTAGCTTGGCCTCGAACGTCCTCGGGATACGTTTCCCCTATATGTCAAATAACTAAAATAGAATTAATTAAAGCA
The DNA here is from genome assembly GCF_042453785.1 of Malus domestica. Taxonomy (NCBI): domain Eukaryota; kingdom Viridiplantae; phylum Streptophyta; class Magnoliopsida; order Rosales; family Rosaceae; genus Malus; species Malus domestica. Next base: position 8,168,956 of record NC_091670.1, read on the forward strand.
CATATATGGAAACCTAAATAAAACCCCTATAGTTTGCTTAAACCTAGGGTTTAAATATACCATCGTGACCTATTCGACGTCACGAACATCCCCAAAATTTTAAAATAATTTTTGGATATCTCACACGCCCCCACGCGCTGGCAATGGCACGGCCAGACGCGCCCCCACGCTTAGGCCAGTGCCGTCAGTTAGCCTAACGCTGTCAGGAATATTCCGTTAAAAGCTAACAGAAGTTAACGACGTTACCTGACACCATCAGAAATATTCCATCGACTCTGACGGAATATTCTGTCTCCTTCTCCGATTCTTCTCGCCGTCGCCGCCATCTGCCACTCGATTTTTTCTGGATTTCTAGAAAAATTTCAAACTCATTATTCTTATTCATTTCTCAACCATTTTTGACGTACTTTATATGGATTTGAAGCTCATGAAGAGTAGAATCGCGTTATACCTGTTTGGAGTCCAAAAAAGTGGATGGAGGTCGCCGGACAAAGCCTCGAAAGTTCCGGCCAAAAGTGAACTCTTCGAAACTCAATCGTTTCACATCCAAATTTCTCCCAAATTGATGTAAGAGCCTTGAGGAGTTGTGTAGAAGCTTCCCCAAGCTTCAAAACTTCCTAACTCGCTCGAAAACACGTCGAACTCAGTTTGCTCGAGTTCGGACCTCACAAGTTCGACGTTGAAAACTCGCCCATTTCAGGTTTCAAGAACATGATTATGTTCGTAAGGATGAGATGAACACAAAAATGAGATTCTTGGGTTCGATCAACAAGCTTTGAAGCTTGTTCGAGGGTTTGCAAAGAAGAAGAGAGTATACGGGAGAGAGAGAAAGAAGAGAGAGAGAGTTCCTTTTCTCTTTTTCTGATTGGGGGACAGAAATGAGGGCACGTATGAGATTGGTGAGAAAGTGAAATAATGGAGAAGGGTGCACGGGATGGGCTAAATGAAAGCTAGGGATAAGGTCTTGGATTTTGTACAAAAAAGAGTATCAAAATCTATTCGGAATAGTGTCACACTGAAAAAATTTACGTACACTCGTAACAACGTGTACAATTTAAATGCAATAGAGAGAAATCAAATAAAAGCGATATAAATACGTCCACGTCACTTGCCAATAAGGGCATAACCGTCAATACATATACTCGGGGAGAAATTACATAGGGAAATTAGGGACGGGTCGTCACATACCAAGTACCATATTCATAATGAACCGCTGATTTATTTAATACATTTGAATGACTAAATGATATATAAATCGTAAATGGGGGGACAAGTAAGTTCCTCATGGGTTGACGACAACCACCTTGTTATTGCTTTTCCCTCCTTTTTGTCTTCTTTTTCTAGTAGTTCTACCCCTTGCCCGCTCTTTCGTCGCCTATGATCGTAGGTTTGAAAGGACGCGGCTTGTTTTCCCCGCGTTCTTCGTTGTTTTGGTTTTTTTTTTTATCATAATCCCTGGGGCCCTCCTTTTTCAACCCAAACACTCATCCTCTTCCATCATTTTCATTTAATCATCCTTCTCACATACCATTCATTCCAAAACCTTTGCTCAATACTAAGAGTGACTCACCTGTTTTGGCTGTCCAATCTAAACCTTCCCTTCACTACTCTGCACCCAACTAGCTGGAAAATTGGGACCTTAGCCCCATCCTAGGGTGTTTTGGATGCGGCTTAGCCCAAAACTAGGGTGTTTTAGATGCCCCCTTAGTCCCATCCTCTTCCCTTTTGTTTTGGCTTTTGGTTCTTCTTGTTGGGGCTTGTGTTGGAGGTTCAAATCTAATGACTCTTCTCCTATGTGGCGGTTTTGGTGGCGAAACTTGGTTTGGGAGATATCTTTGTTGGGTTGGAAATTTTTTGTGATGCGATACCTTCATCGAATTCAACGTGGAGTTGGTTTTCTTCGAGCGACTACCCTTGTGGTCACTGACGAGGTGGTTGTGTCAACGGTTGCGACGGATTTCTGCCTGTGCGGGACAGGATTTAAGGTTTTTTTATTTATAATATTCTGCCCGTTTGTTGTTTGGGCTTTGGCTATCCTCATTTTTTGTGTGCTCGTTTGTTGTACTTGTTATAGTGCCACTACCTTTCAATGAAATATTTGCTTTTCGACCAAAAAAAAAAAAAGCCATATAAGCTAACAAACTTACATTTAAAAAATTGCGTTTGTAAAAGTTGTTAGAGATGCTTTATATGGTTGGTACCCATAAATCATTTACGCATCCAGTAGCATCTTCTCTTCACCAACCAGATTGCAGATAGATAGGGTTAGGCATAATTTTCTGTAGCCTAATATCGCCTCGATGCATTCACATGCTCAGCATCAACCTTTTGTTTCTTTTTATTTATCAATTATCAAAGAAAACATGTTTTTTGTTTTTTGTTATTTTGCTGGTTAGTTTGTTGGCCTTCAGTTAATTAGCTATACTTTTTTTTAATTTTAAATAAATGGTTGTCTAAAAAGATGATTAAATATATGAATCCTATACTGTATCTGTATACAAGAACAAAACAGATCATTTGTTCGATTACTTATCCGGATTAAGGATTAAATTTTCAATAATACCTCCTCTAGCTAATAACGCTGTGTTGTCAAAATAGCTTGTAATGTCGTGTTTTGTCAAGTTTTTCCCAGTTAGGAAGTTTTTTTTTAAGAAAAAAAAATTATATATAAATAAAAATCATTAAAATAATTAAGAAGATGGTACTAGAGTTTTAGTACCAGGGTTCCAATCTGAGCCATGTGGCTTGTTAATCACAGAGTCTAATTAGTACTACCAAAACATTAAATAAAAAAAACCTGTTAGATCTTGTACCACAAGGATTCTTTGTCCAACTTCTGCAATAATTGAACGATCGTTAGAAGAACGGAAAATTTTCTCGCATTTTTGTTACTAATTTCTTCTCATTTTACAAAGGCAATCAACCCTTCATCTGCCAAATCTCTTTTGTCAAAGAGAGGTGATTTTCTCTCTATGCCAAGTCCAGTTTTTGTGGTTGTAGTCGATTTCTCGCTTTGTTGAGCGGAATTTTCATGGTTGTGGTCGTGTTCATACCTTTGGTATCTTTTGTTCAGGTCTAAAGTGATTTTTTGTGGTTTGTGCCCTTTGCTAAAAACTATGAGAATGATGTTCGGTGTTTGTTGGATGTGAATTATAGCAAGATTTTTTGTCGACGATTGTAAGATCATCTGAGGATGGTGTGATCATTTCCTCTTGGTGCCTTTAGTTCTTTGACTTGCAAGGTCAGACTAGGGTTTTGGGTTTATAATTGTGGAGTTGTAGTGTTTTGGCATGTGTGGCTTCTTAAATTATTCTATAGGTCACGTTTGACAAGTATTTTTTATGTACATTAATGTGAGCAAACTTATTTTCTCCCTTCAAACGCTACTCTTTATTTTGAGACTTTGAATAGAATGAATCAAAATATAGTTAATAAAAATGAATAAAACGTGCAAAAATAAAAATAAAAAGTATGCGGATGTACTATTTCTCTATGTAAAATGTAAAACTATGTTTTCTAGAGATTATTAAAATGTACATTAATTAGATCGGAGATGTAAACTTTCCCTACTTCTTCAAAACTTCTTTTTCTACTTTCTTCTTCCATAGCAAACCAATCACCCTAGCTGCTTTTCAATTGTTTCGCAACTCAACTAGTTATGATAAACAACAGAAGCATGCGATAACTTGACAGAATGGTGGGTCTCTCTTAGGAGATAACCCTACGCAACATTGCATTATACGTCGTGAGCATGCAATATGTGCTCGACCGACAAACTTCCACATTAAAGTGTTAACTAATTTTTGGGTTTTTAGGTAATATGTAATATGCATTGTGATCCAAGGTCTTACGTGGGAAACCATGTTTCTCTGTATATTAATATCCTGCTGACCCAAAACATGCATATTATATTAATCTGTTCTGGAGGCGATAAGGTACTGCTCACATCCTTCAGTTAATGGCCAAAAAAATTATTAGGTCATTCCCATTCCGCCAGTGTCATTTTTTCGGCATAGCTAGGGCTTGCCCAACTTTCTTTATGTTCGTTATGTGGTCCAATTCTTTCTTTTTTCCTTATTGAGATTTGAGATGATTATGTGGTCCAAATTTAAAGTAACAATTCATTGAAAGTATAAGTTTTTAAGAAGATAAATGATATTTTATAGAGATGCAAATCTAGGTTGACAAAAACTTGAGATGTTTTTTGGATTTAGCCCAGTTTTTAACATACTTGTATCATAAGAAATATATTTAAGATAGAAATGAATACAACTAATTCTAGAGGAAGATTACAAACAAACAGGATCTATTATATAAATAACTAAAAATGATTTATCTGAAAAATGTGTGATCTGATAGAGAAAATTGATTTCATTCCTAATATTATAAATAATCTTATGATTTAAGATATCACATTCTTTAAAACATTCATTTTTATAAACTTAATAAAAAGATTATAAATATTATACCAGACCTATTTCAATGAACTGGACTATTCTTAATATAGCTCACAAAATTAAATTATATTAAATTTATCTAGACGGTGCATCATGTCAAACATTACATTATCGTTTTGGAATTAAGAAAGGGACAACCACACATTTGAGAGAGGAGAGAAAGGCAGCACTTCATTTGATATCGTTTCTTTTCTAGTTGTGGATTACGAGCTTTACACTTTTCTAGTTGTGTATGTACGAATTATATTATATGAATAATAAAAGCATATATGGAGATGGATGCGTGGAGACGGATTATCCAATGAGTCCTTGCCAACTTTTCTGGGCTAAAGGCTTCCATGTGGTAGTAACTCAACTTCTTCTACAACATAAACAATACATTGGATAAACTTGCAGACATCAAACCCAATATCTATACCTGCCACCACTGCCATCGTTTGGCAACTTTGGCTGTTCGCCAATTTTGGCCACCACCGCCAACTTAAGCCGCTCATCACCATTTCTGTTTTTTGGTATTTGAGCACCGATTGGTTGTTGGCTAGCACCGAGTACTAGTCACCAGTGGCCATGTGTTTCGAATTGCTAACAGAAGGGTACTCCTTGCTGATAATTGATGACTTTTACGAAGATTTGCTTGTAAAAGGATCAATCACCATATTGTTACTTTAAGAACAAGAAAAACAACGAACGCCTCTATATGGTGCGTACTAATATGAAAACAGAAAGTAACGTGAAAAGTTCCAAAAGAACCAAAGGGCAAGTCTGATACGGCGCTATCTGGGGTGGCAATCCGAAACCTTTCTTCCATACGTTTAAACTAAATTATATGTAAAATACAAAAGCCACCCATATTGCGACTTAAACCTAAACCCAGACTTGTCCAAAGAATTTCCGAAAACAAGTCTTATGTTTGAGTTTGAATTCAAAATTCATGTAGCCTGCATATTCATTTGTGGCCACCATCAAATGTTTGACACGCACCGGATTAAAAAAGGAAAAAAGCTATTCGAAATGGCATGTAACTTCTCTCAATGGCATGTTTTTTAATTGAACAAGATTAGGCCTCTAATTTGCTTGTCTATATAATTTTCTTATTCATCGAGTTGCTTATGTGGATTGTATTTAGGCCATCTCCAACCGAAAGAGGGCCATAGGGTCATATTTTAATGAACAGTGCAGTGCCATATTTCTTACCATCCCTAACCGAGGGGCCACAAGGCCATAAACTAAACATAGCATTGTGAAAAGAAAAAAAAAACCATCTCTAACTAAGGGCCAAATGGCCAAACATAATTTATTATTAAATTTAAAAACTACAACAACTTAAATTTAAAAACTACAACTACAACAAATTACATGTAATATAATTAAATATTTAAAATAAATTGTGAAAACACTTACTTCGTAATAGTAATTGGCGCCTCTTTCATGTCTACTTGCGGCGGTTAACAATTGTATGTTAAATTAATTTTTTTATTTAAGTGTCCAATTATTAGTACAACTTAGTTTGAGATAGTATAAATGCACATTTACCATCTCTAATAGGAAGTTTATATTTGGGGTACCCATTTTATTTGTCCCACATCGGTCGTGGGAGAGAATTGAGCAAGCACAAGCTTATATTTGGGGCACCCATTATATGTGTCCCACATCACCCGTGGGAGATTAATGAGCAAGCTAACATGCTTATAAAAGGAACACCCCAACATTGAACAAATCACATTTCTCAGCCTATAATTAAATATTTTTAAAAAAAAATTGGCCCAAAAAAAAATTCAAATATAACAGTTAGCTGACGTCAGCATGTTACTATTACATTCAAAATCAGGCCCGCCGTGAGACTGGCTGGCTGGGTTAGGCCAGCCGGTTGGTCCTTTTTTGTCCCGTGAAGCCCATGAGCCCTTTGGCTTAGTCCTCAGTTGGAGATAATTTTCAGGCTATTTTCGACCCTCCGGATTCTTCGGTTGGAGATGACCTTAGTAGTGTAGGAGGCAGGTGGGTTTGTTCCATAGATTGTACGGTTGATTGGGAATATATAAAAAAAAGTGAAAATTAGAATCAGATGCTCATTTGAAACTTTTCGAGGTCAAAAATTTGTTACTTTTCAACTTTAAATTAAAGTGCTTTCATTTTTTATTAAACCCTATATTCTAGCTATACTTTTAATTTAAGTGTTTTTGAAATTCATTTCTATGTCAAAAATATACTCAATAATATTAATTAATTAACTGCTATTTTTGTGGAATCTCATCCTTCCTCAATTTAAGAATTCAATTATATCTAGTGAGGGTTGAGATTAACTTAATAATCAATATATATCTAAATTATTTAAGAAATTTAAATATATCTAAATTATTTATAACTTTGTTTTATACAAATATTTTTTGTCACTTTTTTCTTCATTGCTATAACTATTGTTGTTAATAGTTATTTCTCATTTTTTATTTTCGTCTCTAGAAATTCAAGTATGATTCAATTGAATTGTACCATTGCTCTTTAAAAATAAACATTGACAGGTACCAACACAATTTGTTCTCAAATTGAAATGTACTTAGGCTAAATTAAAATGTATACATACCGAATTAGAATGTATGCTTACTAAATTGAAATGTACCGGTGCCGAATTGAAATGTACTCATATTAGCTTGAAACGTACCAATAGGTTTTAGGGTTACACAGAACTTGCTGTTACCTTTTTACATACCAAAATATGATAATATAAACGTATCAGGAACTTGGTACCTATCTAAACAATAACTAAATAACATATCAAAATACTAATTAATTTATACACAAATTTGAATTACATAACATACCAATAATGTACCAATAAAAATATCACCGTTTGATTTTTTTTTTTAATTTTTTTGTTAAAAAATTATCTTTTTTCACCCACAATTCAATTCAACTTTTTTTTTTGTTATTATAGAATTTTTTTTTCTTTTGAAATGTATTGAATTATTGGGACCTAAATAACAATATCTTCTTTTGCAAGATTTTAAGAATTTGTTATATATTGGACTTATTTAGTAAATTCATTACAATAACAATTTGTGTAATTTGAAATTAATTAAAACTGTTGAAAAGTAGTTTGATCAAAATTGTAGATGTTTGGTCTAAGAAGTTAAAAAACCAAGCATCTAGATCAAAATACCCTTTAAAACCCCTTTTTAATATACTTAAACACAGGTAGTTAGAGTTGGCTTTTTTTTGGGGGGGGGGGAATTGTTATTGGCATTCTAAAAATCTCATTCTACACTCCAGACTTTCTATATTTGGAAAGAAAAATACATTTGTGAGGAGCGTAGAATGAGATTTTTGAAATGTCAATAACACTTCCCTTTTTTTATAGCAAAGTTAGAGTTGTCTTTAAACTAAGTTAAAATAACTTACACAAATTAAAAATATTCCAATGAGGGAATTAGAAATTAGAATGCTAACCTAGCTCCTTCATGCAATAGAAAATCAAAATACTCATAAATTTATTTTCAATTTAAAAAATTGATCCTACAAAACTTTATATTTCTTATTTCTCTAAGACTAACTCCAATCCTTGGAGTAAGTCTCAAAATTTAGCTTCTAAACCCGCCCCATTTCACTCTAACCCTTGGCCTAAATTTTGAGTTTGGGTTAAAACTCAAAATTGGGCCAAATACCAGCCAGCTTTTAGGTTTTAACCCCACCGATGTGACTGAATGCGCCTAGTAAACGCTACCCGCATGGGATTTGATGCGCCTGTTTGAATCTCACGCCCCCAACTTTTCTCCTACCATTATTCTAATTTTTCTCTCTACCATCTTACAAAAACATTTGTACCATGTGTTTCATATTCTTTCATAGCATTCTTTTTTTCTTTTTTTTTTTTAGACAAAGGCGATAGATGTATTGATGATAGGAAAGAAGATTACAACAAAAGGAGCAGTCAGAGCTCAAGCAAACAGTCTTCAAGTAAAACATCTAAAATAAAATCTGGTGGTTCTTTAAACCAAAGACCAGGGCTAGTGGACAAGAGACTATAGCGGGCAAGTCTGTGAGCAACTTTGTTTGCTTGGCGCCTGATATGGGTAAAACAAACTCCAGTGATCCTCGAAGAAATCTCTCTGGAATCCTCAACAATGAGATTGATAAGGGAGAGGTCCAGCGATAAAGAGTAGAAAGTTGGGTGATCTAGAGCAAACTTCTCTCAATAATAATGTTTTGAAAACCCCTGGAAGACGCCAAAGCAAGACCCTCCCTGATTGCTAAAGCTTCAACAAAGAGGGGGGAAGGGACATGAGAAAGAGACTTAGATAAGCCTGCCAAAAAAATTATTGCCGAGTCACGGAAGACCGCCCCCATTCCACTAATAAGGCGATTTGCATTCCAAACTCCATCTATATTCAGCTTCAGCAGGCCAAGCCTAAGCTTTACCCACTTTACCCCCGGAGAGGCCGGGAAGCGGCAAGGGGTAAAAGTAAGAGTAGAGACGAGCTGAAAATTTTGCCACCAAGAGACAGTGCGAGAGACCACGACATTAGGAAGATCACATTTGCCAGACCAAAGATAGAATTCCAAGTAGTCCAAATAGCATAAGAGAGCATCAAGATTAAATCAAATCTATGCTTATCCAGCATAGGAATGAGAGATATTACCCGCTTGCCGACTGTGAGAGGTGAATTGCCACTGGATAGACGACCCAAAACCGAAAAGCTCCACACACAGGCTGCAAAAGCACAGTTGCAGAGGATATGGACGCCAGTTTCACCTTCACTACCACAGAGCACACACCGGGAATCAGAAGTAATGGACGCTAGTTTCACCTTCATGCCAGTTTCACTTTCATAGTGTTTAATGAGTTTCGTAGTGTCGATTTAGTAGTTTTTCAATATTTATCGGAATTTAAATATTTTTAAGTTAAAATATTCATAAAATTAATTAGGATAGTCTACATAATTTTTTTTAAAGTTAATTAAAAAAATAGCCTAAGTTCAGTATTTAATAATTTGGGGCTAAAATTTTAAGCCATAAGGGTTGGAGTATAAAAGTTGTTTTGGGTTAAAAGCTACATTTTGTGGGCTAAAATTTTTTAGGTTAAGCGACCAGGGGTACGCACTCAAACATAGATCAACTTTGTAACAAATCCCGCCGATCGAGTCTGTGAACCAGTACCTAGCTACATCAAAATCATCATATCATCTCATCATTGTGTCAAGTAATATGTGTTTGTTAATTTGCTAACTTCATGTTGGGTTTAAATTATATACACACACACTAGTAGAAAAAACAACTTGCGAGACAAACAATATTTCTTCACACAAGACGTACTTGCGCGACGGAAAAAAAACTTTTATCTCGCAAAATAGACAAGGAAGGAAAATATATATATATATATATATATATATATATATTGCGTGTAAAGTAAGCAAGAAAACGCGGGGTAATTTTTTTTGCGCGAAACACTTACACGACGAAAAGGGGAACCTTGCACGACAAAGGGTTCGTTGCACAAGTTACTATCAGTTTTCACTTAGACCATTCACTGCAGGTGAATAAGAGGAATCAATACTGCAATTAATACAGATGTTTGTGCGACAAAGCCTTCATTGCGTATGCAAATGCCCTAACCTTCCTATAAATATGCGCTTCGGTTGTTCTTATTCTTCACAATTATGTTCTTATTGTTCAAGAACAGATGGAGGATAAAAACAAGGATCAAAGTATGCACAACGCCAACCCACATGATTTGAGACAACATTTTGAGTTCGCGCATGCGATTGCTGTAGCCATGCGAAATAATTGTCCTTCTGCTAAGTGAAATTCTGGAAATTTATACCCGAGAATGCGAAGAAGGCGGTGATGGATGAATTATTAGTAAGTATATTGTTGATGAATCAATAATTAATTTTGTGAAATTTGTTGTTATATGTTGGAATTAATTATTTGCATATGTGTAATAGTGTAAGTATACTCTTGATGATGATACAAACGAACAATTGATGAAGTTGATGGAGAATGTGTTGGAGGAAGGTTACAATTGGTGGCGTTATGACATCCAGTGGAATAGAGGACCATCGAAATAGTAGTTTTAAATTTCTGATTTGTATGACAATATTTAAATTAAAGGTTTTTGTTTTTTTATTTTTTATAAGTTATGTATTTGGACTTAATTAGGTTTTAATTTCTGTTTGGTTATTTAAATAATTGAATGGATTATGGTATTAATTATTTTTAGAATAAATATTTAAGGTAATATTTATTTTTAGAATATATATTTAACTGGAAATTTGATTGTAATTATAAAGTTTACATAAACATAGATATCTATGTTTACGTAAACTTTATAATTACAATCAATCAAGTCGTCGCTAAAGAGATTGCGCGACGAAAATGTCGTCACTCAAGCACACTTCACGCAACAAAGATCTTCTTTCGTCGCACAAGAAAAAGGTCAGATTGCGTTCAAACGATCCCATTTATTGAGCAGTTATGACGCGTTTGCGCTACAAACTCAGGCCTTTGCGCGACCAATGTGTTCGTCACTTGCTATATAAACACAGTTTCAGAACCCTAAATTTCAATTTTTTTTTGTTTCAAAAGCAATGGCTGATTTTAGAGAAGGTTCTGGCAAAAAGAAACTTGTAGTGTGATAAGAAAGGTATTGACAAAAGCAAGTGCAGTACTTTGCAGACAAAAATATGGCTGAGATGTACGCTGAACTTATTTATGATATTGGCGATTTAGTGCAGAGGGAATGTTCTGCCGAGTTGTCTTGGAAAAAAGTGCCTGAGGAGTTGAAAAAGTCCATGTTGGGGGAGTTATCTGTAAAATTGTATTAAATAATGTATATTTATTTTCGTTAAAATGTAGTATTTTTAAAATTACTAATTTATTGTTATTGGCATTAATGTAGGTTCATTAGGATGTTGACGAAACAGATGAGAAGCAACGAAAGCATCTGGATGGGCTTTTCAAGCAGCGTTTCCGGCAGTGGAAGTTTGATGTGTCACGGGATGCGGAGGCAAAGGAGGCTTGAAGTTGAATTGTTAATTTCTTTTTCTTTCTTTTTTTTTGTATAAATAAAATTTTGTGGACTCTTATTAATAAATTTATGTTATATGGATGAGTATTTAATATTTACATCAATTATAACTTGTATTTGGGATAGTAAATTAGTTTTGGTAATTAATTTAATGTTTAATTAGGTTTGAGTTTTTAATTTAGATTAAAATAAAAATTTATATTACATAAAAAGAAAACGGAAAAACTTTAAAAAAAAAAGTTAAAAAATATGCATTGCACAACAATACATGTTTTCGTTATGTAATTTGTTGAAAAGAATAAATTAGAAAGTACAGGAAATAAAATAAAAAAATGGTAAATTTGCGCGACGAACACATTACTTTTGTCGCGCAAAGGCTATTCGTAGATCTTTGTTGCGCAAAATCATTCGTCCAAAAGTTAACTTTATAATTAATCTGGATTTAGATTGTGGAGAGGCTGCATAATTGAAAAGAATAAATTATAAAATAAAGGAAATAAAATAAAAATACGGTAAACTTGTGTGACGAACATGTTATTTTTGTCGCGCAAATTTCCTTTGCACGACAAAGTATCTGTTAGTCGCTCAAAGTCTCTTTGCGTGACGAAAAGGGTATGTGTCGCACAAAATGATTCGTCCAAAAGTGAAATTCATAATCTGGATTGAGCTTGTGCAGAGGCAAACTGCACAAAAATTACAGATTTAGCCTTTGCACTCATCCCCTTCGATTTCGCTCAATCTGGCATCCGTCATTTCCATTTTCTCTCAATTTCATCATCTCATACTCCCTCCATCTTCTTTTCTAGGTTGATCGAGCTATCTCGGTGTGCCTGGTAAGTGTTTTTTTTTTGTTAGGGTAAAAGTATTAATCTAAATTCATACTAACACCATGAATTTCATTATTTATAGGGATATTGTGTGTGATTAGCGATTGGTGAAGAACGATTGAGAATGTATTTTTTTTAAATATCAAATTAATTAAATTATGTTGAACTTATGTTGTTATGTTTATATTGTGTTGTGAAATTATGTTTATATTGTGTTGTGAAATTATATTTATATTATGTTGTTAGATTTGTACGTGACGTACAAATATGTGTTGTGATGTACGGAGTTAATTGAAATTAACTTTGTACTTGTTTTTTATTGTTAGTAAAACTTGGTTTCCCGTTCGAGCATTAGTTGGATTTCGCGCATGGATGCGAAAGCATGACTGCGATCCAATTAATTCTTGAATTGTCCCATTATTTGGACAGTTTGGGAATGCACAGTTATGGTGTGTAGTTTATGGTTGCAGGATTAGGTTTCGGTTATGGAGTTTCAGTGTCATTTATGTACGTTTTTCAGGTGGCACATAGGTATTTTGTATCTACGTCGTACATCTGAAAAACTGTACCGAGATGCTGCTGAAATTCATCCACGTCGAAATCTAATCTGATATAGCAGTAAATTACGTGACATAACTATGCATTCTCGAATGGGATAGGGCCCTTACCGGAGGCATAAAGTGACACTATCATTTGTATGAAGTTGTTGTGATTGTTGTACTATTATTGTGGTTGTAGGAATTATGGACAGAACGTGGATACAGAACCCGAATAGATGCGTGGACGAATACTTGGATGGAATCGAGGATTTTATTGACTTTGCACGTAAACACAACCCGGGTGCAACTAGAATCTGGTACCCTTGTAGAAGGTGTAACAATACGTTAAGGGAGACAATTGAAAATGTTCGATTTCATTTAGTAAGGAATGGAATGATTAAGACATATAATACTTGGAACCATCATGGGGAACAACTAGACAATGCTTCATCTTCAAACACCACAAGAGTGGACAATGTGGAACCTATTATGGATCCTAATGAGCAAGTCATGGATATTATAAATGATGCTTTTCCATTTGCATCGACAAACACCAATCAGGAAGGGTAAGATGACATGCCTACACCAATGGACAGTGCAGAGTTCGGACAATATGAAAAACTATTAAAAAATGCCAACCAAGAGTTATACCCGGGGTGCGAGAGCTTTTCGGTTCTCAAGGCTATTGTGGAATTAATGCACGGAAAAATAAAGTATCGTATGTCGAACCAGTGTTTCGATTATTTTTTGGAGGTTTTCAAGAGAATGCTTCCAAAGGACAATTGTTTGCCGAAAGACCATAGACATGCGCAAAAGGTGTTGAATGGTCTTAGATTGGGTTATGAAAAAATTCACACTTGCAAAAACAATTGTATTTTATTCTACAAAGAGAATAAAGCATTGGATAAATGCCCTGTATGCAATGAGTTGAGGTTCAAAATGACATTTCAGAATAGAATGACTAAGATCCCACAAAAAGTCATGCGTTATCTGCCCCTGAAACCTAGGTTGTAGTGATTGTATATGTCGACACATACTGCCACCGACTTGAAATAGCATAAGGAAAAATGGGTAGACGACAATGTGATGAGGCATCCTGCAGATGGGGAGGCATGGAAATAGTTCGATCAAACGTTTTCCGAGTTTGCTAATGATTCCCAGAATGTTAGATTAAGACTTGCCACTGACGGATTCAATCAGTTCGGGGTTCTAAACCAACACCACAGCACATGGCCGATTTTCGTATTCCCATATAATTTTCCATCTTGGAAATGCATGAAAAAAGAATACATAATGATGACTATTTTGATAACTGAAGATCCTGGTGGGTCAATCGATGTTTACTTAAGGCCGTTGGTTGATGAGCTAAATGATTTATGGACAAACAGTGTGCGCACGTATTATAAGTCCACTGGGAAGATGTTCACTTTGCGGGCAGCAATTATGTGGACTGTGAACGATTTTCCCGCATATGCAATGGTTTCTGGGTGGAGCACTAAGGGTTATATGGCATACCCTGTATGCAAAGATGATGTAATATATGGTTGGAAAGCTGGAAAAGTTTGTTACCTTGGTCATCGGAGATGGTTGCCGTGGGACCATGAGTGGCAGGAAAAGGATAAAAAGTTTGACGAAAAAACAGAGCATCACCTCAGACCTAGAGAATGGTCCGGTGATCAGATTTTGGAATAGCTTAACCATTTGAATTTTGCTCCGTTTAGGAAAACAATGAGTAGGATCAGACCTTTTGCACATATGAATTAGACGCACAAGCCTATGTTTTTTGAGCACCTGTAACTTAAATTGAGACACAAGCTCGACGTTATGCATGTTAAGAAAAACGTATTTGACATATTGGTGGGCACCATTCTAGATATCGAGGGCAAGACAAAGGACATGATCAAAGCTCGTCTTGATTTGGAAAGAATGAGCATACGGAGGGGTTTATGGATGAATAGGGAAAATGATAAAGCCAGAAGGGATCTTGCGTTTTTTCCATGAAACCGAATGACAAAGAGTTTTTAAAGTTTGTATCGTTTGTAAAGTTTCCCGATGGGTATGCTTCTAATATCGTGCATTGCGTGAATGTTAACGGGGGTAAATTTGCTGGACTAAAGAGCCATGACTGCCATATGTTTATGCAATGCCTACTTCATGTGGGTATTCGACACCTATTGCAGGAATATGTTGTGAAGCCAATCATGTTGTTGTCCAGATTTTTTCCCAACTGACGACCAGAATGTTACGGAAGATGGACGTTAATCAGTTGCGCCATAACATTGTCCAAGTCCTATGCAAGTTTGAGATGATATTCCCTCCAGCTTTCTTCACAAGTATGATCCACGTGATGGTTTACTTGCCCGAAGAGGCATTGCTTGCTGGTCCTATCAACTATTGCTGGATGTATTTAATAGAAAGGTATATAATCATCATCATTTGTTTATGCATCATTAACTCACACTTACTAATTTGTATCGTATCATTTTATTTTGGAAAACTTCTCGAGGAGCTGAAAAAAAGTGTACACAACAGTGCGAAGCCTGAAGGATCAATTATTATGACTCGCTTACATTATGTGGAATCTATTTAAAAGACGTGGAGATGACTTTCAATCGTCCTCAATGCAATAATAACAGGGGTGTGATAAAGGAGACTTTCTATTTTTGCCCAAAGCGCACGACCCTTTAGAGATCTTGTATAAGGCGAGTCATTTTCCAAAAATGACATGGAGGTAGCAAGAACATCCATCACATTTGTATGCCAAGAAACACAAAGAATTGTTTCCACAGTGGTTTCTCGAATATGTAAGTTATATGTGTTTTGTATTTGTGATATATACTGGAGTATTTAATTTTCTAACATGTGTATGTTTTTGTATAATATTACGTGAATTAATTGAAAGCATCGAATTCCCCCACTTACAGTGAAGAGTTATATAACTTGGTGTTCGATCTAATTCACGTTGAATTGTTCTCGGGTTGCCATGTTAAAGGCGTCAAGTTTTTTGGGACTGCATGAGATAACAATTTATGTACGCAAAATAGCAGTGTCCATGTCCCAGGTGGAGGCAAAAGTACGGACATTGATTTCTATGGTAAACTAACAACTGTTGTGCATTTGCTTTACAAAGTCCGATACCAAGTGTTCATGTTTAAGTGTCAATGGTTTGATACAAACCCAAATATGCAGGTAAGTGTTAAAATGGACCATGGCTTACTATCTGTGAACATCAACAGAACTTGGTACGATGATGACCCTTACATTTTGGCAAACATGGCAAAACAAATTGTGTATCTAGATGACCCTAAAGCCGGGAGAGGTTAAAAAGTTGTTCAGAAGATGGATCAGAGGAACGTGTATGCTATACCAGAACAAGACCCAACTGACGACGACGTCGACAACATCGCTGACCAACGTTTAGAATCTTCAATGGAAAATGATGTGGAAACACTTTGAGATACAAATCTTATCCAAGAACCATTTCAGATACAATGAGTGTCTTCAATCGAAATACTGATTCAGTCAATTACAATTGACCTCGATGATCTTCCATGATACGATGTTGTAGTAGGCCCAAACGACGACGGTGACCTAGTTATCGAGGAGGAGAATTGGGAGACCGAAAGTGATGATAGCGATGATAACGAAAGTTATTATAGTTCGAATGATGAATAATGAAATTTATTTGTGAATTTCCATGTAAAACATAGTAAATGAATTTTTTTTTGTAATTTAATTATCTTATGTTATAAATAAATTGTTTTTATTTGAATAAATATAAATTTTAAAAAATTTACCCGGGTAAATTAAATTTTCCGCTCATTGCGCGACGAACAAAATAGTATTCGTCGCGCAAATAGCATTTGTGCGACAATTAATTACTCTTCATCACCCAATGAGCTGAAAATTTGACGTTCTGGGCTCCCACAAAAATAATTTCGTGAAAATTTGAATTTGTTGCACGACGAATATATTTTGTTCGTCGTGCAATAACCTAAGGATTAAACTGAAATTGCAAACACTTTCTCACTTTCCCCTCACCTCTCATCTCTGTAAACTCTCCCTCCGACAACCATCTCCCTTAGCTATCCCTCGCACTCTATCTTCCTCCTTCGGCATCCCTCTATCTTCCTCCTTCAACAACCCTCTCTCTTCGTGCTCTGACATCGCTCTCCCTTTGAGGTAAATTTCAATTACTTAACTCTAGTAAAATTTGGAATTAGGGTTCTAATGTTTTAAATAATTTCTTTGATTTGATAATTGCTTTGAATTAGGGTTCTAGAACTAGGGTTCTAATCTGACCAGGAAGAATGGGTTCTAAAATTCACATCTTTTTTTACATTTTCTGTTTGGTTTCCTAGCAAATTTAGGGAGATGAGAAGAAGTAGATTAATTTTTTTATTTTTCTTAAATGGAAAATCTAAGCTCAATGCAACCAAAATGCTAAAAACCCAGTTGACCTTTTCCTTTTCAAGAAAGTATAAATACGTGATTCACTTTTCAATTTGTTTTTAATGCATTTGGTTTAGCTTTTGATGGAATCACATCATAACGTAGCAAAATTTCCTATTAAGCTTGTGAGGTTGAAGTTGTGGAGGATACTTATTGTGTTTGTTACAACCTTTGTTGTCGGTGAATTTACTTTTCCTTTTTTTGTAGGATTCATGTTCAAGTTTCTTCATGAGATTCTTTCAATCTTACACCTATCTTAGGTTGTTCATATCGTATTGTGTAATTCTTCGGGTTTGTTTGAATTTACAAAGTTATTTTAAGAATTTGGGGGAGGGAAAATCAAACCTAGGATCTGGGGTGCAAGGGTAAATGCTCTTAACCGCTTAAGCTATGAACCCCTGGCATCTGAACCTTTAGCTTGGACTATGGTGGCTTGTTGTTTGATCTGAAGCCATATAAATATATGTTCTCTGGTACTTTGATTATATGTGCAGACCAATGAGCATTTCCCAAGTAGGGTTCTAATGTGTTGAATAATTGCTTTGATTTGATAATGTCTTTGAATTTGGGTTCTAGAACAAGGGTTCTAATCTGCTTTAGGGTTCTAATCTGACCAAAAAGAATGGGATCTAAAATTCACATTTATAACTCACATGCAAACACAAAGTGAAGTTTAAAACTTCAATTTAGAAAGAAAAAAAAAATTAAAAATCCTCAATTCGAGTCATAAAACCCTAACTTCAGGAAACCCTCAATTCAAAATTCCAAACAATAACATGGATATTAGAAAGATACAAAAAATAATTACCTTTGATGCTTGCTGCTTCTACCTCCGAGTATCATTCCTCTTAGAAGGTCAACACCTTTAACTCTTTCTCTCTCTCTCTCTCTCTCTCTCTCTCTCTCTCTCTCTCTCTCTCTCTCTCTATATATATATATATATATGTATGTATGTATGTATATTTGTATATGATTAAACCTCTGTGTATAATTGAATGTATGTATGCCATGGAAGTTTTTTGTATATTTTTGTAAATCTCTGTTGGTTTCTTATATTGCGTGGAATGCAGATTGCAATAATGCAATATCTGCTTGCACATTTGTTAGTTTTTCTTCTTGTCTTTTCCGACTTTTGGAATTCCTTTCGGACTAGATAATTTTGTGGTTGCCAATATTTGTTTATAGTACTTTATGTCAAAGTATCAGACTTGTTTATATTATTGTGGTATTTAATTGTAAGTCACTTAGGTGTGAATCTGACACGATAGTAGAACAATTCAAATCTTTATGAAATGATATTACAAGTGGAGAACACAAAGCCTTATTTGACTGATTTTTATGAATCAAGCTTTAAAGAAAAATAGTTCAAATCCCAAAACCTATATTTGTGGCAGAATAGTAGATCAAAATGGTTGAGATTCTTGAACTTGTCATGTTTACAGTTATTAAAATGCCCAAGAGTGTTTTAGGGTTCATGATTTCCAATCTTCAAAACATGGATCGGTGTTTCAACTTTGCATGAGTTAACAACATAATTGATATTTTAACAACATAAGTTTTTATCTTCCTAAAGTTGGTTTGTTGAATTTGTATTTGGGAATCCCTATGTTAGGTTTTCATTTGGTCAGATTTAGGATAAAAGATTTCTACCGTATTTTCTGGGTGAGTTTTGAAGCTGCATTCTTTTGTTTGGTATGCCTGGAAATTTTCCGTATAATGTTCTTGTTTTGTTGTAGTTTCTGTGTTGGCACATGACATTATTTTGCTTGGCTTGCTGATTTTAGGTGTACTGATTCTGCTCTGTACAATTTTTTTCCTTCCAAAAGACTCACCAATTATTTTAACTTGTTCCATCAATAATATCCTTCAACATGTATTAACTAGGAAGCAATAGATGCCAATTTTCTATTTACCTTATAATATGTCTGGTGTACTAGGATTTCATCACAATTCAACTCTAGGGTGATGATTTGCTGTCAAATTTGAGTACTGTTTTGATTCTAAATGTGCTTTGTTTTATTTTTCTTGAATTTCAAATATTTGGAAAATGATTGTCGGTGTTCATGTTTTACACCTATGTTTTGTTATGAGTTGAGGAGTTGGTGCTTTGTCAGGGTCAATGAATAGGCACTAATTTTTTCCTAATTGTGCAGATATCGCAACTTTTTAGAAGTCGTAAGGTGGTGACAACTACACCCAATCTGATTTCCCCGCCTTCTATTTTAGCTGCCACTACTCCAACAGATAAGGAGCCCAGACCGATTAATTCAGTTGATGCGGCTGATGTAGTTGCCCCCCAGTCCTCCTAGGCGCCAGCATCATCAGCCTCTTCAGTTGTACTACCTATTAGCGCTAGGCATGGTCATCGCCGCCCTCGCACGCCAGACATGACATCGGCATCCACTACTAATGCCTTGGGGTCCCAACCAGGTAAACACGTGATAAATGCAATAACTGCTCATATAAATCTCTTATGCTAAATTTTGTCAATATTTATATTGCTAAGCAAATTTGCCGTATTCTGTTACCAGTGTTTGATATAAATGATTCTATTTGTTGGAGCATGAATGCCAACGGTCGATTTACTGTCAAACCTGCAAATTGAATTCAAAATAACGTTGCAACAAATAACTTAAAAACTGAGTTGCTAAATAGAATGTGGATGTTAAATGTTCCTCATCCAATTAAATTTTTTAGTTGGCTTTTGATTCGGGATAGGTTAGAAACTAGATATACACTATGTAATATTTCATTTGGCATCCATTGCTGAAGCATTCAACTGTTGTGATTGTTGTTGGATATCATATATTATTCATTACAATGTCTAGGGTTTGGGAATTGTTATAATTTTAGGGGCGGTTCTATCGGAATTTCGATTTTATTTGTTGTGTTTGTTTGAATTTTTTATTTTTTTGCATAAAAGAAAAATACTCGGGGACCTTGTCGCCAGTTGAAGGCAGCAAAGTCACCCGGATGACCAACAGACGTATCACGATCAGATACAATGACCAGCACCGGGTTGCACCAACGGTGAAGCAGCATAGCGCATTGGCCCACGACATTGGTCACATTGTTCGGACCTATTGCCCTATGCAATGGAAGTCTTGGAAGGCGATGCCGGACGAGGTGAGGATGAAGGTGTGCGCACAGTTGTCGGTAAGTATCCTACCTTTTAATTGTTTTTCCTTCAAATTTTATATATTTATATTACTTAATAAATGTAATTAATTTGTTAGATTGCAGACGAACTACAATTTCGACGAATCAACGATAATATGTTGGCGTACGTCAATAGGCTCTTTGTTGAACGGTACAAGCAATGGAAAAACGATTTGCACCAATATTTTGAGACATTTGATGATCTGCAGGTTGCTCTTGAGGAGGGTTGCCCAAAGGATTTTGAGGACCGAGAAGATAATTGGGTGTGGCTCTACAGTCATTTTCAGGAGCCCGGCTATATGATACGTTTTTTATATTAAGTTTAAAAGCATTATACGTTTCTTTTTAATGTTTATTGATTTTTTTTATATTTCATTTAAATTAGAACTAATACATTTCTTTTTTGTATAACAAAAGAAGGCGAAAGCCAACAAGAGCAATCGGGGAGAAAAAGACTATTCTCCACCATTCCGGTTCGAGGCCCTTCTTATATAAGATGGAGGTGCGGCAATAGGTAATAATAAAGTTTTTCATATTCAATTTTCAATATGTCAATAATATTTTTTTTCGAGCTAACAATTTGCATATCTTGTTCTATTCAGGGGGTTCAAAATTCCTGGAGATCCATGTCTTCAACGACGTTTATGTTCGACCTGGGGATGAGTTGGCCGAGTCACTTCATGTAAGTATTATTCAATTGTAATTACTATCTTACGCATTCAAGTATCATGGTTATTATTTGAATGTTATTATTAATATTTTCACGTGATATTACACATGCGACAATGATGGAGAAGAGGCAGTTGGTTATTCAGGAGTCTGCCTTTCAACTTCCTCCCGAGACTCCGCTCAAGTCTATGGATCCCCTAAAAGATGCGGGGTTTTAGATCCTTATAGAGACCTTGGATCAGACTCTCGGGCAGAGGTTGGGGACGTATAGTAGGGGGATGGGGAATGCCCGACGATGGGAACCTAGAGCCTCTTCATCATCGCAGTCAAAGAGTCAGGTGACAACTTTGACATCAGAGGTAACCAACCTTAGGACTGAGCTCGCCTCATATAAGAGCCAGATATCACATATTGTAAAGGCCTTCAATCAGTCCGGCATTCGTCCCCCGGATCTTCGTCCGCCATCAACATCTGAGCCCCTCTAACCCAAGCATGCCCATAACTCTACCCCTTCGACATTTGAGCTCGTCCCCAACCTCGAGACCTTGCAACCGTCTCCGAATGATGACCCTGTAGATTACACCGCATTATTTTCTTAGTTTTTTACTCCCTTAATTTTTAAACATTTTCCTTGTACATACATTTATATTTGTTTAAATAAATTATTTTTCTCTTCAGTACATTTTTTAATTGCAATTTAATTTTATTATAAAATTAAAAAAATAGAACAAAAAATTAAATTTAAAAAAAAAAATATTTTTGCACGACGAATACCTTCGTCTCGCAAAATTCTAGCGACTAATAAGGTTTCGTCGCTCAACTATAAATTGTCGTCGCGCAAATTTTCGAGAGACGAATATTAGTCATCCTATGTTTGTATCCCAGTATTTTGTGTGACGAACATATTCGTTCCTATAAATTTTGTGTGACGAAGGCTAAACTGTCGCGCCGCGTTTTTGCGACCAATGCTATTGTTCATCGCGCAAAGTCTTTCTTCATGATCTTTGTGCGACGGATTCTGCACGACGAAGTTTCCGTCGCGCAGACATTTGTGCGACGGAATAACACTTTGCATGACCAACTTTTGTTCGTCGCGTAAATAGTTAAACGTAGTAGTGATATAATTGCTTCATTGGGTGCTCATCAAGGACGGAGTCAACATGTGGTTCATGCACCAATCCCTCCCTCCCTCTCGCCGAAGCTGATAGTTGATTATTATTTGCACCAGTTTAATAAATAGGTGTAGTTGCGAGTGGTGTATTTTCTTAGTGGTATTGGGTTCAAATACTCTCTCTTTCTTTTATTATAACTTAGAATTAGGAGTGGGTTTGGAAAACCGAACTGAAAATTATTAGTTCAATTTTGGTTTTGATGGTTCAAAAACCAAACTAAACCAAACAAAATGCATATAAATTAATATTTTTACATTTATTTATGTAGGGTATTCAATTTTCATACCTGATTATAAATCAACTATGAGCCTAATTTCAATTCAAAATTAGGTAAACATAACTTTAGCTCCAAATATGTTTGTTTTGTATTGACCTTGATTATTGTAAAATATATTTGGCTTTTCCATGATATCATTTTCGTAGCTACCGCGGCTGGTGTTGATGGTTTTATTAATAAATACATACCATTCACATTATGTTGATATGTGTTGTCACGAGATATCGTTATTTGCTTGATTTCCCATTATTATGGTGTCAATATTTCGTCGATACATCATTAATATAGCTTCAATATTTTGCTAGTAACTTAAACTAAGCATATTAATGAAAAATCAATGGCACATCTATGTCGTATCAATGACATATCAACACAATATCGATAGTTGAGGAAAACTCAAAAGAGTTTGCTAACTACTTTAACATAAGTATAAACATTTAGGCACATGAATGATCTAAATTCTTCTTTAACCACATGAATGATCTGAATAACTGACGGATAATCTTGGCTTTGCCCTTTGTTCTTCTCACTATGTCAACCGAATGGGATCTCACAATAATTGCACGAACTCTCATCATTGCATGTGATCTAATATTCTAGTGAATAGAATGTTTAGATTTCACTCATGCATTTGGGTTTGAAACTCCCTCATTTTCTAAATTATTGTAATATTTTTTAACTCTTGCCCTCCCTCTAATAATAATAATTTTAAAAAAAAATTATGGAGTGTTTAGATCTAGATCCAAAATCTCAAGCTGTTATTAGGTCTAATCTAATTTGCTCTCTCTATCTATTTAGGTCGACTAGCTACCTTGATAAATAAAGGAAATTAGTTAAAATCCCCTGGTTTAATACATGCATCCTAATTTGAAATTTGAGTATTCAAATATTTCCAGTCTTTTGTTTTTTTGAAAACGATTCTATGCACATATAAAATCAGATTAACTAGTGAAATACTGATAATAATTGCTTAACATTTTGACTTCTAAGCACCTACTGAATAGGTAATGAAAAATATAAAATATATTAAACTAGTAGGTACTCTAACAAAACATATCCAACCTGATTTGGGATCAGTTTGGGGTTGTTGTGTTTTTTTTTTTCAAACTGGTTCCGTTGTGCTATGAAAATAAATAGCTGTGAAAAAGTAGTAAGTGTTTGGTAAAATATAGTGCCAAAAGTGTTTTTGACAAAAAAAAAGAAGAAAGATGTGAGTAGAATTGTCAATATGAAAGTTTCATTAATCGCTATGTTCACTTACGGGCTAGTTTGGTATTGGTGTGTTTTTTTTATAATAATAATAATAATAAAAATAAAAACCTGCTTTTTTGTGTAGTAAAAATAAACAACTGTGAAATAAAGTTGTTGGGGTGTTTGGTAAACCCTTTTTTTTCTTTTAAAAAAATAACAGTGACTGAGTGTTTAGTAAACTTTTATATAAATTGATGTGAATATGTTAAATGACTAGATAGGATATGGTATTTAATGTGAATAATAATTGTCAAAGAGAATAATGTAGGGGCAAAAATTGTAATTTTGTAAAATATGTTTTTTTTTGGGGGGGGGGGGTAACACTTGCCAATTTCATTAAAGTGGCATTGATCACTATGCTTTGAAAAAAAAAAGGCATTTTTTTAGAAGTATGATAGATTCTGCTTTTGCTTTTCTACTGTCATTAATAGTAATTTTTCAGAAAAAAACACTTTTTTTTTTGTTTTACCAAACACATTATATGTTCTAGATTTTTTAATAAGCTCTTTTTTTTTTAAAGCACCGCAACCCCAAACCAACCCTATCTCCAATGGATTTAAAAAAAATTTAAAAAAAAAACGCTTTTTAAATAAGCATGTGTAGTGCTGCTTCTGCTTTCTACTATTTTGGACCTATATTTTTGAAAAGAAAAAAAAAATTTCATTTACCAAACACAATTAAGGCCCTAACTTTTTATGAAGCTGCTTTAAAAAAAAAAGAACTTTAACGAAAAGCTTTCGGTAATGTTCACTTTAACGAAAAACCACATTTTTACACTAAAAAGTCAATCATGGTACTATTCACTTTACCCTTTATTTTGTCTTTATCGTTAAAACTCTAAGTTTTCAAACCATTTTCATTAGTTTTCCTTTTAAAAAAATTAAGCAACCCCAAACCATCCCTTAAAGATACAAGAATACAAAATCTATATACAATGACTACATGCCTATAAACAAGACACCTTAATCAATTGAAGTATACATATACAAACAATACACTAATCAAATTACTATACATATACACAAGAAACCTTAATCAATTCAAACAACAAATAATATCAATGAACAAAGGAATGAAGAAGGAAAAGACGAAAAAAATAATAATTTGGAGGTAAACTTTTTTTATAAGAGAAGGCTGCACATGTCATTCATGGAAGAAGGAAAAGCCAGATTTGTGGTCAGGGGAGGATGAAATGCCTCTGTGAGTCTTCCCGACCCTCGAAATTGATGGATAAATGTAGCTTGCCATCAATTGTCCCCTTTAAAAAAAGATGATGGGGTAAATTTGGTGTAGCGATAAAAATGATGGGACTCATCGGACTTATTTCAATGCTAACAGATAAAGTGAATTATTCCTATTAATGTTTCACAAAATTGGACTTACTTATATAAAATACCAACCAAAGAGAAAATTATTTCTTCATGAGTAAAATTTTCACCTATATATTAATCCTCATCCAATATAGAGAAAATTTAATATCTGCAATAAAAAAACATTAAAATATAATGAGTAATTGTGAAGGGGTAGAATATGTATGAAAAAATCATTCAATTTTTTACTAAACCCTAAATTGTCTCAAAACCTTCAAAATAGGAATGTTTACTCACGCGGAATGTTGATCAACTGTTTAATTTAAAAAAGGTACAATACTTGGGTTTTATCTTAAATATGCTATCATATTTGGGCTAAAATAAACTTTTTATCTGCATTAAGAAACCCTCCTACTATCTCAAACAGAAAGTAAGAGGTGAGAATTAAAACTTGTGAACTTTTTTTTTGATCGAAAAGAAACATTCATTAAGTAGAGAAGGTTACAAACCAATCCAAAGGAAACGGAAAAATATCTCAAAACATATTGGGAGGAATCAAATACATAAAGCCCAGCCGAAAAGGCAAACTAACGAAATTTAAAATCCTAATTTCCAAACGTAGGCCGCCGCTGCTGCCGGTATCACGAACGTCTTACTAGTAGCCACCAAAGCAACAATACTACTGAAAACTTTCTGTATTGCCTTTTGGTGATGGTTAAATTAAGTAAAATTTAAGAGGGCATGAGTTTTTCTGTGTTTGTTAGAAAAGAGAAAAATAACGGGCATAAACGATTTTCCCTTGTCGGAACATTTCTTTGAGTGTAATTTTTTGTTGTTCCAAACTTGTATGTATTTGACCCATACATTATCGAGGAAAAGTATTATCCTCAAAAATCTTTGGCAGTAGTTAATTCCGTGATCCTTAAATTAGGGAACCCAAAATGAAATTGAAGGTAATGATTCAAGAAGGTAATGATTCAAACTTTGATTTTTAACACATTTAATTTAATATTTACATGTCACTCAGTACTACGCCTAGTGATATTCCTCTTCACATGTATATGAGAGGTCTTAGGTTCGATTCTCGCCAAAAACGAATTTAAACCATATATTGCTAGCTCATTGTGAGACTAAGTTCTCTCTCCTCCCTTTTAATGCAGAAAATATCATTTTTTCCAAAAAAAAAACTACCTAGCTATAAGCTAATATTGTAGAAGTGTGCAAGTGCCAAGTGCCAACACTAGCTCCAAAACTATTAATATGCTATATATATTTTGTTGAATTGAAGAAGTGGTCACGGACTTTTTCTGAACACCAATTTTGAAAAACCACATCTACTCAATATTCGAGAAGATCGAGTGAGCTCCAACTCACCTTAATCTTTTGTTGCTAGCTTAGCTTAGCCCCCTATAAATAAGATATTTCCTCCATTTCAGGACACATCATCGCACATGGCCCTACCCTATCTTCATCATTCCTCTTTATCTTTCACCAACTGCACAATTTAGACACAAAAGTCTACGTTTTTTACAGCTCAGACGATACGGATTATTGAAAGGGTTGATTGGGTTCAATTTTTTTTCATGGTTAAGTTCAACAAGACAAATTTTGTCATGGCGTAGGATGAAAGGAAACCAAATCAAATTAAGGAAAGACAAATGTCACATTTGTTCCCGTCTTTGACTGATTGAAAAACGAAAGTAATCAAGAACCGTTCCCCCTTGTTTGATAGTGCTCGTGTACGTGTTACAGCAAAAGCAACCCATATGGGTTCTCAAGGGGCCCGTCGGAGATTGAATTATTTGAAAGAAGTGATTTTTTTTTTCTCATTTTTTCTCTCTATTTTTTAGGTTGCAGATGATCGGATCCCATGCAAAGTGCATGATAAATTCTATATAAAGTTTAAGTTTTTATAACGTTACCCTCCAACTATGTATTATCTCCATTTCCATACTGCACAGAGTGATAAGCAAGTGCGATGTGTTTTAATTTTTAAAATGTTGCTTCATACGCATTTCTTTGATCTAGCTAAAATGACAAGATCATGTACCTACTGCAAACATCCCTGCAAGGATAGACACGTCTAACGAACATCGAGTTTATATCCCTGAATGAATGTACCACCTCTAAAGGATGGTTTGTCGTCATTGATAAAGCATGCCAAATCCTGTATTGAAGAGATGGTACAAAGGGCGGCTAGGCAATCATATGTCCTTGGCTAGAAGTAAGACATAACATTTGGTTCGTAGGATTCACTTCCAATGGTAGGAAGAACAAGAGACAAAACAAATCCCTACTCGATTGCCGTCTCAACTATTTCATCTCATGAGACTAATCCAAATTCCTCGAGCCCTGAAGTTCTAGGTCAATCATTCAATCGGTGCAGGGTCGCTGTGAGGTCCCTTGGAGCTTAAAGTCCATTGTTGAAGATATGCAGTGGTTGGCTACATAGTTTACTATGTTTGTTTGTATTGAGAATGATTGTATTAGAAGTTTCTCTTTATGAATGAATGGTTTCTTCAGTAAAGTAAATAGATGTCTCGTTAATCCTTTAAAGTGCGGATTCGTATTTTATATATGTATAAACCTTGATATATCAAATATCATAAGCTGAAAAGAGTAAGATTCGAGGAGCCATGACAGTTGGTATGTTGTGGTGGTACAATGACAATTATGCCCTTCGAGAAAGAATAACCTTGTGGGGTAGGTCGAGTCATTTGACGAATATTCGGCGGGAGACCATGCACGTGAAAGCTGTATGAAATTCAAAGCAAAAGAGTTTTTTCTTTTTTCTTTTTTTCGGTGAATATTCAGAGCAAAAGAGTTTGTTATTATTATTAAAGCTTCGTTTGTAACTTGTAACCAAATATTATCATTTGATCATGGTCACATATAATTCATGTGACGGGCCCAGGAAATCCATCTCTTATTCACCGGAATGAAAGGTGCATCAGACTCTACATCTTCATCTCCATCCATTTTCCGCTCATCGATATAAATTATACATATTTCTTAGCAGGATTTGCTGGAAAAGGAGTCTATCAATACTTTCTATGCTCTATTATCTTTCCTCGTGAAGTATGTTCATTGGGGCCAACAATTAAATTTTATTCTTTTTCCCTCGCCATTTTTCATGTGCCCATTGGACTGGAGGCACAACATCTATGTTTTTTAGAAGCATTTTTGTTCACCACCATAAATTATAGTGTATGCTCATCATACACCAAATCATCTGTCACATATCATTTCACTTAATTTTTGGTTAATTTTTTTCAAAATTGAAAGGGTAATATTTCATAACAGTTGGTACAAGAAGCAGAAAATAATACAAAGAGTTTTAGAGAGAGAATTGTAAAGTACTTTTTGTATTAGAGAGATAAAACCTTCATTACATTGTAAAGAGCATCTCATCACTATTTATAGTAGATAGGAAACTCAATAGCTAAGTAACCATCTAACTAACTAATATCCAACGGTCAACAATCCTCCAATCTAACTAGAATATAATGGTCTACAATCAAAGTACATTTTATTAACTAAGCTAAGATTGTGCCACTTGGCATTACATGGTTAATACCCCCTCTCAATCTCAACTGGGGAATCCCAATTTGATATTGGAACAATGTTGAAGAAACAAAGTGTTAAACCCCACCTTCAAAAATTTTGTAATTAGACAAATTCCTTATAAGTTTATAGAATCTTGCAATTTGGTCCCCTATCCTAATCTAATCCGGGCCCTCCATCTAGATTTCCGTTCTCCCTCACGATGCCACGTGGCAACCTCCTAACTCACTTATCCATCTCTATCTCTCTCTCCTTTCCTGAGTCTCTCTCGAATCTCACACTCTCTCAGCTCAACTCTCACTCTCTCACTCTCCCTTTCCCCGATCGAACCCACACCCATGCACACCCAATTAAACCCCCCAACGGCAGCGCACCAGCAACACCACCATCATAGACCTTATCTCCCTCTCCCTTTGTCTCCGTGAAGCTCTGGGACACCCAGAGGGCACCCAACCCAGGTTCGGCTAACCCATGGGTTTCGAGCAGGATTCTAGCCATCTTCGGCCATTACACAATGGATTTTAGGTACAAAACTCATCCATCTCGTCTCTACCTTCGTTTTGGTATCTAGATCGGAGTTTATGATGGTGTTGGTGTCGACCAGAGCACAGAAGGCTCCAGCCTTCTTCCTCGGCGAGAAATGGGTCAACGACCCAAACCGAATGAACCAAGGCTCTTGGGCCGTGTATAGGACTCAGGCCTTAGGCCCGTTAGTCGTTAGACCCAAAAACCCAACCCGTTTAGTTTTAATTTTAATTATTTAGTTTTCTTTCAAAAACCCAAAAAAACTAGGCCGGACCTTTAAGCCCAAGCCTGTGTAAACCCTTAGCCTAAGACCAAGGGCTTCAGGCTGTGAGCTTTAAACCCAGCCCAAAACCCTTAGAACCTAAACCTTTTAGACTGAGGCCTTTAGGCCATTCACCTAGGGCCTTCGGCCCAATTAACCCAAAACCTTAAACATTTTCCCTTTGGGCCGAGCTTTAAGCCCAAAACCCTTTGAACCCAAGCCCAAGGCTCAGGCCCAACCCGGATCCAACCCAAGCCTAGAACCGTTGACCGTTGATTGTTGATTTTGACTTTGATCGGTCAAAGTTGACTTTTTGTGGACTTTTTCGGATTTCGTTCGGGACCCCTCCTAGGCTAATTTCGACGTCTTGAACCCGTTTTTTACGTCCATTTTCTCAAATTCAATCATCTGAATAGATTTTTATTAATTGTACAATTTATGTGTTTAGGTGCGAATATTAGCGATGATTCCATCATTCCTATTTCGTACGGCTCTACGACGACGGAGTATCTGTGAGTGGACCCTTCTAAATGCATATACGAAAAACATGATTTAATGAGTTCATTTTATGAAACGTTTTATGAGATGTTAAGCTTACTGAGAATATTTTGAATTTCCATATTTTTATCGAACTCATGTTCTTTGTAGTATAGATGATGGATGACTTCATACTATGAAGATGTTTTTGAGATATATACATATATATATATATGATACTTATATTGGCTTTGGTCGGACGTAGGTTGGTAGCTTTGGCCGGGAGATACTTATATTGGCTTCGGCCGGGCGTTGGTTGGTGGCTTTGGCTGTATGACACTAATATATGATACCACTATTTAGCACACGATACGATATATGTTTATGAAGTTTTATGGCCTGTTAGGGTTTTCAAAAAACCTATTACATATTATATTATTGAATTTCCATAAAACTTTGGGGGTTAGTATGTTGACTAACTGTTTTATTATCATATATATCAACTTGGTCCATTCATGTTTGTTTTGTGCCCCCTCAGGACATAGGAACGAGCATTATGACCCGAACTACGAGGCCTTCCCCTACTAGTGACATCGTGCTATTCTCTCTGCTTGACATCTATTGTAATAGCACTCATCTATCTCAACTTCCGCTTGTACTCTGTATTAGATTTATGCTTTGAACATGTCATGCATTATCACTATATTCATTGTTGGCAGTTGAGTATTATTATTGTAATAGTACTCACATACTGCATGAATAGTCACAACCTATTATCTTGATATAATTTACGTGCATGTTTCATATGTTCTTAGCATTTGCATTCATAAATGGCTTGCGTCACATTCGGGTGTCGGCCAGCACGTGGCCATCCCGATGTCCCCCGGACATCGGATCGGGGCGTGTCATAAGGGACCATGTAAACCCTTAGTCAACACATCAGCTACTTGACTTGTTGTGGATATATACTTAACTTGTAAGTCACCCTTCTATACTCGTTCCTGGACAAAATGAAAGTTCGTATCGAGATGTTTGATTCTTGTATGGAAAACCAGATTAGAATAGAGAGCTAGAATGGAAATATTATCACAATATAGCAATGGAGGATGATGCAAGTAAACATGTAAATCTTTCAAAATTAATCTAATCTAGGCTACATCTGCTGCTGCATTGGCCAATGCTTTGTACTCAGCCTCTGTAGA
This sequence comes from Malus domestica, assembly GCF_042453785.1. Taxonomy (NCBI): domain Eukaryota; kingdom Viridiplantae; phylum Streptophyta; class Magnoliopsida; order Rosales; family Rosaceae; genus Malus; species Malus domestica. The sequence goes on from NC_091670.1 coordinate 8,200,117, forward strand.
ACTGTAAGACACCTCTCTTTGCTTCTTAGAATGCCAAGAAATAGGGTTTTGACCTAAAAACACTACACATGTAGTTGTGGACCTTCGAGTATTAATGTTAGATGCCCAATCTGCATCACTAAATGCTGTTAATTCCGTCTGTGAAGTAGCAGAATAAGTAAGGCCACAAGAAATAGTGCCTTGTAAATATATGAGTATCCGTTTAACAAGAGCAAAGTGAGAATCTGTAGGAGTGGCCATGAATTGACAAGCAAAATTGACTGCAAATGCTATATTTGGGTATGTGAAGGTGAGATATTGCAAAGCCCCTACCAAGCTTTGAAAGAATTTAACAACTGCTTGAAAATGAGTCTGAATAAAGGCATAGAATGATTGAAATGATTCAAAAACTTGAGATTTGTCTATTAATGGAAAAATCCAAGTGAACTTGGGACAATCATCTATAAAACTAACATAGTACTTGTAGCCTTCCACAACTACAACAGAAAATGGACCCTAAACATCAGTACTAATTTTCTTAAAAGGTTGTACAGACCCCAAAGTTCGAGACTCAAATACTGTCTAGACATTTTACCTTGAAGACAGAATCTACATATATGTTTATTTATATCCCTAGTGTAAGTACTATGAGATTGAGATAGCATATTGTGAAAAATCTCATTGGTTTGATGCTTTAGTTGATGATGCCACAATGATGCTTTGACTAACTGCCTAAGAAATACCTTTGGTGTAGACTGCAATAGCTGATTATACTTGAAGAAAAGCTGCTTTGGAATGTGATATAGACCCTCACTACTCTTTCCTCTTATGAGTATTGTCTTTGTTGCGTTATCCTGCACCCAAAATCCAAATTCATCAAGAATAACATAGCAATTATTATCCTTGCATAAGGTATAAACAAAGATAAGACTTGCAGCTAATTCAGGTACATCCAAAATACTATAAAGATTAAAAGGTTTAAAAGATGTTTTGATAGAAGATGAATCCGTATTCTTCACAGGTAGACATTCTTCGAATGGTGAAATTATGTCACGTCTTCAATGTCTCCAGTCATGTGATGAGTTGCTTCAGTGTCCATGATCTAAGATTGATTAGGATTAAAAGTAGTTGTAGATTGAGCAGTCATAACATTGATAATTTGAGATGGTTGAGCTCCTTGGTATGAGTAATTTCCTCTATAGAAGCAATTGAGGGCCCACATTTACCACAAATCTAGCACTCGGGAACTGGAGCATTAGAAGCAGTTTGTTCATTTCTGTAGTAGCAGTTAGAAACAGTGTGGTCCCTCTTGCTGCAAATCTAACACTTTGGTATTATATTAGATCTCTGTCCACTACTTCCATTCCAAGAATTCCAATTTGAATTGCCCTTGTTATTAGTAGAAGAGCCAGAAAAACCACCACTTCTGTTATTAAATCCTCCAGAGTTACCTCATTCATTGAACCTTGATCTTTTATTGAATATATGGCCATTGTTATTTCTTGGTCCTTGAAACTATTGATAATGTGAAAAACTTCCCCCATTATATCCATTTCCACCATTACCATTACCAGAGGTCCTTTGATATTACCCAACAAATCCTACACCATTATAGGTTTGATCATTAAAACTAGAACCATATGAACTGTCTACTTGATAAAACTTCATGTTAGCCCCCATTGTAGAAGACTATCCTTGATAAAACTGTCTCTAAGCTCCACTAGCAGAAGACTCACCCTGAGAGAACATGCATGTCATTGGAAACCGCATTGTAGTTTGGTATTCTTCAGCTGTTCTTTCGGCACTCAGTAGTTGAGCACAAAATTCCTTTAAGGTTATTGGTGACTCTCTTGCCACAGTCACAGTTCTGATCATGTTATGCTCAAATGGTAAACCAGCTAATGCAGCAACAATCAAATCATTCTCTGAAATACTTTCTCCTGCAACATGTAATTGATCCCTTAAATGTTTAAGTGTCAGCAAATATTTCTCGATTAAATCAGCCCCTTTCTTGATTGTGTGGAGCTCAATCTTGAGATGATTTATCCTTGCCCGTGACACGGTATCATACCTATTAGTAAGTTATGTCCAAGCCTCATGAGCTGTCTTGCTTCCTACAACATATTCAATTGCCTCATCACCAAGTTATGCAATCAAAAGGCTCAGTAATGCCTTATCAATCTTTATCCACTCATGATACACTGTAGTTATCTCCTTTGTGACTCCACTCTCCAAAGAACTACATACTTAGGAGGACAAACATTGGTACCATCAAAGTAGTCAAAAATATCATATCCTTCCAAGACAGATTGAAATTGAAAAGATCACTAAGCAAAGTTATCATCTTGTAACTGAATTGTAATCATTCCTAACACACCGTCAATCTTGAGTGATGTAGAGCTCATGTTGTTATAAACAACAAACAGACAATTAGCCAAACAGACAACTTTTCTAAAATCACAGCACCAAATTTAATCACCTTACATCAACTATAATCGCCTTATATCTCTAGACAATATAGCAATCAACAATATTCTTGTGCAAACAAAATCTTTCACCAAGCAAATAATAGACTTCGTGTCAAATCAGACCAAATTCATACACATCAAAGAGCTTCGTGCCCTAATTTGTGTTTTTCTGAATAGAAATGAAAGCTTCGTGCTATAATTTTCTTCAACAATTCAAGATTTGTATGAAACAATAAGCTTTGTGCTACAATAATATTAGAATCAGATTCAATATCCAAGAAAGATATATGGTTTCATGCCTAAACGATTTTCCAAGAAATTCAACATTTTTCAACAACAACAGAAACCGGAATCTCTTCGTGCCTCAATTTTATTCACAAGAACAATCAATCACCCTAAGAATTGAAGGAAGAAACCTGATTTCATGACACAAGATCCAAACAGCACCGCCATTGATGAAACTTTGAGAAAAAGATTCAACAATCGATCTCTGAATATCGAACTGAACCAGCACCAACTTACTGCAAACAGCACCAACTTGCGCCATTGACTTGCTCCGATCAGCACCTACTTTCACCACGGACTTTCTCCGATCATCATTGGCCCCCCCTACCCCCTACCCCCCTCCCCCCCCCCCCCCCCAAAAAAAAAAGAACAAACCGGCTTGATACCATCATAATAGTTGGTACAAGAAGCAGAAAAGAATACAGAGAGTTTTAGAGAGAGAATTGTAAAGTATTTTTTGTATTAGAGAGATAAAACCTTCATTACATTGTAAATAGCATCTCATCACTACTTATAGTAAATAGGAAACTTAATAGCTAAGTAACAATCTAACTAACTAATATCCAACGGTCAACAATCCTCCAATCTAACTAGAATCTAATGGTCGGCACATGTCATTAACTAAGCTAAGATTGTGCCACTTGGCATTACATGGTTAATAATATTTAATGTGAAAATTAACTATAGTCGTCATCTTCTCTCCCAAACTATGAAACTGGAAACCATGGTTGGCAAGCTGCAAAAACCATATAAATTTTTTTTTAGGTGAACCCAAGATCTGAATCTATAACCAGAAAAACTAAAAAATCAAGGTTGAATGTGAAAAAATAAACCAAAGATCTAAATCTCCTTCTGCGTTTCTCTCTCTCTCTCCCCCAAGAATTTAATTTGCATTGCTAATTATCTACAGTAGTAGTTTTCATATGTATTAGCTAGAGTAGCAGTTTTCATGAAAATACCAATCTCGTGGTCGTTAGAGATAGGAACAGCTGAGCAATTTTATATTTACACACTCTTGGGAGCGCGTTTACTAACCCGTAATCGGAATGAGAATAAGGAATCCGATTCCGATTACGGATTATACATGTGTTTACTAAAATTGAGAGTAATCAAAAGTGTGTGGGGCCCACACAAAAAATGGAATCCAATTCCTTAAATTGGAGGATTTGGATTCCCAACATATACAAGGTATTTGGATTCCGGATTGCCCAAGCAATCGGAATGATAATTTTTTTCCCTTTATGCCCTCATTTACTTTCATTATTTCCAAGATTATCCTTTTAACCCTAGACTTATTTTTCTTTTCACCCAACTCATTTTCTATCTTCACCTAGCTCATTTCTTTTCACCCAACCCATGTCCTTCTAGCTCATTAAGTATAATTCTATGCTCATTCACATTATGCACAACTCTGTACATATGCCAAAGAGAAAAAACTACAACTTGAGCGAGAAATTTTAGATATTAAAGTCAATACTTAAATTTATAAAAAAATAAACAAAATCATTTTAGTATGTCTATGAAATAAAAAAGCAATTTAATTTTTTCTTACTATTATATCAAATTTTATTAAAAAAAATATATAAAATATTTGATTTGAGACAAGGGCATTTTAGTAATCATACTGGTTTATATTCCGATTCTGCTGAATTAGTAAACAGCTTTATGGAATTGTATTCCGATTTCGGACAGTTTTAGTAAACAACTTCAATAGGAATCTGATTCTGATTCCACCTCATTTCAATTCCTCCTCAATTCAATTCCTTTCAATTTGATTACGGATTAGTAAACATGCTACTGGGTATGGAAGAAGGTGAGGAGGAGAGAGAAAATATTAAAATTTAATTAAAAATTAAAAATTCTTTAAATAGAAAATTTGAATTTGTTCAATTGTGGGATCCAATTAGTATATTATAAGAGAGAGAGTAAGACGTTGGTAGAGTTCTGCAAAGACTCGCTTCTTGCTAGCAAATTTCTAAACTATGAGATCATCTATGATTGTCCACGTGATAATTAAATTTATAATATTGTAAATACGTCTCTAACAAGAATCTTTAATTTCAATTTAAGTCATGAAAATCAATATTCATATCCTTTCAAAATTATTTAATTTAATTTAACTCTATATGAACGTGACATGCAAGAAAGAACACAAAGGAAGAAGGTTCCAAGTCAAATAGTCAATTGCAAGAAGTTGCGGGTAAGAGAAGAAGAAAAAGGTAATGTCCATTATCTCCTCTGGATTCCCCCTTACCCACCCTCCTTTGGCTCATTTGCCTAATTATATGGAAGCAAAGGTCTGATTGGTCTTCATCTTTGACTCACCATTTATTGTTAAGTCAATTTTTATCATTTCCCTAAAGACCACCTTACCCATACCTTTAGAATATTATGTGTATTTATACCATGGATTAGTTAAGTATGGTTTTTTGGTATTACAGTTTAGTTGTAATTCGATAGATAATCTGATTGATGCATTAGAGCATCTATAAAAGAGGAGTAAAAAATTTTGCATCGTCAATAACAGTTAAAAAAGACAGCTTCAATGTTTTCCAACCAAAATGCTAATTCCTACGTGGCGTGACATGGATTGACATCAAAGGTGATTGCTATCTAATTTGACGGTAATTTCAAATCTATTTTTAGTGATTAATAAATACTTTTTACCATTTTAATTATTAGTTTTTGTTTTTAGTATTAAATAATTGTTTAAATTTAACATATCGAATTACAAAATTTACAACAAGATCAAAGTGTCACATAACGTAATAGTTTAAATTTGACACCTCCTTGAGAGATGTTCTTAGGGCTTAATCTACTTGTTTTACCATGGAAAAACTCTATTGTATGGGACTATTTGTATGGGAGCTTTTGTGTACACTCGGTATGTATATTAATTTAATGCAACGAACATTTTATCTGTAATGGATTAGAATCAAATAGGTCCGTAATTCGATTATCTTTAATGTAACAAAAAAAAATGAAAATAACTTAGAATAAATACAAATACAGAGATCTTTCTATAAAAGAAATGAATAAGGACGTCGTAACCGAAATTATAATTGCAACTTAGCCCGGTTCAACTAAATAAGTTTTATTTTTGTTTTATTTTTATTTGTCTTTCTTTATAAATTTCTTCCTTGAGCAATAATCCACGCCTCTAAATGCAACCCAAAGTAATAATTGAGTCCAATCTGACGTCTCAAATGAAAAGATATAAAAGTAAAGTCTGCTTTGATTTGAATGACCAAAAAAACCAATGACTTTTAGTAATTTCAAGAAGAAAACAAAATCACCTCACATGAATGCATGCAAGGTCAATGTCGTCCTTCCAAAATAACGCAACGCGTCCAGGATTTGGTAGTTCCCCACACGGTCGTTGAAAATCACAAGCGTATTGGGAGGACTCAAAGAGATAAAGGGCATTTCGGTAAATTCGTACTGACATTCACGCAAGCCATGGCGTCCTCGCTCCAGGAGAGCAACTTACCCAGATACCACCCGCAGTGAGCAGTCCAAGCTCCTATTCTTCTTTCTATTATTTTATTTTTTTCTATAATAATAATGAAGAATTGTAATTAGCACTTTAAAAATCTCATTCTACACTCTAAACTTTCTATATTATGAAAGAAAAATACACTTTTAAAAAGTGTAAAATAAGATTTTTAGAGTGTTAATAACACTTTCTTAATAATAATAATAATAATAATTAATATTTAGTATTTAGAATTTATGTGACTGAAGAGAGAGAGAGAGAGAGAGAGAGAGAGAGAGTCCTTCGTCAAACTTTTGCTGGATTTAGAGTGTCAGTTTTTCTGTTTTTGGTGTTTGGGTCATGCTCTTTAGCTTCCCAATCTTTTGTCTGTAAACGTTGTTTACGTGTGTAAAGCGCGTCAAATAAATTAGGTCTCTCACTGTCAAAGACTTTTTTTTTTTTGGATCCGTAACGTTTTTAAAATTTCCCCAAAAAATGGGACAAATACATGTCAAATTTGCAAATTCTATCATAAATAACGTTGATGCAAAATAAAAGTACTAAAGACTTATTTGATAATTATTTAAGTTTTCAATTTTCAATTAAATCGACCACTACGCAAATGATTAGGAGGACCTTAGGTCTCGTTTGGTAGATATGGTTAGGTTGTATTTAAGTCATTTTGAAAAGAGAAATAGATGACAACCCTCTAAGTTATCTAAATTAAAGATTACTCATAAAAAAAAAAAAAAATTCCTTTTACTCTCTACGTTATATTCATCCATCATTCCATCTACTTTATCTTGATATTTAAGTTATTTGCAATAACGCTCCTTGAAATTCTATGATTATAGAATTTCTTAAAGTTTGAAAAACACCAATACCGTATGAGGTTTTAAATTGTTCATACTTTAAATCAAATAACGTAATAGATGATGCTTTATTACAATGACGAAATCAATTATATTTGTATATCCTCTGTAAATTCAATCTCCACCAATCATATTTTTTTATAGATTAAATAACAATTAATTATCTCATCCACTAAAATTATTGTTTTACAAAAAAAATCACATAACGTAAAGTGAAAAATGAAAGTGAGGAAGGAAAGTCCAGCAAATCTAGTGCATGACCTGCACGTGACATTCTTCAAACCTGAGCTAATTTTCGCGGACTTGGATTGTCTGCCCTCCAATTTATGTGCCCTCCTCATGCCTTTCTGTTTTTGTGGTCACGGTTAAACCACGTCAACATTTTATATTACTATTTATTTTTATTTTATTATTTTTATAAAAAAATAATATAAAATATTAACGTGACTTAATCATGACCACACAAAACAGGAGAACACGAGAAGGGCACCTAAATGGGAGGGCAGACAATCCAAGTCCAATTTTCGCTGCGTGTTTTGGAAAATGTCAAAGAGGCGACTGGTAACGAACTCATCCATACGTGGCACTATCCTATCCGTCCATCGGAAAAAACGCCCCATAACTCGCCTCCCTAAGAAACTTCGCGCCACTTTCCTGCTCAAAGTACCGCACTCCTCTCCCTCTCGCGGCGATATTTTAAAACCCATCCCATTTTATCGCCACAGAATAAGTTGGAACCAGGAGAATCCTCGGGAGTCGCTCCGCCCCAAAGAGTGGGTCCCAGTCCACGCCTCAGTGGCCACGCGGCAACTCGACGCTGTCGCCGATGTGTGGCTACGACAGCCCCACCCACAAATAATCGTCAAAAAGGAATCTATATCTCACGAGAAAGCCAGTTGAACCACGAAAGAAAAAAAACATTAAAGTAAAAGATATTCATTGGTCTATTGATAAAAAAAGAAAAGAAAAAGATATTCATTGGCCGAGGCCCAAATCAAAAGGCGGGTCCCACCGGCCCAACCCTAATCCCTTCGATTCCCTCCCTATATAAACACCCCCGGCCTCCCATGCAATTCTTGCCACTTCCTCCTCCTTTTCATTTCAGGATTCTTGACAGTCTCCGAGGAAAAGAATAGGATCCTTTTTCTTTTTATTTATTATTTTTCTAATTTTCCCAGCAGTTTTCCCGGCCTTTCCCGGAAAATAAAATTTCCCAAATTTAGGGTGCCAGTTGCCGTTTTCCATTTTTCTCAGGTGACAAACAACCCACAAGAGCCCATCCCCTCATCCTTATCCTGTCACATGCACTGCATGGTTGCGTCTGATTTCGGTGCTTAAAAACCTGTTTTCTGGGCCGCACAATTTCCACCGCTGTTATTACGAAACGTTTCTCTTTCTCTCTCCTGAGGCTCCGGCGTGGGGATTTCGGATCCGACTGAAGGGGTTTCTGGATTCCTGACCCCTTTCCGTACACCCCTTTACTGCTCCGTTTGCGGGGGTAGCCGGGGCTCCGGCCTCGGCGGGTTCTAAAGCCCCCATTCACTACAAACTCACAATTTAACGATTCAAACCCTAACCCCTAAATTTCTCTAATTCTTAATTTCATTTTTTGATTGATTAATCGTCGCGGAAGAAGAGATGCCGGCCCTGGCTTGTTGCGTGGACGCTGCTGTGGCGCCTCCCGGCCACCTCTTCGCCGGGGATAGCTCTCTTCCCGCGTCGCCGTTCTCAGGCGTACCTCCGGCGACCATCACCACCACCCCCGCCGCCGACAATTCCCATTGGTCCCCGTCCCTCTCATCCGACCTCTACCGAATCGACTCCTGGGGTGGGCCCTACTTCACCGTCAATTCCTCCGGCAACGTTGCCGTCCGTCCTCACGGGAGGGCGACTCTGCCGCACCAGGAGATCGATCTGCTGAAGATCGTGAAGAAGGTTTCGGATCCGAAACCGGACTGTGGGCTCGGGTTGCAGCTACCGCTCATTGTTCGCCTGCCCGATGTGCTCAAGAACCGGCTCGAGTCGCTCCAGGGCGCCTTCGATCTGGCGATCCGGTCCCACGACTACGGCTCCCACTACCAGGGCGTGTACCCGGTGAAATGCAACCAGGACCGGTTCGTCGTGGAGGACATTGTCAAGTTCGGATCGCCGTTCCGCTTCGGACTGGAAGCCGGGTCGAAGCCGGAGCTCCTCTTGGCCATGAGCTGCTTATGCAAAGGTAACCCCGATGCCCTTCTCATCTGCAACGGATTCAAAGACTTGGAATACATTTCTCTGGCGCTGTTTGCTCGCAAGCTCGCCTTGAACACCGTGATTGTTCTCGAGCAAGAGGAGGAGCTCGATTTGGTCGTTGATTTGAGCCAGAAGCTCGGCGTTCGACCTGTGATTGGCGTCCGCGCTAAGCTCAAGACCAAGCATTCGGGCCATTTTGGTTCGACGTCCGGCGAGAAGGGGAAGTTTGGACTCACCACCACTCAGATTTTACGCGTTGTGAAGAAGCTTGATAAGCTGGGTATGCTTGATTGCTTTCAGTTGTTGCATTTTCATATCGGGTCTCAGATCCCGTCGACGGCTCTGCTCGCTGATGGCGTATCCGAGGCGGCACAGATCTACTGCGAATTGGTCCGCCTCGGTGCTCACATGAAGGTCATAGACATTGGAGGCGGTCTGGGTATTGATTATGATGGTTCCAAATCGAGTACCTCGGATATTTCGGTCAGCTACAGCCTTGAAGAGTATGCCTCCGCTGTTGTCCAAGCAGTTCGAAACGTTTGCGAACGGAGGTCCGTGAAGCACCCGGTGATTTGCAGCGAAAGCGGCCGAGCCCTGGTGTCCCATCACTCGGTTCTGATATTTGAGGCTGTTTCTTCCAGTGCTTGTGACGATGCTCCTCCCATGTCCCCCTATGAGCTTCAGTACTTCATCGAGGGGCTGACGGAGGAAGCTCGTGCCGATTACCTGAACCTCTCCGCTGCGGCAATCAGAGGTGAGTACGAGGCTTGTTTGACATACGCTGATGTGTTGAAGCAACGGTGTGTTGAACAATTCAAAGAAGGCTCTGTTGGTATTGAGCAATTAGCCACCGTTGATGGACTCTGTGATATGGTTTCGAAAGCAATCGGAGCATTTGACCCTGTCCGCACATACCATGTGAATCTCTCGGTTTTCACTTCAATTCCAGACTTCTGGGGTATTGGGCAGATGTTTCCGATTGTCCCGATTCACCGCCTCGACCAGCGGCCGGCGATGAGGGGGGTATTGTCAGACTTGACCTGTGACAGTGATGGGAAGATCGACAAGTTCATTGGTGGCGAGTCTAGCTTGCCGCTGCATGAGCTGGAAGGCAATGGTGGGAATAATGGCGGTGGGCAAAAGTACTATTTAGGGATGTTCTTGGGCGGGGCTTATCAGGAGGCGCTCGGAGGAGTCCACAACCTCTTCGCTGGCCCGAGCATTGTTCGGGTCTCACAGAGCGACGGTCCCCACAGCTTTGCAGTGACGCGGGCTGTGCCAGGGCCGTCGTGTGGGGACGTCCTGCGGGTGATGCAGCATGAGCCCGAGCTCATGTTTGAGACGCTGAAGCACCGCGCGGAGGAGTGCGGGCAGGGGGATGATGGGGGCATGGCGAGTGCGGCTGTGGCCACCAGCCTCGTCCAGTCCTTCCACAACATGCCGTATCTGGTGACAGGTTCTTCTTGTAGCATGAGTGCAATGAATAACCATGGGTTCTACTATTGCAGCGAAGATGATTACGACGACGTTGTTTCGGATTCGACGGGGACTGCTGCTTCTGCTGGCGAGGAGGAACAGTGGTCTTATTGCTGTGCTTAAGAAGTCTCAAACATCCCTTTAGTTTGGTGTCGGTGTGTCTGCCGGGGCCGTCTGTTTTTTAAATTTAGTTTTAATCTTTTTGTTTTGGTTTTAATCCTTCATGGAGAGCAAGGGATGTGTTAAGGTGATAGAGAGAGGGAGAGTCCTTTGTAATTTATGGCAAAAAAGTTGGGGGAATTGGGAGCCGAATCCGCCCTTTTGTAAATTCAGGGCCTTATTCCCCTCTTCCTATGTCTTCTTAGTAGTCAAATATTTTTGCTTTTTAAGATATTATTGTCTTCCAACCAAATCTTAATTTTTGCCTTTTGTTCCTCCTTTGCATGGTACTCATGATGTTCTCGATTGCTTTCTTTCTTTGCATGTTAGGTCAGTTAACCAAAACAGTGTTCTCGAATTTTTTGTCCTTAAATTTGATTTCTTTCGTTAGTTTAGAAGGCTTCGCAATTAGAGATGACAAATCAATTTATTGAATTGTTAAAATCCGTTAAATTTGATATCAAATCAAATAGGTTTTAATGGTTATCCATTAACGATCCGATTGGTTGATGTGTTTGATAAAGAAAAATGAAATGGAATGGGGTCGGTGTGTTTAGAAAGGGCAAGGATTGTCTGCCCTCCACTTTCGGTGTCCTCCTGTTTGTGTGGTCACGGTTAAACCACGTCAACATTTTATATTATTATTCATTTTTGTTTTATTATATCTATAAAAAAATATATATAAAATGTTGACATAACTTAACCGTGATCATAAAAAACAGAAGAGCACTGGGAGGGCACCGAAAGTGGAGGGTATTCAATCCTTGTACGTTTAGAAAGGGGTTGGACAAGGAGATTCTGAGATAATGGGTAGTTGTGGGGTCTGCTGTGTGTTTAGTTTCCGTCTTTTTTGGGTGCCCGCCAATCATTTTGCTTGCTTCTGCCTTAAATTGGAGAACATGGAACATAATCACCGTCAATGTGATCTTTTTGACATTACTTTATTAGATGAAAACTTCTTGTGAAAATGAACCCATTTTATGTAAAGCCTTCTTCATCAAATTAATTTTTTTTTTCGAATAATGAATGAATAATGGTTGTTTTAAGGGTTGGGTTCAATTTGGAAATCGAACCGAAACCCTTATCTAGAAAATCAAACTGAAAATTTTAGTCTGAGAAAATTAAATAACGAAATTGAATCAAAATTTTCGGGATCCCGAAATTTGATTTAGGAGAAATAAAGGTCTGGTGGCGGTGCAAGGATGGTGTCGATCGCAAACTGGAGTGGACAGAGTGGTGGTGGCTGGTCGCCCATTTAGAACGAGAGGAAATAAGTCTTCTATTCAAAACAATGGTTGACAAATAATCTCAACCAATCTGACGGCTAGTATATTTAGATTATAGACATATTAATAACAAAACTTAAATATACAAATATATATGTTTATATTTGGTTTGGATTGGTATTACTGAAAATACGACCATGAGGTCCTGTACCGAATTATTGGAATTTTTCAGTATCTAATTTTCGGGATTTTCTGTTTCGTTTTATTAGGTAATCGTTTCTAGTTTTTTCGAGTCTGAATTTGGGTACAAAAATTCCAGCCCTAGTTGTTTTATTCAAATTCAATATACACATCCTATAGAAATTGTGATTACTTCCATGACCACAATTTTGTGGGCTTGTCGCATAGGCTTGTAGCATCAAGTCTCGAGACATTTTGTGGTTAAGATTGGCTGTGACACATGTTATATGCAAAGACTAGTGGTTGTGAGTCTTGTGGCTTGTGAGGCACGAAAACTACAAATGCAAGTTGGAAACTTGGAAACTCAGCAACTATATAATGTAAGACTAGTTAAATCCTGCGCTCGAAGTTTTGTGTTTGATTTCTCCCTCCTATTACATCTCTCGTAACCAACAAAAAAAATACGAAACAAGTATAGATGGCGATTTGAAATGGAGTAGGCTAAGAGAGCTAGTGATGTGAGTGAGTGATTGCAGAATTTTAATTACCATCAATTAGTAACGAAAATGAGTGCCTCGTACATGTTAGGGACAATTAAAACTAGGCCAAATTTTTTTCTTGGTCCCTATGGTGACATGACACTTTTAATGTGACTCTTGTGGTGAAAAAGTTATTAATTAAACTCCCGTGGTGAGACCTGTTAGCAATTGAGGTCCAAATCCAAACTTCCGTTAGTGTTCCGTTAAATAAACTCATTTGACTGTCACGTGGATGAGTCAAATTCATCATTTCAATCCAAATTACATCCTATTTCATACCATATATGTGTGTTCTTTCTGGGTGAGTTATGACATACACTTGTTTCTTTTGTGAGTTGGCATTTGATTCCAGTGTACAAAGCAAATTGAAACAAAGGGGAGATAATTTACATTAACCATTCACGAAAGAAAAAATAACTTCATCATTTCTTATACCATAATGTATTTTGCACACTTAGCATATATCCAACACCCCCCCCCCCCAAAAAAAAAAAGAAAAAAAGACAAGTATCTCTTCCACAATATATTGTGGTTCATCATAACAAAAGGTCATTTTTAACTTCATCATTTCTTATACCATAATGTATTTTGCACATTTAGCATATATCCAACAAACCCCCCCCCCCCCCAAAAAAAAAAGACAAAAGTATGTCTTCCACAATATATTGTGGTAACAAAAAAAGTCATTAAAAATGTTTTCCACAAAATAAACAAATAATCTGGTTTTTCACAAAACAAAATCAATTCCCTTCGCTTCATCTTTTTTTTTTTTTTGCAAGGTATTGTGCTAACAAGGCTCACTACGAGGGTTTAATTAACAACTTTTTCACCACGAGGGTCACATTGAAAGTGTCGTGTCACCACAGGGACCACGATGAAGGGTTGGAGATGCTTTGTGTGAAACCTACTGATACATTTGTGTCTTGTACCTGAGATTGATATTCTGTTCTCTTTTTTTTCCTAGTCAATTAGTATCGATATTCCGTTGATGGTGGTTTGAAACGGGACTTTGGGGATGGAATATGCATAATGCAGCGTGGAACTAAGTGCAGAAGATCCTTGATGATATTTTGTACCCTCTAAGCGATCTTCTATAGATCTCTTTGTCTGTTGGTTCCCTCGATTATGATCTCGCTAAATTTTTTAATGTCGCTCGATTGATCCCTGCAGGTTTGCTTGGAGCGATTTTCCACAAATTTTGGTAATTTGTTGAGAAGCATATTACCAACCACATTGGAAATAAGAATACTTGGGTTTATTAGCATGTTAGTGTGATTTTTAAATTAAGAAACTGTTTCCTATCAGATTAATTTAATGGAAAGGAATCTAAACAAACAAGATACAACAAGAAAGACGAATTATTTTCGCAGAGAATTAGTCTTTTACTGTTGTAGACATGAACTGCTTTCGTTTATTTCGAATTTTCTTGTCGATGGATACGTGATTTGATCTATAAGATTGTGATAGTTTTCTGAGAAGAGATTGCGATTTATGTTATGTAGTTGCATTTGCTGATTTGCTTAATGGAGAAGTATGAACTCAAATAATTTGACAGCAGATTCGCTTTCACTTGCCACGAGATGGAACACAAGATAATACAACAGATTGGGGATAGAAAGACTAAAGCGCAAGCAAGCAATACAAACGTACGTGGACCTGGAAGAACATCTGTGGGGAGAATATAAAACTGTGGGATTAGCAAGGTACATGTTCAAGAAAGGAATGGTGCAGTAGATGCAATTTCCTTTTTGTTAATTTGATTGTTACTTCGGACCACTAGGCATCGAGTCTTGTTTTCATGGTGTTTCGTAACTTTGGTATGCAATTATTTGTGGTACCGATGCTTTGGTAGCCTTACACCTTGAATAGGAATAAGGACTACTTCCACAGTGAACCAGTGTCGTGACATAAAGTTTTGGCTAACCTTTCTGACTTGGATGTCTTTTATCTGCAATGATGAGGTACAAAGAATTCGCCCGATTACTAGAGTTCAGAATATATGTAGTAGGAAAATATGCACACGATATTCTTGTCCGCATTCGTTTCTAATACATTGCCATAACGTCTATTTAGATGTAAAAACTTTGGTTGTAAGGAATAATATGGCTCGCACTGAACTCGGGTCAGACTAACTAACATTCGGTTGTGCTGTCTTATGCAGAAGGATGATCGCTTATATATGCAGGTTCATCCATTTACAAGGGCAAATTCTATCTACTAAATGAGTGCTTCGTGTTCGTGTTCATGTTCGTGTTAGGGAACAAAACACGCAGATAAGTAACTGTGCTTAGAACTAATATTTATGCTTTTTTTTCTTTCTGGAAGGTGGATGAAGGATTGTAGATGCTGGTATAACAATAAGTGACTTCAGCGAAAACAACCGATGCATGCCCTCATACTTTGTAGGGGGATTTGATATTCTGTTCATGCTGACTCGCACTTGTGGACTAATTTTCATGGAATATACATAATGCAGGCTTTGTGGAACAAAGTGAAGATCCTTCATGATATATAATTTGTGCCGCTCCAATTCACAATCAAAGAATGTGACCGACGCGAACATGTACAGATTACTTGGCAGTCGATTTCCTATGTATCGATCTTGTTGACATTGAAATTATCAAGAATCTCATCAAGATAATTTTGTTTTTGAATGGAAAGGAATCTGAACAGAAAGATAGAACGAACAGTGGCGAATGAGCATATTCAGCTGCTTAGAAGATTCACAGAGAGCGCTGGACCAATCTACTTCTCACATGGCAGAATATAAATAAGGCTTTCTACTGCTGTGGACATAGATGCTTCGCTTGTCAACTTTAATGCATGATCTGATCCACACCTTACTTAGATGGCCTCAAGCTGCAGGGTCAGCTTAAGCACTTGGTGATAAAGTGGCTTTTGTTCTCTCTTCTGGGTGGATTCTACTTTAGTATTACTTTACTTCTTAAAAGCTGTATTGAATCTGCTCGTGTCGATTGGAACATTCACTGATATGTATAATACAAGTGTTGAGAAGATATTACTTTTTTAAAGAACAAAGTTCGGCTCTCCTTAACTGCAAATCATAAACTAACATATATGTTGAAGTGACGTAAAACAATCACAAAGGAAAAAGTTTTTTACACGTGTGAACTGTGATTTATTTGTACAAGATTCCTTTAATGTAAGGAGCCAAGTATTTTCTTTTTTGATCGAGATTGTTGTGTTGGTTAATTATATACTGACTTCTCATTTAAATTTTGATGGAGACCCACGAACTGAATGAATTTGAGTGTTACAAGACATTGCACTAATTAGTAGATTGAGTAGGAAAAATATAAAAAGCAACAAACAGAACCAGAAAAAGAATAAATAAGGTGATCCTCAAAAACAAGATTTTTAGTGTCCCAGGAACAAGGGTAGAACACCACATGTCATTATATAATTGGAGGGTCTCTTGAAAAACAAAAACTTCCCTCCAATTGTATAATAACATATGGCGTACCGCCCCGTATTTCAGGCACACTGAAAAATCTCTCCTAAAAGACCAATCTTGGACTTGGTAAAAGAATCAAAGTGGACGGGGATGTGGAGAGCCAAAAGATGGGGCAAATCCTCTTCGTAGCAACTAGCAACTCAACCTGCTTGCTAAGATATTAGCATGATGTGTATTGTGCACAAGCCATGTTCAAGTTGCAATTGGATTTTTGTTATCTGGACTGTTTACTTAGGATCACAAGACAGTGTGTCCAAGTTTTCTTGGCGTTTCTCATGTTTCTTACCCTATTTGATTCAAAGCTCACGATTCGTAGTTATCTTACACCTTCTTGGAAACTGAAGCATTCAGATTGATGCTTTGATGGCCTTACATCTTAGATAGGATTAGAGATTTACCATGGTGAAACTGAGTCATGATATCTTCAAACGTTTTGGCATAACATTGCCCAACTTGGTAGTTCATTCCCTTTTTTTCCCTTAGCCGTGCTTTGTGGCGTGGAGCAACAAAGTAACTTATATCGTACTAGCTAGCCCACAGTGAGACGTGTCGTGCCAATGACATAATGCGATGTGTACAAAAATTTATATATGTCTTTAAAATATTGAAACAGGAAGCTACGGTCACGGTGTACATGTGCCATGTAAGCCCTTCTCATGAACCAACAGATTTAGAAAGAAAAATACTCTTATTAGGAATGAAGAATTATAGTTTTGAATGTCAATAATAATTCTTATAAATAAATAAATAGGTAGTATTTACAAAAGTACTAGTCAAAACATCGTAATGTATTATATCCAAGTAATGAAAACTAATAAAAAAACACATGAATGGATAATATTACCTATTCACAATAATTATAATTGTACCCAACAAATTTTGTGACAACCCGTGACACACCCCGACCGAGATCAAGGCATGATGGCCGTCACGTGAGGGTGACGTAGCCATGTGCACAATGCGAAAGCAATAAGGATAAGAAATATATGAATAATTAAAAACCGAAACTACTAGAGTGCACTAGTAAACAGGAAGTGTTAGGAGTAAGTTACAAAAGTAAATACTCCTAATCAGAGCATAGAAAGTCTAGGTGCAGTCCAGTAGGACAAGTACTAATTATACAGTACCATAAGATGTCCTACAATTATTTTATTATGTTAGAACCGCCGAAGTCCTCAAGGCCACCAACAGCAAGCTTACCTAAAACCTGGAGGGGCGCAAAACAGAAAACGTGAGTGGGCAAAAACAAATGTTTTACAAAACCATTTCATTCATCAACATTTCTAACCCCTCGCTGTAAAACATGTATAATTTTTCCCAGAATTAGAATACAAGCATATACATAAATATATATGTAAATATATCAATTCAAATCATGCTTCACATAATCATATTCATATGTATGTCATGTCAAGATATAACAGAGTAAGTAATTCAGGTGAGAATAACTTCATAGAAATATGACATATTAGCCAGAACCCATGTGGTAGTATGTACGGCTGAATTCATAGCTCGAAAGTCAATCTAGCCGAAGTCACTATGATGACCTATACGACACTATACTGCACAAGAGTCGGAACCAAATGAAAAGGTATGTACGACAATACTGGATGTAATATAATTATGCTCAATACTACTCTCACATAATAGCTGGACGATAAATCGCCAGTCACCTACGAGTCGGAACCATAGTAAAGGTTTGTACGACAAGACTGTGCACCTAAATTAGATCCAATATGAGCATATGGTGCGGGAGGTGACATTATAAACAAGCCTGTGCCATATCTCTGGCTAAATCACAATCACCCTAGGTGCAGTTTTATGAGCTCAACGTTATTCAATCACATATCACCCTAAGTGTAGTTTTATGAGCAACGTACCTCGGATACGCCTCCAATGTCTATACTTATGGTTGCAGCTGATAAAATAAATCCTAGTGTCAAAGCAAGTCCACTAATGAGTAAGTCTGATTTTATTTTATTTTTTTTTAAAAAAGGGACAATTGGTGGCAAGTCCACCCCTTCCGGGGGCCATGAAGACTCACAGAGGCATTTCAGCCTCTCCCTAGCCACAAGTCTAATCTTTTTTAGTCTTAACCATTTTTTTTGTGAAAGATCATTAATTCCTTTTAAATATGCAAGCTTAATGTTAGATAGCTCATGTCCCAAATGTAATTCTAAATTGTTCTTTGAATAACTCAAGATAGTGCTACGAAAAATCACTTGGATAAAATTGGACAAGTTGCATCAACTTTTCTATGGCAAAAGCGTATACTATATTATTTGGACTCAAACATGCCACGGGCAAAAGTAACTCGGTATTCTTCTCAGTAACTCAATAAGTTGCTAGCTTATGAGTCTATGACATCAATGAATAAAAACATAATAATGCAAGTTTGTGATAAGATGAGCTTTTCAATTTGATCTCCCTCCACTCAAAAAAAATAAAAATACAAAATATCATTCATGATAAATTTTAATATGATTCTTGTCACCAAAGAAGGAAACTTGATAAAGCAAAGATTCCTAGCCCCGCACTCTCATCATTTGCATATTTCGACCGAGTCTGTTGTATCCATAATATTTTGATGCTTCTTTTGTAATGCATGTGATGAATCATTTGTGATTTTGAAAAGTTGAACAATTAAATAAAAGTCAATCAAACCTTTACTTTAACTTTTTGAAGTGCCAATAATAGTCCGTATAAATAAATAAATAGATAATATTTACAAAAGTACCTATTCACAATAATTATAATTGTACCCGACAAATTTTCTTTTAAAACCGTTGCATAATGCCTCTTCATCTAAAATATCTTTTTCAATATAAACAACGAAACAATTGTTCATCCATAAAGCAGCCCTTTGATTATGTAAGTTGTTATTCACATTAGTTGTAGAAAAGACTCATTCTATACTTGTGGTTGTAATTAATAGAATAAATCTCAGTGTCAAAGCAAGTCCACTAACGAGTATGTCTGATCTTTTTTTTCTAAAAATGATGACAACTGGTGACAAGCCACTGTTATCCAATCCTTTCGAGGGTCGAGAAAACTCACAGAGGCATTTTAGCCTCATCCTGGCCACAAGTTTGATCTTTATTAGTCTTAACCATTTTTTGTGAAAGATCATTAATTCCTTTTAAATATGCAAGCTTAATGTTAGAGCTCATGTCCCAAATGTAATTCTAAATTGCTCTTTGAATAACTCAAGATAGTGCTAAGAAAAATCACTTGGATAAAATTGGACAAGTGGCATCAACTTTTCTATGTCAAAAGCGTATACTATATTATTTGAGCTCAAACATAGCACGCACAAAAGTAACTCGGTATTCTTCTCAGTAACTCAATAAGTTGCTTGCTTATGAGTCCACGACATCAATGAATGGAAACACAATAATGCAAGTTTGTGATAAGATGAGCTTTTCGATTTGATCTCTCTCCACTAAAAAAAAATATTATCCATTGTAAATTTTAATATGATTCTTGTCACCAAAGAAAGAAGCTTCATAAAGCAAAGATTCCCAGCCCCGCACTCTCATCATCGCATATTTCGACCGAGTCTATTGTATTCACAATATCTTGATACTTCTTTTGTAATGCATGTGATGAATCATTTGTGATTCAAAAAGTTGAGCAATTAAATAAAAGTCAATCACCTTTACTTTAACTTTTTGTTCAAAACCTAACGCGGCTTTACATCTGACTTCATCATCATTCAAAGAATTTGGGCACCCTAATACATTTCCCTTACTACTATTATAGGAAAAACAGGCTAGTCTGCTGGTAAACCCATCCAGATTTGAATGTTTTTGCTAGTCCATAAAACAATTTGAGACCCAGCCACTAGAGGAAACGTAGATGGATGCACCATGCAAATGCGTGTGTTGGTTGTTGTGAAGCAAATTAAGGCCATTTAAGTAAGTAGGTGAAAAGGAAGTCGGTTAGTAAGGTTGACAAAAGTACCGGGACGCGATGCAACTAAGCAAGGAAAACCCTAGCATGCAAAAATATATAACAACTGCAAGCCGTCGCATTGTATGGATATTTCCAAACTTTAAATCGCATCCCATCAAAGAGAAACTAAGACCATGGATTTTTTATGATATCTCGAAATATAAAATACTCCAAGTGTTTTAACTGTTAAATTTTTGTTTAAAACTACAAAATAAAACTTAACTATTAAAACACTAGAGAGTATCCATGCTCCTGAGCACCCTATAATTTTTCAAGCAGGGTAAGTTCCTTGGAGGTTTGATTTAATATCTTCTTCTCTTTTTGGTTTGGGTACGTAATTAACTTATTAATTATATAACAAATGCAAGTAAGTAAACCCTAGCAAACACATATAACAATTGCAAGCACATGCATTGATCTATGCGGATCTCTCTAAAACTCACATGCCTCACGTCACTAACACCAATCGATACAAATGGTGGTTCGGGCATCCTCTCCCAGGTGTTTGAGTGGTTGAACTTTTCAAACGGATGCCTACAAGGCATATCAAACTTTACAAAATTTAATTTAAAATTTTGGTCTCTCTAGCATTATTCTTTATTATTTCAACATGCTTTGTCAATAGGATAATGCTAGAGTGACCAAATTTGCAAACTAAATGACGTGGTGGTTAATGATTGGATTATTACTTTAAGTGTTGATTAATGTACTTATTTTCTATTGATAACACATAATTTAATTTAAAATTTTGATTTCTCTAACATTTTCCTTATCAATAATTCCTTTAATTGTCGTTCCACCATTTATGCGGATGGGAACCTGATGCAATGGCTAGACCCAACATTTACGTCGCTGAGGATGAGATATTCACGTCGGACAAAATTGGTGTTTATTTCAGGTGCGGGAAAATTAAAAAGAATGAGGCAGTATTTAATAAAAAAAAGTGATTGAAGAACTAATAATCCACGGGTTAAAAAATTATTTGCTACTAAAATATCCCAGAAGTTGAAGTTTTGAATTTTTCAAATGGTTCGTATTAACGTTACTTTCGTTTGGTGTGTCATTTTTAAAATTTTCGAGTTGTTTGGGCGAAAAGAACACAAGCATGGCCTTGGTGTAGATGTTAATTTTGGGCCAACATCACCAAAAGTGATGAGCTACATTTGTATGGGCCAAACACTACAGCGTGCACAAAACGCATAGAGGCGCATCTTAGCCTTTTCTTGCGCCACATTCCAACTATTTCTTCTACTCTCACCCCTAATACATATTCCAACATCGTCGTACGTCTTCCCAACAGAGATCAAAACAGACACTGCGACTTCTTCATCTGCTCCTTCTTCTCCTTCTCTCTCCATCTGACGGTATCAGAATTCTCACCCGCAATTTCAAATTATTTACCGTTTTGTTTCGCGTTTGGTTTTTCCAATTCATTATCTAATTACAGTTCTAGATCCATCCAATTTTTCCTATCTAACAAAACACCCTCTAATTTCTCAGTTTTTCTGTTTTTTGACCATACCGTTTTCTTTTGAAATAAAGGTTATATCTTGCTTTATTTTTTTAATTAAGCTAAATATTGGGTTGAGTTTTTAGTAATGGTTATCTGCAATTCTAGTATTTGATTGATTAGTTATCTTTTTTTTCAGAAATCGAATGCGATATGTGATTATATATTTGTTAATTTTATGAATGTAATTGTTTATTTGATTCATTGTATCCTGAGTTTTTCGCTCCGGTGCAATGAGACAAACAAAGGAAATTTGATACAAGTTGGAAAAGTTGGAACCTTTGAATAATGTGATTACTTTGATGTGGGCATTAGTTGCTTGTTAGGGTTCTTTGCTTTCAATTTATGGACTCATGATAGTTTCAGTAGTTGATTATTTGGTTTTGTGCAAGTACATTGATCTGTATTTTTGTTTTGTTTTGATAGGGAGCTTTCGGAGGTTGATAACCGGTGTTCAAATCTATACGCAGTCAATATGGTATGGGTTTTGTTTAGTATATCTTGTTATTTATATAAAAGAAATAGAAAAGGTTTAACTTTTCGCTGTTTAATTACTCAGTACCAATGGGCAAGTGATGATTTTCTGGGTTGAAGAGTATATTGTTGACTAGATTAGTTCATTCTTTACTTAAAACCATAGATTATGTGTATTATGTAAAGTCTTTACTCCTGGTTCAGTATGAGCAACGCTGATTCCAGCTTTTGAGGTGGTAATTGTTTGAGTAGTTTTGAGTTTAACCCATAGCTTACTGTCTACTTTGCATTGTCATGTGATGCGAGAAGTTACTAGTTGCGGGGTCTTTTTAAGACTGATGCTAGTCATCTAATATTAACTTAATGCAGACCAATTTAGATATTATTATCACATTTTTTTTTCTTTTTGTGAATAAATATATTAACTGCCACCGTTTATTTTGGTTGATTTTTGTGACTTGAAGAGATTGTTCTTATGCATTGTTCTCCATTCAAATTTCATGAAGTGCTATAACCTGTAATTCTTGATTAACCCTGAATGTTTATCAAAATTTGTCTGTCTTGTTGCAGGATTTTTATGGATACGGGTATCGTGGGACATCGTTTGAGCAGACATATCGATGTTACCCAGCATCTTTCATTGAAAAGGTTGGAATTCTTCATTTCTTTTCAAACTATGTATATGTCTCAGCACAGTTAGAGGATAGATTATTGTCCTTAGAGGAAGGCGTCCTTTCCATTTTCTTTCTTCTCTCCCCTGTTCAGAAATCTTAACTAAACAGTTCTCATATACCTCTTGTATTAATTATATAAACTCCGTTTATTGTGTTGAAAAAATATATATATTGGGGTTATGATACGCACACATTTGACACCCATTTTGTAGGGACTCACTTCGTAATGTATTTCAATAATCCGAACCGTCTATATTTTAGTATATCATTCCCAGATCATCCTTGCAAAAAATTGAACAAATCCAAAACCATTAAGACATTCATTTGTGGTGAAGAAAATGGACGAATACGGTTCTACAAAGAAACACTAAATTTAATCCAACGTCATATCGTTTCGGATTTTGGTTTTTTTGGAAGACATGATCTTTGGAGGTAGTAAGACATAAAAGATAGATGGTTGGATCGTTGAAATACATTATGGAGTGGACCTCAAGAAATCGTCTGTCAAAATGTGTGTCAAAAGCGTGTGTCACCATATACTAACCCTGTGTATATGTATAGATTCCTGAGTAAATTATTTTGTAGCTGTGGTGTGAATGTATACACACTTGGTTACTAGGCTTTGGTTTTCTACTGGATGAACTCCCCCTCCCCCGTGATTGTTAGTATTTTGTTTCTACTTGTTCAGTTCCTTTATTCTGATATCAAATTTTTCTTTTTATTTTCAGCCACAAATTGAAAGTGGTGATAAAAGTAAGTATCCAACTTGTCAATTAATTTGGTTAGGTTTTCCTTTTATTGTGTATTCCTAATTTTTTTTATCTTACTTATTTTTCAGTTATAATGCCTCCCTCAGCCCTTGACCGTCTTGGTGAGTTGTTTTACTTTAGTCCTTTGTTATGAAGATTTCTATATCAGATGAATTTATTTCGTATTAGTTGCCAACTATGATATATTAATCCTAATATTGATCCTAATACAGCATCTTTACACATTGATTATCCAATGTTGTTTGAGCTTCGAAATGATTCTGCTGACCGGGTCTCTCATTGTGGGGTGCTGGAGTTCATTGCAGAAGAAGGCATGATCTATATGCCATATTGGGTAAGAATTAACTTCTAATATATGCACGGCTTTACTTGGGGAAAATTACTTTGAAGTTGATTTTGCAGCCAAAAATGCCTTCTGATCTTTACCTTGAACTGTTTCCTTTTGGCGTTTTTATTTCTTAGATGATGGAGAATATGCTCTTGCAAGAAGGTGATATTGTGCGAGTGAAAAATGCGACTCTTCCGAAGGGAACATATGTTAAATTACAACCCCATACAAAGGACTTTCTAGATATCTCAAATCCAAAAGCTATGTAAGTAAATGATTCATATGTTATTCCATATTCATTATCCAAAAGCTATGCAAGTAAATGATTCATTGATATGACTTGTTAATGTTTCTTGTTGAGTTATTGCATTTCTTTGTAATATGTATTGTGTGAGTGGCATATCTATTTTATGCTGAGTACCTCTTCCATGTTCATTCCATGAAACTATCTATTTATTATGACAATCATTTCATGATTTTGTTTCTTAAGTTTTCTGTTAATGTTCTGATGCCAAAGAAGTTGATTATCTTGTTGCAATGCAGCTTGGAGACGACGCTGAGGAATTTTTCTTGCTTAACCACTGGGGACAGTATTATGGTAGCATACAACAACAAGAAGTATTATATAGATATTATAGAAACGAAGCCTTCTCATGCAATAACTATTATAGAGACAGACTGTGAGGTGGACTTTGCACCTCCGCTTGACTATAAGGAACCTGAAAGGCCTGCTGTCCCTCTAAATAAGGCAACTGCTCAAGGTACAGATTTCTATCCTCGTGGCCATAAGCATGGCTGGCATAATTTTTCTGGCTTTTCTATTTGTTTATTTCAGTTCTTGGTTTGTCGTTGATTGGATTCCTCTTTTGTTTCCTTATTGTGCCCTTTTCTTCCTCAAACTATTTATTTCCTGCCCTTGCTCTTTTCTGAGATTGAGTCGGCTTATCTGGTTTGTCTCTTGTATTGTATGTCAGCTGTGTGCTGGGAAATTTTGTTCTGGTGTATTTAGACATAGGCATTATACATTTTCATTGATGCACATACTTCTAGAGGCTATACAGACAATGATTAAAATATCCTGCTAGGGGATTCATTCACTAAGAAGCTAGACTTGGTAAATGCCTGAGATTTACCAAGTGTACTGCCACTTGGTCATCCCGGTGAATTTTTTAAGATCTTCTGCGGTGTTTGCTACAGTTGACATATATATTGTCGAAGAATCCTCATAATATTCAACTTTTTGACATTCGACAAACTGGTAGAAAACTTTCACCACAGAAAACCAGTAAATTGTCAATTACTGGAAAAATGTTTACATTTTCTGCTTGAAGGCTGGAATTGAAACTATAAACATTCTAGCATATAATGGTGATTAAGGGTTTTATTCAAGTCACAGAAATTACGTAGTTTGTAGTCCTCTTAATTTTGAACACTACATGTATTTCAACGTAATGGTATTCCATTGTCCAAGAAGAGAACAGAAAGGAATTGTATGAATTTCTGATTTTCTTGCAGTTGAAGAGGATCCTGCTGAGGCTGAACCTAAATTTAACCCTTTTACTGGATCTGGAAGACGCTTGGATGGAAAACCTTTGAAATATGAGCCAGCACCGGCTTCCTCAGGGTTTAAAGACAAGAAACCTGCAGTCACCAATGGAAATGCACAACCTTCTACAGGCTCTAGTTCACAAGCTACCAGTCGTCAGGCTCAGGGAAAACTTGTTTTTGGAGGAAATGCCAGTCGCAGTCCAAAGGAAACAAAAAAGGTATTCTTGGTTCTCTTGTTTCATGACTCAACTTTGGAATTATATTACGAACGTTGCCAGTTTGATGTGATGGTAAATCACTCTTTATCTATTCAATTCTGCAGGAAGCTGCAAAAGAGACTAAGAAAGAGAAGCAACCGGAAGTGAAAGAAGACCCGAAGTTCCAGCCTTTTACCGGGAAAAAGTACTCACTGAGGGGTTGATTGGATCGGATTATCAATCCATGTGTTGCTTTTAACTTATGTTGTCCCACATCATCTGCCCTTATCTGCGTCGGATTGGGTGAATGTAACTAAATTATGTACTGATCTCAGATGTTGTATCGTGGGAAAAAACTGTAGATTTTGTCAAAACTGAGGATAGAAATACAATTTCAGTTTGTGCAGCATTTCGATTTTTTATTTATTTTCCTCTTGCAATCAACCTGCTTCATAACATGATTGCAACAAACACTGACGTTGTGAAATGTGAAAGCTATCATAACTGTGTTTGGACTTAAAATACATGGGGACGTGCTCGTACAGTTCAAAGAAGGGTATGATCAACTCGTTGATTGTTGGGAACTTTCACTCCTCTATATTCGAAATATGTCTTTCTAGGAGCATTACGATCTGCAGCTCAAATTGTCCCTTATGAAGTATGTATTGGTCTTATTCTTATTGTGCACCTTATGAGCGCATGTGGATCCGCGACGGCAATCACTCGGATGTTCCCCTAACCCAACCCGGGAACGGACCGGAGGGAATTGCAGCATGGGGAATGTCCGCGTCTCGTCGCAAGGCTCATTTTAAATTGCGGGTCATAGGGCGGGCATCTTCATCTGATTAAGGGCCGGGGCACAAGGGTCTTGGTACTATCCATGTGCTAAGAACCCCAGGGGTGACTGCAATGAGCAGAAATCTCACTCACCGAGCTAAACGATGAGCAAACACTCGAACGTTCTCAACAAATGGACAAGCTCCAAGGAGGAGGAGAGAGGGAGGCAAGAACCATGCTTTCAGAGAAGTGACGGTCTGAATTTTATCTGAACTACAAGAATAATTGACTAAGCCGTGCCATAAGGGTCATTCTCCAAACAGGTTGGGGCCAAGCCTTTTAGGTTGTTTAAGTAGGTTGGGTATTGGAGGAAAGAAATTATTTGAGGAGTTTAAAACTTGAAGTGGAAGGAATGTTAGTCATGTGTATACAACAACTTTGTACTTGTATATATTTCTCTTTATGTTTATAGCTTTGCTAAAACACTTGTAGTATCGATTTCCATTAAAAGTCCAACTTGAATTAGCAAATTCGCAGTCTCCACAGAGTGATCAAGAACTTGCTCAACTGACGAGAAAGTTTGCCTAATCTCTTATTTTATATCTCAAACTTTCTAAGTTGTAAAACTTTATTTGCATGTTTACCAAGCATTCTAAGCCTGAAACTCTTAGAACAACTCCAGCGTTGCAAAGGCCCCATAGGGCAAGTCACTATTGAATAGCCTCCAATGAACAGTAACTGCCTTTTGTATCTCCATAATAACGGTCAATTAAAAAGTGCCTGAGGCCTTCTTTAGAGCAACTCCACTGGGTGGAGTAGCCCAATGGACCGGCTCGAGAACAAGGGGCAATAGCCCTAGCAATGACGTCCAACCCATGTGAGCAATAACGCAGGAGGGGGCCCGAGCGAGAGGCCTGGCGAGAATCGGTGGCCTGAGAGCCCGAGGTGGAGGTGATGCAACGCTGACGTTAGGGCGACGTCAGCCACGTTTTAATATTTTTTTAGTCAGGCGCATGCATAACATGCGCTTGGGGGCGCGTCCCCGACATGTTTTTAGGTGGTGGGGCCAACGACGCAGGCCTGCGTAATGTTACCATTGGAGGCCACGTGGCAGCTTCGCATCCGTTGGATTTCAACGGTTAATTTTTGTGGACCGTTGGATTTCCAACAGTTAAAAAAAATTCAAACCTTCATTAATTTCAACCGTTGGATTTGAAATCAACGGTCCACGTTATTCGCCCTTATAAATTAAAAAATATAACAGTAAAAAAATCTAAAATTTTACCCTTGTGCCACGTGACACAATCTAAAGGGTTGGATTTCAAAATTTGTTTAATCCAACGGCATAAATGAATTAAGTTAATAAAAAAATGTTTAAAATTAATAATAAAAAATCCGAAAAAAAATTTAAAAAAAAAATTGATTTTACTTTTCTATAAATACATTCTCATTATCTTCGACCTTACACCACAATTTCATATTTTCTCAAATACCTTCAACCATATTCCAATTTTTCTCTCAAAGTTTCAATCCAATTGGTTAAAAATTTAATCGGAAATCTATCATCAACGATTCTGAAATGGTAACGACACGTGGCATGACGGTATTAGATAAATATCTTATTGAAATCTATCACAAAAAATTGTCTTCTTGGATAATGACACGTGGCGCAACGAGAACGATTAAAAATCTTATCCGAAATTACAAATAAAATTATTTTGTATTATTTTATAAAATAAAAATACTAATATTTTATTGCCTATTGCCATGTCTATTCAGTGTAGAGACGGAGATGCAAAAGACAGTTACTGTCCATTAAATGCAGTTACTGTTTATTGAAGGTTATTCAATAGTGACTTGCCCTATGAGACATTTGTAACGCTGGAATTGCTCTTAAGGTTGTAAAAGGCACTTGAAAGCTAACTAGAGTTCTCACACCCACAAGGGGAATTGTGACACCAACAACCTGAACATTTGGTGGTGTCAGGACCAGGATCCTCTCCTGAGCTAAGGATGAGGATTCTCCTCATCAAGTGATGTGGACCGTTAGATGAAAATCCAACGGTTACAAACAAGGGGGTCCCTTTAAAGTTATAATAATTGTAACCGTTGAATTTTCATCAAACGGTCCACATCACTTGATGAGGAGGATCCTCATCCTTAGCTCAGGAGAGGATCCTGGTCCGTGGTGTCATACTGCAACAAGCACTGCTGTCCCCACAAATCATAGCTTTGCTATCGCTATACATCTATGTAACAGTACTGACTATTACAAAAGGGGTCGTTTGGTATCTATAAATAGGACAAGGATTATCTGCCCTCCCACTTCTGATGCCTTCCCGTGCCCTCATGTTTTATATGATCACAGTTAAGCCACGTCAACATTTTATATTATTTTTTTATAAAGATAATAAGACAAAAATGAATAGTAATATAAAATGTTGACGTGGATTAACCGTGACCACACAAACAGGAGGACACGGGAGGGCACCGGAAGTGGGAGGGTAGACAATCCTTGTCCCTATATAATTGGAGTTGCTCGTAAAAAATAGATAGTTCTAATCATTAAAATTCAATGCGAAGTAATATTGTTTTGTAAACACTACCAAACAGGCTCTTATTTATAGGGACAAGGATTGTCTGCCCTCCCACTTCCGGTACCCTCCTGTTTGTGTGGTCACGGTTAGGCAAAGTCAACATTTAATATTACTATTCATTTTTTATCTTATTATCTTTATAAAAAAAATAATATAAAATGTTGACGTGGTTTAACCGTGACCACACAAAACAAGAGGGCACAGGAGGACGGACAATCTTTGTCCATTATATGGGCAATTAAAGTAGGCAAAACAGTACTAAAAAAAAGTTGACCTGACATGTTGCCTACCCAATTAGGAAATCTCAAAGAAGAACTTAATTTAAAAAACACGGGTACGGTTTCACGGTTTACTGATAAGAAGAATCCCCTATCAATCCAATGCCACTAATTTTGGATGTCCTTAGGTTTGGAACTAGAGTGATTTCATATAACACTTTCAAAATGTGTTTCGGATAAAACATTAACCACTTAAACAAGAGATCCACAGCATCCACAAGGACCCAAATTTCACCTGATTCCTCAAATCTGAATTTCTTATAATCTGGGATTACCTTGTAACTAAAAGAATGAAAACAAAGAGGTTTCTTCTGCAACTTGTTACAGCATTTTCTTTACGACAATTGATCGTGATGCATCTCTGATGTAGGTTTTGGAGATTCGGATACCCTCTACCTAAAAGAATGAAGAACTACATATATTTCCTCCGCCAAATTAGGCCGCCTTTTGTGAAATAATGGATTGTAATGCATCTCTCACATACGAGTATTTGAACGAGAAACCCAGCTCCTTGGCTCTAACTGGAAGCACCCTCTGCCCATCCAGAACCTGCAAAGACCTTGTTATGTATCTCAGCAATATGAAATTGGGAAAGGGTTGAAAAGAAAATAAAGAGATTCTTACCACAGAAGCACCTTCGCCAAGGACTGCTTTCAGGGCAAAGTCCGGTACAGGCAGCCATGAGGGCCTGCCCAAGACATTTCCCAAATGTTCACACATTTCTGCAAATCGAACAGGGTTGGGTGCAGTTCCATTTATAACTCCTGAGATTTAGGTATAAACTGTGTTCAATATGTTGAAAAGTTTCAAGAACCAGTTTCACACGACATTGTTGAAAAGTTGAACAATATCATCATTAATTTGTTTATAGAAATTCTTAAGAGCATTCGAACTCTTTAGAAGTGTAGTTATCTCCACAGGCCAGCAAACTTTAGATGAAACCAACATCAATCCTTTGGTTTTTTGTTATACTTCAAAACGGTAATAAGTATTGAATCTTTACCTTCATAAGATGGATTGGATAGGGCTTCATATATCAGGTTCACTATGTCATCCAGATGAATCCAGGAAAACCTACACAATATTGAGAAGGATCAATTATCCAAGGTGTTGACAGGAAGGAGAAAATAAACTAATAAATGACATCCAATCAGTACGTGCGAAACCTTTAGTAACTTTAGTTTCTTCTTTATTAAACAACCGATGTCCTCGGTTGATCAAACTTAACCGACGATGTCATATTGTCTGATTAGCATCACTCAAATGCTTATACATATACAACAACCAAGCCTTGTCCCACTAAGTGGAAAGTGTTAGTAGCAAAACATCGACTGATACCCGTCATACGAAGGACAGAATTGAGGACAATACCATTGCTTTCCAGAGCCCAACGGTCCTCCAGCAAACACCATAAAGAGAGGGATCATTTTAGCTGCAAATGCTCAAAGGTGTCAGCGTGCGTGTGGCAGTCGGAGATTATTACATTCATACTAACCAGAGTTCTAGATATGTACACTTTGTAACCAAATTGAGTGATGTTTTAAATGTCTTTTGCCAGTATATTTTTCTAACATGACATCACAAATTGAAAGTTAGAGATAATTATGCATAGAACAGCCTGGTACAATTACGAGGTCATGCAAGCCTCAGTGCAACCAGATTGGTCAATGTATAATCAAACATAACGCGGAAAAATTACAAAACAATGTCAATGTAGAGTTCACAGTATAAATCATACCTAAAGCTCCGCCATCTTTACCAAGGACAACACCAATGCGAATGAGTGCTAGCCTAACATCCTTATTCACTTTGCGGGCAGTTCCTTCCCATTCTCTACAAACCTGAAAAGACTTATATGTTAGTTGAAGTCATTAAAAGGCTTAGATGTGAGTTAAAGACGAGGACAATTTTGTGCGCAAACGAGGAGAAGTTGTGATAGTGATAATGTGATATTCCTTCATGGACTGGAAGTCGTATTGGTAATAGAGTGTATATTTAAACAGACTGACAATATGTCCAAAAGTCCATTCTACAACTCATAATAACAGTAGGCACCACAACTATGAATTCTAAAAGAAAAACATAAACATAATTCATCTGAGCTGCAAAAGCCCTTGGCCAGTGATCCTAAAACTAGAAAACCGAGATTAGATATGATCAAAGTAGTCAGGAATTCTACCTAGCAGGTCTTACCACATCATTGAAATTAGAAAGTTCAATTTTCCATTTAATTATTTCCATCATGTCTTTTTTTTTTTAAATTTAAATAAAGGTTAAAAGTTCCTCTATCACATCCAAAGGACATGCCAAGAACCTATTATTTCAATATTGGAAATTCAAACCTTATTCAGAAAATTAGTCATCTGCAACCACAAAGCCTAAAGAAGGTTAAGGCAGCATGCCCAAAAGGGTATCACGACGGTAATCAGTTTGATCTGACTACATTGGCTATGTTGTTGATCAATCTGACTATGCATTCAACATCTATTTAGTAAGACAGTCATCAGTCAGATAATTAAATACTCTTAGAACATAGAAATCTTAGAAGTTCTAAGCATATTGTACAACCTCAATTGCCTTTTCATACATTCTTTTCGAAACTGATTATGCATAAAGCTTACCTCAGCTAAGTAATCATTCCCTGACGGACTTTGCTCATCAAATACTTGTGTCTCACTAGTACCTGAGCATAATGAATAGAAAATTAAACAAGAACCAAAAGGGAAAATGATCTTAGTAACTTTAAAGAGGCTCCTTAAATTTGGATTATCAATCTCGAGTAATGGAAAATCATTTGCCAGCTATGGGGAGATAATGAGTGTTAATTCAGCACAATGACTATATAATAATTACTAAATGGTCTTCTAACTCAGTCTGACATCAGAATGTATCACTTTAGAACTTTATCAATTATCTATGAACTTTATTGATTAACTTGCAGATCCAAGGATGCTCCAACTCCATGGGGTATTGAAAGGTTCAGTCAGAATCTAATGATCCCAAGAAGAATAAATTCCACATAAATATCTAAAATGTTTTACAGAGGACTACTAGCAAAGCAAGAAAAATAACTGAAACTTCATGCAAACCAAGCAAATACAGTGGCTTAATAGATAAAAAGCATGAGACTGAACGGACCATAGTAACCGACA
Source organism: Malus domestica (assembly GCF_042453785.1). NCBI lineage: Eukaryota > Viridiplantae > Streptophyta > Magnoliopsida > Rosales > Rosaceae > Malus > Malus domestica. The sequence continues at coordinate 8,232,742 of NC_091670.1, forward strand.
GCTGTTGCGCTAACCAAGACTGTAGGTCGAACTGCATCTGGTAAATCGTTTATTAAATCTATGACCTTCACAACCAGTTGAAAAGGCCAAATCAGTTTTTGATTAAATAATACTCTTTTTATTAAGAAAAGGAACAAAAACTGGATTTGTATTTTGACAGCCGCATCCACTAATCAGTATAAGAAACAACTACTAACCTTTGAGGTGACCCTTATCCTGCTAGTCTTGATCTCTTTCTTTATCTACAGTCCAATGAGAAGTTAGTAACTTCTAGGCATACATACATATGTTCACTTCTGATATTGAATCAACATGAATCACAAACTGTATGGTCTTAGCAATATTCTGTCAATTCATGGAAATTTTTTTTTACTAGCATGAAGTTTAATTCACCACTGGTACCAACCTCAGGAGACCATCTTGTGCTTATGGGCAGTCCAGCCAAATTTACGACACCGGTTGAACCTTGAATGCTGTCTTTCCACTGTGCCTCCTCTGCAATCATGATTCCTGGAAAGTCCTTGACTACAGATGGCAGGAAAAATTTCAAGTGTTAAACCAAAATATCTGTAAAAAAAGTATACAGACGACTAGTTATCTCAATATTAACCCGGAAAATAAAACCAACAGTTAACAATGATTCAAGGATTGGGGTTAATTTCATAATAAACAAATATAATAACTTTTATGTTAAGTTACCATGTTCTCAAAAGCTTAACTATTAGGAAACAAGCCCAACAATGTTATCAAGAATAATTTAACATGAAACACTAACGCTCCTTCTCACATGACATTCACACAACAATGAACCAAAGGAGGCCTTACAGGAGCATAACAGAAATTACCAGAAAACTGGGTATTAATACTAGAACCAATGGCTTGAGGAACAATCTCTCTCCAAACCCTAACTCTATCAAGCATCAAACAACAACACACACTAACAATATGCTTGAAGTACACATAAAATAATTCTTCCTTTAGTTTTTGTGTTGATTCTTTGGGATGAAGGAGGGGTTGTTGGACAGATATCCAACTATTTAACCAATTCTAAAGAGCGGAGTTCTCTAGAAGTTGATTATCTTTCCAAGTGTTGGAAAAGTAAACACTAGCTGCTTACATATCAATGCTTTTGATGTAATGAGGAAGTGACCAGTAGAAAGCACTGGTGGAACAATTCAGCAGCTCCTCTTTCAAATGATTCACATGAATTTGATTTTCTTTGTCCTCAGAAAATCTAACTTACAGTTTCATTTCACTATTTACTTGGATTCATTGAAACATGGGGTGTGATATCCACACACCCCTTTTTACTTCTCCCACACCTTTTTGGTTTTCGGCTGTCGGATCGGATGAATTGAAGAAGATCAACGGACAGAAATTAACAAGGAGTGTGTGCGAAGTAAAAAGGGGTGTGTGGATAGCACACCCCTTGAAACATATGCACACTTACTATTCATAGATTTCAAATTAAAATTTTGAGCAAATAGCCAACAAGTGTACATTACCTTCTTACCCGGAAAAATTAACTCAGCCTTTGATCTGGACCGTGTCAAGACACGTACACTATGATTATCTGCATTACAAATTGGATCGAAAGAACGTTCAGGTGGTGAAACTATGGACATGTAGTATGAGTTTCAGCTTCATAGCAATAAGTATTAGGCAACGTAATCATAGTTAATGCAACCAAGCAGCACCACAACCTTGAATTCATTTGATTTGGTTGTAAATGCACCTTGTTATGCATAAATACTGAAAGATATGCATGTCCATTCTTGCTCGCACCAGTAAAATGAGGACCAAATCAAGTCATTGGGAAATAATCAATCCGAGGTGGATGCACGAAAATAAGGTATAACAACAACAGAATGGAAGCACTACGTATAAGCCTGCAAGATTTTTATAATAGTGGAGAAGTAGAATGAGCATAACCTGCATGCAGCCTTTGCACCAATCTTCTCCCGATAAAACCCGTAGCTCCAGTTATTGATACAGTCATCTGATTTGCCTAAGACAACCTACAAAGAGTCAATATCCAACACACAAAATGCAACCTATAAATGCTCAAATATATTCTTGTGACGTTCCAGCTTTTTTAACTACACACATAAATGCAATCACCCTAAATCATCTGATTTCTCACTGATCCTCAACCACTGTGTTATATAAAAAGGGCTGATGATAAGTAACTTTGCGAAGCCCACTCCCTACAACTTTTGGGCCAAATTGCAATGCAAAGAGGTGGTAAAAGTGAAGCTAGTTAACCATGTGGGTTAGTTGAGTTGGTGAGGGCAATGTGTGCCCTCCTTACACCCAAGTTCGAATCCCCCTCTCCCCCGCAAATTAGAATAGTTTAGAATATCGCTTGCGTCAAATATAAAACATATTAAATTCTAGTAAATATTGAATTGACCAAGTAAATTTGTATCGATATGAACAGAAAAGTACGTGTGTGTGTGGAAGGATTCATGTTGAAGAGCATTACCGTCTGGGTTTGATCAGAGGCACACCAAACACTGAGCCTCAGAGTCCCACACTTCTAAAAGTCCAGAAAAACACAAAAAAAGATCAGAAACAAAAACAAAGGAGAAATTGGAGAAGTGGGTAGTGAGATACTCACAGAGAGGGGCAGAGAGACGTGAGGAGGGGTGGAGACAGTGTGGGTCCATGAGAGAGCAGTGGCTCCACAGAGCTCCATTGCTGCAGCGGCTTGCAAGCTCTCTCTTTCTACTAAAACAAGATGTTTTGTTTCTCTTTTCTGAGATGGCGGTGAAAGGAAAGGCTAAATCACCGAGTCCGAGTCACCCATAAATGGCAATGTGTTTGATTTCGAACCACACCCAAATTACCCAAAACCAACCAACCACCCATTTCCATCGATTGCCTCTTCTCTTTTGTTTTTGCTCAGTCATTTCCATGGATTTTAGGTCTGATTTGGTATTGCTGTTCTTTGAAAAAAAGCTGCTGTGAGAATAAGCGGCTGTGCTGTGAGAATAAGCGGCTGTGAAATAAAGCCAGTAGAGTGTTTGGTAAACTTTTTTGTGAAAGTGCTTTTGGAAAAAAAAGCAGGATGATAGTGTGTCTTTTCATTAAAGGAGCACTGTAGCTCCGTGTGCTTTGAAAAAACTGGCTTTTTTTCAAAGCAGCAAATAGCAGCTTCAGCTTTTCCTTTGATTTTCAGCTTATTCTCACAGCAGCTTCCAAAATAAGCCCTTTTTTTTCAGTTTACCAAACACAAAAATGACCCTCAGCTTTTTTTCACAGTGGCTTTTTTTAAAATCACCTCAATCCCAAACGGGGCCTTAGTGACACATTTTTAGAGGAGTGCTATCCGGAGAGTTCAAATTTATTGTAATGTTATAAATAAGCAAAAGTTAGAGAAATAACTTTTGTTAGGATAGAAGCGAAGCGGGTGCAAAAAATCATATTGTCTAATTTCGTAATTATAATATAAAAAGATTGCAGGTAGAAGGAGAAAGGGAGGGATATTGATTTTATTGCTTTCAGTTCTTTTCTTTCCTTTTACTGTGTGTATTGTGATCACACAAAGTGTTCTTTATATAGAGCAACATTCGTGACAAACCAAACAAACAATATGTTTACACTTTTTCAAAGTATCACACAACTACTATTACCCTACTATCACTTTTTGAAAGTATTACACAACTATTATTACCATATTATTCTCAAGTCTACCTCACTTTGGGCATTCATTCATCCTTACAATTTTACAACATATAATAATGAAAGGATTGAAAATTTAAACTCAGAGCGCTCAGAGTGCATGAGTTGAAATTCAACATTCTATCCACCTTCTTGACATTTTAAATAACATTCCTTCTATGAAAAAAAAAAACAAAAGAATCTACCAATTCAACAAGTAAAGTTTTTGGTTTCCTAGCTCGACTATGAGGGTGTTTCCTATTGTGATGAAGCTAATTGGATCAAATGTTACGTGCAACTCTTTGGAAGAAAAAATGGCAGCAACTATTTGAAATAAAATAGCCGTTAAGCAAGCATTTTATTGTATACTATTGAATGATGGCAGCAAAAACATGAAGTTGATCGTTAATTTTTAAAATTATTATTATTATTTGTGTAATTCAATAAGGATATTATTTCTAACTCTAAATAAGTTAAATATGACTTTGCACTTGACTCCAAAGTCATATATAACTTCAATTTTATCGGTACATTGAAGAACGATTGTGTTACATTTGGAATCAAATATGACTTTTGACTCTAAATTAAGTTTATATGTTGTTTATAGAATCTGACATGAAATTTTTGTTATGTTTTTTAAATTTGAAAAAGAGAGAGAAAAAAAAAGGAGATAATTCTCTGATGTAATTTGCAACGCCCATTTTTCAATTACGTAATATAATTAGAAACATAATGGACTTGGGCTTTTATTCAATCCGGGCCTACAATACAACCCAACAGCGCAAGCCCACTCTAAAACTAAAATACTTGATAACAGCTGCTGTTAGTGGTGAATAAAGTGGAAGAAATGGCGATGATGGTGCAGTGGTGCGGCGCAGCGGCGAGGCGGGTGTTGATGGCGGAGCAGCGCGCCCTCTTCACAACCTCATCCTCCTGCGCGGCGGTAGCTGCAGCAATTGCAAAAGAGAATGTGCTCGGGGCGCCGATGCTGTGCGGGCGAGGAGACAAGAAGACGAAGAAAGGGAAGCGATTCAAAGGGTCGTTCGGAAACGCTCGGCCGAAGAAGGAGAAGATGATCGAGCGCATCAAGGACAAGGTTGAGGTGCCCAGGTCCACCCCTTGGCCTCTCCCTTTCAAGCTCATCTGATTTTTTCAAATTTTCACTCTCTTGTTTCTTAGGATTTTAGCTCCTTATATTTAACGTCGAACTCCCTAATTTTTTAGGGTTTTAAGTGTAGTGTACAATTTTTTTTTTTTAATGTCAATTCATATTTCGGATATATATGTTTCAATTGTTAATTGTTTGTTTGATGGGTCTCTTGGTGGTGTAATTTTGACGTCTAAAACCACAAAATGCATGATAAGATTTGAAACTTTGATTGAAAGCTACTTACAGTTGCTCCCCGACTGCACCCAAGTTCGAATCCCCCTCTAGATTGGATTAGGATGTCGCTCGAGCTACTGAGAATGGAAATGTCGGGACTTTTGGTGTTTAACTGTGCTATTCATTCTTATTGGGGTTAAGAATGAAAATAGTGATTGCTGGTGCAGTAGGGATTTGATCTGCATACTGTGAAGTACTTCCATTTCTCAGGAGCATTTAGCATGGGATTCGGGTTTAGGGGTTCTAGCTTCGGGTTCTGTTTGCATGTATTTTCAGTATATCATCTTCTAAGTCCATGTTTCAGTTAATTGCTTGAGTAACTTAGAAGATTTTCAGAAATATATTGAAGCAATTTTGTTGGAGCGGAACTGACAAAAAGAGATAACGGCAATACTAGGCGGAAATTGTGAACTAGGTACGTAAATTAGAGTTTGGACTGGTTGGTGAAATGTGAGTGTAGCATATAAGGATGGTTTGTGCTTTTGATAAGATGGACACCAACTATTTTGAAAATGCTTTATGCATAGGAATAGGCATCATGAGTTATGATATTCAATTTGTGAGCCGTTTGAAAACACATTGCTGTTCAATTTGTGACACTAGATGCTTGCCTATGGTATTATTCCAAACGTCGGTGTGGTTCTACATGGATAATAATGGTTTTGGTAGAACTTAGTTGCCTCAGTATTGTTCCTGATCGTCGAGTCAATTAGCTAGATAAATGTTGTTAATTGATGTATAATGCTAATTTTGATTGAAAGCTAGTGACTTCTTGCCTATCCCCCAAATCATTTTGACTCTTGCTAGGCATGGAGGGCAAACCTTATAGGCAACTTAGATTTTCCAATTACCAATTGCAGATTGTCGGATGGTTCATAAGTTGGTAGGGAATTAAATGATAGGACATGATTGATAGAGCATCTGATACCAAAAACCTTTCCATCTTTGTAGCTGATGCCCTGGAGCTATACTCGCAGCTTAAATCAGAAAATATAATTAGTGCAAAATGAGCTTAATCTACTTTCTAATCGAAAAGAGCATTGTATTTAGTATTTACACATTGTATGGTGTATTATAGCAGTGTCAAACAAAACATGTGACGTTTATTATGCATACTTGATGATTAACAATTTCATTTTTCTCTGTCGTTTGGAACTGCTTTGTCAACTCGAGCGCTAGCTCTGCAATTATGCAGAGTCCGATGATAGAGTAAGTGAAGCCAAACATAATAGTCACTACACCAACTGGGGATGCTAGAGGAAAATATTTGTCTTCTCTTCTAGGTTCAGTTGCAAGCCTAAGTCCAGTGTTAATTGCCCATGCTAGCATGACCATTGCGATGATACTCACGACTATGCGGCTGACGATACATATCGTCTTCAGCTTCCCTGCTGCATCATCAGAAATCGAGTGAGATAATAGTTGTCGAAGGTAAAAAGTTCAGATGAATGAATTTCATAAGTTTAGAAGCCATTGAATGTACTAATGAACTCTTTAGCTTTTCATGTGTGTTTGGATTATATCATATGTTTATGTATCTACCTGGAGAAAGACTTAACTATCCTGGTTTCGTACACCCCCGCCCCTCCTCTAATCTCACTCAGATCATGTGATGTGATGATAGAGATGGAATGGGTGTATGAAACCGTTGCGTGTAATTTTCTCGCACCCCTGAAGTTAACACCTGTTTCTTCGTTTTAAATTCCTACTTTCGGCGTTGGTTATATTACCTTGATTTTGAGGTTTCCTGGTCTCCTCCTGCTTCCTCTGCAATTGTTCTGAGAATTTTATGACCAAGTCTACCAGTAAAGGAAGACCAGCAACCAAAAACAGGAAACCGAGAACTATCGTCAGAAGTCCGACGCAGAATGCCCAGTTGTTCGCCTCCCTTTTTATCCCCGGCCTGTCTGCAGGCCCAGATTCCGACGTAATGGTCCACAGGAACAGAACTACCATGAGCAGAGACGTCAACACAGGAAACAATGTTGCACATAGGGTTTTGGCATCTCTACTTACCTTCAACCCCAAGGCTCTTATGCCTTCTTCCTCCATCTTCGGCCCGCCGGAGTTCGAGGAGAGAAGAAGAAAAACAGAGAAGAAACAAAAGAAATGGTTCTGGCGCTGAGAAACTAAAAAGGGTTATGGTTTAATGGATCACGCCAGATAAATGGGGGAAATTTTATGTTGTAAGTTAGTTGGGTCATCACTTAATTCAAATTTAAATAAACATGACAGAGATTGTGGTAATTAGCCGTGCTTTATTACCTAACACCCAATTTATGAGTAAAATGCCCTCTTGCCACTTGGTTTTGTTTTGTTGACCATTATCATTTATTTTTAAATGGTGATTCATGAGCCTTATTTTATCTTTCACACATCCTGCTAATTTCTGTCTGATCATCTTCAATTCATTTGATATGATGTTCAAAACTTGAAAGAAGAGTGCGGATAGCACCACTTTTATTTTTTGAAAAATGATGGAATAATTTATACTAGTTATTTAAACTACAGTAATATGGGAGAATTTAAACCCGAAACTTAAAAACTTAAAAAAAACAAGTACTTTATTTACTAGAATAATCCACCGCTTATTATTGCCATGCTTACATCAGTCATGAATATTCAAAAGAAAGAAAATGAAGATAGAGGATTATGGGCCAATATTCACAATTAAATGACAAGAGACTTTTGGTATTAGGACACTAGGTATTAAATTGCGTTTTCCACAGTGAGAGCACTTTGAAATGGACACGTCACATCTTCAAGTCTTGAGGTAGTGTTTTACCTTTTTGGTTCGTTTCCAATTCCAAAGGCCCTCATTTGCTTGCAGGTCATCATGGCTTGAAAGGTAATTTCAATTTTAATTATCATACCATGTCCTAATCACCCTTCAAATTCTTCAATTCAATTCAAAAGTGGACATTGTAATGATACTTGTTAGTCATAGTGGAACTCGAGTCTCCTTAATCTCGTGGCCCTTTTTTCGTCGGTGGACGAAGACCGGAAAACTAGTTAGTGCCCGTCGATGAACTTAACAATGACGAGACTGACTCGTTAGATAGAAGAAACACATACCCAATGACGCCCTATCAAACAAATGTACGTGAGTATGTGTGTGCGAGCGAACGCATGGATGCACTCATGCACCCACACTACATTACTCCAACTGCAGGTCTAGTGTCGCATATTTGCCCGCCAGCAATAACTCAGCCAAGGAAATGCAAATTACATGAACAGGAGAAAGTTGTTCATATCAAGCGTCACGCTTAATCCAATCCTGATCCTGCAGCATAAGCCGCGTTGTACTAAAACACCAAACTCACCTTGAAAGGAGAAACTAAGCATTTAAAACTATTCAAAGCTTAAATCCATCATTTACTTAAGCAACACGTCAATGATGCTGGCCTCGATTATTATCTTCTTCTTCATATTCACTCTCCATCTTGATCTGCATCGTTAAAAATACCAGACATCATCAACATAAAAATACTTATTATTTATTTATTTATTAGAAAGAAGAAGAAAAGCATTGCGTGACGGGGGAATGCTTGATGTGTGTTAAACTTCCTTCCTAGTCTCTCTCCCTCCTTCCTCCTCTAGTCCTTTGCTTTTGTCTCCATCTCCCTCTGTTTCCTTTCTCTATCAGTTTTCTAATTCTCAAAGCTAGCGCCATCAAAACGTCACAGGAAAACTTCTGCCTCGGACTTGTACCTATGGGCTTTCATGCACACACGCAAGTTAGTGGAATTTTTGAAAGTCTTGATTTTCTCTCTTTTGCAATTTTTGGATTTCTGCGAATTATATGAAAATTATATTTTAGGGCCTTCTACCTTCCACCATTTTCCCTCCAGTTATTCCTTCTCTTTGTTTCTATTGCTTAAACTCTACTTGGGTTCATATCATTTTCCCTCCAGTCATTCACTCTCTCTTCACTTTCTGTTTACCAATTTGTTTCCTTCAAATTTTCAAGATTAAGGAGTTGATACGAAATTAGTAACAAGAAACAAAAAAAAAAAAAAACTATATTTTCTTTATGACTATAATGCCCTCACAATCAACAATGTCACCAATTTAGCTGTATGAAATCGATCCGAAGACTCATTCATATTGAACTAAAAGAGGAGGGAAAATAAGATTTTGAATTTGTGGATCGTAGAAGAACAAGACCGTTATGGTAGCACTATATTTGTGATTTCCTGTTAAAATCATAAAATTACAGTAAGGCTACAAGTTATGCTCTTACTACACAAGTAACTTTAGCTATTTATTTATTGGAAGTAGGAAAGAAGAAAATGTCAGTCTAGTGAAGATGTCACCAATGTGTTAAGAAATGGTGAGTTGACAAACTGTGGCACTCGTCATGTAAAAATTAGAAAGAAGGGAAAGTGTGATTCTCAGTCTCGGAAGGGGTGAAAACTCAAGAAAGCCAATCAACTGAGCATCCAAACTGAAAAGTGTTAAAGAAACACTTATCAAGTATATAATTAAATTGCTCAACTTTATTTATTGCGAAGAAAAACATTTGAATTTTTAGTCGTTATCCTCTTTTCCATAGTCGTATACTATCTCAATCTGCATTAAACAACAAATACCACCAGGGTTAAACAAGTTCTAGGTGACCGCATTGTTCCAGGAGGGAATAGCACGATAAACAGGACCAATGCAAAGCCAAGAAATATTTGGAAAAAGTAAAGAACTTTCTACTTGCAATAGGAAGACACCCTTTTTTTGGAAACTGACAATAGTAATATTAAACAAAAAAAAAAATCGTAAGTAAGAAAACAAATTAGTGTTCTAAAGCATCCTTTTAAACTTGACCGATAACAGTATTCTATTTTCCTGAATGGAATAAAACCAATTAGTAGGTAACTAAGAAAACTCTCAAGGATCCATTATGATTACTGGGCAATAACAATACTCTATCTCCGTGAATTAAATAAAAGATGATGGTAGAACGTAAAAAATAGAAGTAAAGATGTTAAGCAAGATAAAAAGAAACTCTTAGTTTTGAGTACTCATCTAGAAATGATAATTATGTCAGCAATTATACAACTGTAACATATTAATTTTCTTCCAAAAAGAAGAACAGCAACCAACTATGAGAATACTTGTCCAATTCCACTTGTGCCCTCTGGTTAGATAACAAATGCATGACTAGTAACTAGGGACAAAGTAAACATAAAACACAACGCAAAAGTGAATCAAAAGCATGAAAATGATTGAAAAAATGTAGAAGTCCTAAAAATAGATGTGAACAAGCAATACACAGAAGCACAATGAAAAACTGAAGAATGTGTTATGATAAAATTACCCCAGCAGGTGGAGTAGGATTTCGGTGAAACTTAGAACCACCGGGGGCCCAAGGAACTGCACAGGCAAGATGGAGAGGGGAGAAGATGAGACCATATAAAACCATTAGTAAAAACATAATATGGAAAACACAGGGATTGATTAAGTAAAATAAAGATAGACCAAACCTATTAGAAGCTACAAAACCAAACTCTCAATTCAAGTTTTTATCTATGTACAAACGAGAACAAAGAAATGGTTGTAGGGATAGGTTAATAGGGTGCCATAATATTGATACCCAAAAAAAAAAATAATAATATGAGCACCAAGCTAATCAGAGACAGACATAGACTACAACAGAGACAGACATAGACTACCACAGAGACACATATAACTTTCTAAGCAATGATGATTTTGTTGCTCATCCAAAACAATTTCTCGAGCATAAGGTAGCTTAAACACACTACGAAAATTAGAGGTGAGCTGCCATCAAATCTAAAATGGTATCATACAAGCCAGTTCCAAAATCCTCTCTCACTAAACTACTACCCATATGAAAGCTTAAAAGACGTCAGAGCTTACAGGAAAAGTGAGGTCCAGAATATCAAACAAGAAACACAGAACCTAAAGACATATGCCCGGAAATTTATGAAAGCTGTTCCCTTGTTTTTCTAACTGGGGGCAAAAGCAATGAATTTATGCAAGTAAACTTGGCATTTTACGAAAGGGATTGTACCAATGTAAGGATCGGGATGGCGCCACTTATTGTAAGTGGCTTCGGCATTCGCTATGAGTCTATCAATGGTGTCAGGATCTTCCTGTAAATCCATACCAATCAAAAGGGTACCTTAATTCATTAGCAAAACAATCAAAAGGGTACATTTATCCAATAACAGAAAATGCAGCCAAGCTAAATAATCAAAATTTTAAACTGAATGAAAAAAATTCAAAAGTAATCGAATCCAAATGGAAAAAATAATAATAATAACAACAATAACAACAAAATTTGGGGAAATTGAATAAAAGGGAAGAGACCAACCACATGCTTGTTGGTTTCGAACCTCTCGCGGAGGGCATCAGCCTGAAAAAAAAAAAATAATCAGACAGCGATTGAAATCGAATGCAATGCAACGGCTGATGGATGGTTGTGATTGAATAATGAAGATTGGAAAGGGGGGCGGAGAGCGCGAGTACATCTGGGTAGAAGAGGTGGCGGTGAACGGCCCAGTTGAGAGTGTCTCTGAGGGCTCGCCTGTAGAGGATCCGAACCTTCTCCTTCTGAGCTGCTCGACGAGCTACGTACGCTGCTGTTGACACTCCGCTCATCTCTCTCTCTCTCTCTCTCTCTCTCTCTCTCCCAGCACTCTTTCGTTGTTTCAGCCTTTCGTCAGATGAAATTTGACGACGAAATGGCTGGCAAAACGAAGTCGTTTCCTTTCTGGGCTGAACGATCTTAACGTAATTGGGCTGGGCATATTGTACCAGGAACCGAAAACTCATCCGGATTCGAACCGGTCGATTTGGTTTTCTTGGTTTTTCGATATGAAACCAAACCTATTCTCTAATTATACGATTCGGGACCAGTTTTGAATACTTTGAAGGATATTACTATTCACACACATCTTTTTATCTCTTACATACTTTTATTAATTTTTGTCAATTGATTTTCTTCAACTCATTTGACTAGACCGTCGAAAATTGAGAGGGGTGTTTGAGAGTTAAAAATAGATATTTAAATAGCACCATCATAATTTGAATCGTATCAATCGAACCAAATTGAACCGAATTTTTTTAAATTGATTTTGTTACGCGTCAGGCTTCTATTGGGTAAGGCCATACTTCTAGCATGAACTTGTCGAACCCAGATCTTCTTCGAATCTACAAATACTGAGCCTAAGGATCAAATGATCCAAGCCGTTGAAATTTGATCAAACAGTTACAATTATTATAACTTTTAGCGGACCCCCTATTTGTAGATGTTGAATCAAATTTCAACACCCTGGATTATTTGATCGTTAGACTCAGTTTTTGTAGATCCGGCAAAGATCTGGGTTCGGACTTGTCCACACTTCCAATCAAAGAAAAAACAAGCAAATTGACTTTTCTATAACACAAGTGAACCATGACGGAAAGCCTTCCTACCTCCTCAATCATCCACCCTTGTTCTAGTTCTTCGCTTCCTTCCTCAATCCCTTGTTCGAAGTTTGAACTTTCAACGTACTATAAGTCTACAACAATTAAAGTTTCTGGGAATGCAATTGGGTTAAAATTATGGGTTTTGTGAACCCAAATTAACAATAAAACCATACCTTGGTACGGGCTAGTTTGGTATTGTTGTGCTTTTCTAAAAATAAATTATTTATGCTATAATGTGAGAATAAACAACTGTAAAATAAAGTTGTTGATTGTTTGGTAAACTTTTTTTGTAAAAGTGCTTTTAATAATAAAAAGCAATGTTTGAGTGTTTGATAAACTTTTATGTAATGTGCTTTGAATATATTAAATGACTAAAAGAATGTGGTATTTAATGTGATATAATCAAAGACAATAATATAGGGGCAAAGATTGTAATTTTGTAAAACATGGAGGTATATTTTATGTTTGAAAATTTCATTAAATGAGCACTAATTACTATGTTTTGAAGAAAAAAAAAACACTTAATGGCTTTTAAAAAAAATTGTTGTCATATAGGGACACAACACCTTTTCACCAATGTGGTAAAGGGCCACTTGCGAGAGGTGGAGGATGCAACACGAGGACTTCTCAGGAGGTCACCTATCCTAGTACTACTCTCGCCTAAACTCGCTTAACTTCGGAGTTCTAATGGTATCTGATGCATACAGTTGTTTGTTCTTGCTTTTAGGTGGTTGTTCTTGCACAACTCGACGATGCGAAAATTTGGTTCTAACATAATTCCTAATCTTGTTTGCTTGTCCTACATTAGTGGTTTTCCAGCGTTGCTGGAGGTTGAAAAAGGTTATTCTTGTTCTGATGCAAGTGTTTTTTTTCTTGTTTGTGTAATCGGAGTTTCTTTTATCCAAAATTGAAGCATACATGATTTAATTTGATATATGATCTGATTTGATACCTGTGTTTGAGTGGTGTGGAACACCACCTGATTTAACTCAAGGTGCCATGTAGAGGATAATTACCAAAGAAATACCAGGGTGTTATAAATAGGTAAAAGTTAGAGAAATAACCTTTGCTAAATACAGGAGCAAAGGATGATAGATAAAGAAAGGGAAGGAGATATATTGATATGTTGTAAAATCGACAATGTGTGCAGTGGAAAAATAAAACAAGACACAAAATTTATAAGGTTCCTCTACAGTCAGTGTGTCTGGAGTACATCCTCGAGGCAGCAACGGTGCTTTCATTTATAATTTGGAATAATAGGAGTACAAATATAACTCTCTCTATTCTCCCCTTTATTCTTCCTTTTTTTTCTTTCTTCCTCTTCTTTCCTCTTTCTCTCTCTCTCCTGTGAGCCTTGTGGTTTATGTCTCTCTATGATGGTCACGTTTTGTGCATAGGGTGTCTTGTATTTATATAGGGAGTAAGAGCACTGAAAGTTCCTGTACAACTCACTCCCACTAATAAGATTCCCATTTGTCGTCTTTGCTCTAAAATGATTGGTACAGTCATCCATCACATTATTTAGTGGCCAGCCATCAATGTTTACAACATGATATTGTTTATTTGATTCTTTATTTCGCAGTGTGTTTTGATAACACACGAATCACTCTATTTATAGAGCTACTCCCATGAGAACATTTAAAAATGATATGATGGCTAGTTTTGACAATAATACATAACAACAAATTTATCACTATCCTTTTCACCTTTTTCCAAATGCATGTGGGATGTGGGCATACACTATACAACTTTTACAACACTCCCCATTGGATGCCCACATATTAACATCAGTTGCCTCGTTAAAACCTTGCTTGGAAAAATCCAGTGGGAAAAAAAACCATAACGAAGGAAAAAGAGTACAACTTTACCTTGATTGTTGATATAATGTTATGTAAGCTTATGTTGCCTCGTTAAAACCTTGATAGGAAAAACTCAATGGAAAAAATCCTAATCGAAGGAAAAAGAGTATAACATGCATGTATCATAGATGCTCCCCCTCAATTATATCTCCCCTTAATTCAGCATTCTTCAAATTTAGTTGATTGGTAAGCCGACGTAATCTGATTCCCTGCACTAATTTCTGAAATGTGCACTTTGGTAAAGATTTGGTGAACAAGTCTGCCAGATTTTCATTGGAACAGATTTGTCTGACTTCAATAACTTTAGCCTTCTGAAGCTCATGTGCACTGAAAAACTTTGGAGATATGTGTTTAGTCTTATTGCCCTTGATGAATCCTTCCTTCATTTGGGCAACACAGGCTGCATTATCTTCATGGATAACGGTTGGAGTGTCTATCTTTAAAGTTAGACCACATGAATTCCGGATATGATGGATCATTGATCTTAACCAAGAACATTCACGACTTACTTCATGTAAAGCAAGTATTTCCAAGTGATTGGAAGATGTAGCAACTAGTGTTTGCTTTATTGAGCGCCATGAGATTGTTGTATCTCCATTAGTGAACACATATCCAGTTTGTGAGCAGGCTTTATGCGGATCAGAGAGGAAACCAACATCTGCATATCCAGCAAGGATCTGGTCATTTATGGATTTCTTTGAGTAGAAAAGACCCATGTATGTTGTCCCACGAAGGTATCGCAAAACATCTTTGATTCCTTTCCAATGACGAATTGTTTGAGTAGAGATATTCCTTGCTAATAGGTTAACTAAAAAAGCTATATCTGGTCGAGTACACTGTGCTAAATATAATAAAGCATGTATTGCACTCAAATATGGTACTTCTGGACCAATGACCATTTCATCATCTTCTTTTGGACGAAATGGATCTTTCTTAATGTCCAACGAACGAACGAATATTGGTGTGCTAAGTGGATAAGCCTTGTCTATTCCAAATCGCTTCAGGATTTTTTCAATATAAGCTGATTGGTGAACCAAAATTCCACTAGCATATGCTCGATCTGCAGGCCAAGACAATATTTTGTTTTCCCAAGTCTTTCATTTCAAATTCGCTTTTCAGATATTCAGCAGTTTTATTGAGCTCTTCAGGAGTTCCAACTAGGTTCATATCATCGACATATACTGCCACTATAGCAAATCCAAAATTGGATTTCTTAATGAACACACAAGGGCAAATGACATTGTTAATATATCCTTCTTTGATCAAATACTCACTGAGACGATTATACCACATTCATCCAGATTGTTTTAGCCCGTATAATGATCGCATTAATTTGATTTAGAGCATACCTCATGGTTTGTTAGTTGTTTCAGGCAACTTAAGTCCTTCTAGGACTTTCATATATATGTCAGCATCTAATTCTCCATATAGATACGCGATGATGACATTCATAAGTCGCATGTCAAGTTTTTCTGAAACCACTAAACTTTTTAAGTAACGGAACATAATTGCGTCCATTATAGGAGAGTATGTTTTCTCATAATCAATTTCAGGTCTTTGTGGAAAACCTTGTGCAACGAGTCGTGCTTTATATCTTGCAATCTCATTTATCTAATTGCGCTTTCTTGTGAATACCCATTTGTAACCCACAGGATTTACATCAGGCAGGGTTTGGACTATCGGTCCAAAAATATTTCGTCTTTCCAAGGAATTTAATTTTGCTTGGATTGCATCTTTCCATTTAGGCCAATCTTATCTCTGTTTGCATTCATCAACAGAGTGGGGCTCAATATCATCGCTTAATATGATTTCATTGGCTACTAAGAATGCGAACATGTCGTCGATGATTATTTCATTTCGATCCCACAATTTGTTAGTACATGCATAATTTATAGAGATTTCTTTGCTTTCATGCACTTCTGTCTCTTTAAGGACATATGTCTCATCAAGGACATTTTCCTTTTCAGAATCATGAATTGGGGATTTATCATTCATTTTCTTTTCTTGAATTATTTCATTTGGATTCAGTTGTGCCCTCGTCTTTCTCTTTCGAGGGGCTGAATCTCTTGAACCTGGGGGTCTACCACGCTTTAGACGTGCACCAGATGATTCATTTGCTGTCACTTTATTTTGTCTAACAGGGACATCCATTCTTACAGGTGCATTTGCAGTTGGTATATGTGACTTTATCACTTTTGAAGCATCATTAAATGCATTTGGCATTTGATTAGCAATACTTTGAACGTGAACAATCATTTTCACTTCATTTTCACATTGAGTGCTTCGTGAATCAAAATGAGATAAGGTGGGAACAGCCCATGTCGGCTGTTGCCGTTCTTCTGGAATGGTTTTTTCTCCCCCTAATGAATGGAAGACTATCTCATCAAAATGACAATCCACAAAACGAGTTATAAATATATCACATGTCAAGGGTTCCAAATATCTAATGATAGATGGTGAATCAAAACCCATATAAATTCCCAGTCTGCACTAAGGTCCCATTTTAGTGCGTTGTGGTGGTGTAATAGGCACATAAACAGCACAACCAAAAACTCGTAAATGTGAAATGTTTGGCTGATGCCCAAACATGAGTTGTACCGATGAGTATTGGTGGTTGGCTATAGGTTTCAATCGAACCAATGATGCAGCATGCATGTAAGATGACATGTCCCCATGCAGAAACTAGCAATTTTGTTTTCATAAGCAGAGTGTGAACTATTAACTAAAGCCGTTTGATCAATGCTTCTGCTAAACTATTTTGAGTACGGACATGAGGAATAGGGTGTTCAACATCAATGCTCAATGTCATGCAGTAATCATCAAAGGTTTGGGACGTAAATTCACCAACGTTATCAAGTAGGATTGACTCAATGGGGTAATCTGGAAACTGTGCTCGCAGCTTAATTATCTGAGCAAAAAGTCTCGCAAAAGCTACATTTCGAGTAGACAAGAGATAAACATGTGACCATTGGGTAAATGCATTAACCAAAACCATAAAATATTAAAATGGTCCATAAGATGGTTGAATAGGCCCACAAATACCCCCATTGAATTCTTTGCAAAGATGATGGGGATTCAGCATTAGCCTTTAGTTGTGATGGTCTAATTACCAACTTCCATTGAAAACAAGCCTTGCAAGGGTTATCATTTGAGATAGCAATGTGTCTGCTCAATATTTGATGTTCATTAGAGTTGGTAATGATCCTATGCATCATGGTGGATCCTGGATGACCCAGACGGTCATGTCAAAGCATGTAAACTTTTGAATCAATGAAATTCTGGTTCATGACAGTATATGATTAAACTGTCTTTATGTATGTATAATATAATCCACTCGACAAACCATACAACTTCTCCAACATACATTTATGGGTATCATTGGAGGTAATGCATAAATACTCCACATTTTCTGCATTTTTCATTTCAATGTGGTATCCATTTAAACTTATGTCTTTGAAACTTAACAAATTTCAAGTAGATCGAGTAGCATAACGCGTTTTGTATGGACAATATTGTTCCCTGAGCCTTCAATTACATCTGATTGGCCTGATATTGTTGTTACCCTTAATTTTGTAAGCATTAAGCTTAAGAAATACTTTCGATCACGAAGTATTGTATGCGTGGTTGCGCTGTCTGCAAGACAAATATCTCCGCCATTTCTCATGTTTTAAGAATAACCACAGTTTTTATCCATAATTTCTGAGTAAAGGGGATCATAGTTAAAAACAACTTATTCATAAAAGGAAATTGAAATGCCACTTTTATTGAATTGAAATGCCAGTTTTAAATAAAAAATACATCAAACATAAGTGATTCAATCGGACCGGTACACTTCATTCCCTATTT
This sequence comes from Malus domestica, assembly GCF_042453785.1. Taxonomy (NCBI): domain Eukaryota; kingdom Viridiplantae; phylum Streptophyta; class Magnoliopsida; order Rosales; family Rosaceae; genus Malus; species Malus domestica. The sequence continues at coordinate 8,250,919 of NC_091670.1, forward strand.
CCATAATGAATTATGAAGCATTTAGGTGGGTTGTGTTCAACTGCCCTGATAAGTTGAGCACTGGATCAGGTATATCCATTGGTCTAGCCTGATCGAGGAAATTGATCTCGACACCCCGCTCCTTGAAGGAGGCTTGATATAGATCCACCAGATGTTTTAGGGTACGACAGGTACGCGCCTAGTGCCCATTTCCACCACACATATGGCAGGCTCCTTCAAAGTTTCTAGGAACGTTGTTCATATGCACTTTGCCTTTGTGGCGATTTGCATTCTTAAAGCTTGGGCCTGAATTATGCCTTAGAACATGTTTGTGAAACTGGACACCATGGTTCTTGCTTTTCTCGTTCCATTGGCCTCACTTGTGGCTACATCATCGTTTGTAATTATTGCCACGAGAGGATGTGGTATTCCCTTCAAAGGAAACAACATTCACTTCTAGGAATGGTGCCGATCCAGTCAGGACTGATGATTCTTCATCAAGAGTTCATTATTTTGTTCAGCTACTAGGAGCACAGATATCAACTGGTTGTATTTAATGAAGCCTCGCTCCATATACTGCTGCTGCAGGAGCACGTTGGAGGCATGAAAGGTGCTGAAAGTCTTTTCCAGCATATCTTCCTCAGTGATGGTTTCCTCACAGAGCTTCATCTGGGAGCTAATTCTGAACATCGTAGAATTTTACTCAGCCACTGACATAAAATCCTGGATCCTTAGGTGAGTTCACTCATAACGAGCTTTTGGAAGAATCATTGTTTTCTAGTGATTGTATATGTTTCTCAATGCCTTCTAGAGAGCTAATGAATCTTCAATTGTTAGGTACTCGCTCTTTAGTCCTTCATCAAGGTGGCGACAAATAAAGATCATGGTCTTCGCCTGATCTTGAGAGGATGCACTGCTTTCCTCCCTAATGGTTTCTCCAAGATTTCCTGCCTCCAGATGGATCTTGGTATCCACTACCCAGGTAAGGTAGTTCTTCATAGTAATGTCCAAGGCAACAAAATCAAGCTTTGCCAAGTTCGCCATTTTTCTTTCAAAAAAGAAAAATGAGATATGTAAGAACTTGTAATAATATGTATTCCTGGAGGAATATAGTGTTAGAACTTCTGGTTCTTACAAATTTTTCATTTTGATATTCAGGCCAAAATAATAAGCACTCGAAACTTCAGGCTCGAGATTTACATGATTGATGATAAAGGTGATTGTACCGCACTATTCTCATTGAAGTAAGCATATGATGGGTGATTATTTCGCACCACTCAAACTGTAGGAAAATTTAAATATGCAAAGCAGGGTGGGCGATTATACCACACCACCTAAAATTGCAGTAAAATTAAATAGCAGACAAATTTAAATATGCAGGGTGGACAATTATACTGCACCACCTAAAATTGCAGTAAAATTAAATAGCAAGCAAATTTAAATATGCATAGTGGACGATTATACCGCACCATATTTGATCGCAGTAAAATTAACATAAATAAATACTGAGTTAGTAATCAGGAACTACACCAAACAAGAAATCATATATATATAAGTAACTATTAAATTGAGAACGAGAAGCAGGAATGGTGCAAACAGTTCTTCACGAGGGTATATCCAGCAGGTGAGGCAAAGGAAGAAGAAGAACAGTAAAATTCTAGCAGGAAACATTTTTTTTTCTTTCGGCGAAGGGAAATGAGAAATGGTTAGTGAGTCGTGCTGATAACGTGTTATAAGTAAGTAAAAGTTAGAGAAATAACTTTTGCTAAAGACAGGAGCAAAGTAGGTGCAAAATATCACACTATAACTTTAGTAGCTATGACACAAACGATGGTAGATAAAGAGAGGGAGGGAGATAACACATAGTGTGTTTTGATAACACACATATTACTCTATTTATAGAGCTATTCCCATGAGAACATCCAAATATGATATGATGGCTACTTTTGACAATATTGCATAACAACAAATATATCCCTATCCTTTTCACCTTTTTCCAAATGCATGTAGGATGTGGGTATACTAATGTATGTGGGATGTGGGCATACACCATACAGCTTTTACAACACTTGGCTAAAATTGTTCTTCCGTACAAATTTGGATAGGGATTTTTCCTTCCAGTTTGCTGGTGTTCTAATATTCGTTAAGTATAAATAGCATGACCATACATTACGCATAATACATGTTTTCGAAAACCCCACGGTGTGTATGAGACAAACGTATCCATTTCGATTAGGGTTCTCTTTTAATCCAAAGGCTAAGGGAAATGAGATGTTATCATTTTGTGCATAAGCATTACACCCTGGGGCCTGGGGCACTGGCTTGAGGGACAAGACCAATAACAGTCACAAAGATTCAAAAAACCACATTTCATTAAAGATGCAACAAATCCAGGAAACCATATTACCAAAACACAACATAGCTTTCGCTGAGCATGCCGACTCAGATTTATACAATTCCTATAGATAATCGTAGGCAATCTGTTTCAAGTTTTGGTGACGAAAACAATGCTCTGTGGCCTATCTAACTTGAGAAACTGGTTATCTATAGTGGTATAATATATATGAGCAGCATGTTTATATAAGGGATGCCATGCTATTTTTCCATCCAAAGGATCTACGCCGTGCTTTTGGGGGTGTAAAACTAAGCCCGAACATTCCCTTGAGGGCCTGCCCCTGCTCTACGAACATCACCAGCTTTGCAACAATGGCGGCGCTCTCTGTAATGTGGTTCATATTATTTGTGTTACTCCACAAGCAGTTGGCCAGCTGCAGCCTCCTGCGCTTTGAATCCAGTGCAATACCCCACTGCTGGAAGAGTCTCTTTCTCTCTTCTGCCGAAAACCTTTTCTGCATCAGCTTGCTTAGCATTACTCTCTCACGACCAATAGCTTTCATGCTGTGTCCAAATACACATGTTGCATCCATAAATCAGAACAGTATTTTAGTTAACTTGTGCATGAAATAGAAGTTAGCACAGAAACAAGACATTATGCAAAAAATAAGAACGACATCGAGTAAAAAGAACGAAAAACAGACACGAGAGTGAACCTTGAAGCGAGTGTGAGCGCCTGACCATTTTCAACAGCTTGATCTCCACGGGAAAAAGTTTCCTCGAGGAAAGATAGTCTCCTAAGTTCTACCTCCATGTAAATGGAATCTGTTGGATCACCTTTGAAGAGCAAGAAAAAGTAGGTTCGATGGACCACTGATATATGGCAAGTTTGCCAAAGTTCAAATATGGCCCTCTGCTGTCTCTCAAATTCCAGTGGCCAATCAGAAGTTTCTGATAATTCCAGCATTGGATCTACTCCTACATCTTTCACTTTCTTTTCAAACTTTTCCCCCGTCTCTTGGTCCTAGCATGCACATACAGATCCATGTCAAACAAAGCAAAAGATTTGTGAGAAGCTGACTTGCTCAAATGCCTTCCAATAGATAAATGAAAATTATAGTAAGACTATTCGTAAATAAGTTGGAGAGAATCGACAAAATTAAAGACGTTTAAACGTTTCAATAGGTAATGTGGCTTGCGTGGATTTAAAAATGCAAATGTTGCATTGTCACCCCAACTTGTTGATATAAAAATTATAAACTTAGAAGTGTGAATCTTAAGAGTAAGACTAATGCATAATATTTCACATTCTCATGAATTTATCACCTTCAAGGATATGATCTAATTTACTATGACAAGCAAAGACACACACACAAAAAAATGACAGGGTTTTTTAGTGGACAAACTAAAAATTAAGGCACATTCTTACCTGACTGTTGACCAGTTGTCTGTCATTCTCAAGATTTTTGGCCATTTTCTTTAGTCCCGTGACAAAAGTACGAACACTGGTAATATCCTCATCTGCAGTCTGTCCTCCTAACTCATCCACGGCACTCCCAAGGGAAGATTGAGAATCATTTCTTGACAACCTTGCGTTGGAATCATAATGTAATAGGGGCACCTTCCTCCCACTAAAACCTTCTGGTCTCCCAGGAAAGCTTTTCTCAAACCAATTAGGTGGGGTTCTCTCTGATTTATCCGGAGAAGATGAGCCGGCAATGAGATTTTCTCTACAACTCCAGCTCCTAGTTAACTTTAAGCTTCTAGATTGTTTTTCAGGGTAAGGATTACCAAGAGAATCAATGGTCATCTGTACATCACGTAGTCTCTGTTCCAACGTGCCATATGTAAAACCACTTAGCATCTGACTCCCTTCTCTATCTGCATTCACTGGGGTTGATATCATTTCTTGACCTGCTACACTTGTATCCCCAGATGTTACTTCACTTTCAACAGTAGATAAAGCAAGGGATCCAGAATTATTGTCTGTGCTTGACTCTTCCATCTCAATACAGCGGACTTCTTTGCAGTATTCATCAGTATCTTCTGCAGTCCCACCTGCGGGATACTCTAGACTCTGGCATGAATCAGATCTAAACTTCTCATTAATCTGTCCGTATACCTCCTCGGGACTGCTCTCATCACCGTCTCTGTCATCAAAATGAGGATTGCTGAATTTTCTGACGCCATTCATATAATGAGGATCAGCCACACTTGATGATACTGAGCCTTCATCATCTGACACATCCCCGGCATTCCATTTAGGATTAAGGTTATCTGAAGGCTGAAAGAGAAGAAATAAGTGAGAGTTAGAAAAATAATGGTATATATAACATGTAATTAATCTCCATAGTCCATAAGCAAGAATATGTACTTGTCTGGAATCGTTATCCTTTCCAACCATCCGCAGTAAATCCTTCACTCGTGATTCAGCAAGATCACGTTGCTTTTTCAGCTCTCTAATTTCCTTGTCCATCTGAAAAAGGTCACATGTCATGTCTTGGTTTAAATGCATTCAGTTAGAAACTTGCTTAAATGAAAACATGGTTGCAGATTCCAAATATGGACGTAGATGAATTCAAAGCCTACAGCAAACTTACACCTAAGCTGAGTATATGAGTCAAGGCAACCCATTTTATGATCTTATAAGAAGCACACAATTAATAATGAAATCGTGTAGATGCTAGGTACATGGAGATTTCCTTTAGACCAGCCATTTGATATAGCCATACTGTGATCAGAATGATTTTTTTTCAGAATAAGGAGGTGCACTATTTTTTATGTTGGGAAGAAACTTGGAGAAACATGTATTTGTGAAACTTAGAAGCAAATTCAATACATCTAAACTGCTGTCTTCCAGACCTATCTTCTCTTCTGAAAAGATATTCTTTCAATTGCCATCTGTTACTGGTCTTCAGAAATGTCAACATAACTGTGTGCTTATATTTAATTCCCGTTGATAGGTATTCTTCCCTAATTGTAAACCTTCTAAGAAATCGAACCCTTGCCTTTTCAATCTGAAGATCTTTCTTTCTAAGCAACGCTGGGTAATCACAAGTTGACGAAGGAGGTCCAGGTGTCCTCAACTCACTCTCCAATCTAGCCAGCTCTTTCTGTAAATGTTTAACCAGGGCCTTATCTGACATGACTACATTGACCTGTGCTTTTGTAGTCACTTCTTTTGCACAACAAGCAAACAAAAGAGTGTTTCTTGTTTGCTCAACATGGCTTCGTGCAGGGCTCAAAGTGCAAATGATGGCTGTTCTAGCATTACCACCCAAGGCAGGCTGCAGTATGCGTGTTAGCTTTGAATCTCTGTAATTGACGTGGCCATTCCTTCCTTTACTGCATGGAACAATATAACTAGATTTACAAATCACATCACTAGATAAAATATCTTAAGGAATAGGGATGTATACTCAAGGCCACTGGGGATACAATAGTAAATCTAAACGAATAGTGTCATTAGCTCTTCAATTTATTCTTTTATAAAAACTCACCTTAAAATTGTATTTCCTGTATTAATAAGAAAAATTTGCCACCTTACAATTTACAACAGAGATAAAGATAAGGCATGTAATTGTAGTTCAAAGAGGTTAAGCCGTTTTTGCGCTTCACTGCAGTTCCCATCCAAGAAATCAAATTTCACTTCTGCTGATATAAAGTGATTTAAAAAAATTATATTGAAAATAAATATCGGATTTGAAATCAAAGATTCAAAACAGGTTTGTAAACATGGACGTAGATAAACATAATTAAAAAGAAAGTGTCAAGAATAAACAATAATATACTACACCTTTGCATGTCAAATGAACTTGGCAAAGTATATGACATAAAGGAAGGACGGATTATACAAACCTTAGCTTGCGAATAACAGTGCTAAGAGTTAGTAAACTGCGATTAATGTGGCAGCCTTCTTTTAATCTCATCCCAGCTGATAATGCCTGGGCTGCACGCTCGCTCCCTGCCAAGTCCACAAAGTTCTGCAACAAACCCATGACTTCTGAATTTAATATCTACTTAATATTGCAAATGGAAAAAATTAAATTAAATTAACAGATACAGTTTTACATATTCTACCAAATATCCAATTTAGAAGTAATTAAAATATACCACGCTAGCTGCAAGGGTGGTTGAATTGCCCTTGCCTAGGAACTCACGAGCAGAACTTTCAATTGCCTACAAGTTAAAGTTGGGTTAAGCAGAGAAGTTGAAAGCACTCCATCTGAAATGAATATACACTTATCAAAGAAAACCCAAGGGGAGGGGCATACCAATCTAATAATTTGATGTGATCTAGAGCTTTTTTCGTTTAATGCGGTCTCCCCTATCTGTCTTTGAGCTGTAATAGACACAAACCATTAAGATATAACACTTTATGGTAAATGCAGTACTTTCTCAAATGCTTTACCTTCGCAAGTAGAAAGGAGTTCCTTTAAATGGCTCCAGTCCCTCAGAGTTTCCTCTGTGATTTTCTCTATTATGGTTCCCCGCTGAAGAGAATATAGAAGTGTTAAAGCAAAACTCATATATACATGAAAATAACCATCTCAAGAAAATAAAAGTAATTAAATGGCATCCACCTCAGGATCATCTAGCAGCCTAAGTGGAGTATTATCTGTGCTTAGGAGGTCTCTAACAGCTTCATTGTATATCTCAATTGCTGAAAACTTAACAACAAAAGCTCGTTCCTCATGCTGAAAGAAATAGAAAACTTTATGTTAGTGACATTTGCAATAGAAACTATCTTGATATTATTAACGTCTGCAAATAAACAGTAGTCAAGTATTAAAATTGAAATGAAGCAATGAACTTGTTAGTAATTGTTCTTACCGCATGTATATAGTCAAATATTTCTGCTACTGTAAACTCTGTTATACCATTCATGGTGTACGTTTTCCCACTGCTTGTTTGACCATATGCGAAAATACTTGCTGAGAAAGAAAACTTTGGTGTAAACTTTTCACTAATTACATAAAGTAAGGTATCAGAAGAATGTCAACACACAGATCTATATACTTACAGTTGATACCATTGACAACTGAAAGAGCAATTTGTTGGGCTCCTTCATCATAAACCTGCCTTGTAGAGCAATCACCCCGAAATACTTTGTCTACAATAAAAATATGAACAAAGATAAATAGATAAAATAGATAAGATGTGTCCCATATATCAATGGACTATGACAAAACTATGCATTCCAAGAAATTCAAGCAAAGGCCAGTGCTGGATATTAATGGTATGCAGATGTTCCATTATAATCTCAGACTTAAACACCTAAGAGGAATTACAGTGAGTACGCTGTATACAGATGTCCCACTCTATACAGATGAATATATTCTTACCAAATGTATAGGCAGTTGGAAATGTAGACCCTTCCCGCAGCGTGTTTCGGTATAAGATGGTTGTGTCGTTGATGCATTCCCAATCTGCTACTTCATTTGCTGCAACCTCCTTCTCACTCAGAGGCCTCAACCTCACCAAAACCAGAATCTTCTCTTCGCGAGCACTTGCTCCTTGCATCTTCTCCCACTTCACTACCTCTTCCCCACCAATTGCCCCCATTATCTCACTTTTCCACCCGATACTCTTGTCAACCCAACCACCAATTAATCAAAGCTTAACAAACTGAAAAATCCCATCGAATTTCTGAAAGCGGAAAAAACAAGCTCGGTGTTAAAGTACTCCAGGCCACTCTCATTTCCCATAATGCAAGATGATTTAAATGTTAAACACAGGGTTGTTACACTTGCCATAAATTAGGCCCGTCATTACCAAATTATCTGCAAAAAGAAGCTAAAGCATGGGCATTAACCCAACCACCTCAGAAAAGGCAAAAGATGCATAAAGAATGCTAACTAACTACGGGTCACATCCGCAACAACAAGCTCAAACATGGGTTTAAGAATTTTAACCCATAAACAACAGAGAATTAAAAATAAATAAAACACCCCCAAATGCCAATCACGTCCTAAATCTGCAACCACAAGCCATTCGTGGCCAAATCCAACCACCCCCGGAAGACAACAGCCACAAAGAAAGTTAATTATAATTTAAAGCTTACTAAGATGAAGGGTTTTTTAATTTCTTTCGTCACGCTCATTCTTCGATTTTAAGTTTCATTTCTACCGCATTATAATAAAGAAACACAATGTCGTCTGTATTATCTGTCATACATCTCCCAACAACGACTATGCTTCAACAGCAACCAACCGAATCCCCACTAATAAATTTCATCAACGGACCACCGAAACGTGCAACATTTCAGAGACAGAGGGTCCCCAAAAGCTTCAAACTTTAACAACCAGAGATTAACCATGAGATCTTACCTTGCAAAGCTTTGTCGTGTTCAGAAAACCGTTACAGCTTTCCCGACGACTTGTCGCTTCAGCCTGCACTGTGAAGCTTTTGCTCCTCTGATTTGTGCTCTGCAACACCAAAGAAATACAAAAACTTAATAATATTAAAAATTAAAAACTAAGAAGTCAATGCAACAGTGACGGTGGCACTAAACCCAATTCCAACGGTTATTTACATAAAATTAAAAAAAAAAATTAAAAAAAAAAAAAAAAAACCCAGAACAAAGTGTGTGTGACAGAATCGCTGTATTTTCAATTCAGTCTCAGAAAATGCCCCTCCGAATCCGATTGAATTACCTCTTTGGGACAAGAAAAGTCAATGCTTGGGATTGGGAGCTCCTTCTCCGGAGGAGGGGTGAGTAGGAGGAGGAGGAGAAGGCATTAGGAAGAAGACGTAGCTTAAAATTCCAGAGAGTAAGAAACTTGAAGCAAAGATTTACCGACGAGTGACGACCAAAAGTTTACTCACTCAGACGAATAAAGCGAAAAGGAAAAGGAAAAGAAAAAGAAAAATTGACGAATAAAGCGAACAGAAGGGTACGGGAACGAAACGGCACCGTACTGAAGGTTGGAGGAGCTTTCGATGTAACAGTAAAAATTGTGCAACAATATTTTCAAGCAGCCCACGACCTGCGTGTGAAGCTTCTCTTCCAAAACGGAGAGAAGAGACGCTTGCTTGCTTTCGTTCTCCTCCAGCTTTCTCTGTGCGGGTTGCACGTTAAAATTACGATTTTGCCCCTGACTTTTGGTCTTTTCTGGCACGCGAATAAAGGAAATGCTGGGGAGCTTTTTGGGATGGAAGAATGGGAGCCTCGGATGGGGGACACGTGCGGGGGGGTTGTGATTGGGTGAGGTGGTTTGGATTCTGTAACTGTTCGATGATGGCCGTTGAATTGTTCGGTTTTGGGTGGTTGGGGTCGACGGTCGGGATTGGACGGTGGATTGCGGTTGAGTAAAAAGGGCGGAAAGAGCGATCACGTGTAGTTCAAGCTTTATTTGAGTTGGAAGTTGAAACTGAAAAGGAAGGAAAGGAATCATGGCGAAAGAAGATTAAAATAAGATGCCTTTAATGATGCTAGATCAATGTGACTTACCGAAAATAATCATACATTAACATGGCTGCTTATCAAAAACGAAGAAAGTAAGGAAACTAATGAAAATAGTCTGAAAACGTTGAGTTTTAATGATAAGAACAAAATAAAGGATAAAGTGAATAATATTAGGATTTATTTTTTAGTGTAAAAATGTGATTTTTCGTTAAAATGAATAGTACCGGGAGCTTTTTGTTAAAGTTTCATATAAAGTAAGATCATCTCTAAATACACCACAAAATTTGAGATTGGTCAAGTTGGTCTTATTTTCTAATTTTAGTTCTGGTTGGCTTGAGGAGCCTACATTTTATCCTAGACGCTCTTTTTGAAGCAGGAATACTCTGTGATGTAATCTTTCATTTAAACCCTTAGGGGGCGTTTGTTTGCCCGTCTTAGCTCTCATTGGACTAGACTGGATTAAATATTAGTCTAGTGCAGTGTTTGTTTCCTTGCGGGACTAGTGTTAATGAGATTAACTAGGATTCGCTTTCACTAGAGACGTTGCTAACCGGTCTTCATGAGTTCCCCCAAAAACCACGGGATTAGCTAAGAACTTCACTTCGTTTTGCTTGATTCACCTCCTCAACCTCGATTGTGACGGCACATCACATCGTCCTGCTCGATTCACCTCCTTGACCTTGATTTTAACGGCAAAGGCTTCGGGCACGACTTCATCTCCAACGCCGAACTCGTCAACTGCTACATCTCCGACGATTACCTCGTCGTTTGCGTCATCTGGGTTGGCTGGATTTGGGTCATGGGAAGCCCAAAAAGGCTATGACTGGGGGGGGGGGGTGAGCTGATGAGGATTCAAAAAATGTTTTGATTTATTTTTAGTGGGTAATGTTTAATTTTTTTTATAGTTCTGATGATTTAATGATTGTTTAGCTTAAATTTGAGAGTGGTTTGGTCAATTTTGGATTGCAAAATTGTTTCTTTGCTAAATTTGCCATTGATGTGTGTAGAGCTTTCGTTAATACTGAACTAGAGAGAAAATGAAGAAGTTGAAATTCTCTCTCTGATTCTCATTTGCAATTCTTTTGCTTTTGGGGTTTATATATATGAGCGTGTGTTATTTCCAGTTCCAAATGAAATTTGTCGGAGTTGAAATATATTTTGATGAAATTGAAATGGTTTATATCTTTCGATTTTTTCTGGATAAAAAATAAATAGAATTTGCAAATTTCAGAGAGAGAGAGGTGCGGGGCGATGGAACTCGATTATAGAAAGATAATTTTTAGGATTTTGATTTTTGTGTTTTGGTTTTCAATATTTAGAATTGGTTTTATTAGAGAGATGTTTTGATTTTGAATATTTAGAATTGGATTTTACTGGAGAGACAAGCTTACAACTATGGTTTTTCCACATTCAGTGTTTTATTTGATTCTGGGTTTGAGTTGGACTTTTTGGTTATGTGCTCGACATTCTACAGAGAAAAGGTGTGATAAATGGTGAGAGAAAGAAAAGGTTGGTATAAAAAATATCAAATTCCAAAAATATTTTAGTCTGCTTGCTAGTCCAGCACTGCACCAAATGCTTCATTATTCTTATACTGCTTAGTCTATGTTAAGCCAGTCCAACCTAGTCCCTGAAGCTAGGATAGTCCGAAATAGTCCGGTACAAAAAACGCACCCTTAGATTAATCTGATGGGAATTAATCAATAACCTTTTATTTTCCTTTTTACACCCTATCAAATTAATGATCTCGATTAAAAAGAAAAAGAAAAAAAGGGTTTAGGCACCAAACATGAGCCTCTCTTCGTTGAGTTCCTAACTCCCTACAACCGCTGCTACCATGCCCAAGAAAAAGACAAACACCACCTCCGCCAATTTGAACACCATCGACGTGCTCAAGCCCAACCTCGTGGAGCAACCCATGTGCATGGTCCACAAAAACCAGATGCTTTTATAGACCATTCAATGTAAGCGGACGGCTGATGAGCTTGATTGGAATTGACTCAGCAGCGGATTTAGGTCCTATGGGAGCGATTGGGAAGGAATAAACCGGGATGAGCCGTCAAAGGCAGACGAGATTATTGATTGGGGCATCGCAAAGAAATTGATGAAGGGTAAAGGGTTTGAGAGGTGGATTTTTTGGTGGGTCACAGTCGAAAGCTGATGAATGAGATCACTGGGTATATAAATATGTTATGTGTTGTGTGAGGGACGAAGATTTGGCAGCGGTGGCCGCAGTGGTGGTGGTGCTGCGTTTGATTGAGATTCAAAATGGGAATGCCGGTGATAGAATTGAAAGAACTTAGAGGAAGCGGCCGATTCATGTCCGTAGAGGTTTTGTAGGGTGTCACATAAATAATATAAGGCTATTGATTAATCCACAGTCAGATTAATCTAAGGGTTTAAATGAAAGAGGACATCACAGATCCTCGAAATGAGGACTTAGGTGAAGATTGTATATGCCTTTAATTTCATTGAATAAAATTGATACTATGGCCTATCTAAGGCCCAACGTCCCATTTAACTCATACTTGTATTTTTAACATAAATGAATAGTGGATGTCCCAAGATTAGAGAAAAGCTTAATTCATAAAGAAGAAAGCTTCTATAAAAGGTAGCAAAAGGATTAGAGAAAATGACATTCAACTCAACAAAAAGACTTCTTAAACGCTTTGTAGTCTACTTTCAGTTATTCACTTTGTACTTCAAACATTCGTTTGTATTTAGAGCTTTACTAATCCCTTTTGTAGTATCGATTTTCTTTGTAAAAATACATTTATTATTGTACTGCTTACAACAGCAAGAATTTGCCCGACAGGCTTGGGAACTTTGCTCGACTAGGTTGAAAACTTGCCCAAGGGCTTGTATTCATCATTTGCTTTCAAGTTATTGTACTAGCCGTTATATTAATGTTTCTTGAACATTTACTGACATAGTTCTCCATTTGTTCACTTTATTTTTTTTCATTCTCCCTTCGCTCAAAGATTGCTGACTCGTTCAAACTCTCTTTTGATTAGTTTGTGATCCTTGTATTTGGTATTTAATGCAAGAAAATTATAAAGTCCATCTCTTCAAGGCATAGAAAAGAACCTAAGAATGGATTTAACTCCCCCAGAATAACAATCATTTTAGAAGAAGGCCAATTTCTTGTGGCGCAAAATGGCTTATAAGACAACTTAAAACAAACAATCTGTTGGTCTTGGCCAACAATGGCACACTTGAACACAATCATTATTGTTTTTTTACAAGAGAGCCTAAGTGTCTGCTCAAAGTTTGACTAAGTACTGGTTTGGTACTGAAGTGCTTTTATAAAATGTGGGTATCAAAAAAGTTGAGCCCAAAAAGGTGTTTGGTAAATACTTAAAAACAGTTTATTTTCAAAGTTTTGAGTGAAAAAAAAAAATTGAAAACATGAAGCAGCAAAAATGAGCTTATTCTCACAGTACAGCAGAAACAGTTTTTTTCAAAGCACAGCAATACCAAACCAGCCCTAGGGCACCTTGTACTAACAAGAGTTCACCACTCACTTTCAGGGAAGGTTGTGTGAGGATCTTGCATCCCGACACAAACTTAGTTCCAAGTTATAAAATTTGACTAAAGAAACATGTATTTTTGTGATTGATGTTCCCATGCACATTTAAATCTCAAACTCGAGAATGTAAGACTCATTGTATAATAGTTCTCATACTACTTGCCATCATAGTAATAAGAAACAACTTATGTTTCCTTTTACCATTTTCAGACTTAGACTTGCAAATCATTTGCAAGTTCTGATGCCTTGGACAGTTGGATTGCCTAACCAAAGGGTATCGTTTCAAAAACAGGTATCTCTGAAGAAAAAATTTCTTCGCCAGGCACTCACAGGTCCACTTGAACAGGAAAGGAACCTCACCTTTAGAGTACTTCCAGTGTGTAAAGGTCTCCCTTAGAAATAGGCAATTCAATCCCCTCAAGTGAATAGTAACCGCCTTTAATGAACAGTAATTGCCTATTGCATCTCCACTCCTAAATTGAATAGACCAGACAATTCGTATTAAAATATAAGTATTTTTATTTTATAAAATAATAAAAAATATTTTTACTTTCTAATTTCGGACATGATTTTATTTTAAATAAAATACCAAATTAAATAAATACGAAATTACATAAAACACCAAATTAAATAAATACGAAATTACATAGAGTACTAAATTAAATAAATACAAATTACATAAAGTACCAAATAGTGTTATTAACTTAAATTTTAAAATTACATACTCATAGAAAAAAAATACAATTTACATAAAGTACCAAACTATGTTGTTGAACCGTATATTTTCACAAAGAAAAATAAATAAATAAAAATATAAAAGAAGTGGAGTAGACGTGGAGATGTGTGGGGATTGCAAGTGCCTATTTTTAAGGGAAAATATCCCATCCGGACCTCTCCCACCAAATCCTAAGGATCTGGAGATCTGGACTCTTGAAATTTGATCAAACGGCTATAATTATTATAACTTTTAGAGGGACCCCTATTTGTAGCCATTGGATCAAATTTCAAGGGTCCGGATCTCTGGATCCTTAGGACTTGGTGGGAGAGATCCGGAGGAGATATCTTTCCTATTTTTAAGGGGTGAAAACAATATGGAGGTTGTTGATTTATATCCCTAAATATATATAAAAAAATGGGATAATAAAATCACTTCACAACTGGTGACATTGGTGGTTTTCTATAGGTATCCCATTGTGCAGAGTAGCACTCACCCACTAACCACAACTTCCGTTTCCACCGTTCGCCTATAAAAGGCACTAAGCCAAAGCAAAGGAAGAGGAGACAAAAAAGCACAGAGGAGATTGACAGTAAAAGCATACAGAGAGGGACAAAAGCGCTGTAGAAATTCCAAGGCATCAAGAGAAGGTGGAATGTTGAAGATCAAGCTTGCAGAAGGCAAAGTCGATTGAGAAGTAATAAAAGAAGAATCAATCAATAGCTTGCAGTTCAAAAGAAATCCAGTCACTCATTACAAATGAGTAAATTCAAAAGGTAAACTCTAAACAAACTGAAGGTACAAAACCTATATTTTCTTTGTCTTCTTTTTTATGCAGGGGGCGTACATTGCCTTTAAGTCATGCTGGAAATGTTAGAGAGTTTACCTTTTGTAATTAGTTTAGTTACCTATTTGGGTCCTTGTAATCAAGTTGTTATTAGGAAAGATGTTATTTGATGTTTCTTTCCTTGTAAATCAATCTTCTACATTATGTGTTTTCCTCTTTGGTGAGAAGAATGATATTAGAAAATTAAACCCCAAAATAAGCCCTAATTAGCATGGTATCATAGCAGAGATTCTAGGATTTCTGCTCTACCCATTCCCTCGAGCAAACTCAGCCCTCCCATGGGGAACCTACCACCACTCCACGGTGGAAACAATCCCATCATAACCGATTCTACTCTTACACTAAACACTACAACCCTCAACACTATTACCCTAACCAAGCAAACTCAGCCCTCCCATGGAGAACCTACCACCACTCCACGGTGGAAACAATCCCATCATAACCGATTCTACTCTTACACTAAACACTGCAACCCTCAACACTATTACCCTAACCGACCCTACCATGAATCCTAACCTACCTCTACCACTAGTTGTTACACAGATTGTCCATCATGATTCGTCTATTGCTTCGATTGGCATCAAACTCAATGGTGCCAATTATGGAGTTTGGTCTTAAATTGTTGAGATGTTTGTTATTGGAAAAGACAAGTTGGGCTACTTGTTTGGGAGTAATCCTCAACCACCTATCGATGATCCGGCCTTTACCAAATGGCGTACGGATGATGCTATTGTGAAGAGTTGGCTTATCAACTCTATGGAACCCAATTTGATTAGGTATATTATTCGACTACTGACGGCAAAAAAGTGTGGGACACGGTTGCTTGCACATATTATGACGACTCCAATATATCTCAAGTCTATGATCTTACTTGTAAGGTCTCTCTCATGAGGCAAGACAGACGACCGGTGGAGACATACCATAGTGATCTTCAATCTTTGTGGCAAGAGAATGATTATCGTCGACCCAATCCAATGAAGTGCAGTACTGCTATTGAAATTTATAATAAAATTGTTCAAACGGATCGTGTGTACACTTTGCTTGCAGGATTAGATGAGATGTTTGATAAAATTCGTAATGATATTCTATAAACTGAGCCTCTTCCATCCGTCGAATAAATTTTTTCCTATGTTCGCCAAGAAGGAATACGACATGCTGCTGTGAATACCGGATGACAGCTGCCAAGTGCGACAGCCATGGTGGCTCGGTCTGTAGCACGAGTTGTGGCTCCACCTCGTCCCCGCACCCCCGAGAAGCCACCTGCACCGAGCCCAGGACTGCAACCCCAAGCTACTGCCCCAAGCCCAACACAGGGCTCGCTCTTTGCTGCTCAGACGGCATCATGGCCCACCGTGGGTCCCCGCCCTCCTTGTCCTAAACCACTCGTCCCGGCTGGTGGTTGTACTTACTGCAGTAGTGAGAAACATGGCTGTGATAATTGCTTCCAGTTGCATGGCTATCCTAACTGGTGGTAACCGTTGAAGCTTCAGAAACAACGGGAACAAGACGAGCAAACCAAGCTTGGGCATGCCAATCTCGCCACCTCCATGTCCTAATTATCTTTGATATCTCAAGATGATCTTCCTCTTGTTTCGAGTTCTTCCTACATGTCTCCAGAGTCCTCAGGTAACTATGGTTATGCTTTTAATATAAATAGTGATGATACTCCATCCGGATGGATCATTGACTTCGGTGCTACATACCATATGACTTATGATCACACTGATTTAGCTTGTGATACCGTCCCACTTCGACGTAATATTACTAATGCTAATGGAGTCACCTCACCGGTTACTAGCACTAGCACCGTGCGCCTCACGCCCACTATCTCTTTGCCTCATACATTACTTATACCTTCACTAAAGCATAAATTGATGTCTCCTGGCCAAGCCACTGAACAATTGAATTGTTGTGTGCTAATGTATTCAAAGTTTTGTCTTATACAGGATATTCTCACGAAATAGATAATTGGTCGTGGTACTAAGGCCTTGTCCAACCCTGGGCTAAAACTCAAATTTCCACTTCTATTCCCCCCAAAACTCAACCCAACCCAAGGCTAAAATGTGGCCTAAAACCTAAAACTCAAAT
The DNA here is from genome assembly GCF_042453785.1 of Malus domestica. NCBI lineage: Eukaryota > Viridiplantae > Streptophyta > Magnoliopsida > Rosales > Rosaceae > Malus > Malus domestica. The sequence continues at coordinate 8,267,819 of NC_091670.1, forward strand.
GGAAGCCAAATTTAGCCTAGGATTAGTGGTATTGGCCCACCATATATGTATATTTCATTTAGTTTTATATTTATAAATTCATTGAATCCAACGGTTAAGATCTAATTTGATGAAATTCAACGGTAAAAAAAGAAATTAACGGTCCAAATTTAAATCTAATGGCTAAAGTAATTAAAAAAAATCTTTCATTTGTTTCATATTTTTTCATAGTGTTTAACGAGTTTCATGGTGTCGGTTAGTGATTTTTTTCAGTATTTGTCAGAATCTAAATATTTTTAGGTTAAAATGTTCATAAAATTAAATTAAGATAGTCTATATAATTTTATATTTTAAAAATGCTACTTTAAGAAAAAAATTAGTCTAAATTCATTCTTTAATAATTTGGGGCTAAAATTTTAGGCCAGAGTGGTTGGAGCAGAAAAGCTATTTCTGGGTTAAAACCTAAATTTTATGGGCTAAAAATTTTAGGTTTTAGGCCAAGGGTTGGAGATGGTCTAAGATGGGGGATCTCTATTTTGTGGATGATGTCAGTTTAGGACGGGTCAATCTCGCCCAAGGAGCCGTTGATCACAAGCGGCATCAAATATGGTTATGGCATCACCGTTTGGGTCATCCATCTTTTAGATATTTGCAGCATATGTTTCCTGATTTATTTGTTGGTTGTTTAGTTTCAGACTTTAAATGTGACACTTGCATACTTGCCAAGAGTCACCGTATTTCTTATCCGCTGAATTCTAATAAAAGTGTTATTCCTTTTGGTCATGTTCATTTGGATGTTTGGGGACCATCTTCGATTACTACTTCATCTGGTATTCGGCGGTTTGTAACTGTTATAAATGATTGCACACAGATAACATGGTTATATCTTCTTAAGCATAAAAATGATGTATTTTTGGCTTTTATGACCTTCCACACCATGGTTCAAACATAGATTTCTACTAAAATACAAATTTTGCGTTCTGATAATGGCGGTGAATATGTTAATAATGATTTCTCATATTATTTAACTAATCACGGTATTCTTCACGAAACTACCTGTCTTTAGACTCCTCAACAGAATGGGGTGGCTGAGCGCAAAAATCATCAGCTCTTAGAAATGGCTCGCTCACTCTTGATTGGGGTGCATGTTCCCCGCTGTGGAGCCAAAAATAATCACAAGGCGACACGTGGATTTTTTGGTTAAAATGACAAAATTACCCTCGAGGCACACCGGGATTCCTACGCGTGACCAATGGGCAATCATCCCTCAACCAAGTCAAAAGTGCCCAAAATAGGTAATAATTCAAAAACTATTTCATCTATCCCCATCAAATCCTCTCCACAAGGTAACTCCCAAATCATTCCTCTTTTATTATATTAATTAGCTAATCAATTATGAAATTATTCTATTAATTAGCTAATTAATTGATTTATTATTCAATTATTCCTAATTAGCTACAAATCATGAACCTCACCCAAAATACCAACCAAGTGGTTGGTCTTTCTCCTCCTGAAGAGGTCGGCCACACCCCTATAAATACTACCTTATTCTCTCCAAAGCTCAATTCCAATTCTCTTGCTAAATTCTCAAAATTCTCCAAACACTTTTCCTTCAAAATTCTAACTTTGGCATTAGAGATTCTTCTGCCAAAGCCCCTTCCCCCCAAATCATCATTGGCGCATGAGGCTCTTGGCCTTGACCTAAGATGTTATTTATTTTGTAGGTGCAATTTTGTCCAAGATTAAGGAGGAAGAAATTTGCATCCACAAATTGGTGCTTTCATTGAGAGTTGAGTCACACACTCGTAGAAGACTCTCGCATCTAAAGTTTTTCATTTTCTTGTTCGTTTGTAGAATTTTTGTATGTTCTTATTCTTAGAATTTTTATTTGTAAAAATTCTATGGTAAAATGTCAAAGAAAAGTACAATGGCAAGGGATTCGGAAACCTCGACGAACGAAACTTCCTACGTTCCAAAGATCCAGATCAAATGATGGAAGACGAGACGTAGCCCCACCACGACGATCCACGAGGCTCAAAGCGATGGCAAGGTGATCAACTTTGCCACCACGGAGCACCACCACCATGGTAGCCACGAGGACCATCATGGCAGTGGGTAATGGGCTAAGCCCACGATGAGCAGCGAGGCAGCCATAAACTTAGGCCTACGCCACTTTGTAGCAGCAAGCCCAGGTGCTAAAAGCAGTGCAGACCCAAGCCTCGTCCACTTAGCGCACGACCTAATCTACAGCCCACGCTGCAAGGCAGCCGAGCTAGGCCTAGTGCGAGTCGACCTGAGCCATTACCTCAGCAACGCAAGCCTAAGTAGTTGCAACAAGAGAAGCATCCCAACGCTCGCGAGCCCAAGGCCAGCACGTTCCCGAGCCGAGCCCAAGCCCAACATGCACACGCACTGCTGCTTACTCATGTGGTGTCTCAAGCAGTCCAAGTCGGTCCAAGATAGGTTCAACCGTCCCGACTCTAAATTTTTAGACCGACGATTGAACCAGGGGCATTTTCACCCTATTTATCCGCGAATTTGACATTTCCTAACTCAGACCTCGCACCTGGAGTCTACAACACTTTCGCTACTCAAGGAAACGCATTCCGCCCAAGCTCTTCCAACCCAAATGGAGAACAACACTTGTCTCGACAAGTTATAGAGTTTATGAATACCCTCGCATAGTAAACGACCTTGGTGAATCAACTTTTGTAGTGCACCGTGATGCAACGTGCCTCTAACGAGGTGTCTTGAAGTAAGATAAGGGTAGACGACGAACCTCTCCAGCAGCATCCCAACAAGTAGCCACTTGACTAGTCACGAACTAAGCGTTCTGACGGAGTACACTCCCGATCGGGCCCCCGAGATAGCGTATACTCTCGTCTTTGCGTGCATATGAGCGTACACTCTCAGTTAGGCCTACAGATGAACATACACTCACAATTGAGGCCACACTCCGATAATCAACATGAGCAACCTTCCAGGCGAAGTGTTCATTCGCGACAAAGCCCGCAAGGAGCATCATCTACCTCACATCGGAGTAGGCAGCATAGCAGACAGAGAGAAGCAGTCACTCAATCCTGTTCAAGTTCAATCAGCAGCCTACGAGTTACCCCATCGCCTGCTAGGAACATACCACATGCACCGCAGCTGTGACATAGACGAATCGAACATATGGAAAAGCAGCCTAGACCAACAGGTCACGACCGGGGGCAACCAAGAGCTCCGCTACCCCCAACAAAGGCAAATTCAGGAAGAAATAGAAAGGCTCATGACCGAGCGATTACGTGATTTCAAATGCAATGAAGCTATTGACAAGGCACTCCGATGAGACATGACCAAAGCGGGTCATCTTTCAATGACATGATTGAGCAGATGGGACTATCACATATAAATTGTCGAATACAAAGATTACTTCTGTTCCAACAAAGGTAGTAGCTCAGCCTAATGGTACGCCGAGGCAAATGAGTACCAGAATGACACACCAGCCCAACTACAAAAAATCGGGGGCATGCCTTGTTCTCAACACTCCAAACGATTCAATAATGAAGTAGCACATCACCAGTAGCCGAGCATCATGGACCTAGTGGTCCAAATCCTCATGCTGCGCACAACCTGGCCCAAGCTAGCCCCATCTCTGCTTTCACAGCCATGCCTACCTGCTCCACGACTCCCGGTATCCATTGATATATCACTATGGCTCATAATTGTGCCAATCTTGCACCACGGCTCTTAGCTGTGCCGATTTTTCCATGTTGCTCTCGTCAACCAAGCCTCAAAAGGGCACACGATGAAACACCTAATGATGGTGCAATAATTCTGGGAGCAGCTCATTGCGCTTACACCCTTACGTGGGTTCCATAAGCAGTTCAAAGTCTTAAGCAGTTCGCCAAACAAGACCTCGCAGGCTGAGGATTATTTTAGTTGTCTAGCAGTCCAGCTTTCCTCAACTGCACTGACGACAATGACTTCTAAGCTCTCCAGTGCGAGAGGGTAAATTAATTGCTCTCTAGTGCAAGAGGGTAAATTAATAGCTCTCCAGTGCAATAGGGTAAACTAATTACTCTCCAGTGCGAGAGGGTAAACTAATTGCTCTCCGGTGCGAGAGGGTAAACTAATTGCTCTCCAGTGCAATAGGGTAAACTAATTACTCTCCAGTGCGAGAGGGTAAATTAATTGTTATCTAGTGCGAGAGGGTAAACTAATTGCTCTCAAGCGTAATAGGGTAAACTAATTGTTCTCCAATGCGAGAAGGTAAACTTATTGCTCTCCAGTGCGAGAGGGTAAACTTATTGTTCTCTGATGCGAAAGGGTAAATTGATTGCTCTCCAGTGCGAGAGGATAAACTGATAACTCTCCAATGTGAGAGGGTAAACTGATTGTTCTCCAATGCGAGAGGGTAAACTAATAGCTCTCCAGTGCGAAAAGGTAAACTAATTGTTTTCCAGTGCAATAGGGTAAACTGATTGCTCTCTAGTGCGAGAGGGTAAACTGATTGCTCTCCAGTGCGAGAGGGTTAACTAATAGCTCTCTAGTGCGAGAGGGTAAACTAATTGCTTTCCAGTGCAAGAATGCCACATAGCTCAAAATATTGAATCCTTATAGACCAACTAGGTAGCAAATGGTTAAGGGGCAGCAACTACTTTGCACTCAACATTTCGCTTATCTGACACTTCATCTTCAGCAGCTTCTATCTTGGCAGCTTCATCCTTGACTGCTCCATCTACGGCAGCTGAGAAATCAAACTTAAGTAGTATTTCATTTTTGGCAAGCAGCCTAGACGAGGCAGCCCAAATCGTGGCCAATGCCACGCCACTTCCCCGACCCATGCCGAGCCAATCCGTGGCTTCAGTCAAGCCAAGCATCATAAGCGATGGCCCCTGCCACACCTCTTCCTTGGCCCATGCCAAGCCGACTTTTGGCCCCTGCAAGCCAATGTGCCGCACCACCCCGACAGTTACCCCATGGCAACACCACCCAAGAAGAAGACAAAGAGAATTAAGTTTTTCTTACATTGGTGCGGCACGGAGAAGACGAAGCAAGCAACGAAATACGATCATTTGTATGTGCAAGATGTTGAAGATTGCTAGATGAGGGGGAACATATATCATCTAAGCTCTTTTTCTCTCTCTCTCTCTCTCTCTCTCTCTCTCTCTCTCTCTCTCTCTCTCTTGTAGGGTAGAATAAATTGCTCTACAAAGTTAATTTAATAATTCGCTTAAGGTGGACTTAAATAGGCTTTGAGAGAAATTTATTTCCCTTTCTTAGAAGGATCTAATTTCTTATTAAAGAGGGAAACCACATCAAAATAGGAAGCAGTCCTAAGTTTCCTAAAGCAAGAAAATCTCTACACATGTTGCCCTTTTCTGCGAGCAGCCTAATATGTGTGAGGGCATTTGTAGAGCCAAAAATAATCACAAGACGACATGTGGATTTTTGGGTAAAATGGACAAAATTACCCTCGAGGCATACTGGGATTCCTACACACGAGCAGTGGGCAATTATCCCTTAACCAAGTCAAAAGTGCCCCAAATAGGTAATAATTCAAAACCTATTTCATCCATCCTCATCAAATCCTCTCTACAAGGTAACTCCTAAATCATTCCTCTTTTATTATATTAATTAGTTAATCAATTAGGAAATTATTATATTAATTAGCTAATTAATTGATTTATTATTCAATTATTCCTAATTAGCTACAAATCATGAACCTCATCCAAAACACCAACCAAGTGGCCGGTTCTCTTCCTCCTAAAGGGGCCGGCCACACCCCTATAAATACTACCTCATTCTCTCCAAAACTCAATTCCAATTCTCTTGCTAAATTCTCAAAATTCTCCAAACAAGTTTCCTTCAAAATTCTAACTTTGGCATCGGAGGTTCTTTGGTCAAAGCCCCCCATGAAGGAAATATTTGTGAAAACAAGTTCATTTGACCAACATCTACAACATGCAATTAACAATTAAAGGCGGAATCATACTTGTATGCACTCAAAAACAAAACTTTACCCATGAAATTTAAGGCCTAGTGAGTGTGGTGAACCAAGACTCAACTCAAGAACAAAGTGAGTTGAGAAATAGTATACCTTTGTTGCTTCCTCTTTGCATAAGCAAAGGCTAACCACCCAAGAGATAGGACCTTCATTCCTTACTTTTTAGCTCTATGGATTTCTTGGATGAGGATGGTGGAATGGATTCTCCAAGTTCCCAAGAAAGGGAACCTCTAAGTCTCCACACCAAGGAGAGCATTGATGAGGAGATGAGTGACCTAGGAAGATTTAGATACTAGTAAAACCTTCCTAGGGTGGCCGGCCTCTTAGAGAGAATGGAGCTTATGTTCTCATCTTTTCTCCAAAAGAAACCCTAAGGATGAAATGGCTATAAAGTTGCCTTTATACCACCTCACAATGGAGTGGCAAACTTGCAATTAAGCCAAGTTTACTACCCCTCACTCTTATGGCCGGCCATATTAGGTTCTTTGGGCTTTGAGGCCCTTTGTGTTTCAAGTTGTCATACAGCTTGAGTTAATGGACTTGACATTCAAATCTCATTGGGTCTTGCGGCCCAAAACTAACCCGAGGTCTATAATGAACATATTCATTTGATTAATTAACATATTAATTAATCATAACCATAAATAATTAAACCATTTAATTATCCTTACTCATCCCCATTGTTTCTTCAATTTCTACCTTACTTAGTGTACGATCCATTAGGTTCCTTTTAGCGAGGCGGTGAGCGATTAGAACTTTTCAAATCGATTATGAATTGAAACTTACTTTCAATTCTCCCTTTAGTGATTAGACACCTTTAGGGCTTCCACAAACCATGAGTGACACCTAGCAGTATGTCATGGCTACCCAGGCTAATAAGAAGAGGTGGAAAACCTATTCAGTTTAGGATTACAATGCAATAAGGTATTTCTTTAATACAATACTCTTGACCACATTGTTTGGTTTGATAGTTTATTCATGTCTACTATCTAAAGTGATTCTCTTACTTATATGATTACCTTGAATGTAATTTGAAACGACTTCCTAAATCTCATTCATACTCTAGCTAGAGATTCTTAATCATATCATAGAGTATTCTCCCTTAAACGGTTTGAAGGTTAGAGATCCCTTGTTGCTCATTCACTTGCCTCCATGGCTAAATGGCTTAACCCCAACTATGCCGTGGACACCCTCTGACGAAGTGACTTTGACATAGCCAAAGATCAATGACCTAACCACAAGACAACTATGATGCCTCAAGTCAAATGACTACTTTGCATTATCTCAACCATGAGTTCTCATGTGACATGAGTATGAGAACTACTTGTTGGTTGTGTTCAATGGACTCATTCTATATTGAGCACCTACATGCTTATCTTGGTGTCGGTCACACCAACGACTCGAGACTAGTCACTCTCCCTAAGAGAAGACATAACACGTACTGATCTTAACGGACTGTCAATGCCTAATTGGCAATCCTATGATCAGGAACGTTTAAGATATGTATATGAAAGGGAATGGTCTCATGAATCTAACTTCTTTAGATCACATTACCCTAATTACTTATTCCTTGGACTTATCGTTTAAGCATATAACATTTATATGAGACGACTTCAAACTATAATCTTTGCCTTTTATATTAAACTAAATTAGTTTAACATGTGAAATGTTCGTAAAGTATCATCATATGATTGGTTTTAGGGCACATTTCCAACACCCTCATCATTCATCATTGGTGCGTGAGGCTCTTGGCCTTGACCTAAGGTGTTATTTGTTTTATAGGTGTAATTTTGTCCAAGATCAAGGATGAAGAAATTTACATCCATTCCCGTTCCTCTTAGGATGTTGCTCTTCAAACTACCACTTATCTTATCAACCGCCTGCCATTCAAAGACCTGGATTTTCTTACCACCTTACAAGTCTTTGCTACATTTATGCATCTACCGTTGGTTTTAGTACTCCCACCTCGAGTTTTTGGATGTGTTGCATTTATTCATCTTCATAAAAATCAACGAACGAAACTTAACCCGTGTGTTCTCCGTTGTATTTTTATAGGGTACGGACTCTATCAGAAAGGGTAGCGTTGCTACCATCTTCCTTCCTGTCGAATGTATGTTACTATGGATGTTACTTTTTCCAAGTCTGAGATATATTACCTTTTGGATTCTTCCAATCCTTCTCTTCAGGGGGAAGACACCACATAACGAGAAGAATTGGACCATGGATGCCACTATTGATCTTTCACTGCAACTAGCCGAGCCAACAGCCGAGCCTATAGTGGTTGCGCTGCTAGCCCAGCCAACAGTAGTCGTAGTGCTGCCTACAGAACCAACGGCAGGCACGACAGTGCCGTCCTCACCCATGGCAACAGTGCTGCCACTTGTCAATTTTGAGACTTCTATTGATACTACTCCCCCTCATCTCCAAATATAGTACCACCAAATGACCATAATCTTGAGAATATTCCTGAGGTAAGCTCTACTATCCCTGTTGATGTATCTGTTATTCTAAATTATCAATTACCTTTCAGGCACAACCAGGGAAAACCACCCAATCAATATTCATAGGAAACAACGAAAAGCTCTAAATACCTTATTGCCAATTATGTGTCATCACAAAAATTATTAGAATCCGACAAAGCTTTTATACAACAAATATCCAATGATAACACACCAAGTTCATTGAATGAGGCACTATCTGATGATCGATGGACCAAGGCAATAGAGGAAGAAATGGCTGCACTTCAAAAAAATCAAACATGGGATTTAGTTCCACTACCCCAAGGAAAGAAGATAATTGGGTGTCGATGGGTGTACACCATCAAGTACAAAGTTGATGGGTTCGTTGAACGATACAAAGCACGATTGGTGGCCAAGGGATACACTCAGACGTATGGTGTTGATTATACAGAGACATTTGCCCTAGTAGCAAAGATTAATATGGTAAGAGTATTGCTTTCATTGGCGGCCAACTTAGATTGGCCATTACAGCAATTTGATGTGAAAAATGCTTTCTTACATGGTAATCTTAGAGAAGAAGTGTATATGGATATTCCACCTGGTTATGCATTGGTTTTACAACCTGGAGTAGTGTGCAAGTTGAATAAAGCATTGTATGGGTTGAAACAATCACTTCTAGCATGGTTTGGTAGGTTCCGGACGATTATGAGGAAATATGGGTTCGGGCAGACAATTATACACTTTTCTTGAAACATCGAATGAGGAAATTTATGACACTTATTATTTATGTGGATGATATGATTGTTATGGGTGACGATAAAGAGGAAATCTTAAGGCTCAAAGATTACCTAGCAACCGAGTTTGAGATGAAAGATCTTGGTGGTTTGAAATATTTCTTGGGAATAGAAGTAGCTCGATCTAAACAGGGTATATTTATGTCTCAAAGAAAATATGCTCTTAGACTTGTTAGTTGAAACTGGAATGCTTGATTATAAACCGGCTGACACCCCTATAGTCCAAAATCACCATCTTGCCATGCACCCTGATCAAGTTCCCATTAACAGAGATCGTTATCAAAGGTTAGTTGGGAGATTAATTTATTTATTTCACACCAGGCCTGATATTGCATATGCAGTAAGTGTTGTTAGTCAGTTTATGCATTCTATGAATGATACACATATGAGTGCGGTTGAACACATCATATGATACCTAAAGTCCTCACCGGGTAAAGGCATCATGTTTTCCAAGAATAATCATTGCCGAATAGAAGGTTACACCAATGCATATTGGGCAGGAAACGGTACTGATCGACGGTCCACATCTGGTTACTTTACATTTGTGGGAGGAAATTTAATGACTTGGCGAAGTAAGAAACAGAAAATGGTTGCTTTATCAAGTGCAGAGGCAGAATACAGGGTTATGGCAAAAGGAGTATGTGAACTATTATGGCTTCGGAGGTTACTTGTTGAGCTTGGGTATCCTTCAAATTCAACCTCAGATTTATTTTGTGATAATAAAGCAGCTATCAATATCTCACACAACCCAATCCAATATGATCGCATGAAATAGGTGGAAGTTGACAGACACTTTATTAAGGAGAAGTTGGATGAGAATATTATTCAATTCCTGTTCATAATGTCAGAGGATCCATTGGCAGATATCTTAATAAAGTTGTTGCAAGTCAAGCGTTCTACAGCTTTCTTGTCAAGTTGGGCATGAACGACATTTATGCACCAACTTGAGGGGGAGTGTTGGAGAGTTGACCTTTTGTAATTAGTTTAGTTACCTATTTGGGTCCTTGTAATCAAGTTGTAATTAGGAAAGATGTTATTTGATGTTTTTTTTCCTTGTAAATCAATCTTGTACATTATATATTTTCTTCCGTGGTAAGAAGAATGATATCAGAAAATTAAACCCCAAAATAAGCCCTAATTAGCAGGAAATACTCCCAAAATACACTCAAGTTGTCGAACAATGATGTATGCACTGAAGCCTCTTTATCGTCATCTCTATCCTTGCCACTATCAACTCCTCTAGCCAAAAGTGTTCCTTCCTCTTCTTCACCGATGAAGAGGGAGTCATTTGTCGTTTTCTCCGTCCTTGTCGTTGTCAACTCCTCAACTCACTGAGTATTCCTTTTTCGTCTCCACTGATGAAGACATTTGCAGCGCTACAAAAAAACAACGGAAATCTCACCAAAACGCAGTAGCAAATCGGCTTCCCATAGCCTCTTGCAACCTTTTGGGTGTTTAAAGAAGTTTCGACATCTTTCTTTCTCTCTTCAGATATGTAGTGGAGAAGAAACCATCATCCTCCATGTTTAAACAAATGGAGAAGAAGAACCTATCGTGCCCAACGATGGCCCTAAAACTCGCCGACAATGTAAGGACAGTTTCGAAAAAGGCAACAACAATGACGGACGAACAAGCAGTAGCCGCCAATCGCTTCAACATCATCGCCCAATAATGGCATTGAAGGAGCCATGGGAAAGTAACCACGACAAAGCAAAAATGGGCAACAAGTTTTTACTATCATCAGTCGCTTGTTTCTTTGAACCCAGTAATCACAACAATGGTTCAAACCACGAGGCTTAATCACTAACTGCAGAGAATCATAGGCTTCTCCTCTTCCGCGCCTCAGTCATCAATACAAGAGCTAACCATAAACATGAAGATCGATCAACCTTTTAGTTGGACAAGTTTTTTTTTTAGATGGAAGTAGTCCATCTCCACTCCAGAAGTCATGCATCGCATAATCAGAACTACTGAGCAAAAAAGAAAGTCACAATAGGGAGATGTAAAAATCCTGCCTCATTCATGGTAGTTGTTCAATGTTTGTTGCGACAAGCATCAAATATGAAGGAACAAAGTTGCAGCGAAGAAAGACAACAACTAGCCCGTCTCCACTGTTTAGATGCTCCCCAAATGTCTCATCTCAATCCAAAAACGAGTCCCCACAAGGCTCACCCGTTCGTCCATTCACCAAGTTACTAGAAATCGGAGCTGTTCGACAGAGAAAATGCAGCAGCCACTTGGGACTTTGTGATTGCTACAAGGAAAGACAGCAGTTATACGAGGACGCTACTCGAAGGTGTGCAGCACCTATAGAATAATGCGTTGAATTGTTATGTTTTATTCCCAATCTGGGGTATAATATATACAATCCTAGGTTTAACATAAAAAGGAAAGGATAAATACAATAATTACAATCCCAATTTACAAGGAATCACCCTAACTAGGAAATCCTAAATTGTAGGAAACTATATGCAAGTCAACACTCCCCCTCAAGTTGGTGCATACATATTCCACATGCCCAACTTGTCTACAAACTTAGGAAAATTTTCACTTGAGACTACTTCGGTGAGAATGTCTGCTACTTGATCTTCCGTTTTGATTGGAGGAACTTCAATTATTTTCCCTTCTATCTTTTCTTTAAATTGCTCAGACGGAGAAGTTATTTATAGGAGGAGATTTAAATGGACACGTGGGCAGGGAGACAGGCAACTATGGAGGTTTTCATGGTGGCCATGGTTTTGGGGAGAGAAACGAGGATGGGGAAGCTATCTTGGATTTTGCAATGGCATATGATCTCTTCTTAGCCAACACCTTCTTTAAGAAGAGAGAAGAACATGTGATCACCTACAAGAGTGGGTCGTCAAAAACACAAATAGATTTTCTTCTAATGAGGAAAGGGGATCGTATAACTTGTAAGGATTGCAAAGTTATACCAGGAGAGAGCGTGGCTAATCAACATCGCTTGTTGGTGATGGATGTACATATCAAAAGAGTAAGACAAAAGAACAAGACTTGGAAGTGCCCAAGGACTAGATGGTGGAATCTAAAAGAAGAAAAACAAGCCATTTTCAAAGAGAAGGTAATCACCCAATGTGTGTGGGATAGAGAGGGGGAAGCTAGCCAAATGTGGGATTCCATGGCTAGTTGTATCCGAAAAGTAGCAAAAGAGGTATTAGGAGAGTCCAAGGGCTTTGCCCCACACCAAAAGGAATCTTGGTGGTGGAATGAGGAGGTACAAACAAAGGTGAAGGCTAAGAAGGAATGTTGTAAAGCCTTATACAAGGAGAGGACTGATGAAAATGGTGAAAGGTATAGAAAAGCGAAGCAAGAGGCGAAGAAAGCTGTCAGAGAAGCTAAGTTAGCGGCTTACGACGATATGTATAAACGACTAGATACCAAAGAAGGAGAGTTGGATATCTATAAACTATCTAGAGCAAGGGAAAAGAAGACAAGGGACCTAAACCAAGTGAGGTGCATCAAGGATGAGGATGGAAAGGTTCTTGCTACAGAGAACGCGGTTAAAGACAGATGGAGAGGTTATTTTCATAATCTTTTCAATGAAGGACATGAAATGAGTGCTTCTTTAGGGGAGTTGAGTAACTCAGAAGAGTGTAGAAACTACTCTTTTTATCGTCGAATCCGGAAGGAAGAAGTGGTTGTAGCTTTGAAGAAGATGAAGCATAAAAAAGCAATAGGCCCAGACGATATACCAATCGAAGTGTGGAAACTTTTGGGAGAGACAGGTATAACATGGCTCACTGACCTTTTCAATAGGATTTTGAAAACGAAGAAGATGCCAAATGAGTGGCGAATGAGCACTTTGGTGCCTATCTACAAGAATAAGGGCGACGTACAAAATTGCATGAACTATAGGGGTATTAAGCTAATGAGTCATACAATGAAGCTCTGGGAGAGAGTCATTGAGCATAGATTGAGGCAAGAGACACGGGTTTCGGACAACCAATTCGGGTTCATGCCAGGGCGCTCAACCATGGAGGCAATCTATCTCTTACGAAGATTGATGGAAAGATATAGAGATGGGAAAAAGGATTTACACATGGTCTTTATAGATTTGGAAAAAGCGTATGATAGGGTCCCAAGAGACATTCTTTGGAGGATTTTAGAGAAGAAAGGAGTACGAGTAGCATATATCCAAGCTATAAAGGATATGTATGAAGGAGCAAAGACTGCCGTAAGAACTCATGAAGGACAAACCGAAAGCTTTCCCATAACTGTAGGATTACATCAAGGATCATCCTTAAGTCCTTACCTTTTTGCGTTGGTAATGGATGAGTTAACACGACATATTCAAGATGATATTCCTTGGTGTATGCTTTTCGCAGACGATATAGTGTTGATAGATGAAACTCAGGAAGGGGTAAATGCAAAGCTTAACCATTGGAGAGAAGTGTTGGAATCTAAAGGTCTTCGCCTAAGCCGATCAAAGACAGAATATATGGAGTGCAAGTTCAGTGCAAATGGAGGCCAAAACGAGTTAGGGGTGAGGATCGGAGATCAAGAAATACCAAAGAGCGACCGTTTTCGTTACCTAGGATCTATTTTGCAAAAGAACGGAGAATTAGATGGAGATCTCAACCATAGAATACAAGCTGGATGGATGAAGTGGAAGAGTGCATCCGGCGTGTTGTGTGACCGCCGTATGCCACTGAAGCTCAAGGGAAAATTTTATATGACGGCAATAAGGCCGGCGATGCTGTATGGCACAGAATGTTGGGCGGTGAAACATCAACACGTACACAAAATGGGTGTAGCGGAGATGAGGATGCTTCGTTGGATGTGTGGGCACACGAGAAAGGATAAGATTAGGAATGAGGATATCCGGGGTAAAGTAGGAGTAGCCGAAATTGAAGGAAAGATGAGAGAAAATCGGTTACGGTGGTTTGGACATGTGCAAAGAAGGCCTACTGACGTTCCGATTAGAAGATGCGACTATGGGACAGAGGTTCAGGGCCGAAGGGGTAGAGGAAGACCTAGGAAAACTTTGGAAGAGACTCTAAGAAAAGACTTAGAGTACTTAGATCTAACGAAGGACATGACACAGGATCGAGCACAATGGCGTTCTAAGATTCATATAGCCGATCCCACTCAGTGACTTGGATTTTCCAAGTCTCCAATCGAGAAGTTTTCCTCACTCGGGAAATTAAGGGAACACTACCCCAACCTACATGCTCCACTCAGAAAGCTTCAACATACAAGCTTTAACAAAAGAAAATTCAAAGAACTTAGCGAAGAAGGCTTTGGTGTATTTAACACAATACGTTGAAATGAAGGAAAGCTTATTTATTGATATCCCCGATAAGCTACAAATATGTACATATACATGAGTCAAAATAAGCACACAAGAGGGAGCCTTCACAAAGGTTGCTTAGGATAAGTCTCAGCAGTCGGTAGAGCCCCAGAAAGAGAAGGCACCGGAGGGGGATCATTTGGAGCCTCAGTACTGGACAGAACCCTAGAAGGAGGAGGCATCAGAGGTTGATCATTTGGAGCTTCATTACGCGGTACAGCCCCAGAAGACGAAGGCAATAAATGCCTTTGGAACAAACCCACAAATCTCTGATGATCAAGTAAAACCTGACCATCAGTTTCCTTCATCTGGTCAAGCTTCCTCTTCATGTTTGTAGCATAGTCATGTGCGAGCCGGTGCAACTGTTTATTCTCATGCTTGAGCCCTCTAATCTCCTGTTTGAGACTCATCACTTCAGCCGCCAATGATTCAACTTGGCGGGTTCGAGCAAATAGGCGTTGGGCCATATTAGACACAGAACCTGCACACTGAACACTGAGAGCCAGCGAATCCTTAACAGCTAACTCATCAGACCGTTTGGAAAGTAGTCTGTTATCTTTGGGAGTGAGAAGGTTCCTGGCCACCACCGCAGCGGTCATATCATTCTTCATCACGGAATCCCCAACGGTAAGAGGACCAGTAGGGGAGACGAAGGATGGGCGCCATATGTTGTTTGGAGAAGGCGGGGCTGCCTCTTCAACAAGGTTCAAGTCAAAACGACGGTCGGAGGGGCCAGACATTTTCAAAGGTGTTGAAGAGAGAAAAGGTCGGACAAATCAAGATCTTAGAAGTGCAAGAATGAAGCTTCTACTGGTGGAGATTCAAGTGTGCTTTGGAACTTAATGCCAGCCCCTATAAAAATCTGCACTCGACGAAGCTTCAGAAATCGAAGAGGCGCCTGCTCAGAAATCGAAGAGGCGTTTGCTTTCTCAAAAGCTGGGCTGCTTAGAGATCACGAGGGTTGATCTCAGAAATCGAAGAGGCGTTTGCTTTCTCAAAAGTTGGGCTGCTCAAAGACCACGAAAGCCGATCTCAAAAATCGAAGAGGCGCTCGCTTTCTCAAAAGCTGGGCTCCCCATAGACCACGAGGGCCGATCTCAGAAATCGAAGAGGCACCTACTTTTCCAGCCTTTTCCAACCTTGTCAGCACCTGTCACACGCACACTCAGTTTTGCGGAAATTATGGGCATTCTGTCAAAGACTTCTGGGGAAGTAGAAAACACATGAATCTTACTGTTCAATCACCCACTTCCCACACGCAACAATAGCTCATGGGCACCACAGATAACTTTGCCAAAGTTCTCTGCCAAAGTTGAGCACGTGAAGCTTGCAGCTCCCACTACATCGCTCTGACCAAGAAGGGTAAAAGAATAGCAAAGAAACAGCACTAACAAAGTTTAGACCCATAAATTTTGAAGGTCTAGCTACCATATTATTATC
This sequence comes from Malus domestica, assembly GCF_042453785.1. Taxonomy (NCBI): domain Eukaryota; kingdom Viridiplantae; phylum Streptophyta; class Magnoliopsida; order Rosales; family Rosaceae; genus Malus; species Malus domestica. Next base: position 8,283,791 of record NC_091670.1, read on the forward strand.
CACAAGGGTAAAGGAACAGTACCACTGCTGGATAATTGGAAAGTCCCTGTGTGTCAACCTCTGTGCTTCGTGGCAAGGTAGACTAGCAAACATGCCCAACCTTTACTCACATTCGAGAAAACACTCCCAATAAGATTGCTTGCTCCAAAATCGAAGAGGCACCGTCCTCCGAATCTCGAGAGCCAGACTCCCAACATGACTACTTTCTTAAAAATCGAAGAGAGGGTAAAGGAACAGTACCATTGCTGGATAATTGGAAAGTCCCTGTGTGTCAACCTTTGTGCTTCGTGGCAAGGTAGACTAGCAAACATGCCCAACCTTTACTCACATTCGAGAAAACACTCCCAACAAGATTGCTTGCTCCAAAATCGAAGAGGCACCGCCCTCCGAATCTCGAGAGCCAGACTCCCAACATGATTACTTTCTCAAAAATCGAAGAGACACTGCTCCCCGAATCTCGAGAGCCAGACCCCCAGCATGATTGCTTTCTCAAAAATCGATGAAGCATCGTTCTCCGAATCAATCGAAGAGGCGCTCGCTTTCTCAAAAGCTGGGCTGCTCAGAGACCACGAGGGCCGATCTCAGAAATCGAAGAGGCACCTACTTTTCTAGCCTTGTCAGCACCTGTCACACGCACACTCAGCTTTGCAGAAATTATGGGCATTCTGTCGAAGACTTCTGGTGAAGTAGAAAGCACATGAATCTTACTGTTCAATCACCCACTTCCCACACACAACAATAGCTCATGGGTACCACAAATAACTTTGCCAAAGTTCTCTGCCAAAGTTGAGCACGTGAAGCTTGCAGCTCCCACTACATCGCTCTGACCAAGAAAGGTAAAAGAATAGCAAAGAAACAGCACTAACAAAAGTTTAGACACATAAATTTTGAAGGTCTAGCTACCATATTATTACCCACAACTGTAAAGGAACAGTACCACTGCTGGATAATTGGAAAGTCCCTGTGTGTCAACCTCTGTGCTTCGTGGCAAGGTAGACTAGCAAACATGCCCAACCTTTACTCACATTCGAGAAAACACTCCCAATAAGATTGCTTGCTCCAAAATCGAAGAGGCACCGTCCTCCGAATCTCGAGAGCCAGACTCCCAACATGACTACTTTCTCAAAATCGAAGAGAGGGTAAAGGAACAGTATCATTGCTGGATAATTGGAAAGTCCCTGTGTGTCAACCTTTGTGCTTCGTGGCAAGGTAGACTAGCAAACATGCCCAACCTTTACTCACATTCGAGACAACACTCCCAACAAGATTGCTTGCTCCAAAATCGAAGAGGCACCGCCCTCCGAATCTCAAGAGTCAGACTCCCAACATGATTACTTCCTCAAAAATCGAAGAGACACTGCTCTCCGAATCTCGAGAGTCATACCCCCAGCATGATTGCTTTCTCAAAAATCGAAGAGGCATCGTTCTCCGAATCTCGAGAGCCAGATACCACATACCACTTTTTCAAAGTGCTCTGACAGAGTTAAAACATGTGAAACTGGCAGCTCCCACTACCGTGCTATGACCAAGCAGGGTAAAGGAATAGCATTACTACTTGTTATTAGGGAGACTCCTATATATGTCGACCTCAATCCCCAACGGACAGGCAGACCTGCAAATATGCTCAACCCTTCATCATATCTGAGAGGGCACTCCCAACGAAGCCTTTCGAAATATTCAGCTTTCTTTCCCCCGATAATACCTCTGCAAACAAGCTATACTAGAGCAAGAATATCTCATATCATCAGGGTTAAAAGCAAGAGTATCCCATATCATGCTTTTTCCCTGTCTTTTCTTTTGGCCTTGTTTTTACCTGCAAGACAAGGAGAAAGAGAGCAATCAGTCAGCACTTGGAATCAAGCTTCCAGCTAGGAACTGACTGCCTGGAACCCCTTACCTGATTACTTACCTGGCATTGCTCTCGAGTACTCATCTTCAACATCTTATGTTTCCAGGGAAGATTCCGCATCTGCTTGAGGAACAGATAGGGCAAGTGCGAAGGATACAAGGAAGCATGTGGAGACAAGCGTAACAGCACACGTGCCGATACATTCATTACTCTGTCAAAAGCAAAAGTATCCCATATCAGCAGGGTGGAACGTACTCTAGATTTGATGGACTTGTTTTGACCCTCAAATTCTTCAGTCGGCCTTATACTCTGGAGGAAACCAGAAAACCCTCCAGCTCAGTTCAAGAATAAGCCTGTGGAAAGTTACTTCTTCAAAAGCAAAAGTATCTCATATCATCTCTTCTCATTTTTCTTCTCTTTATCCTTCATGCTGCTGCAAGATGGGGAGAAGGTGAACAATCAGTCGGAGCTCTGATTGCTTACCTTGTCTGTCACCTCTTTCAGCAGACCCCCTAGCTCGGCGACTTGGGGGACTCCTACTACATGGTTTGTATCGCGCTTGACCAAGCTTGAAACTACAAGTAAGCTTCAAGTGAAATTGATACATTACCTTGTGCATCTCCACCAGTTAAAGATACCACCCCTGGATGGAGGAAGAGTACTTCCAAAGAAGATGCCACATCTACCTATGAGACAGATAAGGCAAGTCAAGACGACACCACACTCCGATACTTAGAAGTTTCGTGATTACGAGATCATTCTCCCACAATATTTCCTAATGTCATTTGTACTAAATCATTCACTTGTACTCACTAAATGAGAGCTTGAACCTATGTACTTGTGTAAACCCTTCACAATTAATGAGAACTCTTCTATTCCGTGGACGTAGCCAATCTGGGTGAACCACGTACATCTTGTGTTTGCTTTCCTATCTCTATCCATTTATATACTTATCCACACTAATGACCGGAGCAATCTAGCGAAGATCACAAAAAGCGATCGTTTTCGCTACCTAGGATCTATCTTGCAAGAGAACGGAGAATTAGATGGAGATCTCAACCATAGAATACGAGCTGGATGGAAAGAGTGCATCCGGCGTGTTGTGTGACCGTCGTAGGCCACTGAAGCTCAAGGGAAAATTTTATAGGACGGCAATAAGGCTAGCGATGTTGTATGGCACAGAATGTTGGGTGGTAAAGCATCAACACGTACACAAAATGGGTGTAGCGGAGATGAGGATGCTTCGTGGGATGTGTGGGCACACGAGAAAGGATAAGATTGGGAATGAGGATATCCGAGGTAAAGTAGGAGTAGCCGAAATTGTAGGAAATATGAGAGAAAATCGGCTCCGGTGATTTTGAACATGTGCAAAGAAGGCCGACTGACGCTCCGGTTCGAAGATGTGACTACGGGACAGAGGTTCAGGGCCGAAGGGGTAGAGGAAGACCTAGGACAACTTTGGAAGAGACTATAAGAAAAGACTTAGAGTACTTGGATCTAACGGAGGACATGACACAAAACCGAGCGCAATGGCGTTCTAGGATTCATATAGCCGACCCCACTTAGTGGGAAAAGGCTTTGTTGTTGTTGTTGTTGTTGTATCTTTTCTTTAATAAAAAAACTTGTCAACCTCTACATGCTTGGTTCTATCATGTTGCATCGAATTATGAGCAATGTTTGTACCATACTTAGGGCCTCCATATTTAGATCTCGTATAAATACTCGGGGGACTCAAATGTAATTATGTAATAAATGAATGAGCAAATATGTAATAAGTGAGGAGCCCTTATTCTATAAAATGACTCCTCACTCTCCTCATTGGAGGAGGCCAATTCTTAGGCCTGAGATTCCCAAAGCCTCATTCTCACATTACAAAGCTCTCTTTCTCTGAGAAGCTCTTTTCCCTCACAGTCCTCTCACAAATAGAGAAATACAATATCAGTGTGGACGTAGTCCAAACATTGGGGTGAACCACGATACATCTTGTGTTATTTACTTTCTTGCAGATTCACTGTCGGATTTACGTTGTTCCAAGACCCCTCCGGTTTTGTGCATCAACATTTGTGGCCGTCTGTGGGAATCAACACGAAAAGTTATGTCGGTTCTCTTTCATTTTTTTATCTCACCACCGTGAGACCTCACCACACTCATCCGTGAATCTGCAGAAACCTAAGAACCAAACATCACACCAATATTCTGATTTGTCCTCATCATTACCAACACTAGAGAGAGAAAAAAGGCTTTTGGTTTCAGATCGCGTTAATATCTCAGCTCAACTCGCTCGCCGATCTACGCCGTCTCGCCCCAGTTCGCTCAATGGACGGCTCGAACGATTAAAATGCTGGCTGCTGCTCTTTGCGATTTCGATGTTAATCGCTCAAAACGTCTGCTCCTTTAGCTGCTTTTGAATGCCCCCTTCGACTTGCTGCTTCTAACACGGTATTCAAGAGCATCTCACTTCTCTTTCTCTACTTCTCTTAGCCATGGCTGGCCAGTTAAGAGCAAATTGGTGTGTTTGCAAACTTCTCACCTCTCTCGCTCCACGACAACATCCTCCTACAAAGTGACGGCTGTTGATAGTGGAGGAAGAGTTCTGCAGTCCCTCGGCCTAGATGAAGAGGAGAGCTCCACGTCTCGCCGATCTCGAGCAAGACTACAACAGTGTCTGTAAATGCAGTGAAATCTATGAGAAGAAGATATGGGGGCTTCGCTCTCGAACCTGAAGGAGGGGATGAATGAGTCGGGTCATGAACCAGGTCAACGATGCCCACTTGGAGAAAGTTCTAGCCGTCTGCAATGGCTTATTTGAGGACATGGTCGACCAGCTCAACGACTTGCTAACCTCCATGGATGTGAATCAGAGCGAAAAGCTTCTCTCCGTCGCTAAAATCAACAACAAGAAAACCGAAAGCTCATCAACAGCACTACATCACCTCTCTCTCTCTCTCTCCAAGTCTCTCCCTCATATCCCCTTCAAGCCTTTAAGCACACAATCAAATGGCTTGATCTGCACTAGACAAGACCTCACTATCAGGTGCCTTGCATACTTGAACATAAAAGGAATCGATAAGCCATCAGCTTTACGTCAGTCAAACCGATATGGGAAGGGACAAAAGAAAGTGAGCTTGCGGAATGATCATTCCTGGAAAGAGTATAGGCTCTAGAACTATTATTGACAAGAAGCTTCTTTAGGCCTAACAACTTTCATAACAAATATATATGAAAGAGGAGTTTTGGGCTACCACTTAGAAAGGAAAATGGTGAAATTTTGTTACTTTGGAAACTTGGCTACTAGCAAGACACCTCATTCATCAACTCCATCGACCGGAGACTTGGGAGACTCCTACCATATGCTACTGTACCTTGATACTCGGAAGTCTCACGACCACTCAGTAACTTGGATTTTTTCAAGTCTCCAACCGAGAAGTTTTCCTCACTCGGGAAATTAAGGGAGCACTATCTCAACCTACATGCTTCACTCACAAAGCTTCAACATACAAGCTTCAACAAAAGGAAAAATTTCAAAGAACTTAATGAAGAAGGCCTTTGTGTATTTAACACAATACGTTGAAATGAAGCAAAGCTTGTTTATTGATATATCTGATAAGTTACAAATATGTACATATACATGAGAGGGAGCATTCACAAAGGTTGCTCAGGAGAAGTCTCAGCAGTCGGCAGAGCCTCAGAAAGAGGAGGCACCAGAGGGTGATTATTCGGAGCCTCAATACTAGGCAGGACCCCAGAAGAAGGAGGCACAGAAGGTTGATCATTTGGAGCTTCATTACGCGGTACAGCCCTAGAAAACGAAGGCAATAAATGCCTTTGGAACAAACCCACAAACCTCTGATGATTAAGTAAAATCTGACCATCAGATTCCTGCAGCTGGTCAAGCTTCCTCTTCATGTTTGTAGCATAGTCATGTACGAGCCTGTGCAACTATTTATTCTCATGCTTAAGCCTTCTGATCTCCTGTTTGAGACTTATCACTTCAGCCGCCAATGATTCAACTTGGCGGGTTCGAGCAAATAGGCGTTGGGCCATATTAAACACAGAACCTGCACATTGAACACTGAGGGCCAGAGAATCCTTAACAGCCAACTCATCAGATCGTTTAGAAAGTAGTCTATTATCTTTGGGAGTAAGAAGGTTCTTGGCCACCACCGCAGCGGTCATATCATTCTTCATAACAAAGTCTTCAACCGTAAGAGGGCCAGTAGGGGAAAAGAAGGATGGACGCCATATGTTGTCTTGAGAAGGCATGGCTGCCTCTTCACCAAAGTTCAAGTCAAAACAGCGATCAAATGGGCCAAACATTCTCAGAAATGATGAAGGAGAAATGAGGTGCAATAAATCTCTTAAGTATACAAATAAAGGGAAAATTCCTACAAGCAATAACTCTTTTAATGTACTTCTTGCACACAATTGGTGCCCTTATAAAACAAAAGGCAACAGGGCCGTTGGTTCAAAAATCGAAGAGGCACCACTCTCCGGATTTCGAAGAGGCACCACTCTTCACACGCAACATCAGCTCCTCGGGTACCATAAATAACTTTGCCAAAGATCTCTGACAAAGTTTAGACACATAAATTTTGAAGGTCCAGCTACCGTACTATTACCCACAAGGGTCAAGGAACAGCACCACTACTTGATAACTGAAAAGTCCCCATATGTGTCAACCTCTGTGCTCCGTGGCAAGGCAAACTGGCAAAAATGCCCAACCTTTACTCAAATTCGAGAAAACACTCCGAACAAGATTGCTTGCTCAAAAATCGAAAAGGCACCGCTCACCGAATCTCGAAAGCCAGACTCCCAACAAGATTACTTGCTCAAAAATCGAAGAGGCACCACCTTCTGAATCTCGAGAGCTAGACTCCCAACATGATTACTTTCTCAAAAATCGAAGAGGCACCGTTCTTCGAATCTCAAGAGCCAGACTCCCAACAGGATTACTTTCTTAAAAATTAAAGAGGCACCGTTCTCCGAATCTCGAGAGCCAGATCCCCGACAAGATTGCTTGTTCGAAAATTGAAGAGACACCGCTCTCCGAACTTCGAGAGCCAGATTTCCTTGGATAAAGCTTGTCTGCAATCTTCACATGCAACATTAGCTTTACAGATACCACATACTACCTTTTCAAAGTGCTCTGACAAAGTTAAAACACGTGAAGCTTGCAGCTCCCACTACATTACTACGACCAAGAAGGGTAAAGGAATAGCATTACTACTTATTGTTAGGGAGACTCCTATTTATGTCGACCTCCATCCTTCACGGACAGGTAAACCTGTAAAAATGCTCAACCCTTCCTCATATCTGAGATGGCACTCCCAACGAAGCCTCTCGAAATACTCAGCTTTCTTCCCCCCCCCCCAATAATACCTATGCAAACCAGCCACACCCGGGTAAGAGTATCTCATATCATGCTTTTTCCCTGTCTTTTCCTTTACCCTTGTTCTTACCTGCAAGACAAGGAGAAAAAGAGCAATCAGTCAACACTTGAAATCAAGCTTCCAGTCAGGAATTAACTGCTTGGAACCCCCTGCCTGATTACTAACCTGGCATTGCTCTCGAGTACACATCTTCAACATCTTATGCTTCGAGAAAGATACCACATCTACCTGAGGAACAGATAGGGCAAGTAAGAAGGATACAAGGAAGCATGTGGAGACAAGCGCAATAGAACACGTGTTGATTCATCTATTACTTCGTCAACAACAAAAGTATCTCATATCATCAAGGTCGAACTCACTCTTGATTTGATGGACTTGTTTTGACCCTCAAATTCTTGAGTCAACCTTATACTCTGGAGGAAACCAGAAAACCATCCAGCCCAATTCAAGAATAAGTCTGTGGAAAGTTACTTATTCAAAAGCAAAAGTATCTAATATCATCTCTTCTCCATTTGCTTCTCCTTATCCTTGTTGCTGTTTACGACACAAGGAGAAGGAGAACAATCAACCGGAAGCTGAAGTCGAACCTCTGATCCAGGTTGCTTGCTTGGAAGTCTGATTGCTTACCTTGTATGTTACCTCTTTCGGTAAATCTCCTAGCTCGGCGACTTGAGGGACTCCTACTATAGGGTTTGTATCACACTTGACTAAGCCTGAAACTACAAGTAAGCTTCAAGTGAAATTGATACATTACCTTATGCATCTTCATTGGTTAAAGATACCACCCCTGGATGAAGGAAAAGTACTTCCAGAGAAGATGTCACATCTACGTATGAGATAGATAAGGCAAGTGAAAATGATACCACAGTTCAGTACTTAGAAGTTTCGTGATTACTCAATGGCTTGGATCTTGCAAGTCCCCAACCAAGGAGTTTCCCTCACTCGGGAACTTAGGGGAGCACTGTTTGTACCATACTTGACCAATCCCGAAACTACTGAGCACCGGTCAACGTTATACTGTCAATGACCCAGAAGAGTTTCCCTCTAATCAGGAGGCCAATCACAGCGCGACACGTGTCGACATCAGAAGCTAATCATAGCGCGACACATGTCAACATCAGAAGCCAATCACAACACGACACGTGTCAATGTCAGAATGAAACTAGAAACTCTCTTCTATAAATAGAGATCATTCTCTCATAATATTTCCTAATGTCATTTGTACTAAATCATTGACTAGTACTCACTAAATGAGAGCTTGAACCTATGTACTTATGTAAACCCTTCACAATTAATGAGAACTCTTCTACTCTGTGGACGTAGCCAATCTGGGTGAACCACTTACATCTTGTGTTTGATTCCCTGTCTCTATCCATTTACATACTTATCCACACTAGTGACCGGAGCAATCTAGCGAAGGTCACAAACTTAACACTTTCTATTATACCAAAGTCCTCACTGATTTTGTACATCAACAAGCAATATCACGAATAGCCTTATTATCACAAAACAATCTCATCGGTTGACTCTGTTTAACCCCCAAATCTTGAAATAGAAACTTAAGCCATAACATCTCACAAATACCAAGCGTCATACTTTTATACTCTGCTTCTGCACTAGACCTTACTACTACATTTTGCTTCTTGCTTCTCCACGTGACCAGATTTCCACCAACAAAGGTAAAATAACCTGATGTAGAACGCCTATCATTCGTTAAACCAGCCCAGTCAACATTCGTATAACCTTCAATTCTGAAATGACCATTCTTCTTGAACAAAATACCTTTTCCGAGACTTCCTTCAAATAACTCAATGTCCTCATAACAGCACTCATATGTTGTTCTCCTGGATAATGCATGTACTAACTAGCTACACTCAAGGCATATGCAAGATTTTGCCTAATGTGTGCCAAATACATTAATCTTCCCACTGGTCTTTGATATCTTCCCTTATCAACTGGTACTTGATTAGGATCAACACTCAGTTCCATCCCTTTTACCAATGAAGTAGTCACAATTGTGCATGCAAAATACATTAATCTTCCCACTAGTCTTTGATACAGGTTTCTTTCAATAGGTCAATAATATAGTCTCTATGATAGGAAAATTCATGACCCACACCTTGACACCTCAATCTCGAGAAAATATTTTAGAGACCCTAGATCCTTCATCTCAAATTCTATGGCTAAATACTTTTGTAAGGCTGCACGTTTATCAGGGTCGTTACCAGTAACTATCATATCATCCACATATACAATGAGTGTCGTGAGTTTCTCATTCCGACGTTTCAAGACCAACTGTGGCCACAATTACTTTACTTATATCCAAATGCTCTCATCGACTTGGTAAACCTACCAAACCATGTTCTTGGAGACTGCTTCAACCTATACAATGATTTCCTGAGCCTGCACATCTTTTGTCTCTACCTGCCAGGAATGTTACTCCCTGGTGGGAGTTCCATATAGATCTCCTCGGTCAAATCTCCATGTAAGAAGGCATTCTTTACGTCAAACTGTTTCAATGGCCAATCTAAATTTGATGCTAAGGATAATAAAACTCGGACTGTGTTGATTTTAGCCACCGGTGAGAACGTATCAGTGTAGTCAATCCTATACTTTTGTGTATACCCTTTTGCCACCAACCTCTCTTTTAAACAGTCCACATTTTCGTCTACTTTGTATTTCACTATACAGACCCGTTTGCATCCCACAGGTTTCTTGCTAGTTGGCAAGTTTGTTACTTCCCAAGTAGCATTCTTCTTCAACAATCTCAATTCCTCGTTCATTGCTTATTTCCAGTGGATATCTGCTAAGGCCTCATGCACACTGTTAGGAATAGATACAGTAGATAATTGATGGATAAATGACTTTTTTTATTCCGACAGGTAACGGGTAGACACAACATTATTCAATGGATATTTAACCCCTGAATCTATTTTTGGTTCACTCATAGGATATTTGTGTTTACATTTAGGATCGGCCTCATAAGTTGGTTTAGGTATACCTCGATTAATGCACTCTGGAAGACGATGAATAGGAGGAGCATCCGAAGTGGAATGTGATTGGTTATGGGTATTAACTGGAGACGAGTGGGTGTGAGACTGATCCGGCTTCTGTTGGTTCGTGCCCCATCCCAGTTGTCCAGAGACTATGGGCTTGTCCTGATAATTCTGAAGCCCAGAGAACATGGGCGTGGGATTTTCCTGAAGCCCAAAAGATGCGGATAGATCATAGGGCCCAGATTCAGTGTGATTTTCCTGAAGCCCAAAAGATGAGGGCAGGTCATAGGGCCCAAATTATGTAGGTTACTCAGCTTCTGTAAACTGATCCACGTCAACTTCAATCTTCATGGACTACTCAACTATTGTGGGCTGCTGTATGTCAACTTCAATCAGGCTAACATAATCAAGTGTTTGAACTTGTTCATCTCGCATACCCCCATGAAGTGAGGACCTAGATGAGCCATAATACATATCATGTTCATGAAAAACTACATCCATCGTGATAAACATTTTTTTGGTCGGAGGGTGATAACAACGGTAACCCTTTTGAGCGATGGCATATCCTAAAAATACACAACGAACAGCGTGAGGGTCAAGCTTACTTTGTCTTTGAGGTGGGTGTAGGTGGACAAACGCTACACATCCTAATACACAGGGAGATAGATTAGAAACGAGTAGGGAACAAGGTTTAGCCATGAGGACCTGCAGAGGCATTTGGAAGTCGAGGGTGCGAGATGGGAGACGATTGATCAGATAAGCTGTCGAAGTCAGGGCCGCTAAAAGAGAGCGCTAAAAGAGAAAGAGAAACAAGGGAAGGTGGGCCGCTAAAAGAGAGGCACGAACTACCTCTAGTAAGTGTCGATTCTTTCATTCAGCAACTCTATTTTGGTGAGGAGTGTAAGGGCATGTGTTTAATGAATAATACCATGTTTGTCAAGGAATGCGCGAAGCTCCGTATGGACGTATTCACTTCCATTGTCACTGCGAAGAACCTGAATATTCATGTTGAACTACATAGTAATCATGTGATGAAACTTTTGAAAGGCTGAATTAACTTCACTCTTAGATTTCAACAAACTAACCCAAGTTATTTGGGTACGGTCATCAATAAACGTAACAAACCAATGAGCACCACCAAGAGTACCAATTTTAGACGGACCCCACACATCAGAATGCACAGTCATAAAGGGGATATAACTCTTATTCAAACTATGGGAAAATATGTTCTATGGTTGTTGGCCAATTCACAAACATCGCATTTAAATTGAGAAACATCACTCTTAACAAACAAACTAGGAAATAATTTATGCAGGTAACCAATTGAAACATCCCCAAGACGATGATGCCACATCCAAATGTTTGACACTTTATTAGTCTCTACATGAGATGTATCAACTGAGAGAGCTTGAGTTAACAATCCAGTACTGTTTGTTGTCAACTCTAAGTAGTATGGCTTTCCTCGTCTAATACCATAACCAATCGTCTTCCTCATTCGGATGTCCTTGAAAACACAAAAATAAGGCCAAAAAATAACCAAACAATGTAAGGCAATGGTTATTTGTGCTACAGACAACAAATTATAATTTAGCGATAGAACCGCAAGAATAATATCAAGTTTCATGGTATCAGTAAGAACAATAGTGCCTTCCCCGATAACCAGGACGGTATTACCATTAGCAACATTGACGTTGGTTTGAGTGAAGGGTTTTAAGGATAAAACCTTTCTAGAATCATAAGTTATATGTTCAGTAGCTCCTGAATCAATTATCCATGTAGTATTCATAACAGGAGTATAAGTACTTAGAGCCTTAGCATCGTTGCCTATTATAGCAATTAGAGCCGAAGCCTTGTCAACCAGACAATCCGATTCACTCTTAGATTCAGTGATGGATGTATGAGGTTCGTTGCAACGGGGATCGCGCATTTTATCCAAATGCTCAAGATATCCTATCAACTCGAAACAACGCTCTTGGAGTGCCTATCAAACCACAATGTGGACATTTTCTGAGATGATGGTTGCGGTTTGCTTGGTTGGGTCGATTAAACCTTGACCGAGTCTCATCCCCAATTCTGTCAAACCTGTTTGATAGCCCACGTGCCTTTGCTACCATAGCCGTGGGTTCAGCCTTGTCCACTTCAGTTTTCATAGAAGCTTTTCGATCTACTTCACGACGAATATATGCATAAGACGCTTGAAGCCCAAGAGATGGGTCATTGTGCAATACTTCTCCACGCGCTTAATCAAAATCATCATCTAGTCTTCCAAGAAAGAGGTAAACTCTATGCCGCTCAATGGAACTTTTGTAAACCTTGATGTCATTGGCACACTTCATCGCCACTCTATTACAGTGATACAATTCTTGGAAAATTTCAGTCAATTCCCCAAAATATGTAGCCAAAGAACGGCCATTCTGACGAAGGCATGATGCCTTCTGATTTAGAGTGTAAATTATAACTTCATCATTCTCATCAAAATAGGTTGTCTTGAGAGAATCCCAAATCTCTTTTGTTGTGGGTAAACAGATATAACGTTTCATAATCTCCGGTTTCATAGATGACAGTAACCAACTCTTTATTTATTTTTATCTTAAAGAACCAATCATCATACCTAGGATCGTTTTTGTCTAGAGCCTTGATAAAGAATGAGTCCACTGAACGCGATCAACAAGGAGTTCACAGTTTCCTGAACAACAATATAGAATGAGTCTATTGAACGCGATCACCTGCCGACTGGTGAGCGGTGAAACTGACTTCACAGTTTCCTGGACAGCAACAACATAAGGTTGCTCGCTGCAATTTTTTTTCAAAGGGGCAGCAACAACTCAAGGTTGCTCACTGCGATTTCTTTCAGGGGGCAGCAATGGCACAACAGTCGCTCGCTGATCAGAGGCACAGTGTATGGGAGCGGTGAGTTGTTTTGTTCTTGATGATGTGTTGAATGACTCAGCACAATTAAGGTTTTCTTGGCTCTGGTGCCAAGAAGAATGCGTTGAATTGTTAGGTTTTATTCCCAATCTGAGGTATAATATATATAATCCTAGGTCTGACATAAAAGGGAAAGGATAAATACAATAATTACAATCCCAATTCACAAGGAATCACCCTAACTAGGAAATCCTAAATTGTAGGAAACTATATACAAGTCAACACCTATGCTTGACTAAATATCAAAGGTAGCAGATATTGAAGATGGAGTGGCTATGTTTGAGAAAAGCATGCCATGTAAAAACCTTTCATCATGTATGGAAGGTGGACCATACTTTTGATCCTTCTTCAACCAAGTGATTATAAAATCTACAAGGAGAAGGCCTGGGACTGAAAAAGAAATCATGCAAAGAGAGAGAGAGAAATTTGCAGCCTAACAGAATATGCAGACAAAGAAGGGGTGGGCTAGTGAAAGCAATGAACCGAAACGATCGAGTGGAAGGCAAAGGCTGAAGCAAGGAGGATAATTACACTAAGCAAGCAACCATACATCTTTCTTGGTTGTCCATCTCATTTGTTCCTTTTAAACATGGTCAAATTACTCTAGCATGACCATGTGATAAATCATCACTCGTGATTCTTTCTCCTCTATTAGAGTGGGGTTCTGTATAGGAATACATTTGGGTACAAAACCTTTAAAAGCTGCAAAAGGAAAAAGCGAGTTTAAAACTCAAAACAAAGAGAAGAGCTCCAACCAAAAATACAAGAGAGGCTTTTATCACATCGAAAGATACAAGAGAGGCTTTTATCACATCGAAAGTAAATAAAAATTATGGATGTGGTCTTCTTTTCAGCACATGAAGTCCTATTTGGACCTTAAAGAGTTCAAAATGTCCCAAGTTCACAAAGAAGGAAAAAGCTTGCTGTCAAACTTCCCAAATTAATTGGGAAACTCGCTCACATGGCAACTTAAGTAAAGATGGGCCTACCTTTGTTCCTGCTACTTTGACCAAGTAAATACAAATTCTACAATTAGTAAAAGATAAGTTTATGCCCCACTATGGTGCTCATGGTTGATCGGCGCATGTCTCTCAAGATACAACGACCACATCCTTGTAATAGTACCACTCCAAATCACAAGGCTCCATGAACCATGATTACGTCGAAAACTCTCATATGGACTCAATGAGACTCTCTAATATTTAGTGCACTCTATGTATGATTATGTAAACAAATGAAAAGTTATTTTTGTGATTATAGGGGGCTTCCTTATTTATAGAATGTGAATACCTCTTTGGAAAGCATGTGACTATTCATTAAGAGTCAAAAGTTACAGCACTTCATATAAGTGGAATATATTTCTACCAAAAGGCTCCACTTCTAATTTCCATTCAATTAATAAATTTAATATAATAATAATATTATTAAATCTTCCAACAATCCCCCACATGAATGGAAACACTATGCAAATGACAATGTAGACACTAGAGGGAGAATTCAGTAGGAAAAGTACCGCATCGGGATATGTGGATTTTGGCTTTGAACCTTCCGTAGTGAATTACTATCGGATTTACTTGGCTAATCAATGAATGCGATGTCTTGAACTGCTCAGCCGTTTGTGTAAACCAAGACAATATCAATCACACAATACCCTTCTAGACACCCCGTGGTTGCTCAGTTATGTTCATTTTGGCCCTGAAGAATTCTTGGTTTCTCATGAGTGCTTTTAAAGAACTAAGCCTTTCAAAAAATTCTCACATGAACGGCCTCATTCCTCACTCAAGATAGGTGACTTCCCATTAAGAGTATCTTGCAATACCCCACTTGTTATTTCCAAGTATAGGAATCATTAAAAGCAAAGCTTATCCTAAATACGCTGCAACTAGCACTGTTTCATCATAGGACATGGGTAGGAGATTATCTCCGCAATGCTCTCATTGAATCATCCACAATTCGGTTGTCCCTTTGAACCTAGAACTTGGGTTCTCTAGTCAGCTAGGTTGGGTTGTCATTATGGCGATTCTTAAGACGTAGGCTTTTAACCCATTCCCCTCGATTATACAACTTACTCTCTAGTCAAACCTTTAATTAATTGGATCCACTAGGCTGATGACTATCACTTATGGTGCGCACTTCCATTTATGAAATTATATTTCATTCAAAAGTAGTTGTTTCCCAACATAATTCCTCCAAACACGTGTTCAGACTTGATAAGTAATTTAAATTTCCCCACATTTAAGCTAATTACTAGAAGATCTCCAACCTTTCAATACCTTAAAACTTTAATTATAAGAGAAAACACTTTTCTCTTTCTAGAAGCAAATTACTTTTAAATTCTTTTTAGGTATATTCCATTTCTCAAAAATAGTTAAGTCACCCCCATAATTCTCTCATATTGTGGTTGCTTTTAACGCTGTTAATAAATTATGGGTAAATTACACTTTACCACCTTAGGTTTGAGGTCTATTACAATGTCATATAACATCTTCAAAACATTTCACCTTCGTACCTCACATACTATTTTATTTCAATATCATACATCTGTTACATTTTCCATCCATTGATCCGTTAAGTGAGTGGCAGCCACATTTGTTCCACGTGGGCAAAAAAATAATTTTTTATTCATTTAAAATATTATAATAATTTACCCTTAAAAAACACACACACACACACACAAACTTATTTGTCTTCCCCATCCCTTCTCCCCACCCGAGCTTATCCCCCATCACCCACCCCCTTCTCCCATCCCCATCCCACCGCAACCCCCCCAACCCACCCTCACCTCCCCCGTAGCCTCTATACCCTACCCGCCCCAACCCCTCACCCAATTCCTCCCACCCCGCAGCCTCTATACCCTACCCGACCTTCGATGACACTAACCCATCTGTGCGGCGGCAAGGCCTACGTCATATCCAGATAGGTGGAAGAGGAACAGGCAGATGGATGGTGTGGGAGAAGGGTGGGTGCAAGGAGATGGAGGGGAGAGGGTCAGATGGGTGGTTGTGCAGGCATCGTTGAATACCCAGAATGAGACAAATGGGTTGTCGTCATTGTCATCCCTATCGTCTATGGTGTCGTTGGCAGCGGCGTCATCGGTGTCAAATGGGGATTCGAGAGGGGTAATGTAACAACCTGAAAAATTTAAAGATATGAATTAGATAATATAATTATGAATATGTGGAGAAAATCGAAAATCAACCGATTTACGGTTATGAAGATAGAATTGGGAAATTATTATAATTCACGTAATTGTATTATTGATATTTTATATTAATTTTCAAGAAATTATATTAATTTATTTGAGATTAGTTTTAAATTAAACTGGTTACGAAGTTGAAGTTTTGAAAGTTAATTATTTAAAATTCGTAGACCATTCGAGGTCACAATTTATATTTTTTAATAGAGCTCGATCTCACGAACACGTGGGCGCAAACCGTTCGTGAAACGGAGTTATAACGAAGAAGTTATTAACGATTGAATTTAGGGATAAAATGGTCATTTAATCAATTTCTGGAAGGCTCCAGATTTGCTGGAGCAAGGATCTAAGAAGCCACATGTGTGCTGTGATGCAAAGGGAAGGAGAGAAAGGGAGAGTCACGGGCCAATCAAGGGAGGGGAAAAGAAAGAAAAAAAAAAGGGAAAGGAGGAGAAAAGGAGGGGAGGGAACCGGGTTTCCTCAACCCGGGTGACCCGACCCGTTTTCCCCATTTCTCCAGTGATTTTTGTTGGTTTTCCGACGAATCATGTCCATTAAATCTTGGAAAATCATCATATAACCTTCCATTTACCCTCTCTACTCCAAAAATTGAGAGAAAATGGCCTATAAACCGTGAATTTTCGTACGGTGGGTGCGAGGGCGCCGAAGCTTTTTGGCAGCAATACGCCGTTTCCTAAAGCAAACACCGACCGTCACTACTATCCATGTACTCCTAGAGAACCCAAGAACATGTCCCAAGCATTGGATGGGGCGACGGAGCACCGGAGGACACGGATCAAAATCACCAAATTTCTAGGGTTCTGGTGGGTTTTGGGTGAAATTGGAGCTTTTCTTGGCCAAATTGGACTTGGCCACAGGTATGAAAGTTGTTCTACTCATTGAGATTTATCACACTATAAAATTTTGTAATTTTTGGAAAGTGTTGATATTTTCCGACGAGTCGAGGCGGCCGACTGCCACCAGCGGCGGCGTGTGCAGCGGCGCGTGGCCAGTGGGCCAACTCTGCCATTTTCATGCTAATTTTTTGTGTTCTAAAACAATATTTAATATGCATATGGTGTAATTTCAATGTTTGAACCGAATTTATGATTGTTAGTCACTAAAATGTTGAAGTTGATGAACTAGAAAATGGGTTGTGAACTACGAAAGACTTGATCCCGCTCAAGGGTACGTAGGCAGTCTAACAGAGTTAGATGCAACCTTAAATAATCGAGAATTAATATTTAGAAGGAATTTTGATTTAAGAGGAGGAAATAGTTCTAATTTGGAAGTGAAATTGCATGTTTTGGTAAATGAATAATGGGTATGGATTATGCGTGGAATGAAGGAAATTAATTGGAGGTTGATGACTAACGATTGTGAATTCAATTATTAATTTAAAGATAAGTTTTGACATATAAGAAAATACGGATAGCTTGTTAGAAATTGAATTAGTGATTTAGAGGATGGTGATTATTTGAAATAAATTAACTATGACTTTAAGTTGGGCCTACCATAATTAAATTCCGAAAATATATATTTTCGGGCCCTAGGCGTGACAAAATGGTATCAGAGCAAATGATCATATTCTACGAGATGCGCTACTCTTAGTATTGTTGGTGTGAATTATGACATGCGTTGTGGTTGCATTAATTCATAGTTTTAGGAATAAAGTGGCATTCATGTTTATATGTGAAATGCATATATAAATTGTATTATGTTTGGGGTGCAATTTTCCTTGGTAAATATGAGGTTTCGTTAATGGGAATTGTGGTTTGCGGTTATAATGCATTATTTCTAAGTTCTTTGAGTAATGAGAAAGTTATGTGAAATATATATGTGTTGAGAACTATCATGAAGTGAAATGAATTGGATTGACATTATGTTATGTAGTATGAGATATTATTGAATTGTGGGTGTGAATTATGACTTGTATTGACATTGCATGATTTCATAAGTTCTATGAGTATGACGGAAATTATGTGAAATGCATATATTATGAATTATGAGGCTTTGGATTGAATTGAATGGGAGTAGAAAAAATTTTAAAATATCATATTCATGTTGAAGCTTGGAAGATGAGTATTTGATTAAAGTTTTGGATTAATCTTGAATTGAATCGATATTAGGCTATGCATTATGAAAAATGTGGAATGTTAAGGTGATTGTGAGGTGGTGATAAGGGGATAGAGAATTTGTATTATGCATGGACAATTGAAATTTGAAATTGGGCACAATGACCCATGGATGTGAATTGGGCACAATGACCCCTAGATGTGAATTGGGCACAATGACCCATGGAACTGAAATTGGCCGAAAAAGGCGCATGGATGTGGAATTGGAAAAAAAAATAGAGGGAGAATAGAGAAGAAGAAAAGAAAAAGGAAGTGTGATGTGTATTCGCCAGGTATAATACAATATTTTCTAGCCTACTAGTCACTGATTGAAATAAAAGAAAATTATGGTGAAATCATTGTTTTGTCAATGTTAAGTGTGGATACAAATTTGAAAATCTTATTACCAATGATAATGATGGTTGGAAATTTTAAATATATATGGAAGATATGGTGATTTACCGAATGGGAATGAAATTTTAAACTGTGGTTGGGGGTTGTCTACTATAATTAGAGTGGTGGGTAGACATGAATGAAAATATGAAATGAAATTTTGAGTTTGTTTAATATAAATGATTTCTCAGTTGAGTTTTTTTTTGTTTAATGACTAGAATTGGCAAGAAAAGTTTATAATTGTAATTTCGATTGGTTTGGGTTGCCATTAACGAATTATGGTGTGAAATTCTGATATTTTGTTAGCCATGATAGTCATGACTCGGAATTTGACATTTGATTGTCAGTGTGAGAGAAAACAATTGGACCACCAGTAGTTTAAAAGAAATTCATTCACGCTTCATTTATGCACAATTTGTTGTCCCTTGACATGCCAAGTGTGTTACGTGGTGTCATGACAAACTTGGGTGTGTTACGTGGTTTCATGACAAATTTGGGTGTATGGAAACCCATAAACCTTATGTTCATTTACTTTTTTTTTATTTTCTTACCAATATGAGAGAAAAGAAAGAAAATAAAAGATAAGGTTTTTAAAATTATGCCTTGAGTAATTGAGTAAATTGCCAAAACGCAGGAAATCATGGAATGAGATTTTGATTTCATTCCATGGTAAAGGAAATTACGGATCTTTATTTTAGTGGCAAGTAATGATGGTTGGAATGCCAATGATTTTGGTTGGAACCTTGCTAATTGATTTGTCAATTTTAGTGGTTTGGTTTGACATTGTGATATTTACTTGGCCACTGATGATCATAGCTAGAATTGATGGGGAAGTTTGTAATTATAAGTTTGATGGGTTTGGTTACCACAGTTATGAATTTTCATTGTTGAATTGGTTATTGCGAACCAATTTAATAACGAGCACTTATCCTCGTGGCTATGTGATAAATACAGTTTAGTATGTTTGGTCTAGAGTGTAACCTATTTAAATTTTCTCTTTTAATTGATCAAATGTGAATGGTATTTTGAAGGTGCGAGTCACTTATTTATTATATTTGTGGATGTACTTTGAAAAAAAAAAACGATTGAAAGAAAGATTTAAAGGGCTTTGAATTTTACTATGGGCAATTTAGTTAATCGCAGAAATGGAAGGAACTATAGAATGAGAATTTCTATTAGTGGTGTTGCGAATTTGGTTTTAATCTTTTTTCCATTAACCAGTGAGTGTGATTGGAAATTTCCAATGAATTTGGTTTAAATTTGTGATGGTTGGTTTGTCAATTATAAAGCTTTGGCTTGAAATTTTGAGATTTTACTAGGTTACTAATGGATGATATAGAATTTCGATATCTAATTGGCCGAGAATAGTTATGGCTGTGAATTTAGGATATTTATGCTACCAATATTGAGTATTTTCTGATGTTGGTATCGTCAGTGATGGCAACTAAAAATTTAGAAGAAGGGTTAGGGTAACGGCTATGTATAGCTAGGGGTGGTTCGGTATGGGATCCCATACCGAAACCTTGTCCCGATTCCCAAACCAAAAATTTCGGGAATCCCAATTTCAATACCGATCCCAAACCAAATTTTCGGGAATCCCAATTTTCGGGAATCCCAAAATAGTTTCGGGATTTCAGGACAAATCGGGAATCCCGAAATGATTTTGAGCTTTTGGGCTTTTGGACTAAAATATTATGTTTTTGGGCTAAAATTGAACCTTTTAACACTTTTGGGTTGCAATCTGCTAAGAAGCCCGTTGCAATATGTGCCAATTGCAAGACTATGTCAATTTAAATGTAGATGCTACAATTGCAAGACTCTGCCAATCTGGATTCAAATGTAGATGCTACAATTGCAAGACTCTGTCGATTTAAATCATTCATACAGAAATATGTGCAACTATTGAAGCCTTCATTTTCTATGGACTCTGTCAATCTAAATATATATTTAAAAATTAAATAATATATATTTTTTTTTTCGGTTCGGTTTGGGAATACCGAAATCCCAAAAACTTGAGACCGATTCCCGTACCGAAATTTCAGGATCGGTTCGGTATTGGGTACCGAAATTTTCGGGAATTTCAGGTTAGTGTGGATATTTATTTTGCCAATGTGTGTGGTTAGGATTTTTTATATGTATTTTGCCAATGAATGTGTTTGGGAATATGAGAATGTGAGTAATAATCATGATTATAATTCGATGTTTCACTTATTCTTTGTAACTTGAATAAAATTGGAGACGATGTTATAAGTTTATTTCACTATAAAAGTAATGGTGGAAGTAGTGTTAGTTCCTTCTCTTAACTTCACGGTTGAAATCTCGAGGACGAGATTTATTTTAACGGGGGGTGAATGTAACACCCTAAAAAAATTAAAGATATGAATTAGATAATATAATTATGAATATGTGGAGAAAATAAAAAATAAACCGATTTACAGTTATGAAGATAGAATTGGGAAATTATTATAATTCACGTAATTGTATTATTTGAGATTTTATATTAATTTTCAAGAAATTATATTAATTTATTTGAGATACGTTTTAAATTAAACTGGTTACGAAGTTGAAGTTTTGAAAGTTAACTATTTAAAATTCGTAGACCATTTGAGGTCACAATTTATATTTTTTTAATAAAACTTGATCTCATGAACGCGTGGGCCCAAACCATTTGTAAAACAGAGTTATAACGAAGAAGTTATTAACGATTGAAGTTAAGGATAAAATGGTCATTTAATCAATTTCTGGAAGGCTCCAGATTTGCTGGAGCAAGGATCTGAGAAACCATGTGTGTGGCTGTAATGCAAAGGGAAGGAGAGAAAGGGAGAGTCACGGGCCAATCAAGGGAGGGGGAAAAGAGAAAAAAAAAAAGGGAGGGAAAAGAGGAGAGAATGAGGGAAGGGAACCGGGTTTCCTTAACCCGTGTGACTCGACCCGTTTTCCCCATTTCTCCGGTGATTTTCGTTGGTTTTTCGACGAATCATGTCCATTAAATCTTGGAAAAATCATCCTATAACCTTCCCTTTACCCTTTCTACTCCAAAAATCGAGAGAAAATGGCCTATAAACCGTGAATTTTCGCACGATAAGTGCGAGGGCGCCGGAGCTTTTTGGCAGCAATACCCCGTTTCCTGAAGCAAACTCCGACCATCACTACTATCCATAGACTCCTAGAGAACCCAGGAATATGTCCCAAGCATTGGATGGGGCGACAGAGCACCGGAGGACACAGATCGAAATCACCAAATTTCTAGGGTTCCGGTGGGTTTTGGGTAAAATTGGAGCTTTTCTTGGCCAAATTGGACTTGACCACAGGTATGAAAGTTGTTTTACTCATTGAGATCTACCACACTGTAAAATTTTGTAATTTTTTTAAAAAGTTGATATTTTCCGACGAGTCGAGGCGGCCGACCGCCACCAGCGGCGGCGTGTGCAGCGGCGCGTGGCCAGTGGGCCAACTCTACCATTTTCATGCTAATTTTTGGTGTTCTAAAACAATATTTAATATGCATATGGTGTAATTCCAATGTTTGAACCGAATTTATGATTGTTAGTCACTAAAATGTCGAAGTTGATGAATTAGAAAATGGGTTGTGAACTACGAAAGGCTTGATCCCGCTCAAGAGTACGTAGGCAGTCTAATAGAGTTAGATGCAATCTTAAATAGTTGAGAATTAATATTTAGAAGGAATTTTGATTTAAGGGGAGGAAATAGTTCTAATTTGGAAGTGAAATTGCATGTTTTGGTAAATGAATAATGGGTATGGATTATGCGTGGAATGAAGGAAATTAATTGGAGGTTGATGACGAACGATTGTGAATTCAATTATTAATTTAAAAATAAGTTTGACATATAAGAAAATATGGATATTGTTAGAAATTGAATTAGTGATTTAAAGGATGGTGATTATTTGAAATAAATTAACTATGACTTTAAGTTGGGCCTACCATAATTAAATTCCGAAAATATATATTTTCGGGCCGCTCGGGGCGTGATAGGTAAAGCCAACTTCTATGGGTTGATTGCAATGGGAGCGGAAAGGGTGGAGTGGGAGATGGGTTTCTGGTTTCTGGATTTGTTCGAACTTTTTTTTTTTATAATTATTATAAATAGGGTCAATATTAAAAAAAAAAAAAATTGCCACGTGGCACAAATTTGGCAGTCACGTGGCACAAATGTGGCTGCCACGTCAGCTCTTAATGGATCAATGGATGGAAAATGTAACGGATGTATTATATTGAAATAAAGTAGTACGTGAGGTATGAAAGTGAAATATTTTGAAGATATTGTATGAGGTTGTAAAAGACCTCAAATATGAGATGGTAAAGTGTAATATACCCATAAATTATATTTCATATTAAGAGGTAGGAATTCTCTGTAAGATAAAATATCTTTGTATCTTCACATAGACTTTATAAAAGCCATTTGTGTTTTCAAGAAAAACACTTGTTGGCGCCATTCAACAATGCTTTTGTGTCACCATTCAACAACTTCATGATACTATGACCAATCATGAGTTATGCAAAACTCACTTGACACTTCGGTGATGGCCATCGCATTATTTCGCCTCTCAAATGATTCATTTTTCCTTTTAGGTGAATGCACATATGTCATAGTGATCAACTTGCCTCTTCTAAGTGGCATTATACAAATGAAGCACAATGGCTTTTGCCAGTCTGCACTAAGACATTGTATTATTCTCAAATAATTTGGAGAACTATTAATCTCCCAAAATCATCCAACATATATACGACCCCTATATATTTATGCAAAAATAAGAATTTATTTAGATATAAAACAAGAACATAACTGGTATGCATGTCACAAATACATACTGGGTTTTGGACACTTTGCATCTGCAGCATCTCAGAAGTTTATGTGCTTGGGAACAAAAGCAGAACCGTTTGACTAGAATGCATTCTATATGCATTTTTATTTTCAATTATGCTACTAATATCATATAGTGGCATTCCACGTATAAAGAAAATCAACTTATGCCACTCAAAATCCCAAACGGCACTATCACTGTAACCGATATGGTCACAATCTGAAAAGAACTAAACTAGTGATCACGCCATCTCTGCACGTAACCAATAATCGAATGGTTCACCAATTCATTTCCGTATCGGCATAAAGATACAAACAGATCAAGATTCAAAGTTCTTAATCAAGTGGTCTTGACTTAAATCTACATTTCCAGTCCATACGTGTGCAATCTATACGATTACATCTACATGCAATGCAAGAAGTCAAAAGAACCATCCATTCCAAATTAGTTCCCACTACGAAACGGTGCAACTATCAGAGTAACCAAATAACTGACATTTTGAAAAGTCATAAACATGTAATCGCTTAAGAATATTATAAGGATGGAGTTATGGAAGAAAGTATATTTTTATATTCCTGATCACTGTGTGCATTTGTAAATTACTTGCTAACAGGAAACAAACTTTGTAGCTTCAACACAGTCACGTGTGGTTATTCAGAAACTAAGTAGATAAACTGGAAACCAGCATAAACAAAATTGAAAATAAGTATCATATATTTCTGTCTAAATGTCGTGTCTCCCAATGTCATATC
Source organism: Malus domestica (assembly GCF_042453785.1). Lineage (NCBI taxonomy): Eukaryota > Viridiplantae > Streptophyta > Magnoliopsida > Rosales > Rosaceae > Malus > Malus domestica. The sequence continues at coordinate 8,308,234 of NC_091670.1, forward strand.
AATAAAATGATCCAATAGAGAAATATATGTGCATATAGCGACATGCAGATCTTAACAACTTGAAAAATGAATCAATTTAAGCAAAATTCCCGGACGCAAATGTGTCCCCTTTAACCAAATATAAATATACTGTTTCTTCATGTTTTCAATCAACCATAAATATAGCAAATAAACCATAAACTTGTCTTAAGATTGTTGGGAAAATTGGGGTCTAATTGCTATATTAATTCACATGAAAAATCAAGAAATATGCACTTATATATCAAAGTAATGCATGCACATGAGTAACCAATGTTAAATGAACCTGATATAATAGATTAGAAAAGCCTAGAAAATACAATCGAGGCAAGTGTTGGACACTTTGTCCTTAAGACAAAGTTTACGCCCCACTATAGTGCTCATGATCAGTGGCGAAGCCAGGATTTGCTGAGGGGATGGACGAAATTCAAAAGAGTGCAAGGTTCAATCAAAGCGGTTGCTTTCACATTGAAGAGTGCAAGGTTTTGATTCAAAATTCATAGCAGAAAATAGTTTCTCTACCAAAGCGGTTGTAAGCAATAATATCAAAGCCAATGTAAGAAACTTAAATTGACTAGGATTAGATCCTAAAAAATGTTAAGCACTAGTCAAACAGTGGACTAGAACCTAGCAACTAGGTGCCTAAGTGAGATCTAGGCAGGAGCCTAGATGGATTTAAATTAGGGAGTCTTAACGAACACTCCTGATACTGTTCACTTTTAACGTTAAGGACATTTTTACTCTAAAAAGTCACTCTTGGTACTATTAACTTACAACACATTTTTGTCATTTTAATTAAAACTCAAAGTTTTCAAGCTCTTTTCATTAGTTTTCCTATTATTTGAAACATGAAACAAGTCCTCAAAGTCACATCGGAAATTCATTGAAAGTAGTGATGGCTAGAAAGAAAAAAACATACAAATTTGAGTATGAAATAACCTCCTCCATATTGTATTAACAACATTAAGGTAATTTTAGAATTTGAAAGTCTTATTTTATGTGGTATTTTGTGGGTATGGTTTATCTAAAATATTTCATTGAAGCACTTTTGTTTTTAAAGTATAATTAGGGACCAATCAGAAGATCAAACCAAAAGAAAGAGAGACCAAGCCAAATCATTTAACTAAAAACAAGGAAATCAAGTCATACAGGAAAAAAGATAAAAGGAAAAAATAAGGAAAGAAAAAACAGAGAAAAGCAACAAAAGAAGGAGATAGAAGAGAAAGTAACAAAACGCAACGTTTCACTTAAAAAGAATGATGAAACGACGCTGTCCGGTACAAGATTTTTCTAAAACAACTTTTCTTTTCTATTCTTCTTCCTTAGTAAGGGTGGGCACGGTCCGGTTCGGCCCGGTTCCACCCTCAAAATGGAACGAAACAGGAAAATTTCAACAGTTCAGTTCAGTGCGGTTCTGCTTAAGTTTATTACTAAAACTGTACGGTTCGGTCCATGATGATTTCGGTTCGATTCATGCCAGTTTACGATTCTAACCAAAATTATATATATGTTTTTTCTAATTTTCTACTTCTAATACCAAACACATATTTCCACTACTAGATCTACAAGATTTGTGACCGGATGATAGAAAGTGTGCATATAAATATAAATCAAATGATAGAAAGACTCATATCAAGACCAAAGTGTATATCTTAAACTAAAACTAAAATGTACATAATGCATAATATACTGGAAAAGAATGGAGAAAAATAATGTAGGGGGAGAAAAGTGATAAAACAACAAAGGAGGGGGAGAGAAGTGAAGAAAAATATTGGGCTTATGCACATGGTCTTCTTGGGAAAATGTCTTATTTATATAAAAATAATAATAAAACAATAATTTATATTAAAAACTGTTCGGTCCGGTTCCTCCAGTTCTTAATATTTCCAAACCGGAACCCAAACCATTTGAAACGGTTCGATTTGGTTTTTGTTCCGGTTTTGACTTTTTTGTTCAACACGGTTTTTTACGGTTTTTTTTGTCATGGTTCATTCAGTTTTTCGGTTTGACGGTTTTTATGCCCACCCCTATTCCTCATGCAAGAGTCCGACACCATAGCTTTTTATGTGGCTTTTCGACGATCGAAGGGTCGGATTCTTTGCTCTACATGTGAATTTTCGACGACCGAAGGGGCGGCCACCCCTCCTTGTCCTGATGTGGCTTCGCCACTGCTCATGGTTGATCGGTGCATGTCTCCTAAGATACAACGACCTCGTCCTTGGAATAGTAGCACTCCAAATCACAAGGCTCCATGAACCACAATTGTGTTGAAAACTCTCTCATATGGACTCAATGAGACTCTCTAATATTTAGTGCACTCTATGTATGATTATGTAAACAAATGAAAAGTTATTTTTGTGATTATAGGGGGCTTCTCTATTTATAAAATGTAATATACCTCTTTGGAAAGCATGTGACTATTCATGAAGAGTCAAAAGTTGCAACACTTCATTTAAGTGGACATATCTTTCTACCAAAAGGCTCCACTTCTAATTTCCATTCAATTAATAAATTTAATATAATAATATTATTATTAAATTTTCCAACAAAGTCTACAAGCGCAGTTCCTAGATTTCCAATGGATGCTGCTCACGCAACAAAATTCCTAATTTTATAAGGAATGTTGCTCCATGTGAGATTGAAGTAAAACAACAATTTTTTATTCACTTGAACTTTGTATTATTTTGGACTCCGTGAATAAAAATAGGGTCGGACAATATGGCACGAAGCCACATCAAGATTCAAATGGCACAAAATCGCTCCAAATTCAAATGGCACGAAGTCACGTCAAGTTTCAAATGGCACCAAGCCATATCAAATCCCAAATGGCATGAAGTCGTAACAAAATTCAAATGGCACGAAGCCCTATCAAATCTCAAATGGCACAAAGCCATATCAAATATCAAATATCAAATGGCACGATTCGCTCCAATAGCTCAAAGTCCTTGCCCGCACGAGGTAAAACTGCACAAAGCATCAAATGCTCCAATGGCTCAAAGTTCTCGCCCGCATAAGCTAAAACTGCACAAGACATCAAAAGCTGCACGAGTTGAAACTGCACAAGGCATCAAACCCCAACAAAGACATAAAGAACTACGAGCGACTTGATCTCTCATCGAGGGTACGTAGGCAATCTAGGGCTCGACCTAGGTGCAGTCACAAAATCAAACACCCAAAATCCCCAAGTTACGATTTATTCATATTGGAATCAAAGGGTTTTTCCTTTTAACGAAGGATTGTAATTAATAGATGCATAGTCTAGAATGAGTCGAACTCAAATTAATAAAGCCCTCTTTGGAAAAATGAATGAGGGTGAAATTATGTCGAGTGAATTATTTGTTTACATATTATGTACAATTTTTGCTCAACAAATGTTATTAACTTAAAATTTTTAAATTATATATCTATAGAAAAAATGTATATAAATTACATGTTCATAATTTTTTTTTTTTTTTGAATTTTTTTTGCATTTTTAATTATTTGTTAATATTTTTTTGCATTTTTTATTAATTTATTTTAATCCAAACCGTTGTATTACAAAAAATTGAAATCCAACAGTCCAGATTTTGACATGTGGCCTAATGGTAACATTTTTTTTCTTTTTTAATTTTAAAGCCGGAAAACGTGGATCGTTGATTTGGAAATCAAACGGTCCAAATTATGCCACGTGAAACAGTAACTAAGTGGGCTGCCACGCGGGCCCTACCGTTTGAAATGTTGTTGTCCTTGCACCTGACGCTAATTTTTTTAGGATGTGGCTAACGTCACATCCATCCAGGCACTCGAGCCTTGGATTCCGCCTGACCTCTTGGTTAGGCTTCCCTTAACCTAATTGCTCGAGTGGGTTGGAGGGGTTTAAGGGGGTATTGGATCGGAGCAAACCACGATTGTGTTGAACTCTCTCAAATACTCACTTAATCTCTAAGTATGATCTGATGTATATGAACGTATATGACTCAACTACTTAATTAAAAAATTACTCAAGATGAGGCCTTTATATATCTGCAAAAGTGTCTCTTCAGCATACTTGCATCTCTTCAATTAAAAGGAAAATTTTGCACATTTTCTCTTTAACTGAACAATCACAACTTTATTCATAAATATTCACAACTCATCAAATATAATTTTCTTTTCACATAAAATAATTTAATTCATTTTGAATTAAATTTTCCACAGTTTTTACAATAGGCCCGTCGATTCTTTAAGACGGCCCATAAAGTTCAACTTGTTCACCGCTTCCACTGGCTGTCTCCCTTTCCAGTTTCCTCTCAGGTCCACAATTCAGCAGCCCAAAATATGGAAAACTTCTCCGGCCTGAAATTTCTATAGGACCAGAATGAAATAGAGAAAGGAAGATTATTTTTCATTATTCTTTTTTTCATCATCGGATTGAATAAATCAACAGAAATAATAGAAATAATAAATAAAATTGTGTTAGAGGTTAAAAAGAGCATATATTTATCATTTCTTATAGAGAAAATAAAACGAGCATCTATAATTTTAATCACATCCCTACATAATTTTATATCCACACCCAAGATTCAACAACTCTTACGGCAATTTTAAAACATTTACAATTCATCGGTCATGATTTGGGGGTTAAAGTAGATTAGAGGTTTGGCATTCATGATTGGCTCTTGGGTCTCATGTTTGGAGTTGGAGCCCTAGAGCTCGGTTCATAGTCTCATTTTACACCATGTTATTAACTTGGAATGATTGAAGTCATGAATGAGTAGATGAAGCTTTACTGCAAAAGTGAAAAGCAATCACGCCTATGCACTTTGGTGCGGGTTCGGTTCCCTTTACCTTTAATAGTTAACATCTAACCCACTAATACTATCGCTCTACTAAAAAAGAAAATGAAGTTATGAGTGATAAAGTTTGTAATGAATGAGACATCAACTCCCTTATATTTTTGTAGCATTTTGTGTTCGACGAGTTTTTCTTTGTAATTGTTGTCTTCCTTCTAGAAAATAAACCATCGTATATTTTTACTTAATAAAAAACGACTATGTATTTAATTCAAGAGCCGTTTGGAAACTATTTTGTTTTTATTTTTCATTTTCTGGTTTTCAGTCTTCACTTTTTTGAAAATTGAAAACTAAAACCTTGTTTTGGTCACTACTTTCAGTTTTTAAAAAATTAAAATAGAAAACCAAAAAGTGAAAACTCAATGTCAAAATTTGAAAACTCAAGAATTTGGTTTTTAGTTTTCTTTTTTTTTTTAAACTGAAAACTTAAAGTGGTTACCAAACAAGATTTGGTTTAGCTTTCAAAAAAAGTGAAAACTAAAACTAAAATCTAAAAACGAAATTGTTATTAAGCGGCCCCTTAATTCTCAAATTTTCTAAATTAGAAATTGCAGACGCCAAGTATTTTTTATTTCGTATATATTAGTATAGGGGTGTGATATCCACACACCTCTTTTTACTTCTCACACACCCTTCTAATTTTCTGCCGTCGGATCGGATGAATTGAAAAAGATCAACGGATAGAAATTAACAAAGGGTCTGTAAGAAGTAAAAATGAGTGTGTGAATAGCATATCTCATTAATATATTGAAAGTTTAAAGCCTAAAGTTGCAGTTAAATTTGTCTAGAAATTCACAAATTTCATCTTATTCCTCAATCAGGACCAGGATCCTCGCCAGATCCATTCCCTAGGGATGATCCCACAATCATGTCCGTTCATCGTATATCGTGTGGTCAGAAATCATTTAAATTTTAAATTTTAAAATTCAAAAGTAAATAATACCTAACGAAAACTGACCGCACGATATACAATGAACGGATAGAATTGCAGGATCCCTAAGATCTCTAGGGAATGGATCCGGCGAGGATCCTGGTGCCCTCAATCAAACTTCGAACCACCAAGTCCATCATTCAAACACACTAGAAGGTAGTGTTGAAATCCATAATTTTAAATGTGAGTGAGTTGTACTCCTCTTGGCCACCAACAGTCATTTGATACAACTTATATTTAAATAATTTGATTAATTATAAAGAGACCTTTAAAAAAGTTGACACGTGGGTCAATGAAGATATGAGATAAGTGGCTTGAAATGGATTAGAAGGAGCTTTCAATACATGAATCACGTTTGGTGTTTCCGAACTTGTGGCTATGAACAAGTGGGTGTACCACCAAACAACCTGTGAAACCAAAATCTTCGGGTGTGGATCAGTTTTGGTCTTCCAGATGCTTCGCACCAACACACCTCTGCACCCCATTTTCTTGGTCTTAACTAATTATATATAGTATCTTTTAAAGGGTAGAGATTTGGATATAGATCTAGTTGCATTCAATGGTCTAAAATATATGTCAAAGTGGATGGTTTTAGGAGAAAATTATAATAATGGTTCTTCAACTTTAACACATCAAAACGTGAATTATGATTTTTTTTTTCGTCAACTCCATTATAGTTTTGTCAAAATGAGTCATGTTGAAATGATCATTGCTACAATTAAGTTAAAATTAGAGATATACTATAGTTTTGGTTTCATTTTGATTTTTATTCTTTCAGAATTAGAGATATACTATAATGGCATGTGAATGAGAGTAGAAAAAAATTTTGTGTGTGCAAAATTATATTATTGTCCATAATTTTATTTGATGATAAAATACCAAATTGTCTTTTCACCTTCTTGTTCATAGCTTGGGGTATCTTGTTCTTGAATTTGTTATTAAAATCATGTTTATACAAGCTTGTGTTACAAGGAGATAATATTGAACAAGATACCCCAAGCAAATCAGTGGCGAATCTAGGATTTTAATATCGGGTTGTCCCAATATTCAAGCTAAAAAAAAAAGATGAAAATACCAATGAAATATTAAACGATAAATTACAACTTTTTATTCATAATTTTTATACAAACAACAATTTAGTTTAACATTTTCCATCTTTTTTTAACAAGATTACTAATTCCTTGCGATTAAGAAAAGTTATTTCTCAAACAAATAGAATAAATATAAATATCAAATTGATCTTGAAATGCCTAATTGTTGATCTTGAAGTGTTGATAGGTACATGAAGTTTGGGGAAGAGATTGGTGGTGTTCTGATGATGGTGGACTTCGATTGGGTGGAGTGGGATTTAGGAAATGGAGGATTAGGGAGTTAATTTGGGTGGGGTGGACTTTCTTAGAAAGTCGAATCTTTGTTTTTTTTAATAAAAAATGGTGAGGCTATCAGCCTCCCACACGACCTAGGTGGTGTTGTCATACAACACATCAATGCTCACCGTTTTACTTAAAAACTCACATGGCCTAGATAGCACATGATTTAGGATGTTTTTTTTAATAGAAATTGATCGTCTTCTTTTCTCCTTCTGGTTTGTAAAAAGCCAGAACATTGCGGCCGCTGCTCTTCTCCTCTGCCACAAGGCCCACAACTTGGGTGTCCTCCGAAGTTCTCACAGGCAATTATCCAAGCTTCCGGGTGGTCCTAGGACCACCTAGATCCCTTAATAGATCCGCCCCTAGAGCAAATAAGGTGACAAATTCGTAACTTTCATCATCATTCACTTTCTTTTATTTAGAAAGACATGTTACAAAAAGATTGATAATCAAGAAGTTTAGTATCCATAAAAAAAAAAAAAAAAAAAAAAAAAAAAAAAAAAGTTTAGTATGTATCACAGTTTATTATCAAGTATTACAAATTTAAAAAACTTCTAGAGGCAAAAAGTATAAACTAAAACAACATACCTTTAAGGGCGCGTAGCGCCTGTGATTATAAAAAAAAAGCCTCAAATTAATTAAAGGATAGTTTAGATATGAAGTGGCAATGGCATGAAAATAAAAACAGTACTCAAACTTTTATCATAAAAAAAAATTTTAATTGAAAATATTTTCACAAAATAATATTAGGTTAAACATTTGAAAACATCTCCTGCCTTCCTCTCTGAATGTCATCGTTACTCTTCTTCCATGCTCGAGTGAAAGAAGAAAAACAGGAAGAAAAAAATTAAGTTTTATGATAGGAAAACAATCTGCCAATCATCCATGGAGTTATCTCTCTCAACCGAACCTGTTTTTTGGGTTGAATGATTAGATTTTGTTGACCCAAAAAATTTAAGTACATTTTAACTGATCAATCTTGATATGTATTCCTTGACACTTCAATTAATAATTATGTCGCCACTTAATATTACAATCTGGTAATATTTTTCTTCATTTGTAAGTGAGAGGTTTTAGGTTCGATTCTCATCAAAGACGAATTTGAACTACGTTATTACTAGCCCATTGCGAGACATATCCCACTCCTAATGTAGATAACACCGTTTGTTAAAAAATAATAATAATTATGTCATGGTCAAGAAAATTTCTTTGTCAATCTAAGAATGTGTTGATATCAAAGGGTAATTTCTATTTCATATAATTATCTTATGAAAACTGCTGCCAAGTGTTAATGTCATGGCTAATTATTTTTCATGTACGTTATTTAGTGCTACGATTTAATGATATTTTTTTACTAGTAAGTGAGGGGTATTTGGTTCGATTCTTATCAAATGCGAATTTAAACCACATTATTGCTAACCACAAAGATATCATTTGTTAAAAAAAAATAAAAAAATTATCATGTACATCTGCTCTTATCATCTTGAATTTCAAACTTTAAACTATGTTATTTAGAATTTCAGACTAGGGTAATTATATAATACAGGAAGAAGAAGATGGAGGGCGGATTCGTTTCCTTTCTTTTTACAGCTTTTATTTCTCTTCAAGTTTTAATTCTATTTCAGTTTTACTTCAAAAAAAAAAAAAATCATCAGAAAAAAAAAAATCTATTTTCTTTATTTAAAACCCTTGGATGTTATGCAATCTAAGGTTGAAATAGAATGTAGAAATATTTGTAAAAAAAAAAACTGTCTCTGGATCCTAATCCCTTTTTTTTGATAAAACATTAACATTCATTCAACTGAAAGAAGGGTTACTAGGGCTATCCCCAAAGGAAGGCAAAAACCGAACGCACATTGAGAAAATCCAAATGCACAAAGAGCCCAACCCAATAAGAACAAAAAAAATAAAAATAAAAAATAAAAGAACCCTAATTCCTATCCCCAAATGCAGACTTCAACTACCGCCACCACCACAAATGCCTTGCCGGCAATCACACTAGAGAAAACAACCAAGTGGTCATTTCGACCAAGACGTTGCAACACAAAAGTTACAAACCCGCAACCAAAAGTAGACCACAATCAGAATTCGTCACCAGGAAAGCCGAACCAAGAGATAGTCATCAGATCCAAATAGCCTTCACTGACCCCTGCAAATATATACAAATACAGTAACAGATGGACGAGGGGTGAGGCTAAAGGGATGTGTGAAATCAACTACCCCTATTCGGGCGAAGTCGTGAAGAGTAGACAAACAAGAATCATGTATGCATGTTGGGGGTGGGGGCATGGGGCGGGGGGTGGCTTTTATTTATGAGAAATTATCTCGAGAAAAAAAAAAACATTTTGCATTCCCTTCAACACATTTTCTCTTTTGTGTATTTACATATTCGAAATGCATGATAACATTTTTACCGTATAAAAAAACAACTCCTTATTTGTTTAATGTGTATATATTTACCAACATATTCAAAAGTTTGTCAAAATTGATTAGCACAAACTCTTCTCTCTCAACATTTCAGCTTTTCTTTGGTTTTTTTACTTTTGAATTAAAGGAAAACTAATGAAAAGGGCTTGAAAACTTTGAGTTTTAATGATAAGGACAAAATAAAGAGTAAAATGAATAGTACCATGATTGACTTTTTAGTGTAAAAATGTGGTTTTTCGTTAAAGTGAACAGTACCGGGTGCTTTTCGTTAAAGTTCCCTTTTATTAATCCCTTGTATAACATTTCCTTGGTGGCGACTTGGCCGTGCGATGCTCATATTTGAGTAATTAATCATCTTACTTTGTTTCCTTCTTCTCTTCAATCCAATCCTTCCCATAAAATCTTAATTTTTTTAATTCCCATCTAGTATTACTCTGCTCTTGGAAGATTTTATTGCTATCACACAGTAGAAGACCATAATTTTCCCAGATTCACCCCAAATTTAGATGGCGTTCGTGGATGAAGTTACTTCATGTCGTGGTGCAATTTTTCTTCAATACTCTAGACCGTTTAGTAGTACGGAAAATAAACGATCATGATTGAATTCAAGAACTATTATTTTTTCTTATTTGCCAATCTAATGAATATAAAACCGGACTATCCAATAATTAGGACCACTGAAGACTAACCCATGGCGATGACCGTTATGCTTGTTAGAGTTTTAGTTAGTTTTGGGCTGTCTGGGCTTGACTTGATATAAAACTTAATCATGGTGATGTGAGTTTTTTAATTGTTTGTGTAGCTTTTCTACGTTGTAATTTATGTGAATTTTGTTGTATTGCGTACATTTTCAATGCATTGTAGTTTAACTATATTCGTTAAAACTGCAATAGTATATTAAAAATGTTCTGGCATGGTCCATGAAAGCAAGACCACATATCTACTTCCATTAATGGGTAGTGGAAGGATTTAATTTCAAGTGAAAATTGAAGTGGAGCCACCATGAGAAACACATTCCATAAATAGTAATGAAATCAAGGAAAATGAAATTTCATTCCAAAAATCTATTCATTCCATGAATAGTAATGAAACCATGAGAAGTGTTATTGGCATTTCAAAAATCTCATTCTATACTTCTAACAAGTATATTTTTCTTTCTCAATGTAGAAAATTTAAAGTGTAAAATGAGATTTTTGAAATGGGTGTGCTATCCACACATCCTATTTTACTTCTCACACACCTCTTGATAATTTATGTCCGTTGATCTTCTTTAATTCATCCGATCAGACGGTCGAAAATTAAAAAATGATGTGAGAAGTAAAATAGAATGTGTGAATATCACACATCTTTTTGAAATGCTAATAACAATTCGCAATTAAAAAACAAAAACCAAATTGTCATACACGTCAACGTCACGTTTGCAGAGTAAGTACCAGCCGCCCACTATCTATATATAAAGTGACTCCATTTTCTCCTCCCTCCCTCACCCCCTTTTGTCCTTTGTCCGTCTCTGAGGAAACCAGAAAATCAATGGCTTTCTGGAGGAGGAAGGAGGGATGAGAACAAGTGGGAAGACAGTATGCGAACGCTTTGTGATGTGTGCGAGAGCGCCGCTGCCATCCTCTTCTGCGCGGCCGACGAGGCCGCCCTCTGCCGTTCCTGCGACGAAAAGGTTCTTCATTTCTTCTTTTCCTTTGCCTTTATTTATATGCAAACATTGACTTTTAGTTGTATAGTCCTTCCAATGATCTTAGCACTGAAAGTTTGCAATTTTTTGGGAATTTGGGTTTTGCAGGTCTGTTTTCTGGTTGTTAATCTTGATTTTGATTATTGCAAGCTAAATCACAGGTTGTTGGGTTTTTTGGACAAGCGGAATATTCTACACTAATCTACACTAATGGGGAGGGGGTAGGGTTTTGAACTCGGGACGTAGTGGGTGGAAGAGGAAAGCCTAACCACCAGGGCAATCCACCACTTTGGCTATTGTGATATATTGTTGCCTGACAAATCACAACGTATTCAGCATGATTGGGCTTACTGGTTGTACTTGTCGGGCGAGTATACGATGTTTCGTATCAAATTATGAGCACCCAGATGCTGTTAGAGTCATACTATACTTTTTGGATTTGTGGAAGTGAGATAGGTTAACTTAATCAACAGTTCATATTAGTCATGAATTTTGAGATGTTTGGTTAGAGAAGTGATTGGTGATGGCTTGCTATCTGAATGTAGCATGGTTCGAATATCATGTGTTATACACAAGTCTAGTGTGCTTCTTTATGTTGAAGTTTTGCTGCCATTTGTGTTTATGGAAATCATCACTACCGAACATTTGTCGTGCTTATTTAAATTCTTAGCCCTTTCTCTCTTTGCCTTTATAGCTCTCCTGTCAAATTATAGTAGAGGCATGATTTTGTTCTCTGTGTTGGAATTGCAGGTCCATCTGTGTAATAAACTTGCCAATAGACATGTACGGGTTGGGATAGCCACACCTAGTGATGTTCCTTGCTGTGATATTTGCGAAAATGCACCTGGTATGCTAGACTTCAATGTTTTAAAATTTTAGTTTTTGTGAGCTATATTAAACTTATGTAGAAGGATTTTGAAGACTTATTTTCCCTTGGAAAACATACATGTAGCGTTCTTTTACTGTGAGGTAGATGGTAGTTCTCTTTGCCTGCAGTGTGATATGATTGTACATGTCGGTGGGAAAAGAACCCACGGGAGGTATCTCCTCTTCAGACAGAGAGTTGAGGTTTGTCTCTCTGCTGGAGAGTTCCGGTTAAGGTTTTATATATAGACCTCCAGAGATTAATTTATTTTCTCTCTTGGGGCGTTTCTCTATAGTTTCCAGGGAATAAGCTTGGCCGTTCAGAGGAACTAGGGCTTCAACCACTTGACCAAAAGAAGGTACAAAGGGACCAAAATCAGCAGCCTGATTTAAAAACAGGAGAGAATCAACATAATCACAATGTCTCTCCAACTGCAGTCCTATACAACAATATTGATGGTGACTACAAAATGGACAATACACCCATTGATCTTAATAGCAGGCCCCAAAGAATACGCGGTCAAGCTTCAACTAACCAGGTATATCTATATATATATCCCCATGTTGATTTTACTAGCTGGTTCTGGTTCTTTAAAAAGGCATATTCTTGTCTTCTTAGTAACAAGGCATTCTTTGTCTTCTGAACATGCATTTTGACGTGCAGTTTGAATGTTGTGAACTGTAGTTCTGTTCCTTTAATTATTTGCACATTATAAGCATTCTGGTTAATCAAAACAATATTTATCTGGCTGTCGTATTTAGGAACAGGGTGTGGGTGTTCTAAATGGTGTGAATGATGAATCTGCAAGTGTCGTTCCTGTTCAATCCTTCAGAAAGTAGCCTGGAAAGTGAGTAAGGTACATTTGGCATATCTCATTGTCCTCATTTATTTGTTTTATGTTTTCAAGATCTTCTTGTATGAAGTTAAATTGTTGCTTTTAGCTCAGGAAAATTCTCTAGCATGACTTTGATATGTTTAAATTCAGAGAAGAAAAGGATTACTCAGATCAATGGTTTGCACATGCTTTTGTAAAATACATGGGTATTTGCATTAGATTTTTGCTTTCAAAATGCTAGAAAATGAGTGAAACCTTTCTTATATTGGGTCACTAACAAGGAGGGATTTTTTTATACCAGGCCCAAAGAACCATACTTTTGGTTACCATACTTTTCACTCTTGAATGCAACATAAACAAGTGTGGGCATGTGTTCTTGGACTTGAGTCAATAAACTAAAGTGATGTAAACTGTTTTCTCTAGGTACCCAACTACCCATCCATTTATGCCAACAGCAGTCCATATTTGGTTTTGAGCAACTTTAATTGCTAGCAGAAAATGTTACAATTAAGGCTTACAAAGCTGCAATTTCTCTTGGTAATGCATTTTTTTCCCAAAGAACTTGGATGATAAGTTTGAACTCAGACGGATGGTTGACATTATAAGGAAATTGCACCCGTTATGCATTTGTGGGAAGGGCAGGGTTCCATATAATCAAATGACATAAAAATAAAAAATAAAAAGTAACAAATTGGCAATAGTTTTCTAAGCAAGCACATAAGTTGGTGTTAATTAGATAGGTGAGCCCTAACCCGTGTGCCGCTGTATGCTTCACCTGGAAGATTCACCTATAAGATGTGACAATAATGAATCCGTGATGACATAACATATGTATAGGTCATCTGTTAGCTGTCAAAAGGTCAGCTTAATAAGGGAACCCAGAGGAGACTTTATTTACATCTGACTGCTAGTAGTCTGGTTTGATAGAAAAGAATTTTCTCAAACACATAGGCTTTATGAATGAATCATGTATCTCTCTTTGAATTGTCGTTTTTGTGCGGATTTTTTTTCTTCATTTCAACTATGATGTGAGACTCATGGTATATCTTTGAATTCAAACTGAATATGAGTGGTCGCCTTCTCCCTCCACTTTGCATATTAGCCTTACTGTCTTTAAAGGTTTGGTAGAAATAAAGAGGTGGAGATTGTATTGGCTTCCCATTATACTGTTTCCTTGATCAAAGAAAAGATAAGTCGGGGGAGAAAATTAGTTACTCAGTTTATCTTCAAAGGTTTGAATATGCTGTATATGTTTCGTTACTTGTTTTGAAATTGGTTGAGTGTAGACATAAACAACTTGTTTAAGATTCCCATCTATTTGTATTTCTGTTTTCTGTCTGGTCATGTTTTTGAACTAACGAGATTACCTTTGTTCTTCCTCATCGTTGTCCGAGAATTTTACTAACCCTTCTCTTCCTCTACATTGTGGCTGCAGATGTTCTGGACAAATTACCGTTGCAGAATCTTGATTGTTGACCTGTGCACTTGTATTCTTACTTGTACCTTTTCCGTTTTCTTTGGATCAGCATCAGTCTCTCACGTTCGTTGTGCAAAGTAGATTAGATGAAGAAAATCTCTACCTTTGTATTATTGAAAGCAATGTGTATCGCTTGAAAGACAGAAAAGTGAGTTATTAGTACAGTTTGTTCAATGTTTATGTTATCGAAATACAATACCGTTGTTGACATTGGTCTTGCGCTGCGATGACATTTTTAAAATTCTGAGGAAGAAAATGTGAACCAACTTCAAATGAATTTGGATGCTTTTCCCAAAACTCGTGATTTGGCTTTCAAATGAGAAATTAATCAGGATTACTAAATCTATGTTAGCTTCTTACCAGAGTGCTTGTACACAAAGGCGATCCAAGGAGGGAGAGAAACTTTCCTGCAGCACCCGTTGCATGAAATGGGCGTCTCACATTCTCTACATCATGTGCTACCATACAACCATGAATGCGGGGCACCCGTTTCATGCAACATGTGCAAAAAACGTTTTCTCCTGAGAGCCCAAGTTGAAGGCTTATCCTGAGAAACACATGGCGGGGATGTATCCTATGATGTGGTCTAATGATTCGAACTAGGTTATCTTGGTAGATTATGATGTAGTCTAATGATTCGACTATTTATCTTAGTGAATTAGAGTGGGAGAAATCACTGAAAAATTCGAGCTTTTTTCGGGGTTGAGTTTAATTTATGAACTGAATATGCAAATCACAAGCATTGTAATATCTGATTGAATAACTACCGGCTAACTCTCTCATCACCAAGAAGTTTATTAACTTGCTAAAAGGTGCATAAAATGTTCAACAAAAATAGTCTTTCATGGCTATAAAGCATTACACACATTAGAGATGCATGTCTGGTTCCTCCATTAACATCAACATCATCATCTTCCCTTTGTTCTTCATCATCTACAGCGTCGGTACAAATTACTTAGTACACATAGCCCTTGACAAACAATTCCTTCTTTGCCTCCTCTGACTCTCCCTCTCCGGTGTACTTGCCCAGCTGTGCAAGTGAGTTGGCCTTGGCACGGATGAGCAGAGCATCCTGAGCTGCCTTCACGTTCTCCGGTCTGCCTCCCCATGTCTTCAGGCAGGTATTTTGGAGAGCTCTGGCGTAGGAGAAGGACACGTGCCATGGGTTTGGTGATTGGTTCATCGCATTCAAGTTCAGGGTTGCCTCAACTTCAGATTGTCCACCAGACAAAAACTGCTCAACAAAACACAATTCCAACATCAGTACATAATATATTCTCATCACAGAAACACTTAATTAGCGTCAAGTTTTTCAAACACTTGCCATGATTCCGGGGACAGCTGGGGGGATTCTCCTGTGGAGGAGCTTGAGGGTGTAGTCAGCAACCTGTTGAGGGGTGGCTCTTTCCTTGGCCTCAGCACCAGGAGTAACCATGCTTGGCTTGAGGAGGATACCCTCGAACAAGACGTTGTTCTCAGCTAGGTAGAAGAAAACCTCGGCCCAGACCTTCAAGGCCACTTCGAAAGTCCTTTCAATGGTGTGTTCACCATCAAGCAAGATCTCTGGCTCGACAATTGGGACCAACCCGCTGTCCTAAAGAATCAAGAAGCAAACACTTTCTCAATTAGAAACACATCCTAACTAGACACAAAACAAAACCCTGTGGTCTAAGTAGCAACTTAATAGCAATTAGTCAATCAATTTGAAATCATAACTTGCATAGGATATCAGTTCTCTTACTTGAGCAATGGAAGCGTAGCGGGCAAGACCCCATGCTGCTTCCTTTACTGCAAGAGCTGATGGGCCATTGGGGATGCTCACAACGGTACGCCTAGTTCATCAGAGTTGGTAATTATGTTACATTTGATTGTCATCGATCTACCTTAATGAGCAAGAATATAATTACCAACATAACATGGAGATTACAGGTTTGATCCTTACCATTTGGCGAAACGAGCTCCCTGCTGGTAGTAGGCAGCTGTGCGAGAGGCAAGACCGTCAAGACCTTGGCACCATGACTCATCGTTGGAACCCGTTAGGGGCACCAAACCCTGTTGTTATAATCAGAACATTTAGCTACCATAAGTTTTATGTACTAATACTATGCTTACATTAAAGTAATGCTTGCTTTGGTATGTAAATTTTTACGTTTCAGTCACTTACCTTGTCGACTTTAATCCCAGGGACGATGCCTTGCTCAACGAGCACATCAACGATCTTTTTTCCATCAACGGTGGATTGGTAGAGAGTCTCCTCGAAGAGAATGGCACCTGAGACGTACTGGCCAAGGCCAGGGGCAGTCACAAGGAGGGTACGGTAGGCTTGGCGGTTGGCCTCAGTGTTCTCTAACCCGATTGAGGCAAGACGCTTGCCACAAGTTGCATTGGACTCGTCCATGGCCAAGATTCCACGGCCTGGGGATGCAACAGTTTTCTATACCCAAAACAAAAACCACACCTCATCAAATTCAGACCTCAACAGGCAAAGGTGCAATTTAAAGATAAACTTTTCGTGACTAAAACAGTTTAGTATGTTACGTTATCAGACTATCAACTTGTACCGCATGTTCAAACAAAAATCTACCTTATCAATAGATAATAGTTCAGATTACGAGTCTAGAAACGTGTCGAACTGTTTTAACAAGATAACATTTCAAGATTTTTAGATTTTCTTGCGTATATATTCTAGAGAGAATAATGATATTGTACAAATTTTATAGTAACTAAAATGTTGTAAAACTTACAGCAGTCTTAACAAGCTCATCAGCATAGGAACCGGCACGAATGGTTAGACCAGACGGGGCAGTGGGGAGGCATCTGACGACCGAAGAGGCGGAAGGCTGGCGGAGGGTCTGACCCTTCACCCACTCAGATTTGTCGAGAACCGGAGAAGACTTGAGGAGAGATGCAGAAGCCATTGTTAGCTACAAAGAGTGGCAGCCTAGTGAGAGAGCAAAGTTTAATATAATCTTATCTCCTCTGGCAAAGCTCTCTTGCTCTTTGCCACACATGCACTCACTCTCTATATTTATAACTGTTGTGTGTAAAAAAGATGTCAAATTTGAGGCTGTTGTGCTCCGGCCAATCCCGGCCCGCCGTGTGGATGATAACCTGCTGACTTGGCCGGCTGCGTGCGTGGTTCAGACACGAGGGTTTTTTCTCACCTTGTAAAAAACAGCCATCATATCTCTCCCTTTTTTTTCAGTTGAGCAAACAGACAAAAGCATGACGCTCACAATGTGAGGCGTCCAAAACAGACTCGTCTCAAGAGATTCCTCCCTCCAAAGGGGAAGCAAATATGAGGTTGTTATGGTATGATCTCTCTTGCTTGTCATTCCCCTTTCTTACTGACTAATGGCTACGGTTTAACGTAAGGCTCGACGAGACGGGAATCCCACGTGGACGGTGGACAACACTACGGGTCAGCTTCTCCGATCGTTCTGGTGATTTTCCCCGCCACATAGACCACGGCGATAGGTTGGTTTAATTTAATGGGTCTCACCAAGTAGCAGATTCATGATTTGCACAAGCAGTGTTTCGGTGAAACTGTGAAACAACGGGAAGTCGATTATTAACACCACAACGAATAACGAAATCCTAATATACATAAGATGTTTAACAAGAGTTTAGATCCAAAGATAGATCTGCAATCCCAGAAACCAGATCATCGACCGAATCTACTTTCATACTTTTCCATACATCAGAATCATCAAAAGTTGATGCGACCGGTTGAGGCAAACTTTCTTCGAGGGCCTTGGTCAACTGCTTTACCAGGTCGTCTTCCTCCGCAGGAACATCCAAATCCCAAACCCTGAAAATATCCTTTGTTGACGGCTCCATCTCAGATAACGAAGAGCTGATATCGGCTCCTAACTCAGGGTTTTCGGTCATTCTCGGGTCATCTTTGTAACCTGGCAAAAATGGATTTCCCGTAAAAGTTGATGACTGCAAATTATTCGTATCCTCATCGGTTGGCATGTCACCATCATCATCTTCATCACTTCTTTCTGCTTCTTCACCAATACCAAGAACAGCATTTCGGATTCTTCTTCGGAGTTGTTCTGTTTCTGCCCTCTCACGAGAAGGAAGTACCTCAATGTCGGTTCCCCCGGGTAAACCATCAGTTACAAGTGCGGAAGAGCTGAGTGATTCGGGTGGCTGGGAATTAAGGATTTCTTTTAAGGCACCTTTCAGAGAATCCCAGTTGTCATCGAAAACGTCAAATTCATTAATCAGGCACGAATCAACCCAAGCATTGTCTTCTGGAGAAAGTACCTCGCCTTTCTTAATAGACTCTAGGGAATCCATGATAAGAGACTGAATAGTGCCTTCCCTCACTTCATCTCCAACATCCATAGCTACAATTTAATGGGAACAGTAAGTAGAAATAAGTACAAGCCATGCTTTTTCAAATACAAAACAATTTATGCTGACAAGTGATTGTGATTAAATTCTGTCATTATACACGTTCAATTTAAAGTTCACATACAAATTTCATGTCCCTTTTCCATTCTGACATGAAAACTTAGAGCAAAAGAAAAAATCCCAAAAATAAAAATGTAAGAGCCCCCGCGCAAAAAGCTGAATACAAAAAAAAAAACCTAGCTTCCAATCATTTTGGAAGAACATCAGTATGCTGGTCAGACATCATCGGAAACAGCCTTTTTGGACCATACCTGAGAAACCTAACATGGCTTCATTCATGATATTCACATATTCATGTAATACCGAAAAAAATACAATCAATATAACAGACATGAAAGTTCATACTAATACTGGAACAAAAGGCCAACAGATTCCGGAAACAGCTATTAACGACGAATACAATAGAATGGTAGTGCACACAACATGCCTTGACCAATCTTCTGTTTCTTTTAGCTGATCCATATTTGTGGTTTGTCCAAGGGTTTCTTTTGAGTAAATTCAAGCTTCAAAATGCAAGTTCCAATAAAGTAAGGGGAACTAAACAAACCAAGCAAGAAGGCGAATGGAGTTTTCTACATTAGAAGCCAATTCCCCTGAAAATTCGACCTTGGAGTAAACTACTCGCGTTTTGCAAGAATGTCTAACTGTACCAGTAAAACACAAAAAGTCTCCAAATGATTACACTCGATAATCTATGCATTGATCAAACCCCAATTTGTCCCGATGGAAATTTTTATCATTTTATGTCTAAGCCTCGATCAGTTACAAAATTTCCTCTCATCACCTAAGTTTCCCCTATAAATTAATGCTCCATTACAAAACAAAGCGAGACGAAGGTTTTTCAAACATTTCAATGAAAACTACCAAAACGAAAACAATCAACGCAAAACATTCCCACATAGACAATCATTTTACATAAATACACACAGGAATATACTGCAACATATCATTTTCTACTTTACATATGACTACTGTTTTCTGCACTAAGTAATACAGATTTCAAATTAAAAAGCTTTAGGTTTTCATTCCACAGGAAGTAGAGTTTGAAGTTTCAGATGCTTATCCACAATTAAAATGAAATAAAATAGCAAAATTGAACATAAACCCTAAACCCTTTTCAGATTCAAAAAATAAGAAAAACCGTAAACTCACAGGAACGTGAAATTAATAAACGACGAAGATGGAGTAAAATTTGGGGGTTGAGGAGCGTACCTTGTGCCATTGTGAACCCTAATTTTGATAGGGGAGAAGAAACAGACGGAATCTGTGGAAGGAAGAAGACGACCCAAGAAACGAATAACGATTCGTACGAATTACAAGTCTATCGGATTTGGTTTCATTCACTTTTTCATTTACCGGGATTTCCTACGTTGTTTTACTTATACCCGGACAAAAGTTATTGGGAGTGTTCCTCAAAAAAAAAAAAAGACAAAATTTGTTGGGAGCCACGTCATACACATGTCCAGCTTTGCAGCTGTTTGGATCAACTTACCCCTTAGTTGATCTAAATCAAAATTTTTAGGTATTTGATTACTGATTGTAAAGAGGAACTCACAATTTTTCTAATTTTTTATGTGTTAGTGACGAGATATGAAAAAAATTGATAAGTAAAATGATTTTCATACCTATATTTTAATAAACGTAAAGGACTCGATAATAAAGTGAATTCAATTCTTAACATTCAATTGTAAGGATGAGTGCAGACTATTTGCTGGTTTGGTTTGGTTTTGACGACTAAAATAAAAGTCAAACGGTCCAAAAACTGAATTGAACCGTAATAAATTTGTTTGGTTGCACATTAGAGCTTTCGCAAACCCATTTAAACTGAACTGGATCACACTTTCATATTGATATTTAAATGATTTTGTTTTACACACGTAGTCTTTGTATTGGCTAAAAAGTAAAGATGTTGAACTTGAAGGTTTATGGAACATTGAAGATCTTTGAGTTGTAATTGTATTGGTTACTAAGCTCTAAGTTTGATGGTATAGGTTGATTTGATTCGCTAGAAGAAAAAAATGTAGCCAACTATTGAATTTTTGTTATTGTAATTGAGCTTAAAAAGTTGGAAATAAAAATGAAAAAGAGAAAATAAATGAGTTTAAGTCCAAGCTATCTGAACCAAATCAAATCAAATTGTTCAATCTTGGTTTGTTTGGTTTGGTTTCCTTAGTAATTTTAGTCAAAACTGAAACCGAATCAGATTGCTCTATTGTAAATGGTTTGGTTATGATTTTGGAGTGAAACCGATCCAACCTAAACTACGCCCATCCCTACCCTATTATAAATCATTTATGAAAAAGACATTTGAAAAGAGGTTTAATTGAGTTTTAAAAGAGTGGTGAAGTTTCGAGTTTTTCGGTTTGCATTTCTAAAAGAAACTTGGTTGAAATTTGAATTTTTTTAAAGTTAAAATGTTTGTAAAAATAATTTAAAATGGTAAGTATCAAATGCATCCTCAAAACCCAACTTTTAGCTGATAATTTTTATCGACAACCTAATTGTTGGAGTAGCTCCCTCGAGGCATCCGACTACGGTGAAAGTTGGTTGAAGAGTGGAGTTAGCTGCTACTTAAGAAAATGAGTAAATTATAGTTATAATCCTTTAACTTTAATTCAGTTGGAGTAATGGTCACTCAACTAAAAATTCATTACCATTGGTCTTTCAACTCATCAAAACGTGCAACTATAGTCCCTTAAATAAAAATTCATTACCATTGGTCTCTCAACTCATCAAAACGTGCAACTATAGTCCCTTAAATAAAAATTCATTACCATTGGTCTCTCAACTTTAATTCAACTGGAGAAATAGTCTCTTAACTTTAACCTAATTATAGCAATGGTCTTTCCAACATAACTCGTTTTGACAAAAATTTTTATGTAGTTGACGAAAACGATCATAATTACACACTTTGATGAGTTGAGGGACCTTAATTATATAAATGATTATTCTAACATAATTTATTTTGACAAAATTTTGACGAAATTGATGAAAAAGACTATAGCTACACATTTTGATAAGTTGAGGGACCAATGGTGATGGATTTTTAGTTGAGAGATCATTGCTCCAATTTGATTAAAGTTGAAGGAACATTGCTACAATTTACTTTAAGAAAATTTCCGATTTCATTGGGAGGAGTTGCACTGCGGAGATTGTGCTAAGAGATCATGGACCGTTCAGATGGTATGTGGTGGGGGCTTGGCTTAGATGATGGTTTTCATCAAGGTAGGGATTATTAAGAATCTCATACAATCGTCTCACATCAGAGAAGTGATTGATCGTAGATAGATGATTTTTTCAATTGTATCTAGATTTTTTGAGATAAACCGTACACTTTGATAGGCTCATTGGACTCAACACCCTCAACGAACCTAAGTGATTCAGTTGAAGATAACACCGGTACAACTCCGAGATACCTCAAGGATGTGGGTCAAAACAATAGTATGGTTTAACCAGCTAAACTGTTGGTTGAGCAGGCTTAAAGTGGCCTGGGCGCACCTAGCCTAAAAGACAATGACTTAACCGAAGCCAAAGACAAGTGATAAGTGGGTTGGTCTGGTTTTGCCAAAGAAGTGTTGATAAATTTTGCAAACAAACAACGAAGAATGACATCTCATGCATTGCTTGATCACATTGTATCAATTGAAAAGCAAATTGTCGATGTACATCTAGATAGGACACAAACTCCACCATCAACCCTGCCTTAGTAGCTAGGAGCCACACATTTTTGGGGCACTTATTGCCTCTTTGTATTAAGCATTCTATTTTCATTACTACAAGTAACATTCGGTCACATAAGCACAAGTTATTTAGTAAAATTATAAAAAAATTAAAATTAAAATTCTTCACAGCTATTGTAATTGTCCGCAACAAAGAATGACTAACACTATGTTTGGATAAAGAAATTTAAGATTAATAAGGAATTTTAAAATAATGGAAATTGAATTGACGGGATTTTATTTTCTAGAATTTGTGAATTTTCTTGTTTGCTTAACCTAAAAGAACAATGGAATTGAATGCATTATTTGTTATATTTAAGCTCTCAATCATATAAATTGGAAAATGACACATATTTACATGAAATTTAAACTTAGGAATTAGAGGTCCCAAATTCTAAGTTTTTTCCACGCGGAAATTCTAAATTCCTATGTTTATGAATCCAAATAAGGGAATTTGTGCATGTCAATTTACAAATTTTGACTTTTTATTCAAATTCGAAGTTTATTTCTCTCATCCAATCATAATGTAAGGCTATCTTCAATCACAAAGTTATAATTTGACTTGTGGTGCAAGTTATAATATTTCAAATGCATATGAGGTCAAATTTGACTTTTAACTATTAATTCTTGTGCATTTGAGAGGGGGATTAAATTAATCTTAAACTTAAGTATAATTTTTGTATCTTTTAAAGATCCAAAGTCAATAGCACACTCCAACTTTTTCGATGCAATAGAGCAACTCCACCCATGGAGCCCTCCCCCTGGCAATCCACTATTCAATCCATCATATTGAACAGTAACTGCCTTAAATGAATAGTGATTACCATTAATAAACAGTAATTGCCATTTACATCTACACCATTGGAACCCTCCCCCCTGGCAATAAGCAATAAAAATAATAGTTTTTTATGTTTGTTTAAATAATAAAAAATTACAAAAGCTATCTCTCTCTCTCTCTGACACAAAAAAAATAAAAAAATACAAAACCCTCGGGCCACAGGCCCGTCGACTCCCCACCCCCCCTTCGCTCGACCTCCCACCCTCACTCGGGCCCTTCCCCGCTGGATTTGCTCCCACCGGCCCGAGGGCCCTTTCTCCTCGCCTGACGCCCGAGCAACCAGCAAGGCTGGAGTTGCTCTTAGAGACCAAATTAGTCAAATTTAGAGTTAAATATAATTTTTTTACTCCAAATATTTTTTAATTCATAATGTTGCAAAATGTGACAAACTATTTATTAGCCTCTTGATTGATCAAGAAAAAACACTATTTATGATAATGGCATGAGTTAGGACCTGCGAAGTCGGTGCAATGAGACCCATTAATATATTTGGTGGCACGAGGCAACACAAACTATCTACCTATCTTTTAGTGCTCTTACATATTGGTAAGCAAAATATTGGTATCAATATACCAACAACTCATCAAGAAAACGTTAGCATCCTACTACTAGATACTTCAATGGTATTATTTTAGCTTCTTAAGTTGGTAGGTGCCAATTTTCTTTTTGGCAGCCTTTTGAGGGGAATCTTGTTTAGGGGTGGCCTCACCTTTAGTCGTTTGAATACTTAGTCCCGTGGGTTTCATGAGCATATCAAGGAATTAGGGCTTTTGTGATGACAAATATTCGTGATATAAATATGAAAATTCGTCTTGGTTGATCATGTGTGACAAAATTTCAGCATCACAATTATAAACCTATACATTGTCATGGATAGCTGACGTGGCGAATTTTACAGCCGCCGCTTATTTTCCTTACGTGACGATGACTTTGTCATATATCTATTATATATTAAGCGAGAGGCTCACGGATGGCGACAAAATTTTGGGGTCATCCCATTTGACAAAAATACTTGGACCAAACTATCCCTCAGCCAAAAAAATTCAAAACCTCTGAAAATAATATATCAAATCATGCAAGGGTAATTTGGTAATTTGATCATAATAAAATATAAACTAATGGGTTGTTGGACAAAAAAATAAGATTAAAAAATGTTAGGGTTCCATCTGTCCCCCTCTCTCTCATCTCTCATCCCTCACGTCTCTCTCTCTCTCTCTCTCTCTCTCTCTCTCTCTCTCTCTCTCTCTCTCTCTCTCTCTCCTCATTTTCATTGTTTTTCCGTCTGCCTTTCTTTCTCTCTCAAACCTGGTTATAAAAAAAAAGAAAACTAATGAAAAGGACTTGAAAACTTTGAGTTTTAATGATAAGGACAAAATAAAGGGTAAAGTGAATAGTATCAGGTTTGACTTTTTAGTGTAAAAATGTGGTTTTTCGTTAAAGTGAACAGTACTGTGGGCTTTTCGTTAAAACTCCCAATTAAAAGTTGTTTGCATGGTGATAATAATGTAATTAAATTAGTTGTCAAATGATCATTTTTTTTAACAAACGACATTATCTATACTAAGGAGGATGAGAGTGGGCTTAGCCTCACAATGAACTAGCAATAATGTGATTCAATTAGTTGTTCATTCAATATTATTTTCTCTATTTTTAAACACATTCAAAACATCGTAAGAGGTGTGTAATGCTGATTATAAAAAAGGTCTTTCGCACACGGATAATAATGTGATTAAATTAGTTGTCAAATAATTGCTTTTTTAACAAACAATATTATCTACACTAAGAAAGAGAGGGTGGACTTGGCCTCACAATAGGCTAACAATAATGTGATTCAATCAATTGTTCATTAAATATTATTTTCTCTATTCTTATTGTAAATTCTATAGAGACCGATTTATTATGTGAATTCAACTGCTTTAATTGGTTTATGAGGGGTTTATTCTAGTATGATCTAAGATTATTTATTTACTTCAAATATTTGACTTTCCTTTTGTCAATTTACACATGTAAATACATTTAAAACGTGTAAGTCGTGCGTAGTACGCCGTGATTTAAAAAATGCCTTCTGCACGCGCGTGAGCGCATGCATGAAGGCTAGTTAGATTTATAAGTGAAGAAGTAAGCGTCATAAAATACGAAGGTCAATGACCTATTTTTTCGTCTCATATTAGAATTATAAAGTGATGGTTTTATCGTCACCCAATTTGATCCCAAAATGATATAATTTACACTAAGTGGCGCTAAAATCGTCACATATTCCTTTAATATGTGGCGCATCTTTTCTCACATATGTTAAAATCAAATACATATTTAGGAAAGATATGTTACAAATTAATTACTTGTTCCTGTTTCATAATCTAGAATTGCAATTCAGAACAAATATACGGTAATACTGAACATTTTCATTAATCAACAATTAACGCACATAAATCAAATACATTGACCAAGTGTGCATCCCAAAAATTAACATAAACATCCCAAAATCAATCTAATTCATGGTGACATATCTCAACAATAGCAATTTGTCATGAAAGGCACACACACCTATATATAGACAGCTTAAGGTAGTAACAAAAGAGAAGTCCAAGACATATTGAGGTGCTAAGAGAAGAGGTCTACCATGTGCATGCTTGAAACTACCATAAAAGACATAATTATTGAAATAAGTCCTCTTCCAAATCATGTTCTTCTAGCTCAAGATAAACATTTTCATTAGATGAGATTTCGTTGAGTTATTGCTGGTATGCCTCTAACTTGCAACAAGAACGGCCTTAAACTTTAATACCAAACTTTCATCATCTTTTTGTAAATCCAATTGAGCTCTTAATTGTTCATTCTCCCATTGCAATTTCAGGAAACTATCTTATGGAAGCTTGATATGATCTCTCATATAAGGTAATCGGGACTTGAAGCCATAGAGGAAAAACAACCAAATGTATCCAGACGAGAAAAACACCTACACCATTACCAAATTTTCCTTTCCTCCAAAGTTCTCAACCATGATTCCAATTCATCATCCAATGACACTTGTACAAAATCTGATTGAAAAAGAAAATCCAAAAAATATTAAAAGAAGTATAACAAAAAGGGAATTTCTCTTTCTCCAATCTAGATCTTACTAAGGGTCAGTTTAGGATTGTTGTGTCTTTTGAAAAGCTATTTTTGCTGTTCTTTAAGAATAATCTACTACAAAGTAAAGTAAATGAGCGTTTGATTAACTATACTTTAAAAGTATTATGGGTATGCAAAACTGTGTAAAAGAATTTTAATGTAAAGTGATATAATTGTATACAATACAAAATGGATATAGTAGTAGGAGTGGAGGCGACAACAGCAATGGCGGGGACAGTGGTGGTGGTGATGGTAGCAACAATGGTGGAGGCATGGTGGTGGTGCTAATAATGGGATGTGGTGGTTGGGTGCAGAGGTAACAATGGTAGTAGGGACGGTGATATCGCTAGTGGTTGTGGTGGCAGTGGTGGTGGTGGTGGGGTGGCATTATAATGGTGGTGACTAGAATGGTAGTGGCGGCTGTGGTTGTGGTAGTAGTGGTGGCGGTTACAGTTATGGTGGCGATGGTAACGGTAATGGCAGTTGTGGTTGTGGTAACAGTGGTGGAGGTTGTAGTTAATTATGGTGGCGGCAACAATGGTGATGGTAGGTGGTAATGGTTACTTTATTCTCTAAGAGATAAAACGTACGTGGAAGGCTAAATAATGTCATTTTTTAAAAACTAATGAATGTATTACAGCAATTGAAAACATTCCTTATAGTTATTTATTTATTATTATAGTAACTTTTAAGAGCAACCTACATACTGCTTTTAAAAACTGTTGTCTAGATGTCATTACTTTTAAAACAAATAGGATATTTTACTTTTACCAAACACTTTTTTTATTGCTTAACTTTAAAGTGAAGCAGTTTTTTGTTAAAAAGTAATACCGAATGGGGCCTAAGTCAGAGAGAGGAGAGAGTTCGTGAACGAGCAACATAGGGTGAGAGACTGGCCGAGGGCACTGTTGGTGGAAACCACCAGGTGGTTGGTCGTCGAACTGGGATGTGAAAGAAGAACGAAGGGAACTGAAGATGGATGAGGTGAGAACTGAATGAAATAGGTTTCACAATTTGAGGGTTTTGATATTATTACTTCAGTATTTTTTATTTTTTATTTTAATACTATATGTGATGAATTGCATAGCACGTGGCCTTCTCTTTTGTTTTGTGATAAATGTTAAAAGTTTCATTACATGGTAATATTTAATTCAGTGGTTAAAATTTCTCACACAATAGTTTGTGACAAATATAAAATGTTTATGTGACGCAAAAATATTTTTGGTGTCCCGCAAAAATTCTTATATGACGATTTCTAAGCCTCACTTAGTTTACCCAAATGTAATGAATTTTTAGGCACCACAAACAATTGCGTCACCTAATCCATTTTTTCTTATAGTGTGAGTCTATTTGGTTAAGTCACAGAATGAGAAAGATAGACATATATACAATACTATCTGACCATGTTTCAAAAATAATTTTGTGACTTGAGAAATAAAGAGAAAAATTAATCAACTTCTTAGACGTGAGATATAAGAGTTACACGATAATAGACATACCAAGCCAGTCTAAAAAGCAGTTGATACATATAGTGTCTAACAATAAAGATACAACAAATTAAGAAAATTGTCTCAGAACCTTCTTCTACACAATAGAGAGATGTTTAAGACAATATATATTGTAGAAATGTCTCACATCGACTGTATTTATGAGAAAAAAATAAAGAGTTTAAATACCATAATTCCATTTCAACTAATACCGAGGTCTTTTGTGATAAAACCTCACACCTGACACATTGGACATGTGGTAATTACCAAGTTGGGGACAATATCGGTGTTGTTGGAGTAGGTCATTGACCTATTTTTTTGATAATTCTACATGGTATCAGAGCTACATGAGGCGTGTTGAAATGTCTCATATCGACCGTATCTATGAAGAAAAAAAGAGAGTTTAAATACCCTAATCCCACTCCAATTACTAAGTTGTGGACAATATCAGTATTGTTGGAGTAGGTTGTTGGTCCGTCTCTTTGATAATTATACATACATATATATACATATACATATATATATATATATGAATAGTAAATAAAAAATAAATAAAAAAAATGAACAGAAAGCATACCTTACCCGACTGACATCTAACTTTAAACCCTCGAGAGCATCACTCACCACCTCCATAAGTCCGGTTCCATTTGAGCCGATGGCTTTTCTTGATACAATCTTCGGTGGAGACAGTGGTGCTCGGATAGTAGCAAGAAAAAGTCCTCTCCAGAAGCTGGTGGGTGAGCTTCTAGAGATCTTCTTTGATGCGGCCAATGTGGAGTCAGTCATTGGTGGTAAAATTGGTGATGAGTGGGGTATACTCTTGTCGACGACATCAATAGTACATTACAATCCGACAAATTGAGCTTGGTTGGTGTGGGACCATAAAATTTTCAAGGCTGGAGTAAGGTCGATCGAAATACGCGTACCTCAAAAATCTGGTCATGGGCTCAATAGTTTTGGTAGGATTACGCTGCTCAAACGGACTAGTGATGCCACCACGTACATCCTGTTGTACTCTGGAAAGGTAGGCGAAGTCTGCCAACTTCGCTGAGATTGACCATTCTTATTCCGCAAGACATGAAACCCAAATCAAATAGGTTCCATATATTCTTGGAGATTTCTACAATCTAGGGGTTGGCGTGGTGCTGCAAGTAATCACACTCCTAAGAGGAAACAATATCTAATCCTAGATATTCTCTTGAATTCTCCCCGTTTAATACGAATTTCATGTCCTAAAAGGTATCTCTCCCGACTAGTATAAATACCCGCATTTAGGGCATAACTTTGGTCACATATAACGCAATCTATACAGACTCTTTGCTTATTCTCTTACTTACTACTTGAGTCTTAATATTACTTACTAACTTGACTATCGGAGATTTTTGGCCGGCATCCCACCGGTACCCAAGGTCTTAGATTGCCAATAGATGAGATTCACCCAAAAACACTACATAACCAATGATTGATCTCCTGGTGTCAATATCGGTAATCTAGTCTGCATCTGAGTATGCAGTAATTTGATTAATTGGAATTCTCAACTTTCTGTATTGATGGGAGGAGAAACCTTGCATGGGCTTATAAGTCAGTTAGGCTACTCCCCCTATTGCCAATTTAATTTGTGGTGGAATCTAAACTTTCTTCATGGTATTAGAGCAGGTTGGCCCATATATGAATCCCAACAGCCACACGTGCCCCACGTCACTCCATTTGTATTGTCCACATGTTAGGCTTGAAATTTTGCCACACGTGAGGGGACGTGTTGAGAATGAATCCCACATTAATTGATGGAAGAATGGACTTTGCATGGGCTTATAAGTAAGTTGGACTACTTTAGGGACTACTTCTCATATTGCAATTGATTTTATAGTGAAACCCCAACTTTCTTCAAGTAGAAAAAAAATCCCTTGGCAATTTGAGAATTCGGAGAACGATTAATTAAGAGGATGGTTTATATAATTTATATCTTTTCTGGTTGATTTGCATATTGATAATTGGATAATGCCAAATCTAGGCGATTAGAATGCCAAATATAGGTTTTGTTGTTAATGAGCCCCGAGGCGCTTAATCATAATTCTATCACAAAAGAAAAATGCCCGTGTTGTTCACTCGAGAGCCATACTGGCAGTTTTCATGTTTCATGTGCATGCAGAGATTCACAGGCACGGTGACCTGATCAGTGAAGACAAACCTCTTTCATTTGTTGGATTATTAAGCAAATACCATGAAAACAAAATAAAGAGAGAATATATTTGAAGGCAGCATTTTCAAAATAAAGAGAGAATATATTTGAAGGCAGCAGTGTTTGTCTTCGTGATCATTGTTTTTTTTTTTTTTTTTAAAACTTGCGACAAGTAAGTGTAAGCAGTTTCTTAATTTTAATTATTTTTCTTGTTTGATTTTCGAATCCACATGCAGTTGTCTAATGAAGCACTAGGACTGTCTAATTATATTGGAACACAGAGTGGATGGAAATGTATAAATAATTGGGCTTAAGTAACTGAAACATCCATGAGTAATGAGAGAATTTCTTTTTGTTTTGGACGAATCATGCATGTTAACCAAGAGTGATCACGTTTAAATTATACTAGCAACATTCACACATGCATGGTGCTATGTACGCACGTGTTAATGAAAAGAGGGGGGGGGAAGCATATGGACAAATTTCTTAACAAAGTGAAAGATTGTTATTTTTTCATATATTTTTTTGAAATACAAACGATATTCTATATTAACCTATAAGAAGGGGGTTTGAATGTGAAACGTAATGAATTGAAGATAAATATTTTAACCACTAGGGCAATCAAAAGAATATATGCATCTTACATGTAATAAATCTCTCTTATTCTCTATAGAAATATCACAAAAACTTTTTGTTACTCAAAAACCTGAACAGTATACATTAAATTTCCAAAGACCAATTAAGCCTCTTCTCTCTTTGCTCTCAAGATGAGAGACATCTTTCTTCTTTCCCTAATTTTGAAATCCTGATATATGAATTATTTACAAAAAATGACATCCTTGTCCAAGTACCAATTTGTGCTAATTAGGGTTTGGATTAGCCAGAAAGTATGCCAAAACGCCAACAAATGGTGCATTAATGTAAGTGGTCGGCTCAGATTTCTTAAAGTCTGCACGATCATCCCCATAAAAGTCGTCTTCTCCTGGACCTCCCACGAGGGCACCCACAAGAACATTAGGGTTAGGGCCTGAAGAGTTGAAGTACACTGAGCCTTCCTTGCAAGCAATGGCTTGGGGGTGGTCCTTGATAGATGGCAACGAAGAGCCACGGTGGTGAATGCGTTGCGGAAAATGGTCACCATAGCCAACCATGTATGACAATCCCATTGGATTATCACCCAAAATGTAATCAACTTGTTTCTTGGCGATTTGGCGTAGGGTCGCTGGACTGACGTTTATGTTGCCGCAGTTTAGGGACTGCGAGGTCCGTGAAAGGTAATTCGCGTAAACAAGTAATAGGAATGTGATGGAAGTTACATGCTGCAAATTGCTGCCTCCCGGCTTATAGATGAGTCCGCCGGGAGTGTACTCGATGTGGGATGATGATGAGTCCGGAATTAACGTGCACATGAAGCTATCTGCCGATGATTTGTAGGATTCGAGATTGTACATGTTGCCTTCTAAGACTTGCTAAGAAAGAAAAGAAAAGAAAAGTTTATGCTTTTGATAAAGTCAATTTCAAAATTCAGATTTTCTAATTATATTTAAGGGCTAATATCGTGTTAATTTTAAAAGAATGTGCTATAAAATCGGTACAAAAATATAACCAAAGATTCGATTTCATATTATATATATGTTGAGAAATTTTAATCTGACCTTGGAGACTAGAACATTTAGGCCAGCATGCTTGTTGTCCCAACCAAATTCGTTTATGTTGTCATCGGCACCAAGAGTTTTGCCATTGTTTTGTATGTAGTCTAGGTAACCACCATCTTGAGTGACCCTACTCAACCATGCTGCCCCCCACAGCAACTCGTCCTACCAAACATCACAAGATGAATTAATTTTAAGTACAATTCAAAATAAGTGGATGCATGTTGCATGTATTATGTTTTAAAAATAAATAAAAAATAATAAATAGATATGCGTGTGTGTGTGTGTGTATGTGTGTATATATATATATATATATAGACTTACTTGATAACCATCAAAATCACAATAAAATGGGCAGACACCATCTTTAATGTTAGAATTATCACTATAAGCACCTCTGTGAGTATCAGCAAACTCAAAGGCCTCCTTGGCATTTCTTAACAATGTGTCCGAGTACCCAGGATCGGATGATCGGAATGCCATCGACGAAGCTGCTAGGGCCGCTGCTGTCTCACCTGCGACTTCCGAAGCGGGATTGGGCGAATCCACAGCATATACAGTCCTAGTTGTGTCCATGTCTTCAGGTCTTTCCCAACAGTTATGGTCTATAATTGGGTCACCAACCTATTATTTCATGAAAACAAAGTTATACCCACAAAAAATGGCCAAATTTTGCTTGTCATTAGCAACATAAACATTATTTGAATCGGTAACAATGGGCAAACTGTTCTATATATTCGGACTTATTTTGTATTAAGAAATTTGAGGACTATTTGTGTCCTATCCATATGGAGCACAAAGCTTGATGAGACAAGTGTTTGTCCCATGCAGGCAAGATGCAACTCACGGACTTTAGGGTCAAAAAGTGGGATGGACGTCCGTCCACCCATAGATGATAATTATTTAAGACTAATTGGTTCACATTCCTTTGTGATAATTATTTCTAAACACTTTATTCGAATAATTTTCTTTTGGATGAATATTAGAGTTAAGGTGGTAATATATAGTCAGATATAATTTTTTTTATCGTATATCTAACTTTTAAAATGATGAATGTATTAAATAAATATATATATATTAGTAACCAATGTGTTGAGAAGAAAACTATGACAAAATCACAACTATGTAAATGCAGCAAAAAGAAAGTGATAAATACTTCAAAACTTTTTAAGTAAAGTATTTCATCAGATGTATATGTTAAACTTCAAATTCTGGAAACCAACAAATAGAGTACACTTGTGGAAAGGAGGGAACTCAATTTATCTTTCCTCCACAGTTAAGTTTTGATAAATTCAGGGTCTGGGATTCTGTTGTTGTAAACTTTGTCAAATTTTATAGGCAGACAGATGCAATGCAATGCAATGCCATGCACGCAATTCCAAGGGAAGGGATCAAAAGAAACTTGTTAGATTCTTTCTGGATAAAACTGGGGCCACGGGGCCAGAACCTGACAACACAATGAGACACTGACCCAGTGGACTACATGAGACGGAATTGGATCATCTCCTGAGCCAAGGAGAAGATATCATGACCAACGTGGACCGTTGGATTCTATAAACAGAAGAATCATTTTAAAGTTATAATAATTATAATCGTTGGATGAAAATCCAACTATCCTTCCTTGATCAGGAGGATCCTCTCCTTAGCTCAGGAGAGGATCCAAATGAGACCACAGAACACAACCTACATTCCTCTACCTATTCGTATTTATATGAAGAAAACTTTAGCTCTTACAAAATTACAATTTACTATGTATGTTCAGATTAGTTTGATGATTTTTTTTGTTATATTAATTTGCAAGTAAAAAAATGACTTCTTACTTGCGTGTAAGGATTCAAACAATGTTCTTCACACATTACTATTTTCAATCAAGACACATCTATGACTGTGTACACATAATCAAGATTTCTTCTTATAGAAAATTCTAATTTGAAATATGTGCATATATTTTAATTAAGCATTCATACGTGTACATTTTAAAGTGTAATTTGCAGATAAAAAAAACCTACTACTAATTGCTAATTAAAGGTAAAGAGTGAAGCATTGTTCAGTCACATGTATATAACTAGTTCAACCAAGACGAAGACACATTAACTTTTCCACCCACTCCCCTTACCACCCCACCATAACCACAACCACAATTATTAAATTTACTTTATTTACCAGTTACCTGCACAAAAATCCGGTTAGGCTGAGACACAGTCTTGAGCAAGTAATCCGTGGCCCAGCGGATTGCCACGAGAGCGTTCCTCAGCTCATTGGGAGGCATTGAATCTCCAAACTCTATCACACTCCAAGCCAGCATTGTCGTCGTGAACGCCATCGGAAAACCAAACTTGACATTATCACCGGCGTCGTAATAGCCGCCGGTCAAGTCTGTGTTGTACGTCCACCCGTCACTGAGTCCTGAATTGGCACGCCATGATTGGCGCTGGTCCTGAGGCAAGACCCCCGACCTCTGCCCCTCGAAGAATAGTATGGCCTTGGACAATGCCTCTTGGTAGTCATGGCTTGATGATGCAAAGCTTGGGAGCTCGATGAGGGCAACTAGGGTAAAAACGGAAACAAGAAAATGAGGGAAGGAGAGGGTTTTTTTCATGGTTTTGGAAACTGGGTTGGTTTTGTTTTGGTGAGTTTTTGTAGTGTCTGATAAATAGTGTGAGTTTTTTTTCTGGTTTTGGTTCGGTTTGTTGGGAGGTAGGTTTTTATATAGATGTGCAGTCAGTCTAGGGGGTGTCACGGGAAAGGGAGGTGAGAGGGATTTGGAGGGAAGAGAGAGAGAGGGAAAGAGGGAAAGAGGGAGGGGAGGGAGGCGTGTGAGCGCCGACAGGTGAGTAGACGGAGTGTCAGTGAATTCACATGCGTTACACAAATAGGGATTCTGTGATTATGTGAGAGTGCACAGTACTTCACTTTTAAATACGATGCTTTTGTGTGGGGACAGTTGCTGAAATAAAAGTGAGTGCGCCGGACTATAAGACCGAGACTAGAAGTAAAAGGGATAAATGAAGACTAAAGAAAACTTTGAAAAAGATTCTAAAAATAAACATAGAGTATTTGGAGTTAATGAAAGATTTAGTATAAAATAAAGCGTAGTAGTTTTTTAGAATTTTTACATCCGACCTTACTTAATAAAATAAGATTTTATTATTATTGTTGTAACCTTATTTCGGTTGGAGAATCTTAATAAGTTTGCTTCCTACTGCAAATTACAACACTAGAAAAGTAAAAACGAGTGGGTATACTCAGACTCACTATAAGTGTGGACTGTAAACTCAAATATTATTGAGTTGATTCTTTGTGAAGCAAATAAATATTTGAAATTACTTTATGCTTATGATTTGCAATTGTACATATGTTTGGAACTTACATATCTAACAAAGAAGTAATCATGAGGTTTTATTTCGTTATAAAATGTCTACCACCGATCTAATTCAAGTTTTATTCAATATTGTGATTGCACCTAGAGAAAGTTTGAATCATATGATTAGGTTGTGTTATATGGT
Organism: Malus domestica; assembly: GCF_042453785.1. Classification (NCBI taxonomy): domain Eukaryota; kingdom Viridiplantae; phylum Streptophyta; class Magnoliopsida; order Rosales; family Rosaceae; genus Malus; species Malus domestica. Next base: position 8,343,572 of record NC_091670.1, read on the forward strand.
CAAAATTACATCCATATTTTGGGCTTATAACATTAAATCTTAAAATCCAAATGCTTAACTTCCAGTTCTAAGGCAACACAATTTTTTTTTTTAACAAACGATATTATCTACACTAAGGGGTTGCAGAGTAGACTAAGCCTCACAATTAGCTAGTCATAAAATTGTGATTCAAATTCGTCTTTGGTAAGAATCAAACTTAGAACTTTTCACTTACAAGTGAATATGAATATCATTAAACCGTAATATAAAGTAGCAAGACAATACTATTTTGACTATTAACATATGAGAGTAGGGTATGTTTCGTATTTCATCATGTATCAAAGTGTGCTAGAGTAATTTGATAGAATAGATTAGTGGATTTTTAATAGGATAACTGTTATAAATAGGCAAAATTCATAGAGAGATAACCTCTACTCGGTGAAGGAACGAAGCAGTTGCAGAGTAATATACCGACACAAGCTGTTGCAGAGGAAGTAATGTATATTATTGCTATTAGATATATTTCTCTTTTCTTTCTTCTTCTCATTCACTAATCTTTGCACAATTGAATTGCTCTATTTATAGAGCTACTTCAATGGAAAATTACAAAACATTACTATTTAGCTTATGAGTATATAGTACACATGTGATACTTTACTATACACATTACTATACACATGTGGGCAAACATATCCATCATTTACAACACTCCCCCTTGGATGCCCACATATCAACATCAGTTGCCTCATTAAAACCTTGCTTGGAAAAAACCCTGTGGGAAAAAACCATAGCGAAGGAAAAAGAGTACAACTTTACCCGGATGGTGTTGAGCATGCTTAGGTTGCCTCGTTAAAACCTTGATAGGAAAAACCCAGTGGGAAAAATCCTAAGCGAAGGAAAAAGAGTACAACATGCATGTATCATGGATGCTCCCCCTGAATTGTATCTCCCCCTGATTCCGCATTCTTCAAATCTGTAAGCCGACGTAATCCGATTCCCTGTACCAACTTCTGAAATGTGCACTTTGGTAGAGATTTGGTGAACAAGTCTGCTAAATTTTCATTGGAACGGATTTGTCTGACCTCAAGAACTTTAGCCTTCTGAAGCTCATGTGCGCTGAAAAATCTTGGAGATATGTGTTTAGTCTTATCACCTTTGATAAATCCTTCCTTCATCTGGGCGACACAGGCTGCATTATCTTCATGGATGACAGTTGGAGTGTCTGTCTTTGAAGGTAGACCACATGAATTCCGGATGTGATGGATCATTGATCTTAACCAAGAACATTCACGACTTGCTTCATGTAAAGCAATTATTTCCGAATGATTGGAAGATGTTGCAACTAGCGTTTGCTTTGTTGATCGCCATGAAATTGCAGTATCTCCATTAGTGAACACATATCCATTTTGTGAGCGGGCTTTATGCGGATCGGAGAGAAAACCAGCATCTGCGTATCCAACAAGGATTTGTTCATTTGTGGGCTTGTCTGAGTAGAAGAGACCCATATCTGTTGTCCCACGAAGGTATCGTAGAACATCTTTGACTCCCTTCCAATGACGAATTGTTGGAGCAGAGCTGTACCTGGCTAACAAGTTAACTGAAAAAGCTATATCTGGTCTAATACATTGTGCTAAATACAATAAAGCACCTATTGCGCTCAAATATGGTACTTCTGGACCAAGGACCAGTTCATCATCTTCTTTTGGACGAAATGGATCTTTCTTAATGTCCAAAGAACGAACGACCATTGGGGTGCTAAGTGGATAAGACTTGTCCATGCCAAATCGCTTCAGTATTTTTTCAATGTAAGCTGATTGATGGACCAAAATTCCACTAACACAATGCTCGATCTGCAGGCCTAGACAATATTTTGTTTTCCCAAGGTCTTTCATTTCAAATTCGTTTTTCAGATATTCAGCAGTTTTGTTGAGTTCTTCGGGGGTTCCAACTAGGTTCATATCATCGACATATACTGCCACTATAGCAAATCCAGTATTTGATTTCTTAATGAACACACAAGGGCAGATGACATTGTTGGCATATCATTCTTTAATCAAATACTCACTGAGACGATTATACCACATTCGCCCAGATTGTTTCAGCCCATATAGTGATCGCCTTAATTTGATTGAGAACATACCCCGTGGTTTGTTAGTTGCTTCAGGCAACTTAAGTCCTTCTGGGACTTTCATATATATGTCAGTATCTAATTCTCCATATAGATACGCGGTGATGACATCCATAAGTCGCATGTCAAGTTTTTCTGAAATCACCAAACTTATTAAGTAACGAAACGTAATTGCATCCATTACAGGAGAGTATGTCTCTTCATAATCAACTCCAGGTCTTTGTGAAAAACCTTGTGCAACGAGTCGTGCTTTATATCTTGCAATCTCGTTTTTCTCGTTGCGTTTCCTTGTGAATACCCATTTATAACCTACGGGGTTCACACCAGGCGGGGTTTGGACTACTGGTCCAAAAACACTTCGTCTTTCCAAGGATTTTAATTCTGCCTGGATTGCATCTTTCCACTTAGGCCAATCTTGTCTCTGTTTGCATTCATCAACAGAGCGGGGCTCAATATCATCACTTAATATGATTTCAGTGGCTATTGCAAATGCAAACATGTCATCGATGATTATTTCATTTCGATCCCACAATTCATTAGTACATGCATAATTTATGGATATTTCTTTGCTTTCATGTACTTCTGTCTCTTCAGGGACATGTGTCTCATCAAGGACATTTTCTTTTTCTGGAAGTACAGAGTCACGAATTGTGGATTTATCATTCAATTCCTTTTCTTGAATGATATCATTTGGGTTCAATTGGGCCCTCATCTTTCTCTTTCGAGGAGCTGAATCTTTTGAACTTGGGGGTCTACCACGCTTCAGGCGTGCACTGGATGAATCATTTGCTGCCACTTTATTTTGTCCAACAGGGACATCAATTCTTGCAGGTGCGTTTGCAGCCGGTATATATGACTGTGTCACTTTCGAAGCATCATTAAATGCATCTGGCATTTGATTAGCAATACCTTGAAGATGAACGATTCTTTTCACTTCGTTTTCACATTGAGTGCTTCTTGGATCAAAATGAGATAAGGTGGGAACAACCCATGTTAGCTCTTGTCGTTCTTCTGGAACGGTCTTTTCTCCCCCTAACGACGGGAAAATTGTCTCATCAAAATGACAATCAGCAAAACGAGCTGTAAACACATCACCAGTCAAAGGTTCCAAATATCTAATGATAGATGGTGAATCAAAACCCACATAAATTCCCAATCTGCGCTGAGGTCCCATTTTAGTTCGTTGTGGTGGTGCAATAGGCACATAAGCAGCACAACCAAAAACTCGTAAATGTGAAATATTTGGCTGATGTCCAAACACGAGTTGTATTGATGAGTATTGGTGGTTGGCTATGGGTCTCAATCTAACCAATGATGCAGCATGTAATATGGCATGTCCCCATGTAGAAACTGGCAATTTCGTTTTCATGAGCAGAGTGCGGGCTATTAATTGAAGCCGCTTGATAAATGCCTCTGCTAAACCATTTTGAGTATGGACATGAGGAACAGGGTGTTCAACATTAATGCCCAGTGCCATACAGTAATCATCAAATGTTTGAGACGTAAATTCACCAGCGTTATCAAGTCGAATGGACTTAATGGGATGATCTGGGAACTGTGCTCGCAACTTAATTATCTGAGCAAGAAGTCTCGCAAAAACTACATTTCGAGTAGACAATAGGCAAACATGTGACCATCGGGTAGATGCATCAACCAAAACCATAAAATATCGAAATGGTCCACAAGGTGGTTGAATAGGTCCACAAATATCCCCTTGAATTCTTTGCAAAAATGATGGGGATTCATCATCAACCTTTAGTTGTGATGGTCTAATTACCAACTTCCCTTGGGAACAAGCCTTGCAAGGATTATCATTCGGGACATTAATGTGTCTGCTCAGTAATGGATGTCCATTAGAGTTGGTAATGATTCTACGCATCATGGTGGATCCTGGATGACCTAGACGGTCATGCCAAAGCATGTAAACCTTTGAATCAATGAACTTCTGGTTCGTGACAGTATATGCCTCAACTGTCTTTATGTATGTACAATACAATCCACTAGATAAACCATGCAACTTCTCCAATATACGCTTCTGGGTATCGTTGGAGGTAATGCATAAATATTCCACATTTTCTACACTTTTCGTTTCAAGGTGGTATCCATTTAAACGTATGTCTTTAAAACTCAACAAATTTCGAATGGACCGAGTAGCATATAATGCATTCTTTATAGACAATATTGTTCCATTTGGTAACATAATCTGGGCTTTTCCTGAGCCTTCAATTACATCTGATGGTCCTGATATTGTTGTTACCTTTACTTTTGCAAGTACCAAATTCGAGAAATACTTTCGGTCTCGAAGTATTGAATGCGTGGTTGCGCTATCTGCAAGACAAAAGTCTCCGCCATTGATCTTGTTTTGAGAATAACCATAATTTTTATCCATGATCTCTGAGTAAAGAAAAAGCAGTTTATTCATATTGGAATACTACTTTTATTGAATTGAAAATGCGAGCATTAAACCACAGGTACAAATAACATGAGTACATTAAACATAAATAATTCAATCGGACCCATAAACTTCATTCCCTCTTTCATTAATAAAGTCTGTAGCATCCAGGTGGGTTGTGTTTAACTGTCCTGATAAATTGGTCACTGGATCAGGGGTTTCCATTGGTTTAGCCTGGTCAAGGAAATTGATCTCGACACCCTTCTCCTTGAAGGAGGCTTGATATAGTTCCACCAGATGCTTTGGGGTGCGACAAGTACGCGCCCAATGTCCGTTGCCACCACACCTATGGCAACCTCCTTCATGATTTCTAGGAGTGTTCACATGAGCTTTTCCTTTCTGGCGATTGGTATTTTTAAAGCTCGGGCCTGGATTATACCTTGGAACCTGGTTGTGAAATTGGACACCATGGTTCTTGCTTTTTCCTTTCCACCGACCTTGCTTGTGACCACGTCCTCGTTTGTAATTATTGCCACGGGAGGATATGGTATTTCTTTCAAGGGACGCAACATTCACTTCTGGGAACGGTGCTGATCCAGTAGGTCGGGAATTATGGTTTTTCATGAGAAGCTCATTGTTCTGTTCAGCCACCAAGAGCACAGATATCAGCTGGTTGTATTCAGTGAAGCCTCGCGCTCTATACTGTTGTTGCAGTACCATGTTAGAGGCGTGGAATGTGCTGAAAGTCTTTTCCAATAACATCTCCTCAGTGATAGTATCCCCACAGAGTTTCATCTGAGAGGTAATTCTGAACAACGCCGAATTGTACTCAGCCACTGATTTGAAATCCTGGATCCTTAGGTGAGTCCAGTCATAGCGAGCTTTTGGAAGAATCACCGTTGTCTGGTGATTGTATCTGCTTCTCAAGGCATTCCAAAGGGCTAACGGATCTTCAACCGTTAAGTACTCGCTCTTTAGTGCCTCATCAAGATGGCGACGAATAAAAATCATGGCCTTTGCTCGATCTTGAGAGGATGAACTGCTTTCTTCCTTGATGGTATCTCCAAGATTTGCTGCTTCCAGATGGATCTTGGTATCCAGTACCCATGTAAGGTAATTCTTTCCAGTAATGTCCAGGGCAGCAAAATCAAGCTTTGCTAAGTTTGCCATTTTCTTTTCTGAAAGAAAAATGAGGTGTGTAAGAACTTGCAGTAATATGTGTACTGGAGAAATATATTGTTAGAACTTCTGGTTCTTACAAATTTTTTTGATCTTTAGGCCAAAATGATAAGTACTCGAAACTTCAGGCTCGAGATTTACACAATTAATGAGAAGGGCAATTATACCGCACCATTCTCATCGAAATAAGTATAGGATGGGTGATTATTCTGCACTACTTTAAACAGCAGGAAAATTTAAATATGTAGAGCAAGGTGGACGATTATACCGCACCACCTAAAATTGCGATAAAATTTAAATATGCAAAGCAGGGTGGACGATTATACCGCACCACCTAAAATTGCAATAAAATTAAATATGCAAAGCAGGGTGGACGATTATACCGCACCACCTAAAATTGCAATAAAATTAAATATGCAAAGCAGGGTGGGTGATTATTTCACACCACCTAAAATTGCGATAAAATTAAATATGTAAAGCAGGGTGGGTGATTATTTCACACCACCTAAAATTGCGATAAAATTAAATAACGGGAAAATTTAAATATGCAGGATAGAGCGGGCGATTATACCGCTCCACTTAAAATTTGCAGTAAAATTAGATCTGCAGTCCAAGATAGGCGATAGAACCGCACAATCTTGGATTGCATAAATAATCAGTGGGTTAGTAGTCAATATCTACACCAAACAAGAAATCAAAGATATAAGTGACAGTTAGTTGGAGAACTAGAAGTAAACATGGTGCAAACAGTTCTTCGCGAGGGTATACCCAGCAATTGAGGGAGAGGAAGAAGAAGAACAGAAAAAACCTTAGAGGAAACATTTTTTTTTTTCGGTGAAAGGAAATGAGAAAAAGATTAGAGAGTCGTGCTGATAACGTGTTATAAATAGGCAAAATTCATAGAGAGATAACCTCTACTCGGTGAAGGAACGAAGCAGTTGCAGAGTAATATACCGACACAAGCTGTTGCAGAGGAAGTAATGTATATTATTGCTATTAGATATATTTCTCTTTTCTTTCTTCTTCTCATTCACTAATCTTTGCACAATTGAATTGCTCTATTTATAGAGCTACTTCAATGGAAAATTACAAAACATTACTATTTAGCTTATGAGTATATAGTACACATGTGATACTTTACTATACACATTACTATACACATGTGGGCAAACATATCCATCATTTACAACAATAACCTTGTTTTGCATGTACATTTTATGTTATTTGCTCGGATCACTATATATGAATTCCTAAAGTTACAAATTTCTTTATAACAAATGTACAGTAGAGAGTACCTTTACAGTAAGATTCCTATCTCCTTGTCCAAGGCACTTAGGCCATCTCCAACCGATGGCTGGCCAGAGGGCTCGTTTTAGCCCTCTGGCCCTCCAAGATTCTCCAAGATATTAATATTTTAATGAATAGTACATGGCCATATTTGCCTCCGTCTCCAACCGAGGGCCAGAGGGCCAGAGGGCTCGTTTTAGCCCTGTAAAAAAAAACCGTCTCCAACCGAGGGCCAAACATAATTTATTATTTAAAAACTACAACTTAATTTTATTTAAAAATCATGTTGGTTAGTGTTGTATAATTTTTATGTCGGTTAATGTTATTTAATGTTGTTTCATATTGTTTAATGTTGTTTCATGTTACTTAATTTAATTTAATGTTGTATAATGGCTTAGGAAGTTATAGGAAAAAAATTAGAATTTAAAAAAAATATGAAACAAATTTTGTGAAATAGAAGTTATAGGAAAAAATGGAATTTAAAAAAAAAAATATGAAACAAATTTTGTAAAATAGAAGTTATATGAAAAAAATATGAACCAAATTTTGTAAAATATAAGTTATAGGAAAAAAATAGAATTAAAAAAAATTGAAACAAATTTTGTAAAATAGAAGTTATAGGAAGTTATAGAAAAAAAAAGAAAAAAAAAAGGTTTAAATTCATAAAAAAAAAAAAAGGATTTACAACGGCTAGTGGCGCTAGCCGTTGGAAGTTTGAATTCAAAATGTTATTTCTGTTGGTTATAACCGACAGAAATAAGAAACATTAAAAAAAAAATAGCCAGCCCGGGGCTGGCTGGCTGGCCGAAAGCAGCCAGCCCTCCAGCCCTCTCCGATCCCGTGGGGCCCTCCCAGATTCCCGAGCCCTCTGGCCTAGCCCTCGGTTGGAAACGGTTTTAGGGCTATTTTCGGCCCTCTGGCCCTCTGGACCCTTCGGTTGGAGATGGCCTTAGAGTTAGAGAGGCGGTGCTGTGCTTACACACTCAATAATTTATGCCTTTTTGGCAAAAGTTGTTCTTTGTTTTTTTTTTTTTTTTGAAAGGCAAGTAGTTCTTTGTTTGTGGGATATAATTTGCTTGGAACTGTCAAACTTAATAAGCAAGGGAGGAGAATTATCTTTCCTCCTATTCTCTCTCTTCTTCTCTTTCTTTTTGTTTGAACGGTTAATGTTAAATCACGTCAACATCTTATATTGATTTTTTTTATAAAAAACAATAAGACAAAAAACAATGTGTGAGAGAATGGGAGAGAAGGAGATGAGAATATGAGGAGAGAGAATCCTACTCCTTCAGCAAGAACGTAGGAATTTCCCTTAATTTCATTGAAGGTTTTTTATCATCCTTGAAATTGACCTAACTTCTATTTTAGTATTTCAATTTTAAATTAATCAATATCATCTCTAAAATTGGTTGTTGCAAATTAATTTAGTCATGTAGTTACGATTTTGTTAGTGAGTTAACATGATAGCATGAAATTCTTCAAGTCCGTACCAATAAAAATTCAAGCAATTATAAGTAAAGTCTCTATTATATTAAATCATATTTTGGGTAAGGAGGATCACAAGGTTGTTTGAATTTGGTGGGGTTCTATGGGGAAGGGAAAAAAGAGTGGAGAGCCTTGAATTTGGGTAAGAGGATCACGAGGTTGTTTGATTTCCATTATGGTACTAGCTCTTTTCAAAAGTTCTAAAATTTTGAATCCTATTAGATGTAAGTGTGGTGATTTTTGTTGAAAGAAAAATCTTGGTAAAGGACATCCAATTAAATAAACAAACAAATTAAGTTTTTATATCTGTCCCGAAAACCACAATTCATTCGCGTCCCTTTTGATTGATCTAATTGGATTAACAAATGGAGTTTTTCCCCCTTCTCCATAATTTTTGTAAATTGCTTGATCTCAATTTTATGATCCTCAGTTATGTCACGTGTATTATATTAATCATTTTGTCAATTATTTTGTATGTCTTAAACAGCTTGATACACATGCACTAGCCATTTTATCCTCAAATAGACGTCCAAATATAAAGTGGTGTGACTAAATGATTGAAGCCATACAAGTAACACAGTTGAAGGGCCAAAAATTTTAAAAATTTAATTGAAGGAACCAAAGAAAACACAACTGATTACAGGGATCACTATTTTTTTTCTAGATTTTCTACACGCACATAGTGAGTAAGGTATCCTATACTAACCCGAATAATTTAGAACGTACTTAATGACCACACAACGCGTTGAACAGTAGTGAGCAGACTCGAACATCTTTGCTCATTTGGCACATGCTCCATCACACAACCAAATCGATCACTACATTAAGTAACTGATAAAAAAGAGAACATAACCAAACGATCAAATAAAAAATATAATGATCATGCCTTCAAGTCACCGCAACATAAAAAAAGAAAGAAAAAAGATTAGGTCAGTGAGCGTGAAGGTCTTATACACCAACTGTTGGTGGCAGCAGAGTTGCCGCCCTGTGAGGAAAGTTGGAAACCACTAGCATGCATCGATATACAAGTTTCAGATGTGGATATATAGCCTGACCTCTGTAAAGTGGCTATGTAAAGTGCAAGGTATAAAATATCAATGATATCGGAAATATCGGTAGTCCAAAAATACGAAAATATCGATGGAAATATCGGGATATTATCGATATCAATAAAAATTGAATAAAAACCACGGAAATTGTAAGAAAAACTTGAAAATTTTTATTGAAACTTTGCAGGATGTTTATTTAGTCAATTATCTATTAGTTTATCACAAAAAATTAGAAGGAAATGCATTGCATGATGGATTTAACTGATTTAAGTTAATTATTTTGTCTTGTCAAAAATTGTACAAGTTGTAAAAGTTGTCAGGGTTTTGAATTATTTGGATGCTCTTTTTTTCTCACACGCCACCCACCACACACACACACAGAGTCAGAGACTCTCACATCACACGCCACCACACACGCACACAGAGACCTTAGTCTCTCTCTCTCTCGATCCTTCTCTTTTCTCCCTTCTCCCACACAAATGCATAGAGACCTCAATCTCTCGATCATTCTCCCACATGGCCTTCTGCTCCTCCCTCGCCTTCCTCCTCGTCCGGGCCTTCTGCCTCGTCGGCACCATCTCCGTCTCCCGTGACCTCTACGCCCTTCGTAGTACTCCGTCAACGACATCATCATCACCATCTAAACCTCGTCTTTCTCTCCTTTTCTCTCGGTGCAACTAGGACAGTGGAACCCATGAACTCTCTGGCGAGGCCGTGAGTGTCGAGGAACTTTCCGAACACCTTCGACCGTTTCATGGCAAACGGAAGTTATAAAAACATTCCTCTCGTCTTGTATTTCATTTTGATACCTAGATCGGAGTCTAGGGTGCTCTTTTACAGTCGACCGGAGTTGTAGAAACTCCGATGTCTTTTCCGATTCGCACCAGCTAAAAATATCGCGATATTATCAGTAATATTGCGATATTATCGATATTATTGATAATATCGCGATATTTGGATGATATTTCAGTGGATACGTGTGAAAATATTGGTGTCTCACAAAAACGATATTATCGACGAAATATCGCCGATAATATCGAAATTTCAAACATTGGTAAAGTGGCATGGACGGATTACGACATCTTAAAATATTTATCAAGTGTAAAAACACCCTGTCAGTTGAGTAAGTTCTTATACGCACAATACTTGGCTGCTATTTTTGTGCTGACTTGGGAGGTTGAAAATATCCAATACCTTGTATATTACACAAGCCGAGGTCTAGCAGGCCCAGAACACGCTATTTCGAAACAGAAAACTTCAGACTCTCGCTTAAAGTTAAACAGCATAGCAGAAGCTGGGGCCATATTTTCAAGGTCAGTCAATAGTCGTCCTAATTGGTCGAGCTAGGTGAGTTCGCACTAAACTTTCGACCAATATCAACTTTATCTCAGAATTTTCTTTTCGTAATGGAGTTGCTGAGAGCCCTCCCTGGACTCTATCACCATCTAAGAACAAAGCTTCCATCTTGATGGAGGGATGGGTTGTTTAGGTCCTTTATGTGGATGAGGCATCCAATCGCCAAGGTTGTGGAGCAGATCTAGTCTGAATCACTCCAAAAGGACCAATCTAGATAATGCTCTAAGATTTAAGTTCAATGCTTCCAATAAGGGTGCCGAGTACAAGGTTAGAGAACATAAGAGCATATTCACTAGCCAAGCTTTAACAGACGATGAATATACCAAGAGAATGGTTCCTATCGAATATTTGAAGAATCATAATGTTCAAGGTTAGACGGCTGAGGTAATGAACATTGCTACCAAACTGAGTTGGATGACCCCCATTTTCAACTTTCTAAAAGGAGGTGTTTTCCTGAGGGACAATTTGGATGCTTGGAAACTTCGGCTTAGGTCATCTGGATATTGCATTATCAATGGCAGGTTATTCAAGTGTGATTTTTTCCTATCCTACTTACAATATGTGATACCAGAGGAAGGTTTGGTCATTCTAAGAGAAGTTTATAGGGGTATGTGAAAACCAAACCGCTTCACATAATCACAATCTATGATGATGAAGATCCGACATGAATATTTTTCGGGCGACGATGAAGGCAAACGCTCACAAGTTATCCAGAGAATGTAAACCTTGAAAACTCTTAAGCACTCATCCTCATCGTCCCTCAGAACGTTTGACATCGATGACTAGCCCTTGACCCTTTGCACAATGAGATTAGACCTGATCGGCGCACTCTGTGATGAAAGAACAAGGTCAGGTTTGATATCGTAATTGTAGATTACTTTACGAAGCTGGTAGAGGCGGTACCTTTTGAGGCAATAGTCTGTGAATTTGTTTGGAAAAATATCATATGCCGCTTGGAAATTCCCTGAGTACGTTTTTACCAACAAAGGCAAGCAATTTTATAATGCTAAACGCCGCGAATTTTGCTCTGGTTTCTTAAAATTAAGCTCCACTTTACCTCTGTTGCTCATCCCCAAGTAATGGGGCGTGGGTGGTGCCGTGGATAATGTGGTGGCAGCTGCAATAGTGACGACGGTGGCATCATACATTATTTTATCTTAAAGATCTAATTTTGTTTTACAATGTATCTTTTGTTTTTTACTATTTTGAAATATATTTTTGAGAATTATAAAAAAAATCAATATAGTGTTTCATATAGGTGAGGCCAAATACTTTTTTTGTATTTTAATTCTTAAAAGCAATATGGTAATTGTATTTTCCATCTGTTTTTCATATTCTTTCTAAATTTTCTATTAAAACGCAAGTGACTATTTACCACAGTGAAGAAAATGAGTTATGTTATTGCATCTCGGCGTGGGTTTGAACTTCGTCGCCCCTCTATTATAATATCTAACCACTAAGCTATCATCTTTTCATTAAAAAATTAAAAATTAAAAATTAAAAAAGAAAGAAAAAAAGAACCAAGCGAGAGTGACCTAGCGGAAACCATGGTCTAAAATATCCATAATATCCTGATATTTCCATCAAAATTTCCATGTTTTTGGACTACCAATATTTCTGATATCATCGATATTTTAGACCTTGCTAAGTCACTCATGTATCTTACCATGCAATGTATAAAGTGTAAAATATTGTACTAATTCATCATACATAAATGATTATGGTGTTGTTGACCCTAAAAACTACCAAGCCTACGTGGCTCGCAGGCCGAGTAATTAATGAGCTAACTACGTCCTTCGGTGAATGCGGGGCGTGCCAACTCGTCGGCCGAGCTCGGCCGAGGAGTAAATTTGTTGATGTTGCGTTGGGTCGCGCTACTGACTTCTGCGTCTTGCGATTGCGGCCGAGAAAGGAACACGTCTCGGCCTCTTAGGCTCTCGAACCTGAAGACAAGGTTACTATTCTTACGAAGTTCAATATCAAATTCGGCTTTCAATGTGCCGAATGTAATAACTGTAACACCTCACTTCACCGAGAAGGCTGATGAGATGACCTCGACCAATAAGGATTTAGAAACCCTTCTCGACCGAGACTTGGATAGGTAATCAATCGTTCTCGCCGCAGTGCTGTTGATGCCAACGGAAGATACTGTGAAACCGACTGACTCTACGGTGACAGAGTTATCTATGCCGACTTAAGATATCACCGGTTGCTTCCACAGTGCTGTTGATGCCAACGGAAGATGTGTCAGCGAAAAAGGAAAAAGAAAAATCACAAGTTGTGAGAGTTTGCGCAGGGCAATTTTGTATTGATTTTGTGGGGCTCTTTCTGTTGCTGAATGTCTTGTATTTATAGTAGTAGAACATCGAGCCCGAGTTCCAATCCTATTCGGACTAGGTTTCCTTCTCCGGATTAACATCCCCTCGATCAGTCCTATCTCCGCTAGGACTACGAATCTAGTCCTTAACTGAGCCGGATTCGCTTTCTAGATTATTGATCTCGTCGAGAGTCCCTATTGTACTAAGACTCGACTTGCGTTCTGATTTAACCGACTTAGGCTTGGAAGCCCATGAGCTGAACGCTCCATGACCCTTTCGTCGCACGGCTTCTCGGGCCGAGAGTGATTCTACCCTCGGCCCAAACTATTATTTTGGGCCTAAACAGGTGTGTTTAAACTTCTTTAATTAATTACTACATATTTTCTACTCACAATGTTTGCCAGCTCGCTATATAATTAACTTAAATCAGTTATATCTATCATGCAATGCATTTCTTTCCAAATTTTTGTGATAAACTAATAGATAATTGACTAAATAAACATCTTGCAAAGTTTCAATAAAAATTTCTAAGTTTTTCTGACAATTTCCGTGGTTTTTATTCAATTTTTATCGATATCGATAACATCCCGATATTTCCATCGAAATTTTCGTATTTTTGGATTATCGATATTTCCGATATTATCGATATTTAATACCTTCGCCCAAAGAGACGTGGGTAATGCTCAATGAGAGTGACTTAGCCCAACACTTGAGAATGGGCTTGTACGGAAAATTACATAAAATCCAGTCGAGCCGCAACCAACAATCCCAAAATCACAATCGACGCTCTGCGGCTCTCCGTCTACATATCGCAGTCTCAGAGGCTGAGAGCACTCTCTTCTCTCTCTCTCTCTCTCTCTCTGCAAAATTCTTCACTTCGTCGCTGCTATACAAAGTCACAGTAGCACCACCGTCTGTGTAGCTGTTTGGCTCAGGTTCCTTCTTGTTCTTCTTCTTCATTGCACTTTCCCTTATTTACCATTTCTAGGGTTAGGGCTAATTTCGTTGTGTAATTGGGTATGTATATGTTGAGTTGAATTAATTTACATTACTTTGGTCAAATGTCGAATTTGAATTGGGTTTTCGTCTGCTCTGAATTTTCTGTGATTTTGAATCGCTCAGACCATGTATTGTTGATGTTACAGCTATATATTGTGTAAATTCACATACATGTAGGTTGAATTTTGTGAGAGTGTCAATTGAATATGCATGCTCTTGGAATGAGAGAATCGATGGAACCAAACAGTAGATGTTTTGACCCACAGCGGGGCTAGGTTATGGAAAATTGTTTGAACAATGACCGAAACTAAATTGTTTTAGAAACTGTGGTTAGTTTTTTGTGTCATTTCGTTTCTTCCGAAGTGACTAACTGAGGGCTGGCTTAAGTTTGATAGAAAGGTGGAAGTATGTATTGAAGAAATTCAAACAGTACCTTGGGATGTAATTGCTTAGCTTTTTGCTATGGTGCAGTTTTTGTTCCTGACGGTAATTTGAATTCTGAATTTGAATTATGAGGTTTTTAGGCCGTATGAAGCTGGAACAAAAAAATGTTATGTTGGAAAATTACGAGTGTCCTCGTGTTTTTTAAAAATATTTTTTAATTTTCGCATCCAAATACAAATATTGCATTGCCTACATCGTGTTTTGTTTTTGGTTCTGTTTTTTTTTCAAATTTGTTTCAACTATGGTCAACTGGTTCTTGGCTCATTAAGATTTGCATGGGAAGTCTTTGCATCTCCTCTCACCCTCAACTTCTTTTCTGAAACATGCCCCTTTTAAGAAAAGCATGTTGTTTACCACTAATAGACATTTGATATTTATCAAAAGGAACTGGTTTCCGTTCATCCATTTCAAATCACATTTGGATTTTTTTAATCAAGAAATTAAATAAAACCATTTCTTGGGTTTTAAGAGTTATCTTCTCAAAATTACCTTTTTTCAAATTATCTTATAAAAAAATTAATTCCCAAAAGTAAGCTTGCACCTTCTGCATCTCTTCCAATCTCTATTTTCCACTTTCAATGTTGTTTCCATTTTTTATTTTCTTGTTTGGTTGATCAGGAAGATGTGATTGGATTTTCTCCAACCATATTCATAGTGTCATTAGACACATCCAACTCCTTACATCACCATGAATTTATATTGTTGCAAGACCAGATTAGATGATGATTAACACATCAGAGTGCCTTTGGGAGACATATGCAGAAGATATTTTTTTTAAATGAAGGCTTTTATGGCTGATGGATGAGAGAGGTAGTTACCACTTAAGTTGGTTGCATAAGGAGCTTTGCTTCTTGAATATGGATAGGCAAAGAAAGATTTGATATGCAATATAATATATTAATTGTATATTGAGTCTCCTGATAGGATTAAAAGCACACCACAAAGTAGCACACAAATGTCCTATTGATTTTCCTTATTAACACTAAGATTTGTCAATTGTAGCATATGAAAATAAGGGTCTTTCCCGCAGAAGATTGTTTTATCTAACTACTTAAAATGTCACAAAAACTGGTTGCTGCCCCTACTGACCAGCCACCGAAAAATAATTATTAGACCGACTTACACTAATCTAAAGTCTACGAAATTTTATATGCAGACACTAGACACATAGAGCTACACTTCTACAAATGTTTGGGATTTTTGGAGTTGATTTGCTATTTAAATTAAATCAAACAAAAACAGGACAGAAACAAATTTTAAGTAGTTCACAAATTAAGAAAAACGAGTTAGGGGAATTGCTATCCACCACCAAATAATCATGCAAACATGTTATGTTTAATTCAAATTCCTTTTATTTCCGGATGAAGATGCTCAAGTTGGCTCAATGTTAGACTTAACCTATTACTCTTTCTTATGTAGTATGTTAAGAGAATGGGCGTTTTGAATTTAACTTAGTTCCTAGCATGCAATCTAGAATTGCGTGTTCATAGATTTAACAAGTAGAAATCATTAAGAACGAAAAGAGTTTGAGTCATCACAAGGCATCGTAACTATTGGCGTTGTCTTACTTATCCTAGAAATTGGTTCACATGTTAATCGCAATTAACAAGTACTACTCTAGAACATATGTAGGTCCTCATTCGATAAGGGCAGGCACACACATATTCATAGCATTAGAATCCTAGATATGCGTACTAAGTATGCATCCGTAGAAAACACAAAGAATTCATCAATGAGACAAGTAGTGAACCAATTTTCATCCATTCATAAAAGTAATTCATACGAAATGTCATAACAAACTTGCAATCATATTGGGGGCTTCAAAACAGCCCCTAACTACTAAAAATTTAGTTACACACAATCCTTAAATAAAAACAAAAGATAGACATGAGTTTGAGAAGATAGAACCGAAAGAAATCAACTGAGGCATCCCCCTCCTCTTTCCTTTCTCCCCCAATGCTGCTTTTAAACCAATTCTTGCTGCATCATTTTCTTCTCCTTAACTCACCCACTAATAGCCATTTAGTGATGACAATAAGTGAGAGGAAATGGTAAAACAATTGTAACTCTTTGGGTAGCCTTTATGCCAATTACTCTCTCTTAATCCTCATCTTTGATTCCATTCCCTATTATAAGTGTCCGTTGACTTGTTCTTGGCTGCATCAGTTTTGGTTGCTAGATTTAATGGGTTTATTGCTTTCATTGCAGTTACAAACTGCTCAGCCTTTTGGTAACCTTTCAGTGTTAAAACGGCCATAACTTCTTCTAGAAAAATGATATTAACAATCCGCGAAATGCTCCAGAAAATAGACAGCCGTAGCTTTCCAAGCATGTAAGGCTCATTCTCTAATTCATTCTGAGCTGTTCGCAACTTGCTTCCAAAGTCAGCTAATCTGCACAGGCAGTTTTGACGAATTTGTTACTTAAAATCCCACTTGTGCTATTTTTCTTTTCTTTACTTGACAAATCCTACAAAGCACAAAGACAAAGTAAATAGCTCAAAAACATAAGGAACTAACTAAGAAAAAACAAGTGAATTTGATGTAAAATATATGTAAATATGAGCTTATCATCTCCCGCGGGTAATTAAAATTAATGCTAACGTTATTTCTGTACATACCTATGCTTTACAAAGAAAAATTGGTCTTACAGGGAGGCTCTAAACATCCAATGCTAAATGTTGTTCGTCTGAAAATAGGGAACTTTTCATCCAACTTTCAAGCACCATGAGGTCTCCAAGTTTAATGTTGATTTTTCATAGGAATTGCTGCAGATTTTTACAATGGACAAATGTTGCCAGCTTTCTGATTTTCCCTGTGGTTCTCTTCGAAATTCTCGACTTATACCATGTGATTTACTTCTAGTTGTTTGAGAGTGTCTGCCCTAGACCTACTTGCAACCTAACACTCATATTTTCCAATGAGCATACTTTTTCCCTTGCTTTACTGTTGTACAAGATCAAGTTACTATCTAATGATCAATCAGTTTAGATGGTTTCAAGAAGTTGGAGTTTAGAGAGTGTCTGTTGGTTGATGTAAGCTTAAGTTTTGACGGGAATGCCTGATTGACTTTCTTTTGAAGGATGTGGTTGAGAAACCGGGTATTTAGTATCTGGGTTCTGAGTGTGGTGGTAAATAATTCTTGTGAGATGGATTGCTTGTTGAAACTTTTCTGTACTATGTTGGGATTTGGTGTTTTCTGTTATGAAGGGAATGTAGTTGGTTTGGTTTTGAGTCGTTTGACTCATGGTATGATCTTGGGTGTGGTTGTAATATGGGTGTGGTTGTGATGTGGACAGGGAAGAGGCAGCGGCTGTGTGGTGTTGGTTGTGGTGGTGTTTTTCATTCAATCAGTGGAGCTAGGTCTTTTTAAGAATTAATTAACATGAGTTCAGACAGCAGGAGCCGGAGCAGGAGCAGGAGCAGGAGCCCTTTGGATCGGAAGATCCGTTCTGATCGCTTTTCCTACCGTGATGCACCTTACAGGAGAGATGGAGGACGTCGGGGTTTCAGGTTTTATGGCTTTTGACTATTTTTTCTTTGTTCTCGTCCTTATAAAATTGGGTTGGTAAGGAGAAAATAACCTTTCAATCCATTGGAGATGGTCTCGAATGTTACTATCAACCCGTATGTGTTGGAGTAAGACCACTACTTGAATATACCTGTGAAAACTTTATGGAGTTGATATATGATAATTTTGCCTATGGATAATTATTTTCTTTGCTTTGTTGGACATTTATTTGGAGCTTTGTAAAGCTTTCAAATACCAATACCAATCATATTGATTGATTAATGACATACTTCAGTGTAAATCCTTTTGGTTGTAGAGGGACTGCCAGCGGTGCACAAAAGTTGTGTATATTTTACCTTTTGTTTTATCATTTACATTTATCTCAGTGCATGTGTCAACTCCGTGCTGTTTTGCAATTTGTTGGATGCTTAACTCTCAGAGTGCTTAGTCTCATGTTTTGAATTTTTCTTTCTTCTATTGATGCTCTGATTTTTTTATAACTCAAAATCATGGAGTTAATTTAATAGGTGACCCTCATTAACTAGTTATGTTTTGAAATTTGGAATGCTGTTGTTTTTCTGATAAGAACTTAATGTATTTTTTGTTTTTTTGCCAGCCGAGACAATCTGTGCAAGAACTGCAAACGGCCAGGTCATTTTGCTAGAGAATGCCCGAATGTTGCAATTTGTCACAATTGTGGTCTTCCTGGGTACGGAAACTTATTCTGCCTCATAATTGGACATCATGATTTTCCATTATTTTCTTTTTCTCCATTATTTATTATTGCCTTATCGTTTTACTTTTGAAGGAATCTGTTTATTAAATTATGGTGTTTGTATTTTTTGCACCTTTTGCTTTCTGGGAGGGTTTGAAGATGTTAGGGTTCCAGAATTTGTAGAGTTAAAATCCATGAAAAGTTAGAATCTAGCTAGTTAATGCTTTTGGCTTTTTAGCTAAAATGGTCCCTGAAATTTGAATAACTCCTCACTTTGATCCCTAACATTTGGAATCAATAGAAGTGGTCCCTGAGATTGTCCATCATCAATCATTTTGATCCTTAGGTGAAAAATTATGTTAAATAAGGATCAAAATGACAAAAATACCCTCAATTTAATAAACAATAGGCCAAAATAATTTGACAAAAACTGGGGTATTTTTGTCATTTTATCCTTATTTTATGGAGATTTATCATGGAAGGACCATAATGATTGATTGTGGACAAACTCGGGGACCAATTCTCTCGATTTCAAATCTTAGGGACCAAAGTGAGGAGTTATGTAAATCTGAGGGACTATTTTGACTAAAAAGCCTTAATGCTTTTAGTCTAGAGATACACATCCTGAGTATGTAATTTTTCTGTTAAAAATGCATCTACATCGCAGTTCTGTCTTCGCCCTCCTTTTTGCAGCAAGTCAAATGCCATTGCTTCTGCTACTGAGCGGTCCATTTCCATCAAAGTAATTCCAATAATTTAAAACTGTTGTTTCTATCCCCATTTTTCTATTCAGATATTATTTCACCTCCATAATAAAAAAAACAGTTTGCATTCTTAGTTATAACAGCATCTTCTCCTCTACCATTCCCGTCTTCAATGGTTAAACCACTATTGCCACCATACAGTGCTAGCTATAAACTACACGTACTGTAGCACCATTAGGCTTGGTGTAATGATGGCACTATTTTTGTAACCATTTTGAGATAACCAGAGCTGCCACTTTATGCCTCATCAGTTTCCCACCATCCCACAGCTACTGGAATCGGTTGTCAACTTATTGTCTTTGTCCCCTTCAGTGTATGTCACCTCTGCCTCTAATACGCTGTTGCATCTGTTTTCCCTTGCACTACTTTGGACAATGTATGGCTGCCAACACTACCACTTTCATCTCCCTTTCTCTCTTAACTGTGTTTCAAGAGTATTGACAAAAGAATTTAAGAAAATACCTACAATCCCAGAGAAATATGCATGTTCCCCAGCAATAATTCAGTCCCCACTCTCCAGGCTCGTAGGATTGCTTTAATATTTGAGCATTATCTCTGTGAGACTCTTGACGGGAAGTTAAAATTTTAGAGATCTTTAGGTTTTAGACATAATTAGATGATTCAGAATGTTCTGTTTTTATTTTAAACCAGACTAGCAGCACCTTGTGGTGACATTGATGGTTGAACTAGTCATGTCGTTGCTTCAATAAGGTTACGTGGTTTCTTATCTCACGGGAATGATGGACCTGCCTCCTGCAGATATTTTTTTATTTGCTGTTTATTTTAAAATGAAAATTAAATGCTGCATGCTTAACGGGAGCCTTTCATTTCTAATTGTGTAATTCGAACATTCTACTAGGCACATTGCTTCAGAGTGTACAACAAAGTCACTATGTTGGAATTGCCGGGAACCGGGTCACATGGCTAGTAACTGCCCAAATGAAGGCATTTGCCACACCTGTGGTAAGGCTGGACATCGCGCCAGAGACTGCACAGCTCCCCCAATGCCACCTGGGGACTTGAGGTTGTGCAACAACTGCTACAAGCAGGGTCATATTGCAGCTGACTGCACAAATGAGAAGGCATGTAACAACTGTAGGAAGACAGGTCACCTGGCACGTGATTGCCCGAATGAACCCATCTGCAACTTATGCAATGTATCTGGCCACGTGGCTAGACAGTGCCCTAGGGCCAATGCTTTGGGAGAGCGTGGAGGTGGAGGAGGTGGTGGTGGTGGTGGAATGGGTGGACGCGGAGGCAGTTACCGTGACGTTGTATGTAGGAACTGCCAGCAACTTGGCCATATGAGCAGGGATTGCATGGGCCCCTTGATGATATGTCACAACTGTGGGGGACGAGGGCACCTGGCATACGAGTGCCCTTCTGGAAGATTCATGGACCGCTACCCCAGGAGGTACTGATAGGTGGAAGATCATATTCCGGCATTTACCTGTCATCTCGAGCAAGCATTTCCGGTTTAGGTTTTAGATTGAAGGTTGAAACTTTAAGAGCATGAGGAGTTGAATTGATGTTGTATTAGAAGATTATTTCGATTATAACTGAACTTTCGGCAGTTACTGCAAATATAAACTGTTGTACGTAATTGCATTTTATGTTGTGACGCCTGCAGATTTTTGTTTCACTCTTGTTAGTACCCCTAATTTGTTCTTTTTACGGTCAACATGGTAATGTGCGGACCAACTGACCATTTTAAATCGTAGTGGTCGATTTAGTTTGGTTTTGACCAAAGATTGAAAAAAAAAAAATTGATTCCCTCCATAAAAATAGTAGTTCTTACCTTCCTGTATGAGTAGAAAAGAACTATTGAGAACATCCAAAATTTTTAACCGGAAGCTTAATAAGCTAACGTACGGATCAATTGGCCATTTTAAATCGTAGTGGCCAATTTGGTTTGGTTTTGAGCAAAGAAAAAGTCAAACAATCTAATTGAACGATAATGAATCGATTTACTTACGGTTTTAAATTTTTATAAACCGATAAGTCGTGACACTTAAGGTTGATGGAACATTGAAGTTATTGATCTTAATTTGAGTTATCATATATTAGTAGCTAAACTTTGAAGTTTGATGACATGTTGAAGTTTAAGATAGTTTGATGTGTTAGAATATGAAAATATGTAGAAAGGTTGATGACATGTTGGAGTTTAGGCCCAAACCACTTGAATCAAAATCATTCAACATTGATCTGGTTATAAGTTTTCTTGGAAATTTTTGTCAAAATCCAACAAATTAAATTATTATATGTAATTTGCTAAGATAATAGACAATAAAACCACTATCATGTGAAAAAGAATTTTGCGAAATTCGAGTTTGAAAAAATAATTAAAACATAAATTTCATTATTCCAAGTAGTTAAATATTTATTATGAGCGATATTACTATTTTAAGTTCTATGCGAGAGAAAATTGCTAAAGGAAAACGGGGAGGGGGATTGCAACCCTCATATGGTGATAGTGATACCACATGAGACAAGAACTTACAATAGGGGGTAGTTCATGTTAGATTCTTGTATATAGGTATGTCAAATTGCTAGATTAGCATTACTCTTAACTTGTTGAAATAGGTATTCGTTGGTTTACTCAAACCGACCCATTAGTTAAGAGGTTACAAACGGATTTGCCGGTTATCAATCAAACTTGTTAAGAGCCTTAAGGCTTAATCTAAACACTTGATTTTTTGTGTTGTGTATAATTTACCAGGTTTAGGACTATCAAAAGAAGGCAGGTAGTATGAGAGATTTTCTTAATGTAATCAATTTATCACATATAAAAAAAAAAAACCATGTATTTTTTAAATACGTAACAAATATAAATTGAACGGTGGTCCTAAAATTGAAAAGTCGATTTAGGTCTGGTGTAGGTGTGACTTTGGAGCTTTTAGTAATTTTACGCAAATCAGCCCACGTCCCAAACCAGCGAGCCGCCAAAAAAAAACCCATTGTTGCTTACGCCATTTCTTCTCTTTGGCCGTCGTGGCAGTTGCTTCCTTCTCCTTCGCTACTGCTCTCCTCAGTTTATACAACCGTTTTATTGCGTGACGATAAAACGACGACATATAACCCTTCAGGGGAACCGGGGAGCTTAAAACCCTAACCCTAGCTCTTTCGATATTAGGGTTTTCAATCTCCGATTTCCAATTTCAGTAACTGCCATGGAAGCGGACGAGGAAGATGCTTCCAAGGTGAGCGAGCCTTCGATTTCACGCCAAGACGACGCTTTGCCGTGGCCTCACACAGGTGAGGAGCTCCGGAACAGCGAGCCGCAATGCCACCCGGAGGCTGTACCCGAGCCCGAGCATGGGGGCTCGGGGCTCAGGTTCGACGGAGAATCTGATTTGGTACCGGCTTCAGTAGGGAGAGGCGATGGGGATGGGATTGGAGGCGGGTGTAAGGAGGGGGGTACGGATATGGAGGATGTGGTGGAGGAAGTGGTGGTGGCTGATGAGACTATTAAAACTGACGCAGTGGAGGATTTAGGGGCGGCGATGGAGAAGTCTGCTGCTGACCCGGGAGAGAAGTTGGTGGTGGAAGAGGAGACGAATGTGGTAGAAGGTCACGTGATAGAGGAAACGGAGATCAAGGAGGAGATGCATGTTGCTGGAAGCCACGTGACAGAGGAAACGGAGGTCAAGGAGGAGATGCATGTGGCTGGAGGTCACTTGACAGAGGAAACTGAGGTGGAGGAGGAAATGACTGTGGCCGGAGGTCACGTGAAAGAGGAAACTGAGGTTGTGGAGGAGATGGATGTGGCTGACGGTCACGCCACAGAGGAAACTGAGGTTGGGGATGTGAATGAAAAGGCACTGGATACAGAGGAGAAGGTGTTGCCTGAGGAAGCTGCTGTGGTTAACTTGGACAAGGAGGAGGCCGAGGAGTCTAATGTGGCTGAAACGGCTGAGGAGACTGTGCTTTCAATGACGAACAAAACAGAACAAATGACAGGCGAAGCCAAGGGAGAGGAGATTGAGGCCGAGACAGGGGGAGAGGAGGCTGAGACTGAGGCGGTAGGAGGGGAGGATAGGGACGAGGCAGTGGGAGAGGAAGCTGAGGCCGAAGCGGAGTTAGAGGAGGCTGAGGCCGAAGCTGAGCAAGAGGAGGCTGAGGCCGAAGTGGAAGGAGATGAGGATGACGCAGGGGGAGATGATGAGGAGAATGCGGCAGACATGTTGGCCGAGACTGACACAGTGGGGGAGGTGGATATGGGTGATGATGTAATGGAGGAGACAACTGAGGCGGAGGAGACAACTGAGGCAGAGGAGACAGGGGCAGCAGAGGAAGAAGCAGAAGAAATGGAGGTGGAAGAGGAGGAGGAGATGAAAAGGGCCAGCAGTGGCAGGAAGAGGAAGCGTGTGAAGAGTTCTATTGACACAGGAAAACTCCTTTCAAAGAAGAAATTGGAAGAGGATGTCTGTTTCATTTGCTTTGATGGGGGAGAGCTTGTGCTTTGTGACCGCAGGTCAGTTAAACCTTGCTTACTGCTTGTGGTTCTTTACTTCTGTGATTGGTTAACTGATTAGTTTAATCGGTGGTTTTCAGGGGATGTCCCAAGGCATACCATCCTTCATGTGTTAATCGTGATGAGGCCTTCTTTCGGGCTAAGGGTCGATGGAATTGTGGTAAATTGCTGCATACCATCCTTCATGTGTTTAGCATGCTGTTTTGTAGCTTCAAACTGTAGCTGCATTAGTGCTTCTTTAGTGGCAGTGATGATTGAGTCAGTGTTTTCTTAAATTATCTGAAAAATATATCTAAAATACTGATAGTTTTGGTGAATTTTTTTTTTCAAAGAGATATTGTTTTGCTTACTTTCAGTATCATGAAGTATTGGACAGTTTGTACTGAAATTTCTTGTTATTGTCTAGTTAGAGTTGATTTGGGGCTGCATGGTTGTAATTACCGACCTGGAACATGATTATTTGAGTGACTACTTGTTAATTGTCCTTGGAAGCTTGTGTGCTTTGAAGATAGTAGTTAGTTTCCTAGTGATTTTGTATTTGTTTAGAGTTGTGACTACAAGTACCTGCAGTTGTAAAAAATTGAAATCGTTTACAAATGTATTCATGAGTTGTTGAGATATGGGTGTTACCAAGAGGAGGGCATTACTTTTTCTGCAGATAGGGATCAGTTTTTTGTTCCTTGGTTTAGATTTTCTTTTATAATGACAAAGGGAGAAACAATTGCTGATGTCATGACCTATGATCGACAGCTAATTAAGGAATTGAAGGACATTGTGTATTGAGCACTGAAGTTCGTGCCTTCAGCTAACTGTATTCTTTCTGTAATGGCTTTACAGTAAGAATGAGAGAGAGAAAGAGTTACAGCTGCTCATATGATTATGTTAGAATATGGAATGGGGACTTAAGTTAAGCAGGTCAAATAAAACTCAAGATTTAGGAGGAGAAATATATCAGACCTAATATCAAGCCCTACTTTGCCAAATTTTGAATTTCGTACTCACTGAAAATGTTACACCCTTCTAAATCTGACCCCCTCTGTATCGTGTACGGTTAAGTTAAAGTAACAAAATAAGTACCAAACTCTTACCAAGTGCCCTAGCAACCCATGCTCAGGGAAAGACGAGTCAACCATTTTTTTTGTTTTTGGAAGAAAGGGTTCATGAAAAGTTTTCATCATTTACATTAGTTCAGACTCTAGCCTTAACCTGGAAATTATGTGTGTCTGCTTCATTTTTTATTTTTTCGTGTGGTTTTAGACTTTTAGTTTATCTAGTAGCCAATGTCTTTTTTGAGAGAGATTGCAGGCATTATGGCTGTATTTTGAACTCTTCATCTTATAAGCACCAGTTCTTTTACATGTGTGACTTGGGGTTCATCACTTAACATCAATATAAAATTGCTTATATGAAAATTATTTTAGTTCTTTTGGATTGCTGGGCAGTATCTGATGTATTAACAAATGTATTTTAGGTTGGCACCTTTGTAGCAACTGTGAGAAGACTGCCCACTACATGTGTTATACATGTACCTTTTCCTTGTGCAAGGGCTGTATCAAAGATGCTGTTATCTTATGTGTTCGAGGAAACAAAGGCTTCTGTGAGACATGCATGAAAACTGTCATGATGATTGAAAAGAATGAGCAAGGAAACAAGGACAAGGTTTGCCTTCTTTCTTTTGTTATTCCCTAATTACTTTTTTATATTCCTTTTGCTAGCATTGTCATGATCAGGGTCAAGGGTTATATCTTTCTTGGGAGTGTTTTAGTGAGTGAAGGTAGTGTGTTGAGAAATTTATTTTTGCTACATCCTGAAAAATCAGTTAGCCAAAAGGATAAAAAGAAACAACAAAGCTTGTACATATGGGTGGTCTTTGTGGGCCTTGTATGTAATAAGGTTTGTGACTTCCCTAGTTTCTTCTAATTGTGGATGTGAACTGGGAATCAGCAGTATCTTGGTTTCCCTGGTGATTTTGTCCTAGGTTTGTTGCTGTCTGAGGTTTGTCTTGATAAGCTATTTTCCCCTGTTCTCATCTTGTTTTGTTTGAGTTCCCTTTTTGCGGACCCTAGTTCACTCGATGAACACTGTTTCCACTTGTTTTTTCTTAAAAATAAAATTTTCGTGTTACCTATAAAAAGAAGAGAAAAGAAATTAATGAGAACGTAATGAGTTTGTGCAGGTCATATATCTGGAATTATACATTGGACATGTTAATAAATTTAAGGGAAACTAGTTTGATTGAGTATTTTTGTTTTGTAATGTTCTTTTCATTTATAAGAATTCTTTTATTATATGTTGGAAAATATGGCTTCAAGAATAAAACATCTAATTGTAATTCCATGCATTGGTTCGAAAGTTAAGGCATAATAAAGTGCCTGGTTATAATTTTGTGCAAAAATGAACAAGAAAGAAGGGAAGATAAGATATAATGTGGCTGGAAAGCTCATGTGAAATGGTTGAGGTGTTACATATGTTCACCCTCTTAGGGATTATGTCTATCATTGCTTGTGTAGATGGTGCAAATTTTCTTTTCACCCTCTTTTGGCTGACAAAGAGGGGTTAGGTAGTTTAGATGATGATGATGATGATTATTATTATTACTAGCATATGCCAACACACTTGGTGTATGTGAACATTTTTTATTTTTGTTTTTAAAATGGGAAGGAAGGAAGGAGAGAGAACGTGGGAGTGGGAAGAGAAGTTTTTGTTTTTTATTTTTTTAATATTAGATATATGCTAAAATCACATGTAGGTGAGGCTTCAATAAAAAACAGCAAGATTTAGTTTTGTGAAATTACATTATTTCCCATCTTTTTTTTTTTGGTGATAGAAGTTTATTTGGTCTTTTCAACCCTCTTTTGGTTGACAAAGAGGGTTCTATTAATAATAGGTAAGAGGGTTCTATTAATAGGTAGTTTAAATTATTTGAAATCTTGATAAATAGCATTTATGACCACCTGGAATGCTAGCATTCATGTATACATGAAAAAGCTGTCCAGCCCTCTGCAGGAAGTAGGATAAACTGCTAATTAAAATAGCGCGGGCTTATCCTTTGATCTTAATACAATTGTTTCTTTATAAAAAAAAAAAAAAGTGTGGTCCTAATGGCGCATATTTTTTTGTTTTCATGCAATTCAAATGACACCCAATCCCAAATTTTCTGTAAAGTCTGTCCAGTATTTGTTATTGTTGTCAAAAGGATGACAATACAGCTGTATAACTATAATTCCAGGTTCTTCCTAATTTATCATGTAGTTTTTGTTGTTATTTTGAATATAAAAGGCTAAACCAGAGTTTTGCTCATATAGATTTACATCACTCCATGCTACTAATCCTAATGAGATAATTACATTACACACTGTTATTACTGCTCAAATAACAGATTGATCATTTAGAGTTTAGAACATTTTGGAACTATTTCAGGAATTTTCTACCTTTAAACCATTTGTCCTTAAACATGTACTATTTTCACTTCACATGTTTAATTGCTCACGGTGGCATTCAGTTTATACTTATTTTTGCTGTGCTTGGGCAGGATGAAGTCAATTTTGATGATAAAAGCAGCTGGGAGTACCTCTTCAAGGATTATTGGATAGACTTAAAAGAGAAGTTATCCCTAACGCTTGATGACCTTGTTCAGGCCAAGAATCCATGGAAAGGTTCAACTGGACGTGCTAATAAACAGAAGTCACGTGATGAACCCTATGATGCTAATGATGGTGGAGGTTCTGATTCAGACAACTCTGAAAATTTGGATTTAGTTAACTCTAAAAGTAGAAAGTCCAAAAAACGAATGAGAACCCGTGCAAAGGGGAGGGATTCATCAAGTCCAGCTACAGCAACTGGTTCTGAAGGCCCATCTGCAGGTGACAGTACAGGGTGGGCATCAAAGGAAATTCTGGAGTTGGTTATGCACATGAGAGATGGTGACGAGTCTGCATTATCTCAGTTTGATGTTCAGGCTCTCTTGCTAGAATATATAAAAAGGAACAAACTTCGTGACCCTCGCCGAAAAAGTCAGATAGTTTGTGATATAAGGCTTCAAAATATATTTGGGAAACCACGTGTTGGGCATTTTGAAATGTTAAGGCTTCTTGAATCCCACTTTCTTGTAAAAGAGGATGCTCACGTTGATGATCTTCGAGGGAGTGTTGCTGATACCGAAGGCAATCAGTTGGAGGTTGATGGCAACTCTGATACCCCGGAAAAGGCCAGTAAAGATAAGAGACGTAAAACACGTAAAAAGGGTGATGGGAAAGGACCTCAATCTAATATTGACGACTTTGCAGCCATTGATTTGCACAACATTAATCTAATTTTCTTAAGGCGTAATTTAGTGGAAGATCTACTTGATGATCTGGATAACTTTCAAGATAAGGTTGCTGGCTCGTTTGTCAGAATTAGAATTTCTGGTAGTGGTCAAAAGCAAGATTTGTATAGGCTGGTCCAAGTTATAGGTAACTATTTGATTAATTGTCTTTCATTGTACTTTTGGCCTGAGCAAAGAAGGCATTAAACCAGCAGAATTGTAAGGTTCATTGTTTAAATGATTCCTGAACAGGTACATGCAAAGGTGCTGAGCCATATAAAGTTGGTAAAAGGATGACAGACGACTTGCTGGAGATATTAAACTTAAACAAGACAGAGATCATTTCAATTGATATCATCTCAAACCAAGATTTCACTGAGGTGATTTAGCATATAACTAACTATTTCATTTCAATTCCAAACTCGGTTAAAAAATAACATAATTGTGGCTCTTAAAGAGACATGATTTGCACATTCTTGTTCTCAAGGGGATGGCCTCTATTAGAAATAACGTTAGGAAGACAGATAATGCTTGCCATTGGGCAAAATATGTTACAAGGGAAATGTGACTAATTCTCACATCCAATGGAAAGTGTAGTTTTCTCTGACCTCTTTATTGGGAGAGATTGAATTTTTCTTTTTTTTTTTTTTTTTTTTTTTTTGGTTTCTACTTTCATTTGGATGTCAATTGTTTGATATATCTCCGTGTTGTTTTATTTTTAGGACGAATGCAAGCGACTGCGTCAGAGCATAAAATGTGGACTTATCAATCGGCTTACTGTGGTATTTCTATGTTCTATTGTTACTTTTGTGTGTTGATGTTAATTTTCATTTTGTCCTGAGAAAGTTGTTGATTGCAGGGTGATGTTCAAGAGAAAGCAACGGTGCTCCAAGCAGTCAGAGTCAAAGATGTAAAACTCTTTCCCTTTTTTTCCGTTGAAATAGTTTTCAGGCTTGTTAATTTTTTTCTTTACATATTTTATTTGCATCTTGGACATGTTCCATGTACGCATAGGCTTGCACATGTTGCATGTATGCTTAGGCTTGCACATGTATCATATCGCATCAAGGGTTGATTGGTAATTTTGTACATCTCAAAATTAAGATCTATTTTACAGCATTGGAATTAGGGATGGCTGTAGATTTGGTTGCCAGGATAAAGTTTTGGAGTGCACATAGGAAAGTTATGTTGCACTGAGAGGTAAAGCAAAAGAAAATATGATGATGCCAGGACGATGATGATGGTGAAGAAAATATTATCATGACTGCAATTTTCAGCTGAGTGTTCTCTATGGAGAGGAATTTTCGGCTGTGTGTCCTCTATGGAGAAAATTATAATATACTTGAATATAAAATAACTAGTTTTAAATTATTATTAGTCGAAAAAAATACAAGCTGTGAACTGCATACAATATAATGGAACTGTATTGGCCAGAAAAAATGCAGAAACCACTGATAAAAGGTAATTAAGAACAGCTTTCCTTCCTCCAAGAAATAGAAGATAAAATAAGTAGCCTTTAATCTGCAAAAGTGATAAAGAAAGAGTTTGTTGAACTCCACACATGTGTGTTGGGTGACTGGCTCATTGTTGTAAGAACCAGAGAAATAAAGGCCATGGCAAGCAATCTGAACCTAGGTTTGTTTTGTTGTCTTTTTAGGCCAAGTAGGCTTCTTTCTGTGTTTGGTTCTCCAACTTTAGGTATTGGCTTGTAAAGCGAAACCTTGCTTCGCATATTGCTTACAACAGTGGTCTTGATTATAGAGGTTATGGAGTCATGGATTCCAAGTGTAATTGACTTTGGTATTTCTTATCTGTACCACACATTAAGACACAACAGAGAATTTTTTCGTGTTATTATGATTTTCAATTTAGAAGGTATTTGGGGTAGGTTACACCATCACCATGTAGTAAACTTGTGTCTAAGGTTGAGTACAAGTTGCTATTAGCACTACGTTGTGATGGTTTTCCTTTCTACTTGTAAGTAGGTCTCTCTTTAAACGGTTGCATACAAAGCCTAGGTGAAGCAACTTTTTTCCTTTTTCCAACTTAACTGGACATCTAAATGCTATTGATGTCGAGCAACATGGTTGCACTTCGAATTGGTCTTGAACATGTAAAGGCCGACCTTTGAATCCCAAAATTCAAGCTTGATTTCACTTGCTGAGCTTTGTTAATTAATCAAGCTGTCGATCCTTGTATTAGCCTTAGCCCCTCATTTATATATTTCAAAATGCTGTATAACATAGAGTGACATTGCTTAAATACCTAAGCTTGAGATAGGCAGGTGCTTGATTTTTGTAACCCTATGGTTGAAGGCAAGATGAGAGAAAATTGGTTACAGTGGTTTGGACATGTGAAACGAAGGCCTACTGACGCTCCGGTTAGAAGATGCGATTATGGGACAGAGGTTCAGGGCCGAAGGGGTAGACGAAGACCTAGGAAAACTTTGGAAGAGACTCTTAAGAAAAGACGTAAGAGTACTTTGATCTAACGGAAGACGTGACACAGAACCGAGCGCAATGGCGTTCTAGGATTCATATAGCTGACCCCACTTAGTGGGAAAAGGCTTTGTTGTTGTTGTATGGTTGGGTTCCAGATCAACTCAAATATAAAACAATCTCAATGCAATCTTGAACTTATGAGCAGCTCGAGTTCTTTGCAGCCATCCTATGCCATTTGCTAGCGGAGTTTTAATGTTTTCATGAGGAGATCAAAGACCTAACTTGTCTGCAACATAGGAATATCGGCAAGAACTAGTTGCATTTCCCCAATTAATTTCTAATAATCTCGACCAGATTTGTTCTTTAAAAATGATTGTTTTTGTCTTCCTCTTCTTGGATACAATATGGAATCTGGCTCCTTTAGTGTTGACTCAACTCTTAATCTTGTAGGTCTAAATTCAATAA
Source organism: Malus domestica (assembly GCF_042453785.1). NCBI lineage: Eukaryota > Viridiplantae > Streptophyta > Magnoliopsida > Rosales > Rosaceae > Malus > Malus domestica. The sequence goes on from NC_091670.1 coordinate 8,374,863, forward strand.
TTTTTGTTGCTTTTCTTTGATGGATTATTTATTTGTTTTTATTTTTTATTCTGATAGTGGTTAGAAACAGAGATAGTGAGACTCAGTCATCTTCGCGATCGAGCTAGTGAAAAAGGGCGCAGGAAGGAATATCCTTTACTTTTCATGTTTAATACATTTTTGTGCACAATTTTCTTGTGGGGGAGTGATTTTCTGCAGACCCTTTTTTACCTTCTAGTTCTACACACCCATATTAATTTTGGCCCTTGATTACCCTTTTTGTTCAATCCAATGGCTAGAAAAAATACGGGTGTGCAAGAGGTGAAATATGATGTGCAGAAATCTTTTCCCTTTTCTTGGTGCGCGCTGTTTGAATGTGTTGGAACCTTATGCACTACTCTCTTTCCTGCAGTCTGAGCTATTTGATGTAATTTTATATTTTCTTGCTCTATTCCAAGGCTGTGGCCTTCGATATAAGTTGACCTGTTTCTTATATTAGTGATTTCCAGAAAACTTAAAAACTTTATGTTGGTAAAGGCGGAAAGTGAACTCTCCCTTTCTCTCTCTCATGTGTTTTTTTTTTTCCTGCTATGATTAGAAGTAATGAGTGAATTGTGAACGGATACTTTAAACCAGTTGAGGTCTTCTTTTTCTTTATGTTTTATTTGATAGTTCCATTTTCATTAGTTGATGCTGAAACACATTTTCACTGTTAATATAACACAATCTTATTAATTTCTTGATTTCTTGGAAAGAAAACCTTAAAACTACTTTTTATATTTTTTTAGAGGTGCTTATGTTCTATATGGTACTTTAAGATGACTAGGAATGGATATGATGTAATCCTTAACTTCCTTTTCACGCTTAGAGAGTGTGTAGAGAAGTTGCAGCTTCTAAAGACACCTGAGGAACGCCAGCGTAGACTAGAGGAAACTCCAGAAATACATGCAGATCCAAATATGGACCCGAGTTATGAATCTGAGGAGGAGGAAGACGAAGGAGATGATAAGAGACAAGGTCCCATTCAATTTTTTTTTTTGAAATTTTTGTACCTTTAATTCTGTAGTGCTATTTTCTCTGTCATTAATTAAATCATAGGTTTTTAACTGGAATGATGGTATAATCCAATCATTACTTCAATCATTGATAACATAGCTTTCAATCCATGCAGATAGTTACACTAGATCTACAGGTTCTGCCTTTGGAAGGAAGGGGAGGGATCCAATCTCTCCACGAAGAGGAGGATCTTCTTTTAATGATTCCTGGAGTGGGACAAGGAATTATTCCAATCCGAATCGGGAGTTAAGCAGGAATATGTCGAATAAGGGATTCTACAACAAAGCAGAAAATACAACTGGAGCTGGTGAGATAGTGAATGATTCATGGGGTCAAGGAAGAGACAGAGAAACACTGAAAACAAACCAATGGGAGAAGAAACAAAATATTTCAAGTTTAGAAACAGGTGTTAGGAGTACGCAGTCTATGGTACCATCTGAATCATCTCCTGGTGGTGGCTCGGGAAATTCAGTGGCACATTTCTCCACTAGCATAACGCAATCTACGGCCACCATCAATGATGCAGAAAAAATATGGCATTACAAAGATCCTTCCGGGAAAGTTCAGGGACCATTTTCCATGGCACAGCTGCGCAAATGGAACAGCACTGGCTATTTTCCTGCCAACTTGAGAGTTTGGAAAAACACTGAGAAGGAAGAAGATTCTATCCTGGTAACTGATGTATTGGCTGGAAAGTTCCAGAAAGACACTTCACCGGTTGACAGTAGTTTTCTAAAGGCCCAAATGGTGCAAGATTCACATCTCACACCTGCACATTCTGGGAAGCCTCAAGGAGGTCTCTTTCAGCGGGGTACAGAAGGCCAAGCTGGAGGAGGAAGTTGGGGGTCTCAAAACGAACTTAATCCTTCCTCAGGCAGGGGTACTCCATCATCAGTGGAGGTCCCCAAGTATTCTTCAGATGGGTGGAGCACAACAAACTTTCCCTCGCCTACTCCATCCCGAACTCCATTAGGTGGGGCAAGGGGTCAAGCTTATGAAAGTAATTGGTCACCCACCCCTGTTCATCCAACTGGCTCTGTCTTGGGTGGCAATGGAGTGCCGCGACCTAGTACAGTAGCTACTCCAGAAAGTGCACTGCGAGTTTCTGGAAATGATCGCTCAAGCTCTCTTCATGGGATTAATGCAGCACCCAAGTCTGAAAGTGTTCCACTTCTGGGCTCCACAAATAGTCTTCAAATGCAGAGTCAAGTAAATGCTTCAATGAATCAAGTGCCAGATGTGAAAAATCTTGTTTCAAATCTGCAAAATCTGGTTCAGTCTGTGACCAGTCGTTCACCTGGTGGTGATACTCTAGGATGGGCTTCTGGTTCAGTTCCAAAACAGGAAATGACTGGTTCAGGCCCAGTATCTGGGAGTGAAACTCAACACCGGACAGGTGCTCCATCCCAAAGGATAGAACCAATTAGTGCTACTACTATACCTGCACAACATCCGGCCCATGGTTACTGGGGTAATGCTCCATCTACCAACAATGCTGCCCCGTCTATTAATACAGGAAATGCAGCTGGAAATTTCCCTTCATCAGGCTTCTCTGGTGTTCCCCAGTCTGATCCTTGGAGACCCCAAGTTCCGGCTAATCAATCATACATTCAGCCTCCAGCACTATCACCCCAGTTGCCTTGGAGCATGGGTGTTCCAGATAACCAAAGTTCTCTGCCAAGAACGGGGCAAGAGAATCAAAACGCAGGTTGGGCGCCAATTGGGGAAAATCCAAACATGGCCTGGGGAGGACAAGTGCCGGGAAATACAAACATGAATTGGGGAGCTCCGGGACAGGGTCCAGGGTGGGCTGGGCCTGGTCAAGGTCCAGTACCTGGAAATGCAGCGCCTAATTGGGTCCAACCTGCTGCTCAAGGACCGCCTGCAAATCCAGGTTGGGCTCCATCTGGTCAAGGGACAGCAGTTGGGAACACAAATCCTGGTTGGGGTGCACAAACTCAGAATGGAGGAGATAGGTTCTCAAATCAAAGGGATCGCGGCCTACATGGCGGAGATTCTGGTTATGGTGGTGGCAAGCCCTGGAATAGGCAGTCGTCATTTGGTGGTGGTGGCGGTGGCGGCGGTGGCGGTGGTGGCGGTGGCGGTGGCAGTGGAGGTGGTGGCGGCGGTGGTGGTGGCGGTGGTGGCGGTGGGGGAGGAGGTTTGCGGAGAACTACTTTAAAAGTGTGCAGGTTCTTTGAGAGTGGTCACTGCAAGAAGGGCGCAGCGTGTGATTATCTGCACCCGACCAGTAAGAAGTTTGGGAACACATAGCAGCAGGTGTACAGCAAATTTCCGATTAAATAGTTTTGACTTTTGCATAAGCCCTTTGTTTTGTTAATCTTCTAATTACATAACTAGGGCAGTTTAGTTTAGTGTATTCAGCTCTTTCATCAAAAGCCTTACTATTATATGGTATATTTTCTTCTTTTCCTTTTAAATCCCAGTACCGATACTTGTTCTTCATACAACTCGGCATTGTGATCGGTGGTCCGGTGGTCCGGTGGTCTGTTGTAGGGTTTGTTTACATGTTTTTCTGTGTGAGGTATTTCCTCTTTAATGACATATCACGGGTTGGATAATTGGGGAATCCTCAATGTAGATCATGTCAAAATCGTCATTTGGTGTCTCGCTTTGTTTGGGCTTGCGTGCATTCTTCGGTACTGTTTAGATTTTCCAATGTGATAAAAACAACGTCGTGTGGATATGGGGAATCACATCTGCAATGATAATTCTATCAAGTAGGCAGAAGTTTAGGTATTAAATTGGAGGGAATCGAACTCTAGGCCTAACTCAATTCTAACACATCAATTGAATACCGCTCGCAACTTAAGCTAACACCATACGTAACTCGTTATATATCATTTGTCAATTCTTTAAACTCTTGTAAGACGTATGTTTGAGTGAGTGATTTTATAGTCCCAAGGAACTTTGGGCAAGTTAATAAGAAATAAATCATAAATGCACCGTATAAACATAACAAATGAAAGGAATGTGCAACTCTTTATTTGCAGTGTGTCATTTACAACTCTAGTGAGTGAAAAGAAAAACTTATATGATATAAGTAAACCTTCGTAGTAACATCGAAGTCGTACAAGTTCATAAAAATTTACACATGTTTTACCGCTTATTTTTGGACCGTAGGATCAGCACCGAACCGTGGAGGACAATCTAGTGCAGATGACAAGGAGGGAAGTGAAAAAACTGAATCAACAAAACACCACCAGAGAAACAGAGAGCAAAGAAAGGAGAGAGCAACAAATAAATAGCAGATGGAGAAATCATACGATTCTCAGCCGACTCATTGATTCGATTCCGGAGATAATAATCTGAAAGTCTTTGTTAGAGAGAGAAAGAAATGGATAAGAACGGCGAAGGCGGAGATGGAGAAATCCCAATCCAAAAACCTAACCCCAATCCTATTCTCGGCGGAAGCGGAAGCGGAGGCGGAGGCGGAGGAGGGTCATCGACCAAGGGAAAGTCATGCAAGGGTTGCCTCTATTACTCCTCCACCCAGAAATCCAAATCCAAATACCCCACCTGCGTCGGCTTCTCCAAAACCCTCCAACAAGGTTCTCTCTCTCTCTCTCTCTCTCTCTCTCTCTCCAAATTGATGAATGAATTTGATGGTTTTGTTAATCCAATCACCCAGAAATCAAATCGTGGTGCTTTTAGTTCTGCTACAACATTTACACGCTCATTTGATGCTTATATTTTTCGTACTGACAAGAAAAGGCTGTGTCTTTATGGAGTATTTAGTAGTTAATTTGATGATTATATCTTTTCGGGTTTTCAATTTTTCATCATATATATTGAGAGACCATCTGAAACTTTATATTTGTTTTTATGCATCAACAAGATTAAGATATATTATTATTTATGGTTTTATATGCCCAGTTCCGAGCTACATTGTGGGAGAAACTGAATTGGAGGCGTCTAAAGCAGACCGGACACTTGCTGATTTTAAATATGCCTGCGTTGGTTATTCGGTCTTCTTGGACAGAAAAGATACTCCTGCTGATCCACATAATAAACAAGCAGAATTGCCGTTTTGTGTTGGTCTCGAGGTGTTATATCTTGACTCTTATTTCTTTTTCCTTGTTTCTCTAATTGTAAAACTCATTTTACATATAATTTTACACTTGAAGACTGTTCGAATTTTATCTGGTGGAATATCATCACTTTGTTATCTGACTAATATCCTTATGTTTAAGTTAAAAGTCTAGTTTCATTGATACTTCATAATATTCATATTTTTATGCTTACAATCTTCTCGTTAACTTGGTTGATATGTGACATAACGAGCTTGTGTCAGGTACTGTATGACAAAAAACCTGCAGTCCATACGCATGCTCCGGCTCCTGCTCATAATAGTGAAGGTATATCAAGTTTTTCATTTTATGTTTCTTTTAACTTTGTTAAGGGGGAGGGGGAATGCCAATAAGGTCTTGATTCCATGAATATTGAACAAATACATCTCTCCCATGGGGCACTTAGTTTCTGATACTAAAATGTCTCATGTTCTAAACCCGTCCTGCAAATGAAATGCATGCCAAAATTCTTGTTAATTAGATTAGTGATGTGACGTTATTTGTCAGCATATACCCTGTGTGTGTCTCTCTCTCTCTTCTCATTATGAAGAGCTCAACTTAGAAAATGTGCAGTGTGATTTTATTGCATTCTCGAAGGGTATGTTTGGTTACTGTCAGAATGAATTTTCCCAGTTTTGTTCTTTATTTTGCTCTATAGTTTCTCGCTTGATGTATAAAGTCAGATATATAACTGTTCTAAAAATCCCCGCCTAGTGCCGCCTAGGCACTAGGCGCCTGGTCACTACCCCGATTAATCCCTAAGCGTTTGAAAATTAAGAAAGGGTGCCTAGAACTGCTAAGGAGTCCCCCTAGTGCACCTAGCCGCCTGCTTAGCCTGCTTAGACCCGACTCGGCACCCGCCGAGGTCGCGACTCTCACTTATACAGAAAATTGATAACTTTCATTTTGCAATTTATTTTTTCATTAAAATGTAACAAACTTGTTGAATATTCGAGTGAACACTCATTATATACTTGCTTCTCATGTTCAATATATTTTAATACTTTCCCTTATAATTTATATACTGTTTTATTTTGCAATTTATGTATCTCAATACAATTATGTATCTTTTTTAAGTATAAATAGGCACTTATTTATATGATATGTAATAAATTTGCTTAAATCCGCCTAAGCCCCGTCTAGCGACCTAGGAGCTAGGCCCCAGCCCACCACCCAACTAGCCTAGCGTCTTTTAGAACTTCTTATTGTGTCTATTTAGAACATCCAATAACTCTTTGCCTCACTTCCTAACAGTCGATGCTTTTGGGATAGTGGTAACTCAACAAACTATATCATGGTATTAGAGGCACAAACTGTAGGTCACCTTAATAGATATAAGAACTCGTGAATCCTGATCACCAAAAGAGGGACCCCATGTCACATGTGTAATCACCCAAAAGAGGTGATCTGCCTGAGGGGGAGTGTTTTGCACTGCACCACATTGATTGGGCTATGTATCCAATAGAGCTAGATCACATTAGGTCTCCACTGAACAGCTTTAATGTTTGGGAATGGTAGTAAACTGGCAAACTTTGCCAAAGAACGAGATCCTTAGTTTGAATCCCTACAATTGCAACTTCAATATAGATTGATTTCCACAAGAGAGACTAACATGTGATGGGGAGTCTTAGAAGAATATGAAATAATTGATTAGTTCATATGCTAACAGCTTATGCTTCTTACTGGTGTTTCTGGTGAAGCAGCAAACTTTTTCAATATATGAATACTAATTGTCAAAGTGATTTGAATATTCTTATAGCATTTACAGCAATCTTGTTGATAACTTTTTGTGTCTCCTCTCCAGAAAACAGTCGGCCTATTCCTCAACCTCGAACCTACAAACCAGCACACTCAGCAGGAGATGAATACCTCCGCAGGTAAGGCAGAAACTCGACTTAGCAGTGAATATGAGTTATCACTTGTCAATGACTTTTTTCACATGGTTTATTAATTTAATTTCCGGTCTTGTTTATTATCTTTCACCTTATAGTTCAAAAACTTTATATTTATATGTGCAGGTTTAAGAGGAATGCAGTACTAGTAGCATCAGGTGTTGCTAGAAATGTGAATAGAGCGGGCAACTACGTGAAACAGAGTGTGGATGACATTCTATACCCTTACCGTAGAAGGCCCAAGTAACAACTCTTCCTTTTATTGCAGAAATAATTTCTATACCCTTCATTCCCTCGCTCTCTTTTTTTTTTAATTTTTTTTAATTTTTTTTTATGGTAATAACAATATAATCATCCGGCGAAGGGATGTGTTTTTTACAGCGGAAATTTGTAATAATAGGGGTTGTAGGTCTGCCATGGTTACACCTTGTTTCAACATTTGTAATCACAAATACAAGACTAGCATGGTTGGTTGAAAATTTTCTCGTGTAACTGTTGGCATTGCTTTCTCTTTTTGTCGGATTTAATTTGTTTAGAAAACAAATGTATTGAGCTGTAATCCCATGCTTACCTAGTTTCTACGCTACACGTTTGATGTCTAGGATTGGATTGAATTAGATAACCGATGGACGGAAGGTATATTGAAAGAAGGTCAACTTTAAAATTTTGTTTAAGTTGACTGTAGAAGTCGAAGGTAAATTTATCCTTTTGCAGCTGTTTGATTAGCTGTTGTTTGCCTGCAAGTGTGGAAATTATGCCTCGTTTGATTTCTAATTTCTGGGATTGGATAGGAGCAGATAACCCGAATGAATATTAAAAGTGTAAATAGTATTCATTTGAGAAGATTAGAAGGGAATTTCTTTGCATGAATCAATGTTACTAAATTTACTTTAGGGGAAGAGGGACAGTTTGTATCCAGAAAGTAGTGGGCTGAAGAGAAATGTCCTAATCATTGTGTCAATTCACCACTTGATGAAAGGGGGTTTAGACTTGAAGAAAACTTTTATCTATCCAATTGAGAAACGACGTCAATGAAGGCGTGTAGGTGCACATTACGTGGTGGAGATTATACCTTTCTATGAATTTTTCATTTCTTGCTCAACAACGGAACTTTGCTTATTTCTTTTTCCTCTTATTTTAAAGATGATTGGAATAAATAAGTTTATTTGATGAGTAATCGATCATCTACCTTGAAGTTGGACTCAAAATTTATATTTCTTGGTTTAAATATTAAAAAGAAAATAAAAATCGTTTGTACAGGTTCAAAAAGCTATAGCTAAACAGCTGCATAGAATGTCATTGGCTGAGGTTTATCCTTTCACCTTCTACCGACAGCATAGTTTGCATTGCGCAATTGCTAACGCATTCCAATCTCACAATGTCCATTTCTCAACCACTTCAATTACCTAGTTCTATTATTTACTTATCCACATGTCAAAGGGTCGGCAAACTTTAAGGGCTTTCATCTAAATGCAACGGTCATTTGTTGAAAGCTATGCTATTGATTTATATTAGCTTTCGTGTAGAAGGGAGGAACCGAACTCAAAATGTTTATTTCAACGGCCATTTGTTGAAATCTATGCTACTGTTTATATTATCTTTTGTATAAAAGAGAGGAATCGAGCTCAAGACGTTTATTTCAACATTAGGGAAGAAAAAAAATTACTAGATCAATAGTTAGTTGATAACAATACTATTAATTTTAGCCTTGTATCATCACAATATCAAGTTAATATGTTACTACTACCTAATAGAACAGTTTACGAACCCTACAAATTTAATTTTTTATGATATAAACCAATATTCTATATGAACTCTTTGTGTGATCAATATTGCATATCGAGTTCATCAAATTATGTTGTGAGATTATAAATTTGGTATAAATTTAGGAAAGATTCATCTTGATCAATAACCTCGATCCATAATCTAACACCATAAGCATCTTAGCTTACTACTATTTTTGCTATATAGTTTGACAAAAGATGTTTTTCCAGGACTTTAACAGTCCAACATTAAAAGTACATCCCCACTTGTTTTGTAGGGAAGAGATCCCTTCCGGATCTCTCCTACCAAGTCCTAGGGATCCGAAGATCCAAACCTTTGAAATTTGATCCAACTATTGTAATTATTATAACTTTTAGAGAGATCCTCTGTTTGTGGCCATTGAATTCAATTTTAAGAGTCCGGATCTTCGAATCCCTAGAATTTGGTGGGAGAGATCCGGATAGGATCTCTTCCCTTTTTGTCTTTCGGAAAACTGACTAAAAGATACACGGCCGAGCCACAAAGGACAGAAAGCCAACAAAGGTTAACAAACAACTACGCATATATTTATGTTAACTATTAACAACATAGTGATATTATATCGATCACAAAATTAAAAATGATTATTACAATAATGGATACTGCTTACATACTCTCCATGGGAGATGAGGTCATTTCTCCAGTTGCAAATAACATATCTTTAACGTAGATTTTTTTATAATTAGAACCATTCAATATCTTAATCTTCATTTTAAGATCATCCCTCCAAAAAAATAATTTGACGTGATTGTTTAGCCATTCAAATGTATCAAATAAATCATAAGTGTAGGTATCAAGTAGCATATTCATGATGAACCGTTGATTTACTGATACATTTGGATGACGAACCGATCACAAAATCAAATTATTTTTTGTAAGGATGATCTTCAAATGAAGATTAAGATATTGGACTGTTCCGATTATGAAATTTCTATGTTGAAGATATTGTTATTTGCAATAGAGGAATAATAAGCTCATCCCCCATGGGGGAAAGCAATAGTATTATCCAATTAGTAAAGAGAGACCAAGAACATAACAAACCCTTATTAGTTAAGGTACCTTTACGTAGAGAAATTGACTCATCGATCACTGATTTAAAACCAAGTAATATTTCATCATCATCGTCTCCTCGTCTACTTGAAACTATTAATTCAAAGGGGGCAATTCAACCTGTAAGTTGGCACAGCAACAAGCTGAACCGCTTTTGGTGCAGTCAGTCCAAACACATCATTCATGTCAAGCTCACTAGGCTTCATCCCACCCGGCAACTCCCATGCAAAACAATGAAGCAGATGAGCCACAGCCATCTCCAACCCATACAGCCCCAACGCCATTCCCGGGCACGACCTCCGACCAGACCCAAAAGGAATAAACTCGAAGTTGCTCCCTTTGAAATCAGGCGAGCTATCTTCCAGAAACCTCGAGGGTTTGAATGTTTCTGGCTCGTCCCATGCAGTCGGGTCACGAGCAATAGCCCACGCATTGATCCAAACCCGTGACCCAGCTGGGAACGAGTAGCCAGCCACAGAGGTGTCTTCCACGGTCTCGTGTAGGAGGAGAGGGATTGGCGGGTGGAGACGGAGGGATTCTTTGACTGCGCATTTGAGGTAGGTTAGGTTTTCGAGGTCGGTTTCCTGGAGCCTACGGTTCAATCCAACCACATCGGTGAGCTCTTGTTGTACTCTTTTGAGATCTTCTGGGCTCTTCATCAGCTCTGCCATTGTCCATTCGATCACTGATGCAACCGTTTCTGTTCCACCAAACATCACATCCTACGTATATATGGGATAATCGTATTATTTAGTACTAAATCAATCGATATCAATCGGAAATGATAAATATAGTAATAGTTACGTACATGAATTCCTTATCAGAATAGTTTTCTCTCCTAATTCCTTACCAAAATAGTTAACAACAAATACTTAAAATCAGATTTGTTTCTTAAAAATTAATAAAGTGCATACCACTTATTGCTATGTGTTGAATTTTATCATTGGAAAATCTCGATGATATTAGAAGTTTATGTCCCAAATATAAAAATTATATATTATTTTTGTTTTTCTCTGATGTGTGACTATTCACCAACAAATATAACGTATTAAGAAAATATTAATTGTCAAATTTACATACCATAATAAGTGCTTTGATATTGTCTCTGGTGAGCTTGAAGCCAGAATTGGGGTCGTCACCTTCCTTTCCAGCATCATCACTAAAGTAAGCTATCAATTCGTCCACCATATCTGTATCAGCAGCCTCACTGTCATCCTTCTCCATGTTTGCTTTCCTCTTAGCCATGTGGTCGTCGATGATCTTGTCGATGAAAACGTCTAGTGATTTACGTGCCCTAGCCATTCTGTCCTGAAAACCCTGTGCATGAACCCAACCCAACCAAGGTAGAAAATCCTGCATGTTAAAAGCTCCAAAAAGCTTTGAAAATTCTTGCAAAATCTGCACAAATTCGCCTTGCCCTTCATGTGAGCTTGACCCAAAAGCCGCCCGATATGTTATGTTCCTAGTTAGAGCGAAAACCAACTGCCCGATATTCACCGGCGAGCCGGTTTTCCCCGCCACGGTTTGGACCATCTCATCGACTTCCTCGCGCACCGAAGCCCATGACTCAGCCCGTTTTCGGCTAAATAGATTTATGACGCAAATTTTGCGCATGCGACGCCAGAACGGGCCGTAGTTGGCAAAGGCCATGTCTGCCCGATCATAGGTCAAGTAAGATATGGCAACATTGGCTGGCCGGTTGGCAAATAAGCTGTCTTGGGATTGGAGGATTTCGCGTGCCATATCAGGAGTTGATACGGCCATAACATGTATGACCCCCATCTGGAGATGGAGGAGACCGCCATATTGCTTGGCCAAATGGGCCAGGCCACGGTGGGTAAGTTGGTCCGTCATGAGCATGTTACCGATGATGGGCCACCCTTTTGGACCTGGCGGATATGGGGGTTTCCGGCGCGAATTAAACAGAAAAATAAAGGAAATGATGAGGAGAAGAAGAAGAAGAATAAGCAACATGGGTGAAGATTGCAAGGATTGAAGAGCTTGGTGAAGGAGTTCCATGGCTTTGGTTGTGTTGGGAAAATGGGGTTGGTGAGGTTCATATAAAACTATGAGAGTTCTTTATATAATTAATAAGGGATCTGCAGCCCTAAAGTGGCAAGTAATAACTGGTGACTTGGTGGTGATATCTGCTATGTATTTTATCTTGCAAACGTCACGAGTTGTTTTGTGTATACTGCCAGTGGGAATTTTGGATCCACTTGTCTGGAAACAGATTATACCCCAGTTAATTAAGGAATTAATTGAATTTCGACAAAAGAAGGGAAGAATAATTTGAATTCTTACCATGTAAAAGAGATGTCAAATACGTCAACTAAGATTAAAAGACATCACGGTATTCTCTAAAGGAGATGTCATATATGACATTTTTTACCGCAAATAAAGATGGAGTCAAATGCCTTTAATTTAATTGTTTAATTCATGAGTCTCATTGACAACCAATAGGATTAAAATTGATTTTTAATTATTTTTTAATAATTAATGTAACTATGGGACCGAATAGGTCGTATCCAGTGCACAAGGCTCCCGCTTTACGCAGGGTCTGGGAGAGGTGAATGTCGGATAGCCTTACCCCCATTTATGGAGAGGCTGCTCCCAAGAACTATGGGACCGAATATATTAATAAAATAAATATTTGACACATACGATTGTAGGTATTTTGTTATCGATGAGATACAGAAACTCAGAGATCACTATTCTTTTTACGGCAGTGTGATGCTAGATCTGTTACAGGGTTTTAGCTGCTATGGTCATGGCAATTTGATGTTAGAACGAACGATTAGTAAACTGAATGGAGCAAGAAAATGTTGATTCACAGTTGACCTTGTTTTGCTTCCCTTTTGCTATATTTGAGAGGCAAAAGAGGAATAATGATATTGTATCAATGCATGGTTACTGATAAATCCCAGTCGCCCTTACTTTGAGCCCCTGGTGACACATGATGAGAGAGATAGACTACTTCACTTATGATGGATTGCAGAGTTTCTCTCGCCACTGGGAGAACTCTAGTTTTCTGTGATCATACCTTGTACCCCTAAATGTCAAAATTTTCCGACACGAGTTCTCAGATCAGTCAATGAAAGCTATGCTGAACAAGTGTATCCTTTATGCACCAACTTACGAAGGCGCAATGGTTGGGCATAGAAGATGACGACTTGAATATATCCCTTGTCCACATTGTCCCCAGGCCACTTGAATATATGTATTAATTTGCTATGTAAGTGAAACTCTGACCTTTTATTTTTATTTTCGGTAATTCAATGGGGATAAACAGGCAAGTGGTGGATTGTCTAGTGTGTCGTTAAGTGAAGAAAAGGGGGCTAAACAACCTCAACAAACTGATTCTCTGTCTATTGGAAATTTGAGTAGTTTGAGTAGAAATTTCTTTGTCCCACATTGGCCATTCCCAAAAGATTTTATCACTTTATAAGGCTTTGTCTTTTATAAAAAGTGATTTGAGTAATAGGCCTGGAGATTAAAATTAGGCTCACCCTTGGGGTTGGACTTTGGGGTATACTAATTAATTGGTAATTAATATATATTTATTGTCAAAAGATGGGCCTTGGGGTTTAGGGCCCACATTTATGAGAAATGACATGGCTAAATTCTCTAAAGCTCCTACGAAATCCGGGATCTGTTCAGGGCCAAAATGAACACAATCGTATGAATTTACGTGTGGCAGACATGATCTGTGTAAGTTCAAGTCCAAAAGACACTTCACTCGATGCATATCATGTCTATTCTCTCTCAGTTTTAGGCAGCCTAGTCATCCATTTGCATTCAAATGTGGGGTAATTGTTGGAGTTTGAATGAAATTTCAACTCAAATGTGGGGTATTGTTGGAAATTTGAGTAGTTTGAGTAGAAATTTCTTTGTCCCACATTGGTCATTCCCAAAAGATTTTATTACTTTACAAGGCTTTGTTCTTTATAGAAATTGATTAGAGTAATAGGCCTGGAGACTAAATTTGGGCTCACCCTTGGGGTTGGGCTTTGAGATGTACTAATTAATTGGTAATTAATATATAATTAATTATAATTAATATATATTTAATTGTCAAAAGATGGGCCTTGGGACTCTAATGATTAAATTAATTAATTATTTACGGAATTAATTAATTATTTTTACCAACGGACTCATCTTTTCAGATGAAGTCTGAAGTGTGAGAACTCAGAAACAAAAACACCATTTTCAGCAGATGTCTCCCAACAGATGCATCCCTTCCTTATATCTGTTACGAACCGGTATAATCACATTATATATATATCCATCTGCATGACATTTAAAACACACAACAAATCATAAATCTTTTCCTGCAATCATAAACATCCTTTCTGAGAGAACCACATTAATATTCGCCAGAAGTCAATTTTCCGGTGCTGGAAATTCTGACTTAGATCGTTGAATCCGTAGAACTACAAGCACTGAGTAGGGGCGAAATTTCTGTTTCAAGGACATTGCGATACGCAAGCCTCGATCTTTTGTTACTCTGCTTAATTAATATTTCATCTTGTTGAGTCTCTGGAATATATTTATTCGTATTTATTATTAGCATATTTATTTTATTGTAGATTGTTGACATATATCCAACATTGTCAAGAAAGATCGAAACGCAGCGGAATAATTAGAAAAGCCTTAAACCTGCGTCTAAAACTTAAAACACACCAAGAACACAATCTCTAGAATCATTACAATTTACAACAGAGTAGACTTGAGGTGACTTATGGCGCTAAAATCGTCTTACGTTGGTGTGACAAGTTTGTGCTGGAACTTTGAAGTGACTGCGTAAAATTTCAATGACTGCACCTGATTGACTGATTTTTCATTGTGCTAAACACATGTTCACTATTCAAGAGTCATGCATCATCAAGTCCTCAGTTGCTGAGGGCTGAGCAGGGGGGGAAACGTCGGTGCAAACAGTTTTGAAACACAGGAGGGCTGAGCAGGGGGGGAAACGTCGGTGCAAACAGTTATCACGCGGTGTATGAGCGTCGCGTAATTTGAGAGAGAGGAAATTGGATAAATAGCAAGTTACACAGTAAAATCCTCACATGTTCGTTTGATGCATACGGTAAAATTATATGATTGAGTCGAGAGAAGTAAAACTTCGATGCATATAACACCATAAGAAATTTAAATCCAGATTCAAACATCACCAAATCCATAGTTACAACACAAAAATAACGAATTTTTAAAAATTAAACACAAAACTAAAAAATTGGATAATCAAACTCAGAACTTCGGGCATATGGATAAATATATTCTATTTGACCTATAAGTCCCTTGCTAGGATGTGGGAATCCCAAACACATCCTTGTGGTGGCTGGAGTACCGGAATGTCACACCGAACAGCAATGGCAAGAATTTTTTGAAGCTGATGTGCATCTAGAGCAGCTGTGATCCGGGCGGAACCAGGCCAGGTTTTAGGGTGATCTGCCAGCTTAAACAAACACAAGTTCAACATGTCCGCCTCATCACTTACATCAACAACTTCCATATTCATGAGTGCCGACGCCTTCTCGTCGGCTAACTTAAGTTCTTCTTGTCTCCTCATGTCCTCCAGCAGGGGATGATCAGCCATCTGCTTATGAATAGCGTACTCTCTCAAAGTACGAAGCGAAACTGGTACATCTTGTGTTGCATCCATTCTAGGGTTCAGAAAATAATTAATAACATTTAATCAGTAACCTTAATTTGATTCAAATAAACAATTAAATACCTGAAATATGAGTAAAACCAAAATCTATACCAATTACATAAAACAAAGAATTCACCATTTATGCCAAGTTAACTGATTTAGTCTAAGGGTTTTTGCAATATATATTAACAAGAAACTTTTATATACTACGCAAAATATCCTTAGTATTGATGTTCATACTATAAAATTAGCACTAAGACATTTAACAGAATAAAAATTGAACATACATACCTCTTATATTGTGGCGCTAGAGAGTTTCTTAAGCTTCAACTTTCAGTTGTCCGATACGATGCAGAAATATTGA
The DNA here is from genome assembly GCF_042453785.1 of Malus domestica. NCBI lineage: Eukaryota > Viridiplantae > Streptophyta > Magnoliopsida > Rosales > Rosaceae > Malus > Malus domestica. Next base: position 8,390,754 of record NC_091670.1, read on the forward strand.
GTTAGTTGATTTCATTCGTAGATGGGTAAACCCTATATATATACATCACAAACCTTGGCTTCAAGGATTAGGATTCCTTGGAAAGTGTGGAGAGCTAATTTACATTTAATTATAATACTTGTAGAACAAGGTTTCCTAGCTAGGGATTTATTCTATCGGTTACCTTATTCCATCGTGAGACCAAATAGAGGAAAAAATAATAAACAGGTGGTGGTGAGCTTAGGGTTTACCACATAAAAAATATATGGCGAGTTTTGTATTTATTTTAGGCCTTTTTTTATTGGCACCCCATAATGTTATGAATACACCCCATATTCTTTTATTTGGTCTCAATTTCCTTTTCTACCCTAATTTAAATTAAATAAAAACAAACAAACAAAACCAGCACCACCTTCATCATCCTAAAACCTACTCCTTCTTGACAGCCCCCGGCACCTCCGTTAACAAAATGATCTCAAATATACCAAAACATATGCTGACTTACAATTAAACTAGCCAATAGTCTCATAGAAAGTCAATTCCGAGTTGACAGAAGGATTGCTTCTCTACAAGTAGCATTTTTTCAAATTTTCCACGACCATCAAGTTGGTATCCCTGATTAGGTCGATATCGACATTATAAAATTCAATTTTATGGTATTTCATGTCCTGCAAAATATTAGCAGAAGTGAGAATTCTAGAGAGAGAGAGAACATCAGGAAAGGGGGTGGCTATCATTGGCCGACACCAACGAGGAAGGTGGCAGAACGGTGAGCGGTTAAGATAGGATATTAGAAAGTTTTAATTTCTTAACTATTATAAAAAGGTGGTCTTAAAAAATGAAAGGGCTAATATTGGAATTTTAAAGAATAATTTTGAAGTTGGGGTGTATTCATAAAATTATGGGGTGTTAATAAAAACACTCTTTATTTTATTATTATTTTTTTACGGATAACACCAAAGGAAACGTGGGGGGGGGGGGGAATTTAATTTAGGACGAATAAACAAATAAAACTGGTAACACAACACACTTCCTCTTTCCTTTCAGTCTTTCTCAACATCGTGTATAATTTAAATTTTTGTCAACGTGTTAGTCCTTTTACAAATTACACAGTCTTTCATATTTAATCCTACAATGTAAGGTTAGTGATATTCTCTTTCACTTGTAAGTGAGAAATTTTAGGTTTTATTCTTGTCAAACGAGAAATTGAACCACATTATTGCTAACTTATTATTAGGCTATGACTACTTCCTCCCCTGTAGATAATATTGTTTGATCCAAAAAAAAAAAAACAGTACACTATGATAGGGTTTACCTTGTTTACACAAGGGTATTTTAAGACTAATTAAAATAATGTGTAGCTGTTAAAAACTCAGAGATTGGTCTTGAAAGACCCTAGGAAATGAGGAAAGACCAATATACTAGGCTCACAGGCCAACCCGAGGGACCGAGTGCTACTCTAACGACTATCACTAATAATGACCACGCAAAGCTCTGGATTTTCTATCGACAAAAGGGAACAAGCAAGAGACTTAAAGGATTTTTCGACTGCTCAAGCCAGTTGATAAACATGATAACTTTCTGGCACAGAGCTTCAATGACAGGTTTATCTAAACGTCAACTCCAAGACACAAAATTGACCAACAATAGAAAAGAAAGTCTATGAAAGGATATGAATGTTGTCAGACTAAGCGCTTGGCTTAATTGCTTTTCAACGACCCTCACATGAGCACTGCGCTCGAGGAGTATCAACATTGAAAATTAGCAAGTAGCCATGCGCAAATGTCACTTCTTCTCTATGTGTTTGTCAAACAGTGGAGAAGTAGGTTACAAACCATGCCTACATGTACAACCTATTTGCTAGTGGGCGGTGACAGACTTAAGGGCCCAAAACTTTTAGGGCTCATTTAGGTGCACATATAAAGGACGTACTCCTTATAAACGGTCAGATCCATGATAATAGAGTTTGATAACTTTGTATCGAAAATTATATATTGTAATTCACATCATATATATATATATATATATATATATATATATATATATATATACACAGAGAGCTTAAGGGGAGGGATCCTCATTTTTTGAAAAAAATGAGGATTAGGTGTGGGGGCCACTTCACATCAAATTTCAACGATCCGAACCGTCTATTTTGTTAGTCTCGATTCATAGATCATCCTTGCAAAAATTCAATTCAATCCAAAACCATTTGCCTATTTAATTATCAATATCAAATTTCATATTTTCTTATATAATAAAGTATTCGTTCATTTCTTTGAACCCAATTAGATGTCTTAAACATTTCCAATTTAGCTAATATTTTGCAAGAATGATCTATGAATCGAGACTAACAAAATAGACGGTTTGGATCGTTGAAATTAGATGTGAAGTGGGCCCCACACCTAATCCCCATTTTTTTCAAAAAATGGGGATCCCTCCCCTTAAGCTCTCTGTATACACACACACACACACACACACACACACACACACACACATACACACCAGACCACTCCAATGGACGTGACCCATTCTTAGATTGAACCACTTACACCTACTAAGGGTTGACTGCACTGGTCCTTTGTTGACCTACTCCATGTTTTGAACGTTAACATAACTCTTACAGTAGTTTAGATTATTATTAGGGAGCTGTTGTGGAGACATAGATTATCCACATCCAATAGGAGGAGAGATTTTCAAGCAAGTCATATTTAAGGTGTACTCCACATGTCATAATACAATATTTTTCCGAGTCTTTCCCCTCATTTTATGACATGTGAAATACCTGCTTGAATACTGACACTTTGAAAAATTTCTCCAATAAGAGATTCACACATGGAAATTTAGATGAATTGACGATTTTACCCTTAATGTCATGAGCATACCACATCAAACCTCAAAAGGCCAAGTATCTACATGTCCTATAGTGATGGGCCTTCAGGCCCACACGAATAACAAAGAGTTCTTCGGGTCCATGATATCCCTTTCTTGGCACCATGCCTTCCATTGCCCAAAGATATAGGAGTTGACTCTTTGGAGTCTCCTTTGGATGTCCTGCGCTCCAGCGTCACTACTTGGTAGAGGTGTTCCAGGGTTCTTCCAGAAGGTAGACCTGTCATTTGTGTCATGTCGTTTTCATGACATACTCGATATTGTAATGGGTCGTGTCGTGTAACACCCGTTAAAGTAAACGGGTAATATGACCCGACCTGTTAATATTATCAGGTAATATGACCCGACCCTTTACCCGTTAAATAAAATATATTTTAAGTCAATAAATAATGAAAATGAAAAACATAAATTGACCCAAAAAAGAGAAAACATAATACTAAATTAGTATATGTATACCACAATGTCACATAAATATTACTTCAAACATAAAAAAAATATTTTTATCTTTCAAGTATTACGTACTCCAAAATAAGAGCCTAATGAAAAAAACATTAATACATTACTATAAAATACTAAATGTTCAAGGATAGGTAAAACGAAAGGAGTTGCGTTTCAAGGTTGAGGAACCTTACACATTTATATATGCTTTCACATTTTTCAGACTTATACATTAATAATTTTGAATTTTATTTATTTTGATCTCCCTTAAAAATACTATTCATGAGGGTTTGTATAGTTTTAAAAATTCAAACGACGATAAGGGTGCATCGTTAGGCTCTTATTTGTATATATGCGATCTCATGCGATTGAAATATTAGGGTACAAAACCATATCTGATATTACAAGAGCAGTAATGGCTTCGACAATAACACATGGAGGATGAGTTTGCAAACTTCCCTTTTCTTATTTGTATTATGTTTTAAATTTCTTCATCCAAACATAATACAAATAAGAAAAGGGAAGTTTGCAAACTCATCCTCCATGTGTTATTGTCGAAGCCATTACTGCTCTTGTAATATCAGATATGGTTTTGTACCCTAATATTTCAATCGCATGAGATGCAAGCCGTATGAGAAAATTTAATGAAAAAGAACGAGTCATTTCTGTGTATGCAGTGCGTCTCCTCTATATGGAGTCACACCCGTCGCCCAAAGGGTATTTTATCTCTACAAATACAGCAACCCATTATAGCCTAATATACAATTTTCAAATATCCAGTTATTCCGTAAAATTAGAGTCTTTTCGAGAGTCATTGAGAGAGACTTTCTGCATAATCTTGGTTTGCTTCTTGTTGTGCTTTGGAATGTTACTATCACAAGAACGGAAAGTCATATCTTGAGAAATTAATGAACACGGAAAACCATCACTAGTGTGGGTCTTAATATTGTCTTAAGGGCATAGTGTCCAACACTAGCCTCGACCAAGTAACATGCCTCTACAACTTTCTTTCCTGTTTAAATTGTACAATTATTGTATTGTATGTTTTGATGCATTAATCAAATTGGTATTTATCATGTATCGTTGCTATATGCCTTCTGTTTTATTAATTTGTTGCAATACTACACTTAATTTCCAACATAAATAACCAAGTCCAACAAGAAATCGGTGATCGCCATTTATCATTCAAAATTTTCTACGTTCTAGTTTCTCTCAAACTATTTTGCTCAGGCATTGGAGGATCTTCGGTCGATACCCTCCCTTTTTTGGGTGTTCGTCCATTAGGCTAACGGTGTTCTTGTTTTGTAAGTATTATTTCATCAATCTAATTATGAATGAAATTTGCATAAACAACTATTATCGGCACTCTAAGAATCTCATTTTGCACTCCAAACTTTCTTTATTTAAAAAGAGAAAAATATACTTATGAAGAGTGCAAAATAACATTTTAGAGTGCCATAAGCTCCATATTATTATCTTTTTTTAATTTTTTTTTTGGTCAAACGATATATTTGTTAGATTAGATGTTAGGTTAGGGAGCCGGTGGGGTTGGAACTCATACCATGATGTAAGGGCAGCACTCCTCTTCACCATTGTGGTAGAGGGCCACTTGCAAGCACCATATTATTATCGCTCGTAATAATAATAAAAAATCCACTATTAATGTCCATAATGAAGTAATGACTTAGTTGGCGGTATTTTAGAAATGCCAAAGATATAAAATTTAACACACATGCTCAATTTGGTAATTTGCTAAGGGGATCGGTAATTTGCTAAGTAGATCCTAGCCACTGAGGGTGTTATTTTGTTTTTTAACAAACAATATTATCTACACTAAGAAAAATAGAGTGGGCTTAGCCTCACAATTGGTTAGCAATAATATGGTTCAAATTCTCCTTTGGCGAGAATCGAACATAAGACCTCTTATTTACAAATGAAGATGAATACCACTAGACCGTAGTACTAAGTGACCCTAGCCACTGAGTTTTAGCTAAGATAAGAAAAAGATGAGTTATACTTAGAGCACTTCCACCCCTCTCAAATCCCCTAGGGATAGTGGATTAAATCCCCTTCCTTCTCCAAAACTCCTCCACCCCATTCCAATCCCCTGGGTTCTGGGGGGAGCCGAGTTGCTCACCTAGGCTAAAATCGACTAACCTAGCCCCTAGGTCATGTGATGCAAGGTTTACGTCAGCTACAATTAAAAATTTATTAAAAATACAAAAAATTATAAATGAAAAAAATCATAAAAATTAATTAAAAAAATAAAAAATGATTTTTTTTTCTTTCTATAAATATCTAATCATGTTCTTCCACCTTAGAGCAACTTCATCGTTGCTTATTGCCTTGGGATAGGCAACCCAATCCACTCTCTCCCTCCCCAAAACACACGAGCCCACTCGAGCAATTGGACCCAAGGTGAGCCAATTGAGAAGTCAGACAAAAATCGCCTAGCCTAACACCCTGCCTATGTAACGTAAGGCTGACGTCATTTAGATTATTAAAAAAAATATAGAAATTATTAAGAATTATAAAAAATTAATTAAAGATATATATATATATATATATATATTTATATAAATACCTAACCCTGTTCTTCCACTCTACAATACATTTCAATATTTTCAAATACTTTCAACTAATCTTTTATTATTATCTGAAAATAAAATAAAGTAATCTTTTATTATTTTATAAAATAAAAAATACTAATGTTTTAATACAAACTGCTTGGGCTATTCAGTTTAGGGGTGGAAATGCACTTGGGTCATTACTGTTCATTGGGGATTGAGTTGCCTATTACCCAGGGGACCTTCCTACACTGGAAGTGCTCTTACACCACATTTCAATATTTTCAAATACTTTTAACCAATCTTTTATTATCATACGAAATTAAAAATAAACTTATGTTTTATTATTTTATAACTAAAGTTTAATAATATTTTAATACCAATTGCCTAGGTTATTTAGTTTAAGGGTGAAGATGCACTTAAGTAACTACCATTCACTTGGGGGATTGAATTGCCTATTGCTCGGGGGCTTTTTAAGAGTAGAAATGCTCTTATAGGAAAAATCTAGGAGTGGAGGGGGTGAATAGGTGGCACGGTTTAGTTCAATGTTGTTTTACAGCAACATCGAAATTAAATTGAAATTTAATTCGGTGCGGTTTTGCTTAAGGACAGAGATGGAATCAAACCATTTTACTATGGTTTGGTTCGATTTCAAATGGGCTTGGTTTCGGTTTGTGTCTCATTTGTAGGCCTATTAAACAATTGGTATTAATATAAGTATTCAACGTTTAAACAAACCCAAAAGTTCAAAACAAGTCGTTCGCAAACTAAATTTTTATATCTTTGATATACAACTCAATTGAAAAAATTCATGATCATCACATACTAAAATTCAACTTGAAACAAAGTTCAACATCAAAATGGCTTATGACATTACTTTAGAACAACCCAACTGTAAAAGTTAAGTTTACTGTACTAAAATTAAAGTTCAAATGAAGGTCAACGTTAAAATGCCTTATAGCATTAGTACAAACCCAAAAAAATTTAACTGTTCATGCAATCCAACAAAAAGTTTTTGTGTTTCAAGTCACTACTTTGAATCATCCAACCTTTTCATTGTCCATTTCCTTTTGAATACTTACTTTTCGAAGGTTTATGAGGCCTTTGAGTTTGAGAAGGTGGCGCGATTCAGTTTCGGTTACCGTTTTAAAATAAAAAATACTGAACCGTTCAGTGCGGTGTAGTTTGATTTGTGCTTTGGCTTCAGTCCTTGGTTTTGTGCCCATCACTGGAGGTGAGAGATTAATATCACCTTGTGTTGAGATTGAATTAATCACGCATAAAGCGTTCAAATAAAAAAACCCCACCCCTTAATGGGTTTTTTTTTTTTAATTTCATTTTTTTGAATAAACGATATTATATACATTAAGGAGGAGAGGCGGGCTTAACTTCACAATAAGCTAATAATAATATTGTTCAAACTTACATTTGACGAGAATTGAATCTAAGATTAGATAATTTGAGCACCTGTACAATAATAAATTTTTGGGGAAGTATTTTAGTGGTGATTGATTAGTCGTGCCATGGGCTTTGACCGACACAATCATTCTTTAAACCTCAATTACAGCTCACCATTCTCTCAAATTTGCCTTTTTTTATTGGTAATTCTCAAATTGGCCTTTCAACTTTCAAGAATCAAGTTTCCTTTGTTCTTTGGTTTGGTCAACTAAAATTTCTAATGTTTCACTTATATATTGCACATCCATAAAAAACCGCTGAACTACTTTGGAGTTTTGAAAATTTCAATGCCTTTGTGAAAGTGAAGTTGATAAAAACAAATCAAAAGATCCAAAAACTCCACTAAACCCTAATTAGAGGGGGAGACCTACAAAACAAAAGCTCATCAGTCCTCATATCCATATCTCTCCCTCAATAAATAACTTTTTTACTCCCCACACACCTCTTAATTTTTTATCGTTGGATATAATAAATTATTATAAAAAAAAATTAACAAGAAATATGTGAGAAATAAAAATATAGCACCATCCTAAATACAAATTGATAATACAAGAATGAAAACCTAAAGCCTAAAACTATTGCTAAATTCTAAAACCTTCCTAAAATCCTACTACAACTAGAGAGATTTTTTGGTATGACCGGAACATAGGTGGTACACCACGTGTTATTATACAAATGGTGTGATATATGTGTTAAAAAGTTAATAACTTAAAAAATAAAATTTTCCATCACTTATATAAAAACACGTGGTATACCATCCGTGTTCTGGTTACAATAAACAATTTCTCACTATTACTAGTACTACTACCACTACTATTACAACCATGCACAACACAATTGAGTCCATTCCATTCAAGCCGGTTCAAGTGCACTATTCTCTAAATTTCACCCGTCAAAAACTCCGAATCATTCGGTTCAACAGCGGTTCGGGCTCGCCAACATCTTTCCTCTTCCTCATCTCCAACACTTTACGGTGACTATTCGAGTGGACAGCACCAGAGAAAGTAGGACTACAAGCCGGCCTATACTCCGGAAAAAGCCGGCCAGACTTGAACCGGACGCCGCATGCGTTACACAATGTTTTAGGACCAAGTGGACCGGTTCTCCATTGCGGAGTCTTCTGTACTTGGCAATGACTACACCTCCGCTGAAACTGTCCCCCAATTGAACCCTCCCCTGTTTGGACCGCCGGTTTTTTCTTTTGTTTCTTAGCCGCCGGTTCACCAACAAACACGTCCATGCTTTGAACCGGGTTGAAGATAAGACAAGGAGTTGAAAATGAAAACCCGGAAGAACAAGGCGATGATGATGGTGAACATGAAGAGGAGGAGGACCAAACCCGGCTAGCCGGTTTGTAACGCTTGGTTCTGGGTTTGACTGGAACTTGAAAAGGAAACAACGGAGCTCTTAATGGAACCGGTTTGGGTTCCGGTTCAAACCGGTTCATAAGAAGAGCTTCTGGTTTTTGGGTACCAATTGTGTGGAACAGAGAGAGGTCCGGTAGAGAATCGTCCACAAAATGGGAAACCCATTCAAGCTCTGCTAAATCATCGTCCTGTCAAATTAACACAAAACCCAAAATTTAATTTCAAATAATTACATAATTTAACAGAGAATTAACCCAAAAAATTGAAAACTCAAAGATTGTTACCGGAACCAAGAGTTGGGTTGCCAGACCAGAGTCAGAGTCGGGCAAGACCAAACTGCTTGAATTAGAAATTTCATCATCCACGGAAACTGACTCTTTTTCTTCTTCTTCTTCTTCAACGGACCCGTCTTCGAATTCACCATTGGAGAGGTCAAGAAGGTCGTCCACTGAAAAATCCTCACAGGGCACACCGGAAATTCCAGTAGCACACCAAAGCTCCTCCAACAAAACATGCTGGGTCGACTTCACGGCCAGTTCTCTGCGCAGACTCGATTTCAAGGCCTTTGCTTCGATGCAGTACTCCATTTCTAGACACCCAAAACTTCAGTCGTAAAAAATTCACAAGTTCAAGCACAATAAGTGAACAAAATTGGGTTTTCGTTTTGCATGGGAATTAAAATAAACTAAATATTAAATTCTGTTAATTTCCATTTCTATTATTGTACCTGGAATTGGGGAAGGAGAGAGGAGGAAGAAGAAGGAGAGAAAGATGAAAACTGTGGGGTGGTGCGGTGCGGATGATTGATGGGGTCAGAGTGAGTTGGGTTAAAAGCACTGAAATAAAGGCAGGTTTGTGGGCAAAGCAAGTGCCCGAGTTATTGGTTTTGTGTTTTTATCTATCTCTTTCAGTGTCCGTCTGCTATTATTATTATTATTATTATTATTATTTTTTTTTTTTGAATTTTGAGTAAATTTAAATCAATGAGTTATTATAAATTTAGTCCCTGAAATTTATTTGTGCTTCCACTCTGGACCTCAAACTTTGGTTCATCACAAGCTGGTCTCAAATTTTTTATTATTCTACACAATGACCAATTATAATTTGGCATTAAACTTGACATTCATGGAATCAAATTTAAGACCTCACTTTTATAAGTGAAAAGGCTACGTTAAAAATTAAAATAAGACCTGAAATGTGTTAATTGGGAACAATGATAATAGTTTAAAAATTAATAAGATTAGTGTTTGGGGTCTTGGAGGCAATTTTTATTTTTTATTTTTGAGTATAATGATATATTTTACATTAAGAGGAGGGGGAGCTCGGCTAAGTCATACAATGGACAATCTAATTTGGTATCAAATTTTCTATTTACTAGATTCGAACCTAAAAACACTCACTTAAAAATGAATTTTTAAGCCTAACATGTGAACAACACAAACTGGATGATTTGGAATGTGTGTAGCTGATTGGCTTCACATGTGGGACAACCTTCTCTAATACTATGAAGTTGAGGTTTTACCATAAAATCAATTGATAATATGAAAAGTAGCCCAACTTATTTATAAACTCATGCAAGATCATTCTTTCTATCAATGTCGAATTCGTTCTCAATGCTTACATGTGGACTTAAGTGGTCACGCCCCAATGGATGGAAGGCATTTCTTTTTTCCAAATAGATGGATTAAGAAATATCCTTCGTAACGTGTTCACGTGCTGCTATTATGACTAGTTCACACATTTAAAAGTTTTGAGACTAATTTGTAACAAAAAAGGGAGATGACAGACAAAAGTGAAAATAAAATCAAAAGCTTAAGGGGCAATTCTGAAATAATATTTAAATTAAATACTGGGGAGGGGTTGTGACTTGGTGCGTGTTTGGTGCATGCGTGTGACAAAGGGTGGTGGGGATGGCTGTCTGGCTCTGGCTGGCTGACTATTCTAGGTCTCAAAGGGTTGGCATGCTTGGCCTATTCGGACCAAGTCCATATCCACTTATCTCTAAAAAAGCAAATCTAGCTGGGCTTGACCATGATCACCAATGACCATCATGGCATTGGTTCCTTCAGTTACAACTTTTCCAAGGCCTCTAAATAGAAAAATCTTATTTATAATATGAAACAGTTATACTACGTCATCATACTGATATCACACGATTAATTATAAGAAAAATTAATGAAAAGAACTTGAAAACTTTGAGTTTTAACAAAAATGATAAAATAAAGGGTAAAGTGAATAGTACCAGGATTGACTTTTTGGTGTAAAAATATGATTTTTCATTAAAATGAACAGTACCGGAAGTTTTTCGTTAAAGTTCCTTTAATTATCTGAAGAAGTGTTACATATATAAAAAAAAAATATGAACAAATGATTTTCGAGCTTTTACAAATTCTCACAAACGTTGGTATTATGATTATTAGCATTGTTCAAGAAATCCCAGCCTAGCGCCATCTAGGATCTGCCTAGGCACTGAGCGGCTGGCTACCACTTTGATTAATCTCTAGGCGTTTGAAAATCAAGAAAGAGCGCCTAAAGATGCTTACACGTCTGCCTAGCATGCCTAGACCTGCTTAGGTTGCGACTCTCACTTATATAAAAAATAGATAACTTTCATCTTACATTTTTTTTTTCCAATAGAATGGAAGAGACTAGTTTAATACTCGAACAAACACTTATTATATAATAGTTCCACATATTTTCAATATGTTATAATACTTTTATCATTTATGTGTCATTTTATTTTGCAATTTATGAATTCAATATAATTATGTATTTTTTAAGTAAAGAAACACTTAAATCCGCCTAAACCCCTCTTAGCCGCCTAAGTGCTAGGCTCCAGTACGACGTCCGATTAGCGGCTAGCACATTTTAAAATGTTAATTGTAGCAACAAGAGAGACTTGCACAATACACTTTCTCATTGGAAATAATAGGTTGATTTAAATATCGAAAATGGCGATATGCATACGTGTTTTTAACTTATTATTCATAAATCTTAAGATTTATCATTTGTGTTCGAAATATGTTCACCGTTCTACAATCAAACTACCTTTTACAAAACAAGCAGAATATAAACACACAAAAGTATCAACGTTAAAAGTATTAACTCGGTGATTAATCATGATAAGGTTTGCTACTCAATTGGTTAAAAACACATTTATTTCCAACCGGATGTTCAATCTACCTCTCTTCATAGCACTTGTATAATATTAAAAATATGATAAAATGTTAAGGAAACTCTCTCAAAAGTGGCACTCATTATGGACTCTCTGATACTTCATGTTTTTTGTACAATATTTTATTATGTTAGCACGAAAATTAAGTTAAACTAGGAGGTGGTAAAGAGTCTATGAAGAATCCCACTTTGAGAGAGCATCATTAGCATTTCTCTAAAATATATAAATAAATTGTCTTGTGACTTTATTTATTTTTATTTTTATCAAACAATAGAGTTTGTTAGATTAGATATTAGATTAGTCATCGACAAAATTCAAACTCATGCTGTCATGCAAGGACTCAACTCCTTTCCAGGACCACTTGAACGTGACATTATTTGTTTGAATATCATACCTATCAAGATTGAAGAAGTTAGTATGTTTGAATTGAGTGATGGATATTGCCATAATTGGTGGTTAACAATGGGTTAAGGTGAGATTTTGGCGCTTGGATGATTCAAAAACTAAACGAAACCGCCCAGGAAACCGCCATCATTTGGCGTTTTTGCGTGTGTGCCTTTTAGTCATGGACATTCGCCACCGGAATTCGAGTTATCTACGAGATTGAGGAAAAATTATTGCTTGTCCGCGTTAATCACGCCTCTTTTTCTAGTTAATTTGCGACGTCCTTCCCGCTGCTAAAACATTCTACTTTGAGGCTAATGATAGGATTGATTGATAACTAATCCACCCACGCGCTTTCCTAAAAAGCAAAGTGGCATTGCGTTTGGAAAGGGATCCGGAAAGGATCCTCTATCTAATCCTCCTCATCAAATAATTCAGGCTTTTGAAATTTGATTCAACGGCTAAAGTTTTTATAATTTTTAGAGTGAGCCCTTATTAGTAGCAGTTGGATTAAATTTCAAGGGTTCCAATTGTTTAATGAGGAGGATTAAGTGGAAGAGATCCGGAGATGATCCCTTTCCATTGTGTTTTTGTTGCTCTTCAGATTTGGGAGAGATTTTTTTAGTGGGGTGTATTTTTCTTACCACCCTCAAGTGGTGGTGACGCTCACCGCCTTACTTATTACCGTGAGTTTATATTTTGAGATTTGTGTCTCAAAATTTAAACTCATCAAACAGTGTTAAATAAGGTGAACATCACCATCACTTGAAAGTGGTGAGCAAACATATGCCTTTTTCAATGTATCTAAAACACAGGTGGTACACCACAAGCTATCATATAATTGGAGTGACACTTGAAAAAAAAAACTTTTTTGTAATTGTATAATGATATGTGATATACCACTTATTTCTCGAGTTTTGCTTTTAATTTAGAAAGATGATATGAAAGCCAAGTGCTCCACCTCATCTTACATGCTAGAAAAGCGTGTTGCACAATGAGAGATATTTAATTTATTCGATATGCGAGATAATACATTATATGTCATAATATATGTACATAAACATTGAAAAATGTATTCTAAAGTGTGACATTCAACTATTTCGTCGACTTATATAATAATACGGGGTGTATCACCTTATGTTCTGAGTACACTTGAAAAAATATCTCATTGCACAACATGAACTCCTAAGCTTGTACTGGGTTTTTATTTTATATTGTATTACAAACAATATTCTATACTAATCTATACTAAGTAAGACGGTTATACCAAGTATATATTTTCTACACCAGTATTGCCATGTCATGTTTGAAGCTACCATAATCACTATCAACAACTGAAAAGCTAGTGCTATTTGAATCAAGAAGAGATACATCCTCAGTGATATTGGTAACCAATGGCAATAATCAGGCAATTCAAACTCAAGGATCATGACTGTATGGCAAATCCTTAAGCACAAAATGTAGCAAGTGAAACTTCCAATCTGACTTACAAGAACAAATTACTTGTAAAAATCCAAGCCGTGGTTTCCATCCAAAAAGGAAGGAAGAAAGAAATTTGCACACGGCCTGGTGGAGGCTGGAAAAATTAAGGTTGACTCTACATGGCATGGTGGGTTTGGTGGTTGGGGAGACATCAGTACTTTTAAAATTTTGTAGGGGTGTGGTCCCGAGTGATAAAATTACTGAATAGCTACTACTAAGTGTATGTCGTACGCAAAAAGGAATGCATCTTTTCACCGTCAAGTTTGGTGAAGTTGGGAAATTAAATAGGAAAGAGAGAAAAATTAGTTTTTATTTTTATTTTTATTTTTTTTATGATGGAACCAAAATTTTGCACCACCAATTGATCTAATAATTTTTTGCACGATTTATTAATTTGACACAAAATGACAAGAAAATAACAAATTTTGGGTCAACAGCTTAACTAATCGGGTTGTTATCGTGCCACTTGACACTCCCGATCCTGTTATTCTCCAAACACCAGGTTAGACACGTGCTGGCCGACACTTGAAGGTGACGAAGCCATATTAAGGCATATATATATATATATATAAACATATATCTTCATTCGCCTGAAGGCACCACATCTCCTAGCTGAAGCCAATATGAATATATTCCGGCTGAAGCCATCTACAAACACTTGGCCGAAGCCAATATAAATATCTTTCACCCGTAGGCACCAACCAAACACCCAGCTGAAGCCAATCTTATATCTCCCATCCATAGGCACCAACCAAACGCCCGACCGAAGCCAATATAAATATCAATCGACTCGTAAGCCCCCACATCACCCAATTGAAGCTATATAAAGATATCATTCGACCCGTAGGCCCCTACATCACCCGACCAAAGCCATATAAAGATATCATTCACCCGTAGGCAGTATCATTCAAATAACTACTAAATAAGTACATAAACATAAACATAATATTTCTAATATATATATATATATATATATATATATATATATATATATATATATATATATCTATCTGTCTCGATCAGAGCTCAGTAACTTAAACGCCATATCGTAAAACCACGTTCATAAGTAGGTATATAGTCATCAATCATATCTACCAGGAAGAACATAAAGTCGATAAAGCATGATAATTCATAAAGCATGAAACTAATTTACTCATAAACGTTTCATAAAACGTAGCCATTAAATCATGTTTTTTCATGTATGCATTTCTAATAGTAAAACATGCATTTTAGAAGGGGTTCACTCACCTTACATCATTGGCGAAGAGCTATGCAAACAAGGATGGATGGAAACACCACTAACAAACGCACCTAAGCACAAAAAGGGTCCAATGCATAAAACTCTACCATAACGATTGAATTTTAGAAAATGGACTCATAAACGGATTCGGGATGTCGAAAAACATAAGGGGGGACCTCGGGTACCCCCACGCATTACCACGCGCCATTTTGGGTTACCAGAAAGTTGGCTGAAAAAGTTACCGGCGCCGCCTTGGATGGCAACGGAGCACAGTACCTCCAATGGAGGTGCATATGCTCCACGCACCGCCTAGGTAGACGTCCATGCGCAGGTCCACGCGAGGACTGGGTTTTGGGTCTAGGCCAATTTAGTTTGGGTTTTGGGCCTGTGGTAGTTAGGCTTGGTTCTGGGTTGGATTAGGCAGTTGGGTTGGGCCAGTCTTTGGCTGGGTTGGGTCGAGGGTTACATGGCCCAAAGGATTTGGGTTGGGGTTGCAAGAACTGGGCTTGGGCCTAGCCTAATGGGCTAGGTTCGGCTCAGGTATGTGGATCGTGTTTGGCCCAATTCTAGGCTGGGTTGGCTAATTTTGTTGGAGAAGAAAGCTAGAGCTTCCCAAGCTTCGTTCAACCCTAAAACTCAACCAATACACATCATGCAATATACCAAAATGAAGCCCAAGGAATAAGGAAGAGGTTCGTACCAGTGAGAGGTCAAGAGGTGGCCGGAGTTGGCCAAAAAGTGGCCTAGAAGCCACTGGTATTTGCCGAAATCTGGGAAAACTCTCCAAGGTGGTTTCTTTATGATTTTGACGTCCAAAACAAGTACAAAAAGGGTTAATCTTCAAGCTACGATGAGGGAAGGATAAAGAAAAGGGTTTAAAACCTTACCCTCCGTCCTGACTTGTCATGAGAGACAATGAACATTACCTTAGTGGGGTACACAACTTCAAGCCTATGGTTCTCGAGGTCGATACAAAACTTTGAAGTGTTGTTGTTGTTGTTAAGCTCAGGGATGAGGAGGATGATAAGTTGCAGATGAGAAAGAGGGTTCAAAAAGTGCTTGAGAGAAAGTGAGAAAGTGATGGGTAGAGAGAGAGAGAGTGAGGGAAAGTTCCACATGGTAAAGAGGAAGAAGAAAGGCAAGTGGGTCGGGGGGACAAAACCAAAGCAAGTGGGCCCCACAAGGCACACACAATAAGACCCAAAAGCAACTCAATTCAAAATATCTAATCCAACCCCAATGAATTTACCAAAATGCCCTTCCGTTCTGAAATTTGTAAAATTATTTGGGATAAGTTGCTACAATCTATCCCCGTTAAGAAAATTTGGTCCCGAAATTTGAAATAACTTGTTACACTGAAATACTCGAAAATAGGAAGAAGAAAAATATATATGTAAAGAAGAAATCAAGTCAGAGTGGTTGCATCATAGAGAATATGCCACATCGCCGTGAGAGGTTTTTCAAATCCTTTTCCATGCCTCCAAGCTCCTACTTTCTTCCCTCATCATCTTAATAGTAGAAACATACTTTATAAAGATATAAAGTCGAAATTGTATAATAACATAAGTTCAAAAGTATGTACTCAGAATACGATAACGTCAAAATAGATATGTACTAACTTAAAGGTCGAAGACTCGCATTGAACTTAACAGTGAAAGTGGAAATGACTCGACATTCGTAACGTCACATACTCCGAGAATAGATGTGTCTTTGGGTCAAGCCCCATCAATGACTAAACAGTAACAATTAACGTAGGTGGGTCTACATGTCTATTTGCTTAACGAACCCAACGAATATGTCATCAATATTACAGTTGACCGCCCGCTATATCGACGACACATTGTTGTCTCGATAAGCAAGTAGTAATTTCCTAAGGGTGCAAACATACCAATTTGTCCAGCACCAACTCAACAATTAACAAAAGCACACAGTTTTTCATATTGTAAATTCAAACATCCGAAAACCAATTCGTAGAACTCCACTGTCCAACCAGTGCTGCCAATAAAATCTATCAAATTAAGTCTCAAATAGTGCCATACACAAACTGGAAGTAAAACTATCATCGTAACTACTCCAAAAGAGATCGGTGCAAAATCTACTCATTTAGGAACTACAACTCAAAAGAGCGCAACACATCTTTCAATATCTATATAGTTCGTTCAAGACTGTTTAACAGCCTAAAAATAAAAAAAAATGCGATATAGGACAAACAACTTCGTACTTGAGACCTTTACGAAAACTTCACAAAACTTAGAAGTGAAACGCGCATCACAATGAGGTACAAAAGTGACGATGCACCGAGAACCAAAACAATGTAATTCACAACACCTAAGCGAGCTGATTCATTGAGAATTTCTCTTGGATTCAGCAAAAAGGCTATGCCGAAAAGGCTAAAAGAACACTTAAGAATTTAAGGGTCAAATCAAGTCCATCAAGTCGAGGGTACAAGATAATTGGGTGGAAAACGTAACTTTGATGTAAGAACATGTGTGAGTACAAAACTTGATTATGTGGTGGAAAGTCGAGATGGTTGAGTGCGGACTCGACTCGGGTGGTAGTCTAAAGTGATTTGATAGACGGGAACTCAAACTTTTTCCCATTGTAACTTTCACAACAGCTTGTTACAACGATAAACTCAGGGAACGATAATCTCAGGGATATTCAATCACCGGTGGTAATGATTCGCTCAATAAAATGTTAATGGGTAATTGAATGACAAGTGGTTCAGGCTAAAACGTTAGGATTTGAGTGGTTCTCCTGAACAATCTGTCTGCTTTAGAAAATAATACGAAGGAAATGATACGAAGTGTTGTAGGGTAAACACGAACCCAAAGTTGGCTAAAATGCATTCTAGTACCAGGAGGTGAAACTGGGATTACGGTAGAAATCGATGTCAATCGAGACGTCAGTCAAACAAAGTCTAGAATGAAAGATTCCACTAAGTAGTCAAAAGAATATTCCTCACAGACTGATAGATAATATGCTCAGTTAGTTGCCATCAAGTACTGAAACGTCATCATAGTCTCCACATGTACAAGGTGGTTTGTATAGGAATTCTATGGTGACACTCACCCGCCTCCGTTCGCATCCCTAGTAGGCACTCGATAACCTAAAAAGGATAACCATGGAAATTTCTTCCCATCTCGAACCAGGAATATAAAGAAAGTGAGATAAGCCCGATGGCTTCCATCTCACTGTTTCCACCTACCAATAAATTAGATATTCCTTCATGGACTCAGTGATATACCATACATACAATACCGGTAACAAAGTGGACGAACCCAGTGGTACCATTCAGTACTGCAAGCATGCATGTCATATGCTAAAATATGAATCGACACCCACTGTGGGACGAACGCCAAAATAAAACTAATAATTAGAAGAAAAAACGATAATGGGATATAGATAGCTTGGATGAAGGTAAGTTGTCCATGGGGTTTATGACCAAGAGCATTAGCTATGACAGTTGCCTGACCATGATGGTACTTAAAGGTGCAATTAACTCACTGATGAGTTCCATCCACCTCATTTGTCTCCAACTCAACTATTTCTGTGTGAAAACACACTACAACTTCTTTGGTAAAAAATGATGCAATATTTCTCATTGTAGAGAAAACGTCACCAGACTTTACAGCAAAGAAGATCATTACCAACTCTAGGTCAAGGATATGATGGTTCACATCATGCAGTTTCAATTGTCAAGAGGTACACGTGTTACTTGATCATGCTGCATCAGTGTGTAACCAAACATTTAATAATATACCACCACATAAATTTGAAAAGTGTAAGAACTACGATCAGATAAGACAACACTCCGTTGTCAGAAACTTCGTTCACCATCAACATCGTAATAAAGTTGACTGGTTTCTTCACCCAATAGGAAAAAAGGCTAAGCTCAAGGAATAGTTAAGAATTGCTGGTAGAAGGGATAAAACTAAGGATATTTCACATTTTACCACACCTGTGGGTGTTTTCAATGTCCAACGATCGCAACCCCTTGTGGAAATTGATGAAAACAACGTCTACTACCAAAGAGTCTTCCATGAATAGTATATAATCTAGATAAAAAATAACGTTTGAAAGATTTGGCGTACAACTGACTGCCTATGTTTAGTGAACCTGACCTCGTGTTGGAGCAAGCAAGAAGGTTATCGATAGAACGATCGCCAAGATTTGTTCTAAAGATCCACATGAATTTCCTCAGCGGGAGCGAGTCCAAGGACATTGATTTGATCCCACTAACACTTACTAAACTTTGCAACGACTAGTGCTTACTCGCTCTCTCCAACACGAACTTCGAATGTCTCGAACAATTTCCATATAGATGTGACTCCGCCCGCCATTCCTAGGGAACGCATGTTGTAGATTGACATCACCGATTTAGAACTTCTAAATTCAAACCACTTAAATTTTTTTTTATTTATTTTTTTATATATTTATTTTCACCATATTCCTGTGTAGATACGACTATGCCCGCAATTCCTAAGGAAATCATGTTGCAAAGTGGCATCACCATTTTGTGTCTCCAGTTGTTCTTAACCAACTCATACCATTAAAAACTTTCCGTTTCCAAACACTCATATGTAGATCCGACTTTGCCATCAATTCCTAAGGAACACATGTTGCAAAGTGGCATCGCCATCTCGAATCTTCAGCTGGTCTTAACCATACTTCCTCAAACTAAGATTTCTAATTCATGTCACTTCAATGCAGTACTGACTCTGCCCGTAATTCTTAAGCAACACATGTTGTAGAGTATCGGTCTAATGTTGAAAGTTATCCAACAATCCATTTCGTCACCGATGAGGCACAATCCTGACACGAAATTTCTTATTCTTTAATAAGATATGACTATTCATGCAGAACGAGGGTGGCACCATCGTGCTGAATGACAACAAATCTGGAAGTCGTGACATCCAAAATCATGACCAACACACTACTACAGTAAAAGAAGATCCTAAGTATGCTTTGAACAAACAACTCTCTGATACCAAATTGACACGCCCGACCTTGATATTCTCTAAACACCAGGATAGGCACGTGCTGGCCGACACCCGAAGGTGACGAAGCCATATTAGGATGCATAAGAACTAGAAACAATCAACCAACATAACCAAAACTTGTAAATTTAATTATAATGAATATGCAATTAAGGAACATGTTCAGAGCATATAACTAATCCGAGACACTAAAAAGGAATAATATAAAATCGAATGAACAAAGAGATGGGTCCTACACTGAGAGGACTCGAAGATGCCGATGCGGGAGTGCCTTGACGCTGGGATTGTACGCCTCGAATCGAAGTCCTGAGGGGGCACAAAACAAAACATGAGTGGACCAACTTGATCTATATAAGTAATACTAAAACAGTTAATCTTTAATGTACTAACCCCTAGGTTTAGAAAACTTGTATAGCATAATAAGTAATAGATTTTTCCAAAAACGCTAACATGCCGTAAAACCTTTCATAAAACATATATCATATATAGGTTGCTTAGTAGTAGTAGCACATGGCATATATATATATATATATATATATAAACATATATCTTCATTCGCTTGAAGGCACAACATCTCCCGACAGTAGCCAATATAAATATCTTCTGGCCGAAGCCATCTACAAACGCCCCGCCGAAGCCAATATAAATATCTTCCGCTTGTAGGCACCAACCAAATGCCCGGCTGAATCTTCCGCCTGCAGGCACCAACCAAACTCTTGGCTGAAGCCAATCTTATATTTCCCTCCCATAGGCACCAAACAAACCCCTGACCAAAGCCAATATAAATATCAATAGACCTATAGGCCCATACATCACCCGACCAAAGCCATATAAAGATATCATTCGACCCTTAGGCCCCGACATCACCTGACCGAAGCCATATAAAGATATCATTCTTCCGTAGGCAGTATTGTTCGAATAACTACTAAATAAGTACATAAACATAAACATAATATTTCTAATCTATATATATGTCTCAATCCTAGCTTAGTAACTAAAACGTCATATCATAAAACCACGTTCATAATAGTCATCAATCATATATACCACGAAGAACGTTCGATAAGCATGATAATTCATAAACCGTGAAACTAATTTACTCATAAACGTTTCATAAAACTGTGGCCATTAAATCATGCATTTCATGTATGCATTTCTAATAGTAAAATATGCATTTTAGAAGTAGTCCACTCACCTTACACCGTTGGCGAAGAGGCAAACAATGGTGGATGTAAATGTCATTAACAAATGCACCTAAGCACATAAAGGGTCCATTTAATCAAACTCTAACATAACGATCCAGTGGAGGTGCATGTGCTCCATGAGCCGGCCAGGTAAACGCCCACGCTTAGGTCCACGCTCGAACCCACGCGTCGACTCGGTTCTGGGTTTGGGCGGGTTCTGTCTAGGTTTTGGGCCTAAGGTAGTTGGGCTAGGTTCTAGGTTGTGTTAGGCAGTTGCAGGGATGAGGAGGAGGATATGTTTTCTTTCAAATTTTCTTTTTTGAAATAGAAAGATGAACGATTTTGATTGTTGATATCACGTTTCGACATTTACGATTAACTGAAATATGAGTATATGTTATATAGTTTCTAGAGACTTTATAAACTCCGAGAAATATTTTCACTAACCATAAAAATATGAATGTGATATCAACAATCCGAACCATTCATTTTTCTGCATCTGATATAGATCATGTTTTCAAAAAGGAAAATCTGAAGAAAAAAAAAGAAGAAAGAAATATGGTGAGAAGAATGGAGCGTAAATGTGAACGACAATCATAGTCAAATATTAATCTAGGATTTATGGATTATGGTATTGAATTTCTTAGTTGACCCCTTCATGAAAGTTGTAGAGCTTGTGACACACCCTGATCGATCGAGGCATGTTGGCTGACACCCGAAGGTGACATAGGCTAAAGAAAAGTGATATATAAAAATATGGATAAATTTAAACCAAAACTAGAATTTATTTAAGCTAATAAAAAGAATGCGCAGTAGTTGGAAGAACCCATAAAATATAAGTAGTCACAGCATAGATGACATTATGACATAATTAGAATAGTCGAATCTAGTTAAGTTACTTATTACACCAGAAATAAGCTCATACATTTGTTTGGGAGAATGTCAGAATTGCCAAAGCTCCCTCGTACGCCACAGATGATTCAACTAACTAAGTCCTGGAAGGGCAAAAAATAGAAGGTGTGAGTGGGCAAAAACAAAGGTTTATGAAAAACATTTATTTTCTGAACATACTAACCCTTCGCTGTAAAACATGTATAGTTTCCAGAAAATCATACTACGTATAATTATGAAATCAAAGGTAATTCAACAATAATCCAAGAAACACACAAATGATAATATCTCAACCGTGGCATCAGAAAATCAGGTGCTCATCATTCTATGCTAACACACGAGTTCATGTAGAGAGGTTCTGACACCAACAGGACTGGGTGTAATCATAATATATGCTCTAGTACTACAATCACGTGAAAATTGGCGCTAAGCACATCACATACGAGTCATAGTTTCCTATTGCAGCCTAGAACAGGACTGGCACCTACAATGGATCCAAGGTGAGTGTGCAATGCAATGTGAACATACACGTAATCCTGGCCCTGGCCCGTACTACACCGGTGCAAGCATGCATGACAAGCAGATAAAATGTATATGAACATGCCATGACAATTTATAAATCTCAATAATATAATATCACTTTTAAAATGAAATAAAACATCGCATGATAAGTAGACCTGGCATTTTGGACCCGACCCGTTAACCCAACCTGACCCGACCCGACCCATTAATATTAGTATTTGGGTGGATGCTTAACGGGTTGGCTCGTTAACATGTGAACTCGTTAACAACCTGTTAAATAACGGGTCACTTTGGGTCAACCCGTTAGGCCTGTTAGCACCCATTATAAATTATATTGGAATGCTTCCTTGAGCCTCTTTGGGTCCTCCGCTCATTCCACCATCTCTCCTAAGAAATCTCATCCCTAGAGCCATTCAAGTTCTTTATGTGCCGCACCTCCCGCTTCGTGATCCGCAGGTGTTTCTCTTCTTCATCGTCGTCTTGTCCCACTCTGCCATCCTCTACTTCCAGGAGCTCTACATCTTGCTCTAGAAGATCTAGACCCTTCTCGAAGACTCCTCCAACGACAACCGGATGTGGCTTTTCCTCCAAACCGAGTCTCTAGCGAAAAGCTTCCATGAGCTTACCTTCGACCTCTCCACCTTACTTGACATCTTCCCTGTCAAGGAGCTATAATTAAACGATGACGTAAAAGAAGTCGTCTCATTTCTCCGCACCCAGTGCTCCTGCAGCACCACGAAGTCGTTGATCCAAGAGACGACGGTTTTTGC
This sequence comes from Malus domestica, assembly GCF_042453785.1. Classification (NCBI taxonomy): domain Eukaryota; kingdom Viridiplantae; phylum Streptophyta; class Magnoliopsida; order Rosales; family Rosaceae; genus Malus; species Malus domestica. The sequence goes on from NC_091670.1 coordinate 8,414,100, forward strand.
CTAGAGGTATGCTCCATACTCGACTGCCTCATGAGTGAGATCGTCCCCGACCACTCCAAGCTCTCCGATATTTTCACGCAAATAGGGATTCGCGATGCTTCAAATTGCAGAGAGGAGCTCGAGAGCCCCCACGAAGAGTTCTAAAACCAGACATAGGGAAATGCAAGTCGCAGTTCCTTGTCTGTTTACTATATATCCAATTAAATTGGAATGCAAAAAAACAAAAAAAAAAAAATTGTTAACGGGTGAAATGGGTGACCTATTAAATTAATGGGTTGAGTTTGGGTGACCCATTAGCTTAATGAGTCGGGTTCGGGTGACCCGTTAGCTTAACAGGTCGGATTGAACCCGACCTATTTACAGATCTAATGATAAGCATAGTATTAATTACAAACATTTGTGGAAACTATAAAACTTGATATAATATATATATATATATATAAACAAAAGCCCATTCATTGATACGTAGTTTGATCGTAGCCTCCTAGCCTTGCTTGACCTCGTATCTCCTCAGGATAATTATCTCTTATATGTGAAACAACTATAGTAATTAATTAATTAGGACATACATGAAAAGGCTAGGAAAATCCCCCACAGTTTCCTCAAACGGAGGGTTTCAATATACGAAAACATTCTACGCAATGTCATGGACCTGTACACGTCAACCACACGCCGCCATGAAGCAACACATGCCTTCACGCACCCCCACGCGCCACCAGCTTGAGACCACATATGCGGCCACGCGCAGGTCACGCGCCTACATGCACTGGCAAATCCCAGTGGAATATTTCGTTAGATTTGACGGGTACAAAATATTCCATTAAGTCTAACAAAGTTACCTTAACGGCGTCAATAATGGTGTCATAATATTTTGTCAACTTTTGCGGAATATTATCCTTCTTCTCCAATTTTCAGGTCACCGTCGCCGCGGTTCCCCGCCGTCGTCTAGTTCGTCGAAATTTGGAAAAGTTGGCCAGATTTTTGTAAAAACTTTAAAATTTTATATCTTCCTCATTTCTCAACCATTTTCGACATACTTTATTTGGAAAAAGAAGAGCGAGTTTGTACCTTTTAAAAGTCCAAAAAGTGAACGGAAATGGACTGAAAATGCCTCAAAGATCTCGACCCTAATTCTAACGTCCCAAAGTCCCATGTCTACACTGTGACTTGACTTCAAACTTAGGCTAGGGACTCTGAGGAGTTGTGTAGTTACTTCTAAACCTTCCAAAACCTTGCAACTCGAACGAAAAGTCGACGGAGAATCTACACCCAAGTCGGAGGTCTGAGTTGGAAGCTTAAAACTAGGTCATTTTAGAATTAGCTCGTATGGATGGACTTGTGAGGATGAGAGGAGTACGATGATGGTGATTTAAAGTTCGATCTATGCTGTTTGATGATGGTTCTTAGTTGTTGCAGAGAAAAAAGATTCACGACATGAGAGAGAAAATGAGAAGAAGAAAGAGAGAGGGGGAGAGTTTCTGATTGGACAAAAGAGATAAGGTTTCTAATTGGGTGAGAAAGTAAGTGAAGAAAACTGATTGTTGGGGAGAAAAGGTCACGGGACTGGTCTTTAAAGTGGGAAGAATTTAGATTTTGTACAATTTAAAAGTACACAAAATTTGGCTCACAATATCAAAAACAGTGTTCCCAACACTAAATAATTCGCACACACGTGTACAATTTTACCCGTTGTTAACGTACTTTAACTAATCGTAACTTCTTCGTTACAAATCCGATTCGGGTCTAACTCGAACTCACGCATTCATCACAACGAGTACTATTTAATTACTATAATAAGAAGAATAAATTAAAAGACGAATAACAACATCCACGTTAGGTTCCACTTTGCCAACAAGGGCATAAACATCATTTTACACATTCAGGAAGGAAATTACATGGAAAATTAGGAACAGGTAGTCACAGCTTGTCCTTATGAGCGTTTGTATATTCTTTTACATTTTTTCACACTTGTACATAAATTTTTATTAAGTATATTAATTTGTACTAAAATAAAAAAGATTATCCATGAAGGTATAAAGGGTTTTAAAAATCCAAACGATGATATAACAATCTCCAAGCGTAAGGGATGCAACTACAAGTGTTTGTAGTTTTTTTTGTTTCCACATTTTTCACACTTGTACATTAACTATTATGTATTTTTATTTATTTTGAATCCCTTAGACATTGTTCACAAGGGTTTCGTGGGTTTTAAAAATTCAAAAGGAGGATGTACTTGTCATCAAAGTGTAGAGTAGCTGTCACGAGCATTTGCATATCTTTTCATATTTTTCACTCTTGTAAATTAATTATTATGAATTTTTAATGTGCTTTGATATTTTGTAGCAAAATGTGTTTTGAGGTGGAGTTGAGAATGTGTAATAATTCATAATAATTAATTTACAAGTAAAAAAAGGTGAAAAAATTATGTCAGCGTTCATGATAACATTCTCTAAACTTTGATGATGGTTACATCGTCGTTTGGATTTTTAGGGTTTAGTGTTTAGGGTTAAAGTTTAGGGTATGTAGATACTAATTTAGTGACAACATGGTATGTAGATACTAATTTAGTATGACTTTTTTCATTTGATTATTTATTGAAGTTAAATTTCTTTTCATTAACGGGTAACGGGTCGGGTCATAGTACCCGTTAATTTTAACAGGTTGAGTTCGGGCTGAGTCATATTACTCATTCATTTTAATGGGTTTGACACGATGTGATCCATTAAGATATAGGGTATGTTAGAAAAACGATACAAAAACTACACGATCATCAGGTCTAACCATCGTAGATGGTTGAGTTGTGCGAGATCAACCACCTACAAACAAGAGCAAATAAATATAGTTAATGTAAGGTACCGGTATGATATCGGCCAAATGCTTTCCGGCAATCAAGTCAATATAAATATTATAAGTCAAGCGGTGGGCAAGGGAGCAAAGTATGCGTTATCATAGATGAGCCCTAGAATGGTGTATTTGTACTAGTCGAGATAGAATCCTTTTAGGGTATGAAATTCGTATTTAAACTGGTAAAATCCTAGAGGATATATAATATAAGATATTGCTTCCTTTTAGAATTGTGATTACTTGCAATGCACGCCAATCCTCATATCAATTGTAAAAATCTCCAAGAATATAAAAGGTCAATATGACCCCATTCGGATCAAGTTTCCATGTCTTGTGGAGCAAACATGGTCAATTTCTGCAAGGCTTGAGAGTGTTGCCTACCATTCTAGAGTCCAACATGGATTGGTGGCACAGTTAGTCCATTTAGGTGGCTTAGTCCAATTCGAAGCCGTTAAGTCAACGACCGGACTCCTACAAATGCCTTTTACTATGCTTTGGAAATGGCATTCCCTTGGAGGATGGATAGTTGCCATAAGATCATGTCTTTTGAAGTTTCCAAAAAAAAAAAAAAAGATCATGTCTTTCGAAGTAGATCGAAATAGTTTGCCACTCAAATTCTTTGACACATGTCAATCCGGTTTCGCTATCAATGTTAGATAATGAAGACATTCTGGATTTAGTCCTGTGACCTTGAAAGTTGTGCCATTAAGGCACCAATGATATTAGGCCATCACATTACGTGTGCATGAAGCCCGAGTGGCAGAGGATTTCAAGAGGTTTCGACTGTCGAATTCTTAAAGCTTAAGGCAATCGAGTTATTTCGAGTTCAACGGCTGCACGATTTTGAAGAATTTTCTAAAAATATCCCCTTTATTCCTTCTCATTTTCTTCATTGCCATCAAATCTTCCAAGTTTTCTTATGCAAAATTTTGAAAGCCTTGAACCCCTCCTTAAAACTCTATGACTTACTTTTTTTCATCTTTGCCAATGAGAAAAAATGGCTTCTTCATGTGTGCAACCAGTCTAGCTGCAAATTACCATACATTTATCAAGTTGCTGATGATCAGAGTTCGCTGTCAGGAGGACTGTGGCACCTTTATTGAGAAACTTTGGGAATTGCTATGACAGACCCTAGATCTCAAACCCTAACTCAACCTTAACCATTGCACATAGAAGAAAGGAAATGAGGCATCATCCCCTGGATTTGTGGTGGCAATTTTAATGAATTTTTGTGGGACCATGAGGAAGTTGGTTGAGCTGATGTCAAATACAACCGACCATGTTACCTGGAGGATTTTATGAGTAAGTTGGAGCTTATGGACTTGGATTTCAATGGTCCTGCATATACATGGAGAAGATCGAGGAATGGTCAGTTGATGGATGCCCGACTAGATAATGTACTTGTTAATGATAAATGGCAGGCGCTATGGCCTAACTTGATGGTCACACATGGTGCAGTCCTAGGGTTAGACCATTGTCCACTCTTATTGTAAGGGGAGCCGAAACTGGTGAAAGGGAAAAAATTATTTAGGTTTGAGGCCTACTGGGTAAAGAAGCCAGTTGCAGAGATTTAGTGAATAAAGTGTGGGCAACTCCTAGGGTTGGCAATCATATGGAGTGTTGGAATCTAAAAATAAATGACTGGCATAATAAATTGAGGAAGTGGAGTAAAGAGAAGTTTCAGGAACGTGGTTGGCAAATTCAAAATATGTTGAGTGAACTACAAGATTTTTAAGGGATTGCCGGGTCAACTGTCAGAAAATTGACGAGCTCTAAAAGAAATGGATTAGTTGTGGTGACAAGAGGAAAGTTATTGGCACCAGTGTTCCAGGGTAAGGTGGCTCATCGAGGGGGTTGCAAATACTAAATTCTTCCACCAAACGACTCTACAACGACGAAGGCGGAATCAAGTCGTATCATTAAAGAATAACTATGGAGAGTGGGTGGACAACCCAAGACAGGTTCGGCAGATGATAGATGCTCATTTTGTTGATCTTTTTACATTACAGGGGAATCATGATTGGAGAGATATCCTAAATTGTGTCACTCCAAAAGTCATGGAGGAAATGAATGCAGCACTCACTATTGAGGTTTCCGTGGAAGAAGTTAAACATGTTGCAACATAAATAGGGAGGCCTTAAAGCTCCAGGTTTGGATGGCTTTTAAGGTATTTTTTACCACTCTTATTGGGATATTATTACGAATGATGTGAATCAGCTGGTTTGGGATATCATGAAACTGTTTCATAGTTCAGACCCATTAGTTTATGCAATTACTCATACAAGGTGTTCTCCAAGGTGCTGGCAAACTAGCTTAGAGTGCTCTTGCCGGACTTGATCTCCTCTACACATAATGTGTTTGTAGCTGGTTGACAAATACAAGAAAACAAAGGTATTGCTCACGAGCTATTCCATTTTCTCAAACTTAGAAAGGCTAGACATAAGTTCGAGCTTGGGATTAAATTGGATATGCATAAGGCGTACGATAGGGTGGAATATGATTTCTTATTGGTAGTGATGGAAAAGATGGGATTTAATTTACGTTGGAGAAATTTGATTTTGAGATGTCTCACTTCAGTTAGCTTTGGAATTCTCCTTAATGGGCAACCAAGATCAAAATTTGCTCCCTCCAGAGGACTGCATTAGGGAGATCCCTTATCGCCATATTTATTTCTTTTACTTAGTGAAGTCTTTTCCCTTATGCTTCAACATGCCAATGATTGACAGTGGTTACAAGGAGTGCAAATGAATGTTGCTGGACCGGTTATATCCCACATATTCTTCGCTGATATACTCTTATTTTGTTAATGGCAACTAAAGAAAATTGCCGACGTCTAATTCAGTTAATCGATCACTATTGTTTCGTTTATAGACAACATGTAAACAAACAGAAATCAAGTGTTTTCTTTGGCAGAAATGTTTCGGACGGAGTCTCAAATGAATTGACCGACATTTTGGGTGTTGTGAAAGTTGGAGAGCCAAGGTCCTATTTGGGGGTACCAGCTATATGGGGTAGGTCAAAGAAATGTAGCTTGGCCTATGTCAAAGGACGAATTTTAGGGAAACTGTAAGGTTGGAAACAATCAACGCAATCACAAGCAGGGCGGGAGGTCTTGATCAAGGTTGTTGCACAAGCAATCCCAGCATACCCGATGAACTTATTTAAATTCCCTAAGACATTATGTAATGAATTTGATGCCATGATTTCTAAATTTTGGTGAGGGCAATGGAGTGGAGAAAACTGCATCCATTGGGTCTCCAAGGTGATGTGAAAATTATGTTGACACACAAATTAAACCCTATTTGTGACAATTGTAGTAATGATGTAAGTAGGGATCGTTCTAACCGGGGATTAACTAGGGGTGCTAATCTAATATAAATTGATTTAAAAACACAAAAAACTAAACTTAAAGACTCTAACAAGACTACTATGACTCAAAACAGATTTGAAACACTCAAAACTGCCTAAAACAATCAAATTGACTCAAAAAGAAACTAGAACTTGATTTGGACGAATTTGAAAGTGTTTGTGACTCCAAATGCTTAAAAACACAAAATAAAACAGATTTGAATGACTAAGACTCAACAAAATATGGGGGGATTGTGTTTGGACGAAATTAAATTAAATGGGCAGATTGTAAAGAAAACAGATTGTAAGACAAAATTGTGATGAATCAATGGATGATGGAATAGCTAAGGGGTTCTTCTCCACACATGAAATATATGCAACGTAAAACAATTTCCAGTTATCAATTTAATAAGTTATGAACCTCGACACTCCAAGTTAATTAGGTCCGCTTAAATTAACCTTCAGATTTCCCTAGAATCATTGAATTGGATGAATATGCATCGCAACCAAATTATTCCTAACAAGTTCTCTATATGAACAACATGATAAAGACACAAGTTAGAATCATTACGTTCTTTGGAAATCATAAGCATCAACAAGGCATTTGTAACTATGAAAAGCGTGATACTCTTGCCAGGAATCTACTTAACACGATCGTGACTAGCGACCTTCACTACTTGCGAATATAAATTCATAACGATTAGGTGAAACAAACTTATATCCTAGCACCAAATTCAAGCATGCAAATTAAGTGTGCACTCTCAATCAACATACAAGAATAAGTTCTAAATCAAACGGTTAAGCAAATTGTATTCACGACTTATGCAACGATAACTGGAAGTAATCAACTTATTTCACATATATAATCATGGTTTTGAATACACCCTTAGCCAAAACGAATTTAGCCAATCATACTTAAAGCAAAACAAAGATTACATGAATTAGACATTGAAATATAAGATAGAATACACCTAAAATTGTTCAACAACTCAGAATGAAGAGCCAAACAATTGAGTGAATCTGTCCATTTTCCTTGCTTGCGGCAGATTGGGTGTTTATGGTTTCTGGAATGTTTTGATGATGTAGACTGGCTTTTGGGGGGTGTAGAGGCACGGCAAGGGGTGTAGGGTGAGTGTGGAAGAGTGTTTGACGGTTGGAAGATGGTGGAGAACTCGGCAAAGAGGGTGGAAGAAGGTGGAGCGGTTGCTTGTATTTTCTGGGCGCTAGAATGGTGTTTTTGGGGTGTTCTGTTGCCTAGGGTGTGTATGGATGAATTTCTGTGATGAATGATGAATGGCTACTTAGGTTATGTGTCAGTGGGGTGCGGAAACTTAAGATCCATATATATATAGCATGGTAAAAACCCTAGGAATAAGAATTACGGTTAAACCTAGCAGATACAAGTGATTAGGGCCCTTAGGGCTTGCGGCAAAGGTTGGGAACTTAAGTCCTAGCCCAATTGGTTTCAGATATGGACTTAAACAATCCAAATCCAAGAGAAAAAGGGCCAAATAAAATCAGAACCCAATTAGAAATAGGTTTAAGAATTTTCGTCCAAAATTGGGCCTTCTAGAAACTAAGTGTCTTATGGCTGATTTTGGGTATTCTAGAAGGCATAAAAGTGGGGGAAGGTGTGGCACCCTTTTAGGGTCAAATAGGGCCTCTAGAAATTAGGTTTTTAGGTCCACTTGTAGCTAGGATTAAGGTGGAACAAGATTAGGTTAGGATAAGATAAGATAAGGTTGGATAAGGTTTTAGATAATGTTTCCTCTTTTTTTGCACTTTCCTTATCTTCTTTGTCATGAACTTTCCTTTTCTGATTTGTAGCATGTTTCTAACCTCTTTTGACTCCAAATTCGTCCATCCACCTTGCTCTATATACAAGTTATCCATAATAAGCCCAAAACTGCTCTAAAAGGCTCCAAAATGCATCATTTCGCCAAATACGTCTTATGAACATGAAAACACACAAAAGAAGCTTAAAGAACTAAAATAACTAAGAACTAATAACATAAAAGCACTAAAACAAGCAACTAAGTCGCATAAATATGCTCCTATCACAAGGCAAGGTTATGTAGCACTAAGGCTAAAAGTGGACTTGGTTTTCTGAATTTTGAATCTTTTAATGACGCTCTACTGGAAAAAAAATGTTGGAGACTGATATAGGAGCTACATACGTTGTGGGCACAAGTTCTTAAAGCTCGATATTTTCCCAATTGTTCTTTCCTTGAAGCTAAGCAGGGAGGATAAGCTTCCTGGGCTTAGTTTAGTTTATTGGCGGGACGAGATATATTGTTGAGGGGCGCTCATTGGAAAATTATGAATGGTCGAAAGGTTCAGGTTTGGAAAGATCGATGGCTCCCACACATCCCACTGGGTAGACCGGAACCAATGAGTATGGTGCCTGTCACCAGAACATTGATGGTGAGCTATTTGATTAATTCGGCCACTAGGCAATGGGATATTGAATTCTTGAAATCTTTTGTGTTGCAGCAAGACTATGAGGCGATCTTGGACACACCCATTGGTGACCCGTTGTGTCATGATCGATTGGTGTAGCCTTTTGAGAAACATGGCACCTATACAGTTTGCTCAGGTTACCATTGGGCTCTTGCCCGCCATGGACCACCAAGGATTATGAGTGCATCGACTTCGGCTACTATTCCAAAGTCTATTTGGAAATGGGTGTGGAGTATGGAGGCTTTTCCCAAAATCAAGTGCTTTTTGTGGAAGACTCTTAATACGGCTATTACTACTATGGCAAATTTATTTCTTAAATGATCTTCTTCATCTCCTATGTGTCCTATTTGCAATGCTCAGGAAGAATCAATTGTGCATCTTCTCTTACTTTGTCCGTGGGTGGAATTGGTGTGGTTTGGGGGAGATTTGGTTATAAGTATATAGCGGTGTGAAGTCACAACATGGCCAACTTGGCTAATTTCTTGCCTTGAGACGATTCTTGGGTAGAAGTTTGATAAGCGACGGGTTTTTTCTTATATTGGTTTTACATGTTGGTACATTTGGAAAACACAGTGCAACTTTCTTTTCAACTATCAACCAATTAATCCTAGGCGGGTACTCCTAACAATTTCCACTTCCACAGGGGCTTTCTTGGTAGCTACCTAGTTATTCAACACTCGTATAATACCTGGTTCTCGAGCACCGGTGACTCTTGTGACTTGCATTCCTCCAAACCCGGAGGTCATCAAGATTAATGTGGATGCTAGTTGGGATGCAAATTTGGGCTCGGGATTTGCTGGGTGGTTGCACGGGACCATGTGGGGCATTTTTTGGGTGCAGGTAGGTATCCCGTGAAGGCTGGGAGTATGGTTATGGCAGATGCGTTGGCTATTAAGTATGGCTGTGAGTTGGGTCAACAGTTGGGTTGCAATTCGGTGATAATTGAATTTGATTCCTCTGATGCAATCTCATGTTTGCGAGATTTGCTCTCAAATGGCAGGTGGGACGTTTTCCCTATACTTTCATGGTGTGCTAGATTGGGAGAGACTTTCCATTACTGTCCCTGGTCTTGGATTCCAAGATCAGCCAACAAAGCTGCGCATCTCTTGGCATCGCGGCGAAGTAGGGAAATGTGCATTGTGGTTTGGATGGACAGACCTCCATCTTCCCTAGTTCATGTTCTCTGTAATGATGGACTTCCTTGTCCACACTAGGTTTGTTTGTGGGTAGTGTGAGGAGTGACGTTTTGCATTAGGTGCGGTGTTAGTCTCCATGTAACTCCTTCCTCTACCTATTTTTTGTTGCTATGTTTGGTTGTTTGCCTCTCTGTATGCCTTCTTGTTTACCTTTGGCATCTTTGCCCGGATTAATATAATCTTGTGTTACAAAAAAAAAAAAGAAAAAAAAAAGAAAAGGAAGGAGGAAGATAGAAGGAATAGAGCTCCAATATTTTTGTATTGATTTCTTTTTTAAAATTCTGATCTGATTTGTTTTCTAGGAGTTGGGCTCTTTTATACGGCAAAGGATCCTTTCCGCTTAATCCACCTAGTCCGAGATCTGGACCGTTGAAATTTGATCCAACAGCTACAAACAGGACCCCTTTAAAAGTGATAATAACTGTAGCCATTAGATCAAATTTCTATGGCCCGGATCCTGAATTAGTTGGATTAGGTAGAAAGGGATCCTCTTATACAGACTCCACCCCTTAAAATGCCAATTGGCATATTTAACAGTCCTTAATAATAAAAATTAAAGCATAAAACCTTCAATTAACTCTCTAAATCACCGATTAAGACAATCACAATTGAGACCTATTTTGGGTTCATAACATGCTAATTAAACCGCTGCAATGCTAATTAAACTATTTTGCTAACAATATTTGAATAATCCTCAGGCTCGGGGAACTTGATAACCGTCCTCACGAAGTTCTTGAGTGCTAGATTAGAAGAGTTATCTTATTGGAACATTTAAATTGTTTCATTTCATATCACTCATTCATCATGTGTGCGAAGATTCATGTTTTAATTAGAGCAAATTATCTTTCGTATTTTGTATTATTTGTCCTGATGTCATTGACATAAATGTGCTTCAAGCAAACCCATAAACATATAAAAGATTCATCTCAACACCTGATAAGAATATCACATTTTGTGTGTATATATATATATATATATATATATATCGGCTAAATAGCCAAAATGGTCCCTGAGATTTGCATAATCAATAGAAATGGTCCCTAAGATTGAAAATCAATATAAATAGTCCTTGAAATTATCTACCATCCATGATTTTGGTCCTTGCATTAAAAACTCTTTGGATATTTTTCAAAGCTTCGTAACTCAATTGTTTCCTAACCAAATTCGACCCATAATATATCAAAATGAAGATAGGAAAGTGTATAACAAGATTATACCTATTTGGAAGCCCAATGGTTGCCAAAGATGGCCGGAAAATAGCCTGAAAGGTGATTGGTCCATGGGAAAATTGGAAAACTCGCCGGAAACTGAGTAAACTTTAAACGTTCATAACTTCTTCAATACTCTACGAAATTGAGTGATTAAAAAATGAAAATCATACTGCTCGATGAGACAAAGATAATGGTACCTTTCTCGATGGGTAACTTGCTGTGGTTTGGCTGGAAAATGGCTCGAAAGTGGCTAACCATTTTCGAGTTAGCTACTTTCGAGCCGTTTTTCGGCCAAACCATGGAGAGTTAGCCGTCAATAAAGGTACCATTCTCTTCCTATCCTCAAGAAGTATGATTTTCATTTTTCAATTACTCAATTTCATTAAGTATTGAAGAAGTTATGAACGTTTAAAGTTTACCCAGTTTTCCCTCGGACCAGTCACTTTTAGGCTATTTTTTGGCCATCTCTGACAACCATTGGGCTTCTAAATAGGTATAATCTTGTTCTATACTTTCCTATCTTCATTTTGATATATTATGGGTCGAATTTGGTTAAGAATCGATTGAGTTACGACACTTTGAAAATTGCCCAAAGAGTTTTTAACGGAAGGACCAAAATCATGGATGGTGGACAATCTCTGGGACCATTTCTATTGATTATGCAAATCTCAGGGATCATTTTGGCTATTTAGCCATATATATATATGTATATATAGGGATAGGATCAAGGGACAAATATTTTAACAAACATTTTTACAGTTCTTTGTAGCCTTTAGATTTTATAACATCCAAGGGTTCTTATTTATTCATTAAATGACTTGGAAATTTATTAGATTTTATAAGGAAAAAACTGTCAATGGACTTTGGTTTTCTCTCCTTAGTGATAGCTTTTCTGAGCTAGTCTTAGCCTTCTTCTCTATCACTTCCTTATTATCGATCCGTCCTCTCGCCGCCTTAGCCCTCCCCAGGTTTTTCTATCCTCCCCATGTCATTTATCTCCAGAAACAAACCTGTTATACCAACCCAAATTAACTCCCATAGGATTCTCCAAATCTATAGCTTTCAAGTGATCTATACTTTGTAAAGATCCTTTTTATCTATTTCTAGTTCAGAACCGTCGTTCAAACATCAATCTAGGGAGCAACCAAAACCTATCAAGCATTTACTTACCATATCCATCAATCCCACTAGAGACTTGATAGCTAGAGATTTTGCTCTCGAATCCTGTATCTGGTACTATACCAGCAAGCACTTCTTAAAGCTATATAACCATCCAATCTTAGAACCATTATGTCTCTTTTTATCCCACTACTTCAACCCACCACCAATCTGGAAAATCCATCAGATCCTTTAGTCCTGGACCTATTTCCCAGCTTCGATTATGGAAATCGATACCCTAGATCCGAATAATATTCTCCTTAAGCTCCAAAATAACATTGACCTTGTTGATGCTAATGGAGGTGTTTGTATGGTAGCCTTCATATTTGCAGATAAGCCACCGAATCGTGGAGCCTCTGTCGGTCTCCTAAAGAAGGTGTGGGCACATTTGGGAGAAGTCCGAGTCTCAACAAAATCAGATACTGCATTTGCCATTACCGCACCGGATCAAGTTACCGCTAACAAGATCTTACAATGGGGCCCATGGAATGTGGCGGGTTTTTGCTGTACTGCCTAGTTATGGCCGAATGATCTAGCTTTTGAAGAGATCCTTTCACATCGTGTAATGTACTGGGTTCAGCTTCATGGAGTACCTCTGGGACAATATTCTTGCATTGTGGAGGCTTATGAGGAGGTGTTGCAGGTGAAAGATCCATTTAAATGCCCCGATGGTGTTCGGGGATTCCTCCGCATCCGTCTGCAACTAGACGCCAGGAAGGCCATCCCATCAGGATGTTGGCTGGCCAGAGAAAAAGGGAAGCCGTCCAGGGTTGAGTTCTACTATGAAACCCAAAGATTTCATATCCTCTGTTTTAATTGTGGAAGGCTAGGGCATATTAATTATGGATGTAAGTTCGCCCCTGATCCTCATCCAGAGACGGGAAACTGATACGGTGGTTGGACCTTCCTACATCCCATTCGTTAGTGCCGTGCTCTGATAACGAATGAACCCCAGTCGTCGATTAACATTGATGAGGGATACAGAAGATGGACAACTGGAGCTAGGGGGAGTCACTATCTTTGACACCTTTTTCAAGTAGACCAGATAAGACTTTTGGAACCACTCAAAGTGGCGGTGAGAAAATCACATCAATTCAAACCAAGACTACCATTCTGACAGAATGTGCATCTTCCTCCAACCTATCTGCTTTGGAGGCCAGAAATGTCCCCTCCTCCATGGTTAATGCAGCTGTTGAGACACCGAACACCGAGTTGACCCTCCAAATGTCCCTTTCCCACTCTCTGCAACAAAACTTTCTCTTTCTAAGCCATCATACACATTATTTCCCATGTGAGAATCCTTTTAACACCACCAGTCACCCATGGCCCACCTATCAACCAAAAAACACCCCAATATCTATCTTGTTAGACCCACTCATCGAGCCCACCTTTGAAAGCCCAGCATCTAACGCCAGTACTGTTTCTAAAACCAAAGATGGGCCGTTTTTCCCTGGGAGAAAACCTCTCAAACTACAGTACAGCCGAGTGGGGGGAATAATGCTAAATCCTCAGGATCTTGATTTATCTAATACTACTCTGGGGAAACAAAAAAGGGTAACTTTCACTGATTCTGAGGTATCAATGCAACCACAAAAAAAATCAAAGACTACTTGTGCACCATCCTAAGTTACAGAAGGGGGAATTCAAGGTTCGGGAGATAAAGCTTCCAACAGTACTCAGCCCAAGGCTAGTGGGCACAGGAAAAGAAACACAGGAAACTATGACAGCTATGCAGCTCGTCGAATGGTCACACACTCCTAGCAGGGAGATCAACGGGTGGAAGTGCAAATTAACATGGCGGAAGAGATCACCTTTGGCAAGGAAACTTCAGAGAATATTGTCCTTGAAGATGAAATTGGGGATCCTACCCCAATTGAAGTGGAGGAAATTAAGGACAATGATGCGGAGGATTCTGATAATCTTCCAGGCGGTGGTGGCTGGCCTAGAATAGTCACAGGTCATCTATGATCTTCCTAGCTTGGAACTATCGAGGAATTGGGCAAGACTCGACAGTTGACACTCTGCAGGAACAAATCCGCTTAAAAAAGCCCTCCATTGTCTTCCTTTCGAAAATGAAAGCGAGAGGTAATGGAATCGAAACTATCCGGAGAACATTGGGATATCAACATGGGTTTTTTGTGGAAGCCATCGGCCAATCTGGGGGCCTTTGCCTCTGGTGGAAAGATACCTTAGAGGTTCAGATACTCTTCTCCTCAGTTAATGCCATTGACACTTGTGTTCAAGATTTTGTTTCAGAATCTGTGGTTCATATTACCTGGATGTATGGACCTCCCCAAGCGGAAAATAAAGGAACCTTTTTGGAAAAGTGCACTAGATCGTTTGCAGCTGATGGTCTTCATTGGTTGTGTGCAGGGGACTTCAATGAATTAGTTTGGCCCCATGAAAAATGAGGAGGTAGAGCGTGGGAGGTGGGACGTAGGAGATTCCTAAGAGAATTTATGCAACGGAAGGAGCTGATTGACCTGGGGTTTTCGAGTCCTCCTTTCACTTGGGAACGCGATTGGGAGGATTGGGGTTTTATCGAAGAAAGACTTGACAGGGCCCTGGTTAACAACCTCTGGATGGAGCACTGGCCGAATACCTGTGTTTCCCACGGGCCCCTTTTAGGTTCCGATCATCGACCCCTTATCATCAATACTTGCCCTCAATTTGTATCATCCCCAAAACCTTTCAAATTTGAAGCCTATTGGACTACTGATTCTGAATGTGCTTCTGTAATTTCAAATGCTTGGAATGAAAATTGTCATGGTTCTTTTTCTTCGCGGTGGTTGTTTAAACTTACTTGTTGTAGAAGTGCACTAACTAAGTGGAGCGAATCCAAGTTTAAAAATAACCGTAAAGAAATAAAAAAGCATCTGGCAGCTCTTGAAAAGATCAATGATATCCAGGATCAGGCCTATCGAATGTCAAAAAAAGAAAAGAATAGAGAGTCAGTTGGGTGAACTCTGGAAGAATGAGGAGAGTTATTGGTTGCAACGATCCAGAATTACGTGGCTAAAAGACAGGGATTCAAATACATCTTTTTTTCATCGTACTACAATTCAAAGAAGATAGTATAATAAAGTTATTAAGATTAAGAGGGATGATGATACTTGGATTGAGAATGAGGTGGGTATCCAAAATCAGTTTGAAAGACATTTTATATCTCTTTTCACTTCGGATGGTCCTAAGGATTCGTGGGAGGCTTTGAATGGCATCCAAAAGGTAGTAACGGCAGAAATGAACTCCTCTCTTTCCAAACCCATTTCCATGGATGAAGTCAAAGATGCTTGTATGCAGATGGGGGGATTAAAAGCTCCGAGGCCGAACTGGTTTCAAGGGATGTTCTATCATAATTACTGGCAATCAATCCATGAAGTTATCAATGGAGCTGCTTCGGAATTCTTTCAACATGGTCTCCTCTCCCCTGTGATGAACCACACAAACATTATGCTTATCCCAAAAATCCCCAACCCAGAGTCTGTATCCTAGTTCCGTCCTATTAGCCTATGTACTATTCTTATAAGATCCTTTCCAAAATCCTAGCCAATCGTATAAAACCTATTCTCTCATCTATTATATCTCACCATCAGGGTAGTTTTGTGCCGAACCGACAAATCTAGGATAATATTCTTAAAGCCCATGAAACTTGTCATTATCTGAAGAACAAGAAATCAAAGAGGAATTATGAGGTGGGGCTTAAGGTTGACATGAATAAAGCTTATGATAGAGTTGAGTAGGATTTCCTAGAAGAATTGATGATCAGGATGGGTTTCCATAGTCGGTTGATTTTCCTCATCATGTCCTGTGTTCGATCAGTATCGTTCTCGATTTCTCTCAACGGGAGGGTTGGTGATAGATTCAAGCCTTTTAGGGGCATCAGACAAGGGGATCCCCTTTCCCCCTATCTTTTCCTCTTTGTTACTGAGGCTTTGTCTACCCGGATATCAGCAGCTTGCAGTGAGAATATCATCCATAGTGTAACTTTATCCAGATAAGGGCCTATTATTTCCCACCTATTATTTGTTGATGACTCCCTATTTTTCCTGAAGGAAACTTCTCAAAATTGCAGTGTTTTTATCCACATCCTCAATACCTATTGTGAAGCTTCTGGACAAAAGATCAACCATGATAAATCCACCATGTTTTTCTCTGCAAACACTCCTTAATCTACTAAAGAGGAGATTGGCACAATTTTAAATATGTCGAACTCCCTGAACCCCAGGAAATATCTTGGTTTGCCTACAATATTGGGTAGGTCGAAGACCGAAGCTCTGGCCTATGTCAAAAGCCGGATTCAACAAAAAATTCAATCGTGGAAGATAAATTCTCTATCTCAAGCAGGTCGTGAAGTTCTCATTAAAGCAGTGGTATATGCGGTTCCTACGTACCTAATGAACTGTTTTTTATTTCCACTAACATTATGCAGGGAACTGGATGCTCTCATCGCGAACTTCTGGTGGGGTAAAAAAGAGGATGAAAGTCGGATCCATTGGAAGAGTTGGGAAACCATTTGCCTCCCAAAAACCGTTGGTGGACTTGGTTTTAGTAGCTTTTGTGATTTCAATAAGGCTCTGCTTGCAAAACAGTTTTGGCGTCTTATCCAGGAACCAGAATCGTTTTGGGCTAAAGTTTTAAAGGGTGGATATTTTCCGAATGTGGATGCTTTATCTGCAACAAATGGATCCCGTGCTTCATGGGCTTGGAGTAGCCTTCTTGAGGGTCAAGCTATCATTATTCAGAGTGCTCGATGGCAGATTGGGAATGGAGATGTTGTAAGTATTTGGAAAGATAAATGGATCATAGATGTGGATGATGGATTGCTTCACCCCACTTCCTTGGTCCCTGAGTCTACCCCTTTATTGGTGAAAGATATCATACACCCAGTTTCTCGTACGTGGGATACTAGCCAAATCAACTGTTTTCTTCCTTCTAAGGATATCCGGAGTATTGTAGTAACCTGTATTGGGGATGGGAATGATCCTAATCGACTAATCTGGCCTCATACGAGAAATGGTGATTATTCGGTGAAATCTGGTTATAACTTTTTTTCACATTCCCAAGGCGAGGGAGCTAGTTTTATGTAGGGGAAAATCTCAGAGTTCTCACCAACCTGGGGATGATTACTGGAAGATGATGTGGAGAATCAAAACCTTGCCCAAGATTAAATTATTTCTTTGGTGTGTGTCTACTAACTGTTTACCTACAATGCTAGCCCTATTCAATAGAAGGGCTGCCCAAAATCCTTTGTGCCCTTTGTGTAAAGAATTCCCTGAGTCGACAGAGCATGTCCTTTTTCTCTGCCCATGGACAATTGGTGTTTGGTTTGTTAGCTCCCTTAATTACCGATTAGACCGGTCTAGCATCACTACTTTTGATGCGTGGTTTTCAGCGCTTAAGAGGGTTATGGGCATTATTACTGATTCACAATCTTGGGTTTATACCACGGCAACCTTCATTTGTTGGGAGATTTGGAAAGCTAGGTGCAATTGTATTTTCATGGTTCAGTTCCTTCTCCGGAGTACACGGCCGAGAAAGCTTCTCGGGTTGCAACAGAGTTTATCAAGGTAAATGCATATCAAGAGGGAGCCAGAACTCCTTTGCCGAGTTTGGTAGTATCTCATCCCCAACTTTGGGAGCCCCCCTATTGGAATTATCAAGGTAAATTTTGATGGTGCTTGGTCAAGCAATACTCTTCAGTCTGGATTGGGAGTTGTCTTTCGCTCAGCCAACGGGGCTATTCTTAATGGGGTTTCCACCCCTTGCCTTTCTTCCTCTGCTCTGCAAACTGAGGCTAAGGCAACCTTTCTTGCTGTCCGTTCAGAGAGGGACAACTACTTTCGTGATATGGTTTTTGAATCCGACTCGTTGGAGCTTATCAGAAGCTTCAAAAGTGATTTCAAGAAAGCCAATTGGACCATTTTTCCTTTGCTTATCCAAATTCGGAACCTATCTTCTCAGTTTCACTCGATTAGCTGGAGGTGGGTTCCTCGTCAAGCGAATAGTGCAGCCGTTTGGGTTGCGTCGCATTGTAAAAGAAGGATGTGTTCTGATGTTTGGGTCATACGAGCCCCATCCTCTCTAGTTCATATTTTATCCAAAGATGGTTTCCCCTGCCCCCCTTAATTCTTATGGAGTTGAGACTGCGGAGAAGTACAGATTGGACCTTAGCCCTGCTTTTGTGTCGTGCTCTGTCTCCTTCTAGTCTTAACTCTAGGGTGAGTCCTTTGTTGACTCTCTTCTCTTTTTCGTTGTTTGGTTCCTGTTGTATTTTTTTCTTCTCCCTGTACTGCGGTTTGGCTGCTGGGCTTTGCCTTTATGAATGGTTCCTCTTTGTCCAAAAAAAAAAAAAAACATCCAAGGGTTCTTATTTACTCATTAAATGTCATGAATGTTTATGTAGATTTTAACTAATATTAAAGATAAAAATAAAACTTAAAAAAACATAAAATTTGGAAAAAAAAAATTAAAAAAAAATAAAAAGGAAGAAACCCTTAAGGAGGTCTGCAACCCCCATCCCCCGGTCTGCAACCTCGTATCTCCCCAGGTATGCAACCTCCATGCTTGAATCTCATTAGGTAAGTAAACAAAAACCTAAATTCGATATTATTGTTCGTATATGTATGATGATTAAATTCGGATTTGGAAGAAAAAAAAAATTAGTTTTGTCTGTTTATGTCTTTGAAGATTTTTCTACTCTTTTAGTTTTTCACATCAAACAAACAACTATCTCAATACGCTGTCTTATGTTTCAAATCTCGATTGAACTGGAAAGGGTGACTAATGTAACGTTCCTGTAGGGTTTTTGATGTCGGTACCTATGAGAATGTATGCTTTTGGTTCTAAATTGTAACTTAGCTATTGATTTTCTTGCCTCGCTTCGTTTCCATGTTTCAACAATTTTCCAATCGAAACACATGGACCGCATATATATTGAGATAGTTGTTTGTTAGTTTTGAAAAAACTCGTCAAATACATGAATTGACTAAACTAAAAAAAAATAAATCCAAAACCTAATTAAATCATCCTACTTATATGAACAATAATATAGAATTTAGGGTTTTGTTTTGCTTACATAATGAATATTCGAGTATGGAAGTTGTAGACCTGGGGGACAGGGAGGTTGCAAGCCACATTCCTCATTTTCACGATTACTACAAAGATTTCTTATTTTATTTTATTTTTTTTATTTTGAGCTTTAATATTAGTTAAAATCCACGTAAGCATTCATAACATTTAATGAATTAATAAGAACCCTTAGATGTTAGAAAATCTAAAGGCTTAGAAGTGTAAAAATATTTGCCCCTTGATCCTATCCCATATATATATATTAGGATTTCTTCTCAACGCATGACAGGAATATTTTGGATAATATCACTTTAACTAACTTTTGAATTTCGTGGTGGATAAAATTTCTGAAAACATGTGAGTATGATTATGATGAGAATGAAAGATTGCTCAAGGCACGTATAAATGTTACCATTCAAACTTTATTTGCCCCCACATCGAGAGTGCAAAAGAGATATGCGAATATGTCATGTAAATTTAATGAAGTCTGACCTTACGCATATTGTTTTACAAAGTTTTGCACACTCCTAAAGCAAATCCCGAACACACAAAAAATAATAAGAAACACTCAAGTTTATACCAAGAAGAGAATTTACAGAAAATTGGTCTTTACTGCTTTGGTTTCTCAATAAAAAAAGGTAGAGGTAATAAGTATGTTTTGTATACAGCATTTGTAAGTATTTGTAGGAATGTTAATCGTGTTTCCTTCCAAATTCATCTCTATCTATAGAGGTTTAAGTGTTTCATTCTAGAATGGTTAAACAACCATTCAAAACCTCACATCTCTTGATTTGCACCATTTGATTAAGAGGCACGACTTCAAGAAAGATATATCTACTAGGCCTGGCAATCGGGTCGTGTCAGTCGTGTTCGTGTCGTTTTCGTGTAACACCTGTTAGCTTAACGGGTCGTGTCGTGTCACACCCGTTATCTTAACGGGTCCTTAACAGGTCGGGTCACTTTACCCGTTGGGTAAAGTGACCCGACCCGTTATGACCCGTTAAGAAAAATATTTTTTTTTTCTTAAACTTGCACATACTACATATTGTCACATAAATATTACTTTAAAACATTAAAACGCATTTGTTGTTTAAATACTACATCAACACTCGAAAATAAGAGTAATAAAAAAAATCCACACATTACTAATCTATTACAAATATTAAATATGCAAGGATATGCAAAATGAAAGCGTTTTTGTTTTCAAGGTTGTGAAGTCTTTTTCAAAAGTTTAAACCTTGTCAATGGAACTCAAAGCTTGCATGCTATTCATTTTACAAAATCCTCAATTTACGTCGATCATCATGAGGAAGTTGCATTGGAACTTTGGCTTGATCTATTGCCTTCTTCAAGAGTTATGTTGATAATGTTTTCAGTAAGATTTTCCATGTCAGAACTCTCTTCCGCATAAACTAAATATAGAAAAACCAAACATTAAAAATCATTCAAATTATAAGAAATTTACCAAAATAATTATGAAAAGAAATAAAACAATAGTACTATACCATATAAAAATATATTACCTCCTTTTCCAAATAGCCAATCTCGTGTGCACAACAAAACTTGAACTGTTTCTGGTAACAATGAACTACGATACTGATCTAGTACTCTACCCCCAATACTAAATGCAGATTCTGATGCAACAGTTGAAATGGGAATTGTTAACACATCTCGTGCTAACTGAGAAAGTATCGGATAATGAAAACGCTCCATTTGCCACCAAGAAAGAACATCTATGTCTACTTTTCTATCTATTCTTTTATCCTCCAAATACTTCTGCAATTCAGTTTTTTCAATCGAACTTGAACCATCGTAATTATTATCAAAATCCTACATCATAAAAAATCATGCATCATGTTAATTTCAAATATAATATCAACACTTTTTATACTACTACTACAATCTACAAATATATAAAGTAAATAAAAATAAACTTAGGTTACCTCAAAGAGAACATCTACAGATTCTGTTTGATGATTAGGCACTGAATTCCTTGGAGTATTTGAATTATCAAGATGCGAAAGTTTTTCCAAGTACACACCAAAAAGAACATTCAATTTGTCATTCACCTTTGTAAATTCGACCGAATTCACACCATGAAGCTTTGTGTAAGCCCAATCCACAAAATTCAATTTATAACGAGGGTCTAAGATGATTGCAATTGCCAAAATCAAACTATACTCTGACCAATACTTCTCAAACTTCATGTACATGTAAGTCGCCATCTTATTCATGAAACTTTCAGAGGCATCCATGGTTGCCTTAATTTGAAGTTGGATTACGAACACCTTAGGGAAGAACAAATTTGATGTAGGGTACTTTGTCCCAGAGAATAAGCACGTAACCTCATAAAAGTACCCCAAAAACTTGGAAATCTTCATTATTTTATCTCACTCTTCAGAAGAAGGACAAGTATTAAAATTGGAATCACTCAACCCTAAATGAATCAAAGCATATCGATAGAAAATTGCACTATCTAGCATAATGTAGGTTGAGTTCCATCTAGTAGGGACATCTTGTCTCAAACCTCTCCTACTATCCAATATCCCCACTTGTCTAACACATTCATAAAACTTTAGTTTTCTAGCCTCAGAGCCCTTTATATACTTGACGCATTCACGAATCTTTATCACCGAAGAATCAATTTCTTTAAGTCCATCTTGAACTATCAAATTCAAGACATGAGCACAACAACGCACATGAAAGAAGTCACCATTCATCACGAGAAGACTTCTGAGATTCAATTGATTCTTCAAAATGCTAACAAAAGAAATATTTGAAGAAGCATTATCCAAAGTAATAGAAAATAACTTCTTCTCAATTCCCCACTCAGTCACCAATTCATTAATTTTCTCAGATAATGCAACACCAGTATGAGGAGGAGGCATGTGACAAAAACTTAAAATTCTCTTATGCAATTTCCAATCTTTGTCTACAAAGTGAGCAGTAAGAGCAAGATACCCATCAGTGCATTGCGAGGTCCATAAGTCTGATGTCAAACAAATTCTACCTTCAACCGAGTCTAGCAAATTATGAAGCCTTTGTTTTTCATTTTTGAACATCCTTAACACACAGGCTTTAATTGTATTTCTACACGGTAACTTAATATCAGGAGATATATATGCAAACAAAGCCCTAATTCCCTCATATTCAGAAAAACTAAAAGGAAGATTATGCTTGATGATGGCCTCTACCAATAAACCACGAAATACCACCAGATCAAAGTTTTGGGAACAGAATTCAGACACCGACAATCCAACAGTCTGTCCAGGGCATGTTTTCAAATGTCTATTCATATTACCCGTCCCATGATGACTATCATCTATTACCAGTTTCTTACAATCTTTACATTGAGCACGACTTTTACCATCTTCAAAAATAGTAGTCAATTTGTTGAAAGTTTTCCAAACAGGAGACCTGAGTGTTCGCTTACCTAATTTGATCACTCTAGCCTTTTTCTTTGCCGGACTTGTATTTGTATCTTCCATATTTTCACTTCCATGATCAGGTTGTATTCCCATTGTCACTTCCACTGATCCTCCATCACTAAGGTTCGTAAAATCTTGCTCTACAGCATCCATTGCTTCAAGAAAGAAAAACAAAACTATAAAATCTTGCTCATACCAATTTCATACCATATCTATTTCAAATTCACTTATCCATTTCAATTTCAAATAGATCAGCACATAGATCAACAAATAGATCATCATTTCATTTCAATTTCAATTTCAAATTCATACATCCATTTCAAATTCATACATCAACAAATAATACTATTTTGTTTTTGCATTAATCCATATAATATAAGGCATAACGGATGCAAAGTTAACCCAAAAATGATGAATAGCTAGCCACTGTGAAAAGATGAATAGCTAGCCACTGTGAAAATGATGCAAAGTTAACAATAAGATAATGATTAGGGTTATCCCCATCAACTCAACACCTCTCCATTTCTTTCCAATAATTCATCCAATTCAGAAACCCTCCTCACCAACCCTTCTATTTCTATACAAAAAGATGAATTGTTAACCATTGCGAAAACATGTGGTTATCAGATAACAATACGGGTGTTGGACAAAGGGCATGAACTTCAAAGCTTTCCCCATCATAGCCTCATTTAGATGTGTTTGATATATATGGTTCTGTCTTTTTAACACACATTTAGAAACCTTAATTTCAGAAAATCGTAATTCCTGTGATTATTATTTATATCAATTAGCAAATACCAAATAGATCAGCAGATTCAGCACAACAAACTGAGCAAAGAAATCATGAAGCAAATTAACCTTCTCCAAAAGCCCTAATTTAGAAACCCTAATTTCAAAAATTCATAATTCCAAAAGTCCTAATTCAGAAACCCTTGAGTTCATTGTAGGAATTTTTTACCTTGTGCAGTGAGGTGAGGAGTGCGGATTGAGATCGAGAGCTCGATTCAGGAGCCGTATTTGGGTGGTACTGGTATGGAGTCCGGAGTCTGGAATCTGGACAGTAGGTGAACCAGTGAAGTCGCGATTTAGGTGATGACTGAGGACTGACAGAGTGACTGAGTGAGGGGTGACGGTCTGGGTGAGGTCGAGGACGATGAGGAGGGTGATCCGGTGAGGTCACTGAGACTGAGGTGAGGGTGACTCGGTGACGGTGAGGCGCCGCGTGAGGTCGATCGAGAGAGAGACAGAAAGAATGATTTGAGTTTCTGATTTGAGAAAGAATAGAAGGATAGCCTACAATGGACGGCTGAGATTAAATCTCAGCCGATCCAATGGTCATCAATTTTTAAAATTTAATTTAATATATATATATATAATTATTATAGTTTTTAGGGGTATAAAATTTTGTGGCATCCATCTACTAGTGTAAATATTTTAAATTGAAGATCGAATTCATTCATTGTATTCATATAGGGTCAAGGAGTGTAGTTGTAAAAAATCATCAAAATCGGAGTTAAAATAACCGTTAAATCGTGATTTTTTGTTTATAACCGTCGAAACGTTTTGTCTTGTTCCTTGATCTCTGAATGTTTTTTTTTTGCAATTTTTGGCGTACTTGATCTCAAAGTATATACAAACATGTTTGACGGTTGGATCGTTGAAATTAGTTTCGTAGAATATGTATCCCATCAAAACAATAGATTCACTAACACTTAAGAGTTTATTCATACTTTCATCAAGTATAACATAAGATTTTGTGGTATCCACTAGTGTAAATATTTTAAATTGAAGATCGAGTTCATTCATTATATTCATATAGGGTCAAGGAGTGTAGTTGTAAAAAATCATCAAAATCGGAGTTAAAATAACCGTTAAATCGTGATTTTTTGTTTATAACCGTCGAAACGTTTTGTCTTGTTCCTTGATCTCTGAATGTTTTTTTTTTGCAATTTTTGGCGTACTTGATCTCAAAGTATATACAAACATGTTTGACGGTTGGATTGTTGAAATTAGTTTCGTAGAATACGTATCCCATCAAAACAATAGATTTACTAACACTTAAGAGTTTATTCATACTTTCATCAAGTATAACATAAGATTTTGTGGTATACACTAGTGTAAATATTTTAAATTGAAGATCGAATTCATTCATTGTATTCATATAGGGTCAAGGTGTGTAGTTGTAAAAAATCATCAAAATCAGAGTTAAAATAACCGTTAAATCGTGATTTTTTGTTTATAATCGTCGAAAAGTTTTGTCTTGTTACATGATCTCTGAATGTTTGTTTTTTGTAATTTTTGGCATATGAGATCTCGAAGTATATACAAACATGTTTGACGGTTGGATCGTTGAAATTAGTTTCGTAGAATATGTATCCCATCAAAACAATAGATTCACTAACACTTAAGAGTTTATTCATACTTTCATCAAATATAACATAAGATTTTGCGGTATCCACTAGTGTAAATATTTTAAATTGAAGATCAAATTCATTCATTGTATTCATATAGGGTCAAGGAGTGTAGTTGTAAAAAATCATCAAAATCGGAGTTAAAATAACCGTTAAATCGTGATTTTTTGTTTATAACCGTCAAAACGTTTTGTCTTGTTCCTTGATCTCTGAATGTTTTTTTTTTGCAATTTTTGGCGTACTTGATCTCAAAGTATATACAAACATGTTTGACGGTTGGATCGTTGAAATTAGTTTCGTATAATTCGTATCCCAAGAAGTTCAATGGTGTGTGTGTTACGTATATATATATATATATATATGTTAAGTAGATTTAAATCTATTTATTTTGTATGTATAATTATTATAGTTTTTAGGGGTATAAAATTTAATATATATATATATAATTATTATAGTTAATATTTTGGGGGTATAATTATTATAGTATATATAAATTATAATTATTATAATTATTATAGCTAATCTAATATATATATTTTGGGGGTATAATTATTATAGTATATATAATTATTATAATTATTATAGTTAATCTAATATATATATATATATATAATTATTATAGTTCTTAGGGTATAAAATTGTTAAATTAATATATATAATTATTATAGTATTTTTTAGGGTTATAAAATTATTAAATTAATATTCTGCTTATCGTGTATCGTGTTACCCACGTGTATACCCGAACCAACCCGTTATCTTAACAGGTGCTTATCGGGTTACCCGATAACGACCCGTTTCGTTATCGTGTCGACTCGAACACCTGTTAATTTCGTGTCGTGTCGTGTCGGGTTATCGGGTCGTGTCAGGAATTGCCAGGCCTAATATCTACCCATTTGAATTCAATCTCAAACTTCCAAAACATGTTTTCGGTGTGATTTTGACACTATATATGGACTATCAAGCTTTAGACAGAATAGACATGACTCCACCTCCAAAGAAATGCGAGAGAGCTTTTGTAGACTAGCCCGACTGGTATGATCTTGGCAGAAAGTACTACTACGTGCTTTAAAGCCCAACCGGCGGGTTGGCTGTGTCAGCTTCCTAAGCATATGGGGACTAGGCCTTAATAAGAGAAAAAAAAAAGGAACTTTAACGAAAAGCACCCGGTATTGTTCACTTTAACGAAAAACCACATTTTTACACTAAAAAGTCAATCCTGGTACTATTCACTTTACCCTTTATTTTGTCCTTATCATTAAAACTCAAAGTTTTCAAGCCCTTTTCATTAGTTTTTCTAAAAAAAAAACTTGACATTTATTACTGATGCTCAAATGTATGTGTGCATATAATTAAAACATGCTAGAGTACTAACCTGGATCTTCGAGTTTCAAGGACATCTTCTATTTGTTGTTTAGTTTTTCCATGAATACTAGCAATAGTTCTTCTATTGGTTTCTACTCATTTTGTGCATTGTACCTACCACCAGCATAGAACCTCACATAGAATATATAACCCTAATAGAAACGCTCATCATAAACCTATTACAAAATCCTATGCATTTACGTTTCCGTAAATTAAGTCCAAATAAAATAAAATAGAGACCTCTTTAGTCCATATTCATTTTCTCACTAAAACTGATCTAGTGTGGACACATGATATGTTAAGTTATGCATGGAGTTGTCATTGGTAAGGAGACAAGTTTTGACAAACCATGATGATGTGGTGTGTGTGAGCCTGCTACTTTAAAGTCTTTCTTTTGTTTCTTGATGATACTTTGTTCTCTAGTATTTGTTCTAGTGATGAGCAAAATTATTTAGATAACATTGTATACGTGCGGTGATCCGACCAATAAAACTGCCAGCCTAAGACACAGCTCTCTTTGTTCTGGCAATCAAGTAGAATCTCACAACATAATTCTGAAAATCCTCGAATTATACAAACTGATCGAGAAGAAATCTCCAAACCTCAACCACTTAAACTACATGTTTAAAGGGATCGGAAATACCCATAACGTCTGAGGTTAGAGAGCCCAAACAATCTTTGTTGAGCTAAACTCTAAACCCTAAACACTAACACTCAACAACTCCTTGTAGAAGCTTCAATTTTTTGCAGCTTTAACTACACTTTTGGATGCTGAACTTGACATCAACTCCAATAGTTTGAAAAACTTGCAGCATCTACTTGGCATCAAGTTTCCAAAGGTAATTAATTTTTCCGACACTAGCTCATCCCATATGATTATACTTACTTTCGATTCTTTGCTCACTTCAACTTTATCAAAATAAAATTTGGATTTTGCAATGGCATATGATCTCTTCTTAGCCAACACCTTCTTTAAGAAGAGAGAAGAACATGTGATCACCTACAAGAGTGGGTCATCAAAAACACAAATAGATTTTCTTCTAATGAGGAAAGGGGATCGTATAACTTGTAAGGATTGCAAAGTTATACCAGGAGAGAGCGTGGCTAATCAACATCGATTGTTGGTGATGGATGTACATATCAAAAGAGTGAGAAAAAAGAACAAGACTTGGAAGTGCCCAAGGACTAGATGGTGGAATCTAAAAGAAGAAAAACAAGTCATTTTCAAAGAGAAAGTAATCACCCAGTGTGTGTGGGATAGAGAGGGGGAAGCTAGCCAAATGTGGGATTCCATGGCTAGTTGTATCCGAAAAGTAGCAAAAGAGGTATTAGGAGAGTCCAAGGGCTTTGCCCCACACCAAAAGGAATCTTGGTGGTGGAATGAGGAGGTACAAACAAAGGTGAAGGCTAAGAAGGAATGTTGTAAAGCCTTATACAAGGATAGGACCGATGAAAATGGTGAAAGGTATAGAAAAGCGAAGCAAGAGGCGAAGAAAGCTGTGAGAGAAGCTAAGTTAGCGGCTTATGACGATATGTATAAGCGACTAGATACCAAAGAAGGAGAGTTGGATATCTATAAACTAGCTAGAGCAAGGGAAAAGAAGACAAGGGACCTAAACCAAGTGAGGTGCATCAAGGATGAGGATGGAAAGGTTCTTGCTACAGAGAACGCGGTTAAAGACAGATGGAGAGGTTATTTTCATAATCTTTTCAATGAAGGACATGAAAGGAGTGCTTCTTTAGGGGAGT
Organism: Malus domestica; assembly: GCF_042453785.1. Taxonomy (NCBI): domain Eukaryota; kingdom Viridiplantae; phylum Streptophyta; class Magnoliopsida; order Rosales; family Rosaceae; genus Malus; species Malus domestica. The sequence continues at coordinate 8,442,335 of NC_091670.1, forward strand.
TGAGTAACTCAGAAGAGTGTAGAAACTACTCTTTTTATCGTCGAATCCGGAAGGAAGAAGTGGTTGTAGCTTTGAAGAAGATGAAGCATAGAAAAGCAGTAGGCCCAGACGATATACCAATCGAAGTGTGGAAAGTTTTGGGAGAGACAAGTATAACATGGCTCACTAACCTTTTCAATAGGATTTTGAAAACGAAGAAGATGCCAAATGAGTGGCGAACGAGCACTTTGGTGCCTATCTACAAGAATAAGGGCGACGTACAAAATTGCATGAACTATAGGGGTATTAAGCTAATGAGTCATACAATGAAGCTCTGGGAGAGAGTCATTGAGCATAGATTGAGGCAAGAGACACGGGTTTCGGACAACCAATTCGGGTTCATGCCAGGGCGCTCAACCATGGAGGCAATCTATCTCTTACGAAGATTGATGGAAAGATATAGAGATGGGAAAAAGGATTTACACATGGTCTTTATAGATTTGGAAAAAGCGTATGATAAGGTCCCAAGAGACATTCTTTGGAGGATTTTAGAGAAGAAAAGAGTACGAATAGCATATATCCAAGCTATAAAGGATAAGTATGAAGGAGCAAAGACTGCCGTAAGAACTCTTGAAGGACAAACCGAAAGCTTTCCCATAACTGTAGGATTACATCAAGGCTCATCCTTAAGTCCTTACCTTTTTGCGTTGGTAATGGATGAGTTAACATGACATATTCAAGATGATATTCCTTGGTGTATGCTTTTCGCAGACGATATAGTGTTGATAGATGAAACTCAGGAAGGGGTAAATGCAAAGCTTAACCTTTGGAGAGAAGTGTTGGAATCTAAAGGTCTTCGCCTAAGCCAATCAAAGATAGAATATATGGAGTGCAAGTTCAGTGAAAATGGAGGCCAAAACGAGTTAGGGGTGAGGATCGGAGATTAAGAAATACCAAAGAGCGATCGTTTTCGTTACCTAGGATCTATCTTGCAAAAGAACGGAGAATTAGATGGAGATCTCAATCATAGAATACAAGCTGGATGGATGAAGTGGAAGAGTGCATCCGGCGTGTTTTGTGACCGCCGTATGCCACTGAAGCTCAAGGGAAAATTTTATAGGACGGCAATAAGGCCGGCGATGCTGTATGGAACAGAATGTTGGGCGGTGAAGCATCAACACGTACACAAAATGGGTGTAGCGGAGATGAGGATGCTTCGTTGGATGTGTGGGCACACAAGAAAGGATAAGATTAGGAATGAGGATATCCGGGGTAAAGTAGGAGTAGCCGAAATTGAAGGAAAGATGAGTGAAAATCGGTTACAGTGGTTTGGACATGTGCAAAGAAGGCCTACTGACGCTCCGATTAGAAGATACGACTATGGGACAGAGGTTCAGGGCCGAAGGGGTAGAGGAAGACCTAGGAAAACTTTGGAAGAGACTCTAAGAAAAGACTTAGAGTACTTGGATCTAACGGAGGACATGACACAGGACCGAGCACAATGGCGTTCAAAGATTCATATAGCCGATCCCACTCAGTGACTTGGATTTTCCAAGTCTCCAACCGAGAAGTTTTCCTCACTCGGGAAATTAAGGGAATACTACCTCAACCTACATGCTCCACTCACAAAGCTTCAACATACAAGCTTCAACAAAAGAAAATTCAGAGAACTTAGCGAAGAAGGCTTTGGTGTATTTAACACAATACGTTGAAATGAAGGAAAGCTATTTATTGATATCCCCGATAAGTCACAAATATGTACATATACATGAGTCAAAATAAACAAACAAGAGGGAGCCTTCACAAAGGTTGCTTAGGAGAAGTCTCAGCAGTCGGTAGAGCCCCAGAAAGAGCAGGCACTGAAGAGGGATCATTTAGAGTCTCAGTACTGGACAGAACCCTAGAAGGATGAGGCAGCAGAGGTTGATCATTTGGAGCTTCATTACGCGACACAGCCCCAGAAGACGAAGGCAATAAATGCCTTTGGAACAAACCCACAAATCTCTGATGATCAAGTAAAACCTGACCATTAGATTCCTTCATCTGGTCAAGTTTCCTCTTCATGTTTGTAGCATAGTTATGTGCGAGCCGGTGCAACTGTTTATTCTCATGCTTGAGCCCCCTAATCTCCTGTTTGAGACTCATCACTTCAGCCGCCAATGATTCAACTTGGCGGGTTCAAGCAAATAGGCGTTGGGCCATGTTAGCCACAGAACCTGCACACTGAACACTGAGAGCCAGAGAATCCTTAACAGCCAACTCATCAGACCGTTTGGAAAGTAGTCTGTTATCTTTGGGAGTGAGAAGGTTCCTGGCCACTACCGCAGCGGTCATATCATTCTTCATCACGGAATCCCCAACGGTAAGAGGACCAGTAGGGGAGACGAAGGATGGGCGCCATATGTTGTCTGGAGAAGGCATGGCTGCCTCTTCAACAAGGTTCAAGTCAAAACGACGGTCGGAGGGGCCAGACATTTTCAAAGATGTTGAAGAGAGAAGAGGTCGGACAAATCAAGATCTTAGAAGTGCAAGAATGGAGCTTCTACTGGTGGAGATTCAAGTGTGTTTTGGAACTTAATGCTAGCCTCTATAAAAATCTGCACTCAACGGAGCTTCAGAAATCGAAGAGGCGTTTGCTTTCTCAAAAGCTGGGCTGCTCAGAGACCACGAGACGTTTGCTTTCTCAAAAGTTGGGCTGCTCAAAGACCACGAAGGCTGATCTCAGAAATCGAAGAGGCGATTGCTTTCTCAAAAGCTGGGCTGCTCAGAGACCACGAGGGCCGATCTCAGAATTCGAAGAGGCACCTACTTTTCCAGCCTTGTCAGCACCTGTCAGCTTTGCGGAAATTATGGGCATTATGTCGAAGATTTCTGGTGAAGTAGAAAGCACATGAATCTTACTGTTCAATCACCCACTTCCCACACGCAACATTAGCTCATGAGTACCACAGATAACTTTGCCAAAGTTCTCTAACAAAGTTGAGACACGTGAAGCTTGCAGCTCCCACTACACCGCTCTGACCAAGAAGGGTAAAAGAATAGCAAAGAAACAGCACTAACAAAGTTTAAACACATAAATTTTGAAGGTCTAGCTACCATATTATTACCCACAAGGGTAAAGGAACAGTACCATTGCTAGATAATTGGAATGTCCCTGTGTGTCAACCTCTGTGCTTCGTGGCAAGATAGACTAGCAAACATGCCCAACCTTTTCTCACATTCGAGAAAACACTCCCAACAAGATTGCTTGCTCCAAAATCGAAGAGGCACCGCTCTTCGAATCTCGAGAGCCAGACTCTCAACATGATTACTTTCTCAAAAATCGAAGAGACACCGCTCTCCGAATCTCGAGAGCCAGACCCCTAGCAGGATTGCTTTCTCAAAAATCGAAAAGGCATCGTTCTCCGAATCTCGAGAGCCAGATCTCCGACAGGATTGCTTGTTCGAAAATCGAAGAGGCACCATTTTCCCAACTTCAAGAGCCGGATCTCCTTGGATAAAGCTTGTCTGTAATCTTTACACGCAACATCAGCTTTCCAGATACCACAGACCACTTTTTCAAAGTGCTCTGACAGAGTTAAAACATGTGAAGCTGGCAGCTCCCACTACCGTGTTATGACCAAGCAGGGTAAAGGAATAGCATTACTACTTGTTGTTCGGGAGACTCCTATATATGTTGACCTCCATCCCCAACAGACAGGCAGACCTGCAAAAATGCTCAACCCTTCCTCATATCTGAGAGGGCACTCCCAAAGAAGCTTTTCGAAATATTCAGCTTTCTTTCCCCCCGATAATACCTCTGCAAACAAGCTATACTAGAGCAAGAATATCTCATATCATCAGGGTTAAAAGCAAGAGTATCCCATATCATGTTTTTTCCCTGTCTTTTCCTGTGGCCTTGTTCTTACCTGCAAGACAAGGAGAAAGAGAGCAATCAGTTAGCACTTGGACTCAAGCTTCCAGTCAGGAACTGACTGCCTGGAACCCCTTACTTGATTACTTACCTGGCATTGCTCTCGAGTACTCATCTTCAACATCTTATGCTTCCAGGGAAGATACCGCATCTGCCTGAGGAACAGATAGGGCAAGTGAGAATGATACAAGGAAGCATGTGGAGACAAGCGTAACAGCACACGTGCCGATACATCCACTACTCTGTCAAAAGCAAAAGTATCCCATATCAGTAGGGTCGAACGTACTATAGATTTGATGGACTTGTTTTGACCCTCAAATTCTTCAGTCGGCCTTATACTCTGGAGGAAACTAGAAAACCCTCCAGCCCAGTTCAAGAATAAGCCTGTGGAAAGTTACTTCTTCAAAAGCAAAAGTATCCCATATCATCTCTTCTCATTTTTCTTCTCTTTATCCTTCATGCTGCCTGCAAGATAGGGAAAATGTGAACAATCAGCCGGAACTCGAAATCAAAGTTCTGATCTGGGACTGATTGCTTAGAGCTCTGATTGCTTACCTTGTCTATCACCTCTTTCAGCAGATCCCCTAGCTCGGCGACTTGGAGGACTCCTACTACATGGTTTGTATCGCGCTTGACCAAGCCTGAAACTACAAGTAAGCTTCAAGTGAAATTGATACATTACCTTGTGCATCTCCACCAGTTAAAGATACCACCCCTGGATGGAGGAATAGTACTTCCAGAGAAGATGCCACATCTACCAAAGAGACAGATAAGGCAAGTCAAGACGATACCACACTCCGGTACTTAGAAGTTTCGTGATTACGAGATCATTCTCCCACAATATTTCCTAATGTCATTTGTACTAAATCATTCACTTGTACTCACTAAAAGAGAGCTTGAACCTATGTACTTGTGTAAACCCTTCACAATTAATGAGAACTCCTCTATTTCGTGGACGTAGCCAATATGGGTGAACCACGTACATCTGGTGTCTGCTTTCCTATCTCTATCCATTTATATACTTATCCACACTAATGACCGGAGCAATCTAGCGAAGATCACAAAAAGCGACCGTTTTCGCTACCTAGGATCTATCTTGCAAGAGAACGGAGAATTAGATGGAGATCTCAACCATAGAATACAAGCTGGATGGATGAAGTGTAAGAGTGCATCCGGCGTGTTGTGTGACTGTCGTAGGTCACTAAAGCTCAAGGGAAAATTTTATAGAACGGCAATAAGGCCAGCGATGTTGTATGGCACAGAATGTTGGGCGGTGAAGCATCAACACGTACACAAAATGGGTGTAGCGGAGATAAGGATGCTTCGTGGGATGTGTGGGCACACGAGAAAGGATAAGATTGTGAATGAGGATATCCGAGGTAAAGTAGGAGTAGCCGAAGTTGAAGGAAAGATGAGAGAAAATCGGTTACGGTGGTTTGGACATGTGCAAAGAAGGCCTATTGACGCTCTGGTTCGAAGATGTGACTACGGAACAGAGGTTCGGGGCCGAAGGGGTAGAGGAAGATCTAGGAAAACTTTGGAAGAGACCCTAAGAAAAGACTTAGAGTACTTGGATCTAACGGAGGACATGACACAAAACCGAGCGCAATGACGTTCTAGGATTCATATAGCCGACCCCACTTAGTGGGAAAAGGCTTTGTTGTTGTTGTTGTTGTTGTATTTACATATCTTAGGTATGTGTTGTGCATTACCTTGAGCAAGGAGGGAAATATAATGTCAGAAAAAGAAAAACTGAGTACTACACTTGAAGAGACCTCCTCCTCAACCCAAGAAAATTTAGAAGAGAAATCTGCATCAGAATTGCATGAAACATATGTAAGCTTTGGGGACTACAGTACTGATGAAGCATCAGACATTGATCCCTCAACTCCTCCGTCATTATCACCACGCCTTTTAAAACCACAAATATCAATTAGATTGGGATTGTACACTAAAGTCAAATCCCACACATGGGATCGATACAGTACAATGACTACACTTACTAAGGATGAACCCAACTTGCCTCGAAGCTCCAAATCTATTAGTTTCTCACGCTTGAAATCTTTGTTTCACCCTGATAAGGCAGCGTCATCATCCACGTCAACAACCACATCTGATCATGATCACGATCATGATGAGATGTTTGACTTACGCGAGAGGATTGAGACTCTTGTGGAAACGCAGCGACAGGAGATTGCAACTCTTCGTGAGGAGGTTGCAGAAACACGAAATATGTTGCAAGAGTTAAAGGCTCAGATGGAGCAATTTGCAGAAACACGAATTATGTTGCAGGAGTTAAGGGCTCAGATGGAGCAATTTGTTGAGTCACAAGCACCGGTTCCACCACACGTCGCGGCTTCTTGCGACCTTGTTGATTTATTGTCGTTTTGATTTGGGAATTGTCTGACTAAATGATGTCATTTCTTAGTATAACGATTAATATAATTATATTGCTAATTTGCTCAGATTTGATGAGAAAATTATTCAAACCTACTCATTATACTCAAAGTTCACATGCAAGAGATATTTGTTTTTTCGGATAGCTAAGAGTTTAATCCTTACGTAAGATCCATTTTTCATCAAAACCTAATGTAAGATTAAATATTGAATTTGGTCCTTTCACTTTAAATACAACTTAGCAATTTTTCTTATATTGCACAATTTTCCTTGTTTTATAGATAAAACAACCTCTTTTTCCGATCCTTCTCTCTTTCCCTATGGCTTCCTCATCTTCTTCATCCTCTTCCAACCTCCGGCCTATATCTTAAATTGGATCGCTCCAATTACCCCACATGCCTTGCTTAATTACATCCTTAAGGCGTAAGAGGTACAAATTAACCACAGAGGACGTTGGAGAGAAGATAGATGAAACATATGGACTGATGTGGCTTGTGAAAATGATTTTGCACAACCAAAAAATTGGTTGCAGCCGGTGTTCAAAAATAAGGTAATGCTAGGGAAACTAAATTTGTAAACTAAATGAAATAGAAGTTGATGATTGAATTATTACTTAAGTGTTGATTAACGTGCTTATTTCTTATTGGTTACCCATAATTTAGTTTGCAAATTTAGTCTTCTTAACATTACCCTCAAAATTATTTAAGGTTTTAGTACAAAATTAGAATAATCTCACAATGCTCGTGTACTTTATTCTTCTTCATAGATAGATATTTGCAGGAGAACAAGATACAACGCTTACTCAAAACAGTAAATCAATAGTACGTAATTGTACAAGCAACCACAGAATTACATGGACAAGAAAACCTAGATCTTATTACAATATCATTTGGATCTTCTTATTACAATATAATTTGGACCTCATTTATTAGCAAATATAACAAGACGTCGATCATTTTATATAGTATGCATACTGTACAGATAATGCTCTTAAGTACTGACAATGGGATACAGTTCAAATCGAACATTACAGCTCCCACCTACAACACGCCCACCTCGTTTTGCATTGCAGCAGTTTGGGAGTTCGCCTATTGCACTATCAAGACACTTCTTACAATCAACGCCAGAGAGGTCCCTTGTGCATTGAGCAAGACCATATAATGTTGTGAACGTATCGAGTTGTACCTCACCAGTAGCGTAGAACTTTTGATTATCTTCAGAAGCTTCATTAGATAACCCACTTAACAATTCCTTGACTTTCTCATTGAATACTGTTCCATTCTCTACTTCTTGGACGTTATACAAATAGAACCTGTTGTTCGTATCAATTTGCCCAAAAAAGCCCACATCTGAGTACTTTAAAAGGCAGTGATCATACCAAATTATGGCTCCTTTACGAGAAGGGCAGAGCTCGCGTAAATCTTTGCTTGCATCAACCACGCAAGTATTGCAATCTTTGCTTGAGACGTCACCGCGACAAAGGGCCAAGCCATTCACTTGGTTTTTGGCATGGCCAGTTGAACCAAGGCCAAAGCCCGTAGGAGGAACTTTGGTGTATAAAAGATTGAACAATAAGTTCAAGTTGGCACCATATGGACTACTAGCAGGGTAGTTTTGTTGGCTGAAACAAATATGGTAAAGGGGGGAGGCACCAATTGCAGAATGGTGGAAAAGGCAAAGCACTAAGAGACCCAGAGGGATTGATTTGAAGAAGAACATGTTGAATTTATGAGATATATCCAAGAACACACTCAGTATATATACATATATAAGAAGTTGGTGAAGTCGAAGTTGTGGACATTTTTTATTTCAACCTAGTCAAAAGTCTTACCAGCCCAATAAAATAAACCTTGATATTACTTGTGGGATATATAGTGACCTAGTTCTGGAGAAAATGAACTTCCACGAATGATGTTGAAAGACAAATTCAAGCTAGCTACAGGAAAAAGTCAAATGTCTAAAACATTATACATTTTCAAAGCATTCTACTGGTCGCACTTTGAAAATTACCAATGGATTATGAATTTTTATGTCCTGGTGCTACTTTTCAGTGGAAGATTAGGTCACATTGTGCTCTATAATCTATATGATATAGTCATAAACCTTGGGATCAAGCTCACAATTAGACTTAATGGGACTTAGGAGTTCTAGATTAACTACCTCCATATTCTTACCCCTGTTCTTTTTTGTTTTGGTCAGTCTTTATTTAAAGATTATATATAAAGAGTAGACTGTCGATTTGGTTAAATTCCTAATTTTTTTTAAAATATGACTTCTTATATTTTTTGTTGTTTTCCTTTTTTATTTCTAGAATATGAGGATCTTCTACGACATGGGGCTTTATCGTTTATTCTTGCTATAATATAATATGATTTCTACTAAGATCTACTCCAACTTAAATTTTAGGTTCTAAACTTATCTCAACTTCTTTTAACACTTGGGACAAATATGATTTTAACCCAAAACTCATTTCTAGGGCCAATTTAGCCTAGAATTCTTCCTAGGTTATTGGAGTTGGCCCACCATATATGTAAACATTTTTTAGTTTTATATTTATAAATTCATTGAATCCAACATCTAAAATTTAATATGATCAAATCTAACAATAAAAATAAAATAAAAAATGTAACGGTCCAAATTTAAATCTAACGGCTGAAGTAATTAAATTCTTTCATAATGTTCCACGAGTTTTATAGTGTCGGTTTAGAGATTTTCCAATATTTATCAGAATCTAAATATTTTTAGGTTAAAATGTTCATAAAATTAAATTAGGATAGTCTACATAATTTTTTTTTAAAGTTCCTTTAAGGAAAAAAATTATCCTAAATTCATTTTTTAATATTCTCGAACTAGAAATTTAACCCATACGGGTTGGGGGAGAAAAACTGTTTCTAGATTAAAACCTAAATTTTATGGGTTAAAAATTTTAGTTTTAACCTAAGAGTTGGAACAATTAATGAACCCTACAAATTTAATTTTTTAGGATTTCACTATTCTATATGAAGTCTTTGTGCGATCAATATTGCACATCAAGTTCCTCAAATTATGTTGTGGTATAAATAAATAAATATTGAGACATGAGTAAATTGATAACATGAAAAATGCTACGAAGACACTGTTAAAGTGAGACTTTTATGGACTCTGTCATTCCACAATTTAACATTAATTCTCGTATCAATATTATAAAATATTGTGTCAAAAATATAAAATGGTAAAGAGTTCCTGACACGCCCCGAATACCAGGATAGACACGTGCTGGCCGACACCTAGGGTGACGAAAGCCATTAATTGATACAAAAACTAAGAATAAGAAATAAATACGGGTTATGAATTTAAAATACTATGAATTAATAATTTAGGAACGTGTTCAGAGCATACAACTAAACCTAATCACTAAAAAGAATTAAGATAAAATTGAATGAATAAAGAAGTGGGTCCTACATCGAGATGACTCAAATATGCTGCTGCGGAAGTGTCTTGACGCCGGAATTAGGTGCCTTGATCCTAAGTCCTGAATGGGGGCGCAAAACAAAGGTGAGTGGACCCCTTCTAAAATTACATGATTTTATAGTAATTGCATAAATGATTAGCATGCCTACGAATTTTGTGAATTGATTTATATCAATCCTGTTTACTGAATTTATTGATTATCGTCTCGTGTTTTGGTGAGGAATTAATTGTTAGCCTATTTTGAGCTATATTTTAATATATCGTATTTTCTATAAAAACCATAAACTGGTAGACTATCTGACAGATGACGATAGGATGCTAGAACATGTTTTTGAACCCCTCTTTATAGTGTAGACGATGATCGGTAACCTATACTATGAAGTGGTTATTTAAGAGAGACGTAACTATTTGTGCGTACCTAGTGGATACTATGCCGCCTGGGGCGAGGATCTAGTGTTGGCATGTAGGCCGGGAGAAATAATCCCTAGCAAAAGGCTGAGGGACATGGAGACAGGCATTGGGCCGGGAGGGAGTTATCTCTGGCTACGGGCACAGAGACTAAGGTGCAGGCATTGGGCCGGGAGTTATATTTATTCAGTGATCTTTCTAGCAGCACACCGCGCTTACGAGACAATTTATGATGCGTTTATAGTTTTGATTTCCGCGATGCGTTTCCGCGATGTGACTTTTGAGATATTTTGGCATGCTAGGATTTTGATTTAAATCCATCACTTATTATGCTAGCAGTTTTCATTATATATAAACTTTGGGGGTTAGTACATTGATAACTGTTTTATTATTATTATATATAACGCCCTGACCCTGATATTCCCCGAATTCCAAGATAGACACGTGCTGGCCGACACCCGAGGATGACGAAAGCCATCACGTGTCTATCCTGGTATTTGGGGAATATCAGAATCGGAGCGTGTCAGTTCCACTTCCAGAGAGTTTCATTAGCATTTAGCTTAATAATGAAACATGCAGCCTTGCAGTATTAAGAGTCAAACAGGGCTGAAATAATTATTGTGGGGGGATGTGTATGCTGGAATTAATTATTGTCTCAAATGGAAATATTATCTTAATGCTCCTTGGACAATTGGTTTATATAAATCCTTCATGGTTGACGATAAATTACCACTTGTTCATTTGAAGAGAAGTATCCTTCAAAGACGTAATTGATTTTCCTTGACATCTAACATAATACTCAAAAGGATCTTTGAAGAACATAGGATGGCGGTTGGAAAATCATTAAAGAATACTTCTTCTACTTTTGTCGGATATTTTTTAGAAAATAATAAGCACACATCTTTTTTAGCTTCTTGTACATTCTTATTTAATTTTAGTAGTTGGTTCTGTTTGATATATTTAATTCAATGGCTAGAAATAAAGAGGGATGTGTGAAAAACTACAACGGAATGTGAGAATGACTTCCCTTTTTTCCATAGAAATGTATTGGCTCAAAAGAAATACCAAAAGAGTTTAATCGAAAATGCGAAGATTGATTACAAAGAAAAAGTAAAATGGATTTGTACAAGTAGAAGACAACCTTTCATCCTTGATTGCCAATTAAATCTAGTCATTAAGCTAGTGTTATCCAGAAATTGCTAACGCGCATATTTGAGTTTTAGTTAAAATAAATTCACTATTTATATCCAAATAAACACTATACATGCATGATGCATCAATAATTTCTGCAAAGTGATTGTACAGAAACAAAAAATTTATTTGAGTTGCCACTATCAACTCAAGAATTTTGCAGAAATTTTATATTTGTTTGGATGAGATGGCAAAACAAAAGGCAACTGAGACAAGGGGTAAATACATATTGAAAAGTTAGCAATTTGATGTACTTCATGTTAGAGTATTTTTAGTATTTTACTAGTAATTGTGCCCATGCGTTGCTGTTGGTTTTAAAAGTGTATAAAATTTTTAAAAAGTTGTACATATATGTATATGTTATGTATTCATCATATTTATAACAAGGAACAAACATATAGCCATAACAGATGGTTGGGGAATTCATACATATTGAAAAAACCCTACTCACATCGAGACATAGATCTTTTGGAAGCCGGACAAAGCAGTCATGTGGAAGATCAAAGCTGTTTTGTAAAGGAAATAACAAAAACTGAAAAAATCAGAACTTTAAATTACAACTAAATTAAGCAATGTCAATAATTAAAGGTTAAAATTTTGATCTAAGGGATCAAAATTTGAAATGGATATGGATGCTTACGTGTAATTGTAGTAGGAAAGATAGAAAATTTGGACCATTGGGTTGTTTGTAAATTCCTTTGCACAAAGTTTAAAAAATATGGCAGCGTACACTCCTGACTTAGCCCTCGAGTCAGCGTATGTTCACGGTTGTGTCCACACTTCGACGAGCATTATAGACATTCCAGGTGAAGCGTCCACTCACGGCTAGGCACGCAAGGAGTTCCTCTTATTAAGCATTGGAGTAGGCAGCACAACAGATAAAAGGAAACACGAGAGCAGTCTGGCTCAAGTTCATCTAGCAGACCAAGACACACACGATAGTGAGCAGCACTACTCACTAGCAAGAAACGTATCACGTGTAACGCCACCGCGACATAGACGAGCAAGACAAGCAGAAGAGCAGTAAAAACCATCAGGTTAATGTCGGGGGCATTCAGAGGTTCTGCTAGCCCAGCAAAGGCAGATCCAGAATGAAGTACAAAGGTTCCTTACAAAGGTTCCTAACTAAGTAGCCATGCAAATTTAGATGCATCAAAACCATTGATAAAGCACTATGAAAAAGACGCAGCCCATATGAGTAGTTCACCTTTTATTAACAAGATCGAGCAAACATAACCAACCCGCATACACTAGTGAATGCAAAGATTAATTATGCTCCGACGAACACAACAACTTAACCTAATGGCCCATAGGGGGCAAACAAGTACCAAAAGAACGCACCAGCCCAACTTGCAAGACAATCTCTCTAACCATCAAGAACCAGAAGTAAGTCTTGTTCTCATTACACCAGACAATTTAACACTTGGGGAGAACATTGCTAGTGGCAGAGCATCACGGACCTAGTGCCTCAACTCATCCCGTTGCTCATAACCTGGCCTAAGCCAGTCCCCCTTTCATAGCTCATTGAGCCTACTTGCTCTGCAGCTGCCGGCTGTCCTTGATCTTGCACCACTATTCCCAGTTATACCGATCTTGCCCCACACCTTCCAGTCATGCCAACCTATACTAGGTGACTCTCAGCCCCGCCGATCAGGCCCGCGACACTAAGCTTCAAAAGCATCTAACGATGAAGCAAAACACGAGGCTTTAACCAATGGTGCTTTGCTAATGAAAGATTTATCCATGAAGAAGCTTGCAATTCATTCAAATTCTCAATTAATCACAAACCAAGCCTCAGGGAAGCATATGGCGAAACATTTAATAAGTGCAGAATACTTGGAGAATGTCTGAGAACAGCTCAATGTGCTCCCTACTTACACCCTTATACGGGTTCCACAAGCAGTTCGAAGTCTCAAGTAGATCGCCAAACAAGACCTTAGAGGTTGAGGATTATTTTAGTTGTCCAACAGTCCAACTTTCCTCACCTACACTCATAACGACTTTCATGCTCTCCAGTGTGAAAGGGTAAACCATGTTGGGTTTTTTCCAGCCCATGATTAGTTGTCCTAAGTCTATTGGGAATTAATAGTCTTAGAGGATTAAATTGTTTTCCCAATTGGAGTCATTTTCCCAATTGGAGTTGTTTACCCAATTGGAGCTAGTTTCTCAATTGGAGTAGGATTCATAACTAGATTCCAATTAGGATTAATAATCCCTATTGAAGAAAACCTTTATTATGTCTATATAAAGGAGCTATTGTACTAGTTTTGAGGAGAGAGCAAAACAATAAATTGTTTACCACTCAAGGGATTAGAGTGAGAGAATATTGTAAAGTGTGTGTGTGAGAAAAAGAAAAGAGATAGTGTATTTCTTATTCTTGTTCTTTCAGGTTTTTCGTCAAGTCCTAGTTTTAGAGATTTGGCAAGATTATTAGTTGTACTCATTATTGATATAGTGAAAGATTGTTGTTGCTATCCCGTGGACGTAGGCACATATTGCTGAACCACATAAATTCTTGGTGTTATTTATCTTGGTTATTTATTTTTTGATTTCCGTAGTTTGTTCTTATTTTTCTCATTCTTAACAAGTGGTATCAGAGCCTGGTTCGGCCGATATCCGTTTAGAATGTAGAGTTCAATTATGATGAAACTCACCCGCTCCAACTGGGTTACGTGGAAATCGAGAATGGAGGACATGCTTTATTGTAAAGATCTCCATGAGCCAATTAAAGGTGTTAAGAGCAAGCCATAAAATATGTCTGATGCCAATTGGACCAAGATGAATCGTAAAACTATTGGTACGATTAGACAATGGGTGGATGAGAGCATCCATCACCATGTGTCTAAAGAAACTGATGCACAAGCTTTTTGGAAGAAGTTAGAATCCCTCTTTGAGAAAAAGACCGCTGCCAAGAAAGCATTCTTTATTAAAGAGCTTGTCAACATGAAGTATGCAGAAGATGTTAATGTAACCGAGCACTTGAACAACTTTCAGAACATGATCAATCAGGTAGCCACTATGGGTTTGAATATTGAAGAAGAGCTGCTAGCACTTTTATTGCTAGGATCATTGCCAGATAGTTGGGAAACCTTTATCGTAACTGTTAGCAATTCGGCTTCTAATGGCATACTGTCTATGGATGTTGTTAAGGATAACATGTTTAATGAAGAAACAAGGAGAAAAGCTCCAGGTGCAAGTGCTGGACAACTCTTTGTCACAGAGAAAAGAAGCAAGAATTCTGGTAAAATGAGATTCAATGGCGACTGCCACTATTATGGGAAAAAGGGTCACATGAAGATGCATTGTTGTAAATGGAAAAAGGAACAAAAGGATAGGAACAATACTGCAAGTGTTGTGACTTACGATGAAGAGCTTCTTTAATGCAGATGATTGATGGTTTTCTGGCAAAGATGTCTATAATTGCATTTGCCAATGACGATGGGTGTTGCGATCAAGGGGAGCCTGGTCAAGAGAAATCTAATCAAGAGGGTCTTGGTTAATGAGTAGTTCGATCAAGGGGAGCTTGGTTATGGGTAATTCGATCAGGGGGAGTCTAGTCATGAAAAGTTTGATCAATGGGAGTTTGGTCAAGAGGAGTAATTCTATTATGGTATACCTTCCTCATGGCCTGGAGAGGGAGATTGTTGGGTTTTTTTCCAGCCCATGATTAGTTGTCCTAAGTTTATTGGGAATTAATAATCTTAAAGGATTAAATTGTTTTCCCAATTGGAGTTGTTTACCCAATTGGAGTTCATTTCTCAATTGGAGTAGGATTCATAACTAGATTCCAATTAGGATTAATAATCCCTATTGAAGAAGACCTTTATTATGTCTATATAAAGGGGCTATTGTACTAGTTTTGAGGAGGGAGCAAAACAATAAATTGTATACCACTCAAGGGATTAGAGTGAGAGAATATTGTAAAGTGTGTGCGAGAGAAAAGAAAAGAGATAGTGTATTTCTTGTTCTTGTTCTTTCAGGTTTTTCGTCAAGTCCTAGTTCTAAATATTTGGCAAGATTATTGGTTGTACTCATTATTGATATAGTGAAAGATTGTTGTTGCTGTCCCGTAGACGTAGGCACATATTGCCAAACCACGTAAATTCTTGGTGTTATTTATCTTGGTTATTTGTTTTTCGATTTCCGGAGTTCGTTCTTGTTTTTCTCATTCTTAAACGCAATATTCTCAACAAACCAAGCCCCCGATACCTATTTGGTTATGTTATCTAGTGCAAGAAGGTAAACCAATCCCTTAACACCCATCTAGGTTTGCTCTTCAATGCGAGAGTGTAAACTAAGTCATCGACACTTATCTGGTATGTTCCCAATGCGAGAGGATAAACTAATTCCCTGACACCCACTTGGGTCTGCTTTCTAACGCAAGAATATAAACTAATTCTCGACATCCATATGGGTCTGCTCTCTAGCGTGAGAGGATAAACTAATTCCCCCACACCCATCTGCGTTTACTCTCCAACGCGAGAAGATAAACTAATTCTCGAACACTTATCTGGGTCTGTTCTCTAGCGTGAGAAGGTAAACTAATTTCTCGACACCCATCTGGTCTACTCTCTAGTGCGAGAGGATAAGCTAATCCCCGGACACCCATTTGGGTTTGTTCTTCAGTGTGATAGGGTAAACTAATTCTCTGACACCCATCTGGGTCTGCTTTCTAGTGCGAGAGGGTATACTAATTCTCCGACACCCATATGGGTTTGCCCTCCAGTGCGAGAGTGTAAAATTCCTCGACATCCATGAATATTTACACAGCTAAACACTTTTAATGTGATTAGTTAACGATTTTAATGTCCCACAAATTTTTATCATGTTGTGATGCAGGCCACTCAGCTCAAAGGAAAGAAGATTTAAAGACAGATTAAGCACCACGACAATGGGCAGTAGCTCACGACATGCTCAACAGCTCAACACCCCAAGAAGCCAAAAGTCATAGCCATATTGACTACGTGGGATCGTCTGTTTTTTCAAAGCAGCGTGCCCAACCGATGGCCCTATGGCTAAAAGTTTTGTAAAATGCTTCAAGCAAGCAAAGTTTAAAGAAAAACAATGATGGAGTAAAACAAAGAAAGCAGTTTATTAAATTTCTAGCAAGTCGATAAACTTGCACGAAGGTCACCAAAATCTGACATAAGCTACACAAAGAAGATTGCTCATTAACGACTTGGATGATCTTTGGTTTTCCAGTAGCTATCATGCCTTCAGCAGCCACTTTGCACTCAATAGTTTGCTCATCCAACACTTCATATTCAGTAAGTCCAATCTTGGCAGCTTTATCCTCAACTGTTCCACCGTTAGTAGCTAAGAAATCAAACTCAAGCAATTCCATTCTTTTTGGCAACCAGCACAAACGTGGCAGCAATAAAAGGAGCAGGCTTTGACGCCTCTTTAACGGCCGAATCCACGTTTCCAAGTGACAAACTTTCTCCCCACTTCTCGTAATGGCTAGCCATTCAGAAGCCGATCCAAACTGAGCCAGAGCTTCTAAATCCGGACGTTGGAAACATCTTGATGTCAAGCTTTCCAGAAGTAGCAAAATCTCACAAACGGTAGAAAAACTTCTTCCTAACTAAAGGTTCGACAAGAAGGCTAACTTGCAAGTGAAGCGCTACACCTTTTTTGCAGCCTTGGCCACGCTAGCTTAAGCTTCGCGCCCTAGCACGCCAATTTCCTTGGTCAAAGCTGAGCCGAGTTCCTAGTCCACGCCAGCCAGCCGCACCACATAATATGCAATAGCTCATTGTGCTGCCTACTTGCACAACAACCTCGTGGCTTCCGCCGACACCATCCTTGGCCCCCTTGAGCCATTTCATTGAGCCTCATGGCTAAAAAAAAATCAATAAAGAAGAAAATTTAATTTTTCTTACCTTGGTGCGACATAGAGAAGAAAAACAATGACGATGATCAACTTTTCGCAAGGGCAATAAAAGAAGAAAACAAGGGGAGATGTTTACTATATCCTCTAACCTTTTCTCTTTTTTTTATAGGGATGCATTTTTCTCTCTTTCTTGTAGGGATAAATAAGTCTTGGTGGCTATTGGCTTCCCTTTTCCATGAAGACTCTATTTCCAAAACGAAGTGGAAAATCTACATCAAATTGGGAAACAACTTTACACATGCCTAAGCAGCTTGGAAGCTCTACACCTACTACCCTTTTCTGCTTGTAGTCCAGCAGGTGTGTGTGCATTTGTCGAGCCAGAAATAATTCCAAAAATCTAGAAGACGACACGTGGACTTTTCCTTAAGAAAGACAAGATTGCCCTCACTAAATAGGCATGCTTCTCAAATACTCCCATGCGCAACTCAACATCATTAAAGGTCTAAACAGTTGACTGCTCGTGGCATTAAAAAGTCAAAGGTATTAAAGATAAAGTTAATTACTAAATCATATCTTTAATACATTCTCAATTGAAGGTCAATTCAATAAAGTAAGGAATATCTATCACAATCAATTAAGGATACTCCCACCATTATCCCAAGATATTTTCTCCTAATTAATATCTTGGGGAATATTCTTTACTCATCATCCAACAGATGACACACCTTGACCAATAGGATGCTGTCATGTGTACAGTGAAACTCTAACCCGATGGCCAGCCACCTCTTCCTACAAATACCGTATCTTCACCAAATTTAAGTAAGGTTTTTGTTACGCATACAAGCTCTAAACACTCACTCTTCTAAGAGAAACTAACTTAGGCATCAGAGATCCATTGGCCAACCCCTTTCTCTCTTCCCCACCCCACTCCTCTTGAGCGTATGAGGCTTTAGGATTTGATCAAAGGTGTTGATTGTTTTGTAGTTACATTTTCGTGAAAATCGAAGACGGCGGAAATTAGCTACCACAACAATCACCATCTCAACGATCAAATGATGATCATGTTTTTTTTTTTTTTGAACAAACGATGTTGATAGGTGCATCATGTATCATATTTTCATGTTAATTATCCCTAAATTTTGTTAAGGAATTGATTATAAAAGAGCCTTATTACTTTCCTTTCCTTAATTTTAGCCAATATGCACACTTAAAACGTTTTTTGTGATAATTTGACTTTCTGAAGGAGTTTTGGTGCAATGCCAATTGGAGAAGGAAGCTAAAAGGATGAAGCTCATTGTGTCCGAATTTCATAATTTTCCATGAAAACATTCATTCCAGTTTTAAAAATCAATCCCGCAGAAGTTGTTTTTTCCGTCAGAAATGCGCAGCTGTAGGAGAATGATGATTTGAAGGCTTTCCCGATTTTTCCTAATGGAGTGCGATATATGCTTGGAAAGATAAGAGATAAAGCTACGTTTCTTATATTTTTGAAAAAAAATTCCAGAAGATAAATTGACTCTAAATTTGGCACGCAAGACAGATGACATATTCCCAAGCCAAGAAAGATTCTTTCCTAGTTAGTGTCATTAATTGTTTAGGAGTTTGTTTTATTTAGGAGAGTTTCTCCCAGTCATTTTAGGGTTTTTTTAGTATAAATAAGGTGTCCTAAGCTCTCTCTAGAACATCCTCTTGACATCACCCCACATCCATACTACCATTCACCATCTCCGCAATTTGTGAAGAAGAGCTTAGGGACGTGCTTTGCCATGGACTCCTGGTTCTATCTTTCTTTTATTTTTATTTCTATGTGTAACTAAGTTATTTTCTAAGGTTTATGATGAAGCCATGACATGAATAGTTGCGAAGTACTTTGTTAATTATTATCCTATTATATGCCATGTTATATTCTTAATCTTTGTGTGTAATTTATTCTAGATTTGGATTTCTAATGACTAATCACCTTTAGGAATTTTGCATCTAGATATTTAGATAAATCTATGTGGATGACCAATCAATTAGGTTTATTGGAATTAAGATTAAGAAGAGTAGACAAACTAGTGAGGATGACCAGTATCAAGCTAGTCCTACTTGGTTGACATGATTCTTCTATGTGTAATGAGTTTTTATGTGTTTAATTGTATGCTTAACCAATAGGATAGGATTATCATGTAGAGATACACGAGTTGTTGTTTGGCCACGGATTGATTCATACCTTAGAAAGAACAACCTTTAAGATTGACATGGTAATTGGATGGTTTTCTTATTCTTGTTAAGTATAGTCTTGCTCAATTATTCAATTCAATTTATCATTTGTTTGTTTAATAAAGTCTAGTGTGATAAATCGGTTAAATTGGTATTAAAGCAGTCCTTTGGGATCGACCTCGTATATGCATATATTATTACAATTGATTTGTGCGCTTGCGAGTCTAATTTGGTTTAAATTAATTTATTATTTAGGTCAATTTAAATACACATCATATGTTATCTACATTTAGCGAGCTAGCAATAATGTGGTTCAAATTCGCCTTTAGCGAGAATCAAATCTAATATCTCTTACTTACAAACGAAGATGATTACTATCATACCTAGTCCTAAAGGGCAAAATGGCAAATGATGATCATGTTAATTACATATATTTTATTTAAATTCTAAAAAGTTAATTTCATTCCTATTTTTGTCATTTGGATTCCATCTATGTAAATAACACATGCAAAATATTAAAAGGAAATTGTTATTAACACTCCAAAAATCTCATTCTAAACTCCTCATAAATGTATTTTTTTTTCTAATTATAGAAAATTTCAAATGTCAAATGAAATTTTTAGAATACTAATAACAATTCCCTATTAAAAAACTAAAATATAAAACAAATATGAGTTCAAATAGGTGAAATGTCTGCACGCACACGACCGAAAGCTCAAACAGCTCCATCAAAGCAAAAGTCCCTACCATTTTATTTGAAACCCAAGCCTGCCTGCTTTCATCTCTCTCTCTCTTACAAATTCTGTTGGTGGAGACCCCAAACACTCGGCAGATTTGGCCCTTCAGTTTTGAATGGAAGCTATCAGAAAGCAAGCCACCCGGCTTCGCGAACAGGTCGCCAGGCAGCAACAGGTACCCTCAACCCACAATCCTAATTCCCACCAGATCCAATTTTATTTCAATCTCTTTCAATCTCTAACTCTCTGTCCTGAATCCATATTTGATGTTTCATTTGTTACCAAATTTTAATTCCCCGCTGAGTTAGCCCGATTTTTCATTTTTCCAAGTCTTTTCTTTTTCTTTTTCTTTTTTTCTTGGTGAAATTTGCAATCTTGTTCTGCTGGCAATGCTTTTATCTCAGTTGGGTTTGAGATTCTTGATTCACTTCGCATGGTGTGATGCAACGCAATGCATTTGCTTTTCAAGTCTTAATCTTTTATGAATTTTGTTGATTGAGATTCGATATGCAACCGAAATTTAGTGTAATGTGTAATGAGGATACGCGATGCATTGCTCCGATAACCTTCTTGGAATCTGATGGTTTATTTTGGGATTTTCATTTGGTGAATTGAGAAATGATGTGAGGAGGATTGCAAAAAGAAGATATGGGTAGAACAATTTGCTGCAGTTCTTGGTCCATACCCCCTTAAAAATTATAGCCTAGAGTTTGTGTTATGGGATGCAGGTCAAGCTTGTTCATCCAATGAAACGTAATGTTGTTAGTATGTTTTACGCCTCAATGTATTGCTCCAATAACATCTTTGGAATCTGATGGTTGATCTTGGAAGCTTCATTGGTGAACTGAGAAATGTGTCTGTGGAGGATTGCAAGCAGAAGATTTCGGTAGAACATTTTAATACGTTTATTGTTCCATATCTTGGATAATTGTAGCCTAGAAGTGTGTTTTATGGGATGCAGGTCATGATAAGTAAATGTGTTCCTCTTATGTTTTACATGGCAATGTGTTCTTAAAGAAATTGGGTGGCAATGTGTTTTGATCATGGGCACATTACAGATGGTCATGGCTGCACACTGATTACCTTGGTGTCTAAAGTGCAGCTGAAAAACTATTAACCATTTAAGAAAGTTGTGCAAACAATGTGTTAAGGGATTTCCATTTCTGTTGTAATTTTATTTTTCATGTCACGTTTTCTGTTCATGTGGTCATATTCCTACACATGCACCAAAAAAGTATATGGTGTATCTTCAACGACTATCTATCAATTAGAAGCTCCCGTATATTTCCATCCTTCTCTGTTATTAATGATGTTTTTTAGGTGAACAAATAACATGGCTAAACTTGAGCGTATGTTTGTTGTAACAAAGGTTTACTTACATTTCATTTTCATTTAAGTGTAACAGACAATCTGATTACTTTTCGTTTTATTTTAGGCTGTCCTCAAGCAGTTTGGAGCTGGAGGATACGGAGGTTCAGATAATTTAGTAACTGATGAGGCAGAACTCGTGCAGCATCAGAAACTTGAAAAGCTTTACATATCAACACGTGCCGGCAAGGTGGCCTACTTCCTTTCTTGCCTCCTCTAATTTCAGTTAATGTTTTTACCTCTACTTATAGAAATTTTAATTCATGTTGTAGCATTATCAAAGGGATATTGTTCGTGGTGTGGAGGGATATATTGTCACCGGGTCCAAACAAGTTGAAATAGGTGAGTTCGTAACTTATATGTCATTTGTCAAGCTTGAAGCTAATTTCACAAGGCCTAATATTCATATTAAAAACCATAACCTTAATTATTGGATAGGAACGAAGTTGTCAGAAGATAGTAGGAAATATGGTGCTGAAAATACGTGTACTAGTGGAAGTACATTATCAAGAGCTTCATTAAGCTATGGGCGAGCTCGTGCTCAAATGGAGAAGGAGAGGGGGAATCTGTTGAAAGCTCTTGGTACACAGGTGTGACAAAATTTTCTTCACTTAGATGCATAATTCTATAGATACGACTTTTGCATATGTTTGTGAAATGGTGGAATGAGTAATACATTTTCATACTGATTTTATAATTTATTTGATTGATAATTGTAATGCAATTTTTCTTTTTGGCCGTAGGGGGTTGGACTATACAGTTGCTCAGAAAATTTTAAATTTAATTATCCCAGGTTTAATGTTAGAATCTGTTTATTAGACAAGTGAAGAGGGTGTGGATTCAGATACAAAATTCTACCTCTTCTTCTGTATGCAACTTTGTGACAATAGTGAACCCAAGTTGTTGCATCAAGAGCTTCCCAAACATTATGCATAAACTTATGCAGAATGAAGGACTCAAATTGGCAGCTCTGTTATGTTTAGTTGTTTACTTTAGTTACACTAGATATGACAAACCAAGTTATATTTCTCTTCTGAGATATTTTCTGACTAAATGTGCCAAGGAAATTCTTATAGCAACTAAGATTTTGTAGATTTATAGAACCAACAGTCTGCATCATTCTTTGTACAGGGATACTGCATTAATAAATTGTTGCATTCCACCATGTTCCTGCCATTCACAATATTTCTGGTAGTATTTTCTTTTGGTTGTTGTGTTCCAATTTCTTTAACCTCAAAGCCATACCTTACTGGTGGGTAGAACAGAGGATGTTATTGACATCGATATCCTGTTTAGATTCTGTTCTCCTAGTTTAATCTTTACCGCTTTCCCCCTCCAAAATTAAATTTCCGAAAGGCATCATCCAAGCTCATTTTGCACATCCAACATTGATTATATGCTTAAACTACATTTTGTTCTTCTTGACATTTTATTTCAGTCATCCTTTACTTGGTAAATACCATTGTATGATTTAATTTGAAATCGTTAATTCCTTCTTACTGCTATCAGAGGTTAAGTTTGTGACACGGTGTTTAAAAATACTATTAGGTGGCAGAGCCATTAAGAGCAATGGTAATGGGGGCTCCATTGGAGGATGCTCGGCATCTTGCTCAACGTTATGATAGAATGCGACAAGAAGCTGAAGCTCAGGTATCTTTAATCTGTGTTTACCAGAGACTTTCTGAGTGTTTTCTTCCCACAACAATATTTTATACTGGAATCAGTGTGCGTCAACTGATGCACCTTCTATTCATGCAAATTGGTGAAAGCTAATTCACCTGGTGGATTTCTTGTACAAGTATGTCATTGTGCGTTCTTTTGAACCTAGACAGGCTAATGAAGTTTCCAAACGCCAAGCAAAAGTGCGGGAAACACCAGGAAATTCAGAAAATGTTATGAAACTGGAAGCTGCAGAGTCGAAGCTGCAAGATCTGAAGTCAAATATGGCAATATTAGGGAAGGAAGCTGCTGCAGCAATGGCAGCTGTTGAGGCTCAACAACAGAGGTTGACACTCCAGCGACTCATTGCCATGGTAGTACAAGTTTTGTGAATATATACTTCGAGATAAATACGTTAAGCCTAAGTAAATGTTTACGTGTTATTTATTGGGAATTAATGTTTAAACTTTCTTCCTGTTCTTATCAAAATGTCTTTCTTCTTGTCAATTTTGTTCTGGAATGAAGGTCGAGGCAGAGCGTACTTATCATCAGAGGATCCTTAAGATACTTGATCAACTTGAAGGAGAGGTATGCACCCCCCCTCTCTCTCCCAAATAAACTAATTTTCTCAACTATGCAAAATCCCATTTTTTATTTCTGTGTCAATTGATGATTTTGGGTAATGTTTTTTTCTGATATTGATAGATGGTATCAGAACGACAACGGATTGAAGCACCTCCTAGCCCTACTGTTGAAACCACCATGCCTCCACCTCCATCTTATGAAGAAGTTAACGGCATATATGCTTCTCAAACACATAATGGATCGTCAGACAGCATGGATTACTTCTTAGGGGAGGTTAGTAATCAATGAAATTTCTGAATTCTTTTTGCTTGTATGATGCAACTGCTGCACTTGAAGGCTGTTCATTTGTGTTGTTTATTTGTCAATTTATTGCAGGTTATGTTTACGTATCAAGCTGTGTCTGACATAGAGCTCAGTTTGTCAGTTGGCGATTATGTTGTTGTGCGAAAGGTTTACAACTTACTTGGATGTTATACTTCAACTACCTTGATACTAAATTCTGAATTCGGGTTGGCCCTGGGCTTGGATTTGGACCAACCTAAGATCTAATCTAAATGGAAAAATGAGCACGATCTATTGTTTTAATTGTGATTACTAATACATACCAACTGGATCCACTTTAGGTTGGGTTGAGTACAATTTAACCTTGCAACAATAAGGCATGATCCGGTTGGTTTTTGCAGATTTCAGATGCCTGTCATCTGAGGCAAGTCAGTGAATCCAGGTTGAAGATTGCAGTTCTTGTTTCTTTATTTGCACATGTGTCTGCTGCTTGTGTTGAATAAATAAAACAATCAAACGAGAAGGAAGGCGAATGCCTAAATTTTTGTAGTGCATTATTGTTGATGCGAGTTTCTAGGTTGATTATCTTTTGTTCTTTCTACAGGTGACAAACAACGGTTGGGCAGAAGGCGAATGCAAAGGCAGAGCAGGTTGGTTCCCGTTTGGATACATCGAAAGAAGGGAACGAGTTCTCGCAAGCAAGGTGGCCGAAGTGTTCTAGCGTTTGTGCATGGGACAGAGCGTTTTTCGATTCTTTTTTGTTTCCTCTAAATGTGTATTTTTGTTATTTAATGTACTTAATGATGGAGAATACGTTGGTTCAAATAGAATAACAGTGTATCGTATTGATTGATACAAGTATCGTTTCTTTACTGATTTCATATCTGCCTTGCAGCACTATGAACAACTTGGTACATTTGTATTTTTCCTTACTTTTGTTTGTTTCATATCCAACAGCTAGATTTCTCAGTTATCTTACCTATTTTCTCTCCTGCACAACGAATCGTGTGCGCATGGGTTGCGCATGACCTGGTTGGGTTTAATGATGTCATAGCGACACTCCAACGACAACCATGTACGATGCCACAACGATGCTAATGATACTTCAACAATCCAACGACATTGTTACGACAACGCCATTGGTTGTGCATGGGCGGATTTTGACCTGTTTTTGTTGTTGTTGGAGTGTCGTCATGGTGACATTAGACTCAATTGGGTCATGTGCAAGCCATACGCACAAAATCCGTATACAGGAGAGAAAATCTGTATAGTTATATTGACGTAGATTTGGTATTATTCTTGGTTTGAGGTTTTACTATGCAGCTTTTACTGAGCAAGATTTTAACGATGCCACATATACGGAACCCCATCATCGTTATCATCTTTTTTGTCAATGAAAGAAGGTGCGGCTCTAAGAAGAGGGTGGAGGGTTTGAACTCGAGATGTAGTGGGTTGAAGAAGAAGGCACTAACCACCATGGGTGCCAAAACAACAATTTTGCAATGCAGCTTATTCCTCGACAAAAAGAAATGAGTAGTTATTTGTTAATTTTTAGGCTTTCTATTCAAAATTGTCATTGAGATTTGCATAACTCCTCACTTTGGTCCTTAAGATTTGAAATCAATAGAATTGGTCCTTGAGTTTGTCTATCATCAATCATTTTGGTCATTCCTTGAAAAATCTCCATTAAATAAGAATAGAATGATCAAAATACCCTTAATTTTTATCAAATCATTTTGGTTCATTGTTTATTCAGGGTATATTTGTCATTTTGATCCTTATTTAACATAATTTTGCATTGAATGACCAAAATGATTGATGATGGACAACCACTTATATTGATTTCAAATCTCAGAAATTAAGTGATGTATTATGCAAATCTTAGAGATCATTTTGGCTAAAAAGCCTAATTTTTATTTTAACTGTGTTAGTTTTTGCTAATCATAGAATTTGGTGAACAAATACAAATACAGATGGTACTTTACTGTGGTGACAGAATGCAATCATGCCTATTGTAAGGTAAGGAGCCCGAATAGAATTTGTTGATACTTATCCCCTTCAACGAAGACGGAAGGAGCCCTAATAACCTCACAAGTCCAAAAGCCCTAGGTAAGGTAAGAGAGAAACAAGTCCAATTACGCTAGCCCGCAAGGCAGCCCAAATATTTGTGGCACTAGGCCATAAAGGCCTTTCTAATGTACATTTAGATCGCACATTTGAACAAATATCGTTACTTTAAATTGTTTGACTTAATGAAATGAAAGTTGAATAGGCCTTACTCAGATGTGTAATTTAAATGTACATTATGTGTGTTAGAAAAATTCACTTGGCCACGAACCCCAATCAAAAGACCTATACGAGCATTAATCAAACAAAGAGTTTGCATATGATTTCCACATTTCACAAGTATCGGATACTCCCAATTTTTTTAACCGTTAGATCTTTACTAAAAACACAAAAATCAAGATCTAATAGTTAAAAAGTTAAAAATATCTTACACTCCAGAGCAATATATATTTTTTGTTCTGAAACAGGGTAAAAGCGTATAACATAAGTGTTCAAAAGTACCTTCTTCTCTTAAAGGTGGAGGGTTTCAAGTCTTTATTATGGTGTTTGTGTTCATGATTGCATGTTGGTTATTTACGAAACGTTATAAAATGATCAAAAGTGCTTTTAGATAAAATAATTTTGGATTCTAAAAACACTTAAAGTATCTTCTGCAAGAAGCAATTCAAATATTTTTTCAAGATTCCAAAAATATTTCATCAAAACTATTTTAAGTCATTTTAAAAGCACGAGCCCAACAGAGCACTTTCTTCTCTAGTATATAATTATTATTTATCTTTATAATGGCTATTTTTGTAATTTTCAGCAGTAGCAGGCCCTTTTTCATTGTTTATAATGGCTACTGAGAATTTAGGGTTTTAGAAAGGGCTTTTCCCGAAAATCTCCGGTTGATATTCTGATACAGGATGCAGCGGACGATCACAATATTGCGTGGTCCTCTGGGCAGAGGCCGAGGGTTTTCCTCCACCTCATCGTCTTCCTCCGACAAAATCGTTGCGTCCGTGCTCTTCGAGAGGCTGCCCGTTGTTATTCCCAAAATCGACCCCGTCGTTTATGCGTATCAGGAATTCGCGTAAGTCTGCTTCTTAATCTCTCTCTTTATGTTTTTCTTGTTTATTTTCTGTTTGGTTGCTCAGAAAATGCGAGAAAGTTAACTAGATAAAGAGGGTTGGTAGGGCTTAGTTGCACAGAAAGTTGTGGAAAGGACTGAAAATGTTGATTAATTTACTGTACAAAATAGGTGGCCTTGCTGAATTGAGCTGGATTGAGCTCAGCTTTACATTTTCATAATATTGGGGACAATACATTCTTGTGTATGCATGTAAATCAGATTCAGTTTGCTTTTTGTCCTGAATTGCTCTGTTTGGGCGGTTTTTACTTTTCTTAGCCGCGATGGTGGGTTCTGGGCAAGTGACTGAAGGCTTCAATATTGGTTTTTGGGGTGATGAATGTGATATGGTGATAGATATTGACTAGGGTACCTAAATTTGTAAAAATGTGGTTTATTCTGTTGATTATATATGTAAATTTGTGTTATGAGTGGCTCATGTTGGGTTTTTTAGGTTCCGGTGGCGACAGCAATATCGGCGCATATATCCCGATGAGCTTTTAGACAAGTCTAATGCTAGGTAAGGTTTGTTTCAAAGGCTAACGTTGTTCTCGTTTAATCGCAATATTGGCACATATATCTAGGTTTATGTTGTTATATACTCATTTAATCGCAACTACATCACATGTTCTCGTTTAAAGAAATAACTACATTTCGTATAAATGTCGGTGCTTCTTTTTCTTGTACTGTCTGTAGCAAACACATCATGGATGTTCATTATTGTTCTAATCACTAAGCTCTAAACATTAGAACTTCTTAATTGAACTAATTATCCAAATATTAGGTCTGTTTGACTTGAATGTCTTTAGTTTTTCAAAAGGTTATTATTGGTTGAAAGTTCCTTGAAATGACGATACATTCTGTAGTGGATTCTGTTTCATGGGTCTCAGAGTTATGAAAAGGGATAATGTTGATATTAGTACGAGGAAATGTGTTTTGCATCACCATCCAATTCATTTATTCTGTTCTAATTTTATGGGTAGAACTGGAAGTATAGTTTATAAGCAACTTTTTGGTTTGTTGTGTAAGCATTACTCACACTTGATGTCCACAAGACATGCAAATACAAGTTTTCACTCAAACAAACATGACACTTACTGTGAACAGGGGAAAAGGTGACTACCAGATAGATTATGAACCTGCTCTGCGGATCACTGAAGCTGACAAAAAGAATGATAAAAAGTATGCAGTACAATTTTGATGATGTTTTTTAAGAATTTGTTTTTCTTGCTCTTTTTTAAAATTTATATTTTTCAGTTTTTGTTTGAAGTTAAGGAGCTCATAAAAAGTTCTTTTTGCTTGTAATGTTGCAAGATCTTCATATTCTTTGTAAAACCTTTTCTACAACCTTGTTGGGAGCTAGAAGACATACAATTGTCCTTTACTGCCAGCTGTGGGACATTTCAGTGATTTTTATTGGTAGTTAGGCCTTGAATGTTAAAAGTTGATTCTTGTTCTTTAGGTCATTGCAGAGAGCCCTTGACAGAAGACTATATCTTCTTCTCTACGGAACCACTGATGGATCTGCTGGAAAATCAGTCTGGCATTTTCCAGAAAAAGTTTACCAGTCTGAAGACACACTGCGGAAGGTGATGGTTGCTATAAGATGCCATATACTTATCATCTTCTTATCCTCCTAAAATCCCATGTAGTTTCTTTGTTTTTATTTCTCAGTTACATACATTCGGTTTATTTTCAGTGCGCAGAATCTGCATTAAAATCAGTTTTGGGAGATCTGTCACACACATACTTTGTTGGAAATGCTCCCATGGGCCATATGGAACAGACAGCAGAGAATATGAAGGTTTGTTGTTGTAAATTATGTCCGTTCTTACGTGGGATTGGCTTTGGCCAATAAATGTTAAAGTACATATTGGTGCTGCTGTCAATCCTGTATATTAATCAGAATTTCATTTTGCCCGATTCAGCAATTCTTTTTCAAGTCTCAAGTGATTGCAACGAACAAGTTGAACATTGGGAAGTGCGAGGATTTTGTCTGGGTGACCAAGGATGAATTGATGGAGTACTTTCCTGAGAAAGCTGATTTCCTTAGCAAGATGATCATTAGCTGAATTCCAACACGTGTGTTCTGTTCTTGCATAAGGTTTTTGCAATTCAGTTGAAAAATGAGCATGGACTCTTGGCGGAAGATTAAAGCTGACACGGAATTGTAGGCTACAATGCCGAAATTGAAATTTGCCCGTGTCCATGCTTTTAGCAGCTGAAGCTAGCTCAGCACTTGAATTTTTGAATAGTTTCTTTTGAGTTATGTTGTTGAATCGGAGCTGTTCCGTGTGGCCTTCTCATTTGGATCAGTGCTGTTTGTCAATGTAATTTCCCCACTTTCTTCTAATAATTTGTTGCAGCAATTCATGCCGTTGAGTTGTTGATTCACAACTAGTTTTCTTAGCAAAGGTTCGTATGCGGATATATACTATCAGTACTGTACCTTGAGGCCTTTGGATGTTCAAGTAGTTTTCTTCATTTTTACGGATATTTTTTGTTAGTATCCCGAGCCTCAAGATCCTAGAATCATGGCCGTTCAATCGAATCGTGCGGCTAGGAACGTGTAATCTTTCCCTCTGTCCTCCTCCCTCTTCTCCCTTTAACTGATGACACACCACCCAAATCCAAACCCCCAGACTAAGGTCTCTCTCTCCTTTCATATTTTCCCTTTAATTGACAACTGGAGACGACCGACTACGGTGAGTTTCTGGCGGCGACGGTGCACTGGAACAAGCTGGAGAGGGAGGAAAATCTGTTGTCGCCGTTCTCGCCGTTCTCGTTATTCGACAAGGACGGAAGCAGGTTCATCACCATTTTCGAGCTGAGGCAAGCCTGCAGAGAGTTTGGATTGGCGAAGCTGCATATGAGAAAAAATTATGCCCAAGGAATTTTATGTTGGAAATTGAAAGATTGAGTCTCGACCGTTCGATCTTTAGTGAACGGCTAGGATCAGTTGATCTTTAGGGTCCTCACATAAAGAATCCGGAGAGGATCATTGATCAACATAATCGGAAAAGGAAATTACAGGAAAGGGAAATGCAAGAGAAGTAGAAGAAATTAGAGTAAATTCATATCATTTCATTCATAGTCTCTTTACATCATAAAAGACGTTTAAATACATCTAAGGATACGTAGGGTTTAAAATGTAGATGAGTCTTATGAGATTACCATTACATGGACCTAATGGATAGCAATAACAATAGGTAGTCCAATTGGTCATAACTGAAGCTCAATAGCCTAGAGTCGCATCAGTCTAGCTTGAATATTACGAGATAGGGCAAGAGCAGCGTTTTCCATCAATGTTGTGAAATTGATAAGAATATTTGTGAAGCTGTAACATTATATAGTTTTTATGTTCATGCGTGACTCTAGCCATATAAAATATATGATAAGTTGACCATCAAAACAATGTATTTAGACTCAAGATGAGCAATTTTGGAATTTTCGGAGCAGCTATATATTAAGAAACTGGCTACAATTGAAACAAAGATAAATGTTTCAAAAATTTGCAATTATAAGAAGTTAGATATTGGAGGAAACTAATACTTTATTTGCCTTTTGCTTCTTTTCTTTGTCATCTTAAGGAGCTTTTTGGCTAATCCTACTAACGTTTCTCACAATGACAAAGCCATCATTATTAATGAGGAATGGGTTCGAAAAACCAAACACCGAACCAATGTCCAATAAAACAAATCTGAATCAAGTAAACCGAACCAATCTGGTTGATTCAGTGCTTCGGTTTCAATTGCAAGGGTTCAGACACCGAACAGAACCGAATTGATTCCAAAACCAATTAAAAGGACGTCGGTTTATGTCCCTTATCAACCCTAATTCTATTAAGCATTGTGGTGTGAACTTTGCTACATCGCTGTTCTCAGTCTCTATGACATGGTTTCCTTTTTCTTTGTTTCTTTGTCTGCTGAATTAGGTTAGATTATATTTCATAATTAAATTACAGCACCTTGGGTTTGTTATGAACCCAATTTGTAATTGAGGTTTATGCTTAAAGTAAAGAGTCAAATTAGTTGTAATTTATGGTTTTTACTAGTTATTAGGGGAATTTGATAGAAATGCCAGCTGGCAGTCACACTTCATGTATAAGAGCATCTGCTCTTTGTTTTGAAACGAAACAGAATTTAACAAAACAAATCAATAAAAAAATATTGGAGCTCTGCTCCTTCTATCTTCCTCCTTCCTTCCCTTCTATGTGCTATAGTTAAGGTTTGAGTTAGGGTTTGAGATTTGGGTTCTAACAATGGTATCACCCATATCAATTCCTGGATTCCCTTCTGTGCACACCCGCCAATCCGCTGCTACTTGCGACGCTGCCTTGGAATCCCGTCTTGCTTCCTTGGAGGCTTGCGTCGCTGCTTTACCTTCCCTCATCACCGCTGCGATCGACTAGGCCTTCGCCGACGCTCTTACACAATTTCGTCGCGACATGTTCTTTCGAGGTGCTGGGGAAGGTATCTCCGCCCCTTTTGCGAGCGATCATCATGGTTCTCCTGCAATTGATCTGATTCAGCTAACTCGGAGCCCAATCTATGCTGAAGGAGCCCAATCGCAGCTTAGTCCGTCGACAGTCCAAGCTCTACCGCTGCTTTCATCTTCACCGTTGTTGCAAGCACTTGCAACTTCGGCCGTCAAGCCACACTCGAAGGACTCCGCTGCAGCTACAGTTTTGCGTCCGGAATCGAAAGCAGGGATTCATGCTTCAACGATGACCTCTGCTCCGCGGCTACTCCATGAGCACTCATTCTCCAATACTACGAAAAATAGACCTAAGGTAGTTCTTAATTTGAGTATCATTTCAGCAACTTCGGAGGCTAAATTCCCTTCTCTTTTGACTGATAACTATGGTGCATACCTGAAAGATAAATTTGGATGGGTTCATTGGTATCTTGTGGGAAAATTTGTGAAGAAGAATTTCTGTGCATTGAAACTGTTTGATGAAATGTCTAAGAGACAGAATGACAATATGTTCATTCAGCCACTGGTTCACAATATTGAAGTTCTCCATCTTGACTGTCTTGCCATCCAGCTCCATTATTTTGACTTAAATTGCTACCTTGGTTTTGAATATGGAAGTACAATTGTTTTAGGTAGAGCTTTTGCTTGTTCATCTGGTTTTAGTCAGAAGCCTATGTTTGGAGCATTTGGGTCCAATCTTGCTCAACCAAGTCCTTTTGAAGGTCCAACTCAAACATCACAGGCAGCATTTGGGGGCAGTATAATTGGTTCCTCCACACCAATTGGTGACATATGCTACTGTAATGGCATTTGGGATAAGGGTGGAGGCTCTAAATTCAACAAAATGCAATTGAAGATGGCGGTGGCTCGAATAAAGCTGCTGAGGAACAAGGGGCAGGTGGTAGTGAAGCAAATGAGGCGTGCCATTGCCTTGCTCCTACAATCTGGTAAAAACGTTATTGCTCGAATTCGGGTTGAACATGTGATTAGAGAACATAACACTTTGGCTGCCAATGAGTTCATTAAGCTCTTCTGTGAATTAGTAGTATCTAGACTTTCTATCATCGCAGAGCCAAATGAGTGTCAGCCTGGTCTCAAAGAAGGAATTGCTAGTTTAATCTTGGCCTTTTCTAGGTGTTCTGAGATTTTGAAACTGATCTCACTAAGGCATATTTTTTAGGAAAAGTATGGTAAAGATTTTGTATCTGCGGTTGTTGATGTACGTCCCTACTGTGGTGCGAATCGCATGCTGTGGTGTGAATGAGGACATATGCAGTTTGTAGACTCAGCTTCAAAATCTGCCAGTTATGCAATGGCTGCTGCACAAGTTGCTGCATATTTGGCCAACAAGGACTGCAATCAGGACATTAATATTGTATCTCTCAAGAAAATAAAAGAAGCTTCCCCGTTGAGTTTGATAGTTTCCTTACGATCGATATGTGAGGGCAGATTTCAATCTCTTGACCAGTTTCTGTCTCGTGAATATTGTATATCTCTTGCTGACAATATAGAAAGTAAAGTCAAGGTGAGGGAGAAAGGTTATTCTCAACTCTTTTCTGAAGTGCATAAATTTGCTGATGTGATTTCCGAATTCAACAATATGGTTTCTGCAATTCCAGCGATGGTTACACAGTTTGATGAGCTTAAGCTTAAGTTCGATGAAGGGTCCACAATGAGCAAGCTTTGGATTGTGAATGTGGGTGGCAGTGAGAGTCTAGCAAAAACTGAAGTTCTAGGGGAAAGCCTTAAGGAAGCTCAAAACGTCAATAAATCTCTTTCAACTCTTGGGGATGTGATCTCAGCTTTGTCAAGAATTAAGGCTTTGAACCGGGTGGGACATGTGGATGAAGACAATGCCAAGGCCATATCCTTGTTTGAGAATGTAGTGGACCTTAGTGATGCTATTGAAGATGAAGTCAAGTGGGTAAAGAATCTGATTAGAGGAATAGTTGCTGGAAATATATTTGATCTTGGTTATGCACAGCTTGCAGAAGTTCTCTCAAAGAAGGGTATGTCCTTTTTAGTTACTTGTCAAAACCTTATCCCTCAACCTTGGGTTATCGATGACTTAGACGTGGCAATGGTTGTGTGTGTAAGATCCGCGTGCAAGCATTCGGGTGCATTAGACCATGGAATAATGGTGTACTCTACCTGCTCTATAAATTCACTTGGAAATGAAGATGTGGTTGCTGAGATTTTGCGGAGAGGTGGTGGGGCTCTTCACGGTATCAAATTACAAGGAATATCAATGTCCATTGAAGATAAGAGCAAGAAAAGAACCCTCTTGTCTTCTTAGATATATCAATTGATAGGGACCCTGTGGAACAAAGCAAGAAGAAGAACCCTCATGTCTTCTTAGATATATCAATTGATAGGGACCCTGTGGAACAACTTGTTATTGAGTTTTTTGTTGATGTTGTTCATCAGACAACAGGGAATTTCAGGGCTCTCTGTACAGGTGATAAGGGATCAACATGTCATCGAGCAATAAATGGTGTTGAAAACAACATCAAATGTTTGATCAAAATTTATCCAATGCTTGAAATGGCAAACATTGCTGATGTGCAGGACTTGAGTTTTATTATGGAATTTGGGAATAAAAGTTATTTAGTGCTGAATATTTTGCAGCCTAGCCATAATGTTGTGAGAAAGGACATTATGGACCAAGAAGGTAAAGGAACAAATGGAGTTGAGCCTCATGACTTACGACCCATTATATTTGAGTTACCTCTCCTTGATCCTGAGGAAGTCAACAATGGTGTGCTTGAGGTCGTCGTACCCAGTGCACAAGGCTCCCACTTTACGCAGGGTCTGGGAGAGGTGAATGTCGGCTAGCCTTACCCCCATTTATGGAGAGGCTGCTCCCAAGTCTCGAACCCGAGACCTACCGCTAATGGGCGAAGGCACTTGCCATCGCACCAAGTGCGACCTCTATAATGGTGTGCTTGAGGTGTCTGAACTAAATGATATGGCTGAGAAGGTAATTGCAGTGCGGAATAAACAAGTAGCTATTGATGGTGAGGTTGTTGCTATGACTGTTGATGGAGTGAATGATGCACCTACTTTGAAACTTGCTGATATTGGGATTGCAATGGACATTTCTGGAACTGAAGGAGAGTGCTGCTGCGTTCAAACAAGTTTCCACAGTTTCTTTTTTAAGCCTTGAGGACAGGGCTAATTTTCAAGGGGGAAATATTGTTATGAACCCAATTTGTAATTGAGGTTTATGCTTAAAGTAAAGAGTCAAATTAGTTGTAATTGATGGTTTTTACTGGTTATTAGGGGAATTTGATAGAAATTCCAGCTGGCAGTCACACTTCATGTATAAGAGCACCTGCTCTTTGGTTTGAAACGGAACAGAATTTAACAAAACAAATCAATACAAAAATATTGGAGCTCTGCTCCTTCTATCTTCCTCCTTCCTTCTCTTCTATGTGTAATAGTTAAGGTTTGAGTTAGGGTTTGAGATTTGGGTTCTAACAGGGTTTTGAGCTG
The DNA here is from genome assembly GCF_042453785.1 of Malus domestica. NCBI lineage: Eukaryota > Viridiplantae > Streptophyta > Magnoliopsida > Rosales > Rosaceae > Malus > Malus domestica. The sequence continues at coordinate 8,477,485 of NC_091670.1, forward strand.
TAAAAAAAATGGTTGGTTTGATCACGTTAGCATCTTATTTAATCTCAGTTTTCTTTTCTAGTTTAACTTTGATTTTTTGTTTTTTTTATAATGTTTTCTTGAAGGAAAAATACAATGGCAGTGTTTAATCAGTATTGGAATTTTTTGGTGATAAAATCCAAATTTGTCAAACCCTGAAACTCACTTCAATTGGATTTTCCGACGCCGGAGTCGCCAGTCAGCACCATATTGAACAGATAGTCGTAGTCATCGTCAACCTTGTATGCCATAGCTGCCCTCCTCCCTCACAAATTACAAATTTGACTCGGTGGTTGGGTTGGTTCTGGTTTTCCAGGTCGAATCCGAAATGGGTCGCCGATTTACTCAATTGGAAGAGCGACTCGGACTCGGAGACATGGAACAAAGGGAGGAGGGACTATGTGAAAAGGGGAAGGACAACGACTTTATGAGTTTTCTGCTGGCGGTGATAAAATGATGGGCTAAACTGCCTTTTCAGCCTGATTTTTTTTTTTTTTTCAAATAATGTTAGAGAAATTAAAATTTTAAATTAAATTTGCAAGGGAATTTAAGTGTGATTGAAAAAATGGTGATACATCACGTGTCATTATACTAATGGTGAAATATGTGTGCTAAAAAGTTAATAGCTTAAAAAATAAAATTTCCCACCACTTATATAAAAACACGTGGTGTACCACCCATGTTCCCATCATAATGAAAATTTTCTCCAAATTTGCAAACCAAATAATGTGTGACTTATAAAAAACAAGCACGTTAATCGGCATGTAATTAATAATCCAATCCTCTACAACCACATCATTTAGTTAGCAAATTTGGTTTAAAAAATTTGAACTCTCTTGCATTACCTTTTTCTTTCATATGGTCCATAAATTTCTCTCTAACAATTAACAATTTAACTCGCTATTAACGTTCGTAAAAATAGAAGAAAAAAAAAACCTATCCTGTGATAAATTAAGGATCTAAACTTTTCGAAATTGGCCTATTGACCCCTGGCGTCTGATTCCACCTATACTTCTTTTAAAGTTATAAGCAAATTAGTCTTTTCATCATTCTTTCAACATATCAGCAACACTACTAATAAAAAGGAATTGGATCCTCTCTTGAGCACAAGCTCAGGAGCCTGCTGACTAATGCACGTGAACCATTGAATTTTGATCCAAATGTTACAATTATTATAACTTTTAGAGGGATCTCCTGTTTGTAGTCGTTGGATCAAAATTCAACGGCCCACGTACGCAAGTCAGCAGGCTCCTGAGCTTGTGCTCAGAAGAGGATTCAATTCCTAATAAAAACACACCGAATGAAAAATAAAAACTAAATAGAAATAAATAAAATTAAAATAAATAAAAAAACACCCGAAAATCACCAATTTTTTGGTGGATCTTTTGTTGAAATGCTTTCAATGTTCACCGAAGTTCTTACGGTGGTTGTTGAAGTGGTTCCTTAAGGTGGTTAATTAATGTCGAAAATGGTTTGGCATGAGAGCTTGAAGTGTAGAAACTAAAGATCTACAAGTTTATCAAATGAGACAATACTTGGTGTTGACCAGGCTTAAGTTTAGCATGAAGGTTTCTAAGAGATTTTAACGATGGATGAGTTTGGCCATGGTGGTTGACTTTTATGTATAGGAAAATGGGGAAAGATTTGTTTGTTTTTTTTTTTTTTTTTTTTTTTTTTTTTTACCGTAGATGGAAAGGAAAGAATTGGAAAAAGGTAAGATGAGTTGCAACATGAATAGGTACACGGGAAATGTGTCTTGGTGCAAGAAAGGAGAATATATGTCTCTTGGGTCGATAGGTTGTTATAGAATTAGGTTATTGTCATGGACAATGCACTAATGGGTTTGGACTTTGGTGCTCCCAAGCACGCCAAGTCTACATTATTGAAGAGTTTTCATGAGCCTTGTGGAACTATGCAACCTTTCACACCTCAACCCCTCTAGCAAATCCCTGTAAAACCACGTGTCTTGACTCTTGGGTCATGTGAGCTTAGTAAGTGTCGAGTTTAAATGAATGTGCCGTACGTGGTGCGATATATTTTCTTGTTTGATATGGCATGATAATTAATTAAAACTTGTGTAAAACCTTGCTTCACTATTAATTTTTCCGATACTAAAACACAGGTATTGAAATTATTCCTATTTTCGATTCCTGACTTCCAATGTTTATTGATGCACATGGAAATTAAAGAAAAAGGTGAATTCCACATTAAAGTTTATGCTCAAATACCTAAAAAATCATAAATTAATCGATCCAGTAACCGTCTCTCCCTCCCCTGATTTATGACTTCTCCCATTCCAAGTAAACATGTCACTAGCGTAAAAATTGAGCTTCATGACCTTTTCAGGCACAACTAGGAGATTCAATGCACTTTTCGATTTCACTAATATAAATAAATAAATGAAAGAATGATCATCTTAGTCCTACAGATGATAGATCTTGATTTTGATTGCTTGAGACGCAAGGAAACAAAAGAGTTGCAAAATATGATCAGGCTTTGTCTCCATAAACTCATCTACTTCTCTGTTCAAAGTTTGATTGTATTCTAACTGAATTTTGAATGTTGGTCTGCAAAAACATGAGCAAATCCCACTCATTTTCTTTCTCTAAACAGGCATAAGCATCCACAAAGTACGAAAACTCTGACCCGTACATATGCACCGCGCATGCTGCTTTGTAAGTTAAGAGCTGCAACTCACCCGTTGCTATCTCCGAGGTTAGCATCTGGTGGCTGAAATGACGTGTACGCCACCATCTGCAGCGAAATCTCCAACTCTCTCCAGATTTTCCCTCTATAAACATTTTGGGGGTCCTATTGAAACAAACGGAGTAGCGCTCTTTATGTTCACCCTCATTTCCATTCAGACACACGGACATTCGGTCCTCGTCATACTGAGAAAGCTTCAGGAAACATAAAGCAAATTCTCTCCAGGTGTTGTAGTCTGCATAGGTTGCATCTAAATGCAAAGCTATCATTTCCAGTAGACTCTCGGGACTATATTCATCTGCAAAATATCAGAAGAAAGAAATAAGAAACCGTTAATAATTTATAAAAATCAAAATTTCAGTTCAAATTCTTGTTATCAAGGACTTCCAAATTTTAGCTGCTTCTACAACTATCCAAGTTTTGAAAATATTAAGATTTGAAACAATAGTTTCTCCTAAATTATAAAAAATTCATATAAAATATTTTGTTCACGAGTGTCAAAATAAAGTTAATCAATACAATGAAGTACAGTGTCCTTTCAAAAGAATGAGATAAACTACATAAACAAGAAGAGGTGTATTAATTCCTAAAAATATATAGCCCAAAAAGACCAAAGACAGAGAGAGACAAAGGATTTCCAGGATTTTTGGAAATAGGACCAAGTTTATTGTTAGTCACAAATACCGATTTTGTAAGTCGATGAGACATTTAAAACCTTGAAAACTTAGAAAATGAGGAAGACTATTAAGTTCCGCAGCAAAATGATCAGGGATTTGAGAAAATTAAAAAAATAGAAATTATCTGTATAATGGAGAAGTTGGCACCTAGGGAATTCTGGTCATATACTTACAAGAAACTTGGTTTCAATTCCAAACCATGTGAAGTTCAAAACGACTAGTGGGATTAGACAGGTTCAAAGGGATTTTAACAATTGGAACAACAACAACAACAACAACAACAAAGCCTTTTCCCAACAATTGGAACAGCAACAAATAAATTATCTGTTCTACAAAAACCTTTTACTAGTAAAAAGAAAAAGTTCTAGCTAAGGAGATGTAGTCATGTCAATCCTCAAAGTAACTTCAAAATTTTCTAAATGCCCGATAAGGGGTTTTGCATCTTGAGAGATTTTATTCTTTAGGTTTATTTCTTTAAGAGAATTGTCTGACTTAAGAGAAAGGAAGAATTCTTGATATGCTCCGTTAACTGGGCTAGAGAGAACCCATGAATTTATTAGCTCGCTCCTCATATGATATATCTTTTCTAATTACATGAATGTGGAATATATATAGTAATTACATGATCAGCACGTAATGTTAGTGTTCTGTCTGTTTGCAAGAATAATCAGCATATATGAACAAGCTGAGAACAATCACGTACCATTTTGATGCAGTTGAACAAGTTTTGCCAATGAATCGTAACAGGTTGGATCGTTCTTTAAAACATCCTCAAAACAAGTAGAAAGAAGGGCGCTGTTGTAACGATCAAATTGCTCCAAAAGAGTAGCCCTTAATCTGCCCAACGTGAACACATTAAATCTTTATTGTCGTGTGATTGGTGACAAGACCATAGAACAATAACTAGCATGAGAAAATAAATCCATATCTCACAAACAGAACTAAAGCAACAAAAAGTTCAGCAAATATTTATAAATGAGGTAGTATTTGAATTATTGGAATGAACCTTGGAATAGAATGTGCATCCATATTCCACAAGAATACTCCAGGTTTGGTTGACCAAAACCAAAACCACAAATGAGCATTCCTATACAATGTCACTCCATCAAAAGGATGGTAGATACCGATGTCTTTCTTGTAATTGTGATTCCATCCATTCAAAGTTCAGTTCAACAACCATACACTACCTTAAGTCATTAGTTATTGACAAAAAGAGATCCAACTTCACCAATGATGGTCCAATATAGGAATTTTCACATGCAGAACTATCAAAATGTTGAATGGTAAAAATTGTACAACAACAACAACAACAACAAAGCCTTTTCCCACTAAGTGGGGTCGGCTATATGAATCCTAGAACGCCATTGCGCTCGGTTTTGTGTCATGTCCTCCGTTAGATCCAAGTACTCTAAGTCTTTTCTTAGAGTCTCTTCCAAAGTTTTCCTAGGTCTTCCTCTACCCCTTCGGCCCTGAACCTCTGTCCCGTAGTCACATCTTCGAACCGGAGCGTCAGTCGGCCTTCTTTGCACATGTCCAAATCACCAGAGCCGATTTTCTCTCATCTTTCCTACAATTTCGGCTACTCCTACTGTACCTCGGATATCCTCATTCCCAATCTTATCCTTTCTCGTGTGCCCACACATCCCACGAAGCATCCTCATCTCCGCTACACCCATTTTGTGTACGTGTTGATGCTTCACCACCCAACATTCTCTGCCATACAACATCGCTGGCCTTATTGCCGTCCTATAAAATTTTCCCTTGAGCTTCAGTGGCCTACGACGGTCACACAACACGCCGGATGCACTCTTTCCATCCAGCTCGTATTCTATGGTTGAGATCTCCATCTAATTCTCCGTTCTCTTGCAAGATAGATCATAGGTAACGAAAACGGTCGCTTTTTGTGATCTTCGCTAGATTGCTCCGGTCATTAGTGTGGATAAGTATATAAATGGATAGAGATAGGAAAGCAAACACAAGATGTACGTGGTTCACCCAGATTGGCTACGTCCACGGAATAGAAGAGTTCTCATTAATTGTGAAGGGTTTACACAAGTACATAGGTTCAAGCTCTCCTTTAGTGAGTACGAGTGAATGATTTAGTACAAATGACATTAGGAAATATTGTGGGAGTGATCTCGTAATCACGAAACTTCTAAGTATCGGAGTGTGGTGTCGTCTTGACTTGCCTTATCTGTCTCATAGGTAGATGTGGCATCTTCTCTGGAAGTACTCTTCCTCCATCCAGGGGTGGTATCTTTAACTGGTGGAGATGCACAAGGTAATGTATCAATTTCACTTGAAGCTTACTTGTAGTTTCAGGCTTGGTCAAGCGCGATACAAACCATGTAGTAGGAGTCCCCCAAGTCGTCGAGCTAGGGGGTCTGCTGAAAGAGGTGACAGACAAGGTAAGCAATCAGAGCTCCGACTGATTGTTCACCTTCTCCCCATCTTGCAGCAGCATGAAGGATAAAGAGAAGAAAAATGAGAAGAGATGATATGAGATACTTTTGCTTTTGAAGAAGTAACTTTCCACATGCTTATTCTTGAACTGAGCTGGAGGGTTTTCTGGTTTCCTCCAGAGTATAAGGCCGACTGAAGAATTTGAGGGTCAAAACAAGTCCATCAAATCTAGAGTACGTTCCACCCTGCTGATATGGGATACTTTTGCTTTTGACATAGTAATGGATGTATCGGCACGTGTGCTGTTACGCTTGTCTCCACATGCTTCCTTGTATCCTTCGCACTTGCCCTATCTGTTCCTCAAGCAGATGCGGAATCTTCCCTGGAAACATAAGATGTTGAAGATGAGTACTCGAGAGCAATGCCAGGTAAGTAATCAGGTAAGGGGTTCCAGGCAGTCAGTTCCTGGCTGGAAGCTTGATTCCAAGTGCTGACTGATTGCTCTCTTTCTCCTTGTCTTGCAGGTAAAAACAAGGCCAAAAGAAAAAACAGGGAAAAAGCATGATATGGGATACTCTTGCTTTTAACCCTGATGATATGAGATATTCTTGCTCTAGTATAGCTTGTTTGCAGAGGTATTATCGGGGGGAAAGAAAGCTGAATATTTCGAAAGGCTTTGTTGGGAGTGCCCTCTCAGATATGATGAAGGGTTGAGCATTTTTGCAGGTCTGCCTGTCCGTTGGGGATGGAGGTCGACATATATAGGAGTCTCCCTAACAACAAGTAGTAATGCTATTCCTTTACCCTGCTTGGTCATAGCACGGTAGTGGGAGCTGCCAGTTTCACATGTTTTAACTCTGTCAGAGCACTTTGAAAAAGTGGTCTGTGGTATCTGGCTCTCGAGATTCGGAGAACGATGCCTCTTCGATTTTTGAGAAAGCAATCATGTTGGGGGTCTGACTCTCGAGATTCGGAGAGCAGTGTCTCTTCGATTTTTGAGGAAGTAATCATGTTGGGAGTCTGGCTCTCGAGATTCGGAGGGCGGTGCCTCTTCGATTTTGGAGCAAGCAATCTTGTTGGGAGTGTTGTCTCGAATGTGAGTAAAGGTTGGACATGTTTGCTAGTCTACCTTGCCACGAAGCACAAAGGTTGACACATAGGGACTTTCCAATTATCCAGCAATGGTACTGTTCCTTTACCCTCTCTTCGATTTTGAGAAAGTAGTCATGTTGGGAGTCTGGCTCTCGAGATTCGAATGACGGTGCCTCTTCGATTTTGGAGCAAGCAATCTTGTTGGGACTGTTTTCTCGAATGTGAGTAAAGGTTGGGCATGTTTGGTAGTCTACCTTGCCACGAAGCACAGAGGTTGACACACAGGGACTTTCCAATTATCCAGCAGTGGTACTGTTCCTTTACCCTTGTGGGTAATAATATGGTAGCTAGACCTTCAAAATTTATGTGTCTAAACTTTGTTAGTGCTGTTTCTTTGCTATTCTTTTACCTTTCTTGGTCAGAGCGATGTAGTGGGAGCTGCAAGCTTCACGTGCTCAACTTTGGCAGAGAACTTTGGCAAAGTGATCTGTGGTACCCATGAGTTATTGTTGCGTGTGGGAAGTGGGTGATTGAACAGTAAGATTCATGTGCTTTCTACTTCACCAGAAGTCTTCGACAGAATGCCCATAATTTCTGCAAAGCTGAGTGTGCGTGTGACAGGTGCTGACAAGGCTAGAAAAGTAGGTGCCTCTTTGATTTCTGAGATCGGCCCTCGTGGTCTCTGAGCAGCCCAGCTTTTGAGAAAGCGAGCGCCTCTTCGATTGATTCGGAGAACGGTGCCTCACCGATTTTTGAGAAAGCAATCATGCTGGGGGTCTGGCTCTCGAGATTCGGGGAGCAGTGTCTCTTTGATTTTTGAGAAAGTAATCATGTTGGGAGAGTGGCTCTCGATATTCGGAGGGCGGTGCCTCTTCGATTTTGGAGCAAGCAATCTTGTTGGGAGTGTTTTCTCGAATGTGAGTAAAGGTTGGGCATGTTTGCTAGTCTACCTTGCCACGAAGCACAGAGGTTGACACACAGGGACTTTCCAATTATCCAGCAATGGTACTGTTCCTTTACCCTCTCTTCGATTTTTAAGAAAGTAGTCATGTTGGGAGTCTGGCTCTTTAGATTCGGAGGACGGTACCTCTTCGATTTTGGAGCAAGCAATCTTATTGGGAGTGTTTTCTCGAATGTGAGTAAAGGTTGGGCATGTTTGCTAGTCTACCTTGCCACGAAGCACAGAGGTTGACATACATGGACTTTCCAATTATCCAACAGTGGTACTGTTCCTTTACCCTTGTGGGTAATAATATGGTAGCTAGACCTTCAAAATTTATGGGTCTAAACTTTGTTAGTGCTGTTTCTTTGCTATTCTTTTACCCTTCTTGGTCAGAGCGATGTAGTGGGAGCTGCAAGCTTCACGTGCTCAACTTTGGCAGAGAACTTTGGCAAAGTTATCTGTGGTACCCATGAGCTATTGTTGCGTGTGGGAAGTGGGGGATTGAACAGTAAGATTCATGTGTTTTCTACTTCCCCAGAAGTCTTTGACAGAATGCCCATAATTTCCGCAAAGCTGAGTGTGCGTGTGACAGGTGCTGACAAGGCTGGAAAAGTAGGTGCCTCTTCGATTTCTGAGATCGGCCCTCGTGGTCTCTAGGGAGCCCAGCTTTTGAGAAAGCGAGCGCCTCTTCGATTTCTGAGATCGGCCTTCGTGGTCTTTGAGCAGCCCAACTTTTGAGAAAGCAAACGGCTCTTCGATTTCTGAGATCAACCCTCGTGATCTCTAAGCAGCCCAACTTTTGAGAAAGCAAACGCCTCTTCGATTTCTGAGCAGGCGCCTCTTTGATTTCTGAAGCTCCGTCGAGTGCAGATTTTTATAGGGGCTGGCATTAAGTTCCAAAGCACACTTGAATCTCCACTAGTAGAAGCTTCATTCTTGCACTTCTAAGATCTTGATTTGTCCGACCTCTTCTCTCTTCAACACCTTTGAAAATGTCTGGCCCCTCCGACCGTCGTTTTGACTTGAACCTTGTTGAAGAGGCAGCCCCGCCTTCTCCAGACAACATATGGCGCCCATCCTTCGTCTCCCCAACTGGTCCTCTTACCGTTGGGGATTCCGTGATGAAGAATGATATGACCGCTGCGGTGGTGGCCAGGAACCTTCTCACTCCCAAAGATAACAGACTACTTTCCAAACGGTCTGATGAGTTAGCTGTTAAGGATTCGCTGGCTCTCAGTGTTCAGTGTGCAGGTTCTGTGTCTAATATGGCACAACGCCTATTTGCTCGAACCCGCCAAGTTGAATCATTGGCGGCTGAAGTGATGAGTCTCAAACATGAGATTAGAGGGCTCAAGCATGAGAATAAACAGTTGCACCGGCTCGCACATGACTATGCTACAAACATGAAGAGGAAGCTTGACCAGATGAAGGAAACTGATGGTCAGGTTTTACTTGATCATCAGAGATTTGTGGGTTTGTTCCAAAGGCATTTATTGCCTTCGTCTTCTGGGGCTGTACCGCGTAATGAAGCTCCAAATGATCAACCTCTGATGCCTCCTCCTTCTAGGGTTCTGTCCAGTACTGAGGCTCCAAATGATCCCCCTCCGGTGCCTTCTCTTTCTGGGGCTCTACCGACTGCTGAGACTTCTCCTAAGCAACCTTTGTGAAGGCTCCCTCTTGTGTGTTTATTTTGACTCATGTATATGTACATATTTGTAGCTTATCGGGGATATCAATAAATAAGCTTTCCTTCATTTCAACGTATTGTGTTAAATACACCAAAGCCTTCTTCGCTAAGTTCTTTGAATTTTCTTTTGTTGAAGCTTGTATGTTGAAGCTTTCTGAGTGGAGCATGTAGGTTGGGGTAGTGTTCCCTTAATTTCCCGAGTGAGGAAAACTTCTTGGTTGGAGACTTGGAAAATCCAAGTCACTGAGTGGGATCGGCTATATGAATCTTAGAACGCCATTGTGCTCGATCCTGTGTCATGTCCTTCGTTAGATCCAAGTACTCTAAGTCTTTTCTTAGAGTCTCTTCCAAAGTTTTCCTAGGTCTTCCTCTACCCCTTCGGCCCTGAACCTCTGTCCCATAGTCGCATCTTCTAATCGGAGCGTCAGTAGGCCTTCTTTGCACATGTCCAAACCACCGTAACCGATTTTCTCTCATCTTTCCTTCAATTTCGGCTACTCCTACTTTACCCCGGATATCCTCATTCCTAATCTTATCCTTTCTCGTGTGCCCACACATCCAACGAAGCATCCTCATCTCCGCTACACCCATTTTGTGTACGTGTTGATGTTTCACCGCCCAACATTCTGTGCCATACAGCATTGCCGGCCTTATTGCCGTCCTATAAAATTTTCCCTTGAGCTTCAGTGGCATACGGCGGTCACACAACACGCCGGATGCACTCTTCCACTTCATCCATCCAGCTTGTATTCTATGGTTGAGATCTCCATCTAATTCTCCGTTCTTTTGCAAGATAGATCCTAGGTAACGAAAACGGTCGCTCTTTGGTATTTCTTGATCTCCGATCCTCACCCCTAACTCGTTTTGGCCTCCATTTGCACTGAACTTGCACTCCATATATTCTGTCTTTGATCGGCTGAGGCGAAGACCTTTAGATTCCAACACTTCTCTCCAAAGGTTAAGCTTTGCATTTACCCCTTCCTGAGTTTCATCTATCAACACTATATCGTCTGCGAAAAGCATACACCAAGGAATATCATCTTGAATATGTCCTGTTAACTCATCCATTACCAACGCAAAAAGGTAAGGACTTAAGGATGAGCCTTGATGTAATCCTACAGTTATGGGAAAGCTTTCGGTTTGTCCTTCATGAGTTCTTACGGCGGTCTTTGCTCCTTCATACATATCCTTTATAGCTTGGATATATGCTACTCGTACTCCTTTCTTCTCTAAAATCCTCCAAAGAATGTCTCTTGGGACCCTATCATACGCTTTTTCCAAATCTATAAAGACCATGTGTAAATCCTTTTTCCCATCTCTATATCTTTCCATCAATCTTCGTAAGAGATAGATTGCCTCCATGGTTGAGCGCCCTGGCATGAACCCGAATTGGTTGTCCGAAACCCGTGTCTCTTGCCTCAATCTATGCTCAATGACTCTCTCCCAGAGCTTCATTGTATGACTCATTAGCTTAATACCCCTATAGTTCATGCAATTTTGTACGTCGCCCTTATTCTTGTAGATAGGCACCAAAGTGCTCGTTCGCCACTCATTTGGCATCTTCTTCGTTTTCAAAATCCTATTGAAAAGGTCAGTGAGCCATGTTATACCTGTCTCTCCCAAAACTTTCCACACTTCGATTGGTATATCGTCTGGGCCTATTGCTTTTCTATGCTTCATCTTCTTCAAAGCTACAACCACTTCTTCCTTCCGGATTCGACGATAAAAGGAGTAGTTTCTACACTCTTCTGAGTTACTCAACTCTCCTAAAGAAGCACTCCTTTCATGTCCTTCATTGAAAAGATTATGAAAATAACCTCTCCATCTGTCTTTAACCGCGTTCTCTGTAGCAAGATTATGGTAAAAATTGTACACAAAAAAAAAAAATTCAAAAGTCCTGAAAGTTCAGACTCTAATACATGGTCATTTGTTTTACAACTGCTGTCCGCAGACAGCATATTTTGTTTCAACTAATCTATCCAAAATTCAAGCTAAGTTATAATGCTCAAGAACGAGATTACCTAAATGATAACATGTTAATACAGTGTCTCATAGCAGGGAAAAAAAAAAAAAAACGCATCACCAGAATAGCCATCACTTAAACAACACAACTGTTAGTAATTGTCAGACTTTTGAAGAAGGAATTCCTAGGATCTACTTTCTACCAAAGCTGCTGTAGTGAAGCTAATGTTGACCTTTTAGCGCTGTTCAGAAAACCAGACCTACCCAACTTGTCTGACCAGACTAACTCTGAACCAGCTTGCCGCCAGTGTCTTAACTTAGAAAACCATTACCCAACTAATCGACAAAGACCAGGAAACCAGTCTGGAGTCGAATAAGTATGCTTAATCTGTTTTTCTTCTTTGAAGAAAACATTATTTTGAGATTGTAAATGCTGTTTTCCAAATAAAGTGTGCCTTATCCCTAGACAAGGAGACATTTCTGCCCTTGATTTTTGTAAAGCTCCCTTGATTTTATTTTCAATTTCTTGCAATCATTCTCTTCCGGTGCTGTCATTGTTATTTCATTCAACTTCATCATCCCAGTGACAAGTTGGCACCAATTACTCATTTATCAACGTATTACTAGTATCACCACCTCCAACTTCACTACTATGACCAACCGCCACTGCAGCAATCATTACAGTCAAATCCTATACAGTAAAATATCATTTCACCTTTTATCCCATGTTTTGTAGAATCAATCTAGCAGAATTTCCTATTAATTTCCATTCATCTGGTGCGCTTTCTAACTTATATATTCAATTCACATTCACAATCAGAGATAAAACGAAATTTGCCAAAGAAATCAGTACCGAAGTGGCAGTGCAGTATTTGGACTACAGCAGTTGTCAATCTCATTTAGGGCTTCTTTTACTTGACCTCCAATCAGCAACAGCTGCCACGAAAAGAAAAAGCCTGAGAAGAGAGTACTAGAGTTTTGGCAGGGTACCATAAGCTACAACTATATCACTTGGTACTTAAGAAAAGTAATAAAAAATTATAATAGGGTTGCCATAACATTAGCTACTACAATTTTATAAAAATCATATTAAGATAAATGTTCTTACTTCACTAGAACAAATTTTTACCTGTACCAAAGGAAGCAAGGCCTGCAATACTGGGGGCATGGAGTGAAGAGCACGCCTTAAATATTTCACTGCATTCCTAAAACTGTCATTAAAAATTGTCGTCTGTGAATTCATGAAATCTTCCCTATCTGTAGATTCTGGCAATCGTATGGGAAGTAACAGAGATTCCAAGCCCTCTGAAATAATGAATGATAAATCAGGTATATATCACAATAACGAATAGAACAAAAATATACTTAGGAAGTTATTAAACACCTAAGAAAATACAGAGTGAATGGAAACAGTGATTTGTTAATTGTTAGTAAAAGTAACAGATGTGTACTACAAACGCGCACACACAATATGTTGAGTAATCGACGCATTCTGGTTACAACCAGTATCTGGTAATTGTAGTCAAGACTAACAGACTAAACAATGCATGTACTATTTTGAACTGTGCCAATTTAAATCAGCTGGAACTAGATTTTACTTATACCTTCCCCCTTTATAGCAACTGCATTTACAGAAACTCTTCATCATCATGAATATGGATGAGAAAAGGGACAATGTTTATATTTCCTTATACAAAGAAAGAAATTCAATGATTGAAAGCCTAACACATAACATCAATTGAGAGAATGCAAGAAACTAGTTACTCACCAAGGGCATAAAAAATGGGAACATACTGCATTTCGCCATCATTTTCATTTTCTGTATCTTCATCAGGGTCCGCATAAAAACTTTGGGCCCCAAAGTTTGGTTGAGAATTTTCTATCTCCATGTCGTCGACCCCCATAGATATATCTCTATGTATGCCACCGTCGGCACCAATATATGATACTTTATCATTCATTACAGAGGTCTCTGAACCACATTGAATGTCAGTACCAGCCTCGTGAGTATTACCAGCATAATGCCCCTCCGAGTGTGGAAGTAGTTCATTTGATTCCCTAGCAGTGTAAAACTGGTCAGACTCCCTCCATTTCATTTCATTTGGAAGATTGGAATACCAGAGTTGCTGGTATGCCAATCCTACAATCATAATTAACAGTGGTTCATTTCCAAACTCCTTTAATTGCGTGAGACTGGAAAAAAACAAACATGATTGATTAGGTGATGTATTGCATATGGTATCTCTTAAAAGCCGCCATATTTGCAGCCTAAATCAGATTAAAAAAAAAAGGAAAAGGTAATTCAAAACTAATACAGAAAATTGAAGACTCATTTCTGCTATCCAACAAGCCAATTTTGTCTTTCATTTGTTAAAGTCTGTACCAAATAAAAGTGGCAGAGAAAGTCCACCTATAACAAATATCAAGGATATAAAAACTACATGAAAATGAATTACAGATGTGAGATGCAAAGAGACACAACACAGACATAGGAAAATAGAATTCTAGAAATAGAGCATGACATAGCGGGGACACAAAAAAAAGTATACATTTCCCTACTTACATAACAAGTTCAAATACAATTCAAAAAAGAGAGAAAATTTAGATATCAGAAAATTCTTTCTAAAAGTAGCAAAGTCAACATGTAACTTTAAAAAATTTGGGCACACACAACACGTTGTCAAAAGGAAATAAGAGAATCATAAGTCAAAGGGATGGATGATACCCTGATCAAAAACTGCTTGTTCTATTCATTGCCTCTATTGAGTAAAGATAAAGAAGGGCCAAAAATTTCTTGAGAAGTCATAAAAATGCAAGGCAAATGTCAGCATTACTCAAATATATAACACATGGGTTTCCTGATTCAATGTTGTGAATGATGAACTAGCAAAAACAGCATTGAATAGGATAATAGTACAGAAATTGCTACCATATGCAGAAAGCTGCCAAGCAGTGAAAATATAAGAATCATACATACATCACGGTAGAGTGATGCGCATGCTCATTGTAATTTCCCTCAGTAATCAACAAAGTAATACGCTCCAGTTGAAGCGCATACCGGTACTGCTCAACAAAAAGAAAGTATGAGTAATCAGTATAACATATACTGAAATTAAATGCATAAGCCAGGTAAAATCATAGCGAATATAATACAACCTCCGGCGAGTAACCTGCCATCGCATTCCTGCCCTCCCAAACAGCATAAGCTTCCATAACCTTATAAGCATTGGAATCCAAATGCTCAAGCATTTCCATCAAAACCTAAAACACATTACCAAAAACCAACAATAAAATTATCACTGGTTATTCTCAAAACAATCAAATTATTCAAAGGGCTATTTCGCCCACGATAAAAACATGACAAGTGGATAAATGACGGATTTCTTCTTCTTCTTTTTTCTAATTGCGTTTTCAAAGTATTTTTCGATAAAACTTATAATTATCTGAGTGTTTCTTCTAATTTACTACTATTCAATTTCAAACACCAATTAAAGCCCAGAAAGTTTCAAACTTTAATCTCATTACCCAATACTTGAACCGGTTGTTCGCCGGCGACCTTTCTTTCTGGCTGCCTTCCAACAACACGCTCAAGACTCCGCTGGCTTCGACCCAGTTGCGCTGCTTGACGAGCTTCCGCATGAGCTTGGTGAGCCGGGCGCGGTGCTCGGCTCGGGGTCTCGTGGAGCCAACACCGAGTAGATAGGAGGGCTTGCTCAGGGACAAAACAATTCGTTTGAGGAGTTTTTGAACGTGGGGAGGCACTGTGGGGTGAGCTTTGCCGTCGTCGGTGGACTTTCTTTTGCGGCTGTTCGGTTTGCTTGGACTGTTTGGAGTGTTTTGGTGCAGTTGTGGTGAGTAGAGTTCGGGTTCCGGTGCGAGAGCGTCGGCCATGGCGGCGGCGCCCCAGAGTGAGAGATCCAAGTCGCCCAAAAAAAAAAAAGGATTTAAGTCGGCAGGGTTTTGGGTTTTCAGAATTGGGCTGCTTGGAGTTTTGTTGGGCTCTTTTGAATAATTAATGCACTACTTCACATGCCACTTTGTGGCACCATTGATCTTGAGATTTGGTATTTCACGGAGAATGAGAACCACCTCAAAAAGAATTTTAAATATTTTTAATTTTCTCCAATTCACAACTATTTCACCAAACAATATTGCTTGGAACAAAGTTGAATAGTTAGACATCATATATTACACTTTCTTTCTAATTTTCTTGTTTCGTAATGAACAATATATCAAAAAGTCACATAATTCTTTTAGCAAAAAAACAGTCACATAATTGTTGTTTACCTCCTTACAATTCACATATCTCACATAACCGTTGCTTACCTCCATACAATTTACATGTCTTAGTTCTCAAACTCATAATGTTATAGCATACATACTCTTCTTCTTCTTTGTCATAAAATGTCAAAAGCAATCACATTTATCAATCAACAAACAACAACATGCCAACAAAAATTGACTTGAGAAAACCCCATTGTCATATGTTTTATTATTTTGTTCATGTGATGTGCTAAAAAAAAGGTTAGATTGGCCCAAGTGTTACATTTTTCATGTATAAATTTATAATGTTCATGGCGGTGTCACTCTTCTTGTATGTACCAGATAAGCAAACAAAATCAACAAAACCCCAGAAAAGCAGCTCACAAATGTAATTACATGAATGTAAGAGGACTCGGCATCTTACTTGATAATATCAAACTCGTGTCTATGATCATGATGAACTCTTTGCGATACAAAAAAGAAAAATCACTCTTTTTTCTTTATATACAACTCAGGCCAGGAAACACTAAGGCCTCGTTTGGCAGCTCGGACTGTACTGACTATTTCAGTCGGATAGGATAAATAGCCACCGGATAGTACTGACTAAATTAATCGGACGTTTGGTGTAGTATCGGACTAACGACCGTATTATTTATACTGCGTTTGGTACTATACCGAATAAGAAGAATTCAAAGTATTATTACTTTTTAAAGATAAAAATAGATGATTAATAAAAACAAGGGGAATTTTTTATTTTTTTTTTACACTTAATAAAATTCACAACCACCTAATGGATCAAAGTAAAACAAAAAACAAAATCTTCTTTTATTTAAATCAAGTTACTTAAAATACAATTAAAAAAAAAAAAAAGCTTCAGTCTTCCCCAGATCTCTCCGCCGCACTGTCCCCTAACAGCATCAGTCTCTATCTCCTTACAATTCTTGGCCTAAAGAGGCATTGAAATGCATCGTCAAGCAGATCTTCCCCCTCTGTACATCTGAAACTAATCCAAAAAATACCCCGAACTAATGAAATTAAATCACAATCAGAAAACAAAAAAAGGGGAAACATGCAAAATCGTAAAACCCAGATGAAATCTTTCCGAATTTTCGAATCTTGTCATCGAATCCAAGTCAAGGTTCTAAAACCCAAATGAAATCTTTCAGAATTTGTGCAGTGGTGGTGCGATTGGTCTCTCTGTGGGCGTCTGAATTAAACCAAAAAAATGGCAACGGGGAGAACAGAGCTGGGGAGATCAACGTCGGCAGAGGAGGACGGAGTCGATGAGAGGAGACCAGGAGAACAGAGTTGGGCAGGGGAGATGGCAAGAACATAGCCAGCCAAAGGAGACGGGGAGAATGTAGTCGGTGAGAGAATGAGACGGCGATGGAAGTGAGAGAGAAAGCCCAGTTCGCGCGAGAGAGAAAGGACCCGACTAAATTATACACTCCTTTTGGACGGGTTTATTAAGAGGGCGTAAACCGTATAAAATAAGAGCATCGGATTAAATTAGTCCGGTCCAATTTAATACGAGAGCGCGCCAAACACCTGGCTCCGTATTAATAATCCTATCCGATGCTATATACGACGTACCAAACGAGGCCTAAAACACAACCCCTAAATCCAACAAAATCAGATGTAAAACAAATTCACATATAATTTCCTAAATTCAGATTAAAAAGAATCTATTTGTTTGGAGCAGATGAAATTGCAATCCCCAGGCGAAATTTCTAATTGTTAAATTGGATTAGACAAAATCATGAAAATTTTTCTAAAGCCCAATTATATTAAACCACAAATTTGAAGCAGATTTTGACATGCAATAAATCAATAAGGTAGGAATTGTTTCAGACTAACCTTGACGGCGGGAGTCGGAGGAATCGTCCAATTACCGTCGAAAAGCTTGAATCCGAACAAGGCTCCTAGGTTATAGGGAGATGATATTGATGTGAAATTCAACATGCAAAGGTTGAAGGAGAGGAATTTCAATTTGAAAGATTTGAAGCAAAGTGGCTGCTTGGTGAGGAGGAGTCGCAGAAGATTTTTAATTGGAAAAGAAGAGGACGACCAGGCAGGAAGATATCAGGAGGAAGGAATGTAATAATGCAAACTTATAACTAAGGGCGTGTTTACGAAACCGGAACGGAATGGCAAGAAACGGACTTGTATTCTTTTCTAGGCATTCAAGCCTACATTTCTAGAATAAAAAACAAGATGGGGTCCACTTAAAATTAGGAGTTGGATCCCTAAATCTGCCGAAGTCGGATCTCCTAGATGGAGGTGGTATTTGGACTCCCTCTTCCAGGAATCCAACTTTTATACCCAAACTACCCCCCGGTATCTTCTACCTCCCATTTCGTATCTGTGACTCTCTTTGCCCAGTCTGCTGACTCCCTTGCATGTTCACCAGCTCAATCATGGTTCTGGATTATTTTGTGCCAAGATGGCCTTCGAAGACTGAGTTGGTGGAATGGGTTGTCGTTGGCGAAGAACAGATTTGAAATTCGTTCAGTGCCGCATCTGCTAATTGACACTCAACACTTGGAATTGAAGTTGCAGTGGTGGTGGATCCACTGCTATAATGGTTGTGGGGTGTATTCCAGTGGTTGTGTGGTTGGAGAGAGATGGAGGGAGATGACAAGTGGATGGAAAAATAAGAGGGGGAAGTTGAAGATAGAGCACTTACACATATGTTGGTCCGCCACAAGTCTTTCTTTCGCCTGTCAAAGTTTTGGGATCATATATTTATATTTACACACACACACATAAATATATATAAGGAATTATTATTAGCACTCCAAAAATCTCATTCTACATTCCAAACTTTTTATATTAGGAAAGAAAAATACACTTGTGGGGAGTGTAGAATGTAGAATGAGATTTTTGACGTGTCAATAATGCTTCCCCATATATATATAGGATAGGATCAAAGGATAAAGATTTTGACAAACAGTTTTACACTCCTTTGTAGCCTTTGGATCCTATAACATTCAACGGTCTAAATCAAGAATGATGTGGAGATTGTTAAACATTAAATGACTTGGATGATTTTGTGGATTATAACTAATAAGGAAAACACAAATTTAAATTAAATAGAATTATCTAATACAATAAAATTGAAAAAATAATCAAAATTTGAACTGATAAAAAAAGAATGTAAAACCCATAGTGAAGAATACCCAAAAAGGTGAGGAGACAAACCAATGGTGATAAATAAGGTGGTGAACATACACCACACTAAATAGTGGTGAGCAAAAATACTCCTAATCAGATATTTAGGTTAAGGGACCAATCAGTTAGAAGAGGAAGGGGACCAATCAGATTTTAGAGAGGTTAGGCAGCAGCCAATCAGAAAGGGGGAAGAAAGAACAAAAAGGGAAAAAGAGGAAAGGGGGATTTTTTTTCCCCGTTCCATTTCGTCAACCCCGTGCACCTACAAACCCGACTTCAACCCGGACAAATTTCGGGCCAATCTCCACCATTTTTAGGCCATTCTCACCCTTCCACCACCTGCAACTTATTCCACAACCTCTCATCTACCATATTTTCTCAAATTCAAGGGTTTTTAAGGCCAATTTCAAGTAGAACCGTACCGGAGAACTCGGAGGTTTTCAACAGCGATTCGACACTCCGGTGAGTCTCACCACCCACCACCACCCTTAATCAACTCCCCTTGGACCCAGAATAAGACCTAATCAGTTCTAGGGGCGTTGGAAGATGGAGGAAGTCGAATCGAAGAACACCCATCTTAGGGTTTTCGACGGGTTTGAGTGAAATTGGAGCTTTTCCCGGCCAAATTGGACTTGTCCACATGTATAAAACTTGCTTCACTCACTGAGATCTACTTGCCTGTAAAATTTGGTAATTTTTGGAAATAGTTGAATTTTCCAACGAGTCGGGACGGCAAACCGCCACCCGCGACGGCTTGTGCAGCGGCGTGTGACCTATGAAATCCCGTTCTTGGATTTCAGTGTTATAATCTACGAAATTATATTATTGAGACTTTACATTATTTTACGAGAAATTATATTAATTTATTTGAATTTAGATTTCAATTAAACTAGGTACGAAGAGTGAAGTTTGGAAAATTATTATTTACTCGTTGACCTTTCGAGGTCACAAATAACGTTTTCGAACATATCTCGAAACTACGAACATATAGGCGAAAGCTGTTTGTGAGTCCAGATTATTACGGTACAGTTACAGACGTTTGAAATCGTTTTACTAAACTATAGATTATAAATTAGTTAAACCCCCATCATGTGGGAAGAGTAACTAATTAGATAAAAGAGTGAGGGACCAAAAAGAAAAAGGGAGAGAACTCTAGAGGCTGCCTGATGGCAGCAAGGGAGAGGATTTTCAGCAGGGAGGATTATTCTTGCTATGCCAGAGAATGTAATTTGTTTGGTCCCAGATGTTGGGTTTTCACGTATGGTGGCATAGAGTCCACGAGGAAGATCTGTAGGATTTCAACACCATCGGATGCATTGTATGTGGGTCTTGAGACCCATTTTGTCCCATCTCAAAACTTAACTATTTGTGCCAAAGAATCAAGATGGAGAGGTGGAGAGCTTCAAGTTGATTCGGTGATGCATGTTGCAAGCATCATATGGAGGACACAATGTTTCAATCCCAACACGGGAACGGGAGAGACGGGTCAGAAAAGGAAAAAAAAACAGGGGGAGATGGCGTTGGCCAAGAAGGGGATTACGAGGAATCCCACCGCCCCGAAACTATGAACCGGAATAAGGAAGTGTAGAAGACGATGTCTGAAGAAGCAAAGAGAATCATAACGAAGGTATGATTCCTTTTGTCGACCTGCAACATTGGTAAAAACTCCTAGCTCTCTTGGTTCTTTCCATAAATGTTTTGTATCAATCTTCTTATTACTTTCAATTTTATACATTGGGTGTGTTGATCAAATTATCATGTTTTAGGGTTTGGGTAAAAAGGCCAATTCTTGTTTATTGTTGACATAATTGAAATCAAAGTTATAAATATGATTGAAGTATATAGAAGTATTCTGAAGTTATGTTTTGGATTAGAAGAGTTTGGGTTCTAAGTTGCAGGAACTTATGTGCTTGCAGAGAAAAGCTATGTTTCCAGTAGTTTACTTTGGCTCCTGATTACTATGTCCTTGTGGATTCCTTTTGATCTATTATTATGTGTTTTGAAACTAGACATGTCAATAATCAAAGCCCATCTGATTTCACATAATTCTGTTGAGTTTTGATTTGTCAAAACCATGTATAATTTTAAGTCACGAAGCTGCCAGAAAGCAGCAAATACTGGATTCCAGTTTCGGGGTTCTATTTTGTATCTTGCATAACTTTCAAATCGAAACCCCGTTTCCTACAAATCTTATATGTTTTTAATGCACTCAAAACAAGCTTTGAATCTCATGTAAGTTTGCATCATTTGGTATAGTTATGGGTGTTCAAAATCGGGCTTAATCTAGGTTGACTAAGACTGTTTTTCTGCAGCTTTTGTGGAGTTGAGGATGTTGCCTTTGTAATATCATTTTTTTCTTACAACTTTAATTCTAATTTACTTATCTATTTTGAGTTTGTGCTTAAACCACTTGATAAGGTTACGTATTTGGTTCCAAAAGAACCACTTTCTTATACAATTATGTGCCAATGTATTTATGTATTCTTTACCTATTCAGGTTGTGTATACACATATTTGTATATTCATGCATAAGCATGCAAATTCTTGAACTACACCAAAATAGCCTTTACGTTCGCAATTCTTTTTCATATGCTGCTATGGTTGTTGGGTAGTTCCAACTTTATCGATCAAAGCATTTCTTTAAAGTCAGAAACAATGAATATTATATAGTTGTGCATTATATGATTCCATCCCTTGGCTTATAAGATAAATTTGAGTAAAGCTGTGATATGATTATAAGCTCAATTATTTTATTGTGTTGGTGCATTTTTATACCTACTGAAACACATCATTACTAATACAACAACAACAACAAAGCTTTTTCCCACTAAGTGGGGTCGGCTATATGAATCCTAGAACGCCATTGCGCTCGGTTTTGTGTCATGTCCTCCGTTAGATCCAAGTACTCTAAGTCTTTTCTTAGAGTCTCTTCCAAAGTTTTCCTAGGTCTTCCTCTACCCCTTCGGCCCTGAACCTCTGTCCCGTAGTCACATCTTCGAACCGGAGCGTCAGTCGGCCTTCTTTGCACATGTCCAAATCACCGGAGCCGATTTTCTCTCATCTTTCCTACAATTTCGGCTATTCCTACTTTACCTCGGATATCCTCATTCCCAATCTTATCCATTCTCGTGTGCCCACACATCCCACGAAGCATCCTCATCTCCGCTACACCCATTTTGTGTACGTGTTGATGCTTCACCGCCCAACATTCTGTGCCATACAACATTGCTGGTCTTATTGTCGTCCTATAAAATTTTCCCTTGAGCTTTAGTGGCCTACGACGGTCACACAACACGCCGGATGCACTCTTACACTTCATCCATCCAGCTCGTATTCCATGGTTGAGATCTCCATCTAATTCTCCGTTCTCTTGCAAGATAGATCCTAGGTAGCGAAAACGGTCGCTTTTTGTGATCTTCGCTAGATTGCTCCGGTCATTAGTGTGGATAAGTATATAAATGGATAGAGATACGAAAGCAAACACAAGATGTACGTGGTTCACCCAGATTGGCTACGTCCACGGAATAGAAGAGTTCTCATTAATTGTGAAGGGTTTACACAAGTACATATGTTCAAGCTCTCCTTTAGTGAGTACAAGTGAATGATTTAGTACAAATGACATTAGGAAATATTGTGGGAGAATGATCTCGTAATCACGAAACTTCTAAGTATCGGAGTGTGGTGTCGTCTTGACTTGCCTTATCTGTCTCATAGGTAGATGTGGCATCTTCTCTGGAAGTACTCTTCCTCCATCCAGGGGTGGTATCTTCAACTGGTGGAGATGCACAAGGTAATGTATCAATTTCACTTGAAGCTTACTTGTAGTTTCAGGCTTGGTCAAGTGCGATACAAACCATGTAGTAAGAGTCCCCCAAGTCGCCGAGCTAGGGGGTCTGCTGAAAGAGGTGACAGACAAGGTAAGCAATCAGAGCTCCGACTGATTGTTCACCTTCTCCCCATCTTGCAGCAGCATGAAGGATAAAGAGAAGAAAAATGAGAAGAGATGATATGAGATACTTTTGCTTTTGAAGAAGTAACTTTCCACAGGCTTATTCTTGAACTGAGCTGGAGGGTTTTCTGGTTTCCTCCAGAGTATAAGGCCGACTGAAGAATTTGAGGGTCAAAACAAGTCCATCAAATCTAGAGTACGTTCCACCCTGCTGATATGGGATACTTTTGCTTTTGACAGAGTAATGGATGTATCGGCACGTGTGCTGTTACGCTTGTCTCCACATGCTTCCTTGTATCCTTCGCACTTGCCCTATCTGTTCCTCAAGCAGATGCGAAATCTTCCCTGGAAACATAAGATGTTGAAGATGAGTACTCGAGAGCAATGTCAGGTAAGTAATCAGGTAAGGGGTTCCAGGCAGTCAGTTCCTAGCTGGAAGCTTGATTCCAAGTGCTGACTGATTGCTCTCTTTCTCCTTGTCTTGCAGGTAAAAACAAGGCCAAAGGAAAAGACAGGGAAAAAGCATGATATGGGATACTCTTGCTTTTAACCCTGATGATATGAGATATTCTTGCTCTAGTATAGCTTGTTTGTAGAGGTATTATCGGGGGGAAAGAAAGCTGAATATTTCGAAAGGCTTCGTTGGGAGTGCCCTCTCAGATATGATGAAGGGTTGAGCATTTTTGCAGGTTTGCCTGTCCGTTGGGGATGGAGGTCGACATATATAGGAGCCTCCCTAACAACAAGTAGTAATGCTATTCCTTTACCCTGCTTGGTCATAGCACGGTAGTGGGAGCTGCCAGTTTCACATGTTTTAACTCTGTCAGAGCACTTTGAAAAAGTGGTCTGTGGTATCTGGCTCTCGAGATTCGGAGAACGATGCCTCTTCGATTTTTGAGAAAGCAATCATGCTGGGGGTTTGGCTCTCGAGATTCGGAGAGCAGTGTCTCTTCGATTTTTGAGGAAGTAATCATGTTGGGAGTCTGGCTCTCGAGATTCGGAGGGCGGTGCCTCTTCGATTTTGGAGCAAGCAATCCTGTTGGGAGTGTTGTCTCGAATGTGAGTAAAGGTTGGGCATGTTTGCTAGTCTACCTTGCCACGAAGCACAAAGGTTGACACCCAGGGACTTTCCAATTATCCAGCAATGGTACTGTTCCTTTACCCTCTCTTCGCTTTTGAGAAAGTAGTCATGTTGGGAGTCTGGCTCTCGAGATTCGGAGGACGGTGCCTCTTCGATTTTGGAGCAAGCAATCTTGTTGGGAGTGTTTTCTCGAATGTGAGTAAAGGTTGGGCATGTTTGCTAGTCTACCTTGCCACGAAGCACAGAGGTTGACACACAGGGACTTTCCTATTATCCAGCAGTGGTACTGTTCATTTACCCTTGTGGGTAATAATATGGTAGCTAGACCTTCAAAATTTATGTGTCTAAACTTTGTTAGTGCTGTTTCTTTGCTATTCTTTTACCTTTCTTGGTCAGAGCGATGTAGTGGGAGCTGCAAGCTTCACGTGCTCAACTTTGGCAGAGAACTTTGGCAAAGTTATCTGTGGTACCCATGAGCTATTGTTGCGTGTGGGAAGTGGGTGATTGAACAGTAAGATTCATGTGCTTTCTACTTCACCAGAAGTCTTCGACAGAATGCCCATAATTTCTGCAAAGCTGAGTGTGCGTGTGACAGGTGCTGACAAGGCTAGAAAAGTAGGTGGCTCTTCGATTTCTGAGATCGGCCCTCGTGGTCTCTGAGCAGCCCAGCTTTTGAGAAAGCGAGCGCCTCTTCGATTGATTCGGAGAACGATGCCTCATCGATTTTTGAGAAAGCAATCATGCTGGGGGTCTGGCTCTCGAAGATTCGGGGAGTAGTGTCTCTTCGATTTTTGAGAAAGTAATCATGTTGGGAGTCTGGCTCTCGAGATTCGGAGGGCAGTGCCTCTTCGATTTTGGAGCAAGCAATCTTGTTGGGAGTGTTTTCTCAAATGTGAGTAAAGGTTGGGCATGTTTGCTAGTCTACCTTGCCACGAAGCACAGAGGTTGACACACAGAGACTTTCCAATTATCCAGCAATGGTACTGTTCCTTTACCCTCTCTTCGATTTTTAAGAAAGTAGTCATGTTGGGAGTCTGGCTCTCGAGATTCGGAGGACGGTGCCTCTTCGATTTTGGAGCAAGCAATCTTATTGGGAGTGTTTTCTTGAATGTGAGTAAAGGTTGGGCATGTTTGCTAGTCTACCTTGCCACGAAGCACAGAGGTTGACACACAGGGACTTTCCAATTATCCAGCAGTTGTACTGTTCCTTTACCCTTGTGGGTAATAATATGGTAGCTAGACCTTCAAAATTTATGGGTCTAAACTTTGTTAGTGCTGTTTCTTTGCTATTCTTTTACCCTTCTTGGTCAGAGCGATGTAATGGGAGCTGCAAGCTTCACGTGCTCAACTTTGGCAGAGAACTTTGGCAAAATTATCTGTGGTACCCATGAGCTATTGTTGCGTGTGGGAAGTGGGTGATTGAACAGTAAGATTCATGTGTTTTCTACTTCCCCAGAAGTCTTCGACAGAATGCCCATAATTTCCGCAAAGCTGAGTGTGCGTGTGACAGGTGCTGACAAGGCTGGAAAAGTAGGTGCCTCTTCGATTTCTGAGATCGGCCCTCGTGGTCTCTGGGGAGCCCAGCTTTTGAGAAAGCGAGCGCCTCTTCGATTTCTGAGATCGGCCTTCGTGGTCTTTGAGCAGCCCAACTTTTGAGAAAGCAAACGCCTCTTCGATTTCTGAGATCAACCCTCGTGAATCTCTAAGCAGCCCAGCTTTTGAGAAAGCAAACGCCTCTTCGATTTCTGAGCAGGCGCCTCTTCGATTTTTGAAGCTCCGTCGAGTGCAGATTTTTATAGGGGCTGGCATTAAGTTCCAAAGCACACTTGAATCTCCACCAGTAGAAGCTTCATTCTTGCACTTCTAAGATCTTGATTTGTCCGACCTCTTCTCTCTTCAACACCTTTGAAAATGTCTGGCCCCTCCGACCGTCGTTTTGACTTGAACCTTGTTGAAGAGGCAGCCCCGCCTTCTCCAGACAACATATGGCGCCCATCCTTCGTCTCCCCTACTGGTCCTCTTACCGTTAGGGATTCCGTGATGAAGAATGATATGACCGCTGCGGTGGTGGCCAGGAACCTTCTCACTCCCAAAGATAACAGACTACTTTCCAAACGGTCTGATGAGTTAGCTGTTAAGGATTCGCTGGCTCTCAGTGTTCAGTGTGCAGGTTCTGTGTCTAATATGGCCCAACGCCTATTTGCTCGAACCCGCCAAGTTGAATCATTGGCGGCTGAAGTGATGAGTCTCAAACAGGAGATTAGAGGGCTCAAGCATGAGAATAAACAGTTGCACCGGCTCGCACATGACTATGCTACAAACATGAAGAGGAAGCTTGACCAAATGAAGGAAACTGATGGTCAGGTTTTACTTGATCATCAGAGATTTGTGGGTTTGTTCCAAAGGCATTTATTGCCTTCGTCTTCTAGGGCTGTACCGCGTAATGAAGCTCCGAATGATCAACCTCTGATGCCTCCTCCTTCTAGGGTTCTGTCCAGTACTGAGGCTCCAAATGATCCCCCTCCGGTGCCTTCTCTTTCTGGGGCTCTACCGACTGCTGAGACTTCTCCTAAGCAACCTTTGTGAAGGCTCCCTCTTGTGTGTTTATTTTGACTCATGTATATGTACATATTTGTAGCTTATCGGGGATATCAATAAATAAGCTTTCCTTCATTTCAACGTATTGTGTTAAATACACCAAAGCCTTCTTCGCTAAGTTCTTTGAATTTTCTTTTGTTGAAGCTTGTATGTTGAAGCTTTCTGAGTGGAGCATGTAGGTTGGGGTAGTGTTCCCTTAATTTCCCGAGTGAGGAAAACTTCTCAGTTGGAGACTTGGAAAATCCAAGTCACTGAGTGGGATCGGCTATATGAATCTTAGAACGCCATTGTGCTCGATCCTGTGTCATGTCCTTCGTTAGATCCAAGTACTCTAAGTCTTTTCTTAGAGTCTCTTCCAAAGTTTTCCTAGGTCTTCCTCTACCCCTTCGGCCCTGAACCTCTGTCCCATAGTCGCATCTTCTAATCGGAGCGTCAGTAGGCCTTCTTTGCACATGTCCAAACCACCGTAACCGATTTTCTCTCATCTTTCCTTCAATTTCGGCTACTCCTACTTTACCCCGGATATCCTCATTCCTAATCTTATCCTTTCTCGTGTGCCCACACATCCAACGAAGCATCCTCATCTCCGCTACACCCATTTTGTGTACGTGTTGATGTTTCACCGCCCAACATTCTGTGCCATACAGCATCGCCGGCCTTATTGCCGTCCTATAAAATTTTCCCTTGAGCTTCAGTGGCATACGGCGGTCACACAACACGCCGGATGCACTCTTCCACTTCATCCATCCAGCTTGTATTCTATGGTTGAGATCTCCATCTAATTCTCCGTTCTTTTGCAAGATAGATCCTAGGTAACGAAAACGGTCGCTCTTTGGTATTTCTTGATCTCCGATCCTCACCCCTAACTCGTTTTGGCCTCCATTTGCACTGAACTTGCACTCCATATATTCTGTCTTTGATCGGCTTAGGCGAAGACCTTTAGATTCCAACACTTCTCTCCAAAGGTTAAGCTTTGCATTTACCCCTTCCTGAGTTTCATCTATCAACACTATATCGTCTGCGAAAAGCATACACCAAGGAATATCATCTTGAATATGTCCTGTTAACTCATCCATTACCAACGCAAAAAGGTAAGGACTTAAGGATGAGCCTTGATGTAATCCTACAGTTATGGGAAAGCTTTCGGTTTGTCCTTCATGAGTTCTTACGGCAGTCTTTGCTCCTTCATACATATCCTTTATAGCTTGGATATATGCTACTCATACTCCTTTCTTCTCTAAAATCCTCCAAAGAATGTCTCTTGGGACCCTATCATACGCTTTTTCCAAATCTATAAAGACCATGTGTAAATCCTTTTTCCCATCTCTATATCTTTCCATCAATCTTCGTAAGAGATAGATTGCCTCCATGGTTGAGCGCCCTGGCATGAACCCGAATTGGTTGTCCGAAACCCGTGTCTCTTGCCTCAATCTATGCTCAATGACTCTCTCCCAGAGCTTCATTGTATGACTCATTAGCTTAATACCCCTATAGTTCATGCAATTTTGTACGTCGCCCTTATTCTTGTAGATAGGCACCAAAGTGCTCGTTCGCCACTCATTTGGCATCTTCTTCGTTTTCAAAATCCTATTGAAAAGGTCAGTGAGCCATGTTATACCTGTCTCTCCCAAAAGTTTCCACACTTCGATTGGTATATTGTCTGGGCCTATTGCTTTTTTATGCTTCATCTTCTTCAAAGCTACAACCACTTCTTCCTTCCGGATTCGACGATAAAAAGAGTAGTTTCTACACTCTTCTGAGTTACTCAACTCCCCTAAAGAAGCACTCATTTCATGTCCTTCATTGAAAAGATTATGAAAATAACCTCTCCATCTGTCTCTAACCGCGTTCTCTGTAGCAAGAACCTTTCCATCCTCATCCTTGATGCACCTCACTTGGTTTAGGTCCCTTGTCTTCTTTTCCCTTGCTCTAGATAGTTTATAGATATCCAACTCTCCTTCTTTGGTATCTAGTCGTTTATACATATCGTCGTAAGCCGTTAACTTAGCTTCTCTGACAACTTTCTTCGCCTCTTGCTTCGCTTTTCTATACCTTTCACCATTTTCATCGGTCCTCTCCTTGTATAAGGCTTTACAACATTCCTTCTTAGCCTTCACCTTTGTTTGTACCTCCTCATTCCACCACCAAGATTCCTTTTGGTGTGGGGCAAAGCCCTTGGACTCTCCTAATACCTCTTTTGCTACTTTTCGGATACAACTAGCCATGGAATCCCACATTTGGCTAGCTTCCCCCTCTCTATCCCACACACATTGGGTGATTACCTTCTCTTTGAAAATGACTTGTTTTTCTTCTTTTAGATTCCACCATCTAGTCCTTGGGCACTTCCAAGTCTTGTTCTTTTGTCTTACTCTTTTGATATGTACATCCATCACCAACAAGCGATGTTGATTAGCCACGCTCTCTCCTGGTATAACTTTGCAATCCTTACAAGTTATACGATCCCCTTTCCTCATTAGAAGAAAATCTATTTGTGTTTTTGACGACCCACTCTTGTAGGTGATCACATGTTCTTCTCTCTTCTTAAAGAAGGTGTTGGCTAAGAAGAGATCATATGTCATTGCAAAATCCAAGATAGCTTCCCCATCCTCGTTTCTCTCCCCAAAACCATGGCCACCATGAAAACCTCCATAGTTGCCTGTCTCCCTGCCCACGTGTCCATTTAAATCTCCTCCTATAAATAACTTCTCCGTCTGAGCAATTCCTTGCACCAAGTCTCCAAGATCTTCCCAAAATTTCTCCTTCGAACTCGTATCCAACCCTACTTGAGGTGCGTACGCACTAATCACATTGATAAGTTCTTGTCCTATTACAATCTTGATTGCCATGATTCTATCTCCTACCCTCTTGACATCTACAACATCTTGTACCAAGGTCTTGTCCACGATGATGCCAACACCGTTTCTCGTTCTATTTGTGCCCGAATACCAAAGTTTAAACCCTGAGTTTTCTAGATCCTTTGCCTTACTACCAACCCACTTAGTTTCTTGTAGGCACATAATATTTATCCTTCTCCTCACCATAACTTCCACTACTTCCATAGATTTTCCCGTTAAGGTTCCTATATTCCACGTTCCTAAACGCATTTTGCTCTCTTGAACTCTACCCTTCTGTCCTAGCTTCTTCACCCTCCCCCGTCTAATAGGATCAAAGTACTTCTTTTGTGTGTCCCGGGTAAAGTTGATAGGAGCATATGCTCCCAAACAACTTTGAGTGGAGTCGTTCGAAAAGAAGTTTCTATGGCCCCCTTGCTCATTTAACACTGCATCCGGGTGCCGATGGAGATACAGCGACCCTTGCTCACTTATCACTGTGCTTGGGCCACACAGAGCGCCACTTACGGGTGACGCCCTAGCTTTAGCGCGATTTTGTTCTGGATTCATTTTCATAAGGATTCGACGTGATCATGGAGTGCCGGCTGTCGACTACCTGACGCCCTCCCCCTCCTCCTTTATCCGGGCTTGGGACCGGCCATGTAAGACATAGGCGGAGTTAAACACATCATTACTAATGATCTATAATTATTCCTTCATGTGTATTTACAACGATTGTTTTAGATCAACCAAAAAAGGCATTGAATTTGGATACTGTTACATTAGTAATCCAAAGTACTTTAATTAGGATTAAAATTCAAGTCATGCATTTAGTAGTATCTTACATTTGTGAAACAAAATTTGGCCACGATGGTGCATCCTTGTGTTAGTAACTAAAAGCAATGCTTAGGAATCTAGGTAAGGGAAATACGACATACCTTTATGGAGATGATGAGGTTTAGATATACCTAGTACATTTGGTAGGTACCATATGCTTGCTTGAATTTCGTTGAGTGATGGTCCAGAATCCCTTATATTCTGCGATTCCATTGAGTGATAGTCCGGAATCATATGCTTGTTTGGATTTCGTTGAGTGATGTTCCAGAATCGTATCTAACTTGGGTTTCACTTAGTGGTGGTTATGCATTGTGCTCCGCAATTCCGTTGAGTGCTGGTCCAGAATCGTATCCACTTGGATTCTATTAAGAGATGGTTCGGAATCCCTCATACTTTGCGATTTCGTTGAAAGATGGTCCGGGATCATTTTCACCTTGGGTTTGATTGAGTTTGGATCGAGACAGCTTTAGAGATGTAGGCTTGGGCCGAACTGTGTTGCTCTAGCCCTGCATTTCGGTCTATGATGTGTTATATTGATTGATGTGATTGTGGAATGATGTTGGTTGTGATTGTTGTCACTATGATTAGACTTGTTAACCAATGTGGTTAGAGAATGACTTTGTGCTTCATCGACTATATTTGAGATGTTGTATACTATAAATTGCGGTATTGTTTGAAACATAGTGATTTATATGATGTATGAATTGGAAAGCATATGTATGAGAATGGCTTACCTTCATGCATGATAAGGTGATAATGATATTTTTGGCGTAAGGTTGGTGTAAAGTGTGATGCTCTATGATTTTTGCTAGAAGTATTTTACGAAAAGCTTAAGGTTCGACGAAAGATGATCTACGAATGGCTTGATCCCTAATAAGGGTACGTAGGCAGTCTAATGAGGAGGTTAGATGTAGTCATAAAGTATACAAAAAATTACTATGCGATTCGATTCTTGAGTTGTGATTTGCCTTATTCCGGAGGCGAGGTATGTTAGAGATACGGGTATTCGGTGACGTCACGTGTCGATTCTGGACGTATGTCGAGATCAGGGTGTGACATGGCCAGTGGACCGACGATGTCTTTCTAAGTCCAATTAGATGCCCTGAATTCATAATTGAAATCCGTATGAAGTGGTTTGATTGTTTGAACTTAGTTTCATTATGATACATCACTTGATCAAAATTTGAATCAACGATTTGACCGTTGGATCGCTATCAAAATTAAATGCATTATAGAACATAATATTTGAGGACAGCTGGAACTGACGGATTGAAAATCCGATATACGGATCTTCCCGAATTGGATTTCTAAGTTAGTAAAATTAATTGTTGACCGCCTCTTGATTTGGCAATTGGTGGAGATCCGTCCGTTGGATGATAATGAAATTTTAGTATGTGGTTCTAGAAGTGTAATGTGTATTTTGGGAAGTTATGGATCAGAAATACGATAGGCGGATCTTCTGGTTTTGATTTATAGGGTTGTGGACCCTACTATCAACCTTGATCGACGATTGGCTCTTTAGTCAACTAGATCGAGTTCTTCTAGTGTGTCAGCTATCGTAGAGTGTGGTTGAGATTTCATGGAGCTTGATGGGCTCATTGTGGTGACGTGTCCTTCTCGTTTGACGCATGTCTCGAATTGTTTATAAAGTTAAAATTAGTATTAATAGAGGCTTAGTGAGGCTTTGCGGCTTATCTCAGTGAGTGATTTTAATTTATGTGATATTGGTGATTACCCTGCTTTCGTAATTGTTATCCTGTGTGGATATGGCTTGGTTTTATAAATATGTTTTCTATTGAATTGTTATTTTTAATGCTTAGCCATTGATTTACGTTTATGAAATGAGATTTGACATGTATATATTGAAATATGGTTTGATTTGTTTGATTGGCATGTTGTGATGAAATGTGAGGGCTAATGGTGGATCGTTAAACCATTGGGATCGAGGCGTGACAATTTATATATATATAAACAAAACTGAAATCAAACCAAACCGTCAAAACATAACCAAAACAAAGCGAAAGAAAAACCGAATTGAACTGAATAGTAACTTTGGTTTGGTTTTTGATTTCGGTAAAAAAACGAACCGAAAGGAATTGAACCCATCCTACATTAATGGGACATAAATGTTTGATAAAGAATTCAATAGTGGGTGGATTGGAAATTTGGAAGCAATTAGAGCAACTCCACCCCAAGCACATAGGCTTGTCCAAAGTTGGAAAAATAGGTTGGCACCCCTTAAAAACCCTCCAGCCCATCCAAATAGGCTGTCACCCAGCCCAAGCCAGTCCATAGGCCGTGCCAAAACATGCTAAGCTAGAGACCGGCCCACATGACGCTAGGTTGACGTCAACCACCTGAAATCCTTTTTTTTTTGCGCCAGGCGCGTGGAAAACATGCACGCATGGTTGCAAGCGGCCTATAGCGTCGCAGAGGTGGGGCCCACTGTGCAAGCACAATATGGGGCTTTGGCATGGGGATACGTGGCGCCTCTGTGTCCGTTGGATTTCCAACGGTAAAAAAAAATTTAAATTTAAAATTAATGGCTACTGACGTGGCACAATTAGGACCGTTCGAATTTCAGATCAACGGTCCAGATTTTTCGACCAAAAAACTTTAAAAAAATTAATAAAATGTCAGAAATTAATAATATTTTTTATAAAGTCAGAAATTAAAAATAAAAGTATTATTATTTTATTTTATAATAAAAATTAATAATATTTTAATAAAATTGACTAGGCTATTTAGTTTTAGGAGTGGAGATGCATTTGGTTAATTACTATTCATTGAGGTCTATCATTGTTCATTGAGTGGATTAAATAGGCTGTATACCAGCGTATTTTTTAGAGATGAAGTTGATCTTAGGACTTGTGTCTTTTAGAGAGTGCATGAATGCTTGAGGGTGCATGAATGCCTCACATTTACGGTAAATATTCTTTTAAGCCATTACGTTATCCATAAAGACCTTTATAACCTCAAAAGTAGAAATTTTTTTAGGCGTCCTGTAACTGGTTGGTTGCAAGTTTCAATTTTTACATTGTTCCTTCATGTTTCTTTTGCTACTAATTTGAGCTATATTTATTGTCTTGCTAATGTGAATTTGGTTAGTAACTTAGATTAATGCTTTCTTGTTTTTCCGTATAGTCCTCAAAGTCAAATAAAAAGTGCATATTGCTTGATTGGATGGGTTCTGGAGAATTAATTGATGAAGGTTGGTGGTCATAAGTGGTCCGAACGTTCTTGTTCGTTTTGTGCCAATTGGACCACTTGCAATGAGGGTGTGGGTGGATGTTAAAAAGCGTCCGACTCACTTGTTCGTTTTGTGCCAATTACACCCACATAAAATACATGCGGTCAGTTGTGTTTATAATCCTTTTTACCCACTATTGAATTTACTGCTCTCTCTCTCTCTCTCTTTTGTTTCAGTTTATATTGTGAAATTGAATGTTGCATGCATATGAGATATATCTATATAGATGGATAAAGGTTGGATACATATTAATAGGTAATGAGATATACATGCCTTTTCGGAAAGGGATTTCCATTTTATTCAAAACATGGGGATTAGTTGTGGGATTCATTTCACACCAAATTTTAACGATCAA
The DNA here is from genome assembly GCF_042453785.1 of Malus domestica. Classification (NCBI taxonomy): domain Eukaryota; kingdom Viridiplantae; phylum Streptophyta; class Magnoliopsida; order Rosales; family Rosaceae; genus Malus; species Malus domestica. The sequence continues at coordinate 8,511,308 of NC_091670.1, forward strand.
AACTGTCTATTTTGTAAGTCTTGATTTATAAATCATCCTTGCAAAAATTCAATTCAATCCGAAATCATTTGTCTATTTAATTACCAAGATGAAATTTCAATGTTTTCTTATAATACAGTGCTCGTCGATTTCTTTAAACTCAATTAGATACCTCAAATATTTCTGATTTGGCAAATATTTTGCAAGGGTGATATACAAGGTGCAACTTAAAAAATAGATGATTTAGATCGTTAAAGTTCGATGTGGTGTGGGCTTTAAAGGCCTCCATGAGATATATATCTAAGGTTGCTTCTACATCATGTATTAACCTGGTTATAAGCAATAATGATTAGGATTTTATCAAATGGTGCTAGGAATAATGACTCTCTCTCCATTGAAATTATTAGATTTTATCATATCTGCTTGCAAGGATTTGCTCATGTTTTCCTCTTTTGACCAAAAAAATATCATCTTTTCCTCTAGTTGATTCCTTTTTTTTTTTTTTTTTTTTTTTTTTAAGTTTCCGTTAAGTGAAAAATAGTCTGCCTATACTAATTATATGTGTGGTCTATTTTGAGGGATTTTCATCATTGAGTGACTTTGATTTCTATTATTTTCAGTGAGTGAGGGATGAAAGTGGAGCTGCATGCAGTGGTTAAAGGGGCAGAGAAGAGAGTATGTGAGGCTTTTCATTGATATTTTCTCGTTCTTGGTCTCTAATCCTTTGTATTTGCTTAGTTCAATTTTCTTTGTATAAAAAATTGAAAAATTATACAGTTGTAAATGATTGATTAGTGACATGACATTGAAGATTTGGAGTTAAATTTGTGTTTTTGGTTGAATTTGCGTTGCCGAAGTGATATGTGATTGTATGACGATTCAAAAACTGATATAGATGCTTCCTCCTGCCAAGTGCTATAGTTGGTGGGTTGGAAGCGATTGAGACCTGTATCTTTTTTAGAGTGCTTGAATCATTTCGCCGTTACATTTCTCATAGCACACCCCTCTTTTTACTTATCACACACCCCTTGTTAATTTATATCCGTTGATCTTCTTTAATTCATCCGATCCGACGACTGAAAACTAAAAAAGTGTGGAAGAAGTAAAAAGGAGTGTGGATATCACACCCCTTCTCAAAATAGTTGAATATGAAGGACTCATGCACTTGATGGAGGAAATCTTAATTGAATAGACAACCTACCAGTTTGTAAGATTCGAACCACAAATGATGACGACAAAGTGATGCTCCAAAACATGTTATTTTGTGTCGTTTCATGTCAAGTTAACAAGTCGTGCAAGAAATTACCAGGTATATATCTATGGATTTAATTTTGGACAAATCAGACATAATACCATATAAGCATTGCCATTATTGTATGCACGCATAAAATACTACATTACTTTCATATAAACAAGGTACTTTTTCTTAAGTAGAACAATCACATATGAACTCCAGAGAAGAGAAAACACAGGCTCAATTGGTTGGCAACGGTAACTATGCTTAAACGGCGTCAAAAGCTACGGCAATAATTTAGGGCAACTTCATACTGAGTATACAACGGCGGCGGCAGCAGCAGTGCCGTTATTGCATACAAATACAAGAAACTAATGTAGTCAACGAGGCATGTACTTTTGTAACCAGCCATTTATGTTGAAGAATATATAAGAAATGCAAACCCTGCACAACAAGAAGAAAATTGGTGTAAGGGATTAGAGGTAGTGGTTTTGCTTGCTAAAAGAAATTAAGACTATGAAATCAGTTCTCGATTGTTCAGCTCGACGACACTTACATTAGATTCTTGGGCTAGCAGAGAGATAAGCGTAAATGATCGCCAATATAATAAACAACGCCACAATCTGCATTCAGAATGTAGACTGATCAGTATGTAAATTCTACAATGATTCTAGTTGAGTTTTTCTTTTAATCTAAGATTAAACTCACCAGAGTTGAATTTTGTTCGTTGTTGATGATGTAAGATTTCCTGGTGTGGTCCATAGATACTTGTCAGATAATCAGTAAATAACTAAATATGAATGTTCAATAATCAGGAAGAAGAACTAGAAACTATGAAATGCGTACCTTTTGCTCAGAGCTCCAGAGTCTCTACATAATTTCTGTACCGCTTCCACTCTGCTCAATGTTTTTGTTGCATGAAGATCATTCTTGTCAACCTGCAGCCAATATTAAATCTTTAATGTTTTGAATAATCTGATTGGTTTAGAAAACCATAGATAAATCCATACTGGGAAAACTAGACAAACTGGCGCATCCAAAGGAGTTTATTCTAAAAGTGCAAATAGTCAGGGTTGGGCGGGCTAGAAGTCAAATCATATTTACCCAATTTATAGAGTTGATAGGAATACACACACACACACACACACACAAACTACGGGTAATGTTCCCCTGCCAGACTTCTATTGCTAGAGAGAGCTTATATTGTCAGACTCTGATATGGACAAGACATTCAGCCAACCAGATCAATGGTCCAGATTCATAGTCTACACAAGATAGTCTGACAAGAGAACATTTTCCTATAAAATACATTCATATCATAATTCCTAGGCCTGCTTGGGTTAAAAATTATTTACCGTGTTTGCTTAACTTTTAATTCAGGTTAAAGATGAGTGCTGCCATTGGCACTCCAAAAAACTCATTGGGCAGTCCTCATACTTGTATTTTTCTTTCTAAATAAAGAAAGCTTGGAGTGCACAACGACATTTTTGGAGTGCCAATAACAGTACCCCTAAAGATATATGTATAAATATGTTTACTCAACTTATCAAATTCCCAGGTTGCCCAAAACTCGTCAAATCTGGGTTGGTTGGGTTCATCAAACCCAACTCTCACTACAGTTTAGTATGCAGTAAAGCTATCTTGCTACGAGATAATACATATCTAGTTTCTTGAAGCATCTTACCTTGGACTTTATAACGGAAGCAAAATCAAAGAAAGCACCATAGACATCATCAATTGATTTTGTTCGGTCAATAACTTTTGCTGTAAGACCTAGAAAAAACAGCAAAGAATTGAATACTTTCAGTAAAGAGTTATGACAAATCATGTGACCAAAACTACACAACATGACAAGTATTCTATCCAAACCATCGCAAACCCCAATAGAATGAGAGAGGAATTCAAATAATTCACCAGTAGTGCATGAAGGGCTCAGAGGTGGAAGGCATAATCAACCAGTAGTCGCAGTACTTTCATTTTTCTAACAAATAATTTTTATCATGACGTGATTTCATAGAGCATTTCCCTAGTAAATATATAAAAATACTTGTAGTTACTATAACATGCTAGTCTATAGAGTAGTCTCCAACAGCGTAAGCTTCCAAAATCTCCGATAAAATCACTATACTAAGAAAACAATCTTGCTAGGATTTGTGGAATTCCTATAGATGTATCTACCAAATGACCATCCCATGGCACATGCATACCACCGTTTTTGACAAAGCTATTCTTTATTAAATACAAGATGCGATTATTTTTGTTTTGATTATATCAAAATGTGTCGGTTATAACTGAAAGGAATACCGTGTTCATAGATTAAAATCTTACCTCGCCTCATTTTGACTACACCTCTGAAGACCTCAATGTTGTTGTAGCACAATGCTAGGGTGCCAATTGCCATGATCTAGTAAAGGCAGCACAAATCAAATGAGATTACTTGAAGATGATCTTGATTGAATAATTAAACAGCAGACTATGAAGTCACAAAACGTTATGTTGAATTTTGCTGAAAGGGAAAGATAAACACAATCTGAAGAGTTCCTGATCAAATGAAGAGTTCCAATGGGAATTCCAAAGGATTGAAAATAAAAACAATCCAGATCTAGACCATCAAGGAGGAAACAAAAGCACATCCAGAGATACTGTTGAGCCAAGATATTTTGGAAGCACTTGGATCAATTTCATTCCACTGGTCCAACTTCCAATCAAGTTAAAAGTCAATAGGATCTCTTATGACTTGTACATGGGACAAGAGGGTCATTTTGGAAGCAACTAATCAATCCTGATGGTCTAACAGTGTAAACTTCTCTTATGGGCAGCCAACAATGAATATCAAGATTACACCATAGTACATTTGAAAATACTGTTAAAATCACTCAATTCATCCTAACAATGTTTGTATTTGTTCTATAAATCCATAAAATACACATGTCAGATTATGACACACACCACAAAAGACTAACTTTTGTGATAAAGTTGAGGAATAATCTACCTGAGGGATGGCACAAAATTTGAATATAGCAGGATCTCTCAATGCAGCCATGTACTTCAAGCAATCTTCCATATGTATCAAAGCATTAGTTACCATGTCGTTCAAGCATTGCACTGCCTTCTCTGAGTTTTCCTCATATTTCAAGTCCTGTGTTGCAATATCAAAAAAATTTATTCAGACAAAATTCCAACTGTGTGGTGATGCATAAATCCTTACATCACCACCCCACTACCATAGGTCTCCACTAGACTAGAAAGAAAATAAGTGACTAAGAAGGTGAACTGGTAGGAATAGCATAGGAAGCTGTTACAATTATACAAGTAAAGAAGAAACACCTCAAGTTTATTGACATATTTACTCCAGATTTGACGTGGCCAAAACATGCGTGACTTTGGTATCTCATTAATATCCTCCAAATAATCCCGAATGATGTTTGTTTTCTGTTGTTTATCAGATCCAGACATTGTAGAATCAGAATCAAGCCATGAATCACATTTGATACTGAGAACAGATAGCATTTCTAGCCTTAATATTATTGTTATACCTGAAGAAATAAGCCCATTGAATTTGAGAGAGAGTCTGAGGCCAAATCTTCCTTTCCAGCAGCATGGAAGAGCTTGGACAAACCTAAACCAACAAGTCCTGCCACATAGTGGCAGTATTCATCATAGTCATCAATGGTTTCTACCTGCAAGATGAGGCAAAATACATCCAAGTCGCATAAGAAATACGTCTCTCCTTTCTGCACATAGTGCAAAACGCACACTGATAATAAGACTTGGAATATTGTAAACGGAAATCATCCAATGAAGAATAATTCAAATTTTATTTATGCTTAACAACTTCGTTGCAGAATCTGATTTCCCATAGTGTAAAAACATTAAGTAAGCTAATGTGCCTGCTTATATGCACAAATTATGGTCCATAGACACTTATAAATTGTGGAAACTAGTTGACTGCAGAACACATTTTTTTCTTTAGTTTTAAGTTTTTAACTCTTAAATTACTTAACAAAATCCTAGTTTAAAACAGATGCTAAAATTCTTTCTATGGTTGATCTACTTTTAATCTTTATTTTCTTTCAATTAGCATTCAAAATAACTACACATCCACAAACATCCATAATAGCATTTACAAATACAGATCAAAATGATTATATACATATTTGTGAATATGTGAAAAAATTGGAATATATTTCACAACTATCATAAATATATGTCAATAAACAATGCAAACAATGTCAGAAAGGTTTTGAAAGGAGTTTATTTTAATTGAAGCATGAGAAACATGAAACAATAGAGCAAATCCACTCTTTCTTCCTACAACATATATCATGCATCACATACCTCCTTCAAGATAAATTTTGCCATTCCTGCACCCATTCTTTTGGTAATATCCTCAATTGCCTCTTGATAACTGCAAGATTAAACCAATCGCTTATCTAAATATTGTACAATGAAACTTCCAATCATATATGAATATCCCATAAAAGAAACGAAGTTATGCAGAGAGTTGTTACAACATGAAGATGAAGAATGTTTTTAAAGAAACAATTCCATCAAGCAATAAGTATTGCTAAGTCCAACAAGCCAACCGCAAAGCATGCACTCATTGAAAAGAACAAGAATTAACATAATTTTCCAAAGGCAAAACTTACACCGAGAACCTGGATTATCCAACACAGTCAGTTGGGTTGGACATCACCACTCATTTTAGGTGTTTTAATTAAAAAAAATATATATGAAGCACCAGAATTACCCAGTTATCAATCATCATGTACCACATGATCGACATATTAGAAAAAGACACTGCCCTAAATGATCAGATGTCTTATGCTAAGTAATTTGGTCAAAGTTTTCATGCATATAGCCAAAATGTTGGGAAAATTTTTGTCCCATGCACTTTCTCTTATAATCACCAAGAACACTAAGCGCGGACCAGCATTACTTAGTTGCATTTCTTGGGAAACTCTCCAGACATCATAAAGGAAGGACAAGGATATTGTGCTGGAACATGCAAGAGAATTCAGTCAATATCAACGTCATGAAATCCATAGAGAGTTGAACACATTTCAAGAATCCTATGTAAGAATCTTCAATAGAATGGGAAAATTGATGCTTATATCCGTTGAAGGTGTTTAAAGCTCGACGTCTAAAATCAGTTTTTACATTCACTAGATAAATATAATTCATGACTTGGATTTGTAAGTGTGTGTGGGGTAAGTCTCTGCATATGTTCCTGCGTGTGTGTTAGCACTTAGCAGTAACTGGTATGAACCATCAAATTCATCAACCATGCTTATAACCCATGAATTGTTTATAAGCTACATGTAATAACTAAATGGCGTTCCTTTTGGATGAACCCTCATAACAGTAACAAGTATGAAATGACTAAGAGAAAGAACCAAAAACTAGATTTCCAATCAGTCCATTGATAGAGAAGCTGCACCATAAATTATTATGAATGAACAGAAAAGATCTTTCAAATAATTGAGCAATGAAATACACGAGGATAAGAAATTACCCATTCCCAAGTTCCAAAAAAGCAGTTGAAACATGATGGAACTCGTCCATGAGAACTTTGTAGTTATTTGTACCACCTAAAGACAAGGACGAAGGTAATTGAGCAAGCAGACAAGTCTCATCAACATAGTAACATGAGAGTGTGCATGTACTATACCTACCAAGGATCAACAACAAACATACTCTTTCCCTATGTTCATCTATATTATATATATATATATATATATGAATCTTTTTTTATAACAAGAAGATGAGACATTTTTTATAATGCATTGAATGTCAACTGGCCGACATTCACCTCTCCCAGACCCTGCGTAAAGCGGGAGCCTTGTGCACTGGGTACGACAATTGAATGTCAACTGGCAACGACAACATAGAAAGAATAGCCTTTCGTAAGAGGCAAGGAAAGAAATTAGTCTGATTTTTTCTGGTTACTGTTCGAACTATTGCCATAAAGTCAAGCAGATCACAAATTTTATAAGGTTCACAATACTATGATGAGGGTGTAGACTAATATGAGCTTGAGCATCTCCAAGAGAAGCTGTAAACAATCAAGATGTTGTAAAACAACCAAAACTCTGTTTTAAAAAGCCAAACTCAAAAAATTCATCTCCAAGAGATGCTGTAAAAGAGTCTATTATAGGAAAATGAACAGTCACACTTTAAATTTAGAGAGCAACTACTCACTCGCTAAATATTAAAAATAATAAAACTCAAGGGTGGACCCTTGAGCAAGGAGAAAAGGAAGAGAGAGAAGGTTGTTTTAGAAAATGGGTGGGTTGGGTTTGAAACGTTAACAATAAAATATTCAAAGTTTGTTACTAGAGAGTGTTGTTGGAGTTGAAAAGTTAAACTGAATAGCTAAAATAGTTTTTTGACACTGTTCACTTGCTAGTTTAAAAAAATAAAATTAGAGTTTCTCTTGGAGATGCTACAAGTTACTAAGAATTTCTCGATGGCATATCTATATGCATATGTGCTCCTATATTCATTTCTACATATATAAGTATAAGCTAATAAACTCTTATTACAACCCCATTCTTGGCTGTTACTTATTATATCAAATATGGGTATTTTAGTGCAATAATTTGTATTTTATTAGGACCCCTGTGCATGTTAACCCTCCAAATGATCAAAGGGCTGAATATCAAGTCCTTGATAAGATAAAATTACATAAATGCGCTATGTTATATATAGATAATTAAATATATACATGTATATGTGCTCTGTGTGTGTGTGTGTGTGTATAGAATTTATTAAAACAGGATATTGGCAGCACAATAAGTTATATATCTTAATCTCTTCCGTAGGATACAGGACAACAGCAAACATTCAGAATGTAGTTTTGGAATGCTAAACCACTTACATGCAAAATGCCACTCGGGATCATATATGTGCTGATGAAATGCTAACAAGATAGGGACTTTGACGTCTGTTGCAATGCTTGTATCATCCTCTGTACATGTCCACCAGAACAAATTATATCAATGAAACGGTGAGTTAATAAATTAGCATTATATCAATGAAACGGTGAGTTAATAAATTAGCATCACAAGTGCCACACTGAAGAAAAAGTTAGATTACAATACAGTGTCACTTGTAACAATTACGTAGGTAATCCACAGGAACAAGAGGCATGTACAATTGATGGGAAAGTAACTAGGAAGACAAGAACTAAAGATAATAGAAACATACCGACAGTGTCTAGAGCTCTAAGAACCAGATAAAATATACAGACCTGCAAAACCGCAAAAAGTCAAACATTAGATAATCTCAACAAAACGAACAAAAGATGGAAAGTCAACAACATAAATGAAATGCAGCAATCTGTAAGGATCTTAAGAATAAGTAATCAAAGTAAAAAACAGTCTATTCCGCAAGAGAATTAAGGCCGGAACTGAAAGTTACTCTATGTCTAGCCTCCGCTTCAACTCAAATCCCAGAAAATACAGAGAAGGACAAAAAAAATAAGCAGAGAAGTGACAATCTACCCACAGAAGTAGATAATCCAATACCAAACAAAACACCCACAGAAAATACTATCAAACATTTTTTGAAACAACTAAAAAAGGGCCTCCCTTTTTTTCTTGTAAGCAATAAAACTCCTATGTGAACCATTACCATCATCCTTCAGTAAAAATCGAGAATACGAACACTAATAAAATTTCCAATTCTACTAAGAACAGGCCATAAAAAATATTGAACACAAAAAAATATATTTAATCAACAGTCAAGGCCATAATCAAGAAAATTCCTCTAAACCAAGAAATCACCACTTGGAAAAACAAAAAACAAAAATAAAATCAGATACAGAAACTAACACTTCCGTACATATACATATATATATATACATGCATATATGTGTATATATATTATATTAACTTACAGCGTTGCGGAGCTCTGTATCGAGCTGTTGAATAACAAGAGCGAAACTACGAGAGACCTTCTGGAGCATGGTGTAGCAGAAAGCCCAATGGGGCTCTGACGGGATCTGCTTCTCGACATGCCTCGATGCAATTTTGAGCTTCAGAAGCGGGTAAATGTCGTCGGGGTGTTTGATCATGGTCGACAAGGCACCCATTTTTCGATCTGGACCCGAGATCAAAACCCAAATCACAGAATTTGGAATCCGACGAAGAGAGGTTGGATTTGGAAGGTGGGAATTTTGATTCGATGATATTTTTGGAAGAGTGTTTATGTAGTTGTAAAGGTCTGGTGACGGGAGGCTTGGTCCAAAGCTGGTGTCCTATTTGGAGCCAAAAAAAAGGTCGGTCACTTGTCGGCCACTCGTCGGTCACTCCGTGTGTTACCGTGTTATTCTTTTTCTTGTTTGTTTCTACTTGCATTATTCATTGTTTTTCTTTAGAAATTTGTGCTGTAAAAACAAAGAGACAACTTTCTACCCTGAAAATTTTGCATTCTCTCAAAATATTTCTTAAAAATATCACTTGAAAATATTTTTCTTTAAAACTTAAAAATTTGTTTGGTATAAATTTTAAAATTGTTTTTAAATTTTAAAATTTAAACTGAAAATAAAATTCTTAGAGACGTGGTTGTAGGAGGGTGATAAAGAGGAGAGAGAAGGAAAGAAACACTGAAAGAGAGAATCGGAAGAGAGATGAGAGGAGAGAAAGAAGAAAAGAAAAGAAAATAAGAGAGCGAGAGGGGAAGAGATGAAAAAAAAATGGACTTTAAGTTAGTTTTGAGTTCAGTTATTTTTTTTTAATAGTCTTATCAAACAAGTTTTTTAAATCTAAAACTTAAAAATTATTTTTAAGTTAAAAAAGTTGGATTCAAGTAAAGTAACAAACAAGCTGTTATTTTCTCAACAAAAAAAACTGCCTGTTTTGTAGAGAATTTATCCTTTTCAAAAAATTTCTTAAGACTATTTCTTGAGAACAACTTTTAATAAGATTCAAAAAATTATTTCATATAAAATTGTAAAATTATCTTTTTAAGTATTCACAATTAAAAATTAAAATCAACTCCTGGTAAAAAGATGGTGGATGGGAGAGAGAAGAGAAAGGAGACAGGAGAGCGGGAGATGGGAGACAGGAGAGTAGGGAGAGAGATAAAAAAGAGATGAGGGATAGGATAAGAGAGAAAAAAGTGGAGATTGAATTGATTTGAAAATTCTAAAAATTTACATTTTGTGTTTTTAATTTATAAGTTATTTTTTTTCAAGTTGGTTTGAGTTTAATTTTTGAAAATAATCTTATTAAACAAGAATTTTTAGCTTGAAATTCAAAAATTATTTTTGAGTTAAAAAATTGAATTCAAATTCAATACTAAACATACCTTAATTTTCCATACATTTTTCTTACTTTTTCCACATATCTCTTAATTTTTTATCATTGAATCGAATGAACTGAAGATTATTAAAGAACAAAACTTGATAGAAAGTGTGTTGAAGGTAAAAAAAATATGTGTAAAAAGTATTATTCTTAATTTTTTATGGAATTTAGGTATAGAAGGTGAGGTCATTTCAAAAAGAAAATTAATGAAAAAGATTTGAAAACTTTGAATTTTAACGATGAGGACAAAATACAGGGGTGAAGTGAATAGTACTATGATTGACTTTTTAGTGTAAAAATGTGGTTTTCCTTGTTAAAGTGAACAGTACCATGAGCTTTTCGTTAAAATTCCCCATTTCAAACATGTCAAACACCAAACACAGGTTATTATTTAGGGCTCACCCGTTTCACTAGGTATTTTATTTTCTAATTCCTTAAGTCACTTTCCTTGCAACCATCAAATTTGATGGGTTTATATTTTTAGGTTCGGTTGTGTCGGAGGCAGATTGTTTGCCCTCTTTTTTTCCATGTCCTTCTCATCCTTTCCTATTTGCGTGCTCACGGTTAAGCCACGTCAACATGTCTTATTATCTCTATAAAAAAATAATATAAAATGTTGACGTAGTTTAACCATAACTGCATAATATTAGAGGGGATGGGAAGGACATGGTAATATGAGGGCAGACAATCTGCCTCCGGTTGTGTCAATCAATGTTCAGTCATATTTGTACAACTCTTATCATATTTTTTTAGCAAATAAAGGATTGTTTATTTGTCAGTGGCTTAATTGTTTCGTCTTTGACTTTAAAAAGAAAAAACAAACGATATTATTTAATAGATGGTTGAATAATACTTGTATTTCTCTTCGAGGAAATGAGCTCATACCTGAAAAAAGGAATGTAAGTATTATTTTTTAGTGATTCCATTTGGTGCATGTGTTGATTTCGCGATTGTTCAATTGTCTACAGTTAAAAAAGCTTTTCTATATTTAATGAAGTAACGCCTACTGAGGTTAGACAACAAGCACGAACACTTGAAATGATTAACCTTTTGTATTTTACCCTTTCTTCCACATATTACGCAAATTGTTATCATTGATACCTTAAGAAATTATTGAGTATGTGAAAATACGGTAAAATATTAAAAATAAAATAAATTTTGTAAGTCGCACATAGAGAGTGTGATTAAAAACAAAACTGATATAGAGATCAAATATTTAAACTATTTTTTGTAGACCACTTGATGTGGCGGTTGATGATTGAACTTTTTTTTAATGACTTGAAAAACGAGTCTAATCATCAACGCTACATAATATTGTCTACAAACAATGATTTAGAGATTTAGAATCTCTATCATCACTCGACAAAAACTGTATCTTACGTACTAGTATAAAGGAAAGTGAAAATAATAATTTGGAGAGCAATGAAAGGAATGAGGATCCTCGCCAGATTCTCTTTGTGAGGATCCTGGAGATTCTCCAATCATATATGTTCATTGTACAGTCAGTTTTCGTCAGGTACTGTTTATATTCAATTTTAAATAAAAAAATTTACAATGATATCTGACCGCACGATATACGATAAATGAATGTGATTGTAGAATCTCCGGAATCTTCACAAAGAGATCCGGTAAGAATCCTCTCTCCGATGAAAGGGACTGAAGGGTGAGTTTTAATTGGTGGGATTTAATTCTTTTTGCAATATTCATTGGGCAATAAACAATTATATATTTTTTTATTTTTTTTATTTTGGGGGAGCCTAGGGCCGCATTTGTTTGACTAGGAGAGTGGATATGCCAAATGCGAACTACCAAAGTGTGGACTTCCAAATAATTTGAACACTTATGTTGAAAATTTTTTAATGTCAACTTTAAGGGGTTGCTTGGGTTAGGCATATATCATGCTAAGTGTGAAATCGCATTAGTTTTAGTGAAGAGTTCGGTTGTCACTTAGTACTATAGTTTAATGATATTCATTTTTATTTGTAAGTGAGAGATCTAGGTTTATTTCTCGTCAAAGGTAAATTTGAACCAAATTATTATAACACTCACTCCCAGCCGTTAGTGTCGATAATATGATATGTAATAAAAAAAATAAAAATTGAGGAAATTTTCGGTTGATAATTATTTTATTTTTAACTTTTTGAAATTTAAAAGTATATAAAAATTTAAAAACAAGATAGTTGTTAAACAGACTGTAAATTTATTTCCTTTTTTTTTTTTAATAATGATTTCAACCTTGAACTTGGCCATTACAATTTAGCCATCCTCTTCTCCCTAGGGTAAAAATTTTTAATGCAAAAGAACTCAGAGAGCAATTCTAATGACCTTGGCATCAAGGACTTGAAAATCAGAGTACATGCGAATGAACAAATGGACATCAGTTCGCGAATAATACTTTATTAATTGAAACAGAATAAAACTCTACAAATTTGTCAAGACGATTACATAACCTAGAAGACTACATTGCTACTAATTTACTTCTAATAGAGTTACTCTATTTACAGAGACTAACCATAAACCTAAATAGACAAAAAAATCTCAAACTTAACGGGTAAAGGATCCTAATTCTTGGCCCACAAGAAAACAAATAAAATAACAAAACTTATTTTCCAACAAAAGGATCTCAATGGCATCTCATTTATTTTAATTTTGTTTGCCAATAGCATCTCTTTTATTAAGCAATGCTTTGTTTAATTTTGTTAACAAGTACTACATAGCCACATGCTTACTTGACCCAGGTCAGAAAACTTGCGATGTTTAGGTTTAATATAATTTTCTAAAACTACCTATCAATAAAAGGGGAGTTAATTCGAATTTGATGCTTCTTTCGATAACTAGATGCTTGACAATATTTTCGAAAGCGACTAAGGCGGGGTAGGGAGCTAAAGGCCATAAATCATTGTTTTTAAGAAGTTGTTCTCATGTTATGTCATTGAGAATTGACAATTGATATTTTCAGACAAATATCTTAAACGTCTGTTATCAAATACTAACGTGTCAGTCTATTACATATTTTTTTCACAATCTTTTATATTATAAGGCAACAAATTGCAAATCCTTTCTAATTGCTTGATGTGACCGTTGAATTGCAAAAGTCTTTTAAAACCTAAAATATTTTGACTAATTAAGATCTTAGGTTTAATTCTCGTCAAATACGAATTAAAACAATATTATTGCTAGTTCATTGTAAGGCTAAGCAGACTCCCTCTCATTTAGTGTAGATAATATCGTTTGTTCAAAAAAAAAATAATTGGTGTTTGAATCTGCTCTCCTTTAGTTTCCTTTTACTAAAATAAGTAGTCTAAAGTTCATAATATTTTAGAAACATTAAGGAGTGAATTAAGTCGCCGTTTAGTACTACGGTCTAGTGATATTCCTCTTCACTTGTATATGAGATGTTTGAATCACATTATTGCTAGTCTATTTTGAGTGCTGAGGTAGGTTTTATTGCCAAACTCAATCGAAATCTAGATTTTATTACCCAAATATATCATTTGGTTTGCATTTTATTACCACAAAAATATTGATCTAAGTTCAGTAGGCCTTGGCCATTAAGTATTAAGGTCTAGTAGTATTCATCTTCACTCGTAAGTGAGATGTTTGAATCACATTATAGCTAGTCTATTGTGAGCCCTAAGCCCACCCCCTCCCTCTAGATAATACCGTTTGTTCAAAAAAGTTGAGTAGAACTTGAAAATGCCTCCACTCCAAACCCCAGTTGTTTATTTGCAACTTCAGTAGGCCTTGAACACTGAAATCATAATTTCCTTGGCTCATAAACCGGGTCTGATCTATCATTATTGTTCCAATGCAAAGAGCTTAATACAATTAGTGAAACGAATTAGACTACGCGCCAACACATCCAACCTCTAATCAAATTAATTAATGTTGATGCCCCAAAAGGACAGTTCTCAGATTTTTTTTTTCTTCTGCTAATGCCAATAAAATTCTAGGATAAATTTCGAAGTTGTATGCATTGGTGTGCTACGCGTGCCATTATTAACTCATGCCAACATATACTTACATAGATAAGTATTGCTTGCACCACAAGTTATCTTACTTGTAATCAGAAAATTGTGACATGAGTGGGGTATTGAACAGTCTTTATGCCTTGTAAGCTATGACCGTAGTAGATTTCTTAGTGAACTACCAATAATCCAAATATTAATTGAATAAATAAACTGGTTTCAAGCGATTCATTCTTGTTTATTATATTCATAGAGATTGAAAGAAATCTGCAAATGAACTTAATTAGATTGCTTAAACTTGTAAATAACATGTAAACCACATTAACATTATGAAGTGATCGAAACAATTAAGTTTTTAAACCGCGCTCAAAACATACGAACTCTAATTGCCAGAAAACCCTAATACTCGTGAAGGTATCGACACTTACTTGCAAGAGTGGACTCTCCTATTAATCCCTTCTCTTCTTTTAGATTGTTTTGTGTTTTTGCTATCAATAGGACAAGCGCCAGGAATGAACGATAATAATCCTTCGCAATCTCTCCACTTTCCGGAAGAAGAATTGTGCGAATCATTTTCCAAGTATCCCTTCCCATAACCAGTATGTCACAATACCGGTCCTCCACGTCTTGTCTTACATGGAAAACCAGAGTACCTGACGAACGAAAAATCAAAACATAAAATCACACTTGAAATTTTATTAATTGAAACAAAATAGAACACTACTAATTCATCAAGATGGCTACATAACCTGTAAGACTACATTGTGACTAACTTAGTTCTAATTGAGTTACAAAGCACTTTATTTATAGAAAATTAACCAGAAACCCAAATAGACAAGAAATTTAAAACTCAACCGACAAGCCGTCTTAATTCTTAACCCACAAGAAAATAAATAAAATTTATTCCAACAAAAGGATCTCAACGGCATCTCTTGTGTGTGTGTATATATATATATTTTTTGTTTGCCAGCAGCATCTCTTTTATTTTTTATTTTTTTGAGCATAAGTACGATATTCATTAAAGATTGAAAACATGTACAAATCGAGGATAGGATGCTTACAGTGGGCCTCAATAAAAGCATTGTCGGGGCTTTCAACCTCATCGAAGGGAAAAAAAAGTGTCCCGCACCAAAATTAACTACTAGTACTATCATCTAATAATAAATCAGAAATTACATCAGGAGGCACCTCAAACCAAGAAACTGGGCGATCAACAGTTAGACTAAACCTCGCAAGGCGATGAGCCACCTTATTCACCTCTCTTCGACCAAATGTGATTTTCCATTGCTTGAAATCTTGTAGGAGCCGCCTTGTATCATTGAACATATGTCCGTAGTGATCACTATACGCTACACCTGTATTTTGAATTGTAGAAATCACAAATAATGCATCCCCTTCCACCTGGACTTGCTTCGTGACTCATCTACGCAAGAACAACGTTGATGCTCTTGCAGCAGCTGCCTCTGCATGTAATGCCGATCTGACAGCATCTTCTCTACTCACCTGTGCCGCCTGAAAACCTCCCTCCGAGTCACTCACTACAAGCCCACAACCTCCAATCGATCCCCTCTCATCCCATGCTGCATCAAAATTACATTTTATCCATCCAAAACTGCCATTTATATATTTTTGCCGAGGAGTTTGGCGGTGTCGCATCATTCCATTTCTTAAATTCCGCCAGCCAAGTTTGTGCTTTGATTTGGGTATCCAACGGAGAAACATCAACACCATTCCAAATAAACTCATTACGTACCTTCCAAATACTCCAAACAAGGACAAGTAGCAGCTCAAAGCTATCCTTAGACACATGTTGCGCCATATACTCCAACCAACTTCCAAATCCCTCCTCACTTCGATGAAACAAATGGATTCCCAAGGAACTTCTAAACCACACCGCAGCCGCTCTAGGACACATTAGTAAAGCATGTTCTACTGTCTCAGCATCTTTATCACAAAAACCACAAGTATGCTCCGTAAGTAGCCGTATGTTCTTCAAATTCACTTTGGAAGGCAACGCATTCATATACCCACGCCATATACAAATTTTCAGTTTCCCGGAACTTTGGCTCACCACAAGGCTTTCCAAAGGAACTTTGTGTTGACATTAATCACCGATCCCGTAGGCTCATCACCTCTAACTCCCTGGCACGGTCTTGCCACAAAGTATGCACTCTTAGTTGTAAACAAACCCTTACGTTCTTTTACCCAAATCATAGAATCTGCAGGTAAAACAAACTCAAGGGTATGCTCAAAATCAAATCCACTTCCTCCTCCAAGAACCAACTACGAACTAAATTGGAATTCCAACGGATCCCGTCATCCTCCACCATTAATGATCTCACCGTAAGCTTTAAGTGCAACCACATCGGTCTTGGGTTGAGAACTTTATAGAAATGATCCCGTGGTAGCCAACTATCCCCCCAAATGTGAATTCGTAAACCATCCCCCACCTCAACAAATAATTGTCCGAGATGCCGCCATACTGTGCCAACAGTAAGCGGAATTAGGTTTAACTGGAGCCTGCAAGAACTCAGTGGTAGGATAGTATCGGTGTGAAATCTCGTTCCTGAATTTAGATTTTAATTAAACTAGTTACGAAGTTTGAAGTTTGGAAATTAATTATTTAAAATTCGTAGACTTTTTGAGGTCACAATTTATATTTTTGGATAGAGCTCAACCATACGACCGCGGAGACGAAAACCATTTGTGAATCGGATTTGAAATGAAGAAATTAGAGATGTTTTAGTTGTTAAAAAAATAAAAAAAAAAGTGGAGAACCTACCATATGGTAGCGGGGGAGAGGAAGGAAAGGAGAGTGCGGGAGAGAAAATGAGGGGGAGAGCCAATCAAAAGGGAGAACAATGAGGGAAAGGAGAGAGAAAAAAAAGGGGGAAACGGGTGTTCCTTCCGACTGGACGGAAACAAGGGTTTCCGATGCCTTTATCGGTCAAATTCTGGTGAATTCAACCTCCCCTCTTACATTTTCATAAAAAATCTGATACCAATTTGGTCTCATTTCGCGAGAATTGAAGCCGAGGGCTTCGTGGGGTGAACGGCGGTGATCCGCCGTTTCCAAAAGGTGTTTTGATGTGACCTAGGAGCAAACCCCAAACAATTATGGGTGTGGTGGAGTTGAGAATGTGGTGAATCAAGAACACTCAAAATAACAAACAAGCTGAGAGGAGAGAGGAGGAAAGAGGAGGAAAGAGGAGAGAGGAGGAAAGAAACACTGAAAGAGAGAATCGGAAGAGAGATGAGAGGAGAGAAAGAAGAAAAGAAAAGAAAACAAGAGAGCGAGAGGGGAAGAGATGAAAAAAAAAAGGACTTTAAGTTTAAAAATTCTTAAAACTTACTTACGATATTTTAGAAAATGTATTTTTAAGTTAGTTTTGAGTTCAGTTTTTTTTTTTAAATAGTCTTATCAAACAAGTTTTTGGAATCTAAAACTTAAAAATTATTTTTAAGTTAAAAAAGTTGGATTCAAGTAAAGTAACAAACAAGCTGTTATTTTGTCAAAAAAAAAAAAAAAACTGCCTGTTTTGTAGAGAATTTATCCTTTTCAAAAAAGTTCTTAAGACTATTTCTTGAGAACAACTTTTAATAAGATTCAAAAACTTATTTCATATAAAATTGTAAAATTATCTTTTTAAGTATTCACAATTAAAAATTAAAATCAACTCCTAGTAAAAAGGATGGTGGATGGGAGAGAGAAGAGAAAGGAGACAGGAGAGCGGGAGATGGGAGACAGGAGAGTAGGGAGAGAGATAAAAAAGAGATGAGGGATAGGATAAGAGAGAAAAAAGTGGAGATTGAATTGATTTGAAAATTCTAAAAATTGACATTTTGTGTTTTTAATTTATAAGTTATTTTTTTCAAGTTGGTTTGAGTTTAATTTTTGAAAATAATCTTATTAAACAAGAATTTTTAGCTTGAAATTCAAAAATTATTTTTGAGTTAAAAAATTGAATTCAAATTCAATACTAAATATACCTTAATTTTCCATACATTTTTCTTACTTTTTCCACACATCTCTTAATTTTTTATCATTGAATCGAATGAACTGAAGATTATTAAAGAACAAAACTTGATAGAAAATGTGTTGAAGGTAAAAAAAATATGTGTAAAAAGTATTATTCTTAATTTTTTTTATGGAATTTAGGTATAGAAGGTGAGGTCATTTCAAAAAGAAAATTAATGAAAAAGATTTGAAAACTTTGAATTTTAACGATGAGGACAAAATACAGGGGTGAAGTGAATAGTACTAGGATTGACTTTTTAGTGTAAAAATGTGGTTTTTTTTGTTAAAGTGAACAGTACCATGAGCTTTTCGTTAAAATTCCCCATTTCAAACATGTCAAACACCAAACGCAGGTTATTATTTAGGGCTCATCTGTTTCACTAGGTATTTTATTTTCTAATTCCTTAAGTCACTTTCCATGCAACCATCAAATTTGATGGGTTTATATTTTTAGGTTCGGTTGTGTCGAAGGCAGATTGTCTACCCTCTTTTTTCCATGTCCTTCTCATCCTTTCCTATTTGTGCGGTCACGGTGAAGCCACGTTAAAATGTCTTATTATCTCTATAAAAAAATAATATAAAATGTTGACGTAGTTTAACCGTAACCGCACAAAGGATGGGAAGGACATGGTAATACGAGGGCAGACAATCTGCCTCCGGTTGTGTCAATCAATGTTCAGTCATATTTGTACAACTCTTATCATATTTTTTTAGCAAATAAAGGATTGTTTATTTGTCAGTGGCTTAATTGTTTCGTCTTTGACTTTAAAAAGAAAAAACAAACGATATTATTTAATAGATGGTTGAATAATATTGTATTTCTCTTCGAGGAAATGAGCTCATACTTGAAAAGAGGAATGTAAGTATTATTTTTTAGTGATTCCATTTGGTGCATGTGTTGATTTCGCGATTGTTCAATTGTCCACAGTTAAAAAAGCTTTTCTATATTTAATGAAGTAACGCATACTGAGGTTAGACAACAAGCACGAACACTTGAAATGATTAACCTTTTGTATTTTACCCTTTCTTCCTCATATTACGCAAATTGTTATCATTGATACCTTAAGAAATTATTGAGTATGTGGAAATACGGTAAAATATTAAAAATAAAATAAATTTTGTAAGTCACACATAGAGCGTGTGATTAAAAACAAAACTGATAGAGAGACCAAATATTTAAACTATTTTTTGTAGACCACATGATGTGGCGGTTGATGATTGAACTTTTTTTTAGTGATTTGAAAAACGAGTCTAATCATCAACACTACATAAAATTGTCTACAAACAATGATTTAGAGATTTAGAATCTCTATCATCACTCGACAAAAACTGTATCTTACGGTATCTTACGTACTAGTATAAAAGAAAGTGAAAATAATAATTTGGAGAGCAATTTTGTGAGGATCTTGGAGATTCTCCAATCATATATGTTCATCGTACATCGTACGGTCAGTTTTCGTCCGATTCTGTTTATATTCAATTTTAAATAAAAAAATTTACAATGATATCTGACCGCACGATATACGATGAACGAATGTGATTGTAGAATCTCCGGAATCTTCACTAAGAGATCCGGCAAGAATACTCTCTCCGATGAAAGGGACTGAAGGGTGAGTTTTAATTGGTGGGATTTAATTCTTTTTACAATATTCATTCGGCAATAAACAATTATATATATATAATTTTTTTGGGGGAGCCTAGGGCCGCATTTGTTTGACTAGGAGAGTGGATATGCCAAATGCGAACTACCAAAGTGTGGACTTCCAAATAATTTGAACACTTATGTTGAAAAATTTTTAATGTCAACTTTAAGGGGTTGCTTGGGTTAGGCATATATCATGCTAAGTGTGAAATCGCATTTTTAGTGAAGAGTTTGGTTGTCACTTAGTATTATAGTTTAATGATATTCATTTTTATTTGTAAGTGAAAGATCTAGGTTAGTTTCTCGTCAAAGGTAAATTTGAATCAAATTATTATAACACTCACTCCCAGCCGTTAGTGTAGATAATATGATATGTATTAAAAATAAATAAAAAATGCGGAAATTTTCGGTTGATAATTATTTTATTTTTAACTTTTTGAAATTTAAAAGTTATAAAAATTTAAAAACAAGATAGTTGTTAAACAGACTCTTAATTTATTTCCTTTTTTTTAATAATCATTTCAACCTTGAACTTGGCCATTACAATTTAGCCCTCCCCTTCTCCCTAGGGTAAAAAATTTTAATGCAAAAGAACTCAGAGAGCAATTCTAATGACCTTGGCATCAAGGACTTGAAAATCAGAGTACATGCGAATGAACAAATGGACATCAGTTTGCGAATAATACTTTATTAATTGAAACAAAATAAAACTCTACAAATTTGTTAAGACAATTACATAACCTAGAAGATTACATTGCTACTAACTTACTTCTAATAAAGTTACTCTATTTACAGAGACTAACCATAAACCTAAATAGACAAAAAAATCTCAAACTTAACGGGGTAAAGGATCCTAATTCTTGTCCTAGAAGAAAACAAATAAAATAACAAAACTTATTTTCCAACAAAAGGATCTCAATGGCATCTCATTTATTTTAATTTTGTTTGCCAATAGCATCTCTTTTATTAAGCAATGCTTTGTTTAATTTTGTTAACAAGTACTACATAGCCACATGCTTACTTGACCCAGGTCAGAAAACTTGCGAAGTTTAGGTTTAATTTAATTTTCTAAAGGCAAGAAATCATTGTATTTAAGAAGTTGTTCTCATGTTATGTCATTGAGAATTGACAATTGATATTTTCAGACAAATATCTTAAACGTCTGTTATCAAATACTAACGTGTCAGTCTATTACATATTTTTTTCACAATCTTTTATATTATAAGGCAACAAATTGCAAATCCTTTCTAATTGCTTGATGTGACCGTTGAATTGCAAAAGTCTTTTAAAACCTAAAATATTTTGACTAATTAAGATCTTAAGTTTAATTCTTGTCAAATACGAATTAAAACAATATTATTGCTAGTTCATTGTAAGGTTAAGCGGACTCCCTCTCATTTAGTGTAGATAATATCGTTTGTTCAAAAAAAAAATAATTGGTGTTTGAATCTGCTCTCCTTTAGTTTCCTTTTACTAAAATAAGTAGTCTAAAGTTCATAATATTTTAGAAACATTAAGGAGTGAATTAAGTCACCGTTTAGTACTACGGTCTAGTGATATTCCTCTTCACTTATATATGAGAGGTTTGAATCACATTATTGCTAGTCTATTTTGAGCGCTGAGGTAGGTTTTATTGCCAAACTCAATCGAAATCTAGATTTTATTACCCAAATATATCATTTGGTTTGCATTTTATTACCACAAAAATATTGATCTAAGTTCAGTAGGCGTTGGCCATTAAGTGTTAAGGTCTAGTAGTATTCATCTTCACTCGTAAGTGAGATGTTTGAATCACATTATAGCTAGTCTATTGTGAGCCCTAAGCCCACCCCCTCCCTCTAGATAATACCGTTTGTTCAAAAAAGTTGAGTAGAACTTGAAAATGCCTCCACTCCAACCCCCCAGCTGTTTATTTGCAACTTCAGTAGGCCTTGAACACTGAAATCATAATTTCCTTGGCTCATAAACCGGGTCTGATCTGTCATTATCGTTCCAATGCAAAGAGCTTAATACAATTAGTGAAACGAATTAGACTACGCGCCAACACATCCAACCTCTAATCAAATTAATTAATGTTGATGCCCCAAAAGGACAGTTATCAGATTTTTTTTTTCTTCTGCTAATGCCATTATTAACTCATGCCAACATATACTTACATAGATAAGTATTGCTTGCACCACAAGTTATCTTACTTGTAATAAAAAAATTGTGACATGAGTGGGGTATTGAACAGTCTTTATGCCTTGTAAGCTATGAGCGTAGTAGATTTCTTAGTGAACTACCAATAATCCAAATATTAATTGAATAAATAAACTGGTTTCAAGCGATTCTTTCTTGTTTATATTCATAGAGATTGAAAGAAATCTGCAAATGAACTTAATTAGATTGCTTAAACTTGTAAATAACATGTAAACCACATTAACATTATGAAGTGATCGAAACAATTAAGTCTTTAAACCGCGCTCAAAACATACGAACTCTAATTGCCAGAAAACCCTAATACTCGTGAAGATATCGACACTTACTTGCAAGAGTGGACTCTCCTATTAATCCCTTCTCTTCTTTTAGATTGTTTTGTGTTTTTGCTTTCAATAGGACAAGCGCCAGGAATGAACGATAATAATCCTTCGCAATCTCTCCACTTTTTGGAAGAAGAATTGTGCGAATCATTTTCCAAGTATCCCTTCCCATAACCAGTATGTCACAATACCGGTCCTCCACGTCTTGTCTTACATGGAAAACCAGAGTACCTGACGAACGAAAAATCAAAACATAAAATCACACTTGAAATTTTATTAATTGAAACAAAATAGAACACTACTAATTCATCAAGATGGCTACATAACCTGTAAGACTACATTGTGACTAACTTAGTTCTAATTGAGTTACAAAGCACTTTATTTATAGAAAATTAACCAGAAACCCAAATAGACAAGAAATTTAAAACTCAACCGACAAGGCGTCTTAATTCTTAACCCACAAGAAAATAAATAAAATTTATTCCAACAAAAGGATCTCAACGGCATCTCTTGTGTGTGTGTGTATATATATATATTTTTTGTTTGCCAGCAGCATCTCTTTTATTTTTTATTTTTTTGAGCATAAGTACGATATTCATTAAAGATTGAAAACATGTACAAATCGAGGATAGGATGCTTACAGTGGGCCTCAATAAAAGCATTGTCGGGGCTTTCAACCCCATCGAAGGGAAAAAAAAGTGTCCCGCACCAAAATTAACTACTAGTACTATCATCTAATAATAAATCAGAAATTACATCAGGAGGCACCTCAAACCAAGAAACTGGGCGATCAACAGTTAGACTAAACCTCGCAAGGCGATGAGCCACCTTATTCACCTCTCTTCGACCAAATGTGATTTTCCATTGCTTGAAATCTTGTAGGAGCCGCCTTGTATCATTGAACATATGTCCGTAGTGACCACTATACGCTACACCTGTATTTTGAATTGTAGAAATCACAAATAATGCATCCCCTTCCACCTGGACTTGCTTCGTGATTCATCTACGCAAGAACAACGTTGATGCTCTTGCAGCAGCTGCCTCTGCATGTAATGCCGATCTGACAGCATCTTCTCTACTCACCTGTGCCGCCTGAAAACCTCCTTCCGAGTCTCTCACTACAAGCCCACAACCTTCAATCGATCCCCTCTCATCCCATGCTGCATCAAAATTACATTTTATCCATCCAAAATTGCCATTTATATATTTTTGCCGAGGAGTTTGGCGGTTTCGCATCATTCCATTTCTTAAATTCCGCCAGACAAGTTTGTGCTTTGATTTGGGTATCCAACGGAGAAACACCAACACCATTCCAAATAAACTCATTACGTACCTTCCAAATACTCCAAACAAGGACAAGTAGCAGCTCAAAGCTATCCTTAGACACATGTGGCGCCATATACTCCAACCAACTTCCAAATCCATCCTCACTTCGATGAAACAAATGGATTCCCAAGGAACTTCTAAACCACACCACAGCCGCTCTAGGACACATTAGTAAAGCATGTTCTACTGTCTCAGCATCTTTATCACAAAAACCACAAGTATGCTCCGTAAGTAGCCGTATGTTCTTCAAATTCACTTTGGAAGGCAACGCATTCATATACCCACGCTATATACAAATTTTCAGTTTCCCGGAACTTTGGCTCACCACAAGGCTTTCCAAAGGAACTTTGTGTCGACATTAATCACCGATCCCATAAGCTCATCACCTCCAACTCCCTGGCACGGTCTTGCCACAAAGTATGCACTCTTAGTTGTAAACAAACCCTTACGTTCTTTTACCCAAATCATAGAATCTGCAAGTAAAACAAACTCAAGGGTATGCTCAAAATCAAATCCACTTCCTCCTCCAAGAACCAACTACGAACTAAATTGGAATTCCAACGGATCCCGTCATCCTCCACCATTAATGATCTCACCGTAAGCTTTGAGTGCAACCACATCGGTCTTGGGTTGATAACTTTATAGAAATGATCCCGTGGTAGCCAACTATCCCCCCAAATGTGAATTCGTAAACCATCCCCCACCTCGACAAATAATTGTCCGAGATGCCACCATACTGTGCCAACAGTAAGCGGAATTAGGTTTAACTGGAGCCTGTAAGAACTCAGTGGTAGGATAGTATCGGTGTGAAATCTCGATCCTGAATTTAGATTTTAATTAAACTAGTTACGAAGTTTGAAGTTTGGAAATTAATTATTTAAAATTCGTAGACTTTTTGAGGTCACAATTTATATTTTTGGATAGAGCTCAACCCTACGACCGCGGAGACGAAAACCGTTTGCGAATCGGATTTGAAACGAAGAAATTATAGATGTTTTAATTGTTAAAAAAATAAAAGTGGATAACCTACCATATGGCAGCGGGGGAGAGGAAGGAAAGGAGAGTGCGGGAGAGAAAATAAGGGGGAGAGCCAATCAAAAGGGAGAACAAGGAGGGAAAGGAGAGAGAAAAAAAAAGGGGAAACGGGTGTTCCTCCCGACTGGACGGAAACAAGGGTTTCCGATGCCTTTATCGGTCAAATTCTGGTGAATTCAACCTCCCCTCTTACATTTTCATCAAAAATCTGATACCAATTTGGTCTCATTTCACGAGAATTGAAGCCGAGGGCTTCGTGGGGTGAACGGCGGTGATCCGCCGTTTCCAAAAGGTGTTTTGATGTGACCTAGGAGCAAACCCCAAACAATTATGGGTGTGGTGGAGTTGAGAATGTGATGAATCAAGAACACTCAAAATCAAGGGTTTCAAGCGGTTCGTGGGCAATTTGAGGCTTTTCCCAACCAAATTGGTCTTGGTCATAGGCATAAAACTTGCTCCAATCATTGAGTTCTACATTTCTGTAATATTTGGTAATTTTTTAAAATAGTTGAATTTTCCAGCAAGTCGGGACGACTGACCGCCACCCATGGCGACGCATGGCCAGTGGGCCGAAGATGTCTTTCTAAGTTCAATTAGATGCCTTGATTTCATAATTGATATCCGTATGACATGGTTTGATTGTTTGAACTTAGTTTCATTACGATATATCACCTGATCAAAATTTAAATTGATGATCTGGCCGTTGGATCGTCACCAAACTTTATTGTGTTATAGAATGTAATATTTGAGGACACTAGAAATTAACAGATTAGGAACTGACGTATGGATCTTCTTGAATTGAATTTCTAAGTTTGTAAAACTAATTGTTGACTGCCTCTTAATTTGGTGATTGACGGAGATCCAACCATTGGATCATAATGAAACTTTAGAGTATTGTTTGAGAAGCGTAATTTGGATCTTTGGAAGTTACGGATCTGAAATCCGATGTACGGATCTATCGGATTGAATTACGTAGGGTTGTGGGCCCCACCATTGATCGAGAGTTGACTTTTGGTCAACATGTCTCTAATTGTTTATGGAAACTAAAATTAGTATTAATAGAGGCTCAGTGAGGCTATGTAGGCTTATTTCGGTGAGTGACTTTAATTTATGTGATATGATGATTACCCAACTCTTTATATTAATATACTTTATGGATATGACTTGATTTTATAAATGTGTTTTCTATTAAAATGTGATTTTTTATAATTGGCCATCGATCTATTTTTATTAAATGTGATTTGATTCATGGATTGGAAATATTTGTGAAAAGGTGTTTTGAAGCGCATATTGAAATGTTTGTTAAATTGAAGGCTAGTAGGGACCGTTACCCTAATGTCACAAGGTTATGTGACACCGAGTCTGCACTATGTAGCAGTGGTACATGGCTAGTCATGCTTGGTTAATCCGCGTTGGGGGACACTATTTATGGATCGTGCTTGGTTAATCCGTGTAAGGCGATCCTTATGGCCATTTATACTTAGGGATGATCGTGCTTAGTTAATCAGCGTTGGGTGATCACTGCCTAACAGTTCTATAGGTGTGACTCTGCTTGGTTAATCCGCTTTGGGGGGTCACTAGTGGTCCTGCTTGGTAAATCCGCGTTGGGTAATCCTTATGGCCATGTATGCTTAGGAGTGATCATGCTTGGTTAATCCGCGTTGGGTGATCACTTCCTAATAGTTGTAGTAGTGATTTTGCTTGGTTAATCCGCATTAGGGGGGTCACTGCCTACTTGGTACTTTCTCAGGGGTGGCTCTGCTTGGTTAATCCGCTTTGGGGGGCCACTTCTTGTTTGGTTATTTATGTAGGCTTCGGCCGAACTGCGTCCCTTTAGCTCTAGTTTTTAATGTACATATGAACGATGGGTTTTTGATAATCTTGTGGTTTGAATTATAAAAGTCGTTGGATGTCTGGGTGACTCCTTCGGAGTTTTCAATGACTTGATTATGATTTCATAAAGCATGATTCTACTATACTTGATGTTTATAGATTGTGATCGATGGTCTGTTTTGATTAATTATCACATACTTGTATTATTGTCACTCACCTGAGCTTCGCAGCTTATCCGAGTTCTGGTTGCTCAATGCACCATTCCCATGATGTAGGCACTGATTATATATGTGACAGGTTGGGGTAGATTACGAGAAACCGCTTGAGATTTTGGTTCCATTGAGTGGTTCGGAATCCTTGCTCTTTCTCATTTCCATAAGGTTAGTCTAGAACCCTAGATTTGAGTGAGTAGGAATTACCCATAGTAGACCTTGTGAACATAAATTAGATTTACCATGTTTATTACTCATAATCCAAGTAGGGGATTATATAGAGTTCCTTAATTAAATTTGGGAAATGATATTTTATTGCATTGATTGATTAAAGTAGTTAAATGCTAAGGTCATGCATCTTTGATTCATGAATTGATAATTGATGGGATTGTGGAATGACGTTGGATATGATTGTTACTATTATGATTATTTTAGTTGATCAATGTGGCTTGAGAATAATAATGTGCTTCGTTGGTTATTTGATATGTTACATGTTGTGGATGGAATGGAACCCTTGAATGTCATGTGGGTTTGTTAAGAAGTCTTGAACCTAGTAATTTCATGCTTGTTAAGTTCAAATGATTGCTTGAGGAATGTTATGCCTTTCGGCTTCAACGTACTGTGATAATCATCAATTTGCAGTGAATTGTGAACTACGAATGGCTTGATCCCTTTCTAGGGTACATAGGCAGTCTAACGAGGAGGTTAGATGCAGCCATAAAGTACACAAAAATTATTACGCAGTTGGATCTCAAGTTGTGCTTTGCCCATATCTCGAAGACGAAATATAATAGAGATACGGGTATTTGGTGACGTCACGAGTCAATCCTGGACGTATGTTGGGATTGGGGAGAGACAACCGGGCTTTGAAAATTCTTGCAACAAGAGAATTAGGCTGCTGTAGTAGTCTCCACCCTTGCTTCACAAACAAAGCAAGATTGAATGCATATAAATCTTTAAACCCCAAGCCACCTTCACTTTTTGGTTTACACAACCGTTGCCATTTTACCCAATGTATTCTCCGTTTTACTACTTCTCTCCCCCACCAAAACTGCGCCAAACGATATCTCTTTTATTAAGAAATGCTTGTTTAATTCTGTTAACAAGTAATACATAGCCACATTTATAAATAAATAAATAATTAATTAATTAAAAAAAAAAAGTAACACACATCCGCATGCCTACTTTATCCCTCATTGGAAAACTTGCGAAGTTTAAATTTATTTTAATTTTTTAAAGCCATTATCAGTAAAAAGGGAGTTAATTCGAATTTGAAACTTCTTTCCATAACTAAAGACTAGGGTGAGGCGAGTTTAGTCGGTAAAGGGCACTCAATCAAAATATAAATCGCGTTCATGTTATTGTCATCTTTTATTTGTTGAAACTCATGTTATTGTCATTGAGAATTGATATTTTCAGACATGTGCTAATCGGTTGCATTTTTTTTTTCACAAATCTTTTATTTTATAGAGCAACAAATTGCAATTTTGGTGACACTTGCTAATAAATTTCCTTTCTAAATTGCTTTATATGACCTTGAATTGCAAATGTCTTTGAATATTTACTTGAGTTCAACTTTTTAAGCTCAAAAATACTTTTGAGTTTTAGACTTTGAATTCTTGTTTGATAGGACTCTTTCCAAAAATTGGATTCAAAATTAGCTTAAAAACATAGATTATTTCTTAAAAACACTAAAAGTGTGTTTTTAAAGTTTTTATTGCTCTCTCCTCAATATCTTTTTATGCTCTCTCTCCCCTAACCTCTCTTTCTTCTCTACCCACGTCTTGTCTTCTCTCTGTCCTCAGCCTTTGTCTTATCTCTCTCTCTCTCTCCTCAGCCTTTGTCTTATCTCTCTCTCTCTCTCATCACCCTCTCTTTCTTCTCATCGTACTGTACTGTATTTTTCTGCTCTCTCCCTCACGTTCTCACCCTCCCTTGGTCTTTCTCTCTCTTCACCAACTATTTTCTCTCTTTTCTCTTTATCAATTCTCTCTCTCCTCCAATTTCTGCTCTAAGAAAACTTATTGCCACTCAGTACTACAATATGTTGGTATTCCTCTTCACTTGGAAGTGAGAGGTCTTAGGATTGAATCTCGTGGATAACGAATTCGATACCAAATTAGGCTGCCCATTGGGTGGTTCAGCCAAACTCTTCCTCTCTTTAGTGTAAAAAATATCGATGTACTAAAAAAAAAAAACTAAGAAAATTCATTTTTTTAAAATTCAACCAAAGAGGTTTTTGAAATTTTGAGATTAAAAAAAATTGTTCTCAAGATATTTTCTTTGAAAAATGTTATAGGAACAATCAAAGTTTTTTAGTAGAATACCAAACGAGCCCTAAGATATTTTGCTTAACTTTTTACCCCAACCAAGCACGAACACTTGAAAGGATTAACCATCTGTATTTTACCCTTTCTTCCTCATTTTACCTCTAATTGTTATTATTGATACCTTAAGAAATTATTGAGTTTGTGGAAATGCGTAAAAATATTTAAAATAAAATAAAATTTTGTAAGTCACACATAGAGCGCGTGATTAAAAAACAAATAATAGGGAGACCACGTTTAAACCATTTTTTGTAGACTACATCATGTGATTGTTGATGACTGGACTCCTTTTTCATGATACGAAAATTTGGTCTTTCTAGCATCACCCAATTAAAAAGTGTATCTCACGTACTAGTATAAAAGAAAGTGATGAAATGATATTTTGGAGAGCAATGAAAGGGGACTTGAGGGTGAGGTTTTTTTATTTTACTTTATTTTATTTATGAACAAATGATATTTTATATACTAAGGGGGAGGGGTGGACTTGGGCCATCTCTAAGCAACCCGGTCAAAGCGCCATATGTCAAAATATAGTCCGTTTTGACACGAAAACCGTTCCAACTATGGGCTAGGCCAAAAGGCTTGCAAGCCCTGCTGGGCCATAAACCAGCCAACATGCAAGTGGTTTGGCTAAAAGAAGCCAACCAGCTAGCCCGATCTGGGCAGCCCACTCCAAGCCCAACGGTAACCTACTAGCTGACGTCAAGTTATCGTTGAAATTTGAATTTATTTATGGGTTTTTATCACAAATGGTCCCTGAAATTGACCATCACCATCAAGATGGTCCCTGAAATTGAAAATCAATCAATGTAATCCCTGAAAATAGGTGTCACAAATCAAAGTGGTCATTCCGTTACAATTCTATTAAAAATTATGTTAAGTGCTGATGTGGCACATAAATGTGACACCTATTTTCAGGGATTATATTTATTGATTTTCAATTTCAAGGACCATCTTGATGGTGAGGCTCAATTTTTGGAACCATTTGCGACATCTATTTTTTATTAGACGAGATTTTAAAAAAAATTCTAATTTTTTTTTCCTATAAATCCCTAAGCCATTTCTACATCATTTCTCACATCCTTTTCACCATTCCATAATATCTTACCTTATTTTATTTCAATTCTTTACGTGGCACGTAGATAAGAATCATATGTAAAATTTGTATAACCAATTGCATCTCGACATGTGGCATTTGAAATCATATCCGAAAAAATTATTAAAATTACATAAATCTGATGTATGGGGTCTTTCTCCCACTCTTTCATGTGCTAGATACATATACAGTTAGCTTTATCCTATGTTCTATATATCTGATGTATAAAAAGCTAATCCTATGATTACAAGGGCAAAAACAGGAATTCACAAACCTAAGGTTTTCACTGCAACAAAACACCAACTTCTAGCTATTATTGATTCTCTCACAAGTCTTCCTCCTACACCAACTACATTTTTACAAGCTTTAAGAATCCCAAATGGATGGTAGACATGAAGGATGAATTTCAAGCTTTACGAACTACCAAGACTTAGGATCTTGTTCCTTTCAATCCCTGTTACAACTTAGTAGGTTGCAAGTGGGTCTTTAAGATCAAACACAAACCAGATGGTTCAATTGAAAAGTATAAGGCTCGGCTAGTAGCTGAGGGGTTTCATCAACAAAAAGGAATTGGTTGTTATGAGACATTCAGTCCTGTTGCAAAACCTACAACTATAAGTATTCGATTATCCATAGCTGTCAATTATGACTTATTTGTTCATCAACTAGATATGAGTAATGCTTTCTTGCATGGTACATTGAAAGAAGCTGTCTATATGGTCTAGCCACCTAGCTTTGTGGATTTCGCTTAGCCAAATCATGTCTGTAAACTTAGAAGTCACTATATGGCCTTAAACAAGCACCCATGGCCTGGTATAATGCTTTCTACACTGCTATTTTATCATTGGGTTTCTTTCCATCCTTATTTGTTACTAGCCTATTCATCAAGAGGGATTCATCCATTACTTTCATCTTGGTTTATGTGGATGACAGAATAATAACTGGCAACTCTAGTTCAATTTGTCAATCTCTCATTTCTCAATTGTAGATTATGTTTCCTGTCAAAGATTTAGGTGACATTCATCATTTTCTAGGCATAGAAGTTTATAGGTTTGCCAAACGATTGTTTCTAAATCAATCCAAGTATGCATTGCATCTTCTTACCAAAACTGATATGGTTGGTGTTAAACCATGTTTTACACAAGTTATGTCACACCTCGAACCCAACATACGTCTAGGATCGACGCATAACGTCACTCAGCATCCGTATATCTAACAGATCCCGCTTTCGAGATATGTATAAGGCATAACTCAAGATCCAACTGCATAATAATTTTTCTTAAGCTTTATGGCTGCATCTAACATCCTCGTTAGACTGCCTACGTACCCTAAACAAGATCAAGTCATTCATAGTTCATCATTCACTACCCATCTACATTTACCACAGTACGTTCAAGCCGAAAGATATAACATTCCTCAATCAATCATTAGAACTTGACAAGTATGGAAGTACTAGATTCAGGGCTACATAACAATGCAATATGACAAACAACATTTCCACTTCCTCCATCATATAAATCACTATGACTTCAATAGGAAACCTTAATCCACCACATGTAACATATCCAAGAACCAACAAGGCACAATATTATTCTCAAGCCACTTTGAGCAACGAGACTAATCATAATAATAATAATAATCATATCCCACATCATTCCGCAATCATTCTACTTAATCAATCCTAAAAATCAAAGATGCATGATATCTACAATTACTATGTTATTCAATCAATAAGGTCCCATATCAATTCACAAATTTTAATAAAGGATCCCTACATAATTCCCCACCTAGATTCCAAGTACTAACATGATAAGTCTAATTTATACACAATGTCTACTGTGAACAATTCATATTCACTTTACTCTAAGGTCAGACTACCTTTATGGAAATGAGCAAGCGTAGGGATTCTAGACCACTCAACAAAATCCAACCAAAATACCAAGCGACCTCTTGTAATCTCTTCAGACCTGACATCTGTACAATCAGTGCCTACACCATGGGAATGATGCATTGGCATCAAGAATTCAGATAATCTGCAAAGTTTGGGTGAGTGACAATAATAAAAGGATGTGATAATAATGATAAAGCCAACCATTAATCACAGTTTACATCTCTTGAATATAAATCTTTCATAAGGAATGAATACCAAACCTTTGTAACTCCGAATGAGTCACCCAGACATACAACGGTTCATTTGAAACAAATCACAACATTTCACAATCATAATCTCATACAACATAATGAAAAGTAGGGTTAGAGTGACACAATTCGGCCGAAGTCTACATCTTTGAAGCTATCTCAATCCAAATTCAATAAACCCCAAGGTGAACACGATTCTGGATCATCTCTCAACGGAATCGCGAAGTATAAGGGATTCCGGACCCTCTTAACAGGATCCAAGTGGGTACGATTCCGAACCATCTCTCAACGGAATTGCGGAGTACAATGCATAATCACCACTAAATGAAACCCAAGTTAAATACGATTCCGGAACATCATTCAACGGAATCGCGAAGTAGAAGGGATTCCAGACCATCTCTCAACGGAATCCGAGTAGATACGATTCCGGACCATTACTTAATGGAATCGCAGAGTAGAAGGGATTCCGGACCATCACTCAACGGAATCTAGACCAGGATACGATTCTGGACCATCATTCAATGGAATCGCGAAGTAGAATGTGTAACACCAATAAATGAAACAAGACATGGATCAAGTTCTTCAAGGTACAAAGACTCAACAAAACGAGAATGACATAATGACATGAGGGTTAAAACATGTTTCGAAGTAACAAACCCCATAACAATGGGTTAATGGTCTAGTACTAGCCCTCGCATTTCATCACATCAATCCAATCATACAATACAAACCATATTTCCAATATGCACGTCAAATCATACCATAAAACTACATCAATGGCTAAATATAAAAATTAACAATTTTATAGGAAACATAATTATAAAACCATCTCATATCCACACAAGATAGTAGTTGTGAAAATAAGATAATCATCAATATCACATATTAATCATTCACATTTCTCCACATCACACCAACAATTGAATTTCGGGAAACCAAGCTAGACATAGGTTCACAAGGTCATTAGAAGGTATTTGGTACTTAGACAACACTCGTGGACGGTCCCACGTATAGAAACTGAACTTTCCTCTTTCATTCAATATCACAAATAATTACAACAATGTTAATATATATACTTGTGTACTTTCTAATAGATTACACTAATGCCCTTAACCAATCTAACAATATACAAAACTATTTAACAACAAACTTAATGACTAAACTTTAGCTTCTTTACACCCCCTCAAGCTGAACTTGGAAGCATTAAAGGGACCAAGAGAAAGCTTGGACTGTAGGTATAAGATCCGATGCCTGGACAAAGACTTGGTGTGAATGTCGGCCAACTGATCTTGACTACAAACATACTGAATTTTGATAAGACGAGCAAGAACAAGTTCACGAATGTAATGATAGTCAATTTCAATGTGTTTAGTCCGGGCATGAAAAACAGGATTAGAAGCTAAAGAGATGGCAGAAATATTATCACACCAGAGATGAGGAATATGTGGTAGGGAAAAGCCAATGTCCCTGAACACTTTACATATCCGTGTAATTTTTGCCGATGTATGAGCTAAGGACCGATACTCGGCCTCAATAGAGGATCGGGCAATCGTAGACTGTTTCTTAGCACTCCAACTAATCAAGTTAGAACCAAGAAATATACAATAACCACCAGTGGATCGCCGGTCAAAAGTACACCCTGCCCAATCAGCATCGGAATAGGCAGTAAGATTAAAATTCCCGGGTTTAAACAAAAGGCCATATGTGAGAGTACATTTTAAGAACCGAAGAATCCTTTTGGCAGCTTGAAGATGAGAATCCCGTGGAGCATGCATAAATTGACAAACTTGATTGACCGCAAACGAGATGTTGGGTCTTGTCCAAGAGAGATACTGCAAGCCACCAACAAGAGATATGTACTCTGTAAGATTAGACAAAAGGGCACTAGTATGATCAAGCTTGGCTGTGCCTAAAGGAGTGGAACAGGGTTTAGCACCCTCCATCTTGGTTTTCTGTAGAAGATTAAGCAAATATTTTCCTTGATGTAGAAAAATACCATCAGAAGACCGGTGCACCTCGAGACCCAAAAAATAATGCAGGGAACCAAGATCCTTGACTGGAAAAACAGTGCTCAGCTTCTGAATATAATGTTGACAGAGAGTAGCATTAGGACTCGTGGCCAAAATATCATCCACATAGACAAGAATGATAACCAAGGTTGGAGCTTTTTTAACAAAGAGATAAGCATCTGAAGAAGACTGCTGAAAACCAAAAGACTGCAACACTTGAAATAATTTGTCAAACCAAGCCCGTAGAGCCTGTTTAAGACCATAGATGGACTTTTTAAGGTGACACACATGATTGGGAAAAGATGGATCACTAAACCCCGGAGGCTGCTGCATAAAGACATCCTCTTGTAAATCCCCATGCAAAAAAGCATTACTGAAGTCTAATTGGTTTAAAAACCAATTAAACTGAGCTGCAAGAGACAATAGAAGACGAATGGTGACAGGTTTGGCGACAGGGCTGAATGTCTCTTGATAGTCAAGGCCGGCTTGTTGATGAAAGCCTTTGGCAACAAGGCGAGCCTTGTAGCGATCGATGGAACCATTAGGATGTTTCTTGATGCGAAACACCCACTTACAACCAACAACATTAAAAGTAGAAGAAGGGGGAACAAGAACCCAAGTTCCAATAGATTGCAAAGCATTAAATTCATCTTGCATGGCTTTTCTCTAGTGAGCATACTTTGAAGTTTGCAGATAAGTGGTGGGAACAAAATCTATAGAAGAATGAAGAGGATGCTTGGTTGCTGAAAAGGCTTTCGGCTTGAATATCCCTGCTTTGGAACGTGTGAGCATAGGGTGAATGTTGGATGTAGAGGAAGGAATACTAGGTGCAGCAGGAGAAGGGAGAGTGACGGCAATAGCAGGATCAACAAGTTCTGCATAAAAAGTGGAGTTCGGGACACTAGGAATAGGGGACAGTGAGTGAGAAGCACTAGAAGAAGGCACATGTTGAGTAACAGCATGAACAGTAGGGAATCCACAAGAGCTGGAAGCATGAGGAACAGTGAAGAGCAAATCAACGGAAAAAGCAGGTGAATCAGGTGCAGTTGACAGAGAGGCACCACTTGTGGGAGATAGCTGAGAACGATGAAAAGGAAATGTTGATTCATCAAAAACCACATGTTGAGATATATATACCCTCTGAGTCAATGGATCCAAGCACCGATACCCCTTGTGTTGAATACTATAGCCCAAGAACATACATGACTTACTCTTGCTGTCCAATTTGGAAAAAGCATAAGGCTTAAGCCAAGGAAAACAGCTGCAACAAATACCTTCAGTCGACTGTAACCAGGTGAAGTATGAAACAGTAATTCCCATAGAGAATGTAATTTTCCAGATATAGGGAGGCGGTTGATCAAGTACATAGCAGTGGAGAATGCCTCTACCCAGAAAACATGAGGAACATTAGAAGCAACCAAGAGTGTGCGAGCAGTCTCGACCAGATGACGATGTTTCATTTCGGCACAACCGTCTTGCTCAGGTGTGTGTGGACAGTTATATTGATGAACAATACCATGAGTTTTGAGAAAAGACTGTAAAACAGTGCTAGTAAATTCACCCCCTGAATCGGAGCGAACAATTTTGATTTTATTGCCAAGAAGATTTTCTACATAAGTCTTGAACTCAACAAAAACAGAATACACCTCAGATTTGGACTATAAAGGAAAGAACCAACTGTATTTACTATAGTCATCAACAAGCAACAGATAGTACCTAGAACCACTCACAGACTGAACAGGAGCTGGTCCCCAAAGATCACAATGTAAAAGTTCTAAACAAGAAGAAGAACTAGAACGAATAGTACTAAAGGGTTGCTTGTGACTCTTGGCAAGTGCACAGTTGGAACAAAAAAAGTCCACAGAAGGGCGTCCTTGAAGAGCAACTTGTTGCTTGGAGATAACACGTCTGAATATAGAGGAAGAAGGATGACCAAGTCTACTGTGCCACACTTGAACTGGTGCTTTGACACTTATTAGAGCAGTAGGGGAGGAGGCAGAACATGGAGATGCCGTAGAAGAACACTGCAGAGGATAAAACCCATCCTTAACCGATCCCCGCAAAAGCGTCTTCCCCGTAGAACGATCCTTGACAAAGGATCCATCAGAATTAAGTGTCAAAGAATAGTAATTATCCTTGAGGAATTGATATGCAGAGAGTAAATTATGTTGCATGTGTGGTACATGAAGAACATTCTGCAGTTTAAATGTAGCAGAAGGAGTATGTAAACGGGAATAACCAATATTAGTAATTGTCAAACCTTTACCATCACCAATGTAGACTTTGTCTTCACCCCGATAAGGAGTAGGAGAGGAAATGTTAGAGATATCGTTGGTGATGTGTGAAGTCGCACCCGAATCAATTAGCCAAGAAGGATAGGGCTTGGATGAGAAATGAACACACATAGCTGCTAGTTTCGCATGAGGAACTTGGCAAAAATGTCCGGATTCATTCGATCAAAACAGTCAATGGCCTCATGACTGGTTGAGCCACAGATTTGACAAAGAGTGCCGCGAGAACCAGAATTAGGACCACGAGAACCTTGATAGTTACCTCGAAAGTGGTTACCTCTGTAGTGACCACGAGGTCCACGAGCAGAACCTCTGTAATTACCACGATGATTGCCTCTGTAAGTACTCCGAGAAGGCTGTGATTGAACAACAAAAGCTTGATGCGGCGGTGGAGTAGGCAACAAAGGAGGTTGTGAGTGAGCAGCAAAGGCATGAAAGGGCTCAATGGAGCTGGAGGGAACATGCTTATTCCGCCGAGACATTGACAATTCTTTGGTGATCAGTAAACCATGCAATTTATCCAAAGTTATGGTAGAGATGCGAAAAAGAATTGAATCAATAAAGGATTCAAACTCATCAGGTAAACCAGCCAATGTAGCAGCAATTAGGTCACGATCGGTGACAGGTGCACCAGCTGCCATTAAAGCATCAGAAATCTCCTTGATTTGTTGAAGATAATCAGAAATTGACTGTGATCCTTTCTGAATTGACTGTAGACAAGATCGTAACTGATGAATGTGAGCATCGGAAACTCCTCCAAAACGGTGCTCAAGCTTGAGCCATAGATCCCGAGACGACGATACATCAATGGTAAACGGAATCACTTCTTCAGACAGAGTGGAATTCAACCAGATTAGGAGATTATGATCCTTCTCATACCAAATCTCAAAGGCAGGATTGAGAGATTGATCAGGAAGAAGAGGCGGCGGACAGATGTCGGTGCCATTAACGATGCCAAGAAGCTTATATCGGCGCAAAATTGGAGCAAATAAAGCACGCAATGGAAGATAATTGGAGCGTTTAAGTTTGATAGGCACCATACTTCCAATGTTTTGAATCGTAAGAGAGGCATACGAATTTGAAGAAAACGAAGAATTTGAGGGATTAGGGTTTGGAACCTGCATCGACGCACTAAGAGAAGACGAACCAGACGGAGACGCCATGACAAATCACAGTAAGAGAGACCAAATTAACAACACAAAGGGTGCGATTGAGGAAGAACGACGAAGAATTTGAGGAAAATTGAAGAAGAAATCAGAGATTGGGAGCAAGAGCGAAGAGCATTGAGAGGGGGGAGTCGGGAGGCAAGAAGGGCGTGATACCATATAGAAACTGAACTTTCCTCTTTCATTCAATATCACAAATAATTACAACAATGTTAATATATATACTTGTGTCCTTTCTAACAGATTACACTAATGCCCTTAACCAATCTAACAATATACAAAACTATTTAACAACAAACTTAATGACTAAACTTTAGCTTCTTTACCATGCACCGCCACACGCAATGGTAGCCATGGTGAAGGGTTTGAAAACCCAAATTTTCAACCTTAACCCAAGAGGTTCAAATTCACGTGGTAACTAGAGCTCAACAAGGGAGACATTATTCACAACTAGACCAACGACAAATTTTAACCGGAATCATCCAAATTCTTTGGGAAACCAGGTTTCTAGGGTTCTAAACACCCAACTCTAAAACGAATACAAAAGCATGAACCAAGCATACCAACTTGAAGATTATGAAGAGTAGATGAACTTTCATATCTCACTTGAGGGAAATGGTTGCCGAAATCACTAGAAAAATGACAAAACCGCTGGAAAACCCACGGGACTATGCTGCATCGAAATGGAAAAATGGATAAGAAAATGGAAAATCTAACATTACAGAGTTATAGGGCTCGTCAAGAGCTTTCCATGAACACCAAAATCACCCAAAACGGAGATCGGATGAAGGAGATATGAGCAGGTCAAGTTGGCGGGTTAACGGGTTGAAATCTCCCCAAAAACGGGTCAAAAATCAAACCCCCTCCCCCCCTTTTTTTTTTAACTCACTCCTGTCTAATCCCTTAACCCAAATATATGTTTTTTTTTTTTGGGCCTTTTACTCACAAGCGGAAGTTAAATAATTCCTACAAACTATAGTATCACAATTTCAAACGTCCGTAACTATATCGTTATAATTCGGACTCGCAAATGACTTTTGCCTATGCGCTCGTAGTTTCAAGATCTATTCGAATACGTTACTTGTGACCTCGAAAGGTCAACGAATTTTAGATAAATACTTTCCAAACTTCAAACTTTGTAACAAATTTAATTAAAATCTAATCCAAATAAATTAATATAAGTTCTCGAAAAATAATACAAAATCTTAATAATACAAATACGTAGATTATAACAGTGAAATCCAGAAACGGGATTTCACAAGTTAGTTCTACAAAGTTAGACCACTTAGGCACATTGCTCTCTGATCCTACCTTCTACAGATCAATTGTAGGTGCACTCCAATTTTTTACATTTACAAGACCTGATTTAGCATATGTTGTCAATCAAGTTTGTTAATACATGCATGCAACAAGGACAATTCATTTGCAAGTAATCAAACGGATCCTTAGATACTTAAAGGGTTCACTTGATTTAGGATTATGGTTTACTAAAGGTCCTCAGTACCTAACTGCTTGGTCTGATGCAGATTGTGCAGGGTGCCTTGTTGACAAAAGGTCCACCATGGATATTGTGTTTTTCTTAGTCCAAATCTCATATCTTGGAGTGCAAACAAGCAAAACACAATTGCTAGGTCATCTACAGAGGCAGAATATAGATCTCTTGCTAACAGAGCTGCATAAATTACTTGGGTGTGAAATTCTGCAGGACGTTTTTTTTCCTTTGCTAAAAACTCCTGCTATTTTCTGTGATAACAAGACTACCATTGCCTTAGCATTCAATCCAGTTTTCATGCTAGAACTAAACACGTAGATATAGACTATCATTGCATCGAGAAAAGGCTCTTTATGGTCATGTAAGTGTGCATCATGTCGCTTCTCGATATCAAATTGCAGATATCTTCACCAAATCCTTGGCTACTGATAGATTTGCATATTTGACTTACAAGCTTGCAGTTAGATCACTTACCTTTAGCTTGAGGGGGTGTGTGTTAAGGACAAAGAAGGTCCACCATCTAACCATAGATATATAGCACCAGATTAAATCTTAACTTAGCTGTTAAGATAAGTTTGCTAGACTATAGAGTTTGTTAGTTGTTATGGTGACTCAGCAAATATTGTAATGTATTTATACATTTGTACTCACTCATTCGATGTAATATGAGAGATACAACTTTAATTACTCTTTCTCCACAATTTCCCTCTCTCTCTCTCTCTCTCTACCTTCAATATTCTCCCAGAGTCATGAGTTTCTACAAGTTTTTCACTGTGAAACACAAAAGATCTTCATTTCTTTTTGTGTTATATTTTGCAGCATTGCACGTTATAATTGGTGCTTAAGTGGGATAATGATATTGCATTTGACAATTGATTGTCACTGGTTACCATTTGTCGTTCAATACAAAACATAAGGCCGAGCTACTTATGCACGAGGAAATTGAACATAGTATATAATCACGAAGATGCATGTTACTTACGGGTCCATTTTAACACGATCACAATCCATTAGTTAACGGGTCCATTCGTTATAAACATGATCAGGTGTTAACCAAAATATTGAATTTTTCATATCGTTTCGTGTCACGTATGAATACGATTTGTCATGTCTAATGTGTATACATTATGTAAAGAAGAATGCTAGCAACTTTTTCACTTGAATCTTCTCGTTGTTCCTTATTGGCTTTCCTTCTCATCATGCAATATTGTTTGATGATTGCAACCTTCTACTTTCTAGATCACCCCTTAAGATTATCTTATGCAAAAAATTAACTAAATTTGAAATCGTTGAGTCATTTAATAAATAAACAAACCGTACTTTTCACTTAAGGAAGTAATTTTCAAGCACCGTTTTTAGCTTCTCACATACCCCTCTTTATTTATCAAAATTGAATCAAATACAATGTCTAATTTTGTTTGTTTAGAAGAAAAAAGCAAAGATTACGCTTCATCTTAAGGAGTTTCTCCCTCATCTTTTTGCTAAAAGCCGCTCATAGATATCAATAACGAACAAGTCCTACGAAAGATGAGGGCTGTGCAAAATTTATATTGAAATATACAATTTGGGAACTATTTATTTTATAAAAGATCAAAGGTAAAAAAGATAATACGGTAAAGTACAGCACAGTAATACATGGGTCGATCCAATTCACTTACCAAACGAGCCCTAGTTCTCTAGAACAAGGCCACAATCATCCTCCAGACTACGAGCCGACGATGTCAGTGGAAAGAATTCTTCATCTGGATAAATCCTATGGAAACTCTGTCAAGTACAAGCATCAGAACCAAATTTTACATATCAGATTATGAAAGATAAACAAACAAAAAAAATTGACAGATACTCTATAAAACCTATTTTTTTTCATTTTTAGCCCCTTTTCATTCCCAATTTTTTTGTGGGAAGCTGTCATCTTTCAGACACAACTGGCAAGACGTTTAAACACCCTCTTCTGGTCCAACACCAGTATTTCACAAGGGTGGGGGATGGGATCCCAGGGAGCGCCATATAACAAAGGAATAAAGCGTGATTCTACCATAGAGGTCCACAATAGACAGTAACCCCCTCCCCCAGCGGGAACACAACTTACAATTTTCATCGTATTATGTTCTCCAAAGAGAGGGTGTAGGAATAACCAAATAAGGGTCAACATCAGGCGATTATGGCAACAAGAAATTATGCATAATGAAACACGGGATGTTAATAAAAAGATATACCTCTGCAGTTGCATCGATCAGATCATTGTAGTTCAGGTTTCCATCTGGCATGGGAGTTGAGATGAAATATTCATGTTGATCCTGAAATCAAAGCGAATCAAAAAATTCATGACAGGTCACACCTATATCAAGATTATACAAAGTCCACAGCCACATTTCAACAAGAAGCTCCCTATATATGAATGTAATTGCAGACTACTTGGATAGATATGGTTATTCAGATATCTTTAATCTACATTATATGCGTTCCTCATTTTTCATTTTGACCCTGAATCATGGTGTCTCTATGTGCGGGTGGGGGCGTATCACTATTGAAGTGCATCATTGCCATGCGAGCAGAACTAATGAGAAAATAGTGCAAACTTATGAAGGTCAAGATGATTGGCATACCATGATCAGCTCCTGAATATACAACGTGCTCCATACTAAGGTTGGTTTTTTTTCTGCGTCTTCACTGTGAACAGTGGAACCATGACGATTTCCAGAGACAGGAAGTGTAAGAAGAGCATTCATGGCGGCATGTAGTGATCTTTTTCCTTGTTCGGCGTCATCACATAAAGCAGAAAAGTACAACATAAACCTGAACAAGAGAAGATAACAATGAAAAATTTAACAGATTCCTCATAAGAGTGAAGGCAGCCGCAGCATACATATGTATCTCCAATCAAATAGGTAAGCAATAAGTATATCAATAAATACACAATGGTAGCGACCTGGTAAACGTTAGAAGTCGAATTCTATTTATGTGAACAATCCCAAAAGGGAGATAGAGGAATATCCCTGACTGCATAAGAGTTATATTCATTGATAACAGTTAGCCACCCAATTTCGCTCACTTAAAAGTCGTTAGTGCCAAGTAGTTAGCAATCCATATCAAGACTACAGAAACAAAGACTTGACCAATTTCATTTCAGCTGTGTTATTGTCTATAAAACATTGGCATAAACTTACATGCCCTTCGGACAAACCTCAGCCGAACTGCCAGCTATCTGGATAGCCCGGATTGAAGTACGTTGTTCAGGGTACAAAGCTAGCGAAGGAAAGAAAGAAAGAAAAAAAGCGATGGATTATGTTTGTTATTTTGAAGAATATCATAGTAACATGACCAATATAAAGTCTTACATCCAGGAGGATATACAAGAAAACAATTTGATATATCTGGCTTCATGGAACTGGTTGTAATACATATTCCCCTAGCCACCTTTCCTTTATCATCTTTTAGACTTGCGCTCAGATCAGGTGGAGATGAAGCTGGTGGCAATGGGAACTTGAAGGTTGGGTCCAAAACTAGATGATGACTAAACAAATCCTGACCTGTGGATAATCTAACACCTTTATATTGCTCACTGTGCTGCAAAAGTCTCAACCAGTTACAAATATGAATTAGTTTGCAACTTTCACGTACCAAAGATTCAATTTCAAACATAACTATTCTCAATCTCATACCTTGTCCATAAGTACCGAAACTGGAACTCGTTCAGCCTGCATGGTAGATATCTTAGGCATAAGTATGAACTAGTGCATGTGAACATAACTTCAAGGGCACATTTGGTACCTAAGATTGGAATGGACTGGTAACTCATAAAATGGTATTTTGAAGGTGGACCTACAATTTTGTTTTGAAGGGGCGATTAGCAATTCATCTTTTAACTTCAAGTTGGCCACAATCTTTCA
The DNA here is from genome assembly GCF_042453785.1 of Malus domestica. NCBI lineage: Eukaryota > Viridiplantae > Streptophyta > Magnoliopsida > Rosales > Rosaceae > Malus > Malus domestica. Next base: position 8,554,792 of record NC_091670.1, read on the forward strand.
TTTATTCCTTAATACAGTGGGTTGTCCATTCCAATCCAAATCCAAAACATTAAGGTAGCCCAATCAAGTACTTTTATAAAATACACGATACACAAATTTGGGAAATACAGAGACATGCAAAATTTCAAGACAGTAAAGAGCAAGTACTGAAAAAGACTAAATTAATGTATTGGCACAAAAATAAAAAAATAAATAAGCGTGCACATAAATGAAGAAGTATGTACAGGCCAATAATGGTGTAGGATACTTTTTCCTTGAAAAATAAGTAACAGATACTTCCACTTGAACTTACATAAACGCAACCCTTAACAGCAGCACGGCGGCAAAAGGCGTATGATAAGTCCCCATGACCATACTTTGGATAAATCATAGCCTCAGGTGCATTAGTCAACCTAATAAGAAGAAGAACCCCTAAAGAACTTATTTAGGGCATACAAATGTACCTAGCTTCTTATAAATATATACGCGCTGTAAGTATTGAGATAAGATACATACTGAAACCATTAGTTGAAGTATGAAACATAACACATCAAAGAAAAAAAAAACTTTTGAGATTTTATTCAATGAATTTGATGGGACTCCACCTATTTAAACTTCCTACTTGTTTCCCCTGCTAGAGAGATGAGCTTATCTTTCATAATCATTAAGTTGATCACTAAACAGTGTACAATTTCTCAGTTTTCTATTATTCACAAGCACATCTCTTTCGTATCTATAATTAGATCATAGTTTATCTAAAACAGAACACATTTGATGGTATCAATACTGTATAGAACCAGGTTAAGAATCACTAGAATAATACTACCTAAAATTTAAAAATCCTACGATAGCTGGTGAGTACAAAATAGAAGGGACATAACTAACCTCGATTTCTGGTAGAGTGCTAAGCGCTCTATCCCTTCTCTTGTTTTAAGTATGCTTTTACAAAATTCCAAGTTGTCTTGATCATAGTCTACCATGGCAATGCCATATAGAATAATCCTACACACGAAAAGATGACACAAATTCTCAGCATATTGAAGATAAAAAGTATTCCGGAAGGACTACAAACTAACATGAATAATCAGACAAACTGATGCGGTGATTGTTAATATTGTTTACCCATAAATGTCATAAGTAGAAAGAACTTGAAGCTATTACATTCCTTCCTAGAGAAACGAGATGAATGAAAATTAAAAAAACGAATATTTTGTTCTGGTGTAGAGCATAAAGGCAAACAATTATTTGTAGAAAAACACAAAACAGAGTTCATAAATCAACTCCTTAAAAAACTGCAAAAAACAGCAAAGAGTGGTAAGGGTATCATGTGAATGCTTAAACTGCAAATAACAAACGCTCAATGGCAAAAAGTTAAGAAATAAAATATCCAAAAAATTAAGAGCACTTCTACCAAGACAATTAGGAACATAAACATTCTGATGAAAAAAAAAATATCAGAATCATAGAATTCATAATAAAAATAAATAGAGGCAGGGTTTGTGATATATACGATTTTATTTTGTGTGGCAACTGCATTCTCTTTAAGAAGTCAACAAAGGGGCTCTCCAAATCTTCCTCCAAAATTTTGGAACTCTCGCTATTTTGACTCCCTTCGTCACCGCCATCAGAGGCTGCCAAGTGCTGCCAAACAAGCTTGAAGAACTTCATTAATTTGTTCTTCTCTATAAGGCTTAGGCTCTTGTCCTTAAATATTGCTCCTCGAGAATCTGGAACATTCCATAACTGCCCTTTCCCATCAAGAATGAAGTTCGCATCAATGCTCTTAACTTGGTGATACACACCTGATTTCAAAATAAGGTCAATGGCTTTGTCAGCACAAAAGAAAACCCTAGGCCCGCCAAGATCAATGGTGAATCTTTCAGGTTGATGTTTTGCAAGGATTTCAGGGGCATAGGTGGCAATCTCCATGTTGGAGTATAACAACTGGGGGTTGAGGTCCAAAACGGTGTAGTCATGGTCAATACTTGTAGGGGTCATATTGGCGCTGGCAGTAGAGGATGGAGTAGCATGGGAATGTATGAAGGAGGTGAAATCATTGAGATGAAGAGAGGCAAAGTGACTGCCATAAGAGTTGTAAGGGTCAAGCTGGAGGACAGTTTTTCCGGCAGCAGAAGCTGCGGCAGCAATTACTGATCCAAGGAGACCCGTTCCAATAATAATAAGGTCAAATGTAGCGGGTTCGATGGGATCATCAGAAGAAAATGTTCTCATGGCTGTGTGAAAACGTTTCAAACTTGTCAGAGTCAACTAAAAGTCCCGCCTTTGCAAGGACTAACAACAGGAGTGTCTCAGCACACTAAAATGCACAATATAAGCAAACCACCTATAAAAAATAAAAATAATTATTATAGACCAAATAAAAAGAACGCTCAATGCTAATAATACTGTTGGAGAACAAGCACATATATTTTTGAAAAGTACAAGGGCGAACCTTGGAGCAACGGAAAGGTTGCTCTTTTGTGACCAAAAGGTCACGGGTTCAAGTCGTGAAGACAGCCGCTTTGCAAAGCAAGGGTAAGGTTGCATACAATAGATGTCCCCCCGGTGACCCTTGCAAAGCGGGGAGCCTTGTTGGCTTGATCGCCCTTTTACTTTTGGGTACTAATCAGGCACGTCTTGACTCTCGGGATTTGAAAATGGGGTGGGCTGAACTTTTTCCAAATTGTCCCAGTTCATAAAATTTCAGTAACACAACCAAAAAGCTGCAATCTGTAACCAAGATCAATCTAGTAACACTACTAAAAACCCGAAATCTGCCCACAAAATAGATGATGACAGCATCTACGACTACGGGAATCGTCATTAAGCGTCATCCGTTGCCTTTCCTCAAGCCAACACAATGACATGACTTTTTTGATAATTCAATATCCTATCATATTGCATCACAACTGAACTGAATGAACAAAACTCTCAGTATACAGACCCCTTCAAACATTCGATTAAACACCATGATATTATACACTTTACGTAAATTTCACAAACCTTAACGCTAGAGTAAACAACAGCTAAAACCCTAATTCCTAAATCAGTACCTAATAAATCTCAGAAATTATTGCAAGAAAAAAAAATAAGAGTAGAAGAAGAGGAGGAAAAGGAAAGAGGAAGAAAGAAAATAGAGAGAGGGCGCAGAAGAAGGCGACTTACATATGGAAGGGTCGGAGTGAATAGAAGAAATCCAGCAAATCAGTCTCAGAAAGCGGAGTCCTCGATTCTTTCCAAAAATCATACAACGGCGGGAAAGAGAAGAAGAAAGATGGAGGGAATAAAAAGGGAAATTGGGTTCAGCCTTTCAGGCCCGTAAGGATGGGCACAGTTTGATTAAGTGGGGTTCTGAGTGAAATTGAAATTGAAATTGAAACTTTTTACGGTTTGATTCAGTGTAATTTTGAAGTTAAAATTAAAATGAAATCAAATCGTTTGGTTTGATTTGGTACGATTTTAAACGGTTTCGGTTTGATTTCAAATCATTTATATACAAAATGAGAAAAAAAAAAATCTCTTACCTTCCTCTCTCCCCCTGAATATTATAAAGAAAAAATTGTTGTAGAATTAGTGGGTGAATGCCCACTCAAGGGAATATAAAGACTTAGGAATAGTGTTTGGTACTTTCAAAAGTATCGTCATTGTATTTGGATGGTTGTAGTTACAGAAGTTGCTCTATAAATAGAGCACTCTGTGTGCTAGCTAAAAGTACACTGCAAAAGAAAGCAAGAGAAATAATATCAGTATCTATCACCTCCTCTGCAATAATTTTGTGTTATAGTTACAGTGCAATATTTTACACCTGCTTCACTCATATCCTTAGCAAAGGTTATCTCTATAACTTTTACCTATTTATAACACGTTATCAGCATGATTCTCTAAACTTAACTAGTTCCATCTCCCATCATCAAAAAATTAAAAAAAATGCTTTGTCCAAGGGTTTTCATGTTCTTCTTCCTCCTCTGCCTCATCTGCATGATATACCCTCGCAAAGAACTCCTACCACCATGCCTGCTTCTCGTTCTCAATTTAACAATTACTTATATCTTTGATTTCTTGTTTGGTGTAGTTCCTGATTACTAACCCAGTTATTTATGTTAATTTTACTTAATCAAAGATGGTGCAGTACAATCGCTCATCTTGAACTGCAAATTCAATTTCACTGCGATCAAAGATGGTGCGGTACAATCGCCCATCTTGAGCTGTAGACTTAAATTTTATCGTAATTTTAGGTGGTGCGGTATAATCGCCTACCCTGCTCTGCATATTTAAATTTTCCTGCTGTTTAAGTGGTGCGGAATAATCGCCCATCCTATGCTTACTTTAATGAGAATGATGCGGTACAATCGCCCTTCTCATTAATCATGTAAATCTCGAGCTTGAAGTTTCGAATGCTTATCATTTTGGCCTGAAGATCAAAAATGAAAAAATTGTAAGAACTAGAAGTTCTAACACTATATTCCTTTAGGAATACATATTATTTCAAGTTTTTACACATCTCATCTTTCTTTCAGAAAAGAAAATGGCGAACTTGACAAAACTTGATTTTGTTACCTTGGACATTACTAGGAAGAACTACCTTACCTGGGTAGTGGATACCAAGATCCATTTGGAGGCAATGAATCTTAGAGAAACCATTAGGGAGGAAAACAGTGCATCCTCTCAAGATCGAGTGAAGGCCATGATCTTTATTTGTCGCCGCCTTAATGAATGACTAAAGAGCGAATACTTAACGGTTGAAGATCCATTAGTTCTCTGTAAGACATTAAGAAACAGATACAATCACCAAAAAACGATGATTCTTCCAAGAGCTCGTTATGAGTGGACTCACCTAAGGATCCAGGATTTCAAGTCAGTGGCTGAGTACAATTATGCGATGTTCAGAATTAGCTCTCAGATGAAGCTCTATGGGGAAACCATCACTGAGGAGGATATGCTGGAAAAGACGTTCAACACATTTCATGCCTCCAACATGCTCCTACAGCAAGAGTATAGAGAGCGAGGTTCACTGAATACAACCAACTGATATCTGTGCTCTTGGTAACTAAACAAAATAATAAGCTCCTGATGAAAAATCATCAGTCTCGACCTCCTGGATCAACACCATTCCCAGAAGTGAATGTTGTTTTCCTCAAGGTGAACACCACATCCTCTGGTGGCAATAATCATAAATGAGGACATGGCCACAAGTGAGGCCAGTGGAACGAGAAAGGCAAGAATCATGGTGTCCAATTTCACAATCAGGTTCCAATACAAAATTCAGGTCTGAGCTTTAAAAATGTAAATCGTCACAAAGGCAAAGCTCATATGAACAATGCTCCTAGAAACTCTGAAGGAACTTGCCATAGGTGTGGTGGCTATGGACATTGGGCGCGTACATGTCGTGCCCCAAAACATCTGGTGGATCTATATCAAGCCTCCCTTAAGGAAAATGGTGTCGAGACCAATTTCCTCGACTAGGCTAGACCAATGGATATACCTGATCCAGTACTCAACTTATCAGGGCAGTTGAACACAACTCACCTAGATGTTTCAGACTTCATTGTGGAGAGAGGGAATAAAGTGTACCGGTCCAATTGAATCATTTATGTTTGATGTATTTTTATTTTGAACGTGTAGTTTAAAACTCACATTTCAATTCAATAAAAGTGGCATTTCAATTTCCTTTTATTATGAATAAATTGTTTTTGGGTTCACAACTTTTTATTAACTATTAAATTATTAAACCCATTTGTAATTTTTTTTAAATTTAATTAGACTTGTGTGATCCATTTAGATTTTTTTATAGAATTGTGACGGAATGACTATAGTGATTTGGGACACTTACTTGTCGGACTACATTGATCGATTTTCAATTTCAGGGACCATTTTGATGTTGCAAGTCAATTTCAAGGATCATTTTGTTGTCGCGGGTCAATTTCAAATATCATTTGTCAAAAAAAAAAAAGACTTATGGGATCCATTTATGTGCCACATCAACAATTAACGGAATTTTTAACAAAATTGTGACAAAATGACCACATTGATTTGTGATACCTATGTTCAGCGACTACATTGATTAATTATCAATTTCAATGACCATTTTAATAGTGATGGTCAATTTCAAGGACCATTTATGAAAAAAACCCCTTTTGAAAAAGGATTGGGAGAAGTTTGTTGTCTTTAGATTTTGGCATAATTGGATTAATGAAGAATTGACGGAATTTTCAATTTTGAACCTAAATTCTAATAGACTTCACTACAGACACTTAAATCTTTTTTTTGTTTTTTTATCACATGAGCTATCTTCCGACTACCCTATCACCACATAGACTAATAATCCAATTAAGCCTTAAGACTAAATATATAATTTAGCACTATTAACAATAAATGTCATTTCCAAACTAAAACTATCAATAGTGCCTGCGCGATGATGCGGATTTTAAAACTGTATAAAACATGCAGAAAATTCTAAATACACACGATATGCAATACTTTTTACATACATATAGAAATCTATTTACAACGATATGGATTGGCAGTTCTATTGTCATTGTTCTAATATTCACATCTTTTACAAATTGAACTCCTAACTATCCTTAATCGTAGGAAATTTTTTGTATATAGTATTATTTACATACAAAAGATAATATTTGATGTGTGTTTACATACTATTTACACACAAAAGATTGGGTAGATAGTCCCTATTGATATCCTCATGAAATATGCAGATAATCAGCTTATTTTACCCAATCATAACCAAACTGTGTGGTTGCAACTGACTTTAAGTTGTTAATGGAACAAAGTACCTGAAGTCGAAGATAAACCTGGTGAATGTAGAAATCTTCAAGCCCTAAACAAATTGGCCTTGCTTTTTACAACAAAACAATCCTTTTGTTACAAAAAATTACAGGAAAAACTTTTAAAAGTGGAAATAAAATTAAGTCAAATGATTAGGGAACCAGAAGTCTACTGGACCATACACATAAATAAAATTTAAATTAAAAAAAAAACAATCTCAGATACACAGAGCATGACAATTTTAAACATACAAAAGCGAAACAAAATCATCAGAGCAAATAATAACATGAAATTGAAAACTCATTAACAATTTATTAAGCATATATAGGTACACCCAACAGATAATCTTATTTAATCACACCATTTTAATTTATCAAACTGATTATTTAATACTATTATGCATGACAATATTTTACCATAATGAACTCTGACAATACCCTCTCATCCCATTCACATTTTTTGTTAAAATTTTGTTTGCTTTACTTCCATCCATAAGTTTAATATATTTTCACTGTTTTTCAAATCTTGACGAAACTATGAAGACACAAACAACATCACTCAACTCTTTTTTCAACCGTGTAACCAGTTACACAAATAAGAATGCAACATTTTTATTAAAGCATGTAATTCTCCTTTTTCTATATTCTTCCCCTTTCTCTAACCAAATAAAAATTTCCAAAACTATATACAAAACTTTTTTATAAAGAAAGATACATAATTAAAGCAAACAAAGAAAAAAAATGAAAACTGTTTGTGAGATTGTATTACTTTGTTAGCAACCAGCAACAAAATGTTTCATCTTCTCACCAATTAATAAGTCAGTAAACAAATGACTAAACTTTCTTCATCACAAAAGGCTAAAAGCAAAAACAAAAATCACTCACCTTAATGATAAAGCACTTTGAACAGTCGCATCATCTCATTGTTTAGAAATTGAAAATCTGTAAAGTGTTAACATCTAAACATATATAAAAAATGGCATCATCACTTGGATTATTTTTTTAAGAAAATCGATGACAATTGTAACATAAACATCGAAACACCAAATTAAATACAGAAACATGGCAACCCATAACATAAACTAAATTCCAGATGAATTGAAAACAATATTACAACAACAGAACTCCAAACGTAAAAAAAAATCCCAAACCAATTGAAAAAAAATAACCAAAACCAAAACAGACCAACTCAGGGTCATTGACACCATTATTTCAAGAAAGTTTCCCAATACTGATGAAGCGACACTTCTCCCTTGCCTTGGAGCAGTCTTTTACTTTCAGGTTTCAACCAGTGAGTATATTCAACCAATAACTGAGTTTGAAAATATACAACATAGATAATAATTTTCATGAATTAAACTCAAATCATATATATATATGAAATCCTTTTAAATCATGTATAATCCAAATTCCAGTCCCAAAAAAACCATAATTTTAAAAACTACAAACATGCAAAACCCAAATCAAATCTTCAAGTCATTTCAAATTTTATCAATAACTCACCAACCCAATAAACACAAAAGAGTAAATTACCTGAGATCGCGGCTGCTCAAGTAGTTTCTAATGACATGCAGATTGTGCCTTTAAGTTTCAAGGTTTTTACTATGGAATCGAAACAAAACCCATATCAGATTCTAAGTGGGTTTATCAAAAATAATAATTTATTCAAGAATTAATACTGAAAATAAATAAAAAATTAACACTGAAAATAAATTAAGAATCCAAAAAAATTGAAATTTTCACACCTTTAAGTTTCTGGGTTTCACTGTGGAATCCAATTGAGAACCACCTAAAAAACGAAATCACGTACGCTGAAAAAATGCAAAAATACCCGAACACGTTAGACTACATAAGCAAAAAACGGATTTCAATCGTTGAAAAAGGCAGAAATCTGTAGCCCCTCCATCGTTCATGAATCGAGCAATTTTCCGGAAGAAAAACGAAGGTGAATAATTGGACGGAGAAAGTTGCAAAGGGTGGACACCAAGAACAACACCGGCGTGGAAGAGAAAAAACGTTCGACAATTTGCAGAAGCTGAGGATGGAAAGAGGGAGAAGTGAACATAAAGAAAATGCAACGAAGAAATCGAAGGAAAAGGATTGGCGATGATAGACACGTTGTCACAGAGGGCAATGTCGCCATTTTACTAGCCAAAAAGTGGAAAACCCGGACAACCAAGAGCAATTTTGGGGCATTATGGGTAGACCCGGCAGTTTCTGACACGACACGAAAATGACACGAAAATAGCAGGTTTCGGGTCAACATAATCACTTATAGGGTCATTATCGGGTGACCCGTTAAAAACCCGTTAATAACGGGTGTAAACGAGTTTTTAACGGGTATACACGCAGGTAACACGTGGGTAACCCGTTTCGACCCGTTAAGAAAAAATTTATTTTGATAATTTTAAAGTTTAATTACTAAAGATTTATTATAAAATACAATAGTCATATTAGTATATACAATATATTCTATATTAAATATATAGTTTTGTATTATTATTCTATATATGTTTTAAAAAAAAAGTTTTAGTCATTATTTATTTTAATTATGAGTTATTATCATTACTAGGATAAATTTTACTTAACATGTTGTTGTCCAAAATTAAAATAAACTAATATAGTATTTGTATAGGTAAGAACTAAGAAAACATACATACAAGTATGAAAAATGTGAAAGGATATATAAACACTTGTGATTCATCATTATTCCTCCACGAGTAGATAATGGTTACACTTACATTATCGTTTAGATTTTTACAATCCTCCAAACCTGTCACAACCCGTCCCGAAATTTCATTTATTGCGAATGTGAAATGACGGAATTGCCCTTAACAGTTGCTAAGGTACGTGTGACAATTTGTGGTTTGTATACAATTTGTGGTTTGAATATTGCATACTCTCCTAAATTCTTGGAAATTTTTAAGTGGATTAAAAGTTGTATACAATTTGTGTGGTTAGGGACTTAAAGAATTTTGGATTGTGGTTTGTTTTGGGTGGACCACACACACACACGAGACACGCACACTCACCTCGTGCCCTCTCTCTTCTTCCTCTCAGTTCACTCTCTCTCTCTCTCCCTTTCGAACTTGTACGGACAAGAACCAAATCCCTTCAAAACTTCACGGATCGACGTCAAAAAGGTGAGTTCCTTCATCCTTGCAACCTCCTGAATCGATTGGTACTATTTTTTGAACTGGAAACCCTCGAAATCAGGTCGAAACCGTAACCCAGTTTGATGTCATTGTTCATGCACACGTGAAATGTTGGTTTTCAGGGAATTCTAAGCCTACAGGGAGCTTAGTGAGGTCCCAAGGAAGTTCGGAGTACTTAGTTTGAAGGTTTTGGACGTCGGGATCGCAAGGTTCGAAGTTGGCCGATTTTCTTGGATTTTCTCCGGTAATATTTCGTGTGTTAGCCTTAAATTAATGCATCGTGATTCTACATGCTTAGGGCTTCATTTTGGTATAAATTGCGTAAAAAATGGTTGAGAATTGACGGAGAATAAGAAGTTTGAAAATAACCCAGAAACCGGCGACTTTTCCGTCGCCGATGAAACCAATCCGACGACTGGAGGTAGGGGATGACGCGCATGGGGGTGCGTAGGCCCGTGCCATTTCTGGCGTGTGAGGGCGAGTGATAGATCCAATTTTTTTTCTAAAAATATCTCGACATCCGTGACGTCAAATAGGTCACTATGGTATATTCATATACCCAAATTGAGCATCGTATGAGAAGTTATTACGTATTGTTGGTTATGTGCTTTAAAATAATGTTTTTATAGTTGTTTCGCATATAGGTGAGACCTATCACGAGGACGAGTGCATTCAAGGGCGTCACGGGGGTTACGACCCTTCGACTTACCAATGAGTGGGCAGTTATTTTCTGTTTATACCTATATACTACTGATTTTTCCCTGAAATTGAATTTAAATGAAAGTATGTTTTAAAATGCCATGCATGCATAATTTATGAAATATATGAATTAGTATTTGATGCATATATGTGAAATAGTGTTGTGGACGCACATGTGAGTATCAAGTGAGTTTTATGTTGTTCATGTGGTTTATTGATGATGTGAATTGTGTTGAGAGCTCATAACCTGCACCCCTGGTGTTAGTGCTTATATTATTCACCCCGCACCACACGCTCACCTTGGATCCAAGTAGGTGCATGTCGTACATACCATTAGAGGTGGTTCCGACTTGTAGGTGACTTTAGATTATTATACAACTGTTGATGAGAGAAGCACTAGAGCGTATTCTTACACCATTCTTGTCGTACAGACTACTTCAGGTAGTTCTTATTTATGTGCAGAGTAGTGCCGTATAGGTCACAGTGGTGACTCCGGTTGGATTGGATATTGAGCTATAGAATTAACCGTACAGGACAGCTGCAAGATCTCCGGTTGATTCCTTATTTCACCTGTTATATTGATGCATCCTTATCATGTTTTGAATCATAGCATGGCATATTCTTGAAAAGTGTTAAAGACTTGTGCTTTGAGTTTTGCTGTTATATATAGTTATGTATATACTATTTTTCTGGGAAAGTATACATATTTTACAGCGAGGTTAAAAGTGTTGTTAAACGAAATATTTTCGAAAAGCTTTGTTTTACTGACCCACTCAATCTTTGTCACGCCTCGATCCCAACATACGTCCAGGATCGACACGCGACGTCACCAAATACTCGTATATCGAACATACCTTGCCTCATGGATATGAATAAAGCACCACTCAAGGTCCAAATTGTGTAGTAATTTCCATATATTTTATGGTTGCATCTAACCTTCTCGTTAGACTGCCTACGTACCCTCAACAGGGATTAAGTCATTCGTAGTTCGTCTTCGTTATAACTCGACATATAACACAGTCTGTTCAAGTCAAAATGCATAACATTTCTCAATCAAACATTTGGACTTGACAAGCATGAATTATTTGATTTAAACTACATAACAACCCGCATGACAATCAAGGTTTCCATTTCATCCATCATATAAATCATTATGTTTCAACATAAAATCGCTATTCATATCATGAAATATATCAAAGAATCAACATAGTACAATAGTATCCTCTAGTTGCATTGATCACTGATCTAATCGTATTACTAACAATCATATTCAACATCCTTCCACAATCATCTCAAGTAACTCATTCCATGATATCAAGGAGGCACAATATTAACATTTAATTATGTTAATCAGTCAATCAGATCACACCTCAATGCACAAAATTAATAAAGGATTTCTACATAATTCCCTGCCTGGATTTCAAGAAATAACTTGATAATTCTAATTGATTTTCACAAGATCTATTATGGGTACATCACATTCACTCGAATCTAGGGAACAAGTCTAACATATGGAAATGAGTAAGAGTAGGGATTCCGGACCACTCAACGTAATCCAAATCAGGGTACGATTCTAGACCATCACTCAACGGAATCGCGGAGTACAATGCATAACCACCACTAAATGAAACCCAAGCTGGATACGATTCCGGACCACTCTACGGAACCGAGCGGAAGGCCAACATCCATAATGTACAATGGCTCAAAGAAACGAGACAAGGCACAAGTTACTCAATTTACAAAAGCTCAACAAAGTGAAGCAAGGCACAAACACTAAATTTAAATCGAATCAACGAAGCAGGAAATGAAACAATATCGATGCAACAAATCTCCATCACAATAGGTTACCGGTCCACTACAAGCCCTCACATTTCATCACAACATGCCAATCGTACAAATTAGACCATATTCCACAAACATTTCAATGCACAAATCCAAAACATACTTAATAAACAAGTATAATATAATACGGTACCACTAGTACATCAATCGATTCACACGTCAACCGAGGAAACACGTCATCACGATGAACTTGTCAAGTTCCATGAAATCTCAACCACACTTTAAACTCAAAGGTACGCTATAAGAACTCCAGCTAGTTGACGGATTTCACTATACGTACTTCCAATGGAATGCTTTGGTTAATTAAACTTGAGCACAGAGCCATACCCTAAAGCAGATCATCCCAATCTCGGAGGAATATGCCGCTGCTACATCTTTCTCAAGTACAACCCTCCCATAGTTTACTCTCTTTTCAACTGCGCTGTTTGTATCGTTAGTCTTTACCTTCTTTGCACTACCTTTCTTTCATCACAAAGCGTAACACATTTCCTTGTCGATTCATATAAAAAAATCCACGAACTAAACCTCAGGAATCCTTTATACAGGAACATTAAATTATCCCGCCCTTACACTATCTTCCCAAAAAATCATCAGCCATGACATTGACATAGAAAAGAGTGGAGATGTCTTATTGAATATTTGCCTAATGCTACAGATTATATGAAGTCCCCCGTCATTGCATCAAAATTGAATAAGCACGATAAATAATTCCTTTATGTGCAGAACACAAGAAAGGAAATGCAACCAATAAAACATAAAACATAAAAAGAATAAACTCATTTATCCTGAATTCAATAAGACGTTGGCACTTAACATCAGCATGCATTAATTGGACGAATGTTTACGATAATGAATCAGTAACAAACATAAAGATAACGAATAGTAACAAGAAGACTAGAAAATTCTTCCGCTATTGAAGAGAGGGTAAGTGCTTCAGCTGATTGGCCTAACTCACATCTTACAATAGGGTATAACTTTGCTATCGGATAATAACTAACGCTAATTATATAATATTATGAGTCACATAAAGAGGATATATTGTGAATCAGGTGATCATGGTTTAAATTGTCTATTAAGAACCATCGTCTCTGTCGTATTCTCTTGGACTAAGAATGTAAGCATATAATTCTACAATTAATTATTTATCTCAACCATTTTGCAATTGTCTAGCCACTCGTTAATTCGTCCAAGCTTTCACCCTCGTGGTCATGATTCAAGCATATACACATATACAATAGCTAGCTTACGTATAACTAATATTAATCTACGAGGAAGATTGGCACGTATATCTCCAGGCTTGCTTAAATTTAGAAATACTTAAATCGATTGAAAAGGCAATGGATGGGGAGAAGAACATGTACCTGTTTGAGCATGCTTTCTTCCCTTCTGGCCTTGTCCACTGACCAAGTCATACATGGATTTAAGACATCAAGTGGTATATCTGACGCGCACCATGTCTTTCTATTTCTGTTGTAGGCAATATCGGAAGTGGGAATGTGAGTAAGATTAGAGGACAGGGAAGCAAGATGATCGCAAGATGGTGCCTCGACCAACCCGATTCAGCTCCGCAAAATAATTCTTCCTTGTTTTCTAGAAATGGGTCTTCCTAAGCAGAAGAAGAACCAACTCGGGCTGCCACGGAGGAACACAGATAAGTCTCCCTGTGAACAAAGCTACGAACTTCTGCCTTGTTTGGTGGTTTCTGGAAAAATCGAGGTGACAAACGTGATGGGCTCGACGAGGACTTGAGTTTAGATCAAGGAAGAAAATATCGGTGATATCGGAAATATCGGTAGTCCGAAAACACGGAAATATCGATGGAAATATCGGTAAAATATCGATATCGATAAAAATTACATGGAAACCACGGAAATTGTAAGAAAAACTTGGAAATTTTTATTGAAACTTTGTAGGATGTTTATTTAGTCAATTATCTATTAGTTTATCACAAAAAATTGGAAGGAAATGCATTGCATGATGGATTTAACATTATCAAGTTGATTATATAGCGATCTGACAAACATTATGAGTGTAGAAAATATGTAGTAATTAATGAAAGAAGTCTAAACACACCATAATCATTTATATATAATGAATTAGTACAATATTTTACACTTTAGAACCACATAGAGTTCCTATGAGGTTCAAATTTGTCACTATCTTCATCATCTCTATGTGTAGAATGAGTGTATTGTGAAGAGTAGTTATCAAATGATAAATCCCCAAAATAGTTTTGCATGTAATTGTTAATATGCCACCCATATGGATCCGAGATTGGTTGAGGTTGTCCATAAGAAAAATCATTTGAAGATTGAGGCTGGGATTGATTCCATGAGTCGCTCGATTCCATCCCAACAGGAATGGGATATGAAGGGTAGGGAAATGGTTGGTTATGAGGATAACCATAGTTACTACTTCCCAATCCAACAGAGTCTGAAGTTCTAGATAACGAGTCATCTTCTTGACTTGACAAAATCTTTTTGCCTCTTTCTCTGCGAGTATAGTCCTTCCCTATGGCACCAATTCCTGGTCCTGCCCGCCTACTGCCATGGTCATCATCCTGGGTTGCATGCGTGAAGTTTGCCTCACCAGTGAAGGGGCTCATATATCCGGGAGGTGGTGGTCCATAATAGTTTCCATATCCACCACCACTACCTCCAGCTCCACTACCTCCAGCTCCACTATGTCCTTCATCATTCCCACCTCCGGTGGTAGGTGAGTCTCCTGATCTTGTACTAGAGCTATCATTAGTATCAGCACGATGTTGTGGTTGTGTAGGATTGGAAAAAGGTGGAATTCCAGTGTTGCTTGGTCTTGGCTGCAAAAGTTCTTCGAAAGAGTCAGCGCTGCTAGATCCCACCTCCTCCTCTAATACTCTTTCTACATTTATCCCTTCATTACGTGCTTCTTCAGCAACTCTGGGAGCTGGGTTGCCTTCATCATCATCTAAATGAAGAGGTCTAATCCATTGAAAAAGTTGGTTACCCTCCGTATCATCATCTTCACCAACAATATCAAACACATCTAGTGGGTCACCACGGTCGACATGATCGATTTCTGCTTCCTTATCTCGAATTTGAAGCTTCATGTTGTAGTAGCAATAAACTAATTTTTCCAAGCTACTATGAGCCAACTTATTTCTTTGCTTTGTGTGGATGAGTGCAAATGTGCTCCAATTTCTTTCACAAGCAGATGAGGAAGCCGTTTGTGATAATACTTTTATTGCTAACTTTCTCACAGTTGGTGCATCGGTCCCATACATGATCCACCATTCAGCTACAATGAAAAATAATGTTGATAAGCCTAATAACTCCAACAAATTCTATTATAAACTTATAGTGAAATATGTTTATACTCACTAGGAGACATATTTGTTCGAGCAGCAACTGATGTTGGTTCTCCAAATGTTCTTCTTGCATCTTTAAACCATGTTAGCTGAATACAATAAATTGTGTTAGTTTAATCCAACAAAGTAATTATTATAATTTAAGTAATTGTGTACCTCATTTCCAAATTGGCCAACTGCTGGTGATGCAGGGTCTAATTTATTGTATACATTATGTACAGCACGTATAAGGTTACCATCATCTCCAACACCGGGTCTATATTGGTATCGGGGATTCTAATAATATGCTGTTCAAAGAAACACATACTCTAATAAGATAAATAATACTTATGCAACTAAAGAAATGAATTGCAAATTATGACATAATTTATACCTGCTGCATGCAAATCGTGGTATAATGTTTTATACCATCGGTCTTCAATTATTTTTACGACCCACCTTGCACCATGTTTTCTTTCCAATTCATCCTTCACTACACGCATCAACTCATATACAGCCCCCATAGTAGGATACACTTCTGTGTCAACGATCCGTAAAACTTTGTAAAGAGGTTCAAACACTTGACACACATGTTCTGTTTGACTCCAAAAAGCATGATCAAGCACTATACTTTCCACCATACGACCTGTATTTGAGCGGCTGAAATTGTGGTTGGCCCAATCGTCACTAGTGAATAGTTGCTTCAACCCTGCTTTCTTCTTGAGTAGGCTGTTTAATGCAATATAGTTGGTGGCGAATCGAGTGGTAGCTGGACGAATAATTTCTCCTCTGCAAAATTCACGCATCTTTGCCAACAACCAACCGTGATTGTAAATATAATTAGTGATCGTTCTAGCTCTTTTGACCACAGTAGCAACATTCTCTCTCTTCCCCATTGCCTCAAACATAAGATCAATACAATGTGCTGCACATGATGTCCAAAACACATTATGATGCTTCATTAACTTTTTTCCAGCTTTGACAAATGCAGAACCGTTGTCGGTCACGACTTGGACAACATTATGCTCTCCCACCTCCATGATTACATCCCTCAATAATTTGTAAATATACTTGTAATTCTTTATATGGTCTGAAGCATCAACAGACTTCAGAAAAATTGTCTTGCCCTTGGAGTATACCATGAAGTTGATGATAGATAATCTGGTCGGGCCGGTCCATCCGTCACACATGATTGTGCAACCATTAGTTTCCCACTTTGACCTCAACTTGTTAACATACTCGCCAATGTCTTTATACTCCATATCCAAATATTTGTTTCTTATCTCATAGGGAGTGGGAGGTTGTACTCCAACACCGGCCTGTTGACATCCCACTACCATATTTTTGAAATGATGTGATGAAGCCTTCGCAGCAGGGACATTTTCATAGATAAAGAACTTGCTAATTAGACGCCCCATTCCCTCCTTCACATTACCTCCCTTGAAATAACTCCAAACACTCTTTTGACGTGCGTTGGATGACTTATATAAACTTGGGGCTATTGGTGGTGTTGGTTGTGATTCTCTAAGACTGCCTCCCCGTCTCATTTGTGCACCACCACTTGTCCCGGAACCTTGTCCCCTATTAGGAATTTTATGAAGGTGTTCTCTTTCCCATGCTGACTGTTTGGAGGCACGTAATGCTTGTTTCAAACTGCGTCGTTCTTCAGGTCCCATGTCATCATCACATTCGTCCTCATCGTCATCCTCATCACTGTCAACCGCTTGGCCATAGACTTCTCCCCGTAGCCCAGCTCGAATATTTTCCATTCCTTGTGTCATCTTTTCCTTCTGCTGTTTTTTATTTTTTAATAATGTGCTGATGAATGCCTTCACTTCTGGGGGGACATTATCGCATCGTTGGACATTTTTTGATGGATCTAATCCACTAAGATGATACTTCAGTCGTGTCACTCCGCCACTCTTCATTACCCGACCACAATATTTGCAAATTGTGCCATGTTTGTTTCCGTCTATTGGGTCTCCATGTTCCCAAGCTGGATCACGTTTACTTGACATCTTAAACGTACCTATATTTATTTTTCATTAAAATTAGACAATTATTTTTTGATAAAAATAAGAGAACCTAAATAATAAAGTTATTCTACAGAAGAATTAAATACAAAGTAAAGAAAATGATTGTAAAAAGTTAAGTAATTATACAAATAATATGGAATAATAAAACCTAATATTAATGAATAATAATCCAATTTGATAATAATTCAATTTAATGAATAATAATCCAATTTGATAAAAAAAATCCTAATATAAAACATGGTGATGAATAATAATCCAATTTGATAATAATAATCCAATTTGATAATAATCCAATTTAATGAATAATCCACCAATTTGAAAAAAAAATTATCCTAAATTAAAACATGGTGATGAATCATAATCCAATTTGATAATAATCCAATTTAATGAATAATCCACCAATTTGATAAAAAAATTATCCTAAATTAAAACATGGTGATGAATAATAATCCAATTTGATAATAATCCAATTTAATGAATAATCCACCAATTTGATAAAAAAATTATCCTCAATTAAAACATGGTGATGAATAATAATCCAATTTGATAATAATCCAATTTAATGAATAATCCACCAATTTGATAAAAAAATTATCCTAATATAAAACATGGTGATGAATAATAATCCAATTTGATAATAATCCAATTTAATGAATAATCCACCAATTTGATAAAAAAAATTATCCTAAATTAAAACATGGTGATGAATAATAATCCAATTTGATAATAATAATCCAATTTGATAATAATCCAATTTAATGAATAATCCACCAATTTGATAAAAAAATTATCCTAATATAAAAGAATAATAATCCAATTTGATAATAAAAAAAACCTAATATAAAAGAATAATAATCCAATTTGATAATAAAAAAATCTAATATTAAAGAATAATAATCCAATTTGATAATAAAAAAACCTAATATTAATGAATAATAATCCAATTTGATAATGAAGATGGTAAGGGAAATAAAATAATAAATAATATTAAACATATTAAAATTATCCTAGGGAATAATTATACAACATTACTTAATTACTTAAAACAATTAATATTAACATTACTTAATTACTTACAAAAATTAACATGCAAGTATTAATTACTTAAAAAGATTCACATACGAGTCCACACAAATTTATTTGTTGTTGTATAAATTACAATAATATAAATTTAAGTTTGTAAACTTACCTTAAATATTGAAGCCTTTGTGTTCAAGCTTTGGAATGGATCTGGAATGACTTTGAAAATGGTAAGGAAAATAAAATAATAAATAACATTAAACATATTAAAATTATCCTAGGGAATAATTATACAACATTACTTAATTACTTAAAACAATTAATATTAACATTACTTAATTACTTACAAAAATTAACATAATTAACATGCAAGTAATTACTTAAAAAAATTAACATACGAGTGCACACAAATTTATTTGTTTTTGTATAAATTACAATAATATAAATTTAAGTTTGTAAACTTACCTTAAATATGGAAGCCTTTGTGTTGCTTGGCGTTGGAAAGGATCTGGAATGGTTTTGAAAATGGTATGGGAAGAAGAATGTAAGTTAAAATTCGGTGAATGCCTCTGATGATGAAAGAATGTAAGTATATAACAGACATTGACAATGTTTTACATGTGAAAGACATTGACACTGTTTTGCATATGAAAGACTGTCACACGCTTTCATTATTAAAGCAGTAGTATTTGTTGTGCATGTTCTGAAATTGCAAAAAGTTCTTTGGATTATTGTATCAGAGAGGTAGACATAGGTTTGGAATGATTTGGTTTTCAATAATTTGGAGCATTGGATGCTTTTTTTTTCTAACATGCCATCACTCAGACAGTAAAAAAAGACTGAATAACTCACACTCCACCACACACACACTTCGAGACCCCCCCACCACACCACACACGCACACCACACACGTACTACCCTATTCCCGAATCCTCTCAGTCTCTCTCGAATCCTCTCAGTCTCGATCTTTCATTTCCCACTCCACTACCCTATTCCCGAATCCTCTCAGTCTCTCTCTTCTCTCTTCTCTCTCTGAGGTCGGTCTGAGCCTTCGTTCTCACCGAGAAGTTCTCAGTCTTCTCCCTCCCTTCCCCCTTCTCCACTTCTTCCACACACACACACAGAGACATCATCACCGAGAAGTTCTCAGTCCTCGTCCGTGTCTCCGTGTCTCTCTGTCTCCCTCTGCTCCTCCCATCTCACCCGCCCTAAACCCAGCCGTCGACACCACTCCTTAACCGTCCGTGTCTCCGTGTCTCCCTGTCTCCCTCTGTCTCCGTAGTCCAAGCCGTCGACACCACTGAGGACCACGAACTTGTCCCAGCCGTCTTGGATTCGTGAGGAAGACGATGTTCCAGGCTCCTACTTCTCTTCTTCCCCTCTATTACTTTAAATTTTTGTAAAGATTTCAATTTTTCTGCATGTTGCACACCTTTGTTGTACTGAAATTGATTTTAGGGATTTAGGAATTAGGGTTCTATTTTTGTACAGATTGCGATTTATCTGCATGTTGCTTGATTTTTGTACTGAAATAGATTTTAGGGATTTAGGAATTAGGGATTCAGTTCAGTTGCTTTGAATCCGAATTTGGGGATTTAGGGATCGGTTCATTTGCTTTGATTTTTGTACTCAAATCGTTCTTCTCGGCTTGTAAACATGTTGATTTTTGTAATGAAATCGTTCTTGTCGGAATCCTGTATTGTAGATTCAGTTCATTAGGCTGGAAATTAGCATTTGGGGATTTAGGGTTTCGGATTATTTGCTCCGGCCGTGTTCTCCGACGAGTCCATACCAAATATCGCGATAGTTTCGAAAATATCGCGATATTATCGATAATATCGCGATATTAAGCCGAAAACTAGTTGGATAGTTACTAAAATATCGGGGTCCCCAAAAAGCGATAATATCGGCGATATTTCGCCGATAGTATCGATATTTTCTACTGTGGTTTAGATATAAGGTTGGTCAAAATCAGTGATTAAATGAAAGAGGTATGAGATTTGTGTTTTTGGGGAGCCCAAAACGGAAAAACAAGAACAGCCCCCCTCTCCCCCCTTTCCCCCTCTTCCTAAAAGTGAATTTTCTGGAGCTTTCCACCGTATGGTACAAAATTACCATTTTACCCTTAGCCTTTACTCGTTTATTTATTTATTTATTTTTATTTTCATTTTACATTCCGTTTGCGCTCATGCGCTCGTATCGATGAGTACTATCCAAATTCGTAAAGAAAAGTAAGAAAAATATATGCACCTCAAATACGTCCTCAACATTACGTTTAGTCCGTTAAGAGCGTTTTCGTCCTTTCACTAAATTAATTTATGCCCCACAAATATAAATGCGTCGATAATAATAATACGAAATACGTAATTTTAAATAGTGAAATCCGGAAACGGGGTTTCACAATCTTGTTTTGCGCCCCTCCAGGTTCTAGTTAGCAGTGAGAGTGGCTCACGAGGATTCCCACGACGTTCTGATAGACTACTTAAATGTAGGACTCACCTTCGGGTGTTGTAATTTAGTAATGGTCCTACTTGACTGCACTTAGTACTTATGCTCTGAATATGTGTGTTTCACACTTAAACTCACTCTAGCATGTTAGTTGGATATTATTGCTAGTAGTTGGTTTTTATTCCTTCGTATTTCTTTTATCTTTTGCTTCCGCATCGCACTTTTGGTTACGTCATGCTCACGTGACAGCCAGTACACCTTGATTCTAGGATCGGGGTGTGTCAAAACCTTCATGAATAATATTTTTTATTTGAGGGAAAAATTAATAAAATTAATAATAATTATTGTAGAAGTGTAAAAAAAAAAAAAAAATATACAATCACTCGTAGTGACAAACTTTACAACTTTCATGAAGGGGTCAACTTCGAAATCCAACACTATAATTCATAAACCTTAAATTTATATTTAACCGTCGATTACCATTTATGCTTTATTCTTCTTACTGAATTTCATTTTTAATTTTTTTTTTGAAAACATGATCATCTGGTGGATGTAAGAAGATGAACGGTTCAGATCTTTGATATCACGTTTCGACATTTACAGTTAATTGAAATATAAGTCGATGTCATATAGTTTGTATAACCTTTATAAACATCAAGCAATATTTTCACTAACCGTAAAACTCTTAATATAATATCAACGATCCAAACCGTTCATCTTCCTGCATCCTCTAATAGATCAAGTTTTCAAAAAAAGAAAATCTGAAAAAACAAAATTTGATGAGAACAATGAAGCGTAAATGTAAACAACAATCAACGGTTAAATTTTGATCTATGATTTATATGATTACAGTGGCGAATTTCGAAGTTAAGCTCTTCATGAAAGTTGTAAAGCTTGTCATTACGAGCATTTATATATTTTTTCTATATTTTTTTACACTTCTACATTAATTAAAAAACTATTAAAGACTTTAGGTAAATGAAAATATACTTAAAAGAAAAATGCGTTTTTATGTTTTGGATGTGACAATATGGTATGTATATACTTATTTAGTATTATGTTTTTCATTTGATTATTTATTGGTTTAAAATATATTTTCCTTAACGGGTAACGAGTCGGGTCATATTACCTGTTAATATTATCGGGTCGATTTCAGGTCGGGTCATTTTACTCGTTTATTTTAACGGGTGTTACACGACACGACCCGTTAAGATATCGGGTATGACACGAAAACGACACGAATACCAGGTCTAATTATGGGGAGTTCACTATTAATAAACAGTGTTAGGAAACTGAGTTTTAGTATATATAATTTCAAGAACTAAAATATTTTTATTTTTGTGGAATAATTTTAACTTGGATTTCTTTTTTGGTAAATTTTTTTTTGTAACTTTGAGTTATGTTATCTTAATTAACTTTTATGAATGTTTTAACTTAAAAAATTTAAATCCTGACAAAATTTTCAAAACCAAATAAATCACATTAACCAACGAAAATTCAACATATACGTTGTAGGAAAAAAAATTGACAAAGAGAGGAATAGCTAGGTTAGTGAAAAATAAGTTATGTGTTGTTTTTATAGTAGGGACATAGAAGGAAATAAAAGAGAGAGGATTTTCTCCCAAATTACCAAAAAAAGAGATGAGTTTTTTTTTTTGAACAAACTATATTATCTACACTAAAGGGGTGTGGGTGAGTTTAGCCTCACAATGAGCTAGTAATAAACATTAAATACACATTGTAGACACGTGTAAATGTCGATGAAATAAAAACTCACAAATACATTAAATTTCGACATCTTAGGGCTTATTGGCATGCATTGTGTGTCTCACAAATCGTACACACGGCACATGACTCACAAAAAATTTGACGAGTCATCAAGAGTGACATGTGTCAACATTTGGTGAAAAGTAATTAAGGAATTATTTTTATTAATTCTTTAATTAATTTCAATTTAAATCAAATAAATTACTTGATTTAAAATGCCAATGCAAACAAAGCCCTCTCATAAATACATCTTCACACTCAGGCGCTCAAACTTCCAAACAGTCAAAAGATTCAATAAACTTTGCATTCTTCGCCACACCTGTGAAGAACCACCAAGCACCCCTATACGTGTCTGTTCCTCCATCCCCACAAGCCAAATCCTTACAGCATCCGTTTATTCGAGATCAAGTCACTACGACACTCGGATCAACGATCATATACGTACACTCTACAACTCCAGATATCAAATTAGAGAATTTAAACATTGTAACAGAGATTGTAACCCTAATTCTACATTAATACGATCATTTACTTTGTACAGCATTCTTGTTTCATTTGTTCTAGAAATTTCGTGTTTTCACACGTTGAACAAAAGAAAAACATTAAAAACACAACATATGTGGCCACCTTGTGGTATTTTCATTTTGAAATATTTAAAAAAACACAACATCAGCGGCCAACTTGTGGTATTTTTCTATTATAATACTACAAAAAAACACAACATGGTGCTTTGATATATTGAGACGTGAGATCCTTTCATGCTTCCTCAGCTGCGCGGTGGAGTTTCAGCCGGCATTGGGAGGCTTAAGACATGGAAAATCCAAAGGTTACTCAAGATCTTGGTGGAGAGAGATTGATTCCGAAGTTTGCGTCTCGGTTGCTAGCAACGACAATCTATTAGTTCGCCGGTCAATTTTCCCTACTTTGCGTGAAATTAGAGCGGTTAAAGCTGCTTTCCCTTGTCTTCGTTGGCAACACTTGCAATTGATTGTATGGCAACACTTGCACGGTGGAGGTTGTGCTTGGGCTCTTTTGTTTGTTGACCTCCAATCTCCCTCGTTTCTGTTCTCTCTAATTTGGTGGTTTCTCTATTGTTTTTATTGCCCCTTCGTTGCTTCAATGAAATTCTCTTGGCCAAAAATGAAAAGTGGAAAATGGGCCAAGGGTGCAACTCGGGCCCCAACCCTAACCAAACATTCCTAATTCGAGTTCGGGTTGTGTTCCGATTTATGCGGATTTATTCTGTTTCAAATTTAAATTGGGTTCTGGTTGAGTTTGAATTTATGCGGGTTTATTCGAACTCAAGTTTAAGTTGAGTTCGGATTTGATCAACTTTATCTAGTTCAATCTTGTAATACATTATTTTATAAATAGGGGTGTGATATCCACACACCCCATTTTTCTTCTCACACATTTTTTTAATTTTCGGCCGTCGGATCGGATGAATTGAAGAAAATCAACGGACATAAATTATCAAGGGGTGTGTGAGAAGTAAAATGAAATGATTGAATAGCATACCCCTATACATAAATATCAATTTTCGAAGCAAACAACGTCAAAACTATTTAAAGTTCAATTTACATATCATCATCTATACAAAAAAAAAACCAAATAAAGTGGGACACATTTCTAAAATTTAACCATGCAAAGTTAAATTAATTACAAGACAATATCAAAGTTTTAACTAAAAAAAAAAAAAAACTAAAAGCAACACTAACATTAATTTTTCAATTGAAAACCAAACAACAAACTTCAATCATATCCTTAGCTTATATAATATGAAGTGGAACATGTATTATGTGAATGAGCAATTCAGACTAAAAATTAAATTCAGGTTGAATTGATATGGGTGAGCAAAGTATAAACCCGGAATCGGATCCCCTTCGGACCTAAATGAATTGAGCCTACTCATCAAATGATCCGGGCTATTGAAATTTGATTTAACGGCTACAAATAGGGGGCCTCTAAAAGTTATAATAATTGTAGTCGTTGGATCAAATTTCAATGGTCCGAATAATTTGATATTTGGGCTCAGTTCCTTTGGGTCCGGAGGGGATCCAATTCAGCCTACCCCAATAAATGATTAGATTGAGGTCGGGTTGGATTTGTGTGGGTTATTACCAGCTGATCGGGTTTAAGATCCAATTGGGTATATAGGCGGGTTCGAAGACCCAATACGAACTTCTTGGCGTTGGTAGTCTCCTCCAAGTTTCCGCCTCCGTTTTCTTTTCTCGCGCCAGAGATTTTCCTGCCCATTTTCCCGGAAAATAAAAAACGAAAATGCAAACCAAAACCCTGATAGCTCACCCTCCTCACTCTCCCCTCCTCCAAAACCCTACTCCCAACGCTCTTTCTCAACCTTCTTTCTCCTTCACCACTCCATCTCTCTCTTTCCCCCCACGCTTTCACCACACACCTGCACTTCGCCTCCCATGGCTACGCTCATCCGCGCCTATACGGCGTCGTAATCGGTTCTGTACCGCCTGCAATGCCCAAACACCTGGAGTCCGCGCGGCAGACGATGGAGGGGACGATGATGCTTCGGTGTCTGCGGAGGGAATTGTGGAGGTTAAGAAAGAAGTGCTGGAGAGTCAGAATCTGTGGAGTCGGATGAAGGAGATTGCAGTGTTTACAGGACCCGCCACTGGGCTTTGGATGTGTGGCCCACTTATGAGTCTCATCGACACCGTCGTCATCGGTCAGGGAAGCTCCATTGAGCTTGCTGCCTTAGGTACTTAGATCTAATTTACTTTGATTTAATTGTTAATTTATACTTTTGTAAATTGTAATTGTGCTAGATTTTGTTTGGCTGAGCTTTATTTTACTATTTTGATATGCAGGCCCTGGAACTGTGATGTGTGATTATATGAGTTATGTGTTCATGTTCCTTTCCATTGCAACTTCAAACATGGTTGCCACTGCGCTTGCTAGGCGGGTTAGTTTCTCGTTCCATCTTGGATATATGTGCAGGCTTTCGTTGATAACAAGATGGGTTTGCCATGAATTTTTTTATTTTTTTTGGGTATTTTTGTGTCACATTGATTCACAGGCAATGCAATGCAACTTGAAAGTATTCTGAATTGTATTATGTATCACTCAGCGAATGTAAAAACTTGTTCCAGTTGCTGACAAAATGAGATGTTTTTTCCTGGATTGGGTTTTATGAGATCAATCATTAACTTATTCTTTGAAAAACAGAAGCTACGGATTTTTTGCTATTGTTTATTATATTATTTTCATGCGGTAAAGAGAGGCCATTCTGGATTGATGATAGCTTTCTCTTTGTCAAAATGATATGTCATGGTGGGGCTTTCAGTGGTTGACATTTCGGCACGTCCTCCAGAAGTTCCTCGGGGAATTTTTCTCAACATGAGATAGTGTAGAACACCTGAGTTCTGTAAGCATGAGTCGTGATTGCTGATATAGTAGTAGTCATTCCAAGTAAGGAATCCAGGGAGGTATAGTCTTTTGCGAAATTGGATGCAACTAAACGGCCGTAGTTAGGTGGGCATGAATCATGCACATTGGATGGGTAGTCTTTTGCTCAACCATGTATTTGGTTCTTTATTGAAATGTCATTGCAGGGCTTCTTTAGTTAAACACAGACAATGATAGCTGATGACTTGCTTGTGAGCATGGACATGAGTTTTGTTGTGTGTCTTGTTCAACTGTTACTTTTATGTTCATGCACTCAGTATGTACATTTGTTAATTGTTATCACTCCATTTTAATAGACTACATTTATTGCTTTGGCATAAAACCATGAATTCTTTTCTCTCTTCTTTCATCTTTACTTTTCCGAGAGAAAAAAATTGTATTCTGTATACTTGGGGATGCTCTTGCTGGATTCATTTACCACTTTAATCACTATTTTCCATGACTTTTACTGTATTTTTTTGACTTCTTAGAATTGGTACAGGATAAAAGTGAAGTGCAACATCAGATATCTATTTTGCTCTTTGTTGGATTGGCCAGTGGCTTCTTAATGGTTTTATTTACAAGATTCTTTGGTTCATGGGCACTAACTGGTAATAAGAACTGGTACATATTTTAAATATCGCTTGATTGTTTTTTCCTTTTAAGTAGTGCATCTTAGAAAATAGCACATAGCAAGAGTTTTCTGAGTTTGTAATACTAGCATAGAATCATAGACGATTATTGACTGATCCAATTTTTCTGGCCTTTTCAGCTTTTACTGGATCAAAGAATGTGGATATTATTCATGCAGCAAATACATATGTTCAGGTTTTTTTCCTTCTTTTTTCTTTTAATCGTTCATTTGTTTTTTTCCCCTTAAGCTAAACATGCTTGATTACACCTCTTACTGAAGATTCTTCTCTCTATAAATGGTAAAATTTAAACAAGGATAACAAGTCTAACAGATTGTCATTTTACTTTGTCTTTTTGTTACATTTGACTTGCTCTTAGTTATTAGGTCACACCTATGCTGTACAATGATACATACATTGAGAATGAGATTTGTGTTAGACTTTGCAATATCGTGTCAATATTATTTGACCCAAGACTGCCTTCTTTTTGTTTATTGCCATGATTTATATTTATCTTATGGAAGGTCCACAAAAAATAGTCTGCCTTATTGTTTTTGTATTTTTCATGTAAATGGGTTGGTGTGGGGGATGTTCAAACTAAATGCTTCTGCGACATTATTTTTTTCCCAGAAATTAAGTGATTACTTCTCTGTTCTCATTGATCATTAGTATATGAAATTCAGAGTGAATTTTCTCTTTACCTTATTGCTATGATGTCAATGTCATCCTCCACTTCAATGGATGATCTCTTTCTACTTCATGTTCTTCTACAAATAGAAGAATCCCTGCATTGAATTTCTTTAAATGTTTGGTAATCTAACAGAATCTGTTGGCAGATACGAGGATTGGCATGGCCTGCACTTCTAGTTGGTTGGGTTGCTCAGAGTGCAAGGTTATTATATCTCTACCCATGGATTATCTACATCAGACATTTCTAACCGTTTATAGATATAGATGTAAATCTGTAATCATAGAAGCTCCAGTTGTCCTGTTTGTTCAAATAACTAGCAACTTCTCTATGTAATGGATATGTTAATGGCCTTAATATCTTTTTAACCCGGGTGATATTGATTTTATATGGTGAGTGCTGGGAAGAATTCACTGTTGGAGAAAGAAAATTGGCATGGTATAGGAATTGAAAAATCAAATTCTGCTAAGTTAATTTAATTTAATTTATGAATTTACATATCAGAAACAAGTATGAGACGAGCATTCTCAATTTGACCTTTTACTTTGACTTGAATCACTTATTTTTTGCCTAAGGGAAGGTCATCTCTGGCAGGAAATTTAAATGCCAAGGTTAATGAGCTTGTGAGCAGCTGTTACTTCATTCAATATCTGATATTCTGAATCTGTTTCCCAGTCTTGGCATGAAAGATTCCTGGGGTCCTTTGAAGGCATTGGCTGTAGCCAGTGCCGTAAATGGAGTTGGTGATGTACTCTTGTGCAGCTTTTTAGGCTATGGTATTGCTGGTGCAGCGTGGGCAACAATGGTGTCACAGGTTTGAATATTTTATCATATGTTCTTAACAAATTAATTTCCTTTTTCATTGCTATTGACCGTTATGGTTTCAATATTCCTATCATGGCTTTGTCGAAGCATTAACTTGCTTTCCACAACTATTCACTGGTTTATTTTAGGTTATTGCAGGATATATGATGACTGAAGCTCTCAACAAGAAAGGATACAATGCCTATGCCATCTCTGTTCCCTCGTCCAAGGAACTTCTAACAGTACTTGGACTTGCTGCTCCCGTATTTATTACAATGATGTCAAAGGTTATAGTTTACTCAATTAGATTTCTTTATCTAGTTTCATGCAAATTTGTCATCATTTAGACTCTTGAACTCATCCTCAAATTGATAAGGGGCAATTTTGAACTGGAACTCCAAAATTCTTGGATGCTGATGCTCTCCTGAAGAACAACTAGACATATTAGTCTGCTTTAACAACTTAGGCATCATGTGATACAACTGATCGCATTATGTGTCTTCACAACTCAAAGACATCATAGAGACGTTTGTTCAGAAATATGACGACGTAGATATAGCATAGCGAAGTTTGTTGAAAAAATGAAACAAAATTCTCTTTTTCTAGAAGAAGATTGAATCTCAAAGAGTCAAAATCAATGCGCTGATACCATGATGAGAAAGAAAGGAGAAAGTTGGTTTAATCACAGAAGGATTTAAAGAGAACACAACCTAAGCATAATAGTAATCTAAACTACCACCAAATCAGTTAATTCAGGAAAACACTAGTTCACACCCATAACCAGATTAGGCAACCAATATATTCTACCCAACTGTAACCTTCAACTAAATATGTTTTGTTCTCTAATAGAGGTACTGTGATATATAGGTGGCTTTCTACTCTCTCCTTGTGTATTTTGCGACATCTATGGGAACAAATACCATGGCTGCTCATCAGGTTGGTTTTGGTCAAATTTGTCTTGTTGGTCTTTCTTTTTGTAGATAAGATGGTTATTTGCATTGATCCCTCACCATTTTCTCTAGGTCATGATTCAAACATTCTGCATGTGTACAGTGTGGGGTGAACCTCTCTCTCAAACTGCACAATCGTTTATGCCCGAGTTTATATATGGAGTAAATCGAAGTTTGGCAAAGGTTTGTCCTACTCAATTCTATTAATATGGTAACATCTAATTTTCAATCTTGGTTGTACTGGTTGAGATGCGAAAATTCTTCATGTGTATTTTGGTGCGACAAATAAACTAGATAGAATACTCCTCTTTCAATGAATATGCTGTATTAATCTTTATTTATTCATTGTCTAGTATGGTAACATCTAATTTTCAATCTTGGTTGTACTGGTTGAGATGTGAAAATGCTTCATGTGTATTTTGGTGCGACGAATAAACTAGATAGAATTCTCCTCTTTCAATGAAGGGTGAAGTGCCGATTTAATCCCTGAACTTTCACCTCAATGAAAATTAGGTTCCTGAATTATTTTTTCGGTAAGATAAGTCCCTAAATTCATTATAAATTGCTAATTTCATCCCTACTATTATATTCAAAGCTATTTTATCCAATTTTTCGTCAACTTAAGTCACTTGACACACTTTAGAGTGTAATACCATCATTTTCTTGTCTATAAGCCCTTAACATTTCATATAGGTTGCGAATTTAATGTCTAATTTACCCTCAAAAGTTAACTTACAATATTTCTGTATGAAAAACTATCAATTTATCCTCCAAAGTTAACTCTATACACTATTTCTTTATGAAAAACTACCAATCTACCCTCCTATGTGTATCACATGCAAGTAATGTGACTTAAATTGACGAAAAATTGAATATAGTAGCTTCAAATATAACATTAGGGATGTAATTGGCAGATTTTTATAATTCAGGGACTAATTTTTCTGAAAAAATAGTTTAGGGACCCAATTTTCACTAGGGTGATAATTCAGGGACTAAATTGGTTGTTTACCCTTCAATGAATATGCTGTATTAATCTTTATTTATTCATTGTCTTCTGAAATTTTTTGATATGAAACAGGCTCGAATGCTGCTCAAGTCACTTGTCATCATTGGAGCTATACTTGGTTCAGTATTAGGGATTGTCGGAACATGTATTCCATGGTTGTTTCCCAATATCTTTACACCTGATCAGATGATCATTCAGGAGGTTGGTTCTTGCTTTCTTGAACTCATTAATGTCGTCCTACTTCCTGTTTCTTGTTGCCATTAATTATAAGTTGTATTGTGGTATCTTAATCAAGGGGAGTGTCAAGTTGGGTTTTATTGCTCCATCATAAGTTATATTGATTATTCTACAATATTGTAAAGAACTTAGCGAAGAAGGCTTTGGTGTATTTAACACAATACGTGGAAATGAAGGAAAGCTTATTTATTGATATCCCCGATAAGCTACAAATATGTACATATACATGAGTCAAAATAAACAAACAAGATGGAGCCTTCACAAAGGTTGCTTAAGAGAAGTCTCAGCAGTCGGTAGAGCCCCAGAAAGAGAAGGCATCGGAGGGGGATCATTCGGAGCCTCAGTACTGGACAGAACCCTAGAAGGAGGAGGCATCAGAGGTTGATCATTTGGAGCTTCATTACGCGGTACAGCCCCAGAAGACGAAGGCAATAAATGCCTTTGGAACAAACCCACAAATCTCTGATGATCAAGTAAAACCTGACCATCAGTTTCCTTCATCTGGTCAAGCTTCCTCTTCATGTTTGTAGCATAGTCATGTGCGAGCCGGTGCAACTGTTTATTCTCATGCTTGAGCCCTTTAATCTCCTGTTTGAGACTCATCACTTCGGTCTCCAATGATTCAACTTGGCGGGTTCGAGCAAATAGGCGTTGGGCCATATTAGACACAGAACCTGCACACTGAACACTGAGAGCCAGCGAATCCTTAACAGCTAACTCATCAGACCGTTTGGAAAGTAGTCTGTTATTTTTGGGAGTGAGAAGGTTCCTGGCCACCACCGCAGCGGTCATATCATTCTTCATCACGGAATCCCCAACGGTAAGAGGACCAGTAGGGGAGACGAAGGATGGGCGCCATATGTTGTCTGGAGAAGGCGGGGCTGCCTCTTCAACAAGGTTCAAGTCAAAACGACGGTCGGAGGGGCCAGACATTTTCAAAGGTGTTGAAGAGAGAAGAGGTCGGACAAATCAAGATCTTAGAAGTGCAAGAATAGAGCTTCTACTGGTGGAGATTCAAGTGTGCTCTGGAACTTAATGCCAGCCCCTATAAAAAGCTGCACTCGACGGAGCTTCAGACATCGAAGAGGCGCCTGCTCAGAAATCGAAGAGGCGTTTGCTTTCTCAAAAGCTGGGCTGCTTAGAGACCACGAGGGTTGATCTCATAAATCGAAGAGGTGTTTGCTTTCTCAAAAGTTGGGCTGCTCAAAGACCACGAAAGCCGATCTCAGAAATCGAAGAGGCGCTCGCTGTCTCAAAAGCTGGGCTCCTCAGAGACCACGAGGGCCGATCTCAGAAATCGAAGAGGCACCTACTTTTCCAGCCTTGTCAGCATCTGTCACACGCACACTCAGCTTTGCGGAAATTATGGGTATTCTGTCGAAGACTTCTGGGGAAGTAGAAAACACATGAATCTTACTGTCCAATCACCCACTTCCCACACGCAACAATAGCTCATGGGTACCACATATAACTTTGCCAAAGTTCTCTGCCAAAGTTGAGCACGTGAAGCTTGCAGCTCCCACTACATCACTCTGACCAAGAAGGGTAAAAGAATAGCAAAGAAACAGCACTAACAAAGTTTAGACCCATAAATTTTGAAGGTCTAGCTACCATATTATTACCCACAAGGGTAAAGGAACAGTACCACTGCTGGATAATTGGAAAGTCCCTGTGTGTCAACCTCTGTGCCTCGTGGCAAGGTAGACTAGCAAACATGCCCAACCTTTACTCACATTCGAGAAAACACTCCCAATAAGATTGCTTGCTCCAAAATCGAAGAGGCACCGTCCTCCGAATCTCGAGAGCAAGACTCCCAACATGACTACTTTCTCAAAAATCGAAGAGAGGGTAAAGGAACAGTACCATTGCTGGATAATTGGAAAGTCCCTGTGTGTCAACCTCTGTGCTTCGTGGCAAGGTAGACTAGCAAACATGCCCAACCTTTACTCACATTCGAGAAAACACTCCCAACAAGATTGCTTGCTCCAAAATCGAAGAGGCACCGCCCTCCGAATCTCGAGAGCCAGACTCCCAACATGATTACTTTCTCAAAAATCGAAGAGACACTGCTCCCGAATCTCAAGAGCCAGACCCCCAGCATGATTGCTTTCTCAAAAATCGAAGAGGCATCGTTCTCCGAATCAATCGAAGAGGCGCTCGCTTTCTCAAAAGCTGGGCTGCTCAGAGACCACGAGGGCCGATCTCAGAAATCGAAGAGGCACCTACTTTTCTAGCCTTGTCAGCACCTGTCACACACACACTCAGCTTTGCGGAAATTATGGGCATTCTGTCGAAGACTTCTGGTGAAGTAGAAAGCACATGAATCTTACTGTTCAATCACCCACTTCCCACACGCAACAATAGCTCATGGGTACCACAGATAACTTTGCCAAAGTCTCTGCCAAAGTTGAGCACGTGAAGCTTGCAGCTCCCACTACATCGCTCTGACCAAGAAAGGTAAAAGAATAACAAAGAAACAGCACTAACAAAGTTTAGACACATAAATTTTGAAGGTCTAGCTACCATATTATTACCCACAAGGGTAAAGGAACAGTACCACTGCTGGATAATTGGAAAGTCCCTGTGTGTCAACCTCCGTGCTTCGTGGCAAGGTAGACTAGCAAACATGCCCAACCTTTACTCACATCCGAGAAAACACTCCCAACAAGATTGCTTACTCCAAAATCGAAGAGGCACCGCCCTCCGAATCTCGAGAGCCAGACTCCCAACATGATTACTTTCTCAAAAATCGAAGAGACACTGTTCCCCGAATCTCGAGAGCCAGACCCCTAGCATGATTGCTTTCTCAAAAATCGAAGAAGCATCGTTCTCCGAATCTCGAGAGCCAGATACCACATACCACTTTTTCAAAGTGCTCTGACAGAGTTAAAACATGTGAAGCTGGCAGCTCCCACTACCGTGCTATGACCAAGCAGGGTAAAGGAATAGCATTACTACTTGTTGTTAGGGAGACTCCTATATATGTCGACCTCCATCCCCAACGGACAGGCAGACCTGCAAAAATGCTCAACCCTTCCTCATATCTGAGAGGGCACTCCCAACGAAGTCTTTCGAAATATTCAGCTTTCTTTCCCCCGGATAATATCTCTGCAAACAAGCTATACTAGAGCAAGAATATCTCATATCATCAGGGTTAAAAGCAAGAGTATCCCATATCATGCTTTTTCCCTGTCTTTTCCTTTGGCCTTGTTTTTACCTGCAAGACAAGGAGAAAGAGAGCAATCAGTCAGCACTTGAAATCAAGCTCCCAGCCAGGAACTGACTGCCTGGAACCCCTTACCTGATTACTTACCTGGCATTGCTCTCGAGTACTCATCTTCAACATCTTATGTTTCTAGGGAAGATACCGCATCTGCTTGAGGAACAGATAGGGCAAGTGCGAAGGATACAAGGAAGCATGTGGAGACAAGCGTAACAGCACACGTGCCGATACATCCATTACTCTGTCAAAAGCAAAAGTATCCCATATCAGCAAGGTCGAACGTACTCTAGATTTGATGGACTTGTTTTGACCCTCAAATTCTTCAGTCGGCCTTATACTCTGGAGGAAACCAGAAAACCCTCCAGCTCAGTTCAAGAATAAGCCTGTGGAAAGTTACTTCTTCAAAAGCAAAAGTATCCCATATCATCTCTTCTCATTTTTCTTCTCTTTATCCTTCATGCTGCTGCAAGATGGGGAGAAGGTGAACAATCAGCCGGAGCTCTGATTACTTACCTTGTCTGTCACCTCTTTTAGCAGATCCCCTAGCTCGGCGACTTGGGGGACTCCTACTACATGGTTTGTATCGCGCTTGACCAAGCCTGAAACTACAAGTAAGCTTCAAGTGAAATTGATACATTACCTTGTGCATCTCCACCAGTTAAAGATACCACCCCTGGATGGAGGAAGAGTACTTCCAGAGAAGCTGCCACATCTACCTATGAGACAGATAAGGCAAGTCAAGATGATACCACACTCCGATACTTAGAAGTTTTGTGATTACGAGATCGTTCTCCCACAATATTTCCTAATGTCACTTGTACTCTAATGTCATTTGTACTCTAATGTCATTTGTACTAAATCATTCACTTGTACTCACTAAAGGAGAGCTTGAACCTATGTACTTGTGTAAACCCTTCACAATTAATGAGAACTCTTCTATTCCGTGGACGTAGCCAATCTGGGTGAACCACGTACATCTTGTGTTTGCTTTCCTATCTCTATCCATTTATATACTTATCCACACTAATGACCGGAGCAATCTAGCGAAGATCACAAAAAGTGACCGTTTTCGCTACCTAGGATCTATCTTGCAAGAGAACGGAGAATTAGATGGAGATCTCAACCATAGAATACGAGCTGGATGGATGAAGTGTAAGAGTGCATCCGGCGTGTTGTGTGACCGTCGTAGGCCACTGAAGCTCAAGGGAAAATTTTATAGGACGGCAATAAGGCCAGCGATGTTGTATGGCACAGAATGTTGGGCGGTGAAACATCAACACGTACACAAAATGGGTGTAGCGGAGATGAGGATGCTTCGTGGGATGTGTGGGCACACGAGAAAGGATAAGATTGAGAATGAAGATATCCGAGGTAAAGTAGGAGTAGCCGAAATTGAAGGAAAGATGAGAGGAAATCGGTTCCGGTGATTTGGACATGTGCAAAGAAGGCCGACTGACGCTCCGGTTCGAAGATGTGACTACGGGACAGAGGTTCAGGGCTGAAGGGGTAGAGGAAGACCTAGGAAAACTTTGGAAGAGACTCTAAGAAAAGGCTTAGAGTACTTGGATCTAACGGAGGACATGACACAAAACCGAGCGCAATGGCGTTCTAGGATTCATATAGCCGACCCCACTTAGTGGGAAAAGGCTTTGTTGTTGTTGCTGTTGTTGCCATAAATATTTAGGGGTGTGCTAGGTGAGAATAAGAGTGTGTAAATCACTGATCCATTTGTAGCTTCCACCAGATAACATGTTATAAGTGGTTTGTGAGTCGTGACAACTGCTTTTAAACTGAATCATTACCACTTATTCTTCCAATAACATCCAACTTTTGGGCTCCATATATATATGATTTTTGACTGAGGGTATCCGTTGAGCTAAAAAAGTTGGACTAACTGATGTCTGTTCCATAAGGCGGCTGGTCTTCAAAAATCGTAATTACAGAAAATGTGCCACAAATGTACTAATATTCCGGTTTGTGTTAATGCAGATGCATAAAGTGCTGGTACCATATTTTCTTGCATTAATTGTGACGCCCCCCACTCACAGCCTTGAGGGAACATTGCTGGTATGTTTAATTTTATCTTTAGTAATGATTTTTCTCACATTCTTATTATAAGCATTTTTGTTTG
Source organism: Malus domestica (assembly GCF_042453785.1). Taxonomy (NCBI): domain Eukaryota; kingdom Viridiplantae; phylum Streptophyta; class Magnoliopsida; order Rosales; family Rosaceae; genus Malus; species Malus domestica. Next base: position 8,590,933 of record NC_091670.1, read on the forward strand.
CACAAATTGTGCCTGTCGTTTTGACCCAAAATTGGCAAGAACTACAATACTGTGTTTCCATTGGAAATAATGAGCGGTTCATCCTGTTTTTGAATGTGGAATATATGCTCTCTTGGAAGGGTTTTAGGAAATCTGATGGTCATGTTAGACACTTGAATAGGATTCTAATATCCTCATGGCATGGTATAACGTCTGATGAATGCTTCTTGTAATTTGTGTTAACTTCATGAAATATGCATAGTAAGCTCAATTTTCTATCTTTATTATGAGTTTTAATATTAGTTTAACTGAAAAGTTTTGACCTAGGAATTTTGTATGGGCGTCGTAGTTGATGGTAGGTGTCTACATCCCCCTTCTGCCATGCTTCCCATGATCAGAATTAACACTTGAGAGAAATAAGGAAACACATAAGCCTCTCGAGATGTTTGGTTTTGGGAAATAGTACTTCTGGAAGTAGCCTTTTCTTTTGTTTGTGAAATTTGAGTATCACAGGACAAACACGCGTTCAACAAGATTGTGTCATATTTTCTTGGTATCCACTATCCAAATTATAATTATACCCTCTCATGATTGAAATGTTTGGAGTTAAAATAAACTTCAACTTATTCGTTGATTTTAGATATTATTTTAGAGAGCTCTCTCCAATCATAGTTACAAACTTTTCTCCAGCATCAATATTTTGTTTATTTCAGGCCGGTCGAGATCTCAGATTTATTAGTCTGTCCATGAGCGGATGCTTTTCCTTAGGTGCACTGCTATTGCTGGTAAGATATTTTTTCTGGTGTCTTCTTAAACTGTTATCGGTTCTTTCTTTATACATACACTAACACTACCCTCCTCATTTTTTCTTCCACCAGCTTGTGAGCAGTAGAGGAGTTGGCTTAGCAGGCTGCTGGTGGGCACTGGCAGCATTCCAGTGGGTAAGCACAATATCCCTCTGGTTCTGCCTGTTTTAAAGTATTTACCGATTTGAACTTGTCTGAATACCAGTCTTCATTCTCAGAGTCGGTTTTTCCTCGCTCTACAACGGCTGATTTCTCCCAACGGCATACTTTATTCTGAAGATATGACCCGCTTCGAATTGGGAAAACTGAAATCTGTTTAGTCCAGGAATCAAAGGAACACAAGATACTACCACGATTAAATTCATGCTCACCATTTTAAGAGTCGTCAATTATACCAAAATTAGATGCAATAATATCCTAGAAGCCAAAAATGAGTTTGGCACAATTCTTGTATCCATAAACGAAACGAGCAAGGTAGTCTACTTGAAGATCCATAAAGCAGATGGAAGCAATGTTGGCTTTCTTTTCTAATCACTTTATGTGAGTATTATAGTATACTTTGCATGCTCGTCACCAAATGACTACTCTAAACAATGACAACTTCTTGTATGGCAAGAGTTCACCATCACAGTGGCGTCTCGTGCCAATAACGCACAGACGTGGAAGAAAGGTAATACATGTTCTTGTATAATTGGCACAGGTACACCATGCCGGTGCTATGTAAGTCCTTGCTGCGTACTTTTGTGGCAGGTAGAGAGAGTGAACAAGTGCCGCCTGGGCTTGGGCTGGGAGAGTGCTACTACGCGCAGTGGGCCCCTTTCCAGGTTCTAGCATTGCTATCTCTCTATCTCTATCTAAATTTGGACTTGAACACGGCACGGTGGTGCTCCGTGGTCGCCGCGCAATGTAACTGGTGGGTGCCACAGTGCTCATACCTCCAGCAACTAAAGAGGGAAAATTAAACAACTGTTGTAAGTGGTGGATCGTTATAATGGTTAGGGTTTTGAACCCATGATATCAAGGTTTCAAACTCTCATTCCTCACCATTAGCGTAGGAGATCACTTATAATGAAAATAAATAAACAATTGCCAATTTGTCACCATGCACCAGAAAGTGTAGGTTCTTTTGAAGTGTAGGATTCCAAAGAACCTATTCTGTCATGACAAGAAAATCTCTAGCTTTGGGTTCAATATAGAAAAAGCTGTGGCCACATTGCTTGACAAAGTGGCAAAACAAGGATAGCAAGGAGGACTTACATGGAATGGGTTCACCGTCACATGTTTCTTATCTAATAATACATTGTCATGTGCAAATTTTTCTTCTTACAATATATTATTAGCTTGGAATGTGACGGTGGATCTATTCCATGTATATAAAGCGTATGGAAGACTAGAGGAGGGCAGGATTGGAAATTAAATTATTATTATTTTATATTTTTGTAGCTGACGCAGAGGTAAAGAAAATCCTCGGACCTAATTTGAAAACCTAAACCAATAATACTAGGTAGAAGTATAATTCCTCGATTAATTTGATAGAAAGTTTAAAAATACAATTAGGGTTCGACAAAACTTACGAGGAAGAATAATTATAATTCCGAGTTTGCTACATTCACTCTAACATACGTTTTGCCTCTTTTTTACTTTAATATTATTTTATAGGTTGAGAAGATGTGTGAAGACATGGATGTGTATATTAATGAACAATCTTTTATTGTTTTATTTTATTTTAGTTTGTTTGCAATTGATGCGCATACCACCTCTCCCCGAAGTCCAATTCTACCAAAATGAAAAATTAATTTCCTATTTCATGTGGACACTGTAAAGATGTATTAGATGCTTCAAATATTGACAAGTGTACGTAGATTAGGTTGCTAAGTAGTTAAGTTTGTTATCAGTAGTTAACTTAGTGACTAAGATAGCCTTGTCTATATATATGTGTAGCTGTTGTAACACAGATTCATTCATTTCAATACATACAAGATATAATTCATTTCTCTCTCTAAGACTACCATTCTCTCGAATCTCTCTCTATCAAGAACACAGATTCATTCATTTCAGTTGAAAACTGAGTTGCAGAATATAAAGAAAGGTTCTGATTCTGTCTCTCAATATCTTCAAAGGATTAAGGATGTACAAGATCATCTCTCTGCTACAGGAGTGATCTTTGAAGATGATGACATTGTAATTTTGGCACTTAAAGGCTTGCCTGTTGAGTATAATACTTTTTGAACAGTTATAAGGGGGAGAGGCAATGTCATTTCACTCAAGGATTTCAGGTCCCAGCTATTAGCAGAAGAAGCTTGTTGATGCACAAAACCGGAAGTCTTGGAACAACGTAAATCCGACCGTGAATCTGCAAGAAAGTAAAGAACACAAGATGTATCGTGGTTCACCCCAATGTTTGGGCTACGTTCACACTGATGTTGATTGTATTTCTCTCTAACTGTATGTATGGGTTACAAGGGTAAGAGGGAGTCCCTTAGAGAAAGAGAGAGTTTGAAAGAGCTCTCTGCTTGTGAGGATGAGAGCTTTGTAATGTGAGAGTGAGGCTTCCGGATTGTGAGGGTGAGGAGGCCCTTTTATAGACTAAGGGCTCCTCCCCTTTTTACATATTTGCCCCTTCATTCATTACATAATTACATTTGAGTCCCCCGAGTATTTATACCAGGTCTAAATACGAAGGCCCTAAGTATGGTACAAACAGTATTCCCCCAAGTCTTCAATCAAGAGAGTCTTTTGGCTGAAAACTTGAAAATTCAGTCCATATGTGGGCCGAAGTAACTAGATGTCGTCTAGAACTGATACTCGATATGAGGCGGTGCCCAATTTGAAATGATGCTCAACTAGAAGTAGCACATGTTGCGAGACTGATCTGCTTGTGGCTTATGTTGCCTTGGTTGGCTCGGCTTGTGGCGTTGAAGGTGAAGGAGTCCTTTTTATAGAATAAGGGCTCGCTCCTCAATACATGAATGATGGGCTAGAGTTGATGCTCTCTAATGATGGCGAGGGAGTCCCTTTTGTAAAATAAGGGCTCACTCCTCAATACATAAGTGATGGGTTAGGAGTGATGCTCGCGGCGATGCGGTTGCTCAGCTGGCGACGATGCTCTCTAATAAAGGTGAGGGAGTTCCTTTTATAAAATAAGGGCTCGCTCCTTAGTACATGAATAATGGGTTAAGAGTGATGCTCGCGGCGAGGCGGTTGCTCAGCTGGCGGCGAGGCGGTTGCTCAGCTGGCGGCGATGCTCTCTAATGAAGGTGAGGGAGTCCCCTTTATAAAATAAGGGTTCGCTCCTCAATACATGAATAATGGGTGTTCTCTAATGAAAGTGAGGGAGTTCATTTTATAAAATAAAGGTTCACTCCTCAATACATAAATGATGGGTTAAGTCCCCCCAAGTATTTTTCATAAGGCCCAGTTGTGGAAGCCCAATATATGGTACATAGTGTAGTCCCCCAAGTCTTCAGTCAATAGGGTCTGTTGGCTGGAAACTTCAAATTGAATCCATGTATGTGCCGAAATGGCGGTTGTTCGGCGGCGGTATTTGTATATCATGCACTGAAGCTTTGTAGGTGAAGTTTTGAAAGTGAAGCTTTAAAGCTAGAGCTCTGTAGATAAGGCTTCGAAGCTGGAGCTTTTGTAAATTGAGCTTTTGAAGCTAGAGCTCTGTAAATGAAGCTTTCGAAGCTGATTGACATGAGTGATGCTCATGAATGTTGACATGAATGATTATGAATGTTTATATATGATTGACATGAGTGATGCTCATGAATGTTTATGTATGATTGACATGAGTGATGCTCATGTATAATTTTGGAGTACTGGACGTACTTTTGACCACCTGGTTGGTGATAATAGCGACAGGGTGCCGAATAATTTTGGAGTACTGGGCGTACTTTTGATCACCTGGTTGGTGATAATAGCAGCAGGGTGCCGAATAATTTTGGAGTACTGGGTGTACTTTTGATCACCTGGTTGGTGATAATAGCAGCAGGGTGCCGAATAAATTTGAAGTCATAGGGTCTGGCTCTTTTGGGCATATGGGCCTTCACCCTTCACATAACATTCCAGCCCATTATTTTGGGCTTGCCATTTTTTTTTGGCATGCTGCCTGTTGATGCACAAAACAGGAGGGGTCTTGGAACAACGTAAATCCGACCGTGAATATGCAAGAAAGTAAATAACACAAGATGTATCGTGGTTCACCTTAATGTTTGGGCTACGTCCACACTGATATTGTATTTCTTTGAGATGTTGAAGAGGATAAAGAAAGCTTCTATGTGAGGATGAGAGCTTTGAATCTCAGAGTATGAGAGGCTTTGAGAGGGTGAGGGGTCAGGCCTAAGAATTAGCCTCCTCTAATGAGGAGAGTGGGGTGTCCTTTTATAGAATAAGGACTTCTCACTTATTACATATTTGCCCATTCCTTTATTACATAATAACATTTAAGTCCCTCGAGTATTTATAAGAGATCTAAATACGGAGGCCCTAAGTATGGTATAAACAGTAGTTCCCCAAGTCTTCAGTCAAGATAGTCTTTTAGCTGGAGACTTGAAATTCAATCCATGTGTGGGTTGAAGTAACTAGATGTTGTCTTTAACTGATACTTGATATGAGACGGTGCTCAGAGTGAAATGATGATCAATTAGAAGTAGCACATGTTGCGAGGCTGCTCTGCTTGTGGCTTATGTTGCATTGGTTGGCTCGGCTTACGGCGTTGATGGTGAGAGAGTCCCTTTTATATAATAAGGGCTCGCTCCTCAATACATAAATGATGGGCTAGAGTTGATGCTTGCGGCGAGGCGGTTGCTCAGTAGGCGGCGATGCTCTCTAATGATGGTGAGGGAGTCCCTTTTATAAGATAAGGGCTCGCTCCTCAATACATAAGTGATGGGTTAAGAGTGATGCTCGCAGCGAGGTGGTTGCTCAGCTGGCGGCGATGCTCTCTAGTGATGGTGAGGGAGTCTCTTTTATAAAATAAGGGCTTGCTCCTTAGTACATGAAGAATGGGTGCTCTCTAATGAAAGTGAAGGAGTTCCTTTCATAGAATAAGAGCTCGCTCCTCAATACATAAGTGATGGGCTAAGTCCCCTAAATATTTTTTATGAGGCCCAGTTGAGGCTCAATATATGGTACATAATGTAGTCCCCCAAGTCTTCGGTCAATAGAGTCTGTTGGCTGGAGACTTCAAATCGAATCCATGTATGGGCCGAAGTGGCGGTTGTTCGGAGGCGGTATTTGTATACCCTGCACTGAAGCTTTGAAGCTAGAGCTTTGCAAGTGAAGCTTTGAAGCTAGAGCTCTGTAAATGAAGCTTTTGAAGCTAGATTGACATGAGTGATACTCATGAATGTTTATGTTGATTGACATGAGTGATGCTCATGGATGTTGACATGAGTGATGCTCATGAATGTTGACATGAATGATGCTCATGAATGTTGACATGAATGATGCTCATGAATGTTGACATGAATAATGCTCATGAATGTTTATGTATGAATAACATGAGTGATGCTCATGTATAATTTTGGAGTAATGGGCGTACTTTTGATCACCTGGTTGGTGATAATAGCGGCAGGTTGCGAATAATTTTGAAGTACTGGACGTACTTTTGATCACCAAAATACCGGCAGGTTGCCAAATAATTTTGGAGTACTGGGCGTACTTTTGATCACCTGGTTGGTGATAATAGCAGCACGTTGCCGAATAATTTTGGAGTACTGGGCGTACTTTTGATCACCTGGTTGGTGATAATAGCGGCACGTTGCCGAATAATTTTGGAGTACTGGGCGTACTTTTGATTACCAGGTTGGTAATAATAGCGGCAGGTTGCCGAATAATTTTGAAGTACTGGACGTACTTTTGATCATCTGGTTGGTGATAATAGAAGGTCTGGCTCTTTTAGGCATATGGACCTTCGCCCTCCATATAACATTCCAGCCCATTATTTTGGGCTTTGCTGTTTTTTTTTTTTTTACTACCCTCTGATGGGGTTATACAGATGTTTCCGAAAGATAAGAAAAATAAATTACATCATTCAAAAATAAATCCGACTCTCTGCTCAATGGGTCACGCCCATAATTCTTTTTTCCGCATGCCATCACCACTGCAATTATCTCTGCTTCTCTGATGAGCATCACAACTATCATTGTCTTCCTTTATTGTTGTCACTTCAGCCCTACTTTTTCTTCTTTTTGACGAAATAAAGGTAATTCCTCTCTCTTCCATCTTATCAAAAGCTGAAAGAGCATTACTTGTATTGACGTTTCCCACCATCTCACTCACTTTAGTTGCAGTCTTCGCAGACTGAGCACGTGCTTTGAGGGTATCTTGTCTCATGTATCTTGCTTTCTAAAAGCCGTGTATTAGACATAAGATTATCAAAAACAGCTTTCCGTTGGTCAAGTTGAGATTTCAAAGTATTAGAATTATCTTGCTTTCCAGTGGCTTCTTCAGAAAACGTGGGAGCATGTGCAGCCCGGTCAAGATATATCCTCCTCATTTGTCTTTTTCTTACTTTTGTTTTTCTTTCTTTTTCCCGAATGGGGACCCACAGCACATGATTATCATTCCCCTGTTCAAATATGGAGACCGAAAACTTGCACGACTGAGCTCGATCTATGAAGAGAAGTGAATATGTGGTGGCGGATCTGACCATGGCGATGGAGATTCAGTGCATGTTTCTGGTAATTCAAGATCCCCATAAACCAGAAGTCAAAATCATCCACAGTAACTATTTCTACGTATTTTTGCGACGGCTTCTTCATGTTCTCGCTCTGGTTGACCGCCTTGATCTTCTTCACTGGGATCACCACCTTGTAATGGACTCTGCTGACCAACTGTTGTCCGTCCGAATCTGACAATGGAAGTTTGATCGATCTCTCGCTGCAAAACGCAATCTTGTCGTTCGAGATGAAGATGAGGTCTGCCATAGGACCCGCCGTGGTCGACAGATAACACTAGGATGCCTTGAGCAGCTTCTTTCCTGCGTTAGTGCTGAATGTGTGCTTGAACACCTCTAACGTCCCTCCTGCTTTTACAATCTTAGCCCCTAACCTCAGCTTCCCCTTCACTGTCTCTGTGATCTTGGGCCCTAGTTTCACGTCTCACTGTACAGTTGAATCAAATAATAATTAAGTTAATTATTATGTGACTCAACTTCTCATGTTCTTTAACTCCATGGGCAAAACTGTCAGCCTTGTTGGTAAGCCTGTTCATCCTATTAAGCACTGAATGCACCCAATGCAGTCTACTGAACCTTCACCCGTTACTTGGCCGTGCAAGCTCTGTGGGATTGCACTGTCAAGGCGGTTGTTGTTGAGGAAAAGCTCATCGAGGTTCGAAAGGGATCCAATTGAGTCAGGAATAACGCTGGAGAACAAGTCGACTCAACAGTGTTAAGTTGGATAGCGAGTCTGGGATCGATCTGGAGAAAAAGTTGTTTGAGAGGTCGAGCGTTTGTAAATACGGGAAGTTCAAGGATAGGGAGGAGAGCGAGCCGGCTAGCGGACGAAGAGTTGTCGACCGGGTCGCAGCGGAAGCCACAGGTGAACAAAACCGCTGAAAAGGTTGTCGTAGGGGTCGAGGGTAAAGTCCCAGGAGCTGACGCACGAGCCGGGACTCACTGAGTCGGGGTTGAGTGAATTCTTGAACTCGTTGAGAACTTTAATGTCGGCCCAGAAAGTCTTGGGTTCTGCTAAAAGTTGCAGACTTGCAGCTGAAATTATTAAAATAATCAGCGAGGATAGAGACAAATTGTGTATTTAAACGCCCATTTGGTGGTTTTTGCAGATCCGCGGTGGAGGTGAAAAAAATGAAAGAGAACCGACACAACTTTTTGTATCATTCCCACAAACGGCGCCAAAGTGAATCTGCAAGAAATGTAAATAACACAAGATGTATCGTGGTTCACCCCAATGTTTGGGCTACGTCCACATTGATATTGTATTTCTCTATTTGTGAGAGGATGAGAGGGTGAGAGCCTCTGAGGGTGAGAGTGAGGCTTCTCATAGCCTAGGAATTGGCCTTCCATAATGAGGAGAGTAAGGAGTCCTTTTATAGAATAAATGATCCCCACTTATTACATATTTGCCAATTCCTTTATTACATAATTACATTTGAGTCCCCGAGTATTTATACGAGATCTAAATGCGGAGGCCTTAAGTATGGTACAAACAGTAGTCCCTCAAGTCTTCAGTCAATGAGTCTTTTGGCTGGAGACTTGAAATTCAGTCCATGTGTGAGCCGAAGTAACTACATATCGTCTAGAACTGATACTCGATATAAGGTGGTGCCCAATCTGAAATGATGCTCAACTCGAAGTAGCACATGTTGCGAGGTTGCTCTGCTTGTGGCTTATGTTGCCTTGATTGGCTCGGTTTGTGGCGTTGAAAGTGATGGAGTCCCTTTTATAGAATAAGGGCTCGCTTCTCAATACATAAATGATAGGCTAGAGTCGATGCTCGCAGCGAGGCGGTTGCTCAGCTGGCGGCGATGCTTTTTAATGATGGTGAGGAAGTCTCTTTTATAGAATAAGGGCTCGTTCCTCAATACATAAATGATGGGTTAGAGTCGATGCTCGCGGCGAGGCAGTTGCTCAGTAGGCGGCGATGTTCTCTAATGATGATGATGGCGTCATTTTTATAGAATAAGGGTTTGCTCCTCAATACATAAGTGATGGTTTATGAGTGATGCTCGCGACGATGCGGTTGCTCAGCAGGCGACAATGTGGTTGCTCAGCAGGCGGCGATGCTCTCTAATGAAGGTGAGGGAGTCCCTTTTATAATATAAGGGTTCGCTTCTCAGTACATAAATAATGGGCTAAGTCCCCCAAGTATTTTTCATGAGGCATAGTTGAGGCCCAATATATGGTATATAATGTAGTCCCCCAAGTCTTCAATCAATAGGGTCTGTTGGCTGGAAACTTCAAATTGAATCCATGTATGGGCCGAAGTGGCGGTTGTTCGAAGGCGGTATTTGTATACCCTACACTGAAGCTTTGTAGGTGAAGCTTTGCAAGTGAAGCTTTGAAGTTAGAGCTCTGTAAATGAAGCTTTGGAAGTTGGAGCTTTTGTAAATAAAGCTTTCGAAGCTGGAGCTTTTGTAAATGAAGCTTTCGAAGCTGATTGACATGAGTGATGCCCATGAATGTTTATGTTGATTGACATGAGTGATGCTCATAGATGTTGACATGAGTGATGTTCATGAATGTTGACATGAATGATGATCATGAATGTTTATGTATGATTGACATGAGTGATGCTCATGAAATGTTTATGTATGATTGACATGAGTGATGTTCATGTATAATTTTGGAGTACTGGACGTACTTTTGATCACCTGGTTGGTAATAATAGCGGCAGGCTGCCGAATAATTTTTAGAGTACTGGGCATACTTTTGATCACTTGGTTGGTGATAATAGCAGTAGCCTGCCGAATAATTTTGAAGTATTGGGCGTACTTTTGATCACTTGGTTGGTGGTAATAGCGACAGGCTGCCGACTACTTTTTGTAGTATTGGGCGTACTTTAAATCACCTAGTTGGTGATAATAAAGGGCATGGCTCTTTTGAGCATATGGGCATTTGCCCTCCACATAACATTCCAGCCCATTATTTTGGGCTTGCTGGTTTTTTTTTTTTTTTTTTTTACCCTCTGATGTGGTTATACAGATATCTGCGAAAGAGAAGAAAAATAAATTACATCATTCAAAACAAAGGTATCGACAGTTGCAGATCGTTGGTGCATACTGCACCTACTACGTACTGGGTTGTTGCAGATCTTTTTCCATTTGCGTATTCCAGTGGCTTGTTCAGAAAAGTGGGAACATGCATGATGAAAGTTTTCTTTTTCAAAAGTTGATGACACCTTCTGCTTTAATGGTCGACAAAAGCAAAAGTATAATTCTTTCCTTTCTCTTTTTATTCCTTGCTTTTGCTTTTGTTTTCCGCAGCTCACTTGATTGCTTTTGCCTTTCTTCTGCATCTTTTCTGCTTTGCTTTTGTTTTCCCATGTGCTCTTACAGAGAAATTGAAGAGAGAGAGAGCAGATATGCGGTGGTTTCTCTATCTAAGAATCAAACCAAGCCCCTTTTCAATCCTCCTGCCTGATTTGTATTGAGAAAACCTAGACGTTAAAACACGTATAGCAGCAGCAGAATCAGATCAACTGCGTGAGACAACCGACATAGTGAGCTCTGGGATACTTCTTCTGTAATTGAGGCCATTGGACAAAGAACTGATCTGCTATCCGTAACTTGTAAAGAAGCAAGCCACTCAGGGAGAGCCTCTGCACTCCTTGCTATACTCTCAACATAAAACACAGACGATCATCTACCCTCCACAACCTTGAATAAGAACGCAATTACACAAAATGGAACACAAGTCCTAGGCCCATTGCACATAATCACTTGGGATTGGATTCTGATCATTAGCTAAAGCCCATGAGCCAAAGCAATCAAAGTAGTCAAAACACAGGTGAAATAGGACTGACCTACTTCCTTGCTCCGGTAGATCTGCATGAACTGCGAGCTCGAACTCTCATCGGCGTTCTCTTCGAGCAGTCGAATTTTCTGGAGACTCAAGTTATCAGTGTTTGCCGCGATGTAGAACCTGGGGGCAAATCTATCTTTTTGAAGGGCAGACAACATGTTGATCATCTCTTGCGTCGGTGTTGACCCCGCCGCTTGCTTGGCTCTTCGGCTTCGCCAGTAAAACTCCAGGACGAAGCAGATAAGAGGTAGAAAGTTGTGTAGAGGAAGGGTAAGTGTAGAAGGAGAAACGACAAGGAGATGAAGTGGGCTTTTGCAGTAACAGTGGCAGTTTAGAGAAACCACCGCAGATCTGCAGATTCACCGAGCTCGTCTCCAACCAATCATACGGTGGAGTAGACGCAGTATGCGTGTTTCTTGAAGGAACTGACTTCGCGGGTGTGCTTGTGGAGGGAACGAATGGGGTTGGAGGCCGGATCCGTTGGGGATAGCAGCGACTATGAGGGAATCGTGCGAACTCAGATCATGCGACATCGTATACGCCGTCAGCGGTGTCGTAGAAGACGAGCTTGGTGATTGGTTGGCGGCGTGCGTCGAGGCCTAGATGGACGGGAGAGAGGTCGATGACATGAAGACGAGCTAGGTGATTTTGCAGCAATACTGCAGGATTTCTAGCCAAAAGCACGTATATATATATATATATATATGCGCATGAAGCAGGGCGGACGACGGCAGGTCTAGGGGAGAGAAACTAGTCTGGGCCTTTTAACGGCCCGCATAAGCTGCATGCACCAAGAGACTAGCCCAGCCCATTCAAAGTAACCGTCGACGAGCTCAGGCTCAACAAGGTACTCAGCGAATAAAGCCTGGTTCTTAGTCTCGATCATCTGCACCCAACAAACAAGTTTGTTGTTCTGAGAAACCAAACTTAAGAGAGGGAAAGAGAAAGAGATTTGGTTTTTTGGATTTTGCAGATTCACGGTGGTGGTATGAAAAATTGAGAGAGAACCGACATAGCTGTTCGTGTAGTTTCCCACAGACGGCGCCAAATGTTGATGCACAAAACCGGAGGTCTTGGGACAACATAAACCCGACCGTGAATCTGCAAGAAATGTAAATAACACAAGATGTATCGTGGTTCACCTCAATGTTTGGGCTACGTCCACACTGATATTGTATTTCTCTATTTGTGAGAGGATGAGAAGGTGAGAGCCTCTGAGGGTGAGAGTGAGGATTCTCATGGCCTAGGAATTGACCTCCCATAATGAGGAGAGTGAGGAGTCTTTTTATAGAATAAAGGCTCTTCACTTATAACATATTTTCCCATTCCTTTATTACAAGCTCTCTTTATCCTCTTCAACATCTCAGAGAAATACAATATTAGTATGGACATAGCCCAAACATTGGGGTGAACCACGATACATATTGTGTTATTTACTTTCTTGCAGATTCACGATCGGATTTACGTTGTTCCAAGACCCTTCCGGTTTTGTGCATCAACACTACCTTCTTTACACATCAGTATAACTGTACAATAATTGCTCTAGTTTGCAGAAGACAACTTACTAAAATATTCATCAATGATAGTGGGTATGGGTGTGCAATGCTTTCCACTTCCGCTTGTTGGTTGTAAAGGTCAGTATACTCCAGCTGTGAAAAGGCAATATTCCTTTCTTTAAAGTGACAATTGCTTGGACAACCTTTCCGACACCACCCATTTGCTTTTCTCTAGCTTTCAAAAAAAAATGGGAACATGTATGATGAAAGTTTTCTTTTTCAAAAGTTGATGGCATCTTCTGACGGTTTGGTGTTGCAGAGAGCACTGAGCTTTCTGGAAAGCAAGTTTCATCATGCACAAGCAGATCACTGCGACTGCAAATCGGACCACAAGCAGATCTAGCACTTTCTCGTTCCCTTTGTCTGTATCTGAAGTCATGATGAACTTATCCTCAATGGGACAGGAGAATAAGTCCGACCTTTCAAGGCAAGGAGTCATGAAGTCTCCATCATCTTTCTCATCATGCCAGAACAAGTCATTTTGCATATCGACATCGTGGTAATCGCGTGCTGTGCTAAGCTGAGAGAACCTATCGGATGAAGCTTGGGAAACGCTTGGAGATGTAGATCGAACTTCATACGGGTTCGTGAATTCTGAGGAGCACTTGTTAGAAGTAGAAGATCCCGCGCTCACAAACTCATCGTCCATCGCCGAGCTCGACCCCAAGCATTCTTTGCCGCCCTGAACCTCAGACCGCTGGAAGCTGGCTAGAATTCTTACCGGCAGCAGTCGAGGAACCATCGGAAACATGAATTTCTCGTAATCGAAAGAACCTAGATCGTCATTTTCAATCATATCCTCTTTGAGAGCCGATTCGACCTCTGAAAACCTGTTTTTCCTCAGGAACTCGAGCACCGCTGAGACGTCAGTTGGGCCCGCCATGGACGTGGGAGTTTAGAGAGAGATAAGCAACTCTAGGATTGTTGGTTTCGACTTCATTGGCAACACGAAGAATGAGGGCAATTTTGACAAGGGATGATGGCATGATCTCACTGTCGAAAGTCGTCTCCCCGAGGTTCCCGGCGGTCTGGGTTCGAGTTATCCGCCTCTGCAGTGGTTGCTGAGGTGGCTGATCCGAACCACCCTCTCTCAACGACAACGCCATTCTCCTTCACTTCCTATCAAAATCTCAGAGCTTAATCACACTACTGGTTCTTCCTACTTCCTACGGCGGAGCAGAGAAACTAAGCTTTGAAATCCGGCATAGAAACGGCAGAAAGACGAGTGCTTTACAGTGAGGGTTTCCAGCAGAGGAAAAACCCTAGGAGAGAGAAACGGCAAAGCAGAGAGAGAGGCGCGGGGCACTGCAAGTTTTGTTTGAAGAAGTGAAAGAGATTAGAAGCAAGAGAGAGGCTTAGAGAGTTTTGGTTATCTCTTGAGTTTTGCAGATCTTTTTGTAAGAGGATAACAAAGTGAGAGATAGAGTATTTGGTTTCCTGGGTTTTTCTGGGAAAGCTTTGGGTTGTTGGGTTTTTTTTGCAGATTTTGCAGATTCACGGTGGATGTGAAAAAATGAAAGAGAACCGACATAGTTTTTCGTGTCAATTCCCACAGACGGCGCCAAATGTTGATGTACAAAACCGGAGGTCTTGGAACAACGTAAATCCGACCGTGAATCTGCAAGAAAGTAAAGAACACAAGATGTATCGTGGTTCACCCCAATGTTTGGACTACGTCCACATTGATGTTGATTGTATTTCTCTCTAACTGTATGTATGGGTTACAAGGGTGAGGGGGAGTCCCTCAGAGAAAGAGAGAGTTTGAGAAAGCTCTATGCTTATGAGGATGAGAGCTTTGTAATGTGAGAGTAAGGCCTCCGGATTGTGAGGGTGAGGATGCCCTTTTATAAACTAAAGGCTCTTCCCCTTTTTACATATTTGCCCCTTCATTCATTACATAATTACATTTGAGTCCTCCGAGTATTTATACGATGTCTAAATACGGAAGCCCTAAGTATGGTACAAACAAAGCTGTTGTTGAAAATAATTCTGTGAGTGAAACCTTTGTGTCTGCAATGATGGCAAATGCGAACAAAGACAAAGGAAAGACTCTGATGTTGGGAGAAGGGTCTAATCAATCTCAATCACAGAACTATAGTCCTAATGGATCAACCAGCACTGGTACTTATAATGGTGGTTCTTCTTATCATAATAAAGGATACAGTTCCAACTACAGAGGCAGAGGAAGAGGTAGAAACAACTATAATTCTAATAACAGATTCAATTCTGGTTTTTCATATTCCAGTGCAGGAATTCTTGGTCCAGGAAAACCACATGTTTCTACATGTCCTAACCATGGTTATGATATTCCAACATGCCAAATCTGCAATAAACGAGGTCACATTCATGTTGACTGCTTCTAGAGACATTCATCCGCCACTACTCCATCTTCTAGGCCACAATGTCAAATCTGTTGGAAATTTGGACATACTGCCTTACAATGTTATCACATAACTGATTTCTCAAACCAAGGAAGGGCTCCTTCTCCAAATCTCTCTACTATGCATACAACTTTTCAACCATCAGCACCTCAGGACTAGTTTTGGGTGGCTAATACATGAGCAACATCTCACATGACTTCTGATTTGGCAAATCTTAATCTTGCAACTCTCTTCTCTGGCACAGATACAATAACCACAGCCAGTGGTTCAGGTTTGAACATATCTCATATTGGCTCCAATACACTAAGGACACCTACATATGCATTTGAATTGAAAAAAAATTCTGCATGTTCCTCATATATCTCAACATTTATTATCCATTTATAAACTTTGTAAGGATAACAAATGTAGATTTATATATGATGAGTTCTCTTACTGGATCCAAGACAAGGTCACATAAAGAATCCTTCTACAGGGACTGTGTAGAGCTGGCTTATATCCCATTCCCTTCTCTATTCCACAACATCTCATTAATAAAGCACAACAACCATCTGCATTCACTTCAACATAATCCTATTTTCTTGGACAGCAAATCAAAATAACGTTGTGGTACCACAGGTTAGGCCATCTTTCCAACATTGTGACATCTGCAATGTTAAAACAATCTAATATACCTATGCATGTTTCTCATGTGTCTTCAGTGTAACTGGTGGTGCCACAGTGCTCATACCTCCAGCAACTAAAGAGGGAGAATAAACAACTGTTGTAAGTGGTGGATCGTCCTAGTGGTTAGGGTTTTGAACCCACGATGTCAAGGTTTCAAACCCTCATTCCTCTCCATTAGCGTAGGAGATCACTTGTAATGAAAATAAATAAACAATTGCCAATTTGTCATCATGCACCAGAAAGCGTAGGTTCTTTAGAAGTCTAGGATTCCAAAGAACCTATTCTGTCATGACGAGAAAATCTTTAGCTTTGGGTTCAATATAGAAAAAAGTTGTGGCCACATTGCTTGACAAAGCGGTGAAACAAGGATGGTAAGGACGACTTACATGAAATGGGTTCACCGCCACATGTTTCTTATCTAATAATGCACTGTTATGTGCAAATTTTTCTTCTTAGAATATAATAATGCACTGTTATGTTTTGATTCCAATTACGGATTAGTAAAATTTCATAAAAGATAACTTTGGAGCTATAACCACATGTAGATCGTCTCCAGAGGATGTAAAATCTAGAAAGGATCATCTTCGAATTCTTTCAACCTGATCCTTTTCGGATCTTGAAGATTGTCTGCAAGGCTTTGCCTCCAATAGAGCCAGGAAGCCATCGCAGCTAATTTTCCCTCCTCGAACAGGATTGCAATGTCACGACTGCAACCTTGCCTCAAAATAGGACTGTGAAGCCATTGATCCCAACAACGCCGTCATCTCCTCCACATCCGCGCCCCTCTCAACCTTCCCGCTATCAACACCTCCACATCCACGCCCCTCTCAAACCTCTCCCTATCAACGCCATCGCCGCTACATCTTGACGCAAAGGATTCCATGGCCGTTGCTGCCATCGCATCTTCTTCTCATTCCGATGGCATCAAGGCTTCCTAATTGTTTTCTGGCCGTTCGATTTTCTTTATGAACGGATAAGATTGAAGGATCCTTTGGATATGGATGGAAGGGATCGGATCCCTTCCTTATTATCCTTTGCTCTCGGGAAAACGTAAATTTTGGATTCAATGAAAAAACAAAGGGAAGTATTCAATTAAGAATTTGAGAGACTTTAATGGATTTATAAATCCATGAATTTTTATAGAGTTTAATTGATTTGTAGAGATTTCATATAAGATTTTGATTCAATTCCCTCGAAATCTCATGGGGAGATGTGAGATTTGTAGATGCTTAAAATACACTACGAAATCTCTCCAATTCCCTGTAATTCCTCAACTTTCTCAAATTCTTTAAAATCAATTTCTAATTGAATACACCAGGAATGTTATAAACTTCTTTAAAATCCTAATTGAATATACACAGATTTCTAATGATTTTAATAAACTATCTTAAAATTCTAATTGAATACATCTTAAATTTCAGAGAATCACTTAAAATTCTGATTGAACACCCTTAGATTCATTAAAAGAATTAAAATTCCTCAAAAATCCCAATTGAATACATCCCCCTAAATGAGTTATAATCTTAATGCCAGTTTGATAACCATTAAGTACAGTGCAGATTTCATCCAAACAAGCAAAATACAACATCATGTTGCAAGTACCTCATCCTACATTTGTCAAACACGTCGACTTTTGTCCTCAACATCATACCGCACGTATCCAGTTTTAAATTTCTTTTCTTTTTTTCTTACTTCACTTTCAATTTAAATTTGATTTTGCTACAAAAATTCCATAGTATCCAAACATGCATAGCTTTAAAGTTAAATGCAAGAACACCTTACCGCAGAACCTTCTCAACACAGTTCTAGAATTATATAACCATAACCATATGTGGCAGGAACTTAGACCCTGGTTCTCCCTCGGCTGTCACGCCCATTCATTCTTGGTCTTTCTCCCTTTTTCTGAAATTCCATTGCTGTGGGTCTCGAATATGTCTTTCGTCTCATGAATATCTTTCGCGACTGCTGCCTTTTCTCCTCTGCTTTCAACTTGGTGATGCTGGGCCTGTAAAGAATCACTGTTCTACCAATTTGGCCAACAACAACTGAACCAGTTGATTCCTCTAATTGTGTAACGGCATCCTCTAGCTCACCAGGACATGTCCCGTGTATTTTCACCTGTTCAGAACATTGGGTGACAATATGTGTTAGCTAAGCACATCTATATTTCTTTGCTTTTAATTGGTAAAAGTATAATCAAGGAACAAAACAGAATGGCATACAACAAATGAACCGACATTCAAAACCAAGTTGGATACGTGGACAGACATTCAAATCAACTCAACTCAACAAGCCAGAGATATGTTGAGTTTTCTGGATTTCAGTTCCCATGGAGAGCTGTTATGGAGTTCTGTATCAGAATATGCAGCAGTTACATGAACCGACATTCAAAACTAAGTTGGATACTGCTGGTTTAAATTTGTGGTGCTTCAACCAACCCCATAGCCCCTAATTGGGACATGGTGATATATTACCTCTTATGCGAGTCTGAGGCTCCGAGCAGCTGAAGTAAGGCCCCCAGTGTATGCTACAAACACCGTACATTTGTAAACTCTGTTTTCTTTTTCTAATATGAAGTTTAACTCAACTGTGATTGTAAGGGAAGCTGCTACTACCTAAGCATGATTGCTCAATATATCATCTCAACTCAACAAAAGCCCTAATCCTCAAATAATTCGACGAATTCCCTACGTGTAAGATGAATATCAGTCCAATCCTCGCGAACAATTTATGGAGTACAGATTTATGATCTTTCTGACCAAAATCCCTTGATACTAGATATTCAAAGAGCAGTGAGAAAGCTAACACAGATGTATTCTACAACTGTCAGAACCAATAATCTCACATTTCGAAAACTGAAGAACTCAAAAAGTGAACATTTCTGTGACAAAAAAGAAAAGGATAGACTCTAAACAATCTTGAATCCATTCCTAGGACAAATCTGACATAGTGAAACTTGCAAAGCAGAAACTCTCTTCAATAACAGCATACCAATTTCAGACTAGCACAATAAAATCCCTCAACCTTGGCATAAACCCTTAAACCCCAACTGGGTACTAATTGAACCACCAAAATCTTGTTTTCCAAAATATAATAAGTAACAAATGAATAAGAATTTACCTTGAGAAGCTCATTGGATTCAAGGTTCTCTATAAAAGAAGCGGCGACGCTAGCTGTGACGCCGGACTTCCCCACCAACTGGGACTTGAGCTTCTTCCCCAAGCTGTGAGCATAAGACGCAAGTTCCTTCTTTTCTTTCACCGTCAGCGTCGGCGGCTTCACCCCATCTCTCTTTAGAGCAGGTGAAGACTCCGAACTCACTTGGCTATCCTCTTTATTATCCGAGTTCTCCATTTCGATCTCAATTTCTTCACCATTATCATTATCTTCTGGAATTTCGAGTTGTTGGGTTTTTTCTTCTTCTTGTAAAGAGGCTTTGGGGGGAGGAGGAGAGTGGGTAGCGGTGGGAGAGTGGCAGAAGAAGAGAGGTCGAGAGGAGAAGGAAGGAAGGGAATGGGAGATAAGTGAGCGGCGTGGGAGGTGCGAGAATGGAATGGTGATGGTGGTGGTGGTGGTGGTGACGGTGGTGGTGGAGGTGAGAAGGGGTTTGAGGAAAAGGGAGAAGGAAGAAGATGATGGTGGTGGTGGGCGGTGGAGGAGGAGGTGGAGCCGGTGACAGGTTGGAGCTCCTACTGCTGCTGCTGCCGCCGCCATTTTCTTTTCGGCTGGTTCTTAGCTTTACCCAACAACCAGAAAGATGTCTATTAATAATGCGGGCCTTGGATTTGCGCAGAGTCACTCTAATAATAATCCGCCCAAGCCCAAGAGCAGATCGTATTAGTAAATTCGCGTATTATAAATGTAATATAGTTTTTTTTTTGTTTAATACAAGCTTATTTTTACATATTTTTCAATAGTACATGTGTAATTCACGTTTTTCATGCTAATACATTTATTTATACCAATTATAATAGGTTTTACTTGTCCTACAAGTAATACAAGTTGTATAAGAAAATGATATTCTAGATCTTATTGGACTCTTACTTTTGTTTTACACAATCACACTTAAAGTAGAACACTATTTATATCACTCCTCGTTGAGTGTGTAGAACTTAAGAAGTAACTGCATCAAGTCTTCATCATTAGGAGATGGGGATTGTTGTCAGTTCTGGTTCGGTACAAGCAATGTATACACGAGTCTTAAAGTAGGGATGCATAAAAAGGATAAAGTCTCACCAAAACTTGGCTACAAGAAACAGAGTGTGCGACAAACCCATAGTCTAAGGAGAAAAAGGCAAGTTAATGCATTGTCATCTTCAAATGCATCAAGTTGCAGAAAATGCACACCAAGGTTTGTCCATCCCGATGTGGGTGCCTCATTAAAACCTCATCAAGTTAGCAAATATTCAACAGAAAAAAATACTCCTGATCTTAGGGGAAAATGGTACATTAAAGTAAAGCGAGTATAATTTAGGATACTCCCTCTGACACTACAAATATTGCAAATGAGATAAGTCAAATGACACAATACCTTGGTAAGCTTCTAGAAGATAGACATCGGCAATAACTTCGTGAAGAGATCAGTGAGGTTGTGTTAGGATTGGATCTCCTTAACTTCAATCTTTTGATGCTTTGCTAATAAGTAAAGAAGAACTTCGATGGCACAACATTGTTGGTGTTGATTTCTCGGATTGTGTAGTTGATATAATCGGCATTGTTTTATGGATAGTTTGGAACCCAATGATGGATGGAACTCCGGAGGTACTTCAAATATGATCGACAAGAGATCTCAACCATATCTCTCACGTGTGGCATAGTGAGGTGCAGTGAGCTTAGCACGATTCGAAGATTTCGCAATTAAGGTCTATTATGTGGATCTACAAGATATTGCGGTGTCCCATATCGATAAATACATAACCATTTGGGATCGTGCCTGGTGCGAGTTTGATAAGGAACCGACATAAGCATAACAAAAAAAGGAAAGCATCATTCTCAGGATCAGAAAGGTTGAATCTGTTGGGGATGCATAGTGCTGTATCTTATCATTAGTGAAGGAGGTGTCATGCCTAATGCAATAAGCTAACTACCCTAAAGTGCAAATTGAACTTAGATATAGAATTCCGGGTTCCAAAACATCTTCAAGAGTTTCATTTATTTCTAGTGTGTGGATGATAATGGGCGTACTCAAAAGCAACACCTTTTGATTTGACTAGTAGACCAATATACCGTCAGAAAATGCTCAAACTTCATATTAAGACATGAAGTCTTCCCAAGACCCTTCATCTCAATTATCGTCTTCAGGTCCGAGGCATTTTTCTAATGCTCTTCCAGAGTCTTAGTGACATTCATGTCATCGAAATAAACTGCAACTCTAGCAAATTCGGAATACTTCTTAATGAACACGCTAGAGGCATAGTTTATTTACATATTCATGGCTAATCAAATAATCACTTAGACGGATGTACCAAATTTGCCTTGATTGTTTGAATCCAAAGTGGACACCTCATCATGTAATTCTTTATGAGCTTACATACAAATCTTCCGTGTCCAAATCCTAGTAGAGAGACGTTATAACCACATTCATTGGTTGCAATCGATTGCCAGGCATTTGAGAGAAGTTTTGCGCTATAAGGCTTGCATTATATCACACAATTTTATTTATCTCATCACAATTCATTTCCTACTTGTAACATGACAGGGTTACCTTAGGCATTGTAGGAACCATAGGTCCAACCACACTTTGATAAGGAATATAATTCACCCGGATTGTAATTTGACCAATAAGTTCTACGTTGTCACTAATCAATGGAACGGAGTTCGACATCGTCGTTTTTCATTTATGTTGGTAGCTACCATACAAGTAAACATCATCGAGATAATTTCATTCCAATTTCATATCTTACCCAAGCTAGTATATTGGACCAAGAGCTTCAAGTCTCGAGATAATCCAGATTAATCTCATGAGATGGAACGGTTGAGACAGTGATCGAGTAGGCATTCATTTTATGCTTTATCCTCCCTCTTCTAAGGTAGTGAATCCTAGGAACAAAGTAATTTGCCACGCTTTTAGCCAAGGACAAATGATTGGCTAGCAACTTTTTGTACCATGTGCCTATATAAAGGGGAAATAACTTATCAGGGATGACAAATCATCCTTCAGGAATGGCACATTCAATCAGGGATGTAAACTCAAAGTTCGTTAGCTACGCTATCCTTGCATGCACGTTTGTAGTTACTATATATGATCTTGTCACTTTAGCTAGATTAGAAAAATGCGTGTGAAGCAACATTCTAAAAGCTAGAAACATCACACTTGCTTATCATTTTGTGTAGTATAGAGATAGACATGAGACATAATCGTCACGTTCATGGCAATTAGCTCCGTTCTTTAGGAAAGCTAACGCTCTTATCTCCCCTAATGACAAGAATATTGTCTCATTGAAATGGCAATCCGTAAAATAAGCGGTCTCTTGCAAGGGATCTAAAGGGCTATTCAAAGGAGAATCATAATCAACAAAGGTTCATATCCTTCTTTTAAGGACCCATGTTGGATATGTTGCGGCGGTGCACTTGGTTCATATACTTCATGTCGTACCTAGTAACCAACTGTTACGCCAAAAATAGGTTAGGTGGAAATAGGCCTCATGCGGACCAACATAGTTGCATACAAGATTGCATAGCCATAGGCAGAACCAAAAACTTGGTGTGTTTATTAAGGTTTAGGCAACCAATTGATTAAGCACTTTATGACCGCTTCTGCGAGATTGTTTTGGGGTGAACTAGGAACATGATGTTTAACTTTGTTGATGCATAAAACCGGAAGGGTCTTGGAACAACGTAAATCCGACCGTGAATCTGCAAAAAAGTAAAGAACACAAGTTGTATCGTGGTTCACCCCAATGTTTGGGCTACGTCCACACTGATATTATATTTCTCTATTTGTGAGAGGATTGTGAGGAATAGAGAGCTTTGTAATATGAAAGTGAGGCTTTGGGGATCTCAGGCCTCCCCCATTGTGAGAGTGATGAGTCATTTTTTATAAAATAAGGGCTCCTCACTTATTACACGTTTGTCTCTTCATTTATTATATAATTACATTTGAGTCATCCGAGTATTTATACGATGTCTAAATACGGATTCCCTAAGTATGGTACAAACAGTCGTCCACCAAGTCTTCAGTCAAGAGAGTCTTTTGGCTGGAGACTTGAAATTCAGTCCATGTATGGGCCGAAGTAACTAGATGTCGTCTAGAACTGATACTCGATATGCGGCAGTGCCCAATCTGAAATAATGCTCAACTAGAAGTAGCACATGTTGCGAGGCTGCTCTGCTTGTGGCTTATGTTGCCTTGGTTGGCTCGGTTTGTGGCGTTGAAGGTAAATGAGTCCCTTTTATAGAATAAGGGCTCACTCCTCAATACATGAATGATGGGCTAGAGTTGATGCTCTCTAATGATGGTAAGGGAGTCCCTTTTATAGAATAAGAGCTCGCTCCTCAATACATAAGTGATGGGCTAAGAGTTGATGCTCACGGCAAGGCAGTTGCTCAGCTGGCGGCGATGCTCTCTAATGATAGTGAAGGAGTCCTTTTTATAGAATAAGGGCTCGCTCCTCAATACATAAATGATGTGTGCTCTCTAATGAAATTGAGGGAGTCCCTTTTATAGAATAAGGGTTTGCTCCTTAATACATAAATAATGGGCTAAGTCCCCCAAGTATTTTTCATGAGGCCCAGTTGTAGAAGCCCAATATATGGAGTCCCCCAAGTCTTCAGTCAATAGAGTCTGTTAGCTGGAGACTTCAAATTGAATCCATGTATGGGCCAAAGTGGCGGTTGTTCGGATGCGGTATTTGTATACCCTGCACTGAAGCTTTGTAGGTGAAGCTTTGCAAGTGAAGCTTTGAAGCTGGAGCTTTTGTAAATGAAGTTTTTAAAGCTGGAGCTCTCGAAGCTGGAGCTCTGTAAATGAAGCTTTCGAAGATGATTGACATGAGTGATGCTCATGAATGTTTAAGTTGATTGACATGAGTGATGCTCATGAATGTTTACATGAATGATGGTCATGAATGTTTATGTATGATTGACATGAGTGATGCTCATGAATGTTTATGTATGAGTGATGCTCATGTATAATTTTGGAGTACTAGACGTACTTTTGATCACCTGCTTGGTGATAATAGCGACAGGCTGCCAAATAATTTTGGAGTACTGGGCGTACTTTTGATCACCTGGTTGGTGATAATAGCGGTAGGCTGCCGAATAATTTTGGAGTACTGAACGTACTGCAGGGTGCTGAAAAAATGTGAAGCCATAGGGCCTGGCTCTTTTAGGCATATGGGCATTCTCCATCCACATAGTATTCCAGCCCATTATTTTGGGCTTGCGGTTTTTTTTTTAATTTTTTTTATTATTACCCTCTGATAGGATTATACAGATGTCTCCGAAAGATAAGAAAAATAAATTACATCATTCAAAAATAAATCCGACCCTCTGCTCAATAAGTCACGCCCATAATTCCCTTTTCTGCATGACATCATCACCGCAATTATGTCTGCTTCTTTTTATCTTCTTTTGCTTTCTGCTTTTGCTTTTGCTTTTACTTTCTCTTTTCCCTTTCTCAAAAAATGATTTCACATGGCTTTCTCCTTTTGCTTTCTCAGAAATCAGAAAATGATTTCACATGCATGAAACCGCGAGCTCATCCGTCCGATTCCTCTCCGTCTCCAACATCACAGCCGTCGATTTCCCGTTTCCTGATGTGGGTCAGTTCTAAAACACCGACCCATCGGAGATTACAGGTGGGTTTTTGGTGTTGACGATGATTAGGGAGCAGGGCAGATGGCATAAGAGAAAGAAGAAGTAGCAGGGCAGAGGTGTTGACTGCATAGCTGTTGATTGCATAACTGTATCCACAACGGTACTATTGACTGCATAGTTGTATCCACATCGGTATTGTTGACTGCATAGCTGTATCCACACCGACCCATTCTGAACCACGATACTGTTGACTGCATAGCTGTATCCACAACGGTAGGAGTCTGCCCTGCTGTGAGAGTTTTTTATTCAGTACAGGTAATCTTCCCCGGGATGTCGATATCAAATAGCTGCATCTTCTTGTGTTTAGCTAACAGTTTTCCATTGGTGCCAAAGACACAATACAACTGATCCCCAGAATGCTCCACTATAGATCCATCAACAACATTGTTGTCTATTTATCAATTGACTTTACCCTTAAAGTAATCACTCATAGACTATCCAATGGATCAGTCGTTCTGATTATTGTGTTAATAAGGGAAGGATGGGTGACTTCCTAATCTTCAAGGGGAGGGCATTTTTTATATTCAGGAGAAGAGGGACATAATTACTCACCTCCAATAAGCTACAAGTAGCAGGAGATCGGGATTGGAGAGCACAACCATTGCTCTCAACTGATTGATGGTGTTGTATCGACGGTGCTGATACAAGCCTTCTCAAGCTTCTTGCACTTGATGGCTGGTCACGAAGTGAGCCAGCAGGACTCTCAACCTCCACCAGATGCTTGGAAATCCCGACCCCATTTCTCCTCTGCTGCTTGCATCGGAGCCGACCATCGGCTTTGCTCATTTGCTCAATTTCCCAGACGGAGGAATAAAGCTTTCTAGCAAAGAGTGACGCTGCAGAGTGAGGGATGAGGAATTTTGAGGTGGGTTCTCTGCGACTCTGAGAAGAGAAATCGTCGAGCCTCCAAATGGGTGGTGGCGTACTGGAGGAAAGCCCTCATTTTTTCCTCATTAACACAACCCGTTTCAACTTTTTCACCATCACTCCCCCTTCCTTTTTCCCTTCACTTTCCACACCTTTTTCTTTTTCTAACATTATGATTGATTCCAACCCAGAGGCTTGCCATGTTGAGAGAAATTGTACTAGGGGTTAGCAGCTGACCCCGGATTTGTAAAGTCTCTATATCCCCCCCTCCCCCAAAATGTGCATTCACGGCTTCACTGAGATTTCCTCCATATTCCTCCAACTTTCGAATTGCGAGTAAGTAAGGCATGCCGGTGATGCTCATGTACGTGTCGATCATGTCCTGAATTGGACTTGGCATTACCGTTCGATTTCAGAGAGAAGTTACAGAAAGGGATAGAGATTTCTGGAATCCAATGTTGGATGCTATTGGGAGTAGTGTAGAATGTGTGTGTCTCTGCTTGTAGGTGTTGGGTTGTTTGGTACTTGGGTTTCTGCAGATTTTCGATGGAGGTTGTGGTGAGGTTTCACGATGGTGAGATGAAAAAATGAAAGAGAACCGACATAGCTTTTCGTGTCGTTCCACACAGACGGCGCCAAATGTTGATGCACAAAATCAGAGAGGTCTTGGAACAACGTAAATCCGACCGTGAATCTGCAAGAAAGTAAAGAACACAAGATGTATCGTGGTTCACCCCAATGTTTGGGCTACGTCCACACTGATATTGTATTTCTCTGTTTGTGAGATGATTGTGAGGGTGAGGGAGCTTTGTAATGTGAGAGTGAGGCTTTGGGGATCTCAGGCCTCCCCCATTGTGAGAGTGAGGAGTCCCTTTTTATAAAATAAGGGCTCTTCACTTATTACATATTTGCTCCTTCATTTATTACATAATTACATTTGAGTCCCCCGATACGATGTCTAAATACGGAGGCCCTAAGTATGGTACAAACAAATTTCAATCTAAAAAAAAACATGCAATGATTACCAAAAATCTTCAACGTAAACTCTTCGACATTATCTAGTATTTTAGACTTAATCGGGGTGGTGAACTCTCAAGGTGAAAATCACCTAGAAAATTAGCGGCATGCACGTGTGGACAGTGATTTGTGTATTGATACATCAACCATAAACTATAACATGGTTGATCGGTCCACAACTTTTCACTTAAATTCATGTAAAAAAAGGGTTATGCAGTATCTTTTCTAGAGATGATATAGAAATCTAATTTTTTTAACGAGCAATCTTGATAAAGTGTGCTTGTAGGCACAAGATTCTTACTTCGGAGAAGAAGATGCTAGTGAAAAGTATGTGGCGCATTACTATTCAGCCTAAGTGTCCCAAAAGTTTGTGCCAATTTAAAGATTCCCTCGACTTCTGACTTCTGGACAGCCATTTGTGATATGGTGTGCCCCAACCCTTGCATTTCATTGGGAACTGCTTCGAGATGGGTTGTTTAAACTCGATGTTGCTGGTTGAAGAAAAGTCCCTCTAATTTTATTGGAGCAAGTGGAATTCTTAATGTGGAACCATAATTTTTCAAGCCTGAATAAGGCCAATTGAAATATAAAACATAATGTAACAAATATAATAAAACAAATTTAATAATTGACGGAACAAATACACCACATTTGCCATATCATAAATACATGACTGGTATAAAAGTATGATTTCCCTACAATTATCTTCAAGTCATTGAAGGCTAAACGTAGACTTTGATTATGATTTAGCTCTTCAAAAATTAATATTTTAAAAATTACTTTAGTACTAAATTTTTCATCTTCCATGCAAAGCTATATTTTATTCACTTTCATTTTACTTCTTTTGGCAAAACTTATCATGCCTGGAGCTGCATAGATAATGCCCAAGGCAAACTTAGTATAATTCTTTTGTCCGATTATCTTTAGCCTTCTAGTTGGAGATTGATTTTGTAAATTTTAGGGATGCGACTTATATCCCTGACCTAACATTTTCCTGTGCGAAATATGAAAAGCGTGCAAAAATCACTCCAATTGAAATTAAAAGTTTAAAATAGAGATGATGACATCATTATCCATGGGAAAACAGGACAATCAGGGCCGTCCATATATGGAAGGTGGAACCTACCACCTGCTCCATTACGTCTTGGCCTCATATCCATGTCGATGGACACGAAAGACCATGACGAAGTCCAGGTGCCAAGCTCCACCCCCTCTAGGGTTTGGCCTTCAACTGTCTACATCTTTTTACATGCACTACTGTACTAGCAACAATCTAGTACATCCACCGCTACCGTCTCATTACATATCCTAAAAGCTGAAGGAAGACCAACTAGAACAGACAGGGAAATGGAAACTTAACCAAACTAAATCTAGGGCTTACTTTTCTTATTACAACACTAGGGCAGTAGTCGTACGGAATTATCTGACGGTGGAGAAAGAGATATGAGACTGACGTGGACCGACAACCATCATGATTGCCTCCTTTCTTTGATATGACGAGCGTTTAATTGTCATGTCGATTAAGATCCACTGCATGGCCTACAGTCGAGATCTGAACAGACATCCTGGAACCGTCTCGAGGTGGGTCGAAACACACCGGCAGCACGTCCTCTGATGCACAAGGAAACCTCATCGTCTCGAAATGACTTACCAGCTCCTTCTTGCCCTGATCACCAATTACGTCGTAATTAATCACCACTAACACCATTGTATCATTCATTATATTTTGCTATATAAATTTATTTTCCAAGATCAAAATCATACATTAATGAATCAATTAAAAATTTGCAACGTAATTGTATAAACCACTAAAACTTTGAACAATTACACATCACAATTCTCCTTCCATGAGATGAAAATTTTCATTACTAATCCCCGCTCCTACCTTCGACTCGGTCATAACCAATGAATTTAGTAGATTATCTAATCGATGTCAATCCCAGACGCCTAATAAAGTCATAAGATTGAAATGAAATGCTAGCTAATTGCAATGTATAAATGAGGAAATAGATACAACTAGTACACTTTGTATCCAAATTCAAGATAATGTTGGATTTTTCACGGAAGAAGGTTATCCCTTCAATTCAACACAAAAATGGTAGGATGTGGAGAATATGGAGATGCATGTTTCGTTCATGAATAATCCGTTTGCGGACTTCAACTTGAATAAAGTTTCAACTTTCAAGTTTGCAATGATTTCTTGCTTCAAGACGCATTAAATTGCAATGACTTTCTCCAATCCAATTTAATTCTATAAACACCCGTTTTAAAATCAATCAAGGCTATAAATTGAATGGATACATCAGTTATACATTGAATCTAGAGCGACTGCTCCAATCTAATTATAGACATGAAACTAAAGTTTATATGTTCAATATTAATTAAGCCCGTACCTGGATTTTGGCGTAGGCAATTTCACGTTTCTTTGAAGAGTAGAAAAGATCCCAAGTCTTCCCACCAGTCCCTTCAGAAAATTTCCAGACTGCCTTGCTGTTGGTGAAGTTGACGAACGCATACCCTTTGTTAAACCCAGTACTGTGTACATATATGTGCCTCAATTAGATCAAAATCATCTAAATTACCAGTACTGTATCTTCATTAATTATATTTTGATTCAGAAACAAAGCTCAAAAAATAAGTTATCAGACATTAATTAGTTGGACTGTGAAGTAGGGTAGTAAGTACAACTCACTTGAAGTCTATAGGCAGATATAAGAAATCATAGGACGAAATCTCATCTCCTACATCCGGTTTATCATTCTCCTCAGCACAATGGGCATCCAGAAACGCCATCAGCATATCCCGGCTTTGATTCACAGAATCCAAAATTGAACCAAATCTCATTAGAAAACAGCCCATGCATGATGCATATATATACGTGCACCAATTAGATGAACTCAAGAACGCAATTATCAACCAAAATCTCAAAACCAAGAAACAAAGCTTTAAAAAAATTGAACAACTAATTCAGTAGCAATAGAAAATAAAGAGGATTGAACCGCTAGTATGTTTCTCGTCAATAACAAAATCATCAGTACAGAAACAAAACCTGGTTGATAATTATCAATCAAACATTATAAATCCGACAAGTTAAAACCCAGATAACCAAAATCACGCAACCTATGGGGACATAACACACACATAAACATACGTGTATTTGTTTGGGATATTTCTGATCATGACGGCTGTATTTTCTCCATGTTCTTCCACATGCAAAACATCCGAGTAACTTTTGGTTTTCACCTTCTTCGGCATAGAGAAATTATTTAAGTATTCCACACGTAGATCATTACATCCCTTCCAATTAATAGTTCTAAATTTATCGTCAGACATCCTATAGCTGCCGCGAACCCTTGGCTTCCACTCCTTCCTCTTCTCGTACTTACCCTTTTGCTTTTTACCATCAATACTACTCCCTAGACATCCATAACTGAAAGTGGACCTTCTTCCCCTAACTAGCCGTATGGGACGAGGAACAGTCGTCTTCTCGTTTTGGACCCTATCATTGCCATAGCTTTTCTGCTGCTGTTTTTCAGGCACTTGAGGACCTTGTGCAAAGTGATGAGAGGGTAGGGTTTGAGCAGTGGGAACAGAGGGATTGAAGAAAACGGTAGTGGCAGTTTGATGGGAATATGAGGAATAATAGTAGCTAGGGTTTAGCGGGGGCGGTGGGGGGCAATAGTAGGAGGGGAAGTACTCGGGTGCAAAAGGGTTCAACCGTTTGAAACCTTCTGTAATTTCAGCAGCCATGGAAGGTGAAAGGGGCCGGTTCAGAAGCTTTTGGGAGAGAGGGAGACAGAGAGAGAGAGAGAGCGATTCTGGCAAAAGGAGCAAAGATAGCGTTTCTTTTTTTGGCAATTGATGTGTACAGATTCAAAGGATTTCACTCAAGAGCCCTCCCACTTGTTTATTATAACTGAGCTAATGTCGAAGATGATTATTTGACAAAACAAAAATCGAATATGATTATAAATGAATGTGATATCCACACATCTCATTTTACTTCTCACATATTTTTTAAATTTTTGATTATCAAATCGAATGAATTGAAGAAGATCATCGGATAAAAATTATCAAAATGTGTATGAGAAGTAAATTAGGATGTGTGGATAGCACATCCCTTACGAAGTATCTTTGTTTGATTCATTCCTCTACTTGATCGTGTTTCATGCCTAATTTTTTTGTGGCAATTATAAGGTTTAGATTATGTCTAGAAATTTTTTTGAAGACGAAGTAAATCAATGGTTAACTTAATTATAACGCAATAACTATCAACAAGTTAATAGTTCTATTATATGATTTATCTTCTTGAAGAGTCCATTTGATAATCATTTTGTTATAAATTTATTAAATACCAAAAAACATGAAAGAGACAACTAGAGGAGTAAATTTTCATAATATAATTGAAGAGACACGAAAAATATATCATTTTCTTTGCTCATATTAAGACATACGAAATACCACATTACTATCTGGCACTTGAAAAAAAGACTCAAGCTAGAGATAGAAAAGTATTTTGAAGAAATGGTGATCGAATGTACAACACAAAAACAAAAATCTGAAATTGAAAATTTGACAAAAAAAATACTAAATATGGACAACAATTTTAAGGAGGTTTTCTTTAATTCATCTAGCCTTCTATCAACAATAACAATAAAAAAATATCTTAAGTGTTTTTCAATTAAAATGCTAATTTCTACATGGTATGACATGACATCACAGGTGGTTGCTGCTAAATTTGACAACTTGAAATCTATTTTTAGTGACTAATAAAAAAAATTTATCATTTTTTCTTATTTTTTGTTCTAAAAATACTTATTACAATTATAAAAATAAATAATGCAATAAATGATAATTTAAATTTAAATTTGATATATTAGGTGGAGAACAAAATTTAAAAAATGATCAAAGTACCACATAAATGTTCAAATTTAAATTTTATGTTTAAAATTGGATATCTCATTTAGACCATCTCCAACCCTTGGGGTTAAAACCAAAAATTTTTAACCCCGAAAATTTAGGTTTTGACCCATAAACAGGTTTTTTCCTCCAACCCTTTTGGGTTAAGTTTTAGCTTTTTTTATTATCATCTCACATATTGTTGAATGTACCCCACCAAAAATTCAATATTAAATTACTTATTTATTTTACTATGCAATGACAATTTCGACCTTATTAAGTTTTTTTTTTTTAAAAAGAAATTTTCAAATACACCCCACATCACTTTTAACATATCTTCTTCAATTATCAAAACCCTCACATCCTCCATTGTTGAACAAAATCCTAACTAATGAAATTACAAACACATTGATTGAGAAAACCCTAACAAAATGTCTATGAATATGCCAATGCTATTAATCACTGAGACTGCAAGAAATTATTTTCTCTTCAACCACATATTTTATCACATCCTGGCATTTACTATGTAGAAAAACTTCAGAACTATGCCTTTGAACTAGCTATATGAATTGCAATGCCAACAGCTTGAAACTTTCAATAATTATTTTTTATTTTTTATTTCTTTTGTTATAGAAAAGCTACATAAGATCTTGAGTTTGAAAAGTGACATAAGATTTTCCAATCTGCACAAAGATAAAAAAATCTCTCAAGCTGGAAACGAAAAACAAGTCAATCACAGAAGTAATTAGCCTGGGAACAGCGGGGTATCTAGATTCAATCCATCAAAATTAAAAATGAGTATTATAAAATTTGAAGAAATTGGGGTGTATATAGAAATATAATGTGTGTTTTGAGAATGTGGGGGTGTGAGGGTATTATGGAGAGGTATATGGGGTGTATAAAGATAATTTTTAATTGAAAAAGTAAATGTGAGGTGTATTAAGTATGTGTGGTTTATTCAATCATTTGTGGGGTATTAATATAATAAGCCTTAAGTTTTTAGTCCGAGATTGTTTAAGAAAGAATTTAAGATAATTTATTTCTTAAAGTAACTTTAAAAAAAATATTATGTAGACTATCTTAATTTAATTTTATGAACATTTTAACTTAAAAATATTTAGATTCCGATAAATATTGAAAAATCACTAAATCGACACCATGAAACTTGTGGAACACTATGAAAGAATATAAAACAGATAAAATATATTTTTTTAATTACTTTAGCCTTTGGATTTAAATTTGGATTGTTAGATTTTTTTTTTTTACCGTTGGATTTGATAAAGTTAGATCTTAATCGTTGGATTCAATGAATTTGTAAATATAAAACCAAAAAAAATATACATATATGGTGGGTCAGCCCCACTAATCTATGGGGAATCATAGGCTAAATTTGCCCCATAAATGAGTTTTGAGTTTTAAATCATATTTACCCCAATGGTGCAAGTTGGGATAAATTTACCCCAATGAGTTTTGAGTTTTAAATTTTACTCTAAGGGTTGGAGATGGTCTTAAAGATAGTCTAAGCCGTCCAAAAAACAGACTTTTTGTATATATCTTGAATTTTTGTAAAAAGTGTCTATAATCAAATTGATATATAAAAATAACATTGTGCTCACCTGTTGGAGTTAACGAAGGTTCCAAGGGTTAGAAATGTTCGCCGATAAGTTATTAAGTTTGATACAAAATTATTAGTTCTTTTCTTTTAGTAGTATGATTCTCTTCATCTAAGGTCATTCTACTCGCCTATCAATAGGCGAACTTCATCACCGATTCACAGAAGCTATTACTACTTTAGGCCATAATAGTAGGGTTCTTATTTATGATATAGAATGGATCTTGCCACAACCAGAGGTGCTCTTATGTTTGATTATACTTCTCATTTTCAATCTAAATAATTAGTTTAATTTTGCAATTACTTATATCATTCTTTTACAAAAATACTCTACTAATACTAGCAGTGAGTAAACTAAATTAAGTTACATAACGCTCCAACTATAGTTCGCTACAAAAACCGTCTTTCACATAGGAGGAATATAGATACTTACAAGTGAAGATAGCACTAGTAGATAAGAAGTTTAAAGGAAAAATGTAATGACTTGGCTCCTTAAGATTGAGGAGGAATTCCTCCTCAAGATAATACTGGACTGATTTATAAAATTTCGTGCTCATAATTAAAACTGTTCATATTATAAACCACTATAGAAATATTATCTTTGTAAAAAATTAATAAAATAGAGGTCGTTTAGTACGGATGGCAACGGGACGCATTGGATTTGGATGTGTCATCCCCATACCTGAACCTAAAACCACAGAATTTTCGAACGGGTTTTTCTCGTAACCGTACCTGTCCAATAACAGATTTTCTATTAAGTAACATTTTCCCTATTATAATATTTTTATATATATTTATATTATTAAGAAATACTGAATTTAAATTAAAAAAATATATACTATGATACAATACATACATTGCATATAATAAAAGGAAAACTAATGAAAATGATTTGAAAACTTTGAGTTTTAATTATAAGGACAAAATAAAGGGTAAAGTGAATAGTATCAGGATTGACTTTTTAGTGTAAAAATGTGGTTTTTCGTTAAAGTGAACAGTACCGGGAGCTTTCGTTAAAGTTCTCTATAATAAATACTAAATAAGGCAACAATGCAGATAATAAATATTTATATTATCGAGAAATATTGGCACATATGAACGATATAATGCATAGTACAAATTTTCATCTTTAATAATGTATGATTATTGATAACTTGTTTCTTTATATAATAAATATTTATATTTTTGTATTAAAAATGAAAGCTGTTCAGTTTTGGGTATAGATTCGGGGCAAATACAACAAAAATTATAACCAAACTCCAAATCAAAATTTGTTTACGACAGATACTCATAATTATAAAATACTTGATATTTAATTCCAAAACCAAACCGTTTAGATTGATTACATGCGGAAATTGGGTTAGACGGGCTAAATTGTAATTCCAATTGTGTAGTCATCTAATTATATAAAATAAATGAGCGAATTCGATAAAAGAATTATAAACAGTTTATCTATTTGCTACAGTAATTAACTAAACATTCTTATTTTTATTAAATATTTTACAAAATAATTTATAAAATAAATAATTTGAATTATAAGCACAAAATTTGGTACATTAATCACAAAATATCTTAAGAGTAGCCAAGTTAAATACAACCCTTGGGATATGTCGTGGGATGTGGCTGGAAGCCTGGAAGCCTGGAAGCCTGGAAGATGCGCATGAGGCGGGAAAATGGTGAATTATTATTTTTTTGGTTAAGCAAGAAAGAAAAAGAGAAAGAAAAATCGGAATCATGATTACGCGTATTAAATGCATGGATTTGGTGATATCTTTGGGTGCATGGTGTGCCTCTCTGTCTCTGCGTTCACACGACTGCAGCTGATATGATACTTAACCCAGTGGCAATGACGCTGCATGTCTCCCTCTCTTTTAAAAAAAAATTTAGTTGGGACGGGAATACGGATGGAACATTACGTATTTTTATGTAAGTGATGAAAAATTTTATTTTTTAAATTATTAATGTTTTAATATACATATCTCATAATTTATATAACGGCACATAATATACTACCCTATATGATAGTTATAGTGAAAAATCTCTTCTCTCTTTCTCCATGTAGTCACGACTGTCTGATGAGTGATGAGAAAGAGAGACTGGAGACTGGAAGTTTGATTTGGAAGGCCGAATGTTTCCCATGTCAGTGACTCAAGTACTCCCTCCCAACTACTACTAGACTTCTAGTTCCCGGATTTTCTTGGCCTTGTCAAAATTCACGGCTGATCGGTTTGTTTATTCATCATTATCATCCAACGGCTGTAAACCAACCGTCTCCTATAAGTAACAATCTGAGCCTTTCTAGCCTCTAGAGCTGAGTGAGACTAGGGTAGGGGTATAGAGTAATTTTGGGTCTCAAAACAACACTATTCATCAAATTTAACCTTTCTTTATTAAGGATTTTAACGAAAATTTTTTGGTACTGTTCATTTTAACGAAAAATTACACTTTTACATTAAAAAATCAATCATGATACTGTTTACTTTATCATTTATTTTGTTCTTATCGTTAAAACACAAAATTTTCAAATTCTTTCCATTAGTTTTCTTTCTTTATTTCAGAATTTCTCATTGTTTTGGCGTTGGAAAGCGCACAACCTCAACAAAAGAAGGGTTTGTTGGGGAGACAATTAGAATGACCAGAGATTTATTCTAGCGACGTTTGGAAACAAAGAAAAATTGGTGTTTGAGATATATATAAAAAATATTTAAGCATTTTTTTAAGAAACACATGCGGTGGTGATTCATGGCCCATTTAAAAAGAAACACTTTAATTTTTTATTTTTAATATAAATTTGAAAAGTTAAGCCCAGATGACTAACTAATTTATATTTAAACTCATCTCAATTTAGCCAGTTTATATTTGAACAATAATTTTACTATCTGTTGTAGATGCATGACTAAAGTAATGTGCTTGAATATAACTAGTTTATATTTAAACCCATCTCAATAGTTTAGCATCATGCACCTGCCACATTTTGTCTTGGTTTTCTTTTGCTCAACACCATAACGCATATAGATGTTGATATACTACTACTTGATGGTTTACTCAGTATAACATGCTAAAATAACTAAATAAAAATACTACAAACAGAAAGATAACACATTCAACTATGACCTTCATGCAATAGAAAATAAGAGAAGCTTTTGACACATAATTATTTGTTCTATTGGCATTTTGATTCTGCTCTCCACTTTGTTCAGAACTTGAATATCAAGACAAGATTTATTCAATAATCTATACTATTAGTTAAATAATTAGCCTTCATACACGCGTTCACGCGCTTGCAGAAGATATTTTTTTGAATCACAGCGTGCTAAGCGCGACTTACACGTTTTAAATATATTTATATGAGTAAATTAACAAACGGAAAGTCAAATATTTGGAGTAAATGAATAATTTTAGATCATGTTAGAAGAAACCCCTCATAAACTAATTAAAGCAGCTGAATTCACATAATAAAATCGGTCTCTATAGAATTTACATTAAGAATAGAGAAAATAATATTTAATAAACAATTAATTGAATCACATTATTGCTAGCCCATTGTGATACTAAGCCCACCCTCCTCCCTTTTAGTGTAGATAATATCATTTGTTAAAAAAAAACAATCATTTGACAATTAATTTAATCACATTATTATTTGTCTGCGAAAGACTTTTTTTTATAATCAGCATTGCACGCCTCTTAAGATGTTTTGAATGTGTTTAAAAATAGAGAAAATAATATTTAATAAACAACTAATTTAATCACATTATTGCTAGCCCATTGTAAGGCTAAGCCAACCCCCTCTCCTTCTTAGTGTAGATAATATTATTTGTTAAAAAAAATAATCATTTGACAACTTATTTAATCACATTATTTATTATTTTCTCTATTTTCAAACACGCCCAAAATATCTTAAGAGGCGTGTATGCGCATAATAATACATTTAAACGTGTAAGTCTCGTGTAGCATGCCGTGATTCAAAAAATGTCTTTTGCACACACTCACCGGTTATAAAAAAAGGTCTTTTGCAAGCGTATAATAATAAATTTAAAACATATAAGTCGCCCGTAGCACGCCATGATTCAAAAAATATCATCTACACGTGCTCACTGGTTTTAAAAAAAATGTCTTTCGCACTCGCATAATAATATATTTTAAACGTGTAAGTCGCACATAGCACGCTGTAATTCAAACAATATCTTCTACACGCGCGTAAGTGCGTGCGTGAAGGCTAGTACATATAAAGTGAGTAAAATTATAAAACAAGTGAGTGAACCTAGCAACATCTTTTATCAAATGAGTTTATGATAACTTCACTAAAATTACTACATTAATATTAATTGTTCATGACATCAATTTTCAAAGAACATCTCTTAAAAATATATTTTTTTAAATCTCAAAAATTCAAAAACACGTTTGGTTAATGTTTTGAAAATAATTTTTCTTATTTAAATTCAAACTACCTTGATCGGAATTTGGAGGAGAGATAGAAGATCGGGGAATGGAGGGGAAGAAAATAATGGACGAGGAGAGAGAAATTGGGGAGAGGAGGTGATGAGAGAGAGCTAACTTAAGACTTATGAGTTAAGACAAAAAAAAAAAAAATCTAAAAACTCACTTGTGGGGTTTTTAAGAAATAGCATATATTTTTAAGTTAATTTTGAGTCTAGTCTTAAAAAAAAGGAAGTAACTTGACTCCTTAAAGTATATGTGATCGTTTAGTCCTCTAACTATACAAAAACATATAGACAAAACCATTAAAAAAAGAGTTTTTATCACAAATGGTCACTGAAATTGAACTACTCAATCAAGATGGTCAATGAAATTGTAAATCGATCAATGTAGTCCCTAAAAATGGGTGTCGCAAATCAATGTGGTCATTCCGTCACAACTCCGTTAAATATTCTGTTATGTGATGATGTATAGTTTAGCTGGGTCCCACAAATATAATTAAATATTGTCATATAAATTAAAAATATTTAAATAATAAAATAACAATTTTTATTTTGTATAATTAAAAACTTTTTTCTTTTAAAAAAAAATCATCATCTTCCCATCTTGAGCTTTGCCGTATGTGTATGTAGACATGTCTAGAGCTTTGCCGTATGTGTATGTAGACATGTAAATTTCGTTGCATACAAATAATGCATCACAAAGCTTCATGTGGCATATGACTCATCACAAATGAACAAGTCATCAATGACATGTGGTACAAATCAAGCAAATGAAGCTCAAAAGCATTCATAAAATTCGGCAAAGGGGAAGAAATCTCCTTAAAATAGGAAAGGGGCCCAAATTGCTCCCAAAACCAGAAAGAAAGCTAACGCATCTTCACAAAACAAGCAAGAATTGCTCACAAAATAGGCAACAAGCCCTATAGATTTCGGCCAAGCAAGGGAAAGTGGCTGAAAACAAGACACAAAACATGCTTAAATTCTCTCATGGACGAATCAAGGCACAAATCAAAGCCAAAGCCAAAGCCACCCAAATGCATGGCTTTGGAAGTCTATAAATACAAGGTCCCAAGATAAAGCATAGGTGTTGACAATTTCTACATTGAAAGGCCGAAATTCTCACAAAAGGAGAACATCTACCAAATCTTTGAAGACTAATATGTTGCCAAAGCTCTTTTCGAAGAACGTACAACCAAAGCTGAAGCTTTCTTTTGACCAAAGCCGAAACATTCACTTGAAGAATCAACAAGCATTTGTGCCGATTCCTCTAAGACTTTGTTGCAAGTTTAAAACTTGTAACGACGTTCGATTCAAGATCAAGTCGCCAAGACCCTTGAATCAACAAAATCCTATATCAACATCACCTTTGCCGCAGGTCATATGCAAACCTAGAGGTAAAGACTATCCACGCATTGTTTCAAGCTCAAAACTTGAAGCAATCATTCAATTGTTCGTCCGAGATCAAGTCATTGTGACCCTTGGATCAACAACCTACGCATCTACATCAAATTTGAAGACCGAATCAAAAGAAAATTGTAAACAGAGATTGTAACCCTGCAAATTCATCAATACAAATCTACTTTGTACACGTGTTCTCGTTTCATTCGTTACAGAATTTTTGTGTTTACAAATTTAGCACACCTAGTGGGACCTCTCTGCCTATCATCTTTGTCTTCAAATCCACAAGAAACACACATAACATCAAGAAATGATTAAGCCATTCCCACAACCAACTCGAAGAACAAAAACATCTTTGCCGCAAGTGGCGGCACTTTGGGCGTCACAACTCGAAGCAAGGCAAGAACTCTCTTTGCCGTACTTTCCACCCCTACATCAACTCTGCTGGAGGAGCAAGATCACTTAAGGCACGAACATGTGATCACCCTGGCCTCGTTAACAGCGCCAAGGGAAGAAAGCCCGATGAGGTACTCCGAGTCGTTGACTTCTGATACCGACTCAAGCAATAGCTCGTATCCCTTAGCCATGCAAGTCATGACTACTGGTGCGACTTCAATCGATGAGCAACTGGCATAAATGGGTGAAACAATCACAAGGCTGATAAGGATCGTGGAAGAAAATGACTTGCAGATTGCTACACTCGTCAACTCTCTAGAGGCGTAGCACAACGAGAAAGCTAACCCAAAGGTTGATCCACCAAAGAAAGAAACTGACGAAGAAGATAAGCCTCTGGTGGAGAAAACCGAGGAGAAGCTGAAGGTGGATCGAGCTACCACGCTCATGAGATCTTTCTATATCCAACAGCTGTAAGAGATGATCATAAGCACCATCAAAGCACAGTACGAAAGGAGTTCACATGACTCAGTGCTGTACTCAAAGCCCTACCCTAAGAAGATTGATGCCTTGAGGATGCTAAGGGGTTATCAGCTGCCCAAATTCATGCAATTCAATGGAAAGGGCAATCCTAAGCAACATATTGCCCATTTCATTGAAACCTACAATAATGTTGAGACAGAGGAAGACTACCTTGTCAAACAGTCTGTGTGCTCGCTAAAAGGTAACGCCTTTGACTGGTACACAGACTTTGAGCCTAAATCCATCAACAGTTGAGATCAGCTTGAAAGGGAATTCTTCAACCGCTTTTACAGCACCTGCCGCACCATAAACATGCTGGAGCTAACAAGT
The DNA here is from genome assembly GCF_042453785.1 of Malus domestica. NCBI lineage: Eukaryota > Viridiplantae > Streptophyta > Magnoliopsida > Rosales > Rosaceae > Malus > Malus domestica. The sequence continues at coordinate 8,631,104 of NC_091670.1, forward strand.
ATGAAGCAGTGGAAAGATGAACCTGCCATCGACTGCATCAATTAATGGCGTTCATTAAGTTTGGATTGCAAATATCGGCTTTTTGAAACCTCTATCATTGAGATGTGCGTTCAAGGCATGCATTGGGGGCTATATTACATCCTCCAAGGCATAAAACCAAGAACTTTTGAAGAATTGGTAACTCGATCCCATGACATGGAGTTGAGTATTGCCAGTCATAGGAAGAAAGAGCCGATCACTGACTTAAAAAATGATAAGGTGTTCGCTCCAAAGGTAGACAAGATTGGGAAAAAGCCCACCAATAAAGCTTTTGTTGTCCACACTACCCTCTGCGCCTATCAAGATCTCCTGAAAAAAACAAAACGAAGGAGATGAAGAGAGGTGAGACTTCTCGCACCTAAGACAGGTACAAAAACACCTTGAGGGAACTAAAGCATAAGACGTACCTTTTTCTTAACTCTGACATGGCTGCAATGCTAAACTGACTTGCTGGATAAGAGGGTAATTGAGTTACCTGAATGCAAGCACCCCGAAGAGATGAATCGTGTTAACAATCTTAGATACTGTAAGTATCATCGTATCGTAAGTCATCCTGTTGGCAAGTGCTTCGTCTTCAAGGAGCTCATCATGAAGTTAGCACAACAAGGTCAAATTGAACTCGACCTGAAAAAACACGGCCGCAACACACATACCACGATTGTGTTCGAATCCTTCGATCTCATTCCCAAGCCACACGACACCTTTTGTACAACCATCACTGGGGGCAAACGACCAAAATGCGCCTACCGATGATGAAGAATGATGGACACTTGTGACCTATAAAAAGACAAGGAAGCCAATACCACAAGTTACACGACCAAAAGTGGAATAAAGGAGAAAGCACCGCTGCCATAATAGTAGGAAGCCCAAAAGAAGCGTAAGAGCTACTAAGCCAACGTACGTAGGGGAACCTATGAAGCAAGAGTCACGCATTCCCGTCTCTTTGCACGAGTACTTCCCAAATGACTTCTTCTAACAGTGCACTACCGATGTCAGTCACATGGTTGAAGTGAAGATAGAAGAGCCCTCAAAAGGCAAAGTTATCATCATCGAGGAAGAAAAGACCCTCATGCCCAAAGAAAGCCTACCGGCACACTTTAGCATCGAGGAAGCACTACGATTGCCTAAAAAGATACGACAAGCACTAGTAGCGATCTTGGTGAGTCCCGATGACCACGAGGTGCAAGTAAGCAAGGACGAAGGCTTGAAGCTTCAGTCACATGAATATGCCACATGTTGTGCCGCCCATGATACAATCAACTTCACTGACAAAGACTTACTGCTAGGGTCAAACCTCATAACCTTCTTCTCTTCGTCTCTAGATAAGTGAGAGAGAACAAAATCAACTGCATGCTTGTGGATGGTGGGTCGGCCATAAACATCATGCTAAAGTCAACAATGGCCACAATCGGCATCAAGGTAGATGAACTATCCCAAAGCTGCCTCCTAATCCAAGGTGTTAACCAAGGAGGATAAAGAACGATGGGCATGATCTAAGTGAAGATGACCATTGGCGAACTCAAATCAAGCACACTATTCCATGTGATTGATGCAATAACTTCCTACAGCTTGCTCTTAGGAAGACCTTGGATCCACGAGAATGGAGTAGTGTTGTCCACCCTTCATCAATGCATAAAGTTCTACAAAGAATGAGTAAAGGTGATACAAGGTGACACCAAACCATTCACCAAAGTTGAATCATACTTCGCAGATGCCAAGTTTTACATGGATGAAGACATGGTGTCCGAAGCTTTTCCAAAAGAGATCAAATCCACAGGCAAAGCCACACATAAGAAACAGGAGTGGGAAGCCGTGCCATCTTCAAGCAAAGAAAACAATGAGCCTATTAAACCCACAACAACCAAAGGGAATGAGACGTTCTCCAAAGGACCAAACACATATATCTTCCGATACATCCTAATATCAAGAAGAAAGAATGCGCAATCCCCATTCGAAAATGAAACAAGCAAAGCTGACAAACAGCTGCATAAGGATGATGTAAAGTTGCTCAAGATAAATGCAGTTTTACCTCTAACTCAGCTAGGCAACGCTAAAGTTTCAAAACCACCACAAGGTTTCGTAAAACCCCTGCCAAAGGGGGCGGAACCAAGCTCTCTTCCAATCAAGAGGACCGAAGAAGGCTTCGACCCAAATGCCTACAAACTCATGTCAAAAGCTGGGTATGATTTCACTTCTTCTTCAAACCTTGGAAAGAAGAATGAAAACACTATAAACGACAATGAACGTGACCTCACCGAAACTCAAAAGAAGTTGAAGGAGCATGGTTACAGAGTTGACAACAACAAAGCTGGACTTGGCTTCACACCAAATACACTCGTGAAGATTTCAAGCAAAGCGAAAAACGTTAGTGCTCAACACATCAACGTAAGCGTTGAATAAAATCAAGATAGCCTAAACCCACCCCTCGAACATCAGTCTTTGATAGGCTGAATCGTTCAAAGCCCAGAATTTCAGCATTTGATCGCATTGGTGGTGATAATTGAACTTCCGTCTTCAAGCGGCTTAACACGCCAACACCCTAAAGCTTTGTTTTCAAAAGGTTGTCAAAACCTAAGAAACAAAGCAACAGGGCTAGCTCTCCTCCACGATGGTCGGCCTTGGAAACACTTGAAAAAACTAAGCAGCCTTCTAGAAAGAGGAAGACAACGCCAAAAGAAGAAAGGCTCGACAATCTAGCAGCAAAGTACAGCGTTCGAAGCTCGATTCTTTCAAGGATGAAGCGCCAAGCAACTTTGGAAGTTAACACAAAAGGACAACTGAAGGTAAAGAGGCGTACCATCATCCACACTGGTCAATCTTCACGCCAATAAGCCCAAGAGGACAGCACTGAAGAGGAGGTCCAAGACATCTTCCACATCACAACCCAAGAAGACAAAGAAGACGAAATCCCCGAGGAAAACATCACTGCTGCGCCACCACAACTCGAGGATAGGGGGCAAGCCACGGTTGATGATCTCAAGGAGCTCAACTTAGGCATAAGCGAGGAACCGAAACTTATCTTCGTAAGTGCACTACTAAGTGCAGGCGAGATCGAGAAGTACTACTAACTGCTAATGAAGTACACAGACATCTTTTCTTGGACTTACAAAGAAATGCCTAGCCTTGACCCTACCATCGTCGTGCATCGTCTTGCAGTTAAGCCTGAAACGCGACCGATAAAGCAAACTTAAAGACGTTATCGATTCGAGCCTAGAAATAGAGGTTGAGATTGACAAGTTAATCGAAGCAGGCTTCATTCGAGATGGGCAATACCCTAAATGGATCTCCAACATCGTCATTGTTCTTAAGAAATCTGGACAAATACATGTTTGCGTGGATTTCCGTGACCTCAACGATGCTTGCCCAGAAGATGACTTTCCCTTGCCAATCATAAAAATCATAGTGGACTCAACCATTGGCCACGAGACACTATCATTCATGGACAACTCTTCTGGATACAATCAAATCCACATAGCTCCTAAAGACGAGGAATTAACAGTTTTTCGCATTCCAAAAGGTATATACAGCTACAAGGTAATGCCCTTAGCTTGAAGAATGCTAGAGCTACATATCAACGCGCAATGCAAAAGATCTTCAATGACATGCTACATAAAAACGTAGAATGTTATGTAGGTGATGTATTTGTCAAGACCAAGAAGAGATCCGATCAATTGAAGGATTTACGAATGGTATTCGACAAACTACGACACTACAACCTCAAAATGAACCCATTGAAGTGTGCATTTGGCATCACTTCTGAGAAATTCCTTGGCTTCATTTTCAAGCACCGTGGCATTGAAGTAGACAAATCGAATATCAAGGCCATTCAAAGCATGTCTGAGCCAAGGAACCTACACGAGCTGAAAAAGTCTACAAGGATGGCTAGCCTTTATCAGACGCTTCATCTCCAACCTTGCTGGACGATGTCAACCCTTCAGTCGACTCATGAAGAATGGTCTCTATTTATATGGGATAACGTTTGCCATAATACTTTCAAAAGCATAAAACGATACCTGGAAAACCCACCTATCTTAGGAGCACCCATGCCTGGAAAGCTGCTCATTCTATACATTATCGTACATGAGGGTTCCGTTGAAGCACTCTTAGAGTAAGAAAATGAAGACCAAAAGGAAATAACATTTTACTACTAAAGTAGAACTCTTACTGGTGCCGAGCTCAACTACTTACCGATCAGAAAATGTGCCTTGCCCTAGTCTTTGTTGTCCAAAAGCTAAGACACTACATGCATGCTTACACCATCTACTTGGTTACTAAAGTTGACCCGGTCAAATACGTCATGTCCAAACCAGTTTTGACAGTACGACTAGCTAAATGGGCGTTGCATCTCAATCAGGATAAGATCATCTATGTCCCAGCTAAAGCCGTCAAAGGACAAGCACTAGTAGACTTCCTTGCTGATCATCCAATTCTAGTCGATTAGAAAATCTCAGACGACTTGCCTGACAAGGAAGTGTTCAACATCGACACCTTCCCGACATGACAATGTTCTTCGACAGATATGCACAAATAGATATAACGGGGGCATGAGTAGTATTCAAGTCGCCACAAAGACAAGTACTACCATATTCATTCCGACTAAGAGAGATATACTCCAACAACGTCGTCGAATACCAAATGCTGATCATTGGGCTCCAAATGGCGATCGACGTGGAAATCACAACACTAGAAGTGTATGGCGACTCCAAACTCATAATCAATCAACTCTTGACTGAATATGAAGTAAGGAAAGATGATCTCATTTTATATTTTCGGATAGCAACTCAACTACTACAAAAGTTCGAGGCCGTGATGCTAGAACATGTGCCAAGAAAAGAAAATCAAATAGAGGACACTTTCGCTAACCTAGTCTCAAGTATAACACTAGAAGAAGACGAAGTTGTGGACGTGCTAGTTTGCCAAAGATGGGTGATCCCACTCGTTACTAAAATGCTACTAGATGACACAAACATCGTCTCAGTACTTGCGGTCAACACTGAAGAATATAGACAATCGTTGATCAACTACTTAAAGCATGGAAAGCTTCCAGATAATCCTAGACACCACTCTGAAATACGTCGACGAGCACCTCACTTCCTTTACTACAAAGGAACACTCTACCAACGCTCTTTTGAATGAGTACTTCTAAGATGCCTAGGTGAGGAAGAAGTCAATCAAGCCATGGAAGAAGCACACTCAGGCGTATGCGAAGCGCATCAATCTGGACCAAAACTACATTTCCAGCTCAAGAGAATGAGTTACTACTAGCCAAGCATGGTGAATGATTGCTTGGAATACGCCAAAATGTGCCAAGCCTACCAATTCCACGCCAACTTCATACATCAACCGCTTGAGCTTTTACACCATACGGTTGCTTCATGGCCGTTTGATGCATGGGGATTGGACGTCGTAGGACCGATCACAACGAAATCATTTGCAAGAGAAGCCTACATCCTAGCTGCAACGGATTACTTCTTTAAGTAGGCTGAAGCTGTACCCCTAAGAGAAATCAAGAAGGAAACTGTCGTCCATTTCATCATAAAACATAACATCCACCGACAACGAAAAACATTTCTCCAACTGACTCATGGACGAGATCTGCGAGAAATACAAGTTCAAGCAGCACAAGTCTTCTATGTATCATGTTCCGGCCAACGGTCTTGCGGAAACATTCAACAAGACGTTATTCAACCTCTTGAAGAAGGTAATCAGCCGAACAAAGAGAGACTGGTACGAAAGAATGAGCGAAGCACTTTGGGCATATAGGACGACACATAAGACTCCTACCCAAGCTACGCCTTATTCTCTCGTATATAGCGTGGAAGTTGTTCTACCGCTCGAAAGTCAAATCCCCTCACCAAGAATGGCTATACAAAAAGGCTTGACTAAAGAGGAAAATGCAAAGCTACGACTTCAAGAGTTGGAAGCACTCGACAAAATGAGGCTCGAAGTTGCACTCGACAAAATGAAGCTCGAAGCTCAACAACACTTAGAATGCTACCAAGCATGGCTATCCAAGGCATTCAATAAGAAGGTCTGCCCAAGGTCTTTCCAAACTGGAGATCTTGTCTTAGCATTACGAAGGCCTATCATCACAACTCACAAGACGAAAAACCAGTTCACGTCAAAATAGGATGGACCTTACGTAATAAAAGAGATCTACATCAACGGTGCCAACGTAATCATGGCAGAAGACGAGTTAAAGATTGGCCTCATCAATGGCAGATTCTTGAAGCGCTACTACCCATAAACCAAACAAGCAAAGCTCCTCGCCTGCATGAGCTTAAACTGCACATGGCACAATGCGTTTTGTTCGCACGAGCCTAAAAAGCCACACTTAATGCTCCTTGTTCGCACGAGCTTAAAAGGCGACACTCAACACTCCTTGTTCGCACGAGTTTAAAAGGTGACCCTCAACACTCCTTGTTCACACAATTTTAAAAGGTGACACTCAACGCTCTTAGCCCACAAGAGCAAAAACTGTGTACAGCAAAAAATCAAAATCAAAAATCAAAATCACCATCAAAACCGTCAAAACCATAAAAAACAATCCATCACTCATTTGAACTACGTCGTGACTTGATCCCTCCTTAACCGAGGGTACGTAGGCAACTTGAAACTTCAAAACTTCAAGTACAATCACATCACTAACAAAAATATACAAACACTTTGAAGAATAAAGAGCAAATTCAAAATGCAAATACTTTATTTCTTTAAAGGAAGAATTCGGCTACAAAGCCTTATTAAAGCTACGACGACGATCTTCAAGCAAGCCTTCCAAAGTTTCCATGTCAGTAGGAGACAAGGTGGGCAACCTCATGGCTATGCCTTTCTCGTTCTCGCACCAACGCTTCTAGACATGCTTGGACAGAAGCCAAATAAGTCCATGTGACTTGATAACATTTCGAAGCAGTTTGCTGAGAAGACCGAACTTGGGCAATTGATAAGTCTATTGCCGCAAGTTGTTGAGCTCTAACCTTCGGATTCAGCTTTTTCAAAGAAACAACATGCAAAGAAGAATACTCAGTTGAGGTAGCCATAAGTTCGGCAATCTTGACTCTCAAGAGTGAAGAATCAATATTAAGGTTTTCGAATGCAGAAACAAGCTTCGATAAGTCTTCCTTGAGCAACGCAAGGTCCTCTAATGGGCACTTTGAAATCCTCTTCTCAATATGGCTCTGATATCCATGGTCGTGCGAAGGTTGATGCAATGGATAAGCTGCTCAGTGCCACTAAGGTTCTACCCTCTCAGAGAGATCTTAGAGCTAGCTGGTAGGTGTTGGACACATGACGAGCTCTTGCATAACTACGCTTACACACTGCAAACTTGGGCAACTTGGCAGATTTGTAGCAAGCTCTGCACCAAGCGGATCCTCAATCTCTTCGTTCGTGGGTACACTGCCTTCAAATAGCATCTTTGTAAAGGAATGAACTCACATGCTCGCCAAATCAAAAAAAATAAGAGGGCCCAGCCTAAAGAAGACAAAGAAAGATGTTAGAAACAAAAGCTAAACCAATGAAAGCAGAAAAAATCATAACAAAGAAGGAAATACGTACATCTTTCTTAAGTGACACACAACCATCAAACTGAGGAAGCCTAAACATTTTCTTCTTCTTATGACGAAAATTGACATCACTGTCATCTTGAACACCTTCAAGCGGTCGCTTGTTCAAAACTTGTTGACGCTGCCGCAAAACAAGCTCATCTTCGTGCGAGTCAACTTCGTCACCCACCTCTTCAAAAGCATCTGAACACTGAGAAGATAAACACAGGCGTTGAAGAGCTAAGGCATCGGGTCCATCTTACAAAGGAGCTGCGCTTGCACAATCGAAAAGTGCCAATTGCGTAGGAACCGTAGAATAACCCTTCTCTCAGTGTATCATTGCGTGAACGAGAATAATTGGTGCCACTTACCATCCCTAAGTCTTATGGTGTACCTTTGACCACCAACCTACATAGGCACGGGTCACCGAATTGCTCTTAAACTCATCATTGGCCGGCATGGTGATAGAAGCATTTGTGAATGAACATGTACAAGACTCCCAATGTATATACACGGCTTGCAAGGATTCTGGTTGTGTGTTTTCCTTCAGCTTGCCTGGCACATGTTAGACAAAACCAAATTGCCTGCTAAAACGATAAGGGTTATACGGCTGAACAATGCATCGGTCTCATTGTCGTAAAGAAACATACCCTGAGCGAAGACTTGTAAGAGAAGATAAGTCTGAGAAACGAAGGTGTGAAACATCTATGAAGCCGCACCGCTCTGAGCCAACCCTTACTAAATGGTCAATTCTCTAACCTTCACAGCTTCTAAACAATGTATGCGCTTGCAAATCATCAAGGCTCTTTGCAGAAAGCACACCAGAGTACTTTGTCATCAAAGGCCCCAACTTGGCCGAAGTTGATGAAGAAGACCCTTAACTTGTCTAAATTCGACAAAGAAAAGTGAGTGCTAAAGTACTCACCTAACTAACCATACATATAATGGTAGGGAAGTACTGCAACACGATCTTTGGTGCTCGCTGAGTTCGAAACAACACTGAAGCCATCATAAATATTGGCTAAGACCAGAATAGCAAGGCTAAAAGATTCACATGCAGCCATCTTGCTACCCACTTTGAAGACTCTGGGGCAGATAAAGTTGACATCGTCTTTGGGGAAAACAAATGTACAAAGCCAACAAGCTAAGAAATCAGCTAGGTAAGATTCTTCCACGTGCTCTAACGCTACGCCAAGATCCTCAAACGTTTTCAACTCGGCAGGAGCACGGCGCTTAGCTGAACCAATGGCACATGATGGGTCTGAGTCTCTTTTTGGCTTAGTGGTCTTGTTGCGACCACTTTTCTTTAAAGGCTTCTTATACTTCATGGCACCCCAATACCAAAATCGGATCCATGAAGATATCTTCACGCCTGACTTACCCTGAGGCTCCTGGGAAAGCTTGTGATACGCCCAAAACAAATAGCGGTAACTCGCAGGCAATCCTCAGCTATTACGATGAGAATGTATCTTGTGGAGATCCCAAAGAGAAATCGACATATCCCCTTGTGACGTGTGAATTGTGTTGGTCGCTGAACACGAATGCTCAAAGCATGCATGAAGGACGGAAAAATGGCGATCATAACTAAACAAAGATACGTACACAGTGTGATAAAGGCCCATGTTGGTAAACACATCTTTGGATCAGCTCAAGACATATTCAAGCCACTCCCAATAAAACTCAGCAAATATGGCTTCTCCAGTAGTTGACAATATGCAATTCCAAGTCACAGCTCCACTACGGATGCGATTGCCAAGAAGCTCAAACAAAGCTAATGGATTGTCACGAACATGGTGGGAAGGATTCAAGATAAGAATCATTGATGTACACGCATTTTTCTTCGTATTTGGTCGACCAAAATTTGTCACCTCCTAAGATACTTCAGAAGACCACGACTTCATATGCATCGATTTGTCTTTCATAGGAAGAAAAAACACCTTAGGGCCAGTCAACGACGCACAAAGCTTCAATGTCATTCCCCTATCTTACGAATCATTTTCATTCGCAAGAATGGTGATGATATTGCTCTTAAAGCACTTGAAAAATACCATAGCTGCAAAAAAACAAACAAGACAACATAAGTATAAGAGTGGGTCGACAAGAAGAAAAAAAAATTGCTTCACTAAAACAAAAGACATGCGAGACATACCTCGTGAGTGTTGAAGAATGACGATGACAAAGTCATAACAACGAAAATAAATCAGCCACAAAGCTTGAGTAGCACGGCAAAGAGGGCAGCTACAAGACGATTCTTCAAAGCACGCTACAGTAGCAAAGAAAATCAAAATGCTATGCAATCGCACTACGCAACCCCGCAGCGATTACACAAGCAATTTCTTGCACTGCACGACAACTTCACCACCGAGGGAAAACTACGACCAAAAGGTACTACACAGTGTAACCCCGCTGCAATCTTTTGCACAGCACCACGCTGTAAAAAATGACGCACTGCAACAAGCTTCAAGCATCTACAACTCACGACAGCAAGTAGAGTTAATGTGCACAGCAAAGATGTGTTGTGACAAGAACACACACACAATTGTCTTATAAATAAGGGTCAATTGCTTCCTAATGCTATAGGAAAGATACATACCAAATAGCAAAAGGAAAATCAAAAGAAGGAAGTTCATTCCAACCAACAGAACGAAGCAAATTCCAAGCAAAAAATGGCAAGGTGATTTCAGCCACAAAGGGAAAAAAGCATGCTGTTTTTGCAAAAAATATCAGCAAAGAGAAGAAAAGGAAACAAAAAAAATAAGGAAAGAACTTTAAAATTTCTAAAACATCAAAGGAAAGTACCTTTCCTTGCCAAAATACAAAAGGGAATCCCTCCAAGACAAGGACAAGTCTTCAAGTTTCCCAAACCAAGAGGGAAAATAACCCATTGGCCGAAAAAAATGGAAAGGAAAAGGAAAAAAATGCAAATCCTACTTACCCAAGGACAAGCATTAAATTTTTCCAAAATCTTGAAGGAAATCACTAAAGTTTTCCAACATCTTGAAGGAAATCACCCTCATTACCAAAATTGAAGGAGATTCCTACCTAAGGGAGGAAAAGCATTTTTTCCCATACCCACGAGTAAAAAATTCAAGTCCCAAAATACACCAAATGTATTTTATTAAAAATTATGGAAAATGAATATGCACAATAAGTATATGCCAATTTATCCATTTTCAAAATTTTCATTCAAAATTAAGCCTCTACGGCCCTTGAAGAAAATTTTCATTTCATTCAAGATCAAGCCTCAACGGCCCTTGAAGAAATGTTTCATTCAAGAAATACGTCTCAACGGCCCTTGACGAAATTCATCATTTCCATTCAAGAAATATGCATTTACGACCCTTGAAAAAGCAAACTAATTCAAGATTGAGTTAGAACATTCACATTGTAGGACTTTAAAACACGTTTCCTACATGCGACAAGCACATGCCTACAACATGACTTGAAGTGGGGGCAATTGTAGACATGTAAATTTCGTTGCATACAAATTATGCATCACAAAGCTCCACAATGCATATGACTCATCGCAAATGGACAAGTTGCACAAATCAAATAAAGGAAGCTCAAAAGCATTCCTAAAATTCGGCAAAGGGGAATAAATCTCCTTAAAATCGGCAAGGGGCCCAAATTGCTCCCAAAATTGGAAAGAAAGCTAAAGCATCTTCACAAAACAAGCAAGAATTGAAGATTGCTCACAAAGTAGGCAACAAGCCCTATAGATTTCTGCCAAGCAAGGGAAAATGGCTGAAAACAAGACACAAAACATGCCTAAATTCTCCCATGGATGAATCAAGACACAAATCAAAGCCAAATCCACCTAAAGGCATGGCTTTGGAAGTCTATATATACAAGGTCCCAAGACAAGCATAAGTGTCGACAATTTCTATATTGAAAGGCCGAAATTCTAGCAAAAGGAGAAACTCTGTCAAAGCTTTGAAAACTAATACGCTGCCAAAGCTCTCTTCAAAGAACGTACAACCAAAGCCGAAGCTTTCTTTCAACCAAAGCCGAAGCATTCCCTTGAAGAATCAACAAGCACTTGCGCTGATTCCTTCAAGACTTTGTTGCAAGCTTACTTGTAACAACGTTCGATTCAAGATCAAGTCGTCATGACCCTTGAATCAACAAAATCCCACATCAACATCACCTTTGCCTCATATCATATGCAAACCTAGAGGTGAAGACTGTCCACGCATTGTTTGTTAGAGAACAATTTAGAAACAAAAATAACAAAAATACAGAACTCAAAATACTTATACTTTATTATTCAAATATACTTGCAATACAGAATGAAATTACACAATAAATACATAAATTAAAATGATACTAACTTGAATGAATCAAAGGTAGAGGCTAGCGCAAAAGCTATGTCATTTGAACAGTATTTCCGTCCCATCCTTGTGCTTGTGGTTCTACAATGTCTGCTCAACCAGGATACAACTACCTAATTCTACAACCCACACTGGATTATAGAATTCTAGCGAATTGTTTTTTGTGTTTACTCTCTGGGAATTTGTACGAAAGAAAAAGAAGGAAGAAAAAAAAAAGATGATCTTTGATGGAACTGAGGACTCCAATTATATAGGCTCTTTCATACCTCTTCAAATACATTTTTCAAATACATTTTGGATGTATCTGAAGCTATACAACTCTTTCCAAAGAGTTGTGTCTATTAATCAAGCCTAATCCACAAGGCCCTTGTCTTGATTAATTAATATTAATATTATGGTATAATCATCAAGCCTAATCCACACAATTAGTGGCCCAAACCTCAATTCTCATTCCAAATGGTCCAAATCCTAACTACTAGTAAAAAGGACTAGACCTATATAAAGGCCTTTGACAAATTGTTGTTTCCCGATGTGGGACAATAGGAGTCTCAAAACTCCTACAATACCTCACATTTTGAGACGATTATTCGGTCCTACAGAAACTAAGATACAAAAGTAAACAATAGATATGACATACATCAGAAATATGAAAGTATATGACAAAATTTTTATTATTTGGAACAATTAGAAATATGAAAGTATGCAATTTAATAGGTAGAGATGTAGCGTTAACCCTGTAGAGTGATTCTCATAAAATTGCGATAATGATATTTACCTCTCTCACTCATGTTCGGGTAGACATGAAGCGGTGCATAGGGTTTTTCTTGACTGTAATTTCCTAATGTTATTTGTTTTGTGTTTGGTAATCTTAAGAATTTCACGATTATCTTCACTTTTCTTAAATGCATATGACAGAATTTATGTGGGAGTCAATGACTTTTGCACTACAGTATATAATATACTTGTGTTGGTTTTCGAACTGGGATGAATATTTCATTTGGAAATTTGATATAAACGAAAAAATTGTCTGTGCAAATTCATACTCTACACCAAGAGATAACACCCACCGAACTAATAAATAATAATGAGCCATTAAAATTATATATGCATGAAAGTCTCAGATATTTATTTGAGGCCAACACGTACAGAAATTATTAACGGTTTCTTCCAACGGGTCTGATTGATCAAAGAGAAAAGTGTGTGTTACTGAATCGAGTAACAACCATTAAAGGCGAAGTTTCTTCCATGTTCAAGTGGACATGTGGGTCGATGAGGATAACCTCAATACCTGACGAAGTAATTTCTCTTCAGAGAGACTTGTTTCTGAAACGGTACCTTTTGGTTGTGGCTTTTTGAGATGTATGTGACCGTATCGACACATATTTCTGTACAAATGTATATAGCATATGTGCATATATGTATACTTCTTCGCCTTGGGTATTCTCACTTAAATGAATTTGACATGCGTATGAGATTAAAAGAAAATTAATAAATCGATATTTTCTGCATTTAACTTAAAAAGTATGATGTTTCTGACCATTTACCACCTTGTAAAATTTTGAATTGTCATATGGGCTGATGCCCAGAGTGTTTCTTTCAGAGAAATTCAATTATTTCATGTGATAAGGGACTTGGATATCTCTATGAGAAGGCATTCGGTGCTTTAGCCAATCAGTTTGACTAGTGTTGTTTGTGGTTAGGGCTGATATGGCTTGATTCAAAAATTTGCTTTATCTGCAAATTTGGAACAGTTACTATACCAGTTCGTGAAAGGGGTTCCTTTTCAGGAAGGAATTAATCTGAATTGATGCATTTAATCCACTATGATGTAGTTCTTTCTTCAGGAAAGAGAAGAAAGCCTTCCTTGTGGATGTATCTGTTGCAAAGTAGTATTGTACTCATGGTGGCAAGTTTAGAAACCTAAATTTTAGTATCAATCAAATGGATTGATTTGCATATGCCATTTGTTTCCTACCCATTTTCAAATTAGGATGAGAATGGCATACGCATAAATACTTGAATTTATGCAAGGGTATTTGAGAAGCATATAGTGTTTGCATTTGTCCACGTCGTTGATCATGAGAAAGATATACAATGCTAGTATAATCATATATGTATGAGGGTCTGGAGGTTTTAATGTATTTCCTTTTCACCAAATTGTGTGTTTAGGGTTGTTGAAAAGATGTACTACTTGACATCATCTAATTTGAGATACTGGAAGATTAAGTCTTCAAATTTTCTTGCAAAATAAGAAAAATTGTCTAACTACATGCAGGTTGCAACTATTCAGAGTTGCAACCTCATAGAAAGTGTACATACAGTTGCATGCCAGCCAAAAGAAGTGCATTCAAGTTTGTCAACCAATAAGTTTGTTATATCATGGTTGGACATGGCAAGAAAGATTTTGTAATAAGAAAAAAAATAATCAGACCGTTGAGCTTGAATTCATTATGGATGAAATGCTTTCATCTTAGAAAAATGACAGTTGAGTTGATAAGCAGAGGAGACTAAGGTCTAAAGAGGTGCTTATCTTAAAAGACTAGTGAGGCTTTAAGGCCTAATAAGTTAGAATAGCTTCAAATGTTTCTACTGATCTCATGCATTTCAGCAATCACAATTATGAGAAAATTGTGGGGGTGACTTAAAATATCATTAAGATATAATGGTATTTACTTAACAAGAAGTATTTGCTACCTAAATGTGATAATATGTAATTTTAAGCTATAGAAAGCTTTAGGTACCGTTTGGTACGTGGGACGGGACAAAACGGAGTGGGACGAGGCATTCCATCCCATGTTTGGTGCGCCTAAAACGGGTGGAACGCGCTGTTCCACGGGACGAATTTTGGGTGAATTTTTGTTCCGCCTCACCCCATGGAACGACTCGTTCCACATCCGTGGAACACAAAATTATAACCTCTCCGTCTCCTTCTTCTTCCTCATTGTTTCCATCCGAAGGCATATTTGCTCCCTCTCCATTCCGTCCCGTCTCGTCTGCATACAAAACGATACCTTAGAGATCTTTCTTTAAATACCTTAAATATGGGGGAATATGCCTAACTGTTAGCAAATTACTTATTAGTAAGTCCGAACATATGTTTCGAGGACTTAACATTGGAAAACAACTACTCTCATATGAAATAAAATTTCATAAAATGGATTGTGCACACCATCAAAGGTAGTCAACCTAGTAGTGGATCCAATTATTAAAGATTTGATTAGAGAGTAAGTTGATCATCGAGGGAAACGAGGTTAAAGCCAATATAACTAATCAATCAGCCGAGTAGAAACCTAACTTAATTGATTGGAGATCCTATGGTCTAAGTTTAATAAGCAAATTGGTTGGGCATGATTCAAAGAAATTAACACACTATATACCTCATTCCAATGATGGAAGAAATGTGTTGTCTGCAGAAGTTTTAGGGTGTATATTTATACTTAATGACAGTGATATCTTATAAATAAGAGGAATAGAGCAACCTCTGTGAGAATAGAAGTGGGTCGCTTCTATGAGTATAAGATGGATAAATTTTCTAAAGCTCTCATGAATCCGGGATCTGTTCAGGACCAAAATGAACAAAACCGTATGAACCGGAATATATTAGGATTAGTGATGTGTGTTGCTTATTGTCTCAGTTTACTATTGCAGTGAACAATTCAAGATTCCATATCCAGTGCGTCACCAAGTAAATCCGATAAGTATTCACTAGGGTAGGTTCAAGTCCAAAAGACACTTCTCCCGATGCATCTCTTGTCCGCCTGTACTCTCAAATTCTTCCTAATTTTTCATTCATGTGGGGATTGTTGGAAATTATATATTATAATACTAATTTATAATATTTAATTTCTATATGAATGAAAAATAAGAGTCAAATGTTATAGTTGGAATTTAAATTCATGAGTTGCGTCTATTTGTTGGAACTTTAGGCAATAGTCACAATGTTTCAAAATGGGTGGCTTGAGTTCTATATAAACTCAAACATCCCACATGACTAAAAGAGAAGAAAAGAGAAGACTTTTCTCCAATGTCTTAGTAAAAATCCGAGTCGTGTCTTGAGAGTATGGAATATATGAAGTTCGCCAAAGTTCGAAGATTGAAGTGCTTTGACTTTGGATTATAGATTGTTGAATCTTGGGAGACAGACGCCTACTGAACTACAAGCACAAGAGTAGGGGCGAAATTCTGTCTTTAGGACATTGCATTTATGCAAGCATCAATCTCCAACTTTGTCAATTTTTCTAACTTTCTCTTTTGTTGTTTATATTAATCTCATACATAATTGATGTTGTGAATTTCTTTATGATTATTATTATTATTGTAATTCTTGCGTTATTTTCATATTTTCTAATATTGATCCAACATTGTTTCAAGCTCAAAACTTGAAGTAATCGTTCAATCGTTCGTCTGAGATCAAGTCATCGCGACCCTTGGATCAACAACATTCACATCTATATCAAATTTGAAGACTGAATCAGAGGAAAATTGCATACAGAGATTATAACCCTACAAAGTTATCAATACAAATCTACTTTGTACGCGTATTCCTGTTTCATTCGATATAGAATTTTTGTGTTTACAGTGTACCCAAAGTCGTGCTGGAGAACGAGCTGGGTGTAGGGCTTGGTTTTGGAGAGTTCTATGGATTTGAAGAAGAGAGTTGGTGTGGCGTCGTTTTGAGGGGTGGGCTGGGAGAGGAGCTTCGATCTGGGTATTCTGTAGAAAAGGTCGAGGCCCAAGTTTCATTAAGATTTGAATGAATTTGCAAAAAAATAGTGGTTAATCTTTCCAAATGCGGCACTGAGCTCCTATCTGGGTATTAGGCTCGGCGGCGCGGAGCTTCTTAGGAGTTGCACACCTGCACGGCCGACTGGGATTTTTTGGTGTGTGAAGACGGGAAGAAGATGACCATCATCTTTTTTATTCTTATCCAAGCTATAAAGGATATGTATGAAGGAGCAAAGACTGCCGTAACTCATGAAGGACAAACCGAAAGCTTCCCCATAACTGTAGGATTACATCAAAGCTCATCCTTAAGTCCTTACCTTTTTGCGTTGGTAATAGATGAGTTAACAAGACATATTCAAGATGATATTCCTTGGTGTATGCTTTTCGCAGACGATATAGTGTTGATAGATGAAACTCAGGAAGGGGTAAATGCAAAGCTTAACCTTTAGAGAGAAGTGTTGGAATCTAAAGGTCTTCACCTAAGCCGATCAAAGACAGAATATATGGAGTGCAAGTTCAGTGCAAATGGAGGCCAAAATGAGTTAGGGGTGAGGATCGGAGATCAGGAAATACCAAAGAGCGATCGTTTTCGCTACTTAGGATCTATCTTGCAAAAGAACGGAGAATTAGATGGAGATCTCAACCATAGAATATAAGCTAGATGGATGAAGTGGAAGAGTGCATCCGGCGTGTTGTGTGACCGCCGTATGCCACTGAAGCTCAAGGGAAAATTTTATAGGATAGCAATAAGGCCGGCGATGTTGTATGGCACAGAATGTTGGGCGATGAAGCATCAACACGTACACAAAATGGGTGTAGCGGAGATGAGGATGCTTCGTTGAATGTGTGGGCACACGAGAAAGGATAAGATTAGGAATGAGGATATCTGAGGTAAAGTAGGAGTAGCCGAAATTGTAAGAAAATTGAGAGAAAATCGGTTACGGTGGTTTGGACATGTGTAAAGAAGGCCTACTGATGCTCCGGTTAGAAGATGCGACTACGGGACAGAGGTTCAGGGCCGGAGGGGTAGAGGAAGACCTAGGAAAACTTTGGAAGAGACTCTAAGAAAAGACTTAGAGTATTTGGATCTAACGGATGACATGACACAGGACCGAGCACAATGGCGTTCTAAGATTCATATAGCCGACCCCACTCAGTGAAGAAGGCTTTGGTGTATTTAACACAATATGTTGAAATGAAGCAAAA
Source organism: Malus domestica (assembly GCF_042453785.1). Lineage (NCBI taxonomy): Eukaryota > Viridiplantae > Streptophyta > Magnoliopsida > Rosales > Rosaceae > Malus > Malus domestica. Next base: position 8,648,946 of record NC_091670.1, read on the forward strand.
CTTATTTATTGATATCTCCGATAAGTTACAAATATGTACATATACATGAGTCAAAATAAACAAACAAGAGGGAACCTTCACAAAGGTTGCTTAGGAGAAGTCTCAGCAGTCGGTAGAGCCCCAGAAAGAGAAGGCATCGGAGGGGGATCATTCGGAGCCTCAGTACTGGACAGAACCCTAGAAGGAGGAGGCATCGAAGGTTGATCATTTGGAGCTTCAGTACCCGGTACAGCCCCAGAAGACGAAGGCAATAAATGCCTTTGGAACAAACCCACAAACCGCTGATGATCAAGTAAAACCTGACCATCAAATTCCTTCATCTGGTCAAGCTTCCTCTTAATGTTTGTAGCATAGTCATGTGCGAGCCGGTGCAACTGTTTATTCTCATGCTTGAGCCCTCTAATCTCTTGTTTGAGACTCATCACTTCAGCCGCTAATGATTCAACTTGGCGGGTTCGAGCAAATAGGCGCTGGGCCATATTAGACACAGAACCTGCACACTGAACACTTAGAGCCAGAGAATCCTTAACAGCCAACTCATCAGACCGTTTGGAAAGTAGTCTGTTATCTTTGGGAGTGAGAATGTTCCTGGCCACCACCGCAGCAGTCATATCATTCTTCATCACGGAATCCCCAACGGTAAGCGGACCAGTAGGGGATAAGAAGGATGGGCGCCATATGTTGTCTGGATAAGGCATTGATGCCTCTTCAACGAGGTTCGAATCAAAACGACGGTCGGAAGGGCCAGACATTTTCAAAGGTGTTGAAGAGAGAAGAGGTCGGACAAATCAAGATCTTAGAAGTGCAAGAAGGGAGCTTCTACTGGTGAAGATTCAAGTGTGCTTTGGAACTTAATGCCAGCCTCTATAAAAATCTGCACTCGACGGAGCTTCAGAAATCGAAGAGGCGCCTGCCCAGAAATCGAAGAGGCGCCTGCCCAGAAATCGAAGAGGCGTTTGTTTTCTCAAAAGCTGGGCTGCTCAGAGACCACGAGGGCCGATCTCAGAAATCGAAGAGGCGTTTGCTTTTTCAAAAGCTGGGCTGTTCAAAGACCACGAAGGCCGATCTCAGAAATCGAAGAGGCGCTTGCTTTCTCAAAAGCTGGGCTGCTCAAAGACCACGAAGGCCGATCTCAGAAATCGAACAGGCGCTTGCTTTCTCAAAAGCTGGGCTGCTCAGAGACCACGAGGGCCGATCTCAGAAATCGAAGAGGCACCTGCTTTTTTCAGCCTTGTCAGCACCTGTCACATGCACACTTAACTTTGCTGAAATTACGGGCATTCTGTTGAAGATTTCTGGTGAAGTAGAAAGCACGTGAATCTTACTGTTCAATCATCCATTTTCCACACGCACTATCAGCTCATGGGTACCATAGATAACTTTGCCAAAGATCTCTGACAAAGTTTAGACACGTGAAGCCTGCAGCTCTCACTACATCGCTATGACCAAGAAGGGTAAAAGAATAGCAAAGAAACAGCACTAACAAAGTTTAGATACATAAATTTTGAAGGTCTAGCTACCATATTATTACCTACAAGGGTAATGGAACAGCACCGCTGCTAGATAATTGGAAAGTCCTTGTGTGTCAACCTCTGTGCTCTGTGGCAAGGTAGACTAGCAAACATGCCCAACCTTTACTTACATTCGAGAAAACACTCCCAACAAGATTGCTTCCTCCAAAATCGAAGAGGCACATTCCTCCGAAACTCGAGAGCCAGACTCCCAACATGATTACTTTCTTAAAAATCGAAGAGACACCGCTCTCCGAATCTCGAGAGCTAGACTCCCAGCAGGATTGCTCTCTCAAAAATCAAAGAGGCACCGTTTCCGAATCTCGAGAGCCAGATCTCCGACAGGATTGCTTGTACGAAAACTGAAGAGGCACCGCTTTCTCAACTTCGAGAGCCAGATCTCCTTGGATAAAGCTTATCTGTAATCTTCACACGCAACATCAACTTTCCAGATACCACAGACCACTTTTTCAAAGTGCTCTGACACACGTGAAGCTGACAGCTCTGACACACGTGAAGCTGACAGCTCCCACTACCGGGTTATGACCAAGCAGGGTAAATGAATAGCATTACTACTTGTTGTTAGGGAAACTCCTATATATGTCGACCTCCATTCTCAACGGACAGGCAGACCTGCAAAAATGCTCCACCCTTCCTCATATCTGAGAAGGCACTCCCAACGAAGCCTCTCGAAATACTCAGCTTTCTTTCCCCCCCCCCCCCCGATAATACCTCTGCAAACAAGCTACACCAGAGTAAGAATATCTCATATCATCAGGGTTAAAAGCAAGAGTATCCCATATCATGCTTTTTCCCTGTCTTTTCCTTTGGCCTTGTTCTTACCTGCAAGACAAGGAGAAAGAGAGCAATCAGTCAGCACTTGGAATCAAGCTTCCAGTCAGGAACTGACTGCCTGGAACCCCTTACCTGATTACTTACCTGGCATTGCTCTCGAGTACCCATCTTCAACATCTTATGCTTCCAGAGAAGATACCACATCTGCCTGAGGAACAGATAGGGAAAGTGATAAGGATACAAGGAAGCATGTGGAGACAAGCGTAACAGAACACGTGCCGATACATCCACTACTTTGTCAACAGCAAAAGTATCTCATATCAGCAGGGTCGAACGTACTCTAGATTTGATGGACGTGTTTTGACCCTCAAATTCTTCAGTCGGCCTTATACTCTGAAGGAAACCAGAAAATCCTCCAGCCCAATTCAAGAATAAGCCTGTGGAAATTTACTTCTTCAAAAGCAAAAGTATCTCATATCATCTATTCTCCTTTTCTTCTCTTTATCCTTCATGTTGCCTGCAAGATAGGGAGAATGAGAACAATCAGCCGGAACTCGAAATCAAACTTCTGATCTGGGACTGATTGCTTGGAGCTCTGATTGCTTACCTTGTCTGTCACTTCTTTCAGCAGATCCCCTAGCTCGGCGACTTGGGGGACTCCTACTACATGGTTTGTATCGCGCTTGACCAAGCCTAAAACTACAAGTAAGCTTCAAGTGAAATTGATACATTACCTTGTGCATCTCCACCAGTTAAAGATACCACCCCTGGATGGAGGAAGCATACTTCCAGAGAAGACGCCACATCTACCTATGAGACAGTTAAGGCAAGTGAAGACGAGAGCCTGCACCTATCTCATTTGTACTAAATCATTCACTTGTACTCACTAAAGGAGAGCTTGAACCTATGTACTTGCGTAAACCCTTCACAATTAATGAGAACTCCTCTACTCCGTGGACGTAGCCAATCTGAGTGAACCACGTACATCTTGTGTTTGCTTTCCTGGCTCTATCCATTTACATACTTATCCACACTAATGACCAGAGCAATCTAGCGAAGATCACAAACTTAATACTCTCTGTTGTACCAAAGTCCTCACTGATTTTGGGCATCAACAATCCTTAAGTCCTTACCTTTTTGCGTTGGTAATGGATGAGTTAACAGGACATATTCAAGATGATATTCCTTGGTGTATGCTTTTCGCAGACGATATAGTGTTGATAGATGAAACTCATGAGGGGTAAATGCGAAGCTTCACTTTTGGAGAGCAGTGTTGGAATCTAAAGGTCTTCGCCTAAGCCGATCAAAGACAGAGTATATGGAGTGCAAGTTCATTGCAAATGGAGGCCAAAATGAGTTAGGGGTGAGGATCGGAGATCAGGAAATACCAAAGAGCGATCGTTTTCCCTACCTAGGATCTATCTTGCAAAAGAACGGAGAATTAGATGGAGGTCTTAACCATAGAATACAAGCTGGATGGACAAAGTGGAAGAGTGTTTCCGGCGTGTTGTGTAACCGTCGTAGGCCACTAAAGCTCAAGGGAAAATTTTGTAGGACGGCAATAAGGCCGGCGATGCTGTATGGCATACAATGTTGGGCGGTGAAGCATCAACACGTACACAAAATGGGTTTGGACATGTACAAAGAAGGCCTACTGACGCTCCGGTTCGAAGATGGGACTACGGGATAGAGGTTCAGGGCCGAAAGGGTAGAGGTAGACCTAGGAAAACTTTGGAAGAGACCCTAAGAAAAGACTTAGAGTACTTGGATCTAACGGAGGATATGACACAAAACCGCGCGCAATGGTGTTCTAGGATTCATATAGCCGACCCCACTTAGTGGGAAAAGGCTTTGTTGTTGTTGTTGTATCCTTTTTTTTTTTTAGTTCTTAATTATAAAAAATAAAAAATGTTATTTTATTATTTAAATATTTTTTAAATCATATGACAATATTTAATTTTTATGAGACCCAATTAAGTGTTACATCATCACATAACATAATATTTAACAAAGTTATGATGGAATGACCATATTAATTTTCAATTTTCAAGGATCATCTTGATGGTATTGGTCAATTTTAGAGACCATTTGTGATAAAAAAAAAAACCCCTTAAAAAATTATGAACCTTCTATCTATTTACTATTATTGATTGACTAAACGATCTTATCTTTTTAAAGTGGTATGTAACATAAACAATTTCGATTATAAACACGAAATTCTATGTATTGATCACAAAATATCTTTAGGAGAAAATCCTCCTTGATTTTAAGGAGCCAAACCGTTCTTTTTTAAAAATGGTCCTACCAAATATGAATTCAAGGCCTAAAACTCAAAAAATGTCTTTTAAGTTTAAAACATTGAACTCAAATAGGATACCAAGCAAACCTTTAGTAATCAAAATGGTGGATTCTATATATGCAAACTTTTACTTGTTCTCGAAAATTATAAGATTGTTCAGTTAATGATTTTGGCTGCATAAGGAATATAAGAATGTTCTTATATGAATTGTTGTGTTTGTTTGAACTTTCGAATGTTGAATTTACTTAACCGTCCTCTCTCTCACCTCATTTTTAAAGACACTAGCAATAGATTTGGAAATCATAAAGTTGGAAAATGCTGCCTTATATGTCCTTGGAAATTTTAAGATGGTTTGGTTGACAGATTTTGGTTGCTAAGAATATAAAAATGTTCTTTTAACTTTCAAATGTAAAATTTGTAGTGTAATTGAGCTAAATCACTACAAAAAGTATTGAGCTCAGACCTAAACCACCAAATTGCCAGGAACAAATCGCCCGCTAGTGGTTTGGTTTAGTTTGATTTCTCCTTTCATTTTAAGCTCAAATCAAACCAAACCGTTTTGTTCAACAAGTTGGTTCAACCACGATTTAGAGGTAAAACGGATCTAAACCGTGGCAGGCACATAGAATCTAAACTACATATTAATAAAACTCTTTTTGTCAGTTAAAAGAGGATAAAAAGACTATTTAGTCTTCTATCACAACAAAAAAGTTAAAGGGCGGTAACTTAATTTCACAAAACAAAGTTTTGCTATTTTTTATTGAAGCCTCACTTACAAGTGATTTTAACATCTCTAATTTTTTAAAATTAAAAACTTAAAAAAATAAATAAATAAACCTCTCTCCCTTTCTCCCTATTCCCACATTCTCTCTTATGGTTCGTTTACTTACCCGTAATCAAAATAGGAGGAAATGAATTGATGAAAAATTGAATTGAGGATGAGTTGGAATGAGGAAAAGTCAAAATCAGAGCTGTTTACTTAAATTGACTAGAATCAAAGTAAAATTGAAACTGAATTTACGTAAGTTGTTTACTAATTCACTTGAATCGGATTAGAAATTAATATAATTACTAAAATACCCTTTTTCATAATAAATTATTATTTTTCTATTATTTTATATACTAATTAAATTATTCATATATAATTAACCTTTAATTAGTTTTATTCATTTTTACCTATGTATTTCATCGTTTATAGTCTCGTTTTTTATTAGTAAATAAATTATTTTATTGTCTAATTAATAAAAACATTAATTAATTTCTTATGAAGAGAAAAATAAAAAACAAAAGGATTTGCCGAACTTATCTCTTAGAGTAGCACTCTCCCTCTCTCTCTCTATTCCCCACCGTCACACTCTCTCTATTCCCCCACCGTAAAACTCTATATTCAGTGTATCTCATGGCAACTCTTGATAAAGAATTGAAGAACCACCACACCGTAACTCTCTCTCACTTTCAGTTTCTGATTACAAAATTCTCTAGATGTTAGGATCCTTTAGGCTACTATGGGTTACTAGTAGTTATTAGGCCCAGTATTAATGTTAAGCCCATTAAACCCACCAAAACCCTAGCTACCCTTTTATGTATTTAAACCACTATGTTCATCTGTATATGATATGAATGAAAAGAACTGTTATTTTATTTCTTACTTTCCTTTCATTTAACTTTTTTTCTCCATTCCTACGGAATGGGTCATATCATCTAGTATCCAGAGCCCAGGTGTGCTTCCATGGGCAAACGCCCTGCATCGGTGCCCATGGTCGACGTTTTGAAGGTGTGACTCGACCGGCAGTTTCCGCAGCAGCAAATCATCACTCAAATTGTAACATCCCACATCGCCCAGGGAAGTGATCTTTAAATGTATATTCACATCCCTATCAAGCACGAGGTCTTTTGGAAGCTCACTGGCTTCGGGTTCCGTCGGAACTTCGAAGTTAAGCGAGAAGGTGGCCAGAGCACTCCTATGATGGGTGACCTACTGGGAAGCTGCTCGTGAGTTCCCAGAAACAAAACCGTGAGGGCGTGATCGGGGCCCAAAGCGGACAATATCGTGCAACGGTGGTGGAGCGGGCCTGGGAAGTGATCCGCCCTGGGTCGGGATGTGACAAATAGTATCAGAGCCAATCCCTGGTCGGAAGTGTGCCAACGAGGACATCGGGGCATCTAAAAGGGTGGATTGTAACATCTCACATCGCCCAGGGGAGTGATCCTTAAATGTATATTCACATCCTTACCTAGCACGAGGCATTTTGGGATCTCACTGGCTTCGGGTTCCGTCGGAACTCCGAAGTTAAGCGAGAAGGTGGCCAGAGCACTTTTGTGATGGGTGACCCACTGGGAAGTTGCTCGTGAGTTCCCAGAAACAAAACTATGAGGGCGTGGTCGGGGCTCAAAGCGGACAATATCGTGCTACGGTGGTGGAGCGGGCCCAGGAAGTGATCCACCCTAGGCCGGGATGTGACACAAATCCACAACTTCCGTGACAAGGTCACGATGATGAACCTCCATTAGGTTGAGCTAGAGCACCAACTCACTGATATGCAACACTCTCTCGCAAATCTGGTAGTCCTCAATGCTCGATAGGACCAATTCCAAGAGACTTGTCTTGAAGAGCTCCGATCTCTAAAGACCAAACCCCTCACTCTTCCTCAACGCACATGGAGTACTTCTCTTCACCATTCCTCAGCCCACCCGAAGACCCTTTTCGCCACTTGTCCTTCGTCCCTCTCTCCCACCACGTCGCCATTCCACTCATTTTCCCACCTCGTTGGTCATTTACCCTTCCCTATATATTTACCCCAGCCACATGCCATTGTTCCCCCTTCTCACCGGCCCTCTCTACCAACCTCATTTGCACCGGGTGCACCCACACCCCTGTTTGGAACCTTCTGCATTTTCGCTTCCCTACTATTTGGCACAACTTCCTCGTCCCACTCTTCATCTTCTGTAGCTCCAACCACCCAATCATTCCAATGTTTCTCCATCTTCTTTATACATCAAACCACCCACCCCCCGCCCTCATCACCACTACCCTTATCTCCAACTGAGCTCTACTGGGCAGCTACGACGACCCCAACAAGACGCCCACCTCCTTTTCCGACTCATCCTCTCCCTCCACCTCACTCCTCTTCAAACCCCCAATTGCAGACCCATCATCGTCGCCGTCCCCTTCGCCATATTCAACCGACCTCCAAATCCTTCCCAACTCCCTCCGCTCTGTTTCCTTCTACTCTCACGACCATAACCTCTTCTTCAACTCCAGCAACTCGCACTACAACCCAAGCCTCTTTCACTATGTCATCTTCTCGATCCGCTTTTTCCTGCAGCTACCTCCTCAACCGCGTCACTCAATCCACGACCTCCGCCACCGTTTAGCTCCAGACAGTTTCAGCGTCTCAAAATAGCAAGGATTTCGGGAAGGAAAAAATAACCAACTAATTCACCAGGAAATGCTCGATCGGGCAGGTGTGCCAGGTGATCGGAGCTGTCGTTGATGTGAGGTTCGAGGAAGGGCTTCCCCAATCTTGACCGCGCTTAAGGTGTTGGACAACTCAATCCAGTTAATGCTCGATGTGGCTCAGCACTTGGGTGAGTATAAGGTCAGGACCATTGCTCAGGATGAGACTGAGATACTTATGAGAGAACATCGTATGCTCAACACTAGTTCTCCGATCACTGTTATTGTTGGAATGGCTACCCTTGGTCATATCATGAACGTCGTTAGAGAGCCCATTGACCATAGAGGGGATATCAATACCGATCACTTTCTACCCATTCATAGAGAAGCTCCTACCTTCGTTGAGCAAGCAACTAAGCAGCAGATCCTTGTTACTAGAATCAAGGTTGTCGACCTTCTTGCTCCCTACCAAATAGGAGGAAAAATTGGATTGTTCGGTGGTGCCGGTGTTGGAAAAATTGTGCTTATTATGGAACTTATCCATAACATTGCTAAGGTTCACAGTGGTTTCTCTGTGTTTGCTGGTGTTGGAGAACGTACTCGCGAGGGTAATGACTTGTACAGGGAAATGATTGAGAGTGGTGTCATTAAGCTAGGTGAAAAGTATGCTAACAACAAATGTGCTCTAGCGTATGGTCAACTAAATGAGCCCCCTGGTGCTCATGCTCGTGTTGGTTTGACTAGGCTCACTGTGGTTGAACACTTCCGTGATGCTGACAGGGTCTTTTTGAATGAGATAAATATTGATGTGAACATGACTGAGCACCATTACAGGGATTACATGTTCTAAGATGCACTCAAGACTGGTTTTACGATCTTCAGGCTTTTAGGGATAAGTACAGGCTTTCATGTGCTTTTGGGAGCATAAACCGTGAATTGCTGTGGCATTTTAGGGGCGCAGACAAGTCTTATTACTCCAATTTGTCCGCACTATGCAGAATATGTCTAAAGGGAACTTTTGAAAACGGAAGGGTTTGTGGTCAATGCAGGATGGCCTGTGTCTGATTATCCAGATATAATCTTCCATAATGCTAACAAGTATTTGCAACATTCCATTGTTGTACTGAGGTAACTTTTTGAAAAGAAAACTTCAGGCTCAACGAAAGCTAATAAGAAGGGTCATCTAGTTAAAGCATCGACGGAAACCACAAGGTTGATTGGTTTAATATATGTAAATGAGCAATTCGATGGATGGAAGGCGAAGTGTTTGAGGATACTACAGAGTAACTTGGACAGTGATACTCGCACTTTTGCTCCAAACAAGGTAATTCTGGATGCTTTGCAAAGAAGTTTAATTAGTTTAATTTATGTGCCAGCTGATGACTTGACAGATCCTACTTCTGCCACTACCTTTGCTCACTTGGATGCCACAACTGTGTTGTCACGACAAATCTCTGAGCTTGGTATCTACCCTGAATTCTCACTTAATTATCTTGATTGCTGGTTCCTAAAGAATTATTTACTAACTAGAAATGTTCAGCATGATACTAAGACCATTTTGGTTTCTCCCACTACCTTGTTGACTAGCACCTTTGGATGGGTGAGTTCGTGTTATGTGGATAGTTTTGTACGGATGATTGTTGGGAAAGTATTTGATGAAATGTTGCTTGGTCATTATGATGCATTGAATGTATACGGTGCGAGCCCAGGTATATATAGGTAGCTCCCCATTCATTTTTTCGGAACACAACTGAATGAAGGGTCAATCTCTGCATCCCTTGGCTCTAAGCAGTTACCAGGCTTATTGACTTCGAGCTGCCTGTGAAATAACCATCAGCATCAGATAGTTCTACGATTACTAAATCGTCAACTTGCAATCCTATGTGTTTAGATGGGAGTGATTGAGCTAGTAGTTACATGTTTGATTCAGAGTGTTCGGGTGTCATGAGCAGAATTCAAGCTTGTAAGACAGTAGAAGAGTATGGACAATCTGAATTCAAGGATGTATCATGTGGGAAAACCATATGGCATGACTTGGCGAATGCAGCAGGAACTCATAATTTTGAACTCAAATATATAGATGGCATGTCTCCTACAAACAGGCTTCTATAAGAATTTAAGCTGCTGTGGACATCTATAATTATTGCAGAAGACACATGTTGTCTGGCTCCTCGGTTTATACAAAGGTCATATGGCACAACAGCATATATATATTGTGTTGGTTTAACCAATTTAGTGGAAAAGCTAAGGTGTGGGGAACACATATGACACGTGGACTGCAAAGACCTTTTACACAGCTACTGCAAGCTCAATATTATTCCAATGGCCACATATTTGAGTGTTAAAAGTGATTTGGAATTCATTGCTCCCCCGTATGTAACTTCGGTTTATGGCTCATATGCATTTGAAAGCTATTTTCCAAAATGTCTACATTTATTCAAGGCTCTTGTTGATCTACACTTTCAGGGTGCGTTTGTTGCACCGGACTATCTCGGACTGGACTAGCTTTAGGGACTAAGTTGGACTGGGTTAGACTAGACTAAGCTGGACTGTCTTAGTGAAGCGTTTGATGCAGTGTCGGACTAAACAACAGGATAACAACAAATTCTAATATTATATTTTTTCATTTATATTTTATTAATATTTTATATTATTTAATACATATTTAGTAATATTTTATTACTTCCACTGTCTATTTGCTTTTTCATTCTGAAACCACCCATCTCCATTTCTTCCTAATTTTGCTCCGACCCTCTCCCTCTCTTCGTCTTTTTCTTTTCCTTTCCACTCTCTCCTTCCTCAAAACAGCGTCATTCATCACCCCCTTTTGTTCTCTTTTTTTTTTCCCTTTCCTTTTCTTTGCTGTTGTGATTCCTCTAAAGACCGAGGCGAACGCTAAGCCGAGGGAGGATGACGACTAGCCCGAAGAAGGAGAGATCATCGGCAACCAAGACTCGGCGTCGTCGAAGCCTTCGAAGGGAATTGCACCGTAGTCTCACGCCCTGGAGCACTCCTGGACCTTCTGGTTCAATAGCCCTGCCGCAAAGTCCGCCAAGTCCAAGCAGAAGGATTGGGGCAGCTCCATCGGCCTGATCTACGCCTTCATTACCGTCGAGGAGTTCTGGAGGTTAATTTCTTTCATTTCATGTGGTTTTGGGTTTAATTTTGTTTGATTGGTAGGAAAACTGAGAAAAGATTGAATTTTTGCGTTTGTTATGTGCTTGTTGTAGTTTGTGATAGAACAAATTTGGCCATTTTTTGGTGGTGGAAGAACCCTCGCAGGGAGGAGGAAGAAGCCCAGAACTCACAGAAGGGCTCTCAGGGAGGAGGAAGAAGCCGGTCTTAGCAAGTCCCATGGTTTGGGGAGTGCCTCGCTAAGAACCTTTAAGGAGGCCTCTAGTCCACACGAGTCCCCTTTAGTCCCACTTAACGTAGTCCCATCACCTATCAAACATGGGACTGTAGTCTAGTCCAGTCCAGTCCCTCCTAAGGAGGTGAAACAAACGCCCCCTCAGTGGTATCATGTTTTTACAACGGTTGTCTCAATGTCCAGGGTATTGACTGCTCCAAGAGCACTAGCACTTTTATCCAACGAGTCAAAATCAGTTTTTTTGTCAAGTATTCTCTAGATTTGTACCCCTTGGTTCTCTTGCGTTTACCTTGGTCAATGACTCGCAGCAGTTGGAGCTCAATGTCCAAGTTAAGAAGTTGCTCGAAAATCAAATCTCACTTTTCATTGATTATATCTCAGAACTTTCATGGATTATGGTCGCAACAAGGGAATTTCTTACATGGCAGCATAGTGTAAGCTTTTATGTATTCCACCAATGGCATGCCATCTTCTCCAATTTTTCACGGTCTTTTGGTTCTTTGGGTTTATTATTTGACAAAAATTGGCTATATTACATGCTTGCTGGAATGGTGGTCTATTTGGAGACTCATACTGCAATTGTTTTAGAGGTCTATTTGGAGACTCATAACTGGGAAACCAAGCAAAGCCAAACCTCTACATACCAACTTGAAGACATGCCTTATTTTAAGGGGGAGGGAATGTTAAGATCCTTTAGGCTACTATAGGTTACTAGTAGTTATTAGGCTCAGTTAAGCCCATTAAACCCACCAAAACCCTAGCTACCCTTTTATGTATTTAAACCACTATGTTCATCTAAATATGATATGAATGAAAAGAACTGTTATTTTATTTCTTACTTTCCTTGCATTTTCCTTTTCTTCTCCATTCCTATGGAATGGGTCCTATCACTAGAGACAAGTAGAGAGAGATGGTTGGGAGTGGTTGCAATGGGTATAAGATATGGCCCTGGGCAGGGGTGGGTGCGGTGGTGAGGAGATGAAAAATTTGCAGAGCTATGTTAGGTGCTAGACAATGTCTCTCTGGTGAGATGAAGGGCCATGTTGGAATAATAAAAACCAACTGAGGACACAATTTGGAAAATAAATTCATTCTGATGACCCACTTCTTTCAGAAGCCAAATCCTCCCTCATATAGGGAGTCCAAATCCTCCAAAAACAACAATTGGATTCCAGAATTCGGATGGGACCCACATATGACATACCCTGATCCTAGAATCAAGGCGTGCTGGCCGTCACGTGAGCGTGACGTAACCAAAAGTGCGACGCGGAAGCAATAAGATAAGAGAAATACGAAGAAATAAAAACCAACTACTAGCAATAATATCCAACTAACATGCTAGAGAGAGTTTAAGTGTGAAACACACATAATCAGAGCATAAGTACTAGGTGCAGTCTAGTAGGAACATTACTAAATTACAACGCCCGAAGGTGAGTCCTACATGAGTAGTTTGTCAGAACGCCGTGGGAATCCTCGTGAGCCACAAACACAGCTAACTAGAACCTGGAGGGGCACAAAACAAGATTGTGTGGGTCAGTAAAACCAAAGTTTTTCAAAAACATTTCATTTAACAACATTTCTAACCCCTCGCTGTAAAACTTGTATACTTTCCCAGAAAATAACATAATATGCATATAATTCTTCAAATATCTCAAATCACCATTCTTTATCAAAAACCAGAAAGCATGCCATGCATACATATATATGAATTATATGAATTAGTAATTGTTGCATATATATGTTAAATGGTGTTGTGGACGCATAGGTGAGTATCAGGTGAGTTATAATGTTCATTTGATTTATTGATGATGTGAATTGTGTTGAGAGCTCATAACCTGCACAATTGGTGTTAGTGCTTATATTATTCACCCTGCACCACACGCTCACCTTGGATCCAAGTAGGTGCATGTCATACAGACCATGAGAGGTGGTTCCGACATGTCGTACAGACCATTAGAGTTGGTTCCGACTCGTAGGTGACTTTTAGATTATTATACAGCTGTTGATGAGAGAAGCACTAAAGCGTATTCTTACACCATTCTTGTCGTATAGGCTACTTCAGGTAGTTTCGATTTATGTGCAGAGTAGTGCCGTACAGGTCACTGTGGTGACTTCGGTTAGATTGGATATTGAGCTATAGAATTAGCCGAACATGACCGCTGCAGGGTCTCCGGTTGATTCCTTATTTCACCTGTTATATTAATGCATTCTTATTATGTTGTTGACGCTTATTGTAACATCCCACATCACCCAGGGAAGTGATCGTTAAATGTATATTCTCATCCCTACCTAGCACGAGGCCTTTTGGGGGCTCACTGGCTTCAGGTTCCGTAGGAACTCCGAAGTTAAGCGAGAATGAGGCCAGAGCACTCCCAGGATGGGTGACCCATTGGGAAGTTGCTCGTGAGTTCCCAAAAACAAAACCGTGAGGGCGTGGTTGGGGCCCAAAGCAGACAATATCGTGCTACGGTGGTGCAGCTGGCCCTGGAAGTGATCCGCCCCGGGCCGGGATGTAACAACATAAATTTTGATTCCTCCACGTTAGGTAAACAAAGGAGTGTCCTGTAATCAGAATTCAATTCCGAATTTTATTTCCGATTACGAGTATGTAAACGTGTCATTACTTTTTTCCCTTTTTTTTTTTCAAATCTCTCTCTCTCTCTCTCTTCTCTCTCCTTCAATTTTAAAAACAAAAAAAAAAAATTCACACACTATTTTTATTTAGGTTTAAACTCAATTTACTATCCTCAAGTTTCATGGTTTTCAACATTTAGTACATGAAGTTTTTTTCAGAGTAATACCTAAAGTGTTAATTTTGGGATAGTCTCATACATCTATTAAGTTTTCCGTTAGAACTTCTGTTAACTGATGATGTGGCACCACGTGGACAATTACTGGGCGCCACGTGTTAATATGGGCCCACTTCAATATTAAAAAAATTAAAAAAATATAAAAACAAACAAACAAACATCTGTACCCATCTTCTCCCCCTCACCCTCTCCTTGAAAATAATTCAACCTAAACCCTAAGCCACAGGGATAAGCGGCTCTGAAAGGTCAAATCAGCTTCTTCTCTCGATCAATTTGCAAGGATTGCACAGTGGTGTAGGGGCTGAAATTCGTGGAGATCAACATCCACGTGTATCCGAATCGCAAGAAAGACCTGGTGGAAAGGATGGATGGCTCATATGTACCTCATATTTTCTTCAACGAGAAGCAGTTTGGAGGATTGGTGGCGCTCAACTCGCTAAGGAACAGTGGCAGCTCGAAATGTCCTTACGACGCGCCTCCGCCGTTGGTTTACGGATTCGACGATCTGGATGAGGAGGAGTTACCGGACCAGATGATAAGTATAGTTAGGGTGTTGCGGCTGAAGTTGCTGATTCAGGACCGTCTAATGAAGATGAAGATCGTCAAGAACTTCTTCGTCGGAAGCGAGATGGTGGAGGTCCTCATTCAGCACTTGGACTACGGGCACTCAACAATTTATACCCGACCCACCTCCACCCTCTTCACCTCCCCTCCCTTCTTTCTTCTCCATCCTCTTCACCTCACCCTTTAAAAAAACCCTAATCCCCCAAATTAGGGATTTGGGTCAACTGGGTTTTTGATAAATTTTAGAAATTGGATGGGTTTCTTGTTGAATTGGAATTCCTTTGGGTGGGATTTTGTTGGGTTAAGTGTGCGTGGAGGGTGGGTGCGGGTTGTAGAGGAGAGAATGGAGGGCGGTGGTGCAAGTGCAAAAGAGAGAAGGGAGGGAAGGGGTGCGGGTTGCAGAAGAGAGAATAGAGGGAGAAGGTGGGTACAGATGTTTGTTTTTTTTTTTTTTTTAATTTTTTAATATTGAAGTGGGCCCATATTGACAAGTGGCGCCCAGTAATTGTCTACGTGGGCGCCACATCATCAGTTAACAGAAGTTCTAACGGAAAACTTAACAGATGTATAAGACTGTTCCAAAATTAACACTTTAGGTATGACTCTAGGACAAAAAAAACGTTTTGTACTAAATGTTAAAAACCACGAAACTTAAGGGTAGTAAACTGAGATTAACCATTTTATTTAATATGATTGTTATTTGACGATCAAATATAATTTATGTGAATATATGTAACTTATACAATCATCATATAACCATTGAGATGGTGATTATATTAAATATACATAAGTATTATAACGAAATCTTCTTTTTTTTTTCACATGATGACATTGAGATTAAGGGTCCGTTAAACTATCTAATGAGCCAATAATAATTTAGAATCGAATTATTTGTTTATAAAATTTGAATATGAGATCTTCTACTTAAAATTGGAAAGAAATACTAGTTGTATTTTAAAGCTACACTCAAATGGTTTAGTTAAATACTACAATTTTTTTTTAACTAACGATATTATCTATATTAAGAGAGTCAAATAGTGGGCTAAGCCTTAAAATAGGCTAGCAATAATGTAGTTCAAATTCGTTTTTGGCAATAATCAAACTAAGATCTCTCACTTACAAGTGAAGAAGAATATCACTATATCGTAGTACTAAGTGACAATATTGCAATATATTAAGTACGTACTAATAGTTTATAACAAATAAATACTGGAAAATATTGTACTCATTTACACCTTACTAAGATTTTCATATTGGAAAACTAAATACAGTACCTTACCTATCTAGTTGTCTGGTTTTGCACAACGTCATATGGAAAATTAAAACTAAAACAAAACCGAATATTAGCTGAACTGTATTGAATTGAGAAGTGGTTTTCACACCTTTTTTTTATTATTAACTTCTTACACATTTTTTTTTGTTTCTGGTTATCAGATTGAAAATGTTAAGTAGAACAAATGGCCAAAATTAGGCAAATATGTGCAAAAGGCTAAAACTAGTGTGTGTTTATCATTTCCCCATTGAATTTTGATGGCTTTTGCGAAGATAAACCTAGAATCATGAGGCTGGATCAGGGAAAGCAATCCTTTCCGGATCTCTCCCTCCAAAGTCTAGGGATCAAGTAATCTGGGCCTTTAAAATTTGATCCAACAGCTAAAAACAAATAAAGTAAAAACTTTTAAAAACTATAATAATTTTTAGTCGTTTGATCAAATTTTAAAGGTCTAGATCACTTGATCCCTGGGCTTTGGAGGAAGAGTTCCGAAAAAGGTCTCTTTCCTTCTGAACTATTCTAGGCATATTATGCATCCACACATCCCGTTTTACTTCTCACACACATTTTTAATTTTCGGCCGTCGGATCGAATGAATTGAAGAAGATCAACGAATAGAAATTATTAAGGGTGTGTGAGATGTAAAATGAGGTGTGTGGATAGCACATCCCTTTATTTTTCCCTCTAGCTTTATTTATTTATTTTTTCTCTAGCTTACTGGTTAGGTGAGCAAAAAGCCGATTAGACCAGGATGAAACAAATTCAAGAACTTGGGTTAGGTTTATATGCTAAAGTAATTTGATTTTGAACGGAACCGAATCAACCCCGTCGTATACAGCTTGGTTATCAAACCAAACCGCATATATTTCAGCTTAATGTTATATTACAAAGGGTGGTGCTATCCACACACCCATTATTACATGCTACACATTACTCTCAATTTCGCCCGTTGAATTGAATTGATTAAATAACAAAAATTAACATAATGTGTATGAAAAGTAAAAATGAATGTGTGGATAACACCGCTCTTTATAAATAAAAGCTTCTTTTTAGTTTCTTCCATTTGTTAATTATCTTATTCCCTCCCAGACTTTGACATCAAGTTATAAACCATGCATCTCTCTTTAAATCCCTCCTTTTTTTCTCGTTATGAAGTTCATCAGTACTGTTCAATACAAAATTGAAGTTCCTCTTGACTTATATACGTTATAGAATAAAGAGTATTCTCTTAGTTGTTTGTTTAAGGAAAATTTGCCAAACCTGGCAATTTACTATATTAATTTCGTTTGGTTCGATTATGCAACTAATTTGATGTTCATTGTTTGTTTTTGTCGATTACTTGTTTTTGTATTAGTTCACTTTTTCGTGCGTTGTCAATGTGTTTGTTGCAATATACGCACTACATATCATTTTCGTTGGTGATTTTCATTTGCCTTCAAGACTAGAGAAGGATTTGAGTAGAAAGGGTTGTCATGTAATGGTTTCTCAAACTAATCATACATTGTCTATATGAACCACTTGAAACGTCACTAGAATGGGAATCTTGATACCAACTTGTCACACCCCGATTTTCAATTTTCCTTCTTCGCTTAAGGGTGTGAACAAGGAAAACTAGACGGGAAAAAAAAATCCAAAGAAACTTTTATTCAAACAAAAGTAAATTGCATGGTACTATTACAAGAAAAGTAAAGGAAAAGAAACAACACATTCTCAACTTATTTTTTTCACAAGACCAAGTGTAAACATTTGCAAGAAGATCTTGAAGTTTCTGGATCACAGACTAAACTTCCGGTTGAAACCCTGCAACAAATTCATAAAGGGTGAGCCCTAAAAGCTCAGCATGGATCCTTTGTCTAACATGTTTTTTTATTAAATAAGAGATAAACTAACTCAAGATAAAAAAGAAAATTATATATTATCTTAATGAATATTGTACATTTTCCTAAAAACAAATTTAAAGATGATCAGACACTTGTTACTGGATATAAAGATTAATTTAACCTTGTAATTATGTAATTAAATGTCAAAAAACTGTAGGGTTTCAATTCATTACTGTGGAAGATTTGTTTAAGTAGCAGCAACTTTTCCTAAAGGACAACACAAATGGATGGTACAAATCAAATAAAAATAACAACCCTTAATTTTTACATTAAAAAGTCAACTAGAGAGGGACCCAAGAAACCATAAAGGGTGCTTCCAAAGACCAACTCGCCACCAAGGGTTGCGAGCTGCCAAAGGCGATACTGCTTATATGCAATAACTGAGGGGTAAAAGTTAGTTGTATTAGTCAAGCATATGCAATAATTGAGGGGGTGGCTGGAATAATGTTGCAGTTGCTTTGCTATGTTCAACAATTACTCCACTGAATTTTATTCGAATGAAAGCAATTAGTGTGTTTAATGAATGAAAGTAAAGAACTTGTAGTGTCATTTACATCGAATTACAATCATATCTTTCGAGACAAATAAGATGATTTTTTAGAAACTAATGATGCATTTAAGGAAATTTGTTTACAAAATTTAGAAACTTAGTTCCTACGTTTTCTGATTCGTTCGTTGAATTTGAAGGTTTTGGCAGCTCACCAAAATCTAGTTTTCCAAATAGCATCTGGAACACCAGATTTTGTATTGCTTAGTTCAATCTCTTTGGAAGAACTTGTTGCATTAGTTTCTACTTCTGTTAATCCATCATTTGCATTTGATGGTTTTGGAAGCTCGTGAATATTACCTTCTGAAACTTGCTTTAGTGCAGCATCAGCAGTGATAGTTTCTTGAACAGACCTTAAGTTGCTTGATTTAGTCTCGGGAGTAAAACTCATTGCATTAGTTCCTACTTTTGTTGATCCGTCCTTTGAATCCGATGGTTTTGATAGCTCAACAATAGTCTTTTCTGAAACTTGTTTTGACACCGTATAAGAAGTGATAGTTTGACTAACTACATCAATTCCTAGTTTTTCATATCCATCCTTAGACAATTTTGTTAGCTGGCCAATATCACCTTCTGAGATTTGCTTCAAAGCCATTTTAGTAGCGATAAATTCTTAAACACCGGGTCCTGCATTGCTTGATATAACCCCCTTTGTAGAACCCTCTGCACTAGTTCTTACTTCTGCAGATTCGTCCTTTGAAATTGATGGTTTTGGAGGCTCGCTCACATTTTTTGAAACTTGGTTCACATAAGTATGAATAGTGATAATATCTTGAACACCAACTTCTGTATTGTTTGATGCAATATCCTTGGCAGAACCCACAGTATTACTTTCTACTTTTCTTAATTCATCATTCAAATCCGATTGTTTTGGCAGCCCGCCAACTTTACCTTCTAAGACTTGTTTTAAAGAAGTATCAGTAGTTATGGTTTCTTGAATACCAGAATCTGTATTACTTAATGTGGTCTCCTTGGTAGAACCCATTGCATTCGCTTCAAGTTTTGTCGATCCATCCTTCAAATCCAATGCTTTTAGTAGCTCACCAACACTACCATCTAAGACTTGTTTCAAAGCAGTATCAGTAGTGATCGGTTCCGCGTTGCTAGATCTTGTATTGGTTGATGAAAGCTCCTTGGTAGAACCCAATGCATTAGTTTTTACTTTGTCTGGTATGTCCTTCGAAGTTGATGGTTTTAGTAACTCACCAACATTAGCTTCTGAAACTTGCTTCAAAGAATGAGCAGTGATACGTTCTTGAACTCCAAGTTCTGTATTGCTTGATGCAAGCTCCTTTGAAAAACTTGCTGCAATGGTTTCTATTTTCATCGGTCCATTCTTTAAATCTAATTCTTTTGGAAGCTCACCAACATTACCTTCTAGGACTTGCTTCGAACCAGTATTAGTAGTGATAGCTTTGTGATCACCACATTTTGAATTGGTTGATACAACTTCCTTGACAGAATTCACTACATTAATTCTTATTTTTTCGGGTTCATCCTTTGAATTTGATGATTTTGACAGCCCACTAGCATTTCCTCCTGACACTTGCTTCAAACCTGTATGAGTAATCATAGTTTCTTGAACACCAGATCTTGTATTATTTAATGCTGCATCCTTGGTAAACCTAACTGCATTAGTTCCTACTTTAGCCGATCCATCCTCTGAATCTGATGGTTTTCGAAGCTCACTAACATTACCTTCTGAGACTTGCTTCAAAGTCATATGAGCAGTGATAGTTTCTTGAACATTAGATCCTGCATTACTTGATGCAACCTTCTTGGTAAAACCCATTTTATTTGTTCTTACTTTTGCAAATTTATCCTCTGCATATGATGGTTCTGTAATATTACCAGCATTCCCTTCTGACACTGGCTTCATAGCAATATCAATGGTAGTTTCTTGGACACTAGATCTTGTATTGTTTGATGAAATCTGCTTGGTAGATTCCATTGCATTAACTTCCACTTTTTCTGATATGCTCTTCGAATTCAATGATTTTAGTAGTTCATCCACATTACCTTTTGAAATTTTCTTTGATGCACTACCCGTAGTGACAGCTTCTTGAGCAGCAGACACTGTGTAACTTGATGTAGTCTCGTTTTTAGAACCCACTGCATCATTCGCATTTGATTGTTTTGGTAGCTCACTCACATTACCTACGAATACCATCTTCAAACTAGATTTAGTAGTAACAGCTTCTTGAACACCAGACCCTATGTAACTTGATGCAGTCTCGTTTTTAGAACCTACTGCATCATTCGCATTTGATTGTTTTGGTAGCTCACTAACATTACCTATGGAGACTAACTTCAAACTAGATTGAGTAATGAAATTTTCTTGAGCACTAGATCCCCTATTTCTTGATGCAATATCCTTGGTAGAATCCACATCATTAGTTTCTACTTTTGTTAATATATCTTTCGAATCAAATGGTTTTGCAAGCTCACCAACATTAACCTCACAGACTTACTTCGAAGCAGTATGAGTAGTGGTAGGTTCTTGAACGCCAGATTCTATATTGCTTGATGTAGATTTAGAAGTCACTGAAGATAAATTTGTCAAACCAAGGTCCTGAACATCACTGACTTCCTGTATTTTCACATCCTGAATTGTACTTGAATCCTCTTTGGACACCAACAAGATGGAAGTCGGTTCCTAAAATATCAAAGAAGCCATAATTTAGAATCTTATATAGATTTATATAGTTTTTAGTATAAATTTCCAAAATCGAGTATAATTGCAACTTCACATGTCAAACTAAATGATATGACCAAACCATAATAATTGGTTGATATAAGAATTGTTAGATGCATAAATAGTCAAATATGCTTGCACTACAAAATGTGGATGCAACAGAAGCAAATACAGCTGCAATACAAGATTTCAATAAAATATGAAACCATGGAAGGTGCATAAACATATCATGTAGTTAGACATGCATATATCCAGAATCTCTTATTATTGATAAATCAACAATACAAATTCCATGAGAGCATTATGTATGCCACATGTGAAGTAAATTACTTGGACATGCACATCAATTAAACTGAGAAAAATAGAAAGAAAAAAAAACATCGATATGCACAACTTGACATTGCCTTCATGCACAATTATGTGGTTTACAAAGACATTTTGCATAGAACTTTCACTTTGATAGAACTAAAAAAGAACATGGCAGCTTGATGTCAAAGGAAAAAATTGGCGTTTAATAACAATAATGGTGTGCTGTAGATAATTCAAAAGGTACCTAAGTAAACCATGTGATCAAAAGACGTACAAACCTACAAATTTTGATTGAGGAAACAAGTTTAAACATTCTCTAACACATAGTGCTTAGGTAACTTACAGTAAGTGCCTTGTGATCATCAAAACGCGGTTCAACCATGGATTTATCTGACCAGGAAACATGCTTCTCATGTTCTAATGGTGGATTTTCTTTGGAAGAAACATATTGATAACTAGAATTTGAAGAAGCTTAATTCTCGTCCAAATTCTTAAAACGATCGACATCCGAATCTGAATTTGATATCAGTTTAGATATGTCTACTCGCATGCCTAAAGAAATTGAGTCAAAGGAAAATGCCCTTTCAGACGTTGAAGGGCTTGAGTCATAGATTGGATCATAGATTGGCTCCTTATGTTGATTGTCATCCACCATACCGCTCGTAAAGTGGACTTCTAAATCACCAAGTGAAGGTTGTGGTGAAACTGCAACCTTTAGAACGATATCACTTCTTGATTTGGAACTTGATGATCCACCTTTCCTTACATCTGAAACCTTTTCATCCACTTCTGACAATGATGACAAGCTTGACTCATCATTTATTTCCATAGGAGTAGCAAAGCCTCCTGTACCCAACACGCTTGGTTTCGAATTTTCCACTTTGCCCAATTTTATCTCTAGCTCATCATGTTGAACACCTTTTTTTCCATATTGTTCCATTATTTCCAGAGAATCTACATCTTCAAAGGATTGACTTCCATGGCCAACAAGATCATAAGATTGGTAAATGTTGGAGATCACTTCTGCTTCTTTAGCAAAGTCTTGCTCACTAAACTTTCTATCATCCATATTTGCTGCAGAACTCACTGATTCAGTATCAAGACTAGAACTCAATTTCAAATCACTAGCATCGCTTGATTGTCCTTGTAATGAGGAACAGCTTGCTCCTTCTGGAGCTAACTGTTCTAGTACAAAAAAAGGCCTCCACTTAAACTCTTGCCTCTCTTGCTTAGCATCCCCTATGCTCGATGGTCCCAAATTGAAGCCTTCATGCCTATGAAAGAACACTTCCTTGGGTTGAGATGTCATAAAGTGTTGTTGAAAATGGTCTCCCTTGGCATGATCAGGTTTATTTTCATTTGACTCATAAGGAAGATGAAATGGGTTTTTTCTTGGCAACAAAATCGATGGAGCAGAACCAGGAATGGGTGGTAACCCCATGCTATCATACGAACTATCATATTGAGGATCAAACGGGTTATGCTTTGTTGTCAATATTGGTGTAACATTAAAAGGATTTTCAGAACTATCTAAATCAATTAGATTCTTCTCAGCTGGTAAACTGAAGCTTTTCGTTGCTCTTCTCCTCACAATAGTTTCTAGGCATTGGTTCCTTTCAAGCTCCAAATTCCCCAAATCCATGAGATTCTTTTGGTCATCCTCTGTCCATTTGATTGCAAATTCATCTTCCTTTCCACCATGTGCTTCTTCTTCATCACCGTCATTATCATCAACCCCGTCCTCTTCTACTTCTCCACCTTTGTTTCGAATATCCTCATTTAACTCATTACTGCCATCGTTACTTCTATCAGTCTCAGAATCAGACTCATCATTAGCAGGTTGTGGAGCTTCTAAGTCTAAAAGAGGGCATAGCTCATCAAGGATTGGAAAAATGTCAACGATTGATGCATCTGGTGATGAACTCTCTGCCTTATCTGACCTATAATCTGAAGCCTCATCATCATCAGCATCAACATCACCACCACTAAGCTCCAAGTAGTGATCACCCTTATGAGCATCAACCGAATCTCGATTCTCATCTCCTACCCTTTGAACCAAAGAATGCTGCTTCTCATCAATTCTCACTTCCCTTGTCATGCCTTCATGCCTCGCTTTCTCCTTTTCAATATTTCGCCGGCTTTCCAACTCCTTATTGTCTAATTCTCTCCCTAACTCGGTCAATCTCTTCTCACTCAGAATGTTCTGCAAGCTCTCATTAATAAGTGGCACATATCTAACTGAACCTTCATAATCATCAACCTCACTACTCTCTGCAGTGTCCCTAGACTTTCGTAAAAGCCTTCCGATGGGAAAGCTCCCCTCTGTCTCAACAACAATGTCATCCCTCGAAACTTGAGTTCTAAGAGAAGCAATGGCACGGCTAATCTTTTGTTCCTTTTCGATTTTGGGTATGTCGGACTGGCCAAAAATCAAAAGGGTCCCAAGAAGAACAACAGAGCAGACAAATACAGGGGATGCATACACCAAAAGAGAAAACACAAAAGGAAATTCTCTATGCAGAAATAACAAGAAAAGCAGCATTCCCACAAGAAATGGATGATTGCAAACTGATCTGTAACATGTTCTGATTGAAATGCTCACAGATTTCCTGATCTTAACTCCAATTTTTAACACTAATTCCATGATTACTGCCGCTGAATTATAATTTTAAGCTCCAATCTACATGAATATATATAATTAATTAGACAAAACAGTCATTTGGGTACCCCAATAAATCAAAATTAAAAGCAGAAAATTATGAAAAATATAACAGAACATAAAGCCCACCTCAGAAGTTGAACCAAATGAAAATTCCAAGAAAATCAAATGAAGATGGACCCAATACCTGGAAGCAAGAAATTGAAATAAAAGTTGAGACTTTTGGTAAAAAGAAGAAAAAATGGAAATGAAAAGTGGCTGGAGAGAAAACGAAAGGACTCACCAGAAGAAGAAAATGGCAATGCAAATATCAGAGAAACCTGCATTTTGTTATTGGTAGCCATGCAATTGCAATTTTGCAAATGCATTCTCTGATTAATCAATTATATTTGCAGATAAAATTATGCTTGAATTAAGAATGTTTGATGGGTAATGTGAGTGGAAGGGATGATCACTGCAAACCATGAACGACAACAATTGAATATCCATTATTTATTTATTTTGGTTTTTTTGTTGTGTTTTGGGTTTAGTCGGAAGTTCAATGTCTCACCGCCTCAAACAACGGATGATGTTCACGTAAAAAGTGCTTTTTCAGACTCAACATTGGTATTGAACCTATATGGGCTTTGACCAGATTTTTGGGTGATTACGATTAACTTCGTCAATTTTTCTATTTATAAAGTTGCATGTGATTCGCACGTAATATTTCAGAACGACTGCATATTAGTATTTCAAACGTCACAATATCCTTCAAAAAGATCACGTGCGAGTCGTGGAACTTTTCCACAGAGAGAGTTATAAGGATATTGGATAAGTATACAATTAACACCATTAAAAGATTTTGCTTTGTTCACCACCTTCAACCAGCATAGTACCTAATACATTCATTTCTCATCAGCTCCCTTCAATGCCAATAATGCAGCTCCATAAGCAGCCTCCGTTTGAGTTGCACGACTCACCGGCAGACCGAGTACCCTCTCTCTTATCTTGGTCCATTTCTCGTTCTTGGCACCACCTCCGGCTGTGAACACTTGATCAACTTGAGTTGCTCCTAGATCCTTCAGTAAGCTGTAAGCTTTCGCCTGTTTCAGTTCACAAGTGAAGGTTTCAGTGTCATCAGCCTCTGATTTTGTTTATTATGTCTCTCATATTTCCATGGTGTTTGTCTATCGAGCTTGATTAGAGGGAAGGAAATCTCCGTACCTCTATACGCGCAATGGATTCAAGAATCCCTTGCAGAAACTCCACCTCACTTTCTGGGCGTGGATGTAACCTGCACAAAGAACAAAAACTAATCAACCATCCAAAATACACTAGTGAGTTTGTTCGCAAAGACGCATACATGTGCATAAAAGCACGTGGGTATGTATCTTCGTGTATAGTTAGTCACAATAAAAATACATGAGATGTCTGTTTTGAGCTACATCGTTTTCTTCAGGCAGATTACGCTTCCATGAAATGTTCATTGTAGCGTTAGATGACCAAGCTGTGGAACATGATCCCATGAACATTGTTAAGCCCGACGAAGCTTAAAATGCTAACGTATATACCATGAACTTGGTGCATTCATTGTGCTCTGCTTCCAGTGAATAAACTAATGCGAACATGTAATGTTTCTAGAGAAACCATGTTATCGTGCACTACTTTTATTGCGCAAACAAATGACCAAGTTTCTGCACATTAAGGTCCAAGCTTATATGCAAAAAGACCAGGATAAATTGGATGATACTATCAAATATCTATCATAACAAGATCCATTTCTAGTTTATCTCAAAAAGTACAGACAATACAACGTACCTAGGAGCCAAATTTGGATCTGCAACTGGAAACCTCTCGCCAACTGTTTGCAGAGGGTAGTAGTCTAGAGAAGAGGTTTCCATGGGATTAATTTGCTCGCTCAATCTCTCTAGTTGCTCATCAGTAAAAATTTGTCTAAGAACAGCTCCACCGGTATTTGACGCGCCTCCAACAAGCCACTTATCATCAAGGCGATGACTATACACTCCAAACCGCGCATCTTCAATCCTAGTGGTGCTCAGAAGTTTTATTGCGAGCGTAGAACCTAAAGAAGTGACCTATATACAAAAACCATATACAGTTCAAAACATAAGGATCAATAGTGCTCGAGTGCATTGAGAATCGACAAAATCTCAGGAAACTAATAAATGCATCATCTGTACATGTGAAAAACAGCACTATCAATTTCAAAGAAGGCAGCAAGATAGGGTTTGCAAAATATTTGAAGTGCTGGGGTGTAAATTATGGTGGAAAAAAAGAATACAGAGCGATGCATATAGAAATTTAAGACTCAGCGATGTGGGTCTGCCAGTATGGCTACGGCTATACCAAAGAAAATTTTCACATCAAGAGATACATATAATACAACTAATTTTGTGTGTGTAAGAAGGAACACAGAGAACTCTCACAGCTTTCCCAGGTTGTGTTGCACGAGCTGCTAGAAACGCCGCTATACTATCAGTGGTTCCTGTGCATACAACACAATCATTTGGGAAACCTGCAAGGACATTTTATATATTGTCAGGATAACAGTGCAGAAAGATGCTAAGACATGTACTGCATAACTTGCAGTATCTCTTCACCATTCACTCTAAACCTGAGTAAACAAGCGGTAAAAAGTTATAAAACATAAATGTATAAAATGATGTGTCCACTACTGGCCAAGTTGCAAGAACACATACCGAAATCTGATCTTATGTCATCTTTCAAACGACCAATTGAAGTTCCAGGAGCTCTCACCGAAGGTAAAAGCTGTGAATATGGCTGAGAGAGAAGCCAAGGTGGATAGGACTCAAGCTCAGGATCATAACCCACCTAAGACATGTACAAATAAAATCGCGTTTTCTAAATGTAGATATTTAATCATTTGTAGGCAGAAGATGTAAAAAAGAAACCTAAAAACGGATAGCTGAAAAACTACCTTCAGAGCATTATTATAATCAGACACTCCAAGCTTTCCATGAAGAAGCCACAACAGCCAATCTGCTTGATGTAACAAAAGTGCAGATTTCTTGTTTGAATTGTCATTCTCCCACCACGAGACAAGCTTGCACAGAGTGGAGGAACCAGAGCAGACTGTATGATTCAGAGGAGCGATAGACTTTACCGTCGGTAAAGCATCAGGGCAACTCTCATTATAGAGGAAAGGTTTACATAACGGTTCCCCCGTACTGCTGCATATTCAAATTCAAAAGCCTACTTCAAATGTGATTATACAAAAACAAGCATAAGCATCAAATCTCTAAGCCAACCACCTGTCTACAATGAGAGTAGTTGCAGAAGTCCCATCAATGGAAATGGAAGCAATAAGCTCACGGAGATGGGATGGAACGTCTTCAAGCAGCGAGAAGAGTGTCGCTTTCCATGAACGTGCCCAATCCACTTTTTCTTGACTCTTTCTAGACAATGTAAAGAATATATCGAATACTTGGACTATAAAATATGATGCAGTAACTTAGGAAACGGAAACCAGTTCATTCTTCTTAATAATTATAAGATCCGCCATAACGAAATCCAATTTTGACCTCTGACCTATCAAATTATACTCGAAAACCACTAATTCCACGTAGCTTCACCATTGTACGATATGGACAACTTTTTCTTTCTTGGTCGAAATTTTTAACAAACAACTTCTGACTGAAAATTTACCTTTAATAATTCACTCCCTCTCAACCATTCTATATGAGAAAATCAAGTATCAAGAAACTACCACAACCCCATTACAGTACCATTCAACAACTCTAGTTCAAGCACAAGCATTGTACCAATTTTTAATGCATACACTACACTCCCTGTATTAGTCATCACAGGAAATGATTTCGAAAATGGTCTCAAGCATTTTAGTCAGACAAAATTGACCATATGGACATGCTCTATTAAGAACCTCACTATATGATGACTGACCAGATATTAGAGTGCGTGTCAGCAATGTGGTCAGTTTTGTGTGTCGAAATAGCATTACTCAAAAAACTAAAGTTTGAAAGAAATGATTAGCTGCGTAATACCATAAAAAGAGGGTACTCTCTCTTTCCCTCAGCATGAATAGTCCCTCGCTTGTCGATGAGGGCAAACCTCGCTCCGGAAGTACCGAAGTCCATTCCGAGATAAAGCCGCTCCTTCCCAACTGAAACACCAACCTGAGCTTCATCGTCATTGCTTCCAACAGCCATTGGTACTTGTGGACCTCTTGGCCGCCATCTCGGTCTTGCTTGCTTGTTATTCACGCCATTACACAGCCCATTTCTTGAAAACTCGGTCCGTAAACTGAACATCCCTGAAGCATCAAACACTTATCAGCTTGAACTTGATGCACAACTACTATAACTACTTGGTGTTGGTGATGAGAGAGAGAAAGAGAGAGAGAGACCATGTGTATGTGTATGTGTCGGGGATGTTGACCATGGAAACAGGAAGGAGGTTGCAGTTGCAGGATTGTAAAGAGAGGCAAGCAGCATACTCTTGCAAGTGTGGTGCTCTCTGCTTTTAGCTCTACTGAGATAAGTGACGAGGGGACGGAAGGAGCAGCCTTTCAATTGGGACTCACATCACGTGAATAAACTTGGGCCTATTTTCGGTCCCCTTTTTGGGCCTTTGGGTTCTCCTTATTAAGTCACTTTGTTTTTTACTCTTTCTCGTATCATTTTGTCTTAAGGAAAATAATAAATACACACCATTTTTTAACATAACGAGAAGAGAAACGCAAAGGTATCGTTCCAATGTCAGGAAATGAATTGTAATATATAACTCACAAAATTCAATTTATTTTGAATGGGAAACGAATGTCAGCTTCTAGACTTTGTGCAAATTGAAATGAGATGATGAATTTTTCATAAAGAAAACTTATGATTTCAATCCTCCCATTTTGTAGGGATTTTGAAGGGATTAAGAAGTTGTTTGGAAGTGAGGTGCTTAAAAAAAAAAGCACCCATGAAAAAAAGCTGTGAGGGTTTTAGGTGTTTGGTAAACTAAAAACAAATGGCTTATTTTGGAAGCTGCTGTCAGAATAAGCTGAAATCAAAGGAAAAAGCTGAAGCTGCTATTTGCAGCTTTGGAAAACTGGTTTTTTTTTCAAAGCACACGGAGCTACAGTGCTCCTTTAATGAAAAGACCCACTATCAGATTGCTTTTTTTTCCAAAAGCACTTTTACAAAAAAGTTTACCAAACACTCTGCTGATTTATTTCACATCCGTTTATTCTCACAGCACATCTGCTTATTCTCACAGCAGCTTTTTTTTAAAGTACAACAATACCAAGCATTCCAGACATAAAGTATGGAAAGGTGTCTAGAACTTCCCCACAGGACCTACCCCCAACCTAGAGTAGCTAGATGATGAGAGATTTTTCAATGCGACCGTCACACGAGGTGGTACACCACATGTTTCTATATAAATGGTTGAATATGTGTATTAAAAGATTAATAACTTAAAAATTAAAATTTTTCACCACTTACATAAAAACACGTGATGTACCATCCATGTTCCCATCACAACTAAAAATTTTTCCCTAGGTGAGGAAGTCGTGGTAAGAATGAGTTTTGCTCTAATGCTCAAAAATAATATTCTAAAGCTTTCGTACGTTCTCCGTTACTTATGTGGATAAGGCCTATGGTATAGATTATATAACTTCTTGCGATTATGCACTATTTGAATAAGAATCCATTTTTTGAAATATCCCCGCTTTTGTGCTTTGGTGGGTCTTCAAGATCCTTTCAATGACATATGTGTTGAAGGGATATCTATATGATTCAATCGATTGCGTAAAGCCCACAGTAGCAATGGAACTAGGGAAAGTATACAGAAGGGATATCTATATGATTCGATCGATTGCGTAAAGCCCACAGTAGCAATGGAACTAGGAAAAGTATACAGAAAAGACTGTTATTTTCTATTGCATTAGCATTTTCATTAGTACTAGATTAGTATTAGTTCGTGATCTCAGCTCAGTGATTCATATGTGTTCTTCATGATTAATTCATCCATTTAGTAAATTATATATTTCAATCCAATTATTATACCAAACGAAGCAAAAAATTCTCATGTGACAAATCACAAAAATAAAAAGATAAACAAAAAAAAAACAAATTATGGATCATTGAAGCACTACTTAATATATTTTTAGTAATCTAAAATGAAAGTTCTTCGATTTGGTGAGTACAATTATCTTGTATAGGATTGGATGACATGACACAATGAGATTGGACGTGGGGATCTTCTTGTTTAAGCTATACATTGATCCGATTTAGATTGATATTTTTATGCTGAAAAGTGAAAACAACAAAAAGGGGAAGAAAATAAATAAATAAGAAACAATGGAGCCCAGGTGAGCAAAAGGCCCCAACTGCACGTGAGTGAGGGAGGCATTTGAAGAACGTCAGAGAAAAAAGTGGGGAAAGGTAAGGGTGAGGGCGACAGGACAGCTTAGTTTAGCTAGCTTCTCTTCTCCTCAAGGTCCCTCCACTCAAACACCTCTAAAGACGGGACCACACAAACACCAGAAACAAAAAGATTTTGCAAATGCATTATATTTAAGGATGTAATATCCACACACCCTATTTTACTTCTCACACATCTTTTTAATTTTTTGACCATCGGATCGGATGAATTGAAGAAGATCAACGGACAGAAATTATCAAGGGGTATATGAGAAGTAAAATAGGATGTGTGGATAGCACATCCCTATATTTATATTGGTTTTGGCAATTTCAAGCCCTCCAAGAGCAAATGAGTGCCAAATTATTTTGAATTCTTTCCTTGTACTCTTGCATCGTACCAGAATATGTAATTATGTATGATTTAACCTGACCCAGAGAATGAAAGAAGCACAAGGCCTTTTTATTGAATTGTCTTTTTTTTTTCTTTTTTCTTTTTTAATAAGAGTGATATTTTATATTAAAATTATTTTCAACTCTTTGGTTAAAATCTACAATCTTTAATCTAGAAAATTTAGGTTTTGACCTAAAAACAGTTTTTCTCTCTAAACCTTCTGAGTTAAATTTAAAAAAAAAAAAATACTAGGCGTACGTATATGGTGGGTCAGCGCATTAACCCAAGGGGAAATTTTAGGCTAAATTTACCCCAGAAATAAATTTTGGGTTAAAACTCATATTTGGTCCAAGGGTTGGAACAAGTTGGGGTAGGTTTAGAACCTAAAATTTAAGTTTTACTCCAAGAGTTGGAGTAGGTCTAAGAGGGGGTTAAACCCAGTGCGCAGTGAATTAAAAAGGAATACTTTAACCACTAAGACAATTCATTGCTTGCCTCAAAAGACTATTTTTGAATAACAAAATAAAAATGCGACTCCACCCAAATGAAGAATGGTAGTTCCACCATTGTCGATTATGTTTTGTAATACTAACTAGCAAAACACACTTAAAAATAGTATTCTTGTATTCTTTCATGACAAAAGAATTAATGAAATGTAAAGTGCAAGACAAGTATTTTGAAGTGTTAAGTCATTGACGTTAGCCTAGTGGTGAAGATGGGTATGAGAATATGTAGAAGTACGTTATGGTTCGAAACCTTTCGATATAAAAAAAAATGAAAAATGTGTTTAGCCAAGTTTAACATGTTTTTATTTGTTCTTAGTTTCTTCATATTCTTTTTTTTTTTAATCAAGGAGAATAAAGAGTGTGCCATGCTAAAAGAATAAACTTTTTATTTAAATTCAATCATAGTCTTTTTGTTTTTATGCCAATAGTTAAACAATAGTCGAGGTTATCAATTGTATATCATCTCCATAATAGAAAGTCAAACTCAGGAATGCATAAAACTTGCCATTTTATTGTTTAATTAATATGAAGTGGTTATATAATATTCAATGCTACAAAAATGGGTTTAAGACACGACTCCAATACCCACGTTGATGGTAGACTAATCCCCTCCCCATGCAGTCCAACACCACATGAGACAGTAATGTACTTTGATTCTAAAATGGTACGTCAAAACAGAACCAGTAACCCGATGTGAGTTCAAATTCGGGTTGAGATTTCCAAACATTTGTTTGCTTTCTACTAGACCAACCCCTTGGAGTTTGAGGATTGATACACGAGACATCTTATGTTTCAACATATTGAAAGACAAGTATGACTAAATTAAAAGCTATTTGAAAGCTCATTCGTTTGTTAATTGATCAATAAGCATAGTCGTCCACTAATCATGCTACATACCAAACTTAACTTTAAATAACAACAAAAAAATATTAACCATATAATTCCAAAACCAAAAGACTAGATAACCCCACAATCCAAGTAGCATCCAAATGTATTCTTTCTAACATTTATTTTTGTTAACAGAACTTACATGATTAATGATTTGAAAGTAAACTAATGAAAATGACATATGTTCACTCCTCGATCTGGACTGCTACAATGACTGCAGCGGTGCTCTGCATCGGTAAGGTTCGTCTGGCCATTGCGTTGAGCTGCGAGGAGCAGAGGCATGGGGTTATGTCATTGTTGTCGATACAAATTTTCACCATTTTCAGTTTTGACAAAAATGCATCTGCAAAACAATCAACACATTTAATCAAATATCAAAAGCCTCACGCACCCATGATGAGTTGGGGGGTTTGACAAATGGATTTCTAATGCTAAGTTAGTCTCTCTGAAAAGAGTGAGTGTTTAGCGTAATCTATGTATAGAAAAGTTTCACTTGTTTTTTTTGTGGAGAAATAAGGTATTTATAGGGAAAGTGGCCGATTTTTAGTGTAGGTTTTGGGGAGAATATTCCCAAGATATTGTGTAAATAAATCTTGGAATAATTGTGAAGATATTCCAGAATAAATGTGATTGAGATTACTTACTTGATAGGGTTTGTCTTCAATTGAGAGTGTATTAAATGTAGGATTTAGTAATTAATTCTATATCTAATGTCTTTGACTTTTCCTTGCCACGAGCAAGGTAGCTTTGAGCAATCATAGTTAGTTGCTTGAACTTTCCAGGGATGATGAGCTGTGCGTGGGAGTACCTGAGAAGTTTGCCCATGTAATGAGGGCAATCTTTTCTTTCTCAGGCAAAAGTCCATGTGTCACCTTGTGGATTTTTGTGGTTATTTTTTGGCTCCACATGGTCTCCGTCCTTGAACATAGGGCGTTCCGTTCATCATGGTTTCAAAATTTTCCACCATTGTATCCTTTCCTCCAAGGCTAATCAAATACCCTTTTAAAAATTTCAGTGGCTAGGAGCATGTGAGAAATTTACGTAACAGAAAAGTCTGAAAGTAATTGTGAGAGCCTTTTTCGAGAATTAAATCGAGCGTCTATGAAAGCACCAATTTGTGGTAGCAAATTCTCACCATCTTTAGTCTTGAAAAAATTGTACCCACAAAACAAATAAACACCTTTGATCAACTGCCAAAGCCATGTGTTTCCATGAGGGGGTTAGCCAATGAATATCTGATGCCCAAGTAAGTTTTCAGAAAAGAGAGATTTTAGGGCTTAATTGCGTATCAAAAGCTTACCACAAATTGGTGGAGGTAGGTATTTATAAAGCTAGGCCCCGCCACATTTGTAGGATTTTGCCCTGACATATCGACATACGATTGGCCTAGGTGAGTCATTCGTAGGATCGATGCGAAAAGAATTATCCCAAGATATTATTCAATAAACAATCTCTTCGAATTATCTTGTGGAATCCTTAATTGTATTTGATTGTGATTCCTTATTTGATAGAGTTGACCTTCTATTAGGATAGTATAAAAATATGATTTAGTAATTAGTCCTATCTTTAATACCTTTAAATTTTCTCCTTGTCATTGGCAGAAGAGCTTGATAAGGTTGGCCTCCAATGATATTGATGTGGGGTCTCGCCAATTTAATAAGGACATTCTTAGTAAAAATCCACATGTTAGTTTCAGGAATTTTCATATTATTTTTTACTCCACAAATATATTTGTAAAACTAAAAAATAAATGTTTTAGTGATCCGATGAACTATACATAAAGGGGTGTACTATCCACACACCCCATTTTACTTCTCACACACCCCTTAATAATTTATGTTTGTTGATCTTCTTCAATTATCCGATCCGATGGTTGAAAATTAAAAAGATGTGTGAGAAGTAAAATGAGGTGTGTGGATATCACACCCCCTACATAAATTTTCAAAATAACAGTGGGTCGATCCTTCTTATTGCATTTGTAAGGGTTTTTTAGAGGGGGTACTTGGATTTAGGGCAAAAAATTTGAGTTGTTGTTGGATTTAGTCTAGTTCCCTATTTTTCAACTTTAATTAAATTTCTTGATTTATGCATCTTTATTCAAACGGTTAAATATGAAAATCTAACTACTTTTGTGGAAAATAGTTTAAACAAAAATTACATGTCATCGTATATGATATCTATACCATATGTTGATAAAATACATTTAACTTGTTGTTGAACAAAAATTGTACACAATATGTAAACAAATAATTCACTCGACACAATTTCACCCTCGTTCATTTTTCTAAAGAGGGTTTTATTAATTCGAGTTCAACCCATTCTAGACTATGTCTCTATTAATCACAATCCTTCGTTAAAAGGAAAAACCCTCTGATTCCAATATAAATAAATCGTGACTTAGGGATTTGGGTGTTTATTTGATTTTGCGGTTGCACCTAGGTTGAGCTCTAGATTGCCTACGTACCCATCAAGTCACTCATAGTTCCTTATGTATTTGTTGGGGTTTGATGCCTTGTACAGTTTCAGCTTATGCGGGCAAAGCACATTTGATGCCTTATGTAGTTTTAGCTAGTGCGGGCGAGAACTTTGAGCCATTGGAGCATTTGATGCTTTGTACAGTTTTAGCTCGTGCGGGCAAGGACTTTGAGCCATTGGAGCGAAACACAGCTTCGTGCCATTTGATATTTGATATGTCTTCATGCCATTTGAAGCGGCTTTGTGCCATTTGATTTGACGTGACTTTGTGCCATTTGAATTTTGACATGGCTTCATGCCATTTGAGACTTTTCTTCGACTTTGTGCCATTTGGGATTTGATATGGCTTCGTGCCACTTGGTATTTGATACATGGAATGAGCTTCACCAATTTGAGGTGGTGAGTCCAACGAGTTTGGTACTTTGAGATGCTTCACATCCACGGTATTTGGATAATTTTTGTGCATGAATTTGGCACCGTCCACGTTATCTCCGTATTGGTTGGACTCAATGTGTCTTCATCATACTGTTGGGTTTTTGCCCATTTATTTTGGCCTAAGCTATTTGATAAGGCCAAAAAATCATGGACTTGGGAAATTTGACAGCAAACTTTTTTTCTTCTTGATCTTTCCAAGTCCAAATAGGACTTTTTCATGGAATTAGGAAGACAACTATCTTCTGTTATCTATTTGAGGATGTGGCAAAGCTTTTAGAATTTTATGAAGTCAATGAGAGTTGTTGCATGTCTTTGTTTTCTGTTGAGACTAACACGATCTTCTTTTTGCATGTAAATTTCGTGAGTCATCGCCACATTATTTATTCATGAAATAATGATCTTTTTCAATCCTTGGTGTCATAGAGTAGTTGCCGCAAGAGATTGATAATGTTGACTATCGTTTCTTCTTTGCTTCATCTTGGTGCTTGTAGAATACTTGATGAGTGTTCTATTAAGCAGGTGGAACATGGACAGCAACTGCACCAATTTTGGTACACCATGAGCTTGAGCCTAGTCTTCCAATTGTCATTTGACTTTGTAGGATTAGCTTTGTAGGCTCTCTGTCTCCATGCTGTAGAGACATCAAATGGCAAATTTTGTTTTGTACCCTTTGTCATTTTGTCTCCATATTTACTTGTTTCATGCACCATATTCAATCAATGGGGCCATGCTTATAATGCCCATGTGAGTGGAAAGTTTTGGAGGAGCTTTTGTTTCCCTCTCTTGCTGTAGCTTTTTCCTTTCTCCATTTTTTTTTTTTTTTTGTCTGGCATCAAACAAACTTATAAGAAATAATGGAATTCTTATAAATTAAAATATGGCAGCCCAACAACTTGTTTCTTTTAAAAACTAAGTCATTGAGATGGCTTTTTCCACCATGTGTGAACTTGAGAGAACGAGGACTCTTATGTTGCTTTTTAAAGAAATTCACAGCTGTAGTTCTGTGGGCACTAGAAAATTGTGATGATAATCACTCTGCTACAGAAGAAAATTGAAGGACTTGCTGCTTTCTTTAAACACTCGTAAGACGACCAACAGTGCGCGGAAGGAAGGAACTGAAAATCCCTGCATATCTTCCTTTTGCTGCTACTGACTTGGACCGCAAAATTTACCATTTTTGGTGCACATTGCGCCGCTGAGAAGCCTTAGCGCACTCCTTATATGTACAGTCTTCTCTTCTACAAATTGTCAGTAGCCGTGAGAAGAGACGAAGCTGATTTTGAGCCTTCCACTAGATGAATTTGGCATCCAAGATTTGCACGGGTTTGGCACCCAAATATTTTCATGTAGGTTGACTGCTTGCTTCATCTTTGTTCTTATTTGTTGATCGTCTTTGGGGTTTCTTTACTAGGCAGACCATTTTTTGTTCTTCAACATTGAGCCGGTGCAATTACCGGGAGAGACCTTGACAATCTGATTTCGAAGAGCCACGGTTGCGGGGTTGTTGCATGTGCGAGTACAGACAATGGGGACGAGTTTTTTTTTTTTTTTTTGTCTTCATCCACTGCAGGTTCATGCATGTTTGTGGGAGTAACGAAACGATGGAAACACCATTGCCTTGTAGCTTGTAGAGAACCATATTCTACGACTTGGTGCACAAAATTTTGAGGTTGTTCCTGGTTGCGTTTTACAAGACAATGCCGACACTATTGGGCTACTCGGACGACGACTCGACGATCTTCTTCCTGGTAGCCTTTCTATAGGGACTAGGTCTTCAATGGCCTCGTTACGGTGGACAAAACCTTATAACAACAATGCTATGACCGTAGTGGCACATATCACTTAGATTTGATTAGAACTTCATGGGGTGGTTTAGACCATCCCGAAGAAATTCATGGGATTGACGACAGCGGCACAGAGCACTTAGATTTGATTGGAACTTCACGGCGTGGTTGTCGATACAAATTTTCATCGTTTTCATGGGCTGTTGCGTTGAGCCACGAG
This sequence comes from Malus domestica, assembly GCF_042453785.1. Lineage (NCBI taxonomy): Eukaryota > Viridiplantae > Streptophyta > Magnoliopsida > Rosales > Rosaceae > Malus > Malus domestica. The sequence goes on from NC_091670.1 coordinate 8,686,143, forward strand.
AAGTAGCAACATGGGGTTATGTCATGGTTGTCAATACAAATTTTCACCTTTTTCAGTCTTGACAAAAATGCACCTGCAAGACAATCAGCACCTTTAATCAAAGATCAAAAGCCTCACGCACCCATGATGAGTTGGGGGGTTTGGCAAATGGATCTCTGATGCTAAGTTAGTCTCTATGAGAAGAGTGAATGTTTAGCATAATCTATGTATAGAAAAGTTTCACTTGTTTTTTTTTTTTTGTGGAGAAATAAGGTATTTATAGGGAAAGTGGCCGATTTTTAGTGTAGGTTTTGGGGAGAATATTCCCAAGATATTGTGTAAATAAATCTTGGAATAATTGTGAAGATATTCCAGAATAAATGTGATTGAGATTACTTATTTGATAGGGTTTGTCTTCAATTGAGAGTGTTTAAATGTAGGATTTAGTAATTAATTCTACATCTAATGTCTTTGACTTTTTCTTGCCACGAGCATGGTAGCTTTGAGCAGTCCTAGTTAGTTGCTTGAACTTCCAAGGATGATGAGCTGTGCGTGGGCGTATCTGAGAAGTTTGCCCATGTAATGATGGCAATCTTGTCTTTCTTAGGCAAAAGTCTATGCATCGCCTTGTGGATTTTTGTGGTTATTTTTGGCTCCACATGGTCTCTGTCCTCTGATCTGTATCCTTGAACATAGGGCATTCCGTTCGTCATGGTTTCAAAATTTTCCACCATCGTATTCTTTCCTCCAAAGCTAATCAAATACCTTTTTAAAAAGTTAAGTGGCTAGGAGCATGTGAGAAATTTACGTAACAGAAAAGTCTGAAAGTAATTGTGAGAGCTTTTTTCGAGAATTAAATCGAGCATATATGAAAGCACCAATTTCATGAAAATAGCAGCAACATATATAAATTCATAATAGTATATTTTTTGACATACATAAATTAGTTAACACAGTTAACTTGTGATAGAGTATTAGAAGCAAGAAAAAGGAGACACAATATTTAATTTTTATATTTAATCCTAAAATTGAGTAAAAGATAAACCTATAAATAAGAAATGACATTTATCATAATTTAATAAATAGAAAATGAAAAAGCTAAAGTCGACAATTAGTGAATGGACATGACCCAATAAACTAGACTAAACCCAATAATGACTCACAAAATTCGACTTATACCAAGTCTACCCTTTTTCAACCCGCCCAACTCATTTCATTTCTCAATTTATTCACCGATAACATATAAAACTGATTTGTTCTCTTAAGTTCTTAACCTTTAATTATTTATAACCTAATAAAGCAAAGTGATTTTTACACTCTCTTTTTAACCTCTTAAACTCTCTTGTTATTTCAATTGTTGATTCTGTTTGACTTATTTACACTGATGGTCTTAAATAAAGAAAAGTGTGTGATAAACTAAAAAAAGATGTGCTAAAATCAATCCTCTAATAAATAAACGATTCTACAAAGTTTTTTTATTTCGCCAATCGACAAAGGCTTTTTTTTTTTTTTACTCCAACTACAATTTTTTGTTAGATATCTCCACAATGATTGGTGTTGGTCGGAGAGAAATGAATCTTTGTAGAACAAGTCTGATTTTTCATATTTAAGTAATTCAATGCATAAAAAATAAAATAAAAAAGAGGAAAACAATAGAGGACGGCATTAAAACTTCTTTTATGTTGTTTTTAAGGCATTGTTGTCAAGCATAAGTATATACACTGAAACACGTCGTTCTACCTAAATTCCCCACGCCTAATTTTTTAAACCTTTTAATTGGCCACAAGTTTTAGCTTTCATGGAGTATAATATAGGCTGATTTGGTATTGCTGTGTTTTGAAGAAAAAAACGGCTTCTACTGTGTTGTGAGAATAAGCTTATTTTTGCTGCTTCACGTTTTCAGTTTTTTTTTTTTCATCCAAAACTGTGAAAATAAGCTGTTTTTAAGTGTTTACCAAACAGATTTTTAAGCTCAGTTTTTTTTTTATACCCACTTTTTATAAAAGCATCTCAGGTGCAATTCAGTACTACAAACCCCATTAAATCTAGCTAGATAGTCAACTTAACATTCAATTCATTTTAAATTTATATTTAAATTTCTCTGGATACATATTTTTATTAGAGTCAAATATGGCAAACATTAGTTACAACCACTTACATTAACCATCTAATTTAGTAAAAATCATTACACCAAAAAACCAATTAAATTAATTGAATAGACAGATTAGGCATTGAGCCATGTTCTTTCAACAACCTAAATAAACTCATCATACCCCGCTGGTAATATTTTGTTAAAAGAGTGACGCTAAACATAAAAGGATTGTGTTGACACCAATTTTGCGTACTTATTATAACTTGCTAATAATATTCGCACTAAAACTCATGCTACGTCGTAATAATTGACTCTTGAAGTCATTGAACATTAACGACTACGATAACACCAAACACTTACATGTTGCACAAGCTAGCACAAATCATTGAAGTCAATATAAAGATAAAAAGAATATTCACTTTTCTCACAAGTAACGCAAAGCTAAAACCCCACACAATAACATGAAGTTAAGAACCTATATGGTAACTTCTTCCAAAAAAAAGAAAAAAACAAGAAAAAAAGAACCCACATGGTAACAAAAATTTAAAGACCCACATGTGCATGTAAGTTTGACGAATTGATTAGAGCAGTGTCCATCTCTTTGCATTGGGGTTCGACCTTCATCTCCTAAAGTTATAAGAGCATCTTCAATTGAGAAATATAAAGTTTATATATGATTTTACATTTTCGGGAGGTATAAATGTTAATTCTATTCCAATAGGAGAAATATAAATTTAGGATTCCATTTATTGTTTTGTCTTTGATTGCGCAAGCCACCTCCAAAAAATGTAAAAAAAAGATGCAAATTTGTATTTTTATTATAATTTTTCCAGCGAAGAAGAATATTTTACATTTTGCCATGGAGTGTTCTGGCCAGTCATAAATATGAAACGTTAGTATTAAGGTATTTTACATCTTTTATTAGAGATGCCCCAATAATATATTTTTCTTGAACAAACGAGGTTCAAATTCGTCTTTGATGATAATTTAATTTAAAACATCTCACTTATAAATGAAGAAGAATACTAATAGACCATATAACTAAGTGACGCCCTAATAATTTATTTACATCGCAATACAAACAGACAAAAACAAAATAATTAACAATAATATTAATTTTGGCCTCTATATAAACTTGTCCTAATCGGCGGGCCGCTGTTATTTTCCCGCTCATTCGCAGCGTATTTTATTTTTCAAAGTCCCGTTTTTAATTCATAATACGCGCGGCTGCCCTCCTCCTAATTTAAACCACCTCGCCACGTCACCACAGTAATTAATTATCTATTTTTTTTCAAATTTTATTTTTTCATCCACTACCGTCGTTCTCACTCTCTCACCTCTCACCTCTCACCTCTCACCTCTCACAGGTTACTCGTCCCTCTCTCTCTCTCTGTCTCTGCAACTCTCACTTTGCCTTTAAGAAGACGAAACTCTCTCTCTCTAGCTCCCATTGTTTCTCTCTCTAGTCGCACACTGGAGAAAAATAGTAGCAGAAATATTTGATTCATTTTAAATAATTATTAAATAAATAAAAAAAGGGGGAAAACAATGCTCGTCGCTTTCGGTTCGCGAGCCATGTGACCGCTCTGACATATTCTCTTCCTCTTTGCTCTTCTTTTACTTCTCCTTCTTGCTTCTCCCATTTTTTTGTTTTTTTTATTCGCTGCATTTTTTCAAATCTCTCTCACGGAGTCACTGTCCGAGTTGACTCAGCTGGATGGCCTCGTCCTCACGAGCCCGCAGCAGCTCTCCTTTCTCCTACCGGAAGCCATCCAGTCCCTACTCCTCGACCTCTTCATCTTCTTCGTTGATCAACGGTCGGATGATTCCGCGCTCCTGCTCGACCTCGGCCTCGTCGTTCTACAACTCTGGAGGTGGGCTCGGGTCCCGATCCGTGACGCCGAGCCACGGCCGCTCCGATTCAATGCAGTACGGGTCGGGGGGTTACAGTGCTCGCTCGCCCGTCGGGTTCGCGTCCGAGGAGCTTTTGGCGGAGATGCTCGAGGCGCCCAAGGGTGGGGATAGCATATCGGTGACGATTCGGTTTCGGCCGCTGAGGTAAATGATGGTAGATCTGAGCGTATTGGATCAGATCTATGAGCTCTCGGATTGGAGGATTTTGAAATGTTGGATTCTAGGGTTGGTTTTGAGGTAATGTGATTGAATTGATTTCGTTTTTTGGGGGTTTTGGTTGCAGCGAGAGGGAGTTTCAGAGAGGGGATGAGGTCACTTGGTACGCAGACGGCGATAAGATTGTGAGGAATGAGTATAATCCAGCTACAGCCTATGCATTTGGTAATATATTAGTTAGTATATATTGTAATTTTGAATTTGGAAATTTTGGTGTGGAGTTAATTTCGATTTCGGTTAGTTTATGGAAAATGCAAAAGAAAATGTGTCGGAATTAATCTGCATTTAATGTAGTTACAGGGTTTTGAAAACTGATTGGATTTGGGGATGGTTTTGTTGTGGCAGATAGAGTTTTTGGACAGCATGCCAATTCGCAAGAGGTGTACGAAGTTGCTGCTAAACCTGTTGTCAAGGCTGCCATGGAAGGTGTCAATGGTATGACATACTTCTCTTGTAGACTACAAATGGAGAATTCGTTAATGCCTAATGAGAAACGTTGATATTGTTTCTGTAAGAATATGTATAACTGATATAATGAAACGTCGATTGTGGTGGAAATTCTATTAGCTTTAGTTGAAAACAGATAAATTAAGTAAGTTACGTTCAATTTTCTTGTTAATTTTCCATTTCTTACGGCTTGAGTATTGAAAATGCAGGTACTGTTTTTGCTTATGGTGTGACAAGTAGTGGAAAGACACACACTATGCATGTAAGTTCCACTTTCTTTTCTTGGGATTTTGCTACTGAAAGTTTACGCATATCGAAAGATCAAGTTGGCTTGTTTTTTCAGTAAAGCTCCGTTTGTGAGTTGCGCAGAAAAGGTTATGATGACCAATGTTTACACTCTGTCTCTTTGATTCCACACTAGGAGACTGGATTTAAGCTTGCCTTCCTTGGCCCTGAAAATATAAATGTCTAATGATTAATGAGAAACTGCTTTTATGGAACTGATTACACCATAATGCAAGTGTTTGTTTTCAACGTGAATGTTTTATCTATTTTCTTTCTCCATTACAAGGATTTTTTGATGTTGGAATTTGATGGCCATGTGCTCATTAATCCAACGTCTACACAGACCTTGTTAGCACCTATCTCTAGTTGTTCACGATAAAGGAGTTATATACCTGGAAAACCTTGTATTTTCTGTAGATTGTTAGTGGGAAGCGCAAGAGTGGTCATGAGAACCTGATAACAAATGGGTGCTGTTGGTTGTGCTGTCTTATCTTTATCAACCCTTTACAAAACTATCTTCGTTTAATTCCAAAAAGAATCCTGCACCAGAACTTGTATCCCCTCTGCCCCTTTAGATTCAACACACATTAATACATAATGTAAAAGAACTTTGTTAAAGGGCTGAAGGACAGAAATTTAACATAAATGCATAGCTGGTAAACTAAAACGACAAGCCGATCACTCAAAAAGCTATCTAAACAATGGAGCGCTCCACTTCCTCAGAAGCTCTTCATGTCTCAAGTCACAAGAACCACATAAAACTTAAAGGAGCCCGTCTCCAAACAGCTTTATTGTTTTTTTACATTTCTACCATATAGTACCTCAAAACAAGACCTGGGCCTGACATACCTAATTGACTCCATACCCCCAAAAGCTCCTGTGCTACACGATAGATGGACAGAGTGTAGGTAGATGACTTAGATTCCTTTATGTGTTCTTACAAATATATAAAGAGATGCATTCTCAGGCACGATTGGATTGATCATCAAGTTATGCAGAGTCATTTTGATCTATTTATTTGAGCAAGCCCAAACACCCCTGGTGGCACCCATCTAAATAACTACCAGTGTCTAGTTTAAAGAAACTATTAACGATTTAATGAAGCCATAAACGATTAAAGTTTTTAAGGTGCAGTTGGGTAAGTCCTAAGTTTGGTTTGTGCTTAGCCGAAATGTAGATGAACAACTTTTCATGCACTGACATACAGTTATGGTTAACTTGTTTACTCTGGAACATTGTTATGTGTCCTAAGTCCCTAATCATAGGTTCTGTCTGGCAAGATCACTATAGATTCTGCCAGAACACGATCTTTTGAACTTAGTTTTGTTCATCCATAATGTTCATCATACGTTTGTGTTTTTTGCTATACTTCGTATTGCTTGTTTGTGTTCCCTTAGTGTTGTGTTGACTCATTTGACTCATTTCTAAATCTACACAGGGTGATCAAAACGCTCCAGGTATCATACCATTGGCGATAAAGGATGTCTTCAGTATTATCCAAGATGTAAGTGCCCCTAAGAATTTTGTAGTTCTGAAGTATGACGCTTAAATCTTAGTTTTTCTTTATTCCTCCCCCTTCCTTCGGTTTAACATTATGCCAGGATATGTCTTGCCATACTTTCTTTTGTACATTCACCTAGAGTAAAAATTTATTTTTGTACAGCCACTAATCCAATCCCTCCCTTCATTCCCACACTGGTTTCTTAGTATTACCTTGTGAATCACATCGATGTTGCATCTGTTTTAATAATTGGATTTTAAACATGCTAGTCCAGATGTGATATGTTTTCTTCAGCAATGTTTTCATGATAATTTACTTCTAAGTGCTTATTATTGCATATCATGTCTGTCTTTCAGCATCAAGGTGTATATTTATTGCACTGATGGAGTACTTAACAGACCAGAGTTCTATATACTAGTTTCTGGAACTAATTTAGGTCATATTGTACATATTGTATCTTACCTTGCCAATAGTATACATGCTTTTCCTTGCATACTCATGGAAGCTATATTTATTTTCTGTTTCTGTTGAACAAACACAAGAAAAGACTTGAGTTTCCTGTTTGATGACTAACTCATAGCTGCATTCACATTTCAGACCCCAGGAAGGGAATTTTTACTCCGCGTCTCATATCTTGAGATCTACAACGAGGTCAGTAGAGCTATAGGCATTGGCAGTCACATGTTAGGGTTTGAGATTATATGTTAGCTCAGTTTTTCCTTGGTATATTGTATCTCTCATTCCTCTGTGTTTTGAAGATATTTCCTAATATTTTAAACTCTGGGATTTCTTTCCACCATCATTTTACTTATATATTTTCATCATCATGATCTTAAGTTTTACATGACAGATTTTTCTTGATATCCCGTTTAGTTTTTGTCTTTATCCTTTATCCTGGAAGCTATCGTTGTCTGAGTGAAAGTTTTTTCTTTTATATTCAATATTCTTATTTGTATTGATATAAGGTGCTATTTCTGCATCTGGTATCAGGTGATAAATGACTTGCTTGATCCAACAGGTCAAAATTTGCGTGTTAGAGAAGATTCACAGGTTTGTAATTCATCTTCTAATGGCCTTCCTGATTTAACAGTATCTATTTTGTTTTATTTTTAGGGCCTCTGAAAGATTCCTACTTATATTGTAATATTTTTATCTTGTATAAAGCACATTTAGTTTTTGCTGGGTTTATCATTTCTTTGTGTTCGTATCATTGAAATTTCAGGGTACTTATGTTGAGGGTATAAAAGAAGAAGTTGTTTTGTCTCCTGGGCATGCACTTTCTTTTATTGCTGCTGGAGAAGGTACTTGCAGGGATGACATATTTAGCTTTTCTGTTTCTGCCAGTTTTATTAGGTTAAAAATGATTTATTGACTGCATTTTTAACCGATGCATGGCAATGGCAGAGCATCGTCATGTTGGATCAAACAATTTTAATCTGTTGAGTAGTCGAAGTCACACCATATTTACACTGGTAAACCTTCTTTATAACACACTTCCTTGATTTTGTTAAGTTTCTAATTACTCAATCTGTATGTAATGTTCTATCTTTTATCAATGTTGAGGGACCAAATTCTGAACACACTTAGATATGCATCAATTAAACACCGCAACATTTAAGTCAAAGGTCGTACCCAGTGCACAAGGCTCCCGCTTTACGCAGGGTCTGGGAGAGGTGAATGTCGGCTAGCCTTACCCCCATTTATAGAGAGGCTGCTCCCAAGTCTCGAACCCGAGACCTACCGCTCATGGGCGAAGGCACTTGCCATCGCACCAAGTGCGACCTCTCGCAACATTTAAGTCAATTTAAAAAAAAAAAATGAAATGCAGAGGTATGGTGTTACTTGTTTCAGCCTTGGTATTCCTTATGGAACGCAGCACAATTTTTTCAAGTTCATTCGTCAATATAATATTTGCCTGGGCAGTACAAGGCTTTGAGATAAATGTGTGAATATTTAGACTGTTTTTGTTATTTCCTACTTTTCTTTGTCAAATTTCTTTGTGTCAGTATTTTTCTGTTTCTTTATGTAAGCACATGAAATTCTGACTTTTGTGAAACATTCCTGCTAATCATATTTAACTTGGATGCATTTGCAGATGATTGAAAGCAGTGCCCATGGTGATGAGTATGACGGAGTGATCTTCTCTCAACTTGTATGGTTCAAATGAATTGTCCTCCCAACTATTAGATTCTTTAGTTTCCTACATAATTTTTCACTTATTATTATTTTGTTTGTTTTCTTTAGAATTTAATTGATCTAGCTGGATCTGAGAGCTCGAAAACCGAAACAACTGGACTAAGAAGAAAGGAAGGATCATACATAAACAAGAGTCTTCTAACTCTTGGAACTGTAAGTGCCTTACAATTTGATTAAATAACATTAACTGCATAATCAGTGTTATCTATGTTCCTAAGCCTAAGCAAAGCCTTCATGCACACTGTTCTAGCCATATGAAAGAATGTATATGGTGACAACTTTTTCTGCAACATGATGCTGATGCACTTTTCACTTTTAGCTGAACGGAACTTCATATTTCTTTTTTGTTTAGTGGTCACTCTTTTTGTTTTAGAAAACAAAGTGGCTACAATTTTTATAAATCGTGTTGAAGTTTCTAATGAACAGAAAAGCAATATGATATTTAGTTCTTAACTTGATGTTATGGTTGCAATGAAGGTAATTGGAAAGCTGAGTGAGGGAAAGGCATCCCATGTTCCATATCGAGATTCTAAGCTTACCCGCCTTTTACAATCCTCGTTAGGTGGGCATGGACATGTTTCGGTGAGTTCCAACACTACCATTGTTAGCCCATTTGCAGTGAAATTTGCTTTTGAATCAATTATTTTGAAAAAATTGTGCGGTTAAAAAAGCTAAAACTATCATAACTTTGCTTTTTATATTTATTTATGTATTTATTTACCTTTTTTTCTTTCCTTGCACATGTTTTCCCAGCTTATTTGCACGGTGACTCCTGCATCAAGTAGCATGGAGGAAACTCATAATACATTGAAGTTTGCAAACAGGGCAAAGCGAGTAGAAATCTATGCATCGCGTAATAAGGTGTGCAACAACTCATGGCATGAATACAGTTTTAAGGCACTACTCAACATTAAACACTTAAGGCTCACTATTCTGCCCTTTGGCTTTTCTTTGAAATTATTTCTAGCAGATTATTGATGAAAAGTCATTGATTAAGAAGTATCAAAGAGAGATTTCGGTCCTGAAAACAGAACTTGATCAGCTAAGGAAGGGGATGCTTGTTGGCATAAGTCATGAGGAGATTATCAGCTTAAAGCAAAAGGTTTTGTTCCTAAACTGAAATAAATTGTTTTGGCTTATTAATGAGTTTATACTAATAAGATTTACATATGATTGTTTTGGTTTGGAAATAGTTGGAAGAAGGTCAATTTAAAATGCAATCAAGATTGGAGGAAGAAGAGGAAGCGAAGGCTGCTCTTATGAGTAGAATCCAGAGGCTGACGAAGCTTATCCTTGTTTCTTCAAAAAATACAATTCCTGGATTAGGTGATATTCCCAGCCACCAACGCAGTTTTTCTGTTGGTGAGGATGACGTGAGTTCCTTACTCATTTAAGTTGTATATGGTCTGTGCTGTTTTCTGCTCCTTTCTTTGACGTTAGTTGTTTGAGCTTGAATGTTGACAAGTCACTATGAGGAGAAACTCTGTGTTGAAAACTTGAAAGTTTGAGAAATTATTTTTGTTTTGCAAGTTATGCAGACAAGGATGTATGTCTCATGTTACTGTTTGATTTCTTAGCTTTAGCACAGAAAAAAAGGACTTCATATCCGATCACTTACTTTTAATGTTAACTTTATGTTTTTTCCCTTTCTACTTAATATTCTCTTAAAAGGTTTATAGTGTTGCCAAATTTGATATTTCGTACTTGTTTTCTGGTGTGGAAAGCATCGTACAATGTTTACATTTTGTTGTGGCTTTTGTATGGCAGAAAATGGAAGTAGTGCGAGATGGACCCTTGCTTCTAGAAGGTGAGAACCAAAAGGAGTCACCATCATCTGCATCTGCTGGTCCATCAGATATGGCTTATGATTTTAGACACAAGAGATCTTCCAGCAGGAGGAATGAAGAGCTCTCCCCAGCTGGCAGTACAATTACAGATTCAACTCAAGCGGGTGAACTTATCAGTGGTTCAAGAGTTCCGATGGTAACTAATTTTAGTATATTTTTGTTCTGTTCCACTTCCATTTCAGCGTATAAGGATGCATTTGTCGAACTATCACAAATACATTTGATTTCTATTTCAAGTCTTGGTAATAATATTTTGAAATCAGTATGAGGGAGAAGTTTAGTTTTTTGGCTAAATTAATTTTGCAAAACATTTCTCGGGCCAACTGTCTGAGGAAGAGGGAAGTGGAACTTGCTTGCTTCTTTCCCACATGTTTGAGCTTGCGTGCAGCAAATATATGTATATGGGCTTACACATGCTTATACAAGCATACACTTATAGGAAGTTTCAAATAGGATCCATGAGGATAGATCTTGTCTATTTTCCAGAGTTCTTTCCATTCTTCCTTCAAATACTTTTCTTGTTCAGAACTCACTCATTCATTTATCAAATCAGGATGTGCCATGAAGTTTCTTGTATCTACTATTTGATTTTGCCACATAATGACTATTATTTCTTATTAACAGACTTGTGGTAAGTAATAATTGCCTTTGGGCAAGTTCTATATATAATTTACATAGACACTTCAGTATGAATTCATTTGTTGGCTCAAATATTAATTTTTTCATTAAAGTATTTATCCTTCAATATTATGATGTAATTATGATTGCTTATTTTAATATACTTTAGGGAGGGATGACAATGTCAGATCACATAGACCTGCTGGTTGAGCAAGTTAAGATGCTTGCTGGAGAGATTGCACTTGGCACCAGCTCCTTGAAACGATTGGTGGAGCAGTCTGTAGATGACCCTGAAAGCTCAAAAACTCAAGTATAAATTCTATTCTTATTAATCATATTCTGCATATTTAGAAGTCCTAATTTTGTCTCCAGAATGTTGTGAAAGCTTGGTTAACAAAAAAGAAGAGACGGTGGCTTGCACTTGTTAGTTCAATGTTGGATGGGGCGTATTTAACACAATATTAATTGGCATTTGGAACTAATTGAACATATCAGTGGAGTTTGTCATTTGGACCCATCTTACTGTGGTATTCTGTGATAAATGAGATCATGTTCATTTGAATCTAATCAGTTTTTACAAGCAATAATGTAAAATTTACAGGCCTGTCTAGTTCATGAACGCCATTTAGCACTCAAAATCCTAAATAGTTTAACAGTTTACAGATTCATTTGAGCAGCAGCTGAAGTATGTTTACTTAAATGATCCTGATTAACAATCCATGCTTACAGATTGAGAACTTGGAACGTGATATCCATGAAAAGAGAAGGCAAATGAGAATTTTGGAACAGCGCATTAACGAAAGTGGTGAGGCTTCAATTGCTAATGCATCTATGGTTGAGATGCAGCAGGTAGTTTTGCATTCTCATCATCTTAATTATTATTGTTCATAAGTAGTACAATGTTGTTTTAATTACTTCTAATTTCTGCAACAGACAGTTAAGAGACTGACGACCCAGTGCAATGAGAAGGGATTTGAATTGGAAGTGAGTGCATGCTTTATATATCTGTTTTTCATGGACACAAAATGGGCAATGTTTGATTTCTAAAGTTCTCCTATTGCTTAAGCTATTAACTGTGTTTGGGGCTGTAACATTTGCTCAGTACATTCTAATTGTCATGGAACTCATCTTTGAAGTGTACCTTTCATGCAGATAAAATCAGCAGACAATCGTATTCTCCAGGAGCAATTGCAAAATAAGGTTAGAATGCCTTCCCTAGTTCCTTTGGAGAATTATCTTTCGTTAACTTTTTCTTCCATTCAGCTGATTCCTTTTAAGCTTTGTTTTGTATCAGTGCAGGATTTTATATCCTTTGGTATATTGCTGAGCTTTCTGTGTATTTGCAGTGTGCAGAGAACATGGAGTTGCAAGAAAAAGTGGATCAGTTAGAGCGGCGTTTGGCTTCAGTATCTGGTGAAAGATCATCACCGTCTTCCGAGCACTGTGCATCTGAAGAGTATGTTGAGGAGTTGCAAAAGAAAATTCAGTCTCAGGTGATTACTGAAACTTTCTGCCTTATCAATCCATAACGCTTGATGGATTAGTAAATGCTAGCGAGTACCTTAGATTCAAGTATATTGCCATAATCTTGACTAGCACTCCCTCTTTTGTTTTAGTTTATTGTTCTTGGTTCATGTGAGCTTTTATAGAAGTTATAGTTTCTCTGTCGTCATTACTTGACAATGGAATTTATATCTATTTATTATTTAGAATGATGAAATCCATAGCTTTGTTTAGTTATATATATATATTTTTTTTACTTTCGTATGAATTGGTTACTATTTGTACCGAAAAAAGAATTGGTTAGTATTAGGATTTTTCTTTCGTGTGCTTGAATATTGTTGTGGCAATGTAAGACGTTGTTTTCATCCTATACATCGAACTAATTGATGCTTTTGTTCCATCTCATAGGAGATTGAGAATGAAAAACTAAAGCTGGAGCACGTGCGTTTCTCGGAGGAGAGTAGTGGGTTACATGTGCAGAATCAAAAACTGGCCGAAGAAGCTTCTTATGCAAAGGAACTGGCATCGGCTGCTGCTGTTGAGTTGAAGAATTTGGCTGGTGAAGTGACAAAGCTCTCATTGCAGAATGCAAAACTAGAAAAAGAATTGTTGGCTGCTCGGGAGGTAGCCAATTCTAGAAGTTCTGCCATGCAACCCGTTAATGGCATTAACCGGAAGTACAATGATGGACCAAGAGGTGGGAGGAAAGGGAGGCTATCTGGTCGTTCTGATGACTTTGAGGCATGGAATCATGATTCGGATGATTTAAAGATGGAACTCCAAGCAAGGAAACAGCGAGAGGCAGCTCTTGAGGCTGCCCTTGCTGAAAAGGAATTTATAGAAGAGGAGTACAGGAAAAAGGTTGAAGATGCAAAGAAAAGGGAGGAAGCTCTAGAGAATGATTTAGCAAACATGTGGGTGTTGGTCGCCAAATTAAAGAAAGAGGGCGGGTCTATCCCTGAGACACACACAGAAGAAAGGCATAATGATGTGATGGAAAATAATAATGGTCTAAAAGCAACTGTGAATGAGAGTGCCCACATAGAGATACAAGTTTTGGATGCTCCAAAATCTGCTGATGATGAAAGTCGTATGGAAGAACCTCTTGTTCTTCGCCTTAAGGTAACCTGATTACCTGCATTCTCTTTTAACATAAATGTTCTAGGATTGTTTTGGTATTCCTCTACCATTTGGATTGGAGACGTTAAAAGGCAATCGGTTCTGTTTTAAGGTTCATTTCGTTTTGTAAAACCAACAAGACAAAAGCTCAGTTATGTTTGAATGGCTTTGAAGACATGAAAAAGAAGAGTCAAGTAGTATAATTTTTGTGGCGTTGACTTTCTTAGGTCATAGGTTTGGTTTATAAACATATTTGCATAGAGATTGTGTCCACTTAAAAAGCTTGGCTCAATCCAAATGGTTCTATTCTCACCATATGTTGGCTATACTATCTACAGATCTTTCAATGAATTCAAGATGTTATCATATACTTATTTGTGTGGGGTCAACCATTTTTTTTTTTTCGTGAAAAACATGTGGACACTTAAGAAGATAAAGATTTAAAGATTAATGAATTATCGTCAAGTAGTGTGGTTTGAAGTAGAGGAGTCTTTGTAATCCTACAAATGTTGTCATTGAAAGCTGTGTAACATACCCACTTTTATGTTTCCAGGCTCGAATGAAAGAGATGAAGGAGAAGGAGCTCAAACACCAGGGAAACGGAGATGCCAATTCCCATTTGTGTAAAGTATGTTTTGAATCACCAACTGCAGCAATTCTTCTCCCTTGCCGGCATTTTTGCTGTAAGTCATTCTGAAGTTGCGTAACAAAAGTGTCAATTCAACCCTATATACTCATCGTTTCTAGCAGTAACTCTGGTGTACCTTTTGCAGTGTGTAAATCTTGTTCACTTGCATGTTCTGAGTGCCCAATTTGTCGTACAAAGATTTCAGATAGGCTTTTTGCATTTACTTCGTGACACTCTTTTATGCCCCCAAACGAAGGTAATACAGTTTTCTTATTCTTAGATCAATTAGTTGCATGGATCAATTTGCAGTATTCGATGTGTAGTCAGTCATTTTTCACAAGGGCGATCCTCATTTTCTTTTCTTCTTTTCTATTTTGCAGGCTTTTATGAACATTCTGTTTTATGTGAAATGGCGGGTGCGATTCTTTAATTAGTTTGGTCGTATGTAAGTAACTGTGTAAGAGTATATCGATATGTTGTTTGTGTCGCTCTCCATTTGAGTCCTGTAAAATAACAAGGGACAAAGATGGGGAAAAAAGAAATGTGCACATTTGGGAGTTTGAGATGCAGAAGGGATGATGTTGCTTTCTTTTTTTAAAGCAAGCAGCAAAATGTTGTGATTGAGCTTTGAGGGTTCCTATCATATATAAAACATTACTTTGCCGTGTATAGAAAACAATGTATGCTTAAGAAGCATTATTCTTCCACCTGCGCAAATGTTTCCTTCATTTTTTCACTGTTTATTTTCTTCTGAATTTTGGACATACTGCAGTTCCAAACTTTTCTTTTCCCCTTTGCCGCTACAGTGGTGTTCCAGGCCATTAATACAAGGCCAAGTTTAGTCGGCTTTTTGAGGCAATGATTCTCTAGACATGTTTAGGGTGGCATGGTTGGTGACTGTCCCTAACAAAATACGTATTACATTGATTCTCTAGACACGTTTAGTTGGCTTTTTGAGGCAATGATGTAGTGTGGATGCAAGTATCACATAGGTTGAGAAAAGAAATAGGTTATGGAACTGATAATTACACTTTTTTCTTTTTTTTTACACGCTCCTCTTAATTTTTTTTATATCAAAATTGAATAAATCAAACAAAAATAATGGACAAGATTTAATAAGAGTGTAGAGGAAGAAAACAATAAAGGTTCATAACTTCATATAGGGTCGTTGTGTAGTCGTTGTGTAGTCTGCGCCAATCCTTGTGAAAGCACAAGCATCATTGTCTGATTTAGAAAAAAAATAATCCTTGTATTGCTTCGAGTGTATTGAACATTGCCCGAGAAAGTGCGAACGACAATTATCATTTTTCACGGGTTATTATTTATTAAGCAACATTTTTATTTTTGTTACAAAAGTTGAGCTGGTAAAGTATTTTTTAGATATGCAATTGGTGGATGCTTTGATAGATAAGGTCTTCCTCTTCAGTCCACTGTATTTTGAGTCGAAATCTTTCTCACATCTTAGTCTAACTTAATATGGTGATACCGCTTGTTGGGACCAAATTCACATCCACGGCGGTGCACGAATTTGGTTCCAACACTGGTTGTAATTTTTTTCGTTGACAAACAATAACGTTTGATTAAATTGTTAAACGATAGCTTAATATAGTAATACTGCTTGTAACTAAAAGTAATTTTTAAGTGCGCAATCGATTTCTCACACCTAGGTCTTAGGAGATGGAGGACTTTCAGGCATGATTCTCTCCCGCACATCATTATTTACGAGTGAGCTTATTTAGTTAAAACTTAACTGTTCTTTATTGTCTTTTGATGCTTAGGAGAGAAAGCTCATACTTTCATAGTTTGGGTACTGTATCCCATGCTAACAATACAACATAATGTATAAGTTTTTCTTTATACAACGTTGATACATTACACATGACACCACCATGATGGTGTCTCTTGTGTCGTTTGAGTTTCCGTTTCTGATTACATAAGTTAATCTCCACTTAATGACATACCAAAGATTGGTGAAATAATTTGTTGTGTGTCTATTTTTGTCTCTCTACCTCACACACGGTATTAGGTATGGCGAAGTTAAGGCTGCGTTGGACTTGGAAGCTAGGCCTGACAATTCCTGACACGACCCGATAACCCGACACGACACGACACGAAATTAACAGATGTTCGGGTCGACACGATAACGAAACGGGTCGTTATCGGGTAACCCAATAAGCACATGTTAAGATAACGGGTTGTTTCGGGTATACACGTGGGTAACACGATACACGATAAGCAGAATATTAATTTAATAATTTTATAACCCTAAAAAAATACTATAATTATTATATATATTAATTTAACAATTTTATACCCCTAAAAACTATAATAATTATATATATATATTAAATTAACTATAATAATTATAATAATTATATATACTATAATAATTATACCCCCGAAATATTAACTATAATAGTTATATATATATATATATATATTAAATTTTAAATTAAATTTTATACCCCTAAAAACTATAATAATTATACATACAAAATAAATAGATTTAAATCTACTTAATAAATAAATTTGTTGTGTGTCTATTTTTGTCTCTCTACCTCACACACGGTATTAGGTATGGCGAAGTTAAGGCTGCGTTGGACTTGGAAGCCAATTTCTTTCATCAAAATGCTATCTCTTATTAACTTCCCTTTCTTATGGG
Source organism: Malus domestica (assembly GCF_042453785.1). Taxonomy (NCBI): domain Eukaryota; kingdom Viridiplantae; phylum Streptophyta; class Magnoliopsida; order Rosales; family Rosaceae; genus Malus; species Malus domestica. The sequence goes on from NC_091670.1 coordinate 8,703,150, forward strand.
ACTCATCATCCTTGCATTTATTTTTGGCCACACCATCCATGTGAATTAAAAATTACTCTTCTTAAATAACTTGCACAAGCAAAGCATCAATATTGCCATAACAAAATAAGGAATACTCAAGAAATAAAATAAAATTCTTAAGTAATTCCGACCAAAAAATAAAATAAAATTCTTAAGTAATTTTTATTGGTATATTAATATTTTAATATATTTAAAAGAAAATTAACGAAAGTGACTAAGATTGCAGACTTTGTAAAATACAGTGACTAAATTAGCTAAATTGAAAACATTGTGACAAAAATTGATTTTAGGTATAAACACAGTGACCACAAAGGTTTTTAACCCAAAGAAATGGTATGCAGATTATGAACAATTAAGGTGCCATTTTATAACCATGTCATCATTTTCAGTTTTCAATTTTTAGTTTTTAGTGAAAACTGAAAACTGAAAACTGAAAGTAGTTACCAAACAAGTTTTCAGTTTTCAAAAAAATGAAAACGAAAACACAAACTGAAAACGAAATTGTTATCAAACGGCCTCTAAGTAAATCCATTTGAAATACGCATGGTTGCATGAGTTTGTAACTAAACATACTAAACATGACATTAAAACCGAAAATTAGAGGTCAAATGGTTGCATGAAGAGAATAAGTCAAGTGGATGAGAGATTCATTATCACTTCATGTAGAGGTCAAATTAAACACGTTCTAAGCCCTCAGATTAGTAGAGAAGAGGAAGACCTCGCCCTCAATAACTGAGGTAGCAAATCACCTTAGGTCCATAACAAAGTAAAACCATTGAAAAAAAAGTTCCCAATAACACAAGTGAAACTTCAAGCTCCCAATAACACAAGTGAAACTTCAAGTGCCCAGATGGCCAAATCATTTGATGAGAAAAAAACCTTACGTTGTTCGGAAGATCTTGCTTCACTAAGGGCAGCAAATCCCACAAGTAACATAAGCAAAATTGGCCTTGATAACTGCCAAGTATACACATCACCAACAAAATGGCCTTCTATTGCTTTTTTCAAACAAAGAACAAAAACAAAAAAAAGAGGAAGAAAAAAAACCCCTCTAGAGGCAATGTGCACTTCCAACCTCACAGAAAGCATTGGAATGATCCTATGAAAAATCAAGAAGGTCTTCCACATGCCACCCGGGCAGCGTCTCCATCAAGTACTTCGATATGCTGCTTGTCGAACCCGAACCATTGTCACTGAAACAATAATTCTCTTCTATCTTGTTGTATGACGAAGATGACATTGTTTGTTCCATTAACGAAGGAGAAGAAGAACTCAAGATTTCGTTCGACGAAACAGTTCTCTGTCTCTTTGTGGATGACTTTGAGGCTCTTGCATCATTAGTTTTTGCGGTCATCACTTCGGAGAAGTTGGAGCAGGCTGATGAAGTTGGATACAAAGAAGAAGCTGCAGAAAGCTTAACACCGGGGAGCAGAAACCTGCTGTGTTTCTGTGTGTGTTCGTTCGATTTGTGAATCGAAAGGTCACATTCCCTGCAGAGAATTGCTCTATCTTCTTGACAAAAGAGAAATCCTCGCCTTTCCTACAAAACCCAACACAAAAAATTTAGGACTCAAGGAGCTAAGAATTGGTATCTTCTTCACCAAAAATTATTAACTAGCTACAACACTTTCTTGTCGCCGAAATATAGTTTGGAATTATACAGTGATTTTCAGACTCTCGTTTTCTCCAACTGCGCTCCTCCTTGTACAGTTCCTTTATTATCTTTGGAGTATTCAATTCAAAGGCTAAAAAATAAGGAGTGGATGGAGGGAAATGGGAGGGCGAATATCACTTCCCTGTAATTTTATCGTCAATAATATCATAGAGAAAGAATGCATCTAGTACTAACCTGACAGATATCACAAAGAGGGGAGTCCTTGAAAGTTGGGTGGAGAAGAGAGAAGCGCTTGTGTTTGCTGGCAAGCTTGTTTGCGTGGTGAATTTGGCGATCGCAGACGTCACAAAGAGCGGCTTCATCGGCAGAGCAGAAGACAGTTGCCTCTTCTTTGTCACACACGTCGCACCGGATCTTCATGATCTCTTTAAAATAATTTTCTCTGGAAGTGCAGCTGCAGGATATAGCTGTGTGTTTGAGTAGTAGTTGTTTTAACTGAGTTGGTGATGGGGTTGGAAGGGGAAATGTTATGGGAGATAATGAATGGAGACAAAGAACAAGTATGGGGTTTTGGGCATTTGGCCGATGAGGGATGGACCAGAGAAAGTCAGATAACAGCTAAGAACAACTTGTTCCTGTGGGCGGATGGGTTCATATTGGATGGATGATGTCTCTTTCTCTCCACTGTATTGTCTTTGAAGATGGGAAGGGAGGGGAGGCTTGACAAATATTGATCCTAGCCCTTCTCCTCCTAATATAGCAGAATGAGAGAGAGAGAGAGAGAGAGAGAGAGAGAGAGAGAGAGAGGGGTTAATCCCTCCCTTTATCTCCAAAGAATATGATATACAAGAAAAGAGAGGGAGAGGTGATATGGATGGAGCACTATTGTTAACTCATGGGAGACCAGATCACAAATTAATTATCAATTATCAATTAGTTAGAGGGTTGCTTTTCATACTTGTTAATCACGCGTGGAAGATTGTCAGCTTTTGATAATTCAAAGTAGGACTTACATGCATCAACAATTAATTATGTGTATACTCACTATTTTGAGCATCAATTACAATTTCGTATTCTTGATTAGATTTAATATTTAATGGGTGGACCTACTTGTTCACTCACTTGTAATTTGTTTATGGAGATGATTTTCACACACATTTTTTACCTTTTCAAGCATTATTTTTTATTTATGGTAAATTAAACGAAAACAAAAGACATGACTAAGCTGAATGTGTAGGAGAATAAAAATGATGTGTGTTTTTCATTTGGGTGATGCTACAGAGACTATCTCTTTAAACCATATTTTATAAACCGCATAATGTTGCGGTTCTTGGTTATATTCATTCTTTAAATTAAAAACATAACCATCAACCATCATATCATGTGATTTAAATAATCTCCTTAGCATTTTCCTTAATTTATTTCAAAGTACATATGTCACAATAAGAGCTATTCATATTCGTTATCATTGTCTAACAATCAACTGTGAAAAAAATATCAAGGTTGGAAAATCATCATTTGGTCTTTTTATTAAGGGAACTTTAACGAAAAACTTCCAGTATTATTCAGTTTAACGAAAAACCATACTTTTATACTAAAAAGTCAATTATGATACTATTTACTTTACCCTTTATTATTTTGTCATTGTTGTTAAAACTCAAAGTTTTCAAGCTATTTTTATTAATTTTCATTTTTTATTAAAGTAGGAATATGAACAATTTGATTATGACGTCGATAATAAGTCTATGGACAAGTAGGACGGCAGGAGAGACTTTTAGTGTGTTTCAGAACAAGAGGTGGTACATTATGTATTTATATATAAGTGATGAGATACTTATATTAAAAAATTAACTGCTTGAAAAATAAATTTTTTTATTTATATAATAACACGTAATATAATACCTTTATTTCGAGCATATTGAAATTTTCTCGACAAGTAGATCCTTGACACAAGTATTTTTATTTTATATTAGCAAAAAGTGCAAAAGGGGAAGAAAGCATAAAGACGCAATATTATATGGGATATAGATGCGCAATTTGGCAAGTAGCATTCAATCAATTGATGAAAGGCTATAAAAGCTTTCGATTAGCAGCATTATGTCATTGTCGGCAGCCAAACCACACCAGCTGCAACCTTCCAAATAATCATGTCAAGGAATGAAAATAGTTTGGAAAACGAAAAGGCATTCCAAACTAGAGGGGAAATGGTATTTTCTTCAACACAATAATTAACAAGGCCTAATTTTAAGCAAAATAGAAGCCTAGTTTTTGTTTTATTTTTCTATCAGCATAGGGAATGAGATGAGCAGAGGAGGATATCGGGGTGGTCCCGAGATTATTCAAAAGCTCGGATAATTGGCTGTGAAGAACTCAAAAGACTAATTAAGTTTGGGATGTGGTGGAGTAGAAGAGTAGCCATGGTTGCAGATCGCAATAAAGGTTTTGCAAACTCAAAGAGAAAGAAGGCTGTTTTTATTATTATTACTTTTTATTATTTTTATAAATGGTTTGGCCAAAACTATGTCGTATTGAGCCGAATCATTTAAAAAAAAAACAAAAATATTATTCATACCATCTATTTGTACCATCATGTGTACCATTTCTAATAGAGATGAGACTCACATGTGTTAGTGGGTCATACCTCTAGTAGCATAGGGAATGAGATGAGTGAGACTTTTTTTTTTTTAGAACAAACGATATTATTTACACTAAGAGGGTGGAGAAGTGAGCTAAGCTTTACAATGGACTAGCAATAATGTGGTTTAAACTTGCCTTTGGCGAGAATCGAATCTAAGACCTCTCACTTACAAGTAAAGAAGAATACCACTAAACAGTAATACTAAGTGGCAAAATGAGTGAGACTTTTAGAACTCGAATATGTTGAGAGGTCGATCCCTCGTAATGAAATGACTAAAAAAAACTTAATAAACTCACCAATAAAACTGTAAACCTCTAAAAAGTAAACAAATTTAAATATAAAATCCAAGTTTTTCATACAATAGGTTTTCTAAGTCATCAATCATTGGGAAGCATTATGCATAAGAAGCCTTGAAGAGTTGATGAAAGCTATTTTTGTTAAAAATGTCTCAAAATTCATACTACTATTTAAGAGTGATAAATGATCATGACAAATTAGACTAAAAATAACTTTTCTAGTTAAATAAAAAAAGAAAAAAAAGAAATCAACCCTTTTTACACATAGAAACTCTTTAGTAATTAAGTGTAAACTTTCTCATTCAAAACTTCAAATAATGAAAAAGAGACCATTGCCTTCTGTATTATGAGCATCTCTAAATAATAAGGAAAACTAATGAAAAATGCTTGAAAACTTTGAGTTTTAATGATAAGGACAAAATAAAGGGTAAAGTGAATAGTACCAGGTTTGACTTTTTAGTGTAAAAATGTGGTTTTTTGTTAAAGTGAACAATACCGTGGGCTTTTCGTTAAAACTCCCTAAATAATACCCTAATTTTTTGGGAAAATGGTGTATCTTTTCTATATGTATTACAATTAGGAAAATGCCTAGAAAACAATACAATACGAATTAGTTGCGTTTTAGAATTTTGCCTTATGCCCCCCTCCCCACCACAGGAAATTGCCTTACATGTTGCCTCACTCATTTGATGGGTGAAATTAATTAATGTTTGAACTGTAAGATAAATTAGGTTTACCTCTCTTTTGACTTGCGTTCTAAAAACAAGGTTCTAAAACACATTGTTGAACTTAACATGTTAGATGAACTCCCAAACGAGATGATGTAACACGATTGACTAATGTGACTTTGTTAGTACGTTTCAACTAAAACTTTAGGGATTGAAGACACAAAGAAGTGAAATTAAAAAAGGGAATAGGGTTTATGTTCAATTTTTGTCAAAAATAAATTTGAACCACATTATTGTCCGTCCATTGTGAAGCTTAGCGCTCCCCCACCTCCTTAGTGTAGTTTGTTAAAAAAACAAAAATTATTATTAGTACTCAAAAAATCTCATTTAGCATTCTAAATTTTTTACAATACACCTACAAAAAATACAAAATAAACTTTTTAAAGTGCTAATAGTAATTTCTTTTAAAAATTAAACAAAAACAAAGCACGGTGATGGTTGGCAGCTCCCCATGCCCCACTCCCATATGCACGTTATAGGATAATGGGAAAGCAAGGGAAAGCAAGAAAAAAATTCCAAACAAATAAAGAAATGGGAAAACCAGTAAATGACAAAACAACACTTTTTCAGGGTTAGATAGGGATGATCTTGACTGAATCATTCAAACATAAAAGAACGTGAAAGATATGTACGACTCGTATTCCTCTATATCACCAAAAGATACGCAATTTGTATGTAAGCATCAAAAAGGTTGAAGGAGATAAGAGATCAAGCATCTCCGTCGTATCTTTGGTTATTATAATATTATCGAGTCACGTTTTCTTCATCGTCTGATTGCAAAAAGTTTTAGGTTGCGTTGTTTATATAATTTTTTTTATACTTTTTAAACACTTCATATTAATTTTTGCGTTGTTTATATAATTTTTTTTATACTTTTTAAACACTTCATATTAATTTTTATTTTTTGATCATTTATGATTCATTTGAATTAATAGTCGAAAATTAAGAAGCATGTGTGAGAGGTAAACAGAAGTGTGTAGATAACATATCTAATATTTTAACTATTTTTTATGTTACGTACCAATATGTGGCTTAACAATTAGGTCATGCCTAAAGATCTAATGTATCCATACAACAATTAGATTGCATAAAATTTATATCACTGAGTAAGACATTATTGTAGCCAAACTCCAAAGATCCATTCATTGTTAAATTTATTTTCAAAATCTGAGAAAAGTGCATGCATTCATTTATTCTACATTTTATATCAAATCCAACAACGAATGACAATTCATTTTTTGATCAACATGTGATGAAGACAAGATTTCTGTATAATTATTCTTATCATTTTGATAATTGAATATAATTATGATTATTTGGTTGTAAAGTTCCAATACCATCTCCTTACATGGATGGTATTTTGGAGCATAAATTAGGAGATGCCTTGTTTTACAAAATTGTTTTCAAGTTTTTCCCCACTGAAGAGAGTGGGTGAATGACAGAAGGTGCATGTGTTTTTGTATGACAGACCATGTGAAAAAGTGCTCGCTCACCCACTACTCAATGTCTAGAGAAATTTTTCAGTGTGATCGTCACACGGAATGGTACACTACGTGTCGTTATATAAATGGTGAGATATGTGTGTTAAAAAGTTAATAACTTAAAAAATAAAATTTCCCACCACTTACATAAAAACACGTGATGTACCACTCGTTTTCCCGTTATAATTAAAAATTTCTTCAATGTCTGCACTACTACTTTTGTGATGCCATATAGTGTTTAAGTTGAGTACAAACTTTATGGATCTCCTAAAACAGTCTTCAATGCAAATTGTCTATTTGGGTTGGCCTGCCGTCAGTTTAGGTTTATACTTAAAAATACAAAGTATTTTGGTGATGAGGAGCACGGTGACGGTATACGAATGCTAATCATGTTCAATCTTTTCAGCTCAAAGCTGGCTGCTGTCGACATTTTATGATATCGACAGTTTAAGTCGAAACTTCTCCTTTTATCTTTTCGGCTTTTTCACCATCCTGTAATATTGTATAATAATTAGATTAAAAATTGTTTAAAGGTTTCTTAGGAAATAGACGATTTAAATTATCGTGCAACTATACATAATGAAAATAAGAGTCGAGAACGTTTAAATAAGAAGATTCTAAATCAAATACTTGCTAATTATTAAGTATGAACGCTATGATATGCATGTGCAATAGATTTAGTGGTTGAGCATCGTATGAAGTAAATAAAAAAACTATTATATTAATCTAGTCATATCATTCTATACAATGTTAAAAGAGACTTCAAATCCGAGTTTTTCTTTTCAGTGTTAGACACATAAAGTAGCTAGGTATATATTGTTCTAGCTGTACTGGCAACTTATATGCCGAGGGTGATTTCATGTATAGGAGTGACAAAGACCAAAAGCCATCCAATTTGATAATTATAGTCAATACGATCATACGATCATACGATTCATTGGTGACAAAGTTGATTCATTGGTGACAAAGTTGAAAAATTGTGAGTTGTGTGATCATCCTAATGACCATGACTCTGTTGCCATCTATCTCTCAAATTGTTGCGCATTATTATTTCAGTGTGCATTTGATTATAAAACTCACTTCTATTAGACTTCAATTTTTCTGATTTAGTGTGTGAGTTTGATTCCTAAATGTTCGCGTTCATTGTAGGAGAGATTTTTTAATGTGCATTTGAAATTGCTTTGAAAGCCTTTTAGTCATCTTAAAAGCATTTTCAAATAAGCTTCTTATATTGTGGTGTTCTAAGAAGCATCCTATTGTGTCCCGCTCTAGTGCTGAATCGGAGTACCGCTCTCTTGAGCATACCTGTCCCAAGACAACTTGGTTTTGCTTTTTGCTTAGTGAGCTTGGTGTTCATCTATCTTTCCATGTACTCTTACATTGTGATAACCTGCGTGCCACCTATTTAGCGACTACTCTTGTTCATAATGCTCATACTCGGCATATTGAACTTGATTACCACTTTGTCTGTGTAAAGGTGGCCCCTGATAATCGAAGGAAATGTGACATCTCCTATGTTGATTAACCATCTTCTCACCAAAGCTCCATCAGCCTTGTCATCATCAGCTTTGTTTCAAACTCGTTCGATCAGACTCGTCTAGTTTTCCAAGGTGGTGGCAGCAGAGGTGGTGATGGTGTTAGATTGGAGAAACTTAACCCCGAATCGTCTTTGTAATTATAGTATATATTATAGGAATGTTCCAGTTGTAACTACTTTAGGGTTCTTACCTAAATAGAACTAAGGCCATCTCTAACCGAGGGCTGGCCAAACGGCTCGTTTTAGCCATCTGGCCCTCCAAGATTCTCCATGATATTAATATTTTAATGAACAGTACATTGCCATATTTGCCTCCATCTCCAACCGAGGACCAAAGGGCCAGAGGGCTCGTTTTAGCCTTGTCACAAAAAACCATATCCAACCGAGGGCCAAAGGGCCATAGGGCCAAACATAATTTATTATTTAAAAACTACAACTAAAATGTTGTTTAAGTTTCATGTTGTATAATTTTTATGTTGGTTAATGTTATTTAATGTTGTTTCATATTGTTTAATGTTGTTTCATGTTACTTAATTTAATTTAATGTTGTATAATGGCTTAGGAAGTTATAGGAAAAAAATAGAATTTAAAAAAAATATGAAACAAATTTTGTCAAATAGAAGTTATAGGAAAAAAAATGGAATTTAAAAAAAAATATGAAACAAATTTTGTGAAATAGAAGTTATAGGAAAAAAATGGAATTTAAAAAACAATATGAAATAAATTTTGTGAAATAGAAGTTATAGGAAAAAAAGAATATGAAACAAATTTTGTGAAATAGAAGTTATAGGAAAAAAATGGAATTTAAAAAAAAATATGAACCAAATTTTGTGAAATAGAAGTTATAGGAAAAAAATAGAAGTTATATGAAAAATTTTGTAAATAAAAAAAAAAATAATAATGTAAAAAAAAAATCATGTCGGTTATAATCGACAGGAATAACAAAACTTAAAAAAAAAAAATAGCCAGCCAGCATCCAGCCCTTTGGCCCTTTGAAATTCCGTGGGGCCCTTCCAGATTCTCGAGCCCTCTGGCCTAGCTCTCGGTTGGAGACGGTTTTAGGGCTATTTTCGGCCCTCTGGACCATTCGGTTGGAGATGGCCTAATATAACCCTATATATTGTCAAATCCTACAGTCATATTCCTATAAGTTAAAATTTCTCTATAAAATAGATAAAAGGACTAGAGATACTCTAAGTGGTCATTTGCTAGTAGATAAAATAGGTATTACACACTCTTTTTTTTTTTTTTTGAACAAATTATATTATCTACATTAAGGGGGTGGAGGAGTAGGCTAGAAATAATATGGTTCAAATTTGCATTTGACGAGAATCAAATATAAGATCTCTCACTTACAAGTGAAAAGAAATATCGGTAGACCGTAGTACTAAGTGGCAGGAATTACACATACTTAAATGCTCTTAAAAATGGGCATATGTTATTATGTCAACTTTGGGTGCCGATCACCACTATTTGTCATCATTGAAAACACCTTCAAGACTTTAAATACTAATTGTACTTTATTTTGCAGCTGATTATACTTAAAGCACAACATAATTTTTTATTTTTTTTTAAAAGAACACATCAATCCCACACTAGCCCTTACTGTTACGCAATTGTCCTATTTTTTCACCCGTCTTATGTTGACATCCGTTATGAATTTTTTTGTTGATACAAGTATAAAGGGTTGGGGAGAATCAAACCTTTCCCATCACCTGTGAAGTTTCTAAAAGAATTATAATTTCCCCACCCACCATTATTCCTTTGGCATTCCTTATTATGCGACTACAACGACTTTAAGAATAAACACTTCATAAAGCAATTTATGAACACTATCTATTACCTTGCACACTTTTCACTTTTTTTCGAGTCACATTGAGTAAACTAAAAGAAAATCAATAAACAGAATTAAGAAGGTGCATTCGAAAACTCTACAAGAGTTGATCCTTTTAAACTTCCACTTACAATATCAATAACTAGAATTGAAAGAAGGTGCATTCGAAAAACTCTATGGAAGTCAAACCTACTAAACTTTCCACTTACAAATACTGAAGAATACCACTAAACCATCACAATAGTTTTTTTTGGGGAAAATTGGGGAACTTTAACGAAAAGCTCCCGGTACTGTTCACTTTAACGAAAAACCACATTTTTACACTAAAAAGTCAATCCTGATACTATTCATTTTACCCTTTATTTTGTCCTTATCGTTAAAACTCAAAGTTTTCAAGTCATTTTTATTAGTTTTACTGAAAAATTGTTGATTTGGATACGTTGGCACGGGCCCTTTTCCAAAGCTAGGGCTTTATTAAAGGGCCGGTAAATAAAGCATTCTTTGATGGTATAGGCCCCAAAGCTTCTCATCCATTCATCCCCACAAAGCGATAACAGAAGAAAACTCTTGATATACAAACTTGAACGCCCATTACTACTGGTCCCTCCTCTCCCTCTCCCTCTCTCTCTCCCGCCACAGCCCGTACCTACGAGCTTCCCTCCAATGGCTTCCTCATCATTACTCACGCCCGCGCCTCTGTCCGTACAAGTTCACCGGTGCTCCTCTTCACATTCTCACTCCCACCAGGTTCCTTCCTGATACAATTCTTCTTTAATCTCCGTATATAGAAGCTAATGAAGCTCTGAGAAAATGTAGTACAAAAGATACATGAAAACTGACTTCTGAGTGTTTTTGGTAATTTTTGTTGTTTTTGGTAGTTTCTCTGTCAATATTTGATGACAGTTTGTGGGTTTTCTTTTTCTGTAATATTCTGAGTAGGTGCTTTGCTGCATTGGTTTAACAACGTCATTTCTCAAGAAATGGGATGTTGCGGGGATGTTGTGGAGGCCAAAGCCGTTCGGTTCGAACAATCATACGGATTGGAAGAAAAGGTAATTACTTTTTTCTTCTGGCTTTGAGTAATGATTTTCCTTTTCCTTTGGTTTTCCATCATTCCATTTCCATTTCCATTAGAACTTGCCATTACAAAACCTTCTTGCAAAGGATGTCCAATAATTTGTAGCACTTATGCGAAGATGTTCTAATTTTTCATTGTGGGACATTTGTGAGATGATAATTGATTTTACAATGTGGGACATTTGCAAGATGTTGATAATTGATAACCCGCCACACTTTGATATCTGATGTCCTCATCGTCACCACTGTAGAGATACCGGTTTAATAACCTGATATTAGCCCCTTCCTATCTTTGTGGTAGCTCTGGCATGTCTTTACAAGTAACAAAAATGGGGAAGAAAAAAAAAATCTGCCCTATCCCAAACCAAATATAATGGTCCTATGATACAACACCTGCAAGGAAAGGGTACTAAAGAGCTCATACTCTCTTTCTCTCTCTCACTTCAGAAATATGACACTGATGTGATATCTTTTAGGGGATCACTAGGTGGGTATGACAGTGTTCTGAAGGGAAGGAGCTTACATACATCCCCATTTTCGTACTCTATCTACTCTTGGTCTACTATTATTATATTAAGATAGAAAAAAAAAAAAAAAAAACCCAAGAGTTGTCATTTAGTTAGTTAAAATAATGATTCTTGCCTGTTGTTTTCTATTTTATATTCTTTATTGTTGTTTTTCAGTTGGAAAAAGTTGATTAGTATGGTCAGTTAAAGCCGTTAATAAATAATTGTTTGCCTTTTTATAAAGAAAGACAAAGAAAATCAAGAATGGTCATTTATTCATGTTAAGTATCAGAAAAGAAAAAGAGGATCAGGAATGGTCATCTAGCTAGAGGGACTCTGGAGGACTACTTTTACAAGTGTGTTCTATTTTCGGTTTTTTGGATTTTTCCCTTTTCTTTTCTCTTCAAATGTTATGTTGTGTGTTATTGGTTTATTGTTGGAAAGTTCATTTTCGTAGTCTATGTCTCTATATTCTAACATGTTTTGTTCCATTTTATGGTTCCCCTGTCCATGAATCTGGGTGATGGAGTTTACAATACTCAATAGTAAACTTGTGTGTTTCGATCTAATAAAACAGGAGAACTTTGATCTGTGTAGCAAATCAAGATGCTGAAGAAGCATTCAAAAAGACTGTAGAAGTGGATAGGCTGATAGACAAACTGAGGGATTCAAATCCAATTGAAGTACGTAGATGTCTGATTGACTTACTTCCACCAATTATTTCCTTTTTAGCAGCGAATTAAACTGATTTGGATTTGTTTACTTGATGTTGTCCTGTCTCTGGTAATGAGACTATAAACTAGTTACAGAAGTTATTCTATCATCATCTTAAGTAATACTAGTAGTAAAGAGTATTACTTTATCTGAAAATTTGAAGAGACATGGGCTGAGACCAAGTTAATATTATAATTTTAAATGCACAAATGGCAGTAGTAAGAACAGGTCTTTGTTTCAATTTGTTTCAAATTTTTAAGATTTGTCAGATAAGACGGTAAAGGCAATTCTTTCAATAGGCCTTTTCTGGTAGTGCCTGTGAAGGACTAGGGTATGTAATTAATGAATTGTTTATATATGATTATGATACGAAAAAAGTAATACCTGTGAATTCTAAAATATTTGAATTTCTTTGCAATAGAGTTTCTAGTTTTAATTTGATGTATGATAATATAAAGTTTCAATCATATGGAGCATGTGGGGGAAAGGGGGTTTTGGGATATGAGTTGTTTGATTAACTATGGATTTCTTTACTGCAGCTTTCATTGACTTCCACCCGTAAAGTTATCACTGAAATTCTTATTGCTGGTTATGATTTGTGAACAGCTTCAGAAGCTTGTTGTTCAAAATGTACTGGCTTTTAATGAGGGTTTTTGGATACGGCTTGCGGCAAGAACTGATACCTGTAAATCGGAGGATGATAAAGCACGGTTTTGAACTTGGTTAATTCTATTATTTTTTATGATATTTTTGTTTTTTGTCTGCCTCCTTTTCGAGTTTGTGAAAGAAGGCTTAATCTTTTCCGTTCTTTCAGAAAGACTACGAGGAGTTGGCAATATCTATTATGAGCATAGTGGATCGCCTTGTCCATAAGACTAATGTATCTCTCTCTCTCTCTCTCTCTCTCTCTCTCTCTCTCTCTCTCTCTCTCTCTACACCCCATAATTCAAGGGGGATTATTCTTGTTTTTGGTTCATGTTAAATTGTATTCCCGAGTGTTTCAAGTACAATACAAGTTTACATTCTAGTTTTCCTTTCCTTGTAGGAAAAGATAGATTCAGCTACTGATGTCCTCAAAGGGGTTCTGAAACCTGTAGTGGATGATGTAGAAGAAATTCGATGGCCCCCTAGAGATCCTGAAGCTCTTAAGTTAATGGAGAAAGTGAGTCTTTCTTTCTTCCGTTTTGTTTTAATTTATTGCAGTGTTTTTCTTTTGGGTCGGTACTCACTGTTGAATATATGCAATTTGGTTGGCAGAATTTGAATTTGTATTATTTTTTCATCCTTTTGTGTACCTTTGGAGTAAGTTTTTTTATCAACTTATTTTAGCTTTATTGTTACTTGCTTCTCTTGCATTACTGCTTTGGTTTGATAATGATTGTACAGATGTTTACACTTTTGCCATATGTAGAAGATGTTTTTGAGAACTAAACAAGCCTTCCTGCCTGTTTAAATTTGTCGTCTGCATTTTCTGAAATTGCTAATGTTAGGCCATTGATTTAGTTTCAAATCATGTTTCATCAATTCTATTGTGAATATAAAAAAGGCACGTGGGGTTGCATCTTGATATAAAAATCTTTGGCATCTCCATTTCACCTGGAATCAATTAGTTTCATTTTGTGCTGCAACTCTAACATGGTATTCCATGTCAAATTTTATTGGATTAATAAAATTGATCTACGTCTTTGGCTCTCTCTAGTCACACGTGAGGGGGCGTGTTGAAAATCGTAACCACCCCCGCCCCCCACCCCGCATTAGGTGTCTTAAACATCAATATGCAAAGTTGTGGATATCTCCACCGGTACCAAATTGGTTGGGAATTCAATGCTCCAACAAAAACAAATTGTAATTTGAAGTTGTTTTTTTTTTCTCTTCATTATATTGTTTGTTCAATTTGTTCATCTTTTTCCTTTTTGATCATCAGGAAATATTCCACAGGGAGCAAGAAGGGCAACTAGATGAAGGCTTTCTTGCAGAAGTTAATGCACAACTACGACAAGTGAGTATGTTTTAATACTTTAATTGCTACTGCCTGAGTATACTCTTCTTCAAACCGTAGGATCTTTCATCCTTGGAGTAGTAATGAGCTAGTATGTTCTCACCTTGCCCTCGAATTGTAGTTTCTTGACAATTTGGATTGTGGGTTTTTGCTTGCATTTTTATATTGCATAAGAAGTTATCTTCAGTATTTTCATACACATATTCTTCTTCTTCATCCGTTTTAACTTAAGTGATGCTACTAGAATATACTCAGCTCCACAGTGTTGTCCTTGATATCTTGTTTTCATGAACAATCTCTTCCATTTGATGCTTTAGACATGCTAATTTATAAAGTTCCATACAAAACTTCAGAATTCAAATTCATACCTATTTTGGAATTCTGCTTGGATGCTATGATTTTTTTTTTCTTGGTCATTTCATATATGATTCAATTTGTGATGTATTTTGTTAGTTATTTTCAGGCGAAAGGAGATGGGGATAAGCCAGGGTTTGAGGCTATGTTACAAAAGGTTTTGCAGCTCTATGCTTCTACTGTTCTATCTAAACGTAGCTATGCAAAGAAAGGTAATTACAATGGCCACATCGCCTTTGCACATGATATCATTTGCTGGATGCATAAAACCAAATAATATGTGTCATCTCATAAACATGCATTTTCAGTAGTATAATTTTTGGGTCTCTGTTTCCAATCCTATGCACGTTGTCCAAACAAAAAGAAAAGGAGGAGGGGGGAAGAGGGAAGGCTTAGAGCCGCCCCCGGGGGGGGACACTTTTGCAAAGGTGGCAAACCAAATTTTGCTATACATGATAGAACAATGTTTATATTTTTAATACCTTGCATTATGTACTGTGCTTGTTTTATCTCAGAGTTCGGATTTCTGAATAACAGTACTATTTGCAGGGGATGAAATTCTGAAGCCCGAGAAGCTTCTTGAAACCATAATCAAAGGTGTCTGCCATCATTTATAAAAGAAAAATTGTCATTATAATCTAAATTATCTCGCAGTGTATATAGTTGTTGAAAGCTTACTGGTTCTTAAGAAAGAGATTGTTCTCCTAACCTTCAGTGTTTACCATTGACTAGTATGTTTTCTGCAGTGGTAGTTACTTTATCTTTATGAATTTGTTGCATTATAAATTGATGGTGTTTCCTTGGCCTTGGAGAATCTGGTGTCTCTAGCTGTTGTCGTCTAAAGGAATATATTTAGGGATTTGCAACATATTTGTGACTCTAGTATGTTGAAGGAATATCCTGAATGTGGGATCATAATGTTGAAAGAAGTGATTGAGAATCCCGTATAATAGAGACATATAGGGCTTCAGTTAGGTTTCAAGGCCATTGAGGGCACCCAACGTTTGTTTTACCCTAATCATCTTACAAGGGTAATTGGAAGAATTAGCTGTTAGAGTTTTTAGTATTTGTGCTGGAATTTTGTCATCAATTATTTATACAATCGGTTGTCAGCTTAACTTATATATGCCTCAGAGCTGTGAACATGACTTTCTCTGTGCATTTTGATCATTTAAACTAAGCATGGGGAGGTTGGTTGACCTTTCTGTTAAATTTATAAACAGTTAACTCAGAAACTCTACTTATTTTGATCTCATGTCTGGTAGATCTGTCTCATTCATGGACATTTCATTTGTTGCAGCTCCTGAGGAAGAATGGAACAAGCTGCTGATCAATGGATTGACAATTGGCAAAGGGGAAGTTTCTCCGCAGGAACTCTATGCTGTCATTAAGAAAAGGGTTGAGCGGACTCTGATCCGAACAGTGAGAAACAACCTTGGTCTTTGGATAACCTGTCAACGTTTCAATTTCTATTATCCAGATGTTGATTGTTTTGCTTTTTGGTTCTTTTCTCTTCGTCAGGAGGGTGGTTCATACCAGCAGCGTATTCTTACGGAGTATTTGAATGGAATCCAATCCAGAGCGGAGCAAATTGTCCAAGTACTTCAGGGCAATCTGTAGTAGTACATGTTCATGATTTGAAAATATGAACTTGAAGATTGGGCATCACAAGGGATTACCGGTATGCTACATTCCCAAAGTTAAGACGAACGATTAAGTTAGATGTGAATACCATGTCAGGTAATGATCTAATGCATACATAATGGTCACAATACTTGTTCTACTAAGTATCTTTCTATGTTAAAGAAATTTTATCCAATTTAGCACTTTTTCTGTCTGGCAAGAATCCAATGAATACAATTACGAATGCTTTTATCATGAAATTTAACAGAATCAGACGGTAGATATGGTGCAATATATAATATCAACATATGTCCAGTTTAAAAATCTTTCTTTTTTACAATTTTGGAATCATCAAATTAGACCAAGTGCACTTGGAAAATACTCACTTTGTTGTCCAATTACACATACGGCTTACAAGTAATTTTCAAACCATTCACATTTTAAAATAATTAGAAACATCATGTCTTGACTTAAAAAGACTCCCACATTTAGGATCGCTATCAATATAAGATTGGTACAGTTTATAACATGAGAAGCTATGTTGTTCAAGTAGCAGATGAATTCTCAGATTGGTACAGTTGATAACATGAGAAGCTATGTTGTTCAAGTAGCAGATAAATTCTCAGATTGGTACCGTTTATAACATGAGAAGCTATGTTGTTCAAGTAGCAGATAAATTCTGAGATTGTTGTTATTTGCCCACAACCAGCACACTTGATCTTAGTCCATACCTTCAAATCTTTATAGGTTGTGTTGAAGCATAAAAAAGCAATAGGCCCAGACGATATACCAATCGAAGTGTGGAAACTTTTGGGAGAGACAGGTATAACATGGCTCACTGACCTTTTCAATAGGATTTTGAAAACGAAGAAGATGCCAAATGAGTGGCGAACGAGCACTTTGGTGCCTATCTACAAGAATAAGGGCGACGTACAAAATTGCATGAACTATAGGGGTATTAAGCTAATGAGTCATACAATGAAGCTCTGGGAGAGAGTCATTGAGCATAGATTGAGGCAAGAGACACGGGTTTCGGACAACCAATTCGGGTTCATGCCAGGGCGCTCAACCATGGAGGCAATCTATCTCTTACGAAGATTGATGGAAAGATATAGAGATGGGAAAAAGGATTTACACATGGTCTTTATAGATTTGGAAAAAGCGTATGATAGGGTCCCAAGAGACATTCTTTGGAGGATTTTAGAGAAGAAAGGAGTACGAGTAGCATATATCCAAGCTATAAAGGATATGTATGAAGGAGCAAAGACTGCCGTAAGAACTCATGAAGGACAAACCGAAAGCTTTCCCATAACTGTAGGATTACATCAAGGCTCATCCTTAAGTCCTTACCTTTTTGCGTTGGTAATGGATGAGTTAACAGGACATATTCAAGATGATATTCCTTGGTGTATGCTTTTCGCAGACGATATAGTGTTGATAGATGAAACTCAGGAAGGGGTAAATGCAAAGCTTAACCTTTGGAGAGAAGTGTTGGAATCTAAAGGTCTTCGCCTAAGCCGATCAAAGACAGAATATATGGAGTGCAAGTTCAGTGCAAATGGAGGCCAAAACGAGTTAGGGGTGAGGATCGGAGATCAAGAAATACCAAAGAGCGACCGTTTTCGTTACCTAGGATCTATCTTGCAAAAGAACGGAGAATTAAATGGAGATCTCAACCATAGAATACAAGCTGGATGGATGAAGTGGAAGAGTGCATCCGGCGTGTTATGTGACCGCCGTATGCCACTGAAGCTCAAGGGAAAATTTTATAGGACGGCAATAAGGTCGGCGATGCTGTATGGCACAGAATGTTGGGCGGTGAAACATCAACACGTACACAAAATGGGTGTAGCGGAGATGAGGATGCTTCGTTGGATGTGTGGGCACACGAGAAAGGATAAGATTAGGAATGAGGATATCCGGGGTAAAGTAGGAGTAGCCGAAATTGAAGGAAAGATGAGAGAAAATCGGTTACGGTGGTTTGGACATGTGCAAAGAAGGCCTACTGACGCTCCGATTAGAAGATGCGACTATGGGACAGAGGTTCAGGGCCGAAGGGGTAGAGGAAGACCTAGGAAAACTTTGGAAGAGACTCTAAGAAAAGACTTAGAGTACTTGGATCTAACGAAGGACATGACACAGGATCGAGCACAATGGCGTTCTAAGATTCATATAGCCGATCCCACTCAGTGACTTAGATTTTCCAAGTCTCCAACCGAGAAGTTTTCCTCACTCGGAAAATTAAGGGAACACTACCCCAACCTACATGCTCCACTTAGAAAGCTTCAACATACAAGCTTCAACAAAAGAAAATTCAAAGAACTTAGCGAATAAGGCTTTGGTGTTTTTAACACAGTACGTTGAAATGAAGGAAAGCTTATTTATTGATATCCCCAATAAGCTACAAATATGTACATATACATGAGTCAAAATAAACACACAAGAGGGAGCCTTCACAAAGGTTGCTTAGGAGAAGTCTCAGCAGTCGATAGAGCCCCAGAAAGAGAAGGCACCGGAGGGGGATCATTTGGAGCCTCAGTACTGGACAGAACCCTAGAAGGAGGAGGCATCAGAGGTTGATCATTTGGAGCTTCATTACGCGGTACAGCTCCAGAAGACGAAGGCAATAAATGCCTTTGGAACAAACCCACAAATCTCTGATGATCAAGTAAAACCTGACCATCAGTTTCCTTCATCTGGTCAAGCTTCCTCTTCATGTTTGTAGCATAATCATGTGCGAGCCGGTGCAACTGTTTATTCTCATGCTTGAGCCCTCTAATCTCCTGTTTGAGACTCATCACTTCAGCCGCCAATGATTCAACTTGGCGGGTTCGAGCAAATAGGCGTTGGGCCATATTAGACACAGAACCTGCACACTGAACACTGAGAGCCAGCGAATCCTTAACAGCTAACTCATCAGACCGTTTGGAAAGTAGTCTGTTATATTTGGGAGTGAGAAGGTTCCTGGACACCACCGCAGCGGTCATATCATTCTTCATCACGGAATCCCCAACGGTAAGAGGACCAGTAGGGGAGACGAAGGATGGGCGCCATATGTTGTCTGGAGAAGGCGGGGCTGCCTCTTCAACAAGGTTCAAGTCAAAACGACGGTCGGAGGGGCCAGACATTTTCAAAGGTGTTGAAGAGAGAAGAGGTCGGACAAATCAAGATCTTAGAAGTGCAAGAATGAAGCTTCTACTGGTGGAGATTCAAGTGTGCTTTGGAACTTAATGCCAGCCCCTATAAAAATCTGCACTCGACGGAGCTTCAGAAATCGAAGAGGCGCCTGCTCAGAAATCGAAGAGGCGTTTGCTTTCTCAAAAGCTGGGCTGCTTAGAGATCACGAGGGTTGATCTCAGAAATCGAAGAGGCGTTTGCTTTCTCAAAAGTTGGGCTGCTCAAAGACCACGAAGGCCGATCTCAGAAATCGAAGAGGCGCTCGCTTTCTCAAAAGCTGGGCTACCCAGAGACCATGAGGGCCGATCTCAGAAATCGAAGAGGCACCTACTTTTCCAGCCTTGTCAGCACCTGTCACACGCACACTCAGCTTTGCGGAAATTATGGGCATTCTGTCGAAGACTTCTGGGGAAGTAGAAAACACATGAATCTTACTGTTCAATCACCCACTTCCCACACGCAACAATAGCTCATGGGTACCACAGATAACTTTGCCAAAGTTCTCTGCCAAAGTTGAGCACGTGAAGCTTGCAGCTCCCACTACATCGCTCTGACCAAGAAGGGTAAAAGAATAGCAAAGAAACAGCACTAACAAAGTTTAGACCCATAAATTTTGAAGGTCTAGCTACCATATTATTACCCACAAGGGTAAAGGAACAGTACCACTACTGGATAATTGGAAAGTCCATGTGTGTCAACCTCTGTGCTTCGTGGCAAGGTAGACTAGCAAACATGCCCAACCTTTACTCACATTCGAGAAAACACTCCTAATAAGATTGCTTGCTCCAAAATCGAAGAGGCACCGTCCTCCGAATCTCGAGAGCCAGACTCCCAACATGACTACTTTCTTAAAAATCGAAGAGAGGGTAAAGGAACAGTACCATTGCTGGATAATTGGAAAGTCCCTGTGTGTCAACCTCTGTGCTTCGTGGCAAGGTAGACTAGCAAACATGCCCAACCTTTACTCACATTCGAGAAAACACTCCCAACAAGATTGCTTGCTCCAAAATCGAAGAGGCACCGCCCTCCGAATCTCGAGAGCCAGACTCCCAACATGATTACTTTCTCAAAAATCGAAGAGACTGCTCCCCGAATCTTCGAGAGCCAGACCCCCAGCATGATTGCTTTCTCAAAAATCGATGAGGCATCGTTCTCCGAATCAATCGAAGATGCGCTCGCTTTCTCAAAAGCTGGGCTGCTCAGAGACCACGAGGGCCGATCTCAGAAATCGAAGAGGCACCTACTTTTCTAGCCTTGTCAGCACCTGTCACACGCACACTCAGCTTTGCAGAAATTATGGGCATTCTGTCGAAGACTTCTGGTGAAGTAGAAAGCACATGAATCTTACTGTTCAATCACCCACTTCCCACACGCAACAATAGCTCATGGGTACCACAGATAACTTTGCCAAAGTTCTCTGCCAAAGTTGAGCACGTGAAGCTTGCAGCTCCCACTACATCGCTCTGACCAAGAAAGGTAAAAGAATAGCAAAGAAACAGCACTAACAAAGTTTAGACACATAAATTTTGAAGGTCTAGCTACCATATTATTACCCACAAGGGTAAAGGAACAGTACCACTGCTGGATAATTGGAAAGTCCCTGTGTGTCAACCTCTGTGCTTCGTGGCAAGGTAGACTAGCAAACATGCCCAACCTTTACTCACATTCGAGAAAACACTCCCAACAAGATTGCTTGCTCCAAAATCGAAGAGGTACCGTCCTCCGAATCTCGAGAGCCAGACTCCCAACATGACTACTTTCTCAAAATCGAAGAGAGGGTAAAGGAACAGTACCATTGCTGGATAATTGGAAAGTCCCTGTGTGTCAACCTTTGTGCTTCGTGGCAAGGTAGACTAGCAAACATGCCCAACCTTTACTCACATTCGAGACAACACTCCCAACAAGATTGCTTGCTCCAAAATCGAAGAGGCACCGCCCTCCGAATCTCGAGAGCCAGACTCCCAACATGATTACTTCCTCAAAAATCGAAGAGACACTGCTCTCCGAATCTCGAGAGCCAGACCCCCAGCATGATTGCTTTCTCAAAAATCGAAGAGGCATCGTTCTCCGAATCTCGAGAGCCAGATACCACAGACCACTTTTTTCAAAGTGCTATGACAGAGTTAAAACATGTGAAACTGGCAGCTCCCACTACCGTGCTATGACCAAGCAGGGTAAAGGAATAGCATTACTACTTGTTGTTAGGGAGACTCCTATATATGTCGACCTCCATCCCCAACGGACAGGCAGACCTGCAAAAATGCTCAACCCTTCATCATATCTGAGAGGGCACTCCCAACGAAGCCTTTCGAAATATTCAGCTTTCTTTCCCCCCGATAATACCTCTGCAAACAAGCTATACTAGAGCAAGAATATCTCATATCATCAGGGTTAAAAGCAAGAGTATCCCATATCATGCTTTTTCCCTGTCTTTTCCTTTGGCCTTGTTTTTACCTGCAAGACAAGGAGAAAGAGAGCAATCAGTCAGCACTTGGAATCAAGCTTCCAGCCAGGAACTGACTGCCTGGAACCCCTTACCTGATTACTTACCTGGCATTGCTCTCGAGTACTCATCTTCAACATCTTATGTTTCCAGGGAAGATTCCGCATCTGCTTGAGGAACAGATAGGGCAAGTGCGAAGGATACAAGGAAGCATGTGGAGACAAGCGTAACAGCACACGTGCCGATACATCCATTACTCTGTCAAAAGCAAAAGTATCCCATATCAGCAGGGTGGAACGTACTCTAGATTTGATGGACTTGTTTTGACCCTCAAATTCTTCAGTCGGCCTTATACTCTGGAGGAAACCAGAACACCCTTCAGCTCAGTTCAAGAATAAGCCTGTGGAAAGTTACTTCTTCAAAAGCAAAAGTATCTCATATCATCTCTTCTCATTTTTCTTCTCTTTATCCTTCATGCTGCTGCAAGATGGGGAGAAGGTGAACAATCAGTCGGAGCTCTGATTGCTTACCTTGTCTGTCACCTCTTTCAGCAGACCCCCTAGCTCGGCGACTTGGGGGACTCCTACTACATGGTTTGTATCGCGCTTGACCAAGCCTGAAACTACAAGTAAGCTTCAAGTGAAATTGATACATTACCTTGTGCATCTCCACCAGTTAAAGATACCACCCCTGGATGGAGGAAGAGTACTTCCAGAGAAGATGTCACATCTACCTATGAGACAGATAAGGCAAGTCAAGACGACACCACACTCCGATACTTAGAAGTTTCGTGATTACGAGATCATTCTCCCATAATATTTCCTAATGTCATTTGTAATAAATCATTCACTTGTACTCACTAAAGGAGAGCTTGAACCTATGTACTTGTGTAAACCCTTCACAATTAATGAGAACTCTTCTATTCCGTGGACGTAGCCAATCTGGGTGAACCACGTACATCTTGTGTTTGCTTTCCTATCTCTATCCATTTATATACTTATCCACACTAATGACCGGAGCAATCTAGCGAAGATCACAAAAAGCGACCGTTTTCGCTACCTAGGATCTATCTTGCAAGAGAACGGAGAATTAGATGGAGATCTCAACCATAGAATACGAGCTGGATGGATGAAGTGTAAGAGTGCATCCGGCGTGTTGTGTGACCGTCGTAGGCCACTGAAGCTCAAGGGAAAATTTTATAGGACGGCAATAAGGCCAGCGATGTTGTATGGCACAGAATGTTGGGCGGTGAAGCATCAACACGTACACAAAATGGGTGTAGCGGAGATGAGGATGCTTCGTGGGATGTGTGGGCACACGAGAAATGATAAGATTGGGAATGAGGATATCCGAGGTAAAGTAGGAGTAGCCGAAATTGTAGGAAAGATGAGAGAAAATCGGCTCCGGTGATTTGGACATGTGCAAAGAAGGCCGACTGACGCTCCGGTTCGAAGATGTGACTACGGGACAGAGGTTCAGGGCCGAAGGGGTAGAGGAAGACCTAGGAAAACTTTGGAAAAGACTCTAAGAAAAGACTTAGAGTACTTGGATCTAACGGAGGACATGACACAAAACCGAGCGCAATGGCGTTCTAGGATTCATATAGCCGACCCCACTTAGTGGGAAAAGGCTTTGTTGTTGTTGTTGTTGTTGTTGTTGTGCATTAAGTTTCACATTTGTAATGAATCCTACCACATTTAAACCTTTCTATATCGCATATATTGTACAAATGTTGTGATTAATGAAATCGAAGTAACAAACATTTACGAAGGAGGAATACAATCAGCCATGTTTGACTGAAAGATTGATAAAGGGTGTTGGGTGTGGTGGCTGGGATAGAAAGAAATATCACCTCATCGAGAGGTGATGGCCTTAGGCGATGGGGAGAAACGATGGCTATATGAGAGGGGGCAGGGGGAATGAATTGTGGCTCTATGGAAGCTTAGATCAAAATGCAATTTTGCTAAATATTTGTTTTGTAATAAGATTCGGGGACCAGTTATTCTGATCAAAACCCAAAAATTAAACACATTGCTTCTTATAATTCAATTTGATTTTCTCCAATATCTAAATTTGTTGCCCTTTTATGCTACAGTACATCGCATTCTTACCGTCGTGTTTTAACATGTCGAGAACCGCAGTTCTAATAACCCTACGTTATATACCTATTTAAAAGGATTTGTCACGGAAAAGGAATTAGCAGTTCCATGTAAATAATCGTGGTCATAAGAGAAAGAATGACAAATAATAAGCTTCACTCATTTTGAACTGGATAATTTGGGGTTTCCATAAAAGCTTCATTTGAATTGTACATGACTTGTTCTCTCTCTTTTTTTTAGCTGTTATTGACACTACCAAAGTCATTATGCACTCTTTTAGTGTTATTTTTCTCTTAAATTTTTCTATGGAAAGGGTGGATGTTAATTATTTTGGAGTGACTATAACAACATCGCTAATCCATTGCATACTTTAGAGGGGTGTATTGTATATAGACTTTGATGGACTTTGTTTAACTCCAAGCCTAAGTATAACTTGAGGCTATTTAGTACTACATTATAGTAGTATTACTCTCCACTTGTAAGTTAGAGGTCTTATATTTGATTCTCACCAAGGAGAATTCGACCCAAATTATATGACTAACCCATTGAGAGGCTTAATCTACTTCCTAACCTCTTATTGTGGATAATAAAAGTATAGTAGTATTTCTCTTTACTTTTAGAAGGACCTTAAATCGCTTGGAGTTCTCGTACGTTCATGGCATTGGTCCGTCCCCTGGCAAATAATTGGCTAGGAAGCAAATGTTAGGATTTGCAGAAGTTGGGGGCATAGGAGAGGGAGAGATTTTTTTGTGAAATTAGAACACGGTATGATACACCATATGTCATTATACAACTGGAGAGACACTTGAGAAAAAAAAAGTTCCTCTAATTATATGTTCGGGCAGGAGATCTGGGTCTGGTCCCTCGCACAACTCCCTGAGGAGGTGGCACGTTCTTGCCTGTTAGGCAAGTTCTTGCTGCTTGGTGTGCTGCAATATAAGATGGTAGTTAGTTTAAAAGGTGCCTTTATGGGGCTTTTGGTGTAGGCCTTGAGGCTCGCAAATCAAAGCTAACAAGGGATTGAGCGTGCCACTGTTATCTTTATATTGTAGATTGTTGTATATAAGTGAATTAAGTTGATCACTTGAGCCCTAAGTTACTCAAACTTCTTGGTTATCAAATGGTTGTCATAGATGGGTTAAGTCTGCATTAGGTTCTTTCTCTTGCCTTGTAAACAAGGATTTTTAGTTCACGATCATGTATGCCCAAAACGGAGGGAGTTCAAGGCCCTTTCAACCACTTCCTTAATCAAAGTTTACTTTAATGAAAACTGGTTTTATTAACTTAATTGGATCTAGTTGCAGATGAAACTTTTAAGTAGAAAACAGGTGAAAATGACTTAAATACATAAGGGAACATGCATTAAACGATAGATCTACTACAGATAAGTACAAACAAAAGAGGCTCAGGCAAGATTTAACCTTGTTAGGCAAGGTTGAACTTCTTGCAGCCACTTCTCTTTGTGTTTACAGAGATTCATATGATAAGGTGGATGGAAAGTAAATAGGTTTTACTCGAGGAAATTCATATTACAAACGAAGGGAAGGTAACAAAGCGTTTAAACTAGACCAAAGATGGTTTTTCCTAAGGGAGACAGTTAAAAGTAACTGAGTCTGAACAAGTTTCAGCTTTCTGGGTACGAACTGGCTTGAGAGTAGAGTTTGTATATCTTTTGATTGGTTGGTTGAGTGTGTTTGTCTCTGGTGTCTCTTTCTCCTTTTATAGACAATTTGGCCCGACCCTTCTTTCCTTGCCTTTAACTGATATCTTTTGGAAGGCAGTGAGTTATCATCTATTTACTTGTCAAGCCATTAGAATTTGCTTTTTGGCTGGTGGTGAGTTGGTCTCTGTCACCCATCACTTCAATCATAGGCATGTGGCCTATGCCTTGGCTGAAATGGCTTCAATTTGCTTTGGGCCTATCGACTAGGTTTCGGGTAGGCTTCCATTTGCTTTGGAGTCCTTAGGCTTCATTATCATAAAGCCCAATGTTGAATATTAACCCAAACAGAGCCTACTCGAATTTGCATTAAAACTTTGGTCAAATTGGATCTTTCGTTGTTGAATAAAAAATTTGCGAGTATTGGTTGATGAACTTATCGTAGCATGGAGCAATGAATTTCTTGGGGTAACTTTCTTAAAACTTCTGTCCAAAATAAAAGATTTTATGGGGCAAATAATGAACAAAAGTTTAAAAGACCATTTTATAAGTAGTGATAAGTACAGAGACTATTATCCATTTTTTTTGTCTGAATAATAGATGATTTATTAAAAGATAATACAAAGGGATAGCCAAAAAATGCCAAACCAAAACCCAACGTGAATATTGGAAGTAAAAACTATATCTTACGTAAGATACGCTGTCCGACAGATATCACGGGAAAAACAAACAAAAAGAACCTCTATAAAATAATCTTCCTAAAAAAATCGTATGAGATAAAACTTCGAGATAGGAAAAAGAGTATCACAATCACACAAACTAAAGATAAGTAGTAACCCATAGCCTCTTCCATCCACATTCCACATCCCTGCTTACTATCAGATCCATATCACCTACAAAACAAATAAATAAATAAAACTAGAAATTAAAGGAAGTGGAGATAAGCAGATGTTAGGAGAAAATTAAAAATTCTTCAACTTCTAATTCGTGAACTAAAATTCTTGAGCGAAAATTCAGTGATTAGTGCTTCAATTTTTAAGTAACCCTTGGTTATAATTTAGTTAGCGTAATGCTAGGCCAAAAACTGATAGACTAAATTCAATTTGGTTAAACAAGTGATCATTTACCATAGTGGTGAAAAGATATTGAGTTCTTCTGTTGGTTAAAAGTTTAGTTTCAAAAATTAGTTTATTGGTTTCAAAAATTAGTTTAAGTAGCATATTTATTTAGTTTTTAAAAAAAGTTTTCTGTGGTATGACACGTGGAAGATGCCCATTAGGGGGATTCACGTGCACCAATGGAACGTGATGACTTGTACGCGGGGACACACCATCCTCTCCGTGCACCTGAGATTCCTGGAGAGCCCAGCCTTTTGTATAAAAACTCAACTGACTGTTCCAATCCCATATAATTCATTTCAAAATTCAGAAGAAAAGGGAAAGAAAAGCACCAGGCGGAAATGGATTTGGGAAAAATTTCAAGGGCAAACTCCATGGACGAAGAATTCGAATTCTTGGAAATTGAAGACGGAGAAGAACTCTTGGGTCTCACACACTGGGAATTCATCGACGCCTCCGACGCCGACTCAGAGGAAAACCACCACCACCACTGCTCCGACTCCGAACAAACGGATAAAGACGAAGAAGCAAATCGGTTCGATAGGCTTATCATCGGGCCCGCTTCATTTTCCCCTTCGATCCCTCCGCCGGTGGCCGATCCGATCCCCGCCCAACGTCGTCGCCGCCCCCATCTCGTCCGATTTGTGGATGTGGGTCTCAATCTCAAACTCCGTAGCGATTGGGACGACGGCAGCGATGAGGATGAGGGTCATGGTGAGGAGGAGGAGGAGGAGGAGGATGGGTATGGATTAGACGACGAGCTGGTGCCGTGGTCGGTGAGCGACAAGTTCGGGCGGCAGAGGATGAGGAAATTGGGGAAGAGGATGATTCCGAAGACGAACAATTCGAAGCGGTCTCCGTACATGGTTGCGAGGCCTGGCTGCGTTCGCGGGAAGCATGGCCTGGGATTGAAGCATATTTACTGACAAAGATTGGAGCTTTGGAGATTTGGGTATCTTTTTATAACTGGGATTAGATGTATTTAATTTAATATGTTAATTTGGTAAATATGGGGGGTTTGGTTTTATGTTGATTCTGTGTCTCTGTCCGACTTATGATGTTTCATCATCATTTAAGAATATAATATATTTTGTTGATGACGTTACTGTCTGTCTATGTTTTGTTATTTGTTCTACATTGGTTCTTTGTCTCTGTGCTTTGTCTTTTTTATGTTTTTCTGGAACTGGTTTGGTTGAGGTTAAAGTTTTGCCTGCTTGTGATGGATGTTGAGGTAATTAGGGAAGGGAAATGGAAATTTTGAAGGGCAACTATTTGGAATTGGGGTCCATTTGTGATGCAATTGCTGCCTTACATTTGATCAGTCTGATAGTTGATGAATATATCCGTTCCTACTCCGGAGCACCTTAGAATTTTCGATCCTCGACTTTACTCTATGATTTATGATTGAATTCTGATTTTCTTTTTCGTAGAATTTTGAAGTTTTGTTGGATTAGATTGATGTAGTTGTCCCTTCATCTTTGGCTTTAGAATTAATCAGAAAGAATACTGCGCCTTGAAGAATACTTCAGATGAAATTGCAAGTTTTCCCTTCATCTGTGATACGAGTGTCTAAGCTGTTAGATTTTGATTTCCACAAGTGCTAGATCTTCTATTTTTAATTTCAGCATCACACATTGTTACGTACCAGTGAAGGAAACTTGCAATAGTTGGCATTCCCCTTTGTACATTTGTGAATTCAGGCTACCAGTCATCAACATTTCTGGAATTTATGGTTCCATGTCCACATAGCAGTACAAGGAAATCCAAGTGTCAAATGCAAATTATCGTACATTATCAAGTGCATTTATGTTCCTTCTACAGGCTAGAGGACTGCGTTCCTCCTCTGCATCCAAGTTCAAATCCTGCATTTCGTATTACAATAGATTAAGATATCGCTACAATCTACACCATTCACCAGTTTTTTGTTTTGCTTGGTTTATCCTTTTGTTTTAACGGGAAATTCTTTGTCGCACATTTTTCTTCATGAAATCCAATACTTTTTCAAGACCAGTGAAGCTTGTTGGGCCTTTGAAGGATGCTTATTTATGATCAATTCCGGAAGCTGTATTGTTGCTCGTTCGATACCCAAACATGCCCTTACATGTTTTGGACTAGTTTCAGAGGATGGCCTTTTGTGGTTAAATTCATGATAATGATTTAAAGCCCCAACCAACCAAAGCATCACTTTTATCGAAAGTAAAAGTCGTCTTTCTTGAAAATCTCGCATCGATAAAACAAAAAGAAAATTAATGAAAAGGGTTTAAAAACTTTGAATTTTAACCTAACAATTTACTGACCTCAATTCAATCTTCCAATCTTTGGTGTCTTGCTATTTCATTTGAGCCCATGCCATTCATTTTTGTTTGAATCTGAGAGAGAAAGAGAAGTGAAGGGAGAGGAAGAAGAACCGTGTCTGAATCCTCCTCTTCCGTGCTCCGTCGCCCCAACCGTCACCACCTTCGGCGTCTCACCCGCTCTCAATCATCATCAGGTACTACTCTCACTCATCTCCTCATTATCTCCGTCCATTGACGTCGAGTAGAACTGCATCAGCGTCTACAACAACGTCGCTGGAGTTCCTGTTGAGATTCACCAGGAGGAGAGGGTCTACATCCTGGAGTTGAACTTCGGACATCTCCTGACTAGTAGCAATTACTATGATACGGTGAAGAAGACCACCGATGGACGCAACGGCTACGGCCCCAAGCTTACGAACATCTTCTCCACCAAGTTCATCATCAAGACGACGGACGTATAAGCAGGTATAAAATTGTGGATTCTCTAATTTCTGTGATATTTGATTTGTGTTTAGGGTTTTAGTGTTTTGTGGAATTTAGGAATTAGCATTTGGTCTTCTATTTTAGGGTTTGATGTGTATAAAATTGTGTATATTACGGTTTCGATGTTTGGTGGAATTGCAGAATTAGGATTTGGTCTTCTGTTTGTGGCTGTTTTGGTCTTCTGTTTGTGATTGTTCGTTTGATGTAATTTTGTTTTGTAACCTGTGATTTATTGAGGATTACTATGACTAATTTTTCAATGGGTTTGAAATGGATTTCCGAATTTCGATTGACCAAATATTGCAGATGGAGGTATACATGTATCTACCTATATGGGTTTGAAATGGATTTCTAATCGATGAGAGTTGATGTATACATGTACTCTACCAATAAAATTCACATTCTTTCCCAAATGCTCTTCAATTCACAACATTCGCTGGCATGCTTGTGTAAGTTTTTATAAAGTGATTGCAGTGATGGTAGTTTAGAATGGTTACAACAACAACAACAACAACAACAACAAAGCCTTTTCCCACTAAGTGGGGTCGGCTATATGAATCCTAGAACGCCATTGCGCTCGGTTTTGTGTCATGTCCTCCGTTAGATCCAAGTACTCAAGTCTTTTCTTAGGGTCTCTTCCAAAGTTTTCCTAGGTCTTCCTCTACCCCTTCGGCCCTGAACCTCTGTCCCGTAGTCACATTTTCGAACCGGAGCGTCAGTAGGCCTTCTTTGCACATGTCCAAACCACCGGAACCGATTTTCTCTCATATTTCCTTCAATTTTGGCTACTCCTACTTTACCTCGGATATCCTCATTCCCAATCTTATCCTTTATCGTGTGCCCATACATCCCACGAAGCATCCTCATCTCCGCTACACCCATTTTGTGTACGTGTTGATGCTTCACCGCCCAACATTCTGTGCCATACAACATCGCTGGCCTTATTGCCGTCCTATAAAATTTTCCCTTAGCTTCAGTGGCCTACGACGGTCACACAACACGCCGGATGCACTCTTACACTTCATCCATCCAGCTTGTATTCTATGATTGAGATCTCCATCTAATTCTCCGTTCTCTTGCAAGATAGATCCTAGGTAGCGAAAACGGTCACTTTTTGTGATCTTCGCTAGATTGCTCCGGTCATTAGTATGGATAAGTATATAAATGGATAGAGATAGGAAAGCAAACACAAGATGTACGTGGTTCACCCAGATTGGCTACGTCCACGGAATAGAGGAGTTCTCATTAATTGTGAAGGGTTTACACAAGTACATAGGTTCAAGCTCTCCTTTAGTGAGTACAAGTGAATGATTTAGTACAAATGACATTAGGAAATATTGTAGGAGAATGATCTCGTAACCACGAAACTTCTAAGTACCGGAGTGTGGTATCGTCTTGACTTGCCTTATCTGTCTCATAGGTAGATGTGGCATCTTCTCTGGAAGTACTCTTCCTCCATCCAGGGGTGGTATCTGTAACTGGTGGAGATGCACAAGGTAATGTATCAATTTCACTTGAAGCTTACTTGTAGTTTCAGGCTTGGTCAAGCGCGATACAAACCATGTAGTAGGAGTCCCCCAAGTCGCCGGGCTAGGGGATCTGCTGAAAGAGGTAACAGACAAGGTAAGCAATCAGAGCTCCGGCTGATTGTTCACATTCTCCCTATCTTGCAGGCAGCATGAAGGATAAAGAGAAGAAAAATGAGAAGAGATGATATGGGATACTTTTGCTTTTGAAGAAGTAACTTTCCACAGGCTTATTCTTGAACCGGGCTGGAGGGTTTTCTGGTTTCCTCCAGAGTATAAGGCCGACTGAAGAATTTGAGGGTCAAAACAAGTCCATCAAATCTAGAGTACGTTCGACCCTGCTGATATGGGATACTTTTGCTTTTGACAGAGTAGTGGATGTATCGGCACGTGTGCTGTTACGCTTGTCTCCACATGCTTCCTTGTATCCTTCTCACTTGCCCTATCTGTTCCTCAGGCAGATGCGGTATCTTCCCTGGAAGCATAAGATGTTGAAGATGAGTACTCGAGAGCAATGCCAGGTAAGTAATCAGGTAAGGGGTTCCAGGCAGTCAGTTCCTGGCTGGAAGCTTGATTCCAAGTGCTGACTGATTGCTCTCTTTCTCCTTGTCTTGCAGGTAAGAACAAGGCCAAAGGAAAAGACAGGGAAAAAGCATGATATAGGATACTATTGCTTTTAACCCTGATGATATGAGATATTCTTGCTCTAGTATAGCTTGTTTACAAAGGTATTATCGGGGGGAAAGAAAGCTGAATATTTCGAGAGGCTTCGTTGGGAGTGCCCTCTCAGATAAGAGAAAGGGTTGAGCATTTTTGCAGGTATGCCTGTCCGTTAGGGATGGAGGTCGACATATATAGGAGTCTCCCTAACATCAAGTAATAATGCTATTCCTTTACCCTGCTTGGTCATAACACGGTAGTGGGAGCTGCCAGCTTCACATGTTTTAACTCTGTCAGAGCACTTTGAAAAAGTGGTCTGTGGTATCTGGAAAGCTGATGTTGCGTGTGAAGATTACAGACAAGCTTTATCCAAGGAGATCCAGCTCTTGAAGTTGGGAAAGTGGTGCCTCTTCGGTTTTCGAACAAGCAATCCTGTCGGGGATCTGGCTCTCGAGATTCGGAGAACGATGCCTCTTCGATTTTTGAGAAAGCAATCCTGCTGGGGGTTTGGCTCTCGAGATTCGGAGAGCGGTGTCTCTTCGATTTTTGAGAAAGTAATCATGTTAGGAGTCTGGCTCTCGAGATTCGGAGGGCGGTGCCTCTTCGATTTTGGAGCAAGCAATCTTGTTGGGAGTGTTTTCTCGAATGTGAGTAAAGGTTGGGCATGTTTGCTAGTCTACCTTGCCACGAAGCACAGAGGTGGACACACAGGGACTTTCCAATTATCCAGCAGTGGTACTGTTCCTTTACCTTCTCTTCGATTTTTGAGAAAGTAATCATGTTGGGAGTCTGGCTCTCGAGATTCGGAGGGCGGTGCCTCTTCGATTTTGGAGCAAGCAATCTTGTTGGGAGTGTTTTCTCGAATGTGAGTAAAGGTTGGGCATGTTTGCTAGTCTAGCTTGCCACGAAGCACAAAAGTTGACACACAGGGACTTTCCAATTATCCAGCAGTGGTACTGTTCCTTTACCCTCTCTTCGATTTTTGATAAAGTAATCATGTTGGGAGTTTGGCTCTTGAGATTCGGAGGGCGGTGCCTCTTCGATTTTGGAGCAAGCAATCCTGTTGTGAGTGTTTTCTCGAATGTGAGTAAAGGTTGGCATGTTTGCTAGTCTACCTTGCCACGAAGCACAGAGGTTGACACACCGGGACTTTCCAATTATCCAGCAGTGGTACTGTTCCTTTATCCTTGTGGGTAATAATATGGTAGCTAGACCTTTAAAATTTATGTGTCTAAACTTTGTTAGTGTTGTTTCTTTGCAATTCTTTTACCCTTCTTGGTCAGAGCGATGTAGCGGGAGCTGCAAACTTCACGTGTCTCAACTTTGTCAGAGAACTTTGGCAAAGTTATCTGTGGTACCCATGAGTTACTGTTGCGTATGGGAAGTGGGTGATTGAACAGTACGATTCATGTGCTTTCTACTTCGCCAGAAATCTTCGACAGAATGCCCATAATTTCCGCAAAGCTGAGTGTGCGTGTGACAGGTGCTGACAAGGCTGGAAAAGTAGGTGCCTCTTCGATTTCTGAGATCGGCCTTCGTGGTCTCTTAGCAGCCCAGCTTTTGAGAAAGCAAGCCTCTTCGATTTCTGAGATCGGCCTTCGTGGTCTTTGAGCAGCCCAGCTTTTGAGAAAGCAAACGCCTCTTCGATTTCTGAGATCGACCCTCGTGGTCTCTGAGCAGCCCAGCTTTTGAGAAAGCAAACGCCTCTTCGATATCTGAGCAGGCGCCTCTTCGATTTCTGAAGCTTCGTCGAGTGCAGATTTTTATAGGGGCTGACATTAAGTTCCAAAGCACACTTGAATATCCACCAGTAGAAGCTCAATTCTTGCACTTCTAAGATCTTGATTTGTCCGACCTCTTCTCTCTTCAACACCTTTGAAAATGTCTGGCCCCTCCGACCGTCGTTTTGACTTGAACCTTGTTGAAGAGGCAGCCCCGCCTTCTCCAGACAACATATGGCGCCCATCCTTCGTCTCCCCTACTGGTCCTCTTACCGTTGGGGATTCCGTGATGAAGAATGATATGACCGCTGCGGTAGTGGCCAGGAACCTTCTCACTCCCAAAGATAACAGACTACTTTCCAAACGGTCTGATGAGTTGGCTGTTAAGGATTCTCTGGCTCTCAGTGTTCAGTGTGCAGGTTCTGTGTCTAATATGGCCCAATGCCTATTTGCTCGAACCCGCCAAGTTGAATCATTGGCGGCTGAAGTGATGAGTCTCAAACAGGAGATTAGAGGGCTCAAGCATGAGAATAAACAGTTGCACCGGCTCGCACATGACTATGCTACAAACATGAAGAGGAAGCTTGACCAGATGAAGGAATCTGATGGTCAGGTTTTACTTGATCATCAGAGATTTGTGGGTTTGTTCCAAAGGCATTTATTGCCTTCGTCTTCTGGGGCTGTACCGCGTAATGAAGCTCCAAATGATCAACCTCTGATGCCTCCTCCTTCTAGGGTTTTGTCCAGTACTGAGGCTCCGAATGATCCCCCTCCGGTGCCTTCTCTTTCTGGGGCTCTACCGACTGCTGAGACTTCTCCTAAGCAACCTTTGTGAAGGCTCCCTCTTGTTTGTTTATTTTGACTCAAGTATATGTACATATTTGTAACTTATCGGGGATATCAATAAATAAGCTTTCATTCATTTCAACGTATTGTGTTAAATACACCAAAGCCTTCTTCGCTAAGTTCTTTGAATTTTCTTTTGTTGAAGCTTGTATGTTGAAGCTTTGTGAGTGGAGCATGTAGGTTGAGGTAGTGTTCCCTTAATTTTCCGAGTGAGGAAAACTTCTCGGTTAGAGACTTGGAAAATCCAAGTCACTGAGTGAGATCGGCTATATGAATCTTAGAACGCCATTGTGTTCTGTCATGTGTCATGTCCTCCGTTAGATCCAAGTACTCTAAGTCTTTTCTTAGGGTCTCTTCCAAAGTTTTCCTAGGTCTTCCTCTACCCCTTCGGCCCTGAACCTCTGTCTTACTTGGATAATTTTTTTGAAAATTTCTGTTGTGATATTTTTGTAGTCTGTTGTTTAATGAAATCTGCATAGTTTGTCCAGTTGGGTTTTGTGTACAGACAAACTGATGAATGCTCAAAACTATAGGTTAAATCTTAGAAGAACAACTTGAAACGGGTTAACAAACTCATGTAAAAAGTTTGCCTATAGGAAATCCCGAAGACTCACAAGTTTTTCCGCGTGCTTGACTCTAGTTCATATAAGTTTCTCCTCGATAGTTAATGATTGTCATTTGTATGATATTTTCCTCACTTTTCATAGGTGAAAGTGGAAGATGCATCTCTTCTTGCATTAGAACACGAAGGTCGTCGAGCATTGTTAGCAGAACCTAAAGTCGACATGTTACGATAGATGGTCTCTTGCGTTTTGGTGAGAGGAATGCAGGAATATGCTTGAACATTGAAGATTTCTTGTAGATATGGCTTTGGGCTCACCTGCTTTCCTCTTGGTATGTGAGATGCAGTATTTGGCATTCTTATAAGTTGATCTAATACGATCGGGTGATTTTGAGCTTACTCAGTCAAATTTTTATTACACATTGCTTGCTTGTTCACGTAACTAAACAACCATTGATACATTGAAGTGTTTGCTTGTAGTTCATTAGGGATCTCAAGATCGAGCTGAGACAGGCAATGGTGACCCAAAGTATTTGTATTCTCAAATTGAAATGAGACAACTTAGTCAAGACTGCAAATGAGTTGATGCTATAACCTTGAAAACGAGGGTCAACCTTTACCTTATTTGCTCGTTCTTAAACAAACCTGAAATTGGTGCATTACATGAATAATGATATTTGATCAATTTTTTGCTAGGAACAACTTACAAGAGAACAATAACTTGGACTCATGTGTGTTAGAGGCAAGTGAATTTTACAGGTTGTAAATTGAAAAACTCATCGATTGGTCATTCTGCGTTGAATAATGTAAGTGTTTGTTTCCTTGTTTAACAATGCATTGGCAGTTTAACTGTTGTTCCTCACAGTCGGCTTCCTCAAAACCTCAATTGGGAGCTACTATTCTAAGTATCTCACTAAATGATAGAAAGGTATGAAGTTGGGCTGAAATTTGTTCTCTCAGTGATACATGTGATGATTTAGTAATCTAGTTCTAATTCTGTTAATGCATTAGCAATTAGCTCAAACGAATTGATTTATTTTCTTGCTTGTGTAATCTAATAGTCAGGATAATTGCATAATATCAATGCATATAGATTCAGAGTGCTCAACAACCCAAGATGTAGCCTCACGCACTCTGAATTAGGTTTGTCTATACTCCCATCATATCATTTTAACCATTTAATTGATTACCTTAGACCTCTTGAGCATATAAGGAGGATGCGAGAGACTAAAGCACAATCTTGAAATTTCACGGATTACCAAGATTTGGGCATTGCCGCATATTTTTGTAGATACTAAAGGCTTAGGCTTAGGCTTCCCATTTTATTGATGCATTGAGTGTTTCCTACATAACTCCGCCTATGTCTTACATGGCCGGTCCCAAGCCCGGATAAAGGAGGAGGGGGAGGGCGTCAGGTAGTCGACAGCCGGCACTCCATGATCACGTCGAATCCTTATGAAAATGAATCCAGAACAAAATCGCGCTAAAGCTAGGGCGTCACCCGTAAGTGGCGCGCTGTGTGGCCCGAGCACAGTGATAAGTGAGCAAGGGTCGCTGTATCTCCATCGGCACCCGGATGCAGTGTTAAATGAGCAAGGGGGCCATAGAAACTTCTTTTCGAACGACTCCACTCAAAGTTGTTTGGGAGCATATGCTCCTATCAACTTTACCCGGGACACACAAAAGAAGTACTTTGATCCTATTAGACGGGGGAGGGTGAAGAAGCTAGGACAGAAGGGTAGAGTTCAAGAGAGCAAAATGCGTTTAGGAACGTGGAATATAGGAACCTTAACGGGAAAATCTATGGAAGTAGTGGAAGTTATGGTGAGGAGAAGGATAAATATTATGTGCCTACAAGAAACTAAGTGGGTTGGTAGTAAGGCAAAGGATCTAGAAAACTCAGGGTTTAAACTTTGGTATTCGGGCACAAATAGAACGAGAAACGGTGTTGGCATCATCGTGGACAAGACCTTGGTACAAGATGTTGTAGATGTCAAGAGGGTAGGAGATAGAATCATGGCAATCAAGATTGTAATAGGACAAGAACTTATCAATGTGATTAGTGCGTACGCACCTCAAGTAGGGTTGGATACGAGTTCGAAGGAGAAATTTTGATCAAGATTGTAATAGGACAAGAACTTATCAATGTGATTAGTGCGTACGCACCTCAAGTAGGGTTGGATACGAGTTCGAAGGAGAAATTTTGGGAAGATCTTGGAGACTTGGTGCAAGGAATTGCTCAGACGGAGAAGTTATTTATAGGAGGAGATTTAAATGGACACGTGGGCAGGGAGACAGGCAACTATGGAGGTTTTCATGGTGGCCATGGTTTTGGGGAGAGAAACGAGGATGGGGAAGCTATCTTGGATTTTGCAATGGCATATGATCTCTTCTTAGCCAACACCTTCTTTAAGAAGAGAGAAGAACATGTGATCACCTACAAGAGTGGGTCGTCAAAAACACAAATAGATTTTCTTCTAATGAGGAAATGGGATCGTATAACTTGTAAGGATTGCAAAGTTATACCAGGAGAGAGCGTGGCTAATCAACATCGCTTGTTGGTGATGGATGTACATATCAAAAGAGTAAGACAAAAGAACAAGACTTGGAAGTGCCCAAGAACTAGATGGTGGAATCTAAAAGAAGAAAAACAAGCCATTTTCAAAGAGAAGGTAATCACCCAATGTGTGTGGGATAGAGAGGGGGAAGCTAGCCAAATGTGGGATTCCATGGCTAGTTGTATCCGAAAAGTAGCAAAAGAGGTATTAGGAGAGTCCAAGGGCTTTGCCCCACACCAAAAGGAATCTTGGTGGTGGAATGAGGAGGTACAAACAAAGGTGAAGGCTAAGAAGGAATGTTGTAAAGCCTTATACAAGGAGAGGACCGATGAAAATGGTGAAAGGTATAGAAAAGCGAAGCAAGAGGCGAAGAAAGCTGTCAGAGAAGCTAAGGTAGCGGCTTACGACGATATGTATAAACGACTAGATACCAAAGAAGGAGAGTTGGATATCTATAAACTAGCTAGAGCAAGGGAAAAGAAGACAAGGGACCTAAACCAAGTGAGGTGCATCAAGGATGAGGATGGAAAGGTTCTTGCTACAGAGAACGCGGTTAAAGACAGATGGAGAGGTTATTTTCATAATCTTTTCAATGAAGGACATGAAAGGAGTGCTTCTTTAGGGGAGTTGAGTAACTCAGAAGAGTGTAGAAACTACTCCTTTTATCGTCGAATCCGGAAGGAAGAAGTGGTTGTAGCTTTGAAGAAGATGAAGCATAGAAAAGCAATAGGCCCAGACGATATACCAATCGAAGTGTGGAAAGTTTTGGGAGAGACAGGTATAACATGGCTCACTGACCTTTTCAATAGGATTTTGAAAACGAAGAAGATGCCAAATGAGTGGCGAACGAGCACTTTGGTGCCTATCTACAAGAATAAGGGCGACGTACAAAATTGCATGAACTATAGGGGTATT
This sequence comes from Malus domestica, assembly GCF_042453785.1. Taxonomy (NCBI): domain Eukaryota; kingdom Viridiplantae; phylum Streptophyta; class Magnoliopsida; order Rosales; family Rosaceae; genus Malus; species Malus domestica. Next base: position 8,741,638 of record NC_091670.1, read on the forward strand.
AAGCTAATGAGTCATACAATGAAGCTCTGGGAGAGAGTCATTGAGCATAGATTGAGGCAAGAGACACGGGTTTCGGACAACCAATTCGGGTTCATGCCAGGGCGCTCAACCATGGAGGCAATCTATCTCTTACGAAGATTGATGGAAAGATATAGAGATGGGAAAAAGGATTTACACATGGTCTTTATAGATTTGGAAAAAGCGTATGATAGGGTCCCAAGAGACATTCTTTGGAGGATTTTAGAGAAGAAAGGAGTACGAGTAGCATATATCCAAGCTATAAAGGATATGTATGAAGGAGCAAAGACTGCCGTAAGAACTCATGAAGGACAAACCGAAAGCTTTCCCATAACTGTAGGATTACATCAAGGCTCATCCTTAAGTCCTTACCTTTTTGCGTTGGTAATGGATGAGTTAACAGGACATATTCAAGATGATATTCCTTGGTGTATGCTTTTCGCAGACGATATAGTGTTGATAGATGAAACTCAGGAAGGGGTAAATGCAAAGCTTAACCTTTGGAGAGAAGTGTTGGAATCTAAAGGTCTTCGCCTAAGCCGATCAAAGACAGAATATATGGAGTGCAAGTTCAGTGCAAATGGAGGCCAAAACGAGTTAGGGGTGAGGATCGGAGATCAAGAAATACCAAAGAGCGACCGTTTTCGTTACCTAGGATCTATCTTGCAAAAGAACGGAGAATTAGATGGAGATCTCAACCATAGAATACAAGCTGGATGGATGAAGTGGAAGAGTGCATCCGGCGTGTTGTGTGACCGCCGTATGCCACTGAAGCTCAAGGGAAAATTTTATAGGACGGCAATAAGGCCGGCGATGCTGTATGGCACAGAATGTTGGGCAGTGAAACATCAACACGTACACAAAATGGGTGTAGCGGAGATGAGGATGCTTCGTTGGATGTGTGGGCACACGAGAAAGGATAAGATTAGGAATGAGGATATCCGGGGTAAAGTAGGAGTAGCCGAAATTGAAGGAAAGATGAGAGAAAATCGGTTACGGTGGTTTGGACATGTGCAAAGAAGGCCTACTGACGCTCCGATTAGAAGATGCGACTATGGGACAGAGGTTCAGGGCCGAAGGGGTAGAGGAAGACCTAGGAAAACTTTGGAAGAGACTCTAAGAAAAGACTTAGAGTACTTGGATCTAACGAAGGACATGACACAGGATCGAGCACAATGGCGTTCTAAGATTCATATAGCCGATCCCACTCAGTGACTTGGATTTTCCAAGTCTCCAACCAAGAAGTTTTCCTCACTCGGGAAATTAAGGGAATACTACCCCAACCTACATGCTCCACTCAGAAAGCTTCAACATACAAGCTTCAACAAAAGAAAATTCAAAGAACTTAGCGAAGAAGGCTTTGGTGTATTTAACACAATACGTTGAAATGAAGGAAAGCTTATTTATTGATATCCCCGATAAGCTACAAATATGTACATATACATGAGTCAAAATAAACACACAAGAGGGAGCCTTCACAAAGGTTGCTTAGGAGAAGTCTCAGCAGTCGGTAGAGCCCCAGAAAGAGAAGGCACCGGTGGGGGATCATTTGGAGCCTCAGTACTGGACAAAACCCTAGAAGGAGGAGGCATCAGAGGTTGATCATTTGGAGCTTCATTACGCGGTACAGCCCCAGAAGACGAAGGCAATAAATGCCTTTGGAACAAACCCACAAATCTCTGATGATCAAGTAAAACCTGACCATCAGTTTCCTTCATCTGGTCAAGCTTCCTCTTCATGTTTGTAGCATAGTCATGTGCGAGCCGGTGCAACTGTTTATTCTCATGCTTGAGCCCTCTAATCTCCTGTTTGAGACTCATCACTTCAGCCGCCAATGATTCAACTTGGCGGGTTCGAGCAAATAGGCGTTGGGCCATATTAGACACAGAACTTGCACACTGAACACTGAGAGCCAGCGAATCCTTAACAGCTAACTCATCAGACCGTTTGGAAAGTAGTCTGTTATCTTTGGGAGTGAGAAGGTTCCTGGCCACCACCGCAGCGGTCATATCATTCTTCATCACGGAATCCCCAACGGTAAGAGGACCAGTTGGGGAGACGAAGGATGGGCGCCATATGTTGTCTGGAGAAGGCGGGGCTGCCTCTTCAACAAGGTTCAAGTCAAAACGACGGTCGGAGGGGCCAGACATTTTCAAAGGTGTTGAAGAGAGAAGAGGTCGGACAAATCAAGATCTTAGAAGTGCAAGAATGAAGCTTCTACTGGTGGAGATTCAAGTGTGCTTTGGAACTTAATGCCAGCCCCTATAAAAATCTGCACTCGACGGAGCTTCAGAAATCAAAGAGGCGTCTGCTCAGAAATCGAAGAGGCGTTTGCTTTCTCAAAAGTTGGGCTGCTTAGAGATCACGAGGGTTGATCTCAGAAATCGAAGAGCCGTTTGCTTTCTCAAAAGTTGGGCTGCTCAAAGACCACGAAGGCCGATCTCAGAAATCGAAGAGGCGCTCGCTTTCTCAAAAGCTGGGCTCCCTAGAGACCACGAGGGCCGATCTCAGAAATCGAAGAGGCACCTACTTTTCCAGCCTTGTCAGCACCTGTCACACGCACACTCAGCTTTGCGGAAATTATGGGCATTCTGTCAAAGACTTCTGGGGAAGTAGAAAACACATGAATCTTACTGTTCAATCACCCACTTCCCACACGCAACAATAGCTCATGGGTACCACAGATAACTTTGCCAAAGTTCTCTGCCAAAGTTGAGCACGTGAAGCTTGCAGCTCCCACTACATCGCTCTGACCAAGAAGGGTAAAAGAATAGCAAAGAAACAGCACTAACAAAGTTTAGACCCATAAATTTTGAAGGTCTAGCTACCATATTATTACCCACAAGGGTAAAGGAACAGTACCACTGCTGGATAATTGGAAAGTCCATGTATGTCAACCTCTGTGCTTCGTGGCAAGGTAGACTAGCAAACATGCCCAACCTTTACTCACATTCGAGAAAACACTCCCAATAAGATTGCTTGCTCCAAAATCGAAGAGGCACCGTCCTCCGAATCTAAAGAGCCAGACTCCCAACATGACTACTTTCTTAAAAATCGAAGAGAGGGTAAAGGAACAGTACCATTGCTGGATAATTGGAAAGTCCCTGTGTGTCAACCTCTGTGCTTCGTGGCAAGGTAGACTAGCAAACATGCCCAACCTTTACTCACATTCGAGAAAACACTCCCAACAAGATTGCTTGCTCCAAAATCGAAGAGGCACCGCCCTCCGAATCTCGAGAGCCACTCTCCCAACATGATTACTTTCTCAAAAATCGAAGAGACACTGCTCCCCGAATCTCGAGAGCCAGACCCCCAGCATGATTGCTTTCTCAAAAATCGGTGAGGCACCGTTCTCCGAATCAATCGAAGAGGCGCTCGCTTTCTCAAAAGCTGGGCTGCTCAGAGACCACGAGGGCCGATCTCAGAAATCGAAGAGGCACCTACTTTTCTAGCCTTGTCAGCACCTGTCACACGCACACTCAGCTTTGCAGAAATTATGGGCATTCTGTCGAAGACTTCTGGTGAAGTAGAAAACACATGAATCTTACTGTTCAATCACCCACTTCCCACACGCAACAATAACTCATGGGTACCACAGATCACTTTGCCAAAGTTCTCTGCCAAAGTTGAGCACGTGAAGCTTGCAGCTCCCACTACATCGCTCTGACCAAGAAAGGTAAAAGAATAGCAAAGAAACAGCACTAACAAAGTTTAGACACATAAATTTTGAAGGTCTAGCTACCATATTATTACCCACAAGGGTAAAGGAACAGTACCACTGCTGGATAATTGGAAAGTCCCTGTGTGTCAACCTCTGTGCTTCGTGGCAAGGTAGACTAGCAAACATGCCCAACCTTTACTCACATTCGAGAAAACAGTCCCAACAAGATTGCTTGCTCCAAAATCGAAGAGGCACCGTCCTCCGAATCTCGAGAGCCAGACTCCCAACATGACTACTTTCTCAAAATCGAAGTGAGGGTAAAGGAACAGTACCATTGCTGGATAATTGGAAAGTCCCTGTGTGTCAACCTTTGTGCTTCGTGGCAAGGTAGACTAGCAAACATGTCCAACCTTTACTCACATTCGAGACAACACTCCCAACAAGATTGCTTGCTCTAAAATCGAAGAGGCACCGCCCTCCGAATCTCGAGAGCCAGACTCCCAACATGATTACTTCCTCAAAAATCGAAGAGACACTGCTCTCCGAATCTCGAGAGTCAGACCCCCAGCATGATTACTTTCTCAAAAATCGAAGAGGCATCGTTCTCCGAATCTCGAGAGCCAGATACCACAGACCACTTTTTCAAAGTGCTCTGACAGAGTTAAAACATGTGAAACTGGCAGCTCCCACTACCGTGCTATGACCAAGCAGGGTAAAGGAATAGCATTACTACTTGTTGTTAGGGAGACTCCTATATATGTCGACCTTCATCCCCAACGGACAGGCAGACCTGCAAAAATGCTCAACCCTTCATCATATCTGAGAGGGCACTCCCAACAAAGCCTTTCGAAATATTCAGCTTTCTTTCCCCCCGATAATACCTCTGCAAACAAGCTATACTAGAGCAAGAATATCTCATATCATCAGGGTTAAAAGCAAGAGTATCCCATATCATGCTTTTTCCCTGTTTTTTCTTTTGGCCTTGTTTTTACCTGCAAGACAAGGAGAAAGAGAGCAATCAGTCAGCACTTGGAATCAAGCTTCCAGCCAGGAACTGACTGCCTGGAACCCCTTACCTGATTACTTACCTGGCATTGCTCTCGAGTACTCATCTTCAACATCTTATGTTTCCAGGGAAGATTCCGCATCTGCTTGAGGAACAGATAGGGCAAGTGCGAAGGATACAAGGAAGCATGTGGAGACAAGCGTAACAGCACACGTGCCGATACATCCATTACTCTGTCAAAAGCAAAAGTATCCCATATCAGCAGGGTGGAACGTACTCTAGATTTGATGGACTTGTTTTGACCCTCAAATTCTTCAGTCGGCCTTATACTCTGGAGGAAACCAGAAAACCCTCCAGCTCAGTTCAAGAATAAGCCTGTGGAAAGTTACTTCTTCAAAAGCAAAAGTATCTCATATCATCTCTTCTCATTTTTCTTCTCTTTATCCTTCATGCTGCTGCAAGATGGGGAGAAGGTGAACAATCAGTCGGAGCTCTGATTGCTTACCTTGTCTGTCACCTCTTTCAGCAGACCCCCTAGCTCGGCGACTTGGGGGACTCCTACTACATGGTTTGTATCGCGTTTGACCAAGCCTGAAACTACAAGTAAGCTTCAAGTGAAATTGATACATTACCTTGTGCATCTCCACCAGTTAAAGATACCACCCCTGGATGGAGGAAGAGTACTTCCAGAGAAGATGCCACATCTACCTATGAGACAGATAAGGCAAGTCAAGACGACACCACACTCCGATACTTAGAAGTTTCGTGATTACGAGATCATTCTCCCACAATATTTCCTAATGTCATTTGTACTAAATCATTCACTCGTACTCACTAAAGGAGAGCTTGAACCTATGTACTTGTGTAAACCCTTCACAATTAATGAGAACTCTTCTATTCCGTGGACGTAGCCAATCTGGGTGAACCACGTACATCTTGTGTTTGCTTTCCTATCTCTATCCATTTATATACTTATCCACACTAATGACCGGAGCAATCTAGCGAAGATCACAAAAAGCGACCGTTTTCGTTACCTAGGATCTATCTTGCAAGAGAACGGAGAATTAGATGGAGATCTCAACCATAGAATACGAGCTGGATGGAAAGAGTGCATCCGGCGTGTTGTGTGACCGTCGTAGGCCACTGAAGCTCAAGGGAAAATTTTATAGGACGGCAATAAGGCCAGCGATGGTGTATGGCAGAGAATGTTGGGTGGTGAAGCATCAACACGTACACAAAATGGGTGTAGCGGAGATGAGGATGCTTCGTGGGATGTGTGGGCACACGAGAAAGGATAAGATTGGGAATGAGGATATCCGAGGTAAAGTAGGAGTAGCCGAAATTGTAGGAAAGATGAGAGAAAATCGGCTCTGGTGATTTGGACATGTGCAAAGAAGGCCGACTGACGCTCCGGTTCGAAGATGTGACTACGGGACAGAGGTTCAGGGCCGAAGGGGTAGAGGAAGACCTAGGAAAACTTTGGAAGTGACTCTAAGAAAAGACTTAGAGTACTTGGATCTAACGGAGGACATGACACAAAACCGAGCGCAATGGCGTTCTAGGATTCATATAGCCGACCCCACTTAGTGGGAAAAGGCTTTGTTGTTGTTGTTGTTGTTGTTGTTGTTGTTGTTGTTGTTGTTGTTGTATTGAGTGTTTCCTACATACATTCTCCATTTATATATTCATAACAAAGAAGAACATCATAAATAGTTGGTTAATTATTTTGTTATTAAGTTTTGTATTTTTTGACATTTGAACGAGGTTAGAAATGTATGCATTTTTTATTAAGTTCCGTCACCAAAACTCAGGGCCTTCGTTTCCCAGTGGCATTTTTTATCATGTGGTACTTTCATGCATTTTGTTTATCCTCATAAAATAATACATTGTCTCCATGAAAACTAATTTATCAATTGTGTCAATAAATTAGAGGCAATACAACCCACTATGATGCAGTGGTGAATTCAGCAACATCTGGAGTACTTGCAGCCAGATTGAAATCAGATCGGTGCGAAACGATGCCTTGGAAAGACAGTGAAGGTAGAGCTGAATGGAACGAGGGTCCCTGTAAAGTTATTTCTTGATTATGTTGACCCTACTTACAATATGATCAATTATTATCACAATATGTTTGTTGATTAAGATCAAGATGCTTAACTATTATTATTATTGTTCTTTTATTTTCTTCAAACAATATGTTGTCTAAATTGTAAATTCAATGGATTCATAACTTTTTTTTCATCAGCAATGTCCAATTTTGTTGTTTCTTCTTTTCCTTTATTTTAAACTCAATCATTCAATTTCAAATGAAGCAACCATATTTTACTTTTGTATAATAAAGGCATGAGGTTTACATAGAAGGAATGTTGAGAATCGAACCACTTAAGCTACAAGTCAATTTATGTGAGCAAATTATGATTAACGATAACACGGAGTGTGATTAACAATGATGGTAGAACACTATGTAATCAATATAAAAATATTTATGAAACCGAACCAAAATAATCCATACTATTTATGGAAGAGAGCAAAACAAACATTATTTATTGAACTACAACAAAATAACGCACACTATTTCTGAAGTGAACCACTATTTCTTGAACTACAAACAAAATAACCCACACTATTTCTGAAGTGAACCACTATTTTTTGAACTACAACAAAATAACCCACAGGTTGTAAACAGTGGGTATGTTTGCCCACATGTATACAGTAAAGATTCATATGCTAAATAGTGAAGTTTTTGTAAGTTTTCAAGGTAGTTGCTCTATAAATATGGCACTACGAGTGTTCAAACACACGGATACAAAAGCAATAAGAGAAGAAAGATAAGTTAGAATATTTTCTGCATTCTCCTATTTCTCTTTTACCTACAATCATTCTGTTATAGTTAATAAACAAAACAGTGTGATATATTACACCCGCTTAGATATCGCTCTTAGTAAAGGTTATTTCTCTAACTTTTACCTATTTATAACACGTTATCAACACGGCTCTCTAACCCTAAAACATTTCTCATTTCTCTTGGCCGAAAGAAAAAAAGTTGTTTCCTTCAAGGATTTTACTATTCTTCTTCTTCCCCTGCCTCACCTGTTGGATATACCCTCGTGAAGAATTGTTCGCACCATGCCTGCTTTTAGTTCTCAACATAACAGTTACTTATATCTTTGATTTCTTGTTTGGTGCAGTTCCTAATTTCTAACCCAATGTTTATTTATCTTTGTTGCGATCAAAGATGATGCGGTATCATCGCCCATCTTGGACTGCAAATTTAATTTTACTGCAAATTTTAGGTGGAGCGGTATAATCGTCCACCCTACCCTGCATATTTAAATTTGTCTGCTCTACATATTTAAATTTCTACTGCTTGAGTGGTGCGGAACAATCGCCCATCATATACTATTCAATGAGAATGGTACGGTACAATCGCCCTCCTCATTCATCATGTAAATCTTAAGCCTAAAGTTTCGAGTGCTTATCATTTTGGCCTGAAGATCAAAATGAAAAATTTGTAAGAACCAAAAGTTCTAACAATATATTCCTCCAGAATACACATTATTGCAAGTTCTTACACACCTCAATTTTCTTTCAGAAAAGAAAATGGCGAACTTGGCAAAATTTGATTTTGTTGCCCTGGATATTACTAGGAAGAATTACCTTACCTGGGTAATGGATGCCAAGATTCATTTGGAGGCAACGAATCTTGGAAAAACTATTAAGGAGGATAATGGTGTATCCTCTCAAGATCGGGCAAAGGTCATGATCTTTATTCCTCGCCACCTTGATGAGGGACTGAAGAACGAGTACCTCACGGTTGAAGATCCACTAACCCTCTGGAAGGCACTGAAAAATAGATACAATCACCAGAAAATGGTGATTCTACCGAAGGCTCGTTATGAGTGGACTCATCTAAGGATCTAGGATTTTAAGATAGCGGCTGAGTACAATTCTGCTATGTTCAGAATTACCTCCCAGTTGAAGCTCTGTGGAGAAACCATTACTGAGGAAGACATGCTGGAACATATTTTTAGCACTTTTCATGCCTCCAACGTGCTCATGCAGCAACAGTATAGAGAGCGATGCTTGACTTAGTACAACCAGTTGATATCTGTGTTCCTTGTAGCTGAGCAAAACAATGAGCTTTTGATGAAGAATCATCAGTCCTGGCTTACTGGATCAGCATCATTCCCAGAAGTGAATGTTGCTTCCCATGAAGGGAATACCACATCCTCTCATAACAATAATTACAAACGAGGACGTGGCCACAAGCGAGGTCGAAAGGGCAAGAACCATGGTGTCCAGTTTCACAACTAGGTTCCAAGGCATAATATAGACCCGAGCTTTAAAAATGCAAATCGCTAGAAAGGCAAAGCTCATATGAACACTCCTAGAAATCTTGAAGGAGTTTTCCATAGGTATGGTGGCAATGGGCACTGGGCATGTACATGTCGTACCCCAAAACATCTGGTGGATCTGTATCAAGCCTCCCTCAAGGAGAAGGGTGTCGAAACCAATTTCCTCGACCAGGCTAAACAGATGGATATACCTGATCCAGTGTTCGATTTATCAGGACAATTGAACACAACCCACCTGGATGTTTCATACTTCATTATTGAAAGAGGGAATGAAGTGTTTGGGTCCGATTAAATCATTTATGTTTGATGTACTCTTGTTATTTGCACTAGTGATTTAATGCTTGAACTTTCAATTCAATAAAAGTAGTATTCCAATATGAATAAACTGTTTTTAATTGTAATTTCCATTACTCAGAGATCATGGATAAAAATTATGGTTATTCTCAAAACAAGAGCAATAGTGGAGATTTTTGTCTTGCAGACAGCGCAACTACGTATACAATACTTCGACATCGAAAGTATTTCTCAAACTTGATACTTGCAAAAGTAAAGGTAACAACAATATCGTTGTACGCTACTCGATCCATTCAAAATTTGTTGAGTTTTAAAGACATACGTCTAAATGGATACCACATTGAAACAAAAAATGCAGAAAATGTGGAATATCTATGCATTACCTCCAATGATACCCAGAAGCGTATATTGGAGAAGTTGTATGGTTTATCGAGTGAATTGTATTATACATATATAAAGACAATTGAGGCATATACTATCATGAACCAGAAGTTCATTGATTCAAATTTATATGCTTTGGCATGACCATCTGGGTCATCCAGGATCTACCATGATGCGTAGAATCATTACCAACTCTAATGGACATCTATTATTGAGCAGACACATTGATGTCTTAAATGATAACCCTTGCAAGGCTTGTTCCCAAGGGAAGTTGGTAATTAGACCATCACAACTACAGGTTGATGCTAAATCCCCATCATTTTTGCAAAAAATTCAAGAGGATGTCTGTGGGCCTATTCAACCACCTTGTGGACCATTTCGATATTTTTTGGTTTTGGTTGATGCAACTACCCGATGGCCACATGTTTGCCTATTGTCTACTCAAAATGTAGCGTTTGCAAGATTTCTTGCTCAGATAATTAAGTTGCGAGCACAATTCCCAGATTATCCTATTAAGTCAATCCGACTTGATAACGTTTGTGAATTTACATCTCAAACCCTTGATGATTACTGCATGACACTGGGCATTGATGTTGAACACTCTATTCCTCGTGTCCATACTCAAAATGGCTTAGCAGAGGCATTTATCAAGCGGCTTCAATTAATAGCTCGCACTCTACTCATGAAAACAAAATTGCCAGTCTTTACATGGGGACATGCCATTTTACATGTTGCATCATTGGTTCGGTTAAGACCTATAGCCAACCACCAATACTTATCAATACAACTCGTGTTTGGGCATCAGCCAAACATTTCACATTTACGGGTTTTTGGTTGTGTTGTTTATGTGCCTATTGCACCGCCACAACGCACTAGAATAGAACCTCAGCGCAGACTGGGAATTTATGTGGGTTTTGATTCACCATCTATCATTAGATATTTGGAACCCTTAACAGGTGATATGTTTACAGCTCGTTTTGCTGATTGTCACTTTGTTGAGACAGTCTTCCCGTTGTTAGAGGGAGAAAAGACTGTTCCAGAAGAACGGCAAGAGCTGACATGGGTTGTTCCCACTTTATCTCATTTTGATCCACGAAGCACTCAATGTGAAGATGAAGTGAAAAGGATTGTTCATCTTCAAAGTATTGTTAATCAAATGCCAGATGCATTTAATGATGCTTCGAAAGTGACAAAGTCACATTCACCAGCTGCAAATACACCTGTAAGAATTGATGTCGCTGTTGGACAAAATAAAGTGGTAGTGAATGATTCATCTGGTGCACGCCTAAAGCGTGGTAGACCACCAGATTCAAAAGATTTAACCCCTCGAAAGGGAAAGATGAGGGCACAACTGAATCCATATGAAATCATTCATGAAAAGAAAGCGAATGATAAATCCACAATTCATGATTCTAAATTTTCTGAAAAAGAAAATGTCCTTGATGAGACATATGTCCCTGAAGAGACAGAAGTACATGAAAGTAAAGAAATCTCCATAAATTATGCATGTACTAATGAATTATGGGATTGAAATGAAGTAATCATCAACGATATGTTCGCTTTCGCAGTAGCCACTAAAATCATATTAAGCGATGACATTGAGCCCCGCTCTGTTGATGAATGCAAACAGAGACATGATTGGCCTAAATGGAAAGATGCAATCCAAGCAGAATTAAATTCATTGGAAAGGCGAAGTGTTTTTGGACCAGTAGTCCAAACCCCGCCTGGTGTGAACCCCGTATGTTACAAATGGGTATTCACAAGGAAACGCAACGAGAAAAACGAGATTGCAAGATATAAAGCAAGGCTCGTTGCACAAGGTTTTTCACAAAGACCTGGAATTAATTATGAAAAGACATACTCTCCTGTAATGGACGCAATTACGTTCCGTTACTTAATAAGTTTAGTGGTTTCAGAGAAACTTGATATGCGACTTATGGATGTCATTACTGCGTATCTATATGGAGAATTAGATACTAACATATATATAAAAGTCCCATAAGGACTTAAGTTGCATTAAACAACTAACAAACCACGAAGTATGTTCTCAATCAAATTAAGGCGATCGTTATATGCGCTAAAACAATCTGGGTGAATGTGGTATAATCGTCTCAGTGAGTATTTGATCAAAGAAGGATATGCCAACAATATCATATGCCCTTGTGTGTTCATTAAGAAATCAAATACTGGCTTCGTTATAGTGGCAGTATATGTTGATGATATAAACCTAGTTGGAACTCCTAAAGGGCTCAATAAAACTGATGAGTATCTAAAAAGCGAATTTGAAATGAAAAACCTTGGGAAAACAAAATATTGTCTCGGCCTGCAGATCGAGCATTGTGCTATTGAAATTTTGGTCCATCAATCAGCTTACATTGAAAAAATACTGAAGCGATTTGGCATGGACAAGGCTTATCCACTTAGCACCCCAATGGTCATTCGTTCTTGGGACATTAAGAAAGATCCTTTCCGTCCAAAAAAAAAAGATGATGAACTAGTCCTTGGTCCAAAAGTACCATATTTGAGTGCAATAGGTGCTTTATTGTATTTAGCACAATGTACTAGACCAGATATAGCTCTACTCCAACAATTCGTCATTGGAAGGGAGTCAAAGATGTTCTACGATACCTTCATTCGTAGGACAACAGACATGGGTCTTTTCTACTTAGACAAGTCCACAATTGACCAGATCCTTGTTGGATACGCAGATGCTAGTTTTCTCTCCGATCCGCATAAAGCCCGCTCACAAACTGGATATGTGTTCATTAATGGAGATACATCAATTTCATGGCGCTCAACGAAGCAAACATTAGTTGCTACATCTTCCAATCACTTGGAAATAATTGTTTTACATGAAGCAAGTCGTGAATGTTCTTGGTTAAGATCAATGATCCACCACATCTGGAATTCATGTGGTCTACCTTCAAAGACAGACACTCCAACTGTTATTCGTGAAGATAATGCAGTCTGTGTTGCCCAGATGAAGGAAGGATTCATCAAGGGCGATAAAACTAAACACATATCTCCAAGGTTTTTCAGTGCACATGAGCTTGAGAAGGCTAAAGTTATTGAAGTCAGACAAATCCGTTCCAATGAAAATTTGGCAAACTTGTTCACCAAATCTCTACCAAAGTGCACATTTCAGAAGTTAGTGCAGGGAATCGGATTATTTCGGCTTACAAATTTGAAGAATGTGGAATCAAGGGAGATACAATTCAGGGGAGCATCCATGATACATGCATGTTGTACTATTTTTCCTTCAATTAGGATTTTTCCCACTGGGTTTTTCCTATCAAGGTTTTAACGCGGCAACATAAACATGCTTAACACCATATATCAACAATCAGAGTAAAGTTGTACTATTTTTCCTTCGCTATGGTTTTTTCCCACTGGGTTTTTCCAAGCAAGGTTTTAACAAGGCAACTTGTGTTGATATGTGGGCATCCAAGGGAGAGTGTTGTAAAGAGTGGGTATGTTTGCCCACATGTATACAGTAAAGATTCATATGTTGAATAATGAAGTTTTTGTAAGTTTTCAAGGTAGTTGCTCTATAAATGGAGCACTACGAGTGTTCAAAACACACGGATACAAAAGCAATAAGAGAAGAAAGATAAGTTAGAATATTTTCTGCATTCTCCTATTTCTCTTTTACTTACAATCATTCTGTTATAGTTAATAAACAAAACAGTGTGATATATTACACCCTCTTCGATCTCGCTCTTAGCAAAGGTTATTTATCTAACTTTTGTCTATTTATAACACCACACTATTTTTAAAACAATAGTATAATCACCCACACTATTTCTGAAAGTGAATCAAAATAACCTACACTATTTCTGGAACTACAACATAATAATCCACACTATTTATGTATCTATAGCATATAACCCACACTATTTATCAAAGTGAACCAAAATAACCCACATTATTTCTAGAACTACAATGCAATAACCCACACTATTTCTAAAAATAAACCAAAATAACATATACTATTGCTAGAACTACAACATAATATTTCACACTATTTCTAAAACTACAGTATAATCACACACATTATTTTTAAAAGTGAACCAAAATAACTTACAGTATTTATGAAACTACAACATAATAACCCACAATATTTATGGATCTACAGTATAATAACACACATTATTTCTGAAAGTGAATCAAAATAACCCACATTATTTCTGGAACTACAATGTAATAACCCACACTATTTCTAAAGTAAACCAAAATAATATACACTATTACTAGAACTACAACATAATAATCCACACTATTCTGAAACTACAGTATAATCACCCACACTATTTTTGAAAGTGAACCAAAATAACTTACATTATTTCTGAAACTACTGCATAATAACCTACACTTTTTCTAGAATTACAACATAATAACCCAAAATCTTTTTTAAAGTGAACCAAAATAATCTACATTATTTCTGAAACTACAACATAAAAACCCACACTTTTTCTGGAATTACTACATATAAACCCACACTATTTCTGAAACTACAACATAATAACCACACTATTTGTGGAAAGTGAACCAAAATACCCATACTATTTTTAAAACTACAACATAATAACCCACACTATTTCTGAAATTGATCCAAAATAACTCACACTATTTATTAAAGGTAACAAAATAAACACCATTTATGGAATTAAAACTAAATAACTCAAACTAATTCTAGTTTTGAACAAAAAATAACGCACACTATTTCTGGAACTATAGCAAAATTATACATTATTTATGAAACTGAAAAAAAACACACTTTCTCATGGTTATAAAAGATGTTAGGTGCTAATCAGGTGACAAAATGAGGTTTAGGAGGATTAGGCAGATGTAAAGTAAACTTATTATCTATCTTTGGTGCCTTGGTAATTTTCATAGAATAAGATGAAAGTTTAAATAATTACAACTCCGTAATACTTTACAAAATATTTTTCAGAAATCATATGAATTTATTGTAAATTTAAAACAAAATAAAGTGTAAAACATGTAACAAAAAAAAAGCATTTGAATGTGACAAAAAAAAAAAAGCATTTCAACAACAATTTTAAAAAAAATTAAATAAAAAATGGAGGGAGCACTGAGATGCGACGCCTGGAGGGAGGTGGGGCCCCACACCATTTCTTAAGCATGTTGGGATGCTAGCTGTTCAAATTACATTGGAAAGCGAATTACTAAAACATTAAATATGAAAGAGTGATAGCAAATGGTAGACCTGGCAGTTTTTGACACGACACGGTGACACGACACGAAAACGACACGAAAATAACGGGTTTCGGGTCAACACGATAACTTATCGGGTCACTATCGGGTGACCCGTTAAGAACCCGTTAATAACGGGTTCTTAACAGGTATACACGTGGGTAACACGTGGGTAACCCGTTTCGACCCGTTAAGAAAAAAAATATTTTAATCATTTTAAAGTTTAATTACTAAAAGATTTATTATAAAATACAATAATCATATTAATATATACAATATATTCTATATTAAATATATAGTTTTGTATTATTGTTCTATATAAATTATAAAAAAATAAAAAAAGTTTTAGTCATTATTTATTTTTATTATGAGAGTTCCTTATTATTATTACTAGGATAAATTTTACATAACATATTCTTGTCCAAAATTAAAATATACTAGTATAGTATTTGTATATGCAAGAATTAAGAAGACATACATACAAGTATGAAAAATATGAAAGAATATATAAACACTCGTGATTTATCATTATTCCTTCACGAATAGATAATTGTTACACTTATATTATCGTTTAGATTTTTAAAATCCTTCAAACCCTCATGAATAATGTTTTTTATTTGAGGGCAAAATTAATAAAATTAATAATAATTATTGTAGAAGTGTAAAAAATGTAAAAAAATATATATACAATCACTCATATATAAAAAATGTAAATACTTTAAATTAAAGATCAAATTTATTCATTACATTCTTATAGGGTCGAGGAGTGTATATGTACAAAATCATCAAAATCGGAGCTAAAATAACCGTTAAATTGTGATTTTTCGTTTATAACCGTCGAACACTTTTGTTCCGTTACGTAATCTCTGAATGTTTGTTTTTTACAATTTTTTACTTTTGCAATCTCAGAATGTGTACAAATAAGTTTGACGGTTGGATCGTTGAAAAAAGTTTCGTAGAATGCATATTGCATCAAAACGGTAGATAAAACAAACACTTAGAGTTAATATTATACTTCTATTAAGTATAAAATAAGTTTTTGTGGTATCCACTAGTGTAAATACTTTAAATTAAAGATCAAATTTATTTATTACATTCTTATAGGGTCGAGGAGTGTATCTGTAAAGAATCATCAAAATCGGAGCTAAAATAACCGTTAAATTGTGATTTTTGGTTTATAATCGTTGATAACTTTTGTTCCGTTACGTAATCTCTGAATGTTTGTTTTTTACGATTTTTTACGTATGCAATCTTGGAACGCGTACAAATAAGTTTGATGGTTGGATCGTTAAAAAAAGTTTCGTAGAATGCATATTGCGTCAAAATAGTAGATTAAACAAACACTTAAAGTTAATATTATACTTCTATTAAGTATAAAAAAAGATTTTGCGGTATCCACTAGTGTAAATACTTTAAATTAAAGATCAAATTTATTCATTACATTCTTATAGGGTTGAGGAGTGTATTTGTAAAAAATCATCAAAATCGGAGCTAAAATAACCGTTAAATTGTGATTTTTCGTTTATAACCGTCGAAAACTTTTGTTCCGTTACGTAATCTCTGAATGTTTGTTTTTTACAATTTTTTATGTATGCGATCTCGGAATGTGTACAAATAAGTTTGACGGTTGGATCGTTGAAAAAAGTTTCGTAGAATGCATATTGCGTCAAAACAGTAGATTAAACAAACACTTAAGAGTTAATATTATACTTCTATCAAGTATAAAATAAGTTTTTGTGGTATCCACTAGTGTAAATACTTTAAATTAAAGATCAAATTTATTCATTACATTCTTATAGGGTCGAGGAGTGTATCTGTAAAAAATCATCAAAATCGGAGCTAAAATAACCGTTAAATTGTGATTTTTCATTTATAACCGTCGAAAACTTTTGTTCCGTTATGTAATCTCTGAATCTTTATTTTTTATGATTTTTTACGTATGCAACCTCGGAATGTGTACAAATAATTTTGACGGTTGGATTGTTGAAAAAAGTTTCGTAGAATGCATTTTGCGTCAAAACGGTGGATTAAACAAACACTTAAGAGTTAATATTATACTTCTATTAAGTATAAAATAAGTTTTTGTGGTATCCACTAGTGTAAATACTTTAAATTAAAGATCAAATTTATTTATTACATTCATATAGGGTCGAGGAGTGTATCTGTAAAAAATCATCAAAATCGGAGCTAAAATAACCGTTAAATTGTGATTTTTTGTTTATAACCGTTGATAACTTTTGTTCTGTTACGTAATCTCTGAATGTTTTTTTTTTACGATTTTTTACGTATGCAATCTTGGAACGCGTACAAATAAGTTTGATGGTTGGATCGTTAAAAAAAGTTTCGTAGAATGCATATTGCGTCAAAATAGTAGATTAAACAAACACTTAAAGTTAATATTATACTTCTATTAAGTATAAAAAAAGATTTTGCGGTATCCACTAGTGTAAATAATTTAAATTAAAGATCAAATTTATTCATTACATTCTTATAGGATTGAGGAGTGTATTTGTAAAAAATCATCAAAATCGGAGCTAAAATAACCGTTAAATTGTGATTTTTGGTTTATAACCATCGAAAACTTTTGTTCCGTTACGTAATCTCTAAATGTTTGTTTTTTACGATTTTTTATGTATGCGATCTCGGAATGTGTACAAATAAGTTTGACGGTTGGATCGTTGAAAAAAGTTTCGTAGAATGCATATTGCGTCAAAACAGTAGATTAAACAAAAACTTAGAGTTAATATTATACTTCTATTAAGTATAAAATAAGTTTTTGTGGTATTTACTAGTTTAAATACTTTAAATTAAAGATCAAATTTATTCATTACATTCTTATAGGGTCGAGGAGTGTATCTGTAAAAAAATCATCAAAATCGGAGCTAAAATAACCGTTAAATTGTGATTTTTCGTTTATAACCGTCGAAAACTTTTGTTCCGTTATGTAATCTCTGAATGTTTGTTTTTTACGATTTTTTATGTATGCGATCTCGGAATGTGTACAAATAAGTTTGACGGTTTGATTGTTGAAAAAAGTTTCGTAGAATGCATATTGCGTCAAAACAGTAGATTAAACAAACACTTAGAGTTAATATTATACTTCTATTAAGTATAAAATAAGTTTTTGTGGTATCTACTAGTGTAAATACTTTAAATTAAAGATCAAATTTATTCATTACATTCTTATAGGGTCGAGGAGTGTATCTATAAAAAATCATGAAAATCAGAGCTAAAATAACCGTTAAATTGTGATTTTTTGTTTATAACCGTCGAAAACTTTTGTTCCGTTACGTAATCTCTGAATGTTTGTTTTTTACGATTTTTTATGTATGCGATCTCCGAATTTGTACAAATAAGTTTGACGGTTGGATCGTTGAAAAAAGTTTCGTAGAATGCATATTGCGTCAAAACAATAGATTAAACAAACACTTAAAGTTAATATTATACTTCTATTAAGTATAAAATAAGTTTTTGTGGTATCTACTAGTGTAAATACTTTAAATTAAAGATCAAATTTATTCATTACATTCTTATAGGGTCGAGGAGTGTATATGTAAAAAAATCATCAAAATCGGAGCTAAAATAACCGTTAAATTGTGATTTTTCGTTTATAATCGTCGATAACTTTTGTTCCATTACGTAATATTTGAATGTTTGTTTTTTTACAATTTTTTACGTATGCAATCTTGGAATGTGTACAAATAAGTTTGACGGTTGGATCGTTGAAAAAAACTTGTCATTACGAGTGTTTATATATTTTTTCTATATTTTTTTACACTTCTACATTAATTAAAAAACTATTAAAGACTTTAGGTAAGCGAAAATATACTTAAAACAAAATTGCGTTTTTATGTTTTGGATGTGATAATATGAAATGTATATACTTATTTAGTATTATGTTTTTCATTTGATTATTTATTGGTTTAAAATATATTTTCCTTAACGGGTAACGGGTCGGGTCATATTACCTGTTAATATTATCGGGTCGATTTCGGGTCGGGTCATTTTACCCGTTTATTTTAACGGGTGTTACACGACACGACCCGTTAAGATATCGGGTATGACACGAAAACGACACGAACACGGAAAACACGACACGAATGCCATGTCTAGCAAATGGGATGGAAATGAAGACAGAAACTTTTATTCTTCCTCTCTTTCCGTTAGCGGTAATTATCGAAAGTTATATTTAACTGTGTTGGGCTTTGTATTCCAGCCCGGGTATAATTTTATGGCCTTTGTCCTTATGGTTAAATTTTAGAAGCTTTTGATTAAACAATATTTTAAGCTGGTTTTTGGTTAAAATTGTCTTATTCCAAGCTATTTTCATTAAAATTTTCTAAAATAAACTACAAATAACGAGACTTTTTAAAATAAAATCCCACACTTGGCTCCTCTAACAAGTGATTAAGTTGTGGATGATAATAGCAATGTTAGACCACTGACCGTCTTTCTGAAATTTAATTGTCTTTAAACAAATGTTCTCTCTCCTTTTTGTGTGTGCTTAGCTTGTTTTGTAATTGACAAGTCGTATTTTGTTGTGTCGTGCGCTAAATGAGCTAGAAACTTGTGTCATGCAGCAATTCATTTTACACATCTTCAGCTCGTATTTTGTGTGTCACTTTTGAAGGTCGAGCCTACTCAAATTTGCATGAAATGACACCATTTGGCGCTGAAAGTTGGCCAATTCTATAATCACATAATTATGTCCTACTGCCACAAATTTTTATTCATTTTGTCACTTACTAGAAGCAGTGCCCTCAACCATCAATTCGTTTTCAATGGCAAAGCATTCTTTAGAGCAGTAAATCAACAATCCCAATTTGTTTTGAGTCAAGGTGTCAGTGATTAGATTTGTGTGATCACCAATAACAAGCTATTACTATGAGAGCAAATTTTCGCCTTAGATTGAATTGACGAAAACCCACACACACAAGAAAAGAGACAAACGTAGCTAGACTAACACTGGTGTGTAAGGCATAAAGACTGTATGAAGTTATAAAAGTGTGAGTGAGAATTCTTAATTACCGGAATAAAATGGTTGGCATTCACTATTTATAGAGAATTGAGGAGTTAACCCTAGCGTCCAGTTTCGTTCTCTACACACCGAGGAATATTCCTTTGAGATTCTTGGAATATGCTTTGTAAAGTCTAGCCATGCTAAGAGATTGATAAGCAAGCCCATTACATATCAGGGTGATCTGCATAAGTCAAGTGGCGATCGACATGGACTGTTTGCGATGAATTGGACTGGGGGGCCTGTTGATTTTGGGCTTCTAGGACCTTCGTAGAGAATGTGACATGTTACTCCGTTGGAGTTCAACTAATGGTCTGCGTATTCCGTCAAGGACAAAGTAGATATATTTGATAAGTTGTACACATGATGTGTTCCTATTGGTCGGAATTTATTCCCACAATCATGTTGTTACATGTGAGAGTAATTTGAAGTTGGACATACCAAAATACAAAGATGTTGGTGTGTGAGAGTAAGTTGAGATTATCAAGTAAGTGGAGTCACCTGCCTCACTGAAGTTTTCCTACCTTAGCACATACGGGTGACAACAATGAACCAAATGAAATCGGTTTGTCAGGACAATTTAAATAGCAGCAGCCAAAACCACACCAATTCCATCTCCTTTCGTAGATAACTTGATTGAATTTAACTTTTGGGAGGCGTTTAATTCACCGGACTAGGACTTGATTAGGCTATTCACCAATTCTAACTTGGATTAACCATGGGTCTAATTAACAATTGGGTAAGTTGGAATTATACCTTTTCTATGTGGGCTTATTTTAGATCATTTAACATGAAAGGACTAAATAGAACCAACCTAACCCAAATCAATCAGTTAATTAGTCCAAGCCTTTGGAGTATTTTGTAGTAAACTAATTTGGAGAGTTCTAGAGTGACTTAATTTGATTGCGTAATGGTTGTGAAAAAAGGAATTAATGCCGTTATATACTTTAAACTGCCTTTTTGCTCTTATAGTTGGACCTCGTTTTCATCCCTAATTTGAAGAGACCTCTTACTTAAATATATACATTACAAACTTTTTTTCTTGAGATTATATTGTCAAATCATTATTTAACTGTAAATTTGAACAACACATTTAGACAAAAATCAAATGAATTAATGAAAAAAAAATCTCACAATTGTGACAACTTGAGTTATCTCATTGCAATAGGTAAATACTGAGAGAAAATAAAATGCAAAAGGATTAATGTTTTGGACGAGTGGTGTGTTCAACAGTACTTGGTAGGTCACTAAGAGTAAGCTCAGACACAGTTGGTAGAAGATCTTTCTGCTGGTACTTACTGTTCATATAATGCGCGCACTCAAACTCCAGAAACACCTGACGCCCCGTCTGCCCGGCCCCTACAACAAATTGGCCATACTACCACGAGATGAAGACATGTATGTAAAACCATAAATTATTGCAAAATTTTAGAAGAAGATAAAAGATAAATCAAGACAAAAGAGAAATGCAAAGTTGAGGAGGAAGGAGGTCAGAAATCATTGCGAGTTTTCGGGTGCAAGGACGAATATATGTAAAAGCTGAAATACTTGTAGGCTGTGTATAGTTGCATATAGTACCTTTGCTTAGATGAATGAGAAAATTTGTGGCTCTAGGCAAGTTAGCTGTAGCAATATTTACTATTGGTACTGTTTATATTAAACTGATTGACATCAGATACTATTCCTTGATGCTTTGGCTTAAAGGAAAGGAGAAACAGAAAGAAATATGTGCGCGTGTTGTATATGTAGTGCAAAAAATGTCTTCTCTTATCATACAACCTAGCAACGTAAGCATCCTATGTTAACTGTCAGCAGTGTGGAACTTGATTGGTTTATAGGTTGTGAGATAAAGTTACATACGAATTATATTTAGAAGGAAAAAAATTCTGTTGGGATTCTATTCTATATAGCCTTCTATATATTACAATGTCAGAGCTAACATAATCAATAATTCATATTCACAGTTGACAACTTTACATTGTCAAGTCGTCTTTCAACTTAAAGTGTGTAGTAGAGTTTTAGAGTTCTAACACATATAGACTTAAAAGGAAGATTAACTCGATACATAAATCTAAAGTAACTAGTTAGATATAGACAAAACATTCTAATAAGTAACTGACGTGGCTTTGATTCGTAGTGGTAGTCATGGTTTAGGGTTATAGGTTTACATTAGGGTTTTGATTATTGCGGGTTGTACGAACTTGGCTTTGAGTCTTGCTTATATGGTGGGAGTATGATTCTCTCCTCTTTTTTTTCTCCTTCCCTTCTATTTGAACGGTTATGGTTAAACCACGTCAATATCTTATATTAATTTTAGGGACACTTTGGATGCGGTCCCTAGCTATCAATATTCTTTGATTGAAACCTGGTTAGTTTTTAGTTTTTTATTGAGGTCTCTGACATTAATGTAATAATGTAAGTTACTATATTTTTTTAATTAAAAATTAAAAATTGAAAATTGTAATTGTTTATATTAATGAGATTTTAAATAAAACCCATAATTTATGGGATTAAAAATAATAAAATATAAATTATTCTCTCTATTATATTGTGTGTGTGTATAGATATACATATATGTATGGGTACATTAACCAAAATTAACAAAACAAAAGTTATTGTACCAAAACATGGATACATTCTCAAATCAACGAAAAATAATGTACTCATATAAGTTTAAACATAGATTAAAAAATTTGAATGGATTTTATATTAAAAAATGGTACATTTTACATATAACAAATTGATATATTTGAGAATGGGTACATTTAAGATTAAAAAAATTGAAAAATTATATGAATGGGTACATTTAAGATTAAAAAATTGAGAATCTTTTTATATATAAAAAAACTAATAGGTACAAACTTAATTTAATTTAATTTTTTTATTATTTTGGAAATGTTTGAATTGAAAATTAATTAGAAGTTTAATAGAGGTGTGAGTATTAAACCCTAAATTAATTACTAATTTTTATATTAAAAAATTATATAATAAACATGTAAATTCATTATCACATTAATACTAGGGACTTGAATCAAAATTTGAGAAGTAATAAGGTGTTAGTCAATGAACAGTAAAAACTAAGGACTGGATACTAATTTTCCCTTAATTTTATATAAAAAGAGAAAGACAAAAGATAGAATGTGAGAGGATGTGAGAGAAATGGATGAAAAGAGGAGGAGAGAAAATTCTAGTCCTATATGGTGTGACATGGGCTTTCCTTTTTCGAGTTTATTACTTAGTGTCTGTAGACGTCTTGTGGGGTCACAGTTTTTCTTATGCAATATTGTTTCTTCTAACAAAAATTAAAATATTAGCTCTCGTTACAGAAACTCTAGCATAGTCTTCAAGTTTATTTTCGACATAAACCTTAACTTCGATAAAACATTGTATCTATACTGAGAATAATATATTTTTGTTGGACTTACATCGCTAGACGAATACTATTGTTTATGATGAATCTAAACATCACATGTTAGGTTAGGATCAACATGATCAATGGATCGGATCCACAATACGAAAACATATGAACTCATGTTGTCGGATAAAAGAACATTTCCTCAAGCATGTATTATTTATTATTTAAAATTATAATTTGGTAGTGAACCAAAGGTAATCTGGTAGAGAAAATGGTTTCCCTACACTATTTTTCTATATTTTTGTTATTTCTGACATTTAAATTGAATAACGCTAGTAAAAACAAAAAACAAAAAAAAATAAATAACTTTGTGAGAATCAGGAAGAATGGTGGGCATAAACTTTTTCTCCTTAATTAATTTCACAACAAGACAAAGATACACTTCCAAAACACAACCATGCTTTTGAATTATCATCAATGTTATCTTTAAAGTTTAAAGAAGCACCGACCTTTTCCACATCTCTTTGATCTCTCTCTCTCTCTCTCTCTCTCTCTCTCTAGTATCTTTTTTTTCTTGCAACTGCCAGGTAAGACTTTGCTGAAAGACACAGTGAAGAGGGAGTGAGAACAAGAGTTTGCTTCAAAGCTAGAATTGATGGGGGCGTCAACTTGCATTACTTTTAATGGTGCAATTCTACTACTTTCCAACTATTGATCTCCTTTTGAACTACACAACTCCTATTAATTGTCTACCACTTAACAAGCAAAAAAGCTGCTGGCCTCACACAACCCACAAACACAAATTAAACCCAAAACCCCCAAACACTCAGATTGAAAATCATCAAAACTATATATCGAAATTCCAATGATTTTTTTATACAATTAAGGGTTACAACTCTTAATTATAGATAGACATGAAGAAATTAAGATGGTGAGGCAAGGAAGAGGAGGAAGAGAAGAAGAAATAATGGGTTCCAGATGCCAAGACTGTGGGAATCAATCAAAGAAGGAGTGTGTGTACATGAGATGCAGGACTTGCTGTAAGAGCAAAGGGTTTCACTGCCAAACTCACTTCAAAAGTACTTGGGTTCCTGTCCACAGAAGGCGCCACGCTCATCACCAACAGCTTCCTTCTATTGATCCACAGCACCCACCTCACCTTCATCAAGGGCACAACTACAACCCTAGGAGGACAGCAGCTGGACACGTCATCACCAATTCCTCTTCATCTGGTACTTGTATTACTATTTAATTCATATGTATAGATCATGATTTTTTCTTGAGGAGGTTGACGAATGTGATCTCCGTGTACTAACCCTAACAGTGTTCTTTCCCTTTACTCTTATACTAGCTAGTACTATACCACTGTTTAGGAATATTGTAATTCTTTCTTCAGACAAACACATCGATATAATTTTTCCTTGATTCTTTGTATAAAATGAACATCAATTTTAATATAAATATTATTTTTCATCTTGCTAATATGGGTTGTGTATTTTAGGGCAAAATCAACAGGTTAACAATTTTCCAGCAGAAGTGAATTCCATGGCCAATTTTCGCTGTGTTCGAGTGCGCTCCGTGGAGGATACGGTCAATCAGCAGGCTTATCAGACAAGTATGGTAATCGGGGGGCATGTATTCAAAGGTATACTTTATGATCAAGGCCCTGATTACACCACTGCAGCTGGCCAAAGTTCCAGCTCCCAGCATGTAATGAATAAGCAAACTAGTAATTTTATTAATGCTACTGCTTCTGCTTCAAATATTACTGCTTCCACTCCATCAGCTGCTGCAGATCATCAAGTGCCACATCATCATCAACTTCCTTCTTCTTATCCGTTGATTCCTTTTAATGCATTCATGCCTGGTACGCAATTTTTCCTTTAACCCAAAATAATGATGAGCCTTAACTAGGATCTCTGTAATTGGTTCTTGTATTTAAAAAATAAGGATACATGATTAATTATGTAATAATAATACTTTTCATACGATCATCCTAACCATTTTTATTTATACAGTAAAGCCTCTATATATTCATAATGTTTGGTCAAATCAATTTTATAACTTTTTGGAGGTTATTACTTAATAGAGGTGTAGCTAAAAAGTTTAATTTTACTTGGTTTTTGTTAACGAAATTTGTATGGATACAAAGAGCTACTAATGGAACACGTCAATTTCCAAGATGTAACATTGGAAAAAGAATGACACCCAATCTTAGAAATCTATTGCATATATGTATGTAGTACTCTCTTTAATGTTTCTCTATAAACATGCTTGAGAAGCTGAGAACTTTATGGTGTCACCAAGAACTTGTCCATGTTGATGGGCATTACGTACCAGCAAGCTCAAAGGTGTGATATCAACTCTAAAAAATAAATTTGTCTCAAACAATTATACAATTTTTTTTTAGTTCATCTTAAACTTTTATTCGTGACATGTCATATTTTTGTACTTACTGACAATAATTATTATATGGAAGTGAGTTTTCTTAATACAGGACCTAGAAAAATTATTACTTATTATAATGTGGAGTTTATTCCTATATATAACTGGTCTAAATTTTTTAAACTAAATTTGCAAACCAAAGGATGTGGTTGTAGATGATTGGATTACTAATTAAGTGTCGATTAACACACTTGTTTTTTATTGGTAACACATCATTTAGTTTGCAATTTGATTTAAAATATTTGGTCTCCCTAACATTACCCGTATACTATATATATGTTCCACCAAATATTGGAGTGTAAATAATGAAGGAGACCAAAGATCAAATCCCCTCCTTATTAAGTTATATAAATAGCAAGATACATAGTATGTGTCATTGTAGATTTATGTACAGCACATTCATATATACCAAAGTAAGAAACACATAAATTAAAAAAATGAAGAAGCTAGATGAGCTTTAATTAATTAATTACATATACTTATGTTTGTTTCAAAATTCAATGTTTACATTATGTGATGGTGTTCTCTGTGATATTCTCTCTGTGAAATGTTGTTGTATGTATATACAAGAAAATTTTGAAATTTGTCTTCTTGCATAGTTTTTTATGGTTAATTCTCATCTTCAAGGCTAATATACTTGTAAAGTATAATTGTTTATGAACTTCGAAACCACTTTTCTCCAGCATTTCCGTTTCTTTGCCGGTTTGATGCAATGTCTGGAGCAGTGAAGCATGTTTTTGTTTTATAAAAATCTCAAGTACTTTGCATGTGCATCAAACTACATATATTTACAATTAACCAAAACATCCAAGAAAATGTATACATACAGAGACACGATCTCAGAGGCCTGAAGCAGTGAAGCATGGCCCATATAGAATTCAAGGAATTGCTGCTCATCAAAAGCTGGTTTTGTTTATTTTAATAATTTGGATCGATATTATACAAAATTCAGAAACGTTAATTGTTAGTCATTTTGCACATAATGTTTGTTATTTTTCTTGAAAAAACGTTTTTTTTTTGCTAGAAAATAAAATTTATTTATTGATAAAACATGTGTCTACAAGTTTCAATATCTCTATAAAGTTTCTAACAAAAAAAATATATATCTCCATAAAGTGTAGCACTAACATGCATACTTAATAATTATTCAAAGTGGGTATCATATAATTATATTCTAATTTTTTCACAGTTAGGGGAATCATAAGGTTTGGATATTTTATTATTAAAAGTACCAAAAAAAAAAAACTCATATAATTGGAGCATCTTTTTGTGAACTGAAACTTTAAGCACTAATTAATTAAACAAATCCCCATGCCTAATTTTTTTTTTAATCTTTTATGGTAAAAAGACATTCACACATTTATTATATACAGGAAAAGATATATATATACACTTCTAAATGCCACTAGCTCTGGAATATATCCTTAGTGCTGGAAAAAGATAGAGACATTGCAGGAGTATAAACGATAAAAGTTATTTTTTATCATTGTAGTGTATTTTCGTAGTGTAGGAATCCATACTGGATTACTTGCCAATTGTAGTCATATGAAATTGAAAAAGTTGGACAAAAGGCTTCAATTCGAAAACATGTTGGCAAGTTTGGATGGAGGAAGGAGGGAAAAAAAAAACAAATATATGCATGAGGTACGGCAATCTTTATAGCTTTCGATTAAAAGGGTTTGTAAAGAACAATGCTTGTCTATTCAAAGATGAGTAGGAACTTCTACTCAAAACTCTTCTTGTTCAAATCACAGAGCTTTGTGCTTATGATCAGAACTGTTTATATTATAAATCACATTGTAAAGATCATTTATGTAAAAAATGAATAAAACTAAGGTTGTTTAGTTAATTTATTCTAGCAAATACATAGACGGTTTATAATGCTTTTACCAATTCCATCCATTTTTTTTTTTACAGTTCGATGACTAAACAACCTTAGTTTTAGTTGATTTTTTACAAGGGGGATATTTATAGAGTGATTTATAATATGAACGGTTCTGATTATAAAAATAGAGTTCTATAAATCGACAACGAATAATTTTGAGTAAGAACTTATGCTTTGAGTAGCCAATTGTTCGTTTGTAAATTATGATTGTTTATTTTTATTCTTTTATTCTTTTTTAGGTGTTAATAAACTTTGTCATCCTGAAAGCAAATGATACATTGAAATGCGTCATGAACCATATGCAAGCACCAAATGAACTAAATTACCAACCAAAAGACGCTTGAAAGCATATGATATATTGCTCTTATTCTTTAATTTTACATACACATGGAGGAGAAACTATCATTTTGTTTAGTATAGGGGATTGAGTTTGAATGGATAACATTCTAAATTCAAGACATATTGAAGGTAGATGAGAATGATTCTTCATTTTGAGAGGAGACATGAAGAAAACTTCTCCCTTCCAATCCTCCCGAATGATTGGAATGGATAAGTTTTTTTCTTGACTAATCATTATTCTACCTCTAAGTTGGTCACAGTTTCATTTCTTCTTTAAAACATATCTTGAATTAGTATCTTATCTATCCCAATTCAATCATGTATACCAAACGAGTCCCATGAGAAGTGATAAATGCTGGATACGGCTTCTCTTTTAACCCAATTTCCTCCTAATCTATCTAATTAATCTGTTTTTAATGACTACTGACTAACCTAGCTAGATGAACATATATTAAAAGACGTTTTTTAATTTCCTTCATGTAAATAGTAGATTTTCACAATGAAAAATTGTATATAAATATGTGTATATATATTAATGTACTGTTTTTTCAATGAAAAACCATATATTACAGAGAGGCTGCTTTAATCTGTGCTTCAATTAGAAGTATAGAAAAATGTTTGACCTTGTTAATTAAACTACCAAAGTCTTTCATAAATTATGTTGGAAAACATCAGCATAAAGTTGTAAATCCACAAACTAGTTAGCATATCCTTTTTTAAAGGTCTCATATTTATATAAACACTGTATACATGATCATTAAGATATTCTTATCTCTACTAGTAGCTACTGTGGAATAAAACCTAATTAATTACAAAACAGAATGTTAAGCTTTGCAATTTCAACGAATAATATGAATATTTCTGTAACCAAAACCTAGAAATGACATATATAAGTAAAATATAAATACAAACCATTCAAGTGGTGCTGTACATGTACGATGATCAATTTGCATACCCTGTCATGGTTTTTTGCACTGCCGGCGACAATCGAGCCAACAAAACAGATTGTGAGCTTAATTTAGGTTTTACAAGATCTTGAATCAAAACCTCCAACTCCCATCCCCGATTTGCTTTTAGCTAATTTATGTCGGATGGGTTCATTTCTGACAGTTTAATGGGATGAGTTAAAAGATTTTGAAAGATTTTGAGTTAACAATTCTAGAGTAGTATGCAATGTTTGAACTTTATCCTAGCTATGCATATAATACCATGAAGAAGTACCCATCGTTCGTAAATTGCGAAACAGATTTTCATATTTTATTTTATTGATTAAGCAAATTTCACCTCCTTTTGCCAATTATATGTGGCTTTATCCTGACTCCTCTTTTATTTAGTTATTAGATTATTTAGACCATCTCCAATCCTTGGGCTAAAAGCCAAATTTTTTAGCCCGAAAAATTTGGCTTTTAGCCCAGAAACATCTTTTCTGCTCCAACCCTTCTACCCTAAAATTTTAGCCCTGAATTATTAAAGAATGAATTTAGGCTAATTTTTTTCTTAAATAAATATGTAGATTATTGTAAATTAATTTTATGAACATTTTAATCTAAAAAAAATTAAATTCCGATAAACATTTGGCATTTAGCCCGGGGGGAAAGCTGGGGGGAATTTGGCCTAGAAATAACATTTGGCATTTAGCCTAAAATTTTAGCATGGGTTGGAGAGTGTTTGGGGGGGGGTAATTTGGCTTTTAGCCCAGGTTTGGAGATGGTCTTAAGAGCTTAGTATGGTTACGTAGTTCATATATGATCAAATATTATATATTTTTTCTTTTTGGTTGCATATCTGATCGTTAATGATAAATGTATTAAGTAAATGCATGTATTGTTGTCATTCTCGCAAATTGGATAGCAGATTTGAATTTTTCGAATGGTAAAAAAAACCACAAGCATGCATTTCACATACTAAGGGCCAGTTTGGGCTTTTTTGTTTTTTATAAGAAAAAAAAAACTGGGTATATTATCTTTTAAGCACAATCAACTGTAAAATCAAATATATGTTGCGGTCTCTTGCTATTCGAGATTTGGGTATTAGATGGCTTCCGTGGGCTCTTGCAAAATCTTTGAGTTGTGAAACTGGAATAATCCATGAACACGAGCACTCGAGAAAGACGATCGCCATGGTAAACATTCGATGAGGAATGTGGTTGTTAGGAATTTTTGTTGGGAAAAAGTCATAATACACATAATTTGAGGTTTACAGAAATGATCATTTTGAGTAACGACACAACGATGACATAATGATAATACAACAATGATATAATAATGAAATAATAAACACTGATCATTTCTGCAACATAATGTTAAAATATGTTTATTGTGGTAATTGCCCCTTTTTTTATATTAATTTTAGAGTTTATTTTTGCAAGGCAAAAGTGAACTAAAAATGATAAAAAAATTTGGGTTTCAAAAGTTTGTGTTTTAGTCCGGCAATGCACCGAACCCTTTACTATTTTCATATTACTTAGGACATGACAAGTCAATACAACTTAGTCCTGAAGCTAGTCCACTTCGTGGCGATATGCCGTAACAAACAAAGCGTAAAAGCCCAAGTAACCGTACACTTTGATGAAGAACTTATTTTTATGAATAATAGTATATAGTATACATAGTGTGTGATTTAAAATTTAAAAAAATAAATTAAATTAATGTCAATTTACATAAAAAATTAGTGGAATGGAAGTTTTTTTTTTTTTTTTGACAAACGATATTATCTACACAAAAGGGAATGGGTGTGTTTCGTCTCACAATGGACTAGCAATAATGTGGTTCAAATTCGTCTTTGGTGAGAATTGAACCTAAGACATTCTCACTTACAAGTGAAAAGGAATACCACTAAACCGTAGTACTAAGTGAGTAATGGATTGGAAGTTAGAAAAAGTAGAAAAAAGTTGAAGATGAAAGAGAGAAAGAGAGAAGAGTTTAGGGCATTGACAGGATGACATAGCTGTGAGGTTCAAGAAAAAAAAAAAGCAAAAACTTGTTTTGCGAAATTACTTTAATGCTCACATTTTTGTCTTTTTAAGTTTTTTTTTTATTTTTTTTATTTTTTTTTCAATTATGTATAAAAGGATATATAGTAGTAATTCCATTGGTTTGGTTCCCAAACAAGGTTCTATTAATACGTAGTTTAGATAATTCGAAGTTTACATAAATGATAATTTTTCTGTAACGACAACATATTAATCATATAATTGAAGACATAACGACAACACAACAATGATATAACGATAACATAATAAACATTAATTATTTCTGCAACAAAATGACAAAATATGTTTATTGTGGCTAAGTGCCCTTTTTTTAAATTTATTAAATTTTATATTTTATTTATTTATTAAGGCAAAAGTGAACTAAAAATGATAAAAATTTGGATCTCAATAGTTTGTGGTTTAGTTCGGCAATGCACCATACCTTTACTTTTACTATATTACTTAGTCCATGACAAGTTAATACAACTTAGTTCTTAAGTTAGTCCATTCGAGACAATATGATGTAACAAACAAAGCATAAAAGACCAAGTAACCGTATATTTTGATGACAAATTTAGTTTTATGAATACTAAATGTAGCATACACACTCCGTCTGTGATTTTTTTTTTTTTAAATTAAATTAAATTTATGTCATTTATGTAAAATACTAGTGGATTGGAAGTTAGAAAAAAGTGGAAAAAGTAGATGTGGGTGCAGGAGAGAGAGAGAGAAGAGAGAGTTAGATAAGGATATTTGAATGACATGGTTATGAGGTTCAGAAATAAACAGCAAAAACTTGTTTTGCAGAATTACTTTTAACTCACATTTTTGTCTTTTTTGATATTTTCTTTCAGTTATGTATAAAAATGTATAATAATAATTTTATTGGTTTTGGTTGACAAACATAATTATATTAATATGTAGTTTAGGTATCATTCCGATACGAGAGTAATTTGCCTAAATTACGTGATCGTTGAGCTAATTTCTCAACTAAAAGGTAAGTGTTTTCAGTAGAGTGTTTACGAATTTTGAGATAAATAAATAAAATAAAACAAGAGAAGAGAGAGATGGACATAAACTGATTAAAGTTAAAGCCCCCTTCTCATTTAACTGGAAAACATCCAATAGTTTCACAGCTCAAAACTCTAGTTTTCAGAATTTGGATTGCACCCACACTCACACAGACCTCAATCGGCCTTTTGGTTCTTTATTCATTTTTATTTACCTCCTCTGGACGTACAATTTTAGGTGAAATGTCAATTTAGTCTTTGAATTATCACCTAAGTGAAAATTAGGTTCCTAAATTTTTTTTAATAGAAAAAGCAGTCCGTAAATTATAAAAATCTGCCAATTATATCCCTAATATTGACACACCCTGTCCCGAAAGAGGGCATGCTGGCCGTCACGTGAGAGTGACGTAACCATTTACATAGTTCGGAAGCTTTAAAAATACAATTACTAAGATGAAACACCCGAGGGTGAGTCCTACTTTTGTGAACTCTGTCAGAATACCGTTGGATTCCTCGTGGCCACCAAAGCTCTGCTATCTAGAACCTGGAGGGGTGCAAAACAAAATTGAGTGGGTCAGTAAAACAAAGTTTTTCAAAAACATTTCATGTAAAACATTTCTAACCCCTCGCTGTAAAACATGTATACTTTCCCAGAAAATAACATAATAGCATATACCTTCAAATATCTCAAATCATCAATCTTTATCAAAACCAGAAAGTATGCCATGCCATAATGTCAAAAACAGAATATGGATGCATCAATATAACAGGTGAAATAAGGAATTAACCGATTGGATGTTTTTGAAATTATCACATTGGAAATGTGTGGTTTGGGTCGAAATGGAAGACAAGTTAAATCCTAAGTACATCAGGCCGTCTTTGACTATTGAAGGAATCGGTGTTCTGACATAATTCACAAAAGTAAGACTCACCCTCGGGTGTTTCATCTTTGTAATTGTATTTTTAAAGCTGCTAAACTGTGTAAATGGTTACGTCACTCTCACGTGACGGCCAGCATGCCCTCCTTCGAGACGGGGTGTGTCAAATATTATATTTAACGCTACTATATTCAATTTTCCGTCAATTTAAGTCATATTACTTGCATGTGATACACATGGAAGGTTAGATTTGTTGATGCACAAAATCAGCGAGGACTTTGGTACAACAGAAAGTGTCAGGTTTGTGACCTTCGCTTGGTTGCTTCGATCACTAGTGAAGATAAGTACGTAAATGAATAGGGACAGGGAAACAAACACAAGATGTACGTGGTTCACCCAGATCGGCTACGTCTACAGAGTAGAGGAGTTCTCATTAATTGTGAAGGGTTTACACAAATACATAGGTTCAAGCTCTCATTTTGTGAGTTCTAGTGAATAGTTTAATACAAAATGACATTAGAGATTATTGTGGGAGAATGATCCCTATTTATAGAAGAGAGTTTCTAGCTTTGTTCTAACATTGACACGTGTCGTGTTGTGATTGGCTTCTGATGTTGACACATGTCGAGCTGTGATTGACTTCTGATGTCGACACGTGTCGCATTGTGATTGGCCTCCTGGTTGAAGGGAAGCTCTTCTGGGTCCTTGACGGTATAACGTTGACCGGTGCTCAGTAGTTTCGGGATTGGTCAAGTATGGTACAAACAAGATTGATAATTTTACATAAAGAAATGGTGTACAGAGTTAACTTTATGGGGTAAATTAGATGTTATATTTGCTTAACTTTTGAGGGTAAATTAAACATTTAGATGTTAGATTTGCTTAACTTTGGAGGGTAAATTAAACATTAGATTCGCAACCTATATGAAATGTTAATGGCTTATAGACGAGAAAATAACAATATTACAATCTAAAGTGTGTCAAGTGACTTAAGTTGACAAAAAATTAGATAAAATAACTTTGAATATAATAGTAGAGATGAAATTAACAAATTTTAATGAATTTAGGAACTTATTTTACCCAAAAAAGAATTCAATGACCTAATTTTCATTGAGGTGATAGTTTAGTGACTAAATCGGCATTTCATCCTACAATTTTTGTTAATAATATTGTTGTGCCTTGTAAGTTAAATTTTCAATCCACAGAGAAACCTTCAAATTACACACACATATATAATTCAAATTTGCATTGCATCTAATTAAAAAAAAAAAAGAAAAATTAGAAAGCCGAATAATACCTTATGGCAATGTTGTATAAAGGAGTAAAAAACTTTGAGACGGAAAAACTATGTCTAGAAACAATAGAAGATGGTTAAAAGTGGCATAAAAAAGGCTTAATTACGACATTATGCCTCTTAAACTCAAACTCATTCTCATTTTGTATCGTAAAACACTTTTTTTTTTCTCTCACTAGGCTCCATAAAAAATCGGTTAAATCTTCTAATGTGACACAAAGGAGAGAGGTAGTATATTCCTTTGTTGTCCCTTCCCTTCCTTCTGCCGTGGAAGAGCAGCCATGGCTGCCATCTCCCCCATCGGCCACCCCTCATTCTTCTTCCTTTGCCCACCCTTCCTTCTCCATCCACCATGGGAGAGTTGATGGTTTCACCTACTGATGGCAACCCATTTTAAAAAAAATCCATAACCCACTTACAAATACTTAATACTACGGTCTAGTAGTATTCCTCTTCATTTGTAAATGAGAGGTCTTAAGTTTAATTCTCGTTAAATGCAAATTTGAACCACATTATTGTTAGCTCATTTGGAGGCTTAGCTCACTCCCAAACCCCGTTAGTATAGATAACATCATTTGTTAAGAGCAATTCCACCCATGGAGCCCTTCCCCCTCACAATCCACTATTCAATCCACCATATTAAACAGTAACTGCCTTAAATGAATAACAACTACCATTAATGAACAGTAATTGCCATTTACATCTCCACCCTTGGAACCCTCCCCCATGGCAATAAGCAATTAAAATAATAATTTTTTTTGTTTGTTTAAATAATAAAAAACCTCTCTCTCTCTCTCTCTCTCTCTCTCTCTCTCTCTCTCTCTGACACAAAAAAAATAAAAAATTGCAAAGCCCTTGGGCCACAGACCCGTCGACTCCCCACCCCCCCTTCGCTCGGGCTCCCACCCTCACTCGGGCCCTTCCCCGCTGGAGCTGCTCCCACCGGCCCTCAGGCCCTTTCTCCTCCACTGTCGCCCGAGCAACCAGCATCCGCTGGAGTTGCTCTAAGAAAAAAAAAAAAAAAACCCCCACTTACAAGATATTCCTCCGTTAATGAACCTTTTCCAAGATCCCACCTTTT
Organism: Malus domestica; assembly: GCF_042453785.1. NCBI lineage: Eukaryota > Viridiplantae > Streptophyta > Magnoliopsida > Rosales > Rosaceae > Malus > Malus domestica. The sequence continues at coordinate 8,776,845 of NC_091670.1, forward strand.
TTGTCCTCTCCCATCCAATTATAAGCCAAATAAATGGCTTTGTCCTTCACCCACTTTACAAAATTACTCCACTTCTTCCATTTGGAGCATTTTTACTTTATCACTCAATTCAAGGTTCAGACGACAAAAATAAGGTTTATATAGTGAGACATGTACTTCTAGGGGGTTAAGGGAGAATAAGTATAATTCTCTTCCCTCTTAATTTTCCCCTCTCTTCTCCTTTCATACTGTCCTTTTTTGTCTTTACCTCTTTATAAAAATACTAATATAAAATGCTGATGCAGTTTAATCATAACTGTTTAAATAGGAGGGGAGAACAAGGAGCGAGAGATTAGGAAAAATGAGTATGAAGGGTAAATGCTAAATTCATAAATTTATGCATTTAGGTGTATTGGACTCTACGATCCTTGATCCACCAATTGGTGTCCCTCAGACCCATCGAAGTTGAGCCCATAAAACAAATAAAAAGACCTATCCAAGCCAACTATATTTCTGGCGGGAAAATCATCACATCTTCGCGCCAAAATCCGACCCACCAAGCATAGCAACACTCTGCGCTGCCCATACCAAACCCTCCAAACCCCAACACTCTCCCCTTCTCTCTCTCTCTCTCTCTCTCTCTCTAGCCATGGCTTCCGATTCTTCTCCGGCGGACTTCAACAACGGTAACCCCCTTCCTCTCTCTCTCTCTCTCTCTCTCTCTCTCTCTCTCTCTCTCTCTCTCTCTATTTCTCTCGAACTTCGGTTGTTTTCATGGGTCTGTAAATCTCATTTTCTTTTCCTTTTTTCTTTTTTGATTTTGATGTCAAATCTCAACAGGGCCTTCTTCTCCTGATGACTCCTTATCGAGCCCAATCGGCAACACCTTCTCCTCTCCGGCGGACGCCACCCACCGCAGGAGGCGTCGATCCATTACCCCCTCGGAATTTGACACCCCGCGGGCCCAGCGGTCCCGGTTCGCCGCATCCGAAACAACCCCAACGGGCACGCGCCGCGCCAACGGCCATAGTGCTGGCCCTGCCCCGACCCCTTCCTCCACCGACGGTGATGTCCCGCCATCTTCTGAAGGCGGCGACGGGTATGGCATGGATGAGGACCGACCCACATTTGTCTGGGGCACGAATATCAGCGTGAACGACGTTAAGGTGGCGATCGTTAGGTTTCTGAAGAATTTTCGGGATGAGTCGCAGTGGAATACGGAGAGTGAGTACCTTACAGAAGGGAAGTACATTGAGGCCATCAAGAGAGTTATTGAGATGGAAGATGATTCGCTTGATGTTGATGCACGCAATGTGTTTGATTATGATTCCGACTTGTATGCGAAGATGGTCAGGTACCCACTCGAGGTTCTTGCGATTTTTGATATTGTTTTGATGGAAATGCTGCCCATCATAAACCCGTTGTTTGAAAAGCACATCCAAACTCGGATTTATAATCTCAAAACATCCACATCGATGAGAAATCTCAACCCATCTGGTTAGTTTTCAGCATCCACTTGTATTTGCAATCCAATTTTCTCTCTTTTGCTTTTGGGTTTTTGTTTGTTGTTGATCAATGTAATGTGTATATGGAAATATGGACTGACTTGAGTATATCTACTACTAGACATTGAGAGGATGGTTTCGTTGAAGGGAATGATTATTCGGTCTAGTTCAATAATACCAGAGATAAGGGAAGCAATATTTCGATGCCTCGTGTGTGGCTACTACTCCGACCCTCTTCCCGTAGAGAAAGGTAACCTTGTTGAGATCACATGCTTATTTGCTTAAATTTGATTTAGATTGATTTCTCTATTGTATGCTGAATTTTTGAGTGCTATCAGGGAGAATATCTGAGCCTACAATATGCTTGAAGGAAGAGTGTCAAGCCAGGAATTCCATGACACTTGTTCATAATCGATGCAGGTAATCAAGTGTGAATATCTTTTGTTAAGTTGTTTAATATGTTTGTTCTGTGTAATTTCACCTTTTGCATCTCCAGGGGTCTCCTTTCTTTTTGCAGTTTTTCTTAAACAACTGATGCATTTGAGATGTATATGATTTTAAAGTTTTAGTGGAACATGGACTCCTGTGTAAAAATGGGCTTTTGAATGCTAGCAATAAAAGATTGACACTAGAGTAAAAATTTCAAGAGGCACAATTGTTTTTAAACTGAAGCAAAGTTCTAAAGAGTGTGCTAGTCATGATTGTGGCTGAAATGGGCAAACAATCACATCTAAAGCCTTTATCCTATAGGTTTAGACTTCAGATCAAGTCAGTTAGAAAACATTACGACTATATTCTGAAAAGTACAACCGAAAGGCGAAATAGTGTGGAATAAAACTTGTGAAATAAACTGATTTGAGAAAGTGACCTTTACAGTTTTCAGTTAGAGTTTTTCAAAGAAATCACTTTAATGGGTCCTGCTTTTTCAATCAGGTTTACGGATAAACAGATTGTGAGGCTCCAGGAGACTCCGGATGAGATCCCTGAAGGAGGGACACCACATACGGTGAGCTTGTTGATGCATGACAAACTGGTTGATGCTGGAAAACCAGGAGACAGAATTGAGGTAAGTCCATATATTGTACCCCTTTGTATGACCGTAAGATACCTATCTTGTTTGTTTATCTTGAATGTGTTCCTTTCCCGTAGGTTACTGGGATATACAGGGCTATGACTGTTAGAGTTGGACCAACACAGAGAACTGTAAAATCACTGTTCAAGGCACGTTTCTATCTTTTTCTCTGTTAAATTTCAAGATCTTTTCAGTAAGGTGTTCTGGATATAAATATCCTTTTCTTTTGATTGCAGACTTACATTGATTGTCTGCATATAAAAAAATCTGATAAGTCAAGAATGCTGGCGGAGGATCAAGTGGAAGTTGACAATACCTTGGTTGGAAACTCAGAAGAGATTCTTTTTGATGAAAAAAAGGTAACCAATGTATACTATCTTCTTCACTTGCAGTCACATCAGACTTTGCTTGTATTGTCTGTATCAATGATATCCTTGCTGAAATTTCAGGTGGAACAATTGAAAGAGCTGGCAAAACAGCCAGATATATATGATCGATTAACAAGGTCTTTAGCACCAAACATCTGGGAGTTAGATGATGTAAAAAAAGGCCTTCTTTGCCAGGTGCTTTAAATGCTTAAATCGCTTAGCCGTTAATTAATTAAGTAGTAGTGAGGCGTCTGTACGGAGTTGAGTCAGCTGTAGTTAAAAAAAAAGTTTCTCTTTCATTATTTTCAAAATTGGTTCTTATTTTTAAATGGCCTAAATGCAGCTTTTTGGTGGGAATGCTTTGAAGCTTCCATCTGGTGCTCGCTTTCGTGGTGATATTAATATTCTTCTTGTTGGTGATCCTGGAACCAGCAAGTCCCAGCTGCTCCAGTACATACACAAGTTAGCGCCTCGCGGAATATACACTAGTGGAAGAGGGAGTTCTGCCGTTGGATTGACTGCTTATGTTGCGAAAGATCCCGAAACAGGGGAAACAGTATGTTTTTGTTTATTAAAAACTTTATCTTATGGTATTTCATGAAAACACATGAAGTTGAGTGGAGGCATTTTATGACTCTTCAGGTTTTAGAGAGTGGAGCCTTAGTTTTGAGTGATAGAGGCATTTGCTGCATTGACGAATTTGACAAAATGTCTGATAGTGCAAGGAGCATGCTACATGAGGTTGGTTATTCTTTCACTTTTTTTCTCAAATATGTGGGAGGAATGTGCATTTTTTCAAATGCTTATAAACTTATCTTTTCTTTTTAAGTTTGGACACTTTGTCTTCGAAATCATGTTGAGTGATATGTGAAGATCCAGATTAGATGCTTTCAAGTTTAATATGGCAAGTTTGTAGATCCAATCATATGCTTCAAAGTTTGACATTCTAATTTCTTCTTTTTAGCTAATCAGAGACGCAAGAATAGTATGCCAGTATGCTAAGTGGCATTAAGTATACTACGTAGTATATTATCAGGGCTGTGTTCTAGTATTCCTTTGTGCACAATGCAACTATTTTCCCATTGATGGCTTTATTTCTAAATATACTCATACTCCCCCAGGTGATGGAACAGCAAACTGTTTCAATAGCTAAGGCAGGAATTATTGCTTCCCTTAATGCTAGGACTTCGGTCTTGGCTTGTGCAAATCCAAGTGGTTCACGCTATAACCCTCGCTTATCAGTAATTGACAACATACACCTTCCTCCTACCTTATTATCCAGGTGAGAAGATACACATGACATGCTTCTAGCACAGTAACAAGGCCTAAACTACGGCTTAACAATGGTTTTGCATACATTCATCTAATTTAAAGACTTATTGTTGTAAAGAATGTCAAACTGGTTTTTTTGCATACTTGTGAAAGTTATCTATTGTGGAAATTGTTGTTAACTTTGGGTGTAAAGAAGACTTGAAAAAAAGAATGTCAAACTTGTTTTCTTGCACAGTTTATTCAAGGTCTCTATTGTAATGGTTTTGAGTTGCTCTCTGATCATTAGTTTTTCTCAGGTTTGATCTGATCTACTTACTCCTTGACAAGGCTGATGAGCATACAGACAGACGCCTCGCAAAGCATATTGTTGCATTACACTTTGAGAATCCTGAGGTCTGGTGAATTATGATTTCTCTTATCTAAGTACTATGTTTTTTTTGGTAAATATTTATAGGACTAGTTTTAGCACATATCTTGTCTATCTTTAAATTTCCATGTCTCCAATTGCAGAGTGTACAGCAGAATGTCTTAGACATTGCTACGTTGACTGCATATGTGGGCTATGCCCGAAAGCATATTCACCCACAATTATCTGATGAGGCTGCTGAAGAGTTGACTAGAGGTTATGTTGAGTTGAGGAGGAGAGGAAATTTTCCAGGCAGTAGCAAAAAGGTAAATTTACATCAATCTTAATACAAGGTACTCTTCATATATATTCTAGGTCCAGAAATTATAGAAGAATGTTCACATAATATATAGTTATACACTTGTGACAATATTTTCATACGATGTATCATTTTTCCCTATCAAGTGAAGATTCATTTTGCAATTTCTTTATTTCATCTCTTTCTTTGATGAAAAATGTTTTTGTCTTTATTTGCAGACTACATTGATTGGTGCTTTTGACCTAGATCTTCAAATAAATTTGTCAATTCTTGCATCAATCAATCTGTGTTTTTTTTCGTTAAATAAAAAGTGAAAGCTGGCATGACCATATCATATTCAATTAATTGATTATTTGACAGGTGATAACAGCAACACCCAGGCAGATTGAGAGTTTGATACGACTTAGTGAAGCTCTAGCTCGCATCCGTTTCTCAGAATCGGTTAGCAAAGATTGCATTGTATCTTAACAGTTCACAATATATTTATCTGGAGTAAAATTAATAAAATTATGGCCTGATGCGTGCAGGTTGAGAAGCATGATGTTATTGAGGCATTTCGGCTTCTGGAAGTTGCAATGCAGCAATCGGCAACTGATCACTCCACCGGTATTTACAGCATTTGTGTCCACTTTTTCTTAATTATACGTTCCCTGAAGACAAACACAGCTTAACATCATGTTTTACTTGTGGTTTGTTCTTAAGGAACGATCGACATGGATCTTATCACCACTGGAATTTCGGCAAGTGAAAGAATGAGACGAGAAAGTCTCGTATCATCAGCTCGCAACATAATTATGGAGAAGATGCAACTTGGGGGACCCTCAATGCGCTTGTTAGAGGTGTGCTTATTTACAAGATGTACAAACTAGAGTCATGTAACTATCTTATAAACATCATCTTGATGTGTTTAATATGTCCTGCAGCTGCTGGAGGAGCTGAAGCAGCAGAGCTCTGGCGGCGAACTCCATCTCAATGATGTTAGTATATTGCTCTCTCTCTCTCTCTCTCTCTCTCTCTCTCTCTCTCTCTCTCAATACAAACACAGATTGGCATGCTGATGGCTATGCTTTTGTTGGCATTTCAGCTGAGGACTGCAATTACGACACTAGCAACTGAGGGATTTGTGGCTTTTGTTCACGGCGACAGTGTCAAAAGAATATGATGAGAGAGGACAGAAGAAATGAGTGACACTTGACATTGGTTCTTTTTAGTTGCCACAATTAATTGAGACACCTCTAAACAACTGAAGATATATCACACCATATTCAAGAGTTGTTTTTGCAGGTGATTGTTGTGCGTGTAAATTATTTGGTAGTCTTTTTTGTTTGTTGGTCAAGTAGTTTAGTTGAACTACCTACCTATCAATATAATATAACTAGTTCATAACAAGCAGTTGACGATACAGAATTTGTATTATCGCCAACTAGCTTTTGGTCATGTGTTAGTAGTCTTCACGTAGTTGGTTAAAGCCTCGTGTTCATGAGGTGCGACAGTTGCAACAATTTATGTTTCGTGTGTAAAATTGAAATTTAACTAAAATTTGAGGTCACTCTGCTCATCATCGATCGCGTTCTTGGTAAATTGCATTTTTGCTTCATTGATCCTTGGACTGAAATTTCAGTTTTGTTGCATGCTGATGACTGTCATGGGTTAATTACTTTTCACTTTAATTCCTTTCCATAGTTAGTCTTATCCCTCGTAGAAATTTGTTAGGTGTAGGGCAGAGTGTGTAGCCACAATTTGTTCTTGTATTTTTATGCTACAAGTGGGGTTATTTCTTTGACTGAAAAGAGGGAAATCATTTTCGATAAAAAAAAATGGAATATGTTTGTACTTTTGTTTTTGTAATTACTAGAAGACTTTTTTTTTTTTTATCCAAAAGAATTCTTGAAATGGTATAACTCTTCACTTTGATTCTTGATAATGAAAATCGATAGACATTGTTCCTGAGTTTGTCATCTGTAAATTATTTTGGTTGTTTTGTAAAAATATGTCAATATCCTCGATAAATTGTCATGTGAACGATCACGTGACTACCTTTTTAGGTATATCAATCCCTTTACTTAACGAAGATATTGATAAATTTTTTTTCTTCAGAATAATCAAAATGATTTACAACAGCAAATTTAGAAACTATTTTTATCGATTTTTATTGTCAGATACCAAAGTTAGGAATTATGCTAATCTCACTAACCTTTTTGTTAAAGCCTTACTAGAATGTTGCAAAAACTTCTTGAAACCAGGTCATGGAGTCAAAACAAGATTGCAATCCTGGGAGTTATTGAGGATTGTAACATTAGATTGCAATGCATTGTATGACGATTATCGCAAGATAAAAAGCACTTGACCGAAACTCATCATACTAGACGTGCATATCAAAGGCAGCTTCTTCATCTACGCTCTTGCTACTCGAGAATTATAACACTCACTTTAAGGAAGTGACACAACCTTGATGGCGGTCATCAATCACTCCAACAACAACGATGTTTGTATATTGTGTGTCTGTAAGGAGCAATGTTGATTGGATACTGTGAAAGTGACTGGAGTTGTTTAGAAGATGACATGAGGAGTGCCTCGGGGTATGCTTACTTATTTGGAAATGGAATGTTCTCATGGGCTTTTGTGATGCAACATTGTGTAGCTCTATCAAAAGCTAAAGTGGAGTACATTAGTGCATCAGAGGCAACTGCTCAAGCCACTCGGCTTAGGTTTGTTTTGGAAAAATTTTAGTGAGCTTCAAACTGAGGCAACTCCACTGAAATATGACGACACTTCCGCAATTGCCATCGCTAATAAAATCCTATATTTCACTAGAAAAACCAAGCATATCAACAGAAGGTACCATCTCATCAAAGAAGCAATTCAAAAGGGTGTGGTTAGATAATAGACATACTTACAAAAGCACTGGCAAATGATTAGTTCAACTATCTCAGAGAGCTTGGTGAAATCAGTTAATAATTTAAAGGGGAGTGTTGACCTATAAATTGGTGATCTAATTTTTTGTTTGAATTATAAATTGGTGATCTAATTTTTTGTATTACTAAGTCAATTATAATGTTAAAATTGGCTTTGTGCTCATATTGCCAGGTGGATATTTTTAATTGTATTTGTTTGTTATGACTTATAGGTCTAAGAAGAGCTATATCTTAAGCTTATAAGTTGTAGGATGGATGGCTAGGATTTCATGATGTAAAAGAGAATCCTCCCTCAACTATGTAACCTAACGATAGCTGAGGTCGTAAGGTTTTTAGTCTTATGAATAAGATTTGCAGAGTAACATTCTTTTGAATCGCAGTCTATATTCTTCCTCTATATCATTCAACTCTGATACAATTTTGTTCTTGTTCAAATATACAAATTACAAACATACGTATACACCACCAAATTCTAACAATACTAACTTGGCTATTGAGAACTTTTGGCCGGTACCACACCGATACTTTAGGAATTTCACGATTGTTTGTTCTCTTGTGTAGGTGACTGTTCTAGCACTTTCCTTCATCTGCGGTGGTGCGGAAATTTAATTCAAACGCCAATGCAAATGTAAATTTAATGCAGTCACTCTTGAAAATAATTCATTTAACACTACAGTTGAATTATTTCATCACCATCCATAAATTATTCGCAGGCTAATGACTTAAAACGTTGATATAGTTTCTTCAACACTAGTGTGGAATTATTTCATCACTACCAATGTAGCTAAGATGTAAACTTGACACATTCCTAAAGGTACACTTTTATTGCAATGGCAATGCATCGATTCTTCGGGTTATCATTTGACGATAACATGCTTTTCGAGGCCAGGAATGTGAGTTTTCATAATGTAGTCTTCCCAATCAATGCACCTGGGATCAAAATTAAATTCTTTTGCGTCTATGTAACTCTCATTTGTCACCCTTCGCAGCTCCTCCGAATTGGTGTCATCAAATCTACCAGGGAAAACATGTTAATCATTATCATAAGATTTATGCATAATTACAATTAACCATAAAACTTAGTTTAATCACCAAATAAAGCATACGTACATGCCCTTGAATAACAGATAGGGTTTGTACAGCTCTACCATGCGCATTACCAATTTGAGTTTTCGACTGTAATTAGCATATATATCCTTGAAATATCGGCATGATGCCTTATTTACGAACTTTAATCCCTTCAAAGATGCAAAGAAGAATATATGAGAGGAAAACAATAAAAAGAGAAGAAACAAAACAAGCACGTGCGATATCAAGAATAACGAAACATACTATTAAAGGAACATTAAGTACTTTATAGTCCATGTTTTTAGTTTTATTACTAGCAAGGAATAGGTTGAACAAACCTGCAGAGGTATCATGAAGCGAATTTGCATGTACATGCGGAAAGAAGCCATAGTCCTAAGCATTCTAAACTTCGCAACCTTAATAGGCTTTCCGTCCTTCGTCACCCAGGGAAATTTGGTGAAGTATCGAAAGCCAATATCGTGAATATCACAAAATTTTACAGGGTTGCGAAATGAAGATCCCACATGGTAAATGAGAATAGAAGATTGATTTGCATTCACCACTATCGCTGAAATTATTGAATTTACCACCATGTCAACAGGAATCTGTGTAATTTACAATTCGATCTTCAGTTATACATATCTAAAAGAAAAAAAAAAAATCACAAATACAATTGAACTTTAGGGTGTAAGCAATTACCAAGTCGAAAAAAGAAATTCAGCAATATTATATCCCCAATTTGTACTTCAACAAATATTCCTTCTGTTGTAAACTTTCTAATTTAAGCGTGAATGTGTAAATTCTAAATTAGATTTGATTCTAAAAGCACTAAAATTATGACCCTTATAATAACAAGAAGTTTAGAATGCTATATTATGTACTTAGGGTGAAGTATCATTTGACCCTCTGAATTATCACTTTGTTGAAAATTAACCCCCTAAACTATTTGGTAATTAACACTTAAATTTTTAAAATTTGCCAATTGATCCCCTGTCGTCTGATTCTATCCATAATTCTGTTAAATTTATGGGCAAACTAGTTTTCTCATCATTCATTTCAACATGTCATCATCGACCACTAATAAAAATATGTCACATGGAAATTTGTATTGTTTTATTTTTTGGGTTAATGTCAGTTTACTACCTTGAAGTTTCTTGGTTTTCAACATTTGGTACATCAAGTTTTTTCGTCCCAGTTTGATACCTAAAGTCATAATTTTGGGACAGTTTCATATATCCGTTAAGTTTTCTATCAAAAACTTGGGTAAAAGACTGTTTACTACCCTCATGTTTCATGGTTTTCAACATTTAGTACATCAAGTTTTTTTCGTCTCAGAGTCATACCTAAAGTGTAAATTTTGGGACAATCTCATACATCCGTTAGTCAAACTGTTAAATTTGCGGTTAATTGTGACGTGGCGCCCATGTGGACAATGACTGGGCGCCACGTGTCAACCACGTTTTTTTTTTTGTTTTTTCTTTCTTCTTTTCTTCTTCTTCTTCTTCTTCTTCTTCTTCTTCTTCTTCTTCTTCTTCTTCCACCCGACTGCAACATTTTTTTTTTCCTTCCTCCTTCTCCTTTCTTCCCCTTCTTCTCCTTCTTCCTTCTCTTCCTCCGAATCTGGGGAAGTTTTTTTTTTCTTTCTCCTTCTTCCTCCTTCTTCATTCCTCTTCTTCTTCTTCTTCTTCTTCCTCCGAATCTGCCCAGATTCGGTTTTTTTTTTTTTTTTTTTTTTTGAGGAAGATGAAGAAGAAGGAGGAAGGAGGAAGGAGGAAGGAAGAAGGAAGAAGGAAGAAGAAGAAGAAGAAGAAGAAGAAGGAGGAAGAAGAAGAAGGAAGGACAAAAAGAAAAGAAAAAAAGTTGCAGTCGGAGGAAGAAGAAGAAGAAAGAAGAAAAAAAAAAAAGCCGAATCTGGGCAGATTTGGAGGAAGAAGAAGAAGAAGAAGAAAAAGAAGGAGAAGGAGAAGAAGGGGAAGGAAGAAGGAAGAAGGAAGAAGGAGGAAGAAGAAGAAAGAAGGAAAAAAAAAAAAGAATCTGGGTAGATTCGGAGGAAGAAGAAGAAGAAGAAGAAGAAGAAGAATGAATAAGGAGGAATGAGTAGGAAGAAGAAGGAAGAAGGAGAAGGAGAAGGAAGAAGAAGGAAGAAGGAGAAGAAGGGGAAGGAAGAAGGAGGAAGGAAGAAGGAGAAGGAGGAAGAAAAAAAAAAAACAAAGTTTGTAGTCGGGTGGAAGAAGAAGAAGAAGAAGAAAGAAGAAAGAAGAAGAAGAAAGAGAAAAAAAAAAATCCCCAGCTTCGGAGGAAGAAAAAGGAGAAGGAGAAGGAGAAGGAAGAAGAAGGAAGAAGAAGGAAGAAGGAGAAGAAGGGGAAGGAAGAAGGAGGAAGGAAGAAGGAGAAGGAGGAAGAAAAAAAAAGTTTGCAGTCGGGTGGAAGAAGAAGAAGAAGAAAGAGAAAAAAAATAAAAAATTCCCCAGATTTGGAGGAAGAAAAAGGAGAAGGAGAAGGAGAAGGAGAAGGAAGAAGAAGGAAGAAGGAGAAGAAGGGGAAGGAAGAAGGAGGAAAGAAGAAGGAGAAGGAGGAAGAAAAAAAAAAAAAGTTTGCAGTCGGGTGGAAGAAGAAGAAGAAGAAGAAGAAGAAAGAAGAAAGAAGAATAAAAAAAAAAAAAAACGTGTCACAAAAAAAAAACGTGGCTGACACGTGGCGCCACGTCATTGTCCACATGGGCGCCACGTCACAATTAACGGCAAATTTAACAGTTTGACTAACGGATGTATGAGACTGTCCCAAAATTTACACTTTAGGTATGACTCTGAGACGAAAAAAACTTGATGTACTAAATGTTGAAAACCATGAAACATGAGGGTAGTAAACAGTCTTTTACCCCAAAAACTTCGTTAACTGATGACGTGGCACCCACGTGGACAATGACTAGGAGTCACGTGTCAATATGGACCCACGTAGATATTAAAAAATAAAATAAAAAAAATTAATTAAAAAAAAATCTTGTGTGTTCCCTCTCATTTTCCCCGCCAATCCTAGATTTTGGTCTCAATTTTTCGAGAATCCAAACAGGAAATGAAGGACCCAAATCCAAGATTTCACCTTCTCGCATCCTAAAGATGCTACCCAAGTCCCCAACGTCTCTGTCGTGGAAGCTCGAGAGCTTAGCTACTAGCTTTCCCTAGGTTTGCAACGCCACCGTCAAGCAGACGAGGTCGAAATAGACGACAGTAGGGAGGATAATGGTGGGGTCCGATCGGATGTTGGCATTGATTAGGTTCGGTTTCATCTATGTCGGATTGGAAGGAGGCGTGGAGGGGGATGGTGTCGCATTCGGAGCGTGGGGAGTCGAAGAAAAGAGGAGGTTTGGGTGGGTGGGTGGGTGGAGTTGAAGAGGGAAGGGTGGATGTGCAAGAAGTGATGTGGAGAAAATGGTTGAGTGGGTGCAAATGAGAGAAAGGAGGGACGTGAAGTACGAGATAGCCAAGAATAATTTTTTTAATTAATTTTTTTTTTTAATTTTTAAGTTTTTAAATTTTTTTTAATATCCACGTGGCTTATATTAACTCCGCCGTGTAAGTTTATCTTACATTGCCGGTCCCAAGCCCGGATAAAGGAGGAGGGGGAGGGCGTCAGGTAGTCGACAGCCGGCACTCCATGATTACGTCGAATCCTTATGAAAATGAATCCAGAACGAAATCGCGCTAAAGCTAGAGCGTCACCCGTAAGTGGCACGCTGTGTGGCCCGAGCACAGTGATAAGTGAGCAAGGGTCGCTGTATCTCCATTGGCACCCGGATGCAGTGTTAAATGAGCAAGGGGGCTATAGAAACTTCTTTTCGAACGACTCCACTCAAAGTTGTTTGGGAGCATATGCTCCTATCAACTTTACACGGGACACACAAAAGAAGTACTTTGATCCTATTAGACGGGGAAGGGTGAAGAAGCTAGGACAGAAGGGTAGAGTTCAAGAGAGCAAAATGCGTTTAGGAACGTGGAATATAGGAACCTTGACGGGAAAATCTATGGAAGTAGTAGAAGTTATGGTAAGGAGAAGGATAAATATTATGTGCCTACAAGAAACTAAGTGGGTTGGGCGTAAGGCAAATGATCTAGAAAACTCAGGGTTTAAACTATGGTATTCGGGCACCAATAGAACGAGAAACGGTGTTGGCATCATCGTGGACAAGACCTTGACACAAGATGTTGTAGATGTCAAGAGGGTAGGAGATAGAATCATGGCAATCAAGATTGTAATAGGACAAGAACTTATCAATGTGATTAGTGCGTACGCACCTCAAGTAGGGTTGGATACGAGTTCAAAGGAGAAATTTTGAGAAGACCTTGGAGACTTGGTGCAAGGAATTGCTCAGACGGAGAAGTTATTTATAGGAGGAGATTTAAATGGACACGTGGGCAGGGAGACAGGCAACTATGGAGGTTTTCATGGTGACCATGGTTTTGGGGAGAGAAACGAGGATGGGGAAGCTATCTTGGATTTTGCAATGGCATATGATCTCTTCTTAGCCAACACCTTCTTTAAGAAGAGAGAAGAACATGTGATCACCTACAAGAGTGGGTCGTCAAAAACACAAATAGATTTTCTTCTAATGAGGAAAGAGGATCGTATAACTTGTAAGGATTGCAAAGTTATACCAGGAGAGAGCGTGACTAATCAACATCGCTTGTTGGTGATGGCTGTACATATCAAAAGAGTGAGAAAAAAGAAGAAGACTTGGAAGTGCCCAAGGACTAGATGGTGGAATCTAAAAGAAGAAAAACAAGCCATTTTCAAAGAGAAAATAATCACCCAGTGTGTGTGGGATAGAGAGGGGGAAGCTAACCAAATGTGGGATTCCATGGCTAGTTGTATCCGAAAAGTAGCAAAAGAGGTATTAGGAGAGTCCAAGGGCTTTGCCCCACACCAAAAGGAATCTTGGTGGTGGAATGAGGAGGTACAAACAAAGGTGAAGGCTAAGAAGGAATGTTGTAAAGCCTTATACAAGGATAGGACCGATGAAAATGGTGAAAGGTATAGAAAAGCGAAGCAAGAGGCGAAGAAAGCTGTGAGAGAAGCTAAGTTAGCGGCTTATGACGATATGTATAAGTGACTAGATACCAAAGAAGGAGAGTTGGATATCTATAAACTAGCTAGAGCAAGGGAAAAGAAGATAAGGGACCTAAACCAAGTGAGGTGCATCAAGGATGAGGATGGAAAGGTTCTTGCTACAGAGAACGCGGTTAAAGACAGATGGAAAGGTTATTTTCATAATCTTTTCAATGAAGGACATGAAATGAGTGCTTCTTTAGGGGAGCTGAGTAACTCAGAAGAGTGTAAAAACTACTCTTTTTATCGTAGAATCCGGAAGGAAGAAGTGGTTGTAGTTTTGAAGAAGATGAAGCATAGAAAAGCAGTAGGCCCAGACGATATACCAATCGAAGTGTGGAAAGTTTTGGGAGAGACAGGTATAACATGGCTCACTGACCTTTTCAATAGGATTTTGAAAACGAAGAAGATGCCAAATGAGTGGCGAACGAGCACTTTGGTGCCTATCTACAAGAATAAGGGCGATGTACAAAATTGCATGAACTATAGGGGTATTAAGCTAATGAGTCATACAATGAAGCTTTGGGAGAGAGTCATTGAGCATAGATTGAGGCAAGAGACACGGGTTTCGGACAACCAATTTGGGTTCATGCCAGGGCGCTCAACCATGGAGGCAATCTATCTCTTACGAAGATTGATGGAAAGATATAGAGATGGGAAAAAGGATTTACACATGGTCTTTATAGATTTGGAAAAAGCGTATGATAGGGTCCCAAGAGACATTCTTTGGAGGATTTTAGAGAAGAAATGAGTACGAGTAGCATATATCCAAGCTATACAGGATATGTATGAAGGAGCAAAGACTGCCGTAAGAACTCATGAAGGACAAACCGAAAGCTTTCCCATAACTGTAGGATTACATCAAGGCTCATCTTTAAGTCCTTACCTTTTTGCGTTGGTAATGGATGAGTTAACAGGACATATTCAAGATGATATTCCTTGGTGTATGCTTTTCGCAGACAATATAGTATTGATAGATGAAACTCAGGAAGGGGTAAATGCAAAGCTTAACCTTTGGAGAGAAGTGTTGGAATCTAAAGGTCTTCGCCTAAGCCGATCAAAGACAGAATATATGGAGTGCAAGTTCAGTGCAAATGGAGGCCAAAACGAGTTAGGGGTGAGGATCGGAGATCAAGAAATACCAAAGAGCGACCGTTTTCGTTACCTAGGATCTATCTTGCAACAGAACGGAGAATTAGATGGAGATCTCAACCATAGAATACAAGCTGGATGAATGAAGTGGAAGAGTGCATCCGGCGTGTTGTGTGACCGCCGTATGCCACTGAAGCTCAAGGAAAAATTTTATAGGACGGCAATAAGGTCGGCGATGCTGTATGGCACAGAATGTTGGGCGGTGAAGCATCAACACGTACACAAAATGGGTGTAGCGGAGATGAGGATGCTTCGTTGGATGTGTGGGCACACGAGAAAGGATAAGATTAGGAATGAGGATATCCGGGGTAAAGTAGGAGTAGCCAAAATTGAAGGAAAGATGAGAGAAAATCGGTTACGGTGGTTTGGACATGTGCAAAGAAGGCCTACTGACGCTCCGATTAGAAGATGCGACTATGGGACAGAGGTTCAGGGCCGAAGGGGTAGAGGAAGACCTAGGAAAACTTTGAGAGAGACCCTAAGAAAAGACTTAGAGTACTTGGATCTAACGGAGGACATGACACAGGACAGAACACAATGGCGTTCTAAGATTCATATAGCCGATCCCACTCAGTGACTTGGATTTTCCAAGTCTCCAACCGAGAAGTTGTCCTCGCTCTCGGGAAATTAAGGGAAGACTACCTCAACCTACATGCTCCACTCACAAAGCTTCAACAAAAGAAAATTCAAAGAACTTAGCGAAGAAGGCTTTGGTGATTTAACACAATACGTTGAAATGAAGGAAAGCTTATTTATTGATATCCCCGATAAGTTACAAATATGTACATATACTTGAGTCAAAATAAACAAACAAGAGGGAGCCTTTACAAAGGTTACTTAGGAGAAGTCTCAGCAGTCGGTAGAGCCCCAGAAAGAGAAGGCACCGGAGGGGGATCATTCGGAGCCTCAGTACTGGACAGAACCCTAGAAGGAGGAGGCATCAGAGGTTGATCATTTGGAGCTTCATTACGCGGTACAGCCCCAGAAGACGAAGGCAATAAATGCCTTTGGAACAAACCCACAAATCTCTGATGATCAAGTAAAACCTGACCATCAGATTCCTTCATCTGGTCAAGCTTCCTCTTCATGTTTGTAGCATAGTCATATGCGAGCCGGTGTAACTGTTTATTCTCATGCTTGAGCCCTCTAATCTCCTGTTTGAGACTCATCACTTCAGCCGCCAATGATTCAACTTGGCGGGTTCGAGCAAATAGGCGTTGGGCCATATTAGACACAGAACCTACACACTGAACACTAAGAGCAAGAGAATCCTTAACAGCCAACTCATCAGATCGTTTGGAAAGTAGTCTGTTATCTTTGGGAGTGAGAAGGTTCCTGGCCACTACCGCAGCGGTCATATCATTCTTCATCACGGAATCCCCAACGGTAAGAGGACCAGTAGGGGAGACGAAGGATGGGCGCCATATGTTGTCTGGAGAAGGTGGGGCTGCCTCTTCAACAAGGTTCAAGTCAAAACGACGGTCGGAGGGGCCAGACATTTTCAAAGGTGTTGAAGAGAGAAGAGGTCGGACAAATCAAGATCTTAGAAGTACAAGAATGGAGCTTCTACTGGTGGATATTCAAGTGTGCTTTGGAACTTAATGTCAGCCCCTATAAAAATCTGCACTCGACGAAGCTTCAGAAATCGAAGAGGCGCCTGCTCAGAAATCGAAGAGGCGTTTGCTTTCTTAAAAGCTGGGCTGCTCAGAGACCACGAGGGTTGATCTCAGAAATCGAAGAGGCGTTTGCTTTCTCCAAAGCTGGGCTGCTCAGAGACCACGAGGGCCGATCTCAGAAATCGAAGAGGTTTGCTTTCTCAAAAGCTGGGCTGCTCAGAGACCACGAGGGCCGATCTCAGAAATCGAAGAGGCACCTACTTTTCCAGCCTTGTCAGCACCTGTCACACGCACACTCAGCTTTGCGGAAATTATGGGCATTCTGTCGAAGATTTCTGGCGAAGTAGAAAGCACATGAATCGTACTGTTCAATCACCCAATTCCCACACGCAACAATAGCTCATGGGTACCACATATAACTTTGCCAAAGTTCTCTGACAAAGTTGAGACTACTTTTCCAGCCTTCTCAGCACTTGTCACACGCACACTCAGCTTTGCGGAAATTATGGGCATTATGTTGAAGATTTCTGGCGAAGTAGAAAGCACATGAATCGTACTGTTCAATCACCCACTTCCCACACGCAACAGTAGCTCATAGGTACCACATATAACTTTGCCAAAGTTCTCTGACAAAGTTGAGACACTTGAAGATTGCAACTCTCACTACATCGCTCTGACCAAGAAGGGTAAAAGAATAGCAAAGAAACAACACTAACAAAGTTTAGACACATAAATTTTGAAGGCCTAGCTACCATATTATTACCCACAAGGGTAAAGGAACAGTACCACTGCTGAATAATTGGAAAGTCCCGGTGTGTCAACCTCTGTGCTTCGTGGCAAGGTAGACTAGCAAATATGCCCAACCTTTACTCACATTCGAGAAAACACTCCCAACAAGATTGCTTGCCCCAAAATCGAAGAGGCATTGCCCTCCGAATCTCGAGAGCCAGACTCCCAACATGATTACTTTCTCAAAAATCGAAGAGAGGGTAAAGGAACAGTGCCACTGCTGGATAATTGGAAAGTCCCTGTGTGTCAACCTCTGTGCTTCGTGGCAAGGTAGACTAGCAAACATGCCCAACCTTTACTCACATTCGAGAAAACACCCCCAACAAGATTGCTTGCTCCAAAATCGAAGAGGCACCGCCCTCCGAATCTCGAGAGCCAGACTTCTAACATGATTACTTTCTCAAAAATCGAAGAGAGGGTAAAGGAACAGTACCACTGCTGGATAATTGGAAAGTCCCTGTGTGTCAACCTCTGTGCTTCGTGGCAAGGTAGACTAGCAAACATGCCCAACCTTTACTCACATTCGAGAAAACACTCCCAACAAGATTGCTTGCTCCAAAATCGAAGAGGCACCGCCCTCCGAATCTCGAGAGCCAGACTCCCAACATGATTACTTTCTAAAAAATCGAAGACACCGCTCTCCGAATCTCGAGAGCCAGACCCCCAGCAGGACTGCTTTCTCAAAAATCGAAGAGGCATCGTTCTCCGAATCTCGAGAGCCAGATCCCCGACAGGATTGCTTGTTCGAAAACCGAAGAAGCACCACTTTCCCAACTTCAAGAGCCGGATCTCCTTGGATAAAGCTTGTCTGTAATCTTCACACGCAACATCAGCTTTCCAGATACCACAGACCACTTTTTCAAAGT
Organism: Malus domestica; assembly: GCF_042453785.1. NCBI lineage: Eukaryota > Viridiplantae > Streptophyta > Magnoliopsida > Rosales > Rosaceae > Malus > Malus domestica. The sequence continues at coordinate 8,795,215 of NC_091670.1, forward strand.
GCTCTGACAGAGTTAAAACTTGTGAAGCTGGCAGCTCCCACTACCGTGCTATGACCAAGCAGGGTAAAGGAATAGCATTATTACTTGATGTTAGGGAGACTCCTATATATGTCGACCTCCATCCCCAACGGACAGGCAGACCTGCAAAAATGCTCAACCCTTCCTCTTATCTGAGAGGGCACTCCCAACGAAGCCTTTCGAAATATTCAGCTTTCTTTCCCCCCGATAATACCTCTGTAAACAAGCTATACTAGAGCAAGAATATCTCATATCATCAGGGTTAACAGCAAGAGTATCCCATATCATGCTTTTTCCCTGTCTTTTCCTTTGGCCTTGTTCTTACCTGCAAGACAAGGAGAAAGAGAGCAATCAGTCAGCACTTGGAATCAAGCTTCCAGCCAGAAGCTGACTGCCTGGAACCCCTTACCTGATTACTTACCTGGCATTGCTCTCGAGTACTCATCTTCAACATCTTATGCTTCCAGGGAAGATACCGCATCTGCCTGAGGAACAGATAGGGCAAGTAAGAAGGATACAAGGAAGCATGTGGAGACAAGCGTAACAGCACACGTGCCGATACATCCACTACTCTGTCAAAAGCAAAAGTATCCCATATCAGCAGGGTCGAACGTACTCTAGATTTGATGGACTTGTTTTGACCCTCAAATTCTTCAGTCGGCCTTATACTCTGGAGGAAACCAGAAAACCCTCCAGCCCAGTTCAAGAATAAGCCTGTGGAAAGTTACTTCTTCAAAAGCAAAAGTATCCCATATCATCTCTTCTCATTTTTCTTCTCTTTATCCTTCATGCTGCCTGCAAGATAGGGAGAATGTGAACAATCAGCCGGAGCTCTGATTGCTTACCTTGTCTGTTACCTCTTTCAGTAGATCCCCTAGCTCGGCGACTTGGGGGACTCCTACTACATGGTTTGTATCGCGCTTGACCAAGCCTAAAACTACAAGTAAGCTTCAAGTGACATTGATACATTACCTTGTGCATCTCCACCAGTTACAGATACCACCCCTGGATGGAGGAAGAGTACTTCCAGAGAAGATGCCACATCTACCTATGAGACAGATAAGGAAAGTCAAGACGATACCACACTCCGGTACTTAGAAGTTTCGTGGTTACGAGATCATTCTCCCACAATATTTCCTAATGTCATTTGTACTAAATCATTCACTTGTACTCCCTAAAGGAGAGCTTGAACCTATGTACTTGTGTAAACCCTTCACAATTAATGAGAACTCCTCTATTCCGTGGACGTAGCCAATCTGGGTGAACCACGTACATCTTGTGTTTGCTTTCCTATCTCTATCCATTTATATACTTATCCACACTAATGACCGGAGCAATCTAGCGAAGATCACAAAAAGTGACCGTTTTCGCTACCTAGGATCTATCTTGCAAGAGAACGGAGAATTAGATGGAGATCTCAACCATAGAATACAAGCTGGATGGATGAAGTGTAAGAGTGTATCCGGCGTGTTGTGTGATCGTCGTAGGCCACTGAAGCTCAAGGAAAAATTTTATAGGACGGCAATAAGGCCAGCGATGTTGTATGGCATAGAATGTTGGGCGGTGAAGCATCAACACGTACACAAAATGGGTGTAGCGGAGATGAGGATGCTTCGTGGGATGTATGGGCACACGAGAAAGGATAAGATTGGGAATGAGGATATCCGAGGTAAAGTAGGATTAGCCAAAATTGAAGGAAATATGAGAGAAAATCGGTTCCGGTGGTTTGGACATGTGCAAAGAAGGCCTACTGACGCTCCGGTTCGAAAATGTGACTACGGGACAGAGGTTCAGGGCCGAAGGGGTAGAGGAAGACCTAGGAAAACTTTGGAAGAGACCCTAAGAAAAGACTTGAGTACTTGGATCTAACGGAGGACATGACACAAAACCGAGCGCAATGGCGTTCTAGGATTCATATAGCCGACCCCACTTAGTGGGAAAAGGCTTTGTTGTTGTTGTTGTTGTATCCACGTGGCTTATATTAACACGTGGCGCCCAAGCATTATCCACGTGGGTGCCACGTAATCAGTTAATAAAGCTTCTGACGAAAAACTTAATGGAGGTATGAAAGTGTCCCAGAAATATGACTTTAGGCCATCTCCAACCGATCCGGCCAGAGGGCCATAAGGCTAAAAATAGCCCGAAATAACACGAAAACTGTCTCCAACCGAGGGCTAGGCCAAAGGGCTTGTGAGCCCCATTGGGCCAAAAAACCAAATCAGGCTAATCGGCTGGCCCAAATAAGCCAGCCAGCCAACCGTAGGGCAACCCAAGTGTTCAAATCCAACAACTACCTTGCGCCAAGTAGCCGTTGGATTTGATTTTTTTTTTGGACAAAATTTTAAAAAATAAAAATAAAAAATTCTAATTTTTTTCCTATAAATACCTAAGCCATTTCTCACATAATTTTCACCATTCCATACTATCTTACTTCATTATATTTCAATTCTTCACATTCTATTCTCTTACCTCTTCCAATAATCTTTCATTCAATTTTTTCAATAATTTTCAAATGGCCACATCTGCAAGGAAAGGTAGGGCTTGGACCCAAAAAGATGATGAAGCTCTTTGCAGGGGTTATAGATGGGTCTTGAAAGATAGTGTGAGGGGAAGTTCTCAAACAAGTGAAGGTGTTTGGACTTGTACGTCAAAAAAGTACTATGAGTTCTACGAATGCACCACTCCACCAAATTTCCAAAATCACAAGAGTTGTTCTTCAAGATAGAAAAAACATCTTCATCCAAGTTTGAATAAATGGCATCAAGCAGTGTTAAAGACCGCAAGCAGACATGAAAGCGGAGCCAATTACCACGACGAAGTAAGTGTTTTCACAACTCATTTTAAATATTTAATTATATTACATTTAATTTCATAAATTAATTTCCTTTAATTTTTGTAATTATATTTTTTAGGTACACCAAGTGGAGGAATTGTATATAGAGGACAACTCCAAACCCTTTAGTCATCACGGTTGTTGGGAAATTTGTAAAGGGTGGATGTTATTTGAAGATCCACCTCAACAAAGAGTTGGTCCTACGCCGGTGTTCAGAAAAGCATCCTTAAATGAGGATGGGGATGAAGATGGATCTCCTACCATTCAAGAAACAAGGGTAGAAAATCCGTCTCCGGGTGAAGGTTCCATACCTAGGGGTACGAGACGAAACAAGGCCTAAAAATGAAGGAAAAGGGCAAGGCAAAGGATGATTACGCCTTTCAACAGGAAATGGCAGCCTCATTGCGATTAATGGTGGAGCAAAATGCTTTTGTTGCAGAAGAAAGGAACTGTAGGCACGAAGAACGGGTAAAACAAATACAAGAAGAGATGGATGATAGGAACATGCAAAGGAACACTTCAGATTACGCTCCAATGAATAAGGCATATTTTGATAGGAAAAAGAGGGAAATTATGGTCCGACGGGAGTTGTTTACATCCGACTATACTCCTTCAATGGCAGATGATGATGATGATGATTATAGTGTTTAAATTTAAGTTGTTGTAGTCTTTAATATTTAAGTTGTAGTTTTTAAATTTAAATCGTAGTTTTTAATATTTAAGTTGTAGTTTTTAAATTTAAGTTGTTGTAGTCTTTAAATTGAAATAATAAATTATGTTTGGCCTATGACCATTTGGCCTCCTCGGTTGGAGATGGTATGAAATATGATCTGACACTGTTCATTAAAATATTAATTTCTTGGAGAGCTGTAGGGCTAAAGGGAGCCCTCTGACCCTACTTCGGTTGGACAGTGCGATGTCATATTTCATACCATATCCAACCGAGGGGGGCAAAGGGTCAAATGCCAAACATAGCCCTATGACCAAAAACCATCTCCAACTAAGGGGGCTAAAAGGCCATAGGCCAAACATTATTTATTATTTTAATTGAATTAATATGGTTACTTAAATTAAACTACCTCAATAATTTTTCGAGATGTAATCTCAATCATTTTTCGGATAGGATTTCCAGTGAAACGTGTCGCTAGAGTGAGTAACTCTTTAGACTTCTTGTCGATATGTATTCTCAATAATTTTTCGGATGAGATTTCAAGTGTCACGTGTCAATATGTGAGTAACTCTCCAGATTTCTTGTTGATATGTAATCTCAATAATTTTTTGGTTAGGATTTCGAGTGACACGTGTCGATATGTGAGTAACTCTCCAGATTTCTTGTCGATGTGTAATCTCAATAATTTTTTGGATAGGATTTCAAGTGCCACATGTCGAGATGTAATTAGTTGTGCAAATTTTAGATAGGATTTTTATCACGTGGCACTTCTTATCTTCAACTTCCAATGTCCATAAATAGGGTGGATATTGGGCTATAATTCACACACCTTCATCTTTGCCCTCTCCAATATCTATTTCAATTCAAGTTTGCAATGAATTCCAACTTTGGATCCTCTTCGCATTCCAACTGGGGGTCCTCATCCAATTTCGAATTGGAAGATAAATGGGCGTAGATGAGACGAGAAGATGAGGAGTCCAATGAAGAAAATGAAGCATGGCGCAACACAACATATATGACAGCAATGGTTGGGTCATGGCGTGTGAGCCAATTGAAGAACAACCTTAATAGGGTGGCTATGTTGTTGGTTTCTCTTACAAACCACGAAATGGAGAGATGGCGCATGAGACTCTGATGAACAATTACTTCAACCCCAACTCGGTGTACACAGAAGAGAATTTTAGATGTCTCTTCCAGATGTGGCGTCATGTGTTCGACCGTTTACTTTATGATGTCTAACATGTCAATCCATACTTTTGACAGAAGCTGGATAGAGCAGGTCACCCTGGTTTCTCACCTCATCAAAAGGTTACTATTGTACTTCGCATACTGGCCTATGCCTCCCTAGATGATGCAATGGATGATACATATGGTATGTTCGAGTCTACATGCCTTGATAATCTTGTTGAATTCTATCACATAGTTGTTTAAATTTACAAAGAAGAGTACCTCCGTGAACTAAATGAAGTCGATTTGGATCGGCTCATTCATAAAGCTGAAGGCCGTGGCTTTCTGAGCATGATAGGGTAATTAGATTGCATGCATTGGCAGTGGAAGAACTATCCCACCGGATGGAAATGAGGCTTTAGCAAAAGATCAAGAAGGCCAACTATTATGCTAGAGGCGATTGCCTCGTTTGACATATGGATCTGCATGCTTTCTTTGAAGTCCCAGAATCCCAAAATAACATTACAGTACTTGGGCATTCATCCATCTTCAATAACCTGACGGAGGGTAAATCACCTCAACTTGACTATTACATCAACGGGCGTCAGTACAATATGGGGTATTACTTGGCATATGACATCTACCCAAAGTGGGCGTCACTTGTCCAAGCAATTGCAAACTCTGTGGATTACATCAAGAGGCATACTAGAAAGATGTTGAGAGAGCTTTCAATATTCTACAAGCACGGTGGAAGATCATTAAGGAACCGACAAGAGGGTGGAGTTTAGATAAATTGAACTTCATCATGATGTCGTGTAGCATATTACACAACATGATTGTGGAGGATAAGCGAGATGGCTATATTGATGGAGAGTCTGATGACGACCAAGATGATCCAAATAGGTCAAGGAGGGCTAGTGCAAAAATATATGATGGACCTAATTTGCCTTTGGATCCAAGAACTGATAATATCTCTTTAAATGAGTACATGAGGCACCATAGGATCATACGTTCGCATGCCATAAACAAGTACCTACAACAGGATCTTGTTGCATATCTTTGGGCTAAAAGAAGCATGGAGTAGATGTTTAAGTTTTTTGTTGTTAAATGTTTTTTTTTAATGTTGTTTAAGTTTGAATAACTTCCCCAAGTAGTACTAGGGTGGAGATTGTGTTCTTTAATGTTGTTTAAGTTTAATGTTATTTAATATTGTTTAATATTGTTTGGTGTTGTTTAATGTTGTTTAATGGCTTAGGTAATTATAGGAAAAAAATTAGAATTTTTATTTTTATTTTTTTAAATTTGGTCCCAAAAAAAAAAAAAAAAAGAAATTCAAATCCAACAGTAACCTAGCATCAGCATGACTTCAGCTAGCTGTTGCTAGCTGGCGTCATGTTGATGCCAGGTAGCCATTGGATTTAAACCATTGGGTTGGCCCAGGGCTGGCTGGCTGGTTGGTTCGAGCCAGCCAGTTGGCTTGATTGCACAATTTTGGCCTGGTTGGGCCCATGAGCCATTTGGCCTAGCCTTCGGTTAGAGACGGTTTTCGTGTCATTTCGGGACATTTTTAGCCCTATGGCCTTCTGGCCGAATCGGTTGGAGATGGCCTTAGGTAAAGACTGGGACAAAAAAACTTGATGTACCAAATGTTGAAAACTAAGAAACTTTAGGGTAGTAAACTGAGATTAACCATTTTTTCTGAACAAACGATAATATCTACACTAAAAGAAAATTAAAAATTAAAAAGAAAAAAAAAAGAAAAAACCCAACATTTCCACAAGTCGAAACCTTAAGAGAGCAAGCGAAGATGAAGTAAAATCCCTTAGTCACCAGCTCTTGACGGATGAACCCTAGGAGTGAAATCTATGTTGTTGCGCAAGGACTACAAGCTTGATCAGGGTTTTGTAAAATGCTACAGATCGAAGTCGATCTTCGGAAATGTTGGTAGTCAGAGTTGGTATTTATAAATACTCATTTCTTGTTGTAAAATATTAGTATTTTTTATGTTTATTTAATTATTTAGGTTTTTCTTGTTAGCTTAGGATTTGAGCCCAACCTATCTATGAGACCAGCTCCAATAGAGAGGGCTAAAACTTCAAAAGCCAAAAAATGCCGATTTGCCAAAAAACTTATCTTTAATCGATGTCTGGGCTATAATTCTATGCAGCCCACCAAGCCATTATTTGGTCAAAGGGGCATTAGGCAATCTTAGCTACCTCTTAGCCCCTTTTGGGGCCTAGCTCCTCAGTTGCAATAATTGATTCAAATTCAACGGTTAGATTTGAAAACATCCAAAGTTAGTTTAATTGAATTAACCAATAAATTTAAAATATAAACTTAAAAATAATAAATTATTGACAAGGGTATGTTTAGCTCATTCGGTTGGAGATGGTATATGAGTCTGACACTATTCATTTAAAAATAATTTTTGCAGGGCTATAATTTTGGCCAGAGCTATAGTCCCTTTTGGTTGGATATGACCTTAGGGTTTCTTAAGTTTTGTTCTCTACAAATGTAGTTCGTAGTTTAGTATGATAAACAAGACAGTCAAGATGTAGTCATTTGGTTGTAGACATATCGGCAATCTTGTTTAATAAAATAATGTTCATAGTTATATTTCGTTCGTTCGTCGGTTTATTTTCAACTTGGTATCAGAGTAGGTTTGATCCTTCCAAATTTAATTTGCTTCTGTTTGTTCATATTAGTTTATCTGTCATTGATAGTTTGTTTTGTTCAGTTTTGTACCTTGAAACTTTTTTTGCTTTCTCGTTTGGGTTACTCCTTGTTTGTCGTTCATTTTTAGAAAGAAAAAAAGAAAAAGTTGAAGCTTGGAATCCCCGTCGTTCAGTCTAGAAGCCCGCATCACCAGTGTGCTCGATTATCGGAACATCACCGTATGCATCCCGTTGACCCAAGTCTTATGGACCTACAACAATGACCTGTATAGGTTGTTCCATGTGTAAGAATGAGTCTTACATTAATGGGAGGGGGACCTTGCATGGGATTATAAGAGGTTGGTTACTCCTTATATTGCCAACTAATTTTATAGTGGAACCTCAACTTTCTTCATGGTATCAGAGTAGGTTGTTCTACGTGTGAAGCCAAACGGCCGCAGCCGCACACGCTCGACTTCACCCCATTGTGTTTTTCATGTCTTAGGCTTGAAAATTAGCCACACATGAGAGAGTGTGTAGAGAATGAGTCACACATTGATGTGAAGAGGGACCTTGCACGGGCTTATAAGAGGTTGGGCTACTTCTCATATTGCCAATTGGTTTTATGTTGAAACTCCAACTTTCTTCATTGACGAAGCCCAGACCCGAGAACCACAAACTCAGGTCGCGTTCGTCTCCGCCTTGGATAACCTACAGTTTAACCCGTACCACCATCTCTGCTGCTACATCCACCCGCATTGCTGCTGTAATCAGAAATCCAGAACCCGACCACTGTTTCCCATCGATGAATCTCTACTCGAACCACTTGCACTCAACCCACACCATTGCACCTGCAGCTTGACGCGTTTCCGCAACCCGTTGTCCTTCGTTGTCGTGCACATAAGCCTATAAACCTCCGCACCTACTCAACCCGAAACCCCTACTTACCCTACCCGCATGAGTTGGATATGTCACAAACCGTATGAAGTCCCTTTCTGCAGTTTGACTTTGCACTACGTTGTTTTGTTTGCCGCAATCCCTTAGGTTTGAGCGACTTGTTTGCTGCAATTGGTTTTGCACGAATTGAAGAAAGGCAGAGAGAAGGAAGGAAGAAAACAAAATAAGGAAACAAAATGAAAGAGGACAAAAAATCTTTGCTGTTTGGTTTTGGCCCACACAGGCAAGTAAAAATTGGTTTAGTAATTTTTAGGTCCACACGTGTTTCTAGCCTATATGAAGTTTTCTGTGAATGTCACTCAAGTGCTTGTACTGGTGAGCATTCGAGTGATTAGAGAATTGTTACTGGCACTGGCACATGAATCTTTGACTTGCACCGATGGAGTTTTGTATGGGAATTTGTATCTTTAGTTAGCATAATGAAACTTGCATCCACATCATGTCGTGTACCGTCATATGTTTGACGAGGGGGTGTTAGAAAATATTAGTATTTATTTAATTATTTGGATTTTTCTTACTAGTTTAGAATTTGAGTCCAGCCTATCCGAGTTCGGGTTTCTTAAGGGGTTTTTTTTTTTTTTTTTTTTGAACAGATGATAGGGGGGGTGGGCTTAGTTTTATTCCCTATAATATAGTTTGTAGTATGATAAACAGTCAAGATATAGTCATTCGGTTGTAGCCGTCTCGGCAACCTCGTTGAGTGTAAAATAATGTTCATAGTTACTAGTATATGCGCACATACAAATGAGTGAGAGAGAACGTGGGAGTGAGGAGAGGGATAGAGGTTTGCTTGTTTGTTTGTTTGTTTTTTTACATTTAAAAAAAAAGATGATAAAATCACTTGTAGGTGAGGCTTAAACAAAAAAAGAAAAATTTTGTTTTGTAAAATTACATTACTGTCCTTAACTTTTTTGTTGTAATAGGAAACAAAAATGTCTTTTTACCCTCTTTTGATTAACAAAAAAAATTTCATTAATATATAGTTTAGATATTTCGTTTGTTCGTTAGTTTATTTGCAAATTTTCTTTTATGGTATGCTTGTTTTTGCAAAAAGTCTCCATCATGTTTTGTTTGTTCTCGAATTCCTCCATTTTTAAAATTTTGAGTCCTATTATATCTAAACATGCACCTGTCATATGTTCTCATTTATTTTATAACTAAATTGTAGATGACAAACTAATATAAGGTGGTAGGAAAAATATGCCAGGTGGATGTGCATATCGACACTCGTAATTTTCTTTTAATATAGAAGATTTAATTACGAAAATGACCCCAACAAAGTTTATGTGCATGGCACCCCGCTAAGAAGCTTACCCCGTAGACACATTTTACGCACATGCATGATCTACATAATATGTATAATGTATTTGTGCGTTGGGGAGGGGTTTGGTGATTGATTTACTTTGAACTCACCATATCAAATACCGACGTAGGATCAACAAGTAAGCATTTCAACTTTCCTTTACCATAACCAGCAATTATGCTATCAATGGTTCTGTAGTCACACAAAATATAACAGATATATGAGTTTAGCTGTCACCTTGTCAAAGGAGGATCATATTTTCTAAATGAAAACCATCATACAGTTTTTACATTCTCACATTTAGTTCTAAAGAGGACCATACTAATTGTACTAGATAAATATATGTTTGAAATAAAGATTTTAGGGTACATGCAAGGCAATGCTCATTACCTCAAACCTTGAGTCCAACCTGGAAATGGCTCCTTATAAGTGCTAGTAACAACGGATGGGCGGATGATAACTAGAGGTAGATTATCTTTTGAGTGATGCAGAAATATTTCTCCTATCGCCTTTGTAAATACATAGGTGTTTGGCCATCCATAAAGTTTAGCCCTAATAATTGTATCAAATAAATACAAATAAATTAACAGAAGTCCAGAACTTAATTTGAATGGCACAATATATGTTGAATTGTTAAGAGTTCAAAAAACAATTCTACCAACACTTTTACTTTTTTTTTCCCTTTTGATTTAGTAAGCCACAGTATAAAATTCATATGTGAAGAGTAATATAGGGCACAATTAGATTAGATAATGATGCTCTAATTAAAACCTTTCAATGCCCAAATCCTTCATGGTACGGGTAATAATTTCTTCAGAAGCACCTTGTGCTTTTCTTTCATTCAATTTCTCCTCCACCAACTTCTTTTCATGTAATTCGAAATTATTATTTATTATGTCGTCAATTAATGAAGATGATAAGTCCTCTGCTATGAGTCCTGCCCTTTCACCACACACATAAGCTGGAAAAAAGTTCACCAATTAATCACCATAAATTAAGCAAAAACTACGTATCCATTCAAGGAGTAAGACTTCAAAAAAGTTTTATTATGTAAAAAAAAAGGGATAAATAAATAAAGGTTGTACCAAATTAAGGACAAACAAACACAGAGAACTGACCGGTTGATACATGGAGAAGCATCTCCAGTTTTAAACATTTCTTCGCAAAACTCAAAACATGAAGAACTCCGAATGTATTCACGTCCAGCGCAATATCATACCTGCACACAAATATCAGTCTACTGCGTATCTATTTTGAAGGACAAAGACCAACTTTGTATTTATTTTCTTGACTTAGCAATCACATGACCCTGCAGATATTACATACTGGGAGAAGAGAAGGAGACGCTGACTCACCCTAGAGCACTTCCATACCATGAATATATCGGCTATTGGGCAATCCAATCCCTCCCTTCCCTTCCCAAAATCATTCCAGCCGAGCCCGACAAACAACCCAGGCTTAAATTGCCAGCCCATAGACTAGTGGATCTGACGTCAAGCTAACGTCATTTTTTTTATAATTTTCTTTTTTGCCAGTGCGTGCATTACATGCAGGACAATAGCGAGTGGCCCGACAAGAAAACAGGGCTGGGGCCAGCCAGGCAGGTGCACTCACCAGGGGCGACGTGGCACTTTCTAGTCCGTTGGATTTCTCTTTAACGTTCCAGATTTTTTGGAAAGAAAATATAAAGAAGGAAAAATTAGACAAAGTCCAATTGTTATCGATGGCTTACGTGTCAAAATCTGGTTTGTTGGATTACAATTTTTTTTGTAATCTAACAGTCCATATAAATTAGTTTTTTTTTGTGTAAATGCGTACCATGCTTTCGGGTAATACATGTGGAGTGACGAGATTAGTTAAAAATCGTATCCGAAATTAATAATAAAATTGTCTTCTACTATTTTAATAAAAATATTTTAATACCAACAGCCTGGACAATTTTTTTTAGGGATGAAGATGCACTTGGGTAATTACTGTTCACTAAGGGCAGTAATTGCCAAGCTCAATTGCTTGGGCAATTTGATAGGGGTGGAAGTGCTTGTATAATAGGAAGTTTTAACGAAACACTTCTAGTACTGTTTACTTTTAACGAAAATGATATTTTTACTCTAAAAAGTCAATTCTGGTACTATTCACTGACAACACCTTTTTGTCTTTTTGATTAAAACTCAAAATTTTCAAGCTCTTTTCATTAGTTTTTCTTTTATAATAAGGACCGATGAGATGACCTCCATGCGATCGAGGAGTGCTTCGTCAAGAAATTAAACAGAAAGTGAGATTTGTCCATGAATTGCAATGTACAGTTAACTACAATGGTTACCATTGTAAGGCTTAGCTCACTCCCTTTATATTATAGATAATGTCGTATATATTCCAAAAGATTTTATTTAAAAAACTTTATTTTAGTCCTTGAAAAAAATTGCTTTTACACTAAAACCTTGTGTAAGATTAAAAACTAATTGTAGTCCGTTGACTCAATGTCCATATCACACTACATTTAATCATCTCATATATTTAACACACCCATTTTTTACTTCTCGCATCCCTCGTTAATTTTTGTGCTTTGATCTTCGTCAATTCATTCGATCTGAATGTCGAAAATTAAGAGGAGTGTGTGAGAAGTAAAAATGGGTGTGTGGATAGCACACCCCTATATTTATTATATTTTGATGTTTTATTTCTCCTTTTTCTTCCTAATTTTTATGTATTAATTACATTTAATCTTAATTTTTATTTCATTCATCATAATATAATTTCTTGTAGACATTTATAGGCTAAATTATAACAAAGGTCCTTAAACTATACCATAAGTTTAGTTTTGGTCTCCGAACTCTACTAATAGTTGCGCTTGTTCTCGAATTATGCCCTGTCTTGCACTTGTGGTCCTTTCGTTAACTCACTCACCTTTACTACAATTTAGCCTTTTTTTATATAATATATTCCGATACATTTTGTGTTCTTCATTTAGGTATATTAATTCATTTTAATATATTTTTGATATATTCATCGTACATTAACTCAATATAATACAATTTGGTAGACATAAATTTCGCTACTAATTTACACACACACACACACACAAGCCTTTTTTTTTATATAATATATTCCGATACATTTTGTGTTCTTCATTTAGGTATATTAATTCATTTTAATATATTTTTGATATATTCATCGTACATTAACTCAATATAATACAATTTGGTAGACATAAATTTCGCTACTAATTTACACACACACACACACACACACACACACACAAGGATTGAGCTAACCCACACAATGAATTATATCAATAATTTGATATCGAATTCGCCATTCATGAGAGTAGACTCTTAGAACTCATACTTACAAGTGAAGAAAAATATCACTAGATCGTAGTACAAGTCGCTTGTAAACTATGACTAAAGTGGAACTTTAAATAGTATGATCCATATAACTGAAACTTTGTTAGCGAAATGAGAACGCATGCATTACCTCAATTGTATGGTGAATACTCTTACCTTTCATCAAATTTGGTCGTTGCTGCAGAGTTGAGTATAATTTGTATTTCATTCAACATTTCTTCCCTAAATTTGAGTCTTTCACTCCCAGGTTTTCCGAACTTACATCTCCTGGGATAGCCACAACTTTTTCCGATATAAAGGAATCAAAATATGCACCCATTTTCTCCCTTAGAACCTTGAACAACTCCTTTCCTATGATCTTAATATATCAAAACATTAAAATAAGGTGCACGTCAGAATTGAAAAGAAATCTATTATATGAGTTATATAATCTATATGGAAGTTGTAAATTTGTATATTTAGGTAAACCTCATTATGCATGCGATCCCTGGCTGAGTTGATATCCGGAGCTCTTAAAAGAGATAGACCTTTTTCACATCTGGTTGAACCCTTAGTATTTTTTCCAAAAATACTGCATGCCGATTTCAAATACAGTTACAGAGAGAGAGAGAGAGAGAGAGAGAGAGAGAGAGAGAGAGAGAGAGAGAGAGAGAGGACAGTGTACCCATTGCAAGGAAGCCTGTGGCTCCAGTAACCAAAATGGTCTTTTTTTGAAGATATCCTTGAATGGTCTTCGACTCCATTTGTGAAACTCAGAATTATATTGTGAGAGAGAAGTATTTTGGTCTGAGTAAAGTTCAGATGCTTTCTTGGATTGAGAGTGGTGGAGGGAACTAAGTCGTGGTTGGATAGTATTTATACTAAAATTTAGAATGGTTTCAAAGGCATAATGGGAATTTTGGCACTATTGCATGAAATTTATTGATATTTCTTTGGATTTGTAAATATGAGATTTTGTGTTCGATTTTCATGAATAATGAATTCGGCACTAAATTATTGTTGGTCACTGTTTGTCCCTCCCCTTCCCCTATTCCCCAATATCATTCTATCAATAAAAAAAAAGAACTCTTAATCAAGTTGGTTAGAGTTTTGGAGTATGATTTTCTCCCCTCCTATTACCATCCTCTCCTCTCACACTCTTCTTTTTGTCTTATTTTCTATATAAAAAAATTGAAAACAAGATATAGACGTTGAATAATCGCAACCGTTTAAATAGGAGAGGATGAAAGAGGAGATAGATTAGGAAGGGAGAAAATCCTACTCCGTGAGTTTTTTCTATATGCACTCAAGTTCAACTCACCTACCACCTAATTTAAATAAATTTAATAAAAATGTCGCTGGTATAAAAAAATTCAGATGTTTTTCTTGGTAAATTAAAAATGTCGAGTAAATTAAGTATCATTTGAGGTTTTAATGTTTTTCAAAGAATGAAACCCTTTCTTGAGCTACTAGGGGAGGTACTGTTCAATAAGAAAATGTTGAAAACCCTTTAATTAAACAAACATAAAACCCAAAACCTTTTTTCCAATGTCACAATGCCATAAAAAAACCAGCTGACCCAGAAGATTAATGCTGAATGATTTGTGTGTACAAAAGTAAAAGCACAAACCAAAACTAGATAATATACCAATAAATAAAGAGAACTTTCATGAAAAGGGCTTGGGTTGAGTTTATTTTAACAAAAAAATCATGTTATAACTATATCTAATGAAAAAGACTTAAATTTTAATGAAAAACTCTTAAATTTTAATAAAAATGACAAAAGAACTTAAATTTTAATGAAAAATACATCATTTTAATATTAAAAAAATGACATGCGGGACACGTGCGTTCTCACATATACTGTTTATGAAACTTACTATACTGTTTATAAAACTTAATGATACTACATAGTTTATGAAACTTAATGGTACTACACTGTTTATAATGCACTGTGTATATATATATATATATATATATATATATATATATGTATATTATTTATTTTGCATTTAGTAGGTACGAGTGAAATCTACATATATCACTTTTATATAAATTATTTATTATATACATGGAAAATATAGTATCGGACATGTGTTTGTGTTATCTTGCTTTGTCAAATGCCTAAAAATAGGTGTCATCGTTGTTACAGTTAACTAATTCATACATAATATAATATGTATGTGTATTTTCATGTACTTTTTCCTATTTAATTATATTTGTTGGGGGCGAGGGAGGGAGGGGGGTTGGAGGGACGCACACTGAGTACACATGTTTATATTTTATGTTTTTTTTGTCTTTATCATTAAATAAAGTTATTAGATAATTTTTGGTTAAAATGCAAAGTTTTGAAGCGATTTTCATTAAATTTCTTATAAATAAATGGAAAATACTTAAACCTATTTATCTATTCATTGGTAATAAATGTACTTTTACAATATGAATATTATACTTAAAATTGTTTATTCTCTGTCACTTAGTACTACAATCTAACGGTATTCCTCTTCATTTATGAGTGAGAGGTTTTAGGTTTGATTCTTTAGAAAGTTGTTTATTCTCTTTATTTTTATCTAAATATTATTTTTGTAAATGTTTAGTTTGGAATGGCTTTGAACATCTCTAATGACGTTCTCTATTATAAACTTAAATTTTAACGAAAAATAATACAAAGTTATATTAGGAGCTCCCCATAAATGCTAAAAACACTTAATAACAACTTTCATGACCTCCTGGCTCCAGCCCGCCCTTCCCTTCACTTCTCTTCCTCCATCCATAGTTCCATACCACCCTTTCAATCCCTCGTCACCCACCCCCTTTCCCTACGAAGGCACAATCTAATCTCAACTGATTAGCCACCAATAGAAAAAGGCCCTTTCTGACGTGTCACTGGCGGCTACCTTAAACCACAATTTATTGAGCATTGACAATATTGCTCAATTTGGGATTGAGATTCACTCTGAATCTCTATGTTCTTATTAGAAGTTGCACATACCATCAAAGTTAAAGTTCTTTGCTTGGTTGGTCACTCGAAATAAAAATTCTAACCAACCAACAAAGATTCAAGAGAAAAATGACGTTGGATACTAGTTGTCCTATATGTGGCGGTCTTGTTGAAATTTTAATTCACCTTTTGAGGGAGTGCTCTAAAGTTAGAGTTGTTTAGAATTCATTAAAGGTCCGTAGTAATATTCAATAGGTTTGGTACTTGTTTGAAATGTTTAAAAAAATTGAGGCCAATTTAAAATGACACTAAAGGGTTGGAGGGTTTCAAGTATTTAATCTAAAAAATAAAAAGGAGAAAGATGAACAAGAAAAGGATAAGGAGACAAAGAAACCAAAACACAAAATTGACTAATGCAATCTTTTAAAAAAAAATCAAATGTACAATATAAATTATAAATTAGAGGTTGGACATCATTATATTGATCATCCATCTCCCAATATCACATTTAATCGAAAAATTCCACCTATAAATGTAGGAGGAGAAGAAGAATATTATAGAAGTGGGCTAAACCCTAAGGATAATATAATAAGTCAATTTTGGAGTAAACTTGGCAAGATAATTCAATTAAATTAGCGTGGATAACAAGTTACTACCTAACTCAAAAATGAAACAAAAGACATTATACTTAACAGTGACTCACAAAATTGAACTTATGTTAATTTTCTCAATATATGCCCGAACTGACTCACCGCCAAAACACAAATAATTGCATCTTCCGAAATTGACGAAGAAAGTCTGGTTGTTCGTAAGTTGGTTGGGCGTTAACAAGGGTTGGTGTGTAGCAATTTGACTGAGAGTCCAATGTATTAAATATCGATGATATCGGAAATATCGGGATATTATCGATATCGATAAAAATTGAATAAAAACCACAGAAATTGTAAGAAAAACTTGGAAATTTTTATTGAAACTTTGTAGGATGTTTATTTAGTCAATTATCTATTAGTTTATCACAAAAAATTGGAAGGAAATGCATTGCATGATAGATATAACTAATTTAAGTTGATTATATAACGAGCTGGCAACATTGTGAGTGTAGAAAATATGTAGTAATTAATGAAAGAAGTTTAAACACACCATAATCATTTATATATAATGAATTAGTACAATATTTTACACTTTATACATTGCATGATAAGATACATGAGTGACTTAGCAAGGTAAAATATCGATGATATTGGAAATATCGGTAGTCAAAAAACACGAAAATTTCGATGGAAATATCGGGATATTATAGATATTTTAGACCATGACTGAGACATAAGCCAAAAAAAAAAAAAAAAAACATAAATGAACCATAGAGATACACGTAAGCTTATAGCGACCTTCCCTTGTTCCTTCGTTTTCAAATTGTTAAATTTGTGCGATCCTCCTCCACAAACAAAAAGAGTGTAGTCGTTTGATTAAGAGTTCTTTTGCCCCAAATTAAACACTGGGCTTACATAACCTGTGCGCTAAACCACTGGAGGCTTAGACCATCTCCAATCCTTGGGCTAAAAGCCAAATTTTTTAGCCCGGAAAATTTGGCTTTTAACCCAGAAACATCTTTTATGCTCCAACCCTTCTACCCTAAAATTTTAGTCCGGAATTATTAAAGAATGAACTTAGGTTAATTTTTTTCTTAAATCAATTTAAAAAAAAAAAAAATAAATATGTAGATTATTGTAAATTAATTTTATGAACATTTTAATCTAAAAAAATTTAAATTCCGATAAACATTTTGCATTTAGCCCGGGGGGAAAGCTGGGGGTATTTGGCCCAGAAATAACATTTGGCATTTAGCCTAAAATTTTAACATGGGTTGGAGAGTGTTTGGGGGGGGGGGTAATTTGGCTTTTAGCCCAGGTTTGGAGATGGTCGGCACAATGTTTAAAATATAATTATAACATGGCAGCTATGGACGACAAACCTATAAGAATAATCAGATTATGAGATGTTACAGATAGATTTGGTATTCGTGTCGTGTTTTTCGTGTTTGTGTTGTTTTCGTGACACACCCGATCCCGTTAAAGTAGTGTGATATGACCCAACCCGAAATTGACTCGTTAATATTATCAGATAATATGACCCAATCCATTACCCATTAAAGAAAATATATTTTAAATTAATAAATAATGAAAATGAAAAACATAAATTTGACCCAAAAAAATGAAAAACGTAATACTAAATTAGTATATGCATACCACATTGTCGCATAAATAGTACTTCAAAACATAAAGAAAACATTTGTCTTTTAAGTATTACATACTCCAAAATACGAGCTTAATGAAAAAATATTAGTACATTACTACAAACTACCAAATGTTCCAGGATATGCAAAATGAAGGGAGATGCATTTCAAGGTTGAGGAACCTTGCACGGTTTTTACAATAACCAAGGGAAATTGTATTGGAATTTTGGCTTGATATATTATCTTTAAGAGTTATATTAACGATGTTTTCATTAGGCTTTAATGTGTATTATATATTTTTTAATCTCACTATTTGCCTATAATATACTATAAAAATAAATAAATAAATAAAACTTAATTTTTTTTTAATTTATATAGAATAATAAAACAATAATACATATTTAATATACACTATATACATATACATATACTCTATAGCTATTGTATTTTATAGTAAGTTTTTTAGTATAAAAATTTAAAATCATCAAATAACTTTTTTCTTAACATGTCAAAACGGGTTACCCGCATGTCACATTCGTGTAAACCTGTTAAGGACTCGTTATTAACGGGTTCTTATCGTGTGACCCGCTAACAACCTGATTAGTTACCTTGTCGATCTGAAACCCATTATTTTTGTGTCATTCACGTATCGTGTTAACGGGTCGTATAAGAAATTACTAGATCTAGTTGTAGAGGGTGTGTGTCAGTAAGAAAAGCACCTTATTTCAAGGGAAAAACCCTGTAATTTCAAGGAGACTAAGTGTGAACTCGCCCATTGCCAAGCTTGTCACATCAACCACTTGACATGAAAAGTGATGCATCAAGGAGCTGGGTTTATTTTATTATGGGTAAATCGCCAAAATTGTCCTTGAGATTTGCATAACTCATCACTTTGGTCCCTGAGATTCCAAATCGATAAAAGTGGTCCTTGAGATTGTCCACCATCCATCATTTTGGTCATTTCGTTAAAAACTCGGCTAAGTGTCCGGAAGCTCTTGGCCGGAAGTTTGGACAATTTTCAAAGCTTCGTAACTCAATCGTTTCTTAACCAAATTTGACCCATAATATATCAAAATGAAGATAGAAAAGTGTAGAATAATATTATACCTATTTCGAAGCCCAATGGTTGCCGGAGATGGCCGGAAAATAGCCTCAAAGTTGACTGGTTCGAGTGAAAACTGGAAAACTCGCAGGAAATTGGGTAAACTTTAAACGTTTCTCTTCTTCAATACTCAACGAAATCAAGTGATTAAAAAACGAAAATCATACTTCTCGACGAGACAAAGAGAATGGTACCTTTTTCGACTGCTAGATTGCCGTGGTTTGGCCGAAAACAGCTCGAAAATGGCTCAAAACTATTGGAACAAACCGGCGAAAAACTAACACTGTTTCTGGAAAAAAAAAAAACTAACACTATCTCTGGAAAAAAAAAACCAAAATATAAAACTATTTCTGGAAAAAAAAAAACACTGTTTCTGGAAAAAACTAACACTGTCTCTGAAAAAAAAGAACCAAAACATAATACTGTTTCTGGAAAAACCAAAACATAACACTGGTTCTAGAAAAATAATCTGATACAATGTTTGTTTTGTTTATGTACAAACAAACACTGTATCTGAAAAAAAAAAAACCAAAATATAATACTGTTTCTGGAAAACAAAAAAATAACACTGTTTCTGGAAAAAAAAAAGTTGGCAAAACTGTATATGGAAAAAAAAATACATTGTATTTGAAAAAAATTGAACAAAAAGCTAACAGATCTCAAATTTATTTTCTTGAAAAACAAATGATGAACTCCATTGAAGAAGAAAAATTGAAAAACAATATCTCGAATACATTATGAAAAATTGAAAGGTTAATAATCAAATGAATGAGGAGGGAAGGGTAGAAATTCACCTTTGTCATTTTTGCCGATGTCGATGAAAGTGCAGATCCCTTGCTCATCTTTACAGAGAAGAGAGAGAGAGAGAGAGAAATTTTGGGAGGGAGGGAGAGAGAGAGAGTGACAAAATCATACCGTTTTGCTTGTAAGAGATCGTTACCGATTTTCACAGAGATTGAGACTACTCAAAATTAGGTTTGGGGTCGAAGCTGTGGTTTTTACATAGTGATAGAAATGGAGTTGCTATGCAAGATTAGAAAGAAAAATGGAAGGTTTTGAATGTTAGGCAAAAATGGGGAAAGAATATGAGAAAGATCCATAATGAAGAGAGACTAACGGACAAAAGCTTGCCGTTAGGGATAAAATCGTAAACTCAATATTTGGGCCATTTTAATTAGTCTGATTAGTATTGGGCTTTGTCCTAACCATTAAATAAAGGTATTACATGGTTTGTGGTTAAAACTCAAACTTTTCAAGCCTTTTTCATTAGTTTTCCTTTTAATTAATGGCAAACCTGGCAGGAAATTTCTACCATCATGGGGTCTTCGTCAAAGGGATCCTCTCTCACCCTATCTATTTTTGTTTGTAAGTGATGTTCTTTCTTCGCTTATTTAAAGAACGGTGGATTTGAATTATCTTAGTGGAATCAAAATTAGTTCAATTAGTCCATGCATTTCGCATATGTTCTTTGCGGATGATACCTTTATTTTTCTCCAGGCAAATCAACAAAATTGCAGGAATATTGTGTAGATCCTAAAAGCTTATTGTGCTGTCTCGGGTCAACAAGTTAGTCTTAACAAATCAAGTGTTTATTTTAGTGCACATACCCCAAGGACAGTTATGGAGGAGATGGGTGGGATACTTGGGATGCCCATTGTTGATAACCTTGGTACTTATCTGGGTCTGCCAACAATTTGGGGTAGGTCTAAATGTCAAGCATTGGGATATATTAAAGATCGATTATTGAGAAAGATTCAGGGATGGAAACAGAAATTGTTATCGCATGCGAGTAAATAAGTACTGATTAAAGCTGTTGCTCAAGCTGCTTCAGTTTATCAAATGAATATTTTCAAATTTCCTGCACATTTTTGACACACCCCGACCTAGGTTAAGGCATGCTGGCCGTCACGTGAGAGTGACGTAGCCATGTGCACATTGCGGAAACGATAAAGATAGCAAATATACGAATAATTAAAAACCACAATCTAGAATGCACTACTAGCCAGAAAGTGATAGGAGTTAGTTACAACAGTAAACACTCCTAATTCAAAGCATAAAGTCTAGGTGCAGTCCAGTAGGACAAGTACTAGTTATACAGTACCAGGAATGTCCTACTATTATATGGATAAGTCAGAACTACCGACGTCATTTAGCCACTAACAACAATCTTACTTAAAACCTGGAGGGGCGCAAAACAGAAAACGTGAGTGGGCAAAAACCAATGTTTCACAAAACCATTTCATTTAACAATATAACTAACCCCTCGCTGTAAAACATGTATAATTTTCCCAGAATCAAGATATAAGCATGTACATATATATATCCGAAATATAACAATTCAACTCATGCTTTACATAATCATATTAATATGTATATATGTCATGCCAAGATATAATAGAGTAAACCATTCAGGTAAGGATAATTTCATAGAAATGTGCTATGTTTGCTGGAATTCCTAGCTCAAACTCAATCTAGCCAGAGTCACTACTATGACCTAT
Source organism: Malus domestica (assembly GCF_042453785.1). Classification (NCBI taxonomy): domain Eukaryota; kingdom Viridiplantae; phylum Streptophyta; class Magnoliopsida; order Rosales; family Rosaceae; genus Malus; species Malus domestica. The sequence continues at coordinate 8,816,914 of NC_091670.1, forward strand.
ACGGCAATATACTGCACATAAGTCGGAACCACTGAAATGGTCTGTACGACAAGGTTGAGTGTAATATAGTTATGCTCAATGCTACGCCCTTATACTAGCTATGCGATAAATCGTTAGTCACCTACGAGTCGGAACCACCTATAGTGGTCTATACGACAAGATTGTGCACCTAAACTGGATCCAATGTGAGCATATGGTGCGGGAGGTGACATAATATACAGGCATGTGCCAACTCTCTCTGACTAAATCGCAATCACCCGGGGGTGCAGGTTTATGAGCTTATCGTTTCTCAATCATATCTCATATAGACAATCAACATGTTCATTTCATTTATTGAATGGCTGCACCTACCTCTCGTTAGACTGCCTGCGTACCCTAAACAGGGATCAAGCCGTTCGTAGTTCACCTAAACCAAACATAACTTACTTGTGCCTCCACAGCACCACAATTATATATATATGCAACCATGAAATGCATATTCAGAATATAAAGGCATTTGACATATTATTTCAAAGCATACTTTCTAAAATGCATTTCTGGGAAATATATCAAGTATATAACTATATACTGAAAACAAAAGCCCACTTACTGATATGTCGACGGGTCGTAACCCCCGAGTCACTTGTGGATATGCTCGTCCTCTTGATAAGTCTCACATATATGCGAATTAACTATAAAAATGTTATTTTAAAGCATATAGGCAAAACTAGCTAATAACTTCTCATACATAGCTCAAAATGGGTATATGAATATACCAATGTGACCTACACAACGTCACGAACATCGTGATATTTTTAGAAAAAATTTCCTATAGCTCACACGCCTTCACGCTCCAGGGAGGGCACAGCATCACGCGCCCTCACCTGTATCACCTTCAACCTCTAGACGCTGGAATAGTGCCACCGGCGCCGGATTCTGGGTAGACCTGCAACTGCCCATTTCTCTCTCGTTTTAGCACCATTTTCTACGAAATTTTCACCTAAATGTCACAAATTTCAAGAGGAAGAAGGTTATACCTCTTTGGAGCCTCAAATCCTTCGAAAACACGTTAGAAAAATCTCATCAAAATCGACCACCTTCGAACCTCGTGATCCCGACGTCAAAACCGAGCCAACGAAGCACTCCGAGCTTCGTGAGAACCTCCTAGAGTTCACTGAAAGCTTGGATTGTCCTAAAACATAACCATTCAAAAGTTCATGAATAGTGTTCAACTCGGAGGTTGAGTTTTCAACGTGAAATCGAACGAGTTCTTACCTGAAATGGGTACCTTTGAACTCGTACGGTCCTCACGAACACAATGGTACCATTTTCTTCCTCGATCTATGAAGATTTGGCTCAGTTTCAAGGTGGTCCGTACGAATGAGAGTGAAGAGAGAGAGATTCCGCAAGATGAGATAGAAAGAACGGGAAAGAGAGAGAAGGGCATGGATTTGTGTGGTCCAAAAATGCACACCAATCCCAACTCTTTAATCTTTTAGTTCTAATTGGGTCCAATTATTTAGGGATAAGACTAATTGACTCAATTCTTTAACTCCACACAAACACACATCCGACGCTCAAGGGTAAATTTGTCTTTTCCTAACCACAATGATAAAATAAAGTACATTTCTGGGACGGGCTGTGATAATCTCCCAACTTATAAAATTTCGTCCTCGAAATTACATACAACCACTACATCCACTAATAATCGTAAAACAAGCGTGGATACATCTTTCTCATCCGATCTTCTGTCTCCCAAGTAGCTTCTTCTACTGAATGATTTCTCCATAACACCTTTACCAAACGGACGGTCTTGTTCCTTAGTTCCTTATCCTTCCAATCCAATAGAGTCATTGGTTCCTCATCATAAGTCAAATCCTGATTAATTTCCAAAGGTTGAGGAGGAATCACATGTGAAGGATCTGAAACATAATGTCGAAGCATCGAAAAATGAAATACATCCTGCAACTTGGATAACTCTGGAGGTAACTCAAGCCTGTAAGCAACCTCACCGACTCGCTCGGTGATCATATATGGTCCAATGCACCTATGACTCAATTTTCCTTTCTTTCCAAATCATACAACACCTCTCCAAGGTGATAGCTTCAGGTTAGACTTAATTACCTGAACATTTTGAGTAGTCACATCCACAATCTCAGGGCCCACTGAAACTTTTTTGCCAACCTTTGACCAACATAGAGGCGTATGACAAGATTTCCCATAAAGTGCCTTAAATGGTGCCATACCAATGCTCGAATGATAACTGTTGTTGTAGGCGAACTCCATCAAATCCAAACAATCATGCCAACTATCTCCAAACTGCAGCACTGAAGATCTTAACATATCCTCTAATGTCTGAATAGTCCTCTCAGATTGTCCATCTGTCTGAGGATGATATGTCGTACTATAAAGCAATCTCGGACCAAAAGCTTCTTGGAATGCTATCCAGAACTTGGAAGTAAATCTGGGATCCCGATCCGAGATAATATTAACTGGCACACCATGATACTTCACAATCTATGATATAAATAACTTAGCTAATCGGCTTAACGAATACTTTTCCCTCACTGGAATAAAATGTGTTCACTTCGTAAGCCGATCAACTACCACCCAAATGCCGTCAGAACCATTTTGTGTGTGAGGAAGCTTATACACAAAATCCATAGTAATATTTTCCCATTTCCACTATGGAATGGCAAGTGGCTGCATCAACCCAAACGACTTTTTCCTTTCAGCTTTAACCTGTTGGTAAATGGCACACCTGCTCACATATTCGGCAATTTCTCTTTTCATACCTGGCCAATAATAAAATGGTCTAATGGTATGATACATCTTAGTACCTCCTGGATGAATCGCATATGCCGAAATATATGCTTTATCCAAAATTTCTTTCTTTATTCGGCACATACATTCTGATTTCCTGCATAAGCATGCCATCAGTTTCTCGAATCTCAAAATCTTTCTTTTTGCCTTGATGCCTTACTTGAATTATTTCCTAAGTCTCCTCATCATTCATCTGAGCCTCAAGCCCACGATCAATTAAAACTGGCCTAACCTGAAAATTAGCAAGCAAGGCTTCTTCTCGATCTTCCACTCCTAACTCCACTCTAGTGGATCTCAACTCTGCTAGGAGAGGAACATGAAAATCATAGATGGCATTAAGTCTAGCTGAAGTCTTCCTGCTAAGTGCATCAGCCACTGCATTGACACGACCAGGGTGATACTCAATCGTGCAATCATAGTCACTAAGTAACTCAATCCATATCCGCTGACGAAGATTAAGATCTCTCTGAGTAAACAGATACTAGATACTCTTATGATTTGTGAAGATCTTACATTTCTCACCATAAAGATAATGTCTCCAAATCTTCAAGACAAAGATGATAGCCGTTAACTCTAAATTATGCGTAGGGTAATTCTTCTCATGAGGTTTCATTTGTCTCGAAGCATAAGCAATTACCCTACCATGTTGCATCAATACACAACCCAAACCATTCAGAGAAGCATCACTATAGACCTCATAATTACCGCTATCATCTGAAAGTGCTAGAACAGGTGCATGGATGAGATAGTACTTCAACTATTGGAAACTTTGCTCACATTTATTATCCCACTCAAACTTAACATCTTTTCGAGTCAACCTCGTAAGTGGCAAAGCAATCACTGAAAAATCCTTAACGAACCGTCTATAATAGCCTGCTAAGCTAAGAAAACTCCGTACCTCGGTGACGGTTCGAGATTGCTCCCAATTCTCCACAACTGCCACTTTCTGAGAATCCACTTGAATGCCTTGAGTAGAAATGACATGTCCCAAAAATGCCACTTGATTCAACCAAAATTCACATTTGCTAAACTTAGCATATAGTTGGTGTTCCCTCAAACTGCTCAACACCAACTTCAGATGTCTAACATGCTCAGCCTTAAACTTAGAGTATACCAGGATATCGTTAATGAAGACAATAACAAACCTGTCCAAATATGGCTGGAATACTCGATTCATCAAATCTATAAAAGCTGCTGGTGTATTAGTTAACCTGAATGGCATCACAAGAAACTCATAATGATCATATCGAGTACTAAATGTGGTTTTAGGGACATCTTCATTTTTAATCTTCAACTGATAGTAACCCGACCTCAAATCAATCTTAGAAAATACACAGGCACCTCTGAGCTGATCAAACAAATCATCTATACGAGGCAATGGTTAACGGTTCTTAATGGTCACCTGATTCAATTGCCTGTAATCAATGCATAGCCTCAAAGTTCCATCTTTCTTCCTCACAAATAAAACTGGAGCTTCCCAAGGTGAAGTACTCGGCTGAATAAAACATTTATCCACTAACTCTTATAACTATACTTTCAATTATCTTAATTCAGCATGAGCCATTCTGTAAGAAGTCAAGGATATAGGATTCATACCTGGAAGCAGATCAATAACAAACTCCACTTCTCTATCTAGCGGCAATCCAAGCAAATCCTCTGGGAATACATCCGGAAAATATCTGACCAAACGAACATCCTCCACACTACTAGGAGTATCATCATTTAGCACCACATGAGCTAAATATCCCTGACAACCTTTTAACAACATTCTCTTTGCTTTCATGACTGAAATAATACCATGTCTCACCCCACTAGGCTTTCCTACAAATGTAACTTCAGGTAATCCAAGACAATTAAATGTGATTGTCTTCCCATAACAATCTATCTTGGCACGATTATAGTACAACCAATCAGTGCCCAAAATCACATCAAAATCCATACTATCCAACGGTATAAGATTAGCCGGCATAATTACATCCTCTACTACCACTGGACATCCTGGATATACCCGATCCACAAAACATATATCCCCTCTAGGCATAGAAAACTCTAAATCATATCCTAGAGGTGTAGGATGGGGTTATGTCACTTGAGCAAATGTATAAGAAATAACTGAATGTGTAGCACCATAATCAATCAATACTCTAGCAAAATGACCAAGAATATTTAACATACCTATAATTAAATCTGGATTATTCTGAGCATCTTGTAGTGACATGTTGTGGATACACCCCTGACTCTGCTGTCGTCCACCGCGACCTCTGTTGGCATGAATACCACGTCCCTGCCTCTGCTGACTTAACTGCCTCGAAGATCCTGCACTACTAGCAACAATCTCTCCCTGCTGGGGCTGTCCCCCTTGATACCAATGAGATTCTCCGGCTGAAAGAGGCTGATAAGACATATATCCTCCCTGATGCTGAGGATATCCACTCTGATAGTGAGGATCCTGATAGTACTGCTGCTGTCCAGAGGTGTAGGAAGCGGCGTCACCCTGGTAGCGGTAGGCACCTCCTCGTCCAGTCTGAGTATAACCACCAGATCCTGAAGCGTACTGGGTAGGTGCAGATAGTGGGAAGAAAGACTGCTGGGGTCTCTGCTGACTCTGAGGACATTGAGCAGCCCTATGACCCATTTGTCCATAAGTATAACATCCATTGCTGCCTCTTCTACACTCCCCAAAATGCTGATTATTACACATGCGGCATAAGAGAGCACCAGATCCACTTGAGCCACCAAAATCTCTCTGTCTCTGGAACTTAGGGCCTCCAGTAAACCTGCCACATCTCATCTGCATATTGGTACTCAATCCTCCATTAGAAGAGCTAGAACTGCCACCACCCTTCTTAAAGTTCTGGGCGGGGTCCCTGAAAAGCTTGCCATTTTCCTTTATTATCTCGCCTCTGGCCCCCATTATTTCCTTCCTCATCCTCACTCTCACTAGGCATGTTCTCTGAAGCCTCAATCCTCAATAGAATCTAATAAAACTCCTGGTAAGAGGCACATTGAGTCGATGTCGCTATGGAACACCATTTCTTCTTAGTACCCAAACTGAAATGGCGAAGCATCTCTACCAGATTAGCAGCAACCTCCGGATTATATCTAGACAGATCAGTAAACATCCTGTAATACTCATTAGCAGACATCTTTCCTTGCCTCAGATGAGTAAACTCCTGTTTCTTAAAATTGATATATGCAGGAGGAATGAACCTTTTCTGAAACCGCTCCTTAAATACTCCCCAGTCCACAATCTCTTCTAGGGTCATCTCGTAAGACTCTTGTCTCCACCAGGATGCAGGCTATTCTCCAAAAAACCAGGTAGTCGTCTCGACCCACCTATCTAGAGGAAGATTCCCCTGACTCTGCATCACCTGAAAGGTCTTCTCCACATGATTCAACCATTTTTCCGCCCTCTCATGACCTTCATTTCCCATGAAGGTATTCAATTTTAGATTATGAACTGTCTCAAGAGGTGTCTTCTGAGAAGTACAGAATGTTGTCTGAATGACAGAAACTATAGTTTCCCCTAATTGAGCAATATCAGGGAACCTAAATTCAGCTGGTTGACGAGGCTCTCTACGAGGCGGCATAGTTCTAACATAAGACATCACAAGGATTAAAACATTCAAGAATTATACAGGATTGCTAAACCTAGGCTCTGATACCAAACTGACACACCCCGACCGAGGTCAAGGCATGCTGGTTATCACGTGAGAATGATGTAACCATGTGCACATTACGGAAGTGATAAAGATAGTAAATATACGAATAATTAAAAACCACAATCTAGAGTGCACTACTAGCCATAAAATGATAGGAGTTAGTTACAACAGTAAACACTCCTAATTTAGAGCATAAAGTCTAGGTGCAGTCCAGTAGAACAAGTACTAGTTATACAGTACTAGGAATGTCCTACTATTATATGGATAAGTCAGAACTGCCGACGTCCTCTAGCCACCAACAACAATCTTACTTAAAACCTGGAGGGGCGCAAAACAGAAAACGTGAGTAGGCAAAAATAAATGTTTCACAAAATCATTTCATTTAACAATATAATTAACCTCTCGCTGTAAAACATGTATAATTTTCCCAGAATCAAGATATAAGCATATACATATATATATCCAAAATATAACAATTCAACTCATGCTTTACATAATCATATTAATATGTATATATGCCATGCCAAGATATAATAGAGTAAACCATTCAGGTAAGGATAATTTCATAGAAATGTGATATGTTAGCCGGAACTGCTGTGGTAGTCTGTACGGCTGAATTCCTAGCTCAAACTCAATTTAGCCGGAGTCACTACTATGACTAATACGGCAACATACTGCACATAAGTCGGAACCACTGAAATGGTCTATACGACAAGGTTGGGTGTCATATAGTTATGCTCAATGCTACGCCCTCATACTAGCTATGCGATAAATCGTTAGTCACCTACGAGTCGGAACCACCTATAGTGGTCTATACAACAAGACTGTGCACCTAAACTGGATCTAATGTAAGCATATGGTGCGATAGGTGACATAATATACAGGCCTGTGCCAACTTTCTCTGGCTAAATCGCAATCACCTGGGGGTGCAGGTTTATGAGCTCATCGTTTCTCAATCATATCTCATATAGACAATCAACATGTTCATCTCATTTATTGAATGGCTGCACCTAATCTCTCGTTAGACTGCCTACGTACCCTAAATAGGGATCAAGTCGTTCGTAGTTCACCTAAACCAAACATAACTTACCTGTGCCTCCACAGCACCACAATTATATATATATGCAACCATGAAATGCATATTCAGAATATAAAGGCATTTGGCATATTATTTCAAAGCATACTTTCTTTAAAATGCATTTCGGGGAAATATATCAAGTATATAACTATATACTGAAAACAAAAGCCCACTCACTGATATGTCAACGGTCGTAACCCCCGAGTTGCTCGTGGATACGCTCGTCCTCGTGATAAGTCTCACCTATATGCGAATTAACTATAAAAACGTTATTATAAAGCATATAGGCAAAACTAGTTAATAACTTCTCATACATAGCTCAAAATGGGTATATGAATATACCAACGTGACCTACACAACCTCACGAACATCATGATATTTTTAGAAAATTTTTCCTATAGCTCATGCGCCCTCACACGCCGGTAAGGGCACGGCATCACGCGCCCTCATGCGCATCACCTTTAACCTCCAGACGCCGGAATAATGCCACCGGCGCAGGATTCTGGGCAGACCTGCAACTGCCTATTTCTCTCTCGTTTTTGCACCATTTTCTACGAAATTTTCACCCAAATGTCACAAATTTCAAGAGGAAGAAGGTTATACCTCTTTGGAGCCTCAAATAATTCGAAAACACGTCGGAAAAATATCATCAAAACCGGCCACCTTCGAACCTCGTGATCCCGACGTCAAAACCAAGCCAACGAAGCACTGCGAGCTTCGTGAGAACCTCCTAGAGTTCGCTGAAAGCTTGGATTGTCCTAAAACATAACAATTCAAAAGTTCATGAATAGTGTTCAACTCAGAGCTTGAGTTTTCAACATGAAATCGAACGAGTTCTTACCTGAAATGGGTACCTTTGAACTCATAGGGTCCTCACGAACACAATGGTACCATTTTCTTCCTCGATCTATGAAGATTTGGCTCAGTTTCAAGATGGTCCATACGGAGGAGAGTGAAGAGAGAGAGTTTGTAAGAAGAGAGAGAGCACGGGAAAGAGAGAGTTTACAAGAGTTTAATGTTGCTTTGTTGGCAAAATAGTGTTGGAGAATGTTGATGGAGCCTGCTTCTTTATGGGTCAAATTTATGAAAGCAAGATACTTTCCTCATTCTTCATTTTTCAAGGCTAGAAAAGGAAGTAGGGCCTCGTGGGCTTAGGCAAGTTTATTGGAAGGGAGAAAGATTCTTTTGAGAGGAGGCCAGTGGCAGGTGATGAATGGTAGAAATATAAGGCTTTGGGTGGATCGTTGGATTCCTTCTTTACTGAATAGACATCCTTATCCTTCAGAGTCTTCTAATATAAATTGGAGCCAGAATATTGCTTCCATAATTAGGCCATCTTCTCATGAATGAGACCTCCAACCCATTAGTGTGGATGCAAATTTCTTCCTCCTTGATTTTGGACAAAATTGCACCTACAAAACAATTAACACCTTAGGTCAAGGCCAAAAGCCTCACACGCCCATGATGATTTTTGGGGGGGGGGGCTTTGGCCGAAGAACCTCTGATGCCAAAGTTAGAATTTAGAGAGAAAAAGTGTTTGAGAATTCTAGAGAATTTTAGCAAGAGTTGGAAGTAGTTTTTGGGAGAGAATGGTGAGCTATATATAGGGATATGGCCGACCCTATTAGGAGAATAGGGACCGGCCATTTAGGTATTTTTTTTATGTAAATTGTGGTTAATTAGCCATTAATAGATTAATTAGGTAATAAATCTATTAATTGACTAATTAACATATTTTGAAAGAAATTATTTGGGGAGTTATGGAATGATTAAGATAATTAGCTAATTGATTAGCTAAAAAAGGGAAAATGAGGTAAAAAAAATATATGGAATGAAATAGGTTTTGGAAGTTACCCTGTAGAAGGGATTTGATGAGATAGGTTTTGAATTGTTACCTATTTTGGGCATTTTTGACTTGGTTGAGGGATGATACCCGCTACTCGCGCGTAGGAATCCTGTTATGCCTCAAGGGTATTTTTGTCATCTTTTGTCCGAAAATCCATGTGTCGCCTTGTGATTATTTTTGGCTCCACAATTAGTTCTTGTCTATCTCAACGTGAGATGGAATAGATAAAAGAGGTACAAATTGGAGACCTTTCCTGTGATGATCGATTCATTTGGCTTTTAGAAAAGAGGTGTAAGTGTACAATTAAGTTTGGTTATCATTGGATTCATCGCAGGGAGGCTCCAATTCAGCATAGGAGATCATTGGTTATATTCTTTAATTAATGCTAATATGGGAAGTAAGCAAGATAAGAACCGAATTTTATCACAAGTGGCTTTCACATGTTGAAATATCTGGAAGGAGAGATGTAATGCTATTTTCAATCAGAAGACTATGTTGCCTTTGCAGGTAATTCATAAAATTAATTGTGGCCATGCTGCTTTCATGGAGGCTAACAAAAGGTCGAACAGGGTTGATGTGGGATCGGGAACTTCTCCAGGTAATCAAGCAAATTTGATTCAAGATTCTCAATCAATCTCAGTTTGGTCTCCACCCGAGATTTCATGGTACAAAGTAAATGTTGATGCAAGTTGGATCTCAGCAATGAAATAAGGATATGTGGCCACGGTGATCAAAGACTCTAATGGAAAATTTATTGCTGCTAGGAAGCAAAGTATTTTGGCAGAGGGAGTGCAAGAAGCTGAGGCAAAAACTATTTTGGAAGGGTGCAAGCTTGCTAATCATTTGGAGTTAGGGAAGGTTATAATTAAATCAGATTCAAAGGAAGTTGTCTCTAGCTTATGCAATACCATTTATCAGGGAAGGTGGGAGGCAGTTCTGGTGCTTTGGAAAGCTATGCAACTGAAGGGGTCATTCCAACAGTGTAGATGGTCTTGGGTTCCTCGATCCGCCAATATGGTGGCTTACAGATTAGCTTCTGCGAAGTACTAGGAGATGAGCAATTATACTTGGGTCGAAAGACCCCATCTTCGATTGTACATATTTTGATCAAAGATGGTCTACCTTGCCCACATTAACTAGAGTCGGTGTTGGAGTGATTTAGGGTGACATGTAGTTGTTGACTGTGTTGGTTTTTAACCATGTATCACTCTGTTGTATGTTGTTTCTCTAGTTTGTAGCGTTGTTTGTCCTTTGTGTGGGCTTTTCTGGTGTATTTTGGCTTTGCCCTGGAGTAATTCCAGTTTAACAAAAAAAAAAAAAAAATCAATCATAGATACATGTAGGGATCAGTCTTAGTACGACGAACGTAAAGCTTATAGCGACCTTCCTTTGTTCTTTCGTTTTCAAATTGTTAAATTTCTGTGGCCCTCCTTCACAAACAAAGGGATTCAATCAAATTGAGTTCGTATAGTCGGTTGATTAAGAGTGATAACTAAGTATTTCATGTTTTGATTGAGACTGATGATTAAGTATTCAATCAAAACATTGATTTCTATTTCTTAACGATGGTTTCCGATTTAGTTAATTTTTTGTACATATAATTTTGTGTTCTTTATATAGGCCCCTATAATTCTGGTTTCCTAAACATAAACCCAACTATCTTTAACATCCAAATAAAACCCAAAATTCTAATTTTTTGACATGTAGGCAAGGAAGTAACCTATTACTACAAATTATTTACAGCTTATGCCACTATACACTAATTATGTTAATGAATCATATTATTATCTACAATAATGGTGAGTGAATTTTGTTGAGTTTTAATAGGCATGGTTTCAGGGTTTTTTTATCCTCCCGTTAAATCCTTATTTCATCTACTTTTTTTTAAGCAATCTAACATTTTAAAATTCAAAGCAAGTGGCATTTTACCACAGTGATGGAAAAATGTTGAGCTCTTGCATGACAGCGTAGATTCAAACCCCGTCCATGGCTAATTTAACATAATTTATCACTTGACCAAAAAAGAAAAATTTCAAATTCAAATGATAGGTGTACTATTTGTGGGTTGAAAACAGTAGTTTTTCTTTCAAGAGTTGACTAAGACAATTATAAAATTTACTTATACTTTTCTGTAAGTATAAGTAAATTAACTTTAAATCATATAACAAATCCTATATATAAATTTATTTATGATTAGTTAATTTTCCTAATATAAATTCATTGCCTAATTAATATACTTATAAATAAATTCATTGCCTAATATGCCTAATGTATACATTTTTTTTAATAAAAAAAAAAGTAAAACATGCCTAATATAGGTAATAATACTTGCAAAATAAGTTAGGGTGCTTTTCCAAAGTCCCAGGTAAAATTAAAATTCATGCGTGGAAGGCTTCATTGGATATTCTCCCTACCTGCGCTAATTTGGTGACAAAAAGGGGTTGCGGTGGATAATTTATGTGTTTTATGTAGTTCCCCTCTGGAATCGGCGCTATATGTTTTTAATCGTTGTCTATTCGCACGAGCTACTTTTTTCGCATCCAATATTGTCCAGGACCCGGCAGCACCGCCGCTTCCACTTTTATGGACTGGCTCTCCCACCGTGCAATAGCTCTCCCCTCTGGTCAATTTGATCTCTTATTAGTAATTACCAGTTTTATTTTGCGCGCACGAAATTCACTTCTCTGGGAAGACAAGTTTGCAGAACCCGCAGTGGTGAGCCAACTTGCAGGGCTGCATCTTTCTGATTACCTCAGTGTTCAGCCTATCTCTTTTCCTCGAATTGTGCAGCCTCCTTCTCATTGGCTCCCTCCCCCAGCGCGTTGGATCAAGATTAATGTGGATGGCTCTTTTTGTTCATCTACAAATTATGGGGGCGTCAGTGTGGTGTTCAGTGACTAAGCCAGTAGTTGAAGTTTTGCTTGCAAAGTACCTCACTTGACTAGACCTAACACGGTTGAGATTCTTGCTGTTTGAGAAGGGCTTTAGTTGGCTGCACAGAAAAATTGGCAGCTTGTTATCTTGGAGCAATTTGATGCGCTACTGGTTGTCCAAGCTAAAGGCAGTTTACATAGTCGTTCTCTTGCCACTGATTTACTGATTGATGATATTAAAACTCGCCTGCAGGGATTTGAATAGTCCAAAGTTTGCTATGTTTGCCGATCTACCAATGATGCGGCACATAGAATAGCCAAATTGACCTTTTTGTCTAATTTCACCAGTTGCTGGTTTGAGGAGCCTCTAGATTTTCTTCTGCATGCTCTCCTTGATGATTGTATGTGTTCTTAATATTTTGAATAAAACCATTATCGTTTCTCCAAAAAAAATAAGTTAGGTAGCTTTAATGAAAAGCCCTTGGGCTAAGTGTATTTTAACAAAAAAAATCATCTAATATCTTTATTTAATGAAAAAGACTTAAACTTTAATTTAAAAAAAAAACACTTAAATTTTAATGAAAAATGACAAAAGTTTAATATAATAAAAAAATAAAAAAAAACTGATGCACAGGACCTGGCCGCGCGTCCACCACACACAGACATACTCTCCTCTCCCTCACTATTTCTTAAATTGTACACTGAATATTTCTTAAACTGATTATTTTTTAAATTGGATATTGATTTTTTCTAAAACTGTACCACACTATTTCTTAAATTGGACGCTGATTATTTTCAATAATTGAACACGGGCACTACCACTGTTTTTTAAACTGAACACTGGTACTATTACTATGTCTTTAATTGAACACTGATTATTTCTTAAACTAACTATTTTTTAAACTGAACATTGATTATTTCTTAAACTGACTATTTTTTAAACTGAACACGCATACTTCACTATCTCTTAAACTGACTATAGCTCAAACTGAACACTGGTACTTCACTCTACTCACAATCATATCAGCAAGTGTCGCCTGCAATTACTCCATAAATATGTAAGAATTATGTAGTTTCCTCAACACAATGATAGTACAATTTCATAAATTGTTCAATGATTAAACCACCAAGTAAATTTTAGTGTAACTGAAAACTCATTAACATTAGCAATGACTACAAAAACAAACAAATAAATAACTCACCATTCTTTCGGGTTCAAGCTCTGCAAGCTTTCCAACAATGGGTGCGTAATAAATATGAAAATGAAAACTTTAGAAGCTTCCAAAAATATACTGAAAGCCCTAATGAATTACAAAAATAATGGGAAGGGAGATGGCTAAAGCTAGACCCAGCAGTTTCTGACACGACACGGTGATACGACACGAAAATAATGGGTTTCGGGTCAACATGATAACTTATCGGGTTATTATCGGGTGACCTGTTAAGAACCCGTTAATAACAGGTTCTTAACGGGTATACACGCGGGTAACACGTGGGTAACCTGTTTCGACCTGTTAAGAAAAAATTTATTTTGATAATTTTAAAGTTTAATTACTAAAAGATTTATTATAAAATACAATAGTAATATTAATATATACAATATATTCTATATTAAATATATAGTTTTGTATTATTATTCTATATAAGTTTAAAAAAAAAGTTTTAGTCATTATTTATTTTTATTATGAGAGTTCCTTATTATCATTACTAGAATAAATTTTACTTAATATGTTGTTGTCCAAAATTAAAATAAACTAATATAATATTTGTATAGGCAAGAACTAAGAAGACATACATATAAGTATGGAAAATGTGAAAGAATATATATAACACTCGTGATTCATCATTATTCTTCCACGAGTAGATAATGGTTACACTTACATTATCGTTTAAATTTTTAAAATCCTCCAAACCTTCATGAATAATGTTTTTTATTTGATAGCAAAATTAATAAAATTAATCATAATTATTGTAGAAGTGTAAAAATGTAAAAAAAATATACAATCACTTATAGTGACAAACTTTACAACTTTCATGAAGGGGTCAGCTTCGAAATCCAACACTATAATTCATAAACCTTAAATTTATATTTAACCGTCGATTGCCATTTACACTTTATTCTTCTTACTGAATTTCATTTTTTTAATTTTCTTTTTTGAAAACATGATCATATGGTGGATGTAAGAAGATGAACGGTTCAGATCTTTGATATCATGTTTCGATAGTTACGGTTAACTGAAATATGAGTTGATGTCATATAATTTGTAGAAACTTTATAAACATCAAGCAATATTTTCACTAACCGTAAAACTCTGAATATAATATCAACGATCCAAACTGTTCATCGTCCTGCATCCTCTAATAGATCAAGTTTTCAAAAAAGAAAATCTGAAAAAACAAAATTTGATGAGAACAATGAAGTGTAAATGTAAACAATAATCAACGGTTAAATTTTGATCTATGATTTATATGATTATAGTGGCAAATTTCGAAGTTAAACTTTTCATGAAAGTTGTAAAGCTTGTCATTACGAGCGTTTATATATTTTTTCTATATTTTTGTACACTTCTACATTAATTAAAAAACTATTAAAGACTTAAGGTAAGTGAAAATATACTTAAAAGAAAAATACGTTTTTATGTTTTGGATGTGACAATATGGTATGTATATACTTATTTAGTATTATGTTTTTCATTTGATTATTTATTGGTTTAAAATATATTTTCCTTAATGGGTAACAGGTCTAGTTATATTACCTGTTAATATTGTCGGGTCGATTTCGGGTCGGGTCATTTTACCCGTTTATTTTAACGGGTGTTACACGACACGACCCATTAAGATATCGGGTATGACACGAAAACGACACGAACACGGAAAACACGACACGAATGTCAGGTCTAGCTAAAGCTGACAGTATAGTGAAAGGAAATTTTATGCACTTAAATGAAATTTAACTACTATTCCAGTGGTTTAGTCATAAGTATTTCCTACTTAGAAATGGTTTTTAACAAAGAAAATGAGAAATCAGAAAGCATGGTTTTTTCGATGGTTTTTTTTCCTTTTTTTTCCTTATCATTAAATAAAGTAATTAGATGATTTTTGGTTAAAATTCAAAATTTTAGAGCCCTTCTCATTAGTTTTCTTGATAAGTTATCTACAAAATAAATGATCTCACATCCCATCCCAATTTATCGTATTTTATTCCCTGACACGGGGAAATTACGAAAATACCCCTGATGGGCTATGTGGACATCTGAGTCCTTGTCACTATTTGTACCTTTTCTCGTCATTCTAGGTAGTACATGTCCTTACGAACATGTGATCGTAAATGAGACGTAAATCAAACGTACATCAAACGATTAATCCACATTTCCCAATTAGGGGCAAAATGGCAACTTCAAACCCTTGAGATTCCACAATTGTTTTTTGAGACAACAATGGCTTGTTAGTATTGCGGGTTGCAGATTATGATACCATTGGCCTATTCTTTGGACTCGATAGACAAGTGGGCAAGTATGCCCATTCACTTTAGTATTTTCATAATTAGGCCTAGTGTCTAATAATTATTGTTTGAGCTTGACCAAAGACGCATACACATATTCTTGAAGTAATCGACGATATGAGGGCATGAGTGCAAGCATAATGAAATTTTAGAGTTATTATGACAAAGAATCTACTACGATGTTCAAGAGTATTCTTGTAAATTTTACATCCTATTGTCCACTTCCAGTTTTTAACTAAAATTTTCTTTTGGGTTTCTAGGCCGTGGGACACACCCAGGTGACCCACTCTCTTGTGGACTACTTTAGTACACGTGTGTGGAACCATGACAAGGTGACGTAAGCATATATAATTCAATTTACATCCATGGTTAATGGAAACTTGAATTCCGTTTAATCTAATTAAATTAATCCAATGATTTAGATTAATCGACGTGCTTGTGTTCATGTAAAATAATTTGAGGACACATGCATAAACTTAAGTTTAGAATTCCAACATTTAAATTTTATATGAAGATGAATTCGCTGTTGATGCTCCCAAGTGTTAGCCCTCTACTAGTTGTGCCGAAGAAGTTGAAACACGCCCAAATCTTTAATATTAATGCTTTGATGTATGAGATTTTGTCTTTCAATACTTTGCACTTTTGTTTCAAGTTATTTTAGTATTTACTCCCAAGCATTTCAGTTTAAGTTATTATTTGATGTCCTTAAAATTTGCTTTACTTTATTTCTTGTCTAATAACTTCAGCAAATCAATATTTTTCTTTGTTCTAAATTCATGTTAAAATGGCATATAACACTAATCAGAAGTCCTTGGTCCTAAGGCAGAGAAAAGAACCGCTTATGGACTTAAACCCTCCTTAAACAAACCCTTAATCGAAGAATGGCTTATGGCTCAAGTAACTGATCTATTCATGTCCAAATGACTTACAATCTTTTGGTCTTGGCCAACAATGTCACCATCAGCATTTTCCTTAGCTTTGTTAGAAAGCTTGAGCCACAAAGACATATTTCAAACTAATACTGAAATTCACCATGCTCGCAGGGGGAGTTGTGTGAGGCACATTCCAGGCCCAACAAGAGTGATAACTAAGCATTGAATGTTTTGATTGAGAGTGTTGGAAGTATGCCCACAAAGCTACTCATTTGATGTAATAGCTTTTGGAATACTTATTGTATTAAACTATTATATGTTTAATGAAGGGCAAAACTTATTGTTAATCACTATTTATTGTATCATGTGTTTAAGCAATAAGGGAATCCAAGGAAAGTATTTAATTTGAGAGAGAAGTGATCTAAGTAAGTTAGATTAACGAGACATTTCTCTTATGTTCATTCCTAAAAGGTTCCTAGCCATAGGATTACCAATTGGGCATTGACAATCCACTAAGGTTAGTATGTGTTATGTCAACTCAAGCGTGAGTATGACTAGTCTCAAGTCATTTAGTGTTGGACACTAAGACAAACATGTAGGTGCTTAAAAGGATAATCGAGTACACTGAACAACGATCAAAAGAGAGTTCGAACATACATATCATGTAAGAACTCATTAGTTGCAATATGCAAAGTAGTCATTTGACCTGAAGCATCATAGATGTCTAATGGTTAGGTCCTTGATCTTTGATCATATCAAAGGCATTCCATCAAGAGTGTCCACGACATTGTTGGGGTCAAGATATCTAGTCATGTAGGCATATGAATGCACAACAAGGGATCTCTAACCTTCCATGATGGAGGGAGAATACTCTAAGATATGATTCGGGAGTCTTTGGCCAAAGCATATGAATATGACTTAGGAAGTTTGTTCCAAATCATATTCAATTGAATCATATAAAGAAGTATCATATTGGATAGTAGACATGAAACAAACTATCACTCAAACAATGTGATTAAGAGTATTGTATTAAAGAAGGACCGTATTGCATTGTAATTGTAACTGGATAGGTTCTCCAACCACTTCTACTTAGCTTGGGTAGCCATGACATACTGCTAGGTGTCACTCATGGTTTGTGGAAGCCCTGAAGATTAGCAAACACTAATCTTCAACAAAGGGAGAATTGAAATGTTGTTTCAATTCACAATCGATCGTTAAGAGTAACAATCGCCCACTGCCTCGCTAATTGGAACCTAATGGATCGAACACCGAGTAAGGATGAAAGTGTTGTCCTCTTTATGATCACTATAAGGGATGGATGAATGTTTTGTTTGACAAAACATTGTTCTTTATTAATGAATGATTAGATTATTGTAATCTAATTGATTGTCTCTATAGTAGAGATGATATGGTAGTGTTAATTATTTAGAATATAACAATGCTTAAAACCCAAAAGGTTGCAAGGTGGTGACTAATCCCAACTGAGTTGTGATACCTCTAAAACATAAATTACGAGTTGGTCATAGATGGATGCTTTGGATCGTTAGATCCGGATCCAATGCCTTCTTGTTAAAATTGTATAGAGGCAAAATGTTTGAATCTTTATTCTTTTGGAAAGGAAGAAAGAATCACAAAGTTGTTGAGGTTAATTCACTTAGATGTTAGTGGCACTTGTCCACAACATAATACTACTCATGTTGTATGACATTCACCGAAGATCACTCTCGGTTGGACTATCATTTATTTTGAATAAACACAAGTCCGAATACTTTGCAAAAGGTTTCAAAGAATTCAAGAAATGTAAGTTGATGAGTAAGATGTCTAAAGTATTTACCTCTTTAGATTTGATCCAAGGGAAGGTAACACTTTAGAACAGTTTCCTTGAAAGATATCAAGGAAAGAAGCATCATATGATAATGGATTTCTCCCTTAAGAGAAGAACGAACTCGAATAAGATTTAGTTCGTTAGATATTATTAATTGCCCATATATAGGATATATACTTCTGAGACAATATGATTGTCAATTAGAAGATCTTCCAAAATTTTCATGACTCCATAGGATGTAGTTGGAAAGAAAGACAAATCTTAATCATGTTAAGATTTGGGGTTGTGTGCTAATAAGCAATATTTGTTTAAAAATTATCTTGTGGGTATCCTTAAATTAACATTTGGATATCACTTCTATAAACCAACTAACAAATGTTGTTTGTTGGGTAGTTCATTGTAATCCTACACTAGGATTTGCCTAAGATAGAGCACATGAACGAGGGATAGAACTCAAAGAATGGGTTCTTTGAGAAACAAGATAGTGATAAACAAATATAACAACCTAGTTCCTATACCACAAGCTCCAAGGTAGTTGAGAAGGATTTATAAACCGTCTCAGTTGAATGGTTTGAACTTTATGACTATGTCATAGAGTTACACCTCTTAATTTGAAAGAAATAAGAATGAAAATCCTTATGACTACATTGAGTGTATATACGATATATACTCAAGGAAATGGTAAAGTACCATTTGACCCGAAATAATGAAACCTCCATAGCTAATTGGTAGCTTAAGGTGACTACAATCAAAGAGATTGGTTGACTTTGAAGAAACCATCTTTGACGTAGTCTTGGTTTCAATTAATTCGAAGATTGCTAGCTATAACTAAATGGTGATTCAATGTTTGGACATAATATGGGTTTCCGAAACCATTATTAAGATAGTCTTGATAATATATGTCTAAAACTATGAATCACAAGACATGTAAGTTGTAGAGATCCATCCATCATGGATCTTAGCAAGCTAGTGGGAGCTATAAACGTCTTATGAGAGAAAGATCAAATCGTTTGATTTCTCATAAAGATGTAAATGAATCCTTTGTTTACTAGGTTTACAAAAGATTAGTGGGAGTTAATCATGTTCCTAAAATTGAATATATATATATATATATATATATATATACACACACACACAAATATATGATATATTAATTTTGGAAATGAAAAAGAATACTTTTTCGTTAAAGTTATGACTTTAAACATTCTATAACGATAGAATGTATATGGGAGACATAGTCTATAAATATGGGATGTAAATCTATAATGATAGATTTCAGGATATAATTTGATTATATCAAGCCCTAATGATAGACAAAAGATGCTAGGAAGTTTCTTATATGATGATAAACTTCAATCAGAAGAACAACTCTAGTAAGACTAGGAGGTAGCTCTTCTCAAAGGGAACATACCCTTTGACTCCCAAAGAAATAATGCGTAAATAGAATCCTTTATGCATACGCAGAAAAGTGATTTACGTATTTCATATTGTATGAAAACATTGATATGAGTTGTACCTAGAAAGGTACAAGATGATATTAGTGCAAGCCCAGGATCAGAACCATGGAAACTGTCAAGTGAGTCATTGAGTATTTAAGAAATACTAAAGGATAGATTCCTCAAAGAATGAGGAAGAATTAGAGTAACGAAATGGAAGCGTAAATGTATTAGATTATGAATCTAATCCATCATTGGATGTTTCTTCATTATGAATGAAGAGATAATCAGATATCTCTTTATTATGACTAAAAGAGATATTTGGATGGAAACATTAAAAGTAATGACTTTAGTGTGTTCCATTGTGAATGCAAAATATATTGCCATATAGAAGCTTACAACAATGTTGTTTGGATGGGAAAGTTCATTTAATGAACTCTCTATTCGGTTCCAACCAGAAAGTGTCTCTAGTGTACCGACACTACGACACTAATGGAGCGATAGCTCAAGCCAGGGAATCAAGGTCTCATCACAATCCGAACTCAAATGAGAGACTGAACCACATGATTGAGAATCATGTATAATGGTGACGTCGTTATTCTCAAGGTTGCTTCTATGGATAACATATAGATATCCATTGTCTAGGCCTACTACTCAGCCATTTTGGAAATGACTACAGAAGAGGTATCATCACTGATGACCAAGCTGATTGGCTCTAGTGCAAGTGGGAGATTGTTGGAAATGTGCCCTAAAACCAATCATATGATGATACTTTACGGACATTTCACATGTTAAACTAATCTAGTTTAATATCAATGGCATAGATTATTGTTTTAAGCCGTCTCATATAAATGTTATATGCTTAAACGATGAGTCCAAGGAATATGTAATTAGGAGAATGTAATTTAAAGAAGTTAGATTCATGAGACCATTATCTTTCGTATACATATCCTAAACGTTCCTGATCATAGGATTGCCAATTGGGCATTGACAGTCCGTTAAGATCAGTATGTGCTATGTCTTCTCTTAGTGAGAGTGACTGGTCTCGAGTCATTGGTGTGACTGACACCAAGACAAGTACGTAGGTGCTCAATAAGGAATGAGTTCACTGAACACGATCAACGAAGAGTTCTCATACTCATGTCACATGAGAACTCATGGTTGGGATAATGCAAAGTAGTCCTTTGACCTGAGGCATCATAGTTGTCTTGTGGTTAGGTCCTTGATCTTTGATTATGTCAAAGTCACTCCATTCGCGGGTGTCCACGGCATAGTTGGGGTTAAGCCACTTAGCCATGGAGGCAAGTGAATGCGCAACAAGGGATCTCTAACCTTCAAACCGTTTGAGGGAGAATACTATATGATATGATTAAGAATCTCTGGCCAGAGTATGAATGAGATTTAGGAAGTCGTTCCAAATCACATTCAAAGTAATCATATAAGTAAATGAATCACATTGGATAGTAGACATGAATAAACTATCAAACCAAACAATGTGGTCAAGAGTATTGTATTAGAGAAAGACCGTATTGCATTGTAATCCTAAACTGAATAGGTTCTCCACCTCTTCTGATTAGCTTGGGTAACCATGACATACTGCTAGGTGTCACTCATGGTTTGTGGAAGCCCTAAACGTGTATAATCACTAAAGGGAGAATTGAAAGTAAGTTTCAATTCACAATCGATTTGAAAGAGTTCTAATCGCCCACTGCCTCGCTAAAAGGAACCTAATGGATCGTACACCGTGTAAGGTAGAGATTGAAGAAACAACGGAAATGAGTATGGATAATTAAATGGTTTAATTATTTATTTATGGCTATGATTAATTAATATGTTAATTAATCAAACGAATAAGTTCGTTATAGACCTAGGGTTAGTTTTGGGCGGCAAGGCCCAATGGGATTTGAATGTCAAGCCCATTAACTCAAGTTGTATGACAACTTGAATAAACAAAGGGCTTGAAAGCCCAATAAACCCTTAAGGCCGGCCATTTAGAGGAGGGTAGTGAACTTGCTTTAATTACAAGTTTGCCACTCCAATGAAGGAAGGTATAAATATGACTTTATAGCCAAAATTCATTTAGGGTTTTTTTTTTGGGGAAATGATGAGAACACAAGCTCTCTTTTCTCTCTAAAGAGGCCGGCCACCCTAGAGGAAAATAGCTAGTAATCTTACTTCCTCTAGGTCACTCATTTCTTCTTAAAATCTTACCTTGGTGTGGAGACTTAGAGGTTCTCAATTTTGAGAACTTGGAGAAACCTATTCTTCCATCCAAATCCATAGATCTAAGAAGCAAGGAATGAAGGCCCTATCTCTTGGGTGATTATCCTTTGCTTATGCAAAGAGGAATCAACAAAGGTATAATTTCTCAACTCACTTTGTTTTGAGTTGAGTCTTGGTTCACCTAACTACTAGGCTTTGAATTTAATGGGTAATGTTTTGTTTTGAGTGCATGCAAGCATGATTCCGCCTTTAATTTGTTAATTGCATGCTATAGATGTTGCTCAAATGAACATGTTTTTCACAAAATTTCCTTCAGTTGGAAGGATCGAAAGTTGTTTATCGTGACTGCCGAGACTTCTTAAAGTAACATCGAGAGAATCCCCTCCACATAAGCTCGAAGATCAATGACCCAAGGGTTTCTGAAAGACTCAGTCCCCTTCCACGACCCAGGCCAGCTGCCCATCTAAGGAAGGAACGACAGGTCCCAGAAGAACATGAAGGTATAGGGGACTCGGAGGTATTTCGACAGACTCGCCTTAAAAGTCAGTACAGCGAGTCTAAGGAAAAATCACACGTTCTTCTCAAACTTTCCTACTTCCGAGAGATGATGGAGACTTACGGAAGAAAATTCCATTGGTACATGACTCCATTCAGGACCCCCTTGTCCTACAACTCCTTGAGAAAGTAAACAAGTTAAAGGTCGAATGTTAGGCCGAGATACCTGACTGGAACCAACCCATGCCTGGCCCTCTCACAAGGAGGATCCTCGACACCCCCCTTCAAGCGAAGACAAAACAAAAGCTTGGTTTACAACTCTATACTGGAAGGGAGTGCCCGATTGAACACTTTAACCTCTTTGAGTCCACCATGGCATATCGGATGCACACCAACGAAGAGCGATGTCTTCTCTTCCATTCCACCCTCTTTGGCGGAACTCTAAACTGGTATTGTCGTCTTCCACCTGAGACAGTAAACTCATTTGAAGAACTAAGGAAACTGTTTATCTCTCAACACATCTTCCAGACCGATCGCTTACATTCTACAGATGACTTGTACACTATTCGCCAGAAACCGAACGAGTCACTACGAGAGTATGTCGGTCGCTTCAGCCATGAGTATTCTCGCTGCGCTGAGGCAGATGACAAGACCGCTCTCAAAGCCTTCACGGCAGGCCTACGTGATTGTTTCTTCAAGTACATGATCAATGCCAACACTTGGAAGACTTATTCTGGGGTGATGGCACATGCTTACAACCACGCATCCGCCAAAGCAAGGACATACCAAGGGAACCCCCATATGGTTAACCCCTATCAACAAGTGGGAAGTGGAAGTCAAGTTCTACCAAGTGAGGAGATCTTGGCCATTCAGACACCTATTGCATCATCTCCTGCCTCATTTAGCCACTCGCTAAGTCACCAAACGTATTTGTTTCTTAGTAAGAGGAAGCATTTTTACTCTCAGCAAGCCCATTACAACAAGAGGGATAAAAGTTCTTATCAAGACAACCAGGGGTGAACGTACCATCGACTATTATGACTATGGGGCCAAGCCTCACTCTTTCAAAGTGGAGGACTAGGTACTGAAGGAAATGCTATTATAAGAAGGCATACACATTACCAATGTTTTGACTCTCAACCACTTGAGATCTTTTGTCACACAAGCCATTCGAAAAATATTTAAAGAAGAAGGAATTCAAACAACTTCCTTTGAGTCTTTTACATTCCTAGCACTGGAACACTTGGTCTACGCTGACCTACCCCTATACTCTAACTCAGAGCTTCAACATGCGTACTTTGACACAAAGTATGTGATACTAAGTGTTACAACCAACATGGTTCACATATCAAAAGCATGGATCCCTTCATGCATAGCAAAACATTCATAAGCATCACTCATGTCAATCAACATAAATATCATACATTCCAACACATTCATACATAAACATCATACATTCCAACACATCCATACATAAGCCAACTGTGCTTCAAAAGGGTTCAACATACTTTGTGTCATTCGACACTTACTACAATGTGCCTCAACACCTTGCCCTTATTCTCACCAACCAGGTGATGAAATGTGAAAAAGTAACTCATCTTCATGCCACCAACTAGGTGATGAAATGTACAACCCGTACTCTCTTTCATGCTACCAACCAGGTGATGAAATGTACAACCCGTACTCTAATATCATTTGGCAACTTGCCACTTGTTGATGCACAAAACCGAAGGTCTTGGAACAACGTAAATCCGACCGTGAATCTGCAAGTAATGTAAATAACACAAGATGTATCGTGGTTCACCCCAAGGTTTGGGCTACGTTCACACTGATTGTATTTATTTGAGGGAGAGAGAGCTCTGAGAATGAGAGCATTGAGAGGGGGTGAGAGGGCCTAGGAATTGGTTTTCCCTAATTGTGAGGGTGATGAGTCCTTTTATAGAATAAGGACTCCTCACTTATTACATATTTACCCTTTCCTTTACCACATAATTACATTTAAGTTCCCCGAGTATTTGTATGAGATCTAAATACGAGGTCCTAAATATGGTATAAACAGTAGTCCCCCAAGTCTTCAATCAAGAGAGTCTTTTGGTTGGAGACTTGAAATTCAGTCCATGTGTGGGCCGAAATAACTAGATGTTGTCTTGAACTGATGCTCAATATGAGGCAATGCTCAATCTGAAATGACGCTCAACTAGAAGTAGCATACGTTGCAGGCTGATCCGCTCGTGGCTTATATTGCCTTGGTTGGCTCGGCTTGTGGCGTTTGAAGGTGATGGAGTCCCTTTTATAGTATAAGGGCTCGCTCCTCAATACATAAATATGAGCTAGAGTTGATGCTCACGGCGAGACGGTTGCTCAGTAGGCGGTCATGCTCTCTAATGATGGTGACGGAGTCCCTTTTATAGAATAAGGGCTCGCTCCTCAATACATAAGTGATGGGTTAGGAGTGATGCTCACGGCAAGGTGGTTGCTCAGCTGGCGGCGTTGCTCTCTAATGAAGGTGAAGAAGTCCCTTTTATAAAATAAGGGCTCGCTCCTCAACACATAAGTGATAGGCTAGAGTCCCCCAAGTATTTTTTATGAGGCCTAGTTGAGGCCCAATATATGGTACATAATGTAGTCCTCCAAGTCTTCGGTCAATAGAGTCTGTTGGCTGGAGACTTCAAATTGAATCCATGTATGGACCGAAATGACGGTTGTTCGGAGGCGGTATTTGTATACCCTGCACTGAAGCTTTGTAAGTGAAGCTTTGAAGCTAGAGCTCTGTAAATGACGCTTTTGAAGCTAGAGCTCTGTAAATGAAGCTTTTGAAGTTGATTGACATGAGTGATGCTCATGAATGTTTATGTTGATTGACATAAGTGATGCTCATGGATGTTATCATGAGTGATGCTCATGAATGTTAACATGAGTGATGCTCATGAATGTTGACATGAATGATGGTTATGAATGTTTATGTATGATTGTCATGAGTGATGCTTATGAATGTTTATGTATGAATGACATGAGTAATGCTCATGTATAATTTGGAGTACTGGGCGTACTTTTGATCACCTGGTTGGTGGCATGAAGGAGAGTACGGGTTGTACATTTCATCACTTGGTTGGTGGCATGAATGGCTAGTTGCCAAATGATATTAGAGTATGGGTTGTACATTCATTCACCTGGTTGGTGGTAATAGCGGCAGGTTGCCAAACAATTTTGGAGTATTAGACGTATTTTTGATCACCTGGTTGGTGGTAATAGCGGCGGGTTGCCGAATAATTATGGAGTACTGGGTGTACTTTTGATGACCTGGTTGGTGCTATTTGGGGCTTATGGGCCTTCGCCCTCTACAAAACATTCCAGCCCATTTATTTTGGGCTTTGCCATTTTTTATTTTTTAATTTTTTTTTACCCTCTGATGGGGTTTATACATATTACCCTCTGATGGGGTTTTATACAGATGTTTCCGAAAGATAAGGAAAATAAATTACATCATTCTTTTCTCTTTTACAAATGGCAGACAAGGAAATCACGTGGAGTGTCTCTTTTTTCCTTCTGCTTTTGCCGATAAAATCAGTGGAGTCTTCAGATTGCAGATGGCTTTTACTTTCTCAGAAATCAGAAAATGATTTCACATGCAAACCGCGAGCACTTTCTCCTTTTGCTTTCTCAGAAATCAGAAAATGATGGCTTTCTCCTTTTACTTTCTCAAAAATCAGAAAATGATGGCTTTCTCCTTTTGCTTTTCTTGATCTCCCCGCTCATTCTCTGTCCACCAATTCTCTATGGCCTTGGAGACCATCTGGCTTTAAGCTTTTAATTGCCACTGTAATCCTTGAAGGGTAACTACAATTCTCAAAAGCTTCACACACTCTTGATCAAGACAATGTGAAGCAAAACCAATTTATGGTGCCAACAAAAGCTTCAACACCAAAGCTTCACCTACAAAGCTTCAACACAAAAGCTTCACCTACAAAGCTTCAACACAAAAGCTTCGCCTACAAAGCTTCAACTCCAAAGTTTCACCTACAAAAGCTTCAATTCCAAAGCTTCACCTACAAAGCTTCAACACAAAAGCTTCACCTACAAAGCCTCAACTCCAAAGTTTCACCTACAAAGATTCAACTCCAAAGCTTCACCTACAAAAGCTTTAACTCCAAAGCTTCACCTACAAAGCTTCAACACCAAAGCTTCACCTACAAAGCTTCAACACAAAAGCTTCACCTACAAAAGCTTCAACCCAAAAGCTTCAACCCAAAAGCTTCAACACAAAAACTTCACCTACAAAGCTTCAACACAAAAGTTTCACCTACAAAAGCTTCACACACTCTTGATCAAGATAGTGTGAAGAAAAATCAATTCATGGTACCCAACAAAGCTTCAACCTCAAAGCTTTACCTACAAAGCTTCAACACCAAAACTTCACCTACAAAGCTTTACCTATAAAGCTTAAATATATATATATATTTCGAAAATTCGAAAATTCAAAAAAAAAAAATTGCCTAGGCCTCCTCTTCTTTGGGCCTAACAACTTTCATAACAAATATATATGAAGGAGGAGTTTTGGGCTACCACTTAGAAAGGAAAATGGTGAAGTTTTGTTACTTTGGAAACTTGGCTACTAGCAAGACACCTCATTCATCAACTCCCTCGACCAGAGACTTGGGGGACTCCTACCATATGCTACTGCACCTTGATACTCGGAAGTCTCACGACCACTAAGTGACTTGGATTTTTCAAGTCTCTAACCGAGAAGTTTTCATCACTCAGGAAATCAAGGGAGCACTACCTCAACCTACATGCTTCACTCACAATGCTTCAACATACAAGCTTCAATAAAAGAAAAAATTCAAAAAACTTAGTGAAGAAGGCTTTGGTGTATTTAACACAATACGTTGAAATGAAGCAAAACTTATTTATTGATATCTCCGATAAGTTACAAATATGTACATATATATGAATCAAAATAAACAAACAAGAGGGAGCCTTTACAAAGGTTGCTCAGGAGAAGTCTTAGCAGTCGGTAGAGCCCGAGAAAGAGAAGGCACTGTAGGGTGATCATTTGGAGCCTCAGTACTGGGCAAAACCCCAGAAGGGGGAGGCACCGGAGGTTGATCATTTGGAACTTCATTACGCGGTACAGCCCTAGAAGACGAAGGCAATAAATGTCTTTGGAACAAACCCACAAACCTCTGATGATCAAGTAAAATCTGACCATCAAATTCCTGCATCTGGTCAAACTTCCTCTTCATGTTTGTAGCATAGTTATATGTGAGTCTGTGCAACTGTTTATTCTCATGCTTGAGCCTTCTGATCTCCTATTTGAAACTTATCACTTCAACCGCCAATGATTCAACTTGGCGGGTTCGCGCAAATAGGCGTTGGGCCATATTAGACACAAAACCTGCACACAAACACTGAAAGCCAGAGAATCCTTAACAGCCAACTCATCAGACCGTTTGGAAAGTAGTCTGTTATCTTTGGGAGTGAAAAGGTTCCTAGCCACCACCACAACAATCATATCATTCTTCATCACAGAGTCCCCAACGGTAAGAGGACCAGTAGGGGATAAAAATGATGGGCGCCATATGTGGTTTTAAGGAGGCTTGGTTGCCTCTTCACCAAAGTTCAAGTCAAAACGACGGTCGGATGACCCATATATTTTTAGAAATGATGAAGGATAAATGAGGTCTAATGAATCTCTGAAGTATAAAAATAAGGGTAAAATTCCTATAAGCAATAACTCTCTGAACGTACTTCTTGCACACAATTGGTGCCTCTATAAAAGAAAGGGCAACATGGCCGTTAGTTCAAAAATTGAAGAGGCACCACTCTCCGGACTTCGAGAAACGAATTTTCCTAAGTAAAATATGTCGACAATCTCCACATGCAACATCAGTTCATTAGGTATCACAGATAACTTTGCCAAAAATCTCTAGCAAAGTTTAGACACATAAATTTTGAAGGTCCAGCTACCCTACTATTGCCTATAAGGGTAAAGGAACAACACCACTGCTTGATAACTGGAAAGTCTCTATGTGTGTCAACCTTCGTGCTCTGTGGCAAGACAGACTATAAAAAATGACCAACATTTACTCACATTCGAGAAAACACCTCCAACAGGTTGCTTGCTCAAAAATCGAAGAAGCACCGCTATCTAAATCTCGAAAGCCAGACTCCCAACAGGATTGCTTCCTCAAAAATTGAAGAGGCACCGTTCTCCGAATTTCGAGAGCCAGATCCCCGACAGGATTGCTTGTTCGAAAACCGAAAAGACATTGCTCTCCGAACTTCAAGAGCCAGATTTCCTTGGATAAAGCTTGTCTGCAATCTTCACACGCAACATCGGCTTTCCAGATACCACAGACCACTTTTTCAAAGTGCTCTAACAAAGTTAAAACACGTGAATCTTGCAGCTCCCACTACATTGCTATAACCGAGAAGGGTAAATGAACATCATTACTACTCGTTGTTGGGACAATTCCTATACACGTCGACCTTCATCCTCCACAGCCAGGCAGACCTGCAACTAAAAAAAATGCTCAACTTTTCTTCACATCCGAGAGGGCACTCTCAGCAGAGTCTCTTGAAATACTCAGCTTTTCCCTCCTAATAATACCTTTGCAAACAAGCCACACCAGAGCAAGAGTATCTCATATCATCAGGGTTAAAAGCAAGAGTATCCCATATCATGTTTTTCCCTGTCTTTTCCTTTGCCCTTGTTCTTACCTGCAAGACAATGAGAAATAAAGCAATCAGTCAGCACTTGGAATCAAGCTTCCAGTTAGGAACTGACTACCTGAAACTCTTTGCCTGATTACTTACCTGGCATTGCTCTCGAGTACTCATCTTTAACATCTTATGCTTCTAGAAAAGATACCACATCTGCTTGAGGAACAGATAAGGCAAGTGAGAAGGATACAAGGAAGCATGTGGAGACAAGCATAACAAAACACGTGCCGATTCATCTATTACTTTGTCAACAACAAAACATATCATCAAGGTCGAACGTACTCTTGATTTGATGGACTTGTTTTGACCCTCAAATTCTTGAGTCAGCCTTATACTCTGGAGGAAACCAGAAAACCTTCCAGCCTAGTTTAAGAATAAGCCTGTGGAAAGTTACTTATTCAAAAGCAAAAGTATCTCATATCATCTCTTCTCCTTTTTCTTCTCTTTATCCTTCTTGCTGCCTACAAGATAGGGAGAATGAGAACAATCAGCCGAAACTCGAAATCAAACTTCTAATCTGAGACTGATTGCTTGAAACTCTAATTACTTATCTTGTCTGTCACCTTTTTCAACAAATCTCTTAGCTCGGCGACTTGGGGGACTCTTACTACATGGTTTGTATCGCGCTTAACCAAGCCTGAAACTACAAGTAAGCTTCAAGTGAAATTGATACATTACCTTGTGTATCTCTACCGATTAAAGATACCACCCCTGAATGGAGGAAAAGTACTTCCACAGAAGATGCCACATCTACCTACGAGACAGATAAGGCAAGTGAAAACGATACCACACTTCGGTACTTAGAAGTTTCGTGATTACTCAGCGGCTTGGATCTTGCAAGTCCCTAACCGAGGAGCTTCCCTCACTCGGGAACTTAGGGGAGCACTGTTTGTACCATACTTGACCAATCTCGAAACTACCGAACACCGGTCAACATTATACCGTCAAGGACCCAGAAGAGTTTCCCTCCAACCAGGAGGCCAATCACAGCGCGACACGTGCCGACATCAGAAACCAATCATAGTGTGACACGTGTCAACATTAGAAGCCAATCACAACATGACACGTGTCAATATCAGAACAAAGCTATAAACTCTCTTCTTTAAAAGGAGATCATTCTCCCACAATTTTGCCTAATGTCATTTGTACTAAATCATTCACTAGTAGAGCTTGAACCTATGTACTTGTGTAAACCATTCACAATTAATGAGAACTCCTCTACTCCGTGGACGTAGCCAATCTGGGTAAACCACATACATATTATGTTTGCTTCCCTATCTCTATCTATTTACATACTTATCAACACTAGTGACCGGAGCAATCTAGCGAAGGTCACAAACTTAACACTTTCTGTTGTACCAAAGTCCTCACTAATTTTGTGCATCAACAAGAACCAACCTTCACTTTAAAACAAAGAAGTCATATTTTCTCTTCTTTTATTTTGAACGTGCAAACAAGGTCCTAGGATTTTGATTTCGTTGAATTTGTTAGAGCAAGAAAAGGGCTTAACTTCTTCTCATCGAAAGGTGAGTAATACTCAATTCGATCATGAGTTCTAGTTAGAAACATGTTATCTTAGAGTTCATTTACATTTAAAACATTGCGTTGTGATTTGGATAATATTAGGGAGGTTAAATTTGTAGACTAATTTTGTAAATTAAATGACATAGAAGTTGATGATTTGATTATTATTTAAAGGTAATGCAAGAGAGACTAAATGTGTAGACAAAATTTTGTCAGCTAAACATGTTGAATCTTGTGAACATTGAGAAACTCAATGGTAACAATTTCAATGCATGGAAACACCAAATTGAGATGAACTTGGGAATGCTAGAGTTTGGTATGGCTTTCAAAACTCCACAACATGTTGCTCTCACCATTCAAGTACTGCATCTGAAAGGGTCTTCCACTTGGTACCAACTTCAATCTCCTTTTTTTTTTTTTTTTTTATCAAGCGCATGTAATACACACACATCTTGGGCGAGTGGCCCGACAGTTTATGTTGTTGTGGGTCCCATTGTTGTAGTTGCAGAAGAAAGCCCAATGACTGCCCAACGTGGCGTGAGGAGACCTGTTGGATTTTCAACGACAAGTTTTTTTAAAGTTTTTTTTGTGCCACGTGGCACGTTTTAGAGCATCGAATTCAATAATAAAAAAAATCAAATGGTCATGATTAATCTAATTGTTAAAAATGGAAAAAGAAGGGAAAAAAGGGAAAAAATATTTAATTTTTCTGTAAATATCCAATCATCTTCTCCATTCACCCTTTATTTTTAATTCATTATACTTGTTTTACTGCTATACTTTGTTTGGTATTTGAAATTAAATTACTGGAGTGAAATAGAAAGTTTTATTTTCAAAAAAACAAACTTTTAAAGTTCACATCTTTGCAAGGCCAAGGATCGGGGTAGTCTAGGTATTAGATGGGCTGACCACTTCAATAATGCTTGCCTTGTTAAACTAGGAGAGAAGGATAGCTTATGGGTGAAAATTGTCAAAAATAAGTACCTTAGAAATGAAAGTTTCATAAATTGTAAAGTCATTCTCTTGCTTGGAAAGGTATTCTTAAAAGTAGAGATGTTATTTGCAATGGTATGAGATGGATTATGGGTAATGGTAAGGATATCCTTTTTTGGACCCATCATTGGGTTTTTCCTTACCCTTTATTCCATCTCATCCCGTAAGACAACCGTGGAAACTTGAATTGGAATTTAAGCGTGAATGATTTTATTGAAAATAATTGTTGGAATAGAGAGCGTCTTCTGCAAGTGCTAGACAGTGATATTGTTAGGAAGATATGTATGATTGCTATTCCTTGGCATAACAAGGGGGACTTCTTTGTGTGGGAGCATTCTTCGAATGAGGAATTCTCAGTTAAGTCAGCCACGTGGATCCAAGGTAATGACAACCAAGAAGTAAATAGAAATAAACTTCTAAAATGGATGTGGAGTTTAAAAATTCCTCCAAAAGTATTTTTGCTTGGCTTTTTATCTTGGAGAGACTACACACTGGGTTGAGACTAAGTAGACATATTCAAAGTATTAGTAAGAGTAGTCCTGCTTGTAATGGGGATGAGGAAAAGTCAAGATCATCTTTTCCTTTTGCCATCACGCACTTCAAATGTAGCATTTATCCTAGGTGAGTCCGTGGAAAAGTAATAACCATCAAGTTAGTAATGTAATTGACTGGTTTGAGATCCTTAACTCTGATAATGAGAAGGAGTTAAGTGATTTGAGTAAAGCAATTTTAATTTGGTGGCAGTTATTGCAAGATCAAAATAAAAAGTGTTTAATAGCATAGATCCAAATGCAACTAAAAGTCATTGTGTGGCAACAAAAGTAGGTACTTCTGGCAACAATTCACTCAAGACGGTGGCATTGAACCATAACAATATTATCAAGTGGAACCCTCCCCTTCCGGATGTTATTAAGTTAAATTTTGATGGATTTGCTTCTTTGGGAAATGGTGCTACAGCTTTTGTTTTAAGGAACCAGGAGGGTTTTCCTATCGGTGCAGAAGCTTTGTGCCTTGGTGTAGCCACTAACACTGTGGTTGAAGCTACTGCTTTACAAGAGAGGTTGTTGCTTGCCAAGGGTACCTGGAGATTAATGGTGAATTGGGACTCTTTGCTTGTCATCCAGCTTGCACGTGGTGAATGGAAGCCCCATTGGCATATTTGTCCAGTTGTCAATGATATCAAGGGTTAGCGTCTAAACTTGTAGAGATTTCATGGCACCACATCTATAGAGGCAAACTTTGTTGCAAATGTGCTTGCTTATGTTAGCCTTTCACTTGTTAACCCTCACTTTTGGGATTACTGTTTACCTCATGAGGCAATGATTGCTCTTAGATTCGACCTTGGGGCTAGTGGTTGTGCTAAAGGTTTCCGTCTTTAATAAATTATTGGTTATCAAAACAAAAAAAAAAAAAACACACACACACACATAAATAATAAAAATATATATATTTATGAATAGTAATCTCTCTTACTCTTGCCTTTGGCTAACTGATAGAGTTGCACAAAGGCACTTATTTTTCAGAAGGCAACCCCAAAACTCTTGCCCTCGTCCAACAGCCGAAATTGCTCTTAATAAATAAACACACCCTAAAAATAAAAAGGCTTTTTTTAGTTACAGAAACTTCATTTTGATCTCATTATGCCTCTTATAACTCAAAAGTTATTACTTTGCTTCCTATAATTCAAAATTCGTTCCACTTTGACTTGTGGACTCTTTCTTCTCCTAGAAACCTCGCCACCTGAAACATATATGGAACCCAACACCTAGTAAGACTATGTCACGTGTGTGCAATAAATTTGATTATAAATCTCCATTATGAGTTAATATTCAACAATTAGAGAATATCAAGATTAAAAGAAACTGAAGAGATAAAAAAAGAAAAAACTAAATTAATTAGCCCGGCGCACGCAAATCAAACCAACACAAGAAATTAACAGATCTAAGGCAATGTAGAGCTACTTTTGAGTTTTTTATAAACAATTTTCAAATTTCAGAGTTAAAATGGGATCAAAATCGAGTTTCAATGGGTAAAGTGGAACAAACTTTGTGTTTCAAGAAATAAAATGACAACCTTTGAATTACAAGAGTAAAGCGAGATTAAAATCGAGTTTTTTGGAGCGTGGCTTAAAAATAAGCCAAATAAAAAGTGAAAAGAGACAAAAAAAAAACAAAAAAATAGTTGCAAAAGCTCAAGAAATTTCCTACAAAACCTTCCTTATCCCTAAAAATAAAAATTAGGGTAAATCTCAGTTTACTACCCTCATATTTCGAGTTTTCAACATTTAGTACATCAAGTTTTTTTCGTCCCAGAATCATACCTAAAGTGTTAATTTTGGGACAGTCTCATACATCCATTAGTCAAACTGTTAAGTCTGCCGTTAACTGATGATGTGGTGATGTGGTGCTTATGTGGACAATGAATGGGCGCCACGTGTCAATAAGGGGTCCACGTGGAATTTTTTTTTTCTAAGAAAGGGTTCGGGGTTAAAAAATAAAAAATAAAATAAACCCCGTCTTCTACCTTCCCGAACCCCCCGCACCCTCTCATTCCCTTCTCTCTTCTGCAACCCGTACCCCTTCCCTCCATTCTCTCTTCTACAACCTGCACCACTCTCCCTTCTCTCCTCATTCCTCCCTTATCCCTCCATTCTCTCCTCTGCACCAACCCACCAAACCCTTATCTCCTTCCCTCCCGATCCACTGTCAAATGCCTCTCAAACAAATATCCTACTAAACTAAAAAGACATCAAACGATTGCAAGGCTGGATCGAGCTTACAAGCTGCCTTATAGGAGCTCAAATCAGCGGTGCCTTAGGAGTTGGTAGTAGTTTCAAGGGTTTCTTATGTTTGGGGGGGTGGTGGTGAGAGGGTTTCTGAGGCATTAACTGATAACAAAGAGTACCCAGCAATCCATAGCTATGAATATCAATGGAAATTATACATAGAAGAATGAATGCGAAGAAGAAGAAAGAGGGAAGACACACAGAGAGAGTAGGTAGAGAAAAAATGTACTAATTGTATTGAATTAATGATGAAAAGGTTTTACAATACTTTTATAGACTACACATTTCTTAATGACTAAACTACCCTCATTTATCCACTCAGATTCTAACTAACTTCAACCAATTATAACTATTCCCAACCATATAAGTTGACATGGCAACAACCATTGTAATATTGCCATGTGTCTTCAGTCATCATCCCCCCTCAATCTCGGCTAAGGAACCAAGTCAAAGATTGCAACAATGTTTGAAGAATATTGGAATATGTAACCCTTTGGTTAGAATATCATATGTTTGCTCCTCAGTTGGTACATATCGAACAAGTAAGTCATTTTTTTGAACTTTTTCTCGAACAAAATGGAAGTCAATGTCAAGATGTTTAATTCTGGTGTGAAACACAGGATTAGAACATAATGCTAGTGTTGATAAGTTATCACAGTGTATAAGAGGAGGTTTAAACACAAATTGATGTAAATCCCGCAACAAGTTTCGAATCCAAGTAATATCAGCAGTACAATGACCAAGGGATTTATATTCAGCTTCAGTTGAACTTCTAGAAACTGAAAATTGTTTCTGAAACTGTCACGAGATTGGATTATACCCCAAATAGACAACAAATCCAATGATTGATCTCCTAGTATTAGGATCAGCTGCCCAATCTGAGTTTGAGAAAGTTACAAGTGAGTTATCTATTGTAGCTGAATAAGTCAGACCATAGTTGATAGTGCCTTACACATATCTCAAAATCCTTTTAACCAAATCATAGTGTACATCAGTAGGATTGTTCATATATTGACAAGCAGCATTGACAACATATGCCAAATCGGGTCTCGTAAATGTAAGGTATTGCAGCGCTCTTACCAAACTCCGATATAAAGTAGGATCAGATATAGGTGTTCCTTCTGAATCAAGAAATTAGGTGTGTGGTCGACAAGGTGTATTCACTGGCTTGCAACCATCCATACTTGCTTTGTGCAACAAGTTTTTAGCATATTTAGCCTGGCTGAGAAATATATCCCCATTTGCTTTGTATGTGACCTGCAGTCCCAAAAAAATTGACAATTTGCCCATATCCTTGAGATCAAACACATCCCCTAGCTCTTTAATGACTGATTGCACCTTCTCTGAATTAGAACCAGTTAGGATTATATCATCCACATAGAGTAGTAATACAACAACATCAACTTTATCATACTTCACAAATAGACTTGTGTTAGATTAAGACATTATGAATCCCAGTGCAGGTAAATGGCCAGTGAATTTGGCATTCCATGCTCGAGGTGCATGTTTTAAACCATAGAGGGACTTTATCAACTTGCAAACATGATGTGGATGCTATGAATCAATAAACCCTTGTGGTTATTTCATATAAACCTCTTCTTCTAAATCACCATGCAAGAATGCATTTTTAACATCAAGTTGTCTCAATTCCCATTTGTGTTGTGCTGCAAGTGAAATAATAAGTCTCACAATGGTATGTTTAACCACATGACTAAAGGTCTCAAAATAATCCAGACCATGTTCTTAAGAGTACCCTTGAGCAACCAATTGTGCCTTGTATCTTGAAATTGAGCCATCTGAGTTCTTCTTAGTTTATACACCCATTTACTTCCAATAACTGCTCGATGACTAGGCTGAGGAACTAAGATCCAAGTACCTTGACTTTGAGGTGGATCATATTCCTCTTGCATTGCCTTCTGCCAATTAGAATTTGCTGCAGCACTTCAAAATGATGTTGGTTCAGCAATATCATGGATGTGAGCCAGAAAAGAATAACCATTTTGACACTTATCCATCTCTTCTACTCTTAAAGTAGATAACTCTGGTAAAGATACAATATAACTAGAATAATCTTTTCTAGAAATAGCCCCAATTTGTAACCTGGTTTGTATCCTGTGAGGATGAGTGTCACAATGTGAAGAATTACTAATATCAAAGGTATCAAAGGGAAGGATTGCCTCCAATTATGTAGGTTGAAGAACATGTAACACAGAGGCTAGATTTTGATATAGGAGAGTTGTTTCAGATTGTTGAGATGAAGAAGTACTGTCAATTGCAAAACTTGAGTCTTGATGATGTAACTGTAACACTTGAGTTGCAGATTTAGAGTTTAAAATTTGCACTTCATTACTGGGAGACAGATTCACATTGTCTGTACTGAGGTGTCAATTCTAGGATTTACTGGAAGAACAAATTGCAGATGAGTGATTATTTGTGACCTTTGGAATATATGTTACACCCTGAGATTGACTTGTTGAAACTCTAGAACTTGATTTGCAAGGAAACAGATCTTCATTGTGTATAACATGTCTAGAAATGATGAATTTTCTAGTTTGAGGATGATAACAGATAACACCTTTATATCCAATTGCATATCCAAGAAAAAACATAACACAACTCTTGGTTGTAGCTTATTATGATTATATGGTCTAATATATGGATACATTGCACTACCAAACACCTTCAACCCTTGCAATTGAGGAATAACACCAAACATCATTTGATAAGGAGATTGCCAGTTCAAAACCTTACATGACATTCTATTAATTAAAAATACAAAATGCGCACATGCATGAAACCACAACTCTTGAGATAAACCAGCAGCAGTCATAAGGGTTATAGCCATTTCTACAATACATCTGTGTTTCTTCTCAGCAATTCCATTTTGCTGAGGGGTATAAGGACATGAGACTTTATGCAATATACCTTTGTGTGCCAGAAAATCCTGAAATCTCTTACTCATATACTCTCATCCTCCATCTGTTTGAATGCATTTAATACCAACATTGAATTGAGTATACACAAAACTATAGAACTTGAGAAAAATATCAAACACTTCTGATTTATTAACCAATGGAAATATCCAAACAGATCTAGAGAACTCATCCACAAAGCTGACATAATATCTGAATCCTTCAATAGACTTAATGGGTGAAAGACCCCAAAGATCAGAATGAATCTTTTGAAAAGGAAAAATACATTTGTCTTTCTTATCAAAAAAAGGTAATCTACTCATTTTTCCTGAAATACAATGTGAACACATATGTTGTGTATTATCATCAGTACTAACTATCTGAGATTGTTTTAACATTGTATACACGACTTCATTGCTTGGATGTCCACATTTCTGATGCCAAACCACATGCTTCACTTTCTGACCAATTAACCCTGTAAGCTTCCTCCTAGACTTCACTGCAGCACTTGTAATCAACTTGGTAGGAATTTTAAACAACTCTCCATCATTACTCCTTCCTTGGTAAATCACAGCCTTAGTTACCTTGTCCTACATAAAAAAATTATGGTCACCACATATGAACCAACAGAAGTTATCTTTACACAATTGTTTAACAGATAGCAAACTAACTGCAATAGTGGGAACATGTAACACTTTTCGCAAAATTAAAGAATAAGGTAATGTGTGTAATTTTGCATATCCAATGTGCTGAATTGGCAAACCTTCCCCATTGCCAATTGTAATTTGATCAGTACCCTCATAAGAGGTAGCTTGTTGAAGAGCATTCACATCTGCAATCATGTGATGTGATGCACCCGTGTCAACAATCCAGAAGTCATTTGGCAAGAATGTTGGTTGAGCTTGAGCTTGCATTGCAGTTAAAGATGCAATGGTAAATTTCCTTGATAAGAAAAATTGTTCCTGTGATAACAGTCTAATGCACTATGTCCCTTCTTCCCACATATCAGACATTTAACCACTAAACCACTTGAACCAACATTTGTAGACCTTTTCCAACAATTTGTAGCAGTATGACCCATTTTTGAACAAATCTGACATTCTGGAACAATATTTGACCTTGTTCCAGTGTTACCAGATGATAGGAGCATATTTATGCGACTTAGTTGGCTTGTTCTTGTGCATTTATGTCGTGTTTCCTTAGTTATTTTAATGTTTAAAGTCATTTTCGTGTGTTTTCAGATTTTATGGACAAAGTAGGCAAGAAGATGCATTTTGGAGGCCTTTGGAGCATGTTTCGGGCTTGGAATGGATAGCAAATGCATGGGCCAAGTGGATGGACGAATTTGAGAACTAAAGAGGCCAAGAATATGAAGAATTATGGTCCAAAAGATGAAGAAAACAGCCCAAAAATCTGTCACCCCAACTTGCATTCCTTGCCATGCAAACCACATAGAATTCCCTTTGGATTCCATGCCATGCTTGATCACTCTTGTCCCCTACATAATTTCTGATTTCATGCTTCAATTCATTTAATTATTACACTCAATTGCTTGATACCTCTTGTTCCCTTCACTCATTAGATTTTACACAACATATACATCCATTACATGCACCAATTGATGCTCCATCATTCACATTTGGAATCCAATGCCATGTGCAACACATGTTGTTGCACCTTTGACCCATTTGTTGACACATTTCACCTCCCTTTCCATCTCTATGCAATGTACACAATCATTCATGCTCCTTAGCTACAACACCACTCCATTTTACCCTTCACACTTTGCATCATTACTTCATTTTCACCCTTGGACCATTGCACACCACACACACAAATTGCCATGCATTTCATCCTTAACCTAACCTGATTTTCTAAGGTTTTTGGGGCCTATAAATACATGTTTACACCCCTTGGCCAAAGGACAATCCCCCATATTCATCATTTTATCACAGAAATTCGTCCATACACACCCTAGGAAGCAAAACACCCCAAAAACACCATTCTAGTGCCTAGAAAACATAACAACCACTCCACCTTCTTCCACCCTCTTTGCCTAGTTCTCCACCACCTTCCAACCATCAAACACTCTTCCACACTCACCCTAAACCCCTCCATACCATTCCCTATCCATTCTACACCATAAATCCACCCAAAAATCTGTCCACAAGCTTCATGCCGCAACAAGGAGGAAGGGAGATCCATTGATGCACTTGCTTTCCAAGTTGGAGCATTTTAGGTGTTTTCTTTCCTTTGATTTTAATGTCTAATTTTATGTATCTTTGTATTGCAAGTATGAGGAACTAAACCCCCCTTGGCTAGGGGGGGATTCAAAACCATGTTTATGCTTGCTATATGATTTGATTACTTCCAATTGCGTTTCTTGAATTGTGAATTCAATTTACTTATCCGTTCGTATAAAAACTAATTTGTGTATGTTGGTTGAGAGTGCACGCTTAATTTTCATGCATGAATTTGACGCTAGAATATAAGGGAGTTTCACCTAATCGTTATGAACTTATATTCACAAGTAGTGAAGGTTGCTAGTCACAATCACGTTAAGTAAATTCTTGGCATAAGTTTCATGCAAATCATAGTAACGAGTGCCTCGTCAATGCTTATGTTTTTCATAGAACTTAATGATTCTTGCTTGTATCTCTATTATGCAATTCATGTAGGGAACTTGTAGGGAATGTTTTGGGTTGTTGTATGCAATCATCCAACCTAATAACTTGTGGAAAAACTGAGAGTTAATTAGTGCAATTCACGGTTAATTTGGGGCGTTGAGTATTCATAGTTTATCGAAAAGCAACTGGAAATCGTTTTGTATGCAAGTGTGACATGTGTGGAGAAGAACCTCCTAACTAGCCTTCCATCCATAAATTTCATTCAAATTCATTTACAATCTGTTTTGTTTTACAAAGTTTGTTTTGTTTTCAAATTCATTAAAACCAAAATCCCCCTTTTACTTTATTGTTTCAAAGTGTTTAATTTCTGTTTTGGTTGTGTTTTAGAGTGTTTTAATTCACCCAAATTTGTCTAAGAATTTGTTTACTTTGTTCTTGTCTTAATTTAATTATTTTCGTCCAAAATCAACCCCAACTTATTTCTTTGAGTCATATTAATTAGAACTTGTCTTAGATTATGTTTTTAAGTGTTTTAGTTCATTAGAAAACCAAAATTCGTCCAAGTTTGTGTTAGAGTCCCAAAACTGCCCAGATTGTGTGTTTAAGGTAGTTTTGAGTGTTTAGGGGCTGTTTTGAGTCTTTTGGTTTGTTTTAGTGTTTTAAAGTATAGTTTTGCATTCTTTGAGTCTAGTTAGTGTTTTAAACTTTGTTTTTACGTTTTCAAGTCAGTTTCCAAGTGATTTAGCAATCCCTCCTAATCCCCGGCCTAGAACGATCCCTACTTACATACTTTACTACAATTGATAAAAAGAGGGTTTAATTTGTGTGCTTATATATTTGCATCAAATTTTGGCGCCGTTGCCGGGGATTAGCAACTTTGCTAATCCCCCGTTGTTTCTTTTTCATGTCTTTTGTTTTACTTTTGATATTTGATTTAGTTTTCTTTCTTTGATTTTAGGTACTAGAGAAGTAAGACATGGATTTTGCTAGCATTCAAACTCAATTGGCAAATCTTACTTCTCAATTGTCACAGTATGCCGAAAGGACCACAATGCAAAGTGTCCCTACATTTGGTGCGTCTTATAGGCAAGGATATCAAGCCAATCAATGCCCACAAAGAGATTGGAGTGATCATTCAAACTCTATGTGGTGGGAAGCTCAACAAGTTCAACATGAAGGATATTGGCAGCCATATGAGGAGTTCTATTCAGGACCTATGCAGCCACCACAACCTCATATACAATATGCCCAATCAAACTCAGACTCGTCAATAAATTACAATCAAATTCTTAATGAATTAAACTCTATGGTGCAGGGCTCACAACAAGAAGAATATCTGCCACCATCGGAGGAGTTCTATCACTGGCCATATCAACCGTCACAGTCACCACAACAATCTGCCCAATTCAATTCAGGTACGTCTTTGGATGATGATATGTTTAATAAGTTACTCACCTCTTTGAACCAAAAAGTAGAAAATCAAAACAAAGAGATACAAAATCAAGCCAAGAAGGCGAGTGAATTGGAGAAGCAACATGGGCAGATTATGGAGTTCATGGCACAAATTCAAGAGCAGAGTGAACTCCCCAACTCAACTATTGAAAATTCGAAGGAAGATTTTGAAATCCATGATGCTATCACTTTGAGAAGTGCTATGGAGGTTGGACCTAACCTAAAAACATCCAAATATAGCCTAGAAGTGGATGAGGAGCTGCTGATTGAGGAGGAGGAAGAAGACATACACACGGAAAGGGTAGAACAACCCTTGCTGCAGCCCCTTAAGCCCTCTAAACCACCCACCACAAGTAAGGACGTCCCAATTTCAT
The DNA here is from genome assembly GCF_042453785.1 of Malus domestica. NCBI lineage: Eukaryota > Viridiplantae > Streptophyta > Magnoliopsida > Rosales > Rosaceae > Malus > Malus domestica. Next base: position 8,858,918 of record NC_091670.1, read on the forward strand.
TTCATTCTAATGTTATTCCTCCGAACGTCCCTTTTCCTCCTATGTTTTTTATTCCCAAGAAAGAAAAGAGTGAAAAAGACATCGTGGAAGCCTTCCCAAAGGTGCAAAATGATATTCCAATTCTTGGTGCAACAAATCAAGTTCCAGATTGTGTTGAAATGTTCAAAAGACCTTGTACACCAAGAAGAATGATTCAAGAGAAAGTAGTGGCTGGAGAAGATGTAGAATGCATCAAAGAGGATATGCTTGAGACAACCATTCCTAAAGAAGTTGAATTATATGACATGGGACAAGTCCCAACCATCACATTCAATCTGGCCAAGTCCAATATCCCTGAAACTTTCAAAAATGTGGTGTTTGTCATTGAGTTCTTGTCGGACAAAGCAAGTAAGTCATCTTCTCCAATTTTACATACGTTTTCCACTAACTTGCTGATTTTGATGATTCAGGCACCCATACTAGAATTTACACCATTGCCGGATCACTTCAAGTATCACCTTCCATTCGAAGATCACTTCCATGGAACCTAGGGGAATGTGACGGGAGGTATCGTCCGGCTGGAAGACGTTAAAGCAAGCGCTTTAAGGGAGGCAACCCATTTATTCTGCTTGATTGTCAATTTTATTACTTGTTTAATTATTTTTGGTTATGACTTTCTATTTTGAAACATTAACAAATATGCAAAGGATTTTAACATTAAACTTCGTGGAAATGAACAGCAAACTGGGAAATAAAGAAACATAGCATAATACAAGAGAAAGCCTTCACAAAGGCTGCTTGGGAGAGGTCGCAGTAGTCGGCGGAGTTGCAGTAGTCGGCGGAGTCTCAGCAGTCGGTGGGGCCACGGAAGGAGGAGGTATCGGAGGTTGATCAGTTGGAGCTTCACTACGCGGTGCCGCCCCAGAAGACGAAGGCAGATGCGGTTGGAACAAACCCACAAACCTCCGGTGATCAAGTAAAATCTGACCATCAGTTTCCTGCAGCTGGTCAATTTTCCTCTTCATGTTTGTGGCATAATTGTGTGCAAGCTTGTGCAATTGTTTATTTTCATGCTTGAGTCCTCTAATCTCCTCTTTGAGACTCTGTATTTCAGCCACCAACGATTCAACATGACGGGTTCGAGCAAATAGGCGTTGGGCCATGTTGGACACAGAACCCGCACACTGCACTCTAAGAGCCAGAGACTCCTTAACCGCCAATTCATCAGACCGTCTAGCGAGCAGTCTGTTATCTTTGGGGGTGACAAGGTTCCGGGCCACCACCGCAGCGGTCATGTCATTTTTCATCACCGAATCCCCAACGGTAAGAGGACCAGTAGGGGATATGAGGGACGGGCGCTATATGTTGTCTGGAGAATGAGGGGCTGCTCCTTCACTAAGGTTCAAGTCAAAACGACAGTCGGAAGGGCCAGACATTTTTCAGAGGTGTTAAAGAAATAGGAGATCGGACAAGTCAAGATCGTAGAAGTGCAAAACGGGAGTTTTTATAGGCAGAAATTCAAGAGTGCTTTGAACGTCCTGCATACCTCTATAAAAATCAGCACGCGATGGGATTTCAGAGATCGAAGAGGTGAGCTCAGAAATCGAAGAAGCCATTCGGAGATCGAAGAGGCGCCAGCTTTCTCAAAAGTTGGGCTTGCTCACAAATCACCAATTCCAGATACCGAAGAGTGTCAACTGTCTCAGCCTTGTCAGCACCCATCACACGCAACTTAGCTTTGCGAAAATCACGGGCAGTCTGTCCAAGCACCGATTCCAACCATCTGTCTCTCTCAGCCTCGTCAGCACTTGTCACATGCGATCTCTGCCCTCAACGAAGCTCAGAACTCGAAGCGTAAATTCCGGATATTAAAGAGACCTCTGCTTTATCGAGACGTGTCAGCATCTGTCAATTTGCACATCTGCGTTGCGCAAATCACGCGCAATCTGTCGAAATTTTTTGGAGAAGCGGAATGCACGTGGAAACTACTGTTAAATTATCCCAGGCTTGCCGACACGAGTAATGGAACAATGCCTTCCCAGCCATTAAGAAAATTCTATAAATGTTGAACTTCAAAGTGAAGCAGTCTCACCCAACTTTCAGCCTCACTTAACCCTTCATCCTCTCTGAAATGGCTTTCCAACAAACCCTCTCGAGTCACTCTGTATTTTTCATCCCCTGGGATACCCCTGCAAACAACCCATCCAGAGCACAAGTATTTCATATCATAAAGGTTGAGAGCACGAGTATCTCATATCATGCTTTCTCCCTGTCCTTTCTCCAGCCAGCACCTGCTCTCGAGTACTTATCATCTTATGCTTCCGCTTCGTCTCTCACGTATAAGGGAAGTGAAGATGATACCTCGAAGCATGTGGAGACAACGTGCTGATTCATCCTCAACTAGGGACAAGGAGAAAAAAAGCAAGAGGTGGACACTTGGAAATATTGAAGAAAGAAACAGACCAACACCTCTCCCTCGTGCCTGCCCGTCGTGCATAAGAAACAAACAGAGAAGAATGCAGCTTGCATAATCATCCCAACGGAAGGAGTCTGAGATGAAGAACTAGAGAAGCTGCCACATCTGCTTGGAGAACAAATAAGGAACTGCAACATCACCAAAGAGCAAAGCTTCGCCGTACAATTCCAATCCAGTTCAAGTTCAAAGCTGTGGAAAGTCAACAAGATCAACTATCTCCAAAACCAGATTTGCGTTCTTAAACTCTACTCTGTCTGGTTTTTACTTTGCCATATTTGTCATGTTTATTTGTCGTTTATTATTTGCTTGTTTTTGGTGTGAGTATATGCTTGAAACATTGAGGACAATGTTTGATTTAAGTGTGGGGGGGTAACCATTGTTTTGCATGAAATTCGTAGAAATTTATCACCCATTACTTCTAGTGTTGTTCCTTGTTGTTTTAAGTATTTTTTAAGCTGTTTTGGAGTGTTTCAGTGTGTTTTGACATAAAAATCCGAAAATTCATAAAAATTTGAAAAATTGTTTTTGAAAATCCAAAAAAGAGTTGTTTTTGTGCGCTTATTTGTGTCTTAGGGTACCTTCCAACACAATGATGAGGATTCGGTTTGTAATTGCATGAATGTTAAAGAGAGTTATAAACATGGATGAAAGTTTGATTTACTCTTTATTTATGCGTGGTTGTGGTTATAACTTATGAAATCACATGTAATCATAAAAGAAAAAAAAAATTAGTTTTTGTAACATGCTTGAAGGAAAGAACTCAAACTAACGCTACAACATTGTGAGACTTGAGCTTAAACGTTTATTTGGAGAGTTAAAATATGTGCATTCTTGTTTTCTAAAGTCGTTGCATGATCTCATTATTCTTTGCTTGGTTATTACTTAGAAGGCGTTTCATCATTTAGTTCCAAATGCTAGAACTCATGCCTATTTCATTCAAAGCATGCTATTGATTTGCATAAAACATATTCAAGATGAAGTTGTGTAGTTACCACCACCAAAGCCAAACTGCCATGTATCCCATATCGTTATATGTTTAAGTTAACCCCATTGAGCCTTGATAGCCTACATTCTTTGTTAAACCACATTATCCTTACCTAGCCTAGTTTAGGACCATCCATACCCTTGTTCTTAAAGCATAGTAAAGCATGATTCAAATTGAATTTCTTTTGATTAATGTATGGCAGAAAACAAGTGTGGGGGAAGTGTGAGTTATTATGCTTGTTGAAAAGAAAAGAAGAGTTGAAAAAAAAAATGCGAAAAAGAGTTTTAAAGTGCTGCTTGTTGAAGAAATGGTCCAAAACATAGAATTCGGCCCTAAATATTGCTTGAATTTTCCCTTCGTGTCTAAAAACTGATTTCTGCAATCTAAGTGAATTCTAAGTTTCAATTTCATTACTTTACTTGTTATTGCTTTAAGAACGATTGTTATCCTTATCCTTCATTTGTTAGCCATCACCCCAAGCCCCGTTACAACCCTTAACTTCATCTTGAGTGTCATGCGTTTCAATATGTGGAGTTTGAAATTGATATGAGCATATGGTGTCACTGGTTCTCGCATCTAAGTAGTAGCATTCCATTCATGAGATCATATCTAAACATGCTTATTAACTCCATAAATTGCTTTCTTTGTGATACATATATGTGAGCGTTCGTTTTCATATCTACATCAATCTTCTCACATATAACTAGTATAGGGTGTGTAGTTAGAAAATCTGAGTGAAAATTGAGTGCATATCTTGTAAGGAATTGAGTGATTTCTCTAAGGCATGTTACTACATCAAAAACATTATTTTAATCGATTAATTGTGAACAAGTAAGTGGTGACTATGATTAAGTACGTGCTTAAGTGTGAAGATGACTCAAATCTGTGGGGATAATTTTTTTTAACATGTCATGTGCATTGGAAATCCCTAAGGCAAATGTTGGAAGGTTTAGGTTGTGTTTTATTTACTTTGTTTCGTTTTATCTCTTTGTTTTGCTCGAGGACTAGCAAAAGCTAAGTGTGGGGGAATTTGATAGAAGCATATTTATGCGACTTAGTTGGCTTGTTCTTGTGCATTTATGTCGTGTTTCCTTAGTTATTTTAATGTTTAAAGTCATTTTCGTGTGTTTTCAGATTTTATGGACAAAGTAGGCAAGAAGATGCATTTTGGAGGCCTTTGGAGCATGTTTCGGGCTTGGAATGGATAGCAAATGCATGGGCCAAGTGGATGGACGAATTTGAGAACTAAAGAGGCCAAGAATATGAAGAATTATGGTCCAAAAGATGAAGAAAACAGCCCAAAAATCTGTCACCCCAACTTGCATTCCTTGCCATGCAAACCACATAGAATTCCCTTTGGATTCCATGCCATGTTTGATCACTCTTGTCCCCTACATAATTTCTGATTTCATGCTTCAATTCATTTAATTATTACACTCAATTGCTTGATACCTCTTGTTCCCTTCACTCATTAGATTTTACACAACATTTACATCCATTACATGCACCAATTGATGCTCCATCATTCACATTTGGAATCCAATGCCATGTGCAACACATGTTGTTGCACCTTTGACCCATTTGTTGACACATTTCACCTCCCTTTCCATCTCTATGCAATGTACACAATCATTCATGCTCCTTAGCTACAACACCACTCCATTTTACCCTTCACACTTTGCATCATTACTTCATTTTCACCCTTGGACCATTGCACACCACACACACAAATTGCCATGCATTTCATCCTTAACCTAACCTGATTTTCTAAGGTTTTTGGGGCCTATAAATACATGTTTACACCCCTTGGCCAAAGGACAATCCCCCATATTCATCATTTTATCACAGAAATTCGTCCATACACACCCTAGGAAGCAAAACACCCCAAAAACACCATTCTAGTGCCTAGAAAACATAACAACCACTCCACCTTCTTCCACCCTCTTTGCCTAGTTCTCCACCACCTTCCAACCATCAAACACTCTTCCACACTCACCCTAAACCCCTCCATACCATTCCCTATCCATTCTACACCATAAATCCACCCAAAAATCTGTCCACAAGCTTCATGCCGCAACAAGGAGGAAGGGAGATCCATTGATGCACTTGCTTTCCAAGTTGGAGCATTTTAGGTGTTTTCTTTCCTTTGATTTTAATGTCTAATTTTATGTATCTTTGTATTGCAAGTATGAGGAACTAAACCCCCCTTGGCTAGGGGGGGATTCAAAACCATGTTTATGCTTGCTATATGATTTGATTACTTCCAATTGCGTTTCTTGAATTGTGAATTCAATTTACTTATCCGTTCGTATAAAAACTAATTTGTGTATGTTGGTTGAGAGTGCACGCTTAATTTTCATGCATGAATTTGACGCTAGAATATAAGGGAGTTTCACCTAATCGTTATGAACTTATATTCACAAGTAGTGAAGGTTGCTAGTCACAATCACGTTAAGTAAATTCTTGGCATAAGTTTCATGCAAATCATAGTAACGAGTGCCTCGTCAATGCTTATGTTTTTCATAGAACTTAATGATTCTTGCTTGTATCTCTATTATGCAATTCATGTAGGGAACTTGTAGGGAATGTTTTGGGTTGTCGCATGCAATCATCCAACCTAATAACTTGTGGAAAAACTGAGAGTTAATTAGTGCAATTCACGGTTAATTTGGGGCGTTGAGTATTCATAGTTTATCGAAAAGCAACTGGAAATTGTTTTGTATGCAAGTGTGACATGTGTGGAGAAGAACCTCCTAACTAGCCTTCCATCCATAAATTTCATTCAAATTCATTTACAATCTGTTTTGTTTTACAAAGTTTGTTTTGTTTTCAAATTCATTAAAACCAAAATCCCCCTTTTACTTTATTGTTTCAAAGTGTTTAATTTCTGTTTTGGTTGTGTTTTAGAGTGTTTTAATTCACCCAAATTTGTCTAAGAATTTGTTTACTTTGTTCTTGTCTTAATTTAATTATTTTCGTCCAAAATCAACCCCAACTTATTTCTTTGAGTCATATTAATTAGAACTTGTCTTAGATTATGTTTTTAAGTGTTTTAGTTCATTAGAAAACCAAAATTCGTCCAAGTTTGTGTTAGAGTCCCAAAACTGCCCAGATTGTGTGTTTAAGGTAGTTTTGAGTGTTTAGGGGCTGTTTTGAGTCTTTTGGTTTGTTTTAGTGTTTTAAAGTATAGTTTTGCATTCTTTGAGTCTAGTTAGTGTTTTAAACTTTGTTTTTACGTTTTCAAGTCAGTTTCCAAGTGATTTAGCAATCTCTCCTAATCCCCGGCCTAGAACGATCCCTACTTACATACTTTACTACAATTGATAAAAAGAGGGTTTAATTTGTATGCTTATATATTTGCATCACCAGACCAAGAATTCCAATTTCCATTATTTTGCCTAGTATCAGAAGATTGACCTCTACCATTACTTGTGATACTCCCACCATTTCCACCTTGTGAAGACCTGAAACCACCATTTCCATTACTATTGTTGAACCTGAAAGACCTTGAACCATTATTCTGATTTGAAAATTGCTTTAAAAACTCTATATATCCCAAACCTGAATGTGGTGACACATTAAACTAAGTTCCAGGAAACTGAGGATACATTAGAGGCATATTCGGAGGAAATGACATTGAGAGTGATTGAAATGACAAAGAACCATTTGAAGTGGTGCCATGTGATGAACCATTCGAAGGAAATGGCATTGAGAGTGATTGAAATGGCAAAGAACCATTTGAAGTGGTGCCCTGTGTTGAACCAGAAGACATTCCAAAAGACGAAGATCCATTTGGCATCTGAGTTAAAACACCACCAGTTGTATAAAGAACATCCCTAGAATTACTAGTAGAACCTTGAGATGTACTCTGTACTGGGACAAGGATTGTCTGCCCTCCACTTTCGGTGCCCTCCCCGTGCCCTCCTATTTTGTGTGGTCACAGTTAAGCCACGTCAACATTTTATATTGTTTTTTTATAAATATAATAAGACAAAAATGAATAGTAATATAAAATGTTAACGTGGCTTAACCGTGACCACACAAACAGGAGGGCAGATAGTCCTTATCCCTCTGTACCGATCCTTGTATATATAATCCAGAGAAATTATGAGACAAACTATTCATGACAGATTCAGCTTCTCTCTCAACACATAGCAATTGTTCACGAAATTCTCTTAGTGTGATAGGTGTATCCTTAGTAAGAATCACAGTGCTAATAATAGAGTACTCTCTAGGTAAACCAGATAAGGTAGCCAAGATAAAATCATTATCAGAAACAATTTCACCAGCAGTGAGTAATTGATCTTTAATATTCTTTAGCTTTGACAATAATTGATCTATTGAATCTCCCTTTTTTTTGCAAAGTTTGAAACTCAGTTTTCAGAGTATTCACTTTAGCCTTGGACATTGAAGCATAGCGACCTTGCAAATTGGACCAAGCTTCATATGCAGTTTTATAACCAAGAACATGCTCAATTGCTTCATCAGACAAGGTGGCAAGAAGTAAGCTCAATAACACCATATCCACATATTCCCACTCCAAGAAAGCTTGTGAAATTTCCGTAGTCACCCCACTTTCTGTATGAATGACATACTTTGGAGGACACACAACCGATCCAAAATGATTAAACAATTTATACCCTTTCAAGACTGACTAGAATTGAAAATTCCATTTAGAAAAATTTTGTCATTTAGCTTGATTGTTAACATTCCTAAAAGTCCCTCAATTTTCACACCAGGAACTGTCATTTTTCCACAAATTGAAGTTTTGCACAGAAATTACTGCAAACAGCAAGCAAGAATTGCAAAAGAAAATCTTCAAGAATGGCTTCGTGCCTCACCAATTATAACAGTCAATGGCTTCATGCCGCAACAATTATAGCAAACTATGGCTTTGTGCCGCAACAATTATAGCAATCAATGGCTTCGTGCCTCAACAAATTTAACAGACAATGGCTTCGTACCCAACAAAATCAAACAAAGTAATGGCTTCATGCCTTAGCAAACAACCATAAATTTTGCACAAAGATGGCTTCATGCCCTAAGAATCATAACAAAACACATCATGACTACAATTCGAAATATATCACCTGAAATCATATGTAAATACCGCTTCTTGATGCGTAGAATTCCCAAATTCTCAGATCTTGATATCCTAAGCCCAGAAACACTCACAGACCCACATATGACTGACGATTCTTGATACCATGATAATAGAGAGTGCCCAGCAATCCATAGCTATGGATATCAATGGAAATTATACACACAAGAATGAATGCGAAGAAGAAGAAGAAGAAAGAGGGAAGACACAGAGAAAGAGTAGGTAGAGAAAGAATGTACTGATTGTATTGAATTAATGATGAAAAGGTTTTACAAGACTTTTATAGACTATACATTTCTTAATGACTAAACTACCCTCCTTTATCCACTCAGATTCTAACTAACTTCAACCAATTACAACCATTCCCAACCATATAAGCTGACATGGCAACAACCATTGTTGTATTGCCATGTGTCTTAAGTCATCATTAACACCCTGGTTTTCACTGGATTTTCCTCCCATCATTTGGGTTCAGAAAATCAAAAATTCCCAACACCTTACTACTAGTAAAAAAGATAATTACTTTTCCTCCTTTGGTATTTTAATCAATCAAGCCAGAGTTCAAAAAAATCTAAAATCTAGCAAACCAAGTGCTCTCCAAACAGCCAAATACTCGAAATCGAATTGAATACAATCGATGAGTAAGTTGAAGAACTACAAAACTGACCAAAAAGACTTGGACTTTGGCTATATCCTAAGCAACCCAAGAGCTAAATTTTTCACTAGGTAAAGCAAAAGTAAAAACCCATATGAGATTTTTGCACGAAGTATAAAACTTGATGGATTTTTCTCACCTGAAATTCAGCTTAAATGCAAAGAAAAATATGAACTTTTCAGCTTTGTTCTCTCACTCCAATCCCCCACATCCTCCAGAAAGTTCAAGATTCCCAAACCCAAGCAAAATCCAACACAACGAACCAAAGACTGAGTCTTTACAAAACCCACAAGTCAATGGTGCAAAATAATGCAAAGAAGATGACGAAATGGAAAGAGGAAAGTGAGAGGAAATTGGGAAAGCGGCGAGAGGAGATGAGGGTTTGGTGGGTTGGTGCAGAGGAGAGAATGGAGGGATAAGGAAGGAAGGAGGAGAGAAGGAAGGGTGGTGCAGGTTGTAAGAGAGAGACGGGAGGGAAGGGGTGCGGGTTGCAGAAGAGAGGAGGGAGGGAGAGGGTACGGGGGTACGAGGGAGAGAGAGGGTGCGGGGGGTTGGGGGAGGTAGAAGACGGGTTTTATTTTTTTTGATTTTTTTTAACCTCTTCAAAAAAAAAATCTATATGAACCCCTTAATGACACGTGATGCTCAGTCACTGTCCACATAAGCGCCACATCATCAGTTAACAGCAGACTTAACAGTTTGACTAATAGATGTATAAAATTGTCTTAAAATTAACACTTTAGGTATGACTCTAGAATAAAAAAAAATTGATTACTAAATGTTGATAAATGTTGAAAAACATGTAACAAGCGGGGACCTGGTGACGTGGGAGATCCTTTTGTGGCGCAGCGCGAAGGAGAGAGGAGAGAGGGAGAGAGAGGAGCAACCAAGGCAATCAGCAAAGTGAATCATTGTTTGATCTCCAACCTCTCTCTCTCTCTCGCTCTGTTTTTTTGACTGTCTGTAGTCACACATTTACACCAACACAAACACAGAAACACCATCCGGAGAGGAGAGAGAGAAGAGAGAGAGAATGGGAGAGTGCTGTCCTCCGATGGATCTGTTCAGGTCGGAGCCGATGCAGCTCGTCCAGATCATCATCCCCATCGAGTCCGCTCACCTTACCGTCTCTTATCTCGGCGACCTCGGCCTTATCCAGTTCAAAGACGTACGCCTTTTACTCTCTCTCTCCCCCTCATTCCCAATTTTCTGTTTCAATTATGGTTTGTTCTTCCTTTTACGATTCTTTTTTGCTGCGGGGAAACAGTAAAAACCCTAACTTGGCTCTGTTTCCGATTGGAATTCTCAGTTGGATTGGATTCGATTTTGCGCAAGTGTTTTTCTTTTGTCAGATTTAGGGTTTCGTTTTTATGTATGAAATTGAATTGCCTGGTTAGTGAATGGTGTTTCATTCTTTAGATTTTAAGGAACTCAATTTATCTGCAAATTGAAGTGGTTGATCGATTGATTAATTACCAATTACATAATTTAGTATCCCAAAAAAGACAATTGATTATCGGATCATTTAGCATCGCAAGCGCCTAGTAAGCGATCATGGCACTGTCAGATTTTTGGTGTCTTGAAAGTTTGTATCCCCATTAAAATGGACATGTTGTTAGCTAAAGATAGCTAAAGAGCTTTAAATAGCAGACTAACACAAGTCACGAGTCATATATCAAATAAGAAAGATATAAGTAGCGAGAGCAATCCAAAAGCAGTGGGTCGATACTTTTGGTATTGGTTTGCTCACCACAGAGTGGTAATGTAGTGTATGGGTGGGTGGTGAACACGGTAGCTCTCTGAGTTGAGATCAACTCAGATCTCTTTTGTCTAAGCTATTGGCAAAGTATATGTATGAAAACAGAAGGCAAGTTATTTCATAATTCCTGTTCCAGAATGTACAATGTTCTATTTAAGTTTAAAGAACTGAAGTTGAAGGTAAACTGTAAAAAGGTACATATCATCCTGAAATGAAGAGAAAAGGTTTATGGGTAAGCGGATTAGAAAATAAATGAGGATCACACAAGGGCTTCACCTATTTTATAATTGATAGAGGTTTGAATACTTTTTACTTGGTTAATAACTCTTACAAAATTATGGAGAGCTAATGTTTGAAATTTGGTGACATGATGTTCTTGATGCTGCACAAATTGCACTTATCTTGAAGCACTATGCTAGCTCTGTTGTTGGTCATCCTTAATCTAATCACTGTTGTGCTGCTTCCATAATTTTTTATTAAATTTTTATTTTGTTACTAAAACTTTATGTATCATTCTTCCAGCTCAATTCAGAGAAGAGCCCGTTTCAGAGGACATATGCTGCTCAGGTGTGTTTATGTTTCTTAACTTGCTGACCAACATCACGTTTATTCATTTTGTTTGGTTGTGGATATGCCTTAAAAAATACGTCTCATAAAATTGAGTTATAAAGATTAGCAGGAAAAGGAGGGAAAGTCTATGGTTTAAATTTCCTTCCAATAGTTCATGTTGTCTTAGAGGTTTTCCAATTTCAACCCATACCTTTAGTGCTTTACCATACCTTTAGAGCTGTACCTTATGATTAGTTTTAATGAAAAAGACCTTCTAAGAACATCAACATAAATAAACATTTAGTTTTTCATAATGAAATGTAAAAACTGTACTGTCAGCTATCATTAACTCCTTTGGGATGATGGACATTTAAGAGAAGGAATGTTATATTGTGTCTACCATGCTGGGGGAGGATATTACTTTCTGACCCATTGTATATCTATAGAAGTCTATGGTGACTTTGAAGCAGTCACAAATATATTTTAGAATATAGAGTTAATAACGGGTCTCTTTAAGTGACAAAATTGACAGTTTTAAGAAAGGGAAGCACTTGGCTCAGTCAGCTGTTTGTGGTTGCAGTCCTCATATAACCTATTTTAGAGAGAGAATTTTATGTTTACATACTTATGAACTTTAATGGTTTTTTTCACTATGCTCATTCTAATCGAATCCCATCCTTGCTGATGATCTTTTTTTTTCCGGATATATACCTAATATTGAGGCTTGATCCAATCAGTTACTCAAATGGTTAACTTCTCATATCGCTTATTTCTTCTTTGCTTTAGCATGTCTTGGTAAATTAGCGAGTTGTTCTTGTGAACTGTTCTAGATTGTTGCCAAATAAAGAAGGGCCATGTACTCTTTACTGGCTATCTTGATTGTAAGATGGATACAGAACATTTCCAATCTATTCTTGTCATAATTGTTTAAGTATCAAAATGTTATGTTTTCGGATGTGTATTTGGTTGGTAAATTCACTATTTCATTTTTCTATGAAGATTAAAAGAAGTGCAGAGATGGCACGTAAATTACGTTTCTTTAAGGAGCAAATGTCAAAGGCGGATTTGCCTCCTTCAAAGTCTGCAAGACAAGTTGATGTCAATGTGGATGACCTAGAGGTATAATAAGGGGATTGGTGCATAGCCAAAGATGTTTAATGTTGCATGTTCTGACAAATTCACTTTTGTGTGTATGCTAGGTAAAACTTGGTGAACTTGAGGCAGAGCTGATTGAAATAAATTCGAATGATGAAAAGTTGCAACGTTCATATAATGAACTCTTAGAATATAAGCTTGTTCTGGAAAAGGTAATGACCCTTTTTGGTTTTCGGCCCAAAAAAAGATCTTTGCATCTCTATTACCATGCAGTTTTCATTATTAGGATATCAGATCATACTCTATCCTCTGATGAATGATGATACACTAAGTTCATAAGTAGCGTTAATATTTCTCGTGGGAATTCATCGTGATGGAAAGGGTAACAAATAGTATGATGAGCGTTTTTTTTTTTTTTTTTTTTTTTTGCACACGGAGAAAATGGATATAGATATCCATATTGTTTTTTGAACTATTGATCAAAATGGATTATGCAGGTCAAGCTATGAAAAGTTACTTTAGTAATATTGTAACTCGTTGTTTGAAGATTCTAACTTGTTGGAAAATTTTCTTGATAAGTAACAAAAGTTTCCAAGAGGCTTCTATCCATGTACAAAAGCTGTACGTGCCTAATACTGAAAGTGCAAAGAAAACAGAAACTGTGCATGAAGATTAAAAGAGGTTTGAGGAGTTTTATTCATTCAGATAGCTACCACACAAGCTGAGATCTCCGTTATGACTTCGGAACACTCTAATTTTTCTCTACAACCACAAAGACCAAAAATAAAGGCAAAGCTTAAGAGCTGTAGTTGGGCTGTTCCAAAAACCTGCCATGCCACCCTGAAAGGCTGATGACTGTCTCAGGAAGCAGCCAGCCAATATACCCCAAATAAAGATGGGAAAAACTCCAAATTTCTCAAGCCACAGAGCACTTAAGAAAGATATGGGATTCATTTTTGCTCCGTTGCACATATAGATATAGTCTATTAAACTCCCTTACCTCTGAAGATTAAATGATGCATTTTTCATATCTTCTCTAAGTAACTGTTCAAACTAGTAAACAGGAATCAGATAGAGATTTATCCGAATTTTTTATTTCAAATAGATACACAAGATATTAAAACAGAAAGAACTTGAAAACTGAAATTCAGCTAACAGCAGGAGTGACCTTCCAAATAACCTTAAATGAGCATAAGCAACAGCTCTGGGTAGATTATAAAAATTAAAGGTTCATGTAAGCATCACCAGTTGACACTTAATAAGATTACAAATAATAATGCAGGTGATATCGTTAACTGAGCTGAATTGGTAAAATATGTTTGACGTATAAACTTAATAGTTCAGAGAGTTCTGAATCTCATTGGACGTTTTCTATTATCACTAACAGAGAAGCGAGTATCTATTTGATCTGCCAATGAACTAGAATTTGATTAGAGTTACTCTCATTTGGTTGTGTCTCTCTTTTGATGTTTACTTTATTTCAATAGGCTTTCATGTGACTGAAAAATCTCTTCCTTTCAGGCTGGTGACTTTTTTCACTCAGCTCAAAGCAGTGCTGTGTTGCATCAGAGAGAAAATGAATCCCGTGATATCGGTGATGAATCCCTGGACATGCCTTTATTATTGGAGCAAGTACAGATTTCAATCTTGGATTTACTGTATTTTGATTAACCACAGTTTTCTTCCTGTTGCTGAGTCCAATCTTTTTGTTTGGCTGTTGTGAAGGAAACATCAACCGATCCATCAAAGCAAGTTAAGTTGGGATTTCTCACTGGTCTTGTTCCTAGGGAAAAGTCTTTGGCATTTGAAAGGATTCTATTTCGAGCTACTCGGGGTAACGTTTTTCTGAGGCAGACTGTTGTTGAGAATCCCGTGACTGATCCTGTTTCAGGAGAGAAGGTATTGACACGTCATTTCCTGCATTTTTATGTTCTTGGAAAGAGGAGAGGAAATTTCTATTTGTTCTTGTGGTATCTTTTACTCTTTAAAATTTAAGGTCACAATAAAAGATGGACTTTAAGTCCATCAAAACTAACTGACAAGATCAATAACAGTAAACTGGATATCATCAATATGTTTCAACAAAGAAGTCCAATAAATAGGTTAGGTATTTAAAAATCTCCACCGTGTTAAAAAGTCATGCCTTTTGTTTCAACCAAACAGTCCATGAGGATCTTGGGGGTGCAGGAATTGTGGGGGAGAGTTTGACCTCATTGGAAGTTCTTTAAGAATGGCTATTAGAGCTTTCAAATAACCAAAAGCGCTCTGTCAATGTGTAGCAAAAATATTAGCACACTTCATCTTTGACTGTGAATGATAATCTGTATGCAGGTTGAGAAAAATGTTTTTGTGGTATTCTACTCTGGGGAAAGAGCAAAGAGCAAAATTCTCAAAATATGTGATGCCTTTGGGGCTAATCGATACTCTTTTACTGAGGACCTAGGTAGACAATATCAGATGATTACTGAGGTATGTATATTTTCTTGGTTTATAGCTTCTGTGTTTCTTCTGTATCATATATGTGTTTCATTTCTGTAGAAGTAAAAAAAAAAAAAAAAAAAAAAATCAAATCTAAGAAACCTTGGCCATTTGCAGTTCTGTCCATTCATAATATCCATCTTTTTCTTGGTGCTTTTTTTTTTCCCATCATGAAGTAATTCTATTGTTAATATTAAGCATACTTAAAACTATTTATTAAATTCTTAATATGGTTAGTATAACCCCCATGCTCAAGTAGAAATCCAAGTTAGCCTTTTGTAGTTGTTAGCAGTCCGTCCATATTCCAAGGTGTTGATCATCTACATGTTATTAAGTTACCCCTGGGCCTTGATTTCCATTGATCCAATTCTGACGATGTTGGTTATTTTTATCTCATCGTGACAACATTGGTTATTTAACCCTCGATGTCAGGTTTCGGGAAGACTTTCAGAGCTAAAGACTACCATAGATGTTGGAGTGTTGCTTCGGGGAAGTTTGTTACAGACTATTGGCAAGCATTTTGAGCAGTGGAACCTTTTGGTAGGTTTGGAATTATTTTATTTAATGAGGTTTATTCATTATATGTGTGGAGATAAGACTAAGACTAACCCAAAACATATGGTGTTTCAGTGTATTGCCAATGTTAAGCTATTTACAACGTTTCTTTGTAATTGTGAAGGTGAGGAAAGAGAAATCCATATACCACCATCTTAACATGCTTAGCCTTGATGTTACAAAAAAATGTCTTGTGGCTGAAGGGTGGAGTCCTGTTTTTGCATCAAAACAGGTATTCTTCACTGACAGATATTTCTCCATAGTATGATGTTTCATTTTATACCCAGTTTGAATTGAAAAGTGTGAACAATGATGTACAAGTCAAATATGTTATTGACTTTCTTTGTTTCGTTGTATCTTTATTTTTCGCAGATCCAAGATGCATTGCAGCGGGCAGCATTTGATTCCAACTCACAAGTTGGAGCTATTTTCCAGGTTTTGCATACTAAGGAGGCACCACCTACCTATTTCCGTACGAACAAATTCACTTCTTCTTTTCAAGAAATTGTTGATGCATACGGGTGAGTTCCACTGTGATATCTTTATCTTCTGTGCTCCTTTATGGCTAATTGGAATAGATTTTTATGAATGAAGAAAAAGATAAGAGATTTAGTCAGTAATATCCATAAACAGTCATTTCTGGAATTTCCCTAGTAAGGTGCCAGGGCCAGATACTGAAAGTTTTCATCCACTTTGTGTAGTTGATTTCTGTTGTGGTGGTTTTAATCTACCATTTATAGTGCTTGCTTACCATTAACAGGTGAGCTAGATAGTAACTTGTTATGCCAGGTAATATATGGTAAAAATCAACAATTTAATTCTTAATGTAATGTCTAATGTAGTCATTAATGAAGGTCCATGTTTGAAATCAAGGAAACAGTTGTAAGTGGCTGTAGTAAAAAATCAAACCCCGCATTTACTGATGGTGAATCTTTCTCGTAAAAAATTGAATCTTAGAATTTGGAATCACAAATTGTGATGATAATTTATTGTTTCCAGCAGAAATACACAAGATTCTGAAATGGTTTGTTTTAATGCAACCGCAGGGTGGCTAAGTATCAAGAAGCAAATCCTGCTGTATATACTATCGTGACATTCCCATTTCTTTTTGCTGTCATGTTTGGCGATTGGGGACATGGAATATGTTTGTTACTTGCGACCATATATTTAATAGGCAGGGAAAAGAAGCTTTCTAGTCAGGTATTGTTACCAAGCTTTGCAATCACTTCATATGCTGATATATTCAATCTCAACCGTATAGCATCAAACATTGATGTATTCCCTTACTATATTTATGGTAGGTGGCTGTTCCATTTTATTAGTTTAACAAAATATGGATCAATTTGATTCTTTTTTTGTTAGATGTTATTGCGATTATATCTCATCTAAAGAAAAATGTGAAGCACAACCATCGTGACACCGACTGTATGTTGCTTATTGCCATAAGTATGTTACTAGCAGTCAAATATCTTTTATGTGCATCATTTTATATTTTTATCCTGTTAGGTGAATGTTTGCCAATGTTCTACAGTGTTTTATTTCTTTTACTCCATGAATGTTGATACTATTGCCGATAAAGAAATGATATTTCACTATGCCATTCTTTCTTTCCCCTCTTTTTCTTCCTCTCCTCCTTTTCCATCCTGTCAGGGAATTGTGATTGTTTATTAAGTTTCAGGACTGACAGATTGTGTCTTTTACCTCTAGTGTTTTGAGGAGTAAGGAACCTTTCTAGGTTAAAGGATTTGATTTGTCGACCTTTGGATATCTGATATTGTCTATTGCATGAGCTTCATAGAAAGTGGGAATTCCCCTAAAACTGCAATTTCTGGGGTGCTGCTTCTTCATGAGTATACTTCCTCTGTATAATTTTGATGGCATGTTTACTTACTTGGCCGGGTATGTGATGGAATGGGTATATGGGAATGATACCCATTCCTTGCAAGTAAACATGCCCTGAATTCATTTGTTTTGATTACTTTCCTCTTTTCACTTTGTTACTCAACATTCAAAGGAGATGGATATCTTAGTTTCTGTTAGTATGTAGGTTCTTGGCATTTCCCCGTCACATGTTGGTTATTTGACCTATTTCTGAGAAGCAGTTCTTTTTTTTTTCCTCATCCGTTTTTGTCTTCATGTAAGAATCTAATTAAATACTATTATGGTTTTACAGAAGCTTGGAGACATCATGGAGATGGCCTTTGGTGGTCGATACGTGATTTTGTTGATGGCAATTTTCTCAATCTATACAGGTTTTATCTATAATGAGTTCTTCTCTGTCCCGTTTGAACTGTTTGGTCCCTCAGCATATGCATGCCGTGATCTTTCTTGCAGGTATATGCTTAAACTTTGGAGATGTATATCCTTTCTTCTGCGTCCTCATTTTGAAGCGTTTGTAATAGTTAATTGATCTTGACTTGCAGAGACGCTACTACTGCTGGCTTGATTAAGGTGCGGCCCACATACCCATTTGGCCTGGATCCTGTATGGCATGGATCCCGCAGTGAGCTTCCATTTCTAAACTCATTGAAGATGAAAATGTCAATTATTATTGGCGTGGTCCAGATGAACCTGGGAATTATGATAAGTTATTTCAATGCCAGGTTCTTTCAAAGTAATTTGAATGTTTGGTAAGTTGTGAATCTTTATTTTGTTATCTTAGTTTTCAGTGGAGGTGTCAACTTTACCACCAAAGGCAGCAAATGCATCACTGTAAATGTGAATAATTCACATATGTACTGTGAATTCTTCCGTCTACAGTCACATCATAAGTTGTTTCCATAATCTGCTTCTCACCCTGCTTATAGCTTAGTATTCATTCAGTTGCTTCATTTACCCAGGTTCCAGTTTATACCCCAGATGATATTTTTAAACAGTCTATTTGGCTACTTGTCTGTTCTCATTGTTATGAAGTGGTGGACTGGTTCGAAAGCTGATCTCTACCATGTAATGATATACATGTTCCTGAGTCCTACAGACGAGCTAGGTGAAAATCAGCTTTTCAATGGTCAGAAAACAGTTCAGGTATCCCCTCGACCAGCGTTTTTTCCTTATTTTAAATATTTCTGTTAAAAGAAAATGTGAGTATTCCTCATGTTTTGTTTGTTCTTTTACCAGCTTGTGCTATTATTGTTGGCTTTTGTTGCTGTACCATGGATGCTGTTTCCAAAGCCTTTTCTTTTGAAGAAGCAACACCAAGATGTATGTTTGACATCCTTTCACCCTCAGTCGTTTTGATCATCACTTGTCTCCCTATTATTCATATTAATTTGCATCTTCTGATGGTAAAATGTTATTTCAGCGGCATCAAGGTCAATCCTACGCTCTACTTGAGAACACCGAAGAGAGCTTGCAAGTGAATTCAAACCATGATGCGCATGGTCATGAGGAGTTTGAGTTTAGTGAAGTTTTCGTACATCAAATGATACACACAATAGAATTTGTACTTGGAGCAGTCTCAAATACAGCTTCTTACCTTCGTCTATGGGCTTTAAGGTAGTTTCTGAGAACTTGAACTGTCATTCTTGGCTCTTTTGGTGTATTTGATTTTCTGTATGCGCATGCCAGTTCATGTCTGCATTTGTTATTGCAGTTGTGTGTGCTTGCACTGATTGATTTCGATAAGAGTTGGCATTCTATATTGGGAAGTCTTGAAATAAAAATGAACTTTCTGGCTTCATAAGGTTTAAAATTGAAGCAATAATAAAATTTGCATTCAGTAGTAAATTGTGTTAGCCTTGCATGTTTGTCTACACAATTCGATTTTGACATGCCACCGAACTGTTGAACCATGCACGTCAATGTTTTGTAAGAAAAGTCAATAGTGGACAGCTTATTCACTGTCTATGGGGAAGACATTCCTTTTCCACTTGGTGACATGACATTGACCAGCAAGATCCCTCATTATATTAAGCGGTGTGCTATCCACACACCCTTTTTTACTTCTCACACACCTCTTGTTAATTTATGTCCTTTGATCTTATTCAATAAATCCGATCCGACGGCCAAAAATTAAAGGGGTGTGTGAGAAGTTAAAAAGGCTGTGTGAATATCACACCCCTATATTAATTGGTCAATCTGTTAAATAAAATAAAATAAAGCACTTTTTCATTCAGCCATGACAGAATAGAATATGGTCAATAAGTTGTATTTGCATAATATTCTTTTTTTGTCTATTTGCGCAATAAGTGCTAATGCCGGGCATTTGTCTTTTGGAACTTTGTACAGTCTTGCTCATTCAGAGTTGTCCAGTGTGTTCTACGACAAGGTTCTCCTAACAGCCTGGGGGTATGTTTAACTCATTTGTGACGCTGCTTTTATTTAGTACTCCTTCAAAGTTGGCCACAATTTCAAATTCTTTGTCGATTCTTGGGATGAAGAGAATAGGCCACAATTTCAAATTCTTTGTCAATTCTTGGGATGAAGAGAATAGGCCAACGAGCACCAAATGAATGTTTTAGCAGGACTTCATTTCCATTTGGTTCTGTTGCTCATCTGGATTATTACCTACGCCCAAGAAGTTGTGACTGAGAATTTGAATTGTCGAATTTAATTAGGCAGTCTTACCGAACATCTGCAAAGGAAATAAATGAAACATATTCTTTTGTACGTCTCACAGGTTCAACAATTGGATTATACTCATAGTGGGTCTCATCGTCTTTGTGTGCGCCACTGTCGGTGTTTTACTACTGATGGAAACTCTCAGTGCTTTCCTTCACGCTCTTCGACTTCACTGGGTGGAATTCCAGAACAAGTTTTATGAAGGGGATGGTTACAAATTCTATCCGTACTCGTTCACACTGCTTGACGACGACGATGAGTGATGCCATAAAAAGAAGTCGTTGGCAGTGTTTAAGCCATGGAGTCGACTGTGAATAGGTACGAACCCGAGTTGATTCTTTCATTCGAACAGTACAAAAGAAAGCGATTGTGATGCACCTTGTATGAGGAGTTTTCGGTTGGTTTTCGAATTGGGCATCACCCACTTTCAGCGTGTTTATTTATTTGTTCTTCGGAGGAATAAGCAAGTTTATTAGGCCAGCTTCTTAATATGTAACGGCAATTGTGGCCATATGTAATAAAGACAATAATTAGTATTGTGCTGTTCAAGTAATCCAGAGTACAGCTTCTTAGATATATACTAATTAGTAATTAATAATGTAGTTCTTCACCAATCTGAGATGAGTTTTGGCTTCACCCTTGTATTCTTTCCTACGTCAACGTAACCAAATTATGCTGCTCAGTACTGCAGCTTGATAGCATTTTTCTTCACTTGTAAGTGACAAGTCTTAGGTTTGAATCACGCAGATGGTGAATTTTCAATCAACTTGTAAGTGAGAGGTCTAAAGGTATACTAATTAAGTGAAACATATTCATTTCAGAAAGAGAAACTGATTCGCTTGTTTCAGGTTGAAAAAATAATAATAATAATAAGTGAACAAACTGAAAAAATTCGGCATGGCTGAGACAAGCAGTGTAAAACACCATAACCTAAAAACAAAGTTCTTCAAGTTGCAAAAATGAGATGATGAAGGAAACCAAACAATTTGTCTCTATTAAGATGCCAATTTATTTGGTATTCTTCTTGGCTCTCGTACGACTTTTAAATGGAAACTTCAGTTTAGATTCCAGAAATAAGATCTTGGAGGACATTAAACAAATTCAGGATTTCTTTATCGAGATGTTAAATTTGTTTAGTCTCCTCCAATTCTTACGTACGACTTTTAAAGAGCAATCACGAACGACCTTTGGACGAAGATCAGTAACTTTTAATTTAGATGCCGGAGATAAGATATTGGACGAAACTAAACAAATTAAGATTTCCAGTTAAGAAGTTAAATTGTTAGTCCCCTCCTATTCTCACATATGGCTTTTAAAAAACCACTTGCGTACTAACAAAGATTAGTAACTTCTAAGTTTAGATGTCGGACGTAAGATATTGGAGGAAACTAAACAAATTAAGGATTTTCAATCAATATCCAATTCGTTTAGTCCCCTCCAATTCTCACATACGACTTTTAAAAGAGCAATGCGTACGACTTTTAAATGGAGAAATAAAAAGAACTTTCACTTTCGCTGCCGGAACTTAAGATATTAGAGAAAACTAAACAAACTAAGGATCTTCAATAGAAAAGTTAAATTCGTTTAGTTCCCTCCAATTCTTACATACAGCTTTTAAAAAAGAAATGAAAAGTTGGAGAGATTTGAGATTAACAAGGTGGTAGAAGAGAAGATGAAGGCAAGCGAAGTTCACTATCCTTCTTTCTTTATCGAGTAGTTTATGGATTTGTGGAAGGTGTAGAAGAACAACCATGTCTTTATAATGATCTGATTTTCAAAAATGCAAGTGTTTTTTTAGTTGGTCAAAGTCATGAAATGGTGCCCGGCAGCAAAACTGGCATGCCACTGACATTTTTATGGGTGGACTGTCAAAATATATCTCCAAATCTTAATGCCTAAATGATCAAAAGAATTTATTTTTCTCAAAAAAGAAAAAAAAGAATTTGACGAATGATAAACTCTGTTTTTTTTTTTTATACAAATTAACAATATGATATATTCTACACTAAATATATATAAAAATTAAGGTTTTTTCTGTTAAAGTCAATAGATTCTTTTGTATTTAGGGATATATCAACAGTAAATTTCGTTTTTAGGCTAGATCAATGAATTATTTTTATTAATTAGTTTAAGATCAATGGCATGGGGGCTCGTGTTTTATGTACGGGTGGAAAATTATGCCATAAACCGATTTACCGACCGAACCAAACCGGTCGGCTCATAATGGTATGGTATAGTTTTGACATTTTTTCATAATCGGTTGGCATTTTACTGAACCGACAATTAATGGCACGATGACACACCCCGACCAAGGCCAAGGCATGCTGGCCGTTACGTGAGAGTGACGTAGCCATGTGCACAGTGCGAAAGCGATAAAGATAGCAAATATACGAATAATTAAAAACCACATTACTAGAGTAGACTACTAAACAGAAAGTGATAGGAGTTAGTTACAACAGTAAACACTCATAATTAGAGCATAAAGTCTAGGTGCAGTCCAGTAGGACAAGTACTAGTTACACAGTACCAGGAATGTCCTACTATTATTCAAATAGGTCAGAACTTCCGAAGATCCCGAGCCATCAACAACAATCTTACTTAGAACCTGGAGGGGCGTAAAACAGAAAGCGTGAGTGGGCAGAAACAAATGTTTTACAAAATCATTTCATTATTCAGCATAACTAACCCCTCGCTGTAAAACATGTATAATTTTCCCAGAATCAAGATATGAGCATATACATACATACATACATACATACATACATACATACATACATACATATATATATATATATATATATATATATATATATGAAATCATATCAATTTAGTTCATGCTTCACATAATCATTTTCAAATGTATGCCATGCCAAAATATAACAAAGTAAACAATCCAGGTAAGAATAATTTCATAGAAATGTAATATGTTAGCCGGAACTCTTGTGGTAGTCTGTACGGCTGAATTCCTAGCTCAAACTCAATCTAGCCGGAGTCATTTCTATGACCTATACGGCAATATACTGCACATAAGTCGGAACCACTGAAATGGTCTGTACGACAAGGTTGGGTGTAATATAATTATGCTCAATGCTACGCCCTTACGCTAGTTGTGCGATAAATCGTTAGTCACCTACGAATCGGAACCACCTATAGTGGTCTATACAACAAGACTGTGCACCTAAATTGGATCCAATGTGAGCATATGGTGCGGGAGGTGACTTAATATACAGGCATGTGCCAACTCTCTCTGGCTAAATCGCAACCACCCTGGTGCAGGTTATGAGTTCAATGTTCATCAATACATTTATAATCATTCTATTCACAACTAAGGCTTTTGTTTTAATCACATCTCATATAGACAATCAACATGTTCATCTCATTTATTGAATGGCTGCATCTAACCTCTCGTTAGACTGCCTATGTACCCTAAATAGGGATCAAGCCGTTTGTAGTTCACCTAATCAAACATAACTTACTCGAACTTACCTGTGCCTCCACAACACCACATTTATATATATATGCAACCATGGAAATGCATATTCAGAATATAAAGTCATTTAGCATATTGTTTCAAAGCATACTTTCATTTAAAACACATTTCTGGGAAATAAATCAAGTATATAAATATATACTGAAAACAAAAGCTCACTCACTGATATGTTGACGGGTCGTAACCCCTGAGTCTCCCGTGGATACGCTCGTCCTTGGAATAAGTCTCACCTCTTTGGAGCCTCAAATCCTTCGAAAACACGTCGAAAAAATCTCAACAAAACCGGCCACCTTCGAACCTCGTGATCCCGACATCAAAACCGAGCTTCGTGAGAACCTCCTAGAGTTCGCTGAAGGCTTGGATTGTCCTAAAACATAACCATTCAAAAGTTCATGAATAGTGTTCAACTCGGAGCTTGAGTTTTCAACGTGAAATCGAACGAGTTCTTACCTGAAATGGGTACCTTTGAACTCGTAGGGTCCTCACGAACACAATGGAACCATTTTGGTACCATTTTCTTCCTCGATCTATGAAGATTTGGCTCAGTTTCAAGGTGGTCCGTACGAAAGAGAGTGAAGAGAGAGTTTGCGAGATGAGAGAGAAAGCACGGGAAAGAGAGAGAAGGGTATGGATTTGTGTGGTCTAAAAATGCACACCAATCCCAACTCTTTAATCTTTTAGTTCTAATTGGGTACAATTAGTTAGTTGTCCAATTAGTTAGGGATAGAACTAATCGACTCAATTTGACTCAATTCTTTAATTCCACACAAACACACATCCGACGCTCAAGGGCAAATCTGTCTTTTCACAACCACGATGATAAAATAAAGTACATTTCTGGGACGGGCTATGACACATGACTTTGGTAATTGATTTTGTATGTCGGCGGTATGCCATACCTATCAATATATATATATATATATATATATATATATATATATATATTGTATTTAGATATTTTAGGTATTTTTTACATGCTTGACTCCTCAGTTTTAGGGTTTATAAAATATATGTATATGTATATGATTCATGCCATAATAAATATAGAAAATATTGTTAACAAAATTGATAGCATGATGATTATTGATACTATATATACATGTACATATATATATGATTTTGAATGTATATGCATTGCTATGTTTAGGATAATGGAGTCTAACTAATCAACCGTTAGTACACAACATGGATTAACGCAAAATGAACCACACAATGCAATTGAACAAGCACCCCAATTTGAAAATCAAATTGAGCCCTTGGAATTGGAAGATAGCGAGGAAGAAGTCGAAAACACCGATTGTACTATTTACCAACCGAACCAGCCAATAATTTTGGCTGAACCAATTTTTGGCAACCGCAAGAAGATGGTTGAATAGCGGTAACTGATTTTCGATAATTATGTATATGTGGCTGGTTGGTGACACAACTACTTTGACACGGTTTGCCAACCGAACCTAGCCCTAGTTTTATGTGCTTCTTTAGTTTGTGCAAGAAAAGTACAATTTAACCCATATTAAGATTAAAAGAATATTTTGTACTCTCTCTCCTTCACTTCTCTGACTCTTGCTCTTGATAACCCAAACAAATTTATGAAATTACAAGAAATCGACGACGATCTCTACCGCAAACGCCAATAGATTTTGTTTCGAATCTGTTCGATTTCATCTTGAATCCTTTTAAATCGCTGTGAGATCCGTTTGCCTCGCCACTGCTAATCACATTCTGGTGGTGGCCACACAAATTGGGATTTTTTTTTTTTGGTGACAAATTAACAATATGATATATTCTACACTAAATATATATAAAAATTATGAGGAGAGGAATTCAAACTTGTTGTAGATAGAAAACACTGCTTTAGTCAACTTGAGTAAATCCTCCGTGCCTACATAGAGACTAAAAATGTTTTTATATTATTTTATTTTTTATTTTTTTATAACACTTTAAAGGTGGTTTTTTTTTAATAAATTATATTATCTACACTAAGGCAACGTGGTGGGCTTAGTCTCACAATGAGCAAGCAATAATGTGATTCAAACTCGCATTTGGCAAGAATCGAACCTAAAACCTCTCAGTTACAAATGAAGAGGAATATAGAGGAATACCACTAGACCGTAGTACTAAGTCGCAAAACACTTTAAACTTTAAAGGTTAATTTCCTTGTATACATTTTGATAATTTAGTTTAAAAACAATACACCAAATATTGTTCATTTGGGTTTTCCTTCACTGATTAGGCAACGTATTTTTATATCACAACAATGTGCATGGCCTGGTTTCCGGCTGGATCAGATCGAAGGTCTTCAAACTCGAACTAATTATTGGAGTTGTATAGTTAGACTTACATCGATACTAATACCCTATTCCAACCGATTCCGAGCTGAAAAATTTATAAACATTCCGTCTGGTTCACAAGTTACGATCCAAGTTGCACCACTAAAAGTGCACTTTCAAGAATCTGAAACATGGGAGAAGGAACCTTTTGACGCAGCGGATAAAATTGGATAAGCAGACTAAATAAGCACGCATGTTCTTGCTAAAGCAATAACTATACTCCGTAATCCATGTATATTTCCGACAACTTGCATCAACACATAAAAAAAGGACATTTAAGCTGTTCGGGCAAACACCAAGATTTATATAAGATAAATGGAGTCTTATGTTTGTTTGGTCATATGTTTTGCATGCCTCACAGAAGACAGCAAAACAATTGGAGTTATGCCCAATGAATGTCACCACAACCTGTATATACATTCAACACAACTGCAATTGTAAGCTAGGGTTGGCCCCTACTACTCAGAGTTGGTCTTCACCGAAGCTGCAGCAACAGTCGAGACCATGGAGTCCACGCCACAGATGTTTCGGCCCCTGCAGATTTTGTAGAATCCATTCTCTCCCCAGTTCTCTCCCCAGGAGTTCTTGATGATCCAGTATGGCTTTTCCTTCAATCTGATGGGAGAATATCCAGCTGCACCGTAACCTACGAGTAACACCCCGTGATCCAACCGCTTTGAGCATATGTAGGGGCATGAAACTCCACCAACATAAGTTTGCATGAACACCGCGTTAATAGCCACTGCACTCGAACAACGGAAAATCGTTAACACCAGCCAATCCTAACCACTATTAGAGCTTATGCCAACATCTTTAACGTAACGCTCTGAAATTTCACGATGAACATATGAATAACAAACTACTTATTAACAGAAAGGGAAAGAAACAAAATTACAAATTTCTAAAGTTCTAAGTACCTGCAAGAGGACCATTTTTCACAAGGTTGGCAGCAATTTGATCCTCATCGAGGGAGACAACGCTGAAATTGGAAACTGATGCTGCGATTTTGCTCTCGTCAAATTTGCAGGTTCCACGATCAGTACCAGTGTATGGATAATCCTCTTCCTTCATTAGTCCACCAGCTTTGAGTGTGTACTCAAAGGCACTGTTCATGAGTCCACCATTGCATCCGGAGTCACATGAACCTGCCTCCTCTGGATCACACTGCACAATGTTCAGAAGGAACGCGTAAGAAACAGCAATTTAAGGAAAAATCCTCTCAGTAGGAGTCATCATAGAATGATTGCAAAAGTCAAGCAGTTCTATTGCTCAATAACAAGCATCATTCATTATGTACTACTACGAAACACAAACACAAGAACTTGATAACACCATTCGACATGCATTCCTAATGTATTATCAAAGACAACAAATTGCAACACATGTAGAATGAGAACGGTGCTTCATAAGCAGGAGCGCATACATTTCATCAACGCTGGTTAAAAACAAGAACCACTTCTGTTTCAAATCCTTCAACACAATAAGCAAACAACAACCATTGACCTTTTAGATCCAAATGAAACTTATACATATCACAATCTTAATAAATCCAAGACAAAACCCGCCATGAATTGTGATAAACAAATTAAAACCAAGCAACGCCCGGTTAAAGTATTCAACAATCATGTCACTCCTGAACTCAACACAGAACAGACTAATACTCACCAACAATAAGGTTATAAATACAACAGATATAACAAACAGCAGACACCAATCACATCATAAAGACCATATTTCCTGCAACTTATAAACCAAATTTTTAGCTAAATCCTTACAATTTCAACCTTTTTCCATTCTCCTTGTGACAAGTGTTGAGACTTCAGACACCGTCTCAGGGTATGTTATAAATGCAACCAAAAAGTTCAAGTTTGTGCCCTTCACTACTGCCAGACAAAAACAAAGTATATTTGAGGAAGATAACTATTCGTCCTCATCCAGATTCCATGTGGGGCCTCCACATGCAGACCACAATTACAAATTATTTGAACAAAACAATTGTAACAAATATTCTGACACAAACCCAAAAGAATTTGCCAATCAAAATCGAACAAAATCAACCAATCGAAATCCCCAAAATATATACAAACTAATAAAAACGCCCAATTCTTCATACAGCAGAAACACACCAAATAAAACAAAAAGAAAAAGAAGCAGTCAAACCTCATGATCGCAATCCACAAGCTGCTGCTCGCTGAGGCTCACAAGATCTCCAGTTGCGAGAAAGTGTGCACCTTCCAACGCTCCTGTAGTACTGAAACTCCAGCACGATCCGCACGAACCCTAATTTCCAAAAAAAAAAAACACCCCGAATATCCCAATCAATAAACAGATACCTTAAAGTTAAGTTACAAAAAAATTACTAAAAATAAAAAGAATAAAAGACCTGATTTTTAACGGCGGTGACGGCTCCATGCTCCCTCCAATCAAAATCCTCAGGCAGATTCTCCGTCGGGAGAATCGGAGCCTTGGTGGCGTCCTCGGGCAGCTTCAGCCCTCTGAGTCCGAGTTGACTTTTCCGGAACTCGGCAGGGGTCATATCGGAGAACCGAGTCACGCCGTGCTGAGCCGAGGGGTCGAGCCGCTGGTGGCGCGCGGCACGGCGGAGGTTCGCCTTGAACACGTCGAACCTGTAGTCGTGCTCCTCCTTGCTCGCGTACGACTTGCCGTATTTGTGCTTGAAGAGCGAGAAGTGGTGCTCGGCCCCGAGAACGTGGTCGTGGTCGTGGTCGTGGTGGGACTCATCGCCGCCGTCCACCACTTGCCTGATCAGGGGATCTGCGCTGTCCGATTGCGCACGCGAGACGATCAGGAGAGAGAAAGTGACGAGGAGAGAGAGAATGCGTTCCATTGTTGAACAGCAGAGGCCGATTGGTAGCCCCCCGGAGGACTTGGCTTGGTTTATAAAGTCGACGAGGACCTGAAGTGTTTAATCCTATGCGGTCGGGTTTAAGCATAAAAGAGAACACAACCGTTGAAAAATGAAACCTAGTAATGATTGAACGAAAGCGACGGTGATGATGTGCGGGAGTTT
The DNA here is from genome assembly GCF_042453785.1 of Malus domestica. NCBI lineage: Eukaryota > Viridiplantae > Streptophyta > Magnoliopsida > Rosales > Rosaceae > Malus > Malus domestica. The sequence continues at coordinate 8,887,961 of NC_091670.1, forward strand.
AGGAGTGTGGTGTAGATAATGGATTTTAGTGGGGTTTGCTTACGGGAGCGGGTAATGTGTGGCCGAATCACAAGGCGGCACGTGGAGGGGGGGGATTGTGTGGAGTGTTGGATTTGAATGGTAGTTGGATAATGCCATTGTTTGTTTGGCTTTGAAATTTGATGGGGGATGGTTATTTTGTTTGTTTTCTTGTTGGAGAAAATAACGAGAAGCCGAATAAGGGAAAGATGCCGATTATGATGTTTTGCAAATATTTAAATGATTTATTTTGGAAATATGATTTTTAGATGATGATAAAAAAAAATAATGATTTTCATTATAATATTCGAATTATAAAAATTCATAAATGGTGAGCGAATGGACAATTAGATCTCACATGAGGAAATACAAGCATTATCCTTCTTGTAAGGAGGTTTGTTTTCAATGTCACCCGTTGATGGATGTCAATCTCTTACGTGTGTGATCTAATTATGTATGTGAGACGCACAATTGTAAATTTGTACACATCAATCCCGGATGATGATTGTTGTGTACATAATGTTATCTTTGAGAATAAAATATAAAAGTTGATAACAAAGTACATGATTTAAGTAAATAACTATAAGAAATTAGAATTTTTTTTGGAAATTTATTTCAGAATAATCGGAATTGCTAAATGCATTCCAATTTTTGTTACAATTGTTTGGAAAATATTCAGGTTTAGAATTTTTAGTTCTTCGGAGATTTTACTATCAGAAATCGGTGACCTACTCCAACTTGCACCCCTAAAAATGGAAGTTGGATTGGGATTTCTAGGTACGGTAAGTCTGCATAACATGTAATAACCGTAGTTTACGATTATGAGGTCATGAACAGTTAGGGTGGTTTGTTTTGTTTGAGTTGATGGGCTATCAAGAACGGCAAAACATGGTCTGTATGTTGCTTGCAATCCAACAGGATTTTGGTGCCCAAGTTACAATTATATTATTTTTGTTATGGAACAAACATATTCTAGCTGTTATTCTACATTTTTGGACTTGGTTTTAAGAAAGTTTGGAAGCCTTCAAAGAACGTTTGGGGTAGAACGAAACAGTAACACAGTACTAACACTAATTATTCATTACACTTATTTATGTTGAGAGGGAGAGAAATTTTGTTATGCGTTATTCTGACCAGTTGATTATTTGACTTGATAAACATTCCATCTAATTGCTAACAAGTTCAATCCATCTAGCACTCCAACTCATAAATGTTAGCAATTAGATATATACATACAAATGATAATGAGTTACAAGTATCAAACAAAATATTATGGCATGTTTGTTAATAACCAAGAGTATGATTCTCATTCATGCATGTGTTTACTAACAACCAAGAAATGAAAAACAATAAATGCATATGGGTAATTTCATGCTTTTATAAAATTTGAAAAAATAACCAAAATTTAGACCCATATACAATTATAGTCACTCTTTTAAGTTTATAAAAATTATAACAAAAAACTGATATGAAAGTACTAAAATGAGAACCAAAAAGCAAAAATAAAATTAAAATGGGAATCGCCTCCCTCTAAACCTCAAAGCCCACCTCCTTCTCAAAAAATATAGATTAATTCTGCTGCTCTTTTTCGGCGTTGTCATCTTCCTCCTCTTTTTGGTCGTCCATGTTACATCACTCGCCCACAAGGTAGGGGAGGTTGGTCAATGGATCTCCAATGCCTAAGTCAACATCTCTGAGTATAGTGATTGTGTTTCAGTGTAACATAGATTATTTAAGTTGATACCTTAATCTACCATAATATTAAACTGACTGACTCGTGAAAAAGGATCTTCAAATGAGGACATTAAGAGAACAGTTATGTATGTGAATATAATCTCAATTGTGATGGGAGAGATCTGAAGTTGGATGCATAGAGGAGCACATGGGCTTTAATCACAACATAATTGTGCCTGCATTTGCAACTGGAAGAAAGTGTTAAAGAAGTCAAAGCATCTAGCCAACGAACGCGACTGTAGTGTGTTCGAAGTTTAATTTTTAATTTTGGTACAAGATATATAATTTACATGATATTTAAGTAGTTCAGATCTATCCGCTAAATTCGTCAGTCAAGATCCAATAGCTAATCTACTGACTGTAGTGTGTACATGACTAACATGTCTATATATATATTATGTGCAGTTCAATACCAAATACTACTATGTGGTTGGAATTGGCCACACTGAGCGGAAGTTCTGGTTTATTACTCCTGAAGTTGGTCCGGACGCCACTTACACCTTTGGACTCATAGGTGAGTGTTTTGTATCAGAATAGGATGCATCCTAAAGTGATGTAGCTACTTAGATTTGGTTCAACTTGTAGAATTGGGATCCAAAGAAAATTTCATGCTATGTACTAGTTTGAGGTTGTTGCAATGTGCCTCTTCCATTCATCTCGAAAGATGGGAAACCAAATTATAATTCTTCATCTTATGAAACTTGTACTCTGGTATATGTGCAACTCCGTAAATTGGAAGAGTTTGCCTTAACTTGGGAACTGAATAATGAAGAGACTCAACTGTTAGTGTTTTGCGATGTAAATTGCTGGGCTCTGGTGTGTTTGCTTACATCTAATATCATTTGCAGGGGATCTGGGACAGACCTATGACTCAAATAAGACACTTACTCATTACGAGTTAAACCCGCGGAAAGGACAAGCTGTACTGTTTGTTGGGGACCTCTCTTATGCAGATCAGTACCCAAATCATGACAATGTCAGGTGGTATACTTGGGGAAGATTCGTCGAGAGAAGTGTTGCTTATCAATCTTGGATATGAACTGCAGGGAATTATGAAATCGATTTTGCCCCGGAAATTGAAAGCTTCTCATAACGCATTAGAGTTGATCTTACAATCTTATTTGTCATTTCTCGCTTGGATAAGATCATCTTCTTTTTCAAGTTTATCATTTAGTATAATGATCCTTTGCTGCTCATGTTTTATAAATTTACAACTCCCAAAAATTTGATTGCGTGAAGTAATTTTCTGAAGAAGATTTGCGCTTTTGTTGCAGGGTGAAACCAAACCTTTTAAGCCTTGCAGTCACCGGTATCATGTCCCATATGAATCATCTGGGAGTACTTCCCCCTTCTGGTATTCGATCAAGAGAGCTTCGGCATACATCATAGTCTTGTCTTCTTATTCCGCATATGGTAAGGATAGGCATACACACACATACACATAGGTTTTTCGCTTAATTTATTCAAAAGATGCACAAGGCATATGCATGTATATAGCGGAAAAAAAAAGCTTAGCAGTTACAAAAAAAATTTCTCTGAATGTCACATGAATAACTATGGCATCTGTATAATTTTTATAATTGTCGTAATGAGATAAACAGATAAAGTCATATCACTCCTCTTTTGTACCATGTTGTATGTACCTTAAAGTTAATTCGTCTCTACAAAGGACACTGTCTAAATTGTTTTGAATGCCAGTACTCATGGTTTTTATAACGTAGTGATATATTGTAGTGACTGTATTTTCAAACGATAGATTATGCTCCCAAAACTATCCTTTACGTTTACACTAAGTAGATGATCTCCATAAAGCTAGAGAGGCCATCTGTACGAAGTCTATGTTAAATTGATTACTAGAACAATTTCATTTTAACACCATTCTTTTTCTTAAGGTATATACACCCCTCACATGGCTCCAGGAGGAACTACTGAAGGTTAATAGAAGCGAGACACCATGGTTGATTATTTTAATGCATTCCCCGTGGTATAACAGCTACAACTATCACTATATGGAAGGAGAAACCATGAGAGTGATGAATGAGCCATGGTTTTCGAAGTACAGAGTTGACGTGGTATTTGCTGGTCATGTCCATGCATATGAACGATCTGTAAGTTCTTGATATACACGTCCGTATCTATTAAAGAGTATAGTTTCTCAGTTATTTGATGTGGTGATATCTGCATAGAACTGGACATTATACCTAAAAACTTTGTTACTATTTTTAGTTTGTACGAGAAAGTTCTAAATTCAATGAAATGACAAGCTTTATCAAACATTTTAATCTTTTGATAAAATATAGGAAATCCATTTAACGACGAGTAAACTGCAGAAATATCCCTCTCTGATACACTCTCCTTTTACCATCCTCCATTCACAGTGATGGTTCAATATGTCAGTACTTGATAAGTGATTTCTGTACAACACAGGAACGTGTATCCAATGTTGCATACAACATCGTCAATGGCATTTGCAAACCTGTGAAAGATCAATCTGCACCAGTGTACATTACCATTGGTGACGGAGGAAATATTGAAGGCTTAGCGACCAAGTAAGTATATCAGTATGCTTGATATATCGGTGTTTCATGACTCATCGTCCTTCTGTTTGTTAACACTGCATGCATAATCTACAAACATTTTCTTTTGTTGTGCAGTATGACCGAACCACAGCCAGATTACTCAGCTTATAGAGAGGCCAGTTTTGGTCATGCTACTTTCGACATCAAGAATCGAACACATGCTTACTATAGTTGGCACCGTAATCAAGATGGATATGCAGTAAAAGCCGATTCGATTTGGTTTTTCAACAGATTCTATCATCCTGTAGATGATTCCACAACTGCCAAATCATGACAGGGCACTGTTATTGTTGTTTTGAATAAACTCCTCAGCAAATAGAAGATTCAATACTTTCTTCAACCTTATCTTTTGGACAGCATATTCAAGATTCAATACATGCTTAAAGTTGAAACTTGAATCTCATTATTTGAATCTAAACCCATCTGAACAGCAAGATAAAAGCTGGTGCGAGTTACAATCTGAAATGAAAGAGAGTGATCTGACAAGAGTGAAAAAACAGACTCATTCTACTTAAACCAAAAACTATTTTAATTATTTTCACATTCACGATTATGTTTTCATTCATTCGTCTTTGTTTTTTTCACCTTTGTTCCACCACCCTTATTTCTTCCTCTATTCCCTCGTATAGTTTTCTCACATCTCAAAGAAAAAAAGTGAAAACTAAAAATTGAAAACGAAATAATTATTTAACGGCCACAAATATTTCATATTCAAGTGATAAGATTTTTTTTGCCAGCAAAATTTAGTGGCGAGTTGAGCCCTACACAAGTTTTTCTCCTTTTACAATATTTACATGTTTGATTAATTAGTAATGTTACATCTTGGGATCCACTGGTGACACAAGAAATTAAATTTTTATGAAACAAGAAGGTTGTATAAACATGTTGAAGGAGAAATGTATGTATGTTACAAGCCACACAAATGAGTGATTTTACTATTTATGTGTTATAAATTATAATAGGTGTAGAAGATGGAATATAAATAAAGTAATATTATCACGTGACGGATGTACCGTACATTCATACTATATAAGATTTTACATGAAGAAGTTGAGAAAAATAAACTATTATGTACTCAAAATATGCTTGATTTGTGATTGTCTTAATCACCAATTGAATGGTTAAATGGGAGGGTTTATGCTTTCGTTTTTTCTTTTTTTTTTTGTTTGATAAAATTTATGCTTTAGTTTTATTGTTAATGATTGTTAAACATGCCAAATGGCGTTAAAAAGTACAGTGATTGTATAAAAGAAGCCACACTCAAATGACTCTTCTGCAGCCAAAATTGCGCTTACTGGTTCGAAACCATCGATTCATGCTTCGATGATGCCCACAGCACCGCTTCTGTTATCAGTTTCCCACAACTCCGCAGCTACTACCACGAAAAATTGTTGTGGCAAATTATTAAGCTTGTAGGCCTTGTTTCTTCCATAAAGTATGAATCATAATAGTATGGTTTAATTTGTAAAGGTATGTTTTGGTTCAAAAAATTCAGGATGTTTTTCACGTCGCCCACACTCATAGATAAATTTTTGGAGCGCCACTGCTCACACGGAGAGAAAAAGAAGGCCACCGAAAAATAAAACCCTAGAAAAATACTTCTCCTATACGGAATATGAGAATATTTTCTTAAATTTACTAAACTAATCCGGAAACATAAAGGAATTGCTCTCCTGTTCCTACACGGACAAGATAAAATATCTCTGATCGAGATAGGGACTTAGTAGTATAAAATCCCCAATATCTCACACCCCTTGAAACACAAAGCATCCAGTCAACCCTCAAAGCGAATTGAATTAGTCTCCCAAGTTTTCTCAAACTTAATAATTTTTGAAAGAGCAAAACAATGGCCTCATCATCATCAGCGGACTTGAAGAAGAAGATAAACCTAAAGAGCTCCGATGACGAGATGTTCGAGGTGGAAGAGGCGGTGGCCATGAAGTCGCAGACCATCAAGCACATGGTGGAGGACGGATGCGCCGGGAATGCCATTCCTTTGCCAAATGTGACGAGCGCCATCCTTGCGAAGGTCATCGAGTACTGCAGGAAGCATAGTGAAGATGAGGGGGCTACTGCTGCTGACAGCGAGAAAAATGTCAAGGAGTGGGACGCCGAGTTCATGAAGATCGACCAGAACATTCTCTATGACCTAATAATGGCGGCAAACTATCTCGACATCAAGGGCCTGCTTGACCTGACGTGTCAGACTGTGGCGAACATGATCAAGGGGAAGACACCTGAACAGATTCGCACGACCTTCAACATCACGAACGATTTCACTCCAGAGGAAGAAGAAAAGATTCGTAGGGAGAACCAGTGGGCTTTCGAGTGAATTATGATTATTTAACGACAATAATTTCATCATGTTTAATTAGTTCCTTCTATTTAATTGAATAGGCTTAAGCTTACTGTGAGACTGTCAGTGGTATAAATTGTTTTTACTATTTTCTTAAGATATTGAATGTATTTGTTCATGGCCCTCTCGCAAGCTTTTCTCAATTCTATTTTACTTTTTGTACGGTGTGCCATAACATGTAATCAGAACGAATCAAAGAAGCTTGTTTGTGGGAGGAAAAGGATAACTAGGATTCATATTTTGGCCACTAAAGATCAATTCTTTACGTGCAAGCAAAACCAAAACTTGTCTTCTTTGACAAAATTAACCCTCCTGAGTCTCAATGGCAGTGGATTTTCCGGGAAATTTCTATGGAAATCGCTGTAATTTTGCTGTGATTTTGTGACTAGTTGATGAAAAAATATAAAAAAAAATGAAACAAATCAGAGTAGCCAAGAAATGGCCAAATGAACTGAGGAAACAACATCGAAGAAAAGGTTTCATAAAATGGAGGTTAATACATACACATTTCTCTACATTTTAAATGAAGAAAAAAAAAACTCGCACCTCATATTTTTCAGTTTGTTCCTTCCATGTATATGCATCCCAGAGATCAACGCCCATATCTCCCCAGTACATATCCACTTTAAGTCGGCATGCATTTTCACAGCTTCAGCTTGCTTCTAGAATTGTTCATCCATGGTGATTGAAGCGAGAAGGAGAAGGGGAGAAGAGACGGAGAAGGAAATGAGGAGAGAAGAAAAGGGGGAAGGAAGGGGGAAGGGAGAAGGCACTGGCGCAAGGAAGAGATATAGGTGTTTTATTTTGGAAAATTTTCATTACTGTCGGTTTTAACCGACAGAAACAATTTTAAATAAAACCGATAAAAACATTTTTAAATAAAAAACCGACAGAAATTTTTATGACTGTCGGTTAAAACCGACAGAATTTTTTTAAAATAAAAACAGACAAAAGATTTTCATTATGGCGGCAAAAATCCCTCCAAAATTCCCTCCCAAAATTTTAAATTCCCCCCAAAATTTTGTTACGATTTTAAAAAATAAAATAATAATTTTTTGGTTTAATAAATAAATAAATAAATAATATGTATTTAAATAGAATAGGTTTTTAAAAATTAAATAAATAATTGTTTGGTTTAATAGATAATAACCAATGTAAAATATGCACTAAAGAAACAAAATGATAATTGTACAATGAAAATGTCATCACACAAACTAAATCTTGTGTAATCAATACTTGAAAAACATAAATAAAAATTTAGCACAAATTACTTTTCCCACTTAAAAATTTAGGCAAATTTAACGGAGATATGCATTTTATGAAACTTTTTTTAACGATCCAACCGTCAAACTTATTTGTACACACTCCGAGATTGCATACGTAAAAAATCATAAAAAAAAATATTCAGAGATTGCGTAACGAAACAAAAGTTTTCGACGGTTATAAACGAAAAATCAAAATTTAACGGTTATTTTAGCTCCGATTTTGATGATTTGTTTACAGCTACACTTCTTGACCCTATAAGAAAGCATTGAATGAATTTGATCTTCAATTTAAAATATTTACACAAGTGGATACCACAAAATCGTATTTTATACTTGATGGGGAAGTATAACATTAACTCTAAGTGTTTGTTTAATCTACCATTTTGACTCGATATGCATTCTACGAAACGTTTTTCAACGATCCAACCGTCAAATTTATTTGTACACACTCCGAGATTGCATACGTAAAAAATCGTAAAAAAAAAAACATTCAGAGATTGCGCAATGGAACAAAAGTTTTCGACGGTTATAAAAAAAAATTCACAATTTAACGGTTATTTTAGCTCCGATTTTAATGGTTTTTTACAGCTACACTCCTCGACCCTATAAGAATGTAATGAATAAATTTGATCTTCAATTTAAAATATTTACACTAATGGATACTGTAGACATCGAAATTTCGGTAAATAAATGTTGACCGATAAATCAAAGTGTCAACGCTCATGTATTACATAAATTTTACACGTAGCGTGTGACTCGACGAAAATTGAAATGAGCTGGAAAAGTCATCAAATAGGGCACGTGTCAACACCTGGCAGAAACGACTTATTTCATCTGGGATATTATATTCAAAATTAGGCTTTGGAAAATTCTATAAATACAAGCCTATTTCATTCATTTAAAGGAGGAACCAAAATCATTAAGCAAGCTCTGAAGCTCTGAAACTCCGAAGCTCTCAAGCATCCAGGTTCCCGAAGAATCAAGAAAGCTCTCTTCGTTCTTCATTCTTCGTTCGTCCTAAGATCAAGCCCCAACGGCCTTTTGGATCAACAATCATTCACCAATTCAAGATCAACCCCCGACGGCCCTTGAAGAAAGTGTTCTTCGTTCTTCGTTCATCGTTCATCCAAGATCAAGCCCCAACGGCCCTTGAAGAAAGCACCATCGTTCATCATCCGTTCATCCAAGATCAAGCCCCAACGGCCCTTTGGATCAACAATATCAACAAATCCACACACATCCAACCGTTCTTCAAGATTAAGCCTAAAACCCTTTGAAGATCTGTTCATCACTGTTTCTTCAAGATCAAGCCCAAAAGCCCTTGAAGATCTGTTCATCACTGTTTCTTCAAGATCAAGCCCAAAAGCCCTTGAAGATCCGCTCATCACCGTTATACAAGATCAAGCCTCAAACGGCCCTTGAAGAAACATTCATCCTCAAGATCAAGCCCCAACGGCTCCTTGAAGATCCGCTCAAATCCACCTTCAAAGATCAAGCCCACGGCCCTTTAAAGAAACTTCCAACAGTTCATCCAAGATCAAGCCCCGACGGCCCTTGGATCAACGAAACATCCACAAATCAACACCTTACGAAGATTGAATCAGAGGATCAAAATAGAGAGAGATTGTAACCCAAAATCATAAAAAATACAAATATTTGTTTGTGCACGTTGTTCTTGTCTCTTTCGTTTTCAGGAATTTTCCGTGTTCACAAATTGGCACGCGTAGTGGGACAATCTCTACCTCTCATCTCTTTCTCCTTTCAAGGAATCCAAGCACACCTCAAAGTCAATGGCATCAAGCAAGGGACAAGCCGTTCTTGCAACCACTGAGGGACGGATCCTAAGCACTTCTGCCGCAAACGGACAATCCATTAGCGCCACAACCGCTCCTCAACATGCCACTTCAAAATTGGTACCGCTAAAAGAGCAAGGGGAGCATCCAAGGTGTGAGTGTGTCATCAACCTGACCTCGCTGGGGGCACCGAAGCATGATGTTGGGCACACAAGATGACATCCCAAAGCAGCCAACGACGTTCTTCATCAGCATCCTGGATGTCTAAAGGAAAGTCATGTCTATTGGTCGCACAAGTCATGACTATCGGCGTTACCTCCGTTGAAGAACAACTGGCTCAAATGAATGAAGCGATCGCAAGGCTAACACGGATTGTTGAAGAAAAAGACTTGCAAATCGCTGCACTCGTCAGCCGACTGGAGCCACAGGACGACGAGAACCCCGACCCAGAGAATGATCCACTAAAGAGAAGAGATGACGAAGAAGATAAGCCTCAGGTGGAGAAAAACGATGTGAAGCCGAAGCCAGACCAAGCAGCGGCACTCATGGGATCTCTTTCTATCTAGCAGCTGCAAGAGATGATCACCAACACCATCAAGGCACAGTACGAAGGGAGCTCATATACCTCCGGGTTGTACTCAAAGCCGTATTCAAAGAAGATCGACGCCTTAAGGATGCCGAGGGGTTATCAACCACCAAAGTTCATGCAATTTGATGTAAAGGGAAACCCGAAACAGCACGTTGCCCACTTCGTTGAAACTTGCAACAACGCAGGAACCAAAGGGGATTACCTCGCCAAGCAGTTTGTGCGCTCGCTGAAAGGAAACGCATTTGAGTGGTACACAGACCTAGAGCCTGAGTCCATCAACAGCTGAGAGCAATTAGAGTGGGAATTCCTCAACCGCTTCTACAGCACCCGCCGCACTGTGAGCATGCTAGAGCTAACGAGCACAAAGCAGTGGAAGGACGAGCCAGTCATTGACTACATCAACAGATGGCGCACTCTAAGCCTCGACTGTAAAGACAGGCTCTCGGAAACCTCTTCAATCGAGATGTGCATCCAAGGCATGCAATGGAGTTTGCAATACATCCTTCAAGGCATTAAACCACGGACCTTCGAGGAATTGGCCACTCGCGCCCATGACATGGAGTTGAGCATCGCCCATCATGGGAAGAAAGAACCGATCGCCGACTACAAGAACGACAAAGTTCTTGGGACAAAGGTGGAAAAGGCTGCATGGAAACCTACCAAGGAAGCGATGACGGTCAACACAGCTCCCGTCAAAATCTCCACACGAGGGAAGGCGATTCAAACCGAAGCTTTTCGTGATCAAGAGATGCGTAGACACACTTTGAAGGAGCTTGAGGAGAAGATTTATCCATTCCCCGACTTTGATGTGGCTGCCATGTTAGAAGACTTGCTGGAAAAGAAGGTGGTCGGCTTGCCTGAGTGCAGACGGCCAGAAGAGATGAATCGCACCGACAGTCCAAGGTACTGTAAATTCCACCGCTTCATCAGTCATCCGACAGAAAAGTGCTTCGTGTTGAAAGATCTCATCATGAAGCTGGCTCAGAAAGGAATCATCGAGCTAGATCTTGACGATGTGGTGGAGTCAAACTATACCAGCTTCACTTCTGGCTCTTCCGACTCAAAGTTTTCACCTCGACCGCTGGGGGCATCCTCCAAGACAAGCAAAGTTGAAGGATGGACTTAAGTCACTCCTAAGAAATTGCACAAGAGGTATACGCCTCCTCCACAAATCTGCCAATCGGAAAGGGGGCAAAGCAGCTATTGTTAACCTTCAAAGCAACGTGAACGTGTTGAAGATGATGAAATTTCGACACATAGATCGTCCATCCCCATCACGATGCGTGATTTCTTTCCTGAAGACTTCTTCAATCACTCAGTCAAGGCTCCATGCTATGAAGATTGCGAGGAACGACTTTCTCAGATCGCTTGACGAACCAACGCTCCTTGTCCACACGAGCCTAAACTGTAGGACACGATGCTCCTTGTTCGCATGAGCCTAAACTGCACGAACCAAAGCTCCTTGTCCACACGAGCCTAAACTGTAGGACACGATGCTCCTTGTTCGCATGAGCCTAAACTGCACGAACCAACGCTCCTTGTCCACACGAGCCTAAACTGTAGGACACGATGCTCCTTGTTCGCACGAGCCTAAACTGCACGAACCAAAGCTCCTTGTCCGCACAAGCCTAAACTGTAGGACACAAAGCTCCTCGCCTGCATGAGCCTAAACTGCATGACATAACGCTCATTGTCTGCACGAGCATAAAATGCGACACCAACGCTCCTGGTCTGCACGAGCATAAAAGGCGACACCAACATGCTCCTTGTCCGTACGACCATAAAAGGCGACACCAACGCTCCTTGTCTGCACGAGCCTAAAAGGCGACAACAATTGCTCCTTGCTTGCACGAGTTGAAACTGCATCACAGCATCAAATGCTCATTGCCTGCATGAGCTGAAACTGCAAACGGCACAAAAAGAAAATACCAAAAAAAACAAAAATATATCTATGTATTTGAACTACGTTACGACTTGATCTCTTATTTGGAGGGGTACGTAGGCAGCTTGAATATTAAAAAAAAATTGAGTTCAGTCAAACCAAAATAAGGAATAAAGATTTTATTAAAAGTTTGATGCTATTACAATTTCTTTGTATAAAAAAAAAAAAGAGAAAAAAAAAACATATGTTTTATGTATTAAAAAAAAAAAAAAAATATATATATATATATATATATATATATATATATATATATATATATATATATATATATAAAGGGCCTCAGAAGTGGCCCGTGTCCGAAACCAAGAAAAACCAAGTCCATCCACTTGTGTCTCGGCCCAGCAGCAACAAAAGGCTCAAGCCACAAGCCACAAGCCCAATCCGAAGTCAAAACTAATGCCTGCTCAGACTTCACTTACAAATCCAGGCCCAATTCTTGAAGCCTTGATCTGCCGAGCCCACTCTCCTGGTCGTCTTCTTTTACGCCAAATCCAGCTCCAGGAAGAAGGCACCCAAGTCCACCAGCTACAAATCCGGGTCCGGCTCTCAAAGCCCATCCTCACTCAGATCCAAGCCTTCATCTCCGCCGCCACTATCTCCAAACGTCTCGAAGGCTGTTGCCGCCTAAATCAGATGGCAGAGGGCCGTTGATCAGATTCGAACCCGCTGGGCAGCTCGCAAGAGATCAAATTGTACGACAAATCAAGAACCCGAAGCACCATGGCGTTAAAGAGCGACTGTGGAAGCGACCCGTTGAGGGGATTGTGGGAAAGATCAAGATTTTGAAGGTGTTCGACCATACCGAGGTTGGCAGGAATGGAACCCAGAAGCCGAGAGTTGGGAAGATTCAAACCCACACGACTCTGGGGTAGTTCTCCGGCGATTGGTGTTTACTGCGCCGCACAAACGACGCCTCCTCCTCTCTCTACCTCGAACCAAGACCTTCTTGCTAGAGGCAGTAAAACGTTCCCAGAATGCCAGATCTTGAAGCCGAGGTAATCGCGAGACCAGATCTGCAGCAAAGGCTTTCAGCGAGACCAGAACCTGTAGCTCGACCAGCGGAGCCACAACTTGCCGTGGAAGCTGAAGCAGCAGACGAGCAAAGAAGTACAGAAGCAGGTCTACGTCTACCCTGGAGCTCCAGGTCCTTTCTCCCTCGAAGCAGACATCCTCCTTGCAGCGGTAAAGATCAGTTCACTTTCTTCTTCTCCACCGTGAGAACAATAACCACAGCTGCGCAACCAGAAGTTCAAGTAAAACTTTCATTGCAGAGAGTCGACGTGTGTGCTGAAAAGCGTGGGTTCTGTTCGAATCCGGATTGCGATTTGGATCCCTCGAGCTTTCCTCATGGCAGCCTCGTTTGCCCCGTTTGTAACTCTACCTGGAAAGACGTCATTCCCCACGGCACAACCATCATCTTCTTCTCCCAACCATTCTCGGCCTACATCGCCACCTACCAAGACCCGGAAGTAATTTTCAAACTCTCTCTACAGGTCGTCATTCACGCTGCCGTAGCCTTCGACATGGCTGCTGTAAGTTTTTTTTTTCAAATTGACCAACCATGGTGCGCTCCTCCTTCTTCACCAATGGAGATACTTGCAAGCACTAACCATTGATCAACGCTGACGTCAAAATCTCCTCATCCGCCTTGCCCCGAGCTTGACCATGCCTGAGGTACTGGACATTACGTGCCTCCTTGCTTTGCCTCGAACTTTAATGGCACCTGCTCTGCCTAGTATCAGAAGGGCTGCACGATCGAGATCTTCAGCAGCTTCGAGCCCTTGTTTTCTTCATCCCTGATATGTATTGCTAGCTGCCTTCGTCTTCTTACTACTCGTTGTCAGATCGCTGCGGCTGCTGCCCGTCGTTGTTTCGAGGCTTCCACTGGCTGCAGCAACTGCACCTCCCTCGTCAACTCCTCCCCCGATCGCAGCAGCAAGCTCGACCTCGTGCCCTCCATGGCTGAAGCACCGGTGCTCCGAAGCCCTCTCCAACTCCCCATCCTCTCCTCCTTGCTCCGCCATGGCTGCGGCCTTTGAATGAGATTGACAAAACCAAAGTTTGACAATCCACACCCAAAGACCTCCTCCGTCTCTTGCCTCGCAGCTGCCAACAACTTCAAAGACCGCTGTCAAACGACTAGCCGGCCGAGAAGCGCTTCCTCAAACTCCAACTCTCCGTCCGTCTTCGTCCGCTCCCTGCAAATTCCTCTACCCACCACCCAAATTTATACAGAAAAATATATTAAAAAAAAAAAAAAAAAAAAAGGGATGGTGGAGCAAAGTGGTGCTGGCACCACGTGAAAAAAGAAAAGAAAAGGGAAATGGTGGATCAGCACCATGTGAAAGCAAAAATAAAAAATAAAATTAAAAAAATAATAATAATAAAAAAATAAAAAAAAAGGAGAGAAGGTGGATTCTTGGTGGCTAGCACCATGCAAAGGGGAAGGGTTTTGGAATGGTGGATGAGTCCACGTAAAAAAAAAAATACATATATATATATATACATACATAATATATGTATGTATATAGCAAAAAAAAAAAAAAACAAATGCATTGAGAGAAATAGAAGTCCATTTTATTTATTTTTCTGGAAATTTTACATAAATTTGCATTATACATACCTTAAAAAAAACAAAAAAAAAATCAAATCAAATCAAATTTACAAGAGGGGATCTTCAAGGACGATCAGGTGCCGCCTCACCACTCGGCAGAGCTCCAGAAATGAGAGGCGCCGGAGGTTGACTGTTTGAAGCCACACCACTCGGCGGAACTCCAGGAAGAGGAGGCACCAAAGGTTGATCATTTGGAGCTTCATTACGCGGTACAGCCCCAGAAGATGAAGGCAAATGTTGTTGGAACAAACCCACAAACCTCTGATGATCAAGTAAAATCTGACCATCAGATTCCTGCATCTGGTCAATTTTCCTCTTCATGTTTGTGGCATAGTTGTGTGCGATCTTGTGCAACTGTTTATTCTCATGCTTGAGCCCTCTAATCTCCTGTTTGAGACTCATCACTTTAGCCGCCAACATTCAACTTGACGGGTTCGAGCAAATAGGCGTTGGGCCATGTTGGACACAGAACCCGTACACTGCACACTAAGAGCCAGAGACTCCTTAACAGCCAACTCATCAGACCGCCTGGAAAGTAGTCTGTTATCTTTGGGAGTGACAAGGTTCCGGGCCACCACCGTAGCAGTCATATCATTCTTCATCACCGAATCCCCAACGGTAAGAGGACCAGTAGGGGATATGAAGGATAGGCGCCATATGTTATTTGGAGAAGACGGGACTACCTCTTCATCAAGGTTCAAATCAAAACGACGGTCGGAGGGTCCAGACATTTTCAAAGGTGTTGAAGAAAGAAGAGGTCGGACAAATCAAGACCTTAGAAGTGCAAGAAGAGAGTTTCTACAAGCGAAAATTCAAGTGTGCTTTGAAACGAACTGCGTGCCTCTATAAAAAAAAATCGGCACTCAACGGGATTTCAGATATCGAAGAGGTGAGCTCAGAGTTCGAAAATGCCGATTCAAAAATCGAAGAGGCAAGCTCAGAAATCGGAAAAGCATCTTGCTTTTCCAGACGCGTTAGCACCCGTCACACGCAAACTCAGCTTTGCGGAAATCACGGGCAATTTGTTAAAGCGCCAATCCCAGATATCGAAGAGGCGCCGGTCTTCTTTTTTTTCAGCCTCGTCAGCACCCGTTACGCGCAAACTCAGCTTTGCGGAAATCACGGGCAATTTGTCGAAGCGCCGATCCCAGTTATCGAAGAGGCGCCAGTCTTTTTTTTCAGCCGCGTCAACACCTGTCATATGCACACTCAACTTTGCGCAAATCACGGACAATTTGTCGAAGATTTTTGGGTGAAGGAGAAAGCACGTGAAGTTTACCGATCAATCACGCATTGGTTGCCGACACGAGTGAAAGAATAATACCTCTACAGGTATTAAAGAACTTCTTATAAACTGTCCACCTTCACCCTACATAGCAAGGCAGACATACATAACATTTCTTCATCTCCGAGAATGCCTTCCCAACAAAGCCTCTCGAGTCACCCAGTGTTCCTTATTCCTTGGGGTACCTTGCAAGCCAATGACTCCAAAGCAAAAGTATCTTATATCACCAGGGTAGAAAGCAAGAGTATCTCATATCATGCGTTCTCCCTGTCCTTTCCTTTGTCCTTGTTCTTACTTACAAAGACAAGGATAAAGAAAACAATATGCCGGAACCTCCACTCAAACTCGGGTAAGGAACCGACTGCTTGGAACCCTTCCCTGATTGCCTACCTAGCACTGCTCTCGAGTACTCGTCTCCCATTGCTGCTGTACTTCCAAAGAAGCTACCACATCTGCCTGAAGAATAGATAAGGCAAGTGAAAATGATACCTTGCAGCATGTGGAGACAACGTGCAGAAGGAACAAGCAGAGAAAAATGCGGTCTGCACAGTCAACTCAGCAGAAGGAGTCTGAGCTGAAGAACTCGAAAAGCTGCCACATTTGCCTGAAGAAACAAGCAGAGAAGAATGCAGCATGCACAGTCAACTCAGCAGAAAGAGTCTGAGATGAAGAACTCGAGAAGATGCCACATCTGCCTGAGGAACAGATAAAGCAAGGGAAAATAATACATTGAAGCATGTGGAGACAAGCACAACAAAGCACGTGCCGATTCATCCGCTACTTCTTCAAAATCAAAAGTATATCATATCATCAGGTTGCAATCACTCTGGATGGTGAACCCGTTTTGACCCTCAAATTCTTGGGTCGACTTACTAGGCGTTGTGGGCTGCACGTGCCGATTCACCACCCTTGAATCGAATCCTTAAAGATCAAGTCACCAACTGGAAGAAGAGCCCATCAATCTTGAAGATCATACCGCTGACCAAACTGCTCAGGTGTGAATTAGAAAGATTGAACAAAGCAACAAGTCGTCACCTTCACCTCGTGCCTGCTTGCAATATGTTCGAGTCAACCTTCAAGAATCAAGCCTCGACGGCCCTTGAAGAAGTTTCCAGCCAAATTCAAGATCAAGCCTCGACGACCATTGAAGAAATCACAAGTCCGATTCAAGATTAAGTGTCTACCACCCTTGAATCAAAACCTAGTTCAAGATCAAAGCTGTGGAAAGTCAACAAGCGCAACAAAATACGTGTCGATTCACCCACTACCAAAGCCAAAGATCATCTACCACATGAAGCTCCTTGTGGTCCAATTTCAACCTTCAAGATCAAGCCTCGACGGCCCTTGAAGAAAGTTCAAACAAAAGTTCAAGAAACAAGCCTCAACGGCCCTTGAAGAAATCTCAAGCCTAATTCAAGATCAAGCCTCAACGGTCATTGAAGAAATCTCCAGCCCAATTCAAGATCAAACATCGACGGCCCTTGGATCAACATCTACAGTAAGGGACTTCAAAACGCATCTCCTACACGTGACAAGCACATGTATACAACGCGCCTTGAAGTGGGGGCATTTGTAGACATCGAAATTTTGGTAAATAAATGTTGACCGATAAATCAAAGTGTCAACGCTCATGTATTACATAAATTTTACACGTAACGTATGACTCGACGAAAATTGAAATGAGCTGGAAAAGTCATCAAATAGGGCACGTGTCAACACCTGGCAGAAACGACTTATTTCATCTGGGATATTATATTCAAAATTAGTCTTTGGAAAATTCTATAAATACAAGCCTATTTCATTCATTTAAAGGAGGAACCAAAATCATTAAGCAAGCTCTGAAGCTCTGAAACTCCGAAGCTCTCAAGCATCCAGGTTCCCGAAGAATCAAGAAAGCTCTCTTCGTTCTTCGTTCTTCGTTCGTCCTAAGATCAAGCCCCAACGGCCCTTTGGATCAACAATCATCCACCAATTCAAGATCAAGCCTTGACGGCCCTTGAAGAAAGTGTTTTTCGTTCTTCGTTCATCGTTCATCCAAGATCAAGCCCCGACGGCCCTTGAAGAAAGCACCATCGTTCATCATCCGTTCATCCAAGATCAAGCCCCAACGGCCCTTTGGATTAACAACATCAACAAATCCACACACATCCAACCGTTCTTCAACATTAAGCCTAAAACCCTTTGAAGATCTGTTCATCACTGTTTCTTCAAGATCAAGCCCAAAAGCCCTTAAAGATCTGTTCATCACTGTTTCTTCAATATCAAGCCCAAAAGCCCTTGAAGATCCGCTCATCACCATTATTCAAGATCAAGCCTCAAACGGCCCTTGAAGAAACATTCATCCTCAAGATCAAGCCCCAACGGCTCCTTGAAGATCCGCTCAAATCCACCTTCAAAGATCAAGCCCACGGCCCTTTGAAGAAACTTCCAACAGTTCATCCAAGATCAAGCCCCGACGGCCCTTGGATCAACGAAACATCCACAAATCAACACCTTACGGAGATCGAACCAGAGGATCAAAATAGAGAGAGATTGTAACCCAAAATCATCAAAAATACAAATATTTGTTTGTGCACGTTGTTCTTGTCTCTTTCGTTTTCAGGAATTTTCCGTGTTCACAGATACCACAAAATCTTAGTTTATACTTAATGGAAGTATAACATTAACTAGAGTGTTTGTTTAATCTACTGTTTTAATGCGATACGCATTCTACGAAACATTTTTCAACGATCAAACCGTCAAACTTATTTGTAAACACTCCGAGATCACATACGTAAAAAATCACAAAAAACAAACATTAAGAGATTAGGTAACATAACAAAAGTTTTCGACGGTTATAAACGAAAAATCACAATTTAACGGTTACTTTAGCTCCGATTTTAATGATTTTTACAACTATACTCATCGACCCTATAAGAATGCAATGAATAACTTTGATCTTCAATTTAAAATTTAGACTAGTGGATACCACAAAATCTTATTTTATACTTAATGGAAGTATAACATTAAGTTTTAAGTGTTTATTTAATCTACCGTTTTGGCGCGATACACATTCTACGAAACTTTTTTCAATGATCTAACCGTCAAATTTGTTTGTACATACTCCAAGATCACATACGTAAAAAATCACAAAAAACAAACATTCAGAGATTAGGTAACAAAACAAAAGTTTTCGACAGTTATAAACGAAAAATAAAAATTTAACTGTTATTTTAGCTTCGATTTTGATGATTTTTTACAGCTACACTCCTTGACCCTATAAGAATGCATTGAATGAATTCGATTTTCAATTTAAAATATTTACACTAGTGGATATCACAAAATCTTATTTTATACTTGATGGGGAAGTATAACATTAACTCTAAGTGTTTGTTTAATCTGCCATTTTGACTCGATATGCATTCTACGAAACATTTTTCAACGATCCAACCGTCAAACATATTTTTACATACTCCGAGATTGTATATGTAAAAAATTGTAAAAACAAACATTCAGAGATTAAGTAACGAAACAAAAAATTTCGATGGTTATAAACAAAATTTCACAATTTAACTGTTATTTTAGCTCGGATTTTGATGATTTTTTTACAGTTACACTCATCAACCCTATAAGAATGCATTGAACGAATTCGATCTTCAATTTAAAATATTTACACTAGTGGATAATTTTTTATACTTAATGGAAGTATAACATTAACTCTTAAGTATTTGTTAAATCTATCAATTTGATAGGATATGCATTCTAGGAAACTAGTTTCAGCGATCCAATCGTCAAATATGTTTGTATATACTCTGAGATAGCATGTGTAAAAAATCGCAAAAAAAAAAAAAAACATTCAAAGATTAGGTAACGGGACCGTGAGTGAAAAAAACAAAAAATTTAAACCTTTTGTTTATTTATTTATTTATTTTTAATCAATGTAACATTTTAAAATAATAAAATAGTCAATTTCTGTCGGTTATAACCGCCACCATTAACTTAGAAACCGCCAGAATATGTTAAAAATATTAAAAAAAAAAGAATTAAAAAAAACCGAGGGTTATAATAATTTTATGGCGGTTAAATCCGCCAAGAAAAATCCGCCAGTAATTTATGTCGAATATATCCGACAGAAAGTAACTTTAATCCGACAGTAAATAAATTATGTGTCGGATATCTTTTATCCGTCAGAATGACTTATTAACCGCCAGGATTGTCCGACACCTAAAGCTAATATTGTAGTAGTGAAAGAACAATAACAGTGTTTTTATTCATTTCGACGTCATGATTCGGCACTTGTGGAATCATCTACAGGGTGATAGAATCTGTTGAAAAGCCACATAGAATCTGCTCGGCTTTTACTGCATTTCCATCTTGATTACGGTGCCAACTTTAGTAGGCACGGGTTCGATACTTGATGTCAAGTAGCGTGACCGAAACTGACATCTCTATAAGCTGAGTAATCTGGCTATGGTTCGGTCATACTGCACCACAACAGATCCATAATACAGTGCTCTCAAACAAAAAGACAATGAGTCAAAAAACGCCAATCTATCAATTTTACAGATATGGAGTTTTCAATTCTTCCTACAATGAGGTTCTTCACACTGTTTCCTGGGTAGCAGATATTCTCCAAGACATATACTCATGCATAGGAATTTCTGGTGCAACAAAATATCAGGCATAGTTCCACTAGTTGATCATGTTTCTATGGCTGCAAAGATTGATATTTCAATTATATTGGGCTAGTGCAAACTGTTGGTATTCAAAGTTTACTAACTCAATACCAAAATATGTGGGTGATAAGTTTACAAACTCTATTACACCTCTCACTTTGCACTCTCAATAAAATTGGACAAACGAAAAGAAAGAAGTAGCAAGCTTGGTGATAACAAACACTTTTATTAGAAGAGTTTACAACTCTTAAAGCTTACAAGCTGAAAATGAGAATGGGATTGGAATGGAATTGAATTGGATGATTCTAAAGCCTAGCAAGAAGGCCTATTTATACAAAACAGAAATTGATAAACAATACAACTACACATGCAATGAATGATGGTGTTTACCATCTTTACACCCTTTCAAACACATGTAGCAACTTTGGATAGTTGGCACACACATGCATTGCATCATTCCAGGTTGGAATCACAACCTTTCGGCTAGCACACAGCAGCTCACATCTCTGCTGTCTTTTAACACACTTTCAGCTAGCACATGGAGGAAACTTTAGTCTTTGTAGTTACAACAAGTGTGAATACAACCTGTAAAGAAACTAACAGCTAGCAGCAACCATTTACAACCTGTTTTTATTTGAATTTCCAACACACCTCCTCAAATCAAAACGCCTTCATGCCTAGCATTTCACGCAGCAACTTGAATGGCTCAACTGGCAAGGGCTTTGTGAAGATGTCAGCCACTTGTTCCTTGGTGTGACAATAGACAAGTTCGGTTGTCTTTTGCTTCACATGGTCCCTCAGAAAATGGAACCTGGTATCAATATGCTTGCTTCTTCCATGCTGGACTAGATTCCTAGAAAGCTTGATAGCTGATATGTTATCCACATGAATCACAGTCGATTCCACTTGTGGATGACACATTGACTTCAATAGATTTCTTAACCAAATTGCCTCACACACAGTTGAGGCTACAGCAACGTGATCGGCTTCACACGATGACAAAGCAACAATTGATTGCTTCTTTGAAGTCCATGAGAAAGTTGTTGATCCTAGAAAAAAACACATAGTTTAGAGTAACCAAATCACTATCTGAATAACCAAATAATTTTGCATCTTCACCAAAATTATAAAACAGACCATAGTTTAGAGTACCTCTTATATACCTCAAAATTCTTTTGGCGGCCAGCCAATGAGACTCCCTTGGTGTTTCCATGTACCGACTCACGAATCCAACACCATAAACTATATCAGGTCTTGTGATTGTAATGTACCTTAGGCTTTCAACCAAGCTTTTGTACATGGTTGAGTTTACAAACTCACCTTCTCCTTCCTTGGATAGCTTTAATCCAGTTGCAACTGGAGTGTTGACAATATTGCACTTATCCATATTGAATTTCTCCAATATATCTCTCATGTACTTTTGTTGAGAGATGTAGATATCGTCACTTTCTTGCTTCACCTTTATGCCAAGAAAGTAAGACATTAATCTATTGTCAGTCATCTTGATTTCACTGAACATGGATTGCTTGAACTCACAGAACATTGCTTCATTGTTTCCTGTAAACAACAAGTCATCTACATAGAGACAAATAATTAAGAACTCCCATTTTTCACCGTTCTTCATGTAAAATGAATGCTTGTATGGACATTTTTGAAATCCATTTTGGTGAAGGTAGTTATCAATCCTTGAGTTCCAAGCTCGTGGTGCTTGCTTAAGGCCATATAAAGCCTTCTTTAAACGATAAACCTTATCTTCTTCTCCTTGAACTTGGAATCCTTCTGGTTGTTCCACGTACACTTCTTCCTCAAGCACTCCATTAAGGAAGGCTGACTTGACATCTAGTTGATAAATTTTCCATTTATGATGAGCGGCAAGAGAGATTAGCAATATTACCGTGTCAAGTCTTGCAACTGGAGCATAGACTTCATCATAGTCCACTCCATACTTCTGTTTGTAGCCCTTTGCTACAAGCCTTGATTTGTATCGATCCACACTTCCATCTGCAGTGTGTTTGATCTTGTACACCCACTTGACACCAATAGCCTTTTGATTTTGTGGCAGCTTTGTCAACTCCCAAGTGTCATTCTTCTCGATGGCATGGATTTCTTCCTCCATGGCTATTCTCCAACAATCTTCTTCCACAGCTTCATTGAATGAGATAGGCTCGTGGTCTACATACAAGCAGAAAAATTTGGTTTCTTTTTCTTCTTCTTGTCCATATATCTCTGTGAGACTTTTTAGCCTCACTCGAGTTAAGGAGCTGTTCTCTTCACTGGAAGTAGGACCACTCTTTGCAGTTCTGTGCAATGGAGTTGTTGTGTTTGTTTAAGCAGACCGTTGCTCAACGGGTGGTACAACTTCTGGTTCTTCAAAATCAGTGGAAACGATCTTCTCTTTGCTGACTTCTTTGTTGTTCCGCTTCCATGCCTCTTCCTCACTGAAGATGACATCTCTACTAACCACTAGTTTGCCAATTAGTGGGTTGTAGAACTTGTATGCCTTGGACTCTTCACTATAGCCCACAAACACACACTTTTCACCTTGATCATCAAGCTTCCTTTTCTTGGCTTCTAGTGAAGGATTATTTTGTGAAAACATGTTCATTTAAGCAACATCTATAAGCATGCAATTAACAATTAAAGGCGGAATCATGCTAGCATGCACTTAAAAACAAAAACATTAACCATGAAATTCAAAGCCTAGTAGATTGGTGAACCAATAAACAACTCAAAACAAAGTGAGTTGAAATATATACCTTTGTAGATTCCTCTTTGTATTTAAACAAAGGCTAATCACCCAAGAGATAGGGCCTTCATTCCTTGCATCTTAGATCCATGGATTTGGATGGATCTACACCAAGGAGAGCATGGATGATAAATGAGTGACCATGGAAGAATAGATGGCTAGCTACAACTTCCATGGTGGCCGGCCTTTCTAGAGAGAAATGGAGAGACAATTCTCACCAATTTTCCCCAAAACAAACCCTTAATGAATAAAAGGCTATAAAGTCATATTTATACCTTTATTCATTTGAGTGGCAAACTTGTAATTAAAGCAAGTTCACTACCCTTTCTCTATATGGCCGGCCATGGGGGGTTGTTTGGGCTTTTGGGTCTTAGTGAATCATTATTCATTAAGTTGTCATACAACTTAAGTCAATGGGCTTGACGTTCGAAGCCCATTGGGCCTTAAGGTCCAAAACCTATCCCGAGGTCTTTAACGAACTTATTCGTTTGATTAATTAACATATTAATTAATCCTTGCCATAAATAATTAAACTATTCAATTATTCTTACTCATTTAGTTTGTTTCATCCATCTCCACCTTATACGGTGTACGATCCATTAGGTTCCTTTTAGCGAGGCAGTGGGCGATCAAAACTCTTTCAAATCGATTATGAATTGAAACTTACTTTCAATTCTCCCTTTAGTGATAATACACTTTTAGGGCTTCCACAAACCATGAGTGACACCTAGCCGTATGTCATGGTTACCCAAGCTAATCAGAAGAGGTTAAGAACCTATTCAGTTTAGGATTACAAATGCAATACGGTCATTCTCTAATACAATACTCTTGACCACATTGTTTGGTTTGATAGTTTATTCATGTCTACTATCCAATGTGAATCTTGTGCATATATGATTACTTTGAATGTGATTTGGAACGCATTCCTAAATCTCATTCATACTCTGGCCAGAGATTCTAAATCATATCATAGAGTATTCTCCCTCAAACGGTTTGAAGGTTAGAGATCCCTTGTTGCGCATTCACTTGCCTCCATGACTAAGTGGCTTAACCCCAATGATGCCGTGGACACCCCGATAGGGTGACTTTGACATAATCAAAGATCGAGGACTTAACCACAAGACAACTGTGATGCCTCAGGTCAAAGGACTAATTTGCATTATCCCAAACATGAGTTCTCATGTGACATGAGTATGAGAACTCTTCGTTGATCACGTTCAGTGAACTCATTCTTTACTGAGCACCTACGTACTTGTCTTGATGTCACACACACCAATGACTCGAGACTAGTCACTCTCCCTGAGAGAAGACATAGCACGTACCGATCTTGATGGACTGTCAATGCCCAATTGGCAATCCTATGATCAGGAACATTTAGGATGTGTCAACGAAAGAATGGTCTCATGAATCTAACTTCATTAGATTGCATTCTCCCAATCACATATTCCTTGGACTTTATCGTTTAAGCATATAACATTTATATGAGACGGCTCAAACAATAATCTTTGCCCTTTATATTAAACTAGATTAGTTTAACATGTGAAATGTCCGTAAAGTATCATCACATGATTGGTTTTAGGGCACATTTCCAACATCTAGAACTTGAGCATATACAACACACCCAAAAACTCTTAGGTGTGCAACATTCGGCTTGTATCCACTCCAAGCCTCTTGTGGTGTCATCCTCTTGACACTCTTTGTTGGACATCGATTCAACAAATAAATCGAACAAGCTATAGCTTCTGCCCACAATTCTTTTGGCAAATTCTTCTCTTTAAGCATGGACCTTGTCATGTCAAGGATGGTTCGATTCTTTCTTTCGGCTATCCTATTTTGTTGTGGGGTATAGGCAGCAGTCAGTTGATGCCTAATTCCTTACTCCTTGCAGTATGCTTGGAAAGCATTAGAGGTGTACTATCCACCTCTGTCTGATCTCACAGCCAGAAGCTTATGGTTGTTTTCAGCCTCTGTGAGTGCCTTGAACTCTTTGAAGATTCTTAGGGCAGCCGACTTCTCGTTAAGAAAATAAACCCAAGTCTTCCTACTAAAATCATCAATGAAAGTAATAAAATATCTATTACCTCCGTAAGACATAGGATCCAATGGACCACATATATCTGTGTGTACCAACTGCAGTGGTGCCTTTGATCTCCATGTATCACCAATAGGGAACGATAGTCGTGTTTGTTTGCCAAGCACACAACCTTCACATACTTGGCGTGTGGTTTCAATTTGGGGTAGACTACGAACCATTCCTCCACTTGACATCAACTTTAGGCCATTGAAATGAAGATGGCCAAACCGAAGATGCCATTTCCATGACTCATCTTCCATTACACTGATGTTGCAACTCCCAATCTTTGTGTTCAACTTCAACGGGAACATTTGGTTTTTTGACATTTGAACACGTGCAATAAGCTTTCTCCTTGCATTCCCGAAAGTGAGAAACATATCCTCCATATGTATAACATACCCTTTCTGGAGCAATTGACTAATGCTCAGAATGTTGCTTTTCATACCTGGTATGTAGTAGGTATCGGAGATGTATTCTTCTTTACCATCCTTCCGGATGATTTTGATTTTTCCTTTGCCTTCAACTGGCAACTTTAAGGAGTCACCAAGACTCACAGATCCATAAGGCCCATCTTTGAGTTCGGCAAAAAACTCTTTCTTTCCACACATGTGGTTGCTTGCACCATAGTCCAAATACCAAACATCTTGTTGGCTACTGATATCATGGTGTGCTAGTAAGACTGTATATTCCTCACCAGCATTTCCACTTGATTCTGCCATGTTCACATGCTCACCATTTTTATATGAACATTCATTGGCATAATGTCCATATTGCTTGCAACTGTGACATTGGATAAGCTCATTTCCTCGAGTAGATCTCCATTCTTGAGATTGACCTTGGTTTTGTGCATAGCCTCGACCTCTTCCTCGAGCTCGTCCTCGGCTACGGTTGGATGAACTCCCACGACGTGAGTTCCACTACCCACGACCTCCATTTGGTTTGTCAATATTCAACTTTGACTCCAAAGCTTGCTCTAGCATTGTGGGGCTTGTATTCTTTTGAATGCATTGCTTGTGAACCATGAGGGATCCTAGCAGTTCCTCTACGCTCATTTTCTCCAAATCCTTGGATTCCTCAATGGCAGTCACCACATGCTCAAAGTTGCATGTGAGTGATCGAAGGATTTTCTCCATGACACGAACATCGTCAAGCCTCTCGCCATTCCTTTTCATTTGATTCACAATTACAAGTAGTCGAGAGTAGTAGTATGAAATGTTTTCTCCTTCTTTCATATAAGCAACTTCAAAATCTGCTCTTAATGATTAAAGCCAGACTCTTTTTACTCGATCTACTCCTTGGTAAATTGTGCTCAGAGTGTCCTAAACTTGCTTGCTAATTGTTGCTTCTGCAACCTTCTTGAACGTTGCATCTTCTAATCATTGATATAGAAGATACAACGCCTTCTGATCCTTCTTTCGTAAATCCTTGAGAGTGTTCCTTTGATCTGCAGTATATGTGGCTTCTTGCTAAGCAGTGGGTACAAGATACTCACTACTGAAAACTTCCCATAGCTCTTGTGATCCAAACAATGCTTTGAATTGGATGCACCATCTTTCATAATTTTTTTTCTTCAATGTGGGAACCTGGAACTACACTAAGTTGGATGCCATAACTGCTACACCTGCCATAATGGTATTCTAGCTCTGATACCAATTGTTGGTATTCAAAGTTTACTAACTCAATACCAAAATATGTGGGTGATAAGTTTACAAACTCTATCACACCTCTCACTTTGCACTCTCAATGAAATTGGACAAACGAAAAGAAAGAAGTAGCAAGCTTGGTGATAACAAACACTTTGAAATATTAGAAAAGTTTACAACTCTTAAAGCTTACAAGCTGAAAATGAGAATGGGATTGGAATGGAATTGAATTGGATGATTCTAAAGCCTAGCAAGAAGGCCTATTTATACAATACAGAAATTGATAAACAATACAACTACACATGCAATGAATGATGGTGTTTACCATCTTTACACCCTTTCAAACACATGCAGCAACTTTGGATAGTTGGCACACAAATGCATTGCATCATTCCAGGTTGGAATCAAATTTTTTTTTCTCTCTACTAACAACTAGTTGATTGTCTTTTTTTTTCCCTCTTTACTAACAGCTATTATCAGCATATTCTTTTTTTGTAAGTTTTTATTTTTATATTTTTTTCTAGATATTAAAGAACTAAAATATAAAAAGAAAGAAACTTTTATACTTTTTGTACATTTTGATATATTGTGTAGACCTAAAAAACCTCAAAAGATATCTATACTTTTGAATATTGTTTATAGATCCAAAAAAGCTTAGTGTAGATAATATGGTTTGTTAAATTTTTTTTTTAAAAAAAAAACTTGTGAGCAGGACAAAAAATGATAGCATCATTTTGTTTAATTATTTTTTTTTTTGTAAGGTTATATATTATGTTCTGTTTTTCTCTTTTATGACTCTACATATCTCATCAAGATGTTATATATAACATATATATTAAAAAATTTAGGTTTTGTGAGGTTTCGCTAGGTGGACTAATCCATGAAATGCCTCGCCTAAGCCTTCGCCTTTTAAAACATTGGCAAACAGCTTGACAAAGTTTCTACAATGGAGACATGCCAGACAATGCTTGTGCATTTGAATATGGTTGTTGATTTTGGCACATCCTCCAATTTTGGTATGAACCTTGTGAAGGATTTATTTTGAAAAACATGTTCATTTGAGCAACATCATATAGCATGCAATTAACAATTAAAGGCGGAATCATGCTTGCATGCACTCAAAAACAAAACATTACCATGAAATTCAAGGCCTAGTAGATTGGTGAACCATTAATCAACTCAAAACAAAGTGAGTTGAAATTATTACCTTTGTAGATTCCTCTTTGCATAAGCAAAGGCTAATCACCCAAAGAGATAGGGCCTTCATTCCTTGCTTCTTAGATCCATGGATTTGGATGGAAAAATAGGTTTCTCCAAGTTCCCAAAATAGGGAACCTCTAAGTCTCTTCACCAAGGTTTGATTGTAGAAGAAATGAGTGACCTTGGAGTAGTAGGATTGCTAGATGTACCCTCCAAGGTGTTGGCCTCTTTAGAGAGAAAATGGAGAGACAATTCTCACCAATTTTCCCCCAAAATAAACCCTTAATCACATTAATGAATATTTGGCTATAAAGTCCTTTATATAGTCACTTCTTTAAGTGACCTAAACAACCAAAACCCTAATTCATCACCATATGGCCGGCCACCTAAGGAATTTTGGGCTTTTGGGCTTTAATGAATCTTTATTCATTAAATTGTCATACAACTTAAGTTAATGGGCTTGACGTTCGAAGCCCATTGGGCCTTAAGGTCCAAAACTATCCCGAGGTCTTTAACGAACTTATTCGTTTGATTAATTAACATATTAATTAATCCTTGCCATAAATAAATGATTAAACCATTTAATCATGCTTACTCATTTCCGTTTAATCTTCAATCTCCACCTTTTATGGTGTGCGATCCATTAGGTTCCTTTTAGCGAGGCAGTGGGCGATTAAAACAATTTTACATCGATTGTGAATTGAAACAATTTTCAATTCTCCCTTTAGTGGTTATACACGTATAGGGCTTCCACAAACCATGGTTGACGCCTAGCAGCATGTCATGGTTACCCAAGCTAATCAGAAGAGGTTAGAGAACCTATTCAGTTCGGGATTACAAATGCAATACGGTCCTTCTCTAATCTAATACTCTTGACCACATTGTTTGGTATGATAGTTTATTTACTCATGTCTACTATCCAATGTGAATCGTTTGCTTATATGATTTCCTTGAATGTGATTTGGAACGCATTCCCCAATCTCATTCATACTCTGGCCAGAGATTCCAAATCATATCATAGAGTATTCTCCCTCAACTGTTTGAAGGTTAGAGATCCCTTGTTGCGCATTTACTTGTCTCCATAGCTAAGTGGCTTAACCCCAACGATGCCGTGACACCCCTAGGGGGTGAATTAGACATAATCAAAGATTAAGGACTTAACCACAAGACAACTGTGATGCCTCAGGTCAAAGGACTACTTTGCATTATCCCAACCATGAGTTCTCATGTGACATGGAATATAAGAATTCTTCGTTGATCACGTTCAGTGAACTCATTCTCTTATTGAGCACCTACGTACTTGTCTTGATGTCACACACACCAATGACTCGAGACTAGTCACTCTCCCTGAGAGAAGACACAGTACGTACTGATCTTAACGGACTGTCAATGCCCAATTGGTAATCCTATGATCAGGAACATTTAGGATGTGTCTACGAAAGAATGGTCTCATTAATCTAACTTCATTAGATTGCATTCTCCCAATCACATATTCCTTGGACTTTATCGTTTAAGCATATAACATTTATATGAGACGGCTCAAACAATAATCTTTGCCCTTTATATGTTAAACTAGATTAGTTTAACATTTGAAATGTCCGTAAAGTATCATCATATGATTGGTTTTAGGGCACATTTCCAACAATCTCCCACTTGCACTAGAGCCAATCAGCATTGGTCATCAGTGATGATACCTCTTCTGTAGTCATTTCATAAATGGCTGAGTAGTAGGCCTAGTCAATGGATATCTATATGTGTTATCCACAGAAGCAACCTTGAGAATAACGACGTCACCATTATACATGATTCTCAATCATGTGGTTCAGTCTCTCATTTGTGTTCGGATCTTGATGAGACCTTGATTCCCAGGCTTGAGCTATCGCCCCATTAGTGTCATACACTTTCTGGTTGGAATCAAATAGAGAGTTCATAAATGAACTTTCCCATCCAAACAACATTTTTGTAAACTTCTATATGGCAATATATCTTGCATTCATAATGGAACACACTAAAGTCATTACTTTAATGTTTCCATCCAAATATCTCTTTAGTCATAATAAAGAGATATTTGTTTATCTCTTCATTCATAATGAAGAAACATCCAATGATGTATCAGATTCATAATCTAATACATTTACGCTTCCATTACGTTACTCTAATTCTTCCTCATTCTTTGAGGAATCTATCCTTAAGTATTTCTTAAATACTTAAGGACTCACTTGACAGTTGCCACGGTTCTGATCCTGGGCTTGCACTGATATCGTCTTGTACCGTTCTAGGTACAACTCATATCAATGTTTTTCATACAATATGAAATACATAAATCACCTTTCTGCTTATGCATAAAGGATTCAATTTACGCATTATTTCTATGGGAGTCAAAGGGTACGTTCCCTTTGAGAAGGGCAACTTGCTAGTCTCACTAGAATCGTCCTTCTTATTGAAGTTTATCATCATATGAGAAACTTCCTAGCATCCATTGTCTATTATTAGGGATTGATATAATCCAATTATATCATGAAATATATCATTATAGATTTCCATCCCATGTATCTAGACTATATCTCCCATATACATTCTATCTTCATATAATGTATTAAAGTCATAACTTTAACGAAGAAGTATTCTTTTTATTTCCAAAATTAATATATCATATATACTTAAATTTTAGGAACATGATTAACTCCCACTAATCTTTTGTAAAACTCGTAAACAAAAGATTCATTTACATCTTGATGAGAAATCAAACGATTTGATTCTTTTTTCCTCATAAAATGCAAATAGCTCCCACTAACTTGCTAAGATCCATGATGGATGGATCTCTACAACTTACATGTCTTGTGATTTATAGTTTTGGACATATATTATCAAGACTATCTTAATAATGGTTTCGGAAACCCATATTATGTCAAAACATTGAATCACCATTTTAGTTGTAGCTAGCAATCTTCGAATTAATTGAAACCAAGCCTACCTCAAAGATGGTTTCTTCAAAGTCAACCATTCTCTTTGATTGTAGTTACCTTAAGCTACCAATTAGCTATGAAGGATTCATTATTTCGAGTCAAATGGTACTTTACCATTTCCTTGAGTATATATCGTATATGCACTCAATGTAGTCATAAGGATTTTCATTCTTATCGACTACCTTGGAGCTTGTGGTATAGGAACTAGGTTGTTATATTTGTTGATTACTTCCTTGTTTCTCAAAGAACCCATTCTTTGAGTTCTATCTCTCGTTCATTTGCTCTTAGGCAAATCACATTGTAGGATTACAATGAACTTCCCAACAAAACAACATTTGTTAGTTGGTTTATAGAAGCGATATCCAAAAGTTATTTTAAGGATATCCTACAAGATTGTTATCAAACGAATATTGGTTATTAGCACACAACCCCAAATCTTTAACATGCTTAAGATTTGTCTTTCTTTTCCAACTACATCTTATGGAGTCATGAAAATATTGGAAGATCTTCTCATTGACAATCATATTGTTTTAGAAGTATATATCCTATATATGGGTAATAGATAACATTTAACGAACTAAATCTTATTCGAGTTCGTTCTTCTCCTAATGGAGAAATACATTATCTTATGATGCTATTTTCCTTGATATCTTTCAAGGAAACTCATCTAAAGTGTTACCTTTCCTTGGATCAAATCTAAGGAGGTAAATACTTTAGATATCTTACTCATCTATTTACATTTCTTGAATTCTTTGAAACCTTTTGCAAAGTATTCGGACTTGTGTTTATTCAAAATAAACTATAGTCCAACCGAGAGTGATCTTCGGTGAATGTCATATAACATAAGTAGTATTATGTTGTGGACAAGTGCCACTAACATCTAAGTGAATTAACCTCAACAACTTTGTGATTCTTTCTTCTTTCCAAAAGAATAAAGATTCGAACATTTCGCCTCCATACAATTTTAACAAGAAGGTATTGGATCCGGATCTAACGATCCAAAGCGTCCATCTATGACCAACTCGTAATTTATGTTTTTAGAGGTATCACAACTTTAGTTGGGATTAGTCACTACCTTGCAACCTTTTGGGTTTTAAGCATCATTATTTTTCTAAACAGTTAACACTACCATATTATCTCTACTATAGAGACAATCAATTAGATTACTATAATCCAATTTCTTTGGTAGTTCATATGAGGAAGTAAGTACTATCTGCTTTCGCAGAGATCTATATCTTATTCACGTTCCGTATGTGAAGCACCTTTTCTTCTCTCATATATCTTCTACTTCTTATTAGTCACACTTTTACAACGATTTGTAAAACATAGTTACTAATACGGAATCATACATTCAAGTAGAAGAACCAACTGTTTTGAACTATTCAAGAACAATTTACAACACCTTCGAAAGGTGTGTTCTTGACACTTGCAAGACATTTCTTGCAAATACCCCTTCCAATGTCCATCCTTTCATAAAGAAAGTTTGTTCCCTTGGAGTTATTTATCTTCTTTATTTGACTTTCACCTTTGACTACATTAGTCATGGTCCCTAAACTCCCACTATCTCTCTTGAAACCCTTTTCAATTGTGTTATACACATCAAACAATTTGGAGAGTATGTGGTTATTGTTCACTACATAGTTTACCATAAACTTAGTGAACCATTAGGATAGGGAAACAAAGGTAAAGTCCTTGCCTAGTTTCCGTCTCGTTAAGTGGTTTAACACTTCAACACTCAATGATTCAAAATCATCATAAGTCCATGTTAATGGACTATTTTTGTCAACCAACCATTATGTTCTAAACATAATTACAAACTTTCAAGAGTTGTACAAGGCAACTCTCATTTCTTCATACAACATTTGGAAGTGAAGAATCATGGCACATTAAGTGTCCAAGCCTTTGTGCTTTCTTCTCAAGTTCCTTGTTCATGTAACAAAGAAACAAGCACTAAGTGTTTGCATTGATTAAGGGTTGTTCAAAGCAACTCTTATTTCTTCATACAACAATTTGTAATTGAAGAATTATGACATTAAAAGTGTTGTCCTCTTTATGATAGACCTTTTCTAACATATTCTTCTAATGATACATTATCAATAGGAAGATTGTGAGGATGAGACTACTTAGGTACATTTACAAGCCATTAAAGACAATCTATGGTTTTGTAGTACCAAGTCCGTAAACTAAACGTTCGGCTTTTATTTGTCAAGTGTTGGATAACGTTTGCAAATATATTGGTAAACAAATACATAACGTATATAAATTGATTGATTTTAAGCCATTTGATTCGGGTCTTTAAATCAAATAGCATCACCCACTATTTTTGGCAAATTCCATATCCCTCATTGGAATTCGAGAGTTTTGGATGAAACTCTTAGTAGGTTATGGGAGGCTCACTATTACCAAGCCCACCTCACGATGATACGATATATGGCTAGCAACAATAATAATGAGAGAGTACGCTTACTCATTTGCAACTAATGCAAGTACCCATCTTATTTGGCCTCTAGAGAATGTAACCTCACAATGATATGATGTTGGTTCCATTGCACTTAGTTAAGTCATTCCCACCATGCTTAGTTTGTGAAGGGGTTCAAGAATAGCCTCACGATGATACGATGTCGGCTATCCTTGTTGCCTACACTAACCTCATCATATGTTTATGGATTCCTCCTGAGTATAAGCATGCACTTTGTACTCCCCCATGATAGGGTGAAGCCGGTGTACAAGTCATAAACGATTGGAGCCACCACGGTGGAAGGCCTACGAAAGAGTGTTCTAAGCACTCTCACGCTTATCAACTTAATAATGGTTTGGTTGAGGGTTTTAGGTCTCATCACATACAAATATACATTTTTATCTCTATTAAAACAATTTTGGTCCTATTACAACTATTGGTCCATTGGATTGTTTTAGTTGTATATAATACTCCCACTATGCTTATAAAACGGTTTTTAGAGCAAGAGTATATGATACTACTATCATAACCTTTGCATTCATTTAATGGACTATATAGTTGCCTTAGGGCCTTAGGATGACTATGAACCTTTGTTTAGATTCAACACGAGCCTTGTGTTGAATCTCGGTCTAGGGATGGAGATTGATTTTAGTTACGCGTTTAATCACATTAAGGCGTGTTGTCTTAGGGGCGTTGGACCCAATTACTTCATTTTCATGCATATCATATAAAGCAAGAAAGAAATACTTCAAAGTAAAGGATGAGCTTATGCTCATTACAACATTTGCATAAAACAAATTACCTTAAAGTAAAGAAGGACTTATGCCCTTTTACAACATTTGATCAAATCAAATTACAACCAAAATCTAATCTACACATTCCCATGGTTCAAACAAATTTGAAACGCCTTTCACATAGCTCAATTATATTAGGCTTAGGTTCATAATCATCCTTTAATTAATTAACGCTTTAACTAATTAATTGAATGCAACATTTTCATTTGGTTTTTGTATCCATAAAATTGATTTAAGTGGAGCTAAACAAAATGAAAATCCAATTCTCATTTAAAGAGACAAAACAATTTTGTTCTCATCCTATTTGGGCCATCATGCAATAACCACAACTTTTTGGGCCATATTCCGAAAACATAAACTTTTGGGGTCACTTTGTAAAAACACAAAAGTCACTACTTCATGTAAATACAACTAGAACCCAAAATTTAAATAAATTCAAAAACTTCATTAAAGGAGCAAAACAATTTGTCCTTTAGCGTTTTTAGGCCTTAACGTCAAAACGTAAACTTTCGGGTCAAAGTACAAATACACAAAAGTATCAAAACTTTATGTAATTGCATAAAAGCCCCAAAAATACCCTATTTTATTAGGGTGGCCGGTTTTTAGGGATAAAAAGGAGTGGTGGGTGTTTTGATTTATTAGTTTTGTCAAAAACAATCAAGTAGTGCTTTCACCTTTCATAAAAATAATATATGTTTTGATGATTGATATTTCTTTCATCATTTATACAAATATTTAACACTTTAAATACTTTCATAAAAATAATATATGTTTTGATGATTGATGTTTCCATCATCATTTATACAAATATTTAACACTTTAAATACATGATAAATCATTTGAAAAACATATATCATAAACTTTATGAAATAAATCAAAACTTTGAATCAAAACACAAACCTTTGTGTTCTTGGCAAGAACATCAAGAACATATGAAGAACATCCATGAAAACCCATAAGAGCTCCATGAATGTTTTCAAGCCAAAAAACTCAAATTTTCATCATTCAAAATGAGGCTAACATCCTAGGGTACTTAGGGGTTCCAAAAGTCACCTTAAAACCATTTTAACAAGACAAACATGAACCCAAAAAATCACCCTTTGGATTTGGCCGAAAATTCCCAAAATCATGGCACCAAATTTTAGCTCCAATATTCATGCTCATATGAACTACATCTACAACATTTGAGATGGCAAATTTTCAAACAAAATTTACATTCAAAGAAGCAAGAATAAAGCTTGTAACAATTACAACTTTTAAATCACAAACTTATGAACTACAAAACCCAAAAGGATTCACCAACTACTAGACCTAGGCTCTGATACCACTTGAAGGATTTATTTTGAAAAACATGTTCATTTGAGCAACATCATATAGCATGCAATTAACAATTAAAGGCGGAATCATGCTTGCATGCACTCAAAAACAAAACATTACCATGAAATTCAAGGCCTAGTAGATTGGTGAACCATTAATCAACTCAAAACAAAGTGAGTTGAAATTATTACCTTTGTAGATTCCTCTTTGCATAAGCAAAGGCTAATCACCCAAAGAGATAGGGCCTTCATTCCTTGCTTCTTAGATCCATGGATTTGGATGGAAAAATAGGTTTCTCCAAGTTCCCAAAATAGGGAACCTCTAAGTCTCTTCACCAAGGTTTGATTGTAGAAGAAATGAGTGACCTTGGAGTAGTAGGATTGCTAGATGTACCTCCAAGGTGTTGGCCTCTTTAGAGAGAAAATGGAGAGACAATTCTCACCAATTTTCCCCCAAAATAAACCCTTAATCACATTAATGAATATTTGGCTATAAAGTCCTTTATATAGTCACTTCTTTAAGTGACCTAAACAACCAAAACCCTAATTCATCACCATATGGCCGGCCACCTAAGGAATTTTGGGCTTTTGGGCTTTAATGAATCTTTATTCATTAAATTGTCATACAACTTAAGTTAATGGGCTTGACGTTCGAAGCCCATTGGGCCTTAAGGTCCAAAACTATCCCGAGGTCTTTAACGAACTTATTCGTTTGATTAATTAACATATTAATTAATCCTTGCCATAAATAAATGATTAAACCATTTAATCATTCTTACTCATTTCCGTTTAATCTTCAATCTCCACCTTTTATGGTGTGCGATCCATTAGGTTCCTTTTAGCGAGGCAGTGGGCGATTAAAACAATTTTACATCGATTGTGAATTGAAACAATTTTCAATTCTCCCTTTAGTGGTTATACACGTATAGGGCTTCCACAAACCATGGTTGACGCCTAGCAGCATGTCATGGTTACCCAAGCTAATCAGAAGAGGTTAGAGAACCTATTCAGTTCGGGATTACAAATGCAATACGGTCCTTCTCTAATCTAATACTCTTGACCACATTGTTTGGTATGATAGTTTATTTACTCATGTCTACTATCCAATGTGAATCGTTTGCTTATATGATTTCCTTGAATGTGATTTGGAACGCATTCCCCAATCTCATTCATACTCTGGCCAGAGATTCCAAATCATATCATAGAGTATTCTCCCTCAACTGTTTGAAGGTTAGAGATCCCTTGTTGCGCATTTACTTGTCTCCATAGCTAAGTGGCTTAACCCCAACGATGCCGTGACACCCCTAGGGGGTGAATTAGACATAATCAAAGATTAAGGACTTAACCACAAGACAACTGTGATGCCTCAGGTCAAATGACTACTTTGCATTATCCCAACCATGAGTTCTCATGTGACATGGAATATAAGAATTCTTCGTTGATCACGTTCAGTGAACTCATTCTCTTATTGAGCACCTACGTACTTGTCTTGATGTCACACACACCAATGACTCGAGACTAGTCACTCTCCCTGAGAGAAGACACAGTACGTACTGATCTTAACGGACTGTCAATGCCCAATTGGTAATCCTATGATCAGGAACATTTAGGATGTGTCTACGAAAGAATGGTCTCATTAATCTAACTTCATTAGATTGCATTCTCCCAATCACATATTCCTTGGACTTTATCGTTTAAGCATATAACATTTATATGAGACGGCTCAAACAATAATCTTTGCCCTTTATATGTTAAACTAGATTAGTTTAACATTTGAAATGTCCGTAAAGTATCATCATATGATTGGTTTTAGGGCACATTTCCAACACCTTGCCTCATTATAGTCCCGAATATCTTTGTGAACGAAACTAAGAAGAGTGTTTGGAACAAAAGAAACAAGTAGCATGGACATACAACTGCAACATCTAATTAGGAGGACCATGCTGATTACAAGGCCAACTTTCCACAGTTCCTTTTTTAAGCCTTGAGGACAAGGCTAATTTTCAATGGGAGAATATTGTTCTGTACTCACAATATGCTTGATTTGTGATTGTCTTAACCACCAATTGGAGGGTTCAATGGGAGGTCTAATGCTTTAGTTTTCAGATTATGTACATAAAATTTCCAACCTTTTAGTGTCATTCCAAATTGATCTCATTTTTTTTAAACATTCCAAACAAGTACCCAACCTATTGAAAATGTAACATTCATTAAGCCCCAATGAAGCTCTTGTTAAATTAACTAGGGCTTACTTAGTCTCCACCATCAATGGAATGTCATGGAAGCATGGCATCCACCAAGTAACTGTCACCACCACCCCTTTTAGGACATTACCTCCAAACCTAGCACGTAACCACAAACTTCAACTTACAACTCAAGCCACCAACATCGAGAAAAAAGTCATGGAGGGTGCTGAAACAGTATAGACTATCATGATGCAGCTGCCACCATCTTCAGCGCCCATAAAGAAGAATTTGATACTTTACTAGGCTAAAATCGGCAAATAAGGAAATCACATGAGTAGAAACAAGTTCATTGAAACCCTATATGAATTCTTAACCCTTTTCGTTGTTAGGAGATTTTCTGATCTTCATTTTTGTTTTTCATTTTTGTTTTTCATTTTTATTTTTTCATCTTCAAGTATTTTCTGAAGTTATTTTTGTTATTATTTTAGTATCCAAGTAAGCAAATAAATGAGTCCTATTGTTGCCACATGTATATTTAGAGGAAAAATTAACTGGAACTAAACAAATATAACATTTTCAGTAAGTTGAGTACTTGTTTGAAATGTTTAAAACTGTTGAAACCAATTTGCAATGACACTATAAAAGGACGTTTTAGGTACTTAATATTAGAAATTGTTAAACACGCCAGTTGGCATTAAAAAGTATAGTGATTGTATAAAAGGAGCCCAACTCCCAGAAATATAAAAGATGAGTTTTATAAAAATAAATCAAATACAAAAATATTGGAGCTCTGCTCATTCTCTCCCTCGTCCTTCCCTCTTCTTCTATGTGCAATAGTTAAGGTTAAGTTAGGGATGAGATTTGGGTCTCACACAGAAGGCGGACGCACGTTGTGGCAAGGGTGGGCAGCTGCCCATCCAGGTGTTGGAAAATCCTTTGATTAACATCAGTTTTGCCCACCCAGATGCCCTGTAACCTACAGGAGAAAGGAAGAGAACTGGATAAAAGCGACAACGACTAGAAGAGGAAGAAGGAAAAAAAATGAAAGTAAAAGTCGTGGACGACATGACGTCGATTAGTTGTTTTGCTCTAGCCATTAACTAATACAGAGTGTTTAGCCGCTCAGTTTCGTTTAGCCGTGGATGACATGAAGATCTAGAAGCTTTACTAGGCTAAAATCGACAAATGAGGATATCACATGAGCATAACAAGCTAATTGGAACTCAAACACCTTCACACTTCTTCACCTTTTTTCTCTTTTTTTGCTCTCATAATTCGATCACAACACGCTCACCTATATTTATAGGCAAGCATAACCGAGTTATCAACTCGGTGGAATTGCCCAGCTACACAAGTTGCTGCTTTCTAGGTCTTTCTACAAATCTATAATATTGCTAGATTTTTTCACCTACAATACCGACATAACTTGCTAGAAGTTTCTAGCATTTGCATAGATCATACTCTAGCCTATCATCATGGGCTATATCTTGTCATGGGCCAAGATAAGATTACCATTCAACATCCCCCCTTAATCTTGTCTTGTGACGTCGATTGAGTTCCTTAGTCTGACAAAGTCTTCTTGTTTGAGTGGCTTGGTGAATATGTCGGCGACTTGGTCTTGAGACTTCACGTATTCCACTTGCACATCCTTTCTTGCAATGTACTCTCTTATGTAATGATATCGGGTATCTATGTGTTTGCTCCTGTCATGGAATACTAGACTCTTTGCTAGTGTTATTGTAGACTTGTTGTTGACATAGATCTCTATTGGCTCTTCTTGTGGCATGCTTAATTCTTTCAGCAAGTTTCTCAGCCAAATTGCATGACAGACACATGCGGTAGCAGCTACGTAATCAGCTTCATGGGTAGATAGTATGACAATCAGTTGCTTCTTCGACATCCATATGAATGCAGTGTCTCCCATAAAGAAAACAAATCTATTAGTGTTTTTTCTATCTTCAGAATCTTCTGCCCAATCACTGTCGTTATATCCAACAAGTTTGTAGTTATCATAACTTGAATAGAACAAGCTAAAGTTAATAGCACCTTTAAGGTATCAAACAATTCTTTTGGCGGTCTTCAAATGTATAGTTGTGAGATTCTCTATGTAGCGACTGACTAATCTGACGGCATAGAGAATGTCTAGTCTTGTGCAAGTCAAGTAACACAAGCTTCTAACTAGACTTTTGAAAAATGTTGGATCTACCTTTTCTCCATGGTCATGCTTAGTTAGTTTGACTCCACACAACAATGGTGTGCTTATGGGCTTGCGGTTGTCCATTTTGAACTTTTTCAGTATCTCCTTTGTGTAGCTTTCTTGGATGATGAAAATGCCTTCTTTGTTTTGCTTAACTTCAATGCCTAGGTAGTATGCCATCAACCCGATATCGGTCTTTTCGAATTGTTTGGTCATCACTCTCTTGAACTTTTCAAACATGTTTGGATTACTTCCTGTGAAGATTAAATCATCCACATATAAGCACATAATCAGACTATCTCCATCTTTGACTTTGACTTTGACGTAGAGAGCATGTTCATAAGGGCACTTGGTGAAGTTGTTCACCTGGAAGTATTTGTTGATGCTACTATTCCACGCTCTTGGCGCTTGTTTTAACAGATAAAGGGTTTTCTTCAGCTTTACAACCTTGTCTTTATGCCCTTTAATTTCATAGCCTGATGGTTACTGAATATAGACTTCTTCTTCGAGGACTCCATTTAGGAAAGCGGACTTCAAATCCATTTGTTTAATCTTCCATTTGTTTTGAGCTGCCAAAGAAATTAGTAATCGTATCTTTTCCAAACAAGCTACAGGTGCAAATACATCACCATAGTCGATTCTGGCTCTTTGACTGCACTAGTCTCGCCTTGTATCTTTCGACCTCTCTGTTGGTATTTTTTTTTTGTCTTGTACACCCACTTAACTCTGATGGCTTTGTGTCCTTTGGGAAGAATAGTGAGTTCCCATGTATCATTTTTCTAGATTGCTTCGATTTCTTCATCCATTACTTTCTTCCACTTAGTATCTTGCACTACTTCTTGAAAGTTGACTGGTTCACAATCAGCAAAGAGACAGAAAAGTGTAGGATTATCAAATCTTTCAGTTACCTCATAGAGATCTCGTATACTTCTTGTGCGTGGTACATCTCTTTCATTTAGACTCCCACTTGACAATGTTGATGTTGGGGAGTTTCCATGAATGGGTGATGTTCGTGAGGCTAGTGGAGTAGTGGATTCTTGTTGAACCTCTCTTGCTTGCTCCATTATCCCTTGTTCATTCTCTTATTCAAATTGAGGAAAGAAGCTGAGATCACTTACATGAGAGCCAAAATCTCATTCTCGTACTTCATTGAATGTCACGTCTCGACTGATCACCGTCTTTCCATTGTTTGGATTGTACATCTTATAGCCTTTTGAATTTGAGTCATAGCCGATGAAGATGAACTTCTCACTTTTATCATCGAGTTGGTTTCTCCTCTCGTCTGGTACATGTACATGGACTATGCTTCCAAAAACTCTTAGATGGGAGATACTTGGCTTTCTTCCACTCCATGCTTCTTGCGGAGTCTTTCCTTACACACTTCTTGTTAAAGACCAATTGGATAGGTAGACAACACATGCTACAACTTCTGCCCACAACTTCTTAGGCAATCTTTTACTTTTTAGCATGCTTCGAGCTATGTCGAGGATAGTTCAATTTTTTCTTTTCACCACACCATTTTGTTAAGGGGATCTTGGAACTGTCAAACGTCGACGAATTCCATTGGCTTCACAAAATTCTTGAAGTTCATTCAAAGTGAATTCTCCTCCTCGATCAGATTTCATGGCTTTGATCTTGCAACCACTCTCATTTTCTACAACGGCTTTGAAATTCTTGAATGCTCCAAAGACTTTTAATTTCTACTTTAAGAAATATACCCAGGTTTTCCTTGAAAAATCATCAACGAAGAGAAGTAAATAATTATTTTTACCGAAAGAGCTTGGCTTTATTGGACTGCACATATCGGTATGAATGAGCTCAAATGTCTTTTGGGCTTTTGTGGTCGACTCTTTTGGAAAGGTTTTCCTGAACTGTTTCCCAAGTAAACATCCTTCGCAAACTTGATCAGGGTGACTGATACACAGTAAGCCTCTCACCATCTCCTTCTTGGATAATAACTCTAGTCCTCCAAAGTTAAGATGCCCAAAACGAAGATGCCAAAGCCAGGATATCTCTTTGTAACATGTTTTAAGACACTTTGCAACATCGTTTTGAATGTTCATGGGAAACATCTTATTCTTTGACATTTTCACCTTGGCAATTAATCTTCCTTTGTCATCTCTAAGAAAAAGGCTATAATTTTTCATGTGAATATCATAACCTTTTTCTAAGAGTTGACCTAAACTCAAAATGTTGCTTTTCATATTGGGCAGTAGTAGAATTTGACATTGTGGAGCGAAAAATAATCAAGAGATGACACGTGGATTTTTGGGTGAAAAAGACAAAATTACCCTCGAGGCATACCGAGATTCCTACGCGCAAGCAGTGGACAATCATCCTTCAATCAAGTCAAAAGTGCCCAAATAGGTATTTATTTATAACCTATTTCATTCACCCCTCATCATATCTTCTCCACAAGGTAACCCCTAAATCATTCATTTTTTATTATATTAATTAGCTAAATTAAATAGCCAATTAAACACAAATCATGAACCTAGCCCACAAAACCATCCAAGTGGCCGGTCCATCTCTTACCAAGGTGGCCGGCCACTCCCCTATATAAACCCCTTCATTATCTCCAAAACTCAATTCCAATTCTCTTGCTAAAATTCTCCAAATTGTCCAAACACTTTTCCCTCAAAATTCTAACTTTGGCATCAGAGGTTTTTCGGCCAAAAGGCCCCCCCATTCATCGTGGGCACGTAAGGCTCTTGGTCTTGACCTAATGTGTTATTTGTTTTGTAGGTGCAATTTTGTCCAAGAACAAGGAGGAAGAAATTTGCATCCACAAATTGGTGCTTTCATTGAGAGTTGAGTCCCACACTCACAGAAGACTCTCGTATCCAAGGTTTTCTATTTTCTTTTCCATTTGTAGATTTTTCATACGTTCTTATTTTTAGAATTTTTTTATTTGCAAAAATTCTTTGGTAAAATGTAAAAGAAAAGTACAATGGCAAGAAATTTGGAAACTTCAACATCTAAGAGATGGGACCACGGCGATCCACGAGGCTAAACGTGACAATAAGTGGAGCGGCATCACCACCACAAGGCTCCACCATGGCAACTACTGACGTGGCCACCACGGTAACCACCCATGGCGAGGTCCATAACGCCACCACCATGGCCCAAGCTGCATCATCCAAGCTTGTTATGTCATCCAAGCTTGTTGTGCCATCCAAATCCCACAGCACCAAGGTCATGGCCTAAGCCGTGTCATTCCAAGCCAAAGGCAAACCAGCCCGAGCTGCCTAAATCCAACGTGAGCTCAATGCATTGTCGAGCTGAGCCCAAGCCTTGCACCCGTGTACACCACATGCCGAGCAGCTCACTCTGGTGGCCTAGCCTACTCTCGCGGCCCAACTTGTTCTCGTGGTTTCCAAGCAGCCAAAGTCAGCCCAAGATCTGGACCTACCATCGAGTCAGGGGCATTTCACCATATTTCTTCGCGGATTTGACATTTCCCAACTCAAATCTCGTGCCCGGAGTCTACCACCCTTCCACAGCTCAAGGAGGCACATTTCTTCCAAACGCTTCCAATCCGAATGGCGAACAACACTTGTCCCGACAAGTCATAGAGTTAACGAGCGCCCTTGCACAATAGACGACCTTAGTGAATCAACTTTCGCAACGCACCGAGATCTAATGTGCCCCAGACGAGGTGTCCCGAAGTAGGACAAAGGTATACAAGGAACCTCTCCAACAGCGTTCTGGCAAGCAGCCACTCGACCAACCACGAACCAAGTTTTCGGGCAGCGTACACTCCTGATTGGGCCCTCGAGATAACGTATACTCCCGTGTAAGCGCGTGAAAGAGCATGCACTCTTGACTAGGCCCATGGACGAGCATACACTCACGGTTGGGGCCACACTCCAATGATCAACATAAGCATCCTTCTAGGCAAAACATTCATTAGCGGCTAGGCCTACAAGAAGCAACCTCCACATCTCATCAGAGTAGGTAGCACGATGGATGAAGAGAATTGGTCATTCAATCTGGCTCAAGTTCAACCAGCAGCTTGCAAAGAAATCCCTCGCCTGCTTGGAATCTACCACATGCCCCGTAACCGAGGCATAGACGAGCCAAACATGTAGAAGAGCAACCTAGACCAGTAGGTTAAGACCGGTAGTAGCCGAGAGCTCCGCTACCCCAACAAAGGCAAATTCAGGAAGAGGTAGAGAGGCTCATCAACAAGCGATTGTGTAATTTCCAACGCAACGAAAGCGGCTGATGAAGCACTACGATGGGATATGACCAACATGAGTAGGTCACCCTTCATGAATGAGATGGAGATGGAAATCCGAAGAGGCACTTGAAGCACTACCGAAGCACGATGGTCCTTTA
This sequence comes from Malus domestica, assembly GCF_042453785.1. Classification (NCBI taxonomy): domain Eukaryota; kingdom Viridiplantae; phylum Streptophyta; class Magnoliopsida; order Rosales; family Rosaceae; genus Malus; species Malus domestica. Next base: position 8,932,712 of record NC_091670.1, read on the forward strand.
TCGGAGCAACGATGCCCTTATATGCAAAATCTTCGCCACCACCTTATAAGGCAAGGTGCAAGATTGGTTTCACACCTTGCCACCACAATTCATCCAAAGTTTTGATGATCTTTCCTTAGTTTTCACCAAAGAATACTCATTCTATCGCTCAATCAAAGAAAAGTCCGACCACTTGTTCAACATGAAGAAGAACCCAAAGGAGTCGCTCCACGACTATGTGAAGAGGTTCAAAGTAGAGAAAGCGAAGATCATCAGATGTGACAACTCGATAGCAAGCACAACCTTCCAAAAAGGACTAACTCTAGTAGACCACCCACTGTTTGAAAAAATGATCATGAAATAAGATCTAACTCTAGTAGACTATTTTGCTGTGGCAGAGAAGCATGCACTTTGGGATGAAGCTTGACGAGAAGACAAGGCACCCGAGTAACCTCGAAAAGAGTCGATAGTGGCTCAAAAGAAAGAGGATGGGAAGCAGTCCAGCAAATGCAAACATGAAGCCAAACGTAGAGACCGACCCACTACCAAAGAAAACTTGACGACCAATAAGTTTTCAATTCCGATCTACCAAATCCTTCGCGGCATCAAGAACGAGCCATAGTTCAAACTGCCAAAACAATCAAAGTGAGATACTTCCAAGTTAGATCACACTAAATACTGCGCATTCCACTGAGGTCCCGGTCACACAACCGACGACTGCTAAACTTGGAAGAACTACCTAGAAAAGCTCGTGGAAGAAGGCAAGGTCGACAGATACTTGGACAAGTTAGCTACGCAGTTTAGAAGGAACACAAACGACGAAGAGTAACCATCAACCCAAGACGATTCAAATTAATGGCATTTTCGTCGAATCTGAGCATTTAGGGGCTACCAACAACTCCAAAAAGAGGAAGATCCAGCAAGCTTTACTAGTCTCACAAGTCCAAGCAGTCGACACCCAATTAGATTTTCCACACGACAACGCACTAGTAATATCTGTCCAACTGGCCCACACCATAGTTGACATAATCATGGTTGACAATGGAAGTGCAGTCAACCTACTTCAACTTTCAGTCATTCAGAAGATGGGCCTGGAAAACATAATCGTACATCGAGCAGAGGTATTTACCGGATTCAACGAGCACATCTCAACTGATAACGACCACATCATACTTGATGTGAAAACACCACCAGTTGTCTCAAATCAGACGTTCACGATTGTAAACGACCCATCTCCCTACAATGGGATTCTTGGGAGACCTTGGTTGATCAAGCTTGATGCCATCATTTCCTTCAAGTATTAAAAGATCCGATTTCGCATCCTAGGAGGAGGAGTCAGAGAGATCAAGTATGACCAGGCCACATCTCGAAGATACACTATGCAAGTATTGAAGGAGTCAAAAAAGAGAACATTTACCCCCGTAGAGGATGGCACCAAATAGCAATTACAGCAGACGGATCGAGAAGATGGCGCCCAAGCATGAAGAACTCACGTCTTTGCATTGATCCTTAGATAGCTTGCCACAAGCTGCACGTCGACCCCGATGCTAAATCGGTGATCCAAAAGAGAAGACATTTCACACCTGAATGAGTAGCGATTATCGAGGAGGAATTGACAAGCTACTGAAGGCTGGATTCATATAAAAGGTAGCACACTCAGCATGGCAAATGGAGGGTTTGCGTAGACTACACAGACCTCAACAAAGCATGCTCAAAAGATTCTTATCCGGTTCCTCGAATCAATCTATTGGTATATTGAACTTCTGGGAACCAGTTACTCAGCTTCTTAGATGCATACTCTGGCTACAACCATATAGCCATGTATAAGCCCAACAAGGAGAAAATAGCGTCCGTAATCGAGCGAGGCACCTACTGCTCTAAGGTCATGCCCTTTGGACTTAAGAACGCGGGAGCCACTTACCAAAGGTTAGTAAACATGATGTTTAAAAAGCAAATTAGGGTAACCATGGATGTCTATGTCGACGACATCATGGTAAAGGGTAAGCAGCGATCAAACCACATCTGCAACTTGGCAGAAACTTTCAACATCCTCAAAAAATACAAGATGAAGCTCAACCCCACCAAATTCACATTCGGAGTATCTTCAGGCAGATTTTTAGGGTACCTAGTAACCCAACGGGGAATCGAAGCGCATCCCAAGTAAATCTGAGCCATCCTAGAGATGAAATCTCATTCTACCTTGAAAGAGATCCAAAGCTTGACCAGATGAGCAGCTGCCCTCAACCACTTTCTTTTACGATCCACCGATTGATGCAAGCCCATTTTCAAGGCCATCAAGAGGGCACAACGAGACAAATGGGATGAAGAGTGCAAAAGAGCCTTCCAAGACCTGAAAAAGTATCTTACATCACCTCCCTTGCTATCTAAGCCAGAAGCAGTGGAGGACTTATACATCTACTTGGCAATCTCAGAAGTATCAGTGAGCTATGCCCTCATACGAGAAGAGTTGGGGGTCCAACTGTCGGTATTCTACACTTCTAAAGCTTTTCTTGATGCTGAAACTAGATACCTGAAGATTGAAAATTTGATTTTGGCGTTAGTTGTTGCGGCTCGGAAACTTAGACCATATTTTCAAGCTTATACAGTTATCATCATGACTCAATATCCTCTACGATCAATCCTACATGGTCCGTATGCTTCTCTCGAGTGATGAAGTAGGTGTTGGTACTTGGCCAATACGATTTAGTTTTCCAACCCTGCACAACAATAAAAGCCCAAGCCTTGGCAGACTTCATAGCAGAATTCATGCCTAGCCTAGGCGATGCAACAGAGCAACCCAATGATGCCCCGAAAATAGGCAAGCATACCTTAGCCGTGCCTACTTCCCCCAATGGAGACTTCTGGCATTTGCATGTCGATGACGCATCAAACTACAAAACCTCATAAGCAGGAGTGGTCCTTATCACCCCATACGGTTCAATGCTCGAGCAGGTGATCACTCTAAGCTTCAAAACATCCAACAACGAAGCAGAGTACGAGGCCCTACTAGCAGGCCTACGAATGGCAAAAGACCTGGCTGTGAAGAAGCTTGCAATTCATTCCAATTCCCAGCTAATCACCAGCCAGACTACTGGGGAATACATGACAAAACATCCAATGATGGCGCAATACCAAGAGAAGGTACGCTAGCAGCTTGAGGCATTTCAGACTTACACTCTTATTAAAGTTATGCGAGCAGACAATGCCAAAAAAAATGCCCCAGCCAGCTTAGGTTCTACTCTTGACCATCAACTCAAACGATCGATTCTGGTAGAGTATTTAGACAAGCCAAGCATAGAGGTGGAGCCAGCAGCCGAGGTGTCACAGGTTAGTATAACTCCTAACTGGCAAAGTTCTATTATAGACTACCTGATCAACAGCACACTCCCCACTGAAAGGTTGGAGTCTAGAAAGCTTCAAATAAAGGCAACACGTTACTACATGTGGAATTGCATTCTCATCCGAAGATCCTACACCGGACCACATCTCCGCTGCCTAGCACCTCCCGATGACTTGAAGGATCTAAGCTTAATCCACGAAGGCGTTTGTGGAAACCACTCCTGAAGTCGATCCTTAGCACAAAAGGCTTTTAATCCAGGCTACTACTGGCCTACCATGCACCAAGATGCTAAGGAGTTAGTACAAAAGTGCAACCGCTGCCAACACTATAAGCCGGTACATACACAGCCTACGAGAGAGCTACACCAGCAGACGAGTCATTGGCCGTTCATGCAATGGGCAATCGACCTAGTAGGACCTATGCCGCCTGCTACTGAGGGCAAAGGTATGATGATTGTGGTAACCGACTACTTCACCAAATAGGTAGAAGCATAGCCCATGACGACCACGACTCATACAGACATAGAACGCTTCATATGGAAGAATATCATTTGCCGATTTGGCATCCCTCAGTCCATTATCACCTACAACGGCCCATAATTCGTGGGCAAAGATTTGGCGAAGTTCTTCTAAAAGTATGACATCAAGCAGCACATGTCCACGCCGAGATATCCTCAAGGTAATGGGCAGGCTAAAGCATCCAACAAGATGATCCTCAACTACTTTAAGAAGTCCCTCACCAACAAAATGGGAAAATGGCCAAACAAACTCCCAGGATGTCTATGGGCATATCGCACCAATAAAAGACGAGCAATTGGTGAGACTCATTTCTTTTTGGAATTTGGTTTGAAAGCGATCATTCCTCCCGACATTATCGTGCCAAGCATCAGTACTCTACTGCCAATCATTGAGTAGAACAGTAAGGGGATGGCCACAAGTTTAGATTTGGCAGAGGAGAAACTCGAGCAGACCATCACTCGCATCACAGCTTACCAACAACAACTCATTTCTAGCTACAATAAAAGGGCCAAGATCCCATTTGGGAAGGTCCGTACAAGATCAGCAAAGTAGGCGACCAAGGTAGTTACACCCTTACCATCATGAAAGATAAAGAGATCGAGAAACAATGAAATGCCTACAACCTGAGGAAGTACCATGTGTGACCTTCCACAATATCAAGACCCAAAGACTCAAGCAGCTCAATGGACACCACCTTGCAAGTTGAGGACTATTCAGTTGTTATGCAGTCTTTTACAACTAAGTTATTCGTTCATTTCACTCGTTTTTCAATGAGGAATTCATAAGTAATGTACAACTTGGCTCAACTACATGTTTACAACAACTTATCTCTCATGCACTTCAAAAAAAAATCGCACCCTTCTTTGGGACTCACCGCAGGAATTACACCCCCCCCCGAATGACCAACCATGCTATCTTGTGCAAGAGGATAAACTAATTCCCCGACATCCACATGGGTTTGCTCTCTAAAGCAGGAGGATAAACTCGACATTTTGAATATCCATATGTGGATGAACCAGGCTGCCCTAGTATAACTAGATGCACGATGGCTTGCACCGAGATTCCTAAAAGTAGCCACGATGGTCATTTTCAAGGCTTCTCTAACGGAAGGATTTTAGGTCTCTTGGCCTAATCCGCCCGGAACCGGGCCCTAGAAACGAAAGGGGCACATTACGCAGTACGTCCTATGGACGACTACCCTGGAAACCTAAAGTTGTCACCGAGTGCAGTAAGGTAGCTTACGGTTTTTGAAAGACTGCCTACGGCTTGCCCTTCGAGCAGTAAAGCCGCGCTAAACTTATATAACTGCACATTCTTATGAAAGGTTAAACCAGCTAGCGTGCATATACGAAGCCTTATCCACTGCCGAGATGCTATATAGTTAATAAGCTTCACCACTGCCAAGCGCGGAACAACCTACACCAAGTCTTAAAGTGTTGTGGTATTTGCTACGCAACCTACGAAATTGGAGAAATCCAAGGCTAAAAGCCTAATGGTTACGCATACTTGTCTTCTTCTGTAAGTAAAGCATCCGACTGCCAACCATATGGCTAACAACTTTGCAAAGTTCTACACCAACGCCTACGGCTGTGTAGGCTACGTAGGCCTGTCTGCTTATAGAAAAGCAGCACGACCTCCACTGGCCTATAAAGTCTAAAGGTTAGGGCATGAATAGAGGAAGCGAAGATGAAGAAAAGCGAAGGAAGGAAATTTATTAAAATTTCTAGCAAAATTGATAAACAACTAGCAAAAATCGAAGAAGTTCAAGCAAAAGCAACAAGGAAAACAAAGAAAATCCTAAAGGCTACTTAGAAGACTATTCTTCAGCAGCTTGGACATCCCACGACTACTCGGTCGCCACACCTTCAGTAGCCACGACGCCTTCAGCAGTGGCACCATCCGGCACTTCACTCCCAGCTGCCTCAACCTGGGCACCAACCTCTCCGACTACTTCACTAATAGAATACTCAAAAGTAAAGTCGAGCAAGTTTTTCGAAAAAACAGAAAAGGTCTCGAAGTCATTACTAAAAAAGTCAGAGTCGAACGGCCGCTCGAAGAGATGATCTACATAACCCAGCTTGTAGAAATCGGCTTGACTCTGAGTAAGCGAAGCCTCGAACCCAGCCTTCTCACCCTTCAATTGCTCACTTTCCTCAAGCAGACAAGCATGAACCCGCTGTAGCTGCTCCAATTCCTTCTTTAGATTGTCGTTGATCTTCAAAGCACCTTAGAGTTCCAACACTTGAGGCTCAAGCCTATCAACAACCTTCTTGAAGTGGATAACTTGGTTGTAAGCAACAATCAATTCTTCATCCTTTGCATAAGCAGCGGAGTGGAATTCAAAGATAACATGCTCAAGATTTTGAATCTAAGGTATGTAACACTCAATCTCCTCTTCTGCACTTTCATACTTTACTTGGATCGCGTCAAGCCTAGTCTTCAAATCCATGATCTCTTGGTGAGCAATCTCAAGCTATAAAGAAGCAAGGGTAGAGATATCAGTTCCTTTCAAAGTAGCAAGCTCAGATTCCAATTTCTTGACTTTCTTGGCCGATGAGTAAACTTCGGCTGCCACAGTTCTTGCCATCTCCTTAGCAACCTTAGTATCTTCTTAATCAAGAAGCATAGACTTGGCTACCAGAATCGTCATTTTCTGCATCATGGCCAATAGAGCAATCCTCCCATACTTGGTCATATGCTTCGCAAAGGAACTTGGGCCAACAACTCATTTGACACCATCAACAAACTTGGCACATACAACCATATCCTCGAGCAGATCTAGTTTCAAAAGCGTCCAAATCTCAGCAACTTTCCCAGAAACAAATTTGGTGGATTTTTCATAACGCTTGCATGAGCAGTCTCTTTCTTCTCAGCAGACGAGATGGTCTTAGCAGCAGAGGGAACATATTTTGGCACCACTTTAGCAGGCAAGGGCACCTTGTCACTCTTTACAGTAGCAAGCCTATCCAAAAGTGAACCAGACTTAGCCCCAGATGGATGCTTCAGCACAAACTTCGGCACCATAGGCATGGAAGAACTTATATGCTGGGCAATCATGTCAGCAATCGAACTAGTAGCCTTCGGAACAGCAAGCGTCACCGGCACAGATCTAGCGGCCTCATATTTCTCGCCCTTAGAGGAGGACAAGTCAATCACAAGCTTAGGAGCAGCTGGTGAACTCTCGCGAGTAGCGGGAGAAGTCTTCAACTTATTCTCAACATGTGTCCCTTGAGCAAGCAAGGAATGCTTCTTTTTCCCACCTTCATTTGTAACAAGCTCCACCACAGTGATAGGATGAGCCAATGCCTCAGCCTTGATTCATTTTATCTCATTTCTCAAGGGAAGCCCACCTTTTTCCCTACGAAGAGAACTAAGTCATGTCTGGAGAAGTCTTAGGAGTGGAGCCAAATTTCAAATCTACAAAAGTAACGAAAGACAATTAGAAAATTAATGAGCAGTTTAGCGCAAAAACAAAGCAGTCGAGAGATTAAGCAACCTACTTACTGGATATGAAGACCGTGGGAACACGCAGATCGAGGGAAGAATTAGACTATCATTCTTCACTTATCTCCAAAGTCTCATTGGCCTAGTCATGATCTTCCTTGCTCGAATTATCAAAAAGTCTATGGCAAGATCATAACTGCCCAACTCCCTTGATGTGGCCTATGTCAAATAAGTACCAAAATTCTTTGATAGTCAAATCTAAGTCAAAGAATTGGCTAAGATTGTGGAATCCCACCATCACATAGACTGCATTCGGAGAACATTGAGCTAGGGCACATCTCATAGAGCAGAGCACTTCTTGGAAGAAACGTGGCATAGGAAAAGTAAACCCTAACACAAAATAGTAGGGGTGGAACTTGATGGCTCTCCAAGCCCTATCACATGGCTCACGGCTGCTACCATCCTTAACACACTTCACACGCACTCTCGACGGAATGGCATGCCAATATGCCTCAAAGAAGTCTCTAAACAAGTTATCGGAGCTAATCTTGAAGTGAGCAGCCTTAAAGTAACCAACCTTGCTCAAAGACCCACCTTGAAGATACAATGGCGGCACACCACCATCATTCTTGTGGCTCAAGGAAGACATGCTTGAAAAAATTCTATAAAGATACAAGAGGGATTCGTTAGAGGGCTGCCAAAAAAAAATGAGCAGCTCTCGGCCTAAAAAAAAGGGCACAATATAAACAGGCCTTAAGGCTCAAGATGACTCTCGGCCTCACCCTTCCCCTCTCTTGAACACGAGCTCAAGCCCAGCTTAAAAAAAAAAAGGTGAAGGCACAAGCCGCAGGAACCATGCCAAGCCCCATTGCCTGGCCTGCCTTCTCTCACCTACAGGCCTTACGGCCCATCACCAGTGTCCCAGCGCCTAAATCAAACGAAGCCACACAAGGCACCACCTTGCCGCGACTTCCCAAGTCAGTTTCTCACACCTCCTCGACCCCCGTCGAGCCAAATTCAAGCCCCAAGGCTCCAAAAAATTATGAAGACGAGAAAATTAATTTTTTTCTTACCTAGAAGCAACAAGAAGACGTAGCAAGCAACTAAAGACGATCCTTTGCAAGGGCAAGATGTAGGAGATTGCTAGAGGAGGGGGAACAAATATCCTCTAAGCTCTCTCTCTCTTGTAAGGTAGAATAAATCGCTCTCCAAAGTTGATTTAATAATCCACTTAAGGTGGTCTTAAATAGGCTTTGAGAGAAATTTATTCATTTCCCTAGAAGGATCTAATTTCCTATCAAAGAGGGAATCTACATCAAAATAGGAAACAAGCCTAAGTTTCCTAAAGCAAGAAAATCTCTATATCTGTTACCCTTTTCTGCGACCAGCCCAACAGGTGTGGGGGCATTTGTGGAGCCAAAAATATTCAAGAGACGACACGTGAATTTTTGGGTAAAAAGGACAAAATTACTCTCAAGGCACACCGGGATTCCTACTCGAGAGCAGTGGACAATCATCCTCCAATCAAGTCAAAAGTGCCCAAATAGGTATTTATTTATAAACTATTTCATCCATCCCTCATCATATCTTCTCCACAAGGTAACCCCTAAATCATTCCTTTCTTATTATATTAATTAGCTAAATTAATTGATTAATCATTCAATTAATTAGCCAATTAAACACAAATCATGAACCTAGCCCACAAAACTATCCAAGTGGCCGGCCACTCCCCTACATAAACCCCCTCATTCTCTCCAAAACTCAATTCCAATTCTCTTGCTAAAATTTTCTAAATTCTCCAAACATTTTTCCCTCAATTTTCTAACTTTGACATCAGAGGTTCTTCGGCCAAAGCCCCCCCCATTCATCATGGGTGCGTGAGGCTATTAGCCTTAACCAAAGGTGTTATTTTTTTTGTAGGTGCAATTTTGTCCAAGAACAAGGAGGAAGAAATTTAAATCCACATAAATTACTTGGTGACCGCCATTTTTCAGGGGAATAAGGATGTTACCTTTTCCTTTTACGGGTATTTTGGATTCATCTCCAAAAGAAACGTTGCCACTCACTGATTCATTAAGCTCTATGAATATGCTTCTTCCGCACATATGGTTGCTAGCGCCGGTGTCAAAGTACCATGTATAGTCTTGGTCTCCATCATTGTTCTTGCATGCTAGTAGCACAATGCCATTCTCTTCTTTCTCTTCTTTCACATAATTGACCTTCTCATCAAGTATGTTGCTTGGAGCTTTACATTCCCAAGCATAATGCCTAAACTTTTGACAATTGTAGCATTGAACTTGAGATTTTACATACCTCAAGTTTGAGCGTCCTCTTCCACCACCTTTTGTTGAGTTTTTTCCTCTTTCGTAGTTACTATGGTTGTTGAAGTTCCAACCACGTCCACAACCTCGGCTACGACTTCTTTCGTATTGGCTTCTCTCGTTGTTGAAGCTTTCTTCTTTCTTATTTGGCTGGACTTGTGTCTTGAATAGCTGCTCATCATTCCCTTGCCTCTTCTTATGTTTCTGTTCATATGCTTGCAGTGAACCTATTCATTGCTCTATAGTAATTTCTTCCAAGTTTTTGGTTTCTTCAATTGTCACGACAATGTACTCAAATTTGGGGTCCAACAAGCATAGTATCTTCTCCTTAATACTAACATCTTCCAATTTTTCAGCATTTTTTTTAATTAATTGGAAACGGCTAAGACTCTTGAGAAATAATCGAAGATTGATTCAAACTCTTTCATTTGTAGAGATTCGAACTCACCTCTTAATATTTGAAGACAAACCTTTTTCACTTGTTCGGCTCCTTTGTAAGAGGTTTAAAGCTTCTCCCATGCTTGCTTGGCGGAGGTTGCACTTGAGACCTTCTCAAAGCCATTGTCATCTAATGCTTGGTAGATGAGGTAGAGAGCCTCCTTGTCTCTCTTTCTTGAATCTTTCAAACTCTCATTCTAAGGTTAGGACATAGTAGCTTCATCTTCTGGCGTAGTGTAGCATTTTCCACGACTTCCCACACATCATGTGCTCCCAAAAAAGGCCTTCATTTTGATACTCCAATTATCGAAGTTGATGTTGTTGATCACTGGAACTTGGAAGGCTGCCATATCGTTGCTAGCCATAGCTTTGGTACCACTTTGTTGGGGCTTAAAAAGACTTCACTACTTTGGAGATGTTTATCTCACAAAGAAGAATGTCATGCAGCATAATTGATAGGCAAGAGAAAGAAAGAACACTCAAAGTATTACATAAAATTTTATGTTTACTCTCACAACATACTAATACAAGAGGAAACATTCAAACACTCTCACACTTCTTCACTCTTTTTCTCACTTCTTGCTCTCTTAGTTCGATCACAACAGTCACCTATATTTATAGGCAAGCATAGCCGACTTATCAAGTCGGTGGAATTGCCCAGCTACAGAAGTTGCTGCTTTCTAGGTCTTTTTATAAATCTATAATATTGCTAGATTTTTTCAACTACAATACCAACATAACTTGCTAAAAGTTTCTAGCAATTGCATGGATCATACTCTAGCCTATCATTATGGGTTGTATCTCGTCATGGGCCAAGACAAGATTACTATTAAACATCCCCCCTTAATCTTGTCTTGTGATGCCGATTGAGTTCCATAGTCTGACAAAGTCTTCTTGTTTGAGTGGCTTGGTGAATATGTCGGTGACTTGGTCTTGAGACTTCACGTATTCCACTTGCACATCCTTTCTTGCAATGCACTCTCTTATGTAATGATAGCGGGTATCTATGTGTTTGCTCCTATCATGGATTACTGGATTCTTTGCTAGAGCTATTGCAGACTTGTTGTCAACATAGATCTCTGTTGGCTTATCTTGTGGCATGCTTAATTATATCAGCAAGTTTCTCAACCAAATTGCATGACAGACGTATGCGGTAACAACTACTGTGGATACAAATTATCTTGGACAAAATTGCACCTACAAAACCAATAACACCTTAGGTCAAGGAAGAGCCTCATACGCTCATGATGAATTGGGAGGGGGGCATATTGGCCAAAGAACCTCCGATGCCAAAGTTAAAATTTTGAGAGAAAAGTATTTGAAGAATTTTGAGAATTTAGCAAGAGAATTGGAATTGGGTTTTGGAGAGAATGAAAGGGCTTTTATAGGGGTGTGGCTGGCCTCCTTGGGTGAGAGAGGATCTGCCACTTGGCTCTCTTTGTGGACTAGGTTCTTGATTTGTGTTTAATTGGGCATAATTGAATAATTAACAAATTAATTAGCCAATTAATAGAATAATTGCCTAATTGATTAGCTAATTAGTATAATAAAAAGGGAAAGATTTTGGAGTTACCTTGTGGAAAGGATTTGATGAGGATGGATGAAATAGGTTTTGAATTATTACCTATTTTGGGCACTTTTGACTTGGTTGAGGGATGATTGCCCGCTGTTGTGCGTAGGAATCCTGATGTGTCTCAAGGGTATTCTTGTCCTTTTTATCCAAAGATCCACATGTCACATTGTGATTATTTTTGGCTCCACAGCTACGTATTCAACTTCACAGGTAGATAGTGTGACAATTGGTTGCTTCTTCGCCATCCATGTGAATGCAGTGTCTCCCATGAAGAAAACAAATCCGGTAGTGCTTTTCTATCGTCAGAATCTCCTGCCCAATCGTTGTTGCTATAACCAACAAGTTTGTAGTTATCAGAACTTGAATAGAACAAGCCAAAGTAAATAGTACCTTTAAGGTATCAAAGAATTCTTTTGCCAGTCTTCAAATGCGTAATTATGGGATTCTCCATGTAGCCACTGACTAATCCAATGACATTGAGAATGTATGGTCTTGTGCAAGTCAAGTAACACAAGCTTCCAACTAGACTTTTGAAAAACGTTGGATCTACCCTTTCTCCTTGGTTATGCTTAGTTTGTTTGACTCTGCACTCCACTGGCGTGCTTAGTTCGTTTGATTCCCTCTTCCTTAACAACTAATAATTTAACCCACCAACACTAACATTTATAACAAAAAAATATTATAAATTACCTTAACACTGTCAAAACAGTATAAAGAGTGTTTTATGCAAGTGGTAAATTGCCCTGATGCTTAGACCCTTCCTCTTCAATCCATCTCGTTCAGAATTTTTCATGCAAGTGGTGGACTGTTTGTAGTTCAAAAAACAAAAAAAAAAACAAAAAGAGTTTTTCGTACCCAAACTTTTAATTTTTATCATTTGAAAGAAAAATTCAAAAGTATTCTACAGTTACTACTACTGCAAATGAACCTACAATGTGACATTTTCCATATTTAAAATTTGTTGTGGCAAATTATTAAGCTTGTAGCCTTGTTTCTTCCATAAAGTATGAATCATAATAGTATGGTTTAATTTGTAAAGGTATCTTATGTTTCAAAAAAATCAGGATGGTTTACACGTCGCCCACTCGTAGATAATTTCTCGTATCCACGCTGGATCGCCACTGCTCACACAGAGAGAAAAAGAAGGCCACCGAAAGAAAAAAAAACCAGAAGAATACTTCTCCTATTCGTAATATGAGAATATTTTCTTAAATTTACTATACTAATCCGGAAACAAAAAGGAATTGCTCTCCTTTTCCTGCACGGACAAGATAAAAGATCTCTGATCTAGACACAGACGGAGTAGTATAAATCCCCCAATATCTCACACCCTTTGAAACACAAAGCATTCAATCAACCCTCAAAGCGAATTGAAAGCTGCTAATAAAGAAGAAAATAATATTAATCTCCCAAGTATTCTCAAACTTATTAATTTTTGAAAGAGCAACAATGGCCTCATCATCAGCGGACTTGAAGAAGAAGATAACCCTAAAGAGCTCCGACGACGAGATGTTCGAGGTGGAAGAGGCGATTGCCATGGAGTCGCAGACCATCAAGCACATGGTGGAGGACGGGTGCGCCGGCAATGCCATTCCTTTGCCAAATGTGACGAGCGCCATCCTTGCGAAGGTCATCGAGTACTGCAGGAAGCATAGTGAAGATGAGGGGGCTACTGCGGCTGACGGCGAGAAGAATGTCAAGGAGTGGGACGCCGAGTTCATGAAGATCGACCAGAACACTCTCTATGACCTAATAATGGCGGCAAACTATCTCGACATCAAGGGCCTGCTTGACCTGACGTGTCAGACTGTGGCGGACATGATCAAGGGGAAGACACCTGAACAGATTCGCACGACCTTAAACATCAAGAACGATTTCACTCCAGAGGAAGAAGAAAAGATTCGTAGGGAGAACCAGTGGGCTTTCGAGTGAATTGTGATTATTTAACGACATTAATTTCATCATGTTTAATTAGTTTCTTCTACTTAATTGGATAGGCTTAAGCTTACTGTGAGACTGTCAGTGTTATAAATTGCTTTTACTATTTTCTCTAAGATATTAAATATATATGTGGTCACGGCCCTCTCGCAAGCTTTTATCAAATCTATTAACTTTTTGTACGGGTGTGTCATAAAATGTAATCAGAACGAATCAAAGAAGTTTGTTTATGGGAGGAAAAGGAAAACTTGTGGTTTATGTATTGGCCACTAAAGATAAATTCCTTGACATACATGTAAAACCAAGTCGTTATTTGTAGGGTGACGAAACCCTAGCCTCCAGAGAGAGGGAGAGAGCACCCCAAGAAAGAAACTGGTTGCTTCGGTGGTGGTTTCGTTGTTCCTTTATTTTAGAGGTCACTATTTGAATTTTTGCAGTTCCTATTTGGAGTCAAACTTCTTGAAGAAACAAAGAAGAGTGAACGAAAACAAAATAAAAAATGTGAATACAAAGAGTGATGCACATCAGTTGGTCAGCGCATTTATTGAATCATTGGGATAAAATGAATGACTATTACCAATCAGAAGAACTTAATAACAACCATTAGTAGCTCCTAATAATAGCCGGGGCGCTTTGGACGTTTTTTGGCTGATTGGATTACTTTGTTTATGTAATTTTCATTTTAGGTGTTTTTATGTTTATTGCCCTTTTAATTTCTGAATGTAAGTTACAAAATGGTTATGAAAACCATTTCTTTTTGTAAGATGAAGAGTTGGACGTTTTTGTTGGTGAATGGCATATTTAGAGAGATTTATCTCATATTTGTGCATTTCTCTTGTTTAAGAGTCCGCTGCCTTGTTCTTTCTAGTGTCTACGTTGTAGGCTAGTACTAAAACCAAAGTTTATAGGGTTTTCAGGCCTCTTCTCGCACTAAGAGATAGTGGACCCTACCTATCAATCCTATTTTTCGTTTTATTTCGTTTCTATCCACTGCACCCTGCATGAGTTGGTTATCAGAGCCCTAATCGATTATTTGGTTATCATGTTGCTGTTGTCAGGTTTTTACGAAATCGATAATTTAGTTGATTGGAGTTCTCTACCAATTTATGATGAGTATGATGAAGATTGCATGCTTGTGATTACAGTACCTAATAAAATTCAATTTACTCTGCAAATCGAAACTCATTGTGTTGATGATTGGGATTTTGCCATGATTCTGGATGAATGCAATGGTGATGAAGATTTGGGTTCAATGTTAAGGTACTTGCAATAAAATCTATTCTACATTTATATAACTTTTATGATTATGTTTGAGAATCGTTCATTGCTGGTCACGCTACAAAATTTTACTTGGAGAAAAAAAAAATTCACATTTTTCGAATTATGTCTAAACTTTTCAAAGTCTAAAATATCAAGATTTTTGCTGGAAATTGTATGTGCACTCAAATGCAATTTATGTCATCAAGAAAAGATTAAATTCCAAACGGAATATGACAAAGTGGAGAACAATGAAATTATTTGGAATTTTGTACTATTTGGATATGTTAATGCATGCTAAATTTATGGTTCTTAATTGGCTATTGTGGCAAGTACTCGTTGGGTATCCGAAAGATAGAGGAAGACCAAACAAAACTCGGGGACAAGTTTATTCGAGAAGAACAGATTATGTGTTCCATGATGGGTTTCTCTTTAAAGGAAGTCAACTTTGCATCCCGGAGTCTAGCTTGAGATTGAGGATCATACAAGAGTTACATAATGAAGGCCACGTTGGAAAGGACAAGACCTTTGAGCTTGTTTCTTTCTCTTATTTCTGGCCTACTATGCACAAAGAAGTATATCGTTTTGCGGAACGATGTCGAATCTGTCAAGTTTCCAAGGGCAAGGCGACCAACGCTGGATTGTACATGCCATTACGCAATCCATTACAGCTATGGTGGACATGAGCATGGATTTTGTTTAGGGTTTGCCTCTTACTCAGCATGGTGTAGACTCAATTTTTGTTGTGGTGGATCGATTTTCCAAAATGGCTCACCTTATTGCCTACAAGAAGACAACGAATGTTTTAGAAGTTGCTAGGCTATTCTTTTGTGGAGTGTACCGACTTCTTGGATTACCAAGTTTGATTGTTTCAATCGTGACACCAAGTTACCAAGCCATATTCGATGTGTTCAATGTGAAATGCCTCATTTCATATAGAGGGAACATCGACAATACTGGAAATGCAAATTCGAGGGCGAATTTTCTCCAACCTGGAGAGGATGATGCAGATCAGTTGGCCATCACATTTATTGAATCATTGGGATAAAATGAATGATTATAACCAACTAGAAGAACTTAATAACAACCATTAGTAGCTCCTAATAATAGACATGGTGTTTTGGACGTTTTTTGGCTGATTGGATTACTTTGTTTATGTAATTTTCAGTTTTTAGGTGTGTTTATGTTTATTGTCTTTTTAATTTATGAATGTAAGTTACAAAATGGTTATAAACACCATTTCTTTCTGTAAGATGAAGTGTTGGAGTTTTTGTTGGTGAATGAAATATTTAGAGAGATTTCTATCTTGTATTTGTGCATTTCTCTTGTTTAAGAGTCTGCTGCTTTGTTCTTTCTAGTGTCTACATTGTAGGCTGGTACTAGAACCAAAGTTTATAAGGTTTTTAGGCCTCTCCTTGCACAAGGAGATAGTGGACCCTATCTATCAATCATATCTATCATTTTATTTTGTTTCTATCCGATGCGCCCTGCATCAAAGAGGAACTTCAAAGGGTTGAACATCACCTAAAGAGTGAACATTAGTTCTGATTGTTCAAATTTTCAAAGATATCCTTGCAATATATTATCAAACGATAGAATTTTGTATGTAATAATCCATTTAGGATGTTTGTTCAAACAGTGTTATTGTACAATGAGATATATCACATATGAAAAAAGATAATTCATTGTTGAGAATTTCACGGCTGATTATCATTTCAGATTGTTAAATGTTTTTTAACTTTGAAGGGAAAGATAAAGTGCCCTTAATTCCCTATCAGGTGTTGCTTATCAATCTTGGATATGGACTGCAGGGAATCATGAAATCGATTTTTTCCCAGAAAGCGTAAGCCTCTCATGAAACATTAAGTTGTTGTGGAAGTTCATCTTACAAAAAAGTCATTTGTCATTTTTCCCTTAGATAAGATCATTTGTTTTTGCAAGTTCATTATTTAGTGTAGTGATTCCTTGCTGCTCATGTTGATCAATCCTTTTGTTGAAGGGAAAGATATTGCATGAAGTATTTTTCTAAAATAAGACTGGCACTTTTATGTTTAAATAAATAAATAAAAAAGATTGCCACTTTTGTTGCATGGTGAAACCAAACCTTTTAAGCTTAAGCCTAATACTCACCGGTATCAAGTCCTATATAAAGAATCACATATTATTGATCTTTTTTGTAATTATTAGACTATCTTTAACTGAAATGGCTATGTTTAGCCCACGTAGCCCTGCAAGAAATTATTTGTTTTGATGAACAGTGTCAGGCCATATTTATATACCATGAAGGGCGTTATTTTTAGCCCCCTCAATAATTTATTATTTTAAGTTTGTTCTTTAATTTTATTGGTTAATTAAATTAAACTACCATATTAGAATAAGGCTAATTTTATCTTATTTGTTGTTTGAAGTTTCATGTTATCAAATATTTTAATTTTACTGGCATGTTAACAACTTAGACATTAAAATGAGGTAAGATAGTATGGAAGGGTGAAAAGGATGTGAGAAATGGTGTAGAAATGGCTTAGGTATTTATAGAAGAAAAAAAAATCGTCTTAAAAAAAACAAACAAAAAATAAAAAAATAAAAATATACATGACATCAACTAACAACACAATTGGGCCCAACTGAACGGGTTGGCTGGCTGGCTATGCTTGGCCAACCCGATGGCCATTTGGCTGGATTTATGGCCTGATGGGTCCCAAGGTTTTTTTGCCCAAATCTCCATTGGAGATGGATTTTATGTCAAAACGGACTACCCTTTGGCCTATGGACCTTTGGCCAGCCCGGTTGGAGATGTCGTATTGACGCTTCAAATAGTACTCATCCTACACTCCAACTTTCAAGCAATTCTTATGCAATCATCGTCCCTCGTTTCTAAGGCCATCTCCAACCGATCTGGCTAGAGGACCATAGGGCTAAAATAGCTCGAAATGACACGAAAACCATCTCCAATCAAGGGCTAGGCCAAAGGGCTTGTAGGCCCCACTGAGCCAAAACCACCAAATTAGGCCAGCGGGCTGGCCATCTCCAGCCAGTCCGATGAGCCCAGCCCACTTTTTGTTTTTTTGACGAATTTTGTTTAGACCAACCCAAATTTTTTTTTTTTGACGAATTTCTCACATACTTTTCACCATTCCATACTATCTTACCTCATTTTATTTCAATTCTTCACATTCTATTTCCAATAATCTTTCCTTTAATTTTTTCAATAATTTTCAAATGACCACCTCTTTCAATAATCTTCCAATATGTCTGAAAATCTTATTTTAATATGGTAGTTTAATTTAATTAACTATATTAATTCAATTAAAATAATAAATTATGGGGTGTGCTATCCACACACCCCATTTTACTTCTCACACACCCCTTGATGATTTCTGTCCGTTGATCTTTTTCAATTCATCTGATCCGACGGCCGAAAATTAAAAAGGTGTGTGAGAAGTAAAATGTGGTGTGTGGATATCACAGCCCTAAATTATATTTGGCCTATGGCCTTTTGGTCCCCTCAGTTGGAGATGGTTTTTTTGTCACATGGTTATGTTTGGTCTATAGCCCTTTGGCCCCTTCAGTTGGAGATGATATGAAATATGGCATGACACTTTTCATTAAAATATAATTTATTGGAGGGCTATAGGGCTAAAGAGAGCCATATGGCCCTTCTTTAGTTGGAGATGGTCAAATACTTTTTTTCCTTGTTTTCTTTTGGTGTATCTTTGTTTTAGATATATTTTACTTTCTCTCAGGCATGTTCCGTTTGGGGTTTCATATTTGTTCTATCTTCTATCTTCTTATTTGTTTTGTCCTCATGGACTCTCTGTGTTAATTATTCACTAGCCCAAAAGAAGTAGTTTAATACCAACAAAAATTAGACTTCAAACAGATTTTTAAATTTTAGTAACTGCCTGTGTGACTCAAATATTGTTCCATTCTTTGCTCTCAAATATTGCTTGTGTGACTTCTTTGGTGTTAGAATGCTATTATGTTTTTATTCTTTTCCTTCTTCAAAATATGTTCATTTTGAATAATCTTATTGTTGATATGTATTCCTGATAGAATATGTTTGTCTAAACTACCACATTTTTGCATGGCCGTGTAGTTGATATTCTCTTGCAATTCGAAGTGTGTTAAATTGATAGGAGTTGGTTTCACTACATACCAGAGAGTGGAAACTAGATTATGATAGGGTGAAGACTTAATAAGGAGGGCATATAAGATTACTCAAAGGACTAGGACTGCTTTCAGGGCTAATGATGCAGGGTTAAAACGTAGGCAGCTCACAGAAGACTTAGTGGCAATGACAATTTACTTAGCAAGGTATTGACAAATAGGCATTGTGTGACATCCCGCATCGCCCAGGGGAGTGATCCTTAAATGTATATTCCCATCCCTACCTAGCACGAGGCCTTTTAGGAGCTCATTGGCTTCGGGTTCCGTAGGAACTCCGAAGTTAAGCGAGAAGTGGGCCAGAGCACTTCCATGATGGGTGACCCATTAGGAAGTTGCTCGTGAGTTCCCAGAAACAAAACCGTGAGGGCGTGGTCGGGGCCCAAAGCGGACAATATTGTGCTACGGTGGTGGAGCGGGCCCGGGAAGTGATCCGCCTCGGGCCGGAATGTGACAAATGGTATCAAGGCCAATCCCTGGCCGGAAGTGTGCTGACGAGGACGTCGGGCCCCTAAAGGGGGTGGATTGTGACATCCCACATCGCCTAGGGGAATGATCCTTAAATGTATATTCTCATCCCTACCTAGAACGAGGCCTTTTGGGAGCTCACTAGCTTCGGGTTCCGTAGGAACTCCGAAGTTAAGCGAGAAGGGGGCCAAAGCACTTCCATGATGGGTGACCCACTAGGAAGTTGCTCGTGAGTTCCCAAAAACAAAACTGTGAGGGCATGATTGGGGCCCAAAGCAGACAATATCGTGCTACGGTGGTGGAGCGGGCCCGGAAAGTGATCTGCCCCGGGCCGGGATGTGGCACACTGGAAGGCCCATACTAGTAAGATAGATAGGTATCGCTTTAAAGTTGTTTTTCATTTTCAATTTAACTTGATAGATTTAGAGTAGATTAAACAATGACTTCAACCAGGAATATATATAATATATTCAAATGTCTCCAAGAATTGAGAACTCTTCGTCTTGATTTACAGGAGTCCATGTTTCAGCAAGAGAGGAAGAATCTTATTTAAAATGACTCGAAGCATTTTTGGTGAAATTGTATTTGGGTTCCAAGAGCACTCAAAAAGCATTTTAGGATTCACTTACATTTTTACTAAGAATTAGTTCCAAAAGAACATTCATCAAAGGTGCTTTCAATCATTTGAAAAGCACCTTCAAACGAGTCCCAATTAACAATCAATTCATTCAGGGTGTGTTTGTTGTACTGGACTATTTCGAACTGGACTAGCTTGACTTGAACTAAGTAGAATAAGAACAATGAAGTGTTTGGTGTATTACGAGGCTAAATATGTTTGGTATTTTGTAGTTATTTAATTTTTTAAATCCTAATTAATATTTCACGTTTGCTGTCGGTACTTTTTAAAAGAACAAACAGACATTTTTCTGTAACTCTCTCTCTGCCACTTCACTTGCTCTCACAAAATCGATTACAAATCTTAAAATCAAACCATGCAGCAAGAAAGAGAT
This sequence comes from Malus domestica, assembly GCF_042453785.1. NCBI lineage: Eukaryota > Viridiplantae > Streptophyta > Magnoliopsida > Rosales > Rosaceae > Malus > Malus domestica. Next base: position 8,953,162 of record NC_091670.1, read on the forward strand.
TGAAAATTTAGGAGGCAGGGTGGATGTGTGATTGGTTCAAAGGTGGGAGATAGGGGTTTTGATCTAGTTTAGGTTGTCTTGGTGCATGTGTGACTAAAAATCTCAAGCTCATCCCACTACGTATTTTTTTGGGTTTTTTGGGTTCGAATTTTGGAAGTCGGATCTAGTTTTGAAGAGGGATATGGTTTAGGTTTTCTGGTTGCTTGTTTTTGGGTTTGCATGATCTTGGTTTGAAAAGGGTTATGGGACGGGAAGAAGAAGCAGATGGGAGGGGCGAAGCGAAGCAGAATTGGTCTTAATAGTCCGCCCAATTTCAGTGGGGGGTGGTCTCGCTAAGACCCTCCAGCCAAGCTTTTAGTCGGACTTAGTCTAAGGTAGTCTCAATAAAGCTAGTCTCTGCATGAAACAAATACGCGACAACACTAATATTTAGTTTAGTCCAATGGAAGCTAACGAAAGCAAACAAATGCACCCTCAAGGCTTTGGTTGATTATATGTGTAGTAGTGTTCATTGGTTTTTTTTTGGGGGGGGGGAACTAAATACTATTTTGTTTCTCTTGCAAGCAGATTCGCAATTGGAATATGTACATTTTTCTCGAGTATTAAATTACAGTTGGAATACTTGGCTTAAGTGCTTGTCTTTTTGGAATAGTTTGCATGGATAAACTTTGGATTCTACAAAACATACTTCTCATACATCCAATTTCTAATCACACCTTAATAATACAAATGAAACCCATAAAACATATGTGAAAAGCATTATAGTTAGGCCCGAAGTATTATTGCACTTTTTTAGATGCACATTCAACAACTTAACTTTTTTGCAAGTGGCATTTTACCATAGTGGTGGAAAAGTGTTGAGCCCTTGCATGACGGCGTAGGTTCGAACCTCGTCGGTGACTAATCTAACAAAATCTATCGTTTGACAAAAAAAAAACAACTTAACTTTTTTATGTTTAGATATGAAAATGAAGAGCTGTGTCTCAAAATAAATAAAAGCTGAGAATCACATTCACCTACATTGTTCTGCACGTTATTGTTACATCACTCCTATGTAGTTACAAATTGAAGAGCCTAATCTTAAATAAAGTAAGCTAAGAGCATCTTTCCCCTCAAACAAAAAAAAAACGTGCATCTTTAGAGGATATTGTCAAATATAAAATATTAATTTAGTATTTAATAGTTTATGTGACGATTTGACAATTTTATAATATTTTACTTTCGATGTTATAAAAATAGCATTATAAACATTTTTCATCTCTTTGAGGTGAAATTTTGAGATTTGGTTTTCAGGCCAGCTTACTTCGCTTTGAATATTTTTCATCTCTTTAAGGAGAAATTCTGAGGTCTGGTTTTCAGGCTAGCTTACCTCTCCTTAAGAGTGAAGAATGTGATTAGTTGAAAAGTGTGGTTAGTTGTAATGTGTAGGCAGTTAAGGTGGTTATAAGGATAAGTTTGTTAGAAGTTGTTGTGGTAATAACTAAAGAAGTTAGAGTGCATTATTGTAATTGAGTACATCATTTAGCTCTATAAAACCAAAGTGTAAATTGCCATTTATGGCATCTGGAAATATACAATCATTCTCTCTCAACACATACTTTCTCTTATTGCTCTCTAGTTTTTCATCTCAGTTCTTTACATTTGTTCAACGATCTTAGTGAAGTTAATATGGTATCATCGCTGGCAAAGGCTCACATCCGTTTCTGATCTTGAAGCTTTCATCTCTTCTGCTGATTCAACTCTGAAGGTCTTCTGGTTCTTAGTGGTTATTCAATTCTGCAGTTCTTCGACAATTAGGTTTTGGAGGTTTACGAAATTGTTGATGTTACTGCTCGCTTATCAGGTACTATTGTTTGTATTTTCAATCAGTAATTTGGAGATTTGATTCGTCAGTATTCTGCATCTATTCTGCAATTAAAAGTTTTCAAGATTCTTTGATTTGGGAATTTTGAGTTGATTGCTCGAATGTTCATGTGATTTCTAAATTTTCTGTTTTGTTGATAATTCAAGAAAGTGTCAGTCTTTCTTGATATTGCATAAAGTATCAATCTTTCTTGATTTAGCTGAAGATATAAATCTTTCTTGGCATATAAGGTAAGTGTCAATCTTTCTTGGATAACTAGATAGCAGTGAGTATCATTCTCACTTTAGTGGGTGAAATTCTTCTCTGAAGTATTGCAATTTGTATTTCTTGAGTATTTCATCATGTCTACAACTCCTGTTAAGGTTGAGAGTCTTTTGGGCATGCTTACAATAAAACTAAAGGATGACAATTTTGCTAAATGGCATTTCAATTTAAGTCAGTTCTTAAAGGCTATAAAATGTTTGGTAATTTTGATGGTATTGATGTATGTCCACCAAAATTTGTGACACACTAACACTGGGGTTACAACTGAAAATATTATAGTATATATTGAATGAGAATCAACTGATATGGCATTGCTCAGTTTGTTATTGACAACTATGTCTGATGAAGCTATTGAATATGTTCTTGGTTGTAAAACTGCATTTGAAGCTTGGTCAAATCTTGTGGAACGTTTTGCCTCTATGTCTAAGTCTAGGATTAACCATTTGAAAACTGAGCTGCATACAATACAAAAAGGATCATATTCCATTAATAAGTATTTGTTGAGGCTCAAGAACATAAGAGAACAGTTAATTGCTGCAGGGGAGTTTATTTCTGACAATGATATAATGATTATTGGTCTTCCTGGATTACCAAAGGAATATGCTATAATTTGAACAGTTATTCTTGGCAGAGAATCAGCTATTACATTGAAAGAATTTCGTGCTCAGTTGTAAGGTGATAAAATACAAGTTGAAGGAGAAATGAATGTGTTATCCCAAAGCATGGTTGCATTATACACTCAAGGATCATCTACAACACAAAATTCATCTAATGCATCTACATCTAATCCTTTGGGTTACTGTCATATCCCTGCTACAACAGGTGGTACAATTACACAACAACAATTTCCACAACATCAATTTCCACTACCATAGTATCCACAGCAACAGTTTCCACAACAGTCTTAACTTTTTGATTCACAGTCTTATGGTTTTGGTTTCATAGGCAATGGATCAAACTCTGGCGGTCCAAGACAAAACTTTGGTCAAAAATCATTCAATGGTTCAAATTAAAAAAGTAATAATTACAGGCAAATGGTGGTTATAAAGGTAAGAATTTCAACTCCGGTGGCTCTTCAGGCTTTCAATCTGGGAATTCAAGACATAATGGCTCTAGTATGTGGTCTGGTAGCACTGAAAACAGGTTCAATGTGGTAATTGAATGTCAAATATGCAATAAGAGAGGTTATACAGCTATCAATTGCTTCCATCAAAATTCAAATACACCAACCACAGGTATATTGCTAGAATGTCAGATTTGTGGAAAAATAGGACATTCTGCACTAGAGTATTTTCACAGGGCAAATTATGCGTTTCAAGGTCCACTTCCACCTGCAACATTGAATGCTATGGCAGCACAACAAACACCTCAATATATTCAACAAGATTCCTAGATTGTTGACACTGAAGCTTCTCACCATCTCACTGCTGATATGAATGCACTCAATCAAGTCACTCCATTTGAAGGTTATAAGAAAATCACAATTGGCAATGGCATAGGTCTAACCATTGACAATATTGCTTCAGCTACACTCAAACACAATTCTCATGAATTGATCCTTAAGAATGTGTTACATGTTCCTAAAATTGCAAGGAGTCTTCTTTCTGTACTACAATTATGTGTTGATAACCATAGTTGATTTATTTGTGATGAAAGTGAGTTTTTTGTGTAGGACAAGAAGACAAATGAGGTTTTGTATCAAGGAAACAATAAGCCTAGGGAGTTGTTTCAAATACCAGTTGTGAAATGATCAAGAGGAGTGCAATCCACAATGCAGAATTCAGCTTTTTAGAACAGTTCGTAAAGTTAAAACAGTCTAATATAAGTATAGATTAGATAGTACTCATAATATGTGTACTCATTGTGTAAAAGGCAAGATGTCAAGGATTCCTTTTTTTTGTTAGAAGTGATAAATGTTCTCTGCCATTTTACAAGGTTCACTCACATATTTGGGGACCATCTCCTGTAAAATCTATTGAAGGGTATAGATACTATGTAACGTTTGTTGATGAATATACAAAGTATGTGTGGATTTTTCCATTGTGAAACAAATTTGATACAATTGCTTTGTTTTTAAGGTTCTATAATTTTGTTCACTCAATTTGGAATTGTAATTAAATGTTTGCAAACTGATGGAGGAGGAGAATACATTAGTCTTGCATTTAAATCTTTTCTTTATTCAAAAGGGATTGAATATATAATCTCTTGTCATTATACTCCACAACAAAATGGATTGGTAGAAAGGAAACATAGGCATGTTGTTAAAACTGTTATCACTTGGCTTATTGTTGCTGGTTTACCTGCTGAATTTTGGTATTATGCATGTGCACATTTAGTGTTTTTTATCAATAGGATGACATGTAAGTCTTTGGCACTAGAACCCCCTACAAAAGATTGTATACCAAGCAATCATATTTGAAGTCTATAAGAATATTTGGTACTGTTGTGTATCCATGGTTAAGACCGTATAACAACAATAAACTACAACCAAGATCTAAGAGATGTATTTTCTTGAGATATTCAATGGGTAATAAGGGTGTTATCTGTTACAATCCCAAAACAAGGAAATGCATTGTTTCAAGGCATGTACTTTTTGATGAAATGGTATTTCCTTATATTCAAGACTCACAACATAACATCTCTCAGCAAGCTATGGATTCATTTACATCATCTCATTTGGTTAGATTAGTTGTTGTTCCATTTTCAATTCCAACACAAGTTTTACATCATAAAAATGCAGCAAATCAAAATGGTCATCTCCATTCAGCTTCTTCTCTAAGTCAATCTGGGAACATTTCTTTACAATATGAGGGGTCTTCCAATATTTCTATCAATTCCAATGCTTCTACAAACATAGAAAATCAAGATATCAGTAGTCAAGTGCATGGCTCATCATCTACAATAGGCAATACTCTTTCCTCTTCATCTGATACGCCTTTTTTGCTTCATGTCCTTGATCCTGCACAATTCCAAGTAATACTCCCTATTTCTTCTACACCTGACACTCACAACACTGCTCAATATTTAGATCATGGCATCCAAACTTGACTAAAGACATGAGCTATTCAAAGACAAAACTATTCATCCTTTGTTGCTGCTTTACCAGAGTTACAATCATTACAATTTCAAGATCCTAGTGTATCATCAGAATTTGATTACATGTGTGAAGGATTCTCATTCATTGCTGATATAACTGAGGTTAGGTTGAAGAACCTAAACATTTTAAAGCAGCATCCACAATAGTACAATGGCAAAATGCCATACAAGAGGAATTCGATGCATTGATAGCTCAAAGAACTTGGAGATTAGTTCCCTCTCCAACAAATAAAACTGTCATTGGGAGTAAATGGGTGTACAAAGTCAAAAGAAATCCTAATGGGATAGTTGCAAGGTATAAGGCAAGGTTGGTGGCACAAGGCTACAATCAAGAACAAGTTCTAGACTACTCTGAAACATTCAGTCAAGTAGTTCGACACACTACAGTGAGATTAATACTTGCATTGGTAGTTCAAAATAATTGGAGTATGAGACAAGTAGACATCAAGAATGCATTTCTGCATGGGGAACTTGAGAATGAGGTCTACATGAAACAACCACAAGGTTTTGTGAATTCCAAGCATCCAACACATGTTTGCAGGTTAATTAAATCTCTATATAATCTCAAACAGGCTCCAAGAGCCTGGAATTCGAAGTTTACTAACTTTCTGCCTTCCATGGGCTTTAAAACCTCAATGTCTGATACTAGTATATTTCTAAAAGAAGATGATGGAGATGTGATTATCATGTTATTATATGTGGATGACATAATATTGTCTGGTTCAAATCCTGCAAAGATACAATCTACCATTTCCCAACTTGCAGAGGTCTTTGATTTAAAAGACATGGGACAATTGACATATTTCTTAGGACTTCAACTTCAATATCAATCAGATGGATCTATATTTGTTAATCAATCGAAGTACACAAAGAAGTTGCTAAGGAAAGCAGGCATGGAGTCATGTAAACCCACTTCAACTCCATCAAAGCCTCACTCTCAAATACTTGTTTCTAAAGGAATTCCTGATGAAGATCCAACTCATTACAGAAGCTTAGTAGGTGCACTTCAATACCTTACATTTACAAGACCATATATAACTCATGTTGTCAATGTTGTTTGCCAATACATGACAAAGTCATTTGAGTTACATATGCATTTGGTTAAACGGATTTTGAGATATTTGCAAGGAACCATACATTATGGTTTGAGGTATACAAAATCAGTTGACTCTACCATTTCAGCCTATTCAGACTCTAATTGGGCAGCAAAATTAACACCAGGAGGTCTATCACTGGTTATATGGTTTATATTGGTTCTAATCCAATCTCATGGCAGTCTAAGAAGCAATCCACAATGTCTCAAAGTTCCACAAAAGCTAAGTATAAAGCTTTGGCTCACTATGCAGCTAATGGGTTTTGGATCTGTTCATTACTAAAAGATTTGAACCAATTTATTCCCATACCACCTCGATTACAATGTGATAATTTGTCAGCATTAGCCTTGTGTTCTAATCTGGTGTTTCACTCAAAAATTAAACACCTAGACGCAGACTGCCATTTTGTTCGAGAGAAAGTACAAAAAAAAGGGATATTATTGTGCAATACATTCTCATTGAAAAACAAGTAGCTGATGTATTCACAAAGGGTCTTCATAGTCCAGTCTTTCTTAAACACTGCAACAATCTCAACATTGGAGTTCTTCCTCAGCAGTCTACAAATACATCAGGGACTTAGTGTTCTTGAAGATGTCTTGCTGTCAATCTAAGCTCTAACGGCTTAGCATGAGGGGGGAGAGTATTAACCATAGTCATTAGTGATGACATGGTTACTTAAGAGTGGAGAATGTGATTAGTTGAGAAGTGTGGTTAGTTGTAATGTGTAGGCAGTTAAGGTTGTTATAAGGATAAGTTTGTTAGAAGTTGTTGTGGCAATAACCAAAGAAGTTAGACAGCATTGTTGTAATTGAGCACGTGATTTAGCTCTATAAAAACGAAGTGTAAATTGCCATTTATGGCATTTGGAAATATACAATCATTCTATCTCAACACGTACTCTCTCTTATTGCCTTCTAGTTTTTCATCTCAGATCTTTACATTTGTTCAAAGATCTTAGTGAAGTTAATACTTGCTACCTCATCTCTCTTGATTTGTCATGCTTACATGGTCCACTTTTAGTCTCATCCCTCCCACAAAAATAGAATATTTTTGCCAACCACTCTCAACCTCAAGTGATGTTGATACAAAATACTTTATTTTATCACTCTTAAATGAGTTTAAATTTTGAGATCCATCTTGTGAATAGACAAATCTCAAAATTCAAACACATGCACTAATAATAATAGAGTGGTGAGTATTACCACTATTTAAGATGGTAAAAACAAATGCACAATATAAAAATCTATCCCCTCTCACACTATCCGGATTAGGGGTGTAATGTCCAACATCGAGAAGAGATCCTCTCCTGATCTTTCCCACCAAATCCCACCAATCAATTAATTCGGACCCTTGAAATTTGATCCAACGGCTAAAATTATTTTAACTTTTTAAAGGACTCCCTATTTGTAATCGTTAGATCAAATTTCAAGAGCCTGAATTAATTGATTGGTGGGCTTTAGTAGGAGAGATCCGGAGAGGATCTCTTCCCCCAACATCCTCTCCTCAATATTACCCATTTATTTTAACCGGTGTTACACGACACGACCTGTTAAAGTATCGGGTATGACACGAAAACGACATGAACACAGGAAACACGACACGAATGCCAGGTCTACCCAGCATCCTCTCCTCAATATTATAATACGACACGTGGGAAAACAAAACTGCACCAACACAAAACAGTATTTATCGCACATCGGCAAAACAAAGGCAACGGGGAAACCAAAGTTCATAGCATAGACTCATCGAGTTTACGACTAAAGCCTAAACAGACAAAGCTAAAGAAAAATGGAAGACAAACATAAGAATCTGCTCAAGAACTAAAACATCACAACATCACCAACAAAGAACTCACCTAAGACAAAATCCAGGCCAACCCAACTCTCATTTCATTCAAATACCTCACAGTATGACAAATTACAGAATTTTTTTTGTTTAATTTTATTAAACGGTTTCATGTATATTTAAGGAGGATGAGGGTTCAGAGCAAATGGAGTGCTGTGGATAATATGACCGAGATGGGTGTGGGGAGCTTAGATTCTTCTACTTGTTCAAGGGTAGCCATTTTTGTAGTCTTGGGTTTGGTTTTGAACTTGGCAGTGGTTTGTAATGGAGGTCAAACAAGCGCTTTCGTGCGGAAAATTGATTTCAGCGCGGACATGCCGCTTGACAGTGACGTCTTTCGAGTCCCTCTTGGGTACAATGCACCTCAACAAGTATAATCTCTCTATCTCTCTCTCTCTCTCTCTCTCTCTCTCTCTCTCTCTCTCTAGAATTACGATACATTGTTAATGCAGTTCTGTCTTTTGTTTTGATCGTTTACATTCTTTTGAATTGTATGGAACCATATTTACAAGACCCGTTACTGTTTTTTTATAGTTTTGATTTCAGAAACTTATTGCTTACTACATAGTCTTGCTTCTTTTCTTGATGGGATTGACTAATTTGTGTAGTTTCGAACGTTTTCTTTTTTATATTTAGTTTACTTGATGTTTGTGCTGAGTAAAGGTTCATATAACACAAGGAGACCATACGGGAAGCGCGGTGATTGTGTCATGGATCACTGCCGACGAACCAGGTTACAGTAAGGTGGTTTACTGGAGTGCAAATAGCGAGAACCAGACGGCTGAGGGCATAATTACAACTTATACCTTTTACAATTACACTTCTGGTTACATTCACCATTGTATCATCGGAAACTTGACGGTACGTTTCCTCTGCTTTATGTTTTGCCTCATTTTTTATTCATTTCAATTGCATAGTTTCTGGAATTGATCCGAGAGTTTTGGAATTTGCTGACTGAAATTACGCATGTAGCCTAAGTACAAGTTTATAGATAATAGTACGTTCCAATCATCTAAATTGTTATGCAGTTCAACACCAGATATTACTATGTGGTTGGAATTGGCGAAACTGAGACGCAGTTCTGGTTTACAACTCCTCCTGAAGTTGGGCCCGACGTACCTTACACATTTGGTCTCATAGGTGAGGATGTCATACCAGAAATGGATGCATCGTAACGTGATGCAACTAATTAGACTTGCTTTAACTTTTGGCTTTCTGATTCAAAGATAAGTTAATCCTGTTCAGTGGGTTGGAAAGTTTTACTAGTTTAAATCTTTTGAAACTCGTTCCTTGGTGCACAAGTTTCTAATTGAAACAGTATGCATTTTTGTTTTTGGCCTTATTCATTGGGGTTTTATTTGCAGGGGATCTGGGTCAGACCTTTGATTCAAACAAGACTCTTACTCATTACGAATCAAACCTGCTGAAAGGACAAACAATATTGTATCTTGGGGACCTCTCCTATGCAGATGACTACCCGAATCATAATAATGTTAGGTGGGATACGTGGGGAAGATTCGTCGAGAGAAGTGCTGCTTATCAACCTTGGATATGGACTGCAGGGAATCATGAAATTGATTTTGCCCCAGAAATTGTAAGCTAAAAATTTAACCACCCTGTATGATATAGTTAATGGACTAGGAATATAGAATCTTCCTCGACTATGATCCCATTGTGTTTACAAAATTATACTGGAATTGCTGCTTATTTCGCAAATGTATATTTTTCCAAATGGGATCAAGTATTTTGCTAAAAGTAGCTTGGTACTTTTGTTGCAGGGTGAACCAATACCTTTTAAGCCTTACACTCACCGGTATTATGTCCCGTATAATGCATCGGGGAGTACTGCCCCATTTTGGTACTCAATCAAAAGAGCTTCGGCATACGTTATAGTCTTGGGTTCTTATTCTGCATACGGTAAGGGAATAAAATATAGGTGTCTCTGTGTGTGTGTGTGTGTATTTCGTTTTCTAGACAGAATACATACTATTTCTGAATTGGTGGTCAGGTCATCCTGCACAATGTTTTCGTTTAATTGAATGGTTCTACTGCTTAATGTGACATATTATCATTTCCTTTTTTTTCTTAAGGTACATACACTCCGCAGTACAAATGGCTCCAGGAGGAGCTACCGAAAGTTAACAGGAGTGAGACCCCTTGGTTGATTGTTATAATGCATTGTCCATGGTATAATAGCTACCAGTCGCACTATATGGAAGGGGAAGCCATGAGGGTGATGTTTGAGGCCTGGTTTGTGGAGTACAAAGTCGATGTGGTATTTAGCGGTCATGTCCATGCCTACGAGCGATCTGTAAGTGCCCAGTGTATGTACAACATATATATATATATATATATATGTGTGTGTGTGTGTGTGTGTGTGTGTGTGTGTATTAATAAGATTCTCTCTGCAGGACATCCTTCATCAATTTTTGATGTCTTTATTTGACTAGTGATCGGTTATATCGCAGGAACGCATCTCCAATGTTGCATATGACATTGTGAATGCTAATTGCACTCCTGTAAAAGATCAATCTGCACCCGTCTACATTACTGTTGGTGATGGAGGAAATCTTGAAGGCTTATCGACCGTGTAAGAACATCAACATACACGAATAGATTCAGTATTTTCTTATTAGAATTGCATACTAACGTATGAATATTTTTTACTAATCAATTACTATCAAGGGCTTGACAACTTTTCAAAATACTCAGAAAGACTTAGCATATGTGTTTTCTTGCTTTCTTTCGCGGTGCAGTATGACGGAGCCACAACCAGATTACTCAGTCTTCCGGGAAGCCAGTTTTGGTCACGGCATCTTTGACATCAAGAACAGAACCCATGCTCACTTTAGCTGGCACCGCAACGAAGATGGATATGCCGTAGAAGCTGATTCCCATTGGCTTTTCAACAGATACTATTATCCCGCTGATGATTCAAAATCCACAAGTGCCTAATTAGTAACGTATAGTACAAATGTATGAATCATTACAAGATTCAATATTCCAAGAAAGAATATTGAAGAACATGAAGTAACCTTCACTTCAGGGAATTTCAGGTGCTCGGATTCATCTTCTCATAAGGGAATTTCAGGTGCTATGAAAAGATTAATTAAGGCACGAAAAAAAAATTGGATACAGCAATTGTCTATCTTTTCATCACTTGACTACTTATCTAAATGATCACGATGAGAAAGCTACATAGAATATAAAACCGGTTACACGTAATATTTTCTCAAAATCTTTTTGAGAGATGAATGCAACCATTCCTCAACAAGTGACTTGGCTCATTTCTTACGGTAATATTCTCAATATTATGGGTAAGAAAAATGTTTATACATTTTTGTGTTTGTAACGGGTTATTTCTACTTATGCATGTCTAAAAGAGTGGCATTCAAATATAAGGCCACTTTTGATAAAAATAAAAATAAAAGGTTAAATTACAAAAAACTACCTCAACTATGGATCGAATGACAATCTCATACCTCATGTTTGAAAAATGACAATGTCATACCTCATCTTACGAATTCATTTCAATGTCATACCTCCGTTAGTTTTTCTATTAAGTTTGACCGTTAAATTGTGAGTTGGCAGGCATGGAACCCACATCCTTATCCAACTAAATTAAAATTTTAATTAAATACTAATAAATATATTACAACAAAAAAATATATAGAAAATCATTTAAAAATTATTAAGAAATTGTGGGACCCACCCTTATCACACACCTTTTCCCTACCCCATATGTCCCCTACCTTTTCCCTACCCCTCTCTTTTTTACCTCTGCAATTCTCCCCCGCAGCCCCCGACAACAAAACCTAACCCTAATTCCCCAATTTCAAACAAAAAATTCCAATTCCCCCCAAACCCTAACCCTAAATTTCAAATCTCCATGCCAATTTCAAACAGAAAACCCCAATTCCCCCAAACCCTAACCCTAAGTTTCAAATTGTTAGCCCCAATCACCCCCACAACAATGTCTACACCACCATTACCGTCGCCCACAGCCTCCGATAAGAAGCTCCAGCCACTGTCATGGACCCAAGAGGAGACGGTGTAACTAAGGAGGGTCCAGCAGAACTCAAGTCAGTGGGAAGATTGGATGGTGACCGTGGCGACCAGATGTAGCTACAACCTCGCTTCCCACATCACATTTGTCACCGTCGACTGGTACATTCTCTGCTAGAGGCTAATAGGCATTCGAGTAGAACTGTTGGGCCCATCTTGTGCTGAAGGCGGGTTTTCAAAAAAGGAAGAGAGAGTGGCGACAACGGGAATGGCAATGGGTGAATTGGGAGTTCCGTGGACCAGGAGAGGAAGAGAGTGAGTGAGTGAGTGAGGAAGAGAGTTTTCCCGAGGACCAGGAAGAGACACTGGCGGTGGGTTTTGTTGTTGGGGGCTGCGAGGGAGAATTACAAAGGAAAAAAATGAGGGGTAGGGAAAAGGTAGGGGACGGATGGAGTAGGGAAAAAGGTTGGGGATGGGGGTAGGTCCCACAATTTCTTAATAAATTTTTTAAATGATTTTCTATATTTTTTTTTTTGTTGAAATATATTTATTAGTATTTAATTAATTTTTTAATTTAATTGGGTAAGGATGTGGGTCTCACGCCTGTTAACTCATAATTTAACGGTCAAACTTAACAGAAAAATTGACGGAGGTATGACATTGAAACGAATTCGTAAGATGAGGTATGACATTGTCATTTTTCAAACATGAGGTATGAGATTGTCATTTGATCCATAGTTGAGGTAGTTTTTTGTAATTTACCCCAAAAAAAAAAATATATATATATATATATATTTGATCCATGGTAGGGTACGTGTTATCGTAGTAGTGGAAAGTAATTTGTCTATGCACTCTGGTGCGGATGTAATTCACATCAATCCTCCTTCTTTTAATAACTAACAATTTAATCCACTACCACTATTTGTCAAAAAATAAAAAATAAATAAATAAAATAAAATAAACTTTATGTATTCAAGCTTCTACATAAAACCCAAAAGTTGGGTACTCATCGGTCAGCATATTTATCTCACTAACCGCCTATGTGGCCCACTAAAATTGCTACACGTGTCAAGTAAAATATTCTCTAACCCTGGCCATCTTCACAACCAAACATTCATCTTCTTCCACCCTTTCTTGCTTATGAACAAATCTCGTCAACCATCAATTTGTAATTATTATCCTCATTCAGTTTTGTTGATGCACAAAACCGGAAGGGTCTTGGAACAACATAAATCCAACCGTGAATCTGCAAGAAAGTAATAAATACAAGATGTATCGTGGTTCACCCCAATGTTTGGGCTATGTCCACACTGATATTGTATTTCTCTGTTTGTGAGAGGATGAAAAGGTGGGAGCTTCTGAGGGTGAGAGAGCTCTTTCCCATGGCCTAAGAATTGGCCTCCCTTAATGAGGAGAGTGAGGGATCCTTTTATAGAATAAGGGCTCCTCACTTATTACATATTTGCCCCTTCATTTATTACATAATTACATTTGAGTCCCCCAGGTATTTATACGAGATCTAAATACAGAGGCCCTAAGTATGGTACAAACAGTAGTCCCCCAAGTCTTCAGTCAAGCGAGTCTTTTGGCTGGAAACTTGAAATTCAGTCCATGTGTGGGCCGAAGTAACTAGATGTCGTATTGAACTGATACTCGATATGAGGCGGTGCTCAATCTGAAATGATGCTCAACTAGAAGTAGCATATGTTACGAGGCTGATCGATTTGTGGCTTATGTTGCCTTGGTTGGCTCGACTTGTGGCGTTGAAGGTGAGGAAGTCCCTTTTATAGAATAGGGGCTCGCTCCTCAATACATGAATGATGGGCTAGAGTTGATGCTCTCTAATGATGGTGAGGGCATCTCTTTTATAGAATAAGGGCTCACTCCTCAGTACATGAAGAATGGGTGCTCTCTAATGAAAGTGAGGGAGTCCCTTTTATAGAATAAGGGCTCGCTCCTTAATACATAAGTGATGGGTTAAGAGTGATGCTCGCGGCGAGGCGGTTGCTTAGCTGGCGGCGATGCTCTCTAATGATGGTTGATATGAGCATATTTATGCGACTTAGTTGGCTTGTTCTTGTGCATTTATGTCGTGTTTCCTTAGTTATTTTAATGTTTAAAGTCATTTTCGTGTGTTTTCAGATTTTATGGACAAAGTAGGCAAGAAGATGCATTTTGGAGCATTTTGGAGCAAAATGGAGCTTGGAATGCATGTCACATATTTGGGCCAAAGTGGATGGATGAATTTGAGAACTAAAGAGGCCAAGAATGTGAAGAATTATGGTCCAAAAGATGAAGAACTCAGCCCAAAAATTTGTCACCCCAACTTGCCTTCATTGCCATGCAAAACAACATAGAATTCCCTTTGGATTCCCATGCCATGCTTGATCACTCTTGTCCCCTACATAATTTCTGATTTCATGCTTCAATTCATTTAATTATTACACTTAATTGCTTGATACCTCTTGTTCCCTTCACCCACAAAATTTTATACAACTTTCACAACCATAACATGCACCAATTGATGCTCCATCATTCACATTTGGAATCCCATGCCTTGTGTACCACATGTTGCTGCACCTTTGACCCATTTATTGACACATTTTCACCTCCCTTTCCATCTCTATGCAATGTACACAATCATTCATGCTCCCTAGCTACAAGACCACTCCATTTTACCCTTCACACTTTGCATCATCACTTCATTTTCACCCTTGGACCATTGCACACCACATACACTCTTTGCCGTGCATTCTCCCTAGCCTAACCTGATTCTCTAAGGTTTTTGGGGCCTATATATACATGTTTACACCCCTTGGCAAAGGGTTCACACTCTCATATTCATCATTCATCACAGAAAATTCATCCATACAACCTCTAGGTAGCAAAACACCCCAAAAACACCATTCTAGTGCCTAGAAAACATAACAGCCACTCCACCTTCTTCCACCCTCTTTGCCTAGTTCTCCACCACCCTCCAACCCTCAAACACTCCTCCACACTTACCCTAAACCTTTCCATACCATTCCCCATCCATTCTACATCATAAAACTACCCAAAAATCCGTCCACAAAGCAATCTGCCGCAAGCAAGCAAAGGAGAATTCTTGGATGCATTTGCTACCCAAGTTGGAGCATTTTAGGTGTTTTCTTTCCTTTGATTTTAATGTCTAATTTTATGTATCTTTGCTTTGTGAGTATGAAGAACTAAATCCCTCTTAGTTAGGGGGTGATTCGAAACCATGTTCATACTTGCAATATGATTTGATTACATCCAGTTGTGATTCATAAGTTGTGAATTCAATTTACTTATCCGATCGTATAAAAAATGATTTGTGTATGTTGGTTGAGAGTGCACGCTTAATTTTCATGCATGAATTTAACGCTAGAATATAAGGGAGTTTCACCTAATCGTTATGAACTTATATTCACAAGTAGTGAAGGTTGCTAGTCACAATCACGTTAAGTAAATTCTTGGCATAAGTTTCATGCAAATCATAGTAACGAGTGCCTCGTCAATGCTTATGTTTTTCATAGAACTTAATGATTCTTGCTTGTATCTCTATTATGCAATTCATGTAGGGAACTTGTAGGGAATGTTTTGGGTTGTCGTATGCAATCATCCAACCCAATAACTTGTGGAAAAACTGAGGGTTAATTAGTGCAATTCACGGTTAATTTGGGGCGTTGAGTATTCATAGCTTATCGAAAAGCAACTGGAAATCGTTTTGTATGCAAGTGTGACATGTGTGGAGAAGAACCTCCTAGCTAGCCTTCCATCCATAAGTTTCATTCAAATTCATTTTACAATCTGTTTTGATTCACTTAAATTTGTCTAAGAATTTGTTTACTTTGTTCTTGTCTTAATTTAATTATTTTCGTCCAAAATCAACCTCATCTTATTTCTTTGAGTCATATTAATTAGAACTTGTCTTAGATTATGTTTTTAAGTGTTTTAGTTCATTAGAAAACCAAAATTCGTCCAAGTTTGTGTTAGAGTCCCAAAACTGCCCAGATTGTGTGTTTAAGGTAGTTTTGAGTGTTTAGGGGCTGTTTTGAGTCTTTTGGTTTGTTTTAGTATTTTAAAGTATAGTTTTGCATTCTTTGAGTCTAGTTAGTGTTTTAAACTTTATTTTTACGTTTTCAAGTCAGTTTCCAAGTGATTTAGAAATCCCTCCTAATCCCCGGCCTAAAACGATCCATACTTACATACTTTACTACAATTGATAAAAAGAGGGTTTAATTTGTGTGCTTATATATTTCGCATCAATGGTGAGGGAGTCCCTTTTATAAAATAAGGGCTCGATCCTCAGTAGATGAAGAATGGGTGCTCTCTAATGAAAGTGAGGGAGTCCCTTTTATAGAATAAGGGATCGCTCCTCAATACATAAGTGATGGGTTAAGAGTGATGCTCGCGGCAAGGTGGTTGCTCAACTGACGGCGATGCTCTCTAATGATGGTGAGGGAGTCCTTTTTATAAAATAAGGGCTCGCTCCTCAGTACATGAAGAATGGGTGCTCTCTAATGAAATTGAGGAAGCCCCTTTTATAGAATAAGGGCTCGCTCCTCAATACATAAATAATGAGCTAAGTCCCCCAAGTATTTTTCATGAGGCCCAATATATGGTACATAATGTAGTCCCCCAAGTCTTCAGTCAATAGGGTCTGTTGACTGAAGACTTCAAATTGAATCCATGTATGGGTCGAAATGGAGGTTATTCGGAGGCGATATTTGTATACCCTGCACTGAAGCTTTGCAAGTAAAGCTTTGAAGCTGGAGCTTTGTAAATGAAGCTTTTGAAGCTGGAGCTCTCGAAGCTGGAGCTCTGTAAATAAAGTTTTTGAAGCTAATTGACATGAGTGATGTTCATGAATGTTTATGTTGATTGACATGAGTGATGCTCATGGATGTTGACATGAGTGATGCTCATGAATGTTGACATGAATGATGGTCATGAATGTTTATGTATGATTGACATGAGTGATGTTCATGAATGTTTATGTATGATTGACATAAGTGATGCTCATGTATAATTTTGGAGTACTAGACGTACTTTTGATCACCTGGTTGGTGATAATAGCTGCAGGCTGCCAAATAATTTTGGAGTACTGGGCGTACTTTTGATCACCTAGTTGGTGATAATAGCGGCAGGGTGCCGAATAAATTTGGAGTACTAGACATACTTTTGATCACCTGGTTGGTGATAATAGCGGCAGGTTGCCGAATAATTTTTTGTAGTACTGAACGTACTTTTGATCACCTGGTTGGTGATAATAGAGGGTCTGGCTCTTTTTTGGCATATGGGTCTTCGCCCTCCACACAACATTCCAGCCCTTTTTTTTTTGGCATGCTGCATTCTTTCTTTCTTTATGATTACCCTCTGGTGGGTTTATACAGATGTCTGCAAAAGATAAAAAAATAAATAAATAAATAAATCACATCACATCACTAAAAAAGCTGCTGCAGAAGTGGGTATGGCAGATGGTTGGATAGTGGGATAGCATGTGCTTGCGGGGGGCAGGGCTTGCTCAATGGGTTACGCCCATAATTATGCCATCACATCGTCTGCTTTTTCTTTATCTTCTTTCTTTTTTCTTTTCTCTGCTGCACTTAATGGGCAGCCATGCTTTCTGTTTTTTCTCCTTTTTTCTGCTTTCTGCAATTATCTCAGTGGGTAGCCATGCTTTCTGCTTTTTTCTCTTTTTTTTCTTTTTTTTTTCTTTTTTTCTTTTTCTTTTCACTTTCCACTGCACCTCTCTCTCTCTCTGAGCTATTCGAAAGCAGTCGCAATCTATATCGCCTTGCTCTCAGGTATGATCTCGCCAAAGCTTGGAGACTGCTCCGAGCTGCGTTTCTACACTGTTCGAGGGGGCTAGGCAGAGAGATTTTCGGAGCTTGGAGAGATGATCTAGGTTGGGGTTTTGAAGGGTGTTTGAGATGCAAGATTGGCAGAGGGTCTTTCATTCCGGTGATAATGCGGCCGGATGAGCTGCTGGCATCTAAGGTGGCTATTGGATCGGCGGTGCTGGCTGTTTTCCACTGCTGGGATTGCTCTTCGTGTAGAGGACCTTCAGCCCCTTAGCATATCGGTGCTTCATCATTGCTTTCCCTCCAGTTGTTCTCATGCGCCTATAGAATCCATGAGTTCGAGCCAAGGATTTCCTGGACTTACTTCTCTTGGTTAGACATAGGGCAACCTTCCCGGCCCTCACCACTAAGCCAGAGCCTCTTCTTCTTCCAATCCTAACACTAGAGCTCAAATCTAAACCTAAAGATAAACATGAGAAGGCGGAAGTGGAAGCGATAGAGGAGGAAGAGATGAAGGAGCAATGAAGAAACGGGGAACGCGCGGCGGCGCCACCGCTGAGAGACACGAAGCTTTTCCTTGTTGTAGAGCCGATGAGGAATGTGAGAGAAGCACAGGGTGTGGAGGCTCGAGTGGAAAGGTACGGCGACCACGCCATTGCTGAAACTAAAGCCATTATTCCTTTTGCCTTCTTCTGCAGTTGTTGTAGTTCTGCTTTCTTCTTTCTTTCTGTAGTTTCTCTTTCTTCCCCACTGACTTTCTTCGCAGTGTGGTGTCAGACTTGAAAATGGTTTTGTTTAATTGAGATTGACTTGAGGGGGGGAGAGTTGAGCGTCTCTTGGTTTTGCAGATCCACGGTGGACAGTGGTGAGGTTTCACCCCAATGTATCGTGGTTCACCCCAATGTTTGGGCTACGTCCACACTGATATTGTATTTCTCTGTTTGTGAGAGGATGAGAGGATGAGAGGGTGAGAGCTTCTAAGGGTGAGAGAGCTCTTTCCCATGGCCTAAGAATTGGCCTCCCTTAATGAGGAGAGTGAGGGGTCCTTTTATAGAATAAGAGCTCCTCACTTATTACATATTTGCCCCTTCATTTATTACATAATTACATTTGAGTCCCCCGGGTATTTATACGAGATCTAAATACGAAGGCCCTAAGTATGGTACAAACAAGTTTAAACTTATTGCCTCGTCGAATCGTGTATTGTCTCTGCAAATTTTCCCCATGGCCTTATTCTTACATCACTGCATTTTTCACACATCATTCGCCTCTCTATCTTGACTTGCAGACTTGCAGTGTAAACTCTGATGAGTCCATATTATATCATATATTTTACCTTAAACTTAGTATTTTTATTGGTTATTTTGGTAAAATTTTGATATTTTGTTATATATTTTCAATATAGGACATTCGACTTCCTCTGGAGCAAAAAGTGATCAAACGGATGAATTTTAGAGTGATTCCAATTGGAGAATGTTCGTGTGCCTTTCAAGATGATAGTGTCAAAATCCAGATTTTTCTACCAAGCCGTTTGACCGTGGTGAAGAAATAAAGGCCCAGCGCGCAGCTTTCCCAGATTGACATTTTTTGACGTTTTGGGTATTTTTTAAGTCAAGATAGCATATTTTGAGGAAGATTTCTTCTGAGGATTTGTAGGGGATGTCTTCAGCTTTCAAAAGAGGTGTTTGGGACCAAATCGGAGTTGATTTAGTCGGTCAAAAGTCTAATTTTCTGAGAACTCCGAATTCTAGTTCAAATAGGAAACCTTTTATTTTTTATTTTATTATTTTATTATGTTTCCTAGTTTTATTCTAAGACCTTTTCTAGGAAGAATTTTATTTTGTAGTAGTTTAAATAAGGCTTTTTAACCATTAGGTTAAGGAGGGGAGAGGAGAACGCAATATTTTGGCTTTAGAGTGCTTTTGACGATCCAAGTTTATTTTCAAGGTGTTTTCTATCCATGTTTTTAATAATATTTTGTTTTATGATTATTCGTAACTATTTTCGTATGCTAGGGCGAGGCCACAAGTCTTAGTAAGAATATGTAGTTTCTTTTCAATTTGCTTAATATTATGCATGCAAGTTTTGAATTATTAATCATTGTGCTTTAGATAATCTAATTGTCTTGATGATTGGCCACCATTAAGATATTTAGAAAAGTAATTTGATGTAATTTTGGCAGAGGGTTGTCCCTGGAATTGGTAATGGCTTCTTGTGGTTAATATGTGTAACTTCTTAGGATGGACGACACGTCTTAAGGGTTATATGGTTTTTCAAAAGGGTTTCACAAAACTTAATGAGTCTTGCATGTTCACATTCGATGTGGATGCCACAAACGGGTTGCATGATAGATATACGTTCTATGTTGGAGGTTCCAAGTAGGGCATACTTTAGGAAAACCTAACCTTCAAAATATGCATGTGTAATTCATAAGTAATTGGAAGAACTACGTAGGATTATTAAGGTGACGGCGGAATTCTAGTGCTCAAAATTATTTTCAAAACTATTTTCTTTTGTTTTCTTTACTTTCTCAATTTATTTAATTGTTTTTAATTAAATTTGTTTTTAATATTTTACGTCATTAAATCATCTTTTCCCAAACTTAGTTTTCAAATAATTAATTAAGATTTTGTTTTAACATAAATTATTCATTCAATCCATGTGGAACGACCTTACTTGAGCTGCTATACTACGATAACCTTGTACTTTTGCAAGTATTTTTAAGTGTTTTTATCCCTACTTTTGCAGGTGATAAAATACCTATCAAACTCCATATGCACTTTTTAGTTTGATGAACACACCCAATTTAATAATTAATTAGAAGCATGATTACAAACATAGTATGAGATGAATCCCACACTAGTGGGAGAGAACTCACATGAGCTTATAAGTAAGTTGGTTACTCCTAATATTGCTAATTGGTTTATAGTGGACCTCAACTTCTTTTATGGTATCAAAGCAGGTTGTCCCGTGTGTGAAGCCACACGTGCTCCACGTAACCCCGGTTGTGTTGTCCATGTGTTTGGCTTGAAAATTTGTCACACGTGACGGGGGCGTGTTGAGATGAATCACACATTGATAAGCGAAAGGACCTTGCATTAGCATATAAGTAAGTTAGGTTACTTCTAATATTGCCAATTAATTTTACAATAAACCTCAACTTCCTTTGCATAGCAACAAGCTGCTACTATTTAATCCTCACATTCTATTCCAAATTATAAGTACACAAGCAAAAATAATTAAACAGCAAAAGAAACAAGGCCGGTCCTGAGGGTGAGCAAGTGGTGCCACCGCACAGGACCCCCAAAACGGAAGGGCCCCCGATTTTTCAATTTTGCATACATATGCGTATATATAGCTGCATGTGTAGATTATTATAAACTTGAGTCTTAGCACAAGTGTTATTATTGGTTCTTTACATTAGCCTAGGGGATGGGTTCGAAACTCATCTTCATCATTTTTTTCAATTTATTTTTATTAAATGCATATGCTTCCACAAAATAATATAAAAATTCCACACAATAATATAAAAATTTGAACCCTAACCCTCTAAATAGTTAAGAAAAAGCAATACGCTACCTTTCCACTTGTTGATTTGTTAAATTTGTTTGTACTATTAGAATTTATAGAAGCTCAATTAAAAACTAAAATTATTTTTTTGAACAAAAAAAAATTAAATTCTTAATACTTTTTAGGGTCTCCAATTCACTTTCGCACAAGGCCTTGAAATCTCAAGGCCGGATCTGAAAGGAAACATCCAGTAAAGCTACACACCCACTCACATATATATAGATATTAGATACAGAATGTATGAAACCGATTACATAAATCTTTATTCATTACTATAAGCTTCTCTCAGCAAACGATTACAGAAAAGATAAAAGTAGCATCTATCCATGGAAGGATACCTAGTAATTATTTAAAATGCAAAACAAAACAAGTTAAGACTCCTAATCTCTGCATTAATCTTTACTACTTTGTTCTCTTAGCAGTTGTTGAAAGTTTTCTCCAAACCAACTACCGGAGGAAAACCGATTCCATTAATATATGCTGCTTTAGAAGGTCGGGACTTTTTTGGGGCAGGCGGGCATCGCACATTCTCTGGTCGCATTAGTCTAGCCTCTTTAGCTGTGGGTGTAGTTGAACTTGCTTCTTCCGATTTTTCTTCGCTTTTGGTATTGATCGGCTTCACCGAGGATAAATCCATCTTGATGACTAAAATCGGCTAAAACGTACACTGCTACACAACAAACAAACGCACGGAGGCAATTGAAGACGTCCAACGCAAAGTACGTAGCCAAGGAAATTAAAGGTGGTTTTGTTGAGATCAATATTAAAGCTTATATATATACTAGTGTGTTCATCGGCTAGTTTTTCCTTTCCGACAACCAAAAAAGGAATATAGCTTAACCATATAACGGGTATATAGCCAATTCCGAGAGAAAGGGGGAGAACATAGAAAAAAAGTTAGGTATGAAAAAGGTTAAGTCTATGAAATGTATAAATAATATAATTATAAGTTACCCATAAATCCAATTTAACCTTAAAAAATGGAAAATCGAGTAGGAAAGCAACTTTTTGGATTGGGGGGATTTCCTGGAAAATTAGTACCTAACTCGACATCTATGATATTCGAAATTAAGACTTTTTATTTACAAATTAAGAGTAATATCACTAAACCGTAGTACACTAAGTAAAATACTTTTCATTATATGTATTAGTTGTTAGCTTCTTGTTCTTTTATCTTTACTTTCTCAAACCCGTTTCAACCTAATCCGACTTTTAACCTGACCGGACAATTAGGTATTAAGTACATATCCACCTCGTCATTGTCATCTTATTCTGTTGGATTGACGTCTTGCCTGCCTAGATCCAACATAAACTCAAGCCTGATTTCGAGCTCGAATTCTAAACATGTCTAGAAATTGATCTTGGGATATTAGTACACAAAATAGTTAACTGCAATTGAGTGATAAATATAAGGGAAAATTAGATTCTCATCCTTCTTTTTGCTACTTCATTGATTAAAATCTTATTCCTTTTCAAATTTTGATAAAGGTCCTTGGGTATTAATAACATCATTAATTATTTCAATAATAAAATATTTTTTTATTTCTAAATACATTCATTTAATGTTAAAAATGTTACAATTAGTATATTTATATTTATGACTAAATTTTTTATCATATATTTTTAGTTTTAGTTTGTACCCATTTTTAATTTGTAATTCTTTTTTAACTTGTACCAATTTTATTTTCACTTTTAATTTGTACCCATATATTAATTTCTTTTTGTGCCCATCTTTTTTAAAGTTTATTTGTATTTTTACCCATATATATTGTTTTTATTTGTACTTTTTATTTTGCTAAATGTACCCATTCATGTAAAACTTTTTAATCTTAAAATGTACTCATTCTTAAATATACCAATTTGTTATATGTAAAATGTACCCTCTTTTTTTTATATATAAAATCTGTTCAATTTTTTTCTAATCCATTTTTAAACGTATATGGGTACATTCTTTTTTCTTTGATTTTAAAATGTATCCATATCAAGTTTAATTGAAGAAATTTACTAATGTTATTAAGCCTAATATCTTTCTTTTTTTTTTTCTTTTTTTTTTTTTTTTTTGTGATTTAGAAGAATGTACCCATGTTTTGATACAATAAATTTTTTGGTTAATTGTGATGAATGTACCCATGTTTATACACACACACAATAGTATATTTATATTTTAATATTTTTAATCCCACAAATTATGGTTTTTTAAATTTAAAATCTAATTTATATAAACAACTAAAATTTCTAATTTTTAATTTAAAAAAATATAGTAACGTACATAGAAATAAATTATCACATTAATTTCAGGGACCTCGATCAAAAATTAAAAACCAACAAGATTTCAATCAAAGAATATTCATAACTAAGGACCGCATTCAAAGTCTCCCTAAATATAATATAGATCGTATATAAGAAAATAATTTATTGAAATGTTGAGTAAATTGTCATTCAATATCTCGGTGAGTTGTTGACATAAATATTTCTCTACCATCTTGAGTTTCCTCTGTTCGAATTGGATGAACCAAGCTTTAACTTTGTTGATATATGAGTCAAATCAGGATTCGAATTGATGATCAATTTAACTCTAGTGATTCGTAAATACTGTGTTGACCTTAAAAACTAATCGGGTACAAACACACTGAGAAAGACACACCCTATATAAACCATTGTCAAATTTGCAACAATTGTAACTCAAGTGCTTAAAGATGTTTATTTGTGTGCTTGGTTAAAAAATGTAAAGCAAACTTAATGTTATATATTATTTTGTAATTACAAATAAAAAGTATTCAGCTTTTATACAAACAAACGCTTTTAAAGTCTTACCATTTGAATTATAATTTACAGTTTAGTATTGTGTTTCGAGTTTCAAGTTGGACAAAATTTGTAGTGCAACCGAAATTTTATCTTCTTGTGCTTATCTCAACTCTCCATGTGACTAAATGTCATATATACAACCGATTGCATTTGAATTTCTTTCCTCAAGCTAAAACACCTCCTCACACAATAGCAGGTGATGTTTGAGCCTTTTTTTTTTTTTTGGCGAACGAGATAATATATTATGTAAGCAAAGATGCCAAAGATACAAAGAAGCCTACCCCGAGGCAAAAGCAAATAACAGCAAGTAGAGAGTAGTAGTACAAGGAGGCTTTTATTTCCTTCAATTATCCCAAAACTTTATCATGGTCAATTTCCTTTCACAAGTGGCCATTTACTGCAGTGGTGAAAATATGTTAAGTCCTTGCATGATGGCGTAAGTACGAATCCCGTCAATGACTAATCTAATATCTAACCTAACAAAATCTATCGTTTGAAAAAAAAATAAAAAATTACCTCTCCAACATTAGATTACTCAGTATACTTCCAAATTAATAGAGTACTTCACGTGGATCCTATTTTCCCCTCAATTCTCTCTCATGCAAATTTTAATGCATCGACTTTCCGTATAAAGAGGCTCATCTCAACAAAATGACATTTTTATTATTTAAGTGTCTCGAATGTTTTCCATCTTAGAAATATGGACACAATATTTGATAAGAATTTAGAAATTTTGGTGGAGATATAATTTGCTATTAATAAAAGTTGAGTAAGTATTTGTTAAACATAACCAAGATGATTAAACCAAGAACAACCACACAAATATGAACAATGGAAGCTTTCTTTATTAACTAATAAACTTACAAAAGAACTCACAAACTCTCACACATTAGTTCTTCTGCCTTACAAGTCTCTCTCACAATTCAAACACCCTAACGTTAGGGCTCACACATATTTATACTAGATAATCTAGCCACAAACCTAATCCTAAACTAAGTTAGAATCCAAAAGCCACCTGGAAACTTGCGTCCAAGTCTCCTACACCTATTACAACTAGATTCCCACTTTAGTTAGGAATACAAACCTGATTTCATACCAATTCCAACAATCTCCACCTTGGTAAGAAATCCACATCAGAGACCTTTATCTGCTTCCATTGCTCCACCATTGTCAAGTTTTCAACTCGTCTAACATGCACCAAATCCAAACAATGCTTGAACTTTGATACACCAACTATCTTCGTTAACATATTAACAGGATTATCAGCCGTAGCAATCTTCTTGACTAGAATTTCACCTTCAGCTATAACCTCTCGAACAATATGATATCTCACATCTATATGCTTGGTCCTTGCATGATGTACCTAATACTTTGCCAAGTAAATGGCTCTTTGACTATCACAATACACATCCAACTTGTGTTGAATTACACCCAAATCTTCTATCAATCCAAGTGTCCAAATGACTTCCTTAATAGCGTCAGCCATCGACATATATTCAACTTCTGTAGTTGATAAAGCAACGGTTGGTTGTAATATTGATCTCCAACATATAGAACCTTTCGCCATAGTAAATACATACCCTATTGTAGACCTTCTTTTGTCTAAATCACTAGCAAAATCAGAATCCACATAACCAATTGAGAACTTATCAATTTCTCCATCATTCCTTTCAAAACAAATTCATGTATTTCTTGTTCCATAAAGATATCTCAGTATCCGTTTAGCAGCATCCCAATGCATTTTTCCAGGATTATGCATAAACCTACTAACTATTCCAACTGCATGAGCAATATCGGGCCGAGTACATACCATAGTGTACATCAACCCTCCAACCAAACTAGAGTAAGGAACATATTTCATCTTAGTTCTTTCTTCATCATGTTTAGGGCATAGTTGAGTGCTTAACTTAAAATGAGAAGCAAGAGGGGTATTCACAGGTTTGGTTTCCTCATTAATGCCAAACTTGTGTAGCACTTTTCCTTTAAACCATATAGTGACTTGTGTTGAGCTTGCAAACTAGACCCTCTTTTCCTTTTTCTTCATACCCTTCAGGTTGCCTTAAGTAAATCTCTTCAGACAAATTTCCATGTAGAAAAGCAGTTTTTACGTCCAACTAAACTAACTCGAGATCAAATTGTGCCACTAGTGCAAGTAAAATACAGATGGATGAGTGTTTCACTACAGGAGAAAAGATTTCGTTATAATATATTCCTTCCTTCTGAGCATAACCTTTAGCCACTAGTCTGGCTTTGAACCTCACTGGACTTGCATCATCTATTACATCCTTCTTTGCATATACCCACTTGAATCCAATAGCCTTTCTTCCCTTAGGCAACTCCAACAATTCCCAGTTTTTATTCTTCTTGAGTAACAACATCTCGTCATCCATAGCTTCATGCCAATGCTTTGCTTCTCCACTACTCGTTGCTGCAGTAAAACCAACTTGGATTACTAGTAACGCATATGCCATACATGCAACACAATCTTTGAATCTGGCAGGAAGCACAACCTCTCTTTTTCCTTTCCTCTTGGCAATGCACTCTTCTTAAGTTTGAACATCATCATTCACAGCTTCACTATTACAAAATTATCTATAACTGGCAGTTCAAAAACCGATAAAAAACGTATATTACTGTCGGATTTTAAGCAAAATCCGACATAAAATGGATGCAGTGACGGATATAATAAGCGACAGAATTGCATGCGTCAGGAAATGAATTTTCCGACAGAAAATACTCTAAAACCGACAGAAATCATGTCGGTTATTTCCGACAGGATATATATTTATAATAAATAAATAAAAGAATTTATGTCGAATAAAACCAAGAGAAAATACTAAAACTATCAGGAACTCTGTCGGATATAACTGACAGAGAATTTATTATAAAAATAAATAAAATCATTCTTGTCGGCTAAAACCGACAGAAAAATATATTAATAATAAAAAATATATATTTCTGCATTTTCTATATCCCCTGCATTCACCATTCGAAACCTCGCCCGAGCTCGATCTCGAAAACCTATTGTGGGATTTTGAAGAGAGCGAGAAAGAGAGAGAGAGAGAGAGAAAATATCAGAACAAATGAAGCAAGAAGGGGGAACCAAAAGGGGGAAGAAGAAGAAGAAGAAGAAGCAACAGCAAAAACGAAGTAGAGATTAAACCCACTAGCTTCGAACTTAACGACATTTGCCGGAATTCGTCGCTGTGATGACATGCATGCACAGATTCAAAACAGAGATTAAACCCCAGAGATTTTCAACATAATACTCATCATAGATGGATTAGAACCCACACAACCAAGAGGGGAAAATAATTCATACCTGAGATGGAGTTCGAGAGAGCTGAAGCTCTCAGTGTTAATGGCGGAGCTTAAAAACAGGTGAAGAAGCAAACGATGGCACGAAATAGGACTCCAAATCCTGCAACTCATCTAAATTAATCCCAAATTATCCGAAATGGCATACACTTCAAAACAAAATTTTAATTCAGCTAAAGGAAAAGTGAGAGCCTCACTGAAGCAGCAGCTTAGTTGAGAGGGATCTCGACGTCACCGTCAATGATCTCCTTAGGGTTCCTTCTTGTCGACCATGCAACCCACGTAGATGCAGGTTCCAAGAATCTCCTTCACCGTGCCGGCCAGCTTCATGGCCATGGATCTGTTCCTTATAACCTTGGCGATCTCAATGACGTCATCAATGGAGATGTTTCCGATGTGCTTGATGTTCTTGGTCTTCTTGCGATCACACTCGGGCTCTTTCAAGGCCTTGATGACCAATGCGGCCGCCGACGGCACCACCGAAACCTTAGCCTGCCTATTCTGGACGGTAAGCTTGATAGTTATGCATCGATGTTACATGCAACACTGCAGGTTGATTCCCCATGTCCCAAGGGTTCGAGGTTCAGATTTTTTAGGGTTGATTTGGCCAGAATTGAGAGGAATGGTGAGGGTTCCTTTTCGGAGCTTAGAGAGAGGGAGAGTGTTGAGAGTTAGGTTTCAAAAAAAATAAGGAGAAGAGTGGAGGCCGGATGTGGGTATAAGAAAATTTTCATTAATGTCGGTTAAAACCGACAAAAACATTTTTTAAAATATAAACCGACAGAAAATTTTCATTACTGTCGGTTATAACCAACAGAAAGAAAATGGCGGACAAATTCCCCCCAAAATTCCCTCCCAAAATTTTAAATTCCCCCCCAAAATTTTGTTACTATTTTAAAAAATAAAATAATAATTGTTTGGCTTAATAAATAAATAAATAAAATGTATTTAAGTAGAATAAGTTTTTAAAAATTAAATAAATAATTGTTTTTTTTTGTCGAAAATAAATAATTGTTTCGTTTAATAGATAATAACCCATGTAAAATATGCATTAAAGAAACAAAAAGATAATTGTACAATGAAAATGTCATCACACAAACTAAATATTGTCTAATCAATACTTGAAAAACATAAATAAAAATTTAGCACAAATTACTTTTCACACTTCAAAATTTAGGTAAATTTAACGGAGATATACATTCTACGAAACTATAAGAATGCAATGAACGAATTAACGCTGAGAGATTAGATAACAGAACAAAAGTTTTAGTCGGTTATAAACAAAAAATCACAATTTAACGGTTATTTTAGCTCCGATTTTGATGATTTTTTTACAGCTACACTCCTCGACTATATAAGAATGCAATGAACGAATTCGATCTTCAATTTAAAATATTTACACTAGTGGATACCACAAAATCTTATTTTATACTTAATGGAAGTATAATATTAACTCTAAGTGTTTGTTTAATCTACCGTTTTGACACGATATGCATTCTACGAAACTTTTTTCAACGATCCAACCGTCAAACTTATTTGTACACACTCCGAGATTGCATACGTAAAAATCGTAAAAAAAAAACATTTAGAGACTATATAACGAAACAAAAGTTTTCAACGGTTATAAACGAAAAATCACAATTTAACGGTTATTTTAGCTCTGATTTTAATGATATTTCACAGCTACACTCGTCGACCCTATAAGAATGCAATGAATAAATTTGATCTTCAATTTAAAATATTTACAACAGTGGATACCACATAATCTTATTTTATAATTAATGGAAGTATAACATTAATTCTAAGTGTTTATTAAATCTACTACTTTGATGCGATATGCATTCTATGAAACGTTTTTCAACGATTCAACCGTCAAACTTGTTTGTACATAATCCGAGATCGCATACGTAAAAAATCACAAAAAAAAAATATTTAGAGATTACATAACGGAACAAAAGTTTTCAACGGTTATAAACGAAAAATCACAATTTAACGGTTATTTTAACTCTGATTTTAATGATTTTTTACAGCTACACTCCTCGACCCTATAAGAATGCAATGAATAAATTTGATCTTCAATTTAAAATATTTACAATAGTGGATACCACATAATCTTATTTGATACTTAATGAAAGTATAACATTAATTCTAAGTGTTTATTAAATCTACTATTTTGATGTGATACGCATTCTACGAAGCGTTTTTCAACGATCCAACCGTCAAACTTGTTTGTACACATTCCGAGATCGCATAGTAAAAAATACAAAAAAAAAATATTTAGAGATTACGTAACGGAACAAAAGTTTTCGACGGTTATAAACGAAAAATTACAATTTAACGGTTATTTTAACTCTTATTTAAATGATTTTTTTACAATTACACTCGTCAACCCTATAAGAATGTAATGAATAAATTTGATCTTCAATTTAAAATATTTACACTGATGGATACCACAAAATCTTATTTTATACTTAATGGAAGTATAACATTAATTCCAAGTGTTTATTAAATCTACTATTTTGATGCGATACGCATTCTACGAAGCGTTTTTCAACGATCCAACCGTCAAAATTGTTTGTACACACTTCGAGATCGCATACGTAAAAAATCAGAAAAAACAAACATTCAGAGATTACATAACAGAACAAAAGTTTTCGACGGTTATAAACGAAAAATCACAATTTAACGGTTATTTTAACTCCGATTTTAATGATTTTTTACAGCTACACTCCTCGACCCTATAAGAATGCAATGAATAAATTTGATCTTCAATTTAAAATATTTACAATAGTGGATACCACATAATCTTATTTGATACTTAATGGAAGTATAACATTAATTCTAAGTGTTTATTAAATCTACTATTTTGATGCGATACGCATTCTACGAAGCGTTTTTCAACGATCCAACCGTCAAACTTGTTTGTACACATTCCGAGATCGCATAGTAAAAAATACAAAAAAAAAATATTTAGAGATTATGTAACAGAACAAAAGTTTTTTACGGTTATAAACGAAAAATTACAATTTAACGGTTATTTTAACTCTTATTTAAATGATTTTTTTACAATTACACTCGTCAACCCTATAAGAATGTAATGAATAAATTTAATCTTCAATTTAAAATATTTACACTGATGGATACCACAAAATCTTATTTTATACTTAATGGAAGTATAACATTAATTCCAAGTGTTTATTAAATCTACTATTTTGATGCGATACGCATTCTACGAAGCGTTTTTCAACGATCCAACCGTCAAAATTGTTTGTACACACTTCGAGATCGCATACGTAAAAAATCAGAAAAAACAAACATTCAGAGATTACATAACAGAACAAAAGTTTTCGACGGTTATAAACGAAAAATCACAATTTAACGGTTATTTTAGCTCCGATTTTAATGATTTTTTACAGCTACACTCCTCGACCCTATAAGAATGTAATGAATAAATTTGATCTTCAATTTAAAATATTTACACAAGTGGATACCACAAAATCTTATTTTATACTTAATGGCAGTATAACATTAATTCTAAGTGTTTATTAAATCTACTATTTTGATGCGATACGCATTCTACGAAGCGTTTTTCAACGATCCAACCGTCAAACTTGTTTTTACACATTCCGAGATCACATATGTAAAAAATCACATAAAACAAACATTAAGAGATTACGTAACGAAACAAAAGTTTTCGACGGTTATAAACAAAAAATCACAATTTAACGGTTATTTTAGTTCTGATTTTAATGATTTTTTTTCAGCTACACTCCTCGACCCTATAAGAATGTAATGAATAAATTTGATCTTCAATTTAAAATATTTACACTAGTGGATACCACAAAATCTTATTTTATACTTAATGGAAATATAACATTAGCTCTAAGTGTTTGTTAAATCTATCAATTTTATAGGATATGCATTCTACGAAACTAGTTTTAACGATCAAACCGTCAAATATGTTTGTATATACTCCGAGATAGCATGTGTAAAAAATCGCAAAAAATAAAAAAATTAAAACATGTGTTTATTTATTTATTTTTAATCAATATAACATTTTAAACTAATAAAACCAGACATGATAAAATACACCAGATGTTCATGTGTGTTTATGTGCCAAACAATGTGCTTTGTGACGCATTGAAAAAAATTGTTTGAATTTCTTTGTATCTTGTTGCTTGTCTGTGAGGGAGCATAATTTTTATTACAAAAATGATAGAGCTTCAGATTGTAGTCTGTTGTTATTATTCTCTTAGAAAATTTATGGCTCGTGGGAATTGGGTTCATTAGACTTTAGGGTCATGAGTGAAAAAAAAAAGTATTTAAAATATGTGTTTATTTATTTATTTTTAATCAATATAACATTTAAAAATAATAAAATTTTCATTTCTATCGGTTATAATCGCCCGAATACTAAAATAATAACCGCCAGAAAGTAAAATAATAAAATAGTCAATTTCTGTCGGTTATAACCACCACCATTAACTCAAAAATCGCCAGGATATATAAAAAATATTTTTTTTAAAAAGATTAAAAAAATAATGTCGGTTATATCCGACAATATTTTTTTCATATCCGCCAGTAAATATCCGACAGGAATTTCTGTCGGATATAATCAACAAGATTGTTCTAATATCTGCCATTAATTAAATGATGTGTCGAATACAATTTATCCGACAAGATTTTTCTAAAACCGCCACCATCATCCGCCACTTAAAGCTAATATTATAGTAGTGCTTCTTCATCTTGTCTTTCTTCTTGGTTGACACAATCTTCTTCTTCAATGTGAACATCGTCTTCGGTACTTGTTTTTTCAGAATTATTGGATGATAGCTCCACCTCATGGACAACATTCCTTTCTTCGCTAAGTTTCATATAAGTTTCATTGAACGTCACGTCTCTGCTCACTACTTCCTTCTTGAATTCAATGCTCCACAATCTGAATCCCTTGACACCATTATTGAACCCTAAAAAAATAGCTTTTCTTGCTCTCAGATCCACTTTGTTTTCTTTCACGTGGTAGTAAGCATCACACCCAAAAACCCTTAATCTTTCATAGTCTTGAGCTATTTTTCCTGACCATAACTCCATTGGAGTCTTACCATTTAAAGCTGCAGAAGGTAGACAATTCAAAATATGACATGCATAGTTAATGCCTCTACCCAAAATCTTTTATGCATTTTCGCTTGTGAAAGCATACATCTCACCTTTTTCCAACAATGTCCGATTCAACCGTTCTGCAATACCATTTTGTTGTGGGGTTTCTCTAACACTAAAGTGACGAGTAATTTTGCATATATCAAAGAAGGGATCAGAAGTATATTCCCCACCATTATCACTTCTTAAGACTTTCAACTTCTTGCCAATCTTCTTTTCAACCATATTTTTCCATTCCAAGAAAATATTCAACACCTCATGTTTGTGCTTCATCATATAAACCCATGATCTTCGTGAGTAATCATCAATGAATGACATAAACCATTTTTTCCCTCCTAGAGATTCATTCTTTGCAGGTCCCCAGACATCTGTGTGTACATAATCTAATATCCCCTTAGTTTGATGTATTGCAATACCAAATTTTACCTTTGTTTGCTTGCCAAGAACGCAGTGCTCATAGAACTCTATTTTTCCACTTTTAGCTCCCTTTAGAACCCTTGTTTAATCAACCTTTGCAGCGCTTCGTTTCCCACATGCCCCAACCTCATATTTCATAGAGAATATGTATCAGCTTGATCACCTTCTGCCACCATAGCCACCTGTTTTTCCACGGTTTTGCCCTCCAACAAGTAAAGCAAACCTCTTCTAGGAGCTTTCATCATCACTAATGCCCCTCTAACTACCTTAAGTATATTATTCTCATAATAAAATTTGCAACCTTGAGATTCAAGGGTGCCTAAAGAAATTAAATTCTTCTTGAGATTTGGAACATATCTTACTCCTTGTAGCTCTCAAACTACACCATCATGATGCTTGGTCATAACGCTGCCAATTCCTTGCGTTGAACATGGATTATCGTCACCTTCCAATGAGATTTTTAAAAGATGAGAACTAATGATGTTGGGAAGTCATATGATGAGTGCATCCAATGTCAAGCACCAATTGATTCACGTAGTCTATGCTTTTTGCTGCTATTAGGGCACAAACAAAATCTTCATCATCAGCTTCAACAATGTTTGCCTCTGAATCTTCATGTTTCTTTTCCTTGTTTTTAGCCTTGATTTTAGGACAATCCTTCTTCTAGTGTCCTTTCTCATGGCAAAAGGCTCACTCATCCTTATCCAATAATTTTCTGCTGCTTAAGTTACCTCTTGTGCGAGACTTGCTTTTCTTCCTATTTGCAGACTTTCTTTCTTTTGATCTTCCTCTCACCATTAATGCTTCAGAATTGTTCCTCTCTTATCTATCAAGATTTCGAACTTCATGATTCATCATAGCACTTGAGATCTCATCAAATTTAATAGTTTCTCTACCATAAATCCATGTCATAACGAATGATTAATAGGATTCAGGCAAAGAATTCATCACGATCAAAGCTTTGTCTTCATCCTTGATCGTCTCTTCTAAGTTCAACAATTCAGCAATCATCTTGTTAAACTCTTCGAGATGATCAATCATCTTTGTTCCTTCCTTATACTGGAAACGATAAAGCTTACTCTTAAGATAAAGCCTATTTTCTGCACTCTTTTTCAAATACTTGGACTCCAATGTATCCCATAATTCCTTGGCCGATGAAATATTCATTACACCATACTTTTGTGCCTTGCCAAGACACAACCGAATTGTGGAACATGCATGCGCATTCAGCCATTGCCATTCTTCATTCTTCATCGACATAGGCATATCTCCAAGCACAAGTAGTCCTTGTTGTATCAGCACATCTTTAACTTCGCACTGCCATATAGCGAAGTTATTGGTCCCGACGAACTTCTCGATCTCGAACCTAGCACTTTGCACCGAGGTTTTGGTTACCTCGGTGCCCCCATCATCTCCACTCTTGTTGGAGTCTTCAGATTTTGTCATTGTTTTGGCTTAATCACCGAACCTTGCTCTTGATACCACTTGTCAAACACAACCAAGATGATTAAACCAAGAACAACCACACAAATATGAATAATGGAAGCTTGCTTTATTAACTATAAAATTACAAAAGAACTCACAAACTCACACATTAGTTCTTCCGCCTTACAAGTCTCTCACAATTCACACACCCTAACGTTAAGGCTCACACATATTTATACTAAATAATCTAGCCACAAACCTAATCCTAAACTAAGTTAGAATCCAAAAGCCACCTGGAAACTTGCAGCCAAGTCTCCAACACCTATTACAACTAGGTTCCCACTTTAGTTAGGAATACAAACCTGATTTCATACCAATTCCAACAGTATTAACTAAAATAAATGTTTATGATAAAAATTGACAATAACTTACAAGTTCATGCCTAAATCCGCAAAGATTTTTAAGAGCAAGTCCACCGGAGTCCAATTCACCCAGCACCTTGTCTAAAAACAAGGCCAGCACCCTGTCAATTTAGTCCACCCCATCAACTTGACTAGTACCCAGCCCGAGCTGGTCTCTGGGCCAGCCCAAAAGAGATTGA
Organism: Malus domestica; assembly: GCF_042453785.1. Lineage (NCBI taxonomy): Eukaryota > Viridiplantae > Streptophyta > Magnoliopsida > Rosales > Rosaceae > Malus > Malus domestica. The sequence goes on from NC_091670.1 coordinate 8,988,430, forward strand.
CCAAAAAGCTGGGCTGTTTACCTTGCGCGTGCGATTCACGGGGCCGTGGCGCGAGTGCCCGACAGCCTTTCAGAGGCAGGGGCCCGCATCTCAGGCGCACTCAGAACTCACGCCGAGCAGGTGACGTGGCTCCCTTTTTGCCGTTGGATTTCCAATGGTAAAAAAAAATTAAATTTTACTTTTAAAATAGATCATCCGATCATAGATCAACGGTCCACGTTTTTTCACAAAAAAGTAAAAAAAAAAAAAGGCCCAAAGGTAAAAAATATGACCGTTGGCCACGTGGCAACTCCCTGCTCTTGGATTTCAATATTTTTCAAATCCAACGGTCCAGATTAATTAACTCTATTAAAATTTATTAAATATTATAAAAAATACATAAAAATTATTAAAAAATACATAAAATTTAAAAAAAAATACATAAAATTTAAAAAAATGTTTTTTTTTTTGGGTTTTTATCACAAATGGTCCCTGAAATTGACCCACCCCATCAAGATGGTCCCTGAAATTGAAAATCAATCAATGTAGTCCCTGAAATTGGGTGTCGCAAATCAATGTAGTCCTTCCGTCATAACTCCGTTAAAAATTCTGTTATGTGCTGATGTGGCAAGTGACGTGGCACACTTTATATTAAAAAACTAATAAAATATTATTAAAAACTAAAAAAAAATCATTTAATATATATATTTTTTCTTCTTGTTCTTTTTTCTCTTCTTCTTCTTCTTCGGGTTGCAGGGGGTGGGGGAAAAGGGTTTTTTTTTTTTTTTTTCTCTCTTCTTCTTCAGGTTGTAGGGGGTGGGGGAGAAGGGGGAGAAGGTTTTTTTTTTTCTTCTTCTTTGGGTTACAGGGGGTGGGGGAGATGGGGATGAAGGCTTTTTTTTTTTCTCTCTCTCTCTTCTTCTTCGGGTTGCAGGGGGTGGGGGAGAATGGGGAGAAGAGTTTTTTTTTCTTCTTCTTCGGGTTGCAGGGGGTGGGGGAGAAGGGTTTTTTTTCTTTTTTCTTTTTTCTCTTCTTCTTCGTCGGGTTGCAAGGGCTGGGGGAGAAGGGGACGGGGTGGGTGGGGTGGGGTTTGACAAACATGGGTTTTTTTATTTTTTTATTTTTATTTTAAATAATTAATTATTATTTTAACATTTAAAAAATATTAAATGATTTTTTTTTAGTTTTTAATAATATTTTATTAGTTTTTTAATATAAAGTGTGCCACGTCACTTGCCACATCAGCACATAATAGAATTTTTAACGGAGTTATGACGGAATGACTACATTGATTTGCGACACCCAATTTCAAGGACTACATTGATTGATTTTCAATTTCAGGGACCATCTTGATGGGGTGGGTCAATTTTAGGAACCATTTGTGATAAAAACCCTTTTTTTTCTATAAATACATAACCCTCATCTTCAACATTTACACCACATTTCAATATTTTCTACATTTTTTATACTATCTACATTTCAATATTTTCTACACTTTGAGAGAGCCTCATCCTCCTCTTGGTTTCCCTTTTTCTATCGAGGTTTGCAGCACGTCTTGGTTTGGCTATGTGACCCACGACTTCCATGACACGGTGGGAATGTGAGGCCTTCTGCCTTCTGCCTTCTATGGTGATCATCCTCATCCTCCTCCATGAAGAAAGCCTCATCTCCACCTCCACCTTCCTCGAGATTGGCCAATTCTGCCTGTTGTGCCAACAACCTTTTCTGTTGCTCCTGCAACTGTTTATACACTTTTCTTGAAGAAGACATTGTAATAAGAACTCAAGATTTGAAAACGATGAACAAGGATTCTGAGCTAAAAAGAATGATTGAGCTTGGTGTGAGGATGGATGTAGGGATGTAGGGTTTATATGGACAAAAAAATAAAGGATGAGGTTCTGGACAATGCCACGTTGCACTACGTGATTGGTTGAAAATCTTATCGAAATCTTGGCTAAATTATCGTAACCCGGAAGTGACACATGTCGTGTCCGGATTGGTCGAAAATCCTATCGGAAATCTATCCACAAAATAGTACGTTCGGATAATGACACGTGGCATGACGTGATTGGTTGAAAATCTTATCGAAATCTTGGCTAAATTATTGTAAAACGGAAGTGACACGTGGCGTGTCGGGATTGGTTGAAAATCTTAGCGGAAATCTATTCACAAAATAGTACTTTTAGATAATGACACGTAGCGTTACGAGATTGGTTATAAATCCTATCCGAAATTAAAACTATTTTTATTTTTTATTCCTTTAGAAAATATTTAAAAATATTTTAAATGGGCTGGGTGCCAACGCATTTTGTAGGGGTGGAGATCGTTTGTGCCAGCGCATTTTTTCGCTGGGTGCCAGCGCATTTTTTTAGGGGTGGAGATGCATTAGCCTATTATTGTTCATTGTAGTCTGTTACGGTTCACTGGAGTGGATAAATGGGCTGGGTGCTGGCACAATGTCCTTAGAGGTGGACTTGCTCTAACACACAATAAAATAGAATTCAATTTTCAAACTTCACGAATTAAATGTTAATTATGATTAATAGTTTAATCAGTGTTCTAAAAATCAGTCTAGGCGGCCGCCTAGGCGCTGGGCGGTGGCCAGCCGCCGGGATTAACTCCTAATCGGGAGAAAAATCGGGGAAGGAATTAGGCGGGCGCCGAGGCGGCTTGGGCGGACCTTGGGCTTCCTAGGCGGCCGACTAGTTGGCCTAGGCGGTCTGGAATTTCAATTTTTTTCTGTTTTCAAACTTGAGAAAGGATGAGTGCAGTGTTCTGGAATTTCTAAGTTTTTCAGGTTCTGTTCTTGCGACGAAAGGAGGAAGAAGATGAGTTTCTCTCTCATCCTTTCATTCTCACGTGACCATCTCAAACTTTCCCATTTAATTTATTTTATAATTTTGTCCAATCACATTTGGATAGCTAGCATTAAGTTGACGTTTTCAAAAAGGAAAAATGGGCTGTCAATACCCAGGTTTAAATTTTTATATTCAAGATGGGGAAAAGCAAAGAATAAAAAAGAATAAAAATTGGTCTCTGTTTGTGAGTCTCTTGCTGATGTGAGTGATGGGAGGTGTTTGCAATGCTTTTCTGACCGTTGGAGGTGTTTGCATTGCTATCATTAAAGCAATGCCAGACATTTCCAAATGTAAGCCACCCATATAACTTGACAGTGCGTTAAGCCACGTGTGTTTGGTTAGGAGATTTCTTTGATGATAGCAATGTACATAGTTTGGGGATGTCTGACATTGCTTTCTAGTAGTTTTATTATGAAACCATCCAATCCATTACGTGAGATTTTTATTTTTATTTTTGAAAAATTAGATATAATCATTCAAAATATCTTAAGTTATATGGCATATATGCTTAATGTGTTTCTAAATTTTAGACTTGTTAGATATTCTTTTTGTATTTTATTATTCTTTTATTATCTTATCTATGGATTTTGTACAAGTATAATTTTTTATGTGTCTATATGCACTTATTTACAAAATATACAAAAAATTTACCTAAATCCGCCTAGGCCGCCTAGACGTCCGCATCCCGCCTAGCCGCCTAAGCGCTAGGCGCCAACCCGCCGCCCGACCAGCGCCTAACGTTTTTTAGAACCTTGAGTTTAATTAGACATAGCCAAGTAAGCTAATTTTAACCAAAAAAGTTGAGGTTTGATCTCTGCTTCTCCCGTTTCTTTTATTTTGTGATCCAGCAGCATAGACGAGACAAAGAGTAATATTTCTCAAAAGTCAAACGATTTCACCTTCCTCAGATGACGGAGAAAAGCGGCGACGGCGACGGCAGCGGTGGGGGTGATGGTGATGGTGGTCCAGCAGAGGAGGAGAAGAATAATAATAATGCTGATGGTGGTGTTCCACCAGAGGAAGAGAAGGAGAAGGAGAAAGAGAAGAATGGAGATCCAGAACTGCTGATCTGCTTGCTTCAACCTGCTCCCGCCGACTCCGATCCCGACTACATTGGCATCCGTCGCCTTCTACTCTCTCGCAAGCCCCAGTCCCCATTTCATCGCCGCCGAGTATTCTCCTCCTCCTCCTCCTCCTCCTTCTCTACTCAACAATTTGCATAATTCAATCGTTCATTTCGTTCATTCCAGTCACATTGTTATTGCTTCTGATTGTTGAAGGATTGGAGATGCAATGGAAAAGGGTACGTCGCGATTCGAAATTACATCCGGCGGCCGAGGAATTTGGAGAGGATGCAGACTCCGAGCCTCCAGACCACTCCCGGAAACAGGTCGGCGATCAATTCATATCAAAGCTTTGCTCATCTCTCGAAACGTGATGAAATCGAAAGTTAATTTTCTGATTAGTGAGTGTTTAGTTTGTTTTCTTAAATTCGTAATGTATGCTGACATCAGGGTAATTTACTGCTTCATGCATCAGTGGGAGATGGATTCTACCTACAAGTCCGCTGTCCCTTTTGTACGACGTCGAAAGCTGGAGTCCTGGCAGGGTATGCAGCGCATTTTGAGTTCAATTTCCATTACGTTATGGGTATTTGTTAATCCTATATAGTGTGCATTTGTTGCACATTCTAATCGTTTTCGGTTTTTTGAATGAGGACATGTAATTCTTTAGCTTTTCGAACTGTAAAATCAATGATCCTTGAACACAATGCAAAAGTTCGTCATTTGTAAGTGCTTTCCTGGATTTTTCCTTTTTTGGTTTTGTTATAGTTTCGTTTTATTTTAGGACGTCCAGAGTGGCAGTCAACCTTCACCTCGCAGAAGTTTTGGCTCCAGTATAAGTGATAGTGACCGCCCACGTCCTCGGCGGGCAGAACCTGCGTACTCGTTTGTAGGAATGCATTGCATCTTTGATCAGTGCACAGCCTCTGGTAACTTTTTTCCATCGAGTACTAGACTAGATGGACCCCCTTGTTGGGTTATTAAGCTGAGAGTGAATGTGACTTTTAATAAGGTTGAAAGTTGAAACCTCATTGGTTTTTCATGTACAGTTACGGTTTTGAAGTTTGGGCACATGAGTTCTGATCTGCTTGCATATGGAGCATCAGATGGAACCTTGACAGTATGCACTGTTTCTGATCCACCTTCAATCCTCAAGCATCTGCATGGTCACTCCAAAGATGTTACAGGTTCGATCGACTGGTATTGCTACTGTTGTCTTTTGTTTTGTTTTTGCAATGATATATTTGTAGCCATGTTTTAGTAGACTCTCGCAGTCAAAAGACTTTAATTTTATTATTCCTTGAGATGTAGAAAACAGAAGTGCTAGGTTGCAATTTGCTCCAAGTACACACTTTGGTACCACCAAAATTCCTTTTTGGTTTAGGCAATAAATTTTGTAGTAGATTAATAGGTTGTATTCTTAGTGGTTCTAATGTTTAAAAACGTAAAGGAAACATGACATGCAACAGAGTTGAACATCAAGTCCGTAATCTATACAAGATGAGAATCTCTTTAGCTTCTCTTTCTATCCGTTTTTGAAATTCTTGTTCATTTTTCAGACTTTGATTTTTCGTCGAACAATCAATACATTGCATCCTCATCAATGGATAAAACTGTACGAGTGTGGGAGATTTCAAAAGGCCTTTGTATTCGAGTAATATATGGAGTGTCTCCGCAACTGTGTATCCGTTTTCACCCTGTAAGTGTGCACAAAAATTAAGAAAGTTCAGCCCTCGAAATTGCCACAATATTTTTGTTATATTGGTTATCTTACTATAAATGCATGTTTAAAGTGTTTTTTTGTTTCATCAATGCAAGTCATTTTATTCAAACCAAGTACTGGTTTCAGCGTAGAATACCTGTCAGGCTTTTTGGTTGCCTTTCTACCAGATTCTCAAAGAATATTATGTTCACTAGCCTGAAATGACCCTCATTTGCAATAACGTTCCCTTTTAAACCTTCACAGATCAATTTAATATTGGCTTTCCCTTTGACAATCCGTGGATGACAAACTGTTACTGCATTTTGAGCTCTTAATAAAGTATTATTCCTCATAAAAAAATCTATGGATGACTTCAGTGCAAAGTGAAAATCATTTACCCCATTTTATATTTATATTGTACATGAAAATACTACCATTTAATGGTTTTTTTTTTTTCTGTTATCTTCTTGATGCAGGTAAATAACAACTTTCTTTCAGCTGGCAATGCAGACAAAGAAGTTACGGTAATGACTGCATACCTTATGGTTTTTTTTTCTGTTATCTTCTTGATAAAATGAACACTATGCCCATTTATCGTAGGCATTGCATTACAATCATAATGGAACATCTCATTAGACATCCCCACACAAAAAGTTTTATTGCTACTTTGATTTTTGTTTATCTTTTTCCAAAACATGAGGGAACCAGTTTTTTTAACTCCAATAATGTCATAGGGTTGCAAGGATATTATCAATTTAATTGATTGCATTTGATTGGTGTAACTTATACATCTACATTTCAGGTTTTCAATTTCAGCACTGGTAGGGTCATTCATAAAATATTCTTTGACAGTGAGGTTACCTCCATGGATTATGCTCACACTGGACAGCTCATTTTCTGTGGTGATGCGACGGTGTGTAATTGCATATATTCATTTACAATTCTCTTCCAATGAGCTGCCTATCCTTTTACTCATATACTCTCTTGGATAATTTGTTACAGGGCTGTATATATTCTATAAGCATGAATTCTCACACAGGAATGTTGTCTCGCTCTCATCGTCACCGAAGTAGCACAAGGCGGAAATCTGCAGTCATAACTGTGCAGTACCGAAGTTTTTCTCTGTTGGCTCGGGGCCCTGTCTTGCTTACGTGTACTCAAGATGGAAGTTTATCTTTCTTCAGGTTTGGCCACTGAACCCGCCCTGTTACTTTTGTTGTATATTCAAAATGTCAAACCACTGATAGTGAGGTTGGTATGCTGTAGTGTTGCTCTGGAAATACAGGGTTATTTGACTCTCCGTTGCTCACTGAAACTAAATCCACGAATATACAGCATCCGGGCTTCCTTCTGTCCACTGCTTTCCCTTGAAAAAGGAGAATATATAGGTTTGTATTCCAATATCAATGTTACCACATACTTCGTTACTTCTTTTCTTTAAGTGTTTGCTGACAGTCATACTGTTACAATGCCTAGTTTCCGGAAGTGAGGATTCAAATGTCTACTTCTACGATTTAACCCGGCCAAAGCATACTTGTGTAAACAAGCTACAGGTTCGTCTTATTTTTACACAAGGTTTTACTCTTTCCTATGGTATGAAATTGGCCCTTAAAGACCAAAATATATCCAACTGCAGGGTCATCGATTTCCGGTTATTGGTGTTGCTTGGAACCATGGAGAGAACTTGTTAGCATCATCTGATTTCTACGGAACGGTTATTGTATGGAAGAGATCAAAAACAGGTTAAAACAAACATATACCAAGAGATACAAGCTTCAACTCACACTCTCGCAATAGCGGGCTATAATTCTTCCATTTTTCCCCAAAAATGAGGTATTAAACGTTATAACGTCTCGTATAATGTACTATTAACTGTATCAATCACGTAAGGAATAGAGTGGCATTACTTGTACAAGTGTTTGTATCTTTTTTGCCAATGTAATATGAAGCCACCAACTTGTTTTGAATAAAGAGAGCTATGCAAATGAGATGTATGCTTTTTGTAGTTGATATAATAAAGCTTGGTTTTCTTCTTATGAGCACAAAACAGTTAATATGGCTGGTGATTAGATAGTCTTTTTATTTTTTGTTCTGTGGTGAGTGTTTTTGTCTAGTCATTAGGACTTCTTTATATATCATATAGTTACACTGAATTGCAGCATCCGTTGTAGTCTAGTTGGTCAGGATACTCGGCTCTCACCCGAGAGACCCGGGTTCAAGTCCCGGCAACGGAATTTCTTTTTTGATTTTTAATATAATTATATATTATAATTGTTTCGCGTTACTGTTACCGTTACCACGGAGCACTTGCGCAGTGTAGATTTCCGCTTGTTGCGGAACTAATGTCTTTCTTATTCTATAGATAAGTAAATTGTAATTGATTTATTGTAATTTCGGTTTATTAAATCTGTGATCTTAATGTCTTATTGTTATTCTTATGATTTCAGAATATATCTTACAAGTATAAAATAGGTATAGCTTTTTTTTTTTTAATGAAAAGATGGGTGCCATTCGAACTGGAGAATCCATTGTTACATCGGACAACATCATCATTGTCATTAACCCACTAAAATTACATGATAAATATTCGCACTCGCACTCACCCTCAAAAGCAGTGGAAAGGCCATGGACCATGCATTGTACAGGAGTTGCATTATGTGTATCGTATATTTTAAATCTTAATTCGCGTGGCATCTTACTCTTAGTATAATAAAATATAAAAAGTAAAAAATACTAACCACTAGAGAGAAAAAATCACAAATCCTCGGCCATCGACTCTGGTCTTTGGCTAAGGGGGTTGGTGGCAATCTCTTTTGGTCTCTTACTTATTTTCTGATGTAGGGCACAGAGGAAAGAAACAAAATAAAATGAAATGAAAACTAAAATATAGGGTCCATTATTTCCTAATGCGAGGAGAGATTTGAAAACTCCAAAGCTCTGTCTCTAGTACCAGCCTACAACATAGACAATTAGAAGAACAAAGCATGAATAATCTCACAAGAGAAAGGCAAGCAACTAAAACAGATAAGCACTCTAAATATTTCATTCAACAAAAAACGTCAAATACCTTAGAAGTGACTGTAATATAAATTTGAGATGGTGGTATTTTGAGCTTCTTGTGGTCTGTGTCCTTGATAAAAGGCTATGAGAAGAAAGCTCGACTTGTGTTGTAGCCTTGTAGGTAATTTAAAAAAATGAACTTTAACGAAAAGCTTTCGGTACTGTTCACTTTAACGAAAAACCACATTTTTACACTAAAAAGTCAATCCTGATACTATTCACCTTACCCTTTATTTTGTCCTTATCATTAAAACTCAAAGTTTTCAAGCCGTTTTTATTAATTTTCCTTTTAAAATATTGCTTTGCCAGTGATTGCAAGATCGTGATAAGTAATACACATTTTCCTGGTGGTACCTTTACAGCTGTGATCCAGTTGACAAAATTTCGTTTTCTTTATGAGCACTATCTTCTTTCATGTTGGTTGGACACGGATCATCCGTGGCTGATGATTGTATTTTAGTATCTTGAGATGATTTCTGCAACGCAGGAACACTGAAACATATAGTGTCCAAACTTCTCGATGCTAGACCTAAGCAGGAAGATCCAATAGGGGAATAAATGCGTTCGGAATATTCACAACTCTACATTCCATAACTACATACATACATACATACATACATACATCCATACACGTCCTCGACCTTAAATATATAGACGATCTACTTAATCACATAAAAAGGTTTTCAAGCTAGTTTTCGTCTTCCAATTAACTCATAGATACACAACTTGTGATGCAAGACATGTCCCCCGGCTCCGTGCTTGCTTAAGCCCTACCAATGATCACAAGGCCACAACCTCTAGTTTATCAGATTGACTTTGTATATACAATATCACCTCCGACGCCGTTTTGTATCCACCTGAAAGACAACATGAATCAAATTCAAGAATACTTTGTGGCCATTGGCTTCAAAGAGATGCTAGAGACCAACAACCATCAATCATAAACACTGCCTTGGTTGTTTTTTCTTGAGTCTTGACAAAATCATGCTTCAAACAAACCCATTAAATTACCTACATTTCCAAATACTAGTCGTTCTCTTAACAAATTGCACGCTTTAAAATTCATATAAAGTCGGACAATTTAATGAACACATAAGTATATTTGCTTTTTATGCCATTGCCTCGTCGCCTACTGTATGATATTCATGAAGCCTGACCAATGATGCCTTCAACCAATAGTCCTGGAAATTTGTATTAAGTTTATTTCTACTCAATGTATGGTTTCTTTTAACACCCTTTTCTGTTCTCTCTATTCAACTTAATCTGGTCTCAAAACTGACACTATATATGCATCAGTAGTCCCTATGTTCTTCGGGTCATTTAATAATAGATAAAGAAATCCGAAACATGTCCAATAACGTGTCAATTTCCAGAGGACATGCAATTCAAATTGAGGCCACAACTCCACATGCAACCAAGAATGATAATGGTAAACCTAACTTCAAATTTTATCCAACACTTACAAAAGAAAAGTACCTTTGTATCAGGGTGTCTGGAAGCAGTATGGGAATTCTGCAATTTCTTTTGACCCTCGGAAGAGCAGCCTTCACAGAAGAAGTGATCTAGTCTTTTGGCTTCCTGTATATTCATGTCTATACAAGCAGGATGAAACCTGAATCAAGTGCAGTAAATTGAATATTGCATCTGTATTATAAAAGGATTGGCAAGGGGAAGACAGTACAAGTGAAAATAGACAAAAAGCATATCACTTAAGAAAAGACTAGGCATCCGTGCTTCGATGCCTTTGTTTTCACTATTCTCAAGCAATAGCCCCTCAAGTGTCAACCTCAGAAGCTGTGGAAAGCAGTGGCTCGGCAACACACCACATGCTCAAGGCAGACCAGCATAAGGTTATACACTTGTCAGTATGCTTCATGCTTATTCCATGTTAGCATTTGAGAATTTGGGACAAATATCAGAGATATATGCATACCGAAAAAGGGTAAAGCGATACGTTCCATCTAAAAATAGTTCCTCTAAATGGTATACTTCTTTAGAAGGAGCAACACTTTGAGACTTCGTCTGGTGCACAAATAAACAAAATGTCTAGCTGATTCACATTCAAGTAGTTCCTCGTAATTACTAACATGATGGTATGGCACATTAACTATGTATATTTGAATGCTAACCTGTAGTAGCGTATGAACACAGTTCCATGAACTAACCAATTACTTCCCCTAATTTCCCCTCAAGGTATGAATAACAGTTACTTTAAAATTAAATTTATAATCCATCCATCCACTTCAATTTCACAACAATTTCCCCTCCAGCATTTAGAGGCAATTTATACCCCAGAAAAACGATGGTGCAAAATAATTAAATCAACCAGGTGAAGATTTTCAAAAATCGGTTCACTCCAGATAGGTCTGTCTGAAACATATAAGAAGTACAAAGTCATAGTCTTCGAGATCTAGTAAAAGGGAACAGTCAAGTTTCAGTGTGCACCTGGTTAGCAACTGAATGCATGTGTAAATTAAAACATGATAAATAAAATCTACCAAGAGATAAAAGAAATATTCAGACGAAGGACCAACTTTTCAACTTTATGATAAGAATCCAATCCACCCTCCGTGAGGCAAAAGCGTGGGGAGTTCACAAACAACTGAATAACTTAAACATTTAACTTACCAATCACTACAACCTTCACACTGAACCATGAGGTCATCAGGGTTGTAAGGCATCTCACATTTGCAATACCTGCCACGTAACATCAGAAACCCAAAAAGAGGCATTTCAATATCAGTCATTCCAAAACCCAATGTGGCAACAACTTGAGCTTGTTCGCAAAAGATCAAATAGAAAGGCTGACAACTTAACAGCCATGAGCAAAAAACAAAAATTGTGGGAAACTTATATAACTAATAAAATATTGGACACTTAAGCTCAAGGCTCAAATATGTTTCGGTTATGATTTCATCAAACTCAAATATTAGTACAACCTATATAAGATAAAAAGTGAAAACGAAATCTTGAACGTCAAGCTACATTGATAACCAGAAGGATAGGAAACTGAGAATTAAAGGTGAAGGACCAAATGAAGATGCATAAAACTAAAATCAATGAAGAAAAGTTTTGAGCTTTTAGTTTTAGAGGCCGTTTGGCAACCATTTCGTTTTCAGTTTTCGATTTTGTTTTTCCTGCTGAAAACTTGCATGGTAACTGTTTTTTCAGTTTTCAAAAACATAACTGAAAGCTACTTTTTTGAGTATTCAAAATTTGGACGACCATCCATCTTGGTTATCATGAATTATGAACAAGATTTAGGCCACTTCAAAGTTTATGCTTACTACTAGGGCTTCCAGTACTAATTCCTACGCTTAATCGGGTCTCATAGCCCCTGTAACCGTCGCTTCAGAGCCTGATTCTTGCGCTTCAAAAGCGCACTTCTATGGCACTTCCTTGAGCAGTTTTAAGTTTTCAAGATCAAACAAGTTTTCAGTTAAAATTGTTATCAAACGGGCCCTTAGTTTTACGAATTCTCTTAAAGTTTCCAGAGACTAGTACAATGTATGATGGAAGTAACAATGAAGAGTGAGCAAAAGTTCATTGCTGTTATATTCAATGCACTCTAAAAACAATAGAAACCAACCAAATCATATCAACTGAAGCACGAAATCAATACGAAACACCAAATAACAAGAAAAGTTGAACAACTGACAACTCAATCTCCATTCCAATTCAACCAATTTGAAGCAAAAGAAGAACAAACATACACGGCAACGCGGTCGGGATTGAAAGCCCCAGTGGAGGAATTATACTCAAAACGACAGAAGAAATCGTCGTTTCCAACAGCGTCAAGCTTGGTGTAGCTCTTGAAGGTGTGGACCGTACACTTGGCCTCGATGGTGTCGGCGCTCTGAACATCGTGGTGATCGGAGAGAAAGACCTCTTTGGAGCCGTGAAACTGCCTCCGGCCGCCGAGCGACTCCTCCGGCCGATAGTACCACTGGACGTGGACCTTGACGTTGGAGCCGCGGCTGTCGGCCTCGATGCGCTCGATCTTAGCCACGTATGACGGCTTCCCCGGCTCCGACGGCCGCATCAGGACGCAGTCCCCGGCTGCCCCACAAACACAGAAATCAAATTTACAGAGAATCCGAATCAAATTTTGAATATTTGGAATTGGGGAATTGAATTCTGAGTAGTGAGTAGTGGAAGTGTTGTACCTCTGATGGTTTTGTTGATGGGTTTGACGGTGTAGGAGTCGAGCGTTCGTCTCGGAGCTTTGGGTTTGGCCATGGCGGAGATTCTAGAAGCTCATCGCCCGAACCAGACACGCAGAATTTGGAATTTGGAACTTGGAATTCGGAAGAAGAAACGTGGGGGGGATAGTTCCTTCGTACGAGGGGTTGGATTGTAGGGGCATAGCATGGACGCATGCAGAGAGGATAATAGCTCCTTTAGTAGAGAGGACTTTTGCTTCTACGTATTGACTCTCGGGTTTCTTTGTTGACTTTTTTTTACATGAAATTGTTTTGACTTCCCCTGTCGGAATTGTGAGGTTGGACTTGAAGTTATCGGGAATTTTTTTTATAGTGTTTCGGAGTATCGAATACTGCGCAATTTCTAACTCTTAAATTTTAATTAAAAGTTATGATTTAAAAGTTAAAAAGATTGAAGCATCCTTTACTCCATAGCACCGTAAAATTTTTGTGAAATGTAGACCATATATTTGTACCAGATGAGTTGATACTTACTTGATACCCATATTGTGGAGTAGCATTTCAGCAACTTGTTCATTTGGACCTCCTTGTATAATCTTTTCGGCTTACATCCTATTTTGTAAGAAAATAATTAATCAAATTTGAAATCATTCGATCATCCAACAGTCATCCAATAAATAGACAAGTCTCACTTAAACACTAAAATTTTGACAACTTCGACCAAATGGTTAAACGATTTTATTTGGTTGATTTTTGTAGAGTTAATCTTTAAAGGTTGATCAATAAAGTAGACGGTTGTAATCATCAAACAACATTGTAAGATGTGAAGTAGAACTGAAAAAGTAAAACAAAAAAGTTCGGGTGAGAAAGTTGTTAACACCTCATAAGCGCACTAACCATATGTGAAAGTTAATACACATGACGTTGATTAAATTAGAATCTCTAAAATGTCGTAAGACTATTTGTCAAAATATGGTGGTGCTTATCCTGACAATAAACCAGTGTGCGTGTTTATCATTTTCCTTAAAGTCAAAGTTGAATACGAATTTCTCCTGTCATCCTCAACCTGAATCGAAACTTCAACTGGGAAGCTTTGTGATTGAGAAGCTTCCCTTCAGTTGTATGAAAAACATCAGCATTCCATGCATACTTCTGTAGAAAATACTTTTACATTTCCATACACCAATGTCACATTCTATATTTTGCTGCTAAAACACTGCTCTGCCGCTGCCTAATCTAATTTTCGTACGGCATTAAATTTTTCCCGAGTTCGGTCTTGTACCCTTGAATTTGGTTCTGGCAGTTTTTCTTTCGTTCAGCGGTCATGGCAGTTCAAGTGCTTATAGGGGAACAAACAGCTTCCACAGATAACTTTTTTAGTTTGCTTGGACAAGGGTCTGCGCCGAAGTTGGTGTTTGATATGGTCACTGAACACTTCTGCTTACCTAGGCACTCCTGTCAAGATAAAACATCAGCAAAATCTCGATTACTTTGAAACTTTGACATCTCAATGAGTTGATTGGAAAACTTCTGACTCTTTACTGCAGTAAATTAGGAGCAATATCTGAGAAGTACCTTCTGCAGGACAGCATTTGAGTTTGGAGCGTGACAGGTGCCATGCTGAAATTTCCCACAGCTTCCGGATGGAGTTCCAAAGCTTGAAAATTTAATAGCAGAAATGGAGTGTCCATCTGTACAGTGTAGGCCAATTTCGGGCTTCTGTTGCACTTCCGTTTGGCCATGGCTCTCAGTGTGCCAATTTGTAATGTGTGGGTGATTTTCAGAAACCTCGGCACAAACACTCGTCACTGATTTTTTCACAAGAGCGACCTTTGATACATCACCACCAATCTCCTCAAATACTACCAAGAGGTTCTTAGACGGCTTCAGCCAAGAGCGAGGAACGTGGTACCTGAGACATAACAGAATTAAAGTTCAGTTCTTGAAGTGGTTCTTAATGTGTTTCTGCATGGATTTACTGAACCCTAAACCGTGAAAGAAGTTTGTACCATTGTTGAGTTGGATGCTGACAACCAAATTGGCATTTCTTAGGCCTGAATGTACCAGAATACGTGCATGCACTGCAATCGCCATCAGCGTAAATAGTCCAGTATCTTCCGATGCTCTGCCCGTTGATCCATGCTTGGCCCTTCCCCATACTACCCATGTCCAAAGCCAGGGGCTCATCTCCATTTGGTTCATCAAAGTATGCCTACGCATTCAACAACTGTTAAACCACATTGCAGTAGGAGGCCCAACGAACTCCAATTCACCCTCCAACCAACATTCAGTTCTTAGATAGAACCATATGAAATAAGAGTAAAACATTTGGTCAAGCTTCAACGTTGGAAGTTACATTTCCCTACCTTATACCATGTCAGTGGCTGTTGTTTTTGTGCCACTAAGGACCCTGTCATCCAATCCACAGCCGAAATGGAATTTGGAGAATCCAGATTCGAGGCTTCACCTTTTAGCCCAACCTGTATAAAGAAACAAAAGAATAAGTTGGGATTCTTCGAGTACACGAGTCACTGGAATTAAGTGGAAGTAGAGATTAAAGACCGACCTGATATGACCATTGCTGCCAAGATAAATCTCTTGTTCCATGGTCTAGTCCATGTAGAGCAACTGGTCCCAGCACTCCTGTGTTCCGCGTCTCAAAGTGAGGACCATTATTCTTCAACGACAACAAGCGGAAAATAGTTCAGTTAAAAGTTCAACTTTGGATTTGGTTTAAAAACAGAGAGAGAGAGAGAGAGAGAGAGATCAATGTAAGTAAAACCTAAAAAACAACGCAAGCTTTACACAGACCAATCAAAAAATATATTGCACAAGATAGATAATGCAGTATGTAAACCATACACGTATTACAGAGATGCAAGACTAGAAATACGAACTCAAAAACTAATACAAGTTTGAACGATCCAAATTTCATGGTGCTTCCGATGTTCCCTTTGACTCTTAATTACTAAAGAAGTTGAGGTTCCACCATCAACCAATTGGACGTATGGGGAGTAGCACAACTATTTATAAGCACATGCCTTGTCCCTTCTTTCGCCAATGTGGGATTCATATTCTGAACAATTACATCGCAATGATGAAACCCTCATAGTCATACGTCTCTCACATTCCATGGCTAATTCCTTATTGTAACAAAGTATACAATAATCATCACAATTTTTTAAAGAAAATATAGAAATTCGAAACATAATAGCCAACGATAAATTTTCTTTTGTACATCAAAGCATTGGCAGTTGGCGAAAATGGAAATTAAGGAACTAACCGCCAATCCAACAGCTATACTGAGAAGTGAAATTTTATTCAGTCCAGCATGCAGGTTGACATTTCCTGTAAAAGTGAATCTTCTGTGTTCCCTAGTCCCAGAAGCCGATCCTATCGTTATAGAACATATACTTCTTTTAATCAGACTCCAATAGGTATTCCATTAGATCATATCTAGCTGGTGTACTTCTCTAAGCACAAGCTTATCAACAATTTACCTGAGAGCTGGTCATTGATGAAGACATGCATAGCATCTCCAGCTGACTGCACGGTTAGACTGGGATGTTGACCTCCGCGTAGAAATGATTCTGATGGATCTATGTCAACACTATAAGCATCAAGTTATTGATAGTTAGTTTTGACAAAGGGATATACATGTTGGAAGATATGTTGGGTATAAATGTTAGTGTAAACTCACCTGGTTGTGTACCACAAATAATCACTGGAGTCTCTTGTAATGTTCAGTTGATCTAAGAGGCCAACGACCGTGATTGTAGTATCACCAGCCACTGAAGAAACATCTTCATTGAAGATTCCCCACGAGTGCAACTCAGAGTTAGTGGGCAAAAGTTGTGTTTGGAATGTCTGAACTCTCACCTGCAACAGAATGCATGGCTACCTGATTATCATTTCTGCGTATACAATACACTATACCAAAAGTGGAACAAAACCCAGTAAAGAAGCAATTCAAAGTTAGTGTCGTTTGTCACTCACTCGGGCAGTGTTGAATGCAACATTTTTGCAATCTGGAAGGATGCTGATGGACCAAGGGGGGAGGTGAAAGTTCATGTTATTGAAAGTCACTTTTGCAGCTGACTTTGTATTGAAATTTGAGAGAAAAGCTGCACAGCCTCCTGACTTGGAAGAGAATACATGTGCCTGGAATTTGAGTCTATCTGGTTAGAAACAAGCATCAACTTCCATATGTTCAAAGTTGCCAAAACATCAATCTGATTGAAATTGATTTTGTACGAATCTTCAAGGAAGACTTCCTTTTGAAAACTACCAGAGATATTCTTAAGCTTAGTTCATAGTTTCTCAAAGGAGGTGGTAGCCAATATGGCATGGCCTCATTTAACACAGAATCCCCTTGACCATTAGATAGCTTACTTATTTTGTCATGTGTGAATACTTGTTTAACTAACGTATAAGATGTTTTGAAACTCTACTGATTTCTACTGCAGAAATTCAGAGTAATGACATTCTTACTTACACGCTCTCAGAGAAGCAGACAAACCTGTTCGTAGCTCCCTAAGGTTGTGACAGTAGGATCAGCATTCAGCAGAGCTAGCTCACATAGCTTAACAGCCTTATGGAGTTCCTTTAAGTGGCCATACTTAGGTTGCCTGATCAAGCCTATAAATCAGTTATGAGTTAGAAGACTGCAAACTAGTAGTCTAGTACTATTTACACATCACAACGTACATCTGAAGAAAGATCACATTACGGAAGAAATATAACATTATGAATTTGGAAAGTCACCACAGAATGGGTTCAATTTTCTCACCGTATTCGTCGATGGGAGCATCATAGTCATAGCTGGTAGTTATAAAGGGGCCTCCAGCAGTTCTTCCAAAGTTGGTCCCTCCATGGTACTGCATTCAATGATTAGTTACCTCTGGCAGTGATGTACTATATGATAAAGCACGATATATATCGGATTTACATTGACATGAATAAGGTATCATTTGGATTGCAGAATGTTTTGTATAAAAGTTTTCGTACTTTAATGTTTGTCTTCTATCTCAAAGCATACAGACGGCAAAGGGATTGACTGACCATGTAATAATTTATGAAGGAGCCTCCTTTTTGGATGAATCTGGCAACTGCAAATGCCAAATCTTCAACAGGCCGCTGGTAAATTGGGCCACCAAATTCTGTGAACCTTTAAGAAGACAGGACAACGTAAATCTACTACTTCTCAAGCTGCAGTTCTGAGAGCAAAGGCCAATATAGAACTTACCAGCCACTCCAAGCTTCAGTCCACATTGTGGGTTTGTATGGTTTGTTGGGAGAAAAATAATCGCAATAAAAACCATTGCAAGTGTTTATCTGTCAGCAGCATTCAAACAATCCAAAATAAATTAGACTTGTTAGCAACTCTAACTTAAGCATAGATTAACTTCGTTGCCAGTGGTTAATTAGCCATAATTGGCTAATATAAATGCAACTCGTGGGATGCTTAAATTTCCTAGTAGAAAATAGAGTTTTATGGGTAAATAAAGGAGATTGGAAAGATAACTGAATGTGACTTATTGACTTGTTCAGAGAAGTATGCATAGAGTGGGTGCAAGGACATTTCGCTTACCACTGGGTCAGGGGCATCATCTTCCTTGCACATGACCCATGGGACCCCGGTACCCATTCCAACAGCCATCTTTGCAGCCCAGGTCATGTATGCATAACCAGAAGCCCCAAACGCCTTGCTTTCTGGCTCGTATTCGTTCTCAATCTGAACAAAAAGTAAATTAATCCAAATACAATTAGTGTTACGTATCATCAGTGTGCTCATCTATCCAAACCGAAAACAGTGTCAAGTGGTAACCTAGTACATAGATGTGCTCAAAATTAAGCTGATTGAAATGTTATACAGCAGTAAAAAATAGTAGCAGAAGTTACCTGAGAAAGGATAATGGGGCCACCTTGTGACTCAAACAACTTTTCGTTCTTCATCAACTGGACAACTTTCTGTGTAAATTTTTGCATTGCTGACTGCAACACCAAAAATAAGCAAAACATTAATCATTGATTAATTCACACAATTGACCGAAAACTTCAAGTTTTCAAATTACATATCCTTCCTTCGTAAAAAAAACACAGACCTTAAAAGGCTCATTATCTGTTCTGAAGCTAATGCCTGGAACAAACTTCAGCCAAACTGGAAACCCCCTAAAGAAAATAGAAACATTCAAAAAGAAATTCGTCGACGAAACGAAAAACTGCTGAGAAAAAATGATCATTACCCAAAATTCCATTCTGAACAAATATAAGGACCAATCCGAAGATGAACATAGAGCCCTGCCTTGTGAACCGTCTTTATGAACCGAACCAAATCGTTCCTCCCCTCAAAATTATACTACAACCCAAAAATTGTAAGAACAAGGTATCAAACAGAGAAAGGGATAATGTGCACAAAATTCAGAGTAATGTAAGAAATTGAGTGAAATAAAAACAATGAATACATTGCCAGGAGAAGGTTCATGAAGATTCCAGAAGACATAGGTGTCAATGGCATCCAAGCCACCATCTTTGGCCTTCTGTATAAGACCTTCCCACATCTGCATTTCACTTATCATGTCCAATTAGCAATACGATCATCAAAAGTATGCAAAAGAAATCACATTTGGTCAGAAAAATAGTTTAACATTTATAAAAAAAAAATTTTAAAAAGTGGGCTTTAATTTAGATGGGGACAAAATGGTACCTCAGGAGTACTTCTGGGATAGTGAATGGAGCCAGAGAAGAGAAGTCTCCTCTGCCCATCAATGACAAGAGCCTTCCTATCAAACACAACATTGCACTCTGTCTGCTCAACATACACAGAAGACCACACTATGCAGCAGCAGAGCAGAACCCAGCTCAAAGCTGAGCTATTAGCCCCCATTCTTCTTCTTCCCACTTCCTAGAGAGAGAGAGAGAGAGAGAGAGAGAAATCTAAACTATGGGAAATAATGGGAGAGTGGAAGATTGAAATTTGGTCACTTCATTTTGTCTGGAATGACATTTACTACTGTAGAGATTCACAGTGACATTTGGCTCAAAAGTTGAAATTTAACATGAAAAAACAAGTAAAAAAATGGAGGCAGAAGGCTGGTTTGGTACTGAGGTGATTCTGAAAAAAATTGGTATCAAAAAATGCTGGGAGTTTTTTTGTGTTTGGTAAACATTCAGCTTCAGCTTTTTTTCACATTTTTTGATGAAAAAAAGCCAAAAACAAGAAGCTGCAAAACCCAGCTTTGAAAAACCGACCTTTTTTTCACATCTATTTTACATATAAGTTTACCAAATACTATAATACTGTTTTTTTTTTCAAAAGCATTTTTATATAAAAGTTAACCAAATACTCTATAGCTTTATTTCACAGCCGTTTATTATCACAGCACAGCAGAAACAGCTTTTTTTCAAAGCACATCAATACCAAACCAGTCCGAAATCTGTTGGAAGGAAGCAGCAAAAGTTGAAGGTCTTAACTTGAAGGAAAAATACAACAAAATGCGTTTGGGCAAAAAAATGAATGGAGCGCAATGTGTGCGATATGGACTGAACTGGAGGACACAACCCATCTGCGTTCTGCTAATGGCTGCATGCTGGAAATTGGAACGAAACAATAATTTTGGGATATTTTAGAAGTACCACATAATGTCACTTCCTCTTCATTCGTAAGTCAGAGGCTCGAATTTCATAGATGACGAATTCAATACTAAATTAGATTACTCATTGTGTAACTTCTCCTTAGTTAAAATATATCGTTGTACTAAAAAAAAAAAGTATCTATGATATGTCCGTCATTACAGGGGAAATCATGAAGATGTTTCTTTCGCGAAAAAAAAAAAATATGCAAGGTACTATAATGGTCTAGTAATATTCTTCTTTAATTGTAAGTGAACGATTTTAGGTTCAAATCTTGTGGATAACGAATTTGATACTATATTAGGTTGTCCATTATATAGTTTAGCCGAACTATCCATCTTAATGTAAAATATATCATTGTACTAAAAAAGAAAAATACCCCATGAAACATGTCCTTAATTGCTGGGAAAATAATGAAAATGTTTCTTTCGCACAAATAGAGACATTTTGTCATGTACCTGAAATATGAGTCGAGTACATTAAGTAGATACAATACAATTTTTAATGTTTTTCTACTTTTATTATGATACGTAATGTCCCGACTCGTTCTCTAGTTCCACAAAGAGGAAGGAAAACCTCATCTCAAAAAATAAATTCTCCCTCCAAAAGCCAAATTTAATTCAAGATTAGTATCCAATGGTTCTGTTTCCCTCCAAAAGCCAATCTTACGTTATAGTGCTTGTGGTTCTCAAGGAAACACATGGGACAGGGTAGAGGTGGCATCTCGACTCTAGTACCAAAACTGCAAAAATCCATGGCTGCGTCTGCCATAAGAAAGAACAAAAAGATATTAATAATAAAACTTCTTAACGTTTCTCTGATCAATAATTTCGAATTTTCACGAGAAAAACTTGCTTACAACAAGATAATTTCATCAATAATAAGCTTCTAACTCATTTTTTTCTGGATAGAAGCTTAATAATGACAGTATTATGCTTTTTAAAACAAACTTGTGACTTGTACATTATTGATACGATTGATGTGATTTTTACCACACAAACCCTAAAAAAAAATTATATAATTATGTTTAGGGGTGTGCTATTCACATATCTCTTTTTACTTCTTACATACCCTTTGTTAATTTATATTCGTTAATATTCTTCAATTCATACAATCCGACGACCGAAAATTAGAAAGATGTGTGAGAAGTAAAAATAGGTGTGTGGATATCACACCTCTATGTTTATAACAACTCATCTAATAAGGTCGAGAAATAGAAAACAAATTGAAATAGTTAGCAAGTCATGTCATTGATATCTGATGTCAATTAGGAGTGGTTATTCCTAACTTGGTTAATTAACTTTGTTGGAGTCAAAAAGTAGGGGAACATAGGATCCTTGGTTTGGTCCCTTTTTTGCCTATGAAAGTGTGCCTCTTTGGACAAAACAAAAAGGGGAATTTGGCTCTTTGCATGCATTAGTGCCCCTATTTTCCTTACAAGCAATACTCATATGCTTATGTTTGATTGAGCGTAAAACTTTAATTGCATGGTCAAACACTCTTAATTATTTGAAGTTGTTCGTGTTTCATGTCTTTTCTCTCCGTAATTGTACACATGAGGACTGCATTTGTTAAACTATGATTTTTTTTTAATTCTAAAATGTAATATTATCGAGGGCATACATGTACAAACGATTAACCGAAACCATTAGGATTTAACGGAGAGAACAACCGCGGTATCCATCCCTACATGCAGCCTTATGCCCTGTTTTCTTGGTTTCCCACTAGGAGTTGTTTGTTGCACTAGGTAGTGGTAGACAGCAAGTTGTCAAACCCTAGCAGCTGAACAGTTGGCATGATAAACTGATAAGGTAAACTGATCAGGGTCTGTTTGGTAGCACCGTAGTGTTTTGTTTACTAAAATGTCGGTAAAAGAATCATTTCACTCCTTAACTTTTTCTGGCGCTTACTTACACATACAGAATCGGAAAGCACGTAATTTCCGTTAAAATCTGTAATCAAATACCTAAAAGTAGAAAAATGTAAATTTCATGCTAACCAGTATTGTCAAAATTTAAACACTGAGCAAAATTTATAGCAACCGTATATCCAGCAATTGGTTTTACGGTTTACTCTCTTGAGAGATTTATCATCATGGAATTCTACAACATCAACGAAAAATTATGATTGGAACCATTTTCTAAGCTTCTTGGAACCTTGCTTTTCGCCATCCGTTTGGGCGGAGCTCCGTTGTGAGTGCTTGGATCTATATTGTTCGATCAGCAGGTCGAGTTTATCCACAACGTCCCGCCCTAATGGGTCTTTATTTTTCTTTGGCCTTTTTCTCCTCGTTTCATTCTCTCCGCCCTCTACTTCTTTCTGCGCTTGCAGCTTCCTCTTTTGAGGTTGTACATTTGCCTTTCCCACGGATTTTGATTTTTGTGCATCAATGGCCATGGATTCACGTCCGAATGATCTCCCACGACCACCAGGCTTTGCGCCATCTTGATGATTGTTTGGTTCATGTTTTGAGCTTTCCGAATTCTCTGTTGAGCCTCCTGATACTTTTGTTGATGAGATCTTCTTTTCCTTTCCGAACGGACCCTGTTTCTGCCTCTTAGGAGCTCTCAGTTGGTCAGTGGCAGTTCCATCACCAACCCTGTTTTCCTCTTCATCTTCTTTATTTGGTACTGATTCATCCAGACTTTGCTCGTCAACACTTTGTTTCCGTTTGTTGAACTTCTTGCTTGGATCAGCATCTGGTCTATTTGAGCCATCCTTTTGCTGTACACCTGGATTACGACGAGCTGCATTCTGCTGCCCTTGAATCTTAGCATTTCGTAATTTCAATTTCTGGACATTATCCAGTGCAAACTCCACAATTGGGCGATGATCAGGACCAAAAGTTCCTACAAGTTGCATCACATTAATTTACAACACAATGGATTCAATGCATTCGATATCTATTCCCCAACATAAAAGGACTGGAACTGAGACTCCGGTATAAAGATTTACTATCACCGGTGTCTTATGTCAACGTGAATTATGCAATTCCGCTGAAGAAGTAACTTACCAGGATTGTTATTCAGAACTCTGAGGGCCACAAGTGCATGCTGATGCTCTGTAAACTCAACAAAAGCAGCTCCACGAGAGTGATTCTTTGTGTTTAGCTTTCCTTTCTTCACATCCTCCAAGAACTTTATCTGCATGCTCAATGCCAAATATAAATAAGGGAAAGTTTCTTAAAATGTAATAAACGAAAAAACCGTAACAAATAGAGACAAAAGTTAACTACTAATTAACCTGGCGAATAACAGGTTTTTGTTTTGTAGCTCGTGAGGTAACTGCATCAATACAAAGTCTTTTTAGTTCCTTTTCATTCATGGACTTTGGCAAATTTTTTATAACTATTCTCGTCTGGGAAACGTGAAAATTTGGAGATTGAAGCTTCGACATCTTGCTTCTCTCCGCCCTGCATGGTTTCAGAAAATCATTAAAACCTGACCCAAAGGAATGTGAAACATCATGAAGTAGCAACAGAATAATCAGCATTCGCTGTTAAAAGCTATGGAGTCTGATGTTACTTCTTGACAAATTACCAGATTTTTTAAAGCTTGTGGAAGTTTTACCAGGTTTATAATTCATGTAAAAAAGTTAAATACAGGCTGAGAACTATAAAACAGGAGAAAACCCATACAAATGGTTTTTAAGAAGAAAAAAAATCTATAAAGTCAGTAACTAAAACGTAAATACATTACTACAAGGACCAAGAATGGATAATGATATTACAAAAGATTGTATTAATTTAATCAGAGATTTTGTCCGGAGACAATCAGGTGAGAACCAATTGAACTGTGCTCCAAGCATCCAATGGACAAAGTATGCATAAGCAATATGCAAGCGAACAAAAATATAAGCAAAACTTACATTTGGCGTTTCAACATATCACTAGCTGAAACCCCTTTTGCAGCTGGAGTTCCCTCAAGAACAAGACCTTCCTGTTAATTTTGAGGAAAGAAAATGCCAGCCGTTCAGGACAATCCGTTCAAATAATCACCACACACAAAACACTGTAGAATCAAAATAAAGAAGGAAGGGGGGAGGAGGCTTGTAGAAGAAATAACCTTTGCTAGATAGAGATTGCGGTGGTCTAGGTCCTCTTTCTTGGCCACATTTAATTCCTTATCATGAGCTGACTTTTTATCCAAAGCCTGCAACACTGTTAATTGTCTACCTTTCAGAGTAATTCCCGAGCCAGATTCCGCATTCCCAGCTGAAACGGCAGAACTGGCTCCATCTTTTGTTTTGAACCTGAGAAAGCCAGATCCTTTGGGTCGCCTGCCACAACATGATATCAGAAGTAGTTTCAAACATAAAAGGATGCAGGAGGAATCATATCAAACTACAAATAAAACATACTTGGTGACTGGATGAAGGACTGGGACAAAAGAGTCAACTTTCCCAAAGGTAGAAAACCTTTGTTTGACATCTTCATTAGTGATCTCAAAAGGAAGATTGCTTATGAAAATTGTTCTATGCAAATCTTCTACTTCGTCTGCCTGTTCAAGATTTGGTACCGTGCTTGTACTTAACTTTCCAGGCTCAGTAACGTCTGATGCTTTTGCAGTCTCAAGAGATGAGTTATTAGGCTCATCAACAGATTCATCAATAAGATTTGATGCCGTGGTTTTGCTTTTATTTCCAGGCTTATCAAACTCTGATGCTTTTGTAATCTCAGAAGACATTTTCTTCGGCCTATTAGGCTCATCAACAGATTCATCGATAAGATTTGATGCCGTGGTTTTGCTTTTCTTTCCAGGCTTATCAATCTCTGATGCTTTTGTAGTCTCAGAAGACAATTTCTTAGGCTTGTCAACAGACATATCAATAGATGACTCCTTATTCCTTTTGGGCAGTGTGGAATCATCATCAGGAGTTGCTATACCAGAGGGTGTGATGAAGTTTTTTAGAACTTTCCTTGCAATGTCTGCTTCCTCTTCAAAATTAATTTCAGTAGGGACGTCCTTTTTCTCTATGGTGTTGTCATCTAGAGCATTGTCTGCTCCATCATGGTGGTGGGATTTTTTACCGACATCCCCAGCATCATCCTCAAAATCATCACTGCTACTGTCACTTTCCCCATTTCTTTCATCCTCTTGTCCTGTAAAATGAGAGCTTTAACATCATAAAAATGTAGAAGCAAATACTAAAAATAAAGTACATATTTATCAATAAAATCGTTCAACATAAAAAAGATTTCGAATATCACAAAGTAACTCAAAATCAGGAGTGTAAAGGCATCTTTTAGAACATTATGAACAATTAAATGCATTTTATTAATCAGACACTCTGTGAATCATCTTATCATCATCATTCTGTTTCACAAAGAACAAAAACACAAAATGTCAGTTGATTACTCAGATACTATTGATTATTACTCCAAGATTCTACACGAAACAGTAGGACAAAAGTTGCTAAATGAGAAAGAAGTTACAGCAATATAACAAGTACCATCTGCTGAAGCAAGGGCATTATTGCCACTACCATATATCTTCTTTGAAACAGCCCAGTCAACAGCTATGGATCTTTTATGAAGCATTTGTCCATTTAGCTTTTTTATTGCCTGAGAAAGCAAAGGAAAAATGTTAGCTCACGTAACTCAGCACAAGAACCCACAGTTTAATTATGTACTCCAAAAGTAAAGCATGAATCTCAATGTACATTTTCCGCATCCTGTTTGCCTGTGAATTTGACAAATGCAAAACCTTTAGATAACCTGCAAACAAGGAATATAAACAGGGATGAAGAAATAGAGAACATGATATTTCATTGAGAAAAACAATACTGGATGATGGTAATATACCCTGTGTTAGGATTATGGGGAATAAAAACATCCCATACAAACCCTGCTGATGAAAACATGTCTTTTATTTCATTCTCTTTGGCCTGCGTTTGGGTAAGAAAACAATCAGTTTAAGTTCTCCTACGAACAAAATGTCATATGAAGATACAGTGAGCAAAAAACCTTGAAAGGAAGATTTCTAACAATGAGCTTCCACTTCTGAGTCTTGGAACCCTGAACAAACAAAAAGAATCCAGCTGTTTAGAAGCAATAAAATAGCACCACCACCAATAACATGAATAACAAAAATAACATCACTAACGTAACAACCCATAATGCTACGTAAATGACTAATTTGAATAACAAAAAAAAAATCCGGATTTTATCTTTTATAAATCTAAATGCTGGTTTGGTCCTTCCATGGCCTGCAAAGTTAAGAGCCTATCAACGTTAGTATAATGTATACTTGTTTTTATTTCTGATCCCTGCAGTTCCCTAACAGATAATGCTAAAAAACATATTACATTCTTGCGTCATCTTTTTTATTTTTCACTGAACCATAGCCAAGCTCAAATAGAACTAAATTTGAACTGGGAAGAATCCAAAGCCAAAATTGCATTGAAACAATGAAGCAATGAAACTCCATGAATTGGTTCAAATTCAATTAAGGAATGTCTAAGCTAGATCAATTCAGCTTGAAATTGTAGTAAGCAGTACACGTATAATTTACCTCCCCACCCAACTGACGTGCCCAAACAATGCCGCCTTTTATTTCTTTTTGGTGTAACATAGAAACAGAAGCATGAGCTGATCTGACACTGTTATAAAGTACAGATGAAGCATCCATTTTGCATCCATCTTGCACAAGACCTGAAAAACCACCACATATGGTGAAGACAAATTTACTTTTAAATGAGTGCACACGACAACTTTTGTCTGTCTAGTAACATTGAAGTTTCAAATTCCAATTAGGAAAGCATGTAATCAACTACAACAGCCAAACTAAAAGTATCAAGTGTTTCCCTAGAGTAGTTTGTTGCAACTATCATGTGAGTATTGATTATGTAAATTTAAATCGAGTCATCCGAATTGCAAATTATACTTAATGATGGATACTTAAAACGTTAGTTTATCAAGAGAGCCAATCCATTTTGTAATTTAAATGTCATATGCAAAGGAGAGTGTGAGACAGAAAAGTCAGACATAGACTGAAAACAAAGGAGGACAATTGTGGTACTCTTTAAAACTTATATTATGTTGAGGCTTTTATAAAAGATGAAGAAATAAAAAGGAATCAAAGGCAAAGACAAATGAAAAGGGAATCTAGGACATTGATGAATAGCATGTTTAAGAGAAGCATGACAGAGGGAGTGAGAGAAGCATGACAGAGGGAGCGGGGACAAGATCAACGCCTCAAATGCATCATTTTCCATATGAATATAAGCATGTCTTCATATTCCCAATAATCCCTTTATTTTAAGGTTTTTATCGCATATGGTCCCTTATGTTTTGGCAACTCATCACTTTGGTCCTTTATGTTTCAAACTCATCAGTCTAGTCCTTCATCTATTGCTTTGATCATCAAAATTGTCCCTGCCAAGTACTTCCATTAAAAGGTCTGTTAGCGTGCTGATGTGGCATTGGCATGGGACCCACAAAATCAATCATGTGATGCCACATGTATTCAATATAAAAAATAAAATAAAAATCAATTTTCAAAAATAGTATAGAATTTAAAAAATACCTTAAAATTTTGAAAACTGAAAAAGATTTAAATGAAGAGGAAGGAGTGGGTTGGGGACGGGGAAATCTGACTGGGTGGGAGGGGGCGACGGCAAGAGAGCCAGAGAGGGATAGGGAGAGCGGGTCAATCTGGGCGATTCTAATGTCCTAATAAATGAAGGCTTTCTCAATACATGGGGTATATTGGTTGGGGAAGGGGCGAAATCTGGGTTAGGAATGGTGTGGTTGGTGGTTTGCAGAGAGGGAGAGTGAGGTGGCTTCCTTTTTCTATTTTTCCTTAATTCAGAAAAAGCCAAACAAAGCATTATAATTTCTGCTTACGGACAAGCGTTTCTCCAGCAAAAGCAAAATCATGGACACCTAACCAATTAACAGAAAACTATAGATGGTCTCTTTCTCGCATGCTAGATTGCTAGTATGACCCAGTGTTAATATACAAAAGGTCAAAAAAACATGCAGTCTTTTATCAACAGAAGAATGAATCAATAGACCATGGAATTGTGATGAATGAGGGATGGATGTCTCCATCAGGTTCTTCCCCTCAGAAGCACAACGTTTTAATTTTTTTTTAATTTTTACCATAGTTTTTATTAAAAAAAAATATTATTTTGGTTTTATCTGTCTTAATTTGTTTTGTGGGCCCCAGACAAATGCCATATCAGCACCCAGCAGACTTTTTAATGGTAGTAGACGGAAGGGTCAATTTTGATGACTAAAGCAATAGATGAAGGACCAAACTGATGAGTCTGAAACATAAAGGACCAAACTGATGAGTTGCCAAAACATAAAGGACCATTTGTGATAAAAACCCTTTATTTTATCATCCTAGAATTCCGTTATGCTTGTTGACCATCTTTCCTTTTGGTTCAAAACAATCATATTTTATTCTTCAGTCTGCATGAGTTTTCCTATGTTTCTCGTGTTCTACATTAACTGGGAAATCCTAGTGTTTAGCCTCCATATGGATATGAAGAAATTCATTGAGTATGTCACACAAATTACACATGCAGCATATATATATTGCAACTTTCCATGTGCTTGTCCATGCTTCATGCATTCCAATGAATTAAAAGAGAGACAGTAAAAAGAATCTTGTCTCAGAGGTTTGTGTGTGACGTACATACGGTTGTAGAACTACCAACAATTGTTTACATGAATGCAATGCCAATAAATTGGGAACAGCATAATATACGAAGTCAAAAATTTACAGGAATGGCTAGTAATATTCTCCATAACAACAACTTCCAGCAACAATAGCCAAAGAAAACACTGACAAAATCAAACAGTTTGCACCTCATAATATTAAACCAACTAACCCACCAGCGACAATGGCTAATAAAAAAAATGACAAAGGAAAAGAATTTTCATGTTTCAACTCAAAATATTAAACCAACTAACCCCATTTAATTTGAAAATTAAAAGAAACTTGCAGGTGGTAGTGGCAGGGGAAGAAACAAAACGAAAGAAAATTCCCTTACCATGTTGTTCAAGCTCTTCTTTGGGAAGAGGATAAGTGATGGAACATACGTCCCCAATCTCCCTAGCTCTGCGATGAACATCTTCTGCCATACCAGCATTAAGAAGACCACCAAATATGACAGTTCTAGCAACCCTACACAACAACAAGAGATTAAGTACATCAGAACACATTTCTGGAAACTGATGCTATCAATTGACTTTCTTATCTCAAAATTACCTACCTCTGCTTTTCTGAACCACCCACTTTTGCCACTTGATCATTACTCAGTGCTGCTGTTTTTCTAGTCTTCACGGGTTTCTTTGTATTTTTTTCCAAAGTAACAACTACAAATAGCTAAGCAAAATGAGTGAAATCTACAATAGCTAATTTTTTTTTTTTTTTGGTGATTACAATAGCAGGATTCAAATGTTAAGATTATTTACCTCTTTCCTGAGATTTTGAAGCATCCTTTTCCCCTTGGGGATTTTCACTATCCTTGTCATTTTCTGTTTTCACGGTCTCATCCACGTCAATTCCTAAGACCAAAAGGTAGTAAGAAAACAAACCAAATTTGCAGAAGAAGTAGCTAAGACTATTAAAAACCTGTTGGAAACAGAGGAAAGATGCAAAAGAAATGAGAAATGAAGGGGAGATGTGAGCAGTGAAGAAGAGAGGAAGGAGAACACACAAGGAAATTAATTTAAAGGTGTTTTCAGTTTTTGTTTACTAAAGAAGTCTCTGTATTTTAGTCCCCTCTTCGTCAACTCTATCATCTTTCTTTCTTATCACTTTCTTCTACCTTTTCCTTCTGTATTTTTAATTACAAACAAAAACATTACCAAGCAGACCATAAGATATTTTCAATTCATGTGCCCTTCAGTTTAATTGTACATACGAACCTTGATTAGTCTTTGGCCTTCGTTGTTCAAGTGGAGCACGATGCATGGCATGTTTAGCTGCAATTTTTCGACCTCCAATGGACAAACCATTCTTTAGCTCAACAGCACGATTAGCATCTTCTATGACAGCACTACAAATCGATGCAAAATACAAACAAAAATGTTCAAAAGTTGCAACCACAAACCCAATTTTATAGGCTCATATTGCTGCAATATCTCCTGCAATATCTCCTAAGTAAAACTCCTGAATAAACCCTTTAGTCCCCAAAAACATGTCAAGAAATTTCAAAACAAAAAATTTTATCTTGTTCTTCATGATTTTTTTCAAACAACATTTTATACTAAGGGGTAGGGGGATTTGTGCTAGGCCACACAATGCGCACGTCATCATATCATGGTATTGTTGACAACAGAAAAAAATAATAATGTGGTATTGAACTCACCATCTACGGTAATCAGACCTAAGACCTACCACTTATAGGTGAATAGGAATAATACCAGTGGCCATCATGATTTTCTAATTCAAAGTAAAAAAACTAGCCTAACTTGGGAAACATAACAATAAAAAAAATGATCCATAATATGGGAAAAACAATGAACTTGACTTACAATTGAACAAAACCAAAACCACGGTGCTCAGTTGACCCTGTAAACAATGTAATGAGATGAATTAGAAACATTTTGACTTAACTGTTAAAAACCAGGTTAAATCCACGAAATAAATAATAAAAAATCTGTTGATAACCAATATAAGGAAATGAAAATCATATGACACATGAAATCTCATTTTGAAACAAGTTATTGATCAACCTTCTTCTTGTTGTGTTCAATCATTTCCACAATCCCTCATAGCAAATAATTTATAAGACACACACTTTACTAATAATTTTTCGATCACTTCTTTCACTTGTTTCATGTTGTTTTTGTTTAAAGCATGCTTGTACCTCATACCCAAAGTGATTTTACTTTACCTGATAATTGCGGTTGAAGAGAGGTTTCCATTTTTTTTTTTGTCGAGGTAATTTACTGTTATGTTGTTTAGTTCAATATGAGGGAGGAATTGCTCTTTGTGCTCATGGAGGTTCCTATATTATTGTTGGCCACTCACTGTGATCCTTACGTATAGGCAAGGGTCAAAGCTGCTTAGGAGGAAGCTCCCCATACAACTGATCGGCTAAGACTCTTCTTTCCTAAAGAGCATTTGAATATAATGCCCTTCTTAAAGTAAGTAAAGTTCCAGTGCTAGGGCATACCTATAAAGTTAACACTCAAATATCACCTCAAGCTAAGGAAAATTTCTAGCTGCAATTAATTCTAGGACAAAAACCTCCCGGCATAACATCTACACGAAGGGTGTATGTGAAGAGATGTTAATAGGTGGCAGACCCTCTAATCTCCCTCTCCAACTTGAATAAGGCTCAATTTACACTGTTCTGAGCACGGAGATGGGGTCCGCTATGAATATAGTGAGAGTGATCTCCAATGAGTACGAGAATCTCCTTTCCATTTTTGGGTAACTTTTCCTTTGAAGTGCTAACAAACACTACACGTGGTTATATAGGGTGGACATGTTGTCAGTTCTAAAACCTTGTTTTAGCAAGGGAGGATTGCTTTCTGAAAATGGTGTTGTGGTGATTCAACACGGCAAAATCTAATCATACTTTGGGGTGTGCTACTACATTGGGGGTTTGTCAAGTAATCAAACTTAAGCTCTGAGCCCTATTCATTGCCTTGAAGTATATTCTGCAGATGGTGTGGCTTTGATACAACACGGGCAGATAATTACCATTCCAACAAGGCCACACAAATCTAATCATGGGATGCAGAAAACTTATCCAAAAGCATTAGAAGCACACCACCCCGCCCCCCCCCCCCCGGGGGGTACATATGCTGTTAGTTAATTTGGTTTCTTTTAGGGCTCTGGCTCGCCCTTTACAAAAATTAGATATTAACAAGACAACAGGAAACAAGCAAAAGTTCTCCGAAAAACACCAGTGTCAGAACTAAAAATCAAATAGTAAAGTTCCATTTTTTGCAACATTTTCGGCTTACCCTTCTTCATAACCAAAAAGCACCGCCTAATCGGTCCAATGTCGCTGAACGTCTCTTCCAGCTGAAATTCAAAAGAAAAACAAACAAATTAAAGAAATTTGCATTACGAAACAAAGCAGAAAATTAAAATTTAACACCAGTTAGAACAGAAATCGTATGAACAGATTGTAATTCAACAATTTAGCTAATTCGAGTGATTCGATTTCAGTAAAGGAAGAAAGAAAAATGCAAAACTGGGGGTGTGGGGGTACAAGAAAGAGCACCTGAGATTTGGTGAAAGAAAAGGGGAGATTGGAGACGAAGATGGTGGAGGGGGAGTGCTCGCTTTCGGTTCTCGGTCGGCCGCCATCGCCATCTTTGCTTTTCTTCTTCCCCATCTCTGTTTTGTTTTGCAGCTATGAACTTTTGGACCTAAAACCTCAGGAGGGAAACAAAGGAGGGTTTCTTCGTTGTTTGTTTTTTTTTTTGGTCAATGAGAGAGAGGGTTGAGGTTGAATTTTGGGCCTGGCCCATGAACAATATGGTGTTGGACGGGTGGATATTAAAGTGGGCCTAAAACAAGTGCACGACTTGTACTTTTGGTTATGGTATGTGAAAGGATACTACCACGCTTCTTCTCTTAGGAACTTGGAAGTAAGAAGTTTTACATCCTAAAAATTTGTGTGAAGTAATTTGTCTTTTGTGTGTTTTTGATGAGTTATTTCTGCATACATGTCAGATTGTAGTTTGCAAGAAGTAGAACATAAGAGTTCTTGCTTCCAAGAAAGGAGCCGTAATGTCCTTTCTAAAACGAGTGGTGTTATACACGTCTTAACACAATTACTCCACTCATATTCCATTACGAAAATCATTAGTCTTTTGTAATACTCTTTAGATGACATATTTAAAGTCCGTTTGGAAATGACTCTGGCACTTCTAAAATCACTTGTGGGAGTGATGTTTAAGTGATTTTATGAATCATATGGAAAGTTGCTTCTTCTCATAAGTGATCATGTCACTCTCATACTAACCACTCTAAACGATTCTTAAACAAGATAGACCACATTAACAAATATAAAACCGATTAACTATTTTTCATCCGTAAATAATATTGTACATTGAATTCATCTATATTTGGAGATGGAGATTTGAACTTACATGCAGAGAAAATAACACACCGTTCTAACCAATTTGGCTCGGTCCAAATATGTTAAAACCAATTAACTATTGAATTCTAGAAAAGTGGTTGATGACCATGATTTTTGTAGTCAAATGATGATATGGATTTGGGAAGGGTAGTGTGCTATCCACACACCAATTTTCACTTCTCACACACTTATCTCAATTTTCGACTATCAGATCGATTAAATTGAAGAATATCAATGATAAAACATTAACAAGGACATGTGGGAGGTAACAATGAGGGTATATAGCACTATCCTCTGTGGAAAACGATCACATGATCTTTGAAGTACTTCTGATTGATGGACACCATTTTATCCGAGAGAAAGAGTTACAAAAATGGAGTTCTTCCCCTTTAAGTATGAGGTTTAAATTAGGTGGTGTCACGTGCGCTACCTTATATAGACACTTTGAAACATGTGGTATAAATAAGTAAATAACACAACATTGTCGTGTACAAAAATTTCAGCTTACAAGCTAATAACCAAAACATTGTGACGGTCAAGTCCTTTGTCTACCTATTTTCACGTACATGGTGAGTCGTGATTAAATAACCATGGGACCATGGTCCATGGCTCCAAATATTTTCATGTAATTCTATTATCTGAGGATCATATGCAATTATTATTTTTTACTTTAAATACATAAAATTACGAGATTGAAAATACACTTAAAATTAGTACACATTGACTTTTTTAATGTGCCAATATCAATGCCCTCGGCGTTATTATTGAAAGAGCTTGTGTATTGCATAATGCTAAGTTTACATCCGACTAACTTAATGTTTTCCAAAAAATTTCTTCTCTTACAAGTAAAGCATAGAAGAATACAAAATGAGTGTTAAAATCACTAGTTAAAATCAATAATTAATTAGGCCAATATGCTCGATAAACAAACTTTTGATCGA
Source organism: Malus domestica (assembly GCF_042453785.1). Classification (NCBI taxonomy): domain Eukaryota; kingdom Viridiplantae; phylum Streptophyta; class Magnoliopsida; order Rosales; family Rosaceae; genus Malus; species Malus domestica. The sequence continues at coordinate 9,022,891 of NC_091670.1, forward strand.
AAACAACATCATATTGCAACTTATTTATTTATTTATTTTTTTTAACAAACGATATCTTCTACACTAAAGGGGAATGGGTGGGCTGAGCTTCATAATGGGCTAGCAATAATATGGTTTAAATTCGCCTTTGGCGAGTATCGAACCTAAGACCTCCCACTAACAGGTGAAGAAGAATACCACTAAATTGTAGTACTAAGTAGCTTTTAATAGACCCTATTTACTTGATCAGATATATTATCGACTATCGAGTATTAGATGAATGCTCTTATTCACTTGATCTCCAAGGCATTTACGCTTTTACTATTTTATTAATGTGTGACAGTTTAATCGTCCTAAAAGAAGGAATTGTTACTTGTAGAGTGAAAAGGTGAATCCTAGGGAATTAGAAAATTAATAAATAAAAGGATGGCCCAAGCTGAAGATTAGGTAGGAAATTTGCAAATGTCCAAATGGGCCGAATGCATCGAACGAAAAAAGTGGAGACACGAAACCTGAGACAAAGAAAGCCTAATGGACTTTTGCGTCCAATATGGGACCCACAAAACTTTGTATGGTGGGGACTCTTATTCACGTCATAGATCACGTCATAAGCATCCAGTGTGCACTATGAAGCCGTTCTCCCCTTTACATACGCAACACTTTTTCCTATTATTTTCTTGGGTTTTTTTCGTGAGCCACACAACACAGACACCATTTTTTTTAATAAGGTGTCGTTGTTTTAAACCGTATTATTTTAGTTTATTATGAGGTTTACTTTATTTATTTATTTTAATTTAGATAATATTGTTTGTTTTTTTTTTTTTAAATAAAAAAAGTATCAGTTGTTGACTTTCTAAAAATAATTTATTTCTATAAAATTGGTATTTTTCACATTTTTATATATTTAAAAATAAATTTTTTAGAGTTTTTTTTTCTTATCAATAGAGATGCTATAATTTGAACATAAGAATTCTTTTAATAGTTAGTTTTTCTTGTAGGGTAAGCTGATATTAAAAGCTAAGATGCATCCCCCATTTAATACCATTCAAGTTAAGTGAGAGCGATAGGTTGAACTCGAGAGCTCTATCTAATAGTTCAATCCACTATTTGCATGTTGTTTTTATTAGGCCTGGCAATTTATTGCACAACTTGTTAATCTGACAAGAAAATAATATGTTATTGGTCAACCTTTTAACTAGTCAGGTCATTATTTAGTCACCCATTAAAACCCAATAAGATACTGTTTGTTAGTTCTATACATTAGACATAACAATTTCTTACATGACCCGTTAACCCAACATGAAACGGCAAGACCCATTAACAAATTGGGTCGTTATCGTGCCATATGTTGAAAACCCATTCGCTTAACTGGTTGACACAACACAACCTGTTAAACGACACTAATACGACAAAAACAACTCGTTTTCCATGTCTAATTTTGATTATAAAAACAAATCTATCTTGATAACAACTTGTAATAAAATTAAAATTCCCCTCAAATAAATTATTTTAAAACTCTGTTTCATACGCTAAACACATAAATATACGACAATATTTTTTTTTTAAAAATTTAAGTCACGAATTAAACTCTAAACCTATCATATTCATCCAACATTTCTGATGACCCTAAAACCTAAAAGAGTAACAAACCAAAATATTTAAATGCCCTACTTTATTACTTCTAAATCCATACCAATCCATACAGCTACTACTTTATTACCACAAATCTTATTTGTGGCATTCCATCATAATTCCACGTGTCACCTAGTTTATAAATATCCAAAGGACAATGATTGTCTGCCCTCCTAGTTGTGGTCCCCTTCCATGCCCTCTTATTTTGTGCGGTCACGGTTAAGCCATGTCAATATTTTATATTTTTATTATTTTTTGTTTTATTATCTTATTAAAAAATTAATATAAAATATTGACGTGGCTTAACCGTGACCGCACAAAATAGGAGGGCATGGATGGGCACCACAACTAGGAGGGCAGACAATCCAAGCTCATATCCAAACGGTTGTTGTCAACTGACTAAGCCAAATTCCACTGGCTTTTGATTATTATATTCTTTTTCTAGACTAAGTTATTCTACAATTAGCAACTGAGCTGCACAAACAAGGGATTTGGGTTCTGTTCGGATTCTCATATTCTATTCGTTTATCGTGATAAAAAATTATTTTAAATTATTTTATTTAAAATTAAATACAAATAATACCTAATAAAAATTGATCGCACAATACACAATGAACAAATAAAATGTAAAGATCTTTAGGATCCTCGTAAAGATGATTGGGAGAAGATCATCATCCACAAACTGGATAACAGTTGGCACCTTTTTATTCTTAAATCTCCTAATTTTTAATTAATATGTTGTATAATAAAGGATAAGGTGGCTAATCACAAGTTAAACAATCAATAATTACATATAAAACCAGCTTAGTTTTGTGGATTTCATTTGGTTTATTTATGCTGGAGACCTGCGTGCCGGCTAGAGTGTTGTCAATTGGGGTGGGGTCCCATTAGGCCTGGCAAACGGGTCGTGTCTGTCGTGTTCGTGTCGTTTTCGTGTAACACCTGTTATCTTAACGGGTCGTGTCGTGTCACACCTGTTATCTTAACGGGTCCTTAACAGGTCGGGTCACTTTACCCAACGGGTAAAGTGACCCGACCCGTTATGACCCATTATGACCCGTTAAGAAAAATATATTTTTTTCTTAAATTTGCACATACCACACATTACCACATAAATATTACTTCAAAACATTAAAACATATTTGTCATTTAAGTACTACATCTACACTCGAAAATAAGAGCCTAATAAAAAAAACATCCATACACTAGTCTATTACAAAATATTAAATGTGCAAGGATATGCAAAATGAAAGAGTTTTTGTTTTCAAGGTTGTGAAGCCTTTCTCAAAAGTTTAAACCTTGCCAATAGAACTCAAAGTTTGAATGTTATTTCTTTTACAAAATCCTCAATTTTCATCGATCATCATGGGGAAATTGTATTGGAACTTTGGCTTGATCTATTGCCTTCAAGAGTTCTGTTGATGATGTTTTCAGTAAGGTTTTCTACGTCAGAACTCTATTCCGCATAAACTAAGTATAGAAAAACCAAACATTAAAAACCATTCAAATTATACAAACAAGATTGACGGTTGGATCATTGAAATTAGTTTCATAGAATTTGTATCTCATCCAAACCATAGATACTTAGACTTTATTTATACTTTCATTAAGTATAACATAAGATTTTGTGGTATCCACTTGTGTAAATATTTTAAATTGACGATCGAATTCATTCATTGTATTCGTATAGGGTCAACAAGTGTGGTTGTAAAAAATCATCAAAATCGGAGTTAAAAAAACCGTTAAATCGTGATTTTTTGTTTTATAACCGTCGAAAAGTTTTGTCTCATTACTTGATCTCTGAATGTTTGTTTTTTGTGATTTTTTGCGTATGCGATCTCGAAGCATATACAAACAAGTTTGACGGTTGGATCGTTGAAATTAGTTTCATAGAATTCGTATCCCATCAAAACGATAGATTCACTAACACTTACAGTTTATTTATACTTTCATTAAGTAAAACATAAGATTTTGTGGTATCCACTTGTGTAAATATTTTAAATTGACAATCGAATTCATTCATTGTATTCGTATAGGGTCAACAAGTGTAGTTGTAAAAAATTATCAAAATCGAAGTTAAAATAACCGTTAAATCGTGATTTTTTGTTTTATAACCGTCGCAAAGTTTTGTCTCATTACTTGATCTCTGAATGTTTGTTTTTTGTGATTTTTGGCGTATGCGATCTCAAAGCATATACAAACAAGTTTGACGGTTTGATCGTTGAAATTAGTTTCATAGAATTTGTATCCCATCAAAACGATAGATTCACTAACACTTAGAGTTTATTTATACTTTCATTAAGTATAAAATAAGATTTTGTGGTATCCACTTGTGTAAATATTTTAAATTGACGATCGAATTCATTCATTGTATTCGTATAGGGTCAACAAGTTTAGTTGTAAAAAATTATCAAAATCGGAGTTAAAATAACCGTTAAATCGTGATTTTTTGTTTTATAACCGTTAAATTTTTTTGTCTCATTACTTGATCTCTGAATGTTTGTTTTTTGTGATTTTTGGCATATGCGATCTCGAAACATATACAAACAAGATTGACGGTTAGATCATTGAAATTAGTTTCATAGAATTCCTATCTCATCCAAACGATAGATACTTAGAGTTTATTTATACTTTCATTAAGTATAACATAAGATTTTGTGGTATTCACTTGTGTAAATATTTTAAATTGACGATCGAATTCATTCATTGTATTCGTATAGGGTCAACAAGTGTAGTTGTAAAAAATCATCAAAATCGAAGTTAAAATAACCGTTAAATCGTGATTTTTTGTTTTATAACCGTCGAAACGTTTTGTCTCATTACTTGATCTCTGAATGTTGGTTTTTTGTGATTTTTTGCGTATGCGATCTCGAAGCATATACAAACAAGTTTGACGGTTGGATCGTTGAAATTAGTTTCATAGAATTTGTATCCCATCAAAACGATAGATTCACTAATACTTAGAGTTTATTTATACTTTCATTAAGTATAACATAAGATTTTGTGGTATCCACTTATGTAAATATTTTAAATTGACGATCGAATGTATTCATTGTATTCGTATAGGGTCAACAAGTGTACTTGTAAAAAATCATCAAAATCGAAGTTAAAATAACCGTTAAATCGTGATTTTTTGTTTTATAACCGTCGAAAAGTTTTGTCTCATTACTTGATCTCTGAATGTTTATTTTTTTGTGATTTTTGGCATATGCGATCTCGAAGCATATACAAACAAGATTGACGGTTGGATTGTTGAAATTAGTTTCATAGAATTCGTATCCCATCAAAACGATAGATTCACTAACACTTAGAGTTTATTTATACTTTCATTAAGTATAACATAAGATTTTGTGGTATCCACTTGTGTAAATATTTTAAATTGACGATCGAATTCATTCATTGTATTCGTATAGGGTCAACAAGTGTAGTTGTAAAAAATTATCAAAATCGAAGTTAAAATAACCGTTAAATCGTGATTTTTTGTTTTATAACCGTCGAAAAGTTTTGTCTCATTACTTGATCTCTGAATGTTTGTTTTTTGTGATTTTTGGCGTATGCGATCTCGAAGCATATACAAACAAGATTGATGGTTAGATCGTTGAAATTAGTTTCATAGAATTCGTATTCCATCAAAACGATAGATTCACTAACACTTAGAGTTTATTTATACTTTCATTAAGTATAACATAAGATTTTATGGTATCCACATGTGTAAATATTTTAAATTGACGATCGAATTCATTCATTGTATTCGTATAGAGTCAAAAAGTGTACTTGTAAAAAATCATCAAAATCGAAGTTAAAATAACCGTTAAATCGTGATTTTTTGTTTTATCACCGTCAAAATGTTTTGCCTCATTACTTGATCTCTGAATGTTTGTTTTTTGTGATTTTTGGCATATGCGATCTCGAAGCATATACAAACAAGTTTGACGGTTTGATCGTTGAAATTAGTTTCGTGTATCCCATCAAGTTCAATGGTGTGTGTATATATATATATATTTATTATGTAGATTTAAATCTATTTATTTTGTACTTATAATTATTATAGTTTTTTTAGGGGTATAAAATTTAATTTAAAATTTAATATATATATATATATATATAGTTATTATAGTTAATATTTTGGGGGTATAATTATTATAGTATATATAATTATTATAGTTAATTTAATATATATATATATATATATATATAATTATAGTTTTAAACTTTTTAGGGGTATAAAATTGTTAAATTATTATATATAATTATTATAGTATTTTTTAGGGTTATAAAATTATTAAATTAATATTCTGCTTATCGTGTATCGTGTTACCCACGTGTATACCCGACCCAACCCGTTATCTTAACAGGTGCTTATCGGGTTACCCGATAATACCCGATTCGTTATCGTGTCGACTCAAACACCTGTTAATTTTGAGTCGTGTCGTGTCGGGTTATCGGGTCGTGTCAGTAATTGCCAGGCCTAGGTCCCATGGGGTTTAATAATTAGAGTTTGGTGTAATGACTCAACCAACATACATACAAAATTGCATGAATAACATCCACACGAAATGTTATTAAAACTTTATAAATAGAAATATAATAAATTAATAACATTATTGATTGATATATGCACACCATCACCATGCCTTAAAAACAAAATTTCATGTCAAGATACCGATGGAAATTAAGTAGGCACTCAAAACAAGTACACATGTTCGAGTATCATTGACCACCTCTTTATCAATTTCAATTCATTTCAAACGCTTCTCTCACCCAAAGGCGAGCGAGTGCATTACGTTAATTAGGAATTTGGAGAATATAATGAATACCACCGCTTTTGACTCCTTCAGACAACCCTCGCTGCTTCGCCATAGAGTTAGGTTGCTTAGCTCACTCCCTACCCCTTAGTATAAATACTATTGTTTGTTAAAAATAAATAAAAAATCATGTTTACTTTGGGCATCATGATATTTTTCTGTAGTAGATTAAGGAGAAAAATGATGTAGGAGGACACTTGTACCACTTTTTTTTTAGTTTTTTTTTTAATTATTAAAAATGATGACAACTTGTGACAAACCACTGTTATTCATCCATTTTTGTCTAGAGAAGGCTAGTTGGGAATTACACCTTACCCAATCACGATCAAACATATTCACAGTTTACAAAATAATGATCAAGCTTGAAAAATATTACCCACGATTACTCCCTAATTTACTTTTGTAAGGATTTAGAATTAAGCATCTTGTTTTACTTTTAATTTCATAATGAGTATTTATTAGGATATTATTTCTGATATGATTATTATTTTTTAAAATTTTTAATTTCATTAATCTACACTAAATGGTAAGGATAGAATTGGAACCTGGACGTAATGGGTTGACTAGGAAGGCCCTTTCCACTTGTGCAATTCACCATCCTATTAGGTTTATAATTTTGTTGTTTAGGTTTAGTTAAATTCAATGGTGTCTTCTCCTTTCTTATTAAAAAAAATAAAAAATCAATGGTGCCCTACAAATTAGGGTTTATTATTTCTATTCAAATAACTTTAAGATTTGTAGTCATAATCTCATCTTATTCATATTATCAAATAAAATTGTAGGTTTCTTCATATTCTTGTTGATTTCGGCATTAGTTGGTATCCGAGTTGGGATCACCTTGTTTGATGGCGTACAACAAAGGGAGAGTTAACCATCGCTACCCTCAGCTAACATAGATCGCAAGATCATAAAGCAAATATGCGTGCTTCCATGTATGAACTACTTGTGAGCGATAAGATCTCTAATTCTGATCGAATCATATAATTCTACAAATGTCATGATTGTCGAAGGCAAAGTAAATTTTGATACGTCGCAATCAACCAAAGTGGGAATAAAGTATATGAATTATACCGAAGCAAAGTGAGGGTATCATGATGGTAGGCTAAACTCATCTATGACATTGGATTTCATGATCATTCAGTCTAAGTACGGTGAAGCGTTGGCCAATAACCCACAAGATAAGGTTTATGACTTTTCAGCATCTGTTCAAGATCAACTTCAATTCAAGATGAACTCGAGGTCGAATTCTTTACAAACATGAGAGATCGACCTAGGACGAGTTATTTTGGTTGTGGTGAATTTAAAAGAAGAAATGATGTTTAATTATGAAAAGTAACTTGAGAAAACACAAAAGCATGTAACTAATTGAACTTTTTGAGCATATGTAACTAATTGAACTTAACTAAAAGCTTTTTCTAGGTGAAAAATATCTGATCTAATAATTCATCACGAAGGAGAGAACCCAATGCACAAAGGAGAGAAGCCAAAGCACTACAAACTATAAAACACGGGGAGCTGTTTTCACACACAACTTTTAGTCTTTTAACACAATTATCTTTAAGAAAAATTAATGAAAAGGACTTCAAATCTTTACATTTTAATAAAAAAACATACATTAACTTTATTTAATGATTAAGACAAAAAAATAAAAAAACATAAAAAAAATCCAAATCGCGCTCAGCGCACGTCCCTCACCCCCAACCAAAATCCCCCAAAACTCCCATCACACAACACGTCCCCCAAACAACCCCCCCCCTCCCCCCAATCCTCAACTCTCTCTCTCTCTCTTTAGGAAAAAAAATAAAAAAAAATAAAATCTGAGAAACAAAGATGTCGAGTCGCTGTGAGATCTGTTTTGAGATTTTGATTGCAATTTGCTCCCTCCGCTGGGCGTTTGTCTCCGGCACGGCTCCTGCACCATAAGTCCCCCTTCTTTCTCCTCCGTCTTCTTCATCTTCTGGTGGCAGATTTGATATTATTAATGGTGAAAATTTGATATTTTGGATTGGTGGTGGGCCCAACTATTCCTAACCAACTATCAGCAAATTGCCTCTGTTTTTTCTTATATGGCAGACAAATTTTTGTTTGTTTTTCATTTCGGTGCTGCGATTCTTGGCTATGATTTTTTATGCATTGGACATGGACATGTGAAGAGGAGAAATTTGTGTACACAGCACGAATACATCATCACGCTTATGTTTGTGACAAAACGATAAATATATGTGTATAATTTTATAAACAGTGTCGTTAAATTTCATAAACAGGTTTCATAAACAGTGTCGTAGTTTTTCATAAACAGTGTAGTAAGTTCATAAACAGTGTCTTAAGTTTCATAAATAGTGGAGAAAGTTTCATAAACAGTTTGTGTGAGGATTTGCATGGGTCTGCTCATCAGCTTTTTTTTAAAATTTTTTTTAGTATTATAATTATGTCATTTTCATTAAAATTTAAGTTCTTTTGTCATTTTTATTAAAATTTAAGGATTTTTTTATTAAAATTTAAGTCTTTTAATTAAATAAAATTATAGCATGGTTTTTTTTATTAAAATGAACTTAGTTCACGCCATTTTCATGAAAGTTCCCTTATCTTTATTCATCGCAATTAGACTAAATAAATTTACCGAAAACAACAAAAATGATTAAACAATAGTATGTAAGAGAACAAAATGATACATTTTTATCATTTAACAATAAGACATGTCAAAGTGATTTTCGTACACATAATTTTTAGTCTTGTACGTACACATCCCTCTATATCTTAGACAATAATAATTAAAAAATAATAATTAAACAAAGGGTGTGTAGGAGAACAAAAAGATTACATTTTTATTATTTCCTTAAAACATGCAGTCACATAACTTAACTTGAGAAACACAAAATCGTGTAACTAATTCAACTTAACTAAAAGCTTTTTCTAGGTGAAGTCCATATGATCTAATAATTGACACATTTGATTGAGACTGTGAAGGAAGACACGAAGGATGCCGGACTTGGTTGATGATTATGCCACTTTTAGAATATTAATGCATATCATACATTTCATGACTTATGTAAAAAAGATGGACAAATATGAATAATAAGATGATCGTGACACATTTATTTAGGACTTTTTCCAAAATATTATTTATGCTTCTCACATTTTTTTTTTCAAACAATAAATTTTGTTAGATTAAATGTTAGATTAGTCAATGACAATGTTCAAACCCACGCCATCATGCCTGATTCACACATTTCCACCACTGTGGTAAATGACCATTTGCTTTTTTTTTTGTCACATTTCAGATTTTGGAGATTGCTATTAGTATTACACATATGCGTTCATAGGTTGATAATTATATCATTTTCATTTTTTAACTTCTTCTAAAAATAAAGATAAAATGCACACGAGAAAGGAGAAGCGTAGAAAAGTAGAGAAAAGATGCTGAAGCAAATTTCAGTTGTTCTACTTTCAAGTTTTTGTTTCATACTTTTCTTCGACTTTTTCCCTCGTAAACTCGCCTTAATGTCGAGCAAAAAAAACGCACATTAAAACCTAAAATTGCAATAGTTAAGACGGGACTTAAAATCTAGAATTTAGTTAATATTATCTTAATTTCTAGAAATTAATATTAAACTAGTTAGATTTGAGGGTTACATTTTTTTATGAGTTTTCTTTGTCATAGTATGGGCAAGAACTAGAACGATAGAATATCATGAAACTGTTGCAATCCTATTTAGAATAGGAATGTGATTGTGTAAATCCTAGGAAATATGAGAATGTATCTTATATTCCTATTAGGATTAGATTACCTATTAAATGTTGTAATCCTAAAGGGAAAAGTTTTACCCTTCCTACTACTATAAATAAAGGCACAATGGAGTGAGATAACACACACCCACAATTACACATCTCTCTATTCTTCTCTCTATTGCCGTACCCCCTCTCTCTCTCAGGCCTCCATAATTGTTCAGTAAATTATGCCTACAACACGTTATCAGCACGTTCTTAACGCTATACTAACAAGAGAGTTTGATCTTCAATTTGGGGAGTATTACGTTTTAATCATTCTTTTCACGATTAATTTAATTATTTTATTGAATTGATCTACATGTTATTGATTCAATTTAATTTTTCTATGTTGAACGTGATACAACGAATTGGAGATGCAATTTCGGCTTTCGGAGAAGGATCTTCTACAAATTCAAAGGCTTATTCGTTTTCTACTACTCAAGTACGCTTAAAATAAAGAAAGATATTTGACACGACCCATGAAGCATGAAAACATTCCCCATGATGCATGAACCCCCTACATTTATATTTACCTTCCGATATATATATTGTATATGTTTCATATATTTGTTTCATACATTAAGCAATAATTGCTATGTGGAATTTGTGAGTCAAAGAATCGAAAGAAATTAGAAGCATATTAGGGTTTTCCTAAACCCTAAAAGATTTGAAAAAAAAAATGGGGGAATCAGGACATGGTGCGGCACACCACCGCATCATCATTGTGCAAATAATCACCAGTCCTAGGCCTGAATTTTACCTCGGTAGGGCATGTAGCCCTGAGCCTATGCACACTGGCCTTGGCCCGCAACCATCCAACCTGCCCAATTATCTGGGCTGCCCTCCCATACACACACTGCAACCTTTTTGGTTGCTGGGTTTTGTTGCTCTGGCCCGCATACATATAGCCAGCATATACTGGGCTTGTCCCTGCTCCACCCATACCCAAGCACGTGGCCTGCAGTCACTATGGGACTGCTTTCACGCAACTAGCCTTCGCTGGGATCCCCGTGACAACCCACAGGCCAGCTTGCGCTAGACCTGTCTATGCACTCCCTTGTGGCCCAAAACACGACCCAGCTGCGGCTATGGTCTCCCATTCCTCACCCGTGGCCTGCAACCACCACCAAAGGAACATTTGGGCCTCGCCTTATGCTTAAGGCACCCAACCCGTGCCTCTTAACCCCCGGCATTAAGCCCAATTATTTTTGGGGCTTTATTTTCGATCCAATAATATTATTTTAATATTATTTTGCTTCTACGATCTACCCCGAATGGTCCCGATCTATTGAATTAATTAAAAGTGACTTGCAGTCCATTAATCTGACTTGCAGTCCATTAATCTGATAATGAATCCAAAATTATTGACCTGAAGATCACTTTTGGACATTAACGATTCAATAATTTATTTCTCTTCTTTGAATCGTCATATACTTTCGTAGTAACGAAACTCTCACACTTGAGTTCCCGAAGACAACTAAAATCCACTACAGTAAGTTAGTATATTGCATTCTGAGTTTCTTGCAGGAAGGAACCTCTCCTTTATGAACTAAACGTTCATAAACTAAATTGAACCTGTAGTTTCAAATTTAGTGCCTTTGAAACCCGAAGATTTCATAAAACAATACACCCATGAAAACCTGACGTTTTCCATGAAAACCATGTCTTAGAACTCAAATGTTCTAACTTTGATGCTTATGGATGATTCATTCCCATAGCACCAATCACAATCTTGTTCCCTCAAATTCAGTGAATTGTCGAACCGTCACAAGTTTGATTTTCCTGATTTGGACGTTTCTAATAGAAACCACTTTATGTGGGGTACAAGATGTGAATTTCCACTTGACTATCAAGAAGCTGAGAAACCATTGATGCCAACAATGGCAAGGAAGAGCTGAATAAGCCTCCGCCATGATCTTCATTCGAAGACTTATGCTCAAAACATTACAAATGGAAGTACCTCTTGAACGAGGATTCCATGGCTCTTTGGCTCACTTTTACGGACCATCTAATCATAAAAGATATTGCCCAAAGCAAACCATGATTACATCCGTGAATGAGTACAATTCTGAAGTTTATAAATCCGATCAAATTTTGACTGGAGAATACTTTTCTCATCCTTTCTTGTTTCTAACTCGCCCCTGAAGCAGCAGTGTAGATAACGGAAGTTTATCAAATTCTCGGATTTGATTACTACCACAAACGTGAGAGAAAGGTATGGACCCAGTTTGGTCAAAGCCTACCAAATGGTGATGCACTGCTTCGGCAAGGATACACTGAATGTCATACTCTCTCACAATCCAATTTTGAGTTTGTTTTGACAAACATATGGTAGAATCAGGGCCTGCCAAGGTGTGGCATCATGCTCGACGCGTGATCCTTGGCACCCAAGACCTAAAACTTCAAGAATACGGGATAATATTCCCAAACCTTAACCCTGCAGAATCTACTTCCATCTTGATGGAATAGACCATTGGTTATGCACCTGTTCGTGCCCCTACCAATGTTGTTGAGGAGTACCATTCTAGTAGTCAATATGTGAGATTGATTTTGCTTCACCGAATATCGTTGGAATAGCAAAATTGTGACATGAATGGCCTTGTTGGCCGAATCCACCAAAGTAACTTTGGTTTACTTTGTGAACATTTTTCCATGTTCTTGGATTCAAGTTTGGTGTATGTTTTACTTATGAATAATCTAATTGATATTGTCCTCGAATATGAGTTAATTGAATCATATTTCTTAATACATGTGACCGATTCAATTAAACACGTGATTAGGTAGGAATGTGGGAAAGTTAGTTGTCTGGATGAATGCGTACTACGCACACTAACTTTACACCTAAATCACATCTCTAACAACGACTTCAGGTTTATCCAACCTGATTAAGAGCATTTGCACACTCCTCGTTGTATGAATGATACTGAATTATCATTTAAATGACCTTAAATTCTTCATGACGTTGAGTTTTTAAGGATATTCGAGATGACAATGATCATAAATGAAACCACTGAAGAAAATAGAGTGAAATATCTTTGCACCACCTCCAAAAATGAGTCTGAAGCTTTGATTTGGGGTCAATGGGTTGTTTCCCAATTGGGAATACACCACATGTTGTCGGCCTATAGCCTGGTGATTGAGCAGTTTACTTGCTTTGGCACGACCTTTTGGGACACTTAGGTCGAACAATGATGCTACAACGCATCTCCTTATTTGAAGTAAGGATTTTGTGCCTACAAGCACACTTTGCCAATCCTGCTCATTAGGGAAATTGATTTTCTATATCATTTCTTGCAAAGATACGACACGACTCCATTTTCGTAGTGGATTCAAGGGAATATATGTGGACTAATCCAACCAAAATGCGGACCATATAAATATTTATGGTTTTGGTTGATGAATTGACAAACTGGTCACATGTTTGTCCACACACATTACTGCTAAACCTCTTGGCCGATTAAGGGTTCACCACCCTACTTATCCCTTAAGGTCTAGAAGACTGGATAATGCTAGAGAGTTTATATCGACGGTTTTCGATAAAGTATTGCATGTCATTTTGAGTTTTTAATTGAACAACGCATTCCCATGTTCACCCCAAATAGCCTAGCCTAGCGATCATAAAGCGCAATTTAAATGATCGCCCGAATTTTGGTAAATTTACCAAGTTTTCTGTCTTTGCCTAGGGCTATGCAATTTTGCACGCAGCTATGTTGGTTCGCCTTGAGGCCTATTGCCACCCAACCTATATGACTTTACAGTTGGTTACTGGGTACGAACCTGACGACTTTCGTATTTACGCATTTGGGTGTGCATTCCATGTGCCAAGTTGCGCTGTCGCAACGTACCACCATGGGTCCTCAAAGAAGGATGTGTATCTTTTGTCGATCATGATTCTCCTTCACACTAACTCTCTTCGAGCCCTTGCATGCGATCTCTTTATCGTTCATTTGCGGGTTGTCACTTTAATGAGATAGTCTTCCCGCTGTTAGGGGGAGATAAGAATGTCAACGTTCTTGTAGAACGGCGCGAATTTGCATGGACGTTGCCCATTATGTCTCATCTCGATCCCCATACCGCACAAGTGTGATAAACAAGTGCGACGAATTCTAGATTTCAGAATGTTGCTCCAGACGCATTCCTCTAATCTAGCTAAAGTGACGAGATCATATACCAGCTGCAAACATGCCTGTAAGGATAGACGTACTTAACGGACGTCGAGTCAACATCCCTGGAGGGTGTGTCGCCCATGTTGGACGGTTTGGACTCCCATGTTGGACGGTCCGGTACACCGGCAGATAGCCAATCAATATGTCTTAGCCTGGAGCATGACATATCATTCTGTTTGTAGGATTCACTTCCCTGGAAGAGGAAGACACGACACAACAATGAATCTAAACTCGATCGCTTTCTCAAATCATTTCCATCTCATTAGATTAATCCAGATTACTCCCGAGACTTGAAGTTCTTGGTCTAGTATACTAGTTTGGATGAGAAAATGGAATTGAAATGAGATTATCATCGATGATGTTTTCACTTATATGGTAGCTACCGACATAAATGAAAAGCGACGATATCGAACCGTGTTCCGTTGATTAAGTGACAACGTAGAACTGATTGGACAATTAAAGTTACACTCCATGTCAAATTCCTTACCAAAGTGTGTATTGGACCTGTCGTTCCTACACTGCCCAAGTTAACCCTGTTGAGTTACAAGTGGGAAAGGAAACGTTATGAGATGAATGAAATAGTGCGATATGATGTACACCTTACGGCGCAAGGTTTCTCTCAAAACGTCATGTGATTGATAGCAGCATTATGAAATGTGGTTAGTATTTCTCCATAGGGATATAAATACGGAGATTTACGTGTAAGTTCCCGAAGAATTACATGGACTGGTTCAAATAGTTCCAAACCACGGAACACCCTCTTAACTCGTTTTGAGGCGTTCATTTATGGATTGAAAAATCCGACGAATGTGGTATACCCGTCTAAGTGATTATTTGATCAGTAAAGGATATGAATTATACCCTTGCGTGTTAAACTATGAAGTCTTATTCCAAATTGCTAGAGTTACAGTTTATGTCGTTAACACAAATCTCACTAAGACTCTGGAAGAGCTTGAGAAAAATGCCTCGTACCTGAAGATGGAATTTGAGATGAAGGATCTTGGGAAAACTCGTTTATGCCTTGACCTGAAGTTGAAGCATTGTTCTGACGGTATTTTGGTCTACCAGTCAAACTACACCAGGAATGTGTCACCTTTGAGTATACCCATGATCGTCCATACGTTATATGCAAATGAGACTCTTGAAGAGTTTATGGAATCCGAAATTCCATATCTAAAAGTTCAACTTTATGCTTCGTTGTACTTAACTCATTGTATTTAGACATAACATCTCATTTGCTGTTGATCTTGGTAAAGATGCAGCACCGCGCCTACACGCAACCACTGAATTAGTATTAAAAGACGCACCCTGAAGGTACTACGAATTTGGGCAAATCAAATCCCAACGTATCTCAGCGGATCTAACCCCCCTGATCCTCAAAATGATGCTTGCCTTATTTGTTATGCTGACGCTGGTTACTTATCAAACCCGCACAAGGCAAAATCCCCGAATGGTTATGTCTTTACCGTTAGGGATATCGCAATATCTTGGAGGTCCACGATATGACCCTAGTTGCGAAATCTTTGAATTGTTCCAAGACTCACCTTACTTCACTATGCCACAAGTGAAACATGGTTAGGAGTTCTTGTTGAGCATATTCGAAGTACTTGCTATATTTTCATCGATCGTTGAGTCCCAACGACGATCCATGAAGATTATGCCACATGTATCAACCCGACCAAGCCATGCTATATCAACGAAGTCAACACCAAGACATATTGCGTCTATATCTACATCAGCAAATCATCAGGAGATTGAAGTCATGCAAACCGATCCCAAACAACCTTGCCGACCTCTACACGATGTCACTGCCGAAGTCAACCTTCTAGAAGCTTGTCCAAGGAATTGGTATGCCTAACTACTCATATGCAATGCTTGTAGTTCTCATTTGGAAGTTATGTCAAACTCAGGGAGAGTATCCAGAAGTATACTCACTTGATCTTAATGTACTCTTTTTTCCTACGATTAGGAGCATTTTTCCCACTGGGTTTTTGCTACCTAACTAGGTTTTAACGAGGCACCCATCATGGGCTGATCATACCCTTGAGAGCTCTTCTAGTTGCGTCCAAAAGACGTATAGTTTTGACTTAATGCAACTTTTCACTTTTCTCCTTAGACTATGGTTTTTTCTCCCACCTTGGGTTTTACCATAGCGAGGTTTTGTGAGTTTTATTTTTTATGCATTCTTCCGTTGATTTGAGACTCACATTTGCCCATTGTGCCGACGACTTCATCAACTTCACTTACTTCATCAATAAAGACTTGATGCGCCATTTACTTGAGTATTTACACACTCAAGGGGGAGTGTTGCAGTCCTATTTAGAATAGGAATGTGATTGTGTAAATCCTAGGAAATATGAGAATGTATCTTATATTCCTATTAGGATTAGATTACCTATTAAATGTTGTAATCCTAAAGGGAAATGTTTTACCCTTCCTACTACTATAAATAAAGGCACAATAGGTGAGATAATACACACCCACAATTACACATCTCTCTATTCTTCTCTCTATTGCCGCACCCCCTCTCTCTCTAAGGCCTCCATAATTGTTCAGTAAATTATGCTTACAACAGAAACTAAAAAGAATAAAAAATTGGCATTGTCCAACAAATTTTCTTCATCATTAACCTTTTCTAGTTTTCTTAAAGAAAAGCAAATAGTAAATATAACACCGCAAATAGTATAAAAAAATAATTAAAGACATACATGCATAATCTCTGTTGCAACTTGCATGTGAAAGTAAATTTAATTTTACTTTTGATAAGTGACATAAAAATTCAAAAACAAAATGGGTCAAAACAGAAAATGGAAAGGTTTAGGAAATGACCTACAACTACAACAAAAATGATGACGCATTTGGTTTTTTTGTTTGTTTTTTTTTTTTTTTTTTTTGAGATTCTGTTATTTGCCCATTTGGTTTCTGTTTCTGTATTCGGAGCTTGCGGACCGAAAATTGAATGTTCAAGAGAGAAAGAAAAAAGGGTAAATTACATAAAACTACCTCAACTATTAGGTCAGTCACAGTTTCATACCCCATCTTTAAAAAATTTCAATGTCATACCTCATCTACGAATTTTTTTACAATTTCATACTTTCCGTTAGTTTTCTGTTAATTTTTCCGTTAAATAGTGACTTGGCTTAAAAAAATTAATAAAATGTTAAAAAATTAATTAAACATTTAAACACTTAAAAAAAATCATTTTTATTTTTATTTTTTGCATGGGGACCCATCCCGTACTCTTTCTTCCCCCTTCTTTTCCTCCCCCACTTCTCTCTCTCGCTGTGCCCATAACCCCCTAACCCACCTAGGTTTTTTCATCCGCCATCCTCTTTCCTCCCGTATTCTTTCTCCCTTTCTCCCTTTCATGCTACAACAGTAGCCTCGTTGGCCCCGACCTTGACCTTGGATCCCTTCACCATCTCATCACCTTCACCCCCTAACCCAACCTTGTCGACCCCTTCTGCACCCTCTTTCACCATATCCCACCCATCTCGTATCCTTTACACCGATCACTACCTCCCTCCCTTCCCCTCGTGCTGATCACCCATCTCATCCGCACCACGCCATCGCTCAACTCCCTCCCGCCTTCCCTCCGTCCACACTGCCATCGACCGACTCTCTCTTTGATTCTGACTTCGCCTTCACCAAATCGGGTTAACCCACCCTCTCTCTGCTCTAGTACCATTTTTGCCCTCTTCCCCTGCCCTTCCAAACCCTCAAATCTCTATGCTCCAGTATGACACGGAGGACGCCATGACGCTGATTGCGCAGGTGGCCGGGTACAATGAGAGCAAGGAAGAGTTTCAGAGGGTTTCCAGGGTAAGGGTTTTGGCAGATTTGCTGGATGTGGCGGAGAGTGGCTGCAGATGAGGGCGTTGAAGAAGGTGATAGAGGAATAGGTGCGTTGAGGGAGGTGAAGGAGGAATGGGTGCGCCGAGGGATGTGCCGGAGAATAGCAGCGGGAAGTGGGATCTTGGTTTGGGATGGTATGGTAGCGGGGAGTGGGATTTGGGTTTGGGATGGTATCTGGTTGATTTTGGGTTTGGGGAAGACGGGTGGGGGAAGAAAGAGGGGGAAGAAAGTGGGTTCTGGGCACGGCGAGAGAGAGAAGTAGGGGAGAAAAGGGAAGGGGAAGAAAGGGTACGAAAAGGGTCCCCATGCAAAAAAAAAAATTTAAATGATTTTTTTTTAGTTTTTTAATATTGAGTTAATTTTTTAATATTTTTATTAATTTTTAAGCCACATCACTATTTTAACGGAAAAATTGACACAAAACTGATGGAAGATATGAAATTGTAAAAAATTCGTAGTTGAGGTATGATATTTAAATTTTTTAAAGATGAGGTATGAAACTGTAACTGACCCAATAGTTAAGGTAATTTTATGTAATTTACACAAGAAAAAAAATTCAGACTATTCAAAATTTTATTTTGTTGAAATGAGCCAATGAAATGTGATTCATAGAAGCTATAAAATTAAATTGAGTAATCAAAATTGTCACAGCCCGTCCCGAAATTTCTTTTATCGTGGATGTGAAATGACAGAATTGCCCTTAACGGTTGCTAAGGTACGTGTGACATGTTATTTGAATATCGCATACTCTCCTAAATTCTTGGAAAATTTTAAGTGGATTAAAAGTTGTTTACAATTTGTGTGGTTAGGGACTTAAAGAATTTTGGGATTATGGTTTATTTTGGGTGGACCACACACACACACACGGGACATACCTCACCCCGTACTCTCTCTCTCTCCTCCCTCTCAGTTCACTCTCTCTCTCTCTCTCCCTTCAAACTGTACGGACACACTCACTCGCAAACATCCAGGCACGGATCGAAGGTTTCGAGGGCATCATTGTGTTCGTGAGGACCCTACGAACACATCCATACCTATTTCAGGTAAGAAACCTTTCGATTTCACGTTGAAAACTCAAGGTCCAAATTGAGCACTGTTCACGAACTTTGTAATGGTTGGTTTTTAGGACAATCCAAACTCACAGTGAGCTTAAGGAGGTTCCCACGAAGCTCGAGGACGTTCGTTTGGAGGTTTTGAACTTCGGGATCATAGGGTTCTAAGTTGGCCGGTTTTCTTGGATTTTCTCCGGTGAGATTTCGTGTGTTTTTTAGCCTTAAATTAGTACATCGTGATTCTACATGCTTAGGGCTTCATTTTGGTGTAAATTGCGTAAAAAATGGTTGAGAATTGACGGAGAATAAGAAGTTTGAAAATTTTCTAGAAACCGGCGACTTTTCCGTCGCCGGTGAAACCAATCCGGCGACTGGAGGTAGGGGACGACGCGCGTGGGGGCGCGTAGGTCCGTGCCATTCCTGGCGCGTGAAGGCGCGTGACTGATCCAAATTTTTTTCTAAAAATACCTCAACGTCCGTGACGTCGAGTAGGTCACTGTGGTATATTCATATACCCAAATTGAACATCGTATGAGAAGTTGTTACGTATTGTTGGTTATGTGCTTTAAATAACGTTTTTATAGTTGTTTCGCATATAGGTGAGACCTATCCTGAGGACGAGCGCGTTCAAGGGCGTCACGAGGGTTACGACCCTTCGACATACCAGTGAGTGGGCAGTTATTTTCTGTTTATACCTATATACTACTGATTTTTCCCAGAAATTGAACTTAAATGAAAGTATGTTTTAAAATGCCGTGCATGCATATTATATGAAATATTTGAGTTAGTATTTGATGCATATATGTGAAATGGTGCTGTGGACGCACATGTGAGTATCAGGTGAGTTTTATGTTGTTCATATGGTTTATTGATGATGTGAATTGTATTGAGAGCTTATAACCTGCACCCCTAGTGTTAATGCTTATATTATTCACCTCGCACCACATGCTCGCCTTGGATCCAAGTAGGTGAATGTCGAACAGACCATTAAAGGTGGTTCCGACTTGTAGGTGACTTTAGATTATTATATAGCTATTGATGAGAGAAGCACTAGAGCGTATTCTTACACCATTCTTATCGTACAGACTACTTCAGGTAGTTCCGATTTATGTGCAGAGTAGTGCCGTACAGGTCACAGTGGTGACTCCGGTTGGGTTGGATATTAAGCTATAGAATTAACCGTATAGGACATCTGCAGGGTCTCCGGTTGATTTATTATTTCACCTGTTATATTGATGCATCCTTATCATGTTTGAAGCATAGCATGGCATATTTCTTGAAAAGTATTAAAGACTTGTAATTTGAGTTAATTGCTGTTATATGGTTATATATATATACTATTTTTTGGGAAAGTATACAAGTTTTACAGTGAGGGGTTAGAAGTGTTGTTAAATGAAATATTTTCGAAAAGCTTTGTTTTACTGACCCACTTAATCTTGTTTTGCGCCCCTCCAGGTTCTAGTTAGCAGTGTTGGAGGCTCACGAGGATTCCCACGGCATTCTGACAGACTACTTAAATGTAGGACTCACCTTCGGGTGTTGTAACTTAGTAATGGTCCTACTTGACTACACTTAGTACGTATGCTCTGAATATGTGTGTTTCACACTTAAACTCACTCTAGCATGTTAGTTGGATATTATTGCTAGTAGTTGGTTTTTATTCCTTCGTATTTCTTTTATCTTTTGCTTCCGCATCGCACTTTCGGTTACGTCACGCCCACGTGACGGCCAGCACGCCTTGATTCTAGGATCGGGGTGTGTCAAAAATTCTAGTCCGCGCACTCCTAACTCAGAAATTTGTATTGGATCTTAACCATATAATACAACCCTACGTACGTATAACTGTATGAGTCTATTCTTAACGACACAGATTCTCGGCATTTTCTTGACACCTCTCATCCAATCATGCCCGTCGTTAATTGAGCCTTAGATCCTGCCCAGCTTCCCCAATCCTAAGGCTGCCCAGTGCCATGTCCTGCACTGCCTGCCTACCCTTCACCACAAGGGCTCCCTTACCTTTGCTGCTAAAAGACAGTGGCTATTGAAATTGACACCCACTGTTTGGGAAGAGATCCACCAAAGCCAACAAATCAAGTGATCTGGACTCTTGAAATTTGATCCAACGGCCAAACTTATTATAACTTTTAAATGGGCCTCTATTTTTAGCCGTTGAATCAAACTTCAAGGGCCCAAATCACTTGAGTTGGTGGATTTGGTAGAAGAGATCCAAAGTGCTTAACCTCACCTCACCTTAGAAACTTTTCGTAATTTCCAAACTACCCTTTTATTTTTAAATTGAGAAGAGGAAAATTTTATCATGCTTATGCTTCGAGTGTATGACATCTCAAGAAATAATGAAGAATCGAACATGCAATGAATGATATAATAAGCAAGAGTCTTCGTGTATATCATGTTCGGGTGCATAACAGAAAAACTCACTAGATGAAGTTGTTGGATGAACTATGCAAGTTAAGTTGTTGGATGAACTATGCAAGTTAAGTTACAATTATTGCATTTCGTTGGGTTTATTTATCTTGTAAGCCCAGCAATGTGGGTTATACTCACCTTGTTTAATTTAGTTTAAACAACTTGAAAGTTCAGTTTGATAGAAAAATATTAAAAAATTAAAAGAGTGTAGATGAAGTAATTTAAGATGTATGAATATAACAATGGAGCTTTCATGAAAAGGGCTTGAGCTAAGTTTATTTTAACAAAAAACCATGCTATAACTTTATTTAATGAAAAAGGCTTAAATTTTAATGAAAAACCTTAAACTTTAATAAAAATGACAAAAGAACTTAAATTTTAATAAAAAAGACATAATTTTAATATTAAAAAAATTAAAAATAGACTGATGCGTGGGATTCGCACATCCTCACACATACTGTTTATGAAACTTACTACACTGTTTATAAAATTTACTACATTGTTTCTGAAACTTAACGGTAATACACTGTTTATGAAATTTAACTGTACTAAATTGTTTATGAAATTTACTACACAGTTTATGAAATTTACTACATTGTTTATGAAATTTAACGGTACTACACTGTTTATGAAATTTACTACATTGTTTATGAAACTTAATGGTACAACACTGTTTATGAAACTTAACGGTACTAAATTGTTTATGAAATTTACTATACTGTTTATGAAACTTACTACATTGTTTATGAAATTTAACAATACTACACTATTTATAAAAGTTAATGGTACTACATTATTTATGAAACTTAACGGTACTACACTGTTTATGAAACTTAATGCGCACTGGGCACACATGTTTATATATATATATATTTTTTTTCTTTTTGTCTTTATCATTAAATAAAGTTATTAGATGATTTTTTTTTCGTTAAAATGGAAAGTCATTTTCATTAATTTTTCTTATAATTCAATTGTATATAGGGTCTAATTTGTAATTTTGCCTTATTTGTGTTTTTTTTTTTTGGGAAACTGTGACATTTTATTAAGTACATGTTGAAGTGATTTATATAGTAAACATGCCTTGCAAGCCAAATTAAATTGGAACTTGTAATAGAATGGAACAGTATGATGGTTGATTTTGCTTTGCATAGGTCACATTTACAATTTGCCATAATGTCTATTCGTGCTGCTAAGGCCAATTGCTCGTACACATGCATGGGTGATTGTCAATTATTAATATAATGTGAGATTCACATACATCAATAGCCGACAATCATTCATACACACGTGAACGACTGTTCCTAACATTCTACAACGCTTTCTCATAAATCGTATTTAATTCCACCCTCCTTTGATTAAAACACAAGCTAATGTGGTGTTCACAACATGTCTATAGACAAATGAGCCTTAATTTTAAACCCTAAACCATGATAGGCATGCAGAATAAATAATAGAACCATTTTCAAAGGCTTTTCCTTGATAACCAAAGCCTCTGATGAGTGGTGATCAAACTCTTGTGCTGCGTAGGGCATCATGTATTTTGTAATGCTTGTTTTCTCAACAAAAACAACGAAATAAAAAGAACCTCATGAGCCACTTAGTACTATGGTTTAGTAGTATTCTTTTTCACTTGTAAGTGAGAGATTTTAGCTTCGATTCTCGTCACAAACAAATTTGAACTATATTATTACTAGCTCATTATGAGGCTAAGCCCACCCCCTCCCCTTAGTGTAAATAATATCGTTTGTTCAAAAAAAAAAAAAAAAAAAACTCTTGAGCCTAAGGGCGAGCATCGGCTGTTGGTTGGGGTTAGACTCCAAATTGTTGGCCAACCCAATAGGCTCAGGTTAATCGAACCTAATACCTCTCACTTACAAGTAAAAAGGAATACCACTAAACCGTAATATTAAGTGGCTAATGTACCATGGTTTTAGGTAACTTGGTTGCATTTTGATTGTTACCTTTGCATCTGGTAATCCTTGTGTATATGAAAAGTTGAAAACTGAGTACAAGTTTACTACCATTCAAAGCAAGTTTATTGACATTATCATTCATAAATCATTGGCTCAGTGGTTAAGATGAATTACAGGCTCGTATTTCATATGGATCGTATTGGATTCAATTCCTGAGACTGGTGAATCACACGATGGTAGCTAGAAGGAGGTTGAAATACTTCTGTAAGTCTTTAAACATGTTCAATTAACATATGCATAATTCTTTAGAACAAACAGGACCTCTGTATCTACCAGTTCACAACATTATCTTTCATATATATTATATATATCGACAACAGTCTCTTTCTATTTTCATTTTTCATATTGTGTTGCAGTTTAAGGATTCTGGGGCTACAGGTGTTGCCTTCGAGCTAGTTCGGCCAAAAGTTTTGCACCAAGTTTTACAGCTAATCAAATACAAAGAAACAACCTTAGATGTCCTTCAACATAGGTATACTTAACATTGAAAGCATATGAATTCCCATCTAATTACCATTTTTTTGGTTGATTTTTTTTCTTCTAAAAGGTGGACAACTGGTGGCAAGTCACGGTTATTCATTCATTCTGGGCCCGAAGAGGCTATGGGTAGTTTTACCCTGCCTATAGCCACAGTTAAGCAGACTCATCAGCTTGGAACATTGAACTCGACCTATCACGTTTGTTTTATACATTGCTGATGTTGAAAGTCTATAAGAAATTTCTTTTTTTACTGATATTATTATTATTATTATTTTAATTAGCAAATAAGGCAAAATATGCTAATGGCCCATCAAAATGGGTTAAAGATATAGTTGAAAATAGCACCATAAGACTGAAAACTTAACTATGAAGCCGCATGAAGGCATCATTCACAAATAAAGAAAAACAAACTAATTTACGTATCACTTCTCTAAAGAAATGGTAAATAATAGCACTAAAAAATTCAGAGAATAGAACTCGTAATCTACCTATGACTCTAAAGTACGAAGTATCATTAAAAGAAGCACTTCAATTATACTGAGCACTAGAATAATTATTTGTTCTCAAATAGTAAAAAATAAAAAATAAAAAATAAGGTTTTTATTTTTTATTTATTTTTATTTTTATTTTTTAAGAAACGATATTATTTATACTAAAAACACTTCCATCCCTCTCAAATCCCCTAAGGGATAGTGAATTAAATCCCCTCCCTCCTCCACCCCTATTCCAATCCATTGGGCTTTGGGGGAGCCTAGCTGCTCACCCATGCTAAAACCGACTAGCCTAGCCCCTAGGCTATGTAACGTAAGGCTGACATCAGCTATAATTAAAAATACAAAAAATCATAAAAATTAATTAAAAATTACAAAAATTATAAAAAAATAATAATTGTTTTCTATAAATATCTAACCATGTTCTTCCACCTTACACAACATTTCAATATTTTCAACAAATCTTTTATTATCATCCGAAATTAAAAATAAATAATAAAATATAAAAAAATATAAAAATGTTTTAATACGAATTGCCTAAGCTATTCAGTTTAGTAGTAGAGATGCACTGTGGCAGTTACTGTTCACTAAAGACATTTATTATTCACTTGGGAGGATTGAATTGCCTATTTGCCCGATGGGCTTTTTAGGGTTGGAAATGTTGTAAGGAGGTGGAGGAGTGGGGTAAGCCTCACAATGGGTTAGCAATAACATGATTCAAATTCGCCTTTGGCGAGAATTGAATATAAAACCTCTCACTTATAAGTAAAGAGAAATACCACTAGACCGTAGTATTAAGTGGCTTTTATTATCTGAATTATTTTCTTTGGTAACATAAGTAAATTATTGGCAAAAAAAAAAAAAAAAAAACCATAAGTTCATCTTTATTTATCGGAATCATTTTCCTTAGTGACAGTTAAGTAAAAAATCCCACTTAGTTTTCAAAAGTTTGTATTTTTCATTCTAATGATCTCAAATGTCCACTCACTTCACTCTCTCCTCCTAATAAAAGATAAAAGAGATGCCTTGTTGATTGTTACCATCTAAAAGATCCAAAAATAAAGCTAAAGGTGTAGTGTGACATATATTAGTGGGTTTGGCAAGTACCATACATATGTCTACATACATTATCATATCAAATGCTCATGTGCCCTAATTTTTCACTTTTTGAGTAAAAATGAAGCATATGCTTTTGCAACATGCAAATTACTTTTACTTATTATCTTAACATTCAATATATTTATCCTTTATGTTTTTTTATAATAAATTTTTAGGTCAAATGAAATTTTATTAAAAACAATCAAGAACGTACATAGGAACAAATATGTCACATCTAACAAGTAGGTCAAACACACCATTTAAAAGAAACACTAAATCTTCGCAATTACAAACTCATTAGAACACGACACAATTGCTTAGCCATGGAAAATCCATAATTGCTTAGGTTTAAACCTTGTAAATTGTAGGATTACAATAAAGGCACCATGAGGAAAGAATGCATCACTCTCAGATGATCTTGTAATCATCGACAAAGATAGCACTACTATGAGTAAACTTCAAAAAAATGTCTTGACTTCCTCATTATAATCCTTTGCCATGTCTGCAAATCAAGGATTCGAGTTTGAGTAGTAATCCATACCTGCTACAAAGTCTCTCCTCAACAAAGCCAGAGAGAGTCCAAACAATAAAGACTAGTGTCATAAGAACGAAAGGGTGACCACAACTAAGAGAGGAAGATAGTTAGAAGATAGGATTTGAAGAGGAGAGAGGCAAGAGATTAAAAAGAATTGCCACCGACTCTAAGGCCCGACCCTATTTTTATGTCTAGCAGCTACAATAAAATGTGGTCATTTTTGTCTAAATGATTAGATTTATTTTCTTTTTTAATTAGAAGGAAAGACGACAATCTTACTCGTATTGTAAATGTAAGAGTGTTTAAGTTAAAATCCTTCCCACCCAATAATTGATTAGATTTATATTTACACATTTAAAAAATTAATAATCATCAATATCAAAAAAATAATAGATTTTTATATTTAGTACTATAATTTAGTGATATTTCTTATTATTTTTAAGTGAAAAGTTTAATTTCATAAATGACGAGTTTCATACCAATTTAATTTTTGTCTGAAAATATTTAATGCAAATTTGATCAATAAATCAGACATTTGTCCTTGGATATTTATATACATACATACATACATATATATATATATATACACACACACATACATACATATATGCATGTTCAGAGATCTTTGAAAAAAATTAAGGATGAAGTACCGATTTAGTCCATGAATTATCACCTCAATGAAAATTAGGTCGTTAAATTATTTTTTCGGTAAAATAAGTCTCTAAATTCATTAAAAATTGCTAATTTCATCCCTACTATTATATTCAAAGCTATTTTATCCAATTTTTCTTCAACTTAAATCACTTCACACACTTTAGAATGTAATACCGTCATTTTCTCACCTATAAGCCCTTCACATTTTATATAGGTTGCGAATCTAACAACTAATTTACCCTCCAAAGTTAACTTACACTATTTTTTTATGAAAAACTACCAATTTACTCTCCAAAATTAACTTCATATACTACTTCTTTATGAAAAAACAACCAATCTACCTTCTAATGTGCATCACATGCAAGTAACGTGACTTAAATTGACGGAAAATTGAATATAGTAGTTTTGAATATAATACTAGGGATGTAATTGGCAAATTTTTATAATTTAAGGTCTGATTTTTCTGAAAAAATAGTTTAAGGACCTAATTTTCACTAAGATGATAACTCAAGGACTAAATTGGCCGTTCACCCAAAAATGAAATATTATCCCCACCAATTGAACAAAATAATAGCTAAAATTATGCAAAAGAGAATATGGAGGGTAGTGACAAATGTGCAATACCAACACAATGTGGGAAACAACTATAAATACATAAAGATGGCAGGACCACCAGTGCAAAAATCACACATTAGTTGGCATAAAACGTCAAATACAGAGATATTGGCACCTAATGCTTACTGGTGCACCTCATAAATTTAAAAAGAAAAAAATATATAATATTTTGTTAAAAGAGATTAGAATAAAAGGTACGGACAAAATTAGAAATAAAAAAATTAAGAGGAAAAGAAAAGAATATGATTATATGGTGGATATTGCAGCAAACCCAGACCTTCCATGCTCAAAGGGATGAGAGAGACAGCCAACACAGGTTGAAGTTAGATAGAATTATCATAAACTTTTTTGAGAGAGAGAGAGAGAGAGAGAGAGAGAGATTAGATGGTGGGAGACGAGGAGATGGGGAGAGGGTTTAAGAGAGGGTTTTAGGTCCACCAACTGGTGGTTAGAGATTGAGCTCCTTAACCAAACACTTGATCTTCACCATCCAAACCAGTTAAGCAGAAGCAATTAGCCATTGAGTTCAATTGTTGAATTGAAGCTGAAGCTGAAGCAGAAGCAGCAAGTAGTAAAGGCAACAACTTTTCCCAACTGGGTCTCAAGCAAAAGCACTTATTAGAAAAGCAGTGTTGCCCACCAAAGCCTAAACACCACCCCCCAAGAAAAAAAAAGATAACCCCATTTATGGAAAAAGAGAGAAAAGTCATCATTTTTCTTGAGTGGCTCAGTAGATACTGAAAAACTAACCTCTCTCTGTGGGTGTGTGTATGTGGCCGTGCGAGTCTCACGTGGGGTTTGAATTTGACTCAGTGATGGATGGAGAATATCTATGATTGCAAAAAAGCAGAAATTTGAAGCTCTCAATTATTTTCCAACACACTAAATATCTTTTTTTTTTTCTGGGTTATTTTTTGTTGTTAAATAAATAATATACTTGTTGTTGGGATCGGAAAGTTTGGCTCTGAGACGATCGGGTGATGTTCTCTAAGACTTTTCTGTTCCCCACACAACCCACAACTCTTGAGGGTTTGCAGGTATTTTTTATTCTTCCATTATATATATATATATATATATATTTTTTTTTTTTTTTTCTGGCTTTAATCATCTTTTAGCTGCTCGTCTCACTCATGAATTTCTCCTTTTCTTCGGTTCTGTTGTTCTCTTTCTCTTTCTCTTTCTGTTTGTTAAGATGATGATCCAGTAATTTCTTTTTTTGAAAATACAGAGTTATCAGATTTATTATTATTGTTATTATCATCAATTTATCTATATATATTGTTCTTAATTTATATTTATATGTTTAATTTTTCCTTCTGTTGGGTTGATATCTGAATTCTGTTTGCATGTATGTACTACATGTGTGTGTGTGTAGAGAGAGAGAGAGAGAGAGAGAGAGAGAGAGAGAATAGGTTCTGTGTAATTAATAATCATGATATAATTGGCAGCTTTCAAACTGAAAAAGTTGTATAAATCCTTTGATTGCCAGAAACCCAAAAAGTTCATATGTCAGCATTATATATGTAAATGTTCAGTTC
This sequence comes from Malus domestica, assembly GCF_042453785.1. Classification (NCBI taxonomy): domain Eukaryota; kingdom Viridiplantae; phylum Streptophyta; class Magnoliopsida; order Rosales; family Rosaceae; genus Malus; species Malus domestica. The sequence goes on from NC_091670.1 coordinate 9,051,959, forward strand.
TTGCATACGAAGATTGCTTTTGGGATGATTAATTCAGCTGTTTGTTGGGCATTAATTATAAGCTTCTGTGTGTTTGTACTTGGTAGTAAATTTTGCTTTGGTGAATTGATATTCTTCTGTGAGGATTGCCTGGAATCTCAACTAGTACATTTTTCTGTATATGTCATTTGAGACTTGAGCACTTTGCTTTAATGCGTTGGCTTATACTGGTGTGAGTGAGTAATAATACAGTGACAATTAAATTCCTGCAAACTTGCTAGTTTTTCGAGTATGGTACGGTTTTGCCAATGATGGAAGTTCTACTCCTTTTTTCAGTCTTCGGGATGAGTATGTAATTGGGCTCATATAACTGTTAAGGGGTTGAGAGAGCTATGTCAAGTTACTATACTGGTTCGAATAATCAAAAAGATGCGACGCCAATGCTCTATTTAAGGGAACCTTTGCCTAGTTCTTATCCAGAAGCACCTTTTGTCTCTGGTAACATGATGATGTATATGAACCCTGGGTCATACTCGGACGCATTGGCTGGGAGTTCTCAGCAGCAAAACAACTGCATTGAAGGAGGCTCCTCGGTGGGGGGTTCAGATTCCAACCAGCAGCAGCATGATGTCCTATCGCATCTTGGTGGCACGCATATTGGAGAGCAGGGATTCAGTCCATGGAGGGAGGGTAGAAATGAGATGCTAGTTACGCATCCCATGGGTAGTTCTTCAGGTATTCTTCATGGTGGACAGAACTTGCAAGGTCAGGGGTTGTCCCTCAGCCTCAGTACACAAATCCCATCAGGAATGCAAATGCCTTCTATCTCATACCGGAATACCAATATGGGTTTTGCTTCATTCTTAAGTCCTAATGCATCCGTTTCAAGTGAGGGTGACGGTAGGAATGGTTCTTTTAGAGATGAGCAGCCAAGAAATGTTGAATATTTGCAATCTGGTTTTCCGGGAGGCAATCCAGATTCAAGTAAAGGGGATTTGTCTCCATATGGGATGTCGAGTATGGCAAGAACCATTTCCCATAACAAATACCTCAAAGCAGCACAACAGCTGCTTGATGAAGTCGTCAATGTCCAGAAAGCACTGAAGCAGCATGATAGAGAGAAGAACCAAAGCACACATGATCATCAGAAGAGTTTCAAGGAAGGAGATGATGGATCAAAGAATGATCTTGAGAGTGGAGTATCTACAAACCCTCAAGAGTTGGCCAGTAACTCAACGTGTGAGCTTTCACATGCCGAGAAACAAGAGTTGCAAAGCAAGTTGACGAAGCTTCTGTCTATGCTAGATGAGGTATGAGCAATGCATATAGTTTAATGTCTCTTTATGAGTTAATTATAGGATCAATCTTGCTTGTCTGGTCAGTTTATCATAATTTTAAGAGCTTAAATCAATTTTAGTTGCAAATTTGATTGGCATTATCCTTTTGTCTTCGCTCTTTCTACTCTGTGATGATTGCTTTGATTGCTGTTTAGATGACTACATCACCTGTCTTTATCACTTCTTATGTGTGTGATGTGTTGCATGTTTAGGCAGGTGATATTATGTGGCATGTTTATTGTCAGTGATCGCCTGATCACTATGCTTTTATGTCGATGATATTGTTCTGTTCTCTTAGGCTCTTACTTACTGGTTTCACGATAATGACGGAAAGGATCAGTGATATATTTCTTTAATTTTGAAAAATAGGAAAGACAAAAGGATCAAGACATGCAGTAACAGTCTACTTAAGCAAAACCAAACAAAATGCATAATGGTTTCGTTTTTGAGCTTATGTCAATTGTTGATTGTTCCAACTGAAACTGATCAATTAATGATGTAGTCATACAGTGATGCATTGATAGATAAACCAACATCTGGTAACGATTCCATTACAGTTTTGTTCTTCGATTCAGACATATTTTAATGAAGAAAAAGTTTCAAGAATTTCCTAAAGTTTTGAGTATATCCTTTCATGTTTAAGTGATGTTTACACTGGTAATTGATTGATCCTCCATCTTTCCAGTTGAAGCACCTGGAGCCTTGCATTGTGTTTGACATGTGAAAAAGTTGGGGCTCTCAATTTTTCTCCCAACGGAATATCTCCAAGTGGAATATATTCCAACTATTCTTTAGGTTTCCTAGGTGTCTAATAAATTGAACGAGATGCTATGGAATGAAGCATAGCATCCTTATGTGCGATTTCTAAATAAGTTTAGGCTATTGATTTATCTCAAGCTTATCATTAAAAGGTGTTTTGGATATAGGTTTTGGCTGTTTAGTTGACACGTTGATAAGCATTTTATGAAACAATTACTCTACCATTGATTGAAGGTATTTGCATATACTAGTCATTCTGCTAAGAACATGGGGAGATGCGAAGTAAAATTGACCTCAATGAAATATTGGGGTAATTGTTCTCCTTATTTTCTTACCCCGTATGTTTACGGACTCTGACGGAACATCAAGGTGATCCTTCTATGTTGACAGTTGGCGCAAGTACCCTGTTCTGCTAAGAACCAGAAACAATATAAGATGTAGAATTGACCGAAGGTCCCATTGTTAATTGTTGATGTGGGTGGAGAAGGACAACGCCATTATTTGAGGCCAGAATTTCCGTGGTTCCTGAGTTGCTAATGATTATATTTCTGGTTTTCGTGTCTGTTAATTTAGGCAATTTACTTCAGGAGCAGCTAATGATTACGGAAAGTATTTCTACGATCATTGTTTCCTTGAGGATGTTGTAGAAATTTGTGGTTGTGGTTGGTTGTTTCTCGTAGGCCTTTGTCTGATATAATGGAGCTCCTATTTTTTCCCATGAGGTGTAATGGTGTTTATATCACAATCACAGGTTGACAGAAGGTACAAGCAGTATTATCATCAGATGCAGATTGTTGTATCGTCATTTGATGTGATAGCGGGAATTGGGTCAGCTAAACCGTACACAGCTGTTGCCCTGCAGACTATTTCACGTCACTTTCGGTGCTTACGTGATGCAATCACAGGACAGATACGAGCAACCCGTAAAAGCCTTGGGGAGCAAGGTGCCTCTGGAAGCATGAAAGGAGTTGGAATATCTCGCCTCCGTTATGTGGACCAGCATCTCAGGCAGCAGAGAGCCCTTCAGCAGCTTGGCATGATGCAACAACATGCATGGAGACCACAAAGAGGTTTGCCGGAAAGCTCTGTCTCAATTCTGCGAGCATGGCTGTTTGAGCATTTCCTTCATCCGTAAGTCCCGACTTCAACCCTTTTCTCAATTTCTTTTCTGAAAACTTTATTGATTATCAGTTCTTGATGTAATTGAATGTTAATATTGATAATTTTCAGCTATCCGAAGGATTCTGATAAGATCCTGCTAGCAAGGCAGACAGGCTTGACTAGAAGTCAGGTAATGACCAAGTAATCATGTTTTACGTAGCATTTTTCCTTAGGCACCACATACATACATAACAGAGAATAAGATCCTTTATCCTTATCGACTTCAACACGTATAACATTTTGATCCTCGCTAAATCTGCTGAATTAGGATATGGAATGTACAGCTTGAAAGAAATTGCAAACTACAAAGCAATGTGGGAAAAGGAATAACTGTTTCATTCTGCAGGTTCTTGCAGCTACAAGAATGCTGCATAAATAAACAAATCACATTCATAACAAAAATTGATTATTGAGTACAAATGTTTACATTTTTAATTTGAATTAACGAGCGCGCCTTTATTGCGGCACAGGTCTCAAACTGGTTTATCAATGCACGAGTGCGCCTTTGGAAGCCCATGGTTGAGGAGATGTACAAAGAAGAGGCTGGTGATGCTGAGATGGACTCCAACTCTTCATCTGAGAATACACCTCAAACAAAAAAAGGTGACAACACGGGGACCATGGAAGACGGAGTAGAAGATATGCAACCTAGCCCAAGTTCGACAGCCACTGAGAAATGCGGCACGGGACAATTTATGGACTCCAAATCTGACCATTTCCATGACGTGGAAATGGCTGGATCCACTGGATATGCCAATTTCCAGAATGTGACTCGTCATGAAGCTGAAGCTGAAGCTGAGTACGGGCTCGTCAAGCTTAGAGAGGGGCAAAGGCCCGGTATGGATGACTCGAGTCTCTTTTCTGATGCAAATGTTCAGACTGATAGGAACAGTGAGAGGTTTACGGCAGCTGCTGCTGCATACCACATGCCGGAGCTGGGGAGATTTGGAAGTGGAAGCGGGGTTTCTCTGACATTGGGATTGCAGCATTGTGACGGTGGCAGTAGCCTACCCATCTCTAGTGGGACTCATCACGGGTTTGTTTCCGTGAGAGGGGACGATTTGTACAACCCTGCAGCTTCTTCTGTAGGATCTGAGACAGCAGATTTTGAATGCCTTGACTCCGGGAACCAGCAGCAACACAGATTTAGTTCCTCCCATCTGTTACATGATTTCGTAGTGTGAAAGATGCTTCATTGCACATCCACGTTACTTGTATCCAAACTATTTTTGGGGCGGGGGAGAAAAAAACACACAGCGATAGGCTTTCGACTGCTCGACTTTGCGTTGCGTTGCGTTGCAAATGGTGAAAAGGAATATTGCATTCCGCCAGACATTGGAAACATACTACTAGCTAGTACAGTTGTAATATATGAAGAAATTGATTGAAGCTCAGCATATTTGTAAAGATGAGATAAATATTCTTTGTTTCGTAAGTTGGAAGGGGAAAATGTACAATCAGTGCCAAACTCTGTTGATGGTATTGAAGAAAATAGACTAGTTTGTAATAAAGCTTGCTGTTATTTCGATGTTGCCAAGTCAATTTCATCAGAGGCAAGAACAGGGGTTCGTTCCCTTCGGAACAAGGACTTGTGTTACTTGGGATATGTCGCCGTGAATCACACGAGAATATATCTCCGGTGACATGCAAGAATCCGCCCTTCTTTTGTCCCCGCATCTCGTGCCTGATATTGTTGTTCATATTCCCTTTTCTAATCATAGGTTGGCTAAACCCCTGAATTCTTGGAAAAAAAATCACTAGACCATCATCTAAGGCCCCCAACCTCGGATTAGATCACATAGATGGAGGAGGAACTGTTGTGAGAGAGATGGGAAAGAAGATGATCAGAGAGATAAGGGAGTTGAAAGGGAGAGATGGAGATGGAGAAAGAGATGGGCAAGTTGGAAACAAGAAAAATGTTTTTGGAGATAGAAAGGGTGATGAGGAAATGTGGGTTCCTCCTAGCTTAGCCTTTTATTGTTATGTTTTTTGATATGTGATTGACAAGTCGTCGATATTTCATTTCAGCAACCAAATATCAAAAATGAATCATTATAGCAATTAGGAACACAGAGATAAAAGTAGCCCACGTGCTACAAGAGCATCCAACCAAGCGGAAATTCTCTCCCGCACGTTTATTTGCTTTACTTACAGCCCACATAAGAATTCATCATGTGATGCATGCATCCAATACCATTGTTCTTCAGCCTCTATGGTCATCTGGCAACGGTCGCATTAGATATGTGGGTTTGCGGGTTGGTGGGTGAGAGGAAGCAATTCTAAGTGACACGAACCAAGTCATTGTTCGACAGTGACAAAGTTGTTGAGCGAAAGTAACATCTTTCCGGTTGATTGGCGCAACGTCTAACGATGATTAAGTACGAGCAACTAAAAATAAATAAAGCTTGTCTGGTTTTCTTGAACTCAAAGCAAGATGCCCAGAACTAGCATAACCATATATACTAACTGTAATTGCTCTATTTCCTTGAAGGTCAGTTAAATTAAAAGCAGAATGCTTAGCCCCCAAAATGAAGCAGCGGTACAAACCAGACTCGAACAAGAGAAATCACACCGAACATCATAGGTCATGTATCCTAGAAGACGAAAAGCACCCTCCTTCAAACAGCGTTGTCAAAATTTCCGTTCTTCACAACTTTTACATGTCAGAATCCATTGCCCGGTGGACATAGAGGGACTAGTCTGATTCTAGGAGCAGAAAACAGAAACTGCCTGTACTAACGAATAAACGCTAAGCAACCTGCCTGAAATTCTTCCAGAAATCAAAAATCTAATGTGAACAGACAAAGGACGGAATGTCAACCAAAGTATAGTGAGAAAATTTTCCCTACTCTGTACGTCAGTTGTCAGCCCAATGACGATGGCGGTACCTACCTGAAATTATAGTAATAAGTAGTTAGGATATACCAACAGAAACATTTAGGTGTTGGAACTCAATAATGACAATTAGATGTACAAGAGTACAAACCTTCTGTACAGAAGCTTCACATCCTCCCTCAACACTGGACTTTCGAGGAAGGGATCATCACTCTCATTCACATCAATGGTCTCCACTTCAAAATCCCGGAAACCACAATATTCATTCCATTCAAACCACATTTTTGCAATTGTTTCTTTTTGGAAGCAAGTGCTATGATCTTCCTCTTCAGGAGAATTAGCAGCTACCAATCTATACACGAAAACTTTCTTCTTCTGACCTGGTCTAAATGCACGACCGATGGCCTGCCTGCTCACTGAGGGGTTAAGATGTACATCCAGAAGTATTAGTCGAGAAGCCCCTACCAACGATATACCCTCCCCACAAGCCTTAATTGAGCCGAAGAAAACCTTGGCGGTGGGGGAATTGTTAAATCTATCCATAGACCATTCCCGTTGCTCAGAGCTTGACTCACCTGAGATCACAAACATTTCTCTCCCAGCGCTCCACCCCTTCATTCTGACTACTAATCTCTCCAAAAATTTCAGTGGTAGGAGGTACTGACTGAAAACTAAAAGTTTCTCACCCGCTGACTCACATAAGTTCAGTATATTAAGAAAGAATCTTGCCTTGACTCCATCTTTCACATCTATTTTGTCCAAGAGCTCATCCACTCTGTCATCTGGATCAGTAGGCTTCCAAGCCAAGTTGGACAGTTTTGGGTGAAGATAAACAGCGCTTCCAACAGCATTTTGCTTGAACTTTCTTGCAAACTTCTTTAACTTCTCAGTCTCGTGCTTCTGCTTGGGGGTGAGATTTAGTACCACAGTGAAATCAACTAGCCCAGGAAGTTCATCGAGGGTATCTCCTTTGTAATAATGAAGCACCTTGCTAGTCATCTCACGCAATTCGTGTATGACAGTGACTTTCCTTCGAAAATCATTATCCTTCTGTAGAGTATGCTCCACTAGTTCATAGAAGGCTGATTCACTGCCAGCTTTGAACTGCTTCCTTACACCTGGTATATGCACTCTACTCATGATCCGCTTGATGATGGGTCGGGATGTTTCTGCTCTTAAAAACTTAGGACGAACAAGATTCAAAAGGTTGAATACTTCGTTGACATGATTTTGGAAAATGGTTCCAGAAAGTACAACTTTCCTAGGTGTCTGCAGCTTTGCAAGGGATTGGAACACGTCAGTGTTATCATTTCTTGGAGTATGCCCTTCATCCAGAATAAGAATTGAAGGTGCCTTCAGCAATATTTCTTGGCACGCAGTTGATACCTTGCTAGTTTCTCGATCACAAACAATAGAGGAGAATTGCTTGTACCCTAAGAAAAGGATACTCTTGTGCTCCACCCATTGTTTCAACACCTCCAGCTGCTGTGATCGATTGTCTGCTTTATTTTCATAGAAATCAATTAATGGAATATCCTCCACTTGCCAAATTTTAAACTCCTTTTTCCACGTATCCAGGATTCCTTTAGGAAGAACAATCAGGGGTCTTGCATTTGGATACTTAGCTAGAAAACTTTGCATGAAACTTATTATCATAAATGTTTTACCAGAACCTGGAGCATGGGCCAAGATGCAACCACCAGGATTATCGCCAACCAAGTTGCTAACAAGAAAATTGAAACCCTCCACTTGATGAGGTTTCATTTGTTTCATATGTCTTGGGTGAGCAGATATCTCAGTTAGTATCAAACCATCCTCTGACAATTTAAATCCATCTATCTCGGCTGAATCTCTTTCTTTGCCATTCCGAGAATCAGGCATGTAAGTTCTTGTACTCCTTTTGACCTGAGGTAAATAGAAAAAAAATGATACTATGAAACTTGCTTCCAGAAGAGGGCATTTAGCTGTTGAGATATCAAATAACTTCCAGTGAGTTTACACAGATCCGTGATCCATTTATTGATGACTTTGATTCCACAGCAATGAGGCAAATACAAAAACTAGAATTCAAGGCAAAAATAAAAAGTTCAACCAGGCAGTAACACAAATATATCACTTCCAATATGTTATAAATTCATCAAACTTCTAACAATTTATTTATCTACCATTTTTGGGTTGCTATTCTCAGAATATTATCTCCTTGTCTGAAAAAACCCTGGTTATCTCATTTAAATTCAGCTGCTCCTGAGCCTGGTTAAGAGAGAGTGATGTGGTGGGTTCACAATCAACTATGAACATTGTCAAACACTATGAGTACGTCCTTCAGGGATACATGCTGGGTTTTTCTACCAGACAGACTTTATTGGACTTCATAATAAGCAGAGAGAAGTCAACCTTTGGTTTGCTTTCTTGTTGCAAAATGTTTAGGGAGTTGTCTAGTGCCAAAAATCATGGGGAGAATTAACAAAGAAAAAAGATAAGAAACCTATAGGGATACCCAGTTAACTAATTTTTTGACGTCTCCTTTGGAGATGCTCTAATGTGATTCAAATTCGCCTTCGGTGAGAATCAAACCTAAGACCTCTCACTTACAATTGAAGAGGAATACCACTTACACTGTAGTACTAAGTGGCTACCCAGTTAAAAATTGACATGGTGAGTTTACTATATTGGCTGGCTCATTGAGAATCTGGGATATCCAGTGCACCAATTGATAGATAGGGGTATCTACATGTTACATCGGATTAGGTTGGGGTATTTCTCATCTAATTCAACCCTGTCACGTTGATTTTTTCTTCATGCACAACTACCTAATATTGGTCCTAACCTCCTAGAACCAAAAGAATTGAATTGACTGAATGATCGGATTAGATTGATTGGGGCTAAAAACAAACACCAATTTTGTTCAGAAACTAGGAAAAATATTGGACAAACAATTATGAAACCCCAATCGAAGCACGATGGTCAGCCATTCCTGCTCAGTCCATCTTGTTTAGAAAACTTTATATATATGGTCTGGTTTGGGTTTTTTCAGGTTAAAATATACGAAAACAAAAAGATGCATATCAGGTTTAAAACAATGAAGCGGACCTGACCTATATAAACTAATGAAACCAACAAGAACTGATCAGATGAAACCAACCCTATTGATAGGTTCACTGCTAACAACAGGGACATTTTACGCATTCCCTAGCCCTGTTCACATTTTTTTATACAGGCAGATAGTCAACCAGAGAGATTGTTCATAAAGGACCAGAAGAGAAGTATTAACCTTCGTGTTTCCCAAGATGGATTAAAACTATCACAAACTCTTCAAACTCATGGTTGTAGACCACAGATTCACATGATCATGCTCCTACCATTCATAATGAATAACTAGAAAATAACCAATGTGTTGTATGAGTTAGATCAACATCTTAGTTCTTCAGGTTACCATGAACACCTCTTGTGGAATGTGGAAACAATAGATCTTCAACTCACAAAAAAAAAAAAGCAATCATTTCAGAATTTTATTACTAAAGTCTCCTATTCCACTCTAGATAACAGGAGCCGAATGCTTCCTTTTCCTATATGAATTGGTACATCAATCTAGCAACTTTTTGGTCGAGAAACTGAATTTCAAATTGAGCTAATACAAGGATGGTCAAATCAGCTGCTGAATCAGGTAGCCATAGGGACCTGCTCTATTAGGGGCGAGTTTGGGTAAGAACAATCAGGTTTGGGGCCGGCATGGAGATTTTTATTAAACCAGGATGAGGCAGGGCATGAATGGGTAATAACAATGGGAAACATGAAACCAAATTATTAATTTATTTAATTATTACTATTTTTTAAAGAAAGCATTCTGCTGCTGTGCCCTACGTTATTAAAAAACTTATACAAATAAAAAGAAAAGAGGGAAATGCCTTAGAATCAAGGTTCTAAAAGACGCTAGGTGCTAGTCGGGCAGCGAGCTAGGGCCTAGCGCCTAGGCGGCTAGGCGGACACACGGATTTAAGTAGGGAACTGTTATTAACACTCCAAAAATCTCAATCTACACTCCTCACAAGTGTAACTTTCTTTCTAATTATAGAAAGTTTGGAGTGCTAGATGAGATTTTTGGAGTGCCAATAACAATTCCCTTTAAGTAAATCTATTATATTTCGTGTAAATACGTGTCTACATATACTTTAAATATATATATAATTTCATCATAAACTACAAAATAGAATGACATATATATGTTATGAAGTGTTGGAACATAATGGACACAAGTGGAACAAGGATATAATGTGTGTTCATTTAAGTATGCAAAAAGTCTCTTACAATTTATTGAAGAAAAAAAATGCAAAATGAAAGTTAGCTATTTAATAGTTTAAGTGAGTCGCGACCTAGGCGGGTGCCTAGGCAGTCTAGGTGGGCACCTTAGCAGGTCTAGGAGCCATTTCTTAATTTTCAAATGCCTAGGCATTAATCGGGGTGGTGGTCAGCCGCCAAGTGCCTAGGCGGCACTAGGCGGAGATTTTTAGAACAGTGCTTAGAATGCCATGAACTTCATGTGTCTTCTTCTCTATTTCCAGCAACCAAAAGTGGATGCCAAAAGTTGAAAAAGACAAAAGAAAAGGGAGGGGCTGGTCATGCCTTCACAAAATAAGGGGATTGAGAACATGAGAGTAATAGATGACTTGATTTCGTCATTGCTCCATTCATTTCGAGGAGTCAAAGGAGAGTTCACAGAAAAAGAAAGCTTGAATTGATAAGGCAAAGATGGAAAACGAAAAACTTTATATATGCTTATACAGTAGATAATTAATATGATTGCATCTTTGGATTCAACTGACAAATTGGAGGACATGAAGTGCTTATAGATGCTTCCGTTCTTGCATGTACGTCTTCCCTTTTTATTTCATTTTGTGCAGAAAGGAATTTTGATAATACTTAGGCTTATGTATCAATGTGGAGGAATTATGGGTCAGGTTCTTCATTTATAGAAACCAGTGAACAAAAATGATTTATTAATGTGGAGGGATTATGGGTCAGGTTTGGGTAAATCCATAAGGGTAAAACCCATTGCAAGATAAACGGGTATGGATTTGTGGGTGCCCACAGCCCACCCACAGGTAATTTCGCCAATCCTACTTAAACTCATATAAAGGGCCAACCTATCCTACTTGTACGCTGCATAAGCGAATAACAGTTTCAGAAATCGTCATAAGAGAAAGCTGATTCAACGGCTGTTAAACTTTTGTTTTCCTGTTGGTTCTAGTGTTATCACTGATACCTAGAGAGAATTGGTACATGAGTCTATAAGCCCTGTTGAAGTCGGTCTTCCAAAACAATATAAAGAAATTCAAATTCTAACCGTGTGCTTACATTAAGACAAAAATTCAAATGTGCTTTCATATTTAATCTAATCAAGTTTAAAAAAGGAACTCTAACCATGCACATACCTTGTTATACTGAAACTCAAATATCGTCTCAATTGCTCTGTCAATAACCCCACAAATGCGGCAAACATATCCAATATCATCCTTCAAGACAAAAGAATGATCACAGTCACCTTCCTCTTCCCCGCCACTCATTCCTTCCACAGCAGCATCCTATCAGAAACAGCATATTGTCAACATAAGATAATAATGACAACTGTGAAACTGGAAAGTTATTGAAGATTTTTGGACAAAATATTCTTAACTCTGATGTTTATACTAGTAATTTGACATTTAGACACTTTCCCTGTGAAATTGAATAGGGACGACAAACTTGCAAAAACGTACTATTTACTGGGAGATATATTTTTTTCTATCCTGTTTACTCAATATTTAAGGGTTTTTTCCTCCCTAAACATTAATCTCTGTTCAGGTGAGCAATCTCTTTAAATGGGAAAAAAAAGTTGAGTTTTATTAAGCATCAGTGGCTCTATTTGTTCAGAAACAATTATTATATCAAAGATGGAAGTTGTTACTTTGAGCTCGAGCAAAGCAGAGAGAGCTGAGACAATCTGCACCAAACGTGTGACAAGCCAACATGTTTTTCCAATTTGGAACAACATAAAATACATGCACACATAGCAAAGAAACATGTTATTATAGTAAAGAATGTACATAAATGATACCTTGTTAGTTTCTAAACCCATTGACATTTCATTCCAAATATCTCCCAGACCATCATCTTCTTCAACATCTGTCTGGTAATCACCATCATCTTCTACACCAACATAAATTCCTGGGTGATTCTTGATTCCTGTTTCACTGGACAGACTTGGTTTTTCACCTGGAAGTCTGTTCTCCAAAAAGTCTCTTTCCTGAACATACGTTGACCAATCATTTGACAGATAGGATTAAATTGAGCAGGAAAGTAGAGATATTATATATAGGGCACACATACCACTGCTTTATTCATGGAATTCTGTTCTGACGATTGTCCCAAGAAAACCTCCTGGAAAGAATATGATGGCTGTGGCAAGACAACCTCTTTGAAAGGATAAGATCTCGGATCTTCACTTTGTTCCTCATCTGAATCAATGATTACCACAGGCCTCAGTGATGCTGGAGCATTATTTTCAACGCAGTCATCCTCCAGATCAATGACTTTATCACTAGCTAGTGGATTTTCAGATTTGGGAGCCTTTTTACTCTGCCTTTTGTCTTCCTCCAAGAATGCATTTGCCAGTGCAGGATACTTTGCAAAATAAGGGACCATAGTTTGGGTCTTTTTAGCAAGAACTGCCTCTATCTCCTTTGTAACACTTCCATATTCACCACAGTCTAACCTCTCCAGCAAGTTCCGTATGGCAAATGGATCAGTGTAGTCAACAACTTCTGAAGTAGACTTAGGTTTCTTCTCTACAACTTCATCATGCTTACTTACAGAGATGTCCAAGCCATCATAATTCTTTCCGTCCAAACAGAGTTTCATCCTCTTATGCCCCTTGGAATATAAACCTGAGCTCAAATGGAAGGTAACATACAAATAGATATAAAAATGAGGATCTTGCAAAAAATAAGAAGAAAAAGAAAGTAGGCAAATTACAGAAACTCATAAGTTCAGAAAACCATCTAGCCAAGTATATCAAATCAGCATCAGCACAGGAAAGAGGAGGAAGTTATATGTGAATTCCCTTTTGTATGAGTATAAGTGGAAGATATTGTGTGCTTTCTTAATAGAAATTGCATCCTAAAGCAATGCAAGATGCATGAACATAAAATATGAATTATATATTAATTTCAAAAGTTTACAATAAAAACCTTGTATATGTACTGTTTAACACTTCACAATGCAATGCATGCACGAAAATTCTAGGCAATCATATAAGTAGCACAACCACAAGGGTAATAGAGGTCCAAGTTAAAAGTATTACTCGTTATATTTTGAAGGTAGGACATAATAGCAGCACTGACAATGCTTAAGTAACAAAAGAAAATCAATCTGCTGAGATTCAGTTTCAGCTGGACTGATGGAGACAGCGAAAAGGCAGAGGACACATTGTTGGACCTAAGGTTCAATATTTTGGTCATGACAAGAACAATTTGATGAAGAAAAGAGTTGTGTAATATTAATTAACTACAAGTTGAAAAATATGTTGACTAATATTACACTTGTTCAGCATCAATCTATTTATGTTTCTTTGTTTGCCGAGTCAGATAGCTGATTTATAAGACAGTAAAAAACATACATTGAGCCTCAAAGCTAGAAAACTTCTGATGAAAATCCAGATTATATCCATACAGCCTAACTCTCATGGAACATGAAATATTCACAAATCACAAGACATTTTTTTAGGTTGGTGATGTCAACTATGAAGAACGGAATTCACAATGTTTGCCCAAAACCTTAACTATTAAATTACAAGACTGCATTAGTGGGGCTTTTCAGGGCATGCTACTACTTGTTCACAGTAGCAGACCCAACACCGTTTGGTAATTTGCAACAAACAACTTTGGCAAGAAGACCAAGTTCTCTTTTTTGGATAGCACAGAATCTGCACAAGGTGTTGCGCTTCAGAAGGCTGTGTGTCTTTCGTACCCCACTTCTTGTGCCCTCAACCCAAATAAAATAAAAACTTATTTCTCAGTTTCTCAACAATAGCTACACAATAGCCACAGACTACTGAATTAGCCCTAATACAAACAACAAACCACAGAACCCTAACAGCCCACAATACCCAAACAATCCCTAGAATTTTTCTTTGTAATCAAATTTCTAATCTTCAAGTCCCCATTTTAATGCATAAAAATTTCAATTTTTTTTCAACCAAAACGTTAATTTCACAAAATGTAATTCCACTCAATGGGTTTGTCACAAGCTCAACCTGCATTTCTCTCACATGCCGAAACAATCCAAACTTCCAGATAATACACACACACACACATGTATAGAAAGAGAGAGAGAGAGAGAGAAGCTTACTGTCATATGTAGTTTTAATGGGGGATACATCAATTGGTGACTCCATGGCTCAAACACTGAGAACACAAGAAACCCAAAACAAAAAGTCAATCACTTCCATTAACCAAAAGACAAACCGAGATGACAAAATCGCCATTTTTGTACAATGGAAACACTTCCGAGCTATAAAAAAAAAAATCAAATTAAAAGAAGCAAAAATCAGAAAAAAAGAAAAAGAAAAAGAAAACCTTAAATTTGGGAATTTAGAGAGGAAAAAGCAATCGCATTTGGCTTCCGAGTACGAAACGGCCACTCCCCTCTTGCCCTCGCAAAAGACTCTCGGAGCGAGAGCGTCGGTACGAGCGTGACGAGTGTCCGTACACAAACCCTTTTGCAGAAGCAGCTGCTTCTCCTTCAGGCGTCAGCGGGGAATGCAGAAATGAAAGCTTCAGAGAGAGAGAGAGAGAGAGAGGAGCTTTGTGTGTTGGAGGCGGACCGTGTGAAAGTGTGAGGGAGTGACGTGGCGGTATTTGATTTGTTGGTGGGGTGCGGTTCGCTTGCAGTCGTCATTGTCACGCGAGGAATCGGAAAGCGACTTGCGGTCCCGCAAAGGGATATGGGGGATGTTTGGATACGTGAAAATACAGCTCCCGGGACGGTACAGATTGAAGCCAGTGTTTGGCATGCGTTGAAAATGAAGCGACATCCGTGTCCATATTTTGCCAATTTTGGTAAAAAGTTAAAGCTAGGGTGACCTCATTTGTTTATACTCCTTTTTTGCTTGTCTACTCAAAAATGCAATGAATATTTTAATGACACAGTAACATGCGACTTTTCGAATTTACTCAAATTATGACATCATGTACAATTATTAATATTTAAACTTGGTTATAGATTTTCAGTTCAATACGTGTAATTAAGAATAATACTTAATTATTCTTAATTAATATTTAATGGACTACGTTTTAAAATAATGTAATTAAGAATAATACTACCACTTAGTACTACGATTTATAGGTGTTCCTCTTCATTAGTATGTAAAAGGTTTTAGGTTCGATTCTCACATAAATGCGAATTTGAATCACATTATTGTTAGTCCATTGTAAGGCTAAGCTTGCCCCCTTTCCTTAATGTAAATAATATCGATTGTTAAACTATATATATATTTGCATTCCCATATGAGCTGATGTCACGCCTTAATTCTAAGTTACACTATGGGTCAACAGGTAAAAGAAAGATATAGCGGTAAAATGTGGGCTAGTCTAGTTAGTGGAAGTAGAGGTGTCTAGTACTAAGCCAATATTATGTGTGGGCTAGTTAGTTGTGCTAGTGGCTTACCATTATTAACTAGCCCACATTCATACATATTATACATTAAATATTCATGTGAAAACATAATTCATAACAACTAATTCAAACTTCAAAGATGTAAAGAGTTACTGAAACCCTACTCTTCAAGCGCTTTGCCCTGATACAATTACTAGGAGGATCCTCGCGAGATCCTCCAATTATATCCGTTCATCGTACATTGTGCGGTAAAAAAACATTGTAAATTTTTTTATTTAAAATTGAATATAAACAGTACCTGACAAAAACTGATTGCACGATGTACAATGAACGGATGTGATTGGAGGATTCCTATAATCCTCATAAAGAAAATGATCGCACGATGTACAATGAACAAATGTGATTGAAAGATTATCGAGATCTTCACAAAAAAGATCCAGTGAGGATCCTCTCTTGTATAGTTATACTCGTAGACCTCTTAACCAAAATTACTTGATAACTTGCAAAACCAAATCCCTACAACGAGGTTTGATGCCAACAATTGATCAACAATACGCTTTTGTGCTTTGAAGTGTTAAAACACAAGCATACTTTTCTATTTTGTAGTATTTTTGATCACATTTTTTTATAAAAATTATTGTTTCGGGAACCAGAATTACTATTTATAACTTATCGTAAAGGTTGGATTAATCTTAGTTACCAACTTTTTGTAGATTTGAAACTTTTAGCACCTCGTTTCTCACTTTAAAACTTTCTTAACAAATCGAAACTCATTGTTTGTATCTAAAACTATCATATTTGTAGCATTAGTAATCAAATACAAGACCTGACCCAAACAAGACATAAACGGATACATCTAGTTGTTAGATTTCCAAATTCAAATGGAAAATCAATGTTGTGATGACCAAATGCCTTTACCATTTTCCCCTAGACATAGCAAAGTAGGCCAAAAAAAAGAGTCAAACAAAACCCTCATACCCAAATGGGGAGCAGAGGAAGAAGAGATGGGAGACTCAAAAGTCTCAAACTTTATTAACTCCGCCCACGGGCACCACCCTCCCTCTCTCTCTCTCGTCGCTCCTCCATTACTCTCACACAAAAGACAGAACCTAGAGAGAGAAAGAGAGGGAGGGGTTTTTAGGCTGTGAAGTTTTCACCTTTTTGCTGTGTTTTAGGCGCTCTCAACCTCGACAGCCCTCCTTCCTCGAACCTCCCCACCTGGGTCTCCACGACCACAACCCACCATTCCAAGATTCCCCCCACGTCCCCTGTTCGATTTCCACAAACCCATCTAAAAGCTAAGCCCACCCACCTCTCTCCCCCTCTGTGCTATTAAGTCCAATCCACTGTTGCAGTCTTCCCCTTTCTCTCTCTAGCTGCTTCTTCTGCAACTCTCATGGCTTCCCGGAAACACTTGGCCGCTGTAAAGGTACTGCTGCAGCACCCAACTGTCAAAATTTCTGTTGAAACCCTAACCCCAACTGTGAAAGTCTCTCCCTGCTCGAATTCTGAGTGGGTTTTGGGTTTAAATTTTTGAAAAATGTTTCTGGGTTTTTTTTTTGGCAGGGCGCGAAAGTGCTCATGGTTGGGGCAGGTGGTATCGGCTGCGAGCTTCTCAAGACTCTCGCTCTCTCTGGCTTCCAAGACATTCATATTGTGCGCTTCTCTCTCTCTCCCCCTCTTCTGCTGTTGAATTTTAAGGGATGAGTTTCTGTTATTTTTTTAATTCTTTGTTAGTTTGCTAGGGTTTTCATTATGTGTTATACCCATATCATGTTCTTTTATTGAAGTTTAGGTGTTGTTTTTTTAGGGTTTTAATTAGGGAAAATAGTTCTGTTAGTACCAAATTTAGTTCAATTTTCTTCTGAATTTTTCTTTTTTAAAAATGACTTCTCTGTACAGTTAATCATGTGTCAATTAGAATGAAAAGTGATGAAATGTTGAATTAGTATTTGTTCTTCTTTCATTATCATCGTCATTGTTGATTATTCTAATGTTTTGTTAAGAATTATGACATTCTTAGAAGAATCTAGGATCTGGCTAATCAAAGAATTGGAAGAGAATGATCCAAATGTTTTACAGGAATCAAAGTGGTGGCAACTTCTTACCTAAGGCTTTAGACCTTAGAGTGTGTCTGGGGATTTTTGCTCATTTTAGTAACAAGTGAAATATTTTTAACCGAACCTCTAACTTGAACTTATAATAACACACAGTAGCTGACTAGTGCCAGTCAGGGCGATTCCTGAAGTGGTTCTACTCATAAGTATTCATTTTTCTTCAGTGTTTGTTAATTTTTCAGTTTGTACCTTCATTGCTGTCCTGTCCATTGATTGCTTCATACGCTTGTGGTGGAAATCCTATAATTTGTGTAAAGGGTTAATAAGCGAAAAGAAAGAAAAACTATATATTTAAACAAATTGATGGGGTATATGATATCCAATCTTGAAAAAGATGAATTATAAGCCACATTTTTATGGTATAGTGGGTTTGGATGTGGACGTTTGAGTTATATTTACCACTACTTGGATAGATCCCTATATGAATTTTTCAATTCATGACCTGAGGATTGATATTAAATTATAATCCAAATTCTTTTTCCAGATTCTGTGTATATGCAAGAATGAGCAAGTTTACTTTGTTTCTTTCGGTTATTATTCACTTGTGCAGTTGGTTATCTCAAATTGCAGATTGACATGGACACTATAGAAGTGAGTAACCTCAACAGACAATTCCTCTTCCGACAATCACATGTTGGGCAATCCAAAGCCAAAGTAAGTATGTTTAATCTATCTTATGCTTTCTATTTGAAAAGGTGTGCAGTGTATGATATTTTCATGGATATTTTTAACAGGTTGCTCGGGAAGCTGTCTTAAAATTTAGACCTGAGATAAGCATAACTTCATACCATGCCAATGTAAAGGATTCTGACTTCAATGTGGACTTCTTTAAGAACTTTAATGTGGTCTTGAATGGACTTGACAACTTAGATGCTAGACGACATGTGAATCGCCTGTGTTTGGCAGCTGATGTTCCCTTGATTGAAAGTGGGACAACTGGGTTCCTTGGACAGGTGAGTTATTGCTTTAGAGTTGGTTGGCAAGAAACTAATTTTTTTCATTGGAACTAGGTCTGTCAATTGATTGCATCTAATAAATTATTGTCTGTCCATTATGTTTCTGGTTCCTTGTATGGTGTGTGTATGTGTATATTTTTTTATCTTAGATCACTTGAGCTTTGTAGAATTGTAACTGGTTTCATTATTAGCGATGCCAATCTTCATATGTCAAAGATGTCTAGGTCGGGAAAGGTAATTTCTTTGCTTCATGCGTAGTTGGCATGTTGGTTTTTGATCTGGACAGTGCTTTATAGCAGTTGCAGAAGGGGTTTCATAATGGAATGTCTTTAGCTGAGTTCATGCAGTGAACTATCTTTTCCCTGTCTAAGAATTCATGTGCTTCATTGAATAACTACATCAGCTAAGGATCCTATAGTATTCTTTATTATGTGTTTGTCTGTGATCGTTTATCATAGAAATGTTTCATTGATCATCATCTATGTCATCAAATGTTACATTGATCATCATCTATGTCATCATTATCATCTTTACCCTTGTTCCAATCGTACAGGGTTAGCTATATGAATTTTCTGTCTTACATTATGTTATTCTGCATGATGTTAAATAGTTTCAAGTCCTTTTTTGAGTGTGGCTAGATGTAGTTTTGGAGAGATATATTATGTACTATGTAAAACTAATAGTTTTTTTAGAAACACATGGTGGAAAAAACCATCAGTGCATTTGACCGGCATATTCAAACTTCTGCATCATTTTTATTATTTCATTTGTCCTTTTATTTGTTTTGCAAAATGCTTCAGTGCAGTTGGTTTTGTTTGAAGGTTCTTTCCTCCCCTTTTCACTTATTTGTTGACTCTTTAAAATCAGGTGACTGTACATGTGAAGGGAAAAACAGAGTGCTATGAATGTCAGCCAAAACCTGCTCCTAAAACTTATCCTGTCTGTACCATTACCAGTACTCCATCAAAGGTATTGTTGATGGATAGTTATTTTTGTTGTTGTTGTCTTTGAATAACTGTGTGTGGCTTGTATTGGGAAATCAGTTTTCTTGATAGTTGGTTACTTATATCCTGTGAATTAAACATCTCTAATTCTACCATGGAGACTTGAATAATCTGGAAGAGAAAACAACACGAGTAATAAAAGACAAAGGAATCCATTTTTTGGGGGGGGGGGGGGGACCAAGAAACGGAAACCATTTATAGTTAATAGATTTAAGCTGGGCTTAGTTTTTTCCTCAGAAATTACTACTACCGCTGCTGCTGCAATTCGATTGTTGTGAAATTGGTATAAGCACTATGGCTTGTGAATGATGTTTTGGGCCATAAAAATGATATTGAAAGATATACAATAGAAAACTAAATTATATGGTTTGCCAGTTTGCATGGAACAAAGTTTTAGTCGGATTGGACGATGATCATTTTCCTCCAACAAATTAAAATGGTATATTCATCATTGTTCAAGATAACCCCTTGCTCCATGGGTCTAGACTTTGACTGTATAATCTGTATTTTGCAGTTTGTTCACTGTATCGTATGGGCAAAGGAACTTCTCTTTGCAAAGTTGTTTGGGGATAAGAATCAGGCAAATGATTTGAATGTACGTTCTAGTGATGGTGCTAGCTCATCAGAACAGGCTGAAGATGTATTTGAACATAGAAATGATGAAGACATTGAGCAGTATGGAAGAAGAATATATGATCATGTATTTGGTTATAACATTGAGCAAGCTTTGTCTAATGAGGAGACATGGAAGAACCGCAATAGACCAAGGCCTATATATAGTAGGGATGTCATGCCTAATGGGCTCGGTCAACAGAATGGAAGTATGGAAAAGAATGGTGCATCCAATGATGTATATTCAGTATCTGCCATGGCATCTCTAGGAATGAAGAATCCACAGGATATATGGAGCCTTATGGAAAATTCCAAAGTCTTTCTTGAGGCTTTGAAACTATTTTTCTTGAAAAGGCAGAAGGTTAGTTTAAACTCTTGTAGTAAGGAAAGTCATTGCACAACCATTTATTTTCCATATGTCAAGCTGGACTCATAACTTTTATTTTGTTCTCAGAACTCTTTTAACTTTTTTTTGCGTTTTTGTTTCTTGTTATCTTTGCGGGGTGTGGGGGCACTGGTGGCAGGAGATTGGAAATATGACTTTTGATAAAGATGATCAGCTAGCTGTAGAATTTGTTACTTCTGCTGCAAATATACGGGCTGCTTCTTTTGGAATCCCATTGCATAGCCTTTTTGAAGCCAAAGGCATTGCTGGTAATATTGTTCATGCTGTTGCAACAACGAATGCTATTATTGCTGGGTTGATTGTCATTGAGGCAATAAAGGTGCTGCAAAATGATACAAAGAATTATAGGTGCGTGCGATTGCCCTTGTAATAAATAAAAAAAAGTGCTTTTTTTTTCTCCTTCTCTCTCTTTCGATACCGTTTTAAAAAAATGTGTTCTATTTCAAGATAATTTGCTATTCTGAATTTTTGTATTTCAAAATGGTGAAGAGAAAATATTTCTTTTCTTGGTTTTCACTATTATCTTTTACTGAATTCTGGTATCTGCACACAAATACACTTGTGCATCGACACACATACCCACACAGAAATGCACTTATAATTGGTTGATGTGCATCGATGAGTCTAGAGCCATGATCATATATTGGTTTAGGGAAGAAAAGAATTCTTTGACTGCTTCTGATGTGAATAATTCAGGAACATGAGATGGTAGTACATTTCTGGCATTGCTTTATTTGCACTGGTTGGCTTGCATATAGGTGTAATCGGAAGGGTGGGTCCTACTTTTAAGTCATTTTCAATTTCCATTTGTTTGATTGAAGTCATACCAGTTTAACAATTAGGGAATTGAAATTTGAACAGTATGTCATTGATGATGGTCATTCAGCCAGCCTGTAGTGCAATGGAGCGGCTTTACTTTTATTTTTTTCTTCCCAGTGGTTTGTTCTACGCTGTATTTTTTTTTTCCTTGTGGTCTGATTCTACCCTGATCCGAATGGCTATGTAGGATGACATATTGTCTGGAACATCCAGCAAGAAAAATGCTGCTCATGCCAGTGGATCCATTTGAGCCTAACAAGTCCTGCTATGTCTGTTCAGAGGTATACTGATTGTTCTTTTCTAAATTCCATCTTTGTGGGATCTTTGTGCTGACAGTTAAAGTGGAATTGCGATATGCACTAATGCAATATGATTGTAAGCAGACACCACTATCACTTGAGATCAATACTCACTGCACAAAGTTGCGGGATGTAGTTGAAAAGATTGTTAGAGCCAAGCTTGGGATGAGCTTGCCACTCATTATGCATGGGTCAGCCCTTCTTTATGAAGTTGGTGATGACCTGGACGAAGACATGGTTGCAAATTATGCAGCAAACCTTGATAAGGTATGAATTCTTTTCCTTTGTTTCTGGAAGACTTGCTCATGTACATGTGTCTTGTTTGTGTGATTTAAAAAAAATGTTTTTACGTAAAATTGCAGGTGCTGTCTGAGCTTCCTACGCCAGTTACCAGTGGGACCATGCTGACAATTGAGGATCTTCAGCAAGAACTATCATGCAAGATCAATATTAAGCACAGGTGGTTCTTTATCCAGTTGATCTGCAAGCTCCTATGCATCATTAAAATTGCTTCTTAACATCACATACAAAATGATGGATGACTTTAAGACATGAGCATTCGCAATAACTAATTTTCCTGTTATGGTTTATAAAAATAAAGCTTCACGCAGCTGTATAAGCTGAAATATTTTTGTGAGATAGTAAGCAATCAGAAGCTGTGTTAGTTGAAGTTAATGTCCTTCATCCTACAATTTATCTTCTCTTCCATTATTGGCTCCCCCACCCCCTGAAACCTAACCAAGTATGCCATTGAGGTTGCATGAAGCATTTTCTGATCTAGTAGCCGTTTTTTTTTATTTTTTATTTTTTAATAGGGGTTGGGTGATGATGCTATTTTATTCTTTACTGTCATGTAATCTACATGATTATTAATGCAAGTTTGATTTCATGCAGAGAGGAGTTTGATGAAGAGAAGGAACCCGATGGAATGGTTTTATCTGGTTGGACTCAATCTCCTGCGGTGGCACAGGATGACAAGAAGTCTACTGCAAATGCTGGAAGCACGTCAAATGCATCATCATCTATGGAGGCTGAAAGGACTGATGATGTTGAAACTACTCCTGGAAGGAAGAGAAAACTGTCTGAGGTTTCTGAGGCAGTCAATCCAGATATACCAAGTGTTGCTGGCAGTAGTACAAGAAATCCCGAGAAATTGGAACTTGTTGATGACGACGATGAGCTTGTCATATTTGATAATTGGGATTCAGTCACCAGCAAGAAGATAAAGTTGCAATAGTTCATCCTTGGATCTCTAATGTGGAGGCGTCAGTTCAGTTCTAATTTTGTACCATTAGTGAGAAGCACTGATTCTTTATGGGAGGTTGGCTCAATTGCTGTTTATTAGGTCGAGCCGGTACAAATTAAGCAGTCTTTTCGCTTCCCTTCTTCTGTGGTTGTAAGTGTAATGTGTCTTCTTCTTCCTAACTTAGTTGACAGATTTTTAGCCCTGTAACTTGAAAACCATAACTTAGAAAATGCCCCTGAAATGACTAAACTAGTGAATCATGAATTTCGGAGTTCCTTTTTATGTCATCATGAATTAAGTTTCCACCATGGATTTGGAAAATATTTAGGTTTGAGTTGCGAAAAGCGAAAACATGTGAGGTGATTTTTCGTAAAATCGCTTGAAAGTAATTTTCCAAGTGAGTTTACGGGGAATTGCTTCTCATGTGCTTCTCCCCAGAAGTGCTTATGCCCCCTTTTACAATGGCGTCTGAAGTGGCAGGGGTTTGTTACTTAAAGTGGCAAGGGTTTGTTACTCAAAGTGGTGTAGAGCGTTCACCCATGTTGCATCTGAGGTTACATGTTCGAGTTCCTTTTGCAATATTGCTCATATGTGTGGTTGTACATGAAAGTGAGTGAAACCTACTAATATTAGCAATTTGAGGGGGGATTATACAACTTAGATGTTAAAGCAACAGCATCTTCTACATGAGGATTTCATGGAACTAGCTTGGCCATGTGATGCTACTGATGTTCTCGTTATAACATGGCTAGACACGACAAGTTTATATTTTATTAAAACACGGTTAGACACCACAAGCTACTATTTTATTAAAACATACACACATGTTGTACGATAAAGCGGAAAACAAAAGGGGAAGGTAGCTAGCGTTCTCCTTTGTCCATTCGTTTAAGTGGGGGAAAAGAGAGATTCATTTGTGGATTTCTGGCATGCCACTCAAAGCTCATGTGATGTGAAGCTGATTTGTTTACAACATTTTGGACCTCTCAAATTGTTTACAGCAATTACATAGAGAGCTCGTATGAATTTAGTATTTTGAATGTTGAATGAGCTTTCTTTTGAGTTATCAGTTTTGCGGAGATTAAGCCTAATACTGCTGCTGCTCATCTCATTGAATTTGCACCAACTGTATATGCTCCAATTTACATATAGGTTTGTAAGTTTGTGTTACATTTGCCTCGAATCTTAGGTATAACCGGTTGTACAACACTATAAAAGGGAAGATTTCTCACCACAAAAAACAACAGATTTTGAAACACAAAAGCAAATTTATTAATAATAAAGTCTCACAGCATTCATCATCTGAAATCCCCATCAACTACCAAAAAGCATCAAACAGAAACAAACATCAAAATATAACTCCTACAAGGAGAGAGAAGTCTATCGAAGAAACAATAACAGCACACTACTAGTAACTCCAAGCGCCCTCAAAAACCATGAATCTTGATCCGCTCCTTGTCGGCAATATTAGCATCAACAAGAAACTGAAGCACCTTGTTGCGCTGATCGCCTTGGAGCTGAATTATCTTGCCGAGCTTTTTGTCCTCAACCACATTGCCATTGCAGCAGAACTCCCTTTTCAGATCCTTAGGCTTCTTCTTGAAGTCCAGGTCCTCCTTCAGCCCTTCAACTATTGTCAGGCACTTCTTTCCATTCCTCTGCTGCACTCGAACATGCACATACTCCTTGGCTCCAAGCGCATCTGGCTCTTCGGTGTCTCTAAAAGGGTCATTAAAAGGGTCGAAAGGAGCTAGGGGCGTGCCGTATATATCTCCTGTGTCAGCTAGAGGGTCAACAGTAGTTGCGATCTGAACGTCTGGGTCAATCATGTAATTTGCTTTGATTGAGAACCTAAACAAATTAATCTGCAAACTGCAACACAGAACAATAACTGTTTGTTAGCCTTCCTCACATCGCAATCTTCAACTGACAATCCACGTAAACCACGTAAGAAATCAACGCCTCCGATCCAACAGATTAAGAACATGAATACACAGAAGTCAAGAATGTCTTGCATAGAAGAATGCATACATCATGCCTCACGAAATAAATTCAAATAATTCATCTCATGACAGACTCGTAACTCGTAACTGGGTTTTTTTTGGTTTTTTTCCAATCTTCCAACGAACAACCCTAACTCTAATGACCAGGAACATCAAAACACTACAAACATAATTCAAATTATTCATGCATGCTTTAGATTTGTCACGAAAATAAAAATTCACAAGCGTAATCCTAATTAAATATTTCAGTCAAACATATTATAGATAATTTCACTACCAAAATCCAGAAAAAGTATGCAAAACCCTAGAAAGTAGAAACTCTAATTCCTAGCATCAATCTCAGAGAATGCACAATGCAATTCACATCCCAAAAAACAAATAAAAAAATAAGAGACGAAAACAAACATACCTGAAGAATAAAACTCGAAAAGGTAAAAGGGGTTTAGGGTTTCTGACTTTCTTGGGAACTAAGGAATGTTCGATGATTAAGCTTCGGTGATTTGCGTATGAGATAATTATAGAGGCAGCGGTGTCTATATATAGGCATGGAAGCCGGCAGCATATTGCACGTGGATGGACGAGATGGAATGTTAGGGGAAGAGACTTGAACGGTGGGATTATGTTGGTGTTTTGTTTCCTTTTCGTTGGAGGACAAACTCAATAGCATTTTTTCAAAAATAAAAAAATAATTTATCATAGTTGTGAAAAATAATCATGTTTATGCATTTTTGTGTGCCTTGGATTTTCACTGATCCTCTTGCCTAACAAAAAAAACTTTATTATTTATAGTGCAATAACAAATCCGATACTATAACAGAATAAATCAAAATGAGGCTTTGAGTTGAGTATAAAATTTAATTTTAAGTACTACTAGTGAAAGAACCCTAAATCTTTAATGTAAAATATTAAGGGTAGTGCTACCCACACATCCGTTTTTACATCTTACGCACTTTTCTCAAATTTCAACCATCAGATAAAAAAAATTGAAGAAAATCACCAAAAATTAATAAAAATATGTGAGAGGTAAAAATATATATGTGAATAGCAATATCCAATTTGAATGGTAAATTCCATCTATGATTAAAGTATTATGTGAGACAATATAAAGGACTTTGAATGCAGCATGGTCACCCAGGATATAGTGGACCATCTCATCAAATGAACTAAACTTGGAGTTGGAGGAAACTCATTGGCTTTTTATGCGTCGAAAGGAACTTTCTTTGAAGCTGCGGGTAAGTCTTTGCCTTTGGATCTTTTTATCATTGGTCTACAAATCCAATTAATTAGATTTATATTTAATCAAGGTTCTAAAAGATATTAGGCGTTAGTAGGGTGCTTGGTTGGAGCCTAGTGCCTAGGCGATTAGGCGGGGTCTAGGCGGGAGCCTAGGGGATTTAAGTAATTTTATTATATATCATATAAATAAGCATCTATTTATACTTAAAAAAATACATAATTGTGTTGGAATACCTAATTTGCAAAATAAAATGACATATATATTACAAAGTATTAGAACATATTGATAATATAGGGAACAATCATATAATGAGTATTCATCCAAGTATTCAACAAGTCTTTTACATTTTATTAAAAAAATAAAATGCAAAATGAAAGGTATCAATTTTATGTCTAAGTGAGAGTCGCGACCTAAGTTAGTGCATAGGCAGTCTAGGCGGACACATAAGCAGGTCTAGGCGCCCTTTCTTAATTTTCAAAGGTCTAGGAATTAATCGGGACGGGACGGCTCTAGGTGGAAATTTTTAGAACAATATGACAAAAAAGGCCAAATTTTCCACAAGATTGTGGCATGAGCTGTCTTTGGCTTGGTCTCCACGTTATTCTAATTAATTAGTTCTATGAATTTTTTCGGTTTCTCTTTAATTTATTTAACCTATTAATATTATCGTTCTCCTCAAGGTAAATCACATTTGCACCCTTTTATTTTAAATATTGACCCTTTATTATTCCGAAGTTGCGAATTGTTACACTATTTACCATTTCATAAAGTTAATTGATTAATTTACGCAAGACTCGAAAGCTTTTTGCACCATATTGGTGTCATGTAGGTCATATTATGTTTTTTAAACAAAGTGGCAAAAAGCCCGAGAAAAGAAAGAAAACTACAATAAGTCACGAGACCAAGCGACCTCTGGCTATTTAGCAATTAGAAGACGTGGACAGGATGAAGGAGCTTGCTAAAAAATACAAAATGTAGGGCATATTATTTCACTCTATCTAATATAGAGGGTTAAACTTTTTATTAAAAAACTTTCTTAGTTGTTGTGTAGATGCAAATGGTGCTTTACCGCAATGGTAGAAAACAATCATGTCTATCACTAATGCGGGTTCGATCCCCACTGATCTCTCGTCCCCCCCCCTCCCCAACCACGTACAACAATAATTTTACTCACTAACACTATTGTTAAAAAAAAAAAAATTGTTCTGGCCACCATTTCCAATCCTACTCCTTGCAAAAACATACTGGCTGGCTTGCTAATACTGACTGATGCCACGAATCATGTTACTCCTAATCTTAGTGTACAGAATCAGATCATCAAACTAGAAAGCTCTTGCTATTACTTCATTGAGAATATTTGGATTTGTAGTGTGTGTAAGGATTACAATTCTTCCTCTTTGTTTCACTTCTATGTTTTGTGATATAATATTTGAGCTCTGGCTCTTTCTGCAAATCTTGTTTATCACTCTAGTACAAAGCATATTGAGGTCGGCTTTCCCCTTGTACGCAAGTTACTTTGTGGTAAGACTATTCAGGCTATCATGTTTTATGATTCGACTGGCTGATGTCTTCACCAAACCTTCCTCCCATTGATCGATTTAAATTTCTCAAATCCAACATGAAGTTGCGTGCCACACCTTTCAGCTTGTGGTAGGTGTTGATAGTGTTTGATGTTTAAATACTCAGCCACATTCTAATAGGAAATCAATTGCCACACAAGAATGCTTGGATAGTGCCATTATCTTATATATAAAAGAATATCAATCTAATTATCATTGATTGATTAAAATAAACTATAACAGATTTCTCAAGATTTTTTCTCTCTACTTAATTAGAATTTTCTCGACTACCAAACTATCCTATATTTTGTTGACCCGTGGGTACGAATAACTACTTCCAATAGGGACTCCCTTCATTTGTAGGAGTCTCCTTTTCCACATTTAAGGTCCTTAATCCCCATTTAGATTCCACTAATGACTATTATGAGTTAAACCGACATTATATTATGTAAACACTACAGCCTTCTTAATGATCACTACCATAACTCTATGAATGTAGCCCAACCACGTACGTGTTGTGCTCCGCATCTATCACTGTCTATATCATCTCCACATGACCACTTTATCTCTAAGTTTTTTTGGCATCAACAATTGAAAACAAAATGTGACATTAGATTTTTGAAATTGTTTAATTTCATCACAAAGATATTACACCAAACCAAGTTCTAGCACAGATACAATTACACAAGTCTGTTTTCTGTATCGAAAACAAAAACAAAAACCAAAATTAAATAAGAAATAAGATCTAATACATGCATATGTTTAAATTAGTACTTTGATATTTACACAATATGGGAGAAAGGAAAAACTAGCTCTTCCTTCCTGGTTCTTCCGCAGCTAGATCCTCCAAAAACCACTCCTTAGAACGATATTCGAAATCGGCACCTCTTGAGATTTTGGAAAGCAGCAAAGTATTGCAGAAAAGAATGTTATTGTGCTTTTCCTGTTCGTCAGTTGATTTATATTATTCATACACCAACGCAGGGTGCAGTACATTGCGTGGTGCTAGAAACTCTTCGACATGGATAAGGAGGGTATGCTGGAATGGGGAAGTTCTTCCTCTCAGAATGTTTCTTCCTCTTTTTCGCATCGGGATTTTCTGGTTTCTTCAGATCATCGAGGCTTCGTACATCGGCCATGCACGTAAATGATCTTGATTTCCCTGAGTAGTACCTTGACAACCCTCTCCTGCTGAGAAACAAACATGTGCAATAAACCAAGTTTGAAATATAAAAAATATTTTCTATTAACCCATGCACGTATTAGAACAAATTTGTGTACATCTGGTGCGTTGCATTCGACACATACATAATCTGTGCACGCAATGTACCACATAAAATGTAACCGTTAAAAATGTTCCCTCGAGAAACCGAAACATTAAAAATGCGAAAATCAAAATGGAAAATCTAGAGAAAACAATGCGTTCTTTGAGAAACCAAAACATTAAAAATGCGAACTCAAAATGGAAAATTTAGAGAAAACAATGTGTTCTTACTTTTGTGGGAGACTTGTTCTTAGCGCCCCCATGTCGAATGCTCTCATATTGTCATCTTCCATGATTTCCAGTACTAGAAAGCGAAATGAGGTTGAAGAAGAAGTTCAGATTATAATGAGTTTTTACGTATGTACTGCAATTTGTGTTTGAAGTATATATATGTGTGTGTGTGTAGGGAAACAGTTAATTGTGGGATATGTATATAAAGGTCACATATGGATAAATGGCAGTGGGGATATATAGGAGCTCACACGTCATGGGGATTGGGGTTGCAAACTTGTGTTGAGGGTTCGATAAAAGTGGGTTGTTTTGGAGCCTCTCAAAACTGCTCACACCGTGTTTGGTGTAGGTTATTCATGCCAACCTCACCACATCCTTATCTACTTTCACTCTTGTTCGCTGGCCTTGCCCACCATACGCACCCTTATTTTCTCTCTTCCTACTATTTTGTTGGAAGAAGGAATCCTATTCATATACACTCTTTGACTCTCTTACGTATGTAATACATGTAGGAGGATGAACCTTGGGGACCCCTCAGAAATTGGGGCCATGTTGGTGCACCTTTTGCAACCCCCCCCCCCAACGCCGTCTTTGTTTTTTGTCATCTCCGTTTTTTGAATATTCACCTCATACAGATGCTACTATAAATTTAGCCACTGTTAAAATCAAATTTAATATAAAGGATCGTACACACACACACACACACACACACACACACACACACACACACTTTCTCTCTATCTCTAGGGCAATAAAAATAAAAAACTAGAATCACAAACGGGCCTTTAAACTGAAGGTATGGAATGTGGAAAACCTATTTAACCATATTTTTTTAGCGTAAGCTAGTATACTCGTTCTTTCAATGAAAACGCATGGAAATGCAAGATTGTTAATGCTCAACATTCGACCAGCCAACATTTAAGTTCAAAGTTGGTTCAACTCTAAATGGGTGACTTGAAAGTGGAAAGAGGCTTCTAAGCAGTGGCGGAGCCAAAATTTCTTGTGAGGAGGGGCCTCAAACAAGTATAGAAGAAGAAAAAACGAATAGTGATTATAAAATTACTAATGCAAAACATCATAATATTTATCCAAATAATTAAGTAGTCAAAATTAACATATGCATAGATAATTTTATCTATCCATAGTAATTAAAATTATTCTTGACGAATTGCAATGAAACAGTTGCATAATGTCATCTATAGTATTTAAATAATTATTAAACTGAATAGAGAGAAGTACGAAAATCTTTGCAAACCCTAAAACTCAAGTAAGAGGTGGGATAGAATAGAAACAAATGTTTTATATTGAATAATAGAGTATTACAAACCTTTTTGTTCTTTATTCAATAAATTTGGGATTTAGAATGGCTAAATATATGAAATTCAATAAGAAAAGGTAAAAACTCTCCCCATGCATAAGTGAAAGACTATTTTATTTTAATTAAAAGTGAATGATGGGTTTTAATTTAATGTTATTGATTTGTGAGAGGGTTGTGCTATCCACACACCTCTTTTTGCTTTCCATACACCCTCTCAATTTGCGATCGTCTGATTGAATGAATTGAATATCGAATGACATAAATTAATAAGAGTGTGTTAAAGGTAAAAAAATGTATGCAGATAGCACTACTCTTTGTAATAAATGACCATTTAAAATATATACTTATTTTTGGAATGGTATCTATGAGATGAAAAATAGATAATGATTGAATTTGTTTTAGTTGTTGAGAAAGGCTGCAAAGCAATAGAAATAGGTGTATTAGACTAATCTTATTTTTTAAGTGAGAGTAGGCCTAGGACTACTGTAGTCCTTAACTGCCTTCGCCACTGCTTCTAAGTAGAAGTAAGTATATTGGAAAGCATGAAATACATCAGAACCTTTTACATGTTCATAGGTTATTTCCTTTTACTACTCTTCGATGTGGCA
This sequence comes from Malus domestica, assembly GCF_042453785.1. Taxonomy (NCBI): domain Eukaryota; kingdom Viridiplantae; phylum Streptophyta; class Magnoliopsida; order Rosales; family Rosaceae; genus Malus; species Malus domestica. The sequence goes on from NC_091670.1 coordinate 9,083,357, forward strand.
TATGTTGAGCATTAATGCACAATCTTTAGAGTGGTTTGTTCCTAACCACTCATGGCGTCGATTCTTAGGGACTCACGAGAGTTGTAAGTCACATTGCCATGGTTCCGAATGAATTGTGTATGAGGGACCTTGAAAGATTTATGTAACTCGAAGCGGGAGTACCTTTGTGACGACCCGTCCCGAATAATTATATATTTTTATTCTCGAATGTGTGGAAATGACAATTATGCAATCGAGGCTTAGTGACATGGATGTATGTATATAGTTTTACATTATTTTTTCCGCTAATGTGATCAAATTGTACTCGACGTCATGAGAGTGTCGACTTGAGTTAGGGCCGAATTGGGTTCGTGGTGGAAATGTTATGAAGGAATAAGGAAATTGGGTTGGTTTCTTTTGATTGGACCCAATTGCATGAACCTTAATCATGCAGCCCAATTAGGGCTTGAGGCCATTTAAACTGGCCAATCCACACACACACACACGTGTACAACCTCACCATCCCTCTCCCTATTTCTCAAACTCTCACTCTCATCCGTACAATCAAACCCCCTAACCTTCAAACACCATCACACACACACAAACACACACACACACACACACACACACACACACACACACACACACACACACACAGATCGAGCTTAAGGACAACACCATCATACTTCCCTTGACCTCATGAGTTTAGCCGTACCATTTGTTTGAGGGGAAGACATGTAGAACTCGAGATACCCGAGCTCTAGCGAGGGGTTTAATTTTTTCCGGCGTGATCGCAAAGGATTTACCTAGTTTTGAGACTTAAGAAGGTACTTTTCTAGCTTCCCTAGCACTTTGGAACAATTTTGGAGTATTTTGGACATCGAAATAAGCTCGGCTATGGGTTTACAAGTTTAGCGAGAATTATGAAGGATTTTCTGACAACTTATCGTCGGTTTTAGGACCCCAAATAGGTATGGTTGCATTCTACTCTTTGAGAGCTTTGAATCCATATAAAATTCATGGAATTTGGTTGAGTTTTGAAGAAGATATTGAAGTTTGAAGTTTTTCTAGTTTCCGACGTAACAGACGACGGCCAACGGCGGCTCCGGCGAGGACCACCGGAGAAGAAGAAGGAAGAACTGGCACGTGTAGTGGTGCTTGTTGATTCTTATGATGATTGTTAATCCAAGGGTCACTATGACTTGATCTTGGATGAACGAGGGCCTCAAGGATTTGATTTGTGGTGAAGGAAGAACTGGCACGTGTAGGGGTGCTTATTGATTCTTCAAAGGTTTTGGCGAAGATCGAATCTTGCTTTCTCGATTCTTCGGAATTCTTGGGAATTTGGGAGGTTGGATGCTTGAGAGCTTTAGAGTTTCAAAGCTTCAAGGATTTTGGATGTGTGGTGTGCGAATGTGTTGGTTTGTAAATTGGTGAGTGAAATGAAGTGAAATGGCCTCCTATTTATAGAGTTTTTCAAGTCTTAGTCTTGAATGGAAAATTAGAACTAAATAATTCATTTCTGTCAAGTGTTGACATGTGTCATTCTTGATGACTCGTTCGTTTTTGTTGAGTTACACGCTATGTGTACAATTTGTGTGACACGTGGCACATGCCATGTATGCCTCGGCACGTTGAAACTTTAATATGTTCGTCAACATTTATTTCACCGAAATTTCGATGTCTACAGTTATAAACACACTCTCACGTGGCAGAACCATATTTCTTACAATCTCCAACCGAGGGGCCAAAGGGCCATAGGCCAAATATAGCCCTGTAACAAAAAAACTATATCTAACCGAGGGGGCCAAAGAGCCATAGGGCCAAGCATAATTTATTATTTAAATTTAAACACTACAACAACTTAAATTTTAAAACTACAACAACTTAAATTTAAAAACTACAACAACTTAAAAATTTAGAAACTACAACAACTTAAATTTAAAGTCTATAATCATCATCATCTTCATCATCCGCCATTGTAGGAGTATAATCAGAGGTAAACAACTGCCGTCGGGCAATAATTTCCTTCTTTTTCCTATCAAAATAGGCCTTACTCATTCGAGCGTAATCCAAAATGTTCCTTAGCATATTCCTATCGTCCATCTCTTCTTGTATTTGTTTGGCTTGTTCTTCATGCCTACGGTTCCTTTCTTTCACGGCAATGACATTTTGCTCCGCCATGAATCACAAAGAGGCCACCATTTCTTGTTGAAAGGCGATATCATTATTTGCCTTGCCCTTTTCCTTCAATTTTCAGGCTTTGTTTCGTCCCATAGCCCTAGGTATGGAACCTTCACCCGAAGACGGATTTTCTACCCTTATTTCTTGAATGGTAGCAGATCCATTTTCATCCCCATATACAACTGAGGATGCATTTCCATAATACCGGCGTAGGACCTACTCTATGTTGAGGTGGATCTTCAAATAACACCCACAATTTACAAATTTCCCAACAACCGTGATGCTGAAAGGGTTTCGAGTTGTCCTCCATATACAATTCCTCCGCTTGGCGTACCTAGAAAATATAATTGCAAAAAGTAAAGGAAATTAATTTATGAAATTAAATGTAATATAATTAAATATTTAAAATAAATTGTGAAAATACTTACTTCATCATAGTAATTGGCGTCGATTTCATGTCTACTTGTAGCTGTTAACAGTGCTTGATGCCATTTATTCAAACTTGGATGAAGATGTTTCTTCCATCTTGAAGAACAACTCTCGTGGTTTCGGGTATTCGGTGGAGTGGTGCATTTGTAGAACTAATAGTATTTTGGACACATGAGTCCAAACACCTTCACTTGTTTGTGAAGTCCCCCTCACACTATATTCTGAGATCCATCTATAAGCTCTGCAAAGAGCTTCATCTTCTTTTTGGGTCCAAGCTTTACCTTTCCTTGCAGATGTGGCCATTTGAAAATTATTGAAAAAATTGAAGGAAAGATTATTGAAAGAGGTAAGAAAATAGAATGTGAAGAATTGAAATAGAATGATGTGAGATAGTATGGAATGGTGAAAATTATTTGAGAAATTGTGTAGGAATGACTTAGGTATTTATAGGAAAAAAAAGGGATTTTTTTTTAATTTTTTTCAAAAAAATTTGGTAAAAAAAAAAAATTTCAAATCCAACGAAAACTGATGTCAGCTATCGTTGGATTCAAAATTTTGGACAGCCTCTGGCCGACTGGCTAGGTTGGGCTAGTCGGTTGGCCCTTTTCTCCTTTTTTGGCTCAGTGGGGCCCACAAGCCCTTTGACTTGGCCCTCTATTGGAGATGATTTTCGTGTCATTTCGAACAATTTTCGGCCCTCTAGCTCTCTGATCGGATCGGTTGGAGATGGCCTTACAACAAAAATGTAGTCTCGATGGCAATATTTGGCTAATAAATGTGGGAACTTTAACGAAAAGCTCCCGGTACTGTTCACTTTAACAAAAAACCATATTTTTATATTAAAAAGTCAATCATAATACTATTCACCTTATCAATTATTTTATTCTTATCGTTAACTTAAAATTTTCGAATCATTTTTATTAATTTTCCTAATAGATGATTGTTACGTGTATGGTTCAATTTGTCACGTAATGTAATTGTAAAATATCTATGCTAACCTGAGGAACCTCCCCAACCCATCAATCAACATCGTATTAATGTAGCTGAGGACTCACCGTCTTTTCAATTTTGCTTTGCGTGATCGAATCATTTCCATATCTTCTATGGGTCCAATTCAATACTCAATCTCCATCTTCCAAAGACTATCGCCATTTGATAATTCAACCATACTACCAATCTTTTATGTTCCAATTCAATACTCAATCTTCCAATGTCAGCTTCACAGTGAAGAGTCATTTAATACTACAATTTAGTAGTATTCTATTTTATTTGTAAATGAGATATTTTAAATTTGATTCTCTTAAAAAATGAATTTAAACTAAATTATTGTTAATCTATTATGAAACTAAACCCATCCCGTCCCATTTCGGTGTGGACATACGATCTAACTATAGTGAAAACGGCACAATAACTGTGGGCCCCGCTTTATTTATTTATTTACTTTAAAAAAAGACAACTAGTTTATCCATCATTTTCAAAAATTGAAGACTTATAGAGACAGATCAACTTCCCTCGACCATAAGTCTAACCCCGCTTTATTAGGTAGTAGTTAGTTGGCCTGTTCGCTGCACTCTCGAGTCTTCGTCTATATTTTCTGTTGAAAAACCGCCGCACCGACAGAGTTTCGTTCCACTTTCTATCGGCGATTCGATTCCCCACCATGACGACGTCGTTGGACTCCAGTACTCAAAAGACCGCACCGTCATGGACTTCTCTGCCGTGGAGGACGCGGGTGTCGTTGTCCGTTCTGTCCAAAATAACGGACGCTGCCCGCCGCGCCGACGGCACCGTCAATCGTCGTCTCATGAACATCCTCGACTTCAAGTCCTCCGCCACCCCTGCCGCTCCCGTCAGAGGCGTCACCTCATCCGACGTCACTGTGGATCCCGCTCGCAAACTCTGGTTCCGCCTCTTCGTCCCCCAGTCCACGTTGTCGACTCCATCTGATCTACCCGTCATCGTATTCTTCCACGGCGGAGGATTCACCTTCCTCAGCCCTGCCTCATTCGCATACAACGCCGTTTGCCGCAAGTTTGCTCGGAAATTCCCCGCTGTTGTCGTCTCTGTCAATTACCGCCTCTGCCCCGAACACCGGTACCCTTCCCCATACGACGACGGGTTCGACGTCCTTACCTTCCTCGACCAAAATGATGACGTCCTCCCCAAAAACGCAGACAGATCCAGAATCTTCTTGGCCGGGGACAGCGCGGGAGCCAACGTGGCCCACCACGTGGCGGTTCGGGCCGCCCGCGAGAAGGATCGAATGCGGGTCGTGAAACCTGTGGGGTTGATATCGATACAGCCGTTTTTCGGGGGAGAGGAGCGGGTTGAGTCTGAAATCCGGCTACGCGGAGCTCCTCTGGTATCGGTGGGCCGAACGGACTGGCTGTGGAAGGTGTTTTTGCCTGACGGGTCGAACCGGGACCACGAGGCGGCGAACGTGAGTGGGCCGAACGCGGTGGACATATCGGGTCTGGAGTATCCGAATACGATTGTATTCACTGGGGGATTGGATCCGCTACTAGACAGGCAGAGGAGGTACTACCAGTGGTTGAAGAAATCGGGGAAGGAGGCGAAGCTAATCGAGTATCCAAACATGGTGCATGCATTTTATGTGTTTCCAGAATTACCAGAGTCTAACCAGCTGATTAACCAAGTCAAAGATTTCATTGCTTCCGTGTGAATTTGACTTGACTTGGTATTCTACTTTGGGAAATGGTTTCGTTGTTATCCTGTACCACTATGTCTTTTGCTGTATGATGGTCATGTTGAAACTATGAGAATTAATACTAAAATTTTAGTTTAATTAGACATTTGGTTTTCAACTAAGTATTTTGATTTTTAAACTGCGACATGGACTCTCCGGATCCCTTTCCATTACTCAAAGCTGCGACATGGACTCTCGACAGGTTGCAATGATGCTGAATTATCTCATTGATTGAGCAAAAGAAGTTAATGTTTTGTTATAGTTGTGTGTAATAATAAGAGCTAAACAATGTGACACTAAAATGGGTTTTCACCCAACAGTTTGTTTAAATAAAGAATAGGATCAGTTTTGTTTATGCAATTCTATTTGTTTTATATGATATGATTTGTTAAAAAGAAAAAAATCATTACCAAATAAAGGGGTGTGATATCCACACATCCCATTTTACTTCTCACATACCTTTTAAATTTTCAGTCGTCGGATCAGAAGAATTGAAGAAGATCAACGAACATAAATTATCAAGGGGTATGTGAGAAGTAAAATGAGGTGTGTGAATAGTACACCCTCCAAATAAAAACAACATCCACAATGCACATGTGGAAACATAAATGAACCATATCCAATAGGAAAATGACACGTGGACAATGCTAAGAATAACAGTTCTACCCTTGCATCATGAGTAGACCACAAAACTACCTAAGGCTTTCTACTGTCAATGTTCAATTAGCCCTAAATCTGATGTAATCCACAATAAGTCCACGTGTTCATAAGGTTTTCTACTCTCTCTTCCTCTCTCGTACGTAAGGCTTTCTACGCTCTCTCGCTCTCTTTTTCTTCTAATTGTTCTAATTATGGTCTAGGGTTCCACCAAATTCAATGAGACAATTCAACTCAATTTTGGTCAAATAAACAATAGACTGTTAGTTTATTTTTGGCTCTGCAAGGAGATGAATTTTGATATGAATTTTCTAATTTATATGAGGACACATTTTTAATCCCATCTGAATATCAGCAATCACAATCCCATCTGTAATCCCATCAGCAAACTCAATTTTATTTGTAATCCCATATTCAGTTTGAGTTATACCTCATATTCATATTCATATGAATTTCTAATTTCTATCTTATATATATGAATTTGAGTTATAATCCATATGAATTTGGTAGAATTGTCTCGTTCAATTTATTGGCTCTGCTCGACCTAAGGAAAAGTGGAAACATTTGTAATCTCATCTGAATATCAGCAATCATAATCCTCTACCCACCTCCCCTAAAACAGACTCGCAAACTAAAAGCTAATAAAGGAATAAAAAAGAAAAGGAGAAGTGCAGTTTGATATCTCCAACTAGAATTATCTAACCAACCCTAGAAAGATGATATTTCCATGCTGTTTCTCTAGTAATAAGCCTGCAAATTCTTAGAATCCTGTTATATTAATTTTACGATAGAATTTGAAAGATGACGACAATGTAAATAAGAATTTAATTTCTGATGCAGATTAAGAAGAATGAACTAGCTGAGGAGAATTTTTCTGCAGGAGTAAGCAAATATGATTAGGTAATTATATTGCACGAGTATTCGTTATCAGGTTGTCAAACTTTTATCATTTGATTGATATTTCCGATCTATATAGAAATCTGGTATTATGCAGAAATTTATGAGTATGTGGCATTTTTTGGGACTAAATGACCCAGTCTTTACTTCTTTTTGTAAATTAATTTTTTGAGAGATGAAGCAAGACATACCAATGAGCATTTCAGAGCTTGTTCATATAAATCGAAATTAAATTGATATTTTGGTGAATTTTCAAAGCTAAAGGTATGATGCAGAAACACAGAAATTCAGCAGCCTAACCTGTTTTGAATGAAATCTTTGACATTATTTCTCAACTCCAAATCGAATGAATCATGACATGATTCCTTAATTTGATTAATTGTTATTATCTATCGTTGTAGGATAACACATATGCTCCTGACGTATATAGTCTTTATTGCTTCAGTACAGTCGGTAATAGATGGAGAGATTGAAAGTGTCGAGTAAAGCAAAGATGCTATGACAAGTATGAGACTGATGAACAACGTTTAGCCATCACTCCTCCTTGGGTCACTGCAGAGCAATGGAATACTAATAAAGTATCAGGGTCTTCCGAAAGTAAAGGTAAAAAACATATGAGTACAAAGTTTTAATAGGAATTTATCTTAACTGAATCAAACAGAATGTTTTGAGGCAAATAAGGCTAATCGTTCCCAATGAGGTGCCCCTCATAGACACGTCCCTTCATAGAACATGTCGTATTTCATATGCTCAATTGAGACACAAGGTAAATGCATCAGGTATATTTAGTTTTTGGTTCTTCTCATAGGCACATACTTAAGAACATGCAATAGTTCAAGAGACCTAATTACCATTCATATGATTTTTTTTTTTTTTTTTTTCTGATGAGTTGTTGATATGAATATAGGACATATCCATGCTTTCTTTTTTAGATGAATTGTTGACATTAGTTTAGCACAAATTCATGCTTTTTCTTTAATGAATATTGCTGGTATTAACATTGGTTTCCAAGTTTGCCTACTTGAAAGCGAAAGCAGACAGGTACAAGTATAGCATGTATTTATGTAATTTTCTTTTTTCTATTTATCGAATAATAATTTAGTCTAAAAAGTTAGTTGATTTTGATTTCCATCTAACTGTGTAATATTCATACTTGGGTGTTCAATAGATTCCAGATTACTCACAACTAAAGACTTAGCGTGAGTAATGAGTCACAACCTCAACTACATCCACATGCATAGAAGCAAGTGTTATTGTCAAAAGTTTGTAACAAATACTTACTAGAGGCAGAACGTTAAACTAATTTTAGCATTCTATTAATGGTTTTGTAATTTGTATTTTTCAGGTTTGATTGAAGGGCTAGAGATCAAATAAAGATGATAACTTTTTTTTTTTTTTTTTTTTTTAAAGTATAATCTTTTAAATTTTCTTTTGAACAAAATTGTTCATACTTGGCTAGACTATTGAGACACTAAAGACAATTATTTCTTATTTAAGTACAAATCTATGAAATCGTCCATTGTAAACATATTATGGGTTTTGTATCACTTAGGAACTGATCACATTACCAAAAGGCAAACGTAAGATTGTCTGTAGGTGGGTACTTTCAACTTCTCTATATGAAAGCCATGAAAGTTCGTTACTGAGAAACTCATCCCCAATGTCTTTTATGTCTGAGAGGTCCGTTACAATTACAATAACAGTTTTTCAAATGGTAAATTATGTATGATATTATGTTATCGAGTTGGTTGGGTGTATAAGTGTCATTTGGAATAATTAAGATTTTATAATTAAGCCTAGATTGAAGTCATTACACCAATGATGTCATGTCCCAAAAAAATATTTCACACAGCACACTGGTAGTCCTTTTGCCAAGGCAAATTCCTTCGCATACGATTTTTTAGTTGTATTGTATTTGTATTTTCGACACTAAGAACCAGTTTAAATCCAACACTCAAGTTGTTGCTGTAAGATTAACCATAGGCTTTATGTTAATATACTTAGCCAAGAACACAAGAATTTACCAACTAAATCACAACCAACACATCAAATATGTTCTACATATGCAAATATTGAAGTGATATGTGCAACACATACCTCCAGACTGCTTCACGAAGTCTTTCCCATGTGTGTTGTTAAAAGACAGCAGATGGTGCTATTCCATTAAGCCAAAGGACGAGTGGATTCCGAGATGACTGTCATCGTTGAAAAGCAAATGACCAATGTTGTGATGATTGGTGACAGTCCAACCATGACCAGGATCAGCTGAAGCAAGAGCCACACGGATGGTGTCATAACCATGAACACCGCAACCTTTGCTGCAGTTGAAAACTACTTTGTTGCCAAAAGGAACTGGGTTCAAGAATACAGCAGGACACGTAAAGCACCAAGCCGTGACATTGTGTGTACAATCCGACTTCTTCATCTTCTTTAACTGTCACATGGACGCATACCAAGACACCCTCTACACACAACCTTCTCCTCTCTGCAAAACTCAATGCTCTCCAAGTTATAGGTAATTGGAACAATAAGAGCGTATTTTTATGAGAGCAGGGGCTTGTGGGTTTTATAATACAAAATCTGGATTACCCTATAATAATCCTACAAGGAATATAAAACCAAATCCTTGTACAAGTATGAGTTCTATTCTCAAGCCAACTGTAGAGTTTCAATCCAAACCAAAATTGAATTAACTCTTATAAACACATTAAGACCTCTTTATACCAATCTGAAATAACAATGATTATTACTAAACTGTGAGAATCACACTCATACTCTAACATTCTCCCACTTGAGTATGATTCACAACAGTAAATAATCATCTTAAATTCAATATAAAGGTGATCACATAAGTCATTCATCAACACACTAGTACATAGACACAACCAGCTTACATAAACCAAAACAATGAATTTATAATTGCCTCTGCAACACAAAATACAGATTTAACTTACAAATCACAATGTCCAGTTCATGTTCATAGCAATGTATCTAAGCTCAAGAGTAAACCAAGACGTCTACTCCCACTCACATTGCCCAAAATAAAAAATATCAAACATTCTTGACAGTAAGCTCTTAAAATTATTCATAATTGTATGAATAGCACAATTATATCAATCAACAACTTTATCATATTACCAAATCTTTTGGATAACAAAAGCTTAACCTCACATACAACTTACCTAAGCATTTTAAAGTATTGAACTTAAGAATCTTTTCTGTTACATCGCAGAATTAACTCAAAAGTTACAACATACTTAATTTGCACTTTGTAATTATGTAAACCATTATAGCAAAACCAAACCAATTTGCTCCCACTTATTTAGGCCATACTCAACACAACCAAGTTAAGTACAAGTTAATAGCAACTATATTAACTAAAAATCATTCCAATACAATGAATGACTAATCAGAATCCATATGGAAACCAAATTCGTCTCCTTTTGAATGCTAACATAATAGGATCCTTCTCATTACTTAAAAAAATTAAGTAACACAAATAATTCAAACAATTGCTTCAATAAAACCATAAACTGGTTTTTAAGCAGAATATACTGCACAACCGATAAAGAAACCGGAGATATGAACCAATTGGTTCCCGATTCCTTACTTATTGCATAATCTTAGTTTAGTCATGTACACCTAAACCATTATGCAACACAGTCTATGTATCAAAAGATAGTCACAATCCATTCAGAAAAACTTATCTCACATAAACCCAAAATCACCAGTTTCAACAATGATCAAAATCAGAATAGCAAGCACAATATTTTTGCATTCAATTTGATCTTAACTAGTTCAATATCTAGTTCAATATCCATCGAGCAAGATCAACCAAAATTTGATAATGTCTGGATATATATCACAACAATATGTCTTGATTAAAACGAGATAATTAAGACCACTATTTCTTCTGGAGAACTCGAAGTTCATCTTCCTCCCTATTTGTGATTTCAACCAAAATATAATAGTGGAAGCATACATCATGAAATCACAAATATACATATACAATAAGCATTCATCGATATATACATGATAGGATTAGTCAACAATAATCCAAATTAAAAATATTCATGCCTTTAATTCATTGTCAACACCATCATCAATTATATATAGATTCGTAAGCAAGTCCTTGGAGAAAATAATGATAGCCGCATATCATTAATCTTATGAATTTCCAATAAGATGACAAAATAATTATTTGCTTTCCGATTCATAATAGAATATATATTTTGTAAATGGCTAAAAGTTTATTGTCACAAGACTCATTATAGGTGGTCAATAAAACATCTACCTTATATATTCATCTGTTCATATATTTTCTTGTATGCATGCATGCATCAATATGCAGAGAAACTTATGCAAGTTCTATTTGATATAGATAAAACCGCATGCCCATAATTACAACGTCTATGCACAAATGCTATCTCCATATATATACAGATTTCATTCAAAAATGCTATTATGTATAAATCACAAAGCAATTGGCATCCACTTTATATATGCATTTATTTTTGTCGCTTTATAATACCTCCTTACTTGCATATAATATGCAATCAAATCCATTCCAACCCAAACTTGATATAAATCAAACCAATTGAAAATCAGGAATTGACACTAAGATATGCATGTGTAGCTCCCCGCAATTTAAATGTATCGAGATTCATACATGAAACAATGCATACGCATGGACTCTTTAATGAAAAATAGAAGAGTATATCTAGACATACACTAATTTATTTATGTAGCAAAGGATGATTCCAGACATCTCACATAAATCACAAGTTGGCATCTATAGGGATTTCGAGTTTAATCATGCCTTCACAATATATATATATATATATATAAACAAGCATACTCAAAATAGCAAAAGCCCTAATTCATTATACTCCAACTCATCGTACTATAATCACGCATATAGGAGAACGATTAATCATGCATGAAACAGTGAATTGAGTTACCTGAATGCATCATTGGACCCGTGTTCGTCAACCTGATTGCAATTCCTCGGTTCCAAATCAACAAAACAAATTATCTATCAATGCTCGAGATCCATCCATCCAGATTGCCATCACTCCCAATTCCCATGGACCTCATACCATTGCAGATTATCGAAGTAAATCGCCATTGTTACAGATGCGCCGAACCAAAATCATCGCCAAAGCGATGGCCAGAATCCCATCAACACAAATTCATAGAAAAAAGACAAACCATGAACAATAATATCTCTTAGACAAACAAAAACTTTTAATGTCGTCAAACCAAAATTTCATCTTTCTTTTATCTTACTAATATTTGGTCTGTACAAGGCATATTTTATGCACATCTTTATAATCAGATTCATTAATTCAAAACGATAAGACCCACAAAAAGCCACGGATTATTGATAACAAAATTAATAGCATATGTACTCACATTCCATAACCACCCAATGAATCCTTGATTAATTCTTATAAAAATTCATCATCATGGAATCAAACGCACAGAAGAAAAATTAATAACTGTACAAGCTTTAATAGATCAATTCTATCAAATTGAGTTCAACATGTAGCCATCATTCGTTTGGCATCTACCGCAAATATGACAAAACCTGTATTGTGGCAAACATGATATGCATAACAAACTCAATTCAAACCCTACATATTTTCTCACAAACTAAGCTCGACCGCTGCTAATTTACCATTACATCTTGCTGCTCCTTTTTATTATTTATTTATTTAATTTTTATTTTTGATCGAATTTAGATGTTAAATTCAATGGCTCTGATACCACATGTAAGATTAACCATAGGCTTTATGTTAATATACTTAGCCAAGAACACAAGAATTTACCAACTAAATCACAACCAACACATCAAATATTTTCTACATATGCAAATATTGAAGTGATATGTGCAACACATACCTCCAGACTACTTCACGAAGTCTTTCCCATGTGTGATGTTAAAAGACAACAGATGGTTCTATTCCATTAAGCCAAATCACGAGTGGATTCTGAAATGACTGTCATCGTTGAAAAGCAAATGACCAATGTTGTGATGATTGGTGACAGTCCAACCATGACTAGGATCAACTGAAGCAAGAGCCACGCGGATGGTGTCATAACCATGAACATCACAACCTTTGCTGCAGTTGAAAACTATTTTGTTGCCAAAAGGAACTGGGTTCAAGAATACAGCAGGACACGTAAAGCACCAAGCCGTGGCATTGCATGTACAATCCGACTTTTCCATCTTTTTTAACTGTCACATGGACGCATACCAAGACACCCTCTACACACAACCTTCTCCTCTCTGCAAAACTAAATGCTCTCCAAGTTATAGGTAATTGGAACAATAAGAGCGTATTTTTGTGAGAGCAGGGGCTTGTGGTTTTTATACTACAAAATCTGGATTACCCTATAATAATCCTACAAGGAATATAAGACCAAATCCTTGTACAAGTATGAGTTCTATTCTCAAGTCAACAGTAGAGTTTCAATCTAAACCAAAATTGAATTAACTTTTATAAACACATTAAGACCTCTTTATACCAATCTGAAATAACAATGATTATTACTAAACTGTGAGAATCACACTCATACTCTAACAGTTGCGACACAAATCCTATTGACACAATCCAACCTTGTCGCAATTAGAGGTGGCATTTTGGACCCGACCCGTTAACACGATCTGACCCAACCTGTTAAAATCAACATTTGGGTGGAAGCTTAACAGGTCGGGTTGTTAACGGATGAACCTATTAATCACTCGTTATTTCAGGTTCACCCGCGAACCCATTAACACCTGTTAAGACCCGTTAGTGTGGTTGTTTATATAATTTCATTAAAAGAAAAACTAATCCCTATTTCCTTCTCAAAACCATACTCCTCCTGCCGTCACTCCTCCCCTCCTCCTCCAAGCTAACTGCTACCTCCGTGCGGTTGTACAAAAACCTAGCTTAGGACCCGAAACACCATTATCATCCTTTGTGGCTCTGTACCACACGGTTCCACCGTCGTGTTCTCCTAACAGCTGAAGTGCCACCGCTCAACCGGTAGCAGGAAGCACATGCGGAACACCGTAAGAAAGCATCCAGGCCATTCTCAAGTCTGTAGGACTCCCATTTTCATTATATTTCTTGTTCAATTAGATAAAAATTGAAATTTATGAGTTATTTGATGTTTGGCTCTGCAGCAGGTCGAGGCTCAAACATGATGGGTGGAAACTGCAATCAACAGTATGGTTGGCAACAGTAAACGTTTGATCTGATCATTATAATTCATCATGATATGCACCTCCTTGGTCCAAGGGATATGATCATATGAGATCGATGGTTTAGCAAGTGTGAGCCCAAGGGTTCGAAGAGAAGCATCATTGAACCCTCATGCTAAATAATTTCTAAAGGATGTAATTGATTCATACACAAAATATTATCAAACTAGTGTTATGTTCTAGTTTCTAACTTCTACCCGTTAATCTATTACTTAGAAAAAAATATGCAATTGTGTTTAAGTTACTTCTACAAAATTTAAAAAAAAAAAAAAAAAGAAAAAATTGTTAACAACTTAAACAGGTGACCCATTAGCATAACATGTTGGATTTGAGTAGAAGAAATGCATCAAAATACTTTGTTATTTTATTCATCATCTAGGGTTTACAAATATATAGGCACACATACCTTACCTTATCCTACAAGGAAAGTAATTACAAATAAATAAGGAAACTAAATCCTAAAGATTACATATCCTAATCCTACCTAAAATAGGACTCCAATAACATTTACAATTAAGACTCAAATCAACACTCCCCCTCAGGTTGGTGCATACATATCATACATACCCAACTTGATAATTGAGTTTTGGAAAACCTTACTAGATACTGCATGAGTAAGAACATCGACCAACTGCTCTCCTGAACTCACAATCTATATAGACACAATCTTCCTTTCAAGATTTTCCTTGATAAAGTGTCGATCAACCTCCACATGCTTTGTTCGATCATGTTGTACCGGATTATCAGCTATTTCCCTTGCAGATTTATTGTCACAATATAACTTCATAACATCATTTGGTTCAAAACCAAGACATCTCAAAAGTTTACGTAACCAAAGAAGTTCACATATTCCGTGGGCCATACCTCTATACTCAGCTTCTGCAGATGACCTTGACACCACTTTCTGCTTCTTACTACGCCATGTAACCAAATTACCTCTAACAAATGTAAAATACCCAGATGTAGATCGCCTGTTAGTAACATTGCCAGCCCAATCTGCATCTGTAAACCCCTCAACCTTTAGATGTCCACGTTTTCCATAAAGTATTCATTTACTAGGTGCAGACTTGAGATATGCCAAAATTCGCATTACCGTAGCCATGTGATCTTTACTGGGTGAGTGCATAACAACCCACATGACAATCAAGGTTTGTATTTCATCCATCATATAAATCATTATGTTTCAACATAAAATCGCAATTCATATCATGTAATATATCAAAGAATCAACAAAGCACAATAGTATCCTCTAGTTGCCTTGATCACTGATCTAATTATATTAATAACAATCATATTCAACATCATTCCACAATCACCTCAAGTAACCCATTCCATGAATCAAGGAGGCATGATATTAACATTTAATTATGTTAATCAGTCAACCAAATCACACATCAGTGCACAAAATTTAATAAAGGAATTCTACATAATTCCCTGCCTGGATTCCAAGTAATAACTTGATAATTCTAATTTATATTCACAAGGTCTATTGTGGGTAATTCCTATTCACTCGAATCCAGGGTTCTAGTCTAACTTATGGAAATGAGCAAGAGTAGGGATTCCAGACCACTCAACGGATTCTAAACCAGGATATGATTCCGAACCACTCAACGAAATCTAAACTAAATTATGATCGCCTATCGAAATGTACCAAGTACAACTAATTATCATTACCTCTAAAATGCGTATGGTCCCCCATCGCGGATATACTAAGCAGAACCATAGGCATAATCTTTTTGTGCAGGCAGTGATCACCCATCGCGGATATACCAAGCATGATCACCCCAACAGTCCCCCATCATAGATGTACCAAGCAGGACTGTATTCTATAACTCTAGGTAGTGATCACCCATCACAGATATACCAAGCATGATCACTCCTAGAATGCGTATGGTCCCCCATCGCAGATATACCAAGCAGGACCATAAGCATAGTCTAATCATGCAAGCGGTGATCACCCATCACGGATATACCAAGCACGATCACCCTTAAAGTACGTATGGTCCCTCATCGTGAATATACCAAGCAAGACCATCTAAGTACCACTGCTACCTGGTGCAATCAGTTCAGCACACTATCTACCTATACCTCAACCCCTATGAGTTACAACGTAGTTACCTACACCATCAACTTCTCATGGCCACCAACAAATATGTCACACCAGCCTATAAGTTCTACATCATACTTCTAATAAGATTCTTGGCTCACATTGTCATAAAAATAGTTATACACATCATTCACATTACTAAAAAGATAATTAAACCCACATATATCACAACCATCATCAGTACACAAGCCAAATCATGTTTAATAAACATAGGTCTATGGCTAAATATATAAAAATCATATTTCAATAGAAATCATATTTATAAAACCAATTCATATTCACAACGGATACTAATATAAGAAATTAAGGTAGTAACCCTATCCCCTATATTCAAGTCACTCTCTAACCAATGTGGGTCCACTAGACTTCACTTAGTCTTTGGTGGTACCAATTATAGTATCTAGAACGTTTCGAGATATGTTGACCAAAAGTCAACTCTCGGTCAACGGTAGGGTCCACAACTCTACATAATTCGATCCAAAAGATCCGCCCATCGGATTTCGGATTTGTAACTTCCTAAGGTCCTCATTATACTCATAGAATATCATACTAAAGTCTCACCACGATCCAATGGTCGGATCTTCGCCAATCACAATTTTTGGTGGTGGCTAACGTTTTATTTTACAAACTTACAAATCCAATTCGGGAAGATCCGTATGTCGGATTCCCAATCCGTAAGTTCCTATGGCCCTCAAATATTTCGTACTATAATGTATTAAAGTTTGGTGATGATCCAACAGTCTGATCATCGATTCATATAATGTCTAAGTGGCGGTCTCCATCAAATCTATAGCCATACAACGAGATTTCGTCAATCAGACTTCACATATGGGGTATCAAATTTAGCCTAGGAAGGTTAGGGGTTACTTCGGCCCACACGCCGCCGCACACGGCGGTTGGCCGCCCCAACTCGCCTGAAAATTTAACTAATTCCAAAAATTACCAAATTTTACAAGCATGTAGATCTCAATGAGGGGAGGAATTTTCATACCTGTGGCTAAGGCCAACTCGGCCTGGAAACGCTTGAACCCTAGAATTGGGTGTGCTTCGATTCGAACTCCATACTTGCTCCGACATCTCCAAGGTCATTTGGGCTTTGTTCCTGGGTTCAATGAGAGTCTAATGGTGGTGGTAATTGGTTGAGTTACCTTCAAAATTGATGGATCGTCACCACGAACCCTGTCGCACCCACTGTGCGGGTTTCACAATTTCAAGTGCAAATTCTATCAATTTTGGAGTGGAATGGGTAGAGGGAAGGTCATGGAGTGATTCCCAGGTAGTGGCTCAGCTTAATTCATCGGAATTTAGCCGGAGGAACCCACGGTTCCATTACTTCCAATCCGGTTAGGTCACACAAGTTGAGTAGGGATCCTTGATCCCATGCTGCTCTCTCTCTCCCATCCCCTCATTCCCTTCTCTGATTCGTTCCCCTGCTTCCTCTTTCCTCCCCTGATTTGTCCCACCTCCCTCATCTCTCCAATTCCCCCTTCTTTTCCTTTCCCTCCCTGCCATCAGGCAACCTCTCCACTTTTTTTTTTTGTTCTCTCTTCTTTAGCTGCCAGTTGGCAACTCTAGTTTTGATTTTTGATTTTTTTATTTTACAACAATACGCAATTGAGGGGCTTCTAAAAAAAACATACGTCGTACATATAAACGCGTTGAAATTAATAATACAAAAATATGTACCTTTAAATAGTGAAATCCAGGGACGGGATTTCACATTCTTCCCCCCTTCAAAAAAATTTCGTCCTCGAAATTTTAGTACCAATTCATATCCACCAATGCCACATATCAAATAGATAACGATTCACAATTGGCATTGACACTTTAATTATACTCAAATTTAGCTAACATTAAGCTCGACAATATCAAACCATAGCTCGCAAATACAATTATCATCGTCTCAACACGACCTCAATACCAATCTTTGTACAAGCACAAGAAATGTCAATAATAACAAGAATTCACCAATATACTCATGATTCAATTCACAATAATCAATATTCAAGATTCGAATATAAATTCAATAACAATACATTCCATCTCCATGACACAATTTCTAACAACCAAAGGTAAAGGTGCTTGGACCTAATACCTAAGCTCTGATACCACTAAAAGTTGTCACGCCCCGATCCCGACATATGTCTAGAATCGACACATGGTGTCACCAAGAATCTGTATATTTGTCACGCCCCGATCTCGACATACGTCTAGAATCAACACATGGTGTCACCAAGCATCCGTACATCCAACAGACCCCGCCTCCGAGATATGTACAAAGTATAATTCAAGATCCAAATGCATAATAATTTTTCGTATACTTTATGGCTTCATCTAACCTCCTCGTTAGACTGCCTACGTACCCTCAATAGGGATCAAGCCATTCGTAGTTCACCTTCGCTATAACTCGACATATAACACAGTTCAGTCAAGCCAAAAGGCATAACATTCCTCAATCAAACATTTGGACTTGACAAGTATGAATTATTTGATTCAAGCTACATAACAACCCACATGACAATCAAGGTTTCTATTTCATCCATCATATAAATCATTATGTTTCAACATAAAATCGCAATTCATATCATGTAATAAATCAAAGAATCAATAAAGCACAATAGTATCCTCTAGCGCATTGATCACTGATCTAATTATATTAATAACAATCATATTTAACATCATTCCACAATCACCTCAAGTAACCCATTCCATGAATCAATGAGGCACGATATTAACATTTAATTATAAACGCGTTGAAATTATAAACCCATTCCACAAGTATTTACGACACTAATGGCTGGTTTAGTATTGCTGTGCTTTGAAAAAAAAAACTGCTTCTGTTGTACTGTAAGAATAAGCAATTGTGAAATAAAGCAGCAGAGTGTTCGGTAAATTTTTTTGTAAAAATGCTTTTGGAAAAAAAAAAGCAGTATTATAGTGTTTGGTAAACTTTTATGTAAAAGAGCTGTGACTGTGTGAAATGACCAAAAAGGGTATAATACTAGATGTGCCATTAATTTAATTTTCTTAACAAATAAAGGTGAATTACTAAATATACTTTATGTTTAAAAGAAAAAATATTTATAAATTTGATCTCAAATATTATTTAGGGTAAATTACATTTTACCACCTCAACTTTAGGTCTCATAACAAACGTCCCGTCCCTAAAATTTCTGTTTTATAATTTTTTTTTAAATATATGATTTATTATTATTATGTAATATATGTTACTATATCACTATTATGATATTTTTATTTAATATTACTATTTTTATGTGAGGATTTTGTGTGGCCGTGGGGCCCACACCCCATTTCCCTTCTCCTTGTGTCTTCTTTTCCCTCTACAGTCTACATTCCCAAACTCTCTTGAAAACTCTCAGCCCTCTCTCTCTCTGCACTCTTTCCTCCACTAAGACAACCCTACACACAAACCTTCGATCTTAGACAATCTCACCACCAGATTATCACCAACTCCACCCCTACGAATTTAACCCCAAGTTTAGGTTATGGGAATCGTGTGTTTGGGTCTGCGGATAAGAAAATGTGAGAACTTAAATCCCTGAGCACTTCGGCAAGAATCAATACAAAATTTGACTGCTATCAAACTTGGGCTTAACCCCTTCTAATCTCAGGTAGGATTTCCTTGCTCTGTCTATTGGATTTGAGTTAGAATTCGAGTAATAAACCTCTGTGACCTTCTGTTGCGTTTCCTAGTTTCTTGATGTGAGAGACCAGCGAGTTGCATGATTAAATTTGATGAATTCGAGGTTTTACGAACTCGGTTTGATTTCTATTTGAAAATTAAAAACTATAAGGAACCCCTGCATAATTTTGCAGCTTTTTCAGTGAAGAAGTTCCGTAATGTCTCGTTTAATGCGAGAGAGAGGTAGAATAGAAGGGCACGACTGATGATAGAGAGAAAGAAGGGTAGGATTGGAAATTTGAAAAGTTCATTTATTTTTTACTGTTCATCTGTGTTTTACCAAAATAAGTTGTTTTGTTGAAGCTGTTATTTCCAGCTTCTGGTTTTTATCTTTTTTTCACCCATAACTTTGAAAAAAAAATTGATTTAAAGTGTTTACCAAACACTTAAAATGCTTCAACTTATTTTCATGCCAACTTTTTTTTTTAAACTTAAGCTAAAGCCAAACCAGGGCTAAATCCAACACTCAAGTTGTTGCGACACAAATCCTATTGACATAATCCAACCTTGTCGCAATATGTTATTGCGATGGTTAAATCCGTCGTAATAAATGAGAAATATTTGCAACATATACTAATTGTGAAGTGTCTGCAACTATAGGTGGAATTTTGGACCCAACTCGTTAACCCAATCCGACCCAACTCGTTAAAATCAACATTTAGGTGAAAGCTTAACAGGCTGGGTTGTTAACGGTTGGACCCATTAATCATCTGTTATTTTACGGTTTATTTCGGGTTCACCTGCGAACCCATTAACACCCGTTAGTGAGGATGTTTATATAATTTCATTAAAAGAAAAACTAATCTCTATTTCCTTCTCAAAACCATATTCCTCCTGCCGTCACTCCTTCCTTCTTCGAGCAAACTGCTACCTCCCAGCGGTTGTGCAAAAACCTAGCTTAGGACCCAAAACACCATTTTCATCCTTCGCGGATTTGTACCACACGGTTCCATCGTGGTGTTCTCCTAGCAGCTGAAGTGCCGCCGCTCAACCGGTGGCAGGAAGCACCTGCGGAACATAGTGAGAAAGCATCCAGGCCATTCTTAAGTCTGTAGGACTCCCATTTTCATTATATTTCTTGTTCAATTAGATAAAATTTGAAATTTATGAGTTATTTGATGTTTTGCTCTATAGCAAGTCGAGGCTAAAACATGATGGGTTGAAACCGCAATCAACAGTATGGTTGGCAACAGTAAACGTTTGAACTGATCATTATAATTCATCATGATATACACCTCCTTGGTCCAAGGGATATGATCATATGAGCTCGATGGTTTAGCAAGTGTGAGCCCAAGGGTTCGAAGAGAAGCATCATTGAACCCTCTTGCTAAATAATTTCTACATGATGTGATTAATTCATATGCAAAATATTATCAAACTAGTGTTACATTCTAGTTTCTAACTTCTAACTATTAATCTGTTAGAACAAATATGCAATTATGTTTGAGTTACTTCTACAAAATAAAAAATAAAAAACGGGTGACCCATTAGCATAATGGGTTGGGTTTGAGTGACCCGTTAGTTTAACGGGTTGAGTTTGAGTGACACGTTAGCTTAACGGGTCGGGTTCAAATTGATCCAAACCTAACAAAACCGATATGTTTACAGGTTCTGCAACTGTCACAAAAGCTTGCGACCTTTTTTCTACTTTACAGAACGGTTTGTAACTGTCGCCAATGATATCATTTTTAGTAGTGATCACCGCTAAATTGGAAAGCGGTGGAGTAGTAGGCAGGAGAACATCCCATCTAACTTGAAGAATACAACGGTTGCTCGATGACCGAATCAGAAACTTGAGGCTAGAAAGAAACTTGGAGGACACACTACACAGGCAGGCAACCATTGTGAATGCTTCACCATTCATAGACGAGTTCAAGCAGGCGTGACTTAGAGGTTTTCCACACCATCCTTCATGCCGTTCAAGGGAGATTTAGACCTAGACCGGTACCAGAAGCACTACCGAAGTGTTATGACACTTCACAAACAGAACGAAACTTCATGTGCAAAGTCTTTAATTGCCATGAATTTGCAGTGGATGAAGAATCCAGGAAGGAGGCTAAGCTAATTGAGTATCCAAACATGATCTATGCGTCTTATATGTTTCCAGAATTTCCAGATCCAACCAGCTCACTTCTTAGGTCAAAGATTTCAATGCTTCTGTTTGAACTCATTTGTACTTGTATTTGTTGAAAATTGGAGGATGAAAATTTAAAGAAATTAGGAAGTAAGGGGAACGTTAGCCAAAACAAGGACTTCTTGTAGATGGGGTTTCTGGTTAATAGCCCGTAAGGTGGGGTTGGGATGGGAATCCAATAAATAAATATAATTATTTTCTTTTCTTTGCAGTCTTTGCTTCTGTAATGCTTAGGTTTCTACTGTTATAGGGCTCGTTTGAATGTGCTTTTAAAATAACTGAAAGCACTTTTAGAGAAAATATTTATGGGTTCCTAAAGCACTTGAAGTGCTTTCTGCAAGAAGCACCAATTATGTGCTACTTTTAGGAAGCACTTAAAGTGTTTTTTTAGAATTTACTTGCATTTTTACTAAGAATTTATTCCAAAAGAATTTTTACTAAAAACGCTTTTAGTCATTTGAAAAGCACATCCAAATGAGCTCATATTTTATTTCCTTATTCTTTTATGGTGAGTTATGCTATTGGATTGGATGCAAGTCATGTGGTGGGCATACTATGTAATAGAGCAACCTAATCAGCATGACGAATTCGTGTGGATTGGAACTTAATTTGTATGAGGCCGAATGGTTCTTAAATGCAGTGTAACCTATTATTTGAGAGAGTGTCGGTGAATAGAGTATTCAATAGGGTAACCTAATTAGCAGGTGAACTCAATTGAATTGGAAGTTATATCTGTGCGAAGTCGAGTGGTACTTAAATACAACGTGACTCGTTATTTGTGGAAGTGTTTGACTATCTAACTGGTCAAACTTCCTACCTAAATTTTATGAGTGTTTCGAATTTCTTGATCAATTTATGATATCATTTGTTTGTTTGCCAATAAGGGGCAATCTTAAAAACTTTGGGTCATACTTGCATCGTTGCAATGAGGTTTTTTTTGGGTACATAAAACCAATGCTAAGCATCATACATTTTCACTTTGTTGTCTATCGCAATATGATTAAATCCCTAATCACACAAATATTCAGTCTAATATATGCTACAAATAAATTACAAAATATTACACTAAAATAATTATATAATTTCCTCATCCAGTCAATCATCATATTGTATTAATTTAAAAAAGTTTTGTTATGATCTTGAAAACCCAATACCCCAAACAAAATTAGAGAGAGAAAAAAGGAGGGACCAACTTATTAGCAAGAGTAGATTAGGCCACCATGGCTACAAATACTACTAGATCATCATCTTTCATTTGGTGAACCAAATTTTCTGAATTTACCTACCATTTAGATTGGAAAATTGAGCCAATATATCAGTTCTCGATTGGTCATCAATGGGGTGAGCATTAGTTGAACCCTCGTCGCCTTCAGGGATAGTAGTTGGGTGGCTAGCCGAAGTTGGGGTATTAGGGGGAAGAACCGCAACAGCAGCAGGGGATGTCGCAGCGGCATTGACCTCAGTGGAAGGCAGCACAGCGCTGCTACTTTCATCCTCAGGCTTTCCTTGAGTGAATGCCTCTTGAAGTTGCAGAGCATACTCCAAGTTCCACAACACATCTCCCATTGTGGGCCTATCCACACCATGTTCTTCCAAACACTTCTCTGCAGCCTCGCCAAACTTCTTCATTGATTCAGGGTTAATGGATCCAACGAGGAGAGGATCAATGATCTTTTCAAGAAGTCCCTTCCTCTTCCACTGCATTCCCCAGTCAGCCAAGTTCACTTGCTCCCTCGGAAGTGCCGGGTCGATAGCAGGCCTTGCACACAGTGCTTCAAGTAGAACAACCCCAAACGAGTACACATCCGACTTGTCTGTCAATTGCTGCCTTCTGAAATATTCAGGGTCTAAGTACCCGAAGCTTCCTTTCACGGCAGTGCTTACATAGTTCTGTCCCATCGTCGCGTCTTTGGAAAGACCGAAATCAGCAACCTTGGCAGTGAATTGATCATCAAGCAAAATGTTAGTTGTTTTAACGTCGCGATGAATGATGCCTTGTGTTGTTCCAGTGTGAAGGTAATGAAGCCCGCGAGCTGCCCCGATACAGATTTCTAGTCTTTGCTTCCATGACAACGGAGGCAAGTCCTTGCCATATAGATGATCGCGGAAAGGTCCATTAGACATGTACTCATAAACCAAGATCATCTCTGAGTTTTCGTCACAGTAGCCAATCAGTGACACCAAATGTCTGTGCCTTAACTTGGACAACATCTGGATCTCTGTTTGAAACTCTGTAATGCCTTGTTCGGATTGGGGGTTGCCTCGCTTGACAGCCACGCTAGTCCCATCATCAATCACGCAAAGATACACATTGCCAAATCCACCAACACCAATGATCTTACTCGAGTCAAAGTTGTTGGTGGCTTCTTGTAACTCTTGAAAAGTGAAGTAGCGGCCAAGGCCTAATGTGGAGTTGTACATGTTGTTTGAGGTCTTGCTCGACATGAAGCTAGTGTCGGCGGCATGGACAGGAAGTAGCCAAGAAGAGAAACTGTTCCTCTTTTGCCAATCTTGAGGTCTCTTCCGCCATTTGTAAACCATTGCTCCGAGCCCTACGAAGGCCCCGAACATTAAACCAAACCCGACTGCAGCCACCGCACCTCTGTGAGGCCCGCCGCTGCCTGTTTCCACTTTCTTTCCATCAACCCCGAATTCGCCATCCAAACTGTCCACGGAATTGCTTAGTTTCATCACCTCCAAACCATTCAAAATGGCATTTGGTGCGCCATTGTCCATTCTTGAAGGACCAATCTGGACTGATAACCCGTCAGATACCAATGAAGCATTTACGACAATGTCCTTGTAGTATGGAATTGCCAAACCATTAACAGTGTGTGACAAATCCAAATCGCTTATCGCCATGTTCCCGTTAATGTACACATTGAAGTAGAGGTTACCAAGTGACTTGCTTACAATGTCACAAAAATGTAATCGAATTAAGTAGGCAAATGCATTTTCCGCCTGGAAATTCCATGTTATGTTGAAATTTTGATTGCTCACAACAGCATCAGCCATTTGGACAGCGGTTGCATAAATAGTTGGTGGTGCGATTTGGGGGGTTAGTCCATCGGGATACTTGATCGTACTAGTCCCAACCGACGTAGCCTTGGCCATGTTTTTGGACTTGATGTATGCGTCATCGGGCAACCAAGAGCGTCCTAATGTGTCATTTGTGGATGTGACAAGGGGTCCTCCCATGTTAAGCCTGTACATTGTTTCATACCCGAATTTAGACAACCCTTGAAATTGGCTTGCCGGCTGAAGGTTGTTAGCCGTGTCGGTGATCAAATTATCAGGAGCTGAAACCACCTCAATGGCATTGATGAACGCCGCAGAGTTTTTCATGGGAGAGAACTTGATGGAGAATTGCTGCTCGGTTATGTTCAAAAGGTACTCCTTCATAAAAATTTGGTTCTTTGTGTTGTTCTTGTTTTCGTTCACATTGAAGCTGTGTAGCAAAGTGTACTTCTGCGTCATGACATTGAATGTAGCCTTTTGAAGATCGAACACCGAGTTGCTTAGCGGGTAGAAATGAAGGCGAATCCAATGCCATCCCGGCCTTGCCATGTGGAACGTGTAAGTGGCATCGCTCTTGAAAATCCTAGCAGTCAAATAAAGAGGGGAAGGCACGTCTGCCTTGTCGACAGAGACCTTGTTGTCATCATCTGCCTTCAACTGCTGCGTGGATTCTGATTCAGTTTTGAAGGCTCTCCCATCAGGGAGGGTGGCCTTGTTGGTGGCGGCGCCACAATCGATGAGGAAGTTGTCTTGGGGAGTAAACGGTGGGGAGGACGCTGAGAGGACGAAGGTGGGGGAGGCAAGGAGGGAGAAAAGAAGGACCAGGAGGAGAGCCATCGGTGTCGAAAGTGGTGATGGCAAGGAGGATAGAAAAAGATTGGGTTTTGTTTACTTGGTTATTTTTCTATCTCCATCCCTCCTGGGCGGGATGATGTTTGAGCACAAAAGGGTTGGCAAATGTACTTGAAAAAGGGATCTAAAACTAATTGTAGTTGGTAATTTTTTTTTTTTTACTTTTTACTTTATTTTTTGGGTTTTTATTTTTTCTTCAAAGACGTGGTTGGTGTTTTGTTTAGATTATAAGTGGAGGGAAGGAGGTGACAACCCAGATAGGCTGGGAGTTCCCAAGAAAGAGGCAACGTTTGTGGACGAAGATTTTGGCTTTTGGAAGCTTTTGTTTGTTTTGGTGCCTTTATTTAGAAGTAGAAAAATAATTAATGGTTGGACTAACACTAACATTGAATTAACGGTTGGACTCACTTTGAATTGGTCTAAGTTCTAACATTATTTCAACCTCTGTCCCTCTCTCTCCCTCTCCCTCTCCCTCTTCTGTTAATTTGCATCTAAAAAAAGGCCTTAGGTTTTGGGGAACTAGTTTGGCCTATACACCAACATTTCTTTCCATCTATGAGTGATCACGTAGGGTAAAAGGTCTCTAGCATGGCAAAGTAGGCAACCATAAAATTTTACGAAGTGATGTCTGCACAACCTTTTTCATTTTTTGCATGCATGCACGCCGCTCTGCTTTATGCGGTGATGAGTTTTTCCAACCTAAAATCTGAATCTGCCACTTCAAACTAAACTTTGATGCTCAGCCACAGGTCAACAGGCCGCATCATGATTTATCCTCACACACAAGGAAAAGTTTCAGACAAGTTTGCATTGAAGGGGACCCCAAATAAATTATCGATGATCCTTTAAAATTACGTTATTTCATGAAGATTTTAGATGTAATATTTAAAATACAAACTGCTTGATGTTTTCACATATTTCTTAGAAACATGTGCTTCGAGAGAGGCTAACTTCTTAACGGATGTTATAACCGGTCGCGGCTATAATGCACATGAAGTTGAGTTGTGGGATAGATCTTTTGCCTCCCGCTACTAGAAATGTTTTCTTGTTTGACCTCGTAGACATGAGTTCTGTGAGCTAGATCATTGATTGATTGTTAGTTATAAAAATAATAATAGATTAATTAGTTAAAAGATACTTTTGGAATTACAATTCACTGTCATGCGGCTTTGATCACTGAGTACAAATCACAGTTCTAACGCCAAAAGTAAAATGTTAGCACTTAGCAAATTTTTGGTGTTGATTAAGCCTTATAAAAATGAACTAGGACAAAATTTGGGATTAAACGTAAAAAGTGCATTTATGCGTATATGTTATGTATGATTTAAATAAAAATCGTATATTATAGCGAATTCTTGTGAAGTATACAAAATAATCATATTTTTTTAAACAATATGTATGTCTGGATGTAATATGCACATTATACTAGAATCTGTATAACAATATATTTAGGGTAGTGCTATACACCCATTTTTTTGGGTACTTTTCAAACATTCTTCTCAATTTACTAATGTTAGATCGAATAAATTGAAGAAAATTAAAGTACATAATTTAACATAGTGTATATGATAAGTAAAAAGAAGTGTGTGAATAATATCATCCTATATTTTAACTAAGAAATGAGGACATAAATTAACAATTTAACATCGAACTAACTATTGACCAGATTCAAGGGTAATACATCATCTACTTAGAAGTTTTATTTTATACAAATTCTACTAACTAGTAATGTATTCACCTTGGATAAAAAAAAAAAAATTAATTTAATTTACTTTCTAGGGTTTTTTATTATAATTTTATTAATCCTATACAAAAAGAAGAATTTGCTGTCATTTAGTAGTATGATTTAGTGCTATTCCTCTTCACTCGTAAATAAGAAATCTTAGGTTTGATTTTCGTCAAAGACGAATGTAAACCATATTATATTACTAGCCGATGGTAAGATTGAGTCCGTCCTTTTCTCTTTAATGTAAATAATAACGTTTGTTAAAAAATATCGATGGTTAAAAACTAAAAAATAAAAAGAAAAGAAAAAGAAAAGAAGAGTTTGCTTGAGTGACAAAACAGCTGCAACATAAAAGAAGCCAAAAGCTTTGGCAGCTTAATTTCTTCTCCATCCTCAACGAAACGCCAAATCTCGTTTCTAAGTACCTTGCCCACCACAAAGCGCCTGCGATGTCGACTGAGACAGAGGACGCCATACGACGTCGCACAGCGGTTGCCGACTACCGCAAAAGGTTACTCCAGCACAAGGAGCTCGATTCCCGAGTTCGCGCAGGTCAGATTCACTCCCAAACCCTAATCCCCCTTTGCAGTTAACAAACCAAATTGTCCCAATTAGTAAGCTTTATTGTGCTCGCCCTTTTAGGGTTTCGATTCGGATTTTCAATTGAGCGGTTCAGTTCCGATTTTGTTATCTAGATTTTCAAATGCCTTCGATTTCGCTTTTTTGGGGCTTTCTGTTATGTTATGGTTATAGTAATTGAGATGCTTTGAAGAATTTGTTTGGGTCACGCAATTGATTTTTTGGCAATGGGATGGTATGCAGTGAGAGAGAACTTGCGGGCTGCAAAGAAAGAATTTGGGAAAACTGAAGATGATTTGAAGTCCCTTCAAAGTGTTGGACAGATTATCGGTGAAGTTCTCAGGCCTCTCGATAACGAGCGCCGTAAGTAGTTTGTTTGCTTAATGCTTGTTTCATTGTCAAAAATTTGATTGTTGGAAACCTGTGAGAGTAGTGCTTTTAGGTCTTTCTTTGTGTTTGAGAACTGCAAAAGTAATGATCTTTTATTTTATTGACTCAGTTATTGTGAAGGCAAGTAGTGGCCCAAGGTATGTGGTTGGGTGCCGCAGTAAAGTTGACAAAGAAAAACTAACAGCCGGCACGCGGGTTGTTTTGGATATGACTACTCTGACTATCATGCGGGCTCTTCCCAGAGAAGTAATTATCTTCCGATTATTTGTTATCAAGTTTAACACTTTATTCTGCCACTCATGAACATTCTTTTTGTAGGTTGATCCGGTTGTGTATAATATGCTTCATGAAGATCCTGGTAATGTTAGCTACTCAGCTGTCGGAGGACTATCGGATCAGATTCGAGAGCTTAGGGAATCCATTGAACTGCCTCTAATGAACCCTGAGCTCTTCCTTAGAGTGGGGATCAAACCTCCTAAGGTAATTTTATGTTTTTGGTGTTCTTCGTATTTTTAACCACATTTTCGGAAGCCTGATGCCTATTTTAGAAACCTAGAAACTTAGAATTTCCAAATACAGCTTTTCTTTTCTTATTTTATTTAAATTGTTCCAGGGTGTTCTTCTGTATGGACCTCCGGGAACTGGAAAGACATTACTTGCCAGAGCAATTGCTAGCAACATAGATGCTAACTTTCTTAAGGTTAGTTATTCTTTTCTGTAGAAGTTTGGAAATCATGTCATAACTTTTGTTGCTGCAAATTTCGGTACTCGTTCTTTGAATAAGAATAGAATCCTTTTTAGTTGTTTCAAGTTATCTTTGATATTCGATACTACATACCTGGTGCAGGTTGTATCAAGTGCCATTATTGACAAATATATCGGTGAAAGTGCAAGATTGATAAGGGAAATGTTTGGTTATG
Organism: Malus domestica; assembly: GCF_042453785.1. Taxonomy (NCBI): domain Eukaryota; kingdom Viridiplantae; phylum Streptophyta; class Magnoliopsida; order Rosales; family Rosaceae; genus Malus; species Malus domestica. The sequence goes on from NC_091670.1 coordinate 9,112,891, forward strand.
CCCGTGATCACCAGGTAGGTGCTGGAATATTACTTTCAGTTTGACAGTAGATGTTCTTATTTAAAAGCATATTTATTGTGTTGACTTTGTGTTTAGCCTTGTATCATTTTTATGGATGAGATCGATGCTATTGGTGGACGGCGTTTTAGTGAAGGGACTAGTGCAGACCGAGAAATTCAGCGAACACTCATGGAGTTGCTTAACCAGTTAGATGGATTTGATCAGCTCGGAAAGGTATGTATGTTTTGGTTGAAATCAAGCTTTATTTTTTTGGTTTGGTCATAACAAATAGGTGTAAACACATTTATCTGGTCATGCGTGTATAAACTGATAATGCCATAAAAGCAGATCAGATTTTGGCATGGATGATGGATGTTGATTTGTTTCATTTCACAGGTGAAAATGATCATGGCAACCAATAGGCCTGATGTCCTGGATCCAGCACTTCTCCGCCCTGGGCGACTAGACCGCAAGATAGAGATCCCATTGCCTAATGAGCAATCAAGAATGGAAATTCTCAAAATCCATGCTGCTGGGATAGCAAAACATGGGGACATTGATTATGAGGCAGTTGTGAAACTTGCTGAGGTAAGCATGATGATATTTATATCTATATCAAAAGATTTTATTTCATGCTTTACCTCAATGATTTGATTCATTGTCTTCATTTTAGGGTTTTAATGGAGCTGATCTTCGTAATGTCTGCACCGAAGCTGGGATGTCTGCGATCCGTGCTGAGAGGGATTATGTCATCCATGAAGATTTCATGAAGGTACGTGTTAAATAAAGTACTGATGTTATACTCGACTAAAATGATGATGATTAATAGATGGAAATGAGGCTTAAAACTACTTGGGTTATGGTCATGGTAATGTGGCGTGAAACCAATGATGGTCATCCTGAAAATTATGGAATCTAAGAATGTCTTTGGTGGTGTTTAGAGTTGTCTGATTCATTTTGTTCTAGGTCAAAATGTGTACTGTGTAGGAGGCGCTTAACCATGCACCTGAAGAAAGCATCTAGATACAAGTTATATGCTTTAACTTGTTTTCTGGTGAAAAGTAGTTAGTTTAGATTTTACAAAGGATTTACAAGTTAAGAAATTTCATTATTGCAATGGCTTGGCTGGGTTTGTCGCCTATGGAGTTTGACTACCTACTCTCATGAACATTGTTGAACCCAAAGACCTCTCAAGTGAGAGAACGATAGTGCGCTACTGAAGTCAAAGTGGTGTCATGCATTTGGTTCTGTAGCATACAGTTTGTTGCTTGGCGATGTTTGTCTTGCTCGTTTAGCACTGTGCATACAAATAATCGTTTTTGGTGTCTCTATTCTAAGTGTTTTTGTTGTTTTATATTTCAGGCTGTACGAAAGCTGAATGAAGCCAAGAAACTCGAATCTAGCGCCCACTACAATGCAGATTTTGGGAAGGAATGAAAACTGAGTATGAATTTTGAACCTACCCGAAGAGTTATCAAGAGGAACTGCAATCATGTGCTGGCTGTTGTGCTGTATTTTCTTTATGAGATATGGGAATGGTGGTACTGCAATGTAGCTTCCAGGAATATGTTGACCACCTGACTCGCATTACGAATTGTATTCCGAAGACGCGATGCCATTTACTACTCATTCGAGTCTTCAATTAGTATTATGATTCTCCAACATTCAATTGTTTGTTGCTTGCTGTGGTTCTATAATGTGTTTACACATGGTATTAGTGTTAAATCTGTGATTTATACCCTTATGCTACATAAACTCTCCGATTCTCTCTAATTAACAAATAATAACTGCATCATTTGTAACTTGTGGCTTCTTCGTGTGGGATCAACTAATAACTTAAATGCTGTGAGTCGTTGTATTCACATCCCCTTCAAAGTTTTATCCCCTATAAAGGAGAAATATTTATATAGAACGTGTCCACTGTCATGTTTATTATTGGATTAGGACGCCACAATGGCGGTGAATCCGTTCCATCTAAACTGTTTTCTTTATAAAAAACACAAACACACCTCCGTCCAGCCCTCCCTCCCCACATACGCCAACCTTCGCAGGCGACTTTCCTTCCCCTTCCTCAGATAGACGGAAGAATCCAATAGCACTTTGAGGGATGGGTTTATACAGGGAGAACGAATCGACAACTTCTTTACATTATTATGCTTAACAATCTAATATGTCCCACTAACTAACAACTCTCTAGCTAGTCAGAAAGAGAAAATTAGAGCATTGGTTCCAAAACTAGAACTCCTTGGGCGTTCGTCCTTGAATTTATTACAATGTGGGGCAATGGTCCGTTTGAATAACACCATTAAAACATTCATAAAAATAAAGGCTCTAAAGGAGCAAATAAGGTATAGAAGTTCTAATGGAATTACCCAAAAGGACCATTGTTTCACATTGTGATAAGTTCATGGACCAATACTCGTGAATTTTTAGTTCAGATGCCAAAGCTCCAACTTGGCTAAAATTTAGGGATTAGTGCTCCAACTTTCTCAATTAGAAATTAAACTAGAATTAATAATGTCAATTGTCTTTCTATTTGACATTCTAAGACTCCTGTAGTCACTTTTCTTCTCTATGGACAGAGTTGGAGCACATCTGAGCTTAGTAGCTCATCCACCATCAATTCCCTCACCCTCCATGGGCCATGGCGGAGACAACAATCGGAACAATTCGTAAACTAGAAGAAAATTGTAAAATTCAAATAAAGTGAGTCGAGAGCGTTACAAGATCTGGCTGAATTAACTGGTCACCTGGATGTTCCAAAATTCCAACACCTCGTTACAAGATAGCATTCTGTTCTTATTGTGCATCTGGAATTCCATTGTGGTCCACTTTTCAGGCAATATGCTCTGCCAAACTGAGAATCTTGACATGCTTTTTCTTCCTCAACTCATGCGGGACGGGTCCAAATACTCTTGTCCCAATCGGCTGCCCTTGCTTGTCGACGAGTACCACAGCATTGTCATCAAACTTGACCTCACTCCCATCACAACGGCCTCGCTGCATGGCAGCACGAACAACCACACCATAAACAACCTTTCCTTTCTTCACTTTTCCATTCGGATGGGCCTCCTTTACTGATGCAACAATGGTGTCTCCCAATCTTGCTCCCTTCTTATTTGCCTTCAAAGCTTGTATACACATCACCTTTTTCGCCCCTGAGTTGTCCACGACTTTGAGAACAGTCCTCATCTGTATGAAGGTCCTTTGCTGCTGTAAACGTGCAACAAACAAAAACCGACAACGACAACTACGAATCAGTCTCATCTCAACACCAAGTAATAAAGGAGGATAAACACAAGAAACAGTAAGCCAACTTGGAATTAATTAACTAGAAACTTTTTTGTTGACTCTTCTAAATGGCTCTGTAAATGTTACCAATTCAAGACTAAGAAATTCTTAATTCTATGCAACCTAAAATATTCAAGATTTAAAACCAGTAAAAAACAATTTACATGAAACCATCCTAGTAAATATTCTACCCGAAAACATCATAAATATTCATAGGATATACTTTTTAACATAGGTATAATCTTCAAAAAATTATCAGACCAACAAACTGACCTGAGATAAGAAAGTGCTGCTTGTCGTCTCATGTGATGTACTCAATATGCCAGACAAGTTGTTGCTGAGGCCCCCGCACAACGAACGACCAACTAGGTTTGTTTCCAGCAGATTGAACAGATTGCAGTGAGTGATAAGCAAACAGTTGCAGAACATAGACCAAAAAACGCTTAAACTTAATCCACGAAAATCAGAAAATTGAGCCACTTCAATATAGCAATATCTATGATATCCCCCACGAATAATGAAAGAACCACATCTTGAATCAGATCCACACTCAACTACTTTACTTTAGTTATCATGCAAGGTGCAAGAAGTTAATGGCAGAAAAAATCTTGATTCTTGAAAAATAAAAGTTCTTACAGATTTTCCTAACACAATTCAATGGATTTAGAATCTAACATTTGATAAGAAATCACACAAATAATACAAAACAGATCACATGACAAATGACGTACCCTGTGAACATTTCGAAGCCAAACCTGTAGCCATTCCTTAATAGTAACTTTTACTTTCAGCCAAACTGAAAATCTTCTTCTATCCTCCGTTCAGCTGTGTATAAAATGTTGTCAGAAAATTCATAAAAGAAAAAGAAATCTCATCAAAGATTTAGAAATTTAATTTATTTCATTTTTATGGTCCAGATTTTTAAAATAAAAAGTAACAAAGAAACGACGTCGATGAAGAAAATACACACACACACACACACACACATAGACAACTTTCTCCTGCACTAAATCATCTTAAAGTATAACATTACATTCAACAACGGGGGCAATGATAAGTAAACTATGAAAAATCAATGTGAAGTATCAACACTTAAAACAGCATGGTAATAACAACAGAATTCACAATTCACAAACTATTGTAGGGTAATCGCTGATGGACTCTCAAATCTTTAATTAAAATGTGAGGAAACAAAAAAAACACAATAATGTGTTGTAAGTTGTAACTTGTATATGTGTATAGTGTACATTGATCGCGCATACACTTGTCCATAAAATCCAAACACGTATATACATGAATATCCATCACAAACAGGCACACAAATATAAGTTAGAAGAACACAAACAGAAAGATATCTCCTTTAGGGGAAAAACAGTGCAACGTAATACCAAATACCTGTTGTGTAAGAGTTCAGATTACACTCGCGGTAAGAAATCGGGTTTCAGTATTTTCACTTGTTTTTAGTCTGTTTGAAACCGACCTGTTTTGAAGGATCTTCCACCCATCCATTCAATTACAATCGGTATTGGTCGTACCTTATGACACCCAATCCAACCAGAATTGAACGGGAAATCCATTTCAACTAAATCCCAGATGAGTTGTTTTACAATCAGTTTTCTTTTCATTTGATTATAAGGTTCTAAATTCTAATTCTAATACATACACATTTCGAAATTCCTTTATTTCGTTTTGAATGATTTCATTTTGCTCACTTAGACATCCAACCTGTTGTCATTGATAGAAAGCCATACAGATGAGATAAATTATAACAATTACTATTAGAAATTAGCAAAATTATGATTAATTATTATCCAAAAGCTGATGCAACAAAACAATATAATTTCTCGAAAACCCGCAAATCATTCAAAGGCAACGATGAGCAAATTGACATTTCTAACCACGACGGTGAAGGAACGAGAAAATTATAATAACAAGTAGAGCAGAATTAAATTATCAAGATTGAATTATGAATAACGGATTTACTGTAACTGACAAACAATTGGTGTAAAGTTAGAAACGAAACGGAAGGATGATACGCGAGAAGAAACTAAGAGGGGAGGGAGGGAGCGAGAGAGAGAGAGAGAGAGAGAGAGAGAGGTTGACCTGTGGTTAACTGGGAGCAGAGGAGTTGCAGAGAGTGGTGGTGTGGTCGGAGCTTCAAATGGCGCTAAAACCCTAAACTGCTAACCCCCGATACATTAATCGGGTACGGCTCCAGCTCAGTGCTTGGTGTCGGGTTATTTAGGTGGTGCTGGAAATATCGATACGAAATTTTATGGAAATGAAGATGAATATATAAATTGATATCTGTTGCTTTAATGGGGGTTGAGTATATAAACTATTTAGATTTAGTCGACGTTAGAGAAGTTTTTTTTTTTTTAAATTCAAACTGGTTCCAGAAAAATTTCTTTAATGAATTGATAAATATTTTGATATTAATTTTTTAATATCTCACCGATACAAAGGGTGAAGTTTGCATTTTAACCTCTCTTTTCCATATCAAGCTTGTTGTAAACATTCTTAGTTTAAGTGTGATTGTGTAAATTCTATATTATATTTGATTCTAATTATCCATTCTTATTGTATCTTGTATTCTTTGGGGATGAAGGAATATCTTATCTTCTTTACTACTATAAATAAAGACACAATGTATGAGGGATAACAACACACACATTCCCCTACAATTCTACAAACATATATCTATCTCTTCTCTTTGTCGCCGGCCACCCTTTAAACCTGTCAGATAAAAGACCACAACACGTTATCAGCACGCTCCTACCGCTATGCTTAGGCATTTGACGTTAAAGAAATTTTCTGCATCAAACCAGTTCATTTATATCATCATGTAATCAGGTTCTTTCACAACAACGGTTTTTATCTTGATATTTTTGCAGCCATGATAGCATGAACATTCACCATAATACATGACCCAACTTTACATTTTTCGAATTTTAGATTCTACATAAATTATGTATGCATTATATTCACAATTATTAAATTATGTGAATTTGATATTTGCCATGAATTGAATCAAATATATTTGTATATGCATCACATTGAATTAAATTAACATATTATTGTTTTGAGTATGCATATAATTGAAAAAAAAAATTGCATTCAGAAACCTGGGTTCTTTCGAACCCAAGCCCTACACTATCCCATCCATGGTGATGGGCCACATCGTGCAAACCTAGCCCATCCCAACATCGACCCCAGGCCGCGAGCCTTGAATCGAAACGGTGCGTCTGATGTACCACCGTCCCGACCCACGCCCTGAAGCCCAAGTCTCCCATGTTGATTTTTCCTACGAAACACGACATGCAGTTGTGCAATTTGGACAACCCCCATCGTTCTCGCCAACGATTTCTCGAAAATCCAGAAGAAGTTCATGGGTTTTTTCGCTCAAATTCAATTGAATTCATTTGGTTCTTCTTCCCCTCGACGTTGAGATCTCTTCTCCGTTGACAAACACCTGGTTCTTCAACGAACCGTGGCTTGCCCGACCTTGGAACACCGCGTGACGCGTCGCTGTTGACCAAACCTGGCGTTCTACCCCAGCAACGTACACCCAGCACACGCTGGGCTGCTGCTTTCTTTTTTGGGTAAAAAAAGCATAGCCCTTTGGGCTTTTATTGGTCTCGGACCACTCTCAAACCAAAAACCCCTTTTGGGCTTGCATGCTACAGCCCATAACAATTTCCAACCCAATTATTTTTTTCCTCCAGCCCGTGTGAAACCTTTTTTTTTTTTTTTTTGGGCTAGCCTGATGCGGCCTGTTTTGTTCCCCTCTCCCCATGAGCCTGCAGCTCACCCGAGACACCCCAGCCCATACTTTTGGACCTGGGACACACAGACCGATTTTTATATAGCCACTCATGAGCTTATTTTGGGCCCCGAGCTTTATTTGTCTAATTATTTTAGGCCCAATGAGTTATATATTTTTTCACCCACACTTTAATTTGGTCCGAAGTCCAAATAATTAAAATTCAATTATAATTGTAGACCTAAAAGATTCTACTTTGCATATTCTTGTTGCATATTTTTTTGTATATATTTGTGTTTGTCTGCAGGAATATATGAACCTGAAGTTCATAATTATTTTGAAACTTGAAGTTTCTTATAAACATGTCTTGTTTGAAAACTTGAAGTTTTCATTTAAAAACATCACCAATTAAAACCCGAAGTTTTTTCATGCAAAATTAAACCAATACATGTCTATTAGAACTTGTAGGTTCTACTTGATTTTTCTCCATTACACTAACCACATTTTGTCCATCTATTTTGTGATAGGAACATGTCAAATTTGGACAAACTCGACTTCACCGCTTTAGAGGTCTTTGGAAGGAACTACCTCAAGTGGGTTCAAGATGTGAAGCTCCACCTCACTGCAAAGAACTTGCGTCCTGCCGTTGAAGAAGCGACGGACGAGCTTATTAGCGAAGCTGAAAAAGCCAATGCTATGATCTTCATCCGACGACATATCTATGACACTCTGCAAACTGAGTATTTTGCTGAGGAGGATCCATGTGCACTATAGGTCGCTTTGGCTGATTGTTTTGATCACCAAAATGACATATTCTTGCCTGAAGCAAGACACAACTGGCAACACTTGCGCTTCAAAGACTTTAAGTCTGTGAATGAATATAATTCTGAAGTTTGTCGAATCTGATCACTTCTCAAGTTTTGCAACGAAACTTTAACTAAAGAGTATCTTCTGAAGAAGACCTATTCGACCTTCTCTGCTTCTAATATTGTCCTGCAACAACAATATAGAGCTCAGAAGTTCACTAAGTTCTCGGATTTGATCTCTGTTTTACTTCTCGCTAAAAAGCAGAACCAGCTGTTAATGAAGAATCATCAAGCTCGACCTATTGGGGCGACTGTTGTGCCTGAAGCACATTATAGCACCAACCAACGCCCAAAACGCCAAAAGAGGTGTGGTAGGGGCGGCCAGAAGCCATCCCACCAAGGTTAACAGAGTCAAGGCCCATCTAAGGGAGGAAACAAGGCCCCAAAGTGCCCAAACCTCGCTCCCAAGGCTCCAAACTTCAAGAATAAGGGCAAAGCACCTGAAACCATGGACGCGGATATGTGATATCGTTGTGGTTCAAAGGACCATTGGTCCTGTGTTTGCTGAGCTCCCAAGAAAGTTGTAGATGAATATCATTCTCATCGTAAGAAGTTTGAATCAAACTTCAAGCAAGTGGACAAAGGAGACTACAAAGATGGAGGGTTCTGACTTTCAAGATGATACCACCCTTATGGAAGATTAGAAGCTTGGACATAGACTTACTTTTTAGTTGAAATAAGACAATTGGGGTTGAATTCCACTTAGTGGCCGAACCCCCTTTGTTTTTTGGTTGATTTTTGAACAATTTTCCTTTATGTTTGGATTATTTGTTGGTGATATGTTTTTTGGATATTAAGTTTTAATGAATTACTATTCTTGAATAAATGAAATTATTTTGAATTGATATTTGTTTTTGTGAACTTTTATGCATGTGACCGATTCAAAATTAACTTTTCATTCTAGGTATGACTAGTGGGAAAGTTAGTTGTCTGGCAGATAATGCAACCACGCACCCAGTTTTGCGTGAATGCATATATTTCACTAACTTCATACCTAAGAATGCACATCTGACAACCCTCTCAGGCCCATCCAACCTGATAGAAGGATACGGTAAGGCCCGCATAATGCTGTCCAATGGTACAATCTTGACCATTTCTGAGGCACTCTATTCTCCACATTTCGGAAGAACGTTGTTGGGTTTCAAGGACATTATAGATAACAATTACCACGCTAAAACCCACGTAGAAAACGGAGTTGAATTTATGTGCATAACTTCCTATGAATATGGCCAGAAGCATATTCTAGAGAAGATAGAGCGTACCTCGAGTGGTTTGTATACTACGACCATATGCTCCATTGAATGCCACTATGTGGCCGACCTTACTACTGGGACCGCGCACGAAATTACACTTTGGCATGATCGTTTGGGACAACCTGGACAAATAGCGATGCGCCGTATCCTCAAATCTTCGTACGGGCATCCACTAACCCGAAGTTTAGGTTCGATCCAAGGAATCGCATGCCAAACATGTTCCATGGGAAAACTTATTACTAAGCCTTCTTATGACAAGATTCATTCGAATCTTCCCATTTTTCTACAACAGATTCAAGGGGACATTTGTGGACCGATTCACCCTCCCTGCAGACCATTTAGATAATTTATGATTTTGGTTGGCGCTTCCACACGTTGGTCACACGTGTGCTTGTTGTCCACAAGGAACGCTGCATTCTCCAAACTGTTGGCTCAGGTTATCAAGCTTAGGGCTCACCACCCTGATTATCCGATCAAATCTATTCGATTGGATAATGTTGGAGAATTCACATCTAAAATTTTTGATGACTATTGCATGTCGATTGGGGTTGAATTTGAACATTTTGTACCCTATGTTCACACCCAGAACGGCCTGGCAGAGGCTTTCATTAAGTGCTTACAAATGATTACTTGATCATTAGTCATACGTACCAAGCTCTTGATTGCTGCTTGGGGCTATGCAATATTGCACTCAACAAAGTTGGTCTGCCTGAGGCCTGTTGTGACACAACCATTTAGTGCTCTTCAGTTGGTTACCATATACAAACCCAACATATCGCATCTGCGCGTTTTTGGTTGTGCGGTATATGTGCCAATCTCGCCCGCCCTTACGTACAAAAATAGGGCCTCAACGATCAATGAGAATCTATGTCGAATATGATTCTCATTCGATTATTTGTTACTTAGAACCTTTGACAGGCGATCTGTTTACCACTTGTTTCGTGGATTGTCACTTTTATGAGATATTCTTCTCCTCGTTAGGGAGAGATAAGAACGTCAGCGTTCCTGAAAAACAACGCGAATTATCGTGGACGACTCCTACTTTGTCTCATTTAGATCCATGCACCGCTCAATCTGAAACTGAAGTGCATCGCATATTAGATCTCCAAAGCATAGCTTAGAGCATGTCAGATGCTTTCACCGATCCAACGCGTGTGACAAGATCACATATTCCAGTTGCGAATACGCCTGCAAAGATGGATGTACCAAATGTATGACGGACTGCCCTCCTGGAGGCCCGGGACGCCAATTCTGGTAATCCATGTACATTAACGGCTCGCCAATCATCTGCCCCTACACAAAAGTGTGGCAGACCCCTTAGTTCAAAGGATTCACACCTCCGGAAAAGGAAAACCACAGCACAAGGTCCTAAAAAGTTTATCGTGAATCCGACTATCGCTTACTCATTTTATCCAACTCATGAGGAAAATCTAGATTATGGAAGCGTTCTTGAAGAGAAGAATCCTCCTCTCGAGAATCGTGAGATTTCAGTCTATTATGCTAGCTTAGATGATGTGTGGTGTAGAAATGAGATGATTGTCGATGATGCATTAACATATACAGTAGTTACCGATATCATGTTTAGCGATGACATTGAACCGCGTCCCATTGCTGAATGTCGACGTAGAACTGATTGGTCAAACTGGAAACAAGCAATCCAAGTTGAACTTGATTCGCTTGCGAAACATAAGATGTTTGGACCTGTAACTTCTACTCCTCCACATGTGAAGCTCGTTGGCTACAAGTGGGTTTTCGTTTGGAAGCGTAATAAGAAGAACGAAATTTTATGTTACAAAGCTCATCTTGTTGCACAAGGCTTCTCACAACACCCCAGGATTGACTATGACGAAACTTACTCACCCGTTATGGATGTGATTACTTTTCACTACCTTATCAGTTTGGTAATTTTTGAAAAACTGGATATGCAGCTGATGGACGTAGTAACCGCGTATCTTTATGGGGATCTTGATATGGAAATTTATATGAAAGTTCCCGAAGGACTTACATTGACTGGTTCAAATATTTCCAAATCCTGGAACACGCTCTCAATTCAGCTGAGGCATTCACTTTACGGTTTGAAACAATCCGAAGAATGTGGTATAATGATAGGAGCATATTTATACGACTTTGTTATCTTATTTCCTTGCATTTTCTTAGTTAATTTCCATTTATTTTGGTAATTTATGTTATTTTCGTATTATTGTATGTCTAATTGGTAAAGATGACAATAAATGGCTAAATGGAGCAATTTGGAGTAGTTTTGGACTTGGATTGGATAACATGCGTGTGGAGCAATAGGGTTGGACGTTTTTGGTGTTTAACATGTGCTAAATATGTGCTAAAATATGGAGGAATCAAATTTGGAAGCTTGGAAGACAAGGAAAGATATAATCTTATCCAACCTTGCCCAGACTTATATTATCTTATCTAGACTTATCTTATCTTATCCAGTTTACCTTATCCAAACATTATCCTACTTTATCCAACATTATCTCATATTATCTTAAGCTGCAAAATGAGTCCTTATCCTATTCTAAATACTTCCCATCTGATTATAGGAGTCCTAATGCATTCAAACACCCTAATCCTTTTTCTCCTTGGTGTCTGCCGAACCCTACCCTATATATATGTATTTCTGCGGCAACAATTGGGGGGAGAAGGCTTGTGCCGCATGCCTTATTCAAAGTCTGTGCCTCAACCTGCAAGGATTAGAGAAGAACGAGTGTGCCGCATATTGCATTTAACCATTGGAGATTTTCAAAGTTCTTTCTATCCTTGTTTAGTTTCAATGTTTATTTTAGATTGCTTTTCAATTATGATGAACATGTGTAGCTAAGTTTCTTTTTAGCTAGAGGTGAATTCGAAGCCATGATCATTTTATATAAATTGATTGCATCCAGTTATTGTTTCATAAAACATGAATGCGATTTACTTGTCTGGTTTATAGAGAACTTATTCTTGTATGTTTATTAAGGATGCATACTTAGTTTGCATGCAGGGATTTGATGCTAGAATATAAGGGAATTTCACCTAATCGTTATGAACTTATATTTGCAAGTAGTAAAAGTCACTAGTCATGACTGAGTTAAGTAAATCCATGGCAGGAGTATCATGTTTTTGATAGTTACGAATGCCTTGTCAATACTTATGATTTTCACAGAACTTAATGACCTTTGATATGTGTCTCTATCATGCTTTTCATAGTTAGGGAACTTGAGAAGGATAATTTGGTTGCGTCGCTGAGTCAAATTCAATGAACTTAGGAAAATTTGAGAGTTAATTAATGTTGTTCACAATTAATTTGGGGCATTGTCATTCATGGTTTATAGAAAGAATAACTGGAAATCGATTTATGTGCACATGTTTCATGTGTGGAGAAGAATCCTCTAGCTAGCTAGCTTTTCACCCACATTCCCTTTACAACTCAATTTGTTTGCTACTATTTACTTTATTTTTGTTAAAATTCGTCCAAAAACCCCCTCAGTTTTTATTTTGTGTTAGTCTAGCATAGTTTTTAGTTTTAAGTTTAATTTTTGTTGATTAGTATCTATTCTAATCCTCGGAATAGAACGATCCCTACTTACTCATACTACGATTACATAATTTATAGGGTTTAATTTGTGTGTTATTTTCTACCACATCATATAACCGTCTGAGTGAGTATTTGACTAGTTGGGGATATGTGAACAACGAACTGTGCCCTTGTGTGTTCATTAAGAAGTCACATTCCGGATTTGCGATTGTTGCAGTGTATGTAGATGACATGAATCTTATCGAAACTTCTGAAGAGCTTGCGAGAACTGCCGCACACCTGAAGTCAGAATTTGAGATGAAAGATCTAGGTAAGACTCGATACTATCTCGGTCTCGAGATAGAGCATTGTTCAGATGGAATCCTAGTACATCAATCAAAGTACACCCAGAAGGTGTTGTGCCGCTTTAATGAGGATAAAGTGAAGCCTTCGAGTACTCCTATGGTCGTTCGATCGTTAGATGCAAAACAAGATCCTTTTCGTCCGAAGGAGGATGATGAAGAGATTTTGGAGCTTGAAGTTCCTTTTCTAAGTGCAATAGGCGCTTAATTGTATTTAGCTTAATGCACTAGACCCAACATCTCTTTCGTTGTTAATCTTTTGGCAAGATACAGTAATGCACCTACATGCAGACACTAAACTGGCATGAAAAACATATTCCGCTACCTTAAGGGTACTAGGGATTTGGGCTTGTTCTATCCTTACGAATCCTCGAGTGATGCCGCACCCTATGGTCCTCAAGTTGATTCTCGCCTTGTTGGTTATGCCGATCCAGGATACTTATCTGATCCACACAAGGCGCATTCTCAAATGGGTTATGTCTTTACCGTTGGAGGCATCACAATCTCTTGAAGGTCAACTAAACAAACCTTAGTTGCAACTTCGTCTAACCATGCTGAAATTATTGCCTTACATGAAGCAACTTGGGAATGCTTTTGGTTGAGAGCAGTAGTGGGCCATATTCGAAGCTCCTGCAATCTTTATCCCATCGTTAATGTCCCGACGACAATCTTTGAAGACAACGCAGCTTGCATCGAGCATCTCAAGAAGGGTTACATCAAAGGAGACAACACCAAGCACATTGAGCCAAAGTTTTTCTTTTCGCATCAACAACAAAAGCATCAGAAGCTTGAAGTCACGCAAATCCATTCACAAGACAATCTGGCCGACCTCTTCACCAAATCATTGCCCGAAGACGACGTTTCAGAAGCTTGTTCAAGGAATTGGTATGCGTAAACTTTGAGTTGTAACTTTGCTATTTCTCTCTGGAATTGTGTCAAACTCAGGGGGAGTATCCTGAAAATACTTGCTTGATCTTAATGTACTTTTTTTCCCTACGATTACAAGCATTTTTCCCACTAGATTTTTGCTACCTAACTAGGTTTTAACGAGGCATCCACCTTGGGCTGGTCATATGCCTGATGACGCCTCGTAGATGTTTCTTTTGACTTTATATTTCTCACGCATTTTTCCTTAGACTATGGATTTTGTCCCTACTCGGGTTTTCGCCATAGTCTTAGGGTTTTTTTAGTGAGACTTACTACTTATTCAAGTTCCTACCTTATTGATAATAAGCGTTGTTCCTTAGAATCAGTGCCGATGAGTCGACTTCCTCAACTTCTGCATGGTGCTAAATCTACCTTGAGAATTTACACACTCAAGGGGGAGTGTTGTAAACATTCCTAGTTTAAGTGTGATTGTGTAAATCCTAAATTAGATTTGATTCTAGTTATCCTTTTCTATTGTATCTTGTATTCCTTAGGGATGAAGGAATATCTTCTCTCCCTTACTACTATAAATAAAGGCACAATGTAGGAGGGATAACAACACACACATTCCCCTACAATTCTACAAACACATCTCTCTCTCTCTCTTCTCCTTGCGGCCGGCCACCCTTTAATCTTGTCAGATAAAATAGACCACAACAAAACCTTAATTTTTCAAATATTTCAATGAAAATTTTGATAATTTCGTAGATATTTTGAACACTGGGTATTAAAAGTAATTTTTGATTTTCGAAATTCGAATACTTTGATATGGTACACTAAAGATAGGAAATTTAGATTAAACTGCACAATAAACCAATTATAAAAATTTCGTATTGAACTCAACATGATGTTATTTATTTGAGTTTATACTAAGATCTCCCATTTACATCCCACTTAGCGCTAGGATCAAGTGGTAATTTTATCCAAGTGAAAGGTTTAGTGTCAATATATCATTAACAAAAGGATAATGCTATCGACACTCCAACAATCTCATTGTGCATTCCAAATTTTATAATAGTACCCCAACAAAAATGGTTTAAGCTTTTGTTTTTTTGTTTGGGGAAATGATAACACACATCTTTTTTTAGTCTCCTACACACCCTTGTTTACTATTATTCGTTATTTTCGTTTGATTTATTCAATTCAGTGACCAGAAATAGTGGGAGGCTTAACAAATGGAAATATTGAAAAATCCAAAAAATGAGGTCCGTCTTTGGCTCCTTTATTTTACAACAGTTTAATTGTGACCAAAATTCCAGCAAATCTTAAATCTATGGGGGAAAATCCCCTTGCTAAATGTTTTATATCGCAAGGTGAACGCAAACGCATAATGCAGCTTCTCCAGATTACGCTTTGTATTTCACTTCTTCCCCGTCGATCAATCCACCCAGCTCCTTGATGTCGTATCAGCAGAATGTAAAGATTCACTGCCATTGTAATGAATCTAGAGCTTGCTGGTGAATCTGCTTATCTCCAGCTGCCACTACATCAAAACCTGGGGAACGTACCAAATTACCGTTATCCGTTAACTCCAAGAATAAACAAATAAAATAAAACGAAGAAGCAGGAATAACCCCAATTAGGCGTGATGACATATAAATAGTCAGCGAAAGCATTGTTAGATGTTAGCATACTTGTTGCCTTCGAATTTGGAGAAGCATCCCAATAAAGCCGATGTCCCTTCCAATCTGTTATGACACCGCCAGCACCTTCTATCACAGGTATCAGTGAAAGAAAATCGTATGGCTGATAAAACAGTTGAGATTCTTGTTAGGTAAAAGCAATGAAGTCTATCTAACACTAACATCTTTCATGGATGACGAGAAATGTAACGAGATTCATGCATGGTTGCAGATTTAAAACAGCTCAATGCAAGAAAAAAGGCGTTAAAAGTGCAGAAAAGATAGACGTAGATATCACAAAGGTTATCTAACACATCATCAGAAACTACCAAGTCCCTTCTGCTTTAAATTCTCTCTCTAGTTCAACCAGAGATTTAGAATAGCTACCACTCATATCATACACCAGGCATTGCCCTTTTTAGCGGCCCAGACATTCTGAAGAGAAAAGCATATCACTTGATAAATTAGTCATATAAACAATTTAACAACGAAGAGTTCAGCTTACCTTGAGACCTGACTCAACAACAAGATCCACAAAACCAGAAGCCAGCAGGGCATAAGCATAGCAGTCACAGTCGTACAATGGCACTTTTACCTGTAGACCAGGTATGAAATACATGAGTCATTTTATTATTCGTTTTTATAAGAATTTAGATTTAGAATATTTAAGATGAAAACGTCAACCGGCAAAAATGTAAAGATGTATGAGACACTTGGGAGTTATATTTTCACATTAGGTTTCCTGATGTTTCACATACTAGGATATTCAGCTTAATATCAACTTCAGCGTAATTATGTGTTCCCAAAGTTGCTCAGGATTGAGTGAGAATGAGAAATTCACACAGATTATCCCAAACACATAGGAACTTCATAAAAAGTAAAAGATAAGGACAAAGAAAGCCTAGCACTGCCCAAATTTGCTCTCCCTTTTTTTCCCTTTGAGGTAATTCTTATTAACTGAGTCTGATTTTTAATATAGCTCATAAAACTAAAAGTGAATCCACTAATATGGCGGTACTTTTCTGTCACCTAATTTCAAAATTCTATATTTTATGAACGGACCTTATTTCTAACACGAATAAATGCTTCTTCTGCCTTTGCACTGAATAGGTGTGGGCTTGTAGTGTACCTAATCACGGGAACATGTAAAGTTATATAAGAGAAATCCTAAAACAAAAATGATAGAGAAAAGGAAAATTATAAATCCCTGGGTCACACGAATTGGATGCCATAAAGGTCTAGATACATTTTGGACATGGTTACTTTTTAAGCAACAATCATTTCGGCTATACAATAGATACTCAAAGGAAAAAAAAGAACCTACAAATAAGCCTGTGCCAGATTTGCACAAGCGCGTGTGGACACTACTTGGCCATTCAATGTAGTTTTCCTTCCACTAATCCCAACCCATCTTTCTCTTAAAACAGGCTGATCAATTATCCCAAGAATCTGGAGGAAAACAAGTATCAGTTCATGAAGTACGTACACGTAATCTTTAAGTCTGAAATAATTTATTGTGCAATTATTCAAACTCAGTGTGAAACTATTCAGTCCAGGAAACTGGGAATGAGCACTAATTTTCAGAAAAGCTATCTTCCATTCGCAAGAGATGAATAAAAAAAAAGGTCGTACCCAGTGCACAAGGCTCCCGCTTTACGCAGGGTCTGGGAGAGGTGAATGTCGGCTAGCCTTACCCCCATTTATGGAGAGGCTGCTCCCAAGTCTCGAACCCGAGACCTACCGCTCATGGGCGAAAGCACTTGCCATCGCAAGAGATGAATACCAAAGGAAAAAAAAATGTCTTTCTAGAAACGCAATCCTGCAATTACATACTAAATTTTTAAGAAAAATAACAACAAAGAAGCCAGCTCCTATTTTATGCATGCTGTAGCAGACGATTCTTACTGGTTTGCCCCGATGTAGCAGAGCAATGAGAGTACCAAACACAGGTTTTCCTGGAAAAAAAATACAGATTTTACTAGAGAAAACATTTAAGGTCATAAGACCCATAAATATGATCTTCCTTTAAAAGAAACATACCAGTGATAAAGCTCTTTGTCCCGTCTATTGGATCTAAAACCCAAACATAATCTGCAAACTTCTCATTGCATCTCCACCCATTCTCTTCTCCATAACTGCAATGAAAACTCTATCATATCTTCACCGACAGCACAAAATATAAATATTCATGATTTTACATACAAATTTAACATTGAGATGAACCAAATCTTCTTTTATGTTCCATTGGGTTTGAAGAAAATAGTCAAGAGTCATACAAAACAACCACCAAGCCTTATCCCACTCAGTGGGTCGGCTTTATGAATCCTAGAACGCCACTGTGCTTAGTTTTGCTCCAAGTACTCCATAGATTTTCTAAGAGTCATGCGAGAGTGGTAGAGAATAAAAAAGCTAAATGATGCCTAAACTCGTCAATTGAATTAAACTACTTATCATAGCTTAAGTGAAACTTGTCATGTTCAATTCTATAAATGGAAACACCAACAACAACAACAACAACAAAGCCTTTTCCCACTAAGTGGGGTCGGCTATATGAATCCTAGAACGCCATTGCGCTCATTTGTGTCATGTCCTCCGTTAGATCCAAGTACTCAAGTCTTTTCTTAGGGTCTCTTCCAAAGTTTTCCTAGGTCTTCCTCTACTCCTTCGGCCCCGAACCTCTGTCCCGTAGTCACATTTTCGAACCGGAGCGTCAGTAGGCCTTCTTTGCACATGTCCAAACCACCGGGACCGATTTTCTCTCATATTTCCTTCAATTTTGGCTACTCCTACTTTACCTCGGATATCCTAATTCTCAATCTTATCCTTTCTCGTGTGCCCATACATCCCACGAAACATCCTCATCTCCGCTACACCCATTTTGTGTACGTTGATGCTTCACCGCCCAACATTTTGTGCCATACAACATCGCTGGCCTTATTGCCGTCCTATAAAATTTTCCCTTGAGCTTCAGTGGCCTACGACGGTCACACAACACGCCGGATGCACTCTTACACTTCATCCATCCAGCTTGTATTCTATGGTTGAGATCTCCATCTAATTCTCCGTTCTCTTGCAAGATAGATCCTAGGTAGCGAAAACGGTCACTTTTTGTGATCTTCGCTAGATTGCTCCGGTCATTAGTGTGGATAAGTATATAAATGGATAGAGATAGGAAAGCAAACACAAGATGTACGTGGTTCACCCAGATTGGCTACGTCCACGGAATAGAGGAGTTCTCATTAATTGTGAAGGGTTTACACAAGTACATAGGTTCAAGCTCTCCTTTAGTGAGTACAAGTGAATGATTTAGTCCAAATGACATTAGGAAAAATTGTGGGAGAATGATCTCGTAGCCACGAAACTTCTGAGTACCGGAGTGTGGTATCGTCTTGACTTGCCTTATCTGTCTCATAGGTAGATGTGGCATCTTCTCTGGAAGTACTCTTCCTCCATCCAGGGGTGGTATCTGTAACTGGTGGAGATGCACAAGGTAATGTATCAATTTCACTTGAAGCTTACTTGTAGTTTCATGCTTGGTCAAGCGAGATACAAACCATGTAGTAGGAGTCCCCCAAGTCGCCGAGCTGGGGGATCTGCTGAAAGAGGTGACAGACAAGGTAAGCAATCAGAGCTCCGGCTGATTGTTCACATTCTCCCTATCTTGCAGGCAGCATGAAGGATAAAGAGAAGAAAAATGAGGAGAGATGATATGGGATACTTTTGCTTTTGAAGAAGTAACTTTCCACAGGCTTATTCTTGAACTGGGCTGGAGGGTTTTCTGGTTTCCTCCAGAGTATAAGGCCGACTGAAGAATTTGAGGGTCAAAACAAGTCCATCAAATCTAGAGTACGTTCGACCCTGCTGATATGGGATACTTTTGCTTTTGATAGAGTAGTGGATGTATCGGCACGTGTGCTGTTACGCTTGTCTCCACATGCTTCCTTGTATCCTTCTCACTTGCCCTATCTGTTCCTCAGGCAGATGCAGTATCTTCCCTGGAAGCATAAGATGTTGAAGATGAGTACTCGAGAGCAATGCCAGGTAAGTAATCAGGTAAGGGGTTCCAGGCAGTCAGTTCCTGGCTGGAAGCTTGATTCCAAGTGCTGACTGATTGCTCTCTTTCTCCTTGTCTTGCAGGTAAGAACAAGGCCAAAGGAAAAGACAGGGAAAAAGCATGATATGGGATACTCTTGCTTTTAACCCTGATGATATGAGATATTCTTGCTCTAGTATAGCTTGTTTACAGAAGTATTATCGGGGGAAAAAAAAGCTGAATATTTCGAAAGGCTTTGTTGGGAGTGCCCTCTCAGATAAGAGAAAGGGTTGAGCATTTTTGCAGGTCTGCCTGTCCGTTAGGGATGGAAGTCGACATATATAGGAGTCTCCCTAACATCAAGTAATAATGCTATTCCTTTACCCTGCTTGGTTATAGCACGGTAGTGGGAGCTGCCAGCTTAACATGTTTTAACTCTGTCAGAGCACTTTGAAAAAGTGGTTTGTGGTATCTGGAAAGCTGATGTTGCGTGTGAAGATTACAGACCTGTCGGGGGTCTGGCTCTCGAGATTTGGAGAACGATGCCTCTTCGATTTTTGAGAAAGCAATCCTGCTGGGGGTCTGGCTCTCGAGATTCGGAGAGCGGTGTCTCTTCGATTTTTGAGAAAGTAATCATGTTGGGAGTCTGGCTCTCGAGATTCGGAGGGCGGTGCCTCTTCGATTTTGGAGCAAGCAATCTTGTTGGGAGTGTTTTCTCGAATGAGAGTAAAGGTTAGGCATGTTTGCTAGTCTACCTTGCCACGAAGCACAGAGGTTGACACACAAGGACTTTCCAATTATCCAGCAGTGGTACTGTTCCTTTACCCTCTCTTCGATTTTGAGAAAGTAATCATGTTGGGAGTCTGGCTCTCGAGATTCGGAAGGCGGTGCCTCTTCGATTTTGGAGCAAGCAATCTTGTTGGGAGTGTTTTCTCGAATGTGAGTAAAGGTTGGGCATGTTTGCTAGTCTACCTTGCCACGAAGCACAAAGGTTGACACACAGGGACTTTCCAATTATCCAGCAGTGGTACTGTTCCTTTACCCTCTCTTCGATTTTTGAGAAAGTAATCATGTTGGGAGTTTGGCTCTCGAGATTCGGAGGGCGGTGCCTCTTCGATTTTGGAGCAAGCAATCTTGTTAGGAGTGTTTTCTCGAATGTGAGTAAAGGTTGGGCATGTTTGCTAGTCTACCTTGCCACGAAGCACAGAGGTTGACACACCGGGACTTTCCAATTATCCAGCAGTGGTACTGTTCCTTTACCCTTGTGGGTAATAATATGGTAGCTAGACCTTCAAAATTTATGTGTCTAAACTTTGTTAGTGTTGTTTCTTTGCAATTCTTTTACCCTTCTTGGTCAGAGCGATGTAGTGGGAGCTGCAAGCTTCACGTGTCTCAACTTTGTCAGAGAACTTTGGCAAAGTTATCTGTGGTACCCATGAGCTACTGTTGCGTGTGGGAAGTGGGTGATTGAACAATACGATTCATGTGCTTTCTACTTCGCCAGAAATCTTCGACAGAATGCCCATAATTTCCGCAAAGCTGAGTGTGCGTGTGACAGGTGCTGACAAGGCTGGAAAAGTAGGTGCCTCTTCGATTTCTGAAATCGGCCCTCGTGGTCTCTGAGCAGCCCAGCTTTTGAGAAAGCAAGCCTCTTCGATTTCTGAGATCGGCCTTTGTGGTCTTTGAGCAGCCCAGCTTTTGAGAATCTCTGAGCAGCCCAGCTTTTGAGAAAGCAAACGCCTCTTCGATTTCTGAGCAGGCGCCTCTTCGATTTCTGAAGCTTCGTCGAGTGCAGATTTTTATAGGGGCTGACATTAAGTTCCAAAGCACACTTGAATATCCACCAGTAGAAGCTCCATTCTTGCACTTCTAAGATCTTGATTTGTCCGACCTCTTCTCTCTTCAACACCTTTGAAAATGTCTGGCCCCTCCGACCGTCGTTTTGACTTGAACCTTGTTGAAGAGGCAGCCCCGCCATCTCCAGACAACATATGGCGCCCATCCTTCGTCTCCCCTACTGGTCCTCTTACCGTTGGGGATTCCGTGATGAAGAATGATATGACCGCTGCGGTAGTGGCCAGGAACCTTCTCACTCCCAAAGATAACAGACTACTTTCCAAACGGTCTGATGAGTTGTCTGTTAAGGATTCTCTGGCTCTCAGTGTTCAGTGTGCAGGTTCTGTGTCTAATATGGCCCAACGCCTATTTGCTTGAACCCGCCAAGTTGAATCATTAGCGGCTGAAGTGATGAGTCTCAAACAAGAGATTAGAGGGCTCAAGCATGAGAATAAACAGTTGCACCGGCTCGCACATGACTATGCTACAAACATGAAGAGGAAGCTTGACCAGATGAAGGAATCTGATGGTCAGGTTTTACTTGATCATCAGAGATTTGTGGGTTTGTTCCAAAGGCATTTATTGCCTTCGTCTTCTGGGGCTGTACCGCGTAATGAAGCTCCAAATGATCAATCTCTGATGCCTCCTCCTTCTAGGGTTTTGTCCAATACTGAGGCTCCGAATGATCCCCCTCCGGTGCCTTCTCTTTCTGGGGCTCTACCGACTGCTGAGACTTCTCCTAAGCAACCTTTGTGAAGGCTCCCTCTTGTTTGTTTATTTTGACTCAAGTATATGTACATATTTGTAACTTATCGGGGATATCAATAAATAAGCTTTCCTTCATTTCAACGTATTGTGTTAAATACACCAAAGCCTTCTTCGCTAAGTTCTTTGAATTTTCTTTTGTTGAAGCTTGTATGTTGAAGCTTTGTGAGTGGAGCATATAGGTTGAGGTAGTGTTCCCTTAATTTCCCGAGTGAGGAAAACTTCTCGGTTGGAGACTTAGAAAATCCAAGTCACTGAGTGGGATCGGCTATATGAATCTTAGAACGCCATTGTGTTCTGTCCTGTGTCATGTCCTCCGTTAAATCTAAGTACTCTAAGTCTTTTCTTAGGGTCTCTTCCAAAGTTTTCCTAGGTCTTCCTCTGCCCCTTCGGCCCTGAACCTCTGTCCCATAGTCGCATCTTCTAATCGGAGCGTCAGTAGGCCTTCTTTGCACATGTCCAAACCACCGTAACCGATTTTCTCTCATCTTTCCTTCAATTTCGGCTACTCCTACTTTACCCCGGATATCCTCATTCCTAATCTTATCCTTTCTCG
This sequence comes from Malus domestica, assembly GCF_042453785.1. Lineage (NCBI taxonomy): Eukaryota > Viridiplantae > Streptophyta > Magnoliopsida > Rosales > Rosaceae > Malus > Malus domestica. Next base: position 9,135,676 of record NC_091670.1, read on the forward strand.
TGTGCCCACACATCCAACGAAGCATCCTCATCTCCGCTACACCCATTTTGTGTACGTGTTGATGCTTCACCGCCCAACATTCTGTGCCATACAGCATCGCCGGCCTTATTGCCGTCCTATAAAATTTTTCCTTGAGCTTCAGTGGCATACGGCGGTCACACAACACGCCGGATGCACTCTTCCACTTCATCCATCCAGCTTGTATTCTATGGTTGAGATCTCCATCTAATTCTCCGTTCTTTTGCAAGATAGATCCTAGGTAACGAAAACGGTCGCTCTTTGGTATTTCTTGATCTCCGATCCTCACCCCTAACTCGTTTTGGCCTCCATTTGCACTGAACTTGCACTCCATATATTCTGTCTTTGATCGGCTTAGGCGAAGACCTTTAGATTCCAACACTTCTCTCCAAAGGTTAAGCTTTGCATTTACCCCTTCCTGAGTTTCATCTATCAACACTATAAAATTCAGAAACACCAAGCTTTGCACTCCATATAAATGGAAACACCAAGCCAAAAAATTCAGAAACCAAAACAGTTAGAGATATAACACTCTAACAATATTTCCTTTCAGCTTTTTCTAGGTAAAATAACATAAATTTAGAATGTAAACCTAGAGACACAGAATTTAAGGTCCAGTTCAACTTAAGCAGTCCAGTTTCCTTGTGACCAATTGAAATTCTAGGAAAATGATCAATTCACATAGAAAACTTACATGGCATGAGAAGGAAGATTCTCTGATATAATTGAGGCCATTGCTCCCTCTGCTGTTTGATCTGCAATTGTCACAGGGCCTGCAGCAAAACAATCAAGCCGGACATCAATGACTAATAAAGTTTCCCATACTCCACACTGCACACCAATCACTTACTCTCGAAAGGACTTTCGCGGATGAACTCACTCAGCTTCATCAATTCAATTATTTTACAAACCAAACAGCTCAGAGCTAAAAACTCAGCGCTCCAATCGAAATTTTCTTTTCCTACATTTTCTCGGCAACCAAACAGACAACAACAATTGAATCCAGCATTCCTAATGTTCACTAAATTCCTCACAAATCCTCGTAGTCTCAAGTTTAGTCGTCTTACCACTTAGTACTACAGTTTCGCTTGAACCCTGAGTGTAAATATATATCGTTTTCTCTTCACTAGAAAAATATTTACCAAAATGATTCTGGCCATTTTCCGAGTCTCACAGTTAGCTTTCCGGGAAACCAAACAGAGCAGGTATGACAATACTCACTTATAGAAACTTACTGGAATCCTCTTTATCGAGAATGTCAAACTTGTGCCGGAAATATTTCCGAATAACTTCCCCGGAGGCGTCGGCAACCTTGTTGGCGACCTCAGCGAAGCGGTCGAGCTCGAAATCGTTGGGCGGGAGCGAAACGACGGGGTCTGGGAGGTCGGGGCCGGAGGCCATTGCGAGTGGGAGTCGATGACGGGAGACAGGGAGGCTAAGGAGCGAGAGCGAGTACTTGGGAGTGGAGAAACGGATGGTGAGAGTGTTGAGGATGGGAATGGGGATCGGAGGGGTTTGGGAGAAGGAGAGGGGTTTGGGAATCTGGGAGAGCATTTGGGAAGACTGATGAGGCGGGAAAGGGAGAGAAGAGACACCGATGGAGCGGTGGAGACTGAAGAAACGAGGGACTTGTGAGCGAACTCGGACAACTCCACTTCGGTTGGGGAGGAGAGAGGTGGCCCGCGGGTGGTTTTGGAGGTTTAGGGAGCGGAGGTTGACGTGTTTTGTGCACCGTTGGATTGTGAAAGGGCGGCTGGATTGCACCGGTCAATGTGGACCCACCACCACAGAATTTATGTGACATTTGTACAATAATAATGCTAGGAGGCTAATTTATTGAAAAAAAATTGCAAAACTAAAAGACATGAAAGTTGAATAGTTGATTGGTTTATTATTTAAGCGTTGATAAACGTGTTCATCCTTATTGGTGACACATTATTTAGTTTATAAATTTTATCTACAAATTTAGTCTCCTTAGCATTACTCCTTCCACAAGGAGCTTGAGACTATGTCTAAATTTTTTCTTCTCGATTCGGTTAGTCATTGATCTTCTTGACCACTTATTGGTATGTTGTATGAGAAGAAAAATTATAATTGAGTAAGGAACTTTTTAGGGTCCGTTGAGTAATGTTTTACAAAACAATTATTGTAAACAGATAACAAATAGAATTTTGTATTCTTATGATTTGCAAATGTATCTAGTAGTTTAAACCGGAATTCTTTTTGAGAATGAAAACGTCTCTAATACTAATATCTGAAATGTCATTAAAAATTAATAAAGTCGTGTTCGGTAGTAATATTTTTGTACCATCACTACAAGAAAAGTGATTATTAAGTGCGGCCAACTAGGGGCAAATGGTAGAATTCGTCTCTATTAATAAGATACTAGTATATGGGCACACATGAAGTGTGTGAGAAATTTTTTTTATTTTTGTTTTTGAAATAGAAAGAGAGAGGAAGAGAGTGATAGAGAATGTGGGAGTAGGAAGTTTATACATATATATATATATATATATATATATATATATATATATTTAATTTTTAAATTAGAGATATGTAGGTGAAGTTTTGAAAAAGAAAAAAATAGCAAAATTTGGTTGTGTGAAATTACATTTTTGCCCCATATTTCTTATTCATGTTCTTTTTTTAATTAGAGGGTTAAACTGGTAATTTCATAGAATTTTAGTTGACAATGAGTGTTTTATTAATAAGTAGAGATTAGATTTAGAAATATTATTTGCCCCTATTAGTTCTATTAGGGGCGTTTAAAGCAGCCGTTAATATGGGAACAATTTCCAACTGTTAATTTTAATAACTAGTAGGGGAAACAACCGCCCCTATAGTCAATAAGATTTAATTATTTGATACCCTAATCCTAATCCCATTATTACTTTATCAATCTCCACTCTCTCTAGCTGTTTATTTTTTGTTTTATTTTAATTTCTATTGTTTAAATGTATCAACACCTAACCTATATCAAGTATCAATAACATTCTCTCTTCTCCTTCTCTTTGTTCTTTCCCTTCATTTTTCGTTCTCCCTTTTTCCTTATTTCTTAATGCTTGTCATTGGTGGATTGAAATCAAGATAAAGAGATCATTAGGGGTTGAGAAAGTTTAAATCTTTGATTGATCTCTAAAGTTTATTATTCTTTCTTTTGTCTTGTTTTGCAACGTTCATACAGGTAATAATTTTCATTGTTTTTCTTTACCCAGTTATTTTGATTTTGAGTTTTGTATATATTTTGTGCGATTAGGTTAAGAACCCAACTTGTCCCTGTTTGAATTTGAGCTTTCTCTTTTGTTTTTATATGTTTTGTAGGTTTTGTTTGGTATTCGATTTGGAATGGGAGGAAGTATTCGAGTGTGTATATTTTATTTTTGGAAAAATTTGTAACAATTATTAAGATCTTGTGTTTTGTGTTTACAAGGAAGATGGAACACATACTTTTCATATGCATCAAGGGGAGATTGAAGATAGACTTTTAATCCTGTTATGTGTTTGAATCAAGGGATTAAGGTCTGGTTTGGTATTGATGTGCTTTAAAAAAAAAAAAACTGCTTCTGCTGTGCTGTGAGAAGCTGTGAAATAAAGCAGCAGAGTGTTTGGAAAACTTTTTTGTAAAAGTGCTTTTGAAAAAAAAAGTAGTATTATAATGTTTGATAAACTTTTATGTAAAACAGATGTGAAAAAAAAAACTGGTTTTCAAAGCTGGGTTTTGCAGCTTTGTGTTTTTAGCTTTTTTTCACCCAAAACTGTGAAAAAAAAAGCTGAAGCTGAATGTTTACCAAACATAAAAAAGCTCTCAGTTTTTTTTTATAGCCACATTTTTTTTTCAGAATCACCTCAGTACCAAACCAGGGCTAAATCTTTGATTAGATTTAGATTTGGAGAAAACTTTTAGAACCTTATGTAATGGGGTGGATTTGTTTGTATCCATTGTACTCCTATCATGTAACATTTGTACCTAATCAATTGAAGAATGTAACTTTAATATTAATTTGTTGGCAATAGTTGGGTAGGTGATGATATTAGTTTTGAATAATAATTTTCGAAGAACTGAAAAGAATTTATAAATATACTTGATTTTGAAAATGTGAGAATACGTATCAAATAATTAATGGTGAAATGGAAATCATTTCTCAATTAAAACAATTTCCAAAATGCAATACGACAAATAAAAGCTCAATTATATACAAATATTAAAGTAGGGGCCTTAATAATCGCCCCTAAAGCTTTTAACATCCGCACCTAATGTTTTTTTCTACGTCACACTTGCCTATATAGCATAATAACTATTAGGGGATGGAAATATGTACCCTTTCGTATCTATTTATCAATAGCAACGCCATTTTAGATGCAAATTTGAAATCGGCCCCTCCTTACTACTAGGTGCGGAAATCTTTATTTTTTGCCCCTATTTTTAACTAATAGATGCAAATGTTTTAGCCTCTACTTGTTCTAAGTTTTGTAGTGTATACTTAAGATGATGGTCATGGTAAAAATATTGGTTACAAATGTTGGTTACAATGAGAGTGGTGGTAATAGTAGTGGTGGCCATTGTGGAGGGAGGGTGATGATTATGGTAGTGGTGTGGTAAAAGTGTTAATGGCAATGAGAGTGGTGTTGGTCGGAATGGTGGTAATAGTGGTGTGGTGGTGCCCATGGTTAGAGGCGGGTGGGCAGGGGAGGGGGATTGGGGATTTATCACATGGTAAAGTGCAAAAGGTAGCGGTGGTGATGATGGTAGCGATGGTGATACGGTGAAAGTGGTGGTCGTCCATGGCAATGGAAGATGTGGTGACAATATAGTGTGTCGAAAGATGGTGATGATAGTGAGATGATGGAAGTGCATTTGAGTGCATGGATCTCAGTACATACATTTCGATACTAACATTTAAATACATTAGTTCAATATAATATATTATACATTTAGGTACATTAATTGAGTCTTTCAAGTTTGAATAGTGAAATAAAATTAATCAAGACTTTTTTTATTAGCACCCCACAAATTGCTGTTTACATCCCACAAACTGAAAGAACCCCACACTTATTTTTTAAACTAAGCATTATCTTAATACACCCCATTTACTTACTCAAATTACCCTCACACCCCATTTGCTATTGTACTAGGGGTATATCCGAGGAGAAACCAATTTCGAAACGAGAAATGCAACTCTTAAATTATGACTCTCAGGAGGCAATGTGAAGCTGCTCATCTCAAGGCCTTATGAAATCCCTTTCTCTGAGAGAAGCAGATTCTAGGAAGAAAAATTGAGGCTTGTCTTTCTTGTATGCATGAATACTCCATTAACATGGTCTAATACATAGTGCTTGCAACAACCCTAAATTTTCTGTCACCATTTTTTACAGCACCTGTCACAGCCCGTCCTGGAGTATTATTTTTCAATGGCATGAAATTTCAATTATACCCATGCACTCTCTCTCTCCTCCCTCACGGATTTTTCTGAAAATTCGTACAATTGTACGGACGAACTTTGGAACCAACCATACACGCACGGATCGATGTCAAGAATGTAAGATTCGAACTCCTTGCAAGTCTCTGAGTTCATATATGCCATTTTTAGATCGTGAGACCCTAAAAAACCTGAGAAACCATCACCCCCGATTTAAGTACTGTTCACATGGTTGTAATTATGGATGTTTCAGGGGATTTTAAGCTCGTAGGAAGCTTTAGGACGTTCTTACGAAGCTCGGAGAAGAAAAACCAAGCAAATTGGACGTCAGGAGACCTAGTTTTGACGAGTTGCAATTTTGCAGAATTATCGAGGAATTTTCCGACGTGATTCTGTAATTCTTGGAGCTTGAAATTGCTAAGAATGTGTTCTACTCATTGTAAGCTTCAATATGGTATAAGTTTCATGAGTTTTGGTGCAAAAATGAAGAAATTATAAGGATTTTAAGATTTTCCAGTTTCTGGCAACTAGGGGGCTATGACCCTTCGTCATACTAGTGAGTGGGCTTTTGGTTTTCAGTATATATTTATATACTTGAGATTTTCCCAGAAAAATGTGTTTAAATGAAAGCATGCTTTGAAATGCCATGCATATAATTTTATATTCAACATATGAATTAGTATATGATGCATAATATGAATTGGTGCTGTGGACGCTCAGGTAAGTACCAGGTGAGTATTGTTTTGTTATATGAGATATTGATAATGTGAGACGTGATTGAGAGCTCATAAATCTGCATCTCGGGTGATTGTGATTTAGCTAGAGATATGGCATATGCCTGTATATAATGTCACATCCCGCACCATATGCTCGCATTGGATCCAATTTAGGTGCACAGTCTTGTTGTACAGACCATCATAGGTGGTTCCAACTCGTAGGTGACTAGCGATTTATCGCATAGCTATCATGAGAACGTATCATTGAGCATAACTATATTACACCCAGTCTTGTCGTACAAACCTTTACAATGGTTCTGACTCATGTGCAGTGTAGTGCCGTATAGGTCACTTGCGATGACTCTGGCTAGATTGACTAATGAGCTATGAATTTAGCCATACTGACCTCTGCAGGGGTTCTGGCTAATATGTTATTTTCCATGAATTTATTTTCACCTGAGTTACTTATTCTTTTATATTTTTGGCATGGCATGCTTATGAATATGGATATGTGAAGCATGAATTGAAATATATATATATATATATATATATATATATATATATATATATATATATATATTCCATTTCTGGGAAAATTATACATTTTTTACGGCGAGGGGTTAGAGCATTTGATAAATGAAATGGTTTTGAAAAGCTTTGTTTTTGCCCACTCACACTTTCTGTTTTGCGCCTCTCCAGGTTTTAGATAAGCTTGTTCGTTGGTGGCTCACGAAGATTGATTGGAGGTTCTCACAAATGTAGGGCATCTTTGGGTGTCGTTTAATTAGTACTTGTATTCTAGACTGAACTTAGGCTACTTATGCTCTGATTTGTGAATTCACACATATTCTAACACTCATCTTAACTAGTACTCTTATGAATTGGTTTTTATTTATTCATATTCTCTATTATCATTATTGCTTCCTCACTGTGCACATAGTTACGTTACTCTCACGTGACGGCCTACATGCCCTGATTCGGATCAGAATGTGTCAGCACCCCTCATCATATTCAAACACCAAAATTTCCCAAAAATTAAACAGGTTTTTTAATCAACTTGAACAAAACCCGCTTGAAATTGTTGGCAATTTTCAGAACTGGATGATTAGAATAACCCAAAAATCACAGTGGTGAGTGAAATAAGAATTAGGCATGTAATTCATGAAGCATACAAAGCATTTGATATTTAAATTTTATATGGGATGTATTCATCAATATATAAGATGCTAATAAAACAACCCTTAATAAATTAAAAAACAAAAGATTTTTTTTTATAAAAAAATAAATTAATATAGTGAGAGATTAAATAAAATGCACATTAATGATTTTAAATTAAGAACACATCAAAAGATTATAATCAATGTTCAAATGTTCTTGAAGGATTAAAGTTAAAAAAACCCTGAAAATAATTAGACAAGAAAAATCAAATTTTCTCTCGTCAACCTTTTGTTAGGGTATCACGTCGCATGCAGAACAAAATAATAAATCATTGTTCTGAAACCACAATTTGTCAGATAAATTATTATTTTCTGATAAACTAACGAAAATAAGCACATCAACAGCTAGAACAGTTACAACAACTTCTTTATTATTACACTGATCAAGCTCACAAACTGCAAGCCCACAAACTGCACACAATTAATTCAAACGTAACCAGCAACCCTCACACAGCACATCAATTCCAGAATACACTAATTAAAGCTTAATTAATTCACTGGTGGCTATGATGACCAGGCAACTTGTCCTTGATCTTCTCCATCATGCTTTTCTTCTCAGGCTCGGTTGTGACTCTGGTGGTTTGAACAACTTCGGTTTCATGTCCATGGCCCTGTGTCTTTGCTTGCTGCTGATCGTCCTTATGCTTCCCACCACCGAGTTTGTCCTTTATTTTCTCCTTCAGTCCCTTCTTCCTCCTCCCACCTTGCCCATCATCCTCAGACTACAACCAACAAATTATAAGACATCAACCAAAAAGTCAACAAAAACCCTTAACTATACCGTTCAATTTTTCTTTCAGTTACGCTCGAAAGAAACAAGGGTGTGCAAAACGACAAACTGAAAGCGTAGGGAACTAGCATAGCAGAATAAAATTAAGACAATTTTTAATATGTATATATAGAAGAGACGTGTCTTACGCTGGAGCTTGAGCTAGAGCTGCCGGAACGGCGGAGTTCACTACCAAGACTGCCATGGGGCTGCTGTTGCCGATGCTCAACGACACCAACACCAACACCGTACCCAGGAGATTGATCACTTGTTTGTTTGCCACCAAACATGCCATGCCCTCCCGTAACTCCAGCAGCGCCACCATGCTCTCCATACCCTCCGGTGGTTCCAGAGCCGGGAACATGCGGAGCTGCACCAGTGTGTGCTTCAGTGCCAGTTCCGCCCGTGGTGGCCACGCCTGTGAGGTGAATAGGGTTTCCAAGCTCGTCTGTCAGTTTGACAGGGTTTCCATGCTCGTCTGTGAGCTGCACCGGGTTTCCGTACTCGTCTCTAATTTGAGCCATTTGGATAATTTCCAAAAATGATCCTTTCAATCTATTGATGTTCGAACATGAACAAGATCGAGGAGGGTTGGTCTTTTTTTAAAGGGGAAATGAATGACGGTGGATAAAGTGTTATGTCGGTTTGCATGTCACTGCATGTTGACACGTGTTATGACAATGTGCAGACAATGTCACTAGCAGCACGGCCACGTTTGATGAAGTTTCCACGTGTTAACTTGTGGGGGTGACACATGCTTACGATGGCTCTGGGTTTTGGGTTGGGATGGGATATGAATCAATCTCTTCTAGGGAACAAAAGATTATCGCCAGGATCTTTTCTTCCTTGGCCGCTAGTGTGTAGTGTGTAATCATGAATGATTCATGTCTAGTTCACAAAGTGCAGTCGAATTATCAGATAGACAAACAAAGTGTCATTTTTAAACACACCGATATTATTTTCAACTTAAAAACTACTATTTGTACAGTCCATCAGGTGTGATGTTTTATCACAAAATAAAAAAACCATCGAGTATGAGATTTTATCACAAAACAAAAGGTTTCGGTATTAGTCGAAGTGAGTTAGGATATTTAAACTTTTCTTTTTAGATAGTGCCAATTTGTGATATTTCAACACGCCTTCTCATGTAAGACTCAATTAGTGAGTCATATGTAGGAGATCCACACATCGGCAAACAATTGGATCACACATAGAGATCCTCACATCAACAACCACATGAAGCCAATGTGACTCGCCTTACACGCGGGGCCACATGACCTACCATCATTGTGTGGGGCTAAGGGGACCCACCCATCACGTGGCAGTACGGGCTCGTTCTATGGCTCTGATACCAAATCGAATTATCAGATAGACGAAGCAAAGACCCACTTCCAACAATATCGATATTGTCCCCAACTTGGTAATTACCAAGTGTACAGTTTGTCAAGTGTGAGGTTTTATCACAAAAGACCACAGTATTAGTTGGAGTGGGGTTAATGATATTTAAACTGTTCTTTTCTTAGAGATACGGCCGATGTGGGATATTTCAACATAATTATAGTTTGTATTCATGATTTAAGTCTTCTTTATTCAATATTCATATGAGTTATTCTATTAAAATCAATCCTAAACAGCCAATCAGGTATTACTAATGTCTTTAAAGACGAAATCACTTTTAGGGTTTAGTTTTCTATTGTTGTATTTTTTTCAATTACATCTTAAAAGCAATTTTTTTATCCTAAATCTAAGTCAAAATTGGTGTTGTGGATGCAAATTTCAACCATCTCCGCCTTTGACGAAAATGCACCTGCAAAATAATAATAGCTAAGATTAAGGCCAAAAGCCTCACACGCCCACGTTGAATGGGCCGATTAATCTCTAATGCCAAAATTAGAATTTGAGAGATAAAGTGTTTAGGAATTTGTGGGGAGAGAATGACTTAGCATTTTAGTTGGTAAACATGGCTATTTATAAGGAAGTGACCAGCCCTATTTGGAGAATAGGGGTCAGCCACATATGGTCAAATTGTGAGTGTAATTGCAAGATATTATGTGAAATAATGTCTTGCATTTAACTTGGCAATTAATCCCAAATTGAATAGGAAAATTGGGAGTTACCTTCTGAGTGAGGATTTGATGATGAGTGATGAGAGGGTTTTGTATAAATACCATTTTGATCACCTTTGACTCTTTCTTGATTGAGCCATTATTGTGCGTTGTATATGCATGGGAATCTCGGTGTGCCCCGAAGGTAATTTTGTTCTTTTCACCCAAAAGTTCACGTGTCACCTCCATAATTTTCTTGATTATTTTTTACTCCACAAATGCCCCATCGCAGGAAAGGGTAGCAAGTGTAGATATCTTCCCTTACTTTAAGAAACATAGGATTGTTTCCTATTTTGATGTAGATTCCGACATTACTTGGAAATTAGATCATTCTAGGAAAGGGAAATAAATTACTCCAAAGTCTATTTAAGTGTACCTTAAGTAGATGATTAAATCAACTTCAGAAAGCAATTTATTCTACCCTACAAGAGAGAGAGAGAACTAAAGGATATTTGTTCCCCCTCCTCTAGCAATCTTCCACACTTGCTCGTGCAAATGACTGTGTTTCGTTACTTTCTTCGTCTTCTAACCACACCAAGGTAAGAAAAAAATTAATTTTCATTGTCTTCTAATTTTTTTTGGGAGCCTCGGGGCTTCAAATTTGGCTCTCTAAGGGTCGAGGATGTGTCAAAAATGGTTGGGGAACCACAACATGGCTGCTACCGTGGGTGACTAGGTACGGTGACGGCTAGCTAGGCCAGATACTCCTCGGTTTGGGCCGAGCTGATGGGGGTGCTGGGGTACTAAACCAGTCCAAGGAGGGAGGTGCAGAAAGAGGGAGGTGCGGGGGTGCCAGCCTTCTTCCTTTTGTATTGCGTCGAGAGAATGCGTGGCATGCTGGGCCGCCTAGTGTGTTAGGCCAAGAATGAGAGATGAGAGCCAACGCGGACTGGGCTCCCTTAGCTGCTGTCTTTGGGCCATGAAGCTTGATGCATTCTTCCGCTAATGATTCTTCCTTGCGTCTTTGTAGAATTTCTTCGAGCATGTCTTTTTCAAGCGACAAAAGTGATGATGATGTGTTGTCGTTGTATCATGAAGACAGGTCTTTGAGTAAAGTGGGCTACTTCAAGACTGCTTACTCCAAAATTAGCTCCGATGACTTGTTTAGAGATTTTCTTGAAGCATATAGGCACGTCATTCCGTCTGGAGTGCATGTGAAGCATGTTAAGAAGGGTAGCAGCCGTGAGCCATGTACTAGGGCCCTGAGAGCCATCAAGTTTCACCCCTACTACTTCTTGTTGGGATTTACTTTTCGCATGCCACGTTTCTTCCAAGAAGTACTTTGCTCCATGAAGTGTGCTTCCACTTAATGTTCTCCAAATGCGGTCCGTGTGATGGTGGGATTCCTCAATCTTAGCCAAATCTTTGACTTGGATCTAATTATCAACGAATTATGCCACTTCTTGGACATAGGCCATATTAAGGGAGTTGGGCAGCTGCGATCCCTCCATAGGCTTTTTGATCATTCGAGCAAGGGAGATCATGATTGCCAAGAAGACTTTGGAGATAAGTGGAGAGTGGGAGTCTGATTCTTCCCCTAAGTTACGTGTTCTGACATTTTCAACATCGGTAAGTAGACTGCTTTGTGCTTTTGTTGAGCTGCTCTCTGATTTGTTAATTGTCCTTCTCTACTTATGTAGATTCGGAATTCAGCTCAACTCCCAAGACTTCTATAGATATGAAGAAAGTGCATGTTGCTTTAGGTGTCCCCGCAGAGTATGGCGTTGGCTGCTTAGTCCTCTTCGCCAGGAGAAATGTGGGCTGCCCCTGAGATTAGACCTGGCATTCGTGTTGTGTTTCTTGTGTTCGTGTTATACCCAATAGCTTAACGGGTCATGTCGTGTAATATCCGTTAAAGTAAACGGGTAATATAACCCGACCCAAAATCAACCCGTTAATATTATCAAGTAATATGACCCGACCTGACCCGTTACCGATTAAGAAAAATATATTTTAAATCAATAAAAATGAAAATAAAAAACATAATTTGACCCCAAAAAATGTAAAACATAATATTAAATTAGTATACACATACTAAATTTTGGAGTTGACCACTTCATGAAAGTTGTAAAGCTTTTCATTACGAGTGATTACATTTTTCACACTTCTACAATAATTGTTATTAATTTTATTAATTATTGCACTCAAATAAAAAATATTGTTAATGAGATTTGGAGGGTTTTAAAAATCTAAACGACCATGTAACTATTGTCTAAGCATTGAGGATGCAATTATGAAGGTTTATTATGCTTTCACATCTTTCAGACTTATACATTAATGATTATGAATTTTGTTTATTTTGAACTCCCTTAAAAATACTATTCATGAGAGTTTGTATGGTTTTAAAAATTCAAACGATCATATACCAATCTTCAAAGCGTAGAGGATGCAACTACGAGCGTTTGCATATTTTTTCATATTTTTCGCACATGTAAATTAATTATTATAATTTTTTAATGTGTTTGGTATTTTAAAATTAATTGATATATTTTTTTAATTTGTTTTATGATTTTTGATCTCAATCTTTGCCTATAATATACTATAAAAATAAATAAACAAATAAAACTAAAATTTTAAAATTTATATAGAATAATAATTAATAAACAATATATACAAATTCATTATATCTATTGTATTTTATAGTAAGTTTTTTTAGTAGTTTAAAAAATTAAAATCATCAAAATAACATTTTTCTTATCATGTCGAAACAGGTTACCTACGTGTCACTCTGGTGTAAACCTGTTAAGGACCCGTTATTAACGGGTTATTATCGTGTGACCCAATAATAACTTGATTAGTTATCGTGTTGGCCTGAAACCTGTTATTTTCGTGTCGTTTACGTTTCATGTTAACGGGCCATGTAAGAAATTGTCAGGTATACCCGAGATAGAAGATAAAGTAGATCAAGGCGGAGGCATTGGCTTGTCCGATCACTGTCATGGAACTTGTTGTGAATGAAGGTGGAAAGAAGAGATCTTCCCCGCCTGCTCAAGAGATGCTAGTTGAGAAAAAACTAAAGACTTCCTCTGTTGCTCGTAAGGGTTTGCCTGTTGCCGATAGGCTTGTGATTGACTTGACTTTTTCCAAGGGGAAGAAAGATGTGGCTGCTAGATTCGAGTCGATGACGTCTGCCATGCCAAAGGTGACTAGTACAATTGTTGATAGGATTGCTCAGCGTAGAGGTTTAGTCATACCCCCAGTGCCAAAATCTGCGCCAAGAAGTCCGTTAGGAGCTAAGTCCGGTTCACCTTTGGAAAGGCTTGCTACTATAAAGAGCGATAAGGTGGACTCTGCTACTAAAGTGGCACTAAGGCCTATTCTTCTTGCTGTTGAGACTGATTCGCCTGCTGAGAAAGAGAATAGTGCTTACGTGGGCAGTTGTGAGAAATCCACTAAGCCTGCTTCTGGGGTGGCTGCTAAGATTTGTGGGTTCTTGAAACCAGATCTGGTTGAAGACATAGACGTGTGTGCCAAGCTTGTCAATGACTTTAGAAGGGTTGTTTACCCAAGTTCCTTTGCGAAGCATATGACCAAATATAGAAGGGTTGCTCTGTTTGCTATGATGCAAAAAATGACGATTCTGGTAGCCGAGTCTATGTTCCTTGACCAAGAGGTTACCAAGGCTCCCAAAGAGGTGGTAAAGACTATGGTAGTTGAAGCTTATTCCTCTTTCGATAAGATCAAGAGGTTAGAGTTTGAGTTCGTCGCTTTGAAGAGGTCTAATATCTCTGCCCTCACTTTTCTGTAGCTTGAGACCGCTTGCTAAGAGATTGTTGACTTGAAGACTAGGCTTGACATAATCTAAATAAAGCATGAACGTGCAGAGAATGAGATTGGATATTACCTACCTCAGGTTCAAGATCTTAAGCGTGCCATTTTTTAGCTTCATTCTACTGCATACACAAAGGATGAAAAGTTGATTGCTGCTTATAATCAAGTAGTCCACTTCAAGAAGATCGTCGATAGGCTTGAATCCCAAGTGTTGGAACTCCAAGGTGTAATGAAGATCAACAAAAATCTAAAGAGGGAAGTGGATGAGTTGCAACGTGTCTGTATTGGTCTGCTTGAGGAGAACGAGCAGCTGAAGGGTGAGAAAGTTGGGCTCGAAGCTTCGCTTATTTATAGTCAGACCGATTTCTTCAAGCTGAATTATGTAGATCATTTCTTTGGTAGGTCGTCTGACTTTGAGTTTGCTGGGAAAGACTTCGAGACCTTCTTTATTTCTTTGAAAGACTTGCTTGCCTTTACTTTTGAAGCTTCCATTGGTGAAGTAGTCAAAGAAGTTGGTGCCTAGGCTGAGGCAGTTGGGGGTGAAGCATTGGATGATGCCGCTGTTAAAGGTGTGCGACCGAGTAGTTGTGGGATGTCTAAGCTGCTGAAGAGTTGTCTTCTAGGTAGCTTTTAGGATTTTCTTTGTTTTCCTTGTTACTTTTTGCTTTGCTTGAACTCATTTGGCCTTTGCTATTTCTTTATCAATTTTGCTAGAAAATTTGATAAACTTGCTTCATTTGCTTTTATTGATCTTCGTTTCTTTTGTTTACGCCTTACCTTTGACCTTTAGACCAGGGACATATGTGTTGTTTTTCTTTTGTAACTACCCTTATTGCATACTCTGTTGATCTTGTATGGGCTTTCCCAAATAGGATCCATCTTTTTGGAGCCTTCTTTGCAAGTAGTGATGAAGGCTTTTCTTAGGACTAATCTCCGGCTAGAACTGCCGGATCTTGGCCTTTTAATTTGTTGTAGGTGGAGAAGAGCTGCTACTGGTAGGCTGCAATGCGGGTGATGACCTTCTCGCATTTCTCCTCTGCCAGATCTATGTTTATGGCCATCTCATTTCCATTCTTCTCTATGGTTGGTAGTAGAGTGCTGATACTTGGCACGATGACATGGGAGGAATGATCGCTTCTGAACCAAATGCCAAAGAGAAATGAATCTCACTGGTTGCTCGTCGTTTGGTTGTACGATACGTTCATAGATATCCGAGAAGTTCATCTAGCCATTTTCTCTTCTTGTCATAGAAAGATTTTTTGAGGCAATTGAGAATCGTCTTGTTGGGTGATTCGGCCTATCTGTTACCTTGGGGATACATTAGCGTGGACATGTGCTACTTGATGCCATATTTGTTGTAGAACTTTGCCAAATATTTGCCTACGAATCGCTGGACGTTGTTTGTGACGATGGATTGAAGGATGCCAAATCGCCAAGTGATGTTCCTTCATATGAAGCGCTTTATGTCCATCTGAGTTATGGTTGTCATAGGCTTTGCCTCCACCTATTTAGTGTAGTCAGTTGCCACGATCATCATGCATCTGCCCCTAGTAGCGGGTGACATTGGCCCTACCAAGTTGCCTACTATATGAAAGGCCAATGACCCGTCTGCGGGTGTAGTTTCCTGACAGGCAGTGTTGGTAATGGTTTGTAGCGTTGGCAGTGGTAATACTTTTATACAACTCATTGGTGTCTTGATGCATAGTAGGTTAGTAGTAACCTGCGTTAATAGCCTTTTGTGCGAAGGATTAGCCTCCGAAGTGATTTCCATAAATGTCTTTGTGGATTGAGCTTAAAACCTTTAGGTCCTCGGAATGGGCTAGGCAATAGAGATGTGGTCTAGTGTAGAATCTTTGGACGAGAATTCCGTTCCACATGTAGTAGCGTGTTGCCTTTATTTGGAGCTTTCTAAACTCTAATCTTTACATAGGGAGTGTGTCATTGACCAGGTAGTCAGTCTATAATAGAATCTTGCCAATTTGGAGTTGTACTAACTTGTGACGCCTCGGCGACTGGCTCATCCTCTATGCTCAGCTTGTTTAAATATTTCACTGAAATAGAGCGTTTGAGTTGATGGTCGAAGGAGAAGCCTAGGCCAACTAGCGCGTCCGTGTAGACGTTGTATGCTCACAGAACTTGAGTGAGGGTGTAAGTCTGAAACACCTCAAATAACTTTTGTACCTTTTCTAAGTATTACGCCATCTTCGGATGTTTTGCCATGTACTCCCTAGTAGTCTGGCTTTTGCCATTTAGAGGCCTGCCAGTAAGGCTTCGTACTCTGCTTCGTTGTTGGATGCTTTAAAGCCTGGAGTGATTGCTTGCTCGAGCATCAAATCGTCTAGGATGACAAGGACCAAACCTGCTCCCGAGCCTTTGTAGTTGGATGTGCCGTTGATGTGTAAATGCCAGAAGTCTCCATCGGTTACCTCCAAGGCCTCGTTGGGCCGTTTTGTTGTATCACCTAAGCTAGGTGTGAATTTTGCTATGAAATCCGCCAAAGCTTGCGCCTTTATTGTCGTGCGGGGTCGAAAAAGTAAGCCGTATTGGCCAAGTTCCAACGCCCATTTCATTACTCGTTGAGAAATATCTAGACCATGTAGGATTGATCGTAGAGAATACTGATTCACGACGATGACGTTATGAGCTTGAAAATATGGTATGAGCTTCTGAGCCGCAACAACTATCGCCAATATTAGTTTCTTGATCTTTGGATATCTGGTTTCCGCATCGAGAATAGCTTTAGAAGTGTAGAATATTGGCAGTTAGGCCCCTAACTTTTCTCATATAAGGGCAGAGCTCACTGCTACTTCCTAGACTACCAAGTAGATGTATAAGTCCTCTGTTACTTCCGGCTTGGATAATAAAAGAGGTGAGGTGAGATACTTTTTCAGGTATTGGAAAGTTCTTTCGCAGTTATCATCTTATTTGTCCTATTGTGCCCTCTTGATTGCTTTAAAAAAAGGCTTGTATCGATTGGTGGACCGTGAGAAGAAGCAGTTGAGTGCAGCTACTCGTCCGGTCAAGCTTTGGATCTCCTTTAAGGAAGTTGGAGACTTCATTTTTAGGATTGCTCGGATTTTCTTGGGATGTGCTTCGATTCCTCTTTGGGTTACTAGGTACCCTAAGAATCTGCCTGAAGATACTCTAAATGTGCATTTGGCAGAATTGAGCTTTATCTTGTACTTTTTAAGGATGTCGAAAGTTTCTGCCAAGTTACCGATGTGGACTGATCTCTGTTTGCCCTTTACCATGATGTCATTGATGTAAACCTTGATGGTTACTTCAATTTACTTCTTGAACATCATGTTTAATAGTCATTGGTAAATGGCTCCCGAGTTCTTGAAGCCAAAAGGCATGACCTTGTAGTAGTAGGTGCCTCGCTCGATCACGAACATGATTTTCTCCTTGTCAGGCTTGTGCATGGCTATTTGGTTGTAGCCGGAGTATGCATCCAAGAAACTAAGCAGCTGGTTCCCGAAAATTGAATTTACTAGTAGGTTGATTCGGGGAACTGGATAAGGATCTTTTGGACATGCTTTGTTGAGGTCGGTGTAGTCTACGTAAACCTTTTATTTTCGCTTTTCTTTCTTCATTGGACATTCATGTGCTATATATTCTATGAATTCGGCCTTTAATAGCTTATCGATTTCCACTTCTATGATCGCCACTCGTTCGGGTGCGAAATGTCTTCTCTTTTGGATTATCGGTTAAGCAATAGGGTAGATGTTCAGCTTGTGGCAAGCTATCTTAAGGTCGATGTCGGGCATGTCGGAAGGTGACCACATGAAGACGTCATGATTTTCCTTAAGGAAAGCCGTACGTTCTTTATTTTCTTTTGGGCTTAGACGTGAACCGATTCTAACAGTCTTTTCCTGCTGCTAGGGATCAAGAATGATGTGTTCAGCGTCCTCTTTAGATTTCCATCCCGTCTCGTCTGCTAGCGCATTGATTTGGACACCATATTCTTGATCCGTCTGTTGTAATTGCTATTTGGTAGCTTCGTCGTCTATTTGGACCTCAGTAGCCTCTATAAGGGGTAAATGTCTTCTTTTTTTACTCCTTCAGTACTTGCACAGTGTATCATTGAGATATGGCCTAGTCAGACTTGATTTCTCCAACTCCTCCTGGGATGCAGAATCAGATTTTTTGATACTTGAATAAGGTTATGGCGTCCAGCTTTATCAGCCAAGTTCGCCCTAGAATCCCAATGTAGAGAGACATATCGCTTATTATCGTGAACATCTACTTTGAGACAACTAGTGGTGTTCTCATGTCAAGTGTAATGTTACCGATGGCAGTCCAGGTATGTTCATTGAATCCGATGAGTACCTTTGCTTGACGTATGATTGTGTTTTCCAGGCCCATCTTTTAAATTACTGAGAGCTGAAGTAGGTTAATCGCATTTCCATTGTCAACCATCATTCTGTCGACTATAACGTGGGCTAGTTGGACAAATATCACTAGTGCGTCATCGTGTCGAAAATTGACGTCTTCGGCATCCTGCTTGGTGAAACCAACGATAGGTCCAGGTTGGGTGTTGACTCCCTAGACTTGTGAGACTAGTATAGCCTCCTGGATCTTTCTATTCTTGGAGTTAGTGGTGGCCCCCAAGTGCTCGGTTTCGGCGAAGATGTCATTGATCCGGATTGTCTTGGTTGGTGGCTCTTCATCGGTGTTTGCATTTCTCTTAGGATGTGCAACTAGCTTGTCTAAGTATCTGTGGACCTTGCCATCTTTCACCAGCTTCTCTAGGTAGTTCCTCCAAATGTAACAGTAGTCAATTATGTGACCGAGACCTCGATGGAATACGCAGTACTTGGTGTTATCCAACTCGGAAGTATCTCTGTTTGATAGTTTTGGCAGCTTGAACCATGGTTTGTTCTTGATGTCGTGGGGGATTTGGTGGATCGAGATCGAGAACTTAGAGTAGTTTTTAGGTATCAGGCCTTCTTTAAAAGGGGATCGGTCCCTGCGTTTAGCCTCATACTTGTTTTTGTTGTTGTACTGCTTCTCGTCCTCCTTCTTTTGAGCTACTGCCGATTCTTTTTAAGGTTGCTTGGGTTCCTTGTCTATTCATCGAGCTTCATCTCAAAGTACATGCTTCTCTGCCAGAGTAAAAAAGTTTGCTAGAGTTAGATCTTCTTTCATGATCAATTCTCTGAACAACGGGTGATTTGCAGGGAGTGATTTTTGGAAGGCTACACTAGCTATCAAGTCGTTGCATCCAACTATCTTTGCCTTATCTGCTTTGAACCTTTTTATATAATCGTGGTGCAACTCCTTTGGGTTTTTCTTCACGTTGAACAAGTGGTCGAACCTCTTCTTGATCGAGCGATAGGATGAATACTCCTTGGTGAAGACCAAAGAAAACTCATCAAAACTCTGGATGGATTGTGGCGGTAAGGTGTGGAACTAATTTTACACCTCGTCTTGTAGAGTAATGGTGAATATCTTACACATAATAGCGTTATTTTTTTGATAAAGGATCATTACGCTTCGGTAGTGCTTTGGGTGTCTCTCCGGGTCTCTATCCTCTTTGAAGGATGTGAAATGCAGCATGTAGAACTTCAGTGGAGGCTCTGCCTGCTCGATCTCATCCATGAAGGGTGACCTGCTTATGTTGGTCATGTCTCATCGTAGCACCTTATCAGTGACCTCATTGTGTTGGAAATCACGCAATCGCTTAGTCAAAAGGCTCTCTACTTCTTCCTGAATTTTCTTTTGTTAAGGGTAGCGGAGCTCTAGGCTGCCTTCGGTAGTTACCTACTGGTTTAGGTTGCTCTTCTATATGCTCGGTTCGTCTATGTCGTGGATGCGGTGTGTGTGGTACGTTTCTAGCAAGGGAGCGAATTACTCGTAGGCTACTGGTTGAACTTGAGCTAGATTTAGTGATTGCTTCTCTTCGTCCGTCGTGCTGCCTACTCTGATGTATGGTGGATGATGCTCTTTATGAGCCTAGCCGGGAATGAACATTTCACCTAGAAGATTGCTCATGTTGATTGTCAGAATGTGGCACCAACCATGAATGTCTGCAGGCCTAACCGATAGTGCACGCTCCTCCGCGCACTAAGATGAGAGTATACGCTATCTCGGGGGCCCAGTTGGGAGTGTACACTGCCTTAACGCTCGATTCGTGAATGGTCTAGTGTTTACTTGTCGGGACGCTGCTAGAGAAGTTCGTTGTCTACCCTTGTCCTACTTTGGGACACGTCATCTAGGGAACACTATATCTCGGTACGTTGCAATAGTTGATTCACCAAGACCGTTTGCTGCGCGAGGGGGATTGTTAACTCTATGACTTGTCGAGACAAGTGTTGTTCGCCATTTGGGTTAGAAGAGCTTAGATGGTATGTGTTTCCTTGAGTAATAGAAGTGTAATGGACTCCGGGCGCGAGATTTGAGTTGGGATATGTCAAATCTACGAAGAAATAGGGTGAAAATAGACCTGGTTTAATTATCGGTTCAGAAATATGAAACCGAGACGGTTGAACCGGTCATGGACCAATTTGGGCTTTTAGGAAGGCCACAGAAGTAGGCTGGGCCACGTGTGTAGGTTGCCCCGTGTATCGCGAGTGTAGACGCTGGGCCTAGGCTTGGCTCCGAAGCAAGATAGGCTCGCGCTTGCCTTGGGCCCTCTAGTGTTAGGCTTGGACAGCTTGGGCCGTGCGTTGAGTAGAAGCAAGCAGGGTTTGGGCCTGCGCTGCTGAGGTAGCAGCTTAGGCTACCTTTGGCACCTGGGTTTGGTGCTGCACATTGGCGTGGGCTTGGGCTTGTAGTTGTCTTACTACTCCCTGCTCCCTGCTCATTATGGGTCGTGGTGGCTGCCACAATGGTGCCCTGTGGGGGTGGTGCCGCTCTACTAGCCATCGCATTGAGCCTCATGGATCGTCGGGTAAGGCTACATCACGATCTCCATCACTTGGTCTGAATCCTTGAACGTAGAAAGTTTCATTCGTTGTGATTTCTGAATTTCTAGTCATTGTACTTTTCTTTTACATTGATTCAAAGAACTTATAAAAAAATTCTAGGAATAAGGACGTACGAAAAATCTACAAATGAACGAGAAATGAGAAACTTTGAATGCGAAAGTCTTCTTCGAGCGTGTGAATCAAGACTCTCAATGAAAGCACCAATTTGTGGATGCAAATTTCAGTCGTCTTCTTTTTTGACAATGCACCTGCAACCTAAGATTAAGGCCAAAAAACTCACATGCCCATAATGATTTTGAGAGGGGTCGCTTTGGCCTAAGAATCTCTGATGCCAAAATTAGAATTTGAGAGAGAAAGTGTTTAGGAATTTGTGGAGGGAAAATGATTTAGCATTTTAGTGGGAAAACATGGCTATAAGGGAGTGGCCGGCCTTATTTGGAGAATAGGAGCCGGCCACATATGATCAAATTGTAAGTGGAATTGCAAGATATTATGTGAAATAATATCTTGCAATTAACTTGGCAATTAATCCCAAATTGAATAGGAAAATTGGGAGTTACCTTTTGAGTGAGGATTTGATGAGGAGTGATGAAAGGGTTTTGAATAAATACCATTTTGGTCACATTTGACTCTTCCTTGATTGAGCCGTTATTGTCCGTTATATGCGTGTGGGAATCTCGGTGTGCCTCAAGGGTAATTTTGTCATTTTCAACCAAAAGTCTACGTGTCACCTTCATAATTTTCTTGATTATTTTTTGCTCCACAAGTACAACTTACTAAGTTAAAAATTGGTGTACTCCACCTTAAGAACTTCTTAAACAAAGTAAGTTACTTGTGAACGAAAATAAAATCAGCCTGCGCAGTAAAGTTTATGACTCTGCCCTTGAAAGAAATGTTTGTCAATGCCTGTGATCTCACTAAAAGAGACAACACTCAGCATACATGCATCCTTCTGATGGTCATTGGCAATAATCATGGAAGATTAGGCTGATTAGCAATGCCTTGCACATACTAAATTTTGGTTAATATTATGTGCTGGATGCTATAATCAAAATATTATGGTATAATCATAAAGCCCAATCCACACAAAATGGTGGCCCAAGCCTCAATTCCCATTCCAAGTGGTCCAACACATAACTAATATTGTAGAGAACAAAACATATATAAAGGTCATTGGGAATCTTGTTTTCTCCAATGTGGGACAAAAGTCTCAAAACTCTAACACTTATCCTTATCCTCTACACGGCCTAGGTTTTGTTGAATTTGTTTGAAGGGTTTACTGATGAGCTAACAAAATCCATGGCAAGAAACATCATTTAAGTAATGATTGAATTAATCAAACCGTTAAACTACATTCGTAGTAAACCCTGGTTTATCAAACCCTAGCAATCCTGATAACAGTAAAACTTGATTGCAGTTGAAGAAATCTCATCGATACCTTGTTATTTATCTTGATCAAGGTATAAAACATCGATGATATCGGAAATATCGGTAATCCAAAAGCACGGAAATATCGATGGAAATATCGAGATATTATCGATATCGATAAAAATTGAATAAAAACCACGGAAATTGTAAGAAAAACTTGGAAATTTTTATTGAAACTTTGCAAGATGTTTATTTAGTCAATTATCTATTACTTTATCACAAAAAATTGGAAGGAAATGCATTGCATAATGGATTTAACTGATTTAAGTTGATTATATAGTGAGTTGACAAACATTGTGAGTGTAGAAAATATGTAGTAATTAATGAAACAAGTTTAAACACACCATAATCATTTATATATAATGAATTAGTACAATATTTTACATTTTATACATTGCATGGTAAGATACATGAGTTAGTACCACATAGAGTTCCTATGAGGTTCAAAATTTTCACTATCTTCATCATCTCTATGTGTAGAGTAAGTGTACAACAACAACAACAAAGCCTTTTCCCACTAAGTGGGGTCGGCTATATGAATCCTAGAACGCCATTGCGCTCGGTTTTGTGTCATGTCCTCCGTTAGATCCAAGTACTCTAAGTCTTTTCTTAGGGTCTCTTCCAAAGTTTTCCTAGGTCTTCCTCTACCCCTTCGGCTCTGAACCTCTGTCTCGTAGTCACATCTTCAAACCGGAGCGTCAGTAGGCCTTCTTTGCACATGTCCAAACCATCGTAACCGAGTTTCTCTCATCTTTCCTTCAATTTCGGCTACTCCTACTTTACCTCGGATATCCTCATTCCTAATCTTATCCTTTCTCGTGTGCCCACTCATCTAACGAAGCATCCTCATCTCCACTACACCTACGTGTTGATACTTCACCGACCAACATTCTGTGCCATACAGCCTCGCCGGCCTTATTGTCGTCCTATAAAATTTTCCCTTGAGCTTCAGTGGCCTACGACGGTCACACAACACGCCGGATGCACTCTTCCACTTCATCCATCCAGCTTGTATTCTATGGGTGAGATCTCCATCAAATTCTCCGTTCTTTTGCAAGATAGATCCTAGGTAGCGAAAATGGTCGATCTTTGGTATTTCCTGATCTCCGATCCTCACCCCTACTCATTTTGGCCTCCGTTTGCACTGAACTTGCACTCCATATATTCTGTCTTTGATCGGCTTAGGCGAAGACCTTTAGATTCCAACACTTCTCTCCAAAGGTTAAGCTTCGCGTTTACCCCTTCCTGCGTTTCATCTATCAACACTATATCGTTTGCGAAAAGCATACACCAAAGAATATCATCTTAAATATTAAGTTTGTGATCTTCGCTAGATTGCTCCGGTCATTAGTGTGGATACGTATGTAAATGGATAGAGACAGGAAGCAAATACAAGATGTACGTGGTTCACCCAGATTGGCTACATCCACGGAGTAAAGGAGTTCTCATTAATTGTGAAGGGTTTACACAGTACATAGGTTCAAGCTCTCCTTTAGTGAGTACAAGTGAATGATTTAGTACAAATGACATTAGAAAATATTGTGGGAGAATGATCTCGTAATCACGAAACTTTTAAGTACCGAAGTGTGGTATCGTCTTCACTTGCCTTATCTGTCTCATAGGTAGATGTGGCATCTTCTTTGGAAATACTCTTCCTCCTTCCAGGGGTGATATCTTTAACTGGTGGCACAAGGTAATGTATCAATTTCACTTGACGCTTACTTGTAGTTTCAGGCTTGGTCAAGCGCGATACAAACCATGTAGTAGGAGTCTCCCAAGTCGCCGAGCTAGGGGATCTGCTGAAAGAGGTGACAGACAAGGTAAGCAATCAGGGCTCCAAGCAATCAGTCCCAGATCAGAAGTTTGATTTCGAGTTCCGGCTAATTGTTATCCTTCTCCTTATCTTGCAGGCAGCATGAAGGATAAAGAGAAGAAAAGGAGAAAATGTGATATGCGATACTTTTTCTTTTGAAGAAGTAACTTTCCACAGGCTTATTCTTGAACTGGGCTGGAGGGTTTTCTAGTTTTCGCCAGAGTATAAGGCCGACTGAAGAATTTGAGGGTCAAAATAAGTCCATCAAATATAGAGTACGTTCGACCCTGCTGATATGGGATACTTTTGCTGTTGACAAAGTAGTGGATGTATCGGCACGTGTTCTGTTGCGCTTGTCTCCACATGCTTCCTTGTATCCTTCTCACTTGCCCTATTTGTTCCTCAAGCAGATGTGGTATCTTCTCGGGAAGCATAAGATGTTGAAGATGAGTACTCGAGAGCAATGTCAGGTAAGTAATCAGGTAAGGGGTTCCAGGCAGTCAGTTCTGGACTGGAAGCTTGATTCCAAGTGCTGACTGATTGCTCTCTTTCTCCTTGTCTTGCAGGTAAGAACAAGGCCAAAGGAAAAGACAGGGAAAAAGCATGATATGGGATACTCTTGCTTTTAACCCTGATGATATGAGATATTCTTACTCTGGTGTAGCTTGTTTGCAAAGGTATTCTCGGGGGGAAAGAAAGCTGAGTATTTCGAGAGGCTTCGTTGGAAGTGCCCTCTCAGATATGAGGAAGGGTTGAGCATTTTTGCAAGTCTGCCTGTCCGTTGAGGATGGAGGTCAACATATATAGGAGTCTCCCTAACAACAAGGAGTAATGTTATTCCTTTACCCTGCTTGGTCATAGCACGGTAGTGGGAGCTGCCAGCTTCACGTGTTTTAACTCTGTCAGAGCACTTTGAAAAAGTGGTATGTGGTATCTGGAAAGCTGATGTTACGTGTGAAGATTACAGACAAGCTTTATCCAAGGAGATCTGGCTCTCGAAGTTGAGAAAGCGGTGTGAGGATTACAGACCAGCTTTATCTAAGGGGCTCTCGAAGTTGAGAAAGCGGTGCCTCTTCGGTTTTCGAACAAGCAATCCTGTCGGGGATTTGTCTCTCGAGATTCGGAGAATGGTGCCTCTTCGATTTTTGAGAAAGCAATCCTGCTAGGAGTCTGTCTCTCGAGATTCGAAGAGCGGTGTCTCGTCGCTTTTTGAGAAAGTAATCATGTTGGGAGTCTGGCTCTCGAGATTCGGAGGACAGTGCCTCTTCGATCTTGAAGCAAGCAATCTTGTTGGGAGTGTTTTCTCGAATGTGAGTAAAGGTTAGGCCTGTTTGCTAGTCTACCTTGCCACGGAGCACAGAGGTTGACACACAGGAACTTTCCAATTATCCAGTAGTGGCCCTGTTCCTTTACCCTTATGGGTAATAATATGGTAGCTAGACCTTCAAAATTTATGTGTCTAAACTTTGTTAGTGTTGTTTCTTTGCTATTCTTTTACCTTTCTTAGTCATAGCAATGTAATGGGAGCTGCAAGCTTCACGTGTCTAAACTTTATCAGAGATTTTGGCAAAGTTATATGTGGTACCCGTGAGCTGATGTTGCGTGTGGAAAGTGGATGATTGAACAGTAACATTCACGTGCTTTCTACTTCACCAGAAATCTTCGACAGAATGCCCGTAATTTCCGCAAAGTTGAGTATGCATGTGACAGGTACCTTTTCGATTTCTGAGATCGGCCCTCGTGGTCTCTGAGTAGCCCAGCTTTTGAGAAAGCAAGCGCCTCTTCGATTTCTACGATCGACCTTCGTGGCCTTTGAGCAACCTAGCTTTTGAGAAAACAAACGCCTCTTCGATTCCTGAGATCGACCATCGTGGTCTCTGAGCAGCCTAGCTTTTGAGAATGCAAACGCCTTTTCGATTTCTGAGCAGGCGCCTCTTCGACTTCTGAAGCTCCATCAAGTGCAAGTTTTTATAGAGGCTGGTATTAAGTTCCAAAGCACACTTGAATCTCCACCAGTAGAAGCTCCCTTCTTGAATTTATAAGATATTGATTTGTCCGACCTCTTCTCTCTTCAACACCTTTGAAAATGTCTGGCCCCACCGACCGTCGTTTTGACTTGAACCTTGTTGAAGAGGCAGCCACGCCTTCTCCAAACAACATATGGCGCCCATCCTTCTTATCTCCTACTGGTCCTCTTACCGTTGGGGATTCCATGATGAAGAATGATAAGACCGCTGCGGTGGTGGCCAGGAACCTTCTCACTCCCAAAGATAACAGATTACTTTCCAAACGGTCTGATGAGTTGGCTGTTAAGGATTTTCTGGCTCTCGGTGTTCAGTGTGCAGGTTCTGTGTCTAATATGGCCCAACGTCTATTTGCTTGAACCCGCCAAGTTGAATCATTGGCAGCTGAAGTGATGAGTCTCAAACAGGAGATTAGAGGGCTCAAGCATGAGAATAAACAATTGCACCGGCTCGTACATGACTATGCTACAAATATGAAGAGGAAGTTTGACCAGATGAAGGAATCTGATGGTCAGATTTTACATGATCATCAGAAGTTTGTGGGTTTGTTCCAAAGGCATTTATTGCCTTCGTCTTCTGGGGCTGTACCGCGTAATGAAGCTCCAAATGATCAACTTCTGATGCCTCCTCCTTCTAGGGTGCTGTTCAGTACTGAGGCTCCGAATGATCCCCCTCCGGTGCCTTCTCTTTCTGGGGCTCTACCGACTGCTAAGACTTCTCCTAAGCAACCTTTGTGAAGGCTCCCTCTTGTTTGTTTAATTTGACTCATGTTTATGTACATATTTGTAACTTATTGCAGATATCAATAAATAAGCTTTGTTTCATTTCAACGTATTGTGTTAAATACACCAAAGCCTTCTTCACTAAGTTCTTTAAATTTTTCTTTTGTTGAAGCTTGTATGTTGAAGCTTTGTGAGTGGAGCATGTAGGTTGAGGTAGTGTTCCCTTAATTTCCCGAGTGGGGAAAACTTCTCGATTGGAGACTTGAAAAATTCAAGTCACTGAGTGGGGTCGGCTATATGAATCTTAGAACGCCATTGTGCTTGATCCTGTGTCATGTCCTCCGTTAAATCTAAGTACTCTAAGTCTTTTCTTAGAGTCTCTTCCAAAGTTTTCCTAGGTCTTCCTCTACCCATTCGGCCCTGAACCTCTGTCCTGTAGTCGCATCTTCTAACCGGAGCGTCAGTAGGCCTTCTTTGCACATGTCCAAACCACCATAACCGATTTTCTCTCAGCTTTCCTTCAATTTCGGCTACTCCTACTTTACCTCGGATATCCTCATTCCTAATCTTATCCTTCCTCGTGTGCCCACATCCAACGAAGCATCCTCATCTCCCCTACACCCATTTTGTGTACATGTTGATGCTTTACCGCCCAACATTCTGTGCCATACAACATCGCCGGCCTTATTACCGTCCTATAAAATTTTCCCTTAAGCTTCAGTGGCATACGACGATCACACAACACGTCGGATGCACTCTTCCACTTCATCCATCCAGCTTGTATTCTATGGTTGAGATCTCCATCTAATTCTCCGTTCTTTTGCAAGATAGATCCTAGGTAGCGAAAACGGTCGCTCTTTGGTATTTCCTAATCTCCGATCTTCACTCGTAACTCATTTTGGCCTCCATTTGCACTGAACTTGCACTCCATATATTCTATCTTTGATCGGCGTAGGCGAAGACCTTTAGATTCCAACACTTCTCTCCAAAGGTTAAGCTTCACATTTACCCCTTCCTGAGTTTCATCTATCAACACTATATCGTCTGCGACAAGCATACACCAAGGAATATCATCTTGAATATGTCCTATTAACTCATCCATTACCAACGCAAAAAGGTAAGGACTTAAGGATGAGCCTTGATGTAATCCTACAGTTATGGGGAAGCTTTCGGTTTGTCCTTCATGAGTTCTTACGGCAGTCTTTGCTCCTTCATACATATCCTTTATAGCTTGGATATATGCTACTCGTACTCCTTTCTTCTCTAAAATCCTCCAAAGAATGTCTCTTGGGACCCTATCATACGCTTTTTCCAAATCTATAAAGACCACATGTAAATCCTTTTCCTATCTCTATATCTTTCCATCAATCTTCGTAAGAGATAGATTGCCTTCATGGTTGAGCACCCTGGCATGAACCCGAATTGGTTGTCCGAAACCTGTGTCTCTTGCCTCAATCTATGCTCAATGACTCTCTCCCATAGCTTCATTGTATGACTCATTAGCTTAATACCCCTATAGTTCATGCAATTTTGTACGTCGCCCTTATTCTTGTAAATAGGCACCAAGGTGCTCTTTCGCCACTCGTTTGGCATCTTTTTCGTTTTCAAAATCCTATTGAAAAGGTCAGTGAGCCATGCTATACCTGTCTCTCCCAAGGCTTTCCACACTTCAATCGGTATATCATCTGGGCCCACTACTTTTCTATGCTTCATCTTCTTCAAAGCTACAACCACTTCTTCCTTCCTGATTCGACGATAAAATGAGTAGTTTCTACACTCTTCTGAGTTACTCAACTCCCCTAAAGAAGTACTCCTTTCATGTCCTTCATTGAAAAGATTATGAAAATAACCTCTCTATCTATCTTTGACCGCGTTCTCTGTAGCAAGAACCTTTCCATCCTCATCCTTGATGCACCTCACTTGGTTTAGGTCCCTTGTCTTCTTTTCCCTTGCTCTAGCTAGTTTATAGATATCTAACTCTCCTTCTTTGGTATCTAGTCGCTTATACATATCGTCATAAGCCGCTAACTTAGCTTCTCTCACAGCTTTCTTCGCCTCTTGCTTCGCTCTTCTATACCTTTCACCATTTTCATAGGTCCTATCCTTGTATAATGCTTTACAACATTCCTTCTTAGCCTTCACCTTTGTTTGTACCTCCTCATTCCACCACCAAGATTCCTTTTGGCGTGGAGCAAAGCCCTTGGACTCTTCTAATACCTCTTTTGCTACTTTTCGGATACAGCTAGCCATGGAATCCCACCTTTGGCTAGCTTCCCCCTCTCTATCCAAAGGTGGGATTCCATGGCTAGCTGTATCCAAAAAGTAGCAAAAGAGGTATTAAGAGAGTCTAAGGGCTTTGCTCCACACCAAAAGGAATCTTGGTGGTGGAATGAGGAGGTACAAACAAAGGTGAAGGCTAAGAAGGAATGTTGTAAAGCCTTATACAATGATAGGACCGATGAAAATGGTGAAAGGTATAGAGTAAGTGTATTTTAGCATATTTTCACAAAAACATAAGTGATATGGTGGTCAAGGTGTTGAAGGAGTAAAATGGGAGGGGTTCGAATCCCCTTGGTGTTTTTTTTAATATAGAAATTTATCCTAGATAATAAATATTAGCTTGCAAGCTTTGCAGACATCTTAACGACCATACAAAATATTACAGGCTGAATATGTAATTACAAACATATCTGTAGCGAGTTGGATAAGGCCTAAGTGCGTGGTTGACAAAGGGAGAAGTTCGAATCCCAACCTGCATGCATAACATCATAAAATAAAATATTATTAAAAATATGGATAGAAAACACCTTGAATTGTCAAAAGCTCCAAAGTAGTGCCTCTTTCCAAATTGATACGTTCCCCCCCCCCCCAAAAAAAAAACTTAAATCATACATTGTCCCCAAGATGTGGAAAAAAAATAAAAATAAAAGACAATCGAAAAGGAAATTAAAAAGCTAAACAAAACCTAAAGAAAGATAACAATAAGTAAAAGACACCCAAAAAAAATAAATTAAACAAAATAAATAAATAATGAGAGAAAAGAAAAGGAAAGAATGCACCTGGTGGAATATGGACCTAAGGTCTTAATGAACCATGCACTGGGTCATGAAAACCCAAGTGGAGTTTGGAAGAAAGGCCCACGGAAGGGCACCATGATGACGGGAGAAGCCAAGTCTTGGAAGGAAAGCCCACATAAGTGCACCATGAACCCTAGCAAAAGGGAGTATTAAACAAACAGCAATCATGCACTCTCACCTCGAGCCCAGAGCCAAACCACTAACATCTCTTTATTTCTCCAGACTCTTCCCATTGCTCCCAAGACTAACCCAAACCATTTCACCCATTTCTCTCTTGTCTTTGTAGCTCCATCGTGCAACTCTTTCTCTATTGGTCATCTCTACCTGCAACCCTAAACCAAAGCAACCCACACCACCATTATGCAAATCTCGTCCTCTCGCTTCGATTGGGCAAACAGCCCATAAACGGATCTAAGCCGATATAAGTGCACAAAGATAAAGAACCTCTTTTTTTTTTAGTCATCACCATTTCTAGTTTCCTTTTTGATAAGAAAAGGGAGGAAACCCTCATACATGTGTGCTTTCTGTGTAGAAATCCAAAAACCCACAGTGATAGCACAGATGAAGAGCACGAATATCGCGATATTATCGATAATATCGTGATATTTTGATGATAATTAAATGGATAAGTGTGAAAATATCGTCTTCTCACAAAAACGATATTATTGGCGAAATATCGCCGATAATATCGATATTTTAGACTGTGATCTTGATTGAGATTCTTTATTGTTCTTGCTTGCAATAGGACAAGCATATGTCGAACATCCGTTATATAAGAAGAGGGATTCCTTTTAAATGTCACTAGTAAGTATACCCACACGTTGCTGCAGGATTGAAAATTATATTTAAGATTATGCAAATTCTTTCACTTCATAAGTAATGTTTGAGTCAAGAACAAAGGATTACAAATGACCAAAAAAAAATGAAAATATAACTTGACAAAGAGACCTATGTTGCAGTCCTATTAGATTAGGAATGTGATTGTGTAAATCCTAGTTTATTTTGGAATGTCTCTTATATTCCTATTAGGAGTAGATTACCCATTAAATGTTGTAATCCTAAAGGGAAAGGTTTGTACCTATCCTACTACTATAAATAAAGGCACAATTGGGTGGAATAACAAGCACCCACAATTACACATCTTTCTCATTCTCTCTATCTATGCCGCACCTCTCTCTCTCTAGCCTCCATAATTGTTCAGTAAATTATGCCTACAACACGTTATCAGCACGATATTGACGCTGCACTAAAAAGAGAGTTTATTCTTTAATCATGGGAGTATTACGTTTTAATCATTCTTATTAATTTATTGTTTTGAATTGATCTATATGCTATTGATTCAATTTAATTTTTCTATGTTGAACGTGATACATGTCACAGCCCGTCCCGGAATTACTAATTCCGAGGACGTGAACTTACAAAAATGCCCTTAAACGGGATTAAGGTGCG
Organism: Malus domestica; assembly: GCF_042453785.1. NCBI lineage: Eukaryota > Viridiplantae > Streptophyta > Magnoliopsida > Rosales > Rosaceae > Malus > Malus domestica. Next base: position 9,167,131 of record NC_091670.1, read on the forward strand.
TAAATGTACGACATTTGTTTTATCTAAAGATCCTAAACTATTGTTAATTAGAATATTAATTTATGTTAGGGACTTAAACTAGGGTTTAGATTTACATTTGTTTGATTTAATATGTTGTGTTTGGGATTTAGGTAGGGCCTCATACCCTAATCCCCTCCCCATTTCCCGTATACTGTCCTTCACACTCTCTCTTTCTTCCTCAGACCTTCACTCTCTCTCTCACCCTCTCTAACTCACGGGCAACCACCAAAACCACCTAAAATCAACACCAACGCCGGATTTAAAACCACCATTGCACTCCTGAGGACTTCACGATCACGTAGGTACCAGTTTAAGGTGAGTTTCATTTCGAAAACCCTAGTTTCTAAAGACACCGTGATTATGTATTGTTCATGATCTTTGAAGTGGTTGTGTTTTAGGCCAAACTAAGCTCATAGTGAGCTTTAGGAAGTCCCAAGGAAGCTCGGAGTAGGTTGGTTGGAAGTTTTGGACGTCGGAATACCTAGTTCGACGTTTGGCCGAGTTTTGGGAAATTTTGGAAGGTATGATCCCGTGGTTTTTAATGCTTAAAACCCTTCCAACGTGATTGTACATGTTAAATGCTTCAATTTGGTATAAAATTCGAGAAAAATGGACGAAAAACGAGTGAGAATAGTTAAATAGAAAATTTTCCCAGTTTTCCGGTGACCGGAGTCCGGCGAGAGTCCATCGGAGAAGACGACGGCATATTCCGTTATTTTTAACGGAATATGCTAACGCCATTAGTTAATTTTAACGGAAACCGTTAGTTTTTAACGGAATATTTCGGGAATATTCCTAACTGCCGTTACTGTACCGTCAGTGTGTGTAGGTCACCATGGTATATTCATATACCCAATTTGAGCATCGTATGAAGAATTAATTACCTAGTTTGGTTTAGGTGCGTTAATTGTGCGTTAAATGACGTTTTTAGTTATTTCACTTCTAGGTGGGACTTATAACGAGGACGAGCACATCCAGGGGCGTCAAGGGGGTTACGACCCGGCGACATACCAGTGAGTGGGCATTTGTTTTATATATATACCCATATACTCGATTTCCCCAGAAATCAAAATTAAATGAAAAGTATATTGAAATGAAATGAAAAATGATTTGATTGCCATGCATAGAATGTTATGAATATTATGAACTGTCGTATGATGCATATATGTAAGATGGTGCTGTGGACGCACAGGTGAGTATCAGGTGAGTACTGTTTTGATGATGATATATATATTGAGCTCATATCCTGCACCATGGTTTAGTGCTTATAGTATTCACCGCATCGCACGCTCGCCTTGGATCCAAGTAGATGCTGGTCGCACAGTCCACGCGGAGTGGGTGCGACGGGCCAGTCGTAGAGTGTTAGTGAGATTTCGACTGGTGGGTGACCTTAGATTATGTGTACAGATGATTGATGAGAAAAGCACTAGAGCGTAATATTAACCATTAAGTCGTACAGACTACATTAGGTGGTTCCGACTTATGTGCAGAAGGCCGGACAGGTCACAGAGGTGACTCCGGCAGAGTGAGAGTGATAGATTTTGAGCTCTAGGTTCAATCGTTCAGGGCCATTAGAGGCCCTCCGATTGATTACTTTCTTTTACCTGATTTATATTCTGTCAATGCATTCATACTAAACTGTTGAATTTGGCATGGTACATTCTTTATTGAATCTGTTATAAGATTGATGATCGAGATGGTTGAGATATATATATGCTATATACTATTTTTCTGGGAAAGTATACAGGTTTTCCAAAAAGGGGTTATAATTGTGGATTTATGAAATGATTTGGAAAAGCTTTATTTTCGCCCACTCACGTTTTCTGTTTTTCGCCCCTCCAGGTTCTAGTTGATAGTTGAGGCGTTAGTGGCCTACGAGGACTATTTCGGCGTTCTGACAGACTAAATAAATGTAGGATTTCACCCAAGGGTGTTGTAAATTAGTTATGGTTCTACTTGACTGCACCTAGACGCTTATGCTCTGTTTATGTGTGTTTAGTACACTCTTATGCACATAGAATGCTAGGTTGTAAATAACTGCATTTAGTGGTTTTCGTTGACTCGTATTTTATTAATTAATCGTTTCCGCTTGCGTTTATGGTTACATCACGCTCACGTGACGGCCAGCACGCCCTAGTCTTCGGGTTAAGGTGTGTCAATACAACTCATTGGAGATGCAATTATGGATTTATGAGAAGGATCTTCTACAAATTTAAAGGCTCTTGTTGTTTTCTGCCAATCATGTACGCTTAAAATAAGGGAAGATATTTGAAAAGACCTTGAAGTATGAAAACATTCCCCATGATGCATGAACCCCCTATGTTTATATTTTCCTTCAGATATATATATATATATATATATATTGTATATGTTTATATATTTGTCAATATATATATTTGTTTCATGCATTACGCATATATGCTATGTGGAATTATGAGTCAAAGAATTGAAATAAATTAGAAGCACTTAGGGTTTCAACCCTAAATTTTGAAAGAAAAATAAATCGAGATTTCATCGCGACTGGCTGAGCAGCTGCACTGCGCCGCGTTGCTGAGCAGGCTAGAACGACGTCATTCCAACTCTTGGACCTTCTCACAGTAGCCCCACAGGCTTGATGTCTTTAAACACTTAACCAAGCATCGACCTAGGTTCGGTTTTGAACATGGCCTGAAGCCATTAGTCCAAACAGGAAGGCCTATTAAGACATTGACCTAGCACTCAGCCTACAATGCCAACAGCCATGTTGCTGGGCTCTACTTTATTCACTCGACCCGCCCTGCAGCAAGCTTTGCTTGTTGGGCCTTTGCCCCGCGCACACCCCGGCCCGCAGCCTGAGTGCCCAAACGCCAGCCCAGATGGTTGTTCCTAGTTCCCCATGGCCCAAAATGACCCTAGCCTTTGGCTAGGTTTCCCGCACCACACCCAGGCTACCCTCGTGCAGGGCCCGAGTTCCCCCGCGCCTTTTAAGACCCAAACCAGCAACTTGGACTACTGGGTTTTTGTTTCACACCCTGGCTTGTGGCCTGCAGCCCACACCCGAGGCCCAAATACCCTTAGGGCCTTGCTCTATTAACGGCAAACAATTTTGGGCTACATATTTTCGAACCCTAATGCTATTTTAAGCATTCCCAATAATTTTAACCTAAATGTTAATATTATTTTTGCTTCTACAATCGACCCCATTTGGTCTCGATTTATTGAATTAATTAAAAGTGACCTGCTGTCCATTAATCTAATAATGAATTCAAAATTATTGACCTGAAGATCACTTTTGGACATTAACGATTCAATAATTTATTTTATACTTTGAACCGTTGACATACTTTTGTATTCTCGAAGCACTCACACTTGAGTTCCTGAAGCAACCCAAATCCACTACACTTAGTTGTGTATTGCATTCTGTATTTTTGCAGGAACCTCTCTTTTATGAACTAAACGTTCATAAACTAAATTGAACCTGTAGTTTCAAATTTAATGTCTTTGAAACCCGAAGATTTCATAAAACAATACACCCATGATAACCCAACGTTTTTCATGAAAACCATGTCTTAGAACTTGAATGTTCTAACTTTGATGCTTATGGATGATTCCTTCCCATAGCAACAATCACAATCTTGTTCCTTCCAATTCAATGGATTATCGAACCATCACAAGTTTGATTTTCTGGATTTGGATGTTTCTATTAGAAACCACTTTCTGTGGGGTACAAGACGTGAATCTCCACTTGACTATCAAGAATCTGAGAAACCATTGAAGCCAACAATGGCATGGAAGAGCTGAATAAGCCTCCGCCATGATCTTCATTCGAAGACTTAAGCTCAAAGCATTACAAATGGAAATACCTCCCGATCGTGGATTCCATGGCTCTTTGGCTCGCTCCTACGGACCATCTAATCATGAAAAACACTGCCTAAAGCACACCATGATTACGTCGATGTATAAACTATGCGTCCATCGTTATAGGTTTCAGTAGAAATACCATATTTTCAAAATCATTAATGATTCAATTTAACCGAAAACCTGAGACCATCTCCGGTTCTTGGCAAATTAAATTTCAATAAACAGCCACACATGTGAAATGAATGAAAAGAAATAGATATCTCAGGGATTAATAGTTTACTATCGAAGGAGATCTTGGTGAGCCAGGCCGACCTAGATGCTATAAATCACGCGACGCCTCCAAAATAACCACGGAAAGTATAGCACCAAGCACCCAATCCAATTTGAATCCGTAGTGTTGTGATAAAGAATGAAGAAAAAGTTAATTATTACAACCCCAGCTTTTATAAATGCCATATCCCAATCTTGTACTCGATCATATACCAAGGTATTGAGGCTAACATTTCTAATCTAAATGTGAATCATAAAGCAAAGAACAAATCTTTTGTCTTTTGAGCAACCATGCCTATATAATCGAACTTCGCTTACCAAAGTGGTCTTACTAATATTATTCACAAAAAAAAGAAAATAAGATAGACCAAAAAAACTTTCTTTGATTTGAGCTCACCCAATAAAAATTCCTTCAATTAAGAGAATATAATAAACCATACATTAATACAATATCTTAATTGAATTATCCTTTTAGATTGAATAAATTATAGGAGAATCAAGCGATTGAATAATATAGATGACGAGAGTGTAAAAATCATTACCTTTTGATCTCGTCATATATGTGATTCATAGTATCATCATATCATGCGAACCATATTTCTTAGACTGATACATAGCTTCAGTACTAATGTTTTCACATAATTAATTTGAGAGATTAGAGGTGCGTGAGATATGAAGTTTTAAGTTTTTATGTACATTTGAAATTTTGAAGAGAGATTTTTTATGTTTTCTAAGGGAAAAACTACAGAAAATGAAAATAAAAGGCTTTGTTTGGTGTTTTGAACAACTAAATCGATGCTTTCATGGGATTTATTTTCAATCTTGATTGCATTTCTTTGAAGTAATTATCCACTTCTCATATTTCCATCCCTTGATTCTCGGTTTATTTATTCAATTAAAAGCCTAGAAAAAATTGGATCAGTACAACAAAACAAAGGAGGAGTGCAATCATTTTTCTTTGCTAAATTTCTAAATTGTTGCAAAAAAAAAATTCAATGATATACCTTAGTTGCAACATGCCGTCAGTGATGTACTCACCTAAATTTCGAATGAAGATAGATGTAGGTATAGAGGTCAATGGAGGAAGCTACCGGACAAAGCTGCGGGAGGGAAGGCAAAGTTATGGTCCTTCATTTATGTGAGAGGGAAGCAAAAGGTATTTTACTTATGCGAAAACTTGCATATTTATTTCATACCCAACACTCATATCTTTAGTAGGAATACAAATTCACCAAAAAGTTGGTTGAACAAGAAACTAGATAAAAATCCAAACATTCCAAGGTCTAGTAAGCAGCACTGCGATAGGGAGTCCAAGTTCTTCAGCAGCTGTGATGGTAAAAGACATGAAACTGTAATCACCAATATTATTCAAAGAAAGATATAGACATTTGATAATAATCATACATGAGATTCATACAATCTTTTCATATATTGCAAATTAGAAAATAAAAAAAATAAAAACAGAAAAAAGAAAAGTACCTCTTGCCCCATCTCTTGAAAATCCAAATATAAAAAAAATATCCTAAATACCAAGAAAATATAGAAGCAATTCAATAATTACCAAAGAGAAATCCACCACGCATGAAATAGAAAATAAACAAAAAAATACAAAAAAAAGAAGGGTACCTCATACTTCGCCTACAACTGCTCTTCAAAAACCAAAAATCTTAGAACCTAAATACCAACAAAACACAAAAGCAATTCTATAATTACCAAGAAAAATCAGAGGTATTGCTGTCGAAGAAAAGGAGAGTGACACGCCCCGATTCCGATATCTCCAAATATCAGGATAGGCACGTGCAAGCCGACACCCAAAGGTGATGAAGCCATTTTAAACATGCATACATATAAAATATGTAATTAGAAAGAAATATACCAACGTAGAACCGTGTTCAGAGTATACAACTAATCAAGAATAATGTGAAAGAATTATTATAAAAATTTACAAACAAAGGAATGGATCCTACACAGAGAATACTCAAAGATACCTATGCGGAAGCGCCCTGACGCCGGGATTGTATACCTCAATTCTAACTATTGAACATATTAACCCCCTGTTTTGAAAATGTATATATAGTACTACATAATAGATTTTCTGAAAACTCTAACATGCCATGAAAAACATTCGTAGAACATGTACATGTAAAACAATGCTCAATAATGGTAATCTAGTGACCCGAAGGCAAATCCGTAAACCATCCATAAATTACATCAATGATGTACTCAACTAGGGGTATCATAGTGGCCCGAAGGCATCACCATCACCCGAAGGTGAAGCTGTACGACACTGGGTTACGCCAATGAAGAAATCATGGTCCATCACCCGAAGGTGAAGCTATACGACTTTGGGTTACACCAAAGAAGAGAATATAACATATATATGTATATATAGTGCGTCCATCACCCGAAGGTGAAGCTGTATGACTCTGGGTTACGCCAGAGAAGAAATATAGGGTCCATCACCCAAAGGTGAAGTTGTACGACTCTAGGTTACGCTAGAGAAATATACATATATATAAATAACACACCGACACTAGCCCCGGGCTAGTGAAGCTAGGAGTATGTCATAAATATCATCAATTGTGTCCTATGGCCATAGACGTCTACATACTCGGTTGTGTGTATGTGTTGTCTGATAACCCACCAGATAAGCACTGAAAACGTATCTAAAAAATCGCATATCAAATCCGGAGCTCAAAAGCTCAAAGCATCATCTCATAAATCCATAATAAATCATATTTGTAAATTCGTAGTATTTTATATACAAAAATATGATAATTCATAACCTTTCGTAAAACGTAAATTCGATAAGTCATAAATAATGCATAAAACATAAAATCATGAAATCATGCTTTTCGTAAATGCAAGCCTAATATTTTATAAAAACACGCAAGTTAAGAAGGGGTCCATTCACATATATTTTGTTGCCAAGAACCGCTCGAATGAGAGAGGACGGGTCACTTCCCACTGACGAACCTAAACACAAATAAAGACCATTTTATAAAACTCTACTAAAACGATAGAATTTGAGAAAACGAATAACGGATTCAGATTCGGCACGTCAAAAAACAGAATGAAAAACCTCTGGTTCCCCCACGTGCCGCCATGAGCCACCACGGGGCGGCGATCCAGGAGGCCACGCGCCACCGTACGTGCCAAGATGGGTTGCCAGAAAAGTCACCAACGTCGTCGTGGACGGCGGCGGAGCACAGTACCTCCGGTTAAGGCGCGTAGAGGTGTGCTTCATGCACCAGCCATGATAGCCCTCCACGCCCACCCACGTGCCGACCATGGAAGCTGGGTATTGGGACCAGGCTGAGTCCGATCTGGGATTTGGGTTGCTGGGTTGGGTCGAGTTATTGAATTGGGCCTAGTTATTGGGTTAGGCCTGGTTTTGGTTTTGAGTCCAGGTTGCTGGGTTGAGGTTAATTGATCATGGATGTAGGACAGATTTCAAATTAGGTTTGGACCTGGTTTTAGGTGAGGGTTAGGTCCACCTGATTTCAGATCATGGGTCGGCTGACTTTCCCGAAAAAGAAAGCTAGAGCTTGGATAGCTCCGTTCAAGCTCATTTCTCCACCAAAAATGATGTTCTACATATGGAAATAAAGCTAGGAATGAGAGGAATATATTCGTACTAAAAGAGGCTGAATGATGGCCGGAGTTGGCTGGAAAACGCATGCAAAAGTCGTGGCCCTCGCCGAAAAACTGGGGAAGGTTCCCCCGAGTTGTTTCCTGCGTCCAAAACTATCCTAATCGCCCTAAGAGATAATTGAGGAAGTTTGGGATAGTTTTCGAAGCTTACCGTCATTGGAAACGGCGATGATTTGCCAGAGAAACTTGTACAGTGAGAAAGAGAGATGAGGATGAGATTCAGCCGGTATGGGTCGCAATGGGGAGGTCGCGAGGGTGGTGGGGTTGCCGGAATGTAACCCATGATGGTGGTGGTCCAATCGTTGTTGTGGTGTTTGTGCGTGCGTGTATGTCTGTGCTCGGTGAGGAGAGGAATACAAAGATGGGGAGAAGGAAACAAGGAGAAAGATGAATGAGAGATGAGAGGGAGTTAAAGGTTTGATAGAGTCCGAGAGATTGGGGGAGGGGAGGACACAGGAAAGAAGGGAAAGAGGTGTGGGCCCCACAACCACAAAATTATAAAGTAATAAAAATATCTAACCCTAATATCTAGAATAGTGAATTGACTACTTTGCCCCTCGACTTCGTAGTTCCATAAAGCGTTCATTGTAACTCCAATTTCGATTCCGCTTGCATCCACGTGTTCGTAAGGTCGAGTACTACAAGGATACGCTAAGGAAACAAATCTTACATGACACGACAAGATGGTCAACAAAAGTTAACATTTTTCCTCAAATGACATTTTCATAAATTCACACTATAAAATTATAAAAACTAAAACATTTAAGGACGGGTCATTACAGAGAGACACGTGATGAAGACGATACCAGATGATTTGAGGATGTCCTTAAAGTCCTGTGAAAAAAAAAAATTAAAAATGAAAGCTCAAAATAACCACCAAACTTGATGATGACAGAGGACACAAGCACCAAAATTAAAGAATACAAAATTTCACAGCCCAGAAGCTAATTTAGCAGATAATTAGTAGTTGATGAGATAAACAATATATATATATATGATTAAACAATCCAAGTATAACAAATTCATATACTTTGAAGCTAAAATACCCGTTGACCACAAAAAAAAAAATTCATGCAAAGATTTAACCTTTAAGAATGAATATTAAAAGCCAAAACCCAAACTTAAAACCCGGGATTCATAAATCAGAGTCTTGATAGCCATAATCAAGGGCTTATTGAAATCAGAGCACTCGTACTTCAATTCGTCTTCAGTGCTCCAAAGTCATTTTTTGGTTTTTTTTTAGAGAGAGTTGAATTGTTAAGATCTACTCTACGTCTTTCTTGTAACACAGAGAGAATACTAAAACACAGAGAGAATACTAACAATCTTCATATATTTCATAACATCCTCCTTCTGATACAAGCTGGCTATTTGTAGTCGGTTCTCTACTAACCTCCTAACTAACCAACTACTTACACAATTATCAATCACAAGATGCCACCTGTCCGAGCATCCTAACAATACATCCCCCCCCTTAAAACTGATCTTACAGATCACATACAAAATTCTGCAGAAATGTACAACACAAGACTCAAACAATTTTCACACATAAAGAAAGACAACACAAATTCAAAGATCAACAATTTCGGGAAACTTGATCTTCAAATCATTGTAATTCTCCTAAGTAGCATCCTCTGTGGAGTGATTATGCCATTGCACAAGAACTTCGGTCACTGCAGAGTTGCCTTTCTTTACCATTCATCGAGCACAAATCCGAATGGGAACATCTTGCAATATACCAGCATCCGTAATCACTGGCAAGGGCACTGTGGTTTGCACATTATCTCCCAAATGTTTTTTTAAACAGGACACATGGAATACCGGATGCAACTTAGAGTGATCTGGGAATTTGATCTTATAAGCTACATTACTGATTTGAGCTAACATTTGGAATGGTCCATAGAAACGAGGTTGAAGCTTGTGAAAAGGATGTGCTGCCAAGGTTTATGTTGGTAAGGCACTAGGCGGAGATAAACCCAATCCCCCACTGTGAAAACCCTCTCAGTCATTTTTTTATCTGCATGAACCTTCATTCGACAACGAGCCGCCTCCAAATTACTTTTGAGTAGAGATAAAATGTTATTCCGCTCCTTCAAGCATTGCTCCACTGAGTCAACTTTGGTAGTACCAGTTTCATACACAGGGACAAGAGGAGGAACATAACCATATACTGCTTCAAAAGGTGTCATCTTAATGGCTGAATGGAAACTAGTATTGTAACTCCACTCTGCCCATGATAACCAAGGGATCCATCTCTTGGGCTGCAGGGTGCAAAAGCATCGCAAGTAAGTTTCTAAACACCGATTAAGAACCTCAGTTTGCCCATCAGTTTGTGGGTGATAACCCGAGCTAAAACAAAGCTGAGAACCTTTGAGGTGAAAAAATTCCTTCCAGAACTTGCTCATAAACACTAGATCTCTATCACTGACTATGGACTGTGGCATACCATGTATTTTGAATATGTTATCCACAAAGAGTTGAGCTACCGAGGAAGCCGAGTAAGAGTGATTCAAAGCCGTGAAATGTGCATATTTAGATAGCCTATCGACAACTACCCAAATCACAGTTTTGCCTTTGCAGGAAGGAAGATTGGTGATAAAATCCATTGATATGTCAGACCAAACCTTGGATGGAATAGGCAATGGCTACAAGAGTCCAGCAGGCGACATGGTCTCATACTTATTTTGCTGACAAATAGTACAACACGCCACTTTCCTTTTAATGTCCTTCTTCATTCCCTCCCAATAGAATGCCCTGGAAATCCACTTATATGTCTTCAAAAAAACCTTCATGGCCAGCTGCAGGACTAGCATGAAATTCAGTGAAAATCTTATCTCTCCAATGGCTTGATGGGCTTAATACAATTATGTGCTTGTATTTCAGGAATCCATTATCCAGATGAAAGCGTAAGAGACCAATGGGAACATCATCGCAGTGAGATTGGAGTAATTGTTGAGACTTAGCAATAATCCAAGAGTCCTTCTCGGTATGACGTCGTATATCATCCAACCAAGATGAGTAGGGATAAGAAAGTGCATTGATAGAATCGACAGTCTGAGAACTAACAATGCCAGGGGACACCCGAGATAAAGCGTCGGCAGCTTGATTGTCACACCCTTTCTTATATTGTATCTCATAGTCGAAACCAAAAAGCTTGGTGACCCACTTTTGTTGAAAATGAGTATGAGCTCTTCCTTCCAAAAAATACTTCAAACTGTGGTGGTCCATTTGAATAACAAAATGATTCCCTACTAAGTAAGACTGCCACTTTTGTACAGCATGGACAATTGCCAACATTTCCCTCTCATAAGTTGATAAAGCCTGGTTTCTCGGGCAAAGAGCTTTACTGGTAAATGCAATTGGTCGCCCGTCCTGTTGTAACACAGCTCTAATCCCATGCCCGGAAGCATCACTTTCAATGACAAAAGGTTTACTAAAATCTGGCAAGGCTAAAACTTGAGGTGAAAGCATTGTTTGTTTGAGAGTATTAAAGGCTACCGTAGCTTAAGGAGACCATTTGAACCCATATTTCCTCGTGAGAACTGTGAGATGACTTACTATTTTTCCAAATTAAGGTATGAATTTGCGGTAATAACCTGTTAACCCCAGGAAGCCCCGCAATGCCTTGACGGATGTAGGCATAGGCCACTGGGTGATTGCTTCTAACTTGGCAGGATCAGCAGATACCCCATGTTTAGATATTATATGACCCAAATATTCCACCTGATCCTTGCCAAATGCACATTTGGACATCTTAACAAATAAGGCATGTTGCTGTAGAGTTTCAAATACCACTTTCAAGTGTTGCAAGTGTGAAGACCAAGACGTACTATAGACCAAAATATCATCAAAGAATACGAGAATGAATTTCCTTAAGTAGGGTCGAAAGATTTCGTTCATGAGGCATTGGAATGTGGTCGGGGCATTCGTAAGTCCAAAGGGCATCACCAGAAACTCATAATGCCCATCATGTGTTTGAAAGGCTGTTTTCTCCACATCTTGAGGGTGCATCCTTATCTGGTGATAACCTGCCCATAAATCTAACTTGGAAAAGAATTGTACACCAAATAACTCATCCAACAATTCATCAATAAGGGGAATAGGAAATTTGTTTTTAACTGTGATACTATTGAGCCTTCTGTAATCCATGCACATTCTCCATGTACCATCCTTTTTCCTAACCAAAATAACAGGAGACGAATAGAGACTGTTGCTTACCCTTATGAACCCTGATTCCAGAAGATCCTTCACACACTTTTCGATTTCTGTTTTCTGCATAGGTCCATATCTGTAGGGTCTACTGTTTGGTGGAGAGCTGCATTCAATCAAGGGAATTCTGTGGTCTTGAGTTCTATGAGGAGGCAGTGTCTTAGGTGGAAGAAACACCTCTTCAAATACGACTAATAGGTCATTCAACTCCAACTGTTGTTGATCTGTGAGCTTCACAGAATTGGAACTTGCCGTATTTGGTCTCATATCCTACAAGACCAAGGGTTCTGTTTCTACTTGGTAGAGTACTGCACCCACTGTAGTCTCTTGCTGCAATAATTTATGCATTTGTAAAGCTGAAATATCCTCAAAAGAACTACTAACATTTGTAGGACTTGTGATGCAAAAGGTCTTAGAGTCCTTGGAAAACTGCATATACAATTTATCAAAGTCCCATAGAATAGAACCGAGTATTCTCAACCACTGAATTCCTAGTACAATATCACACCCCCCTAATGGAATAGCATACAAGTCCGTGACAAATTGGAAATCCTGAATCTTGACGGAAACTTGAGCTAAGGTACCCTTGGTCACCACTTTTCCCCCATCAGCAATCTTGACATTAAACAAATGCTCAGTAACCAAATGTGCCCGTAACCGTTTCACCAATCCAACGTCTACAAAGTTATGAGAACTGCCAGAGTCAATCAATATAGTGGCTGGGCAATTTTTAATCGAACCCCCAACCTTTATAGTGTTAATGAAAGGTGGTGCTGGGGTACCAAACAATGCACAGGCAGTTATCTCAGGTTCCTCAGTGTCTAAACCGTCAACATCGTCACATACCGAATCCTAAACATCAATTAGCAACAGTTGTTTCTTCACGCATGTATGACCCTGAAAATATTTCTCTCTACAATGAAAGCAAAGATGATTTCTTCGACAGTGATCTACTTCTTCAGGTGTCAATCTCCGAACATTACTAGGTTTTGCCCGAGTCTCATAAGTTGTATTAGGATTAACAGTTTGCAAAGGAGATCTAAAAGTGGATTGAACCGAATGAGCTTTAGGAAAAGATTTCACCTTAAGATTGGTAATCTTAGCATCCAGTTGTTGAGCAAAGGCCGAAGCTTCAAGCACATCTCCGGGTCTCAAGATTTTGACATCATGTCGCAACTCCGGTTTGAGACCCCCCATAAAGCACGATTTGAGAAATGCCGAACTGATGTCCCGGGTTCGATTGGATAATCGTCTGAAATCCCTGACATACTTACGCAAGGTTCCCGTCTGCTTCAAATTGACCAAACTTTCTGCAGAATCATCCAACTCAGAAGGACTAAATTCTTGGCATAGGACCCTTGTGAAATCACTCCAGTGCGGAAAGTTTTCTAAGCACCGCGCCCATTGAAACCATTGAAGTGCATCCCCTTCCAGAGGGAAAGACGCCATTTTTACCTTCTTGGACTCCTCAACATTAAAGAAATCGAAGTAGTGTTCTGCCTTATAAACCCACTCCATTGGATCGTCGATACCGTTGAATCTCGGAAAATCCAGCTTCAAGAATGGAGGACGATTAGGTTGAATGAAAGTGTGCCCCATTTCTTGATGATTAGGATTAAGATTCAGCCTTTCTTGAAATTGGGGATCGGTGCGAGTGGCCTCTGATGATTCCCCCACTGACCCACCATTCAATCGCGCCATAAGGGATTGCAACCAGTGATTTAAATATCGATAATATCGGTGAAATATCGCCGATATTATCGTTTTTTGCAGAGTTCGATATTTATACACAGATCCATAAGGTTTTCGTCAAAATATCGAGGAAATATCGATATTTCCTCTTGAAAATGAAAAGGCGATGGCGACGGCGAGTTGGAGAGCCAGGGGTTGAGCGCTGGATGAAGGAGAAACCCAAGCATCCAATGGCTCTCAATCTCTTTGGCAACGGCCGACGAAGCAGTGTCTTCGACCCCTTCTCTCTCGACATCTGGGACCCGTTCGAGGGCTTCGGCACTCTGGCCAACTTCCCCTCATCCGCCCGGGAAACAACCGCCATCGCCAACACGCGCATCGACTGGAAGGAGACCCCGGAGGCCCACATCTTCAAGGCGGACCTCCCGGGGATCAAAAAGGAAGAGGTGAAAGTGGAGGTGGAGGACGGGAGGGTCCTGCATATCAGCGGCGAGATGAGCAGGGAGCAGGAGGAGAAGACGAAGAACTGGAGAAGGGAGAAGCTCAGAAGTTCTAGAGAGAAGGAAGGGAGAGAAAAGAAAGACAGAAGTTCTAGAGAGAGAAGGATCCAGAGTGAGACTCTCTGTGGGCGTGCGTGGTTTTGGCTTTTGGGGGGGGTCTGTCTGTGACACACTGACTCACTGACTCTCTCTTCTGCGTGTGATGTGTGGCGGTGTGAGAAAAAAAAAGAATCCAATGCAATGATCCAATCCAAATAATTCAAAATCAAATAAAAAAACATATAAATAATTCAAAAGCATCTCCAAATAATTTTGACAAGACACTCACTCTACACATGTGTAGAGATGATGAAGATAGTGAAAAAATTGAACCTCATAGGAACTCTATGTGGTACTAAAGTGTAAAATATTGTACTAATTCATTATATATAAATGATTATGGTGTGTTTAGACTTCTTTCATTAATTACTACATATTTTCTATACTCACAATGTTTGTCAGCTCGCTATATAATCAACTTGATAATGTTAAATCCATCATGCAATGCATTTTCTTCCAATTTTTTGTGATAAACTAATAGATAATTGACTAAATAAACATCCTGCAAAGTTTCAATAAAAATTTCCAAGTTTTTCTTACAATTTCCGTGGTTTCCATGTAATTTTTATCGATATCGATATTTTACCGATATTTCCATCGATATTTCCGTGTTTTCGGACTACCGATATTTCCGATATTACCGATATTTAATACCTTGATTGCAACTGATGCAACATCAAATCCTGGGTCGATTTGAAATCCGTTTGCAATGCTCGAAATTCCGATTGCTTCGATTGAAATTCCTCCTAAGACTTTTGGAATTCTTCAAACTTATCTTCGAGACCAGAAACTCGTGACTCAATGGATTTACACGAAACTTGTCGCGTCATGCAACAATGAAGGATTGAGAGATCAACACGGCTGGCTCTGATACCAAATGTTAAGATCTACTCTACGTCTTCCTTGTTAACACAGAGAGAATACTGATAATCTTCATATATTTCATAACATCCTCCTTCTGATACAAGCTGGCTATTTGTAGTCGGTTCTCTACTAACCTCCTAACTAACCAACTACTTACACAAGTATCAATCACAAGATGCCACCTGTCCAAGCATCCTAACATGAATGAGAGATGGATTTCTTAGAGAGAGAGTTGAATGAGAGATGCAAATCGTGCTTTTTGGAAGCAATAAGAGTTTTTGCATCCTCTTCTCTTTCCACGATGATTGACACATACATAGCCTTCTCTGTAGCCGGGTTCAAAAAATGAAGAACAAACCAAAAGAAAGGCTCCACCAATCATGGACACTTGGATAGCAAGGGCAAATCCGGCCCATCGTGGAAAAGTGGCAAAAGCAAATGCTGAAGACCAATTGAAACCTAGCAAATGTTTTAATCCGGGTCATCACTGTGGCAAAAGCCAAAAGTTCCCTCCAACGTGTTTATTCTAGGATTAAAACATATTAATCCAACTTTAATACAATTTCATTTACTAGGTTGTGATAAATTAAAACAATGGTTCAGTGAAACTTACCATATAGAAGAAAAAAAAAGATTTTTTCGGTGGATTTGACATCTCTAGTGGTTGTTTCTCCCGATGTCATGGGTCATTGCTATAATGAAAAAGGTAAAATGTTTAGTTTCCTTCAATATCTCACTATATTTCAATTCAATAGTTAAAGTATAGAGTATTGAATGCAATTTTTTGTAAAAAAAAACTAATGAAAATCATTTGAAAACTTTGAGTTTTAAAGATAAGGACAAAATAAAGGGTAAAGTAAATAGTACCAAGTTTAACTTTTAATGTAAAAATATGATTTTTCGTTAAAGTGAACAGTTTCATGGGTTTTTCGTTAAAACTTATTTTTTTGTACTTATTGCATGGTTAAATCAATTCTAGAAAGTACAACTTATTCTTAAAGTAAAAAGGTCCAGTCCCTGTAAAACTCATGCTCTTATCATTGATGTTTGTTAAACAAGATATGTATGGTATGCCCCAAAGAAAATGTCAATTTCATGGATTAGACACGTTATGATTATGTTACGAAATAAATAGGTTCTTTGTGAATACTGCAAAAATAAACACATCAGCTTTACGTGTACATTCACTAGTTGGTAACATCGTGTATAATGTAATGTACATATTCGTCGGGAAATTTAGAAAAATAGCCAAATTTTGAATCATAAATTGAATTTTAACCAACTTTTATAAATGTTTATAATTCTAACCAAAACTTGACATGAAAATAGCATAATGCCTTTTACAGTTCACGGTTCCTTGTTCTTTGCCTTAACCTTTTTCAAGTAAAAACTCTTCCCCATTTTTCTCATGTCCTTATTTGCCTTGCTTTTTATGCAATTGCTTTGGAAAATTATGAACAAAAGCGAGTTAAACACGGTTACAGAGAAAGAAAATGGCTTATCACTTGTGCTCTTCACCCTCATCTTTCTTCCACAACCCCCAAACTTCCTCCCGCTCTCTCACTTCTTCTTCCCCAACTAATTTCCGACTCAAAAGCTCTACAATTAACACCCCCAGACTCAGTTTTCCTTCACTGCAACTTCAGTCGAGAACCTCTAAGCAAATACACCATGTTTATTTTCAAAACCCATATTTTACTTCGAAAAGATCGGGCACGGTTGGCTGCTGCTACTGCTGCTGAATAAGTAATCACAGAAGAGCAAAGGATCATTAGAAAACATGACTGTAGTTGCATCACATTGTATAAGAAAAGCATACAATTGGAAAATTTAAAGACTAAAAATATATTGGCGGGGGCAGGGGCTGGAGAGGAGGAAGGCAGTTCTTTGGCCCTGGGTAAGTTAAAACCATCGAAGCTGCGAGGGTGCCCAACAGACAATACCTATTCGTACAATAACTCCAATTAACACCCCCAAGACTTAGCTTCCTTCGTTGCAATTTCAGTCACAAACCTCTATGCAAATACACCATGTTTCTTTGCAAGACCCAGTCACAGAAGTATCACAGCACTCTAAAGCTCCAGAAATTGAAAATATTCAGAGCTCCGTTGGAAATTCCGGCTCTTTACGAAAAGCTACATTTGGGTCAGAAGCTTTAATGGTTGATAGCCTTACAAATGGTGCCAACTCTAGCAAAGCAAATGGGTGTGAACTACACAGCAGAGGGCATTATAGTATTTTCATGTCAATGTTTGGTTAAAACTATAAAATTAATAATGGTTGGTTAAAATTCTATTCATAGTCAAAATTTTGGCTGTTTTTCCAAATATTCCATATTCGTCTGTATATTTTTAAATTATGGGTCTAGCCTCATAATGGATTAGTAATAATTTCAAATTTATCTTTAGCGAGAATCAAACTTAAGACCTTTCACTTACAAGTGAAGAGGAATACCACTAGACCGTGGTACTAAATGGCGTAAGTATTTTCTACATTGAATATACATAAAATATCACACAATTTTCAATACTATTATTGACCCTAAAAATTACAAAGTCTACATGACACATAGGCCAAGAAACTATTTAGCTAATTACGTTCTTGTGAATGCAGGCGTGCCAACTCACAACCAAGTTTAGTCGAGCAAATACATTGTTCGTTTCTGCACTTGAGTAACTACTAGCGTGGAAGAAATGTATGTTGGCCTAGGGTTCTAGAACATAAATACAAGGTTGCTTAATTCACTATAAATTTAGGATCTTCTGCAACTGGTCTAATTGCTTCAACTATATTTGTGAGAATATAAGTGTGTTGAATTGGTATCAGGTTGTACGGACAAAGATACTAAAAGAAAATGAGTGTTTTTATAGTGAACATGGTTTGGCTGTATGAATGTCGAACTATGAAGTGCACCTAAGAGTAACAGACCATAAAACACTATACTTCGCTAGAAAGCTAATGAATGACCTCTTTAGGTGAAATAATTAGAAACTTTTTCCCTGCCCAACTAGCCAAAAGCAATTGAAAGTGCTCCTAAATCGCCTGATTCTACGACTCCAATATTGTTTACTTATCCAAACTGAAGATGTGTTGACCAAAACTAAAGATGTATCAACGAGAGGGTTAGGATAGTACTTTTCTCAAGGTGTGAGAAGGATTCGTGTAGAACCAGGGTTTTCGTGTAGAGCGTTTTCAGTTTTCAGTTGTTAGTACCTCCCGTGGCCCCTGCATCAACGATTTGACGCACCCCCTAAGCTAGAGGCTTCACCTACCTGACCTCACAGAGAATAAAATGAGTCGCCGGGGGACCCAAACTCATCCGGAGATGGAGAAAAAAAAAAAACCTCTCTCAACATGAATGCATCAACAAAACTCGGTCGAGTTGAAGGGAATCTCCACTGCAAAACCACTTCTATTTATAGGAGTGAATTTCGTGATGACCGTGTGCCAAGTTGTAAAATCAAGTAATATTCCAATTCCTCAACATGTTCTCTAAATATACTCAGAATTATTCTCAACTGAAACTCTACCACCACAAAGTCTCGCTGTCTTTGACTAGGACCATGAACCCATATTGATTCAACCTTTATTCGGAATACTTTTCTAAGCATTCATCAACCAAACTCTTTAAAGTTTTTATGATTCTTCATTGATAACAAGACAAATCCCCACAACGCCCTCCCTTGCCCGGTACAAAATCCTAAAACTACACCCACGACTACGTGCTATAACCCGAAACAGCACGGACAAGTTCAGACCAACAACACTCGATTATAAAGCTCACCCATGATGCCCGCCTCTTCCACCACTTTACCGTGTTCATGTTACTTCGCTCCACACCATTTCGCCAGTCACTATCCGAAACGGCGAAACTGACAGAAAGATCTGGTAACTAAAATGGGCAGCACCTGCAGAAAAATTACTGCACCAACATAACATAAAGTTTTGTAGGAAGGAACCATGTTGCCTTTTAAGCAAATCCAGGATCCAATTGACAAACATAAGTTCATTTCGATAAATTCAAGTATGAATTCACGCAAAGAAGAAAATCTGTACAACAGTAAGAATCAGACACAGGTCCTTTCAGCGTTTCAATTCTACTATCTTTTTCTTTCTATAAAGAACTGTTATATAAATTCGTTCTTCTCTTCTTTACAGTGCAACTTCACAAGCTAACCTTGTCAAACGTCAAGATGCTGTTGTGCAGATGTTTACAATGCCTTAATAAATGCACTCTTCCCAATCCTTTTGCCCAACTGAGATTGCAAAAGAAGAACCAAGACCGAAATCTGCATAAAATAACAATACCGAGTCTGTAAGAACCCTTAAGAAAATAAAAACAATAAACATCGCACCCTATTTGAAGGCTTTGAAGTTTATGGCTTTCAGTGGAGATAGAAGCTAATCCTGAACATACAAGGGGGATAAATCATGGTCCTAGTGTAAGAAAGGCGTAGGACTTGTCAAGGTATGCCAAAGAGTATGTTAGTTTATTTTTGCTGATTTAAAGATGCATGCAACATTAGATGAGAAACGATTGTCCTCACCTCCCAAACATCTTAGTGTGAGCTCACATCTTGCTGGATTTGGCCCAGAAGAACCCTTTCTTTCTAGTAGAATGATTCTCTGATAGGGCTCGAGCGCTCTTGGAGCCAAATGAGAAGTGCCGTCTCAAAAAAGGCTTTCCCAAGGAGCTTTTCATGCTGGAACTGGATCCCAACTTAGGATCCTTTCCTTGATGTCCAGTGCTTTTCAAGCGATCAAACACAGCAGACTCACCATCAAGGTCTAACACCCGGTTCCTCGATCTCTTGTTTCTAGCCTTCAAATCCATTTCAGCTTTCAATGCTTTTTCGGACAACTTGTGGATCTGTTTCTCCCCAAAAGTACAAACCGGGCAAGCTGGGTCATACTTGTTAATTTCAGGTGTCATATTCTCCAAACACTCGGCATGATAAACATGTCCACAAATTAACACTGAAACCACAGAAAGCTCATTGGTTGCAATAATTTTTTGGCTGCTCCATGAAGATTTCTCAGCCAAAAGCTTTGAGCAAACCCCACACGTCTGCGAATCAACAGAGGGTGTAGCTGAAACTCTGCTACTGGATCTAGTTATCTTTTCACGATTAAAGCCAAAGGACTCGCTGTCAAAAGACCACCTTTCTCTATTAGATGTGGCCATGAGCTCGGAAAATGCATTCATAGACCAACTATCAGAAGAACCACCACGGGAGCCCCTAGCAGATTCATTGCTCCATGAGGGAGGCCTTGCCTTATCTTCAGAAATTGAGAAGCTGTTGGGTGACTTGTTTCCTGGGACTCGGCCATCAGATACTTGCCTTAATAACTGATGTCCTGGAGAACAGCGGGGCCACCTCAATGGAGTTGAGCTAGGAGGAGGCAGGTGACTCTGGGATGACAAAGGGGATGCCGACAAGGATGAAGTAGAAGGCAACGAAACTGATAATTTTGTCGGGGATGGATATGAAACAGTAGGGGACTCTTCTGACTCTTTTACCTACAGACATAATGAAAGATAAGGGAGTAAATGCCACAATCATGGGATTATACAAAGTAATGGTGCTTAAATCATAGCAGAAAGTGCCACCCTGGCATTAACATCTACCTGCTCAAGACTTGCATCCATGGAAATATTTCTTGAAATGGATTGATCTGCAATAGAAACATACATATATATCAGATAAAACATGTCAATGTCATGTTAAACAGCTTACATAGAAAAGAAAAATTAAACTAAAGAGAAATCTTAAGGAGATCATCAATTTAAAAAAGATAAACTACTTTACTATTCTATTTCCCTATAAACCATCAGGAAAAATGAAAAACATTTAACTCAATGTTAAGCAGGAAGTAACGCGATCTATTCATTTTCTATCACAATTGACAAATTAAGATGAATGTGCCCTTTTAACCTCTCAAGCTAACATGAAATAAACTGAAACTGCCCAGTCCAAAGGGCTTCACAACATAGGCTTTATGATTCTATAGTCAGTTTCCCGGAAATTACAAGAAGATTTAAATATAAAAAATAATAAATAATAAAAACCTATAACATTTAAGTAATATATTGAATTAAAAGTATGTAATGAACCACAGGATTTGACACCACCCCTAGTTGCAATGTGGCCAAGGCAACAGGCATAAAGATTCTCACTTTGCCTACCCCAATCATAGGCCAGTTACAGGAATGAAAAAAGCCCACTAAGGAAAAGGAGATTGTCATGACATGGAAGCTAAGAAAAAAGACGGAGTGCACAGTTTTGACAAGAAATGTCACAGAGATTCCAGTATTGTATTTAAGCATGGGAAACACTATTGGCATTGAAATTTATAAGGAATGATGATATTATCATTAAAACTACAACTCTGGCAACGGAAAAAGTCTTTTGGAAAACATAACAGCACAACAGAAGAAACTCATCCTTCACCCTTATCTTCAGGGGAAGGAGGTGCCACTATACCCAACAGCCATTTACTGGAAAAGTAATAACATCTAAAGAAAACCAAACCATCAGTGCCTTTCTCAATCCATATTTACATACATGAGGTACATAAAACTTATAATCCAAATCATCAATGCCTTTGTTTCAAATTACTATTCACCTTCCATCAGTGCATATGTGTAATGCATAGCCATCCAAGTCACCCTCAGTTCAGAGCGTGGCCCTTCATGGAATATGAGCTCGTAGAGACAAGGTAACTACATCAGCATTGTCTTTTGGATTACAGGCAACTAAAAACATTATGAAGTTGTATATTGTTTTTGTCATTCACCCACCTAAATACTTTAATTGGATGCAAAAGTCTTGTCTTCGTATTTGACAAAGTCTCATAATGCATGTGACACTAAAGCAAATATGGTACATGCAAAAAACATGGCCACCTTGCAAGAACAACCATAAGAATTAAGAATACAATTTAGCAAGACATAATCCCGTAAACAAGAAACAAGAGAGTAACCTCTCCAATCCAAATGCGTGAATTGTATATGAAAACCTTTCAGAAGAGAAGAAAATTCTTCAAACTTACGCTGCAAAACTATTGAAATATGAATAGAATAGAAGAGTTTTCATACTAAAAACTACCTGAAGCAGGAGTCCGGACATGCCCAGCAGTTCCCTCAGATACTGAAGATTTTTGCGCCGTATGTCTTCGAAAATGTTCCAGTGGACTTCCCTCCTCAGATACACATGCCGACTCAAATTTAACTTCTGATCCATCATTTCTGCTAACACCATCAGAAAACCAACTTACAGAAGTCTCTTCAGCTGCCACCCCCACCCGGTTATCCCACCGAAAGCTCCAAGTTGGTGAGTACCGCATATTACGATGCAGAATTTCGCTATTAGCTCTGTTTGTTATAGTCTTGTCTCTAGCAGCAACACAACAAGCAGAACCCATCCTCAAAACACACAAAACTCTAACTTACAATTGTAACCCCTCAACCACAGCTCGCATCCTCAAACTTCAAGCTCAACTGACAGTCGCAGCAACCCTGACCCCATAAAAAGTTGCTCCTTCTGACATTTGCAATCGAAGAAACAAACCATCATCATTTCTATCGTAACAAGGCACGAGCATAAAAGGAAGTGATTGAGTTTAATAAACCCTAGTTCAGTTACACAAAAGCACGAAACATAAACGAATCCGAAACTACAAACCGCGAAAAATTAAGAAGAAAACCAATCTCCTCATAGGCACCACAAAAATTCAAAACTAAGTTTACCCAAACGAAAACGGTTCACGAATCTCTCATCTATTCCTTTTTCAAGGTGGGATTCACAGTGAATGCAAAAATATGGCCAAACCCAACTCGAATCGAATTTATAGGCAGTCAAATAAATCTCTGGATTTCGGCACAGCTTCAAAAATTAGACAAACGCAGATTCATTTTTCATATTTTTCCACTCACAAACACCACCAAAACTGAGCCCACCCGCACACAAACAAGCACAGTGACAGTGAGTGGCAAATATATAGAGCTCTAGATATCGATTCAATCTGCTACTCCTTAGGGAACTCAAGATTGAGTCTAAAATCCAAAAATTCAGGAAAATCAGATTACAAAAATGCCCTAAAATTAGTAAACATTGAGGAACTACAATAGTCAGAGGATCCGAATTTCATGCCCAAAAGATCGAATTCGTAGTCAAAATTCCAAATATTTCGAAAAAAATTAATCCCTAAATTATGAAACTGGATAACAAATAATCAGAATAATCAAAAATTAATTTTAATAAAAAATAAATAAAAGCACGCAGAAAGCAAGCTGTGCATTACGAGTTGCTCCCGGAGAGGTGAAGCTGGAGAGAGAGGAAAAAGAGACTTGCAGAGAGAGAAAATTCTAGAGAGAGAAAGGGAGAGAGTGAGAGGCTGCAGCCGCTGCTTGTTGTTCGTTGCAGAAGAAGAGAGAGAGAGGAATCGAGGTCGTTTTAGACGGTTTTGGTAACGTCGTTGGTAGCTGTTGAGCTCTACGACGTCGTAGCAGGACTAACGGCGTTTGGTGACGCAAAGTGCGTGGAAACGAGCGCTTTGTTTATTCACCGATCGATTTTGTAGAAATTAAAAATTAAAAAATAATAAATTGTGTTTGCTTTTGGTGGGAATTTAGGGAAATTAAAGCGTGCTTTACGGGGTTGTACTACAATGACACAGTAGTAAACAGTTCCCGATGGATTACGCTGGAGAGTGTTGTACTTTAGAGTTTTTGGAAAGATTTTGGGCGGCGGTCGACTTATGGGGTACGCAGAGTGCGTAGTACGCATTCCGTGCTTTTCACGTTCCAGCAAAGTATCCTGTGAATTAATTTTATTAGCATTGATGACAAAATTAAATTGAATGACTGAGGTACAAAGTTACACCGTGTAATTTTAATTTCAGTTGTCCAACTTAGGGGCTTGAATCATACTTTAAACAAGCGATATTGGCTTACTGCTGCAATTGAAGGTTAAACCTCCCTCTCGATGTTGCCGCCTTGAGTTGTAGAGTAAAGTTAGTGGTTGTGCATTGGGTTTGGAGATGATGGCTTGATGGAGGTTGTGGGTGGCCGTGAGTTGATGGAGGTTATGCTTCCATAACATTTGAATGATTTTGAGATAAAAATAGAATTTAACTGACATTTTCAATAACTTGAGTGCTTATTTAGAATATTTAAAAAGATTGAAACTGGTTTGAAATAACACTAAAATATTAGAAAATTTCAGGTACTTAATCCTAAAATTTAAATGGCAACATTCAAAATTTATGGTAGATGGTTTCTCATTACTTATGTTATCTTTAAGTTTGTTTGTTGCACCACAATTGTAACCACTGCAGCCACCTTTTGTTTTTTTGGTCGACGTCTATATATAAAATATAAGGTAGGGTTTAACAAGTCCAACAATTTATTAGGTGATGAGAGCTGGACGGTGCAAGTGTAGACACGATGACTAATTTGGACACTTGAGTTTTGTACGTAAATTCGAGTAATAAATAAATGAAGTTTGCTACTTGCAGTTGGCCTTTTATTTCTTCTTTTCCTTTTGCTTTCCGTGGAGTCAAGGTGTATGCTGTATTCGTTTGGAAAGAAATTCTCTCCGGATTCCTTTCATTAAATTCATTAAATCTTCTAATTCGGATCTTTGAAATTTGATCTAATGGCTAAAATTATTATAACTTTTAAACGGGTCCTGTTTTTAGTCATTGAATCAAATTTCAAGGACCCAGATTTGTTGATTGGATGAATTTGGTAGAAGAGATTCAGACATGATCCATTTCCTATTCCTTTTTATCGAAAACATCCTCGTCAGTTGTGCTTAAACTAGCTACTTAGCGTTGCAGTTTAATAATATTTTTTTTATTTGTAAATGAAAAATTTTAAGTTCGATTTTCGTTTATAACGAGTTTGAGCCAAATTATTATGAATGATCAACTGTGTGGTTTAATTCAACTTCTGTTTTTACCACTTAATGTAATATTAACGTTGTATTTACCAAACACGTCGAATCTTGAGAGTTTATGGAGGAGGGTGGAGATGTCTTTTTCAGTTGTGGTGAGGTGGGCACTTTAAAGTGCAGAACGTGATTTTGTCAAGAAGAAGCGTGTGTGGTTAAGACTTGAGAGTCGTGCAATTAAGAAAAAAACATCCACATCAATGGGGGATTAGTGTCATTTTAATAGATGATTAATCACCAAATGGGAAAGCTACAAGCAAAAGTCATGAGCAACCTTTGCCACTTTGGTTTGGAATGTTAGGTAACACACGATTTTGACAGTGGGAATTGTATCAGATGTTTTTGCAAGGTGTGTGGGTGGGGTCATAGAATGAGTAATGTATTTTTGGTAAAACGTGTTATGCCTAAGGAAAAAGAATTTTTTTGAAATGTTATATGAACATGATTGATTAAGAAAATTTGGAGTTCCTAAGCGAGTATTCGAAGTAGGACTCTAGAGTTCTTTGATCCTAAGAGCCAATTTCTACATGAAATATGATTAAAAATTAATATCAAGAAGAAAGATACACATCGATTATTTTTTTCTTTTTTTGAGACTCAAAGAGATACTATCTGTTAGTAGGCTTACTGTTTCTAATAGGAGGCATGATACTAACTCGTTTTCAATCAAGAAATCACAATGCAATAATCAGAAGAGAATGCTTGAAATATATTTGTATTCTTTTCATTGAGAGGCATTTATAAGAATACAACCCTAACGTAAATAGAAAGAAAACTAATTACACAGGATTACATGAGATTACATGGGATTGATATCAATTAAGAATCCTACCTAAAACACAAAGTCAACGTTCCGCCTCAAGTTGGTGCTTATCTATTGCACATGCCCAACTTGTGTACGAAACTTGAAAACTTATGACTCGAAACAATCTTGGTAAGGATATCAACAACTGATCTTCTGTTCTTATTGTCAGTACCTCAATTATTTTTCCTTCCATTTTTTCTTTGATGAAGAATTGATCAACTTTAACATGTGTTGTTCTATAATGTTGTATCGGATTATGTGCAATGTCACCAGCAGCTTTTTTATCACAAAATAATTTCATGGGATGATCGTGCTTTTGTACCCAAATCACTTAACAGAAGCTTAAGCCACAAAATTTCACAAACCCCCAACGCCAAATATTCAACTTTTGCATTAGAATGGGCAACGACATTCTGTTTTTACTCCTCTATGTAACCAAGTTACCCCCAACGAATGTAAAGTAATTTGATGTTAAGCGCATATCGTCAACCAAACCTGCCCAATCTGCATTAGTATAACCTTCAACCCTAAGATGGTTATTCCTTTTAAACAAAATTCATTTGCCTGGACTTCCCTTTAGGTATCGTAAAAATCCTCATTACTGCATTTATATGTTGTTCTCCAGGGTCATGGATGTATTGACTTACTACACTCAAGACAAAGCAAGGTCTAGTCTTATGTGTGCCAAGTACATTAAATGACCTACTAACCTTTGGTATCTCCCTTTGTCAACCAATACTTGATTAGGATCAACACTGCTTCAATCCTTCCTCTAATGGTGTAGCTACTAATTGACAAGATGACATGTTGGTTTCGTGCAATAAAACAATAATATACTTCCTCTGATACAAGAAAATTCAAGAACTACTTCTTGATACCTCAATCCCTATAAAATATTTCAAGGATCCAAGGTCCTTCGTCTCAAATTCTGTAAACAGGTATCTTTGCAAGCCACACGCTTTTCAGGATCATTCTTTGTCACCAACATATCATCTACACACACAATTAGTGCAGTCCCATTTTGTCTTTTCAAGAACTTTGTCTGTAACCAAAGATTTTGTGAATCTTCCAAACCATGCTTGAGGGGATTTTTACAAACCATACAAGGATTTCTTCAACATGCACACCTTTTTTGTATTTATCTAGAGCATTACACCACATAGGAAGATCCAGATAAATCTCTTCGGTCAAATCTCCATGCAAGAAGGCATTCTTCACATCGAACTGTTGTAAGGGCCAATTAAGTTTACAGCCAAGGACAACAAAACACAGATTGTGTTGATCTTGGCCACAAAAGCAAATGTATATGCAAGGTTCTAAAAAAACGCTAGGCGCTAGTCGGGCGGATTTACATAAATTTACACTATATATTATAAAATATGAGTATTTGTGTATAATTTTAGGACTTTTTTTTTCTAATTTTATACAAAGAATATTGGGCCTAGTTTGTTTTTTCTTTGAACAAAATAGTGGGCTACAAAATGGACCCAACTTGATAGAAAAGCCCTTCTTTTCAATTGAACTGATAACTTTTCTACAACCTTTTTTGGTTTCTCCAAAGCTAATCCCAATCAACCATCACTTGTTTAGTGGCTCTAGGGTTGCATTTATTATCAATAGATCTCTTCTTTCTCTCTCTGCAGAGAAATCTCTTTCTCTATCTTTAGTTATGCCTTTCTTTTCCTCCCATTTTCAACTTTTCTTTCGACTCCCTCTCTCTCTCTCTCTCTCTCTCTCTCTCTCTCTCTTTTCAACAAAATGGACGGATCTCCCATTTTCAACTTTTCTTTCGACTCTCTCTCTCTCTCTCTTATCTTTAACAAAACAGACATACCTTTTCAACAGATCCTCTTCTCTCTCTATAGTAAAACCCAACGGACAAATCTCTTCAACAGATCCCCTTATCCCTCTGCAGAAAAACCCAACGGACGGATTATGTGTATTGTTGGGTGTAAGAGCGCAAGTTTGAAGATTTGGGTTGTGGGTGGTGGATTGTATGGATGCAAGGGGAGATTTGCATAGCATCGACCGTCGCCTAGACCGCCGCCTTGAGCGCCTAGAGACGCCTAGGTAGCCGCCTAAATCCTTCCCGCCTTACCTGAACGCTTTAGCCTAAATCGGATCGGGACTCCACCGCCAAACGCTTAGGCGGCCGCCTAGGCCGATTTTTAGAACACTATGTATATGTGTTTGTACCATACTTGACCAATCCCGAAACTACTGAGCACCGGTCAACGTTATACCGTCAAGGACCCAGAAGAGTTTCCCTCCAACCAGGAAGCCAATCACAGTGCGACACGTGTTGACATCAGAAGCCAATCATAGCATGACGCGTGTCAACATCAGAAGCCAATCACAACATGACACGTGTCAATATCAGAATGAAACTAGAAACTCTCTTCTATAAATAAAGATCATTCTCTCACAATATTTCCTAATGTCATTTGTACTAAATCATTCACTAGTACTCACTAAAGGAGAGCTTGAACCTATGTACTTGTGTAAACCCTTTACAATTAATGAGAACTCATCTACTCCGTGGATGTAGCCAATCTGGGTGAACCACGTACATCTTGTGTTTGCTTCCCTGTCTCTATCCATTTGCATACTTATCCACACTAGTGACTGGAGCAATCTAGCGAAGGTCACAAACTTAACACTTTCTGTTGTACTAAAGTCCTCTCTGATTTTGTGCATCAACAATATGTATAGTCGATTCCAAATTTTTAAGTGTACCATTTCGCTACTAGTCTTGCCTTGAAGTGATCCATCATTCCATCAACTTTGTACGTCACAATGTGATCTCCTAGGTAGCATTCTTCTTCAAAAACTTCAATTTTTCATTCATTGCAGCTTTCCAACGTGGATCAGCTAAAGCCTCTTACACACTATCAAGAATAGATACAATAGATAATTGAAGCACAAATGATTTATTTGATTCTGACAAATGACTAGTCGACCTCAGTTGACACAATCAAGGTTGGATTTATTCACTGGTATCTAATTTTGCATTTAGGGTCATCTTCGTAAGTAATTTAAGGAATACCTTTGTTGACACAATCAGGAAGACTACGTGGTGGTACATGCTTCATTCTTGCTGTTGGAATTGTGGATCTTGATGCTGCAGTATTTCGATTAATTAGCATTAGAAGCTGGAATTGTTGATCAATTGATCGATCTTGTTAGTGTTTGCACGTTAATTTGTCTTCCTTAATTATTATTATTCTCAGAGCTACTTAATTAGCCAGCCTTTTATGTTTAAGTTAGCTTCTTTAATTTGCTTCAATTATCTTGTTCAGCAATTTGATATTCTTTTCCTACTATGCCCCAAGGCACAGAGAGAGAAAGGTCGTAATTAACCATAAATCATGATCATACAAATTTAGGACATGCAGGTACATGTTACAGAATTCTTTCTTATTTAAATTTCATTTTCCTAGTCTTCATTTGTTTTTTCAATGATTCATTTTGTTGAGTGTTGACACATGCAGACTTCTGTGAAATGCGATCCCTCTTCCCATGATCCCATCTCCAATCCATTAGGAGGACAACTACAAATTCTCAAAAGCTTCACACTATCTTGATCAAGATAGTGTGAAGCAAGATCAATTCGTGGTACCCAACAAAGCTTCACCACAAAAGCTTCACCAACAAAAGCTTCACCAACAAAAGCTTCATCAATGGAGGACAACTACAAATTCTCAAAAGCTTCACACTATCTTGATCAAGATAGTGTGAAGCAAAATCAATTCATGGTACCCAACAAAAGCTTCAACTCCAAAGCTTCACCAACAAAAGTTTCATCAATGGAGGACAACTACAAATTCTCAAAAGCTTCACACTATCTTGATCAAGATAGTGTGAAGCAAAATCAATTTATGGTACCCAACAAAAGCTTCAACTCCAAAGCTTCACCTACAAAGCTTCACCTACAAAAGCTTCACCCACAATAGTTTCACCCACAAAAGCTTCACCTATAAAAGCTTCACCCACAAAAGCTTCACCCACAAAAGCTTCACCCACCACAAAAGCTTCACCTACAAAAGCTTCACCCATAAAAGCTTCACCAACAAAAGCTTCACCAACAAAAGCTTCACTCACAAAAGCT
Organism: Malus domestica; assembly: GCF_042453785.1. Classification (NCBI taxonomy): domain Eukaryota; kingdom Viridiplantae; phylum Streptophyta; class Magnoliopsida; order Rosales; family Rosaceae; genus Malus; species Malus domestica. Next base: position 9,197,149 of record NC_091670.1, read on the forward strand.
TCCCACACCACAAAAGCTTCACCCACAAAAGCTTCCCCACCACAAAAGCTTCCCCCACCACAAAAACTTCACCCACAAAAGCTTCACTCATAAAAGCTTTACCAACAAAAGCTTCACTGTCATCAATGTCATCAATGTGTAATATGCAGTCAAACGTGTTGTTTTACCACCATAAAATATGATATATAACATCAAAGCTTTAGCCACATTACATCATCCCTTCACATATTGGTTATCCTTCATAATATACAGCTCACCATGTACCATTAATATTGGCTATTCTATCTTAATGTCTCCGTGTGCTATACGCTTATCCCTTGGATGTAAAGTTCTCATGCTCCAATAACAATGCCAACAATTCCACATTAATGTATATATACTCATCTAAACATTTTTCAAATCAAACATCCTTGACTTGTAAATAGAGAGATACTTGTAAATAAATAAAAAAACACAATAGTTCGTACATTTCACATTTATCAAAATATAAGAAGTTTTGCAACACATAAAATAAACTACTCACCCAAAATCTGAGTTTTGACAAGACAACTCAACTAACATTTCCATATACACAAATAAGACTATAGCACTTTGCATGCACTGCATGCAAAGCAGCTAATTTCTTTGCACAATATTAAACAGGAGCATTTCTAAATGGATGGTTTTGGCGTCACAAAGGCAAAAAGGTTGAATTGCCGTCCTACCTTCCACGTAGCCACTATTGGATGAAGAATAAGCACCCCATATGAAGAATAAGCACCCCACACTGCTTATTCATCAAAGCCATAATTTCACACACGTATGGAAATACAAGTGGCTAAGCACTTAAAACGTATCTACCCGTGCCACCTCCAGGTTCCATGCTTTAACAATCAACAAGCATGCACCACCTCAAGCCTCCACGTTGCACCATTAATCACCAATAAAATTGGCATCTAAAACCTTAAATAAATATTCCTATTTAAATTATGGAACATTCGGGTCTAATAGATATACCCATTTGTTAATGTCAATAAGAGCATTTATTTGGCATTCCACGAAATTTTATTTGGTCCACACACCACATTCCAGTTAGCAACCATCATTTTACTAGTTATGAAAGTAATTATCATTGCGAGAGTAATTATCACTAGATTATTTTAAATTTTAAAATTTGTGTAATTTTTTGTAACAACACTTCTCTAAAAATGATGATTTTATAATTTTAATACGTGAGTTTATGAAGATGCCCTTCAAGGCAAAGTGTTGACTTTGTTGACTACCACGTCGTGTCATGTGAGACTTATCTTTTTGGCGTATTCTCGTTTTACTCGTCGCTACGGATGCGTGGGTGCAAACGGGACGTGATTTGAAGCTATAACGAAAGAGTTATTAATATTTAAAGTTAAGAACATTTTAGTAAATTAATTAATTTCAGATTTTGTTGAGGGGAAAATCTGGAGTGTCACGTGGGTGGCCCAGATTAAAGGAAATGAGGAATGGATGGTGGAGATGTAAAGGAAAGAAGATAAAAGAAAAATGAGAGGAAGTGTGTGACTAATAGGGAGAGGAGAGAGTTAGGATGGCCCAATTAGAAACAAACGAAAGGAGGAAAAAGGAGAGAAGAGGGGAGCGGGGGATCCCTTTGACCCGGTTCCACTTTCCGACCCAACCCGGTCTTTTTCATCTTCTCCAGTGGTTTTTTATCGGTTTTTCCGGCGAATCACATTATCTAACCCCTTGGAAAATGTTCCACGACCTTCCCTCTACCCATTACAACCCAAAATTGTAGAAATTTAGCCATGAAAGTATGAAAACTGCACCGGTGGGTGCGGGAAACCCTTGTCATCGATTCTCCCATTATTGAAACGATTTTCACCAATTACCACCACCTATAGCATCATCTTGAGGTCTGGAATAAATCCCAAACAAGTTTTGGGGCGTCAGAGTTCGTTTAAGGTCGAATTGAGCACACCCAAATTCAAGGGTTCTGTACAGTTCATGGTGATTTGAGGTGTTTCTTGGCCAAATTGGCCTTAGTCACAGGTATGAAAGTTTCTCCACTCGTTGAGATTTTCATTTCTGTGAAATTTGAGAATTTTTAGAAATACTTGGATTTTTCGGTGAGTCGGGGCAGCCGATCGCCACCGACGGCGGCGCGTGCGGTGGTGCGTGGCCAGTGGGCCGCCAATGTCATTTCACGTTAAATTGATATCTTGATTTTAGATTTGATGTCTAGATGTTATGACTTGATTATGTGAACCTAGTTTGATTAAGGTGCGTTAATTGGTAAAAATATGAAACGACGATTCGACCGTGTGATTGTCACCAAACTTTAATATGTTATAGTACATAATATTTGAGAATCATAGGGACCGACGGATCAGAAATCCGATATACGGATCTTCTCGAAATGGAATTGTAAGTTCGAAAAATAATGTTAACCGCCACTTTGTTTTGACTATTGGCGGAGATCCAACCGTTGGATCATAATGAAATTTTAGGATGATGTTTTAGAAGCATAATGTGGATCTTTGGAAATTACTGATCGGAAATCCGAGGAGCGGATCTTCCGGATTGAATTATGTAGGGTTGTGGACCCTACCGTCGATCGTTGACCGATGGTCAATGGGACTTAAATCACTCTAAAACGTTTTTAGGGATGTGTTTTATGTGAATTACTTGATCTATTGATAAGAATTCTAAGATGTGGTTTGATAATTGTCCTAGGCGCCGATTGTTTGGGATGCTTCGATGGTTGTGCTAGGAAATTGTAGCACAGATTCCAAGTGAGTGGATCTTTTCCTTCTTATCATATATATATATATATATATATATGATTGACAATTCCACAAACGTTTATAAATTGATTATTGCATATAACTACTGTGAATACTTTGAAGTACTTATGCGAACTACGAATGACTTGATCCTTGTTTAAGGTACGTAGACAATCTAACAAGACGTTAGATGCAGTCATACAATAATTGAGATTAAGCAATTGAGACAAAGCCTTGTTTGGGGAATTGGGCAAGGTGAAGGAGTTTGGTAAAAAAAGGTGAGATTTAACCTTATGAATTGGTGATTAAATGTTGGTCATAAATCAATGTGTAAAGAATCAAGAATTTGAAGTAAGGAAACGTAAGTAATGATAATTAATTAAACTAGTGTCTAGTTGGGCTTATCACCTATAATTATTCCCGAAAATGAATAATTCAGGAGTAGGGCTTTGCAGCTTATGCATTTTTATACCACATTATATATATATATATATATATATATATATATATATATATATGTATATGTATATAATTAGAAATGCTATAACGTGGTTGAGTATTAGATTTCATCATGTTTTATCTATATGTATATTACCTGCACACAATTATTATGAACGTTTTGAAGTGCAAAGGTGAACGCAGAACACCCAGGTAAGTTCAGGTGAGTTTATGGTATTAGTTGAAATGATGGGGTTATGGTATGACTACATGTAAGTTTAGGCAACTCCGACCTTGTCGTATGGGTTGCAATGATAGGCAACTCCGACACTGTCGTACAAGTTGCTCATGAATTGTATATGTTACAATAGATACAGTTAGAGCTTATAAACCTGCACCTGGTGTTAGTGCTCCTGCCCGTGGCCAGGACACAATCCTTCATATGATGTTCACCTCCTGCACCTTACGCTCACCTTAGATCCAAGGTAGGTGCATAGTCTTGTCGTACAGACCACTATAGGTGGTTCAGACTCGTAGGTGACCCACGATTATTCGCACAGTTTTCACGTGATCATAGCACTTGAGCATATTTATTTACACCCAGTGCTGTCGTACAGACCACTTTAGGTGGTTTCGACTCGTGTGCAGGTATACTTATTGAGCTATGGATAAGTCGTACATGTCACTAGAGGTGACTCCGACTTATGAGTTAGCATATGTGATGAAATATGTGATGAACTAGCATATGTGATGAGATATGTGATGAGCTAGCATATGTGATGAAATATGTGATGAACTAGCATATGTGATGAGATATGTGATGAGCTAGCATATGTAATGAGATATGTGATGAGCTAGCATAAGTGATGAAATATGTGATGAGCTAGCATATGTGATGAAAAATGTGATGAGCTAGCATATGTAATGAGATATGTGATGAGCTAGCATATGTGATGAAAAATGTGATGAGCTAGCATATGTGATGAAATATGTGATGAGCCATATGTGATGAGCTAGCACATGTGATGAGCCATATGTGATGAGCTAGCATATGTGATGAAATATGTGATGGGCTAGCATATGTAATGAGATAAGTGATGAGCTAGCATATGTGATGAGATATGTGATGAGCTAGCATATATGATGAGATATGTGATGAGCTAGCATATGTGATGAGCTAGCATATGTGATGAGATATGAGATAAGCTAGCATATGTGATGAGATATGAGATGAGCTAGCATATGTGATGAGATATGGGTAAGTCGTACAAGTCACTATAGGTGACTCCAACTTGCGTGTTAGTATGAGTTATTAATCACATGATTATTGATATTGCTGATGAGATGCTGTGTTGTGGTATATTTTTGATCTTTCTGGAAACTATGCAGGTGTTGTAGTGAGAGGTTATAATGTTTTATATTGTTTCTATTAAAATTTTATTTACAGGGCCACTCACCCTTGTTTTGTTTTCACCCTTCAGGTTTTATTAGCGGAGCTTTCTTATCGTTGAAGATTCGTGGCGATTCTTAGTATTGGAGATTATTTCAAGGGTACGATTCTGAATTCACTTTACTGTATTTGCTTATGCTCTAACGTCACGTGTGAAGTGGGTTCATTTTCGCTCACCAGCGCATTCTGGTATTTAGGCACTCTTAGGTTTAAATTTATTCACATTTTTCCACATCATACTTTATGGCTTCGTCACCCTCTAGGTGTCGGCCAGCACAACTCGATTCGGAGTCTTAGTGGACATCCCGGGTCGGGATGTGTCATTTTTAAATCAAATCAAACTTACTCCACAATGATTAGCAAAAATATTTCTCATTTTCGATCACTTGAGTTGCAAACAGTTTAATAATTAACTACCACTAGTCTCATATCACACACTAAAGTGTGTCATAATTAATTATCACTAGTCTCATACCACACACCTAAAGTTGTGTCAATTCTATTTTTTATTGTTTTACTTATTTCAAAACTAAAAAAATCAAATACCTATAGCTTTATTATGTGGTTTTTCGTATTAAAATAATAAAATTTTAGTTGACAATGAGTTATCATAGAGAGAGATGGAAAGGTGCGGCAATAGTAGAGATAATAGAGATGTGTAATTGTAAAGTGTGTGTTATTCCACATCATTGTGCCTTTATTTATAGTAGTAGGAAATGTTAAATTTTTACCATTTAGGATTAAAACATTTAATAGGTAATCTACTTCTAATAGGAATATAAGAGATATTTCAAAATATACTAGGATTTACACATTCATATTCCTAATCTAATAAGACTGCAACAAAGATGACATCTTTTAGGTCAGGAATTCCAGTTTTCAAATAAAAATCTCGTGGTTCAGCGGTTGGATTGTATTTAATGAGATTGTGCGGCTGAGATTAAATAGGTAAAAAAAATCTTCCTTTTTCTCTTGCCGTTTCTCCTTGCCCTAGTTGCGAACGAGCCGCCACGCGAAGAGGAGTGCACGACACTGAAGAAAGAAGCCAAAGCTTCAATTCCCAATCGCGAGCAAAAAGATTCGGAGATATATTTGTGAACTCAGGTATTGGTTTCCTTCTCTTGAAAATCCTGGGTTTATCGATTTGGGAATTTTTCTGAAGTTCTAAAGGTACTAAAAGTGATTGGGTTCTGATTCGAATTGTACGTTCATTTGCTGGGGGTTGCTTTTCGTTTTGTTAAAAGTCCTTTAATTTTCCTGTGCCTAAATTATGGTTTGTAATTCAGATTTAAATTTAGGTCTTATTCTGTGTTGTGATTTGTTTATTTATTTTTATTTTTTTAATTTCAAGTTGAACGTTGAAACTAATTGAGCATGGCAATTGATCTATGGAAATCATAATTTGAAATTCCATTAATTTTGCAGGTGCGAAAGGAAGCTACACAGCGCATGCTTTAGCAATTAGCAGCAAGAAAGATGCTTCCTTGCCCTCAATCTTGTGTTGTTTTCTTCAACAATTACTTGGCTTTCTTTCACTCTCAATCTTCAAACCCTAAACCCAATGAATCTACAAATACCCATCCCAAGAAGCAGCGGCTTGTCAGGGAGAGGAATCCACCCACCAAGATTGGTAATCTCGAGGACGCTTTGAGTTTGTTCAATGTGAGGCTTCGACTGCGCTCTCTGCCTTCTGTTGTCTGTTTCACCCAAATTTTGGGTCAACTTGGGAAGGTGAAACGTTACTCGGCCGTGATTTCTTTGTATAACCAAATGGGTTTGTTGGGATTGTTCCTGATGTTTATATTCTAGCTATCATCATCAATTGCTTTTGTCGTTTGAAGCGTGTGATTTAGCTCATCCGTCTTGGGAAAATTCTTCAAATTTGGTTTTGAACCAGATGTCACGACCCTCAACACGTTTGAAGCGTGTGATTTAGCTCATCCGTCTTGGGAAAATTCTTCAAATTTGGTTTTGAACCAGATGTCACGACCCTCAACACTTTAATGCACGGGTTTCTTCTTGAGAATGGAGTTTCTAAGGCATCATGACTTTTCAAAGAAATGGTGGAGGGCAGGTTGTAAGCCAATGTGATCACTTTCAGCACACTTGTAAAGGGCTTTGGCATGATGGGTAACAGTTGTGCAGCTATTCAGATGCTCAGAAAAATTGATCAAAGAGGTTGTAAGCTCGACACCGTTGCCTATAGCACGATCATCGACAGTAAGTAGTTGTCGACACAGTGAACATCTTCTCATAAATTATTAGTATGGGTCTCCCCCATATACCATTTTGTATACCTCTTTGATTCATGGATTTCGGAGATTAGGCAAGTGGAAAGAAGCCACAAGTTGTTGAATGAAATGGTGACTAAAAATATATTTCCAAGTGCACGCACCTTCAATGTCTTGGTTGTGCATTTTGTAAGTGGGTATGGTTGTGGAAGCAAGGAGTGTGATTGGAATGATGATAAAGAGATATATTGAGCCTGATGTGGCATCCGCCTTTGGTTGTCCGCTTTAATCAACTAATGAGTCCGCTTCCAAAGTTGAAACATTATTCGGCCGTTATTTCTTTGTATAACCAAATGTGTCAATTGAGAAATTGTTCTTGATGTTTATTCACTGAACATATTATTCTTAATTGATTTTGTTGTACGAACCAAATGGGTTTTTAATTTACTCATTTTTGGCAAAATTCTTCAAATTTCGTTTTGAACCAGATGTCTCGACCCTCAACATTTTATTCCATGTGTTACTTCTTGAAAGTAGAGTTTTTGAGGCCCTAATACTTTTCAAAAAGTGGTAGGGGGACCTTGTAAGCCCAATGTGATTACTTTCAATACACTTATAAAGGGCTTTTACATGACGGGTAACAATAGTGTAGCTATTCAGTTGCTCAGAAAGATGAAAGAAAGGGGTTGTAAGCCCGACACCGTTCCTGTAAGGATAAGCTAGTTGTAAAGACACATTGAAGGTTTTATTGGAAATGATTAGTAATGGTGTTCCCTTGTCGCCATTTCGTATCTCTTTGATTCATGGAGTTTTGCATGCTAGGCAAGTGGAAAGAAGGTACAAGGCTGTTGAAAGAAACGGTGAGAAAATATCTTTCCAAATGCACACACCTTGAGTGTCTTGGGTAATCCATTTTGTAAGGAGGGGATGGATGTGGAAACAAGGAGTGTTAGAGGTAAAATTATCCGAGGGTTTCTTAGGAATAATGAGATATCAAGGGCGGTGGGACTTGTTTGTGAAATGGTGGAGAACGGTTTCTCTGCAGATGCATCAAGCACAAATTTGATAGTTGACTTAGTCTAAAGATAAAGCTGATCCCGCTTTGTTGCCATTGATAAAAAATTAATTATGAAGTTCGTTTGCATTTTTGGAACAGATCCTTCTCAGTATATCACAATATCTCGACAATTTTCTATTTGGAAACACGTAATACAGACTGGTTTTCACTTCCCCATAATTTTTCTTGACATTATGTTGTTTGAGAAATACATCAATCCCTGGCCGTATGGATTATGATGTTTAAGATGACTGATCATATATGATACAAAGCTCATATAAATGGTGAGAGACTCTTGAACTTAGCAACTTACTGAGCATAATTGGAACCACCGAAGGTTAACAACCCTTCATAAACAATTAGGACCCGTTTGGTGGGCTGGATGAGATTGAGCCTTAGAGATAGGATTCGATTGGCAGAGACTTTTAAGACAGTACTTGTAACCCATGTATATGGATAGATTATATTATCCACTCTCGTGGATTCATAAGCATCAGTCTTGTCCATCTCACATTTTGATACAACAAACAACAGATTGGACTCAAGTCCATTTTAATTGATCACAACATATCCCATCCAACCCACTAAACATGACCTATAATCCTAGGTACTCACTACTCACATTCAATTGGCTGACTCTTCTAACATCCAATTGACTCGAACTTAGTATATCTATATTTTTCCCATTCATATTCCTACAGCTATATAGGCTGATCAGATGAGTTGAATTTGTAACCATTTCTTCATGGATGGAGTTTAATCGTCATATAGCAAACTAATTGTTTATCAGTACGTTTATATTTTTCCCGTGTATAATTCTCAAAGCAATGACTGATCAGTTGAGTGGAATTTGTAACCATTTCTTCAAGAAAAATACGGGAAGATGTTATCATGTGTTACTGCCATTCGGAAAAATCTATTGTCTATTACGAAATTTTGTCATGACAATGACTGTTAGTTTCGTCATGAATGTTTATGGTTTTTTGTTAAGGACAACAAGAAGAGGAAGGGTACTTCTAGTTGGCAGTAGTTCTAATGGTCCTTATCACATCCGTCACTACTACAATTACCAGTTTGCGCCACGAAGCATAGTTGGTCGCTCAAAGACAAAAAGCTTCGTTTGAGAATTAGCATGACAAAACCTTCGTTGCGCGGATCCGGATGCACAAAGGTGGTAAAAAAAGGGTTTGCACAACGACGGCGTAAGCTACGTCGAACAAAAGGTCTTCGCTGGCTGACAATAACCTACGTCGTGTGAAATCTTTGTGCGATGTAGCTTACTCTCATGTTGTGCAAAGATAGGTGCGCCACGTAGGTTACTGCCATCGCTCAAAGCCCTTTTGCGCGACGTAGCTTACGCCGTCGTTGCACAAAGTTATTGTTATTTTTATTTTATTTTTTACAATATATTTTTATATATAATTTTAATAAACAATAATTAATAAACGAAGAAAAAGTATTTCATTATAAAATATATGAAAATGTACGTACAAGCTGTCCGAATAGAAAAAAAAACTACAACAAATAGTCATCCGAGTTTGATCCATCAGGCTACTAGGCATCGGCTAATTGAAACGGCTGGGAGGTCAAAGGTGGAGCAGCATCAGGTGCTGGCATTGAGATTTGGAGTTTAGACAGCTCGAAGGCCCGTAAGATCACACTTAACTTCTCGTCCGGGGTGACGACCTATCCTGTGGTCGGTTTGGAAGAAGAGGCACCTGTCTCACGAACCCGTGCTTTCCCCATCCCCCCCCCCCAACAACCTTGCCATGACTACGACCGAGCGTCTAATCAAGGGTCTTAGTTAGGATCTTAAGACCTGCATCCTCGGGTACAGTGACATCCCTGAAAGGGGTCTCTGAAGGAAGCTGCTCTTGTTGGAGAAGAGCATAATAAGAAAAAACATTTAATATTTAATAAAAAAATGTAATTAATATTTGAACGAGTTATAAATATAAGAATAATAACAATTACATATATTTACATGGAGTTGCTTAGCGGTCTCATTGCCGAGTCGAATATAAACATCCTTGAACATGTTGAGCTCTAGGAAATTAGAACCCTCCTGAAGGAAAAAAATAAAGAAATTTTATTAACCATAATAAAAAAAAAATTGTATAAAATTTAAAATCAATATACTTTTACCTGACGTCCCGCCTCAACCCTATAGGAGAAAGGCACCAAATCGGAATGGTGGAGAAGTGTCTTTGACTCCCAAGCTTTCTTGCTAGCAACAAATTTTTTCTGTTAAACACACAATATACGTGTTAGTTCGACTATTTGAAAGAAATTATTAATTTTTTTAAATAACTAAAACATAATTAAATTATTATTAACATATTATGTACATACTTGCCACAAATTTTGTGTCCGTAAAATGTTTGCAAAATTACTCCCAATCCTCCGGCTACTCCAACAACTCCGTTGGGCAACCCTCTAGGCGAGCAATCTCGATCATCCCATTTCTTAAAATGCCCGTGGAGTTCGCACTTCCAATGTTTGAATCGAGTTGCTAAGTTCTCCTCTAAGTAGGTGGTGTCCTTGGGTATATGTCCTAAGATTATAATTGAACTACAAATATGAAAATAACAAAATAATAGTAAGAAATTAATAATATTAAGATAATATACTTTTGTTTATAATATTTGTAGACAAAATTAAAAAAATGATAAATTCTAAAAATGAAAATACAAACTGACAACTCATGTTGCATCGCTGCCTTCGTCTCCTCGGGAATTTTTGCCCAAGACTCCCATTGCATAGGACAATGCCATCGAATAACAAAATGAGCACTGTTAACGATGCTGCTATGCTGCTGTGAAGTAGCCACTCCATGATGTCGTGGGTCATACGCAATCTTAATTAATTCGTTGGACACACATACGTTGTGTGCTAGCTTCAACATTCGATTAGGCCCCCTAGTTTATTTTTTTTAGCTGCCCATAAAAAATTAAAAGGACAAAAACCATAATCTTAAATTTCTACCGAAAATTCGGCAGAACCTCGCCTAATAGTATATGATTAGAAATTACTACCCACGTGTTGCAACAGTATTAAAAATTGTATGAAAGATTATGTTTGAAACATATAAAAGATTGTCTTAGAACATTGTTTCAATTTAGGTACAATGAATTGAAAGTTTTAGCAATCATGCCCCATGTTGGGGGAATAAGGCTTTTGGCTGGAATAACATTGCTTTTATGTTTCTTCTCTTCCACCATTGCAGTTCATGCTAGAATAACAATTATTCACAATACATACAAAAAATTATTGTTATTCTGATATATATAGAACTCAGACTAGGAAATACTAAAGCTACAACGCCTGAAATTTAAACCAAGTTAACTGTAAAACAAAATATAAGTTTCTCCTTTACCAAACTAGGGAGTAGAAATATGGGACACCTATAATCTTTAGCCTATGACTGTTATACGCTTGGATTGTTGAATAAAAATTGAGAGACGTTTGTAAGATGCTTGTTACTGCTTCTTTCATCAACTCTTCTTGATCTTTAACTTTGAGTTGTGGTAGATAAGTGGCACATGAATTTTCCTTTGTAAACTACATTTTAGATCTAAGAACGAAACACATTTATTAAAAAAGAGGAATGCACTGTTAGAAACATGGGTAATGAACAATTAAAATTGTAACCTCAAAATTCATATAATTTGGCCTAAACTAATTAAAACGATTTGCTTATTTTGGTAAAGGATTAACAAATTAGGTATAATGTATGAGATTAATTGCAGGATGAATAAAACATTTCAGACAACTATAAATTTTATAGAAAAGCTTTTCAAGAGCTTAGTTGGAGGAGACACTATCTGAAATCAACAGTCAAAAGAAAAAGATTATTGAAATTTACAATGCTTGATCCTACATATTAAATTTTATAATGCAATATGAAAAAGCTGACCGCATTGTTGAATATTATTATGAAATTCAGCAGATTCACTAAGCACATACAATAATTTGTGTAGAATATGTATAAAGCCTGAGACATTACTTACAGAATGTGATTCAGAATGTTGATCACTTGTGTGGGCAATAAAAGGTAGGGTCAATGAGATGACCAACTTCTACACTGCAAATGAATACATTGAGAACAACAATGCTTAGGAAATCATTTTTTAATAAGTTAACAACGAAAGAGAATACTACGTTTCTTCGGTGTCATAGTTGGAAACTCCATTTTTTCTTCCATAAATATGGATTTAGAATAATGTGAAGCTGGAATAAACAAAAATTGAAAAGGATTAGAGATTCATGGTTCTTACCTAAATTAAGCTGACATACAACAAATTTAGTTTATATAGCCTTAAATGACCATCATGAACTTAATCAATTAAACACAAATAATTTATATTGTACTTGATTTCCAACGTATCTGCTGCATATATATCCACTGCATACTTTGATTGTGTAAGAATAGTTTTATGCCATAGAAACAATATGGCTTTTGCCCAGTTAACAAAAGGTTATTTTTACATGCAACATTCAAATACCTGCAATTGAAGAAAGCGAAGCGTTGGAAACTGTAATTTGTTGATAAAAAATCTATATGAGCTTTCCTGTAAAGTAACCAAACTAATTGCAGAAATTTTATCTTTTTGAATAATTCATAGGGATGGAAAATGCAAGCAAATAATATGAACAACAATTAACGTAATAACATTAATAAATCAAATATTTCAGCATTTTGTTTGAGAAAAAAACACAAAGGAAGCAGTTGAAATTTCTCGTCTCAATGACAGAACCAAATTATACACCAACATTCAAGATTGGAAGGTACAAAGAAAACCTTCAAAATCATGGAAATAAAACAAATTTAAATAGAATAACCATCTGCAAATCCTAAATCAGAAAAAAAAAAGCATATCGATCGAGAGAGCTATGATACTGAACTTAAATGACAAAAATAGAATAATAAACTGAAAATATTTAACTAGGTTTTATTAGAAAATATGCTAAAGATGACGTCTTGATGATAGAATTAATGAAAATTTCAATTGACATTATCTACAAATTTACACTTTCATTAATCAAGAAAATTCCAACATATGATTTCACTTGTAAAAAATGAGGAAAACAAAACTTGGTATATAATTACAGGTTAAGCTGATCTTTCAAAACGACTGAATTCCCTACTTGATATATAAATAAAAACAAAGTTGGATAGGAAAAATAGGGATGAAAAAAATACCAGGAGAAAGAGCAAAGGATATGCTGACCCAAAAACTTAATTGCAAGTGACTAAGAACCCAAATCAAATATTTCAAAAACAGATCAAGCTTGAAATTTAGCATAGCCAAAGTAAATTCAATTTTCAAATCACAATGTCTACGACTTATGCAAATTATTGCCTAGTTCTACCCTAATTGCATCTTAGTTACTACTAAATATAACTACTTTTAAGGAATTTGAGGAATTGGAGTAGTAGATAAAGGACATATATTTAGCTACTTAGCTACTTAGCTAGTAAGTTCCCTGAAACAATTAAAAGTGTAAGGTGTATTATCTGGATTTAGATATATATGAAACGAATCAATCAAAACTGATAACACACTCTTTCCCTAAATTTTGAAACCCCATTTTATATTAAGTAACTCCTTTACTTATGTCATCAAAATTCATATTCAAGGCCAAAAAAGAAAAAAATAAAAACTCTTCCATTCTTCTTGGACTATTTGAATAGAATAAGGAGCGACAAATCTTCTCCACATTCAAAGATTAATAAACAAATTAAGCAGCAGAGAACACCCCAAAAAGAAAATAAGAAGCAAGTGTTGCAGTCATATTTAGAATAGGAATGTGATTGTGTAAATTCTAGGGAATCTGGGAATGTATCTTATATTCCTATTAGGACTAGATTACCTATTATATGTTGTAATCCTAAAGAAAAAGGTTTTACCCTTTCTACTACTATAAATAAAGGCACAATGGGGTCAATCAAACACACCTCACAATTAAATCAATCTCTCTTCTCCCTAAAGCTTGCCGCACCCCTCTCTCTCTAACCCTAGATCGCTCAATCAAGTAGGCCTACAACACGTTATCAGCATGCTCTTGCAAAAAGCTAAGGAATTGACGCATCGTTGGAGGAGGCTATCATCCACCAAATTTAAAGGCTTATTCTTTTTTCTGCTAATCAGGTACGCTTAAAATAAAAGAAGATATTTGAAAGTTCCACGAAGCATGAAAACATTCCCCATGATGCATGAGCCCCTCTATGTTTATATTTTCCTTTCGATATATATATTGTATATGTTCATATATTTGTCAATATATATATTTGTTTCATGCATCACACAATTAAATTGTTATGTGGAATTTGTGAGTCAAAGCATAAAATTAAATTAGAAGCATATTAGGGTTTGTAGAACCCTAACAATTTCGAAAATTTTGGTAAAGTTGGACACCATCCTTGCGGCACAAATTGGGCAGCAGCCCCTTGGGCTTTGCTGCACCTACTTGGACCCCCAGGCCTTCGGTGTGTTGATTGGAGTTAGTTATTTCTCTGTGCAAAACCTGCAGCTTTCCTGGACCTAGACCAAACCCACGGCAAGCTTTACTTGCTGGGTTCTTGTCCCGCACGCTGCAACCTTTTTTTTGGTTGCTGGGCTTTGTTGCCTTGGCCCGCATCAACTGCACACTGACGCCAACCTTGCGGCTGGGCTTCCCTGCGCAACAACAAACAGGCCAGCCTTGTTGAACCTGCACGGCCCCCCTTGGCCCATATATGAAACCCAGCTTTGGCTGAGGGTTTCTCACCCTCCTCGCGTGGCCTCTAGCCCACCCCTTAATCCCTTGGGCTGTGTCTTATGCTTAAGACACTCACCCATGCCCAAATTATTTTTTGGGGCATTGTTTTTTAAACCAAATGCTATTATTTTAGCATTCTAAAATAATTTAACCCGTATGTTAATATTATTTTGCTTCTACAATCGACCCCTTATGGCTCGATTTATTGAATTAATTAAAAGTGACCTGCAGTCCATTAATCTGATAATGAATCCAAAATTATTGACCTGAAGATCACTTTTGGACATTAACGATTCAATAATATATTTTTATACTTTGAACCGTCACATACTTTTGTAGTAACGAAGCTCTTACACTTGAGTTCCTGAAGAAAAACTCAAATCCACTACACTTAGTTAGTATATTGCATTCTGTGTTTCTTGTAGGAACCTCTCATTATGAATTAATTATTCATAAAACTAATTTAAACCTGTAGTTTCAAATTTAGTGCCTTTGAAACCCAAAGTTTTCATTCAAAACATATCATATGAAATCCGTAGTTTTCATGCATAAATTAAACCACTACATGTCGAAAGAACCTGTATGTTCTACGATATATCTCTATGGCTTACCATATGACTAATCACATTTTCTCCCTCCGTTTTAGGGACATGTTGAACTTGACCAAGCTTGATTTCTCCGCTCTAGAAGTCTTTGGAAGAAACTATCTGAAGTGGGTTCAAGACGTGAAGCTCTATCTCACTGCAAAGGGTATTAGAGCCACCATTGAGACACCTATCGCCGACAAACCTGTTGGCGAAGCTCAGAAGGCTACTGCAATGATCTTCATCCGAAGGCACATTCATGATGCATTGTAGATTGAGTATCTCGCTGAGAAGGACCCACGCTTGCCTGAAGCAAGACACGACTGACAACATCTTCGCTTCTAGGACTTTAAGTCCGTGAATGAATACAACTTTGATTTGTAGAATCCGTTCTTTGTTGAAATTCTGCAAAGTGGAACTAACCGAATCAGATCTCCTGGAGAAGACCTATTCGAACTTCCATGCCACCAATATTGTCCTGCAGTAACAATATAGAGCACAAAAATTCACCAAATTTCAGATTTGATCTCTGTTTTACTTATCGTTAAAAAGTAGAATCAGCTTTTGATGAAGAATTATCAAGCTCGACCTATTGGCTCGAACGTCGCACCTGAAGCGTATGCGACCTATTCTAGCAGCCATAAATGAAGAAAGAACCGTTGTGGTTGTGGCAATGGGCGGCAAGCCTAACCACGGGCCTAAGGTCAACAGAGTGTCGCACTTAAGGGAAGAATTGCAACCCAGCAGCGTCCACCATTCGCCCCTAAGGTCCTAAACTTCAAGATCAAGGGCAAAGCTCCCCGTTCAGGCTGCTTCTACTGAACTGGACATGTGCTATCTCTGTGGATTAAGGGATCATTGATCACGGGTATGTCGAGCTTCTCCTTAGGCTATTGCCAAGTATCATTCCCGTCGTGAGTCTAACTTTGCACATGTGGATCATCCGGAAGATGCTACTACATCAATGGAGATATCAGATTTCCAAGAGGCGTCAACGCCTATGGATGAATAAAATAGACATGTATTTATGGTGTTTACCCCTAGTGGCCGAACCCACTAGGAGTGGCCGGCCTTACCCCCTTATTTTGCTAGGTTTATGGTTTAATTTTGAACAAATTTTCTAAGTATTTGGAATAATTTGTTTGGTTTTGGTTTGTTTTGAATTATGGATTATTATTTGAATGGATATTATTTTCTCGAATTGCATAATTGAATGAATGGACTTATATTTATACATGTGACCAATTCAATCAATTTATTTCTAGGTATGTCTAGTGGGGAAGTTAGTTGTCTGGCAGATAGTGCAACCACACACACCATCTTGCGTGAACGCCACTATTTTACTAACTTCATACCCAAGAAAGCTCATTTGACAACCCTCTCATGCTCATCCAACCTGATTGAAGGATACGGAAAGACAAGTATCATGGTGTCTAATGGTACAATTCTGACCATTAAGGAGGCACTTTATTCTCCACATTCCGGAAGAACGTTGCTGAGTTTTAGAGATATTAAAGATAATAAATATCATCTTGAAACCACTGAAGATCATGGTTCTGAATTTCTTTGTATCACTTCATATGAATATGGCCAGAAACATATTCACGAGAAGTTGGAATGCTTGCCGAGTGGGTTGTACATCACAACCATTTGCGGCATAAAAGCCCACAGTGTGGCCAACCCTATGCCTGAGTTCCCGGACACTTTGTTGCTTTGGCATGATTGTTTGTGACATCTTGGACGTGACATGATGCGCCGTATACTCAAATCTTCACACGGGCATAAGTTACATCCCTTTGTTGGACCCCCATCATGCAAAGCGTGTTCTTTAGGGAAGTTGAATACTCAACCCTCATATACAAAGATTATTCACGACCCCCCCAAATTTCTTCAGAGGATTCAAGGGGACATTTGTGGACCTATCCAACTAACCTGCATACCATTTAGATACTTTATGGTGTTGGTTGATGCATCGACAAGATGGTCACATGTTTTCTTGTTGTCCACACGCAACGCCGCGTTTGCTAAACTCCTAGCTCAAATCATTAAGCTAAGGGCTCACCACCCTGATTACCCGATCAAGTCGATTCGACTGGATAATGCTGGAGAGTTTACGTCACAGACTTTTGATGATTATTGCATGTCAGTAGGGGTAAATGTGGAACATCCTGTACTCCATGTTCAAACCCAAAATAGCCTGGCATAAGCTTTCATAAAGCGCATTCAATTGATAGCTCGAACTTTGGTTATGCGAACCAAACTGCCGGTATCTGCCTGGGGCTATGCAATATTGTACGCAGCTATGTTGGTCCGCCTGAGGCTTGCCGCTACCTAACCACATTCATCGTTATAGTTGGTCATTAGATATGAGCCTGACGTCTTGCATTTACGGGTGTTTGGGTGCGCCATTTATGTGCCAATACCGCCGCCGCTACTTACCAAAATGGGTCCTAAGAGAAAAATGGGAATTTATGTCGGTTATGATTCGTCATTAATTGTTTGATACTTAGAACCCTTGATAGGATATCTCTTTACCGCATGTTTTTCGGATTGTCACTTTGATGAGACAATCTTCCCGTTGTTAGGGGGAGATAAGCATGCTAACGTTCTCGTAAAACACCGCAAATTGTGGTGGTATGCTCCCACTATGTCTCATTTAGATCCCCGCACTACCCAGTCTGAAACTGAGGTGCGTCGAATTATAGATCTTCAGAGCATTGCTTAAAGCATGCCGGATGCTTTTAATGATCTACCAAAGGTGACAAGATCACATACACCCGCTGCAAACACACCTACAAGGATAGATGTACCCCGTGTAAATCAACAACCTGCCTGGGAAGGCTGGACCATCCCCGAAGGAGGGGAGGCTGCACCTTTCACGCGGCAAGCTACATTAGTAGCTAGCCAATCATCTGCTCCGACCCTGAAGCGTGGTAGACCCCTTGGTTCAAAGGATTCACAACCCCGAAAGAGGAAAATGGCACCAACTAGTGACCCTAGTTTGAATCCGACCATCGCTCACTCATCCGTTCCAACGCATGAGGTTATTCTAGATTATGGTGATGCTTCAGATGAAACATGCCGGCCTTCCGAGAATCGTAAGATTTTGGTCCGTATTGGATTAGGTTTGGAATAGGAATGAGATGATCGTAGACGATGCATTCTCGTACTCAATAGCTACTAACATTATGCTTAGCGATGACATTGAACCATGTTCCGTCGATGAATGCCAACGTAGAACCGATTGGTCAAACTGGAAACAAGCAATCCAACAATCTAGGTCGAACTTGATTCACTCGTAAAACGTAAGGTATTTGGACCTATCGTTCCTACACCACCACGCGTGAAGCCTGTTGGCTACAAGTGGGTTTTCGTGAGGAAACGTAATGAGAATAATGAAATAGTGCGATACAAAACACGCCTCGTAGCGCAAGGCTTCTCTCGGCACCCATGGATTGATTACAAAGAGACATATTCCCCCGTAATAGACGTTATAACGTTCCGCTACCTAATCAGTTTGGTAGTTTCTGAAAAACTGAATATGCAGCTTATGGACGTGGTAATCTCTTATCTCTATGGGGATCTAGATACGAAAATTTATGTGAAAGTTCCAAAAGGACTTCCATTGACTGGCTCAAATAATTCTAGACCACGGAACACTTTCTCAATTAGGTTGAGGAGGTCACTCTATGGATTAAAACAATCTTGGCGGATGTGTTATAATCATCTGAGTGAATATTTGACAAGTCAGGGTTATGCAAACAACGAACTATGCCCAATCGTGTTCATAAAGAAGTCACATTCCGGATTTGCAATTGTTGCAGTTTATGTCGGTGACATGAACCTTATTGGGACTCCCGCAGAGCTTGAAGAAATTGCTACACACTTGAAATTAGAATTTGAGATGAAGGATCTTGGGAAAACTCGATACTATCTCGGCCTGGAGATCGAGCATTGTTCGGATGGAATCCTAGCGCATCAATCGAACTACACCTAAAAGGTGTTGCAACATTTTAATGAGGATAAAGCGAAGCCTTCGAGTACACCCATGGTCGTTCAGATTCTAGATGTTAAACGAGATCTCTTCCGTCTAAAAGAGGATAAGGAAGAGATTTTGGAACCCGAAGTTCCTTACCTAAGTGCAATTGGGGCTTTATTGTACTTGGCTTAGTGCACTAGACTCGACATCTCATTCGATGTGAATCTATTGGCTAGATACAGCAATGTGCCCACATGCAGGCACTGTAATGGTGTTAAAGACATTTTTCGCTACCTAAAAGGTGCTACTGATTTGGGCTTGTTTTATACCCATGAATCTCCAAGTGTTGCTACCCCCTATGACCCTCGGATTGATTCTCGCCTTGTTGGTTACGTAAATGCTAGATATCTGTCTGACCCATATAGAGCACGTTCTTAAACGGGTTATGTCTTTACCGTTGGAGACATTGCTATATCTTGGAGGTCTACCAAGCAAACGCTAGTTGCGACTTCATCTAACCATGCTAAGATTCTCGCCTTACATGACGCATCGCGTGAGTGCTTTTGGTTGAGAGAAGTTATGGAACATATTTGAAGCACTAGTGGTCTTACATCAGTTGTTGACTTTCCTACGACGATCTTTGAAGACAATGCAGCATGTATCGAGCAGTTAAAAAAGGGATACATCAAGGGAGACAACACCAAGCACATAGCGCCAAAGTTCTTTTACTCATACCAGCAGCAGCAGCATCAAAACATTGAAGTCAAGCGAATCCGTTCCCAGGACAACCTGGCCGATCTCTTTACCAAGTCATTGCCCAAGTCTACATTTCAGAAGCTCGTTCAAGGAATCGGTATGCGTAAATTATCTGAGTTGAATCACTTGTAGTTCTCTTATTTAGAAGTTATGTCTAACTCAGGGGGAGTATCTAGAAGCATACTCACATGATCTTAATATACTCTTGTTCCTACGATTAGGAGCATTTTTCCCATTGGGTTTTTGCTACCTAATGAGGTTTTAATGAGGCACCCATCCTGGGATGATCATACTCCGATGAGTTCACTACCTTCGTCCAGTTTGACAAGTGTTTTAGACATTATGCATATTTTCTTACTTTTCTCCTTAGTCTATGGGTTTTCCCCATTCCTTGGGTTTTACCATAGCAAGGTTTTTGCGAGTTTTTACACATGCATACTTCAAAGTAAATTTGAGACTTGTGATCACCCGTTGTGCCGATGACTTTATCAACTATTATACTTTATCTGCTGAAGATCTGATGCGATGGTTTGTTGAGTATTTACACACTTAAGGGGGAGTGTTGCAATCATATTTAGAATAGGAATGTGATTGTGTAAATCCTAGGGAATCTGGGAATGTATCTTATATTCCTATTAGGACTAGATTACCTATTAAATGTTGTAATCCTAAAGGGAAAGGTTTTACCCTTTCTACTACTATAAATAAAGGCACAATGAGATGAATCAAACACACCTCACAATTAAATCAATCTCTCTTCTCCCTAAAGCTTGCCACACCCTTCTCTCTTTAACCCTAGATCGCTCAATCAAATAGGCCTACAACAACAAGAACAATTTAATCCAAGAAGAATTCAAAGCATAAAGAGAGGAGACAATAGAATCTAATTGATAATTAATTACCTAGAAAGAAATATGATTATCCTTGGGATTAATCTTAGCTTTTTCGGGCATGTTTTCTGGATCCTCAAATGGCAAAAGATGTATTCCAATACCTAAGAAATTGGAAGCCAAGCTATGATTAGAGCAAGGCAAATAGTGGTGCAAATACTTTGGGAGTACCAAAGTTAGAACTGAAAGGATTGCAGAAATGTATACAATAAATGTATGAATTTACAAAAACATAAATATATATTTGATAAATGGATAAAGTTTTAGATATGTATTGACTCTAAATGCTAAAATAATATGAGACACTAAGACCATCTCCAATGGTGGCTTATAACCGAAAATTCCCCTTCCCCCCCCCCAAAACCCACTCCAGCCCAAAACCTAAACCAAACCTAAAACTTAAAATCTAAAAGGAAGGCAAATACTAGCCACAATTTAGCCCACAAAATAAAATGGGACCCACGGGTGAGAGTGAAAAGTGGGCTATGAAGCCCACACCCCAAAACCCAGTCCCCCCAACGCGCCTCACGCACCCCTTTTTTTCTAGCCGAAGGCCCACCCACGTGGGTTGGTCCCCTCTGCTGTCAGCCTTATTGTAGCCCAATGACTACTTTTGTTCATCCCACGCCTAGTATAATTGGACCGTTGGTTAATCCAACGGTCCACGTTCAAATATTTTTTTATATTTATATATTTATTGAATCTAACGGCTTAGATCGAATATAATCAAATCTAAAGGTAAAAAAAAAAGATCTAACGGTCCAAATTTAAATCCAACGGCTAACATAATTTTAAAAAATTATTTAACTTAAAATTCAACCAAAAACTCTATAAATACCTATGTATTTGTTCAAACATCCACACAAACTCACTTTTCTCCTACAATTCTTCCAATTTTTCTTTCTACCATATTTTCTCATTTCCAAAATTTTCAAGATGGCAAAAGAGCATGTTAGAGTTTAAGTGGTTTATTAATTGTCTTTTATTTTTTTTTAAAGTTTATTTGGTTTATTAATTGTCATTTGTATTAAGTTTATGTGGTTTATTAAATATCGTTTGTATATTAAGTTTATGTGGTTTATGTGGTTTATCATGATTTTCATGCATTGATTTAGTGATTTTTCAAAATTTATCGGAATTTAAATATTTTTAGGTTAAAATGTTCACATAATTAATTTAGGATAGTCTACATAATTTTTTTTAAAGTTAATGTAAAAAAAATTAGCCTTAATCCATTCTTTGATAATCTCGGGCTAAAATTTTAGGCCAAAAGGGTTGGAGCAGAAAAACTGTTTCTGGGCTAAAACCTAAATTTTCTGGACTAAATATTTTTAGGTTATAAGCCACCATTAGAGATGGTCTAAACATGCCAAATTTTGGAATAGAAACTATTGGCTTCTTTTTGTAACTATGGCCAATAAGATCACTATGTAGAAGATTACATTAAGATCACTGTGTAGAGAATATTAAAAAAAAAAAGGTTAATATGTTGCTTTCTCGGGAAACAAACAGACCGCCATTGAAATCCACATGTCACAAAAAAGAAAAAGAAAAAAGAAGCACAACTTGCAAACAAAATCAAGCAAGATGGATCCAGATCCAAAACATGATTAAAAACCCACAAATCCATCACCAAAACAAATAATTTCCCTAACAAAATTAATCAAATTAACAACTTTTCAACTTGATATATAGATACACAACGACATGTATAAACATATGAGAGATATAGAGAGAGAGAGAGAGAGAGAAAGAGAGTGGTAGAGGTAGAGGTAGAGAGAGAGAGACTTGATGCTGTTGATGAACGTTGGGGAGTGATAAAAGCAGAGGACAACTGGAGGTTGCTAAAAGAGATTAAATTTGTGATCTAAGTGACAAACTACAGTGAAAAATTAATATTTGGCTTTTGGGTATTTGAGAAGAAGTGAGATTTAGTTACCTGTGTAAGGAGAGATTGGGAGCAAGATGAGGCGATGAGGAGATCGCGAAGCAGAGATCGAAGAGATGAGGAAGTGGAGATCAAAGAAATCATGAAATAGAGATGGAAGAGATCGCAAAGTGAAGTGTGGTAAGCATGATCGAAATTGCCAAACGCGTTGCAGAGCAGTTGAGTTTTCTCGTTTTAGGTTTCTCTAGTTTCTGAAGAGGTCGAGAGATTTCTACTGGACAGTAGGGCCAAAATCGTCGTTTTACTGTGTAATACACAAAAAAAAGCTAGACTTGAAGAGCAACTGAAGGGCAAAAACGGTAGAATATTGTAGAAGTAACAGTAACCCGTTTTCTCTTTTAGTATATATATAATTTCCCAAAACCTAAACACAGTAAAATAGCAGTAATTCACATCCACAACACATTTTCACAATCTAACAAATTTTCACAATCATAAAACTAATAGTTTTAAAATGAAAAAAAATATGACATAGTGAGAATTAGAAAAAACCTACTTGGCTGGGAGCCCCACCCTCGACTGTGGATGCTGAGGAAGTGTGATCAGAAGGCTCTGGATGGCGACGGTACCAGTGAGGCCACCGTGCACTGAGCGGCTGAACTGACACTGATGACTTCGATGATGCGAGCACCCAGGATGCCCCAAGAGTAGCCTAAGTAAGCGATGTAGGCTCCCCAATTGATGGATCACTCACAGCCGTTGCAGTAGGTGCTGAAAATGCGGGAGGTGCATTGGTCACACCTTGAGGACGAGTGATCAATTGCAACAACTATACAATTTTTGAATCATAAAAATATAACATTAGAGACCCATATATATCATCCTAAATAATTGAAGTAGTTTGTTCCCTAATCCTTTCTTGCATTTGAAACTAATCAATTAGCAGCCAACTAATCAATTAGGAGAAAATTTACATCCCCTCACATTCACGCAACGCGAGATATTGGAAACATAGCCATCTGGAAACTTTGCAGAAGAAATAAAGTTGAAAAACTCTTTCCTCCCATCCAGTTTAACTGTAAAAAATGAATGGCCTTTCTTCATTGTAGTACTGATTCTCTTCATCCACAAGGATGATCTAACGCCCATTCATTCCAAATTGAAGCGAACTTTGATCGTGTGTCTCATTTTTAACTTTGACCAGTACAGGAGCTCAAATAATATACCCTTGTGCGTCTAGTTCAGATGTGTAGTTTGTCTGGTCGTATTAACCCCTTTATCGAAATGACCAAAATCCAAACGGTTTATCTGATCCAAAATCTCAACTCCAGACCATTCTCTTGGTCTTGGGCGAGTCTTTGTTGTGTCTTGGAAGGCTTTATTGTTCTAATGCCATGCGTTGTCCTAAGGGAGCCACCTACGATGACCAAGATAATAAACTTTTCTCGTATGCCAAGACGATGTTACGTTCTCCTTGCATATTGGACATGCCAAATAACCCTTTGTCATCCACCTGGAAACCATGGCATACACAGGAAAATCGTTTACGGTCCACATCACTACTGCTTGAATGGTGAACATCTGCCTAGTATACTTATTGTATGTACAAACATCGTTTTTCCATAAATCCTTTAGCTCATCAACCAACGGCCGCAATAAATATCAATGGGCTTTCCTGGATCTTCGGTATTAATAGAGTCAACATCATGTATTCTTTTTTTTCATGCACTTCCAAGGCAGCAAATTATAAGAAAACACGACTAGCCAAATGCTGTGGATTGGGTTTAGAACCCCGAGCAGATTAAATCTGTTAGTGGCAAGTCCCAATCTAACGTTGCGCGGGTCAGCTGCAAAATTGGGGTGCATTCGGTTGAATTCTTTCCAAGCCTGTCCATCTGCAGGATGCCTCATAACATCGTCATTTACTCGTCGTTCCTTCTGCCACCTCATGTCACTTGCGGTATGCATTGACATGTACAATCGCTGTAACCTAGGCTTTAATGGAAGATAACACATTACTTTTTGGGGAATCTTGGTCTTTCTATTCTGTGATGTCATTTTAAACCTTGGCTCATTTCATACAGGGCATTTATGCCACTATTTGTTCTCATTATAGAACAATATACAATTATTTACACATGCGTGAATTTTTTTCATACCTCAATCCGAGACCCGTTAACACTTTTTGGCCATTTTTATGATCTTGAGGTAAACAATTGTTCTTTGGAAGCATCCTTTTGATGACTCCCAAAAAGTAATCAAAACATTTGTTTGACATACGAAACTTGATGTTGCCATGCATCAACTCCACAATTGCCATGAGCACCAAAAAGTCCTCGCAACCCGGATATAATTCTTGCTTGGCATTTTTCAATAGTTTTTCATAGTTTTTGAATGCCTCACTATCCATGGTTGGAGGGACGTCATCTCCCTCTTCTTGATTGGTGTTGGTCGAGGTGTATGGATAAAAGTCATTTAGAATATCCATAACTTGTTCGTTTGGATCCACATTAGATTCAACAATCTCTACTTGTGTCACATATGAAGACGAAACATGGTCTAATTGTTCCTCATGATGATTCCAAGTAGTATAGGTCTCCATCATCCCATTTCTTACTAAATGAAATCGAACATTTTCAAATGTCTCCCTCATTGAGTTGTTACACCTTTTACACGAACACTAAATATGAGTTGAACCCAAGTTGTGTCTACTTGCAAATTCAATGAACTCATCAATTTCATCCAAGTACTCAGCAGCATAGCTCTTCTGATTCTGTATTCACTGTCTGTCCATTTTGTCTGCAATCACAATAAAAAGATAAGAATTATAGCAACTTCAACTATTGTCTTGTCACCTTATACAGAGCCGACCTAGGCCTAATGCCAACAGTGTGCTTGTCCAGGGCCCAAATTTTTAAAGGGGCACCCAAAAAAAAAAAAATCCCATTATTTAGGCAACAAAAAAAAAAAAAAAAAAAAGATACAGTGCACACCGTTCTGTTCACCATCACTTCATCTTCCGATCTTGGACGCTTTGAAATTCTTGGTTCTTTAATGCGTATTCCAGTTCCAAGGATCAAATTCCATGTTCCAAACCTGAAGCCTTTAATTTGATTAAAGGATTATAAATGAGTTCTTTAAGAACAAAGAATTTCTTTCAGATTTTTCAGAATTATATGCTTGTGCCGTAGTCCTTCAAATTCCAGAATTTCAACAGAATTCAAGTTCCAAAATTTTAGTCAGTTCAGTCCCCTTATCGGCCATTCCTTCCAGACTTCCAGTAATCCAATTCCATTCGAAATTCGAACACCCAACACCGTGACGGTGCGAAACGTTCAGTATCCCCTTTTTTGGTTTTGCAAGGTCAAGAAGTTTTGTTGTTGTTGTTGTCTGCCACGACTCACTGGGCCACTGCTTGAAGGCTAGACCCACATAGGCCACACGGCCCAAATTAAAAACCGATTTTTTTTTTCAAGTTGGTTTTGCTTTTTAAAAATTAGTTTTAATGTTGTATCAGGGTTGCAAATTGTGAAATCCCGACCTCGAAATTTCACTATTCATTACGTATTTCGTTATTTAAATCCGTATTTCACGATTACATTATTTTTATTAGTTAATTTTAATTCTGTTAATTTTGGGAATTAAATCGAATAGTTTCGGGTTTGAACTTTCGTAATTAGTCTTTAAATTCGTTGACCTTTCGAGGTCACAAGTAATGTTTTCAAATAGGTCTCGAAGCCACCATAGGCGAAAGTCCTTTGTGAGTCCGGGTTATAACGGTATAGTTACGGACGTTTAAAGTTGTGATACTATAGATTTTAAGAATTATTTAAACTCCCACTTTGTGGGAAAGAGGCCAGTAGGATATTTGGGTTAAGGGACCAATCAATTAGAAGAGGAAGGGGACCAATCAAATTTTTGAGAGGTTAGGAAGCAACCAATCAAAAAAGGAGAAAAGAAAAAAAAAAGAAAAGAAAAGGGGGACTTTTCCCCCTTCCATTTCGTCAACCCGTGCACCCATAAACCCGACTTCAACCCAACCGAAGTCCGGCCAATCTCCACCATTTTGCAGGCCATTCTCACCCCTCCACCACCTGCAACTTATTCCACAACCTCTCATCTACCATATTTTCTCAAATTCAAGGGTTTTTAAGGCCAATTTCGAGTAGAACCATACTGGAGAACTCAGAGGTTTTCGATGGCGATTCGCCACTCTGGTGAGTCTCACCACCCACCACCACCCTTATTCAACTCCCCTTAGACCTAGGAACAAGACCCAAATAGTTTTAGGGGCATTGGAAGATCGAGGAAGTCAAATCGAAGAACACCCATCTTAGGGTTTTCGGCAGGTTTGAGTGAAATTGGAGATTTTCCCGGCCAAATTGGACTTGGCCACAGGTATGAAACATGCTCCACTCACTAATATATACATGCCTGTAAAATTTGGTAATTTTTGGAAATAGTTGAATTTTCCGGGAAGTTAGGGCGGCCAACCGCCACCCGCAGTGGCTCGTGCGGCGGCGCATGGCCAGTGGGCCGATGATTTATTTCTAAGTCCAATTAGATGCCCTCAATTCATAATTGAAATCCGTATGAAGTGGTTTGATTACTTGAACTTAGTTTCATTATGATACCTCACTTGTTCAAAATTTGAATCGATGATTCGACCGTTGGATTGTCACCAAACTTTAATGCGTTATAGAACATAATATGTGAGGGTAGCTGGAACTGACAGATTGGGAATCCGATGTATGGATCTTCCTAAATTGGATTTCTAAGTTAGTAAAATTAATTGTTGACCACCTCTTGTTTTGGCAATTGGCGAAGATCCGTCCGTTGGATCATAATGAAATTTTAGTATGTGGTTTTAGAAGTGTAATGTGTATTTTGGGAAGTCACGGATTAGAAATATGATAGGCAGATCTTCCGGTTTAGATTTCTAGGGTTGTGGACCCTATTATCGTCCTTGATCGACGATTGGCTCTTTAGTCAACTAGTCCAAGTTCTTCTAGTGTGTCAGCTATCGTAGAGTGTGGTTGAGATTTTATGGAACTCGATGGGGTCATTGTGGTGACATTTCCTTGTCGTTTGACGCATGTCTCGAACCGTTTATAAAGTTAAAATTAGTATTAATAGAGGCTCAGTGAGGCTTTGCGGCTTATCTCGGTGAGTTACTTTAATATATGTGATATAGTGATTACCCAATTCTTTATATTAATATCCTCTGTGGATATGACATGGTTTTATAAATGTGTTTTCTGTTAAAATGTGATTTTTATATATTTAGCCATAAACCTATGTTTATGAAACATGATTTGGCTTGTGTACTAATGATGGTTGTGATATATGTGTGTTTAATTATCTCTTTTTAGCAATGTGAATGATAAGTATGATAAATGCTATGACTATGTGATCTTAGAATCCTATTAGATGTATTATGTAGAATTGATATGATTGTGCGATGTATTAGTTGGTGGCCATGAGAAGTTGATGGTGTAGTGACTATGTTGTAACCCATAAGGGTTGAGTTGTGGGTAGGTTGTGTGTTGAATTTCCTGTACCATGTAGCAGTGGTACATGGATGATCTTGCTTGGTTAATCATCATTGGGGGACCATAGTATGTGTGGATCGCGCTTGGTTAATCTGCGTTGGGCGATTTTTATGGCCATTTATACTTAGGGGTGATCATGCTTGGTTAATCCGCGTTGGGTGATCACTGCCTAACAGTTCTATATGTGTGACTCTGCTTAGTTAATCAGGGTTGGGGGGTCACTATCGACCTGATTATCTTAACCCTGCTTGGTTAATCTGCATTGGGGGGTCACTAGTGGTCCTGCTTGGTTAATCCGCATTAGGGGACCATACTATATATGGATTGTGCTTGGTTAATCCGCGTTGGGCGATCGTTATGACCATGTATGCCTAGGAGTGATCATGCTTGGTTAATCCGCATTGGGTGATCACTTCCTAACAGCTGTAGGAGTGACTCTGCTTGGTTAATCCGTATTGAGGGGTTACTGCTTACTTGGTTACTTTCTCAGGGGTAGCTTTGCTTGGTTAATCCGTTTTGGGGGCCATTTCCTGTTTGGTTACTTATGTAGGCTTCGGCTGAACTGCATCACTCTAGCCCTAATTTCTAGTGTTTTCGTGAACTATAGTTTTGGGAACCTTGTGTTTTGATTTAGAAAAGCCGTTGGATGTCTGGATGACTCATTTGGAGATTTCAGATACTCGACATTGATTTCTTACGAATGATTTATATTTGAGGTTTATAAACTGTGATTGATGGTTGATTCTATTATTATTATCACATACTTTGTATTATTGTCACTCATACAAGCTTTGCAGCCTATTTGAGTTCTTGATGCCTATGCACCATTCCCATGGTGTAGGCATTGATTGTACAGATGTCAAGTCTGAAGAGATTACAAGAGGTCGCTTGGTATTTTGGTTGGATTATGTTGAGTGGTCTGGAATCCCTACTTTTGCTCATTTCCATAAAGGTAGTCTGACCTTAGAATCGAGTGAATATGAATTGTTCATAGTAGACATTGTGTATAAATTAGACTTATCAAGTTAGTAGTTGGAATCTAGGTGAGGAATTATGTAGGGATCCTTTATTAAAATTTGTGAATTGATATGGGACCTTATTGATTGAATTTGAATAACATAGTAAATGTTGATATCATGCTTCTTTGATTTTTAGGATTGATTAATTAGAATGATTGTGGAATGATGTGGGATATGATTATTATTATTATGATTAGTTTCGTTGCTCATTGTGGCTTGAGAATAATATTGTGCTTTGTTGGTTCTTCGATATGTTACATGTTGTGGATTAAGGTTTAATGTTGAAAACATAGTGATTTATATGATGGATGAAGTGGAAATGTTGATCGTCATATTGGATTGTCATGTAGCCCTGAATCTAGTACTTCCATACATGTCAGTTCTAATGATTGATTGAGGAGTGTTATATATTTCGTCTTGAATGTACTGTGGTAAATGTAGGTGGGTTATGAATGATGAACTACGAATGGCTTGATCCCTGTGTAGGGTACATAGGCAGTTTAACGAAGAGGTTAGATGCAGCCATAAAGTGTACAAAAAAATTACTACGTAGTTGGATCGTGAATTGTGTCTGTGCATATCTCAGAGGCAGGGTATGTTAAAGATACGGATACTTGGTGACGTCATGTGTCGATCCTGGACGTATGTTAGGATCGGGGCATGACAACTTTTGTGGTATCAGAGCTTAGGTATTAGGTCCAAGAACCTTTACCTTTAGATGCTGGAAATTGTGTCATGGAATAGAAAATATATTTAATGGTTTTTCTTTACTTAGATTGTGCTTTGAAATTCCAATGAGTTTGGTCGGAACTTCTGACATTTGATTTGCCAATTCTGATGGTGTGGTTTGAAAGTCTGGTATGTATTTAGCCAATGAGGATTGTGGCTTGATGTTTGATAATTATTTTGCCAATGTATATGGCTATAATTTCTGATATTTATTCTACCAATAAATGTTGCTGGGAATTTGAGTATATGGATGAGAATCATGATGATTTATTCGTTGACTTATTTATTTTGAGTTTGAATAAACTCGTAGACTGAGGTTATTATTTTATTTACTTCAAATGGAATGATGGGGAAAGTTTGAAATTACAAATTTGGTTGGTTTGGTTGCCAAAATCACGAGTATATTGATGAATTCTTATTAATGGTGGCATTTGTTGTGCTTGTACAAAGATTTGGTGTTGAGATCGTGTTGAGACGATTAAAATTGAATTTGTTAGTTGTGGTTCGATGTTGTCAAACATGATGATAGCCAAATTCGAGTATAATGAAAGCGTGATTGTTGTCCGGGCATCATTATCTGTATAATATGTGGCATTGGTGAATGGGGAATTGATACTGAAATTACGAGAACGGAATGGAATGATGTGAAATCCTGACCCCGAAATTTCACTATTCATTACGTATTTCGTTATTTAAATCCGTATTTCACACTTACGTTATTTTTATTAGTTAATTTTAATTCTGTTAATTTTGGGAATTAAATCGAATAGTTTCGGGTTTGAACTTTCGTAATTAGTCTTTAAATTCGTTGACCTTTCGAGGTCACAAGTAACGATTTCAAATAGGTCTCGAAGCCATGAGCGCATAGGCCAAAGCCGTTTGCGAGTCCGGGTTATAACGGTATAGTTACGGACGTTTGAAGTTGTGATACTATAGATTTTAGGAATTATTTAAACTCCCAATAAGATATTTGGGTTAAGGGACCACTCAGTTAGAAGAGGAAGGGGACCAATCAAATTTTAGAGAGGTTAGGCAACAGCCAATCAAAAAAGGAGAAAAGAAAAAAAAAGAAAAAGAAAAGGGGGACTTTTCCCCCTTCCATTTCGTCAACCCGTGCACCCACAAACCCGACTTCTACTTGGACGAATTCTGGCCAATCTCCACCATTTTTCAGGCCATTCTCACCCTTCCACCACCTGCAACTTATTCCACAACCTCTCATCTACCATATTTGCTCAAATTCAAGGGTTTTTAAGGCCAATTTCGAGTAGAACCGTACTGGCGAACTCGGAGGTTTTCGATGGCGATTCGTCGCTCCAGTGAGTCTCAACACCCACCAATACCCTTAACCAACTCCCCTTGGACCCAGTAACAAGACCCAATCAGTTTTAGGGGCGTTGGAAGATCGAGGAAGTCGAATCGAAGAACACCCATCTTAGGGTTTTCGGCTGGTTTGAGTGAAATTGGAGCTTTTCCCGGCCAAATTGGACTTGGCCACAGGTATGAAACTTGCTCCACTCACTAAGCTCTACTTGCCTATAAAATTTGGTAATTTTTGGAAATAGATAAATTTTTCGGCGAGTCGGGGCGGCCAACCACCACCCGCGGCAGCTTGTGCGGCGGCGCTTGGCCAGTGGGCCGACGATTTCTTTCTAAGTCCAATTAGATGCTCTAAATTCATAATTGAAATCCGTATGAAGTGGTTTGATTGTTTGAACTTAGTTTCATTATGATACCTCACTTGTTCAAAATTTGAATCGATGATTCGACCATTGGATCGTCACCAAACTTTATTGCGTTATAGAACATAATATTTGAGGATAGCTGGAACTGACAGATCAGGAATCCGATATGGATCTTACTGAATTGGATTTCTAAGTTAGTAAAATTAATTATTGACTGCCTCTTGTTTTAGCAATTGGTGGAGATCCATCCTTTGGATCATAATGAAATTTTAGTATGTGGTTTTAGAAGTGTAATGTGTATTTTGGGAAGTTACGAATCAAAAATATGATAGGCAGATCTTCCAGTTTAGATTTCTAGGGTTGTGGACCCTACTATCATCCCTGATCGACGATTGGCTCTTTAGTCAACTAGTCCAAGTTCTTCTAGTGTGTCAACTATCGTAGAGTGTGGTTGAGATTTCATGGAACTTGATGGGCTCATTGTGGTGATGTGTCCTTGTCGTTTGATGCATGTCTCGAATCGTTTATAAAGTTAAAATTAGTATTAATAGAGGCTCCGTGAGGCTTTGCGGCTTATCTCGGTGAGTTACTTTAGTATATGTGATATGGTGATTACCCAATTCTTTATATTAATATCCTCTGTGGATATGACATGGTTTTATAAATGTGTTTTATGTTAAAATGTGATTTTTATATATTTAGCCATAGACCTATGTTTATGAAACATGATTTGGCTTGTGTACTAATGATGGTTGTGATATATGTGTTTAATTATCTCTTTTTAGCAATGTGAATGATAAGTATGATAAATGCTTTGACTATGTGATCTTAGAATCCTATTAGATGTATTATGTAGAATTTATATGATTGTTTGCTGTATGAGTTGGTGGCCATGAGAAGTTGATGGTGTAGTGACTACGTTGTAACCCATAAGGGTTGAATTGTGGGTAGATTGTGTGTTGAATTTCCTGTCCATGTAGCAGTGGTACATGAATAATCCTACTTGGTTAATCCGCTTGCTATATTTGTCCTATGGGGAAATCTCGTAGACTTCCTTTTTCTAATCGTACTTATCATGTACGAAAACTAATAGAATTATTGCATCTTGATCTTTGGGGACCAGCCCTATCTCTTCAAATTTTGGATATAGGTTTTAACTCTCTATTGTTGACGATCATACTCGTTATGTTTGGCTTTATCGATTACTAAACAAATTGGATGTGCTTGCCACCTTTGTTGAATTTAAAAAGATGATTGAAAATCGGCTAAATTTAACAATCAAAACATTGCTAATGGATGGTGGTGGTGAATTCTCAAGTGGGTTATTCATGCAGTTTCTACGAGATAATGGTATTGGTCATCAAATATCATGTACTTACTCGCCTCAACAAAATGGCTTCTTCGAAAGAAAACATTGACATAATGTTGAAAAAGAACTTTACTTATTGTCTCAGTCCAAACTTCCATCTAGCTATTGGATTGAAGGTTTTTCAACCTCTGTCTATCTCATCAACCGCTTGCCTGCAGTGAACCTTGGAAATATTTCTCTGTATGAGAAACTAAATCAGCGTCCCCCGGACTATAAGATGCTCAAAATTTTTGTTTGTCCGTCTTTCCCGCACTTGGTTCCGTACATAAACACAAACTTATGCCTAAATATATAAAATGTCTTCAATGGGTATGATTTACATTACAAAGGTTACCGATGCTTGGAACCCATCTCAAGCCGTATAATTCATTGCAATTAACTTTTGATGAACCCAAATTTTCATTTCCTGAGCTTATATACAGGGACAAAGCAACTGTTCCACCTCCATTGATGACATAAATACCAGTTCTTGTTGGACCAAGCTCTTCACGACAACTTTTGTCCTATTTTGAGCCCAATAATACAATAACAGTTCCACCAGCTTCTGATCACGAGCAGCCTCTATCCACGCCTCAGTGAAGTGTTTCTTCTTTTCTACCGCTTGCTCTACATTCTATGCATGATTTGCCAGTAGCTGTTGAACAACCAACCAACACAGAATAAGCACTACAACCTACCTCATCGCCAACAGTGAGTTCATCATCACCACTACCTGCATCAGTGCCATCTACAACAACATTGGCTGATGAGTCGATAATATACTATATATTTTATCCTAATCTTAGTATTAATTTATTAGTTATTTTGTGAGAGTTTTAATACATTGAATTATATTTCCAATATAGGACATTCAAATTCCTCTTGAGCAAAAGGTGGCCAAATGGATGAATTTTGGAGTGATTCCAATTGGAAGATGTTCGTGAGTCTCTCAGCTTGTTTGTATAAAAGTTTCAAATTTTTCTACCAAGCGGTTGATTTTTGGCGATGAAATAAAGAAGCAGCGTGCAGTGCTATCAAAGTGACATTTTGGGCTTATTTGGGTTTTTTGGAGTCCAAGATGTCTTTTGGGCTGCAGTTATGTTCGGAACATCTCAAGCTTTATTTTGGGCCTGTTTTGGAACCCTGAAAGTCTAAAAACGTGGTTGATTTGTGGTTAGGTAGATTTTCCATATTTAATTAGGATTATGTTTCCTAGTTCATCTTAAGTTATTATGTTTCATATTATTTGGAAGATCTTTTCTAGTAAGGATTCTATTTTGTAGTAGTATAAATAAAGCTTATTAGCCATTAGAGGGGAGAAGACCACACTACTTTGGAGAATTCGGCTTAGAGAGTTTTTTTTTTTTTTTTTGGTCAAGAGATAATTTTATTACCAACAACAAAACAGTACACACAAAGGGCCTAGAAACACACTAAATACAAAGAAACATGGACCAAAAAACACACAAAAAAACCCAAAGTCTACTTTGGAGCCCATCATGTACAATCCATAAAAAAGAAAAAACCTTTGGCACCCACAACTACTGTAGCTGCATTCCCCATCGCCGACACTTCCCATAACGGAGCATAGAAATCTTCACATCAAACCATCTAGATTCTCTAAGTTAAAGAAGAAATATGCTGCACCATTCTCCATGGACCACCAAAACGAATGCCACCTAGAAACAAAAGAAGCCCACCAGAAGAGAGATTCGATGAGTGACATCGCCAACCAAGGCGAACACCGGGGGGGGGGGGGGGGGGACCAACAAAGGTTAACAAGGGTGGTGGTGTGAACAGTTGAACCAAAGCTCTACACACCCTCCCGTTAAAATGCGAGAAATCACAGGAAGGATAAGCAAATCAAATTGGGAATTAGTGGAAAAATGGTGAATATGGTAGAGAAAAAGGATGATCTACACATGGAGCTCAAGATGGTGGAATCAGTTACAAGAAAGGGGTAGATCGGGGAAACGGAGTTGAGCTTATTGCAAAAGACAGTAAGGAAAAGGAAAAAACAGCAGGAATATAAAGGTGTGTTTGTTGAGCCGGACTATCGTGGACTGGACTAGCTTCAGGGACTAAGCTAGATTGGCTTAGACTACACTAAGCTGGACTGACTTAGTGAAGTGTTTGGTGCAATGTTGGACTAAAAAGAAGGATAATACCAAGCTACAATATTATATTTTTTAATTCATATCTAATACTATTATATTAATTAATTCTACCCTTTTTTTATTCTAAAAAAACTTTCCCTTTCTCTGGAAGCCTCCATCAGTCCATCTTTTTCTCCCTTTTATCTCCCTCATTCTCTCCGTCCCACGCTTTCCTTCCCTTCCCTATTTTTTCCGATTAATTGCCAAAAAAATTTCTGCAAAACGAAGAATCGAGCTTGGTTTTTCAGGTTTTTGTTCGGTGGGCATGGAATCTCGAATGGGTGAGCTTGGTTGGCCTTGAACCGTTTGATTTTGGGTTTGACCTCATTGAAGTGGTGGTTTGTGCTTGCAGCGCCATCGTTAAAGCAGAGATTGGGGACACTTCTGGCCGTCGTTGTGCTTGCAGCAGTGCTCATCCGGCAACGTTCTTTCAAATATCTCGTCTTTTAGGGATTTGGGTTTCAACGACAATGCAGGTCTGTCATCGATCGTCAGACGGCTACGAGGACGATGCGAAGCATATTGGAGTCCTGAACGAGCCTGAGATGAAGCAAAGTAAGTGTAGGAGACGGGATTAGCAATCCTCTCATTTTCAAGGGGTGTCGCTAAGGCCCCTTAGCGAAGCGTTTAATCCTAGCGAGTCCGGCTTAGTCTCACTAAACACAATCCCTGCTTGCACCAAACACAGTCTAAGTATCCTAGATATCTAGTGAAACTTAGAGAAACCAATCAAACACGCCCTAAGGGTCTGCCATTGACCCTGACCATAGCAGGGTCGGCGACAACGCAGAAAATCTAAACTGAAAACTGGAACTCACACTACGGTGAGAATGTCTCTCACTGGAGGGGAGAAAAGCTCTCATGGACGAGAGAACTTTCAAGGATAAATGCTCCCTTGTCACAAAAAAAAAAAAAACAACTTTGCTAGGGCGATGCCACGAGCCTTAGCAAGAATATGTAGTTTCTTTTCAATTTACTTATGATATTATGCATGTGGGTTTTGAATTATTAATCATTGTGTTTAAACTATCTACTTGTCTTAATGCTTGATCATCATTAGGATATTTTAGAAAGTAATTTGATGCAATTTTGGTTAGAGGTCAATCCCTGAAATTGACGAAGGCTTCTTGTGGTTAATATGTTCAAGTTCACTTAAGATGAATACCACGTCTTAAGGGTTGCATGGTTTTTCAAAAGGTTTCACAAAGCTTAATGAGCCTTGCATTTTTAGATTTGATCTGAATACTACAGACGGATTGCATATTTGATATACGTTCTATGTTGGGGGTCCAAGTAGGCATCCTTAAAGAAAACCTAACCTTCAAAATACGCATGTATAGGTCATAAGTAATTGAAAGATCTACATATGATTGTTAAGGTGACATCGGAACCTTAGTGCTTTCACAATTTAATTTTCAAAAACCGTTTTCTTTTAGGTTATTTTGTTTTGCCAATTTATTTAATTATTTCTATTAAATTTATTTTTATTATTTTAAAATTCAAAATCAACCTTTTCTCAAACTTCGTTTTAAATAATTAATTAAGATTTGGCTTGATATAAATTATTCATTCAATCTCTGTGGAGAACGACCTTGCTAGAGCCAACTATACTACGATTACCTTGCACTCTTGCAAGTACTTTAAGTGCTTTTATTCCTACTTTTGCAAGTAGTAAAAATCATATCATTGGCCTCTCCTGATCATTCCTTTAATCACACTAAGTTTTGTAGCATCAATTTTCTTGTTTATGGTACTTCTTCACATCAACTCCCTCATGCCTTGATTGTTGCAATGAATCATCTACTTTTCCATGAACCTACGAGTAGATATGCTCAAGCTTCCAAACACGCACACTGGCAGCTCGCTATGTAAACTGAATATGATGCTCTCATGCATAATAAGACTTGGTCACTCATGCCATACTTTCATTTTGTGAACGTCATTAGGTGTAAGTGGATATTGAAGGTGAAAAGTAGAGTTGATGACTCTATCAAACAACATAACATGCATTTAATTGCAAAGAGTTTTCACCAACAAGAAGGCTTGGACAATGATGAGACCTTTATTTTAGGAGTTAAACCTGTAAATTTTCAAACAATTCTCTCATTAGCTATCTCAATGGGTTGGACACTCAAACAATTAGATGTTCATAATGCCTTCCTTAATGGCATATTATAAGAAGAGGTTTATATGAAGCAACCACCTTGTGCTTAGTTTTAGTGGTTTACTTCATTTTTACTCTCTCAAGGATTCTTTCACAACCCCACTCTAATGCTTTGTTATTTATTCAACTTGGCTCACATTATTCTATCTTTGTGTTTATATATGTTGACACCATAATTATAACAGGTCATAATACCGTTGAAATTTCTTCGTTTATCGATATCTTATGCTCTACATCTAATAGTCGATGAATGGGCCACCTTAGCTTTTCCTTGGACTTGAGATGCATTGTATATCTAGTATGATATTTTATAGTTAAACTTGATGTGCCATGAACCTTCTCAAAAAGTTTAACATGGAGTTTTGTAAATTGAGAGCATCTCCAATGGAAGTCCTTATTTAGAGACTCCCATCATCACATTTGAGCACTCAATTAAGGACTTTGTATCCCTAAAGGAATATTGTCTCTAGTTAGAGAGTCCTTATAGTAGAATCCTTAAATTTGAAGTTTTTATTTTATTTTATTTTAGGTGATAATTTGATTAGGTGCACAATTTTTTTATTTTTTATGTTGGCCTTTTTTTTATATAATTAAAAACATTAGCATTAAAAGCATTAAAAGCTTCAATCAAGATTATGGGTCCCTTGCCACTCAAGGTGTACATTTTTTGTTTATGTAAACATTTTTTCAATCAAGAATGGTGCCGGATGGAGGTGGCATTTTTCTTCCTTTAATGATTTATTGGAAATTTGAGTTTCTATGTTACACCTTTCTCTGAACCAGTTTAGGCGTAATTCTGTTACTTGGACTTATCACCCAATGAAAGCTACTCTGCCTTATCCACTTGGAATGCTATTAGGGAGTCCCACCCAAATGTTCCATGGGCTGGTCTCTTATGGTTTGGTAAGCATGTCCTAAGGTGGAGCTTGCTATAAGGGGTAAGTTATCTACCATGGAACAGGTGATGATCTTTACCCCTCATGCCTTGCCTATTTGCTCTTTTTGCTTGACTGATAATGAGTCTCACAATCACTTGTTCTTTAAGTGTACATATAGTGCCAATATTTGGTCTCATGTGCTTTTTAAGTGTGGTTATGATCCTCCTCATTTGGATTGACATGAGTTTATCACTTGGGCTGCTAATAATTGGACGAATAAGTTGTGGGATGTTAGCATTAAGAAGTTATGTCTCCAAGCTGTTGTCTATGCTATTTGGAAAGAAAGGAATAACCGAAAGTTCAGAAATGAACAACCTCCACTATGTTGCTGTCTTTGAAGCCATTGTGAACTCTATACGCTTACATTTATGTTCTTTGCAAATTCTGCATTCTACTGCAAATGAACCTATTTTTCAAGAATGGAGAATTCCTATGTAGTTCTCCTTTTGGTGCTGGTTGTTAGGTTGGGTTGTTGCTGTTTTATACAGCCTCCTACCTTTTTTGTTTTCTTTTAGCTTGGACTTTGTTGCCTTTGTTGTGTTGTAGTTTGTTGCTTCTTTTGGTTTTATTTTAATACAATAATTCATTTACCCAAAAAAAAAAAAACATTTTTAAATTAATTAAAAGCATTAAAAGCTTCAATCAAGATTGTGAGCCTTATTTTTCACTAAAGGTTATGTCTCTATACAGTCCCTATACATGGGTACATATACTATGTATCTGGTGAGTCCCTCAACTTTAGGAATTCACTTTCCGATCCATTGAAGATTCATTTGTCACTATAATTGTTTTATACCCATTTTATACGGTGGTTGTCCTTATTTGCTCATCTACACGACCATCTTCCTTTAATGGTGATCCTCTTACTAACCCATCCACTTATCGAAGCATTGTTGAAGGCCTATATTTACTTACACACTCTCGCCCTAACATAGCCTATGCCGTCAATCTAGTATGTCAATACATGCGTGCTCCTCACTCCACACATCTTCAAAGTGCAAAGCGCATCCTCCACTATGTTAAGGGTACGCTTTCATATGGTCTTTGCTTTCACAATACATCTTCTTTCAATTTAAATGGGTACTCTGATTCCGATTAGGCTGGTAGTGTTGAGGATTGTCATACAATTACTGGTGCATGCATCTTTCTTGGATATAATATTCTTTCATGGATGGCTAAGAAATTGTCTATTGTTTCTTGGTCTAGCATGGAGGCTGAGAGCGGCTCAACCTTGGTGTTCTTCGCACTTGCTATGTCCCTTTTGTGCATCGACTTGCTGAAATCTTCACTAAAAGACTCACTCCTAAGCAATTTCTTTCCTTAGTTCCCAAGCTCAAGCTCTACTACGTTTCATCTTACTTTAAGGGGAATGTGGTTTGAAGAGACAGACTTTTGACAAAGCCATCAACTTGTTCCACTCTTGGAAACCATGAGTCCCAAGTACGTCATACTTCATAAATGGCAATTACACTTCGGTTTTATAGAGCTAAATGATGTGCTCAATTACAATAATGCCTTCTAACTTTGTTGGTTATTACCACAACAACTTTTAACAAACTTATCCTTATACCCACCTTAACTGCCTACACATTACAACTAACCATACTTCTTAACTAATCACATTCTTCACTCTTAAGTAACCATGTCATCACTAATGACTATGGTTAATACTCCCCCCCTCAAGCTAAGTTGCCAGAACTTAGATTGATAGCAAGACATCTTTAAGAACACTAAGTCCCTAATGCATTTGTAGACTGCTGAGGAAGAACTCCAATGTTGAGATTGTTATAGTGTTTAAGAAAGCCTGGACTATGAAGACCTTTTTTGAATACATTAGCTACTTATTCTTCAGTGGGGAGTTAAGATTGTTGCAGTGTTTAAGAAAGACTGGACTATAAAGACCTTTTGTGAATATATTAGCTACTTGTTCTTCAATGGGAATGTATTGCACAGTAATATCCCTTTTTTGTACTCTCTCATATATAAAATGGTAGTCTATGTCTAGATGTTTAATTTTCGAGTGAAACATATGATTAAAACACAAGGCTAATGCTGACAAATTACCACATTATAAGTGAGGTGGTATGGGAATAAACTGGTTCAAATCTTTCAGTAATGAACGGATCCAAAACACATCAACTGCACAGTGAGCCAAGCTTTATACTCAACTTCTGTGGAACTTCGAGACACTATGGATTGCTTCTTAGACTGCCATGAGATTGGATTAGAACCAATATAAACCACATAGCCAGTGATAGACCTCCTGGTGTTAATATCTGATGCCCAATCAGAGTCGGGATATGCTGAAATGGTAGAGTCAGCTGATTTTACATACCTTAAACCACAAGGAATGGTTCCCTGCAAATATCTCAAAATCCGTTTAACTAAATGCATATGTAACTCAAATGGCTTTGTCATGTATTGGCAAACAACATTGATAGCAAGAGCTATATCTGGTCTTGTAAATGTAAGGTATTGAAGTGCACCTATTAAGCTTTTGTACTGAGTTGGATGCTAAGAATCATGTGTTGGTCTGGCAAACAACATGTGTTGGATGCTTAGAATCCACAAAACCTTGTGGTTGTTTCATGTAGACTTCCTCCTTAAGTTCCCCATGCAGAAACGCATTCTTGATGTCTAATTGTCTCAAACTCCAATTGTTTTGAAATGCCAATGCAAGTATTAATCTTACTGTAGTGTGTCGAACTACTAGACTGAATGTCTCAGAGTAGTTTAGACCTTGTTCTTGACTGTAACCTTGTGCCACCAACCTTGCCTTATACCTTACAACTATCCCATCAGGATTTCTTTTGATTTTGTACACCCATTTACTCCCAATAACAGTTCTATTTGCTGGAGGGGGAACTAATCTCTAAGTTCTTTGAGTTGTCAATGCATCGAATTCCTCCTGCATGGCATTTTGCCATTGTACTATTGTGGATGCTGCTTTAAAATGTTTAGGTTCTTCAACCTCAGTTATATCATTAATGAATGAGAATCTTCCACACATGTAATCAAATTCTGATGATACACTAGGATCTTGGAATTGTAATGATTGTAACTATGGTAAAACAACAACAAAGGATGAATAGGTTTGTCTTTGAATATCTCATGTCTTTAGTCGAGTTTGGACGCCATGATCTAAACATTGAGCAATGTTGTGAGTGTCAAATGAAGAAGAAATAGCGAGTATTACCTGGAGTTGTGCAGGATCAAGGACAAGAAGCAAAAGAGGTGTATCAGATGAGGAGGAAAGAGTATTGCCTATTGTAGATGCTAAGCCATGCACTTGACTACTGATATCTTGATTTTCTGTGTTTTTAGAAGGATTGGGATTGTAACTTAGAGAAGAAACTGAATAGAGATGACCATTTTGATTTGTTGCATTTTCATGATGTAGAAGCAGTGTTGGAATTGGAACTGGAACAACAACTAATCTAACCAAATGAGATGATGTAAACAAATCCATAGGTTGCTAAAAGATGTTTTGTTGTGAGTCTTGAATATATGGAAATACCATTTCATCAAAAAGTACATGCCTTGAAACAATGCATTTCCTAGTTTTGGGATTGTAACAGATAACACCTTTATAACCCATTGAATATCCCAAGAAAATACATTTTTCAGATCTTGGTTGTAGTTTATTGCTGTTATATGGTCTTAACCATACACAACAGTATCAAATATCCTTATAGACTTCAAATCTAGTTGCTTGGTATACAATCTTTTGTAAGAGGATTCTAGTGCCAAAGAAATGCCATCCTATTGATCAAAAACACTAAATGTGCACATGCATAATACCAAAATTTAGCAAGTAAACCAGCAGCAATAAGCAAAGTGATAGCAATTTCAACAACATGCTTGTGTTTCCTTTCTACCACTCCATTTTGTTGTGGAGTATAAGGACAAGACATCATATGTTCAATCCCTTTTGAATCAAGAAAAGCTTTAAATGCAAGACTAGTGCATTCTCTTACTCTATCAGTTTGTAAATATTTAATTACAGTTCCAAATTGAGTGTGAACAAAATTATAGAACCTTACAAACACAATAATTGTATTGGATTTATTGCACAATGGAAAAACCCACACATACTTTGTATATTCATCCACAAACGTTACATAGTATCTATACTCTTCAATAGATTTTACAGGAGATGGTCCCCAAACATCTGAGTGAACCTTTTGAAATGGTAGAGAACATTTATCACTTATAACAGAAAAAGGAATCCTTGACATCTTGCCTTTTACACAATGAGTACACAGACTATAAGTACTATCTATATCTATACTTATATTGGACTATTTTAACATAGCTGACAATATTTCATGTGTTGGATGATCCAAATTCTGGTGCCAAAGTTTTAACTATACCAACTGTCCCAAAAAAGATGAATTTTTCACTGTGGATTGCACTCATCTTGATCCTTTCACAACTGGTATTTGAAACAGCTCCCTAGGCTTACTCTTTCCTTGATACAAAACCTCTTTTGTCTTCTTATCTTGAACAAAAAACTCACTTTCATCACAAATAAACTAACTATGGTTATCAGCACATATTGTTGTACAAAAGGAAGACTCCTTGCAATTTTAGGAACATGTAACACATTATTAAGGATCAATTAATGAGAATTGTGTTTGAGTATCGTTGAACCAATATTGTTAATGGTTAGATCTGTGCCATTGCCAATTGTGATTTTCTTCGAACTTTCAAATGGAGTGACTTGATTGAATGCATTCACATCAACAGTAATATGGTGATAAGCTCCAGCGCCAACAATCCAGGAATCTTGTTTAACATATTGAGGTTTTTGTTGTGTTGCCATAACATTCAATATTACAGGTGGAGGTGGACCTTGAAATGCATAATTTGCCCTGTGAAAACACTCTAATGCAAAATGTCCTCTTTTTCCACAAATATGACATTCTAGCAAGAAACCTGTAGATGATGTATTTAAATTTCGATGGAAGCAATTGTCAGCTATATGATAACTCTTATTGTATATTTGGCATTCAAGTACCACATTGAACCTATTTTCAATGCTACCATACCACATACTAAAGCCATTATGTCTTGAATTCCTATATTGAAAGCCTGAAGAGCCACCAGAGTTGAAATTCTTGCCTTTATAACCACCATTTGGCCTCTAATTGTTACTTTTGTAATTTGAACCATTGAAAGATTTTTTATCAAAGTTCTGTCTTGGACCACCAAAGTTCAATCCATTGCCCATGAAACCAAAACTATAAGACTGTGAATCAAAGAGTTGAG
Source organism: Malus domestica (assembly GCF_042453785.1). Classification (NCBI taxonomy): domain Eukaryota; kingdom Viridiplantae; phylum Streptophyta; class Magnoliopsida; order Rosales; family Rosaceae; genus Malus; species Malus domestica. The sequence continues at coordinate 9,240,805 of NC_091670.1, forward strand.
ACTGCTGTGGATATATTTGTTGTGGAAACTACTGCTGTGGATACTGTGGCAGTGGAAATTGCTGTTGTGGGAATTGTTGTTGTGTATTATACCACCTGTTGTAGTAGAGATGTGACAGTGACCCAATGGATTAGATCCATATGCATTAGATGAATGTGTTATAGATGATCCTTGAGTATATAGTGTAACCATGCTTTGGGATAACACATTCATTTATCCTTCCATTTCTTTTTCAGCACCTAACAATTGAGCATGAAATTCTTTCAATGTAATAGCTAATTCTCTGGCAAGAATAACTATTCGAATTATAGCATACTCCTTTGGTAATCCAGTAAGACCAACAATCATTACATCATTGTCAGAAATAAACTCCCCTGCAATAGTTAACTGTTCTCTTATGTTCTTGAGCCTCAACAGATACCTATCACTGGAATTTGATCCTTTTTGTATTGTATGCAGCTCAATTTTTAAATCGTTAACCTGGACTTAGACATGTAGGCAAAACATTCCACAAGATTTGACTAAGCTTCAAATGCAGTTTTACAACCAAGAACATATTCAATAGCTTCATCAAACAGAGTTGCCAATAACAAACTGAGCAATGCCATATCAGTTGATTCACATTCAATATATGTTGTAATCTCAGTTGTGATCCCAATGTTAGTGTGTATCACAAATTTTGGTGGACATACATCAATACCATCAAAATAAACAAACATTTTATAGCCTTTAAGAACTGACTTAAACTGAAATGCCCATTTAGCAAAATTGTCATCCCTCAATTTTATTGTAAGCATGCCGAAAAGACTCTCAACCTTAACAGTAGTTGTAGACATGATGAAATACTCAAGAAACACAAATTGCAATACTTCGGAGAAGAATTTCACCCTTTGAAGTGAGAATGATACTCACTGCTATCTAGTTATCCAAGAAAGATTGGCACTTTCTAACAAACTTATCCTTATAACCACCTTAACTGCCTACACATTACAACTAACCACACTTCTCAACTAATCACATTCTTCACTCTTAAGTAACCATGTCATCACTAATGACTATGGTTAATAGTAATTACTTCCATGTAATTATTCTATTCATTATATTCTCTTGGTACATATTCTATGAATGAGACTCCAAAAGTCCACTCAATGCAATTATATATTGGAATGAATATAACGACTGGAACACGATTCTTACCATACACTATGATATTATTTTCATCACTCACAATTCTATAAAAATTTAATATTACCAAACACTTAACTGTTTTTACTTTAGAATTGAAACTCTAAAAACACCATGTTAGACTCTATTGTTGCTTGTTTATCTTCGGCGCGCCCTTTTGCAAAAAAAAAAAAAAAAATTTTAACATTTTAATCCCTAATTTTTAAACAAGTTTTTATTCATCAATTTGAATGGTTTCCGTTGAGTCTTGTATCGCTTATAAAACCAATTCCTATAATTATGAGATTTATTTGGACTTTCTTAATAAATAGTATATAAATAAAAGTATATGTATATAGTATATAAAATAAAAAATTATCTATTATCTAATAACCCGTCCTCCTCTCTTTGAAACAAGCTCAAGCTTCCTTCTTGCATGCGTGCTCCTCCCAAAAGAGACTCGCGCCCCTTCTGAAGTTCACGAATCCGCTCAATTGAAAGGATAAATTCAATTGAAAATATTTTTTTCGTACTAGTCTATACAATGAGCACTGTTAACTATCTGCACTACCTTTTGAACCTTGTTATTTTATATTTGTAAATACAACAAATGTCATTCATAATATTTAAATTCAGAAATTTGTTTGACAAAGTAAAAGCTAGATGTCACTCCATGCTAATTAATTACTACAATTTTCAGCAGTTATATTATGTAACATTCAATATTGTAATTCATATCTTAGTTTCAACAAACAAACAAAAAAGTATATATCGTAATGTATGATCTGAATAACTCCAAACAAAACAAAGAACTGCAAGAGGAGATGAGTTCCCAGAATTACACATATAGATTGGTCATAATTCAGTTCACGCAGACATATATAGGTGAAAATAAATGCCCTACACACATAAAACATCATTCTTCTTATGACTTAATTAAAATACAATATTACACTTCAAAACTTAGTATATATGTCTATATATATCTCACATAATTACACTAGCTAGGATTTCTTTTATAGTAGTGGGTACACAGAAGCTACTTCATTTATTTAATTAATATAATTAAGTCACTAATCCGACTGCAAACGCCGAAGGCTAAAACGCTAAGCCATCACGATCATCTCAGTTGGGAATGAGCTTGAAAGGAGGCTTAACAAGAGCAGGTGCTGGATCATATCGTCCATAGTCTTTGGTGTTAGATCTAAGAAGCCTTTCATGGATTCTAGCTACTTCTTCGTGGTTCAATGGCTTCCCTAGCATTTCCTACCACGTGAAAATCGGATAACGCGTGAGTCAGATGCAACACTTATAAATTTACACAAGTGATACTAATTAATTAGGAGGAGGAAGAAGAAGGAGGAGATCATAAACACCAGAATTTCTGAAGCCTTTCTAGTTACAAACCTCTGTGTTTGCATCCACTTCTTTGGCCAACTTGTTGACAAACTTCGATTTTCGACCTGCAAATGCAGTTCTCATATCATGCATATTATGATTAGTAAGGGTGAAATTCTTTCTTTTGCATAAATTATTATCTTGTTGCACAATATTCCTAGAAGAATCAAAGAAGAGTAGAAGTTTATGAAAACTATAATAGTTACTTTATTTATAAGGAAAACTAATGAAAAATGCTTGAAAACTTTGAGTTTTAACGTTAAGCACAAAATAAAGGGTAAAGTGAATAGTATCAAGATTGATTTTTTTAGTAAAAAAATGTAATTTTTCGTTAAAGTGAACAGTATCTGGAACTTTTTGTTAAAATTCCCTTATTTATATGCTTCTGCATGATCTGCTCTAACGTAATAAGTATCAAGCAAAGTGAAATTCTTTCTTTTGCATAAATTAATATCTTGTTGCACAATATTCCTAGAAGAATCAAAAGAGTGGAAGTTTATGAAAACTATAGTAGTTACTTTATTTATATGCTTTTGCATGATCTGCTCTGACGTAATAAGTATCAAGCAAAGATCAAATCCATGCACACTAGCTAAATTTTCATAAATAGCATGACTAAGGGGCTTCTGGAGCTGCTAATTATGCATGAGGGCATAACTACAAGAAATCAGGGTTTTACGAGGATCATTTTGGTTACTAAAAATACCAATTCTTGGGGTTAATTGTTTCGTCACTAGAGCTCTTTTTTCTTGTAGTGCATGCATGTATATATATGTATGCGTGTGTGTGTATGTGTATATACAGACACATCTCTGACAATGCAAGGATTTATATGACTAATTAAAAGCAAAGGCTGCAGACTTATAGAAAGACCAACCTGCTGCGAAAGAGGATGAGAAAAATGATGCTGAAATCAGAAGAAAGAGGATGCTGAACATCTTGAGGAACATGAAAGCCATGTTGTTAGGCAACTTTGTTGTTCGATCTTGTTTCTTTCTGAGAGTGTCTATTCTCATTCAAGTTCAGAGAATTTTAATGGACCAAATGATATATGCTTCCTATATACCTATAATGTAATGTAAAGGAACGTTAAATCTACTTGAGAAAGGACTTCTTAAAGAAACATAAAATTGGGAATTCTTAATGATAAACAGAAAATTGACAGTTAATTATAAATTAATCAAAGCTTTACACTTTTTAGTTTTGAATTGTAATGAAAAGGTGACATAGACCACTTTTCTTTTGTTGGGGCACTAAGTCTAACAAGTTAGTGGACTTATATAGTTAATTAACAGAATAGTACTTAATGTATGACCCTCAGTGGAAATTATCATAAAACCCCTAATTGTCTTGGCAAAACTTTGTTTCTAACTTTGCAATCAAAATAACACATTTCTGTTTATAAAAACTTTAACAGTACAACAAAGATTTTTGAAAAAAGAAAAAAAAAAGGAAAAACACCAAAGTTCCAATAGAGGAATAAAAATGAGCTTAAAATGGAAAAACTATAGAAACCAGATTGAAAAAAATCGATATAAATTTGGGGCACCCCATCATGAATGAGCATTTACATATTTGAGCTTGCTATACATGTTCAATTCAGTTACGAGTACACTCAAAAGGACTGAAATGGAAATTTGGAAGGCATGTAAGTTTGGTGAGTAGTTAAATGTTTCTCCTGTGGCTGTGCTTGAATTAAAAAGAAACATTAGGTATAAAAATTGCTTTTATGGACGACTAGTGCTTTCAATTATCTATAAAGACAAAGACAACACACCAAATACCACTGAAAGGACGCTGGTGGAGAATAAAGAGAAGCATGCACTGTAATACCTAAAATAATCCATCTTTCTTTAATTTATTTTTTTATAAAAAGTGGTGTGAGGGCAACCCCTAACTTAAGCAAACCATCCCTACCCTTGGCCTCCAATAATTGGCCAATCTATCCCTTCCCTAACATTCAGTCAATTATCGTCTAATTTGATCTTGGACCCAATTAGCACGTCATATGATCATTTGATCTTAGACCCAATTAGCACGTCATATGATTAGTGGGAATGTGGGAAGTTATGCACTAATTTCAAAAACTAGTGTGGGATATTTGTGATGTTTCCCATCAATCTCAACATATACCTCACTAGGATGAAGGCATAGTCAAGCCCATATATGCCTGCATGCATGTTTTACAACCATAGCTTAATTCAGTTCTTAAATTTCCCGGAAACGAAGTATATGCCATGTACATATGTCACCCACTTTAACATCTAGTTGCAACTTTAAATATGAGTTGGTTAGAACAGTGTGTATGTATTCTTCCATTCAAGCTCGCTTCTTACATCAAAATTTTAATCGTTCTTTCAATAAATTAGAATAGTTTAAAATATCACTTTGTAAAAAAAAGAAAAACTAATTAACTAATTGCAATTAATATTACATTATTGGTTTGTGTTGTAAATATGAAATGCATTCTTGATAATTTCTCCTCTGTCGCACACTTATAACCAACGATCTGCACATATAGGATAAGCTTGTTTAAGTTCCAAAGAATTGCCAAAAGAAAAAGGTTCCATATATAGAATTGCATGGCTTGAGTAGGCTATCTATTATGGCTACAACCTTTAGTCCTTAATTTTTCATTCTTTAAAATTTTTGGAATGATATATGCCTTTTAGCATGAAGACTATAACAGAGTGGAATGACATATGTGCAGAGAATATGAGTACCCATATATAATATCTCCTGAATCTCCTCTAGAGATTGCCACTAACTTTTATTTATTTCGTTTATGTTGACAATGGAGACATGAAATTGAAAGAGAATAAAAATTATATATTAAAATCAGTGGTGGAATCAGGATTTTGAAATAATTGGGTCATATGATTTCGACCATAAAAATTTTATTGGACCATTTCATTGAGCACCCATTAGGAACATGTTAATTCTTACCAACATTTATTGAAGGCTTATGTCAACATATGTCAACAACTACTATGATATGTAGGAACTTGTCAAAGGTGGCTACAAGAAACTATAAAGTAATTTACAAGACTGCAAAGGCTTGTAAACTGAGGCATTTCCTCGAGCATTTGATGCTCATAATAGAGTCGCACACAAGAAGAGAGGAAAAGAAGACAACATGATGATAAAAGAATAGAAAAATTAGTAGGAGGAGGTTGTAAATTAGTTTGCCCTAACTGTTTATAGGGTCAAATACAATACACATACAAATATACATAGGTTTTTGACGTTGTTGGGGTTATGGATAACCAATGACCCCATGCTGGCTCCACCATTTATTAAAATGTCACGAAGTCAAGTAATTCCAATTATGTTAGCAATCAATAACCGTCGACAAAATAAATAAATAAAATTAGTAAAAATGATTGTATCTAAATTGCAAAATAAATTTAAACAAGCCAAATCACCAAAAACAAAATTCATAAAATATAATTAGTACTTTTATTTTGAAATACGTACAAAACCTAAAAATGTTCACTAAGTGTTCAATGAAATGATTGCTCGATAACTAAAAATGGCCACATGCGTCGAAAACACTCAGCACCACTCGTATGTCTCGCTCGGCATCTCGATCGAATTTATAGCTAATTGACACTTTTGCTCAATTTAACCTATCAAATATAGTTTCATTGATCTCTTTATGGGGCTATTTGCCGCACCAGCTTGCACTTGACATCATATAGCCTTTGTTTTTATTTTTTGGCTAGTGGTTTTTGACACTCCTCTCTTAGCCTCATGTACTCCACATCTAAGTGCAAGATATTTTGTTGGATTTTCATTAAAACTCTCTTATATATTTAATTTGGAGTACAGTTGATAAATAAAAAAAAAAAAAGACAGTACCTAAATCGCTAGCTTGTTGTAATATACATGTGGATACCACATATTGAAATTAAGAAGAAGAAACAATTTGCCTGAGATAGTTTTCAAACCAAAGTAAATGTTATTACTATGCATGTATATGTTGGTGAAATGGTAGCTTATGTCTCCTACGATTTTCATCAGTTGAAGACTTTTTCTCCACATCAGTGAATGATATATGTTGTAACACTAGTAGAAAAAACTATTTGCGAGACAACGGGAAAATCGTCACGCAAAGACAATTTTGCGCGACGAAACAGGATATTGGTCGCGCCAGAAATGTCAACTTTGCACGATGCAAATCTAACCAAAGACGAAAATAGTATACTCGTCGTGCAAAGTTTGCAAGGAAAAATGCGGGTAAATTTTTTGGCAGAAAAAACATGAGCGACGAAGCCTTCGTCGCTCAAGCTACTGTCAGTTTTGCCTCCGACAATTCAGTGCATGTGAATCAGAGGAATAAATAATGTATTTAGTGTAGATGTTTGCGCGACAAAGCCTTCGTCGCGCAAAGACCCTAACCTTCCTATAAATATGCGCTTCTACTCTCCTTGTTCTTCACAATTTTGTTCGTGCTGTGACGAAGGATAAAAACCGCGATGAGAGCGTGCTCGCCAACCCTTATGATTTGAGGCAACATATGGAGTTTACACATGCGATTGGTGAAGCCATGCGTAATATTGTCCTACTATCAAGTGGCATTCTTGGAAATATGTGCTCGAAAATGTGAAGAAGGCGATGATGGATCAATTATTAGTACTTATACTATTGATGGATCAATAATTAATTTTTGTGACATTTTTTGTTATATGTTGGAATTAATTATTTCCATATATATGTAACAGTGTAAGTATACTTTTGATGATGATACAAACGAAGAGTTGATGAAGTTGATGGAGGAGGCGTTGAAGGGAGGTTAAAGGCGATGGCGTGATGACGTGGAACATAATTGATGACCATCGAAATAGAAGCCTTAAATTTATGTTTTTGAGGACAATATTTAAATTTAAGGTTTTTTTATAAGTTATGTATTTGGACTTAATTAGGCTTTAATTCCTGTTTGGGTTTTTAAATAATTGAATGGAATAATCAATTTATTTAAGGTTTAATTATTTGTAGAATAAATATTATAACAGAATATTTGTTTGTAATTATTTAATTATTTTGCGGAAAGTTTTTTTTATTCTAATGTTTGCGCGACGACGATATTTCATCGCACAAGATGACTTTGCGTGACAGAGTCTTTCATCGCGCAAGATGACTTAGCGCGACGACTACTGCTGTTCGTCGCACAAAGTTTTCTGAACATGTCAGACTGGTCAGTTAGGCATCAAACGCTCCCATTTATAGCGGGGAGTTATAACAAACTTGTGCGACCGAGGGTTCGTCGTGCAAAGTGTGTTGAGTTTCATATGAACACAGTTTCAGAAACCTATTTTGCAAAGGTTTTATAACAAACGATGGCCGATTCGGTTTCAGATTCAACTAAAGGTTGGGAGGGAGAAGGCTCTCATGAAGGGAAAGGTAAAAAAAAATATTGTTGAGTTAATTGTTTTACATTTGATATGGTTGAAATTATTGTTTTAATAGGTATTACATTTTAAATTTTTGTGGTAGGAAAAAAAATGAAGAAAGTTGTGGTGACATTAGAGAGGTACCGACATAAGTGTTTGTCGTCATTTGGTGACAAAAGTTCTGTTGTAGCGTACGTCGAACTTATTTTCAATATAGGGGGATTGGTGCGGGACAAGTGTCTTTAACTCTTGGAAAATGGTGCATGTGGACATGAAGAACTCCATGCTACAGAAGTTATCAGTAAGTTTATATTAAAGAAGGTGTAATTGTTTTTGTTTAAAAATAATATTTTTACGATATTTCATTTAATTTTATTGCCATTACAGGTTGTTTGGGATGTTGATGAAACTGATGAGAAGCAGCGGAAGTATGTGGACAACCTTTTCAAGAAGCAGTTCCGGCAGTAGAAGTTCGATGTACAACGGGTTGCAGAGCACGCACAAGTTGACAATGCCATTGTCGATGCCCCTGCTAATGACCCAGAGGAAGAGTGAACATAATTTGATTTTTTTTTCTTTATGAATAAGATTTATTTGAACGTTATGTTGGACTTATTTTTTAAATTTATGTTACATGCATGGAAGACTTAAAGTTTTCTTTAGTTATAAGATATATTTCAGTTAATAAATTAGTTTTAATAAATATTTTGGTAATATATAATTTGGTTTGATAATTTTAATTGGATAAAAAAAGTTACATTAGTAAGAAAGAAAGTGGAAAAAAAATTGTTTTTAAAAAAATAATGCAACTTGCACGACAAACATAGTGTTTGTCGCACAAATAGATTACATTATTAAATTATAAGAAAAACGAAAAAGAGAATTTTGAAAAAATAAATAAAATACTTGTGCGACGAATGTATGTTTTGTCGTGCAAAAGAAACTTGTGCGACAAATTCTATGTTCGTCGCGCAAAGTGGTTCTTCCAAAAGTAACCTTTATAATGGGATTTTAGTTGCAAAGGGAGAAAACTGCAGTTTTCTACAAATTTCTCCCTGCAATTTTTCCCTTCTTTTTTCTTCAATTCGGAATTCGTCGGTCCCATTTTCTCTCAATTTCTTCCTCTAAAACTCCATCCATCTAAATCTCTAGGTTGATCGAGCTATTTCATTGTGTTTGGTAAGGGTTTTTGTTATTTTCATTTAAAATTATCAATGTCAATTCATACTAACACCGTAAAATTTGTTGTGTATTTGTGTGTGACTAGCGCTCGGTGGATAACAATTTGGAAGGTATTTTCTTCGTTTTAATTTAAAAAAAATATGAATTAGTTAAATTATATTGAAATTATGGTGTTATGTTTATATTAAGTTGTTAAATTATATTAATTACAAAAATGTGTATGTTATAATTATGTATAATGTTGAATTGTATATGTACAAATTTGTACGTGACATACAAATATGTGTTGTGATGTACAGAGTTAATTGTAATTAACTTCATACTTGTTTTTTTAGTAAAATTTAGTTTCCCATTTGAGGATTAGTTGGATGTCGGGCATGGATGTGAAAGCATGACTGCAGTCCAATTGATTCTTGAATTGTTCCATTATTTGGACAACTTGGGAATGCAAAGTTATGCCGCGTAGTTTACGGTTAAAGGATTAGGTTTCAGTCGTAGGGATGTCAATGTCATCTTTGTACGTTCTTCGGGTGACACATAGGTATTTCATATCTATGTCATGCACTTGAAGAACTGTACAGAGATGGTGCCAAAATTACACGACATAATTTTGTATTCCCGAATGGGATAGGGCCCTTACTAGAGGCATAAGGTGAGAAGATCTTGTAGAAGTTGTTGTGATTGTTGTACTGTTATTGTGGTTACAGGAATGATGGACAGAACGTGGATGCATAACCTGAACAAATGCACCAACGAATACTTGAACGAAATCGAGGATTTTATTGACTTTGCACGTACACACAATTTGGGTGCAACTAGAATCCGGTGTCCTTGTAGGAGGTGTAACAACACGTTAAGGGAAACTTTTGAAACTGTTCGATTTCATTTAGTAAGGAATGGAATGGTAAAGACCTATAATATTTGGAACCATCAGGGGGAACAATTACACAATGCTTCGTCTTCAAATGTGACAAGAGTGGACAATGTTGAACCTAATATGGATCCTAATGAATAAGTCATGGATGTCTTAAATGATATTTTTCCATTTGCATCAACAAATACCAATCAGGAAGTGGAAGATTACTAACAAATGCCAACCAAGAGTTATACCCGGGGAATGAAGGATTTTCCGTTCTCACAACTATTGTGGAACTAAAGCACAGGAAAATAAAATATCGTATGTCGAACCAGTGTTTTCATTATTTTTTGGGGGTTTTCAAGAGAATGCTACCAAACGACAATTGTAAGCGTTGGATAAATGTCATGTATGCAATGAGTCGAGGTTCAAAATAACATCTCAGAATAAAGCGACAAAGATCCCACAAAAAGCCATGCGTTATTTGCCTTTGAAGTCTAGGTTGCAGCGGTTGTATATGTCAAAGCATACTACCACCGACATGAGATAACATAAGGAAAAGCGGGTAGATGACGACGTCTTGAGGCATTCTGCAGATGGAGAGGCATGGAAAGAGTTCAATCAAACATTCCCTAATTTTTCTGCTAATCCTTAGAACGTTAGATTGGGACTTGCCACTGACGGATTCAATCCGTTCGGGGTTATAAACCAACACCACAGTACTTGGCCGATTTTCGTATTTCTGTATAATTTGTTGCCATGGAAATGTATGAAAAAAGAATACATGATGATGACTCTATTGATAATTGAGGATCCTAGTAGGTCAATCGATGTATACTTATGGTTGTTGGTGGATGAGCTAAAGGATTTATGGACATACGGTGTGCACATATACGATAAGTGTACTAGCAAGATGTTCACTTTGTGGGTAGCAGTTATGTGGATTGTGAACGATTTCCCCGCATATGCAATGGTTTCTGGGTGGAGCACTTGGGATTATATGGCATGCCCTATATGCAGGAAGACGTAACGTCTAGTTGGCATGTTGGAAAAGTTTGTTACCTTGGTCATCGGAGATGGTTGTCATGGGACCACAAGTGGCGAGAAAATGATAAAGAGATCGATGGAGAAAAAGAGCATCACCTTAGACCTAGAGAATGGTCTGGTGATCAGATTTTGGAATAGCTTAACCGTTTGGATTTTGCTCTTTTCGGGACTAATGTCAGTAGGACCAGACCTTCTACACATATGAACTAGACACACAAGTTTATGTTTTTTGAGCTCCCGTATTGGTCGAAACTAAAATTGAGACACAACCTCAATATTATGCATGTTGAGAAAAATGTATTTGACACATTGGTCGGCATAATTCTAGATATTGAGGGCAAGACAAAGAACAAGATCAAAGGTCGTTTTGATTTGGAACGAATAGGAATATGACAAGGTTTATGGATGAATAGGGATAGTGATAAAGCCAGAAGGGATCTTGTGTTTTTTCCATGAAACTGAATGACAAAAAAGATTTTTTAAAGTTTTTATGGTCTGTAAAGTTTCCCAATGGGTATGCTTCAAATATCGCGCGTTGCATGAACGTTGACTGGGGTAAATTAGTTGGCCTAAAGAGTCATAACTGCCATGTGGTTCTACAACGCCTAATTCCTAGTGGTATTCGACATCTCTTGCCAGCTGATATAGTGAAACCAATCATGTTGTTGTCTAGTTTTTTTTTTCGTAATTGACGTCATGATCGTTGTGAAAGATGGACGTTAATCAGTTGTGCCATGACATTGTGCAAGTTCTATGTAAGTTTGAGATGATATTTCCTCTAACTTTTTTCACAAGTATGATCCACATGATGGTTCACTTACCGGAAGAGGCATTGCTTGCTGGACCAATCAACTTTCGATGGATGTATCCAATATAAAGGTATATATTCATTGTCATTTTTATTAATCAATATCTTATGATTAGTAAAATTTGTATTGTATCGTTTTATTTGGTAGGTTTCTTGGAGACTTGAAGAAAAGTGTACGAAACAAAGCGAAGCATGAATGATCAATTACACAAGCTTGGGTGGCATATGAGGCGCTTACATTTTGTGGAATATATTTAAAGGATGTTGAGACAACTTTCAATCGTCCTCCTTGCAATAATGACGGGGGTGTGAGAAAGGAGAAACTTTCAGTTTTTGCCCAAATCGCTCAACCATTCAGAGATCTGATACTAGGCGAGTTGTTTTCCAAGAAGGATATGGAGGTAGCACATTGGTTCGTACTTAACAATTGTGACGAGACACTGTCATACCTAGACAAGCATGAAGATATGATGAAGTAGGCACATTTTTCACATTTGTGTGCAAAGAAACACCGTGAATTGTTTCCACGGTGGTTTCTTGAATATGTAAGTTAGAAGTGTTTTGTATTGGACATATATATTGTACCAATTATTTTGCTCAAACTAACAAATTTAAGTGTTTGTGTAATATTAGGTGAATCAATTGAAAGCATCGAATTCCCCAGCGTACAATGAAAAGTTATGTAACTTGGTGTTTGATAACTCATATATTTCATGCATTTATACCATCCATTTCTTAGGTCTTTGTGATGTTTTTGTGTTAAAATTGTGGCATTTTACCTTACCTTGTGTTAATATACAGTTATTTTTGTTTTAGCACTGTTTTCATTAAAGATGGAGCAAGTGGAGCACTAATTGTGAATTTAAATGGCTGTAGGAAGTGGAGAGACTGACGGGAACTGAGCAGAAATATAAGAACGTGAGGCGCAGAGAGAGAGGAGAGACTGTGCGAAAAAGCAGAAAATAAGAAGCAGAGGCAGGGAATGTGCAGAGAAAAAGGGAGACAGTGACCAAAGAGAGGCACTGTGGTTTCCAGTTCCACATGGGATAAGAGAAGCAGTGGAGGTGAAAGACCTTGATTTCCGTGCTGGACTGCATGCTGCAACACATGCTATTCTACATGTTGTGCCTTTACAGATAATATGGGAAGGTTATTTCTGAAGAGTACTCTTTAGAGTATGGAACAGATACTATGGAGATGCACGTGGGAGCTGTAGAAGCAGGTGAACGTGCCTTGATCATAGATGACCTCATTGCAACTGGGGGAACCTTGGGGGGAAAAGAAGGAATAAAATAGGCAAAAAGAGAGGATATCAGTGAGGAGAAAGAGAGAAGTGGAGTGCACACTATCAAGAAATTGAATAAAAGAAGAAGAAAGGAAGACTTAAGGGAGCAAGCTGCCTTAGGCAGCGGGAGTGAGACTGACGTGAGGTCAGAGGCACGACAGCACAGAAGCACAGCAGAAGCACAGAGCAAGGATTGACGGGAGAAGAGGATTCTCTCTATTTTTCTTGGTTTTATCTTCTCAAACTCATGTTTTACTTTTGGTTTAATTTGAGAATAATGTGTAACTAATTTTTAGTAGTCATGGGCTGTTTTGAAGCCCCAAATATGATTGTAAATTTATTGTGATATTTTGTTTGAATGACTTTTATGAAAGGATGAAAATTGTTTCACTACTTATGTCATTGATAAATTCTTTATGTGTTTCTATGGATGCATACATAGTGAGCATATCTAGGATTTTAATGCTATGAATATATGTCTGCCTGCCCTTGTTGAATAAGGACCTACATATGTTCTAGAGTAGCACTTGTTAATTGTGGTTAACATGTGAAACGATTTCTAGGATAAGTAAGACAACGCCAGTACTTACGATGCCTTGTGATGACTCAAACTCTTTTTATTCTTAATGATTTCTACTTGTTAAATCTATGAACACACCATTCTAGATTGCATGCTAGGGACTAAGTTAAGTTGAAAACGCCATTCTCTTAACATACTACGTAAGAAAGAGTAATAGGTTGAGTTCTAACAGTGAGCCAACTTGAGCATCTTCATCCGGAAATAAAAGGGATTTGAATGAAACATAACATACTTACATGATTATTTGGTGGTGGATAGCATGTCCCCTAACTCGTTTTCTTAACTTGTGAATTAAAATCTATTGGTATTATTTAAAATCTGTTTCTGTACTGTTTTTGTACGATTTAATTTAAATAGCAAATCAACTCCAAAAATCCTAAAAATTTGTGAGACTGTCGTACGGTGTGTCTAGTTTATGAGTATAAAATTTCGTTGCATTTGGATAAGTGTAAGTTAGTTTAATAATTATTGTTCGGTGGCTGGTCAGTGGAGACAGCCACCCTGTTTTTGTGACATTTTTAAGTATTTGGATAAAACAATCTTCTGCGGGAAAGACCCTTATTTTCATATGCTACAATCGACAAATTTTAGTGTTAATAAGGAAAATTAATAGGATTATTGTGTGCTACTTTGTGATGCGTTATAAATACCTACCAGTGTTCGGAGCAATTCGCGTCGAATTGTACTCGGGTTGCCATGTCAATGGTGTCAAGTTCTTAGCGGGTGCACAAGTTAACAAGTTGTGTATGCAAAACAGCGGTGTTCATGTCCTAGGTGGAGGTGAAAGTACAGACATTGAATTCTATGGCAAACTAACAAGTGTCATGCAATTGCTTTACAAAGACCGGTGCCAAGTGATCCTATTTAAGTGTCAATGGTTTGATACAAACCCAAATAGGAAAGGAAGTGTGAAAACAGATCATGGATTATTATTAGTGAACACTACCAAAACTTGATACGACAACAACACTTACGTCTTAGCAAACATGGCAAAACAAATTGTGTATCTTGATGACCCTAAAGCCGGGAGGGGTTGGAAAGTTATTTAGAAGATGGATCATAAGAACATGTATGCTATACCAGAACAAGACCCTACTGATGACGACATCGACAATGTTGCTGACCAATGTCTATAATCTTCGATGGAAATTGGTGCGAAAACACTTCGAGATACTAATCTTATCCAAGAATCATTTTAGATAGAAATAGTATCTTCAATCGAAATACCGATTCAATCGATCACAATTGACCTCAATAATCTTCCGCGATACGATGGTCTAGTGCGCACAAACGATGATGGTGACTTACCTATCCATGATGGGGAATGGGACACTAAAAATGATGATAGCGACGAAAGTGAAAGTTATTATAGTTTTGATGAAGATTAATGCAATTTATTTGTAACTTTTGTTTTAAAACACATTAAATGGTTGGCGGGTGATATACAGGGCTGGAAAAAATGGTATGAATGATTCCCATTTTACATGTGAATTACTTTGTAAATAAAATTTTGTTTTATTTGTATTTTATAATAAATTGTAATCAAAATTCTAAAAAAAATTAAAAAAAAAAAAAAACCATTTTTAAACATAATTACGCGACGCACAACAATTTTTGGTTGCGCAAGCGTTTTAATTTTACGTGGGAATATTGAATTTTCACACACTTGCATGATGAATACATATATTTCGTCACTCAAATATCCTTTGCGCGACTACATTTATGTATTCGTCGCACAAGTGTCTGAAAATTCAATTAAGGCACCTTTTTTTCATGGAAATTTTAAAAAACTTGCACGATGAATTTTTTAACCTTGCGCGACAAAGCCTCTGTCACGCAAGATTCTATATTTTAAACCCCGTGTGTCGCATTCCTCCCCTCACTTCCTTCTTCTTCCTTTTTCCCCGCTCGATACCCTCTCTCTCCTTCCTTTGTCTCTCTGTCCCTCTCTCCTTCGCTCACCTCGTCTTTCCGTCCCTCTCTTCGGTTGTCGCGTCTTCATCTCCAAGAGGTAATTTCATCTTCAATTTTTTTTTCAATTTTCTTTATTGACCATGCTAATTAGGGTTTATAGATTGAGGGTTTTTGTTTTTTCAAATTGAGGGTTAGAATTAGGGCAGCGAGGTTAGATTTAGGGTTCGTAAATTGGGGGTTACATTTAGGTTCTTAAATTAGAGTTTTTAGGGTTCTTAATTGGGGTTAGATTTAGGTCTTAAATTAGGGGAATGTTGGAGTGAGATTTCCTACAAGAAGAAATACCTCCACAGACTTGTTGACCGCAATCCTCACGTTCGCCGAATCCTTCTTCGAGATGTCCCAAAATAATCTTCCTCCGCAGTTTGGCGAGCGGGTACCTGCAAAAGATACTCCGACGCTCAAGTCAGTCGATTGATTTCTACTCTTTGAATTATCTCGGGTTCTCCTCACCTCCTTTGCTCTTTGGCTCCACTCCATCTTTATAGGATTGCATGCCTGGAGAGCAAGTACCACGATCTCTCTCTCCTTCCCACTTCCTTAGTGGTCCTCGTAATATGACTGCATGCTTCGGGAACAAGCACCACGTCATACTTTCCTTTCCCACTTCCTCGGTGATATTCCGTAATGGAGGTGGTTACCTGGACACGTGCGCCTGCTTGTTCCTTGTGGGCTTTCCTTACGGTTTACCTTGCATAACACCATCCTTAGGTGACTTGGATTGGCCCATGAGTTGAAACCCGGATTTTATCCTCCCACAATGCCCCCTTTTTCCCTTTTTTACGTACGTAAAATAGGGGAAAACTAAGTTTTTCAATCACATGCGGCCTTGAAACTATGCTTTTTGAACCTAGCTAAACTTTTAGCATTTCTTACTAAGACCAACATTTGTGGGAGTTGTTTTTCTACGGGTAAACTTACCTTCAGTGAGTTTACCAAAGTCATTGTTTCGTGTGCTTGACTCTCGAAAGCCAGACAGGTTGGTTTGCTTACTTTACGAAAGTCACCTCACACCTTCACATAAAATATGGGCTGACACCATCCACGAAAGCAGACTGACATTTACAAATGAGGATTTACAAACAAAGATCTACGAACGAGGATTTACGAGGACATTACGAAGGTGGATTGAGGACTGACATTACGAAGGACTGACATTAGGAAAGTGGAATGACACAACGGAAGAGACTGACATTACAAAAATGGACTGACATTACGGAAGAGGACTGACATTACGAAAGTGGATGACGAAAGATGACTGATATTACGAACTTGGACTAACATTACGGAAGAGGACTGACATTACGAACTTGGACTAACATTACGGAAGAGGACTGGCATTACGGAAGAAGACTGACATTACGAAAGTGGACTGACATTACGAAAGTGGACTGACATTACGGAAGAGGACTGACATTACGAAAGTGGACTGACGTTACGAAAGTGGATGACGAAAGATGACTGACATTACGAACTTGGACTAACATTACGGAAGAGGACTGACATTACGAAAGTGGACTGACATGGCGAAAGTGGATGACGAAAGATGACTGACATTATGAACGTGGACTAACATTGCGGAAGAGGACTGACATTGTGAAAGCTGGTATGACGAAAGAGGACTGACGAAATTTAACTGTGCAGTCTGACATGTCACACTTATGCGTACTATCTATAACTCATTGTCCTGTCACGTCTTACCTTTATACATACATACATATATACATATATATATATATGCATACTTTTGAGGACCTCACGTTCTTGCCAGACTTTTGCACATTTCCCTATATTTGCTTTTGTGGACATCATGTCCCGGCCAAATTTTTGCATGCTTTTGCATACCTTTCTATATGTATATTCGCCTATATATATATATGTACCCATGTGGACATCACATCCTGTTTAGATTCTTGCATGCTTTTCTCTATATATATATATATATATATATATATATATATATATATATATGTATATGCACTCTTATGGACATCACGTCCTGTCCAGATTTTTTATTTTTTTATTTTTTTGCATGCTTTTCTATATATATATGTATGTATATGTACTTTATGTGTGTATACATATATATGTTTGGATTCGTAGGCATATATAGGCAGACCTATGAGCAACTTATGTGTGCATATCTCTGCATACTGACATGCGGATCTCTGCACGTACTATTCATATATTCGTGTACATCTTATGCACGTACCGTTCATATATATATATATATGTATATGTGTGTGTGCGTGTCATTACCTTGTGTCTCTCCACCTTTGCTTGTCTTCACTTCTTCTGCTTAGTTTCTTTTCCAAGCCTGTGATTTCTTGCTCCAGAAACCTCTTAGTTTACAGGTAATTTTCATTTCAAACTCCTCTTGCGAGAATATTTCAAACATTACGAGCACAAATTCTCCTTATGTCTTATCTAACCAAATTTTGGCCGGCAATTCTCCCACCCGTTTATCATGTTGAGATGTACACCCTGGTCTAAATATGGTGGTACTCCACCAACCTTCGAAATTGTCAAGGCTCGTGACCTAGGTCATGTTCCAGATGACATACACCTTAGCCCACTTCCTGCCGGAGCCGACATGTATTCGGGCCTCGGTATCCCAGCTAGGTCTACCGTTTTGTCTCCGGACCATTTAGAGGTCATTAGTTTCCCGCTCCACCCTATGATTCATCTCATCTTATTCTTCACTAATACTCACCCTATGCAGCTAAACCCAAATTCTTACTTGATTATGTCGACCTTTCTGGCGTTGGGTTTGAAGTTAGGTGTATCCTTAGGTTTTAGGGATTTTCTCTATCCCTTTGACTTGACGGTTATTAAGGGCGAAACTAGCTTCTTTAATTTTAAACCTAGATATCGTAAGAAATTCTTGTCATTGGGCCTTTCGAGAGCCAGAGATTGGAAGAACCGTCCTCTTCTGATTTCGAGAAATTGGAAGGCTCCCGAGCTATCACAACTATCTATTCCTTCTGCTTTCGGTCCTAAACCTGGTATATATAAATTTACCTTTATTATTTTTTTATAAATATGCGGACTTTACTTACTGTGAATTTCTTTCGTAGCTTTATCAGATGGTCCCGAACAGATCATTTCTAAAGACCGAAAATGCTGGCTAAAGAAGTTTGTGACGAGGAAGATATGGAGCTCTAGAGAAGTTGCCGACACCCTCACTCAAATCACCTCTCTCCGCAACTCCATCATTTACTTCCCGTACTGTTTGGTCGACTGGTCGTTGCCCCTAGATCCCGTACTCAAATCTATCTTCGCTCTCGATCTTGACCTTCAATTCAGCGCAGAGTCTTCCTTACTTGTGGCTGACTCTCGAACGGAGGGCTTAGAAGAAGAAGAGGAAGGAGGAGAAGACGAAAAGTCAGGGCAATCAGACACAAATTCTGACTCAAATTATTCCCCTGCGATGGCTTCACCACCCTCTGACATTCCACTGTCTCGCTGCATTACGTCGCCTCCACGTGATCTTCATGTACCCAGAATTGCAGGCAGGTCGGATAAGCGTCATCTGGCAGATAGGCCCAAAAGGTCTAGGCGTGGTTCGCCGACTATCTTCGGCACAGCCCCAAGATCCATGCTATGGCAATCGGCTCATCCCACATTCGGCTCGGCTAGTGGTGATGGTTCCAACAATTCATCTCAAGCTTGGAGGCTTGAGTTCACAAAAAGAGATAGGAGTCACGTCACCCTCGGCGACGATCTATGGGCAATGCAAGTACCGCTACTGCTGTGGCAAGGGGCTTGGTTCACCCTAGTGATGCCGGTCGTTTTAAGGCAATGCTCGATGACGATGTCGACTCTTATGAATCGCATTGCCTTATGAAGGTATGCCTTTATTCTCTCATGCTTTCGTCATTTCTGTAAGCTTTAGCCTTGACGTTGTTTCCAGATGGCTCTCCTTCAAAAGGAAAAATCAGACAGACTGGCTGCCAGGTTGGAATCCTGATAGGATTTTTAACGTCTATGCAAATAGGGTCAAAATCACATGAAATATTTGCAAGAATGCAAGGATATTGTAGTATAGATGCTCATGCAAGGTCGTTTTCCTCAAGGACTATTTTGATAATTTGTGTAGAAACAATTCCTAATTAAATACTTAGAATTAAAACTTGAGAAAAGAGAGTTTGAGAATGGGTAATATTAAAAAAACGAATTTTAAACAAAAAGTAAAATAATCGAAGAAAAGAGTTTTAAATACCAATTTATAAAGGCACTAGGGTTCCACCATCACCTAGCAATCCTATGAATTTCTACCAATTACTTATGATTTACACATGCTACTTTGAAAGTTAGGTTTTCCTAATATATATTCTCCTCGTGATATTCAAGCAAGAACGTATATCTAACATGCAATCCGTCTGTGATATTCAGATCAAATATGAACATGCAAGACTCATTAAGTTTTATGAAAACCTTTTGAAAAACCATGCAACTCCTAAGAACGTGATATTCGCCTTAGATGGAATTACAATTATCAATCACAAGAAGCAATACTCAATCCTCCGGTGATATTCCGACCGAATTGCATCCAATTACTTGTCTAAACATCCTAATGGTGGCCAATCATCAAGATAATTAGATAGTTTAAAACAGTGATCAATAATTCGAAGTGCGCATGCAATCAATCATGAGCAATTAAATAAAAATTACATATTCATGCTAAGGCTCAAGGCTTCGCCCTAGCAAAAGGAATTAGTTATGCATATTCATAACTGAAATCATAGAAAATATTATTAAGAAGAAAAGGAATGAAAACACCTTAAAGTATAAATTCTCCAAGAACCCTCGCCAAGTTCTTTGTCTCTGAAGTTGAATAATAATAAGCGTACTCAAAAATTGTAGACGGCCAAAGCAATATATTTGCTCCCCTCACAAACCCTAAGACATAGGTTTTTTATTCCAACTAGGAAACTAAGAAAAATAATAAAATATCTTAGAAAATAAAACCCTAATTAAACTAGGAGAATCTGCCAAGTACTTTTCCAGTCACGTTTTAGCCTCAGATCTCCTCTAAATCTGGCCCAAGATAGCTTTTTCTAAAGATAAGGACCTTGCGAACACATCTCCAGAAGGCCACGAAACCATCCGAGGTTATCTTGGGCTCCAAAAACGCAATTTAAGCCCAGAAACGTCATTTTCCAGCACCGCGCATCGCTCCTTTATTTTATCGCCAGAAAATAACCGCTTGATGGAAAAATCCCAAATTTTTATATGACCAAGCTAAGTGACTCACGAATGTCCTCCAACTGGAATTACTCCAAAATTCGTCCATTTGTCCATGTTTTGCTCCAGAGGAAGTTGAAAGTCCTATATTGAAAATACAATTCAAAGTATCAAAATTCTTCCAAAATATTAACCAAAATATACTAAGAATAGGGTTAAATATATAATATAAAATTCACTTATCAAAATACCCCCAAACTTAGCTTTTTGCTTGTCCTCAAGCAAAATAAAACTAGAAAAGAAAAATAAAAACAAACAAATTGGACACTTAACTAAAACAAAATTCTCACTTTCAAGTTGCAATCCATAGAAAATGTTAAAAAATCAGAACATCTTTTCAAAAGTTCCAACCAATCCCACCACAGAGTCTAAGCCATTTAGAATCAATTAGAAAAGAATTCACAAACTTCCTTTGGTGTAAAGTGAACCAACATAGTTAAAGAGACTCGACCAAAACTCTTACCTCTCATCCCTTTATTCATACTTCACACACTAACTTCGCATAGATATTTTTTTTTTCTCTTTTTTTTTTTTTTTTTTTTTTTGAAGTAACAGTAGTGGTCGTGTAATGTCGATTCACTTAAGCTTTCGATCCAACCCATGTAGCGAGCTTTAGGTCAATGACTCCCAAACCACTAGGGCTTTAGGGCACTAGGTGTGGAACACCCCTAAGGACTTATTAACCCGAGCTGAAAAGGCTACGAAACCAACTAACCACCCTGCCTCATGCCAAAATTCTATCGTTTGATGCGAGAATCACTGCTGATTAGGCAGGACTGGCCCTGTTACTAGGCAGAACCTCGGGTGAGACAATTATTACTTTATAACACATACTAACTTTACTTTATTTAGAACAAAAATAAAAATACACTTGGACAAAAAGCAAGTGTTTCAATCTCACTCCCCACAAACCATGTTGGTGTGATGTGCAATTGTCAAAGTATAATTCGTGAATTGGTGTCTAAGTAACGATAAATAGAAAAGACTCTACTGTGGGATTAATCTTTACCATGTCCATTTGTTCTAATGTTTAAAATAATCTATGGATATTAGCTTAAAAACGAAAAAATTTAACTGACACAAAATAAAAACCCTAAATTTTTACTACTTTCCCACCCCCAAACTTATTTCACACTTTGTCCTCAAGGTGTGGAAAATAAATATAAACTAAAAAAACAAAAAGCAAAACTAGAAAAGATAAAAACAAAAGTCTAGACCAAAGAACTAAAAGAAAAAGGGAAATAGAAATGAAACAAAGAAATAAAAAAAAATGAAATAAATAAGAGAACAAAAAAAATAACAAAAAGGAAAAGTAAAAAATAAAAAATAAAAAATCACCTGACATAAGAAACATTGGGCCGTGACAAAATGATGCACATAGCCTCGTGATGACCCTTTGGATTATAACCCAGCCTACAAACCAAAGAAACCGAAAAGAACATTGGATGTCGATTTGAAATTGGAATGGCATGCAGCTGGCATGTGCATTGGAAAGTGGGATTATGCTAGTTCCCATGTCTGAAGAAAAAAATTCACGAGCAGTCCTCACAATCATTGTCAGGAAATGAGCCCAAACGGCTATTTTCTTTTTACCAAATCGAGAGCCAAATGGTACTGTATTTTCCCAGTTTAAAATAACCCTCTCGGATAGAGACATAGGGCCACACGATGAAAACACATGTCATACATCCGTGTAATAAACTCCTTAGGATTCCAATAGAGACGCTGAAATGTGTTACAGTCACCCATTGTTATGTCAGATGGCATTTAGAACCCATAGGCTGTATCATTTCTCGCAAGCTGCACCTCCATAACAAAACCTTTTCTCTGATCACGCAGAACCCATTTCTCTCCGAAATGAAAAAAAAAGAAAATTTCCGTCTTTCTCTCTCTAGAAAAATCCAAAGAGACTCACGGAGCTCTTGCCATGTTCAAAACTCGCAACCCAACCAGTAAGTCAAATCGCCATGTCACAGCAGCTCTTGCATCCTCTCGAAGAGCTGTCTTCGTAGCCTTCCAGAACCGCGACAAACAAACCTCTGTGAGTCCCGAGCCGTGGTAAAGTGAGCTGAAAAGTGAAGATGTTGAAGGTAAAAATCCTCCTCAATTTGTGTTACTTCCGTGTCAGCTTGATGTATTTGGGTGAAAGGAAACAAAATCTAACACATGCATGTGTGTTTATCCGTAGGAAGTCCTCTAGACTTGCAGATCTGAGCCGATGTACACCACGCATTCGAATTGTCAGCAAAATCCGAAACCAGTTAGTGTCTGCCATAGAAATGATGCACAGTGCAGCTCCAATCATCCCACAGAGGTACACATCTTCACACCAACTATCGTAGTGTGGTGACTTCCATGTCGCCTATAACTCCACCATGCAAATGTATAAGCTATGTGTCTCGTTGGTGTGTAAAGGTGCTTGAGCTGGATGCTGGACCGGAGCAAGGACACGGCAACAGAGACGACATTTCGGACCTGAGGCATGCAGAGGTAAAAATTTTGTTCTCCACCAATGATGACCCCCAAATTGATACACCTGTTTCCACTGGAACTCATACACTTGATTGTTCTGTTGCAGGGAAAATACCCCAGATCGGCAAAGGAAACGTGATGACAAAACCATTAGCTTACGCTGAAGAATAGCCGCTTAGCAAAATAGAGAGGTATAACATCACATCCCTGCTTGTATATGATAGATCTGCTACTGGATGTATGATTCCGTCTAACATGATCTCTCTGTGCATTAAGTTTTGTTTATCTTGTTTGCTGGCTGCATAAAAATCAGGTGTTGAAATCAGAGATAAAAATGTAGAAGATACTATCGGTAAAATAAAACAAGTAAAAGCAAAGAATGTTTTGTTTTGTTTTGTTTTGTTTTTTTTGTTTTTTGTTTATTATTATTATTTTTTTTTAAATTTTATTCGATTTTTTTTTTAAAGAACATGAAATGCAGCCTAGGAATTTAAATGCAGCTAGAAATTGAAAGTAATGAAAGAAAAATGAAACAAAGTAAAGAAAAAGTTAGAAAGTTGGGTTGCCTCCCAATAAGCGCTTTATTTAAAGTCTGTAGCTAGACGTAGCAGAAATCTGGTGGCTAAGTCACTGGATCCCTCAGAGTTAATGACTCGCGTGCTGTGTCATAGGGTGATTCCAAGTATGGTTTGAGCCTGTGACCATTGACCTTGAATTCATGACTTGTGACCTCATTTTTTATCTCCACAGCCCCATGTGAATAAACTTTAGTGACCACATATGGCCCTGTCCAACGTGACTTAAGTTTGCCTGGAAAAAACTTTAATCTGGAATTGAAAAACAACACCTTTTGCCCTGTGTACAATTCCCTGCGAAGGATTTTACTATCATGAAATGCCTTAGTCTTGTCTTTGTAGATTTTTGAACTTTCATATGCATCATTACGAATCTCATAGAGCTCATTGAGCTCCAACTTACGCTTCTCCCCAGCTGAATCATATGCAAAATTTAGCTCCTTAATGGCCCAAAACGCCTTATGCTCTAGTTCCATATGTAAATGACATGCTTTCCCATACACAAGTCTAAATGGCGACATCCCAATTGGGGTTTTAAAAGCTGTCCTGTAAGCCCACAATGCGTCATTTAATTTTAAACTCCAATCCTTACGTGTAGAGCCAACTGTTTTCTCCAAAATCCGTTTTAATTCTCTGTTTGAAACTTCCACTTGACCAGAGGTCTGTGGATGATAGGGTGTGGCCACGCGATGAGTAATCCCATACTTTGCTAATAAAGCATCAAACTGTTTATTAATAAAATGCTTCCCCCCATCACTAAGAATCACACGTGGAATTCCAAAACGTGGAAATATAACCCCCTGGAGGAATTTCAGTACCACTGATCCTTGATTAGTTGGTGTTGCAATGGCCTCGACCCATTTAGAAACATATTCCACAGCAACTAAAATGTACTGATTCCCATGAGATGATGGGAATGGTCCTATGAAATCAATACCCCAAACATCAAATAACTCAACAATTAGAATACTCTGCTGGGGCATCTCATTCCTCGTGGATTGGTTGCCGACTCTTTGACACCTGTCACAAGCTCTGCACCAATTATGTGCATCATTAAATAATGTAGGCCAAAACAACCCACTTTGCAGAATTTTCTCTGCTGTCCTTTTTTGTCCAAAATGGCCCCCCCATGCATACTGATGAGCAAAACGCAAAACACTGTCTTGTTCAGCCTCAGGAATGCACCTGTGAATAATCTGGTCGGGACAATACTTATATAAGTATGGTTCATCCCATAAATAATGCTTGACATCAGACAAAAACTTCTTTTTCTGCTGAAATGAAAAATCGGGATGCACAACACCCGTAGCTAAATAATTAACAAGATCAGCAAACCAGGGTGTATTAATTTGGGCAGCAAAGAACTGCTCATTTGGAAAACTCTCACTCAATGGTAGAGAATCTGCCTCCTTAGCTGCTGGAATAATTAATCTGGATAAATGGTCAGCCACCACATTTTCACTGCCCTTCTTGTCTTTAATCTCGAGGTCAAATTCTTGAAGTAAAAGAACCCAACGAATCAACCTAGGCTTTGCATCCTTTTTAGACAACAAGTATTTTAATGCAGCATGATCAGTATAAACAATTATCTTAGCCCCAACCAAATAAGACCGAAACTTCTCTAAGGCAAACACAACTGCCAACAATTATTTCTCTGTGGTAGCATAGTTAAGCTGTGCATCATTGAGTGTACGACTTGCATAATAAATGACATGGGGAAACTTGTCTTTCCGCTGTCCTAAAACTGCCCCAACAGCATAATCTGAAGCATCACACATTAATTCAAATGGTAGACCCCAATCTGGTGCAGCAATGACGGGTGCCGAAGTTAGGAGTGATTTCAACTTGTTGAATGCTTCTAAGCAAGCCTCATCGAAATTAAATGGTGCATCTTTAGCCAATAAATTGCACAAAGGTCGGCTGATCTTGGAGAAATCCTTGATGAACCGACGATAAAATCCTGCATGTCCCAAAAATGATCTAACACCTTTTACTGATGTAGGGGGTGGCAACTTTGCAATCACATCAATTTTAGCTTTGTCAACTTCAATGCGTTTGCTAGAAATTGAATGACCCAAAACAATTCCCTGTTTCACCATAAAATGACACTTTTCCCAATTCAGCACTAAATTGGTTTCTTGACATCTCTCAAGAACTAAGGACAAATTATGTAGGCACTGATCAAATGAATCTCCAAACACAGAAAAATCATCCATAAAAACTTCCACAATTCTTTCAACTAAGCCAGAAAAGATACTCATCATACAACGCTGAAAAGTGGCGGGTGCATTGCATAACCCAAATGGCATCCTCCAATAGGCAAATGTCCCAAATGGACATGTAAATGTTGTCTTATCTTGATCTTCTAGTGCAATTGGGATCTGATTGTACCCAGAATAGCCATCCAAGAAGCAATAAAAAACCCTGCCAGCCAATCTTTCTAACATTTGGTCAGTAAACGGTAGAGGAAAATGGTCTTTTCTTGTACCTGCATTTGGCTTCCTATAATCCACACACATACGCCAGTCTGTAGCTAACCGCGTAGGAATAAGCTCATTGTTGTCATTTTTAACTACTGTAATGCCAGTACGTTTAGGAACAACCTGCGTAGGACTCACCCATTTACTGTCTGAAATAGGATAAATCATACATGCATCAAGTAATTTCATAACCTTTATTCTGACCACCTCTTTCATAATTGGGTTAAGGCGGCATTGAGCATCAACTGTTAGCTTCACGTCGTCTTCCATTAAAATTCTGTGCATACAGATTGCTGGGCTAATACCCTTGATGTCGGCAATTGTCCATCCTAGTGCATCTTGATATTTCCTCAAGACACGAAACAATTTATCTTACTCTGTGGGAGTTAAATCAGCTGCAACTATAACTGGCAGCGTTTCTGCAGCCCCTAAATGTGCATATTTTAAATGTTCTGGTAAGGGCTTCAACTCCAATTTTGGTGGCTGCTGTCTGGACGGCTTAAGGGGCTGTTTTGGCTCCCCTAAGCTCTCGTAAACATTTCGAAACCTTGGCAACTGTGTGGGCAGACTGTCCAATGCGTGAATGTACTCAAGAACACCTTCATCTTCAGAATCTGTTCCAATTTCCCCTTGTAAAACGTGCAGCAACTGATCTGTATTTGAACTGGCATAAAAACTATCTTGAACGATACTGTCTAACACATCAATGCGCATACAATCTTGCTGTTCAGCAGGACGTTTGGCTGCCTCAAACAAATTAAATACCATAGATTGGTCTTGAACTCGTAAAGTTAGCGTTCCAGCTTCCACATCAATTAAAGTTCTAGTTGTTGCCATAAACGGCCTCCCCAAAATGATAGGTGTTTGAAGGTCTTCATCCATGTCTAAAACCACAAAATCCGCCGGTAGATAAAGATTATCAACCTTAATAATAAGATCTTCAATAACACCTCTTGGATAAGTGATTGAACGGTTAGCTAGTTGAAGTATAATTGATGTAGGCTTTAAATCTCCTTGTCCCAATTGCTGGAAAACAGAAAAATGCATCAAATTAATACTCGCACCCAAATCAATTAAAGCACTTTTATAATTAGAATTTCCAATAGTACAAGAAATATTAAAACTCCCTGGATATTTTTTCTTAGATGGCAGTTTGTGTAGCAAAACTGCACTGCACTGTTCAGTCAAAACAACTTTGTCCAAATCTGCAAGCTTCTTTTTGCTGCTGCAAACCTCTTTTAGAAATTTGGCATATGATGGTATTTTCTTGATTGCATCCAGCAATGGAATGTTGATTTGAACCTTGGATAATGTCTGCATAAAATCTTTGAGTTGCTGATCTTTTGCTTTAGGAATTACACGTTCAGGGTAAGGCAGTGGAGGGTCATAAACACGCTGAGAAATTTGTTTTGGGACTGTTTCTGTACTGTGTAGATTCTGTTTTTCTGCAGATTTGTCAGGTTCTGCTGCTGGCATTTCAGATTCTGCAGTAATTGGCACTGCAGGCAAATTCTGTTCAGTACAAATTGCACGATTGTCATAACTTTTTCCACACCGTAAAGTCCGAACAACATTGCAATCTTTATGTCCTCTTGGATTAGGCACTATTTGACTAGGAAATTTGCCTTTTCTCTGTCTGAAATCTGTGCAGCTAGCTGCCCAAATTGTTGCTCCAAACTTTTAATTGATGCTTCAACATTTTGAATTCTTTGATTGCTGCCTTCCATGAATGTTTGTGTTGTAGCTGCCAGTTTAGAAAGTTGATCTTCCAAGGATGGCTTTGATGGCACAAAAGGTTTTTGTACATGCTGGAATGGTTTTGAATTATTTTGATTATCACCCCATTTGAAATTAGGATGATCCCTCCATCCTGGATTGTAATGAGTTGCGTATGCATCATTCCTAGGCCTTTGATAGCTGTTCATCATATTAACATGTTGCTCCACAAGCTCTGGGTAAGAGTCTTTATGTGGACAGCCCAATATGTTGTGTGTAGCCATGCTGCAGATAATGCAAGTTGTTGCTGCAGGTGGCTGCTGCTGTGTAGAATTTGCTATCTGTTGTAGAATAATATCAAACTTGGCATCAATTTTCTTCTCCATTTTTTCCATTTGTGTAGACATATTAGGAGAACCTGCTGATAACTCAAAAATGCCCCTTTTCTGTGAATGTTCTGCTGCCCATTGTTGAGATTCTGTAGCCATTGTATCAAATAATTCAAATGCTTCTCTTGCAGATTTATTTGACAATGAACCCCCAGCTGAGGCATTAACATGGCTTTTGGATGTAGGATTAAGCCCATCAAAGAAAATATCCATTTGTGTATCTGGATCAATATTAACATGTGGACATTTTATATACATCTCTGTATATCTCTCCCACGCTTCATGAAATTCTTCGTTTGACTTTTGAGTGAATGTCATAATCTCCCGGTTGTAATTCAATGTCTTGGATGCCGGATAATATTTGTTCAGGAATCTTGTATGCAATTGTTGCCAAGTAGTAATGCTATTAGCTAGTAGAGTGAATAACCAAGTTTCTACCTTATCCTTCAAAGTAAAAGGAAAAAGAGGTAACTTAATAGCCTCGGCAGAAAAACCTCTGATCAAAATATTTTTGCAACCCACGATGAATTTTGCAACATGTAAATTCGCATCCTCGTTAGGCAGCCCATGAAAAGTAGGTAAAATTTCAAGCATATGGTGCTTGATCTAAAAAGAATCGCCATCTTCCTAGGCAGGATACACAATACAATTAGGAACATCGTTGGCTCGAGCAACCAATGACTCTCTGAGTGGCCTGCCTGCAGCAGGCAATTGCAACACCATTGTGATTTTATCGTCTACAAAACCAGCAAACAATTCTTGCAGAAATGTGCCTTGCAGTTCACCGTTCCAAACCAAATTATTTTTTCTCCTCTGTCTATGCAGTGTGCGTTCGGGTTTTGGATCAAATTGTGCAATCTGGGCAGTTCCTGATCTGGTCTGGACCATGCAGTTTACAGAATCTGCAATAACACAAAAGTTTTAAAATAAATTGATTTTTTTTTGACGAAAAATAATATAAAAAAAATAATCAGAAAAAGTTTAAACAAAAATTATCTAAAATAGTCGCCGGCAGCGGCGCCAATTTCTTGATAGGATTTTTAACGACTATGCAAATAGGGTCAAAATCACATGAAATACTTGCAAGAATATAAGGATATTGTAGTATAGATGCTCATGCAAGGTCGTTTTCCTCAAGGACTATTTGGATAATTTGTGTAGAAACAATTCCTAATTAAATACTTAGAATTAAAACTTGAGAAAATAAAGTTTGAGAATGGGTAATATTAAAAAAACGAATTTTAAACAAAAACTAAAATAATCGAAGAAAAGAGTTTTAAATACCAATTTATAAAGGCACTAGGGTTCCACCATCACCTAGCAATCCTATGAATTTCTACCAATTACTTACGATTTACACATGCTACTTCGAAAGTTAGGTTTTCCTAATATATATTCTCCTCGTGATATTCAAGCAAGAACGTATATCTAACATGCAATCCGTCTGTGATATTCAGATCAAATATGAACATGCAAGACTCATTAAGTTTTATGAAAACCTTTTGAAAAACTATGCAACCTCTAAGAACGTGATATTCGCCTTAGATGGAATTACAATTATCAATCACAAGAAGCAATACTCAATACTTCGGTGATATTCCGACCGAATTGCATCCAATTACTTGTCTAAATATCCTAATGGTGGCCAATCATCAAGATAATTAGATAGTTTAAAACAGTGATCAATAATTCGAAGTGCGCATGCAATCAATCATAAGCAATCAAATAAAAATTACATATTCATGCTAAGGCTCAAGGCTTCGCCCTAGCAAAAGGAATTAGTTATGCATATTCATAACTGAAATCGTAGAAAATATTATTAAGAAGAAAAGGAATGAAAACACCTTAAAGTATAAAATCTCCAAGAACCCTAGCCAAGTTCTTTGTCTCTGAAGTTGAATAATAATAAGCGTACTCAAAAATTGTAGACGGCCAAAGCAATATATTTGCTCCCCTCACAAACCCTAAGACATAGGTTTTTTATTCCAACTAGGAAACTAAGAAAAATAATAAAATATCTTAGAAAATAAAACCCTAATTAAACTAGTAGAATCTGCCAAGTACTTGTCCAGTCACGTTTTAGCCTCAGATCTCCTCTAAATCCGGCCCAAGATAGCTTGTTTTAAAGATAAGGACCTTGCGAACACACCTCCAGAAGGCCACGAAACCATCCGAGGTCGTCTTGGGCTCCAAAAACACAATTTAAGCCTAGAAACGTCATTTTCCAGCACCGTGCATCGCTCCTTTATTTTATCGCCAGAAAATAACCGCTTGATGGAAAAATCCCACATTTTGATACGACCAAGCTAAGTGACTAACGAACGTCCTCCAACTAGAATTACTCCAAAATTCGTCCATTTGTCCATGTTTTACTCCAGAGGAAGTTGAAAGTCCTTTATTGAAAATACAATTCAAAGTATCAAAATTCTTCCAAAATATTAACCAAAATATACTAAGAATAGGGTTAAATATATAATATAAAATTCACTTATCAAATCCCTCAGCCTTACTCAGCAACAGGTCAGAGAGTACCGGGCTAAGCTTCACGGATATGAGGAAGAGATCACAAGTTTGCAAGGAGCTCGGGATGCTGTGACGTCCGAAGTATGTCGCGCGAAGGAAGAGTTGGCCGAGGTCAAGTGAGCGAGGGCCACTGAGCGCGAGATGAATATGCAGCAAATACGTAAGGAGATGGCTTCCAGCTTCAGGTTTGGTTGGGTGCAAAGCCAGCAGCGCCCGGAACATCGATTTGTAAATGATCCTGACGTGTATGATCGCCATATGGGAATTGAACTGGGTGGATACGAGTGGTACGAAGGGATGGATCCTAAAGATCGGAGACCCTTAGACCAACCTGCTTCTTCTGATCCTATCCCAGGCAGCGGGTTTGTTACTACTTCTGGACCCATCTCGAGTTTAGGCTTTGAAAGCTTTCAATCCGGCCCTCGTTTCGGCGCTCAGTAGCTCTCGCAAACCCGTGGTCTGTTCTTTTAGGCTACACCCCATTTGTGTTGGTGATCCATTCTCGTGGGCTAAAACTCCATATGTGTTTGTAATATGTTTTTTCCCTTATTATCTCCGTTGTATCTTCGCACGATTGTCGTTCACAAATTGGGCCTTCGCCCTTCCACTTCCTAACTCTTCCTATCTGTTCCTTTTAATTTTCAATCGTAACTGAATGTGACCAATTATCCTTTATCCTTAAATTTGAGTTTTCAAACCAAAGAGATTAACTTATCTTGATAAGATACGATCACTTTAGATTTTGAATTTTCGTTTCTATCAATTTTGAATTGCCTCTATATAAAGGGATGTTTGAGAGCCATTAGATAGTACCTGGATCTTCATGGCTAACAATCAAAAAGTGAAGCTCCACTTCCGGCTCTACGCTGATGTTCCAAAAAAAAAAAAGCTCTCGGAGGGGTTCCAGGGGTTCTAGGAATGTAATCGAGCTATGTTCTAACTCATCTTCTCATTCACCAGGGAGGGCTTCTTATTCTTCTAAAGTCCCTAACACTTTTCGTGAATCCTCATACCGGTCTCGAACAAGATCGGGTGGAAAACAAGCTCTAGACTCCATTGTCGACGGAATGATCTCTCCGGGGCTAAATTTTACCACTCGAGCTCTTAATCTTATTACTAACAGAATGGTCTCTCCGGGAAGGAGTCACGCAACTCGAGCTCCTGACTCTATTGCCCGTTCCCCTGACCCTTATGCAGGAGACGAAGCGGGTCCTTCTCGTGCACCTTCCCGTCATCAACCACGCTGTCCCCAGTGCTTCGACTACTTTCTACTATTAAACGAGCGTGAAACTCTGAAGGGACACTTACAACACGCTGAACACCAGGTGGATCGTCTCAAGAGGGAATTAATGGCTGCCGATCGTGCCGTGTCTACTGCTCACTCAGATGGCATATATGATGGTTTTAAGCAAGGCGTCCAATATTTTCGCTCAAAGGCAAAAGTGGCATTTCCTTCGTTAAACTGGGATAGTCTCTCTAACCTATTAGACTAGGTGTCATTTTGCTTGTAATAAGTTGGGCCTTTAGTTCCAACCACTACTGGACCACTACTGGGATGTCTAGTAGTGCTGTTGTCCTTGTTTTTTCCTTTTCGCTAGTAGGTTTACTTCTCATTCTTGTCTTTTATCGTACTATGTGTCCAATGTTTCAAATAAAACATATTCTCTTTTATGGCATGAGAGCAACATCCCACTGCCTAAGCTTTTTACCTTTGTACATGTCACGCCTCATTTTCCTATGCAAACACGCGACGTGTTCGAGAAGGCAAATCAGATGAAATTCACCCTTTCGTTATCGATCTTAGAAATGATTCAACCTTGAATCAATTTTTACCTATTCAATCTTGGATGGGTTTTTGCCCATTGGTTTTCCTTTCCTGCTCGATCTTAGATTTTCGATCTTGATTGGGTCTTCGCCCATGCGATCTTGGGTTTCTTTTCCCACTCGATCTTATATTCGCGATCTTGGTTGGGCCTCTGCCCATCCGATCTTGGGTTTTCTTTTCCTGTTCGATCTTTGATTTCCGATCTTGATTGGGTCTCTGCCCATCCGATCTTGGGTTTTATTTTCCCGTTCGATCTTTGATTTTCGATCTTGATTGGGTCTCTGCCCATCCGATCTTGGGTTTTATTTTCCCGCTCGATCTTTGATTTTCGATCTTGATTGGGTCTCTGCCCATCCGATCTTGGGTTTTATTTTCCCCCTCGATCTTTGATTTTCGATCTTGATTGGGTCTCTGCCCATCCGATCTTGGGTTTTATTTTCCCATTCGATCTTTGATTTTCGATCTTGATTCGTTCCTCAGCCCTTAGTTTGTACTCTTCAGTTTTAGACTTTATTTTAAGATTCGGATGAAATGCAACTTTATTTATCAAACAATAGGGAGATGTCAATGGACATCTAGGGATACACCCTTCGATATGGAAAGAAAACGGAAAGGGAATTACCCTTCAACATTACTGGAAACAGAAATTTAAATACGGGAAACATAAATACGAAATGTTAAATGTGGTACTTTCTCAAATGAATTGTGTTCCATGGGCGCGGCACATACTGACCTGTTTCAACGTGCCTGAGTTTATAAGCTCCCTTTCCGAAGGCTTCGGTCACCTCATATGGTCCTTCCCCATATGCGTCCAAGCTTCCCTGCATTCAAATTTTTGTGTTTTCAATGACCTTTCTCAACACCCATTCTCCTACCCTGAATCTTTTCGACTTAACCCGTTTGTTGAAGTAAGCGGCAACTTGGTTCTGGTAGTTCGCAAGTCGTAGTGCGGCGATCTCTCTTTGTTCCTCGACTAAGTTGAGGTTATGGGCTAGTTGCTGATCGTTCTCGCTATTTTCCATAACTAATGTTCTGACCGTAGGTAGACCGACCTCTGTGGGGATAATCGCTTCAGTACCATAAGCGAGAGAGAATGGGCTTTCACCCGTTGGCTTCCGTTTTGTGGTACGATAAGCCCATAGTACATTAAGGAGTTCCTCATGCCACTTTCCTTTACGTTGTTCCAACTTTTTCTTTAAACAATAAAAAATCGTTCGATTCGTCTTCTCTGCTTGGCCATTGCCTTGGGTATAACTCCTGGAAGAGAATTGTAATTTGATCCCTTTCTCGGTGTAATAGCTTCTAAACCTTCGATTGTCGAACTGCGTTCCATTATCCATCACAATCGCCATTGGTATGCCAAACCGGTATATAATGTTCTGCCATACGAATCTTACAATGTCATCTTGTGTGACAGAAACATATGATTCTGCTTCTACCCACTTAGTGAAGTAGTCTGTGGAAAGAATGACAAACTTGTTACTTCCGGGGGCCCTCGGCAATGGGCCTACGATATCCATGCCCCATTTTGTGAATGGCCAGGGTCCTACGACTGGATTGAGTTCTTCGGCGGGTTGTCTAACAACTGGGGCATATTTCTGGCACTTGTCACATTTTCTTACATACTACTCCGCGTCTCGAGCCATGTATGGCCAGAAATAACCTTGAGTTAACGCTCGATGTGCTAAGCTTCTTCCTCCTGAGTGATTCCCACACATTCCTTCATGTAATTCTCTCAGAACCCATTCGGACTGCCTTGGATTTAAGCACCTGAGGTAAGGTCCTGAGAATGACCTCCTATAGAGCGTGTCGCTAAAGATTGCATATCTTACTGCTTTCATTTGGAGTTTTCTCGCTTCCACAAGATCTTCCGGCTGGATCCCTTTTGTCAGGTAGTTTACGATTGGCGTCATCCAACAGTCATTATCTTCAGCTTGAGCTTGCTCTGGCAACGGGTTATCAAATCTCAACCTTTGCCCGCCAATTTGCATCATGTCTGATTGCACTGCTTCGATACTCGAGGAGTGCATATATTCTACTTCAGCTACCCGCAGGTTCTCTTGTGCGGTTGACGCCGCGCACGCTAGCTGATCCGCTATTTCATTCATCTCTCTAGGTATTTGCTTCAGCTCGAAATACTTGAATCCATTCATCAGCCCTTTAACCAGTTGCCGATATGCCTCCATCCTCGCATTTTTAGTCATATACTATTCAGTTGCTTGGCCGACGATGAGCTGTGAATCACTGTGCACGGTAAGACTGCTTATCTTTAATTTTTTTGCAAGTTCAAGGCCTAGTACCAATGCTTCGTATTCCGCCACGTTGTTTGATGCAGGAAAATCCATCCGAACTGAACACTCTAAGTTTATACCTTTAGGAGAAATTAAAATGATCTCTGCCTCAGCTCCTGCTTGATTGGATGACCCATCCACATAAAGCTCCTATTTGATCTCACTAGGGTCGACTTTTGCAATTTCTTCGCATTCACCCTGCAAACTTTCACGAGGATAACACTCTACAAGAAAGTCAGCAATTACCTGTCCTTTGGCTGCGCTTCGAGGCTGATACTTTATGTCAAAAGGAACTAAGTTCGATGGCCCACTTCGTAATCCTTCCTGATAAGTCTGGTTTAGATAAGATAACCCTCATCGGTTGATTAGTTAACACCACAATGGTGTGTACCTCGAAGTACTGACGGAGCTTCTTCTTTGCGGTTACTAAGGCCAACACCATCTTCTCAGTGGGTGAATACCTCTTTTCTGCATCGATTAAACTTTTGCCCACATAAAATATGGGTTATTGAACCGAGTCTTCTTCTCTGAATAACGCAGCGCTTACTGCCCCTTCGCTTACAGCTAGGTATATGTATAACAACTCCCCTTGCTTGGGAATGGTTAACAACAATGGGCTCATGAGATATTTCTTTAGTTGTTCGAAAGCTTCCCTTTGCTCATGCCCCCACACATCTCCTTTCCGGTTTCGTATGGCTTGAAAAAAAGGTTTGTATCGATCGGATGATCGTGAGATGAAACGACTAAGGGCAGCAATTCACCCGGTTAACACTTGAATGTCTCTGGGTGTTACCGGATCTGGCATGTTACACAAGGCTTCAACTTTC
Organism: Malus domestica; assembly: GCF_042453785.1. NCBI lineage: Eukaryota > Viridiplantae > Streptophyta > Magnoliopsida > Rosales > Rosaceae > Malus > Malus domestica. Next base: position 9,276,837 of record NC_091670.1, read on the forward strand.
GCTTGGTTCGGTTCGATACCTCGCTTGTTCACTATGTGCCCTAAGAACTGCCCAGATGATACACCGAATGCGCATTTTGCCGGGTTTAGCCTCATGTGATATCTTCTCAATATGTCAAAGGTGTTGCATAGATGATCAATATGTTGGCACCTTTCTCGGCTTTTGACGACCATATCATCAATGTAAACCTCCATTGTATTTCCGATTTGATTTTTAAACATCTTGTTCACTAACCTTTGATAAGTCGAGCCAGCATTCTTAAGTCCGAAAGGCATAACGGTGTAACAATACAATCTACGCTCAGTGATAAAAGAAGTCTTCTCTTGATCTTCAACAGCCATAGGAATTTGGTTATAACCAGAATAAGCATCTAAGAAAGACAATAGTGCGTACCCAGCCGTAGCATCCACCGTCTGGTCAATCTTTGGAATTGGAAAACAATCTTTCTGACATGCTCTGTTCAGGTTGGTATAATCCACACACACGCGCCACTTTCCTTTTTCTTTCTTGCCCACCACCACGACATTCGAAACCCAAGTTGGGCACCAGACATCACGAATGAACCCAACTTCGAGGAGCCTATCAGCTTCTGCACTGATAATCTGATTTCGTTCTGGTGTAAATCTCCTCTGCTTTTGTCTGTGTGGAAGATAACTCGGATCAACATTCAACTGATGGCATGCCACTTCCGAATCAATTCCTGGCATGTTCCTATGAGACCATGCAAAAACATCAGCGTTGCTCCTTAGAAATTTCATCAACTCTTTGATTTCCGCATCAGATAGGAGGGAGCCCACCCATATTCGTTTCTCAGGATCGGTTGGATCCAAAACCTCTTCCCTCAATGGTTCTATAGTTGGGGGTTCTTGATCGCCGTTTTCCTGATCTTGTTGTGGTGGGTCCTCCGCTAATTGCTATAATGGTTTATTCTCATGAAGGTCCGTGCTCTGTTGTACTTCCTTGTTTGTCTTGATGTCTGTTGCCATGCTGTAGCATTTTCTGGCCTTCAGTTGATCCCCTTTGATGTCGATGGTCGTCTGACCATCCGTCAACAAACACCTCATCACTTGGCATCTGGTTGACGCTTCCCCATCCATTCGATGGATCCAATCCCTTCCCATAATGGCATTATATGCACTCGGTGCATCGATGATGACAAAAGTGACGAAAAGAGTCTTACCTGCTGCCGTGACAAGAAGGGTCACGTCTCCGATGGGCCGGGCCTTAGTTCCTTCAAATGCATAGATAGGAGTTGGGTTTGGCCTTATCTCTTTCTTGTCTAATTTCATTGTTCTAAATGTGCTCTAAAATAGAACGTCTGTGCTGCTTCCCCCATCTATCATTACCCTTTTCACTCTTAAATTGGCAATACGTAGCGTTACGACCAATGCATCATTGTGAGGGAATTGAATTCCTTTGAGGTCTTTTTGGCTAAAGGAGATGACTCTGAAATTATCCAACGCTTTAGACGCTTCAGGAACTGATGTTATGTTGAGTACGCGTCTAGACTTCTCGGCCTCTCGTCTTTGTGACCGATAGCGCGCTTCGCGTCCTTCAGGGGGTTGGGGCCCATCATGTATGACGTTGATATCCAACAACCTCTCATCTGCTCCAATGTTTCCTGTTACTGCTTGAAGTCCTCCATCGTTCTTGTGTTCGTCTCTCGATTCGATGTGGTACTGTGACAACATTCCCTTCTTCAGCATAGCTTCCACTTGGTTCTTTAGGCTTCGACAATCATTAGTGGTATGACCAAAGTCATTGTGATGAGCACACATCTTGTTCCTGTCTCGCTTCTCTAGTGGCGTTCGAATTGGGGCCAGTGCACGAAAGATTCCTTTTCCCTTGTTCTCGTGAAAAATTTTGCCCAGGCTCACTATCAGCTTAGTGTTTGGGCGATCAAGTCTAGATCTTTCATTAAACCCATCATTCGGATCACGTGAGAATCTTCTCTCTTGCCTCGGTTGAGCCGTGGGTTTCAAGGTAAGTGCGGTAGTGTCCGCTGGAGATGCAGCAATAGTCGTGATAGCCCGCTTTGATTGGATAAGTTCCTCTTCTTCTAATCTGATGATTCCATTAGCTCAGGCTATCACCTCCCTCATGTCCAGTGGTGGTGTCTCGATTAACGACCTACGCATCTTCGTTCCAGGTAACACCCCTTCTCGGAATGCTAAAGCGGCGGTGTGAGAGTCACACTCTTCTAGGGTAGACATCTCCTCCGTAAACCTAGTCATGTAGCTCTTAAGGCTCTCGCCAACATTTTGTTTGGTGCTGAACAAGATCGTAACATCTTTTCTTGGCCTCCGGTTACAGACATATTAAGATATGAACGCTTCACAGAGATCTATGAAACTCCCGATAGACCTCGATTTCAGTTGTCTGAACCACGTTAAAGATGATCCCGAAAGACTTGAGGGAAACAACTTGCACATGAGGGCCTCATCGTCTCCTTCAAGTGCCATCTGCTGTTGAAAGTGGTAAATGTGCTCGACAGGATTAGTCGTGCCTTTAAATATCCTAAACTTTGGTTGGGTGAACTTGGCAGGTTTTTTAGCTTTCAGGATGTCCTTTGTAAATGGCGATTTGCGAATTCCTCTAGCCGTTTCTAAGGCAAGCTCCACTGGGGTTTGTGGCTTGTATCCCTTCACAATCTTCTCAATTTGTTCTCGCAAATCAACATATTTTACCTTTTTCGATAATTTACCCCTGTAGCCCCCTTCGCCCTAATTTTTTGTCACTTCAACACAGTTACTGGATGGCGCGCTACTAGAGCTACCTTCCTTATCCTCCTCTTCTGCACATTGTCTCTTGGTGCCTGTTACATCTTCTACGACATTTCTCGCTTCAGCCTTCTTCAATGCCTCATCTGCTGTCTTTTGATGTGAGAATTTCTTGACACACAAATTAAACCCTCTTTTTGACAATTGTAGTATAGATGTAAGTAGGGTATCGTTCTAGGCCGGGGATTAGGAGGGATTGCTAATCTATTCTAAATTAATTTAAAAATATTAAACAAGACTCAAGGACACAAAACTAGGCTAAAAACTCTAATAACTCGAAACACACTTAGGATGACTCAAAATAATGAAAATAATCAAATTAAACACTAGGACTGAAATGGACGGAAATCGAATTGAAAGACTAACAATAATGAAAACTAACTAAATAATATAATTTAATAATGGAAGGGTGTTTGGTTTTGACTAGAAGTAAATTAAACTTAAATAAATTACAGAATTGACAAAAACATGAAATTAAGGTGAAATGATAAATGACGGACTAGCTAGAGGGTTCTTCTCCACACATGACACATAAGCAACCTAAATTGATTTTCAGTTGTTCTTTCAATAAATTGTGAATTTCAATACTCCAGATTAACCGTGAACAGCACTTTTTTTAATCTTCAAGTTTTCCTTAAGTTATTGAATTGGACGGGAAAACGCATACAACAATTCAAAACATTCTTCAAAAGTCCCCTACGTGAAAAGCACAATAGAGATACAATCAAAGATCATTAAACTTTGTGAAAACTATAAGCATTGACGAGGCATTCATAACTATGAAAAGCATGATACTCTTGCCAAGAATTTACTTAACGTGATTGTGACTAGCAACCTTTACTACTTGTGAAAATAAGTTCATAACGATTAGGTGAAATTCACTTATATTCTAGCATCAAATTCATGCATGTAAATTAAGCGTGCACTCTCAACCAACATACACAAATCAGTTTTTATACGAACGGATAAGTAAATTGAAATCACAACTTATGAAATCACAACCGAAGGTAATCAATTCATATTACAGATATAATCATGGCTTTGAATTAACCTCTAGCCAAAATCAGTTTATTTACACATTATTAAAAATAGAAATAAAATAGAAGTTTAGAGAGATTAAACCGAAAGAGAGGTGAAGATCTCTGTCTGCGTTCTCCTTTCACGCTGTATTGGACCGTCCTCACCTTTGTACTGACTCTGTCCTCCTTATTTTATGCGCCTATTCCTGCGTGCTGACCTTCACAAGCTGCCCAAAGGCAGCCTTCTCTCGTCAGTCCCCCGCTCCGCTTCTAACCTGCTCCCCCGTCCATATTTCTCCTTCTTTCTTTTTATTCCTCTGGACCCGTGTCAACCAGCTGCCAAGGGCAGCGTCCTTTCCGTGCTGCTCCACTGACCTCACCTTCTTTGTACTACCCCCGTATCTCCACGTCTCTTCCCCCCCAGCTGCCAAGGCAGCTACTCTCCTTTCTGACCTTCTCTTCTTCCTGCGTCTCTGCGAGCTGCCCAAAGGGCAGCTCCCTTCTCCCGCTCCAAGACCCCCCTTCTCACCCGTTCGTCTGACTTCTTTTTCTCGCACACCTTCTTTGGATTCTTTTTCCGTCCCCCGTGTGGACTCCTCCATTTCCTCTGCTTTGCCAGTTGCTGTCCCCTAATTCTTCTGACTTCCTTGGATCCCTTTGTCGCTGACCTGCTTTCCTCCAGCTGCAAAGGCAGCTTGCTTTTCTCTATATTCTCCTCCCGATGCTCTCCTTTTATTTTCATTTAGTTTCTAGCAGCCCCACATAGCAGAAAAATAAGTTCTTTGGATCATGTTACTCCTACAAACACAATATATCAAAAGTATCATAAATACTTAAAGCTTCCAAATAAATTAGACAAGAAAAGAAATATAAAATGATGAAATATATAGTTTAAATATTGGTTTACCATTTAGCGTCACAATGGGTTAGCAATATTGTAATTTAAATTTGCTTTTCACGAATAAAATTTCACTTGTTCTATTTTTATTTTCTTTGCATAACAAATCCTATAAACACAAAAATAACGTAAATAGCTTAAAAATATAAGGAACTAACCAAGAAAAGACGAGTGAATTTAAAGTAAAAATATATATAAATATGATCCGATCATCTTTTTTGTTTCATGCAATTCCCTCGTTAACCTTCTAAATTGTTCCATGGCAAGACTGGGTTCACTATTTTGTGATTGAGACCTAGCATGTACCGATCGAGTCCCTACGCCTTGAGAGGGATTCGGAACTTCTTGTGCGGATCCAGTCATGTTTGTAGTTTGATTTTGTTTCCCACAGACGGCGCCAACTGTTGGAGTGAGATTTCCTACAAGAAGAAATACCTCCACAGACTTGTTGACCGCAATCCTCACGTTCGCCGTATCCTTCTTCGAGATGTCCCAAAATAATCTTCCTCCGCAGTTTGGCGAACGAGTACCTGCAAAAGATACTCCGACACTCAAGTCAGTCGATTGATTTCTACTCTTTGAATTCTCTCGGGTTCTGCTCACCTCCCTTGCTCTTTGGCTCCACTCCATCTTTATAGGATTGCATGCCTGGAAAGCAAGTACCACGATCTCTCTCTCCTTCCCACTTCCTTAGTGGTCCTCGTAATATGACTGCATGCTTCGGGAACAAGCACCACGTCATACTTTCCTTTCCCACTTCCTCGGTGATCCTCCGTAATGGAGGCGGTTACCTGGACACATGCGCCTGCTTGTTCCTCGTGGGCTTTCCTTACGGTTCACCTTGCATAACACCATCCTTAGGTGACTTGGATTGGCCCATGAGTCGAAACCCGGATTTTATCCTCCCACAAGGAACAATTTTGGGCAGTGAGGTTAGATTAGGTTTTCTTACATTGGGGGTTAGATTTAGGGTGCTTCAGTGGGGGTAGATTAGGGTTCTTAAATTAGGGGTTTTTTAATTTCAAGTGAAGGGTTAGAATTATGGCCGTCAACGTTTGGAAACTGGGGAATTGTTAATTTTTTTCCTGTGTTGTATGTCATAAAATGCTTGTTATATGATTCTTTGTTCCTCCTAGGAACCTATATATTTTAAACAGTACTTAGTTGCTTTTGTAATGTGATAGTGTTTAAACCACGGCCACGGATTCTAATATGGAGAAAATGTTAGCCTCATGTCCTTAATTTGTGTCAGCCGAACCCTCTATTCATGTTTGTTAAATGTAACTGGTGGAAGGTATTGTAAAATGCTCATCCTGTGAATTTTATGTTCAAAATAGCTTGGTGGAAGTCAAATGAGCATATAGATCAAAACAACTTATTGTATGTCATAGAATGCTTGTTACATTAGGTTTACTTATTATCCTCAAGATACATTCTTTATGTTTATGTAAATAATATGGATGTGACATCAACCTTTGGAAACTGGGGAAGCCCACGATTGATGTCTATGAAGTTCTTTTCTTTAAATCTGAGTTTCCTTTACTTGCTATTTCAGTTAATTAGAATTCACTCGAGGAATTCACAACTGGGTTGGACTCGGCAAAAAGTAAGTGACGAGTCATGCTTTACATTTCCTTATTGAAATTCAGATTGTATTTGTGTTTCTTCTTGTTTTTGTGTGTGTTTTTGCCTATATGCATGTGAATATGTACATAAATACGTGCATATGTATATGCATACATATTACATACATACCAAGTTACCAACACATACTTATATGTGTGTTTGTGTGTGCAACTGTGCATGCATAATGTAGCTAAATTATAAAAGAAATTGTTACCTGGCTGGATTAACCTATTGTTCTAGACATTTTGCTGTGAAGTATTTTGACATCGTACGGCTTTCTGGGGATCAGTCAATGTGAAGAATGTATGACTCTGTTAAAGAAATAGTGTTGTAGCTCAATTAGTTAGTCATAGAATCGAACAAAGATAGTTATAGAAACTGTTTTTAATGTTCTTCAAATTAAAAAACCCCACGGCCCTAATTCGGTTTTTAATTTGAATTTGTTTTTTTATGTTCTTCCAATATGAACAAATCGCAGAAGAAAACAGTTTCTATAACTATCTCTGTCCAAGGAATTCAGTTTTTATGTTCTTCAAGTGAAGGGTTAGAATTAGGGCTGTGGGTTTTTTAATTTGAATAACATAAATAGCTTAATTAGCCTACTAATGCTTCTTTCTCAAAAGTCTTCACTCCTAAATAGAGAGAAAGTGTTATTTGGTGCTAATCACACTTTTCTAAATATATTGCATTGTTATTTATTCCAGTTAACAAGCTCTATTTATATCCAATAAGCATATGATTTCTATATGTAATGTGGATGTTAAAAGAGACTAAGAATCACTTTATATGGTCCATTTTCTTGTTACTACCTGTGAAACTATTAAGTATTCATGGAGTTGGGCTCTGGTGGAAACCATTTGTATTTATGTTGCTTAGTACACACACACACACAACTTGCATACATCAACACACACACACACAGAGTACATGGATACACAGCACACACGCAGAGTGCATACACACAAAATTAGCATACATCAACACACACACACACACCCAAAATTAGCATACATGGACACACACACAGATAAAAGTACATACACACACACAGAGCACGTACATACATACATACGCATACACATACAGTCATAGATTATATACCTATCAATTATTAGATCAAATTCAACGATGGTAGAACAAATATTAGATGAAATTCATATATATATCAAATCCACATATTATATCACCAAGCAGATATTGGTTATATGATTCATGTATAGTAGATGCCGTTTTAAATTTTCTTTTTGCCAAACTTGAATTGGGTTTAGAATTAGAGTTTTTAAATTTCTTTTTAAATTTAAGTACAAATTATTATGCATGTGTACGATAATTTTAATCTTTGTAATCTAACAAATTTATTTCCAATTTTGTAGATGTCACAGCTCATTAGAACCCGGAAGGCGATGACTTATACACCTCGTCCAACAACTACACCTAATACTGCCACCACTGCTCTGGCAAAGATGGACCATAGGTCGGTGAATCCGGTTGACCCAGTTGGTCCTCCAGTCCCACAGGTGCTGACATCTTCGACTTCTTCGGTGATGTTACCTGTCAGCGCCTGACACGCTCATCGGGGCCCCCGCACCCCTGATCAGATGTCGCCATCAGGATCCACAACCGATGCCTCGAGTACATAGCCAAGTATACTATCCTAATTTACTCCCTCATTCCCATGTTAACTTAGTTTTGTTATTTTAGGTTCAATTTGTTAAATTATGTCATTTAAGGATTAAAAAGTTATTATACATATATTGTTTATTGTTGTCATCGTTCCAAACCTTTTATTAAACAGTTGTGATCACTGTGTTGGATACATATAGTTTATGTTATTTTCAGGGTTTTGGGAAATGTTTTAATTATAGGGAGGTTATGCCGAAATTTTAGTAGGATTTGTTATTAGTTTTGGGTTAACTTTAAGTTTTTATTTCTTTGGAGCCTAGAAAAACACCCGGGGACCTTGTCGACAATTGAAGATAACTAAGGTGGAAAAGGGTCAGTCGCTCCTTCGAGAGTCTACCTCCCAATTTCCTTCGGACAGGCCGATCGAGTATGTGGATCCCCATGAGGATGTAGGGTTTCACATCCTTACAGAGATGTTGGACTAGACTTTCGGTCGGAGGTCAGGGACATGTTGTTGGGGGATGGGAAATTCCAGGCGGTGGGAGAGTGGAGCCTCTTCATTCTAGCAATCGAAGGCCAAGGTTACAGCTTTGATGTAGGAAGTCTATGGCATGAGGAGTAAGCTCGCATTGTACAAGTCTTAAAATGTCATTGCTTGTACAAGCTCTTAGTTCCTTCGGGATCCGTCTCCCCGATTTTTCTGCACCACCATCGCCAAAGCCCCTCTACTCCAAGCATACACAGCAATCAGACCCATCGACCTCCAACCTCATCCCCAACCCCACCCCCTTCTAGTAGCAAGATTACCAAGCACCATAGATTATTCCTCATTTTTTTTGTAGTTTTTGTTCCCGCTTTCCTTTTAAACTTTGTATTTGTACGTACATTTTTATTTATATTATAAATAAATTATTTTTTTATTCATTAATTTGTTTTTTTTTTTTTGGTCAATTGTATGAAATATATTTTTTTAATAATATTCCTTTTATTCTATTTATTATTTTTTTTATTCAAAAATGCACTTGTGTGGTGATGACATATCATCGCGCAAAACCACACCCATCTTACGTTTTTCGTCGCGCAAACATTTTCGAGACGAATTATAGGCGTCCCTAAAAATTTCTCGTCACAAAGCACACTTGTTCCCTCTTATATCGTACGACAAAAACTTTTGTCCGTATACCTTTCGCGCGACGAACACTAAAGCATCGCACAATCGTTTAGCTACGCGACGAATGTGCACTTCTTCATCGTGCAAGGTCTTTCTTCATGACCTTTGCGTGAAAAATTCTACTCGATGATTTTTGTGTCGTCATAGGTTTTGTGCGACCTGGAAATGCTTTGCACGACAAAGACTCCCTCGTCTCGCAAAGTGTTTAATTTAGTAGTGTAAATTTGTAATATCCCTCTAGAAAGGGATTGGTTTGTAAGAAAGATACACACCAATTCTCATGCATCAATGAGTTTGAGCAAGAGGATTACCCGAGGCCAGGGAGGAGGAAAAAAATAGCTAGTGAGCTACTTATAAGGATTATATACACTAAAGTGAAAGTTATCTTTGTACTCTTATTATTTCAGATACTGAAAGAAACGACTATTGTTGCACCGATGACGTAAGCATGATCGTTGAACCTCATAAATAGTGTTTTATTTACTTTATAGGTCACTACACATATATCGTCTATTTTACAACACGTAACCAGCACGACAAGCTCTCGCGTCAGTGGTAAGAACAACACCATAAATCCGTTAAAACACTACCTACCTCTCACATCTATCGGCTGAAATCTCACAAATAAAAAAATGCAAACATAGAGAATGAAGATCATGTGCAATCTCAATTCAGAGAAGATAATGGTGTAACTTTTAAAATGGAAAAAAAAGTTAGAGAAACAAGCAAATGTACAGCCCGAAAAGAAAAGGGGAGAACTTGTATTGGTATTAGTATGACCAACTAGAAAGAACAACAAAAGGAAATAATAAAGTCTAGTCGCCGTTCTCTGAGAAGAAAACGGAAAAAAAAGGGTGAAACAATTTCCACTCTTTATCTTTGTTTTCTTTATTATATATTAATTTTGTTACTAATGCGATTGGTACGGTTTTATCGCCTGTCCTGTACTATATATTATTATAATATGAATTGCGTGTATTTATCGCCCCTTCTCATAATAACATTCGTTATTTTTTAGTTTTGAACGATATTTATGTGAATGGTGCTGGATTAAAGTTTTTATCACAAATTTTATTTATTTAAAACAATTTATTCACATTGGATGAAACTATTGCCCTTTGCAATGATTTATTTATTGTACTATGCTTTGTTATGTAAATTTCGGTGAAACAAATACTTACCAAGACATTAAAATTTCGATGTGCTAGGGCTTACATGGCATGCGCCATGTGTCTCAAAAATTGTACATATATAGACATATGACTCATCAAAGCCAAACAAATGATTTTGACTAGAAGTTTAAAATATAAATAATGTTGAGAACTTGAAATTCTAACACTTTGTGTGGATATACATTTATATGGAAATAATAAATTGTTGCAAGTTTTGTCATACCTCATTTTCTTCTATTTGGGTATAAGAAAAGGGTGAAATTGTCAAAGCTCAATTTTATCAATATTGACATCTTAGGCAAGAAATACTTCATGGATTCGTGATACTAGAGAATTGTGGAAGCATATGATATTAAGAAACATCTTTACTTAAAAGCTCATTGATGAAATTCATAGAAGCTTTCATGGATTTCTATATCTAAAAAGTCAACCCATAAGTTTCAGGCATGTATCAAAACATGGCTATTAGAATTAAAGTGTATAGTTAAATTGGAACCTAAAGTTCCATAACTGCAATCTTCTATACTAGACTCTGTGTAAACCAGACCTGAAGTCCCTCAATCAATTAAAAATAAATGTCTACATTACGGGTTTTTAAAGTACGAAATTTCTTGATTGAATTTGGAACTAGGAAGTTCAAATTCGACAATTCAATGATTTGAGCACTGAAGTCCAAATCCCCTTATTCAGTTAGTACTAAGCACAATAAATAACAAATCAGTTTATATACGGTAATGTTCAAAAGAGAGATAATAATTGAATCTATTGGTACTTATTCTCAAAGAGTTATTTTCACGAAGCCTCTTCAAGAGGGCTGGGCGCGTGTAAACTGGCCGTTATTACTATGCATGAATTTTGAACGAGATGACAAAGCCTTGATAAGAGAGGACACATGGCAAGTTTTGGAAGATGTATCTACCATGTTAGCAAAGGCAGTTGGGGTTTGTTAAAGAACGGTTATTTTAGATATGGTTTAGTGAGTCATGTTTAGCCTTTTTGTAGTCGGTTAGAAAGTGCCTATATATGCAACCTTTCTAAAAGACTTCGTGAGCTACATCATTGTATTGAATGAATAGTCATCTTTAAAGCTCATTTCTTTCTCTGTATTCTTCCTCCTTGATTCATTTTTCTGCTTTCTTGATCAATCTTTGATATTTTCTCATAGTAGTTAATATGGTATCAGAGCCAGTGATTCAGCTGTTGTCTCACGATTGTTTGAAGACATGGTTTTCTGAGGTCCATCAGCGTTTTGGGCATTCGGAATTTGAAGTCGGTGCATCTGGGTTTCTGGAATTTGAAGTCGGTGCATCTGGGTTTCTTGACATTTGCTGGAATTCTCAGGTTATATGTTTCAATTCACTGCAAAATTGTATGATTTTTTTATTCTGTGAAGTAGTAGATTGTTCTTTACGGCACAAAGCCATTTCAAGATTGTTTGCTATTTGGGCACGAAGCCATTTTTCAAGATTGTTTGCTGTTTGGGTTTTAAGTCATCTGAGCTATTTTCTGTTGTTCTTATATCTGTGGAGTTGAACATGTTCTTTAGTGTATCTGTGCTGTTGAATTCTGAATAGTTTGTGTAGCAATGGCGTCTAATACTATTCGAGTTGAAGGTCTTTTAGGTATGCTTACAATCAAGTTGAATGATAAGAACTTCTCGAAATGGGTTTATCAATTCAAGCTAGTTATGAAAGGGTACAAGATGTTTGGCCATTTTGATGGCACAGCTGTTTATCCTTCTAAATTTGTGGTTGATTCAGAGAGTGGGGTTACTAATATGATTACTGAGGCTTTTCTTGAATGGGAATCGATTGATTTAGCACTCTTGAGTCTATTGATTGCTACTTTGTTTGATGAATCTATTGAACATGTATTGGGCTGTAAAACTGCACATGAAGCTTGGTCTAATCTTCAAGATCGTTATGCTTCAGTTTCAAAGGCTAGGGTGATTACCTTAAAGACTGAGTTTCAAACTATACATAAAGGAGGTGATTCAATAGATCAATATTTGTCTAAGTTGAGAAATATAAAGGATCAATTGATTGCTGCCAATGAATCTGTTTCTGATAATGATTTTGTGGTGGCTGCATTATCTGGATTACCTAAAGAATACTCTACTATAAGAACTGTGATTTTTACTAGAGACAATCATATTACACTCAGAGAGTTTAGGGAGCAATTGTTGTGTGCTGAAAGGGAAATTGAATCTATGGTTAATACCCTACCTAATACCTTTTCTGGATTGTATATGCAAGGATCATCTTCTCAGTCTATGCATTCTCAAGGATAATCTAGTAATTCTGGTAATGTTCCATTTACTACTGGTGGGACACTTACTAGAGTACCTAGTGAGGGTTCCAATCTGAGTTTACCATTTCAGCCTCAAGGTTCTGTTGTTTCACCCTTTACCTCTCAAGGATTTTCTTTCCCAGCAACATCATTTCCATCTAATGGCCTCATGCATTCTCCTGCTCAATATCCTTCAAGTTCGTTTGTCATACCACAACCTTCATCTATGTACCCGGATTTTTCTAACTCATATGGTTTTGTTGGGAATGGCATTGCTCCTAGGCCTTTCAATAATTCTAATGCTAGTTCCAGACCATTTTTTGGACAGAAATCTAATGGAGGGTATCAAGGCTCCAATTTTGGAAATAACAGAGGATAGTCATTTGGTACTAAGTCCAGTACAAATAATTGGCAACCTTGGTCTGGCAACACAAATACTAGAAGCTACATTGTGCCTGAATGCCAAATCTGCTCCAAGAGAGGACATACATCTCCTAATTGTTGGAAACGGTCTACTAATCCTAATCAAGTAGGTCAAGTTGTTGAGTGGCAAATCTGTGGGAAAAGAGGTCATAGTGCTTTGGATTGTGATCATCGTAATAAATTTGCATATCAAGGCATAACACCTGCACCTTCTTTAACAGCTATGCAAGCACACGGTCCATCTAGAATTTTGCCTCAAGATTCTTAGATAGTTGACACTGCTGCCTCCCATCATATGACCGCTGATGTTAACTCACTTCAACAAGTCACACCATATCAAGGCGCACTGATATAATTACTATTGGCAATGGTGAAGGTTTGCCAATTCAGCATATTGGTTCTACCAAATAAATATTCTCCCTACTTCTTTACTTCTAAGAACTGTTTTACATGTACTAACTATTGCTGTGAGTTTAATGTCAGTGCAACAACTTTGCAAAGATATTTTTTGTTGGTTCATTTGTGACCATCATGAGTTCTTTGTGCTAACAAGGTAACCAAAGTTGTTCTTTACCACGGAATGAGTAATGGGGGAGAGTTGTTTCGGATACCAGTTCAGTTGCTGTCAGGTTCTTCCACTCAGTCATCCAATAAAGTAGCTTTACTTGGATAAAAAGTGAAAACAGCAATCTGGTATCAAAGACTTGGACATCCCAGCAAAGCATTCATGTATGCAATGTTGAAACAGTCAAATGTAGTTTGTATTCCTAATGATCAACAACACTTATGTACTCAGGGTGCGTTTGTTACACCGAACTATCTCGGACTGGACTAGCTTTAGGGACTAAGCTGGATTGGCTTGAACTAGACTAAGCAGGACTAACTTAGTAAAGCGTTTGATGCAGTGTCGGACTAAGAAGTAGGATAATAAAAATAATAAAATTAATTCTTTTTTTTTCTATTTCTTTTTTCCTGTTCTAGAACACCCCTGAAACCACTCTTCCCTCTCATTTTTTCCGTCCAAACTCCATACATTACAATCACAACTTTTCCTTCATTCCAATTGATAAAGTTCTCCGTCCAAATTCCACCACTTGCAACCATATCTTTCTCCTCCATTTGAATTGATAAAGCTCCCAAAACACAAACAATCAAAAATTCAATTTCAATTTCAATCGACTGCGGCCAGAGTAAGATCTTCCTCAGAGGTTTTTTGCAAAAGACGGGTATTTTGTTGTGGCTGTGGCTGATGATCGAGCTGCAGCTGCTGTGTCTACTGTGCATGTAGTCTGAGATAGCAAAAGACCCATTTTTGCCGTCTTCGGGTCAACCCAGATGGCGGAAGACCCCAAATCGACACTGGGTTTGCGGGATGGTGGAGATCGGCGAGAGTTATCTCCACTCTGGTCACTGGAGAAGGGGGCTGCAGCTGCTGCTCATGTATGAAGGAGAAGGACTCGGTTCGCTGCTTGCAGACGATGGAGAGGAGACTAGCAATCCCGTTGTTTTGGGGGGGTCTCACTAAGACCTTTTAGTGAGGGACTTAGTCGAGGCGAGCCCTCCTTTGTCCCATTAAACTTAATCCTACCTAGAACAAACACAAGCCTACACTAATGTCTAATCCAGTCCAGTTCAGTGAAACCTAACGATGCCAAACAAACGCCCCCTCAGTATATTTCTGGAAAGATGTCTAGGTTACCTTTTTCTGATAGAACAGAAAGATGTGCTTTTCCATTTCAAAAAGTCCATACTGATCTTTGGGGGCCATCACCTACTAAATCCATAGAAGGATACAAGTATTATGTTAGTTTTGTAAATGAGTTCACCCGATTTGTATGGATATTTCCCTTAATTAATAAATCAGAGCTTTTTGATGTCTTTCAACGGTTTTATAGTTATGTCTTGACTTAATTTAATGTTGGTATTAAGTGTTTACAGACAGATGGTGGTGGTGAATATGTTAGTACCAAATTTGAGAACTTCTTAAGATACAGATGAATCATTCATATGCTCTCTTGTCCTTATACCCCTCAGCAAAATAGAATTGCTGAGAGGAAACATTGACATATTGTGGAGACAGCCATTACTCTTATGACTGTTGCAAAATTGCCTCAAGACCCATGGTATCATGCATGTGCTCATTCTGTTTTTTTTAATAAATAAAATGCCATGTCCAGTGTTAGCAATGCAATCTTCATATCAGAAGTTGTATAATACTAATCCTCAGTTACAAGGTCTCAAAGTTTTTGGTACTGCAGTATATCCATACATTAGACCTTATACTGCAAACAAGTCACAACCAAGGGCTTTATTGTGTGTCTTTGTGGGATATGCTCCAAGATATAAAGGAGTTATTTACTTTCATTCTCTAACTAGAAAATTCATTATTTCCAGGCATGTTCTTCATGATGAAAGTATGTTTCCATATTAAATTGTCTCTCTTGCACAGAAATGTTCTTCTGATCAAGGATCTACTTCTCAGTCTTCACAATCTCCGATATTAATTCCTGTTCCACTACAGTCAAGATTAGATTCCCTTATCTCTTCCAATTCACCAAGTGTTGAGGGTTATCACAATATTGATTAATCTACTTCAAGTGCTACAGATACATCTGTCACTTCTTAAAGGAATGCTAATCATACTGGGTATCAGCGTCTGAAACAACTCCCTCATCTTTTTCAATAGCTTTGATGTTACCTATCCTTGATCCTGCACAGTTGGAGGTAATTCTCCCTTTTGATTCTTCTTCATCCTTACATAATGATTTTTCTCATTCTTCTTCGATATTACAAATTCAAACCAGACTACAAACTGGTGCTATTTCCAGGAAGAATTATATTGGTTGTCTTGCAACACTCCCTGAGTTACACACTTTGCAGTTGGATCCCTCTGATCATTGTCATAATGGCTTCTCCTTTGTTGCTGCAATAAATGATATATCCGAACTTACTTCATTTCGAATTGCTGCAACTAATATTCATTGGCGAACTGCGATGCAAGAGGAGTTTGATGCTTTACAAAGGCAAGGCACTTGGATTATTGTTCCACCACCTATACATCGTTCTAGCATTGGTAGTAAGTGGGTTTTTAAACTGAAAAAGAATCCTGATGGATCCATTTCCCGTTATAAGGCCAGATTAGTAGCACAAGGTTATAATCAAGCACTTGGTTTGGATACTTTGAGACTTTTAGTCCAGTTGTATGTCATACTACTGTGCGATTAATTATTTCTCTTTTTGCTCAATACAAATGGGAGTTAAGACAACTTGATATTAAGAATGCCTTTTTGCACGTTGATTTGGAGGAAAAGGTGTACATGAAGCAGCCACAAGGTTTTATGGATTCTAATCATCCTGAGTATGTTTGTAAATTGTTTAAATCCCTCTACGGTATAAAGCAAGCACCTCGTGCCTAGAATGCCAAATTCACAGGTTATTTACTAGCTATGGGATTTCATATGTCTCAGTCAGATACGAGTCTTTTTGTCACACATGATGGCAGTGATGTGGTAGTCCTCTTATTATATGTTGACGATATAATCTTGATAGGCTCAAATGCAAGCAAAGTTCAGACAATTATTCATGAATTAGGTGAAGTGTTTGACCTAAAAGATATAGGACAACTTTCATATTTTTTGGGATTGCAACTTACATATAAAGATAATGGGGATATTTTTATCAGTCAATCCAAGTATGCTCGGACTTGATTCATAAGGCTGGAATGGACACTTGCAAACCTACCCCAACACCATGTAAGCCAAACACTCAATTGTTAGCATCTGAGGGTACTCCTTTGGCTAATCCAACTACATATCAGAGTCTAGTAGGTGCCCTCCAATATCTGACTTTTACAAGACCAGATCTTTCATATTCTGTGAATGTTGCTTGTCAATATATGAACAATCCCATTGAGGTTCATTATGCTCTTGTCAAACGAATTCTCAGATATATTCAAGGTACTATCAATTGTGGTCTTACATACTCTGCACCTTCAGATTACTCTATCACTGCATTTTCTGATTCGGACTGGGCAGCTAATCCTAATACTAAAAGATCTATAACTGCCTTTGTAGTGTATATGAGGAACAATCTTATTTCATGGCAGTCTAAGAAACAATCTTCAGTTTCTCGCAGTTCCACTGAGGCAGAATATAAAACATTGGCTCATTGTGCTACTGATATAGCATGGATACGTCTTCTGTTGAAAGATTTGCATCAGCCTTTGTTATTGCCACCTTTACTACATTGTGATAATCTATCAGCTCTTGCTTTGTGTGCAAATCCAGTGTTTCATACCAGGATTAAGCACCTTGATATTCACTTCCACTTTGTTCGAAAGAAGGTTCAAAAGAAAGACTTACCGGTTCAATATGTTCCCACTGATGATCAAACAGCTGATGTCTTCACTAAAGGCCTTCATGGACCTACATTTTACAAGCATTGTTGCAATCTCAGCATTGGTAACTCTACTTGAGATTGAGGGGGGATGATAAGAGAGGACATATGGCAAGTTTTGGAAGATATATCTACCATGTCAACAAAGGCAGTTGGGGTTTGTTAAAGAATGGTTATTTTAGATGAGGTTTAGTGAGCCATGTTTAGCCTTTTCGTAGTTGGTTAGAGAGTGCCTATGCAACCTTTCTAAAAGACTTCGTGAGTTACATCATTGTATTGAATGAATAGTCATCTTTAAAGCTCATTTCTTTCTCTGTATTCTTCCTTCTTGATTCATTTTTGTACTTTTTTTATCAATCTTTGATATTTTCTCACAATAGTTAATAAGCATGTCTCTGAATTTGAGTGAGGATTCCCTCGTGATCTTCTCAAATTCGATCTTTAGAATTCTGCAACTCATCAAACTATATTCTCATATCATTTGAATAGACAATCACAAGTCTTTGTAACTCTTTATTATCTCGTTTGAGTGCTATAATCTCTTGTTTAACAAGAGAAACTTTAGTGTTTAATATCTAAATGTCATTAGCTCTGGCAAGCAAACGTTGATCCAAGTTTAACATAGATACAACACTTTGAATGCTAAAGGCCAAGGAATTATTAACGGGTATTGTGCCAGATCTTCTTAATAATAACCTTCCATCTCGAGGAGTAAGAAACTTCTTAGCTTCTGCTATAGCAGTTGTATCATTTAGTGTCACAGAATCATTGACTATGAGAACGTTAGTTTGTGATAAGAAGGTTGGGTGACAGACATTCGCATCAAGAGTCACTTGTCCATTAGGAAGAAAGTTGAAATCCAAATGGTTTTGAGAAAAAGAAGTGGATGTCATTATAGGAAAACTGTCAAACTAAACATGGTAAATACCAAAAATATATATGACAATATTTGGGAATTTCTTATATATTCATTAATCTCCAAAGAAAAGTATGCATAGGAGTTACAATTGGTGTTACATATGCACTTTGTCAATGTGAGACAACAGACTACTATTTACACTTAAACTAATATATAACTCGCAATGCTCCCCCTCAAATTAGAGCAAAGATGTCATGCCCAACTTGTCAAGTGAGTTGGTAAACACACTATTAGACACAACCTTAATAAGTACATCAGTGAGTTGATCTTCAAATCCCACAAATGGAAACATAATAATTCCAGCATCCAATTTTTCCTTAATGAAATGTTGATCAATCTCCACATGTTTTGTTCAATCATGTTGCACTGGATTATGAGCAATCTCAATAGCAACCTTGTTATCACAATGGAGTTTCATAGCACCCTTGGGTTTAAATCCAAGATCTCTCAACAATTTTTTCAACCACAACAACTCACATACACCATGAGACATACCAGGAAACTCAGCTTCAGCACTTGACCTAGCCACCACTTTTTGTTTCTTGCTTATCCAAGTAACTAGATTACCACCCATAAACGTAAAGTATCCAGATGTAGATCGCCGATTAGTGATAGAACTTGCCCAATCCGCATCTACATACCCTTCGACATTCAAATAACCATTCTTGGAGAAAACCAAGCCTCTATCAGGAGTTATCTTCAAGTACCTCAAAATACAGATTACTACATCCATATGAGCTTCACTATTGAGTGCATAAACTGACTTACCACACTAACTTCATAAGCAATGTCAGGGCTAGTGTGTGACATCCCACATCGCCCAAGGGAGTGGATCCTGTAAGCCTTATATGTATATTCCCATCTCTACCTAGCATGAGGCCTTTTGGGAGGTCACTGGCTTCGGGTTCCATCAGAACTCCGAAGTTAAACGAGTTCGCGCGAGAGCAATCCCATGATAGGTGACCTACTAGGAAGTTCTTGTGTGAGTTCCCAGAAACAAAACTGGAGCCAATCCCTAGCAGGATGTGTGCATATGAGGACGTCGGACCCCTAAAGGGGTTGGATTGTGACATCTCACATCATTCAAGGGAGTGGATCATGTAAGCCTTATATGTATATTCTCATCTCTACCTAGCACAAGGCCTTTTGGGAGCTCGCTTAACTTGGAGGCGAGCTCCCAAAAGGCCTCGTGCTAGGTAGAGATAGGAATATACATATAAGGCTTACATGATCCATTCCCCTAGGCGATGTGGGATGTCACAATCCACCCCCCTTAGGGGTCCGACATCCTCGTCAGCACACATCCTGCCAGGGATTGGCTCTAATACCAAATTGTCACATCCCGGCCCGGGCGCCCACCACATCTCAGGCTTGACTTCACGTAGCATGATATTGTCCGCTTTGGGCCCCAACCATGCCCTCACAGTTTTTTTTCTAGGAACTCACACAAGACCTTCCCAGTAGGTCACCCATCATGGGATTGCTCTTGCGCGAACTTGCTTAACTTTGGAGTTCCAATGGAACCCGAAGCCAGTGAGCTCCCAAAAGGCATCGTGCTAGGTAGAGATGGGAATATACATATAAGGCTTACAGAATCCATTCCCTTGGGTGATGTAGGATGTCACAGAGTGTGAGACAAATAAATTAATTTCCCCACAAGCTTCTAATACTGTTCCTTATGAGTAGGAACTTGATCCGAAAATAAGAGCACAAATGATGATTCTGCTCAATTGGAATATCAATGGGTTTGCAATCTAACATACATGTTTCAACTAACAAATCAAGAACATACTTCCGTTGAGATAGAACAATACCATGCTTGGATTGTGCAACCTCGATTCTAAGAAAATACTTCAATTCACCAAATTCTTTCATCTTAAATTCAGTAGCTAGGTACTTTTGAAGGCGTTATATCTCCTTCTGATCATCACCAGTCACTATCATGTCATCAACATAAATAATCAATGCAGTTAGCTTACCATTTTGTCGTTTTAAATACAAAGTATGATCTAAATGACTCTGGACATACCCAAACTTCTTCATTGAACTTGTAAACCTCCCAAATCATGCTCTAGGAGATTGTTTCAAACCATACAAAGTCTTTCGCAACCTGTATACAACACCTTTTCCGGGAAATGTTCTGATACCAGGTAGGAGATCCATATAAACTTCCTCTTTGAGATCATCATGAAGGAAAGCATTCTTAACATCAAACTGTAATAGAGGCCAATCCTAATTTGTTGCTAAGGATATAAGAACACGCACAATATTAAGTTTGGAAACAAGAGCAAAAGTCTCCTGATAGTCCACCCCATAGGTTTCAGTATAACTCTTAGCAACTAATCTGGCTTTATACAGATCAATAAAACCATCTACTTTGTGCTTAATAGTGAACACCCATCTACGTCTAACAGCTTTCTTCCCGTTTGGTATAGGAAACAAATCCCAATTGGAATTCTTTTCCAAAGTTTCCATCTCAACTCTCATGGCATTAACCCACTTAGGTTCAGACAAAGTATCATGCAATTTTGTTGGAATTGATACATTAGATAGCTGACATACATAAGATGCATATGGTTTAAACAAACGATGAGTAGACATATAATTGTTGATAGGATATTTGGCTTTGATATGCATATCAAGCTTATATTGTACTTTACGTTTTCCACGATTAGCTTGTGGATGCAACTGATAAGTAGAAGAATCATTAGAATTTACCTCATGTATGTCACTATCTTGTACCAAACTGTTAAAAGAATCATCACTGGACGAACCATCATCAGGCAACTCGTTAGACATACCAGTAGCAGGCAACCGGTCATCAGAAGGTGATTCGTCAGACATACTAACAGGCAACTTATTGGGTACATATGATCTGTCGTCAGTAGAAATAGTTTCAGGAATGACAGGTGACCGATCACTATCTATAGCCAATTAATCAGTATCACGCAACATAAGAGGTTATGTCCCCAACTCTACCTATAACACATCATCCATACCATATCTTCAAATCTACACTTCACTCCCCCTCTCCCCCTGAAATGGAGAGTCGGAAGAGGGCTTCACAAAATACGAAACTTCCTCGTGGAAGGTAACATCCATGGTAATATAAGTTTTCTGAGTCGGAGGATGATAATACTTATAGCCTTTCTGATTGTTAGCATACCCAATAAATACACATCGGAGAGCACATGCATCAAGTTTACTCCACAGATGAGAGTAGACATGCACATACACAATACACCCAAACACCTTCGGATGAAGTTTTGATACAGAAACAAGATAAACATGTTTTTATAGCACATCAAACGGCATCTGAAAATCAAGAACCCTACTTGGAACACGATTATCAAATACACAGCAGCCAAAATAGCATGACCCCATAAATGATTAGGAACACATTTATCCAACATCAAGGAGCGAGCAACCTCCATTATTTGACGATTCTTCCGTTAGGACACACCATTTTGTTAGGGTGTAAACAAAGTAGTCGTCTAGTGAATAATACCCTGATCAAAAAAAAAAAGCATGCCAAAGTGTGATTCACATATTCTCCTCCGTTATCAGACCTAAAGACCTTAACTTTGGTCTGAAACTGAGTTGATACCATTGCACAAAATTCTTGAAGAAGCAAAGGAACATCACTCTTATTTTTCATCAATAACACCCAAGTTAATCAAGTATAATCCTCAATAAAAGCAACAAACCAACAGAATCCATTAGAAGTAAACTTCGTTGGACCCCACACATCAGAATGTATCAAATCAAATGGCAAAGTAGCTTTAGAATCACTTATGGGAAATGAAGCACGGTGACTCTTAGCCATGACACATGTTTCACACTTGAACTCTGAATCACTATAAGTGTGAAACAAAGAAGGAAATAGATGCTTCATATAACTAAATGATAGATGTCCCAATCGTCGATGCCACAACCAAATTTGATGTCTGTCATCCACTTTAGCACTTAAAACTTGATGATTATTTGAATCGGAAACAACAGTATCATCCATAGTCAAGATGTACAAACCCTTTATTCTTTTACCACGACTAATTATCTTCTGAGTTTGAATGTCTTGAAAATAATAATACGTAGGGTAGAAGTGAGTAGAACAATATAAGGTATCACTGTTCACACACTGTAGCAAGACACTGTTCGCTATACTGTAGCCCGGCACTCTTCACTTTTTTTTTTTTAACGAAGGAAATCATGATAAAGGTGGGCACAAAATTAAAGCACAAAGGTCACCAAGAGAAAACTGCTCTGATGCCATGTCAAACTAAACATGGTAAATACCAAAAATATATATGATAATATTTGGGAATTTCTTATATATTCATTAATCTCCAAAGTTAAGTATTTGTTGGAGTTACAGTTGGTGTTACATATGCACTTCGTCAATGTGGGACATCAGACTACTATTTACACTATAACTAATATATAACTCGCAACAAAAACCAAGTGATGTTTCAGAAGGAAAGGGATACTCTCTGGATCTCTTTCCACCTAATCCACCAAGTATGTGATCCAGGCCGTTGAAATTTGATCCAACGGTTACAAACAGGGGGCTCTTTAAAAGTAGAATTCCTAGCTGTATCATACCGATTTTGTGCCAATCGGTAATGGCATGGTATTGTACCGAACCGAAGTTTTTTTATACGGTATTGGTATTAGCTACCATTACAATGGTATTATACCGAAAAAATATAATAATATATAACTTATAAATTATATTAATATATATTTGTAATATATCTATAATATTTCAATGCCTCAATCTTCTATAAGTATGCCTCCTCCAAATGCTTCTGTATCTCAAGTTTGAATAATTGAGTTCCAATTTTCATTAGTTTGAAGCTTTAACGTCTATTTTGGATTGTTAACTTCTATTTGTTTTGGTTCGTAACTTCTATTTGGATTGTATGCTTAATTTTTATTATGAATCTTGATGCATCATTCGACTTATTATGTGTGTGAATTGTAAATGATGAATGATAGATGAATTTAGGCCACAATGTATGAGATAAAGGTCAATCTTGGTACTATTCACTTTACCCTTTATTTTGTCATTTTCGTTAAAATTCAAAGTTTTCAAACTCTTTTCATTAGTTTTCCTTATTTTTAAATTGGATCTTACAAATATTTTCAAATTTCAAACTACATTATTTATTTAAGTCAACAGCTCCCAGGTCTTGAGGTTCTTCTTTTAAATCAATCTTGTAATTGTAGATATCTCGGATAACTTTGTCAAAAGGATTTTTATTTTTATTTGGGTAAATTACACAAAACTACTTCAATTATTGATCAAACCATAATCTCATACCTCATGTTTTAAATATTGCAATGTTATACCTCAACTTATGAATTCATTGCAATGTCAAATCTCTGTTAAATTTTCTGTCAATTTGACCGTTAAATGATAACGTGGCAGGAATGAAGCCCATTATTTCGCTAGCTAAAATTTAAACAAAATAATAATAATAATAATAATTTTTAATAAATTAATTAATTAGAAAGAATTAAAATTTTATTTTAATTAGTTATTTTGAAAAAAATAATATTTTCTATTACTGCTTCTGTTTAGGATCCTGCGAAGATCTCTCACATGTCTCAACTTCTTCTACCCCCTGTTAGGATTTGTGATTAGCTTAATCACAATTAGGAGTTAGTAGTGGAAATAGACTTTTATTAAGAGAATAACTAGTTAAATGGGTTTGCTGCCATCTGGCAAGTGATGTAAAGAGAGTACATGTACACACACCTTTGGTGTGAGAGAGAGGAACGATCATTTTGAATTAGAAAAGATTATTTCACAAAAAATATAAACAAGAGCTGCACTCCTTCTTCTCTCTTCCTCCTTCTCCTCCATTGTTACCCTTTACTTGCAGATTGAGTAAGGATTTGGAAGTGGGTCATAACATTGGTATCATACATTTTAATCTTGGTCTCCCTCTTGTATGCCACGCTCCACCACCACCTCTCTCAAATCAGCCATGGATGCTCGTCTCACTGCTCTGGAATCCTCCATCAATGCTCGCTTCACCTCGTTGGAATCAACCATCACCGATGCTTTGTCTGGTCATGCTATGGCCATGGATACAAAATTAGCAGTGGGCTTTGAACAATTCCACCACGAACTCACTTTCAATTGTGGGGGAACTTTTTTTGGTGATACTTATTCTCCGATCTCCGATCCGATGCCTCCTCCTCCGATCATTGCTGAGGACGCCGATTGTCGAAGTTTGGACACTCCTCGCCCTCATTAACATGAGAATTTTGATGGTGGTGGGTTTCCCACGTTTCAGTGACAGTGATAACCCGCTCGCTTGGATCTATAAGGCGAAGCAATACTTCACCTACTATTTTGTACCTGAACATCGGCGTGTGGTCACAGCCTCTTTTTACTTTGACAACGAAGCCCACCATTGGTTTCGATGGATGGATTGCCTCCACGCTACTCCCACATGGCGTGAATTCACCACAACTTTTTGCCAGGAATTTGGCCCTTCTGAGTTTGACGACTACACCAAATCCTTATTCAAGCTCCGCCAAATAAGTACACTGAAAGATTAGATCCTTGAATTTTGTAAGCTTGCTACTCGATCCTCTGATGTTGGTCCTATTCTTTTGAAGAGTTGTTTCTTGGATGGGTTGAAGAAGGAAATCAAGCATGAGGTTAAGTTGTTTAGACCTATCACTATGCATGAAGCAATTGCTTTGGCTATTCAGGTTGATCATAAACTTAGTGATAGTCGAACCACTAATTATCGGGTAGCTCTCGTTTCTAAGCCTGCAGTCCCTCCAGTGACCACTGTTGTACCAAATAGACCGCAAGTAGGTACTATCCCTTATAAGAAACTAACTCTCGATGAAGTCCAACGCAAGACGGAGCATGGGGAATGTTGGTTTTGTGAAGATAAGTGTGTGCAAGGTCATCAGTCTCCTCATAAACAGTTGTTAATGCTTGATGTGCTTGATTTGGATGATCCTTAGGTTCTTGAGGAAAGTAGTGGGAATAAGGATGAATGTAGTGGGAATACAGATGAATTACACCTAGAATTCCAGCACATAGAATTGAGTGAGTGTGCTTATTTTGAAACACATGGTAAACAATCAATCCAAACCACGAAGGTCAAGGGTTTTGTGAAAAATCAAACTGTGAGGATTTTGCTAGACTTTGAGAGTGCTCACAATTTCATAGACTTTTGATTAATCAAACAGTGGGGTTGGTCAGTTAACAATACCAAAGTTTTTGCAGTAATGGTAGCTAATAGGGGCAACCTTAAAAGGCAAGGTACTTGTCAGGCAATACCATTGAAGGTAGGGGGTTATAAGTACACCATTAATCTGTTTCCCCTTTCATTGGGAGGATGTGACTTGGTTTTGAGAGTACAGTGGCTTTCTACTGTTAGTTCGATTCTATGGGACTTTCAATTGATGACTATGGAATTCTCAAAGGAAGGAATAACACATAACTTGGTTCATGTGCTGTTCAGTTACCATTGGTTCAAGAGATGTCCTTCCAGCAATAAGACAAGAATTGCTACAACTTTAATCTTGGCATACTACTTTACTCAATGAATAAGGAGAAATTAGAGACTTCCAACCTCACTCCCCAATAGTTGATAGAATTACAAGATGTGTTACGAGATTTTGAGGAAGTCTTTGCCATCCCATCTAAGCTACCTCTTACTAGGAACCATGATCACCGTATTCCACTGGTGCCAAGTGCACAACCACCTAACATCAGGCCATACCACTATGGACCCTTGTAGAAGACAGAAATTGAGAAAGTTGTCCAAGAGTTATTGGAGGCTGGTTTCATTCGACCAAGCCGCAACACATTTTCCTTTCCCGTACTTTTGGTTAGGAAGAAAAAAGGAACTTGGAGAATGTGCATAGACTACCACAAATTAAATTCCCTAACTATCAATGACAGGTAGTCCATAGCACTCATTGATGACCTATTGGATGAGTTATTTGGTGCTTGTTTCTTTTCTAAGTTAGATCTGAGGTCCGGCTATCACCAAATTCAAATGCACCCCGATGATGTTGCTAAGACGGCATTTCGCACCCATGAGGGCCATTATGAGTTTTTGGTGATGCCATTTGGCCTTACTAATGCTCTGGCCACATTTCAAAGCCTAATGAATGACATCTTCAAGGCCTATCTTCGAAAATTTGTTTTGGTGTTTTTCGATGACATTCTTATCTATAGTAAGACTTGGGAAGACCATGTAGGCCATTTGTGGAAGACTTTCAAAGTATTGCAGCAACATCAATTGTGTGTGAAGAAATTGAAATGTGCCTTGGGGCAAAGTTCTGTGGAATACTTGGGACATATTGTCTCCAAGGAGGGTGTTGCAGCCGATCCATCCAAGATACAAGCATTATTAGATTGGCCCATTCCTGCAAATGTAAAACAGTTGAGGGGGTACTTAGGTCTCACGGATATTACAGAAAGTTTGTTCCTAACTACGACAACATTTGTCAACCCCTTTACTAATTGACCAGAAATGACAGCTTTGGGTGGAATCTTGTAGCTAATGGGGCCTTTCAAACTGTAAAAGAGATCATGGCATCACCCCAAGTACTAGAACTACTCGATTTTTCAGCATTATTTAAGCTCGAATGTGATGCATCTGGTGTGGGAATAGGTGCAGTTTTGCAAGAAAGAGAAATCCATAGCATTTTCTAGTCAACCCTTAGGACTGAGGAACCAAGCTTTGTCCACTTATGAAAAGGAGTTAATTGCCATTGTTTTTGTTGTGAAGAAATGGCAAAATTATTTGCAGGGACGACATTTTGTCATCAAAACTGATCATCACAGCTTAAAATACTTCCTCAACCACAAAGCCAATACTTCTTTTCAACAGAAATAGGTTTCCAAATTAATAGGGTATGACTATGAAATACAATATAAGCATGGGAGAGATAATATTGTAGATGATGCTCTTTCCAGGGAATTTGAATTTCAGAGTCAAACTGAAGGAACTTGTAATCAGGTGGAGATGGGCGAGTGCTTAGCAATTACATACCCTTATTTTGGATGGCTGGATGAACTAAGAAGGGACGTGGAGCAAGATAATTGGATTACATAGAAGATTAAAGAGGTGCATGAGGTGGTTTCTTCTGGTTCCAATGCATCCAAGTTCAGTGTTGATAATGGGTTCTTGAAGTATAAGGCTCGGATTGTCATCAGTCCTACATCCCATTGGAGGTTTAAGATCATGGAAGAACATCATTCTACCCCTGCAGTAGGTCACCAAGGAATTCTCAAGACCTATCAGAGGATTAAGCAAGGATTTTATTGGCCAGGAATGAAGGGTAATGTGAAACAGTTTGTGAATGAATGTCAAGTTTGTCAACTGCAGAAATATAAGACAATGGCAACTCCAGGGTTGTTGCAACCACTTCTCATTCGTCGAAAGGTGTGGTCTGAAATCAATATGGATTTTATAGATGGGTTGCCTAATTGTAAAGGGAAATCTGTGATCCTTGTAGTAGTGGATAGGCTTACCAAGTATGCACACCTTGTTGCACTATCTCACCCTTACACGGCTGCATCTGTCGCTCAAACATTTGTGGACCATATATTCAAATTGCATGGCATGCTAACCAATATTGTGAGTGACAGAGATCCTATATTTCTCAGCAACTTTTGGAGAGAATTTTTCAAATTGTAGGGATCAACTCTGAGTATGAGCTCTGGTTATCACCCACAGACAGATGGGCAAACTAAGGTGCTAAACAGATGCCTTGAGACTTATCTGAGATGTTTTGTGGGAACACAACCTAAGAGATGGGTGAAATGGTTGGCTTGGGCAGAATGGAATTACAACACCTCCTATCATACTTCCACTAAGTTCACACCTTTTGAACTAGTTTATGGATACCCTCCCCCTCCTGTTACTTCCTATGAATTGGGGTCAGCTAAATGGGATGTTGTGGAGCAAAACTTGCTGGAAAGGGATAAAATGTTGTCCATTCTCAAATCCAATTTGACCCTAGCTCAAAACAGGATGAAGGTTCAAGTGGATAAACACAGAACTGAAAGGGAGTTTGAAGTTGGGGATTTGGTGTATCTCAAATTAGTTCCTTATCAGTTGCAGTCACTTAATCCTCACTCTCATCACAAGCTACTACCAAGGTTCTATGGGCCTTTCGAGGTGCTGCAAAGGGTGGGAAAAGTAGCATACAAACTCAAACTGCCAACAACCACAAAAATACATCATGTATTTCATGTGAGTTGCTTAAAGAAACATCTCGGGCCACAAGTGATACCTGTCTCAGTTCTTCCAGAGATATGAGATGATGGTGTTCGGATGGGCAACCTTATTGCTATGCTGAATCGAAGGGTTTACAAGAAAGGAAATGTTGTTGGAGTTCAAGTGTTGGTTCACTGGGAAGGTGGCACCCCAGAAGAAGCTACTTGGGAGGACTATGATTATTTTGTAACTAAATTCCCTGATTTTAAATTTTGAAAAACCTAGTGGATAAGGTTTTACTTAAGGAAGGGGTAATGTTAGGATTTGTGATTAGTTTAATCACAATCAGGCGTTAGCAGTGAAAATAGACTTTTATTAAGAGAATAACTAGTTAAATGGGTTTGCTGCCATCTGGCAAGTGATGTAAAGAGACTATATGTACACACACCTTTGGTGTGAGAGAGAGGAACGATCATTTTGAATTAGAAAAGATTATTTCACAAAAAATACAAACAAGAGCTCCGCTCCTTCATCTCTCTTCCTCCTTCTCCTCCATTGTTACCCTTTACTTGCAGGTTGAGTAAGGAAGTAAATGGTAACAATGGAGGAGAAGGAGGAAGGGAGATGAGGAGCTTCCTGTTTGTATGTTTTGTGAAATAATCTTTTCTAATTCAAAATTATTGTTCCTGTCTCTCACACCAAAGGTGTGTGTACATATAGTCTCTTTACATCACTTGCCAGATGGCAGCAAACCCATTTAACTAGTTATTATCTTAATAAAAGTCTATTTCCACAACTAACTCCCGATTGTGATTAAGCTAATCACAAATCCTAACACCCCCTTCAAGTATTCAACTTTCTAATGAAATTTGACATTTTACCCAAAAAAACAACCCGTGCAGATCACCGCTCAAGTACCCAGATCCACCCCGTCGTCCTCCGTTGAACTTCTGCTACCTCCATGTGCGCCCGGCTCGAGTCAGCACCATCACAAGTTGCTCCTCCGTGTACGACGCCGCTGTCTGAATCCATTGTCCCCTCCCCTAAAAAAACCACTGTCGCCCTCCCACCTAATTCATGCGACCTCCTTCATCTCTCTCTCTTCCTCCTTCTCTCAATCTAACCTCGAAGTGGCGTCGATCAAAACCCAGAGAGTAGCCATCATTGAAATCGAAGGTTAGAATCTGAGATCTAGTGTTAACCGTTCGCCTGCTACGATTGCAGTCACGTCGAGAGACATAGATAACTGGGTTTGGGGATTGTGGTATTTGCCTGGCAAGTACCAACGGCTGGGGCTGTGTATTTCGAAAATTTCTCTTAATCTTTAGAATTGGTGTCGCTGCTCTTCAATTGATTTGTGGGTTTCCTCCATCTCTGTGAAAATGGTGATGGACAAAAGAAGGAGAGGTGGGTGAGGTTGGGCCGCTGCTGCCTACCCAATTGCTTCTCCTATTTTTTCTGTAAATAACAAGAAGTGTTGGGTTTAGGATAACTCAGAAGTGCACCATCGCCAGAAACCTCATCCAGGCTTTTAACCTTTTCAATTAATGAAAATATTTTTTAAAATAACTAATTAAAATAATTTTTTCATTAATTTAGTTGTTAAATAAAACATTCTTAATAATTAATTAATTTTTTATTCCAGCTGGAGAAAGAGTGGACCCTACTCCTGCTACGTCATCATTTAACCGTCAAATTAACAAAAAATTTAATGGATGTCTGACACTGCAACGAATTCAGAAGTTGAGATATGACATTGCAATGTTTAAAACATGAGATATGAGATTGTAGTTCGACCAATAGTTAAAGTAGTTTTGTGTAATTTACTTTTTATTTTATTTTATGATCATTTACTTCATATCTACGTCTAGTTCAACTAACGTTCTTCATATTTTGATTGGCATGAGACATCTACTAATTCTGTTAGGACGAAATTTTGTGCTTCATCTTCACTGGTGAGACAAGGGGGAGGAAAGATGCATCCCAGAAGAATAAAAAAAAACGGCTTCAACTATTATTTTGTCTCATCCATTTATATCATTCAAAAGATGTATAAAAAGATAATCAAATTTTGACGATTACTAGTTAACTACTAAATGCATTAACAAGTTATGGACATGAAAATGTTAATATTTTTCATACTACAGAATGATAGGCTTATAGGTTCCAATAGTTCAATTATCTAGAAGTGGAGATTAATTAAAAATTCAAGCTCTATAACTTTCTAGAAGATGTTATGATTCACATTCTCCAAACAATTCATCTTATAAGAGATTATTGTCCTGAAGAGACATCATATATAAGTCCTTGAAAAGGTATAAGATATCCCGAAATGCTTATAAACTATGCATGTGTATGCACATAAAAATTGTGAGATAACCACCATTTGCAAAAAAAAAAAAAAACAAAAACAAAAAAAACAAAAAAAAAAAAAAACGCATAACAGTAGATATCGTATCACACAGTCAAATTAATTTGAATTCGAACCAAAATTATACAATCAATTAAACAACAAAGAGAGCGAACAATATATTAACTAGATTTAAGACACAAATCAAGAAAAATAAGAAATTAATATGCAAACGATGGAAAGAAGAGAGGAATTGTGGCACTGATTTCGTAAGAGAGATTGGAGATGGAAATAGAGATAAACGAGAAAGAGGAAAGGATAGGGAGAGAGGATTGAAAAGAGCTTTGAGGATAAATTCAGCTAAAGAGGTGGGGCTGGATAAATTATGGCTCGTTTAGATGTGCTTTTAAAATGACTGAAAATGTTTTTGGAAAAAATGTTTTTGGGTTTCGAAAACACTTGAAGTGCTTTCTACAAGAAGCACTAGTTATGTGCTTCTTCCATGAAGCACTTTAAGTGTTTTTCCAGAATTTACTTGCATTTTTACTAATAATTGTTTCTAAAAATATTTTCACCCCAGTACTCTTTAGTATATAAGCACCAAACAATAGAGTTCATATTATTAATTATATCTAGTCCTTTATTCGGGTTGGATAAATTATACGAGCCACCAAACGAGGCCATATTGAATACAAATGTTTCTCACATTAAGGATCAGAGAAGGGCAATCAATCGTTCTTAAAACCAGCATTTTTAAGATCAAAGAGTCCAAAATAAAAAATAAAAAAAGAGTTTGGGGCATTAAAAAGCTTGTATCATAGAACATCTGGAGTAACATAAGTCGGACTAGAAGTGGTGTTTCCAGTGGTGGACGGGTGAGTAACACGTAAGAACATGAATTCATGGTAAAATCCTTACATGCATTTTTCTTTTTTTACAATTTCTTTATTTTGTTATGGTAGTTACTTGGGTCGAATTAGTAAAAGCAATGTCTCCTTGCATAATATGGATTCCAAACATTCATGATCTGGATGCGAATGCATGTGGCTACGAACCATGGTGTCGGAGGTTCGCTAACTCAACGGTAGAGTACTCGGCTTTTAAGTGCGGCTAGCATCTTTTACACATTTGTGAACCGGACACGAGAGTTTCTTCTCATCCAGCTCCTTGCGGGGTGTATATGATACCTGGGCTCCAGGCGGGGGAGATGTAAGAGAAGTTACCAACTTGAGCCAGAGTACACTAAAAAAAAAAAAAAAACCTTTCCTTTCCCCAACCGTTTCTGGTTAAGAAGATGTGAAAGCGCTTTGTCACTAAACTATACCTGCTACAATCCAATTATTGAGCTTACGGTTTCATGTTCTATTTTACTCCCCAATGAGTTATTTACTGGAAGAGAAACCGGGAATTCCCAGCTATATATTATTTATTGGGTTTGAGACATTTAGAAACAATTTTGTTTGTGTTGCAGTCATATTTAGAATAGGAATGTGATTGTGTAAATCCTAGTGGATCTAGGAATATCTCTTATATTCCTATTAGGAGTTGATTACCTATTCAGAGTTGTAATCCTAAAAGGGTAAGGTTTTTACCTATCCTACTACTATAAATAAAGGCACAATGGGGTGATACAACACACACCTTACAATTAAATCTCTCTCTTCACTCTTGCTACCGCTGGCCCCCTCTCTCTATTCCCTTATAATAGCTCAGTCAAATAGGCCTACAACACAATATCAGCACGCTATTGCCAGAAGCTGAGGAAATAACATATCATAAGAGAAGGCTATCTTCCACAAAATTCAAAGGCTCTTATTTGTTTTCTGCCAATCAGGGACACTTAAAATAAACGAAGATATTTAAAGCGTCCACGAAGCATGAAAATATTCCCCATGATGCATGAACCTCTCTATTTTTATATTTTCCTTACGATATATATTGTATATGTTGCATATAATTGTCAATATATATATTTCATGCATTACACAATCAAATTGTTAAGTGGAATTGTGAGTCAAAGCATACTAATAAATTAGAAGCATATTAGGGTTTTTCAAACCCTAAAGAAATTCGAAAAAACAAAATAAACAAAAACAAAAACTTGGGATTTTTTTGCAGCACCACCGTGCTAGCCTGAAGCCCAGCCATGTGGCGAAGGACATTGGGACGACGTCCTAGACCTTGCGCGCAACCCTTTGGGCTTGCTGCTTCTCTCGAAACTCAACCAAGTCTCAGCCTGGGTGGCTACCACAAGGAACCTGTAGTTTTCATGCATAAATTAAACCAATACATGTCTATAGAACCCGAATGTTCTATGATATATGTCTATGGATCATCATATGACTAATCAAGTTTTTGTTGTACCCTCTGTTTTAGGGACATGTCGAACATGAACAAGCTCGATTTCACCGCTCTGGAAGTATCTAGAAGAAACTACCTGAAGTGGGTTCAAGACGTGAAGCTTCATCTTACTACAAAGGGTATTAAAGCCACCTTCGAGGCACCTACTAACGATAAACCTGTAGATGAAGCTCAAAAAGCTACTACAATAATCTTCATTCGAAGACACATCCATAATGCTTTGCAGACCGAGTACTTCACTGAGGAGGACCCACGCACCATCCGGTTTGCTCTGGCCGCCCGTTTCGATCACCAGAAAGATATATACTTACCTGAAGCAAGACACGACTGGCAGCATCTTCACTTCCAAGACTTTAAATCTATGAATGAATACAACTCTGAAGTTTGTAGAATCCAATTACTGCTGAAGTTTTGTAAAGTGGAACTAACCAAATCAGATCTCCTGGAGAAGATCTATTCGACCTTCCATGCCACCAATATTATCCTACAGCAACAACATAGGGCACATAAATTCACCAAATTTTCGGATTTAATCTCTGTTTTACTTCTCGTTGAAAAGTAAAACCAGCTTTTGATGAAGAATCTTCAAGCTTGACTGACTAGCTCAAACGCCGCGCCTAAAGCGTATACGACCAATTCTAGCAACCATAAACGACGAAAGAATTGTCGTGGTCATGGTAATGGGCGGAAAGCCCCACCACGAGCCCAAGGTCCACAAAGTGAAGGCCCACCCAAGGGAGGAAATGTGACCTAGCAGTGTCAACCTTTTACCCCTAAGGCCTCAAACTTCAAGAACAAGGGAAAAACTACCGTTCAACCAGCTTCCACTGAAATGGACATGTGTTACCAATGTGGATCAAAGGATCATTGGTCACGCGTATGCCGAGGTAACCCTAAGGCTATTGCCAAGTATCATTCCCGTCATGAGTCTAACTTTGCAAATGTAGATCATCCAGAAGATGCTACTACATCCATGAAGATATCGAATTTTCAAGAGGCATCAGCTCCTATGGCCAATAAATTATACATGTTTTAGGGTGTTTTTCCCCTAGTGGCCAAACCCACTAGGAGTGGCTGGACCCTCCCCCTATTTTTCTAGGTTTATGGTTTAATTTTGAACAATTTTTCCAAGTCTTTGGAATAATTTGTTTGGTTTTGGTTTGTTTTGAATTATGGATTGTTATTTTATGAATATTATTTCTCGAATTTCTTAATTGAATGAATGGAATTATATTTATACATGTTACCAATTTAATCAATTTATTTCCAGGTATGTCTAGTGAGGAAGTTAGTTGCCTGGCTGATAGTGCTACCAAGCACACCATCTTGCGTGAGCGACATTATTTTACTAACTTTAGGCCCGTATCATGTTGTCCAATGGTACAGTCTTAACCATTAAAGAGGCACTCTATTCTCCATG
The DNA here is from genome assembly GCF_042453785.1 of Malus domestica. Classification (NCBI taxonomy): domain Eukaryota; kingdom Viridiplantae; phylum Streptophyta; class Magnoliopsida; order Rosales; family Rosaceae; genus Malus; species Malus domestica. Next base: position 9,311,491 of record NC_091670.1, read on the forward strand.
TTCCAGAATAACGTTGCTGAGTTTTAGAGATATTCGAGATAATCAATATAATGTTGAAACCACTGAAGATAATGGTTCTGAATTTATTTGTATCACTTCGTACGAATATGGCCAAAAGCGTATTCATGAGAAGTTGGAACGTCTCCCGAGTGGGTTGTACATCACAACCATTCGCGGCATATAAGCCCATCATGTGGCCGGCCCTATGCCTGAGTTCTAGAGCACTTTGTTGCTTTGGCATGACTGTTTGGGACATTCTAGACGTGACATGATACGCCGTATCCTCAAAACATCTCATGGGCATCGGTTACCTCCCTATGTTGGATTCCCACCATGCAAAGCGTGTTCTTTGGGGAAGTTGAATGCTCAACCCTCAATTACAAAGATTATTCACAACCCTCCTAAGTTTCTTCAAAGGATTCAAAGGGATATTTGTGGACCAATCCAACCAACATGCGGACCATTTAGATATTTTATGGTGTTGGTTGATGCATCGACACGATGGTCTCATGTTTGCCTATTGTCCACACCCAATGTTGCATTTGCGAAACTCCTAGTTCAAATTATTAAGCTAAGGGCTCACCACCCTGATTATCCGATTAACTCGATTCGACTGGATAACAATGGAGAGTTTACGTCACAGACTTTTGACGATTATTGCATGTAAGTAGGGATTGATGTGAAACATCTTGTACCCCATGTTCACACTCAAAACGGCCTGGCAGAAGCTTTCATAAAGCACCTTCAATTGATAGCTCGGCCTTTGGTTATGCGAACCAAATTGCAGATATCTGCCTGGGGCTATGCAATATTGCACGCATCTATGCTGGTCCACCTGAGGCCCATCTCTACCCAACCTCATTCACCGTTACAGTTGGTTACTAGATACGAGCCTGGCGTCTCACATTTACGTGTGTTTGGGTGCGCAGTTTATGTGCCAATAGCACTGCCACTACGTACCAAAATGGGTCCTCAGAGAAAAATGGAAATATATTCAGTTATGATTCGTTATCAATTGTTCATTATTCAAAACCCTTGACAGGAGATCTTTTTACCGCACGTTTTACGGATTGTCACTTTGATGAGACAGTCTTCTCGTCGTTAGGAGGAGATAAACATGCTAACATTCCTAGAGAACGTCGCAAATTGTTGTGGTATGCTCCCATTATGTCTCATTTAGATCCCCACATTGCCTAATCTAAAACTGAGGTGCGACAAATTATAGATCTTCAAAGTATTGCTCAGAGCATGCCAGATGCTTTTAATGATCTAGCAAAGGTGACAAGATCATGTATACATGCTGCAAACGCACCTACAAGGATAATTGTACCCCACGTACGTCAACATCCCGCCTGGGAAGGTCGAACCATCCTCGAAGGTGGGGAGGCAGCACCTTCCACGCGGCTTAGTACATTGGCAACTAGCCAACTATCTACTCCGACCCTAAAGCGTGGTACACCCCTTGGTTTAAAGGATTCACAACCCCAGAAAAGGAAATCGGCACCAACTAGTGACTCTAGTTTGAATCCGACGATCGCTCACTCATCTGTTCCAACACATGAGGTTATTCTATATTACAGTGATGTCTTCGACGAGATAACCTGCCCTCCCAAGCATTGCAAGATTTTGGTCCACTACGTAATATTGGATAAGGTTTGGAATTGGAATGAGATGATCATCAACGATGCATTAGCATACACAGTAGCTACTGACATCATGCTTAGTGATGACATTGAACTACGTTTCGTTGATGATTGCCAATGTAGAACAAATTGGTCAAACTAGAAACAAGCAATCCAGATCGAACTTGATTCACTTGCGAAACGTAAAGTATTTGGACCTATTATTCCTACACCACTACATGTGAAGCCCGTTGGCTACAAGTGGGTTTTCATGAGGAAGCATAATGAGAATAATGAAATAGTGCGGTACAAAGCACGCCTCGTAGCACAAGGCTTCTCTCAGTGCCTTGGAATTGATTATGAGGAGACGTATTCCCCCGTAATAAACGTTATAACGTTCCGCTACCTAATCAGTTTGGTAGTTTCTGAAAAACTAAATATGCAACTTATGGACATGGTAACTGCGTATCTCTATGGGGATCTAGATACGGAAATCTACATGAAAGTTCCAGAAGGACTTCAATTGATTGGTTCAAATAGTTCTAGACCACGAAACACTCTCTCTATTAGATTAAGGAGATTACTCTACGGATTGAAACAATCCGGGCGGATGTGATATAATCGTCTACGTGAATATTTGACAAGTCAGGGTTATGTGAACAATGAATTATGCCCATGCATGTTCATAAAGAAGTCACATTCCGGATTTGCAATCGTTGCTGTTTATGTTAACGACATGAACCTCATCGGAACTCCCGCAGAGCTTGAGGAAATTGTCGCGCACTTGAAATAAGAATTTGAGATAAAAGGTGTTGCGACGTTTTAATAAGGATAAAGTGAAGCCTTCGAGTACATCTATGGTCATTCGGACTCTAGATGCTAAATGAGATCCTTTCCATCCAAAGAAAGATGAGGAAGAGATTTTGGAACCCGAAGTTCCATACCTAAGTGCAATTAGGGCTTTATTGTACTTGGCTCAATGCACTAGACCCGACATCTCCTTCGCTGTTAATCTTTTGGCTAAAAACAGCAATGCGCCCATACGCAGGCACTGGAATGGTGTTAAAGAAATTTTCCGCTACGACAGATTTGGGCTTATTCTATACCTGCGAATCTTCGAGTGTTGTCGCCTTCTTGGTTCTCAGATTGATTCTTGCCTTATTGTACACAGATGTTGGATATTTGTCTGACTCACATAGGGGCACGCTCTCAAACGGGCTATGTCTTTACCATTTGAGACACCGCTATATCTTGGAGGTCTACCAAGCTAACACTAGTTGCGACTTTTTCAAAAACCATGCTGAGATTCTCGCCCTGCATAAAGCATCGCGTGATTGCTTTTGGTTGAGAGCAGTTATGGAACATACTCGAAGCACTAGTGGTCTTACTTCCATCGTTGACCTTTCTACGACAATCTTTGAAGACAATGCAGCATGTATCGAGCAGTTAAAGAAGGGAGACAACACCAAGTACATAGCGCCGAAGTTCTTTTATTCTCACCAGCAACAACAGCATCAGAACATTGAAGTCAAGGAAATCCGTTCCTAGGACAACCTGGCCGATCTTTTAACCAAGTCATTGCCCAAGTCTACTTTTCAAAAGCTTGTCCAAGGAATCGGTATGCGTAAATTATCTGAGTTAAATTGCTTGTAGTTCTCTTATTTTGAAGTTATGTCTAACTCAAGGGGAATATCCAAAAGTATACTCACTTGAACTTAATGTACTCTTTTTCCTACGATTAGGAGCATTTTTCCCACTAGATTTTTGCTACCTATAGAGGTTTTGATAAGGCACCCATCCTGGGATGATCATACTCCGTTGAGTTCACTACTTTCGTCCTGTTTGACGTTTGTTTTAGACATTATGCATACTTCTCACTTTTCTCCTTAGTCTATGGGTTTTCCCCATACCTTGGGTTTTTCCATAGCGAGGTTTTGTGAGTTTTACTATCAATGCATACTTTCTTTAAATTTGAGACTTGCATTCACCCGTTGTGCCGACGACTTCATCAACTATTCTATCTTATCTGCTGAAGATTTGATGCGAAGGTTTGTTGAGTATTTACACACTTAAGGAGGAGTGTTGCAGTCATATTTAGAATTGGAATGTGATTGTGTAAATTCTAATAGATCTAGGAATATCTCTTATATTCCTATTAGGAGTTGATTACCTATTAAGAGTTGTAATCCTAAAATAGTAAGGTTTTTACCTATCCTACTACTATAAATAAAGGCGTAATGAGATGATACAACACACACCTTACAATACCTTACAATTAAATCTCTCTCTCCTCTCTCTCTCTCTCTCTCTCTCTATTCCCTTAAAATAGCTCGGTCAAATAGGCCTACAACAGTTTGTTCTTTAAATATTCCTAGAATTATATAACATTTTTCTGCTATTCAAAACAAATTGAATAGCTCTGTCAAATAGGCCTACAACAGTTTGTTCTTTAAATATTCCTAGAATTATATAACATTTTTTTGCTATTCAAAACAAATTGAACGTTTTCTACTTCAGGAACAAGTATAGGGTCTATAGGGCAATTACTTAAAAGTACATTTAGATCTTTTTGGGTGAGAAAAACAATTCATTCTACTAAAGATCAAGCAACATTTCATTGATTCATTCTTTGTTTTATTAGATTTTTTGAATTCTTAGCGGACAACCCCAATCTTGGTTTTATAGTACATCGAGGCTGCATTGAATACAAATGTTTCTCAAACAGGCAAAAATGTGGCCAATCCTGCACCAACATTCACCTGATTTTAAGGCTATGGAGCTCAACAAAAAGATTTCCAGACTTGAAAACACTAATTCTTATTTATATAGCTCATTCATGTACATACAAAAGAAACACAATTAAATACAACAGAAGCAAGCAAAGGTTGATTCAAGTCAAGGGTGGCACACTAAACTAATCAAATCAAGCGGAAACATACGCTATAAAACCCTATCACCTTAAATATGCCCACGTACATCACAATGAAGATGGAATTGCTTTTTGTATATATGAGGCAATTACGATGATGATGCAGAATCTATTTTGGTGTCGTTTTCATGGCGGAGACTGTTCTCTCTACTGTAAGCAGCTTTTGCACCCTGAAAAATAATGGAAATATGAGATTGTAGAATATTCATTTGTCAATAAAAATTACTGAGTTCGAAAATTTTACATCCCGACTAAAAGAAAAATTCGGGTCCTGGAAGGACATATTGCTACAATTCAAGGAAAAGAAACGCTTACTTGGAAGACTGTTCCTAACTTTTTCAATGCTTTAGCCCGATCCCTCAGAACATCCCTGGACACAGTGGGGTCCTTAAGTACCTGAAGAGTAGAACGCAATTTTTAATGATTTCTTCAGATTCTACTAGAGGCTACCTCAATTGTATTTACCTAATACCGCAAAGTAATAGCTTTCCGGATGAATTACTATTATTAGGCTTAAGAAAGGAAAAACTGGAACTCACTGCTTGGCAGACACGAGATAAGGTTGACTCAATATCAACAACATTAATTTGCCATAGAGAATTAAGCACTTGATCCTTCCTCTCTTCAATGGCTTTCATTAAGGTCTCTTCCTTGTTTTCACCTTGGTTCAACTTCTTCAGATCTTCCTGTAGTTGAATTAAAGCTACAGCACCTGCACAGATCAAGATACTAATCAGTTTTCCCGGACCATAACAAATTTTTACACTGAAGGATATACAGCCAGTGCTTCACCAAAGAACTACTTGATAGCAAATGTGTACCTGAAGCTGCTGATACTTGTGATTTTATCTGGTGTCCTTTATCTCGCACCCATTCTGCTAAAAATGGTACCTTCATGTATCGTTTGTCTTTTCCAATTTCTTTTGCAGCTTGCCTCGTGTAAATATAACCAATTGTATGCAACATAGCCTCACCAAAGGCTAATAAAAAGAAAATCAATTATGGCTCGGGGATAATTGCAGCAAGCAAGAAGCAAAATTAAGGTTTTATTTAGTAAGCACTGTAAAGTTTTAAAGTATACATCAAAACCAATACAATTGGTGGAATATCATTGAAAAATTTTAAGGGCTTTTCACATGTAAGTCCTTGATAACATTCCAATTTCGTGAAAAAAAAACTTCAAACTCAATACTTACGGAAAAAACCAACTTACTTTGTAATCAGAGGAGGGCATCAAAGAAACTTTACAACTAAAAATCAATTACATCATGACAAGTGGTTAGACAAGAGTTTTTATTCCCCAATTGATCTCTTGAAGAGTTTTTGTATAAAAGTTATAGTTGTCGGAGTTCTTTTCCTAATTTGCTAGAGCGTTTTAAAGTGTACATTGAAACCATACAATTGGTGAAAATGCAACATTTCTCCAGTTCATTTATTTATATTCAGAAGCAAGCAGGTCATTTGGTGAGTTTTGTTGGAAGAGAGAATTAAGCTTTCATTTCCTTTAGGCAATTGCTTATCGAAAGTTAAATGCAGCTTTACAGTGCCTGCTGAATGAAGCAATTTTTTTTAAAGGCAAATGATCAGGTACAATGTCATAATACAGATTTTTAAAACCTTTTAGGAAAACAATATTGTCACTTTTGGGGGCAGACAACGAAAAGGGTATACCTGCTGACGAGAGGCGTCGTGCTTCTGAATTTGCCCATTTTACAAACTCATCATTACGACCATCAACAAATGGTTGAAGGTGATCTTTCAGAATAGTTATGAGCTTTACTTCCCTTTCCTTCTGCAAGGTCTACACAACCAAAAAAATAAAATAAAAAACAGGTAGAGGATATAATTATGCATACTGAAAACCCAATATCTTAATAATGCCAGTGTAAAATACATACCCTCATTTTCTCCGTGACTTTCTGCCTACGGACTTGAGGGTCCTGTGTCTCTTCTTCAATTTCAACAGATGACAAAGAAGCTAAAGCAAGTTGACCAACATAATCTTCGAAGAATTCGCTCCCAAAAAGCATCCCAAACACAGCTGCAGGGTCTACCATGGAATCCCTGGAATGAAAAAACATAATCGCAGATATAAGTATTTCCAACATGTTATCCTTGAGACAGAATGAGAGCCTGTTGGTATCGTGCATCTCATTGACGAATCATTTCAACACTTTACTAATTGTTAAAACTGGAGAATAAACATCATCTCCAAATTAGAAAAACTTCGTTTAGGCACAACTTAATATCATGGAGACTAATTGCAGGAAATGTTTAGAAATGCATTACAACTCTTTCCAGGAAATTAAAAAATGGCATAATATCATTAGTGATTATTGTTTTAATGATAAAATATTTAAATGGTTATTATATTCCCTAGTTTGTAAAAACTTACTGTAGTATGCCTGCCTTTCCGTGCTTGTCATATGCTTCACGCTTCTCTGGATCACTTAAAACCTGATAAGCCTCGCCCAGTGCCTTAAAGAAAACACGATAACCAGGAAATTAAGACCCAATATGACAAGAAAACTTAAAAGTAATAAATAAGAACGCAACATTAGATGCGAAATGAAACATTTTCCTGTACTTTTTACATGAATATACAACTGGCTTGGGGAGGAAATGTACATATACATTCAGGGCAGGTAACCCAAAGCGTACTTGCCTAATTCAAGTTAACATCAAATTACAATATAATTCTATAAGTCTTGAGTTTTGGTTTTTCAATAATGCATCTTAAAACTTTCCCAGAAAAAACACATCGATAGTATAAGTTCACCACAATGAACACAAGTATAGTGATGGTTACGCATATGAAATTTCAATCACAAGTTTCAGTTGTCAATAGAAAATGAAATTTAATAGCTCAGATTTTTAGTTAGCTTACCTGGAAATTTTCGGCAGCCTTTGGATCTCCAGGATTTTTATCAGGGTGAACACGCCTTGCCTAGAAACAACACATAAACCCCATATTATAATTGAGTAGATGTCTCTACCCTAAACATAAAATAAAATCTGGGTATACAATTATAACAAGAAGAGAATTGAAATACTTTAAACATGAGAAGGCAGTCAAGGTAGCAATAGCAAAAGCACAGTGCATAATGATGTGGAGGCATAACTAATAAACGAATCAATGCTGCGTAAGAATCAGTTCTGTGATGTGATTAAAGCTTTGGAAAAACAATAATTTTGAGGCTTTAAAAGCCCGATAATTCCTGGAAATGGCGAACTTTCGTAGAGAATTTAGAATAAATAAACATAAGAGTATATATTACAAGCCAGATACCTATAAAAATTGTGTGAACCGAACCAAACCATGCGACTGAATTCAAAAAATGCACTAACTTAAATCGGCAGTTATAACTACTCAAAAGCAACTACAAACTTTTGAAACTCTGAATCGGGGAAAACAAAATTATTATTGTTCGCGGTTAAGATTGCTTCTGCAAGAGCGAAAACATGAAGAAATCAAGAAAGTGAATTACCTTGATATAGTAAGCCTTTTTAATCTCAGCATAAGAGGCGTCGACATTGACATCCAGTACTTCATAGTAAGCAGTGTCCTTCACCATGTTTCTTAGATCACAACCCTATCAGACCAACAAAACACAAGCAAATCAGTCCATTAACTCGAACAACAAAAAGTAAATAGAATTCAAAAAATAAATAAATTAAAACTTACAGAAATCCACAAATAATAAGCTAAATTAGCTTCCAAATTAAAACTCCCAAGAAACAAGAATAAAAACAAGAATCGAAAGTGAGTATAGCCAGATCTGATCAGGAGAAGAAACCCAATTGAAAGTAAGTAGCAATGCAATCATACGACACCCCCAAAATTAAGATTTTCTGATCATATTCCAGTTCAATTAAAGCAAGCAAATTGAACAAAGGAGAAGAAACCCAACAAGGAAAAACTTTGAATCGAGCAACTTACGGGTTCAGGAGCTCAGGCAACGAAGCAAAGAATAAGCGAGAGAGAAAGAAAGCGCTTTGATTTTATTTTATTTATTTTACTTTTTATTTTCTTTTTTATTTTCTTTTTTCTTTTACTATGCTACACATCTATTTATTTTTATTTTTCTTTAAAAGTAGTTGTAGATTTTATTCTGTCTCACTTTATTTTCTACTCATTCTTCAAATTTCGTTTTTCACATTGCCTAATTTTATCAATTGGATGAAGAGTTAGTTTTACTTGTATGGCAATGGTTCAGGGACTGTTCGTTAGTATTTTGCAAAACGGGTTTTTCTATTTGAAGATAAAAACGAGTAAAATATGTGTTAAGCATACTGTTTTATAAAAACAAACTTAAAAAATGAAAAACGCATAGAACAATATTTAGACTAGGTTCTGTAGATATCAAATTAATGTTTCTTCTATTTTCCAATAACAATCTTCAAAATAATAAAAAATGAAGAATACATTACAAAACAAAATTAGAGTTTTAATAAAAATAAAATAAAATAACGTCATCCACTATCGGCGATATCAACACCATAACATTCTTCACTGTCTCTCCACCACCGCTACCATCTTTGACACCACAACCTCCACCACCGTCGTCACGACTACCATATTCTATATTCTCAGCACCCTCACCACCATGGCCACTATCACCTCCACCGTCTCATCATTGCCACAACTGACATTATCGCTACCATCTCACCATGACCACATCATTTTTTCGTTGTCATGACTAAGTTTGTAACTTATTTATTTCATTTTTTATTGTAAGGCTTTAAGCCCCTAACTAAAATAGAGCTTATTTTTAGGTTTTGGTTGCATGTAATTGAGTAGTTTGCTCGTGATACATTAGTAGTAGGTGTTAACTACTAGTAACTAGTGTAGTAATTTAGTATCCTGAATTTCTAATGATAATGAAACTCAAAATTGTGCCAATAGCAAAATGGCAAAGTTCATAAAAATTGTCAAAATTAAGGTTGTAGAATTTTGTACGTGGATTGACAAAAAAATTTAAAAAAAATTGGAAAGATTTCAAAGCCCAACAAAATTGGGCTAAAAAGCAACATAAATTCAGTAGGCAAAACAATTGGGCTAAAACAAATGGGCCGAAAAATGGAAAATATTTCGATTTATTGAATTTTGGTATACCAAAATAATCAGTTTGGATTCAGTTTTTTTAACCCCTCCCGAAATGTTCGGTTTAGTTTTCGGTAAGACCATTTTGGTTAGGTTACCGAACCGAAACCATCCCTAAGTAAGGAAAAATAAAAAGGTTAATCAATATTTGTAACTCGACCTCCTCCCCTTGCTTGAGGGTTTAAAGCCTCTCAAATATAATCTCCGATTTTTTTACCGGCAATTTAAGCCACATCTCCAGCATTTGTGTTGTCATCCGACCAATCCACATTCCCACATACCCTTTTGATCCTTCATTCACCAGTGAAGATAAATAAAAAGGTTAATCAATTTTTGTAACTCGACCTCCTTTCCTTGCTTGATGGTTTATAACCCCTAAGATATAATCTCCGATTTTCTTATAGTTAAGCCACTAGTGTTGTTTTTAGTCTAATAAGGAACCTAAAACAAACGGCTGAAAATGTCAACTTGAAGCTTTGCGGAAACACACTGAACTGCTTCTTTATTTGGGCTTGAGTCGGCAATAATGAATCAATAACAGATAGTGAGTTGCTCGAATTATTTATATTTGATTCATTCAAAATACACAAATGAATGTGCATATATACCAATTTGTATTTCTGCTTCTTGTTTATGTAAGCCACTACATTCCTTGCATATCCCAGTGCAGAATAGTAGATGTCATATTCCTACCCAAGTTTGAGTTATTAAGCTTGATGTTGCCATAATATTAAGCAAGAACACACCTAACCTAAACAACAAATTTTGCAACTCTTTAGAAAGTCGTCTTCTCTACCACTGCATAAATGGTATGAATTTTTGCTTACTCCATTTCCTATCCTTCTCCAACTGCAGGTAGCTCAACGTTGATTTGGGTTCTATTTCATAACTTTAATTTATGTTACAAAACAGCAAAAATCAACTGAGAGCAAGAACAAACCTAACCTAACCTAACCTAACCTAATTACCACAACAAATTTCGCATCTCATGAGAAAGTTGTCATCTCGACCATTAGTCTTGCTGGGTAGGACAATACCCCTCGTGGTAAAAAAGTTGGTAAATAGAAACGGGTCTTCAGTTATCAATTATTGTCCAAATCTAAATTTTTGTTAGTCTTCCGTTAATAAAACATACATCTCAAATGCTTGGGTGAAAGTTGTGATTTGAAAACGAGGAAGCCAAAATATCCGTTGTAAGACTTGGTTTAATTAGGAGTTTGTTTGCTGACTACAAAGTTGGCTTAGGGTTTGACTAAAATTAGAATTTGATGGAAGCTGGAGGCTTGATTCATTATTTGAGATGAAAAATGAATAACAACATACAAGAATATTAGTTTTGCACGAGATTTCGAATACATATACAGCACCAAAAAGGCTTAGCCGTAAACCAAGAGATTACCAGGAAAGTTTGAGTAGAGAGGGACTTTACACTATCTAAACCACTTTGACATGCTACCAAAAGCAAACATCTTTTTTTATGCATAAAAACAATAATCCAATTAAAATTTTGGAGCTTAAAAATAGATTAGATAAACTTTTAATCAATTTAATTGAATGCATTATGGCGCATTCTAGAATTGCAAAGTCGAATCCTCAACACCGCATTGCATGTTTTCTTAACAGCGCCCTGTAAATTGTCGAGAAAAATCCATCAATATAGGGTTTAGGGCCTCCCCTCCGCATTCACCACAACATAATGAAAATTCTTAACATGTTTCACCTCCTCCCTAGCAGTCATCACAAGAAGTTGCTCCTTCGTCTCGATTTTTCGATCAATCAGGATATCCACAAGCTTAGCCTCACTTTCCACCATAAAAAGTATATAAACCACCTAATTCCCAAGAATCTTCCTCACGAGATGCAAGTTATTGTTGGAAACCTTGAACTTTTTTATGCCGTATTCCGGAGAAGATTCAAGTCCCTGGTAGAGGAAGAAAGCTAACGATATTTCTTTAATTTTCTTTTTATTGTTTAATGTAAGATTTTTATTCTATTTATTCAAAGGATTTTTCATTTTTTAAAAAGAATAATTAATAATGAGGGCAAATTTGTGCTAAAGGGTTAGGTGAAAGTGAACTAAAACCTCAAGGGGTGTTAGTATTATGTTTCAAATGTGAAAGATTTTGTGAAAACACAATAAACCTGAGGGGGTGTTAGTGTAATTAACCCCTCATCTAGTCCAAGTGCATTTATGTATGTATTCTTTTCTAGTTAACATCCAATAACAATTAGCAAAAAAAACAAAAAACAAAAAACAAAAAAAAAACAAAAAAAAACCAAAAAAGCATAGAAAGGGTCAGACAAAAAAGACAAGTACACTACAAGAAAAATGGGCTATGGATATGAAATTGAGGACACGGATGAGGAGTTTGTGTCCCTTTAAACACAAATAAGGTGGAACAGTGCACATTTTATAAAAGGCACCAAGTATTGTGCACAAATATAAAAAAAAAGTTGACACAAACACATTATTGGGCACGAAATCGAGACTTTTGTGCCCAAATGTCCATCTAGCTTTCACGTGTCCCTTTAATGTCCGAAATGAAAATTTGATATTAATTTACAAAGACACGCTAGCAGTTTTCGTGCCCTCTAATTTAATATATTTAAATAAAAAGTATGCTCTTTGTGTCCTCTACATATTTACTTTTTCCTATTCCACAATAATAAGATTGTTTATTAATTTCAAACTGACACAATAATATTTTCGTGCCCTTTGTTTTAAATAAAATAAGAATACCACTCTCTTTAGACCCAAAAAAAAAAATAATAATTACCACTCTCTCTCTCTTGTCAATCTTCACTCCTCACTCTTCTCAATTCCTTCATTCCGCCTATCCTCTTTCTCTTTTTCCCTTCCTTTTCAACCTTAGCATTTCCTCTCAATTCCTCCCGCCTTTCCTCTATCTCTCCCTTTCCCAATCAACCCAAGCCTCTCACCAACCCCAGGCTCTCCTTGTCAACCACAACCTCACTTAAACTATCCTCCATTTCCTCCTCAATCATCTTCCTCCCTCTCGTATCCTCTCTCTTCCTCTTCTCTTTCATGCAACAGCACCGCCGTCCACTAATCACCAACGGCCGCCAAATTATACCTCCAGAATCATTTTCCAGTCCTCTTTCCAACCCCTAAGTTTGTTTCTACAAATTCGTAACCAAATTTTCTCAATTTCATATCTAAGAAACAATGACCGCGGGTTTTTCGGCCAATTTATGGCCAAGCCTGCGGGAATTGGACCTCGACCTAAGAGGTAAAAAGGATCCTCTCCTCATGGGTTGTCCTCTAATGCAAGTGCTTTTCCAAAATAGAAATTTTAGTTTTGGGATCAATTCTAGATTTCAAATTTTAATTCCATTATAGATGTCAATTAGTATTGTATCCCATATCTGAAATGTTGTAAATTGCTTCTGTTGATCCTAGATTCAATAATTTGTAATTTTTTTTATAAGATATCCTTATAAGATTTGCTAGTGTGAATTAAAAAAAAAAAAAGCAAACCACAAAAATAACGAATGGAGTATTGGTAGTCCATCCTGTGGGAATGGTTTTGCATTCGACTATATTTGTCTTGGTTTCTGATGAGTGATGGCTATATAATCCATGTGTACCCGATGAATATTGTAGTCTGTTAGCCTAGTCACTAAGATCAAGCATGAAATGATTGATTGCGTTGAAAATTTGTATGAAATGATTGGTGGGTTTTTGGAGTTGTTGATGGAATAAGTCATGGGTTTATGAATTTGGGGTTTATATGTTGTCAGTTTCTAGCATATTTTGATTTTGTATGCATTGGTATTAATGCTGGGAGTTGGAAGACCCATTTCTCCAGTCCAGATGAGCTGCTGGATGACGACAGAGTTACAGGGAGGACAACTTCTCACTCCTCTCTTCCTCTTAGACTTCAATATAGTGGCAAGGCTCTTCATTTTTTTCATTATAATCACCCATTCCACTTCCAAATAAGTCATATTTTCGGGTATTGTGTTTATTCATCTGATTGTTTTTGTTTTTTAGCTTTTAGCTCATTTGTTTCTAATATAGGAACTGGGATATAGTAAGACTTAATTTCAAGTCTATTCTGTTTTAAATTTCGGCGTTGAATTTGGGGCTTCTGTTTAAGAACTGTGATTTAATATGTTGTCAAATTAGATTTGGGAGTTCATGTTGTGGCTTCGAAGTTCAAAGTTCTTCTTGGAGAGGTATTAGTAACACTGTTAAAAACTAAGACTTTTCATAAAAAAAGAAAAGGTTGTGATCTGTTATTTGGGTGTTTTAACTTTCTCTTTGCCAGTGGAGAATTGTTCAGCTGGTGAAAAATGTGTAAAATGCTTTGTGTTATGTTTATATGACAATGGGGTTTTTTTATTTATTTTATTCTGGATTTGATAGGCTCTTTTCTTGCTTTGGTTTTCAATGGGAATAGTTGTGGTTCACGTTTGTCTTTCAGCAATAACAGAATTTTCATTTTTGTTGTTGATTATTTTCTTTCAACCAGTTCTGTTGATGTTCCTTGATCTAGTATTTTTTTAGTACTTTACCAATTTTCAGACCGTTAGTGGTCTGTCTCTTTGTTTAATTATGCTAGATTTTATGATTGTTAGTGAGTCAACAAGTGAAGCTAAGATGTTGAGAAAGATCAGTGCACTATTTGAGTATTTTTTATGGAAACTTGGAGAATTTACTTCGAAACATATGAACTTTTTGTAGATCATATCATACACGTGGTAATATAAAGTCAAAACGAAGATGACAAGATTTATCTATGACGAATTTGAACCTTGAGCAATTAGCCATGTAACCTTATGCAAGGTCTTATGGAACTGAACAACGTAGTAATGCATTTTTAAGTTTTTTGTTTGAAAGTTTTGGTCGTTGAACATCACTGGAAATATGTGGTAGTTTCCCATCTTGTTAGTTGTATAAGCTGCTTTATTTGTTTGTTTTTTTTATCTTGAACACTTGTAAACTTATTTTTTTATGAGGAGCGCTTGTATACTTTCATTATTAATCTTCTGCTTCCATTGTTGGCTGTTTTGGAGGGTTGGGTTGTGATATAAGAATCATCTTTAAGCAAGTCGTGGAAAGGCCCCTGAAGCAAATAAGAGTCATCCCACGGGTATTTCTTACTTTATCCCTTCATTTTCTTTCCTCTTGTAAATTGTGTGGTTTTTCTTTATCTTTGAATTTGATATTTATTCATGACTTTTGTGAGAGCTTCAAATATTGCACATGTTATCTTCATTAATTTGTTTCTTGAGCATCAAAGGTTTGATGAAGTGAAAGGCTTGTTAGGGAAGATGCATCTTTCTGAAAATGTTTGTTTTCAAGTCTTTTTGTATTAGAGATAAAATATGTAACATTATAATATATGTTTGTGAGATTGGGAAAGTGAAAGTAGGTTTCATGGTTGTAGGTTGTTTTCATTTTATGAAAATTTAAATTTTTGCATTTCCTCAATTCAGTTTCAGCATTTTTAATTTTGATTTTTTTTATATTTAATTCATGTTGGCACAATTATAATATAAGTGTCAATATGGTTGGAAAAAGTCTTCTGATAAAGTTGTCAGAAACATGCATAAATAATGGTCCATTTGTGTCTGCCTCTTTCAGCACCAAACAGTGAATTGTGCCCTTTTGGCAATGGTGTCACCCATAGAGGGCACAGACAAAGATAGTAGCTGCATTGTTGCTATTGGTCTATGAGCACAATTGTTGGTGTTCTTTGGCCTCAAAGGGCACAAATAATTTATTGTGTGCAGTGCTCATTTTTCTTGTAGTGGTATCATATTTTGCCTTCCTCTTCAACAATAAAGTTATAAAACCTAATTAAGTCCCTTTGCAATCCGCTTTTTTTCATTCAAATTCGCAGTACCTCCATTTCTATTGAATGTGACAATATTTTCACATGGTCAAGATAATAATTTAAGGTAACTAACTCATATATGAATTTAATGTCCTAATGTCAATTTTCACATAAAAACTTAGGTTTTCTTTATATCCTTTGGTGGTGGTGGTGGTGGTGACTTCTCTCTATCTTCCATCCTCCACTTTCATTTTTCACTTTTATAGCAAAAGAAAGAATCAAGTTGTTCATAGATCCAAGTATTGCGAGTGTACGTATACGAGGACCGTGTCGTTGTATCTTGGAGGGTAGGATGCTATTAACATGATACACCGAGACATTGTGTTTGAGGGTGAAATATACTCTTAAGGATAATGATTACATGCCTCAAGCATCGACAAATAGCGCTTTCTACCCTACAAAAGATAATATTTTTTTGTTGTTTCATTATTTTATATGATTTGCCATGTCAACTTAAATTGTCATTTGCCAATATTTATCTTTTGTGATTTGTTTTAGGAGAAAGCATCCATGTCGTCAATCATGGACAGAGCAAATGAAGGCTCATTGGGGGCAAATGCCTCCACTCAAGTAATTTGTTTGTTTAGTTGTAAACTACAATTATATAATGTACACGGGTTATCTTTGAAGAAAATATATGTATCTAATATCTAACATGCATTCATTCTACTTATACTCCATATCAAATATTATATGAGCAATAGTGCTCTTGTTATGACATTCAAACCAAAAAAACCCTCTCCCGCCTATCATATACTTATATTTTTCTCATCACTTTGCCATTTTCCACTACTATATTGAAATTTTTGTAACATTGGAATTGTGATACATCGTCATTTGAAACCATCCTTAATATCATATTGCGTATAACCATATTATAATAAGGTTTTCTTAGTTGTTTTTAGTTGCCCCCACTAGAAGAAATTTATGACTTCATCCCTATTGTCAATTATACCAACATGAATTTGGCTCCCAAAGTGTATTTAATAAACAACCTTTTCACAACAAAAGTCACAATAAAAGAATTGTCCCAGCACAGGGACAACAAAAAAATAGCCATTGACTAGCCTAAACAAAATTGTATCTTGTCTTTCTAATTAGTAAAACTTGTATTGATCTTAACCTAAATTCTCTTTTATGTTTCTTGACATCATGTGATCAACCATTTTTTTCATTAATGATCATAAACTATTATTGTGTGAAAAATAGTATAACCCGCTAACCAATGAGAAATTCATTTCTTAGTGGTTAATTTGATGGTTATGAATATAGATCTATATATATATATATATATATATATATGGGTAATCTTTGACAAAAAAAATATACGGGTAATTAATGTTTGCGGTTATGATAATGGATATATGTCATAATTAGGTGGTTACAATGATATATTAGCTCAAACAAATAAACTATGGTTGTATGAATCGTCCAAACAAAAATCGAAAAGCACTATCATACTATTAGAGAGTATGTGAAAAAGAAGAAGATTCAAGTTTTAAATATTAAGGGTAAAAATGTAATACAGTTAGTAATATAGTTAGGTAGTTAGTATTTGGTTAAAGTGGTTAGGATTTCTATATAAACAGTATGTGTAATCTTCATTTGATTAGTTAATACAAATTCTATTTCTCTCTCTAAACTCTCTCTCTCTAATATCTCTGTGTTCATCCTTCTCTTCATCCGTTGTTCTTGATTTTCCTTTCAATTCCCAAACACTACAATGTAGTTAACATGGTATCAGAGCCATCAAGCTCACGCCATGGATTCTGGTGGTTCCACTTCTCATTAGTTTCGTCTATTTCTAGTTTTACTTCTTTTCTCATTAGTTTCTTCAGATTTTCTTGAATTTTCCGTCAAGCCCTTCGATGCTTCCGCTCTCCAGCAGATGAACAATACGACTGTAATCAACAAGAAGGTCCTGAACGAGTGCCTCAATGAGATCACTCGACGATGGGTTCCTCATCATTTTTGGAATCGACGACTGGTTCTTCGACACCGACTCCGATTCCCATTCCAGATCCGTTTTGTGGGTCTTCATCCCCACCGTCATCTGCCAACGGCACAGCCACAGTTGGGTTTTCCCAGAGCTTCCTGGTTTAAAGAAGAGAGTTTTTGTACAAGCTTGGATGTTCGAATGCGTTTTCTGGGTTTTCAAGATTCAAGTTCTCAGGTTTTGTTTTCGATTACTGGTTTTCTTTCCAGCATATCAACTGTTTGTGATAATGTCTCAGTGAGAATTTTCTTGGTAATTTCGGAAGTGTCAAAGGTCGATAGCCATTCCTTTATGTTGTTTGATTTGTGCACTTGAAGGCCGATTGCCAAAAGTGTGTTGAATGCAAATTGTTTCCTCCATAAGGCCGATAGCCGGAGTGAAAAGTTCTTGTTCAGCTATTGTGTGTTACTCCTTAAAGGCCGATAGCCGGAGTAACGTTCTTGAAAAGTTTTGTTTGTTGTTATTGTGTGCAACTCCATTAAGGCCGATTGCCGGAGTGCAGTTCTTGTTCCCTTTCTTCATTGAAGGCCGATTGCCGAAGAGGGTTGTGGTTCTTGCTTTTTTTTTTTTTTTTTTTGTGATTGTACGGTGTACATTTCTATTTGGCTTGCAGTGTAGATCCTATTAGAAGGCAGAGGAAAGATGTCACGATTGAAGAATGAAGAAAGATCAACAACTTCACACTATCATACACGGCTCCAAATTGCAAGTGACAAAGCAATGAAGATTTCTTTGTCCGGCTCAAGTTGAATGAGTTGATGAAATTGGAGACGGGTTGAATGCATACTGAAATGAATCTGAGGTGGATGAAGTGGGATTACAAGGTTGCAGATGATTCAACTATGTGTTATGTTTACTGGTTTTGTTCTTCCAATCTCAAACTGGGTTAACCCAGTTGAGATTGAGGGGGAGTATTAAGGGTAAAAATGTAATACAGTTAGTAATATAGTTAGGTAGTTAGTATTTGGTTAAAGTGGTTAGGATTTCTATATAAACAGTATGTGTAATCTTCATTTGATTAGTTAATACAAATTCTATTTCTCTCTCTAAACTCTCTCTCTCTAATATCTCTGTGTTCATCCTTCTCTTCATCCGTTGTTCTTGATTTTCCTTTCAATTCCCAAACACTACAATGTAGTTAACATTAAAGAGTTAACGCTAGAGAAAACATAGCGAACCTAGTCACTAATGCAATGACATAGAAGCACCTTGATTGACACCTAAATAGTTTTGGTGTGCGTCATTGTGATCATTGGCTTTAGAGCAAGTGGGAGATTGTTGAAGTTGTATCCTAAAAGTCAAATTTGTAATAATATTATTATGTAACAACCTCATTTTAGTTAAATAATAACAGGGCAGATTAAGTCATTCATAAGTTTGGCTGTATATTAAAGAGATATTATATGAATGAGTTCATTGGATTTAAGATCTGGGAACAATGTCCTAAATGAGGTTAGGGAAGGGAGACTTGTATTCTATAGTCACTTAGTCCTTAAAAAATGTTCCTAGCAGTTTGGAAAGTCAACTGGACATTGACTATCTGAAAATGTTAGTGTATATCGCATTAAGGTTAGCATGGTCTCGTGTTACACGTGTTGGACACGTGGATATACTGGTGCTTGTCTATTGAACAATTTCATTGAACGCTGACCGCCTAAGAAGATAAAACATATGGATGCTTATCACATGTTAGAGTTATAATGCATCCGGTTGTAGTATGCAAATATTTTTTGGACTTGAGGCATCATTGGTTATCTTGTGCTTATAAATATGAACTTTAACTTCACCTCAAAGCCCTCACCACTTCGCAGGGGTCGATAGTGTGTTGTTTGGGTTCATGTGAAATAAGATATCTATCACCTTCTAGTAATTGTTAATAGAAGGAGATATCCCTCGAAGCCACTTAAAGATCCATCTCAGAAATGTCTCTGCAAGGTACTTGTTGATCAAACTATGTTTCTAAGAACTGCTTCAACATGAGATGCATCATGGTGATCAAAGATACCTATATGTAATTTGACATTATTCCATATCACATAGGTCTTGATCGAGATATGGATGAAAGAATAACCGAATTGCAATGTAACTATGATCAAGATTCGAAAGAGTATCATGATTGTTTCACGAATACTTCTACTAATCTGAGTAGCCATGAAATGTTGTTAGGTGTCACTCATGGTTTGTAAAATTAAATTAAGGTTTTTTTTTAACTTTAATTCTTCAAGAAGATTGAAATTTAAAATAAACCTGATGTTATATTACATATTGATTATAATCCCTTGATGTGTCCTTAATTCAAAATATTAATGTGCATTTTATTTAATGTCTCCCATTAAATATTTAAATTTATTAATGTATGATTCCATATCGACTAACGGATAGGGGGTGATGTGCCTTATATGTACATACTCCCCTTCCTATAGCACGAGGCCTTTTGGGAACTCACTGGCTTCGGATTCCATCGAAACTCCGAAGTGAAGCGAGTTCGAGTGAGCACAAGCCTAGGATGGGTGACCCACTGGGAAGTTCTCGTCTGAGTTCCCAAAAACAAATTCGTGAGGGAATGGTAAGCCAAAAGCGGACAATATCGTGTTACGGCGGAGTCGAGACTGGGATGTGACAATTAACATACAAATTTTAATTTATTTTTTTGACCAAAAAAGAGTTTTTTATTTCTTCAAACTTGAAAGACTCAATTAATGTACCTAAATGTTAGTACCGAAATGTATTATATTGAATGCATGTACCGAAATGTATGTATTGAAATGCATGTACCGAAATGTATGTATCTAAATGTATTATATTGAACTATTGTATTTAAATGTTAGTACCAAAATATATGCACCCAAATGTATTATATTATATTAATGTACCTAAATGTGTGTACCGAAATGTATTATATCGAAATGCATGTACCTAAATGTTTGTATCGAAATGCATGTACCGAAATGTGTATACCTAAATATATGCACCGAAATATATTATAAAGAATTTAATGTACCTAAATGAAGAAGAAAAAGTACATCGAAATGCATTTTATAACAAAAATTATTTTATCTAAATGTTTACAACAAAATATATTATGATAAATGAAATGAAAGTGAAAATTAATACATAAAAAATTAGGAAGAAAAAAGAGAAATAATTAAAAGAATCAAAATATAATTAATAAATGAGGTTATTAATGTATCAAGGGACTAAAATTAGATTTTGATTTTACTCATGATTTTAATCTAAAAGTCATTTTTGCAAGGATTAAAATGAAGTTTTATGGTTATCTTATGTGTCCCTAATGCGAATGCTAAGAATTTTCCCTCAAGGAAAAAGAGAAAGCCCTAGCTGATCTGCACCGCCCAACCTAATAATTTCAACCAACCTAATTATTTCAAGTGAGTGATCTGCTAGCCAATCCAACCTCTCACTCCATCATCTGTTGCTGGTGTATCAATGTGAATAATTGTAGAGGCTCAACAATTTGAAAGCTTCTCATGAATCATCATGAAAATGAAGAACATAAGCATAAAGATGATCTTACAAAGCGGTGCATATGTGGCTAAAAATTTATATAAGTTAATCTCTTCTAAATATTACAATCAACTAGATTAGATGTATAATGGGATTAGATATTACATGTTTATTTATTTATTTTTACTACATATTTAATTATTTAAACTAAATAAATCTCAATTATATGCCAGGAACTCAAGAAGTAGGTCATCCCTTTAACTAAACTTTTCATTATGATTCAGTATTTCTGACTTGATAGTCGTGTTTAGGAATCACGATGCAATGAGGGTATAACTTAACATTTCCGATCC
This sequence comes from Malus domestica, assembly GCF_042453785.1. NCBI lineage: Eukaryota > Viridiplantae > Streptophyta > Magnoliopsida > Rosales > Rosaceae > Malus > Malus domestica. The sequence continues at coordinate 9,332,824 of NC_091670.1, forward strand.
AGAAACACCAAACAAAAGAACACAATATTTCTTATTAATTATTTATGAATGCCTTTAAACATTTCCGATCCAGAAACACCAACACCAAACGAAAAATTATTACATGGTACTATAATATGGTCGAACAACGAGGTTATACTTTCGGGTATAGTATTAAGATATTTCTACGTATTGCAAGAGGCTTATAGCTCAAGTGTGCATTCGAGATCTTGTGTTCCATTTTTCCCTCCTCAACGTCGATTGTACCAATATAAAATTTGTGTTTAACTTAAAATAAATTGATAGTACCACAAGACGGTGTTAAAATCAAACCAAAAAACAATCGCACCGATTGGGATGGAAAGAAACAGAAGAAAATGGAAGTTCAATTCCTTTCTGCTCCTGCCCAAGAAAAAAGAGGAAAATGAAATTCTTTTGTCTTGACAGTGGAATTGAATCGATCATGTGCCAACTGAATGGGTTAATTTGGTATGCCCAACATATCATGGACAACAAAGTAACCTTGTACTTTCAATCGCATTCAAAGTTTGTAACCACACCCCACTCTTTCGTTTTCTTCACAACGAAGGCACCGACCACCAGTGACCACTAAGCCAAGTTGCATCCCGGGTCTTTCAGAGGCCATCAGAAGGACATTAATACATTGTACCTGACCAGGAAACAAAACTTTAAATCTTATATTGACCATACCATGCGAGACTAGATTTGCGAAAACGACGACCATTTGACTAATCTTTAATTATTCAGAGTTTAATAACGTCACTCGTTCACGTGTGCTTTAACAAACAGTCATTGATGACGAACAAAGCTCTAAAATCCTAAAGATGACAATTTTTTATTTCCTTAAGAGATTCTTTTATGTGAAAAACGTGTATACATATTACTGGAGCGGCGGCGGAAGCTTTTGATGCAAAAGAAAATAAGAGGGAGGTGGAGTTTAGAATAACCAAACCCAGACCAGCTAGGTCAACATATTCTATAATTAAGTCGCAGTTGAAAACTCTATTCCGAATAATACTAAAATGATCACCGGTGTTATTTCTAAGCAATGTATTGCAAATCTAAATTAGTTTTTTCACTTTGAATTTTACAAATTAATAATCATAGACCATGCATGGTTAAATAAGCAACATTATGTTATACAATTTGCTAATTTGTTGGTAATTTGAAGTAAATATATACTATTTCCCTAAATTTATTGTCAAGAAAAACTTATAAATTTTTATATGCCACTCATTGGAAAGCATGACTTCGTCACGGAAGACAATTTTCATGTATCTTCGCTTTTCCCTGCAAAATCCGACTTAGTGTAGATGAGAAGTGGAATGTTATCTGGTCTTTGTTGTTCACAAACCTCATTTTAATTTGTGCTAATATTTAATTTTACTAGTTTGAGAGATAATTTAAACAAGCCAAACTAATCATTCGACGTTATATATTATGATTGTGCTCTAATATCCCAATTTGCAAGCAAATTCTCTTATTTGTGGGCTGGAAATGATGAATGATTATCTTATCTGGATTCTCTTTGTGAGAATTATGAAGATTCTTTAATAGTGTCCATTCATCGTATTTCATGCGGTTAGAAATTATTTTAAAATTTTTATTTAAAATTAAACACAAATAATATGTGATGAAAACTAACTGCAAGATATACGATGAACAGATACGATTAAAAAATCGTCTAAATCCTTTCGGAAATGAAAACGGCAACCTGAGATTAAATCAACACTTGTGACCCCGTCCTATTGTAGAAGCATGCCTCGTGCTTGAAGTAAAATGTGCCACCCAACAGTTTACAAGACAATCCCACACTGATTAAAAGTCCACAGAACCAACTATAAGGCCATCTCCAACCGAAGGGTCCAGAGGGCCAGAGGGCCGAAAATAGCCCTAAAACCGTCTCCAACCGAGGGCTAGGCCAGAGTGCTCTGAAATCTGGGAGGGCCCCACGGGATCGGAGAGGGCTGGAGGGCTAGAGGGCTGGCTATTTTTTTTTTTAATGATTTCCTATTGCTGTCGGTTATAGCTGACAACATTAAAGATATTCTTTTTTTTTTAATAGTTCTACTATTAGTGTCGGTTATAACCGACACTAATAGTTTGAAATGTTTTTTAATATAACGGCTAGTAGCCGTTGTATTATTAGGCCTCTTTTTTTTTCTTTTTTTTTTTAATGAATTTAAACTTTTTTTTTTTTTTAATGAATGTAAACTTCTTTTTTTCCCCTTTTTTTTTCCTTTTCATATGAATCAAATTTTGTTTCATATTTTTTTTCCTATAACTTTTATTTCACAAAATTTGTTTCATATTTTTTTTCAATTCTATTTTTTTCGTATAACTTCCTAGGCCATTTATACAACATTAAATTGTAGTTTTTAAATAATAAATTATGTTTAGCCCTATGGCCCTTTGGCCGTCGGTTGGAGATGATTTTTTGTGACAGGGCTAAAACGAGCCCTTTGGCCCTCTGACCCTCGGTTGGAAACGGAGGCAAATATGGCCCTGTAATGTTCATTAAAATATTAATATCTTGAGGAATCTTGGAGGGCTAGAGGGCTCAAACGAGCCATCTGGCCAGCCTTCGGTTGGAGATGGTCTAAGATTACAAGAATCCTCATTCACAAAAACCAACAGTATCGATAAGGATCTCAGTCGGATGAACCAATAACGTTCAAACACATGCATGCCTATGTTGTTGTTGGCCATCACGTCACCTTTATCAAGAAACAGTCTATTTTTCTTTTGAACTACTATTATTTATTCATTCAAACTTCGACTCGTCTGAGTCAGAGAAAAATTTATGTCGAATTACCCCTGTAACCTACTAACCGACTTATCAGACACGTGTCTACGAAATAAGATTACAACGTACACTATAAAAAACAGGATGCAGATTCTATGCCCTTTCATTTTCCATGTCTTCCTGTTTTGTGTGGTCACGGTAGTCAGGTTAACATTTTATATTATTTTTTATAAGAATACGAAAACAAAAATGAATAATAATATAAAATATTAACGTATCTTAATCGTGATCACATAAAACAGGAAGGCACAAGAAGTAGGAGAATAGAGAATCTGCCTTCATAAAAAAAAGCATTATGTCATATCTTGTTATAAATTCTGTTTTTATTCGATGGGATATTCTTTTTTTTTTAAATTATAAGGTACATTGAAGGATATTTGAACTTTATTGTTGTAGTGAACTTGATTATACTACTATTTTGTTTATAACATTACTAAACGTAGTAATTATTATCCACTTATCAAAATAAAAAAAATTATTTAACCCCAATACAGTAGGAGTTTTGGGAGTTTTTCTACTAAAAATTAGCAAAAACCAAACTGAACCGGCCAATTCGACTCGCTAAATAAACGGTACCTGCTCAAAATTGATTATTTTATAACTGAATCAATCCAATCGGATGTTGAACAAGTTACAATTTCTCACATCATGCACCATCGATCGAATGAACAGACAAAACGTATACACCAGAAGTTTTAGCCCACTCTACTTGATGCTCGAAAACGTGATTTTATAATGTGGGTAATACTTGGGATCTTCCAGACACTTTGATTGTCTCTCTACATGATGTGGCCACGCAAATTGAAATGACTCCCTTTTATTAACCCCTTCAATCGATTCTCCATGTTGGTCTTGTTCCCTTTCAGCTAAAGAAGTATACGTACATTTAATTCATTTCGACTTACCAAGGGCAACAGGCAACGTCATTTGGTCCCAGCATGTCCAATCTAGGGACAATCCAACAATGTGGAACCTTATGCATGGTCGTCTTCTACTGATTCATCTCTTAATATTGTTCTTTTTTAACCACGAACTATGAGTCTTGTTTACATTATTTTTGGGTTGCCCTTGGATTGTGGCTTTTTGGCATTGGTTGCTGGCACTCCTCCAAAGCCCTTCAAAGCAATTCTACTGTTGGGCAAGGGCAAAGACAAGGGAAAAGACAGCCCAATGGCACATACTATTAATTCTAAAAAGTAATTGTTTTTGTCTCAACCTGTTTAAAATTGTTTTTGTCTCAATTTTGGAGCTCGACCGAGAAGAAGAGAGAATTTGAGAAAGATATATGAGATTTAAGAACTCAAGAGAGGGTATGGTGTGGACCATGATGGCTAGAGCGATATGAGATGAGATCATCTTCAACCGAAGAGGTTATATTTAGTTCCGTTCAGAATTATAGCCATGCAAGAAATTACTTTTAAATAAATAATGTCAAGTCATATTTATATACGTACCATCTTCAACTGAGTGGATTATTTTTAGCCCTCTCAATATTTTATTATTTTTAAATTTATTCTTTAACTTTATTGTTTAATTGAATTAAACTATCAAAATAAAATAAGTTTATCCGGATATATTTTAAGTGTCGCTTATCGCTAAATGAATAAAGTTAATCATATATAACTGTTGGGCAAGAGCAAAGGCAAGAGAAAAGCCAGCCCAATTGCATATATTATTAACTCTTAAAAGTAATTGTGACATCCCACATCGTCCAGGGGAGTGATCCTTAAATGTATATTCCCATCCCTACCTAGCATGAAGCCTTTTGAGAGCTCACTGGTTTCGGGTTCCGTAAGAGCAACTCCACCCATGGTGGTTGCTCGGGGGATAGGCTCCAGGAAAGGGCCCAAGGTCCGGTGGGAGGAGGTCTAGCATTGGAGGGCCCGAGTGAGGGTGGGAGCCTGAGTTGCAGGCCCGTGGAAAATTGACAGGCCTGCTGCCCGAGGCCTGTGACGTCAGGTTGACGCAAGGCCTGGGTCCGGCTTTTTTTTTTATATTTTTTTTGTGTCAGGCGTGTGCCCCTCACTCGTGAGTGGGGGCGCGTCGCCCGACCGGATTTCAGGGCACGGGCCCGAGCGCCTCAGAAAACCAAGTGATCGTTGGGAAGCCACGTGGCTTCCCACGGTCCGTTTGATCCCAACGGCTCTTTAATACGAGCCATTTGATTTGCAACGGTAATAAAAAAAAAGCTGATTTTATATCAACCGTTCGATCTGAGATATAATGAGCCCATAGAAGAAATTAAGATTAAGAAGGTTGTGGAATCTGAGAGGGCCCCACGAAATCGGAAGGGGCTGGCCACAAAAAATGGAAACCCTGTTGGTTATAACCGACAAGAATGCTTTTAATTATTTTTTTTTTACAATTTTATTATTATTTTTTATTTACAAAATTTTTCCTATAACTTCTATTTTTCATTTTTTTTTAAATTCTATTTGTTTTCCTATAACTTTTATTTTACAAAATTTGTTTCTTATTTTTTTTTAAATTCCATTTTTTCTATAACTTCTATTTCACAAAATTTGTTTCATATTTTTTTTAATTCTATTTTTTTCTATAACTTCCTAAGCCATTATACAACGTTAAATTAAATTAAGTAACATGAAACAACATTAAACAATATGAAACAAAATTAAATAACATTAACCAACATAAAAATTATACAGCATAAAAAAACATTTAACAACATTTAAGTTGTAGTTTTTAAATAATAAATTATGTTTGGCCCTCGGTTGGAAACGAAAACAAATATGGCCCTGTACTGTTTATTAAAATATTAATATCTTGGATGGTCAAATGGCTAAAACGAGCCTTCTGGCCAGCCTTCGGATGGAGATGGCCTGAGACGAAGCTAAACATAACCCTTGAAGATGGCCTCCGTCCAGAGTTACGCTTCATCCAAAATTTCTTTCTTTAACTCTGCATTATTCGGCACATACATTATGCTTTCCTGCATAAACATGCCATCAGTTTCTCAAATTATAAAATCTTTCATTTTGCCTTGGTTCCTTGCTTGAACTATTTCTTGAGTCTCTTCATCATTCATCTGAGTCTCAAGTACATGGTCAACTAAAATTGGCCTAACTTGAAAATTAGCAAGCAAAGCTTCTTCTCGATCCTCCACTCCTAACTCCACTCCAGTGGACCTCAAATCTGCTAGAAGGGGAACGTGACAATCATAAATGGCATTAAGTCTGACTGGAGTCTTCCTACTAAGTGCGTCCGCCACTGCATTTGCACAACCATGATTATAGTCAATCGTGCAATCATAGTCACTAAGTAACTCAATCCACCTCCGCTGTTGAAGATTAAGATCTCTCTGAGTAAACAAATACTGAAGACTCTTATGATCTGTGAAGATCTTACATTTATCACCATAAAGGTAATGTCTCCAAATCTTCAAAGCAAAGATGATAGTTGCTAATTCCAAATCATGTGTAGGGTAATTCTTCTCATGAGGTTTCAACTATATTGAAACATAAGCAATTACCCTACCATGTTGCATCAATACACAACCTAAACCATTCAAAGAAGCATCATTATAAACCTCATAATTACCGCTATTATTAAGAAGTGCTAGAATAGGTGCATGAGTGAGATAATACTTCAATTGTTGGAAACTTTGCTCACATCGATTATCCCACTCAAACTTAACATCCTTTCGAGTCAAACTCGTCAATGGCAAAGCAATCACTGAAAAATCATTAACGAACCGTCTATAATAGCCTACTAGGCCAAGAAAACTCCGTACCTCGGTGACGGTTCGAGGTTGCTCCCAATTCTCCACAGCTGCTACTTTCTGAGAATCCACTTGAATGCCTTAAGCAGAAATGACATGTCCCAAAAATTCCACTTGATTCAACTAAAATTCACATTTGCTAAACTTAGCATATAGTTAGTGTTCCCTCAAACTGCTCAACACCAACTTCAAATGTCTAGCAATCTCAGCCTTAGACTTAGAGTATACCAGAATATTGTCAATGAAGACAATAACAAACCTGCCCAAATATGGCTGGAATAATCGATTCATCAAATCTATAAAAGTTGCTGGTGCATTAGTTAACCCGAATGGCATCACAAGAAACTCATAATGACCATATTGTGTCCTGAATGCGGTTTTAGAGACATCTTCATTTTTAATCATCAACTGGTAGTAACCTGACCTCAAATCAATTTTAGAAAATATGCAGGCACCTTTGAGTTGATCAAATAAATCGGCTATACGAGGTAATGGATAACGGTTCTTAATAGTTACCTGATTCAATTGCCTGTAATCAATGCACAGCCTCAAAGTTCCATCTTTCTTCCTCACAAATAAAACTGGAGCTCCCCAAGGTGAAGTACTCGGCTGAATAAAACCTTTATCCACTAACTCTTGTAACTACACTTTCAATTCTCTTAATTCAGTAGGAGCCATTCTGTAAGGAGTCAAAGATATAAGATTCATACCTGCAAGCAGATCAATAACAAACTCCACTTCTCTATTTGGCGGCAATCCAGGCAAATCCTCAAGAAATACATCCGGAAAATATTTGACCACACGAGCATCCTCCACACTACTAAGAGCATCATCATTCAACACCACATGAGCCAAATATCCCTGACAACTTTTCGACAACAATCTCGTTGCTTTCATGGCTGAAATAATACCATGCCTCACCCCCACTAGGCTCTCCTATAAACGTAACTTCAGGTAATCCAAGACAATGAAATGTGACTGTCTTTCCATAACAATCTATCTTGGCACGATTATAGTGCAACCAATCAATGCCCAAAATCACATTAAAATCCATAATATCCAACGGCATAAGATTAGCCAGCATAATAACATCCTCTACTACCACTGGACATCCTGGATATACCCGATCCACAAAACATATATCCCCTCTAGGCATAGAAAATTCTAAATTATATCCTAGAGGTGTAGGATGAGGTTGTGTCGCTTAAGCAAATGTATGAGAAATAACAGAATGTGTAACACCACAATCAATCAGTACTCTAGCAAAATGACCAAGAATATTCAACGTACCTATGATTAAATCTGGATTATTCTGGGCATCTTGCAGTGACATGTTATGGATACGTGTCTGGTTCTGTTGTTGTCCACCGCGACCTCTGTTGGCATGAACACCACGTCCCTGCCTCTGCTGACTCGACTGCCTCGAAGATCCTGTGCTACTAGTAGCAATTGCTGGGGTTGTCCCCCTTGGTACCACTAAGATCCACCGCCTGAATACGGCTAAGACATAGATCCTCCCTGATACTGAGGATACCCACTCTGATACTGAGGATCCTGAGAATACTGTTGTTGTCCTGAAATGTAGGGAGCGGTGTCACCCTGGTAGTGGTAGGCACCTCCTCGTCTAGTCTGAGTGTAACCACCAGATCCTGAAGCCTACTGGGTCGGTGCAGGTGGTGGGAAAGAAGGTTGATGGGTCTCTGTTGACATTGAGGGCATTGAGTAGCCCTATGACCTATCTGACCACAAGTAAAGCATCCACTGCTGCCTCTCCTACACTCCCCCAAAATGCCTAATATTGCACCTGCGGCATAAGGGAGCACTAGATCCACCTGAACCACCAAAATCTTTCTGCTTCTGGAACCTCAGACCTTCAGTGAATCTACCACCTCTCCTCTGCATATTAGTACTCAATCTTTCACTAGAAGAGCTGGAATTGCCGCCACTCCTTTTAAAGTTCTAGGTCTTGCGGGGTCCCTGAAATGCTTGCCCGTTTCCTTTGTCATCTTATCTCTGGCCCCCATTCTTTCCTTCCTCATCCTCACTTTCACTAGGCATGTTTTCTAAGGCCTTAATCCTCAGTAGAATCTCATAAAACTCCTGGTAAGAGGCACAGTGAGTCGATGTCACTATAGAACGCCATTTCTTCTTAGTATCCAAACTGAAACGGCGAAGCATCTTTACCGAAATAGCAGCAACCTCCGGATCATATCTCGACAAATCAGTAAACATCTTGTAATACTCATTAGCGGACATCTTTCCTTGCCTCAGATGAGTAAACTCCTATTTCTTACTATCGATATATGCAGGATGAAGAAACCTTTTCTGAAACAACTTCTTAAACACTCCCCAATCCACAATCTCTTCCGGGGTCAATTGGTAAGACTCCTGTCTCCACCAGGATGCAGGCTGGTCTCCAAAAAACCAGGTAGTTTTCTCGACCCATCTATCAGAAGAAAGATTCTCCTGACTCTGCATCACCTGAAAAGTCTTCTCTACATGATTCAGCCATGTTTCTGCCTCTTCATGACCTTCATTTCCAATTAAGTGAGTCAACTTCAGATTATAAACTGTCTCAAGAGGTGTCCTCTAGGGAGTACGAAATGTTGTCTGAATGGCAGAAACTATAGCTTTCTCTAATTGAGCAATATTAGGGAAACTAGATTCAGTTGATTGACGGGGCTCTCTACGAGGCGGCATAATTCTGACATAAGACATCACAAGGATTAGAATATTCAAGAATTATACAGGACTGCTAAACCTAAGCTCTGATACCAAACTGACACACCCCGACCGAGATCAAGGCATGTTGGTCGTCACGTGAGAGTGACATAGCCATGTGCACAGTGCGGAAGCAATAAAGATAAGAATTATACGAATAATTAAAAACTGAATTACTAGAGTGCACTACTAAACAGGAAGTGATAGGAGTTAGTTACAACAGTAAACATTTCTAAGCAGAGCATATTAAGTCTAGGTGCAATCCAGTAGGACAAGTACTAATTACATAGTACAAGGAATGTCCTACTATTATTTAGATATGTCAGAACCGCCGATGTCCTCAAGCTACCAATAGCAAGCTTACTTAAAACCTGGAGGGGCACAAAACAGAAAACGTGAGTGGGCAAAAACAAATGTTTTACAAAATCATTTTCCTTATCAACATATCTAACCCCTCGTGTAAAACATGTATAATTTTTCCCAAAATCAGACTATAAGCATATACATAATATATATATATATATATATATATATATATATATATATATATATATATATGAAATCATATCAATTCAATTAATGCTTCACATAATCATATTCAAATATAAGCCATGCCAATATATAACAGTGTAAGCAATTCAGGTAAGAATAAATTCATAGAAATATGCTATGTTAGTCGGAACCCCTGTGGTAGTCTGTACGGCTGAATTCATAGCTCTAAGTCAATCTAGTCGAAGTCACTACAATGACCTATACGCTAATAAACTGCACGTAAGTTGGAACCACTAAAAAGGGGTCTGTACGACAAGATTGGGTGTAATATAATTATGCTCAATTTTACTCTCTCATAATAGCCGGGAGATAAATCACTAGTCACCTACGAGTCGGAACCATAAATAAGGTATGTACAACAAGACTGTGCACTTAAGTTAGATCCAATATGAGTATATACTGCAGCAGGTGACGTAAATAAACATGCTTATACTTTATATCTCTGGCTAAATCATAATCATCCTAGGTGCAGTTTTATGAGCTCAACATTATTCAATTGCATATCACATCATCGATGATTCACATAACCAAATATAACTTACCTGAACTTACCTGTGCCTCAACAGCACCACACACACACACACATATATATATGCAACCATGAAATGCATATTCAGAATATACAAGCATTTGACATATTATTTCAAAGCATACTTTCCTTAAAAATGCATTTCTGGGAATTATATCAAGTATATAAGTATATACTGAAAACAAAAGCCCACTCATTGGTATGTCGAAAGGTCGTAGCCCCCGAGTCGCCCGTGGATACGCTCGTCCTCGGGATAAGCCTCACCTATATGCGGATTAACTATAAAAACGTTATTTTAAAGCACATAGACAAAACTAGTTAATAACTTCTCATACAAAGCTCAATTTTGGTATTTGAATATACCAACATAACCTACACAACCTCATGAACATCGTGATATTTTTAGATAAATTTTTCTGTGGCTCACGCGCCCCCACGCATCGGGGAGGGCACGACCTCACGTGCATCATCTTCAACCTCCAGTGTCGGAACAGTGTCACCAGCGCCAGATTCTGGACAGACCTGCAACTACCTATTTCTCACTCGTTTTTGCACCATTTTTCACGCAATTTATACCAGAATGAAGCTCTTAACTTGTAGAACACAACCATACTAATTTAAAGTTCTAAAAGTCACGGGATCTCACCGGAGAATTCCAAGAAAACCGACCAAACTTCGTCCATACGATTCCGACGTCCAAAACCTTCAAACAAAGCAATCCGAGCTTCCTTAGGACCTCACTAAGCTTCCTACAAGCTTCAAATTCCCAAAAACATCCATAATTATGTGTGCTTGAACAGTGCACAAATCGGGGGTTACGAAAAACTAGGGTTTTCAAAGGTATCCTTACCTGAAATGGGTACCGATCGACTCGTCTGAGCTTCACAAACACAATGGTGCCAACTTTTACCACGATCCGTGAAGTTTCAAGGGTTTTTGGGTGTTTGTCCTTACAAGTTCGAAGGAGAGAGAGAGAGTGAAACCGAGAAAGAGTACAGGAGTGAGAGAAAGGTGATGTGGATGTGTGTGTGGTCCTATTTGCACATCCACCAATCAAACCAATATTTTCCTTGCTTGCAATTGGGTCCAACATACTAGGGATTCATTAAATTGGTCATTAAACCAAAACTTAGACATACCACGCCATCAACGCTCAAGGATAATTTCGTCTTTTCACATCAACGAGAATAAAATAATGTACATCTCTGGAATGGGCTGTGACATACACAGCATAAATAAAGTACAGTAAAGTAAGATAATGATTATACCATCATAAGGAGCCACTTAAACTGGGAGTGCCACGAGTCCTCGTCGATACGGAACCTTGCTACTAGAACCTGGAGGGTGCAAAAATAGAAAGAGTGAGTGGTCAAAACAAAGATTTTTAAAATCATTTCCATTATCAAAGGTAGTAACTCCTCGCTGTAAAACCTGTATAGTTTCCAGCATATCATACTACATAAAAGTGTGAAATCAAAAGTATACTAACAGTAAACCCAGAAGTATACCACTACTCAACATCTCATTAGCAATATACATACTCATGTGCTTAATAAACCATACTAGCACGCAGTCGGAATCACCTATGGTGACCCGTACAACTGTACCCATATCACATCAATCAATGCTAACATATAAGTCGAAGTCACCTCTAGTGACCTGTACGATTTATCCATAACTCATCACATATCTCATTGATTAATGCTAGCATATAAGTCGGAGTCGCCTCTAGTAACATGTACGACTTATCTATAACTCATCACATATCTCATCAATCAATGCTGGCATATAAGTCGAAGTCACCTCTAGTAACCTGTACGACTTATCTATAACTCATCACATATCTCATCAATGAATGCTAACATATAAGTCGGAGTTGCCTCTAGTGACCTGTACGATTTATCCATAGCTCAATAAGTATACCTGCACACGAGTCAGAACCGCCTAAAGTGGTATGTACCACAGGACTTGATGTAATTAAATACGCTCAAGTGCTACGATCACGTGAAGACTGTGCGAATAATCGCGAGTCACCTATGAGTCAGAACCACCTATAGTGGTCTGTACATCAGGACTGTGCACCTACCTTGGATCCAAGGTGAGCGTAAGGTGCGGGAGGTGAACATCACATGAAGGATTGTGCCCTGGCCACGGGTTGGAGCACTAACACTGGGGTGCAGGTTTATGAGCTCTAATATATCTTAACACAATCATGCTCATTACCATCACTATCATCAACATGTACTCACCTGAAGCTTACCTGGGCGTCCGCGACGTCATTTAGCACTTCAACGCATTCACAATAATTAGGTTCAGGTATTATAAATATGAATATGTCATGATGCAATCTAAACTCAAACATTTCATAATATTCCCAAAATATATAATACGGTGTAAAAATGTACAATCAATAACGCCCTACTCCCAAACTGTTTACTTTTGAGAGTAATCATTGGTGATAAGCCCAACTAGACACTAGTCTCATCAACTATCATTACTTACGTTTCCTTACTTCAATTTCTTGATTCTTCATACATTGATTTATAACCAACAATTAGCCACTAAAACATAAGGTTAAATCTCAAATTTTGCACCAATCTCCCCCACATTGCTCAATTCCCCAAACAAGGCTATTTTCTCAATTATTTAGCCTCATTTATTTTATTTTATGGCTGCATCTAACGTCTTGTCAGACTGCCTATGTACCTTAAACAGGGATCAAGCCTTTCGTAGTTCACAATAATTATTTGTAGGTGACAAGCACAAATCAATTTAGAAACGTTTGTGGAACTATCAATTATATACATAAGATAAGAAGGAAAAGATCCACTCACCTGGAGTCCACGCTATGATTCACTTACACTCACATCGAGGCGTCCCCAACGATTGGCGCCTATAACAATTATCGAATCACATCTCAGAACTCCTATCAATAGAATACAAAATTCATATAAGGCACATCCTCAAGGATATTCTAAAATAGTTTGAGGCTCATTGACCACAAGTCAACCGTCGATTAAATATCGACGGTAGGGTCTAAAACCTTGTATAACTCAATCCGGAAGATCTGCATTTCAGATTTTCAATCTGCAACTTCCAAAGATCCACATTATATTTCTAGAATAATATACTAAAATTTCACTACGATCCAACGGTCGGATCTCCGCTAATTGTCCAAATTCAAGTGGCGGTTAACGTTTTATTTTATTAACTTACAAAGCCAATTCGGAAAGATCCATGCATCGGATTCCCAATCCTTAAGTTCCTACATTCTTCAAATATTACGTATTACAATGTGTCAAGGTTTAATGAAGATCCAACGGTCGGATCGTCGATTCATATAAATACTTATCAATGTATCATAAAGAACTTAGGTTCCAACGATCAACCTACGTCATTCAATATCAAAACTGAATTTTTGACATTTAACATAGCCTAAAAATAGCATTAGCGGCCCATTGGCTATGCACCACCTCACACGCCGCCGTGGATGGCGGTCAGCCGCCCCGACTAGCAAGAAAATCCAACTATTTCCAAAAATTACCAAATTTCACAAAAATGAAGATCTCAATGAGTAGAGCAAGTTTTATACATGTGGCCAAGTCCAATTTGGCTGGGAAATGCCCCAATTTTTGCTAAAACCGTACGAAACCATAGAATTGGTTGTGATTTGATTCGACCTCCAAACTTGCTCCGACGCCTCCACCATTACTTGGGCTTTGTTCATGTGTTCTAGGGGAGTGTTTTGGTAGTGGTAATTGAAGGAAAACGTTTCACAATTGATGGATTTCGAGTAATGTTCCCTGCGACACCCATGAGGTGTTCGTCGTGAAATCTCCACCATTTCATGCAAATTTTGGCTAGAATCGAATGTTGGGATATGGTGATGACGTTTGGTGGTGTTAATGGGCTTCAATTTCGCCAGAGAACCGACGGAAATGGCATCAGAAAGCATAGAGAAACAGGTCGAAGGTTGGGTTCCGGGTTTCAAGGATCCGGTGTCCTTCCCTTCTTCCTCCTTTCTCTCCTGGAACTCATCTCTCCTCATCCCATTGGGTAGTTCTTTCATCTTTTTCTCCTGATTGGGTAAAAGCCCTTTCTTTCCTCTCCTCCAATTGGGCGGTAGCTCTCCCTTTTTTTCTCTTCTCCGGTTCTCCCATCTTCCTCCCCATTGACCCCTTAATAATAAATATAATAATAACGATGATATGAAATAAATGAAATAATAATTAACAATCCTTACCAATATACTTTTGGAATACAGTAAGGTAATAGTTCATACGCATCACGAACCAGCGATCAACGAAAATCAATACCTTCGCCACTAGGGTACTCTTGTAAATTCTCATTTTAAAATTATAAAATAATAATATTTGGGATGGGTTGTCACACCATATTTATATATCATCTCTAACCGAAAAGGTTATTTTTTAGACCCTTAATAATTTAATTTTTTTATGTTTGTTCTTTAACTTTATTGGTTAATTGAATTAAACTACCATATTAAAATAAGTTTATCCGGACATATTTTAAATGTCACTTGTCGCTAAATGAAAAGGTTATCCGAACATATTTTAAGTGCCCAGCCTGATAGCCAAAAGGTTCTAATTTGGCTTGGTGGGATCCACTTGGTTTTGCCCCAGCCCTCTATTGGTGTTAGGTTTTGTAAAAAAAAAAAGGGCTAAAAATTGGTCTATGGCCCTATAACCATTTCCATTGGAGATGGCATGAGAGGGTATGGTGTGGTGGCCAAAGTCGAGACTCGGAGAAAGTTGAGGGGGAGAGGTAGAGGCAGAGAAAACAGAGAGAGATTGAGAGAGATGAGAGAGCGTTTGTTGAATGACAGAATGTGAGAGACTGCTAGAGACACTGAAACCCCTAAGTAAGATTGGACGGTTGAGATTAAATCTCAACCAATCCGACTGTCCACAGGATTCCTAAACCTAATTTGAAATTAAATATATCTATATTTTATAAATATTTCGGTTCAGCTCGGGCTTACCGAACAAAGGTACATGGGATATAGAATCTTGTATAAAACTTTTTGGGATAGGTTCGGAGTCAAGTGATGAACGTTTTGGGATGTTTTCGGTTCAATTTCAAGACTTTTCGATTCGGTTAAAAAATTTTGATATTTGTTTTTCACCCCTAGTCTACATTGTACCGTGACTATGACCTCGATAGAGTCCACTATCTTGCAATATCTTTTGACAAAGGAGACAGATTGTCTGCCCTCCTATTTAGGTGCCCTTCTCAGCCCCTCATATTTTATGTGGTCATGGTTAAGCCACGTCAGCATTTTATATTAATTTTTGGGGTATTTTGATATGGGTTCAAAGTAACTAAAAATTGAACCTATTTCAAAAATAAACAATCACTAAAAATTAGACCTATTTCAAAAGTAGGCTTATAAAATTGGACATGTTTCAAAATTTCCCTTAATTTTTTATAGTGATAATAAGACAAAATGCAATAAAAATATAAAATACTGACGTGACTTAAGCGTGATTGTACAAATAAGAGGAGATAGGAAGGACATCCATCCTTTGACAAAAGGCACCGAACTGTCCAAAATCTTGCAAGACAAGATCACCCTTCAATTCCTCTTTGGCCCCCAAGCTCCAAAAGTAAAGTTAATAGCTTACACCTAACGCAGCAGTTCATCTCAAAAATAGAAAGGTTAAAAATATAAAATGTGAACTTACATTTTCTTTCAAGACAAAAACAAAAAAAAATTAAATAAGTAGAATTTTTTGTATGATCGTCAATGTTGTTTTTAGTGTAAAAAAAAAAAATAATAATAAAAAAATAGTAGCTCACACCTACCATATATCCCTAGATTTCGCTAATTTCCAAAGTGAATCGTGTCAGGCATCATAGTCTATCGCTTCGTAGTTTGTAGTGCACACAATAAAATTACCGAAAGGACAATTAGAAATGTGCTTTAACTTTAAGATAACAAACAACAATAACAAGAAGTTTTTTATGAACTTTTGATTAACAATTTAACGTCAATTTTTATACTTATATTATAAAATATTATGTAAATAATGTAAGGTGATAGGGGCCGGCACGGTGGCCTATTAATTTAATGATGGAGAGCACTTCAAATAATTACGTTGTTACTTTTGATAGAGAGTTCATATAAAATCCTACCTTGAAAATAATTTTTTTAACATTTCTCATGTAAACACAGTTACTGCTACGGAAAATATACAAAGGATTCATATGGTACAATTGGTGAAAAATAGGCAACATTTGGGGTAGTGTAGCGTGATTGACTTGTACAAAGGGTTGTAATTTTGGGAGTATTAAAATCGTGGAAATGAGAAAGATGATCTTTTACTGCAATATCGATAAATATTTATGCATATACATTATGGTGTATGTTCGATCTTTGCCGATTGTCTTTTTTCCTAACCATATAACTTTGTCGCTCTACTCAAAAGTTATAGTTTTTTTGCATTTGCATAATTAGTACATTTATTGCGACTCACTTTATTGTGAGAGCTTGTATAAAACAAGTTTAATACCATGTGACGTTTTGATTCAATAATATAATGTCATAAAAAGAAATTTATCCATGACATTACATTATTGAATCAAAATGCCAATATAATGGTGCACTTGAATCACTAAAATGACCAATTTAATTAGAAATTCATCAAAATGACAAAATTTATCAAAAGTTTGAAATGAACCTAGATTATTTAAGAAAATAGATTTGCTATGGTCAGTTATCAGCGTGCTTGTGCAATTTTTTTAAATTATTGTAAGGAGAGAGAGGGGGATTATTTGAAACTATTACAATAATTTAATAAATATGAGACTTTGTATGCGATTTCTAATTATAAATTGTTTTTTGTTGAAACCTTGTTAGTTTTCAGTTTTTTATCGAAGTCCTTGTCATTAATATAATAATTTATTTATATGCAAGTTAATATATTTTTGAAACTAAAAATTGAAATTTGTAGATGTTTTTATTAATGAGATTTTAAATAATACCTATAATATATGGGATTAAAAATATTAAAAGATAAATTATACTCTCCAATATATTATATATACATATCTAAATATAGATACCTTCATTAAAATTAACCAAAAAATTATTGTACCAAAACTGTACCACCTCACAAAACCGGTGCAGTTGAATTCGCAGTGTATCTGGCATGGAAGCCGGAGAAAACAGCAGTACATTATTCACATTATATCGGAGGAGATGAACTTACTCGTATACTCATTTGATTACTACAGAACACTTACTAGCATTCTATAAAGTGCCACGTTTACACCACTTTGTTACCGACATGGTGTTGTTTGCAGGAGTACCTTTTTCTTACTAATCTCCTTCTCCTTTCTTATCCTCCTATTTAAACGGTTATAGCTAAGTTATGTCAACGTTTTATGTTAATTTTTTAATAGTCAAAAGAAGACAAAAAGCAATTAGTAAAAGAAGAGGAGGGAAGAGGATGTGAATATGAGTTGGGGGGGGGGGGAATTTTACTGCGTTTGCAGGCCATATATAAAAATAGAATAATGCTAAGTAAACAAATTTACAAATTAAATTATGTATCACTACTGAAAAATAAACATATTATTCAATATTTAAATAATAATTTAATCGTCAACATCTATACTATTTGGTCTATAATTTTTTTTATATAAATTTAATCTCTCTAATATTATCCATAAAATTATCTTTACGTTCACATCTGCTCTTTTTAGATAACTTCACATGTGCTTTAAATATGAAGTTTGGACTGTTGAGATAAAGGATGTGCTTATCAGTTTTTTTACATAATTGACTGAATGATAGCTACATTTCTCTTATCTGTTCTCTTTTTTTTTTTATTTATTTATTTTTTTATTCTTAAGATCTTACATATTCACTTTGAAACGCGAACAGTCTATGTAAAAAAAAAAAAAAAAAGGAAGCTAAATTCAAATGGATTTAGTCATCTAACTTATTATTATCTGATAATAACTAAATGAACTATTTTTTTTTAGTTAAACAATGAAATCATGATAGGTTAATCAAATAATTAAACGATTTATGATTTAGTTTATTTTTTTTTAAAGTTCACCCTTATAGGGTAGCTTACTGAATAATTGATTTTAAAGAAAACTAATGAAAAATGTTTGAAAACTTTAAGTTTTAACGATAAGAACAAAATAAAGGATAAAATGAATAATACCATGATTGATTTTTTTTAGTGTAAAAATATGGTTTTTCGTTAAAGTAAACAGTACCGAGAGCTTTTCGTTAAAGTTCCCTTGACTTTAACCATCAAATAACATTGTTGAATCTTAAAAACAAAGAAAAATGTAAAAGAAAAATAATACAAAAGAGAATGTAGCTATAATTTTCTAATTTTCTAAGGCCCTGTTTGGCACATCATATAGGGCACCGGATAGTACTAATAATACGGTGTACGGTGTTTGGTGCCGTTTGGATTAAATAGGCACTGGATTAAATAATCCGGGCTCACATTTTTTATCCAGCGTTTACCCGACTGCTTATACCGTCCAAATTCACGGTATAATTTAGTCGGCCTCGCTCTCCTTCCTCTCCGCTCGCTCTCCGCTCGAACTCGACCCCCTCTCTCGCCCTCTCTCTCGCCTTCTCGAACTCGACCACAGGACGGTGTAGCTCGGGTTCTTCAGGTCGCGGGACTTGGGCTAGAAGACGACAGTGGTGGGGGAGGAAGTTGGAGGTTGCAGAGCGGATCTCGGAGAGGTCGTAGATTTGGGGGTTTTGAGGGAGGGAGGATTTAAAGGATTTGAGGGAGGCGACGAAGGAGGAGGTGGAGGATTTGGAGAAGTTGTAGCTGGAGTTGTCGATGGTGGTGCTGAAAATGGCGGAGCAGACGAAGAAGAAGAATGGAGAGAGGGAGGGATTTGGGGGTTGCGGTGGAAAGATCTGGGAAAAGAGATGATTTCTGTTTTTTTTTTTTTTTTAATTTTATTTTAAGTTTGATTCTCCTATCCGATATAATATCAAGCACAGTATAAATAATACGGTCAATAGTCCGATACTGCATCAAACACCCGACTAATTTAGTCAGTACTATCCGGTGACTATTTATCCTATCCGACAGAAATAGTCAGTACAGTCCGACCTGCCAAACGAGGCCTAATTGTATAATTTAAAATTTCTTTTTAATTTGCTTTGAAATTCACTCAAATTATAACTGATCGTCATATTACATTTGTTGGAATAAAACATCTCTAAACAACGTTAGAGTTTCAAAATTAAATTTCCAAGCTATAAACAGACACTGTTCTGACCAATTAATCTAATCCGACAGTTTCACCCTAAAAAAAATCGGTATCCCTACGTTTATTTGACATGCAGTTCCTTTCAGTTAAAAAATGTTTACTATAAAAATCTATGACAATTACAAACAACATGAGATTGTTGGTTCCCAGCTGGATCTGGACGGTTGTGAGGTCTTCTCTCTCCTCACCACCTCACATGTCCCATCCCTTTTAATATAATATCAGATTCCAAACTCCTATTAATATATTTCCTTTTAATATATTATCATCAACTATTTGGCTCCTTTTTCTCTATAAATTCCATCCCCCAAACCCTCCAATCCCTCCTCTCTTCCACCTTTTTCAGTTTTTCTTCATCTTCCCTTTCTTCTTCTGGGTTTCTTGAGTTTGCAGCCCATTTGATCCATCTCGGTTTTCATCTGTCCTAGTTTTTCTCCCGTTCTGCTTTTAAATTTGGGATTTTGTCTCTCCAAATATCCAAATTCTCAGAAAGTTTCAAGCTTTATGCTTCGCTGGAGTTTCTGAGATTGTTTCAAAAATACCCTAAATCTTGTTATTTACTTTTTGCTTCTGTTTTTTTTTCAAGAAACTTTATCTTAAATGCTAAACATTTTGTTCTTGATGTTTGAGATTGATGACTCCAGTTCTGAGTGAAACCCTTCTCTCCGAGTGCATGATAAATTCCACTTACAGGCGCAGGACCCATTTAGTTCAATCCTTCTCGGTCGTCTTTCTTTACTGGCTTTATTACGTTTCATGATTTCACTTACCATCAAACCCTACAATAATAATAATTAGTATTTCTACTATTTTCTGTAAGTTTTGAGTTTATTTTGTTCTTGGGTCCTGCAATAATCTCTCTCTGAATTAATTTCTGGGAAAATCTGCAAAACTTTCTGTGGTTTTCATCAATGGCTTCCTCCAGTGGGACATCTTCAGGCTCCTCCTCCATGATTCATCAAAATTCATGCTCTGAGGAAGACTTGACGGCTCTGATGGACCAGAGAAAGAGGAAGAGAATGATTTCCAACCGCGAATCGGCCAGGCGGTCTAGGATGAGGAAGCAGAAGCACTTGGATGATCTGACGGGCCAGATCAGCCAGCTACAGAAGGACAACGAACAGATCATCTCCAGCCTCAACATCACAAGCCAGCATTACATGAACGTTGAGGCAGAGAACTCTGTTCTCAGAGCCCAAGCTGATGAGCTCAGCAACAGATTGCAGTCCCTCAATGAGATTGCCAGTTTCTTGAATGCAAACAATGGGGGGCTCCATGCAGCTGCAGCAGATTCAAGCTGCTTCGCTGAGCCTCATGACAGCTTCTTCAACCCTTTGAATCTGTCATATCTTAATCAGCCTATAATGGCCTCTGCAGAGATGTTCTACTGACCGTGTTCGGGTTTATCTATTTATATCTGTATCGTGTTTCTGTCGACTTATCGATAGGATTGGATGGATTGATAAAAACTAGAGAGAGAGAGAGAGAGAGATGTGTGTAGTTTTATTTGACTGTTTTAATTAGATGGTGTTTAAGGAATTATTTGTGTGTTAATGTAAAACAAAAGAGCTGTGGTGTTGGGTTTTCTGGGTCTGTAAATGGGGGCTATGATTTTATTGCAGTGGAATTTTCTTATTAGCTATTAATGTGAGTGTAGCTGTTTTTATTGCTTAAAAAGTTGTCTTCAATTTGTCTTTCTCTAGCATGCATGCGTTATGCGTACAACTGTTTTGCAATTCAAGAGCATCAATTCTTTTGGAGTGTATGATACTTCCTCTTTCGTGAAAAAATGCAATTTTTTTTCACTTCTACAAAAATGTTTTGAATTAGTATAATATCTTCGAGGCGTCGGAATATAATATCTTGATCCTTCTCTTGTCTTTTTTGCCTATTTAACTCTTTTTTTCTCGCCTTTACTTCATGTTTAGCCTTATCTTGCTCATAAGATTACCTTTTTTGCTCCATATTTAGTGCATATAGGTGAGCCAATTCGTCAACTATTTTGAATACATTTTTTTTAAGATTTATTACTGGCATTCTAAGCTTTCTATATTTAAAAAGAAAAAATAAATATTGTTATGAGAAGTGCACATTTAGATTTGAAGAGTAGTAATAATGGTTATTTTCTTTTTTGTTAAATGTTTGGCAAATGTTATAATCTCCCTTCTTTTACAAGTTTATAGAGTCAATTCACTTTGTTAATTTGAAGATTCATTTAAAGAGTCTCTTGGAGCAACATTTTGTTGGTTTTTTGCTAAAATGGTTAACAAATGTTGTTTATAGAGTCTCTTGGATATGCTCTTATGTTTTATCTCTAAGGTTAGCAAGTTGGAATCAATTGTTTTGGAAGTTTGAAAAGTAAACATTTTCTTTAAACACAATCAAGATATTTATGTTTCCTTTTTTCCTTCAATATTTAGAAATATCGCCACTTGAGAAGTGCTTGAACCCACTTCTGAGTGATTAAAAGTCTTAAAGTCTAACAACTTGGGCTAAAAGTCTTTTTAACAAGTTTCAAATTATCAATCATATGAGAAAGTTTTCCACCAGTTTAGGCAAGAGATGGTGATTGATCTTCCTTAATCACCAACCTAGAGATCTACATCTCCTTCTCTTTTGTAAAACTTGTTATATGGGTTCTCCTTCTCTTTCTTTTTTTTTTTTTTTTTTTAAGTTGTACCATAGTTTTCACTGTTGAAAAAGATATTTTGCCTTATGATGGGTATAAAGTTTAAGGAAAACTAATGAAAAATGCTTGAAAATTTTGAGTTTTAATGATAAGGACAAAATAAAGGGTAAAATGAATAGTACCAGGATTGACTTTTTAGTGTAAAAATATGGTTTTTCGTTAAAGTGAACAGTACCGGGAGCTTTTCGTTAAAGTTCCCTAAAGTTTAATGGGTTAGGAAAGAACTCTGTTTTGCACTTGATTCCATTGCAGCTTGTGGACCACAAAGGCACTGAAATTAGAGTTTTCCATTTTATTCTTGATATAAACTTATTACAGACCCAGTGAAAACGAGCGAAAATTTTACTATATTATGGTGTATGACATGTACTAAATGAATGAAGAGTTGAATGTTCGATCAAGGCTCTAATATCCAATAACAGAACAATAAAAAATTTTAATATATAATATACATCAGTGCATACTAGAAGAGTACCACAACTGCTTTTTCTACTCATGTCTTATGATGTCTCTCGATATTCACTTTTATAGGATTTTTTTGCAACTGATGAGAATCATTTGTAATTGTTAGATTGATATATATATATATATATATATATATATATAGTTTACAAAAGATAAGATCTTTATAGTCTTTTACAATGTACTTACAATGTTATATTAAAGTTACGCCATCACATTGGAGTTAGCTACTATTAAGTATCAAACTCATCACATATATCGTCTTCAATATCTATGTTATTTGAACATGAGGCCTTCTCTAACCAAGTGGCTACATATATCACATAACAAAAACTATTTGTAACTGTTTGATCGATGAATTCTATATTCTTTTGCAGCGATCTATATTAGTGACAGTTTGTTGTATAAAGTACAAATTTTTAGCAAAAGAAAGGAGTATATCAACACAAACAATATATAAAGCGAAACATTTAACTGAAGTCATATTTGCTTATATGTGATTCTCACAAGATTTTAGACTTAATATTTTCCTTTTCTTTGCTAGGGTAAAAGTAAAACCAAGCATTGTGAATCTGAGAAAAAGGCAGAAGGATGAATGAAATATTAAAATAATAACGACAGGTAAAGGGTAATAAAACCAACTAATTGAAATTTAAACAAAAATTAAGATTGAATTATGGTTAAAATCACCAAGTGGGTGCCTGAAAAGCTCTAAAAAAAATCTTTAAAATATAAAATTAAAAAAAAATAAAAAAGGGATAGGCCATGGTAAACTTGGGGAATTTTGGAGTGCTCAAGTTGTCAAGGAACAAGTCCCACGTGAAGGGAACAATTTTAGCACTGCAACTTCTCAAACACATGTACATGATGAACTGCAGGCATCAGAAATAATGAAGTTATGGTTACAATATTAATTTATTTATTTAAATATATGAGATCTACCTGCTAAACCTGCGCAATTATAAAAAAAAATAATAATAATCAAACAGTAAGCTTGTGCTTAGATGCTGCTTACATTACAATTAGCTTTTACGTGCATGTGTTTGTCATATTCGTTCGACATTTAGGAAAGAAAACAGAGCCACTAATTAATCACATATTTGAGATGAAATGCTCTGTTGTTAGCGTCTGGTACTTTTTGGGGGGTGTGGAATCTGTAAGTTGGCTGAAAGGGATCTCCCACAGCATGGCGCAAGGGGAGGTTGAAGATCTGGTGATTCATTTAGAGGAGTCTATGGAGTTGACGTCTATGGAAAGTGGGATCCGCCTCATTGGGGCTGTTTTGGCAGATAAAACATTGAATAAGTGGGGAATAAGGAATGTTTTGAGGTCATCCTGGAGGGAGTTTGGTGACATTCAAATCAAGTGGGTCAGAGATAATACATTTATTATTACAGTCAGAGATGAGGAAGTTGTACGAAGTGTTTGGATCAAAAACTAAACTTTGGGCTCAAGAAAGGAGCTGGCCCGAAAGGAGGCCCAAAGGGAAGATAGTCGAAGCCCAGTCGAAGCCCAGAAGGCAGAAAGGGCCTTTTCTGACTTGGTGCAGCTCATGAAGACCACTTGCTTACCTACCCAAAGGCCAAGTGGTATAGACTGATCAGCTACACAGCTCATAAAGTACTTTATGATGGCAGTCCATGTAAAAAAGCCGATGAGTCATCACCTTCAAACCGCATTCGGGCAAGGCCGCTGCTACAGGAAGCCAAGCCAAGTTGTCTATATAAGAAGAAGGAGAAACCAGGAATAAGGACACTCAAACAAACAAACAAAAGCACAAACTCTGCTCAAACCAGATTTGCCTTCAAAACAAAGCTGTAGTCAGCCTTCATCCCTTTCGGGACAAGCCTTCATCCCCCTCGGGATAACCCTCTCTTCAACCCTTTGTAATAGCTCTGCTACCTTGTTCAACCTTGCTGTAGTATCGATTCATTTTTTGTAATCTCTCTCTCTCCCTCTAAGCTTTCAGAGCTTTGACAAAACTACAAAGATAGGAACCTGCAAGACGAGCAACCTTACCCGATAAGGTTTAACCTTGCCCGACCTTCTTTGCTTTGTTTTTGTCTTTTCAATATGTTGTATACTTCCAGTTATATGCAAGTTATTTCTAGCAATATGACTATTAAAAGGCTTTCTCAGTACTTGAATCCGATTTGAATATATCGTCAGTGTTCAAACCAGATCCAAGTTCTAAGCCCTTGGGCATGTAAATCTGATCAGTTAAAAGTCCTTGGCCTCAAGGCATAAAAAAGAACCTTATGTGGACTTAACCCATCCACGACAGTCCTTGATAAACGAGAAGTCCGAAGTTACTTGGGGCGCAAGTAATCAACCTACCCTCTAGTTTTCCTTCTATTATATCATGATTACCATAGAAAGCTTGAGTATGGAATGGATTCTAATGGAAAGCCTCAAGGCCTACACCTAAGGTCCCACAAAGGCATCCATTTGGATTCATTCCGTTCAGCGATCTAAAGAGTCTAAGTATAGGAATGAACTCTGATAGGAAGCCTCAAGGCCTACATCTAAGGCCCCACAAAGGCACTTATTTGGGTTCATTCTACTTCTTGGACTCGGTTATTTGGGTTCATTCTACTTCTTGGACTCGGGTAATCAGAAGTATAATAGTTAGAAAACTCCGGCAATCACTAGAACAAATATGATGTGTTCAAGCACCGGTTTAGTTATTGATGGGAAGCCTCAAGGCCTACACCTAAGGCCCCACAAAGGCACCTGTTATAACTAACACGGTTTCTTGGATACATACATACATGCAACTAAAGCGATATCCATTTTACATCTGCCATGCTAAAGATGGCAGTGGCACGCCTGAGCACCTAAATGTTAACCTTGATAGGAAGCCTTAAGGCCTACACCTAAGGCCCAACAAAGGCACCTCTCAAAGTTAACGCTGTCCTTTTCTTTCAGCCTTGCCCGAAGAGTCTTGCCCGACGAGACTTGCCCGACAACGCCCGACAGCGAAGCAGAAGCCCGACAGCAGCCCTCAAAACCGGCGCCAACCTCCAGGGGAGCTGTGTGCTCGTCGGCCAGGAGACATCCCCGACGGAAATTCCTGACGCGAACACGAAGGATTTTGGAGCAAGTGCCATGGGCGGTAATGAAGCAGCACTTTGTGGTTAAAAGATGGCCACCTGAACTTGCTTTTGAGGAGGTCCAACTGGAGATTATGCCGTTTTGGGTGCAAATTAGAGGAGTTCCATTATACCTTCATACAGAGAATAATGTTAAAAGACTGGCTCGGGAAATTGGAGATTTTATTGGGATGGAGGATTTATCTCATGCTAGAGGTTTTCTAAGGGTTCGGGTTGATATTAATACTAGAAATCCTTTAGCAACAGGTTGTTGGCTTCCCAGACCTAATAACAAGGAGACATGGATCGAATTTAGGTATGAAAGGCTGCAAAACTTCTACTACAGGTGTGGTAGAATCGGACATGTCAACACAGAGTGTTCTTTTGGATATAATAGAGGGGGTGCCACAGGTTATGAGGAGTGGACACAAACTGCTGCTATCAGGGACATTCAGGAAAGTCCAAGACAGTTGGTGTTTTCTCAGGGAGAAAGAAGACACGCTGGAATAGGTAGTGAGGCTTCGTATGTTGATCAGCAAAGACGGTGGAATGTCACGCG
The DNA here is from genome assembly GCF_042453785.1 of Malus domestica. Lineage (NCBI taxonomy): Eukaryota > Viridiplantae > Streptophyta > Magnoliopsida > Rosales > Rosaceae > Malus > Malus domestica. The sequence continues at coordinate 9,359,255 of NC_091670.1, forward strand.
GGAGGAAGGAGGTGGAGTCCAGAGTAGTCAAACGGTGGGTCCCAACTATGATGGTGATGCACGCAGAACACGGTCTCCAGATTCGGGAATGATCTCAATTGGGAGTAGGAGGCGAGGCGGTGACGGGGAGAGGTTGCAATGGATAATGGGTGAGGCCTCATCTCACATGGCCCACCAGGTGTTAGGAGGAGATGAGAATATATTTGGGCCGACTATGCTTTTCTTTGGGCTTAGACAAAACGCAAACCAATTGGGTAATGTGGTTATTGAAGATGTGCCTGAAGAGATACTTAATAATAATAGGCCTACCATTTTAGGTGGTGTAGAAGGAAGCAGCTCTTTGTCAACTGATGAACTGCATGGTGGGACCTGTGAGCAAGTTGGGGATGTTATTCACTCAATGTTGAATTTTTAGCCTACAATGGTGACTAGTACAGATACTGCTAGGCCTCAAGTGCAGGATAGAAGTCATCAAGATGTTTTTGCAAATTTATTTTGCTCGATGGGACTTAAAAGGCGTGCAGATGACAAGTTGGAAGAAGCCTCAGATTATAAAAGAAAGAAGGGGAAAAAAGGAGAAGGCAGTTCGTCTTTTGTGCATAGTGGAGGGCAGAAAATTCGAAGGTATAGAACTAGGGGACGTCAGTTGGAGCAAGAAGGTTGTTATGGGAGGAAGGAAACTGCTTGATGTTCCAATGGTTCAGTTGGACCAGGAAGCTTATTATACAGGTAGGGTGACTGAGGCAAATTCACAATCGAGTTGTGGCGGCTAGCCCCAATCAGCCGCCAGGGCGCCATGATTTATCTACTGTGGAACTGCCATGGTCTAAGGTCAGACACGGCAATTTGAGCTCTTCAAGGGCTTATTGGTAAACATCGACTCGATATGGTTTTTCTTTCTGAAACCAAACTGAACAACCATAGAATTGCAGCATTGTGTCAAAGGTTGGGATATGCTAATGGTTTTGACGTTCCACCAATGAGTACTGCTGGCGGTATTAGCCTTTGGTGGGACAATGGTACGGAGGTTAGAATTCCTTTTTCTTCAAACTCTGTAATTGATTCATATATTAGTATGGATGGCTCTCAACCTCAATTTAGAGTTACATGGATTTATGGAATCCTTTATAGAGATGAAAATGAGGATTTTTGAAGGTGGATGGTAACTGTTTTGGGCCTTGTGATATACCATGGATGTGTGATGGAGACATTAATGAATTCTTATGGGAGGATGAAAAATCGGGAGGCTGAGAAGTTAGGCTTAATTGGACTAGATATTTACAAAGCTTTATGAACAGAATGAAATTGATTGATATAGGCTTTAAGGGGCCTAAATTTACCTGGAGAGGTACAAGGGTTGGACAATTGGTGGAAGAAAGAATTGATAGATGTCTCATCAACGTGAAATGGCAGGAGTGGTGGCCGAACACTTCAGTTATACATGGGTTGGTTATGGGATCTGATCATTGCCCACTTATTGTCAACAGTGAGCCTGTAGTTGTTCGGGGTAAATGTCCATTTAGATTTGAAGTTTTTTGGACAAAATATGAGGGTTGCAGAGAGATTATAAAAAAATGCTAGGATGAAGAGTGTGTGGGTGACTCGTTATTGAGATGGTAGAAGAAACTTAATCTATGCAGGGGCAGGTTGAATGAATGGAGTAGGCGGAAGTTTAGACAACAGAATGAGCACATAGAGAGCTTAATGAGACAATTGGAAGAGCTACAAGTCAACTGGAAGGAGAATGTTGAACAAATTCAGGAAGTTTCCATACAGCTTGATAATTTGTGGGAGCAAGAGGAGGCTTATTGGCATCAAAGGTCAATGGTCAAATGGTTGCAGTAGGGGGATGCTAATACAGCTTTCTTTCACCAATCCACGTTGCAGCTAAGAAGGCAGAATAAGATCGTGAAGCTCATGGATGCAAATGGGCAGTGGGTAGAAAATGACAAGCTAATAAGAAGAATTGTTGATGAGCAATATAAGGCTCTGTTTACGTCTGACAGTCCAAGGGAATAGGGAACTCTTCTGGATTGCATTAAGCGAAAAATAACTCCGGAGATGAATAATATCCTTACCAGGCCAATATGTGATAGTGAAGTGGAAGATGCTGTGTTTCAGATGGGGAGTTTGAGAGCACCGAGGCCGGATGGTTTTCAAGGGATATTTTATCAATGCTATTGGGATGTGATATCGCAGGAGGTTAGAGGAATTGCCTGTGATTTTATGAATGGGGAGATTAGCCCTAAAAAGTTAAACTCTACGCAGATTGTTCTCATCCCTAAGGTGTCGAACTCGGAGACTGTGACGCAATTTAGGCGTATTAGCCTATGTAACTTTTCTTACAAGGTACTCTAAAAAATCCTTGCTAATCGTCTTAAACCTCTCTTACCAAATTTAATCTCTCATATGCATAATGCTTTTGTAGCGGGCAGGCAAATGCAAGATAATATATTGATTGCCCATGAGATCTTCCACTTCATGAAACTCAGGAGAACAAAAAGAAAATTTGAGTTGGGTATTAAGCTGGATATGAATAAGGCTTATGATCAGGTAGAGTGAGACTTCTTGGAGGAGGTTGTGATTAAAATGGGGTTTGATCGGAGATGGGTGAATTTAATCATGAATTGTTGGTGACTGTTGACTTTTCTATTTTAATTAATGGCAGACCTGGCAGAAAATTTCTACCATCTCGGGGACTTCGTCAAAGGGATCCTCTCTCACCCTATCTATTTTTGTTTGTAAGTGATGTTCTTTCTTCGCTTATTCAAAGAACGGTGGATTTGAATTATCTTAGCGGAATTAAAATTAGTTCAAATAGTCCATGCATTGCGCATATGTTCTTTGCGGATTATACCTTGATTTTTCTCCAGGCCAATCAACAAAATTGTCGGAATATTGTGCAGATCCTAAAAGCTTATTGTACTGCCTCGGGTCAGCAGGTTAGTCTTAACAAATCAAGTGTTTATTTTAGTACAAATACCCCAAGAACAGTTATGGATGAGATGGGTGAGATACTTGGGATGCCCATTGTTGATAACCCTAGTACTTATCTGGGTCTGCCAACAATTTGGGGTACGTCTAAATGTCAAGCTTTGGGATATATTAAAGATCGATTATTGAGAAAGATTCAGGGATGGAAACATAAATTGTTGTCGCATGCGGGTAAAGAAGTGATGATTAAAGTTGTTGCTCAAGCTGTTCTAGTTTATCCAATGAATATTTTCAAATTTCCTGCGCATTTTTGTAAGGAATTGGATTATCTGATTGCAAGTTTTTGGTGGGGACAAAATAATGAGGATAAGCGGATTCATTAGGTTAGCTGCGATGTCATTGGCTTGTCAAAGCAAGATCGAGGGCTGGGATTCAGAAATTTACAAGAGTTTAATGTTGCTTTGTTGGCAAAATAGTGTTGGAAAATGTTGATGAAGCCTGATTCTTTATGGGTCAGATTTATTAAAGCAAGATATTTTCCCCATTCTTCATTTCTCGAGGCTAGAAAAGGGAGTAGGGCTTCGTGGGCTTGGGCAAGTTTATTGGAAGGGAGAGAGATTCTTTTGAGAGGAGGCCAGTGGCAGGTGATGAATGGTAGAACTATAAGGCTTTGGGTGGATCGTTGGGTTCCTTCTTTACAGAATGGACATCCTTATCCTTCGAAGTCTTCTAATATAAACTGGAGTCAAAATGTTGCTTCCATAATTAGGCCATCTTCTCATGAATAGGACCTCTAACCCGTTAGTTCTTGTCTGTCTCAACGGGAGATGAAACAGATAAAAGAGGAACAAATTGGAGATCCTTTCTGTGATGATAGATTCATTTGGCCTTCAGAGAAGAAGGGTAAGTATACGGTTAAGTTTGGTTATCATTGGATTCAAAGCAGGGAGGTTCCTATTCAGCATAGGGGATCATCTTTACTTGCTTCGATAAACAAACAAGTTTGGAAGAGTATTTGGAAGCTGGAGGTCCCTCCAAAGATTAGAATTTTCATGTGGCGAATCCTTCATAGAGCTCTGGCAACTAGGATGGATCTCTTTAAAAGACATGTTGCTATCTCTCCTACTTAGCCTATATGTAATGAAGAGGAGGAATCGGTGGAGTATTTGTTTTTGTTGTATCTATGGGTTCAACTTGTCTGGTTTGGAGGTCAACTTAATTACAAGGTGAATCAAAATGAAATTTATACTTTTGAAAATTGGTTATATTCTTTAATTAATGCTAATATGGGAAGTAAGCTAGATAAGAACCAAATTTTATCACAAGTGGCTTTCACTTGTCGGAATATTTGGAAGGAAAGATGTAATGATATTTTCAATCAGAAAACTATGTTGCCTTTGCAGGTAATTCATAAAATTAATTGTGGCCATGCTGCTTTCATGGAGGCTAACAAAAGGTCGAACAGGGCTGCTGTGGGATCAGGAACTTCTCCAGGTAATTAAGCAAATTTGATTAGAGATCCTCAAACAATCTCGGTTTGGTTTCCACTCGAGCTTTCATGGTACAAAGTCAATGTCGATGCAAGTTGGATCTCGACAACAAAAAAAGGATATGTGGCCACAATGATTAAAGACTTTAATGGTAGATTTATCACTGCTAGAAAGCAAAGTATTTCGGCAAAGAGAGTGCAAGAAGTTAAGGCAAAAGCTATTTTGGAAGGGTGCAAGCTTGCTAATCATTTGGAGTTAGGCAAGGTTATAATTGAATCGGATTCAAAAGAAGTTGTTTCTAGTTTATGCAATTCCATTTATCAAGGAAGGTGGGAGGCAATTCCGGTGCTTTGGAAAGCTATGCAACTGAATGGGTCATTCCAACAGTGTAGCTGGTCTTGGGTTCCTTGATCCGTCAATATGGTGGCTCACAGATTAGCTTCTGCGAAGAACTTAGAGATGAGCAATTATACTTGGGTTGAAAGACAACCCCCATCTTCGATTGTACATATTCTGAACAAAGATGGTCTACCTTGCCCACATTAATTAGAGTCGGTGTTGAAGTGAATTAGGGTGACATGTAGTTGTTGACTGTGTTGGTCTTTAGCCCTGTTTCACTTTGTTGTATGTTGTTTCTATGGTTTGTAGTGTTGTTTGTCCTCTGTGTGGGCTTTTCTAGTGTATTTTGGCTTTACCCTGGTGTAATTCCAGTTTAACAAAAAAAAGAAAAAAGAACCACAATTCCATTAATTTTATCTGATTTAATTAAGAGGTCGTTTTATAAATGAGAAGTTAAAAAATATAAATAAAGTATATTTATTTTTTTTATATAGAACAATATACTTTTCTTTTTTGTTTTGTCAAACAATATATTTGTTAGATTAGATGTTAGATTATGGAACCGACGGAATTCGAACCCACATCGTGGTACAAGGGCAATGATTCATCCACTAATTGAGTATCAAACTCACACAAATATAATACGTCATCATCATACATGTAAATCGAACTTAAAACCGCTTATTTATAACTAAAGAAGAATTTTACTAAATTATAGTTGTGAACACGGAAAATTCCCGAAACGAAAGAGACAAGAACAACGTGCACAAACAAATATTTGTATTTTTGATGGTTTTGGGTTACAATCTCTCTCTATTTTGATCCTCTGATTCGATCTCCGTAAGGTGTGTATTTGTGGATGTGTGATTGATCCAAAGGGCCGTTGGGCTTGATCTAAGGATGAACGTTCTTCAAGGGCCGTGGACTTGATCTTGAAGGTGGATTTGAGCGGATCTTCAAAGGGGCTTTTGGGCTTGATCTTTGAAGAACAGTGATGAACGGATCTCCAAGGGCTTTTGGGCTTGATCTTGAAGAACCGTTGGATGTGTGGATTTGTCGACGTTGTTGATCCAAATGGCCGTTGGGGCTTGATCTTGGATGAACGGATGATGAACGATGGTGCTTTCTTCAAGGGTCGTCGGGGCTTGATTTTGAATTGGTGGATGGTTGATCCAAGGGCCGTCGGGGCTTGATCTTGGAAGAACGATGAACGAAGAACGAAGAAGGCTTTCTTGATTCTTCGGGAACCTGGATGCTTGAGAGCTTCGGTGTTTCAGAGCTTCAAAGCTTCAAGGTGTAATATGAATTGGTTCCTCCCTAAATGAATGAAATAGGCTTGTATTTATAGAATTTTCCAATGCCTAATTTTGAATATAATATTCCAGATGAAATAAGTCGTTTCTGCCAGGTGTTGACACGTGTCCTATTTGATGACTTTTCCAACTCATTTCAATTTTCATTGAGTCACACGCTACGTGTAAAATTTATGTAATACATGAGCGTTGACACTTTGATTTATCGGTCAACATTTATTTACCGAAATTTCGATGTCTACAATAGTACTAGTTGGAAAGTGTTCTTAGTAATAAGAAAATGTGCTCTTAATAATAAAGAAAGTTGACTAAGAGAGTATGAATAAAAAAAGTTATGCTAATTCAATATAAATATGGGTTGAAATTGCAGGACACCTATTTTTTGACACGTATTTTGAAACACATTATGTTGGGTCTACTTCGTAACTTTTTTCAAGAATTTGAATTGTCCATATTTCAATTTATCATTCACAGAGCATCCTTACAAAAAATTAGACAAATATAAAACCATTAAAACATTCATTTGTAGTGAAGAAAATAGATGAATACAGTTTTCCAAAGAAACATTAAAATGACTATCACTTAATCCAATGGACATATGGTTTCGGATTTGAGAGATTTTTAGTAGACATGATTCTTGAGGGAAGCTCTAAAACATAAAAAATTGGATCGTTGAAAATACATTACGAATTAAGCCTTTCAAAAAGTGTGTTAAAAAATAGGTGTCCCTCAATCCTAACCCAATAATACATAAATGTATCACACACAAAATCTACAGAAGTAGAGTGGGGTGGTATGACCATAAATTTCATCAAAACAAAAAAAAGTTACAGAACTAAAAATTGTTCATTTTCAATTCCTTCTAAAATAAATCAAAATTAAAAATTAATATCAAGCCAAATTTTGAAAGCGTACAAAACTAGCTTTCAATTTTTAGATAAATAAAAATTTCAAACTGAAAACTAAAAGATTAAAATGATCATCAAACGACACCAAGTTTAATTCATGTTTTTACAAAACTGTAGATACAATTTTTTTTATTAAGTACCAAGCAAAAGCCCTTAGAATATGCTACAAATCATGCTTTTACGTGGACCCAAGTTGCTTGGATGCTAATGGGTATTGTTAGGTTTTAATGCCCAAAGTATGTGTTAATGTTTATTTTCAATGTAGTTTTTTATACAAAAAATATTAATGGGAAAGAATTCAATGTCATAGTAAATACTCTTAATCGTATGAGTTACAAGTTTCTTATTGTTTTCAACATGATTTAAATGTGTGTGTGTATACATTGTCACATTCTGGCTCGAGCCCCCACCACATCTCGGGCTCGACTCCGCAGTAGCACGATATTGTCCGCTTTGGGACCCGACCACGCCCTCAAGGTTTTGTTTCTAGGAACTCACGAGCAACTTCCCAATGGGTCACCCATCTTGGGAATGCTCTAGCCATTTTCTCGCTTAACTTCGGAGTTCCTACGGAATCTGAAGCCAGTGAGCTCCCAAAAGATCTCGCACTAGGTAGAGATGGGAATATACATATAAGGCTTACAGGATCCACTCCCCTGGACGATGTGGGATGTTACACTTCACCCCCCTTCGGGATCCGACATCCTCATCGGCACACTTCCAAGTCGGGATGTGTCATACATGATCCTCACTTGTAATATGAATAATTAGTTCTTAATCAACGCTAAATTATAATAATCTCAAAATTGCAGAGATTTGGAGTGTGGAGGTTTATAAATACATGGACTTTGCAATGTAGTCACAGTTTAGTTGTATTTGTATGAGTTGCCTATTCGACTTTCTAATTGGTACCTAATCTTACCATGGCACATAGCTTTTACTATTAAAAATGAAGCTTCAATTATTTTGGTCGGAATGAGACTACAAATTTAATATTTAATCTCAAATCTCTCCCCACAAAAAGCATAATCTTTTTTTTTTTAACAAACAATATTATTTCCACTAAGGGGGAGGGGGAGGGGGAGTGGACTTAATCTCATAATAAATTAGCAATAATGTTGTTTAAATTCGTTTTTGGCGAGAATCGAACCAAAGACTTCTTATTTACAAATGAAGAGGAATTCCACTAGACCATAAACATAATTAAATAAGAGGATGAGTGAAATAAATAGTCCATTTCAACATTGTGCCTCACAAATATATTCTTTTTACCATTATTCACATTCTTTGTTCTGAAATTTTATGTAAATTTTCTGTTAATTCAAAAATATCGGATTTAATTATGATCAAGGTTTTAAATATCGATATTATCGGCGATATTTTGCCGATAATATCGTTTTTTTTAGGACGATATTTTGATACTCATCCACTTCATTATCGACAATATATCGACATTTTTGTTGATATTATCGCGATAATATCGAAAAACGATATTATCAACATTTAAATGCTTTATTTGGGCAATATATCCAGATAATATCGATAATATCGCGAGATAATACCCAAAAATACTTAAAAATGCTGAGAAGTCTAAACACATACTACACTTGATCATAGCCAAGGAAGAAAATATCAGTAATATCGGAAATATCGGTAGTCCGAAAACACGGAAATATCAATGGAAATATCGGGATAATATCGATATCGATAAATATTACATGGAAACCACGGAAATTGTAAGAAAAACTTGGAAATTTTTAATGAAACTTTGCAGGATGTTTATTTAGTCAATTATCTATTAGTTTATCACAAAAAATTGGAAGGAAATGCATTGCATGATGGATTTAACTGATTTAAGTTGATTATATAGCGAGCTGGCAAACATTGTGAGTGTAGAAAATATGTAGTAATTAATGAAAGAAGTTTAAACACACCATAATCATTTATATATAATTAATTAGTACAATATTGGGAGGTTTTATTTAGGATATTAAAAAAAAAAAGGAAGTGAATAAAATGATGAAGAATAATGTGCCGAATTTGACACTTTAAATTTCTTACACATAAGCATGCGTCTAGGCATTGAAGTTCCAAATTATAGTATATCAATTAACGATTGAAAATCAATACGTTGAATAAGACTAAACTTTAATTTGGATGCCGATTATGTTTTTTCAAGTTTATATAAAGTAAAAGAATTGAATTTTGGAAGCCAGGAGTGTGTCAATTGTTTTATAATTCGTCCGAATACATATATCAGGTTGCTACTCAACGTAATTTGAAAGTATATCTAGTGCAAGGACTTGTCTTTTTTTGTTGATAAGCAAAGAGTTTGTAGTTTTTTTTGCAAAGCAATAGAACATATTATGTTTGTTTAATCTTTAGCATTGATGGTTGTCCACAAATATAGGATAGAAGGCCCCAAATTAGATCTGGCTCTTACCTAGTTGGAGTCATAAGTTCACATGTACCAGCCCTTGAGGCAAAACGTTTTGGTTTTCCGGCCAAACCACGGCGAGTTGGCCTGCGTGCAAGGTATAAATCTCTTCGTCTCGTCGAGTAGTACAACTTTCCTTTTTGTTTCACTCAATTTCATTGAGTATTGAAAACGTTATACTCATTTGAATCTTACCCAGTTTCCGACGACCTCAGTAGATTTCGAGGAATTTTCCGGCCAAACCACGACAAGTCAGACATCGTGTGAGGTACCATTCTCTTCGTCTCTTCGAGGGCTACAACTTTTGTTTTTGTCTTGCTTGATTTTGTTGAGTTTTGACAAAGTTATGACCGTTTAAAGTGGGTGTGGATTTCCGGCCGAAATTCCAATTTTCTCTCCCATTGGGTCAAGTCCCACATCGCCCACGCGAGGGCAGTGAACAAGCAAGAAGGCCTATAAAAGACACATTCCCAAGCTGCGAAAAGCATGTCTTGCTCGGCCTTTGGGATAGTATGTGTTGAGGTTTCTCAGCATTTTTAAGTATTTTTAGGTATTATTTCGCGATATTATTGATAATATCGAGATATATTGCCCAAATAAAGTATTTAAATGTTGATAATATCGTTTTTCGATATTATCACGACAAAAATGTCGATATATTGTCGATAATGAAGTGGATGAGTGTCAAAATATCGTCCTAAAAAAAAACGATATTATCGGCAAAATATCGCTGATAATATCGATATTTAAAACCTTGATCATAGCCCAAAGGCCAAGCAAGACATACTTTTCTCAGCTTGGGAATGTGGCTTTTATAGGCCTTCTTGCTTGCTCACTGCCCTCGCGTGGGCGATGTGGGACTTGACCCAGTGAGCAAGCAAGAAGGCCTATAAAAGCCACATTCCCAAGCTAAGAAAAACATGTCTTGCTTGACCTTTGGGCTATGATCAAGGTTTTAAATATCGATATTATCGGCGATATTTTGCCAATAATATCGTTTTTTTTTAGGACGATATTTTGACACTCATCCACTTCATTATCGACAATATATCGACATTTTTGTCACGATAATATCAAAAAACGATATTATCAACATTTAAATATTTTATTTGGGCAATATATCTCGATATTATCAATAATATCGCGAAATAATACCCAAAAATACTTAAAAATGCTGAGAAATCTCAACACATACTACACTTGATCATAGCCCAAAGGCTGAGCAAGACATGCTTTTTGTAGCTTGGGAATGTGGCTTTTATAGGCCGTCTTGCTTGCTCACTGCCCTCGCGTGGGCGATGTGGGACTCGACCCAATGGGAGAGAAAATTGGAATTTCGGCCGGAAATCCACACCCACTTTAAACGGCCATAACTTTGTCAAAACTCAACAAAATCAAGCAAGACAAAAATGAAAGTTGTAGCTCTCGAAGAGGCAAAGAGAATGGTACCTCACAAAACGTCTGACTCATCATGGTTTGGCCGGAAAATTCCTCGAAAGCCACTGAGGTCGCCGGAAACTGGGTAAGATTCAAATGAGTATAACTTTTTCAATACTCAATGAAATTGAGTGAAACAAAAAGGAAAGTTGTACTACTCGACGAGACGAAGAGATTGATACCTTGCATGCCGGCCAAATCGCCGTGGTTTGGCCGGAAAACCAAAACGTTTTGCCTCAAGGGCTGGTACATGTGAACTTGTGACTCCAACTAGGTAAGAGCCAGATCTAATTTGGGACCTTCTATCCTATATTTGTGGACAACCATCAAATGCTAAAGATTAAACAAACATAATATGTTCTACTGCTTAGCAAAAAAAGTTACAAACCCTTTGCTTATCAACAAAAAAAGACAAGTCCTTGCACTAGATATACTTTCAAATTACGTTGAGTAGCAACCTGATATATGTATTCGGACGAATTATAAAACAATTGACACACTCCTGGCTTCCAAAATTCAATTCTTTTATTTTATATAAACTTGAAAAAACATAATCGGCATCCAAATTAAAGTTTAGTCTTATTCAACGTATTGATTTTCAATCGTTAATTGATATACTATAATTTGGAACTTCAACGCCTAGACGCATGCTTATGTGTAAGAAATTTAAAGTGTCAAATTCGGCACATTATTCTTCATCATTTTATTCACTTCCTTTTTTTTTTTTTTTTAATATCCTAAATAAAACCTCCCAATATTGTACTAATTAATTATATATAAATGATTATGGTGTGTTTAAACTTCTTTCATTAATTACTACATATTTTCTACACTCACAATGTTTGTCATCTCGCTATATAATCAACTTAAATCAGTTAAATCCATCATGCAATGCATTTCCTTCCAATTTTTTGTGATAAACTAATAGATAATTGACTAAATAAACATCCTGCAAAGTTTCATTAAAAATTTCCAAGTTTTTCTTACAATTTCCGTGGTTTCCATGTAATTTTTATCGATATCGATATTATCCCGATATTTCCATCGATATTTCCGTGTTTTTGGACTACCGATATTTCCGATATTACCGATATTTTCTTCCTTGATTATGATACAACATATCTTGATAGGACACCACATAAATATAATTTTTAAATGAACAAATCTCACTTAAACATGACTTATTTTTGGAATATAAAGACAAGCTTGGTGCTTTATTTGAAATCAACTTTTTAGACTATTTTTTTTTTTTTTTATGTTCTAAACCTTGAATACTTGTTTGGTAATTTGAAAATTTGAACTCATAACTTACTTGAAATTAGCCTACTTATACAAATCACAAAAAATGAAATTTTAGAATTTTTTTAAACTTCAAACTCACTACTTTTTTCTCTTCTCCTCATTTCCGATTTTTCTCTATCTCTATCCTATCTTGCCCTCTCATCTCCACCAAATCTCTCTCTCTCTCTCTCTTTCTCTCTCTCTCTCTCATATGTTTGTTGTTTCTCTCTCTTTCTCTCTCATTTCGTTTTTTCTTCTCCCCTCTTCCCTTTGAATCTCTCTCTTATAGTATTTCCACCCCTAAAAAACCCATGGCAATAGACAATTCAATCTCCTAAATGAATAGTAATTGCCTTTACTGATCATTAACTACCCAAATGCATTTCTACCCTGAAACTGAATAGCCCAGGCAATTAGCATTAAAATATTATTAATTTTTTTTATAAAATATTAAAAAATAATTGTATTTTTAATTTCGAATAAAAATAAAAAAATTAGTTGAAAGTATTTGAAAATATTGAAGTGTGTAAGGTTGAAAAGTTTTTTATTTTTTGCATTTTTAATTCTTTTTTATAATTTGTTTGTATTTTTAATTAATTCTTTATTATTTTATTTTTTTTTAATTGTAGCTGATATCGACATTGCATCACATGGCCTAGGGGCTAGGTTAGTCAACTTTAGCCTAGGAGAGCAACTAGGCTCCCCCAGAGCCCAGTGGATTGGATGGGATGGAGGAGTTTTGGGGGAGGGAGGGGATTTAATCCACTATTTCCTAGGGGATTTGAAAGGGATGGAAGTGCTCTTATTTTCTCTCTCCTCTCTCCCTTTTATTTCTAATTGCTCTCTCCTCCGACCCCTCTTTAGATATCTTTATTTGTCAAATTGAATTGTGTAGTAATTTCCAAGTCGATAAAGAGTTGTTATTAAAAGAAATTTTAATACAATATCAAACAAGCCTTAAAGTTTTGTGAATTTTTTTTTAATACAATACCAAACAAGCCCTAAAGTTTTATGAATTTTTTATTGGTGTAAGGAGTTTGTAGCTCAAGTACTAAAAGTATTTTATCCGCATACAGGAAACCATACCTTCATTCCTCAACACTATTGTATAATTAAAAAGTGATGTATTTTTTCAAAGCACATGTACCCACTCAATTTTGATAAGTATTACTTTTATTTCTAACTAGTATATGCCACACACAAAGTGTGTGGTAAATGTTTTATTCTTGTTTTCAAAATTGAAGGAGAAAGGAAGAGAGTGGGAGAGAATGTGAGAGTGGGGAAAGAGGGAGAGATGTTCATTTAAAAAAATTAAATTAGAGATGTTAAAATCACATGTTGGTGATGCTTAAACAAGAAACAACAAATATTTTTTTTTGAAATAATGTTACTGCCCTTAACTTTTTTGTTATGATAAAAGACTAAATAGTTGTTTCATTCTCTTTTGGTTGACAAAGAGGGTTCTATTAGTTAGATATTGACATATTGTATTGAGTCCAAATATCCATCCTTTATATTTATAAATAAAAAAATAAAATGAAACTGTTTAGAGCATACATGGGTAAGCTGGTATGTGGGACAATTTATGACTTGGTGAAAAAGGTAAAGAAATTTAAAAAAAATGGAGGAAATATTGTAAATGTGGATGCCTACATGATGACTTTAGATTGCTAATATGAAACATATATATATAAATTAAGTTCGACATGTTTCATGCATTACGCAATTAAATTACTATGTGGAATTGTGAGTCAAAGCATATTAATAAATTAGAAGCATGTTAGGGTTTTTCAAACCTTAGGGAATTCGAAAAACAAAAACAAAAATTTGAGCTTTATGCGGCACCGCCGCAGCACCACTGTGACACCATGCCGGACCACCGTGCTGGCCTTAAGCCCAGCTGCGTGGGGAAAACGGTGTCGTATCGACACCTGAACCAGGCGCACAACCTTTGGGCTCACTGCCCTATTGGAAATCAACCAGGCCTCGGCCTGGGTTTCATAACGCACGGGTTTTAAGCCCTGGTCTAATCCAAGCCCATAACCCACAAGTTTTAGCTTGTTAGGCTTACTACTGCCCCGGCCCGCATGTACCGCAACCAGCCCTGCAGCCTGGGCTTATCTCACGACCCAAAGACCCGGCCTCAGCTTCGAATGGGCCCTACATGTTCTAACCTATAAGCTAGCTTCGGCTGTGCTTGTCCCCTTCACACCTTTTTGGCCCAACGCCAGCAGCTGCTGCTGCTGGGCTTACCCAGTTCTCTCGGCCCGTGGCCTGTAGCTACATGTGGGCTGCTATGCAACCATACCTGAGCCCAAAAGCCTCTAGGGCTTTGCCCTACTCACGGCACCCAGCCCAAATTTCATTGGGCTATGGTATTTTCGAACCCAATGTTAATATTTGGTATTATTTTGCTTCCATGATCGGCCTTGTTTGGTCTCGATCTATTGAATTAATTAAAAGTGACCTGCAGTATATTAATCTGATAATTAAGTCCAACATTATTGACCTGAAGATCACTTTTGGACATTATCGATTCAATAATTTATTTTTATACTTTGAACCGTTGACATACTTTCGTAGTAACGAAGCTCTCACACTTGAGTTCCTGAAGAAACTCAAATCCACTACAATTAAATCACCATATTGCATTCTATGTTTCTTGCAGGAACCTCTCATTTATGAACTAATCCTAATCATTCATAAATCTAAATTGAACTTGTAGTTTCATATTAAGTGCCTTTGAAACCTGAAGTTTTCATTCAAAACTTACCACATGAAACCTGTAGTTTTCATGCATAAATTAAACCAATACATGTCTATAGAACCCGAATGTTCTACGATATATGTCTATGGCTTACCATATAACTAATCACTTTTTTTTTTGTACCCTCTGTTTTAAGGACACATAGAACTTGAACAAGCTCGATTTCACCGCTCTGGAAGTATCTGGAAGAAACTACCTGAAGTGGGTCCAAGACGTGAAGCTTCATCTTACTACAAAGGGTATTAGAGCCACTATCGAGGCACCTACCAACGACAAACCTGTTGACAAAGCTCAGAAAGCTATTGCAATGATCTTCATTCAAAAATATATCCATAATGCTCTGCAGACCGAGTAACTCGCTGAGGAGGACCCACGCACTTTCTGGCTTGCTCTGGCCGGCTGTTTTAATCACTAGAAAGACATATACTTGCCTGAAGCAAGACCCGATTGGCAGCATCTTCGCTTCCAAGATTTTAAGTCCGTGAATGAATACAACTTTGAAGTTTATAGAATCCGATCACTTCTGAAGTTCTGTAAAGTAGAACTAATTGAATCAGATCTCCTGGAGAAGACCTATTCAACCTTTCATGAATTCACCAAGTTTTCATATTTAATCTCTGTACTACTTCTCGCTGAAAAGCAGAACCAACTTTTGATGAAGAATCATCAAGCTCGACCGACTGGCTCGAACGCCGTACCTGAAGCGCATGCGACCAATTCTAGCAGCCACCAACGACGAAAGAATTGTTGTGTCCGTGGCAATGGGTAGCAAGCCCCACCACGTGCCCACGGTCCACAGAATCAAGGCCTACCCAAGGGAGGAAATGTGACCCAGCAGCGTCCACCCCACGGTCGACACAATGGTCACATGTTTGCTTGTTGTCCACACGCAACGCTGCATTTGTGAAACTCCTAGCACAAATTATTAAGCTAAGGGATCACCACTCTGATTATTCAATTAAGTCGATTCACACCCAAAATAGCCTTGCAGAAGCTTTCATAAAATGCCTTCAATTGATAACTCGAACTTTGGTTATGAGAACCAAACTGTCGGTATTTACCTGGGGTTATGCAATATTGCATGCAACTATGCTGGTCCACCTAAGGCCCACGGATACCCAACCACATTCATTGTTACAGTTGGTTACTAGATATGAGCCCGATGTCTAGCATTTACAGGTGTTTGGGTGCGCCATTTATGTGCCAATAATGCAGCCACTACGTACCAAAATGGGTCCTCAAAGAAAAATGGGAATCTATGTAGGTTATGATTCGCCAATCAATTGTTCACTATTTAGAACCCTTGACAGGAGATCTCTTTACCGCACGTTTTGCGGATTGTCACTTTGATGAGACATTATTTCCGTCGTTAGGGGGAGATAAGCATGCTAACGTTCCTGGAGAACGTAGAAAATTGTCGTGGTATGCTCCCACTATGTCTCATTTAGATCCCTGCACTGCCTAGTCTGAAACTGAAGTGCGACAAATTATAAATCTTCAGGGCATTGCTTAGAGCATGCTAGATGCTTTTAATGATCTAGCTAAGGTGACAAGATTAGATATACCCATTGCAAACACATCTGCAAGGATAGATGTACCCCGCGTACATCACAATCCTGTATGGGAAGGCCGGACCGTCCCCAAATGTGGGGAGGCAGCACATTCCACGCGGCCAGGTACATTGGCAATTAACCAATCATTTGCTTTGACCCAAAAGCATGACAGACCCCTTGGTTCAAAGGATTCACAACCCCGGACAAGGAAAATGACATAAACTAGTGACCCTAGTTTGAATCCGACCATGGCTCACTCATCCATTCCAACGCATGAGGTTATTCTAGATTACGGTTATGTCTTAGACGAGACAAACTGTAGTGCCCTGACCCAAAAAATTTATTTCGGAAACTAATTTCGGTGATAGGCCACAATTTAAACTCTTGGTTGACTAATTACCAATAATCAAAATTCTTTATTTAAAATTTATTATACACTCACAAAATCTAAAACCAGAATTTACTTACCATTATCATAAGATTAAAATTTTCAAATAATTCACCAAAAGTTCACTTCTACAATCAAATTCCCAACAAAAGATTAATCTCAATTATTTAAGGCTGCATCTAACCTCTGTTAGACTGCCTACGTACCTTTGATGTGGGATCAAGCCTTTCATAATTCACCATTCATTTTACTAAAAGGATAATTAAACACACATATAACACAATCACCATCAGTACACAAGCCAAATCATGTTTAATAACATAGGTCTATGGCTAAACATATAAAAATCACATTTCAATAGAAATCATATTCATAAAACCACAAATGATATTAATATAAGAAATTAAGGTAACAACCATATCACCTATATTCAAATCACTCTCTAAACAATGTAGGCCCACTAGACATCACTTAGTCTCCCGTAATACTAATTTTAGTATTTAGAACGTTTCGAAACATGTTGACCAAAAGTCAACTCTCAGTCAACAGAATGGTCCATAACCCTAGAAATCTAAACCGGAAGATCTGCCTATCAGATTTCTAATCTGTAACTTCTTAAAGTCCACATTATGATTCTAGAATAACGTACTAAAATTTCACTACGATTCGACGGTCGGATCTCAGCCAATCACGAATTCAAGTGACGGTCAACATTTTATTTTACAAATATACAAATCCAATTTGGGAAATCCATACATCGGATTTCCGATCCGTAAGTTTCTAATGTCCTCAAATATTATGTACTATAACATATTAAAGTTTAGTGACAATCCAACAGTCGAATCGTCAATTGCTATAACATTCAAGTGTCGGGCCTTAATGAAATTATACCCAAACAATGTAATCCCGTCAATCGGATGTCACATATGGAATCAGGGCATCCAATTTAGCCTAGGAAGGTCAGGTGGGGTCTCGGCCCACGTGCCACCTCACAAGGTGGTCGATCACCCCCACTCGCAAGAAAATTCAACTATTTCAAAAAATTACCAAATTTTACAGGAATGTAGAACAAGTCAAGGGGCATAATTTTCATACCTGAGCCGAAGACCAATTAGGCCGGGAAATACTTGAAATCAGCCTTGATCCGCCGAAAACCCTTGAAATTGGTGTGTTCGATTCGACCTTAAAACGAACTCTGACGCCCCCTAACTTGTTTGGGCTTTGTTCCTGAGCTCAAGAGAAGTCGAACCATGGTGGTGGTCAACGTTCAGACTTTTGGAATCAGTCGATCGCTGTCGTGCAACCACAAAACCCTTCAATGTCGTTTACCCAAATTCGAGACCTACTTCCATCGATTTTTGGGTGAAAATGGGAGAGGGAAGGTCGGGGATTTTTTTTTCCAAGTGATAATTCGGCACAATTCACTTGAATTTGGCCGGAAAGTGCATTGGAAACCCTAGGTTTCTGTCGAGTCAGGTCACAAAAGGGAACGGGTTGAAGAGGTCCGGTTCTCCTTGTTCTCCCCTTCTCTCATTTCCTTTCCCTTCTCTCCTTCCCATTGGTCACTCCTCCCCTCCTTTTCTCTCCCGCAACCTCATCTTTTTCTCTCTCCCGCTGCCACCTGGTAGAATCCAGACCTTTTTTTTTTTTAACTTCTAATTTCTTCGTTTCAACTCCGTTTCACAAACGATATTTGCCTACGCTTTCATAAGGTTGTGCTCTATCAAAAAATATCAAGAAATATGATAAAATATATAAGGATAAAAATACGTCCTCGTATAATTACATTGACCAACTAGGGGCATTTTTGTTATTTCCACTTATTGATAAATTTTTTGACGTAAATTATAATAAGTGCCGGAAACAAAATTGTCACATCCCAAACCGGCTTCGCCGTAGCACGATATTGACCGCTTTGGGTCACACCCACGCCCTCACGGTTTTGTTTTTGGGAACTCACACGAGAACTTCAGTAGGTCACCATCGTAGGATTGCTCTCGCCCGAACTCACTAACCTTCAGAGTTCTGATGGAATCCGAAGCCAGTGAGTTCCCAAAAAGCCTCATGTTATAGGAGGTGGGCATGTACATATAAGGCACATCACCCCCTCTTCGTTGATCGATGTGGGATGTTACAATCTACCCCCCTTAAGGGTCCAACGTCCTTGTCGTCACACTCGCACACACGACAGAGTGGCTCTGATACCATTATGTCACATCCCAGACCGGCTCCGCCGTAGCACGATATTAACCTCTTTGGGCCATGCCCACGCCCTCATTGTTTTGTTTCTGGGAACTCACATGAGAACTTCCCAGTAAGTCACCCATCCTAGGATTACTCACGCCCGAACTCGCTTAACTTTGGACTGTCGATGGAATCCGAAGCCAGTGAGTTCCCAAAAGGCCTTGTGTTATAGGAGGTGGGCATGTACATATAAGGCACATCACCCCCTCTCCGTTGGTCAATGTGGGATGTTACAAAAATTCTAAAATTTCTCTAATCAATTTTCCATGGCCATAAATCTATTTATTCTCGATTTACTCCACATAGTCATATATTTTAAATTTTCAGGGTATTACACAAACCGACCTCCCTAGAATCGCTAGATTTTGGTCCACTACGCAGTATTGGACGAGGTTTGGAATAGGAATAATATGATCATTGACGATGCATTTGTGTACACAATAGCTACTGACATCATGCTTAGCGATGACATTGAACCACGTTCCGTTGATGAATGCCGACGTAGAACAGATTGGTTAAACTAGAAACAAGCAATCCAGGTCGAACTCGATTCAATTACGAAACGTAAAATGTTTGGACGTATTGTTTCTACACCACCACGTGTTAAGCCCATTGGCTACAAGTGGGTTTTCGTGAGGAAGCGTAATGAGAATAATGAAATCGTGCGATACAAAGCACGCCTCGTAGCGCAAGGCTTCTCTCAGCGCCCTAAGATTGATTATGAGGAGACATATTCCCCCGTAATGGACATTATAACGTTTCGCTACCTAATCAGTTTGGTAGTTTTTGAAAAACTGAATATGCAACTTATGGACGTGGTAACCACGTATCTCTATAGGGGTCTAGATACGAAAATATACATGAAAGTTCCAAAAGGACTTCCATTGACTGGTTCAAATAGTTCTAGACCACAGAACACTTTCTCAATTAGATTGAGGATATCACTTTATGGATTGAAACAATCCGAGCGGATGTGGTATAACCGTCTGAGTGAATATTTGACAAGTCAAGGTTATGTGAACAACGAATTATGCCCATGCGTGTTCATAAAGAAGTCACATTCCAGATTTGCAATCGTTGCAATTTATGTCGACGACATGAACCTCATTGGAACTCACGCAGAGCTTGAGGAAATTGCTGCACAATTTAAATCAGAATTTGAGATGAAAGATCTTGGGAAAACTCGATATTGTCTCAACCTGGAGATTGAGCATTGTTTGGATGGAATCCTAGTACATCAATCGAACTACACCCAAAAGGTGTTGCGACGTTTTAATGAGGATAAAGCAAAGGCTTTGAGTACACCTGTGGTCATTCGGACTCTAGATGCTAAACGAGATCCCTTCCGTTCAAATGAGGATAAGGAAGAGATTTTGGAACCTGAAGTTCCATACCTAAGTGCAATGGGGGCTTTATTGTAATTGGCTCAATGCACTAGATTTGACATCTCCTTCGCTGTTAATCTTTTGGCTAGATAAAGCAATGTGCCCACATGCAGACACTGGAATGGTGTTAAAGGCATTTTCCGCTACCTCAAGGGTACGACGGATTTAGGCTTGTTCTATACCCGTAAATCTTCGAGTGTTGCCGCCCTTTTATGGCCTTTGGATTGATTCTCGCCTTGTTGGTTATTCAGATGTTGGATATTTGTATGACCCACATAGGGCACGTTCTCAAACGAGATATGTCTTTACCGTTGGAGACACTGCTATATCTTAGAGGTCTACCAAGCAAACGCTAGTTGCAACTTCTTCGAACCAAGCTGAGATTCTCGCCCTGCATGAAACATCGCTTGAGTGTTTTTGGCTAAGAGCAGTTACGGAACATATTTGAATCACTAATGGTCTTACTTCCGTCGTTGACCTTCCTACGACGATCTTTGAAGACAATGCAACATGTATTGAGCAGTTAAAGAAATGATACATCAAGGGAGACAACACCAAGCATATAACGTCGAAGTTCTTTTACTCTAACCAACAACAACAGCATCAGAACATTAAAGTCAAGCAAATCCGTTCCCAGGACAACCTAGTCGATCTCTTCACCAAGTCATTGCCCAAGTCTACTTTTCAGAAGCTCGTCCACGAAATCGGTATGCGTAAATTATCTGAGTTGAATCGCTTGTAGTTCTCTTATTTAGAAGTTATGTCTAACTTAGGGGGAGTATCCTGAAGCATGCTCACTTGATCTTAATGTACTCTTTTTCCTATGATTATGAGTATTTTTCCCTACTTTCGTCATGTTTGACGTTTGTTTTAGACATTATGCATACTTCTCACTTTTCTCCTTAGTCTATAGGTTTTCCCTATGCCTTGGGTTTTACCATAGTGAGGTTTTGTGAGTTTTACTACCAATGCATACTTTCTTTATATTTGAGACTCGCATTCACCCGTTGTGTCGATGACTTCATCAACTATTCTACCTTATTTGCTGAAGATCTAATGCGATGGTTTGTTAAGTATTTACACAGTCAAGAGGGAGTGTTGCAGTTATATTTAGAATAGGAATGTGATTGTGTAAATCCTAGTAGATCTAGGAATATCTCTTATATTCCTATTAGGAGTTGATTACCTATTAAGACTTGTAATCCTAAAAGCGCACGGATTTTACCTATCCTACTACTATAAATAAAGGCACAATGGGGGTGAAACAACACACACCTCACAATTAAATCTTTATCTTCTCCCTCTTGCTAACGCCGGCCCCCTCTCTCTCTATCCCTTAGATAGCTCAGTTAAATAAGCCTACAAGAAGAATTCATTTTTATTATTTTTATTATCCTACTTTTTAGTCTGATACTGCACCAAACGCTTCATTAAGTTAGTCCAAGTTAGTGTATTTTAAGTCAGTTCAACTTAGTCATTAAAGCTAATCCAGTTCCAAATAGTCTGGTAATGCACTTTTAGTTACATGAGATCAATTTGTAGAAAACATCAAAGCAAGGGTTGGTGGGTTTTAGTCTTCTAGCCTTTATATTTTTACTATTGGCAAATAGAAAACAAGTTGAGTCACTTAAATGCTAGCTAAGTCATTTGCCTATAAAACCATGAGCATCAAGCTCTACGGCAAGTGTTCTTGTAGAGCGAAGAAATACTAGTGAGCTATATCAAGCCCGAAGAGAAAAGAGTGTATATATTAATGTGAAAGTTATCTTTGTATTTTTTTTATTTTAGATAATAAAAGAAATTGTTTGTGCTGTTTTGATGACTTACATTTATCAAACTTCATTAATATTGTATCTTATTTATTTTTATACGACACTATATATATGTCGTCAATTTTACAATGGAATAGCACTTTTTGTGTGAAGAGAAATGTTAAGGAATATGACGATTGGCAAATGGGCTCCAAGGCCTCCAACTTGATATTTTGGATTGGAACTAGGCCTGGCTAACGGGTCGTGTCAGCCGTGTTCGTGTCGTTTTCGTGTAACACCTATTATCTTAACGGATCGTGTTGTATCACACCTGTTATCTTAACGGGTCCTTAACAGGTCGGGTCACTTTACCCAACGGGTAAAGTGACCCGACCCGTTATGACCCGTTATGACCCATTAAGAAAAAAAAAAATATCTTAAATTTGCACATACCACACATTGTCACATAAATATTACTTCAAAACATTAAAACACATTTGTCGCTTAAGTACTACATCTACACTCGAAAATAAGATCCTCATAAAAAATACACTACTAATCTATTACAAATATTAAATGTGCAAGGATATGCAAAATGAAATCGTTTTTGTTTTCAAGGTTGTGAAGCCTTTCTCAAAAGTTTAAACCTTGCCAATGGAACTCAAAGCTTAATGAAAGTGACCCACTAGTGTGTTTATTCGTACTTTCATTAAGTATAACATAAGATTTTGTGGTATCCACTAGTGTAAATATTTTAAATTGAAGATCGAATTCAATCATTGTATTCATATAGGGTCAAGAAGTGTAGTTGTTAAAAATCATCAAAATTGGAGTTAAAATAACAGTTAAATTGTGATTTTTCGTTTATAACCGTCTAAAAGTTTTGTCCCGTTACTTAATCTTTAAATGTTTGTTTTTTGCAATTTTTGGCGTATGCGATCTCGAAGCATATACAAACAAGTATGACGGTTAGATCGTTGAAACTAGTTTCGTAGAATGCGTGTCCCATCAAAACAATAGATTCACTAACACTTAAAAGTTTATTCTTACTTTCATTAAGTATAACATAAGATTTTGTGGTATCCACTAGTGTAAATATTTTAAATTGAAGATCGAATTCATTCATTGTATTCATATAGGGTCAAGGAGTGTAGCTGTAAAAAATCATCAAAATCGAAGTTAAAATAACCGTTAAATCGTGATTTTTCGTTTATAATCGTCGAAAAGTTTTGTCTCGTTACTTGATCTCTGAATGTTTGTTTTTTGCAATTTTTGGCATATGCAATCTTGAAGTATATACAAACATGTTTGACGGTTTGATCGTTGAAACTAGTTTTGTAGGATGCGTATCCCATCAAAACAATAGATTCACTAACACTTAAGAGTTTATTCATACTTTCATCAAGTATAACATAAGATTTTGTGGTATCCACTAGTGTAAATATTTTAAATTGAAGATCGAATTCATTCATTGTATTTATATAGGGTCAAGGAGTGTAGCTGTAAAAAATCATCAAAATCGGAGTTAAAATAACCGTTAAATCGTGATTTTTCGTTTATAACCGTCGAAAAGTTTTGTCCCGTTACTTGATCTCTGAATGTTTGTTTTTTGCAATTTTTGGCATATGCGATCTCGAAGCATATACAAACAAGTTTGACGGTTGGATCGTTGAAACTAGTTTCGCAAAATGTGTGTCTCATTAAAACAATAGATTCACTAACACTAAAGAGTTTATTCATATTTTCGCTAAGTATAACATAAGATTTTATGGTATCCACTAGTGTAAATATTTTAAATTGAAGATCGAATTCATTCATTGTATTCATATAGGGTCAAGGAGTGTAGCTGTAAAAAAGTTTCAAAATCGGAGTTAAAATAACCGTTAAATCGTGATTTTTCGTTTATAACTGTCAAAACGTTTTGTCCTGTTACTTGATCTCTGAATGTTTGTTTTTTTTGCAATTTTTGGCGTATGCGATCTCCAAGTATATACAAACATGTTTGACGGTTAGATCGTTGAAACTAGTTTCGTAGAATGCGTATCCCATCAAAACAATAGATTCACTAACACTTAAGAGTTTATTCATACTTTCATCAAGTATAACATAAGATTTTGTGGTATCCACTAGTGTGAATATTTTAAATTAAAGATCGGATTCATTCATTGTATTCATATAGGGTCAAGGAGTATAGATGTAAAAAATCATCAAAATCGGAGTTAAAATAACCGTTAAATCGTGATTTTTCGTTTATAACCGTCGAAAAGTTTTGTCCCGTTACTTGATCTCTGAATGTTTGTTTTTTGCAACTTTTGGCGTATGCGATCTCGAATCATATACAAACAAGTTTGACAGTTGGATCGTTGAAACTAGTTTCGCAAAATGCGTATCTCATCAAAACAATAGATTCACTAACGCTTAAGAGTTTATTCATATTTTCATTAAGTATAACATAAGATTTTGTGGTATCCACTAGTGTAAATATTTTAAATTGAAGATCGAATTCATTCATTGTATTCATATAAGGTCAAGAAGTGTAGCTGTAAATAATTGTCAAAATTGGAGTTAAAATAACCGTTAAATCGTGATTTTTCGTTTATAACCGTCAAAAAGTTTTGTCTCGTTACTTGATCTCTGAATGTTTTTTTTTTGCAATTTTTGGCATATGTGATCTCGAAGTATATACAAACATGTTTGACAGTTGGATCGTTGAAACTAGTTTCGTAGAATGCGTATCCCATCAAAACAATTGATTCACTAACACTTAAGAGTTTATTCATACTTTCATCAAGTATAACAAAAGATTTTGTGGTATCCACTAGTGTAAATATTTTAAATTGAAGATCGAATTTATTCATTGTATTCATATAGGATCAAGGAGTGTAGCTGTAAAAAATCATCAAAATCGGAGTTAAAATAACCGTTAAATCGTGATTTTTCGTTTATAACCATCGGAAAGTTTTGTCTCGTTACTTGATCTGTGAATGTTCTTTTTTTGTAATTTTTTGCTGATGCGATCTCAAAGCATATACAAACAAGTTTGACGATTAGATCGTTGAAATTAGTTTCGTATAATTCGTATCCCATGAAGTTCAATGGTGTGTGTGTATATATATATTTATTTATTTATTAAGTAGATTTAAATCTATTTATTTTGTATGTATAATTATTATAGTTTTTAGAGGTATAAAATTTAATATATATATATATATATATATAACTATTATAGTTAATATTTTGGGGGTATAATTATTATAATTATTATAGTTAATTTAATATATATATATATAATTATTATAGTATTTTTTAGGGTTATAAAATTATTAAATTAATATTCTGTTTATCGTGTATCGTGTTACCCACGTGTATACCCGAACCAACCCGTTATCTTAACAGGTGCTTATCGGGTTACCCGATAACGACCCGTTTCGTTATCGTGTCGACCCGAACACCTGTTAATTTCGTGTCGTGTCGTGTCGTGTCAGGTTATCGGGTCGTGTCAGGAATTGCCAGGCCTAATTGGAACAACGAAAATTAGAGTGGTTCTCGCTTTCTTAAGATTCCAAGTTTCCAACAACTTTTTCATCCCCACGGTTCATAACAAATCACCCAACTTGTCCTATAAAGCCACATTCTTATAATTTATTACAAAAAATACAAAAGATAATATTAAGAAAATCAAATAATGTTAAACCAATAGAAATTAAGCACGTAAAGCAACATTAATTAAAAGGGAAATTTTCAATAATTTATTTGTCCGTATTTAGACCTCGCATAAATACTCGGGGGACTCAAATGTAATTATGTAATAAATGAATGGGCAAATATGTAATAAGTGAGGAGCCCTTATTCTATAAAAGGACTCCTCACTCTCCTCATTAGAGAGGCCAAGTTTGAGGCCATGGGAAGAGAGCACACAGAAAATAGGCTAGAGAGCACACTGCCTTTAGCCTTCTTGTATATTCACCATTTAGAGGGAAATGATATCAACATCAGTGTGGACGTAGCCCAAACATTGGGGTGAACCACGATACATCTTGTGTTCTTTACTTTCTTGCAAATTCACAATTGGATTTACACTGTTCCAAGACCCTTCCGGTTTTGTGCATCAACATTTGGCGCCATATGTGGGAACGACACGAAAAGCTATGTCGGTTCTTTCTCAAGTTTTCATCTCACCACCTTGAAACCTCACCACAATATCTATTGTGAATCTCAGAACTCCAAGATTTCAGTTCCTATTGGCTATGCAATTCCTCATGCTAATACAGTCCCAGGTGTTCTGCTACCAGTACAAAGTAGAAGATCTAGATGCTTGGGGAATACCAACTTCTGCAAATCCACAAGTTTACATCAAATGGTCAAAATACCACCAATTCAAGCTTGGAGATTCTCTTTTGTTCTTATACCCACCAAGCCAAGACTCAGTGATTCAAGTGACAGCACAATCCTACGGTAGCTGCAACCTCAAAGATCCAATCTTGTCGATGAACGACGGCAACCTTCTCATCGGTAAAAGTGTCACCCTCCGTAATCACCAACCCTTTCTCTCCACAACGTTGCCTAATGCCTCTCGGCTTCCTTGACCTGCGGATTCGTTCAAGCCTCATATCCTCCGAACGAAAAAATAGTTTTCCTTCACAAGTTTAGAACAAGAGACCAAGAAGATGCGTACTCTGAAGAAAATGCCCAAGTTCAAACGCCGGCTGCTCCTGGCAGCGTTGTTTGCGCTGGCTGTCTCCTCTGCCTCATGGTTCTTCATCTTTCTCTTCCTCATCTCCACCGGAGAGAGCGAAACGTTTCTGCAGAAGGCAATACAGGAGCAAGGGAAGGGCCAAGTCCTCGACAAGATCTAAGAGATCCAAGAGCGATACGACGCTGTAAAGGACATGGAGAAGAACCTGCAAGAGCTGCACCAAGTGTTCCTGGACATGGCGGTGCTGATGCATGCGCAGGGGGAGCAGATAGACAACATCAAAAACCACATCATGAGAGCCAACTCGTTCGTGGTTGAAAGCAAAGAAGCAGCGAGTTGAGCCGGATCGCGAGTTGCCTAAGCTTCGATTGAAGATTGCAAGCGACTTGAACAAGATAAATCATTCTTCATGTCTTACGGCCAGGCCGAGTTCTTTGCATTGGTTCAGTCAGTGACTTAGGAGATCAGGAAAAGCAAAATATGACCTTGGGTGGACAGAGAAATAGTGGGGAGATCAAGAAAAGCAAAAGATAAGCTTCCTATTATTAATTCTATCATGATTCCTTTTGTCTGCCAAGTGGAGAGACAGAGAGGTACGGTGGAAAAGAAAAGTAAAAGCAGAAAGCAAAAGCAAGGAATAAAGGGAGGAAAATAATGAAAAAGGAAAAGATGTCTGGAGATGGAGAAAAGCCGAAGAAGCATGGCACACCCATACCCATTGTCATTGATGAATATTTTATTAAGTTGTCTTTTGCAAACTGGAGCAATTATTGTATAGTTATACGGATGTGTAAAAAAGACAGCAACAAAAAAAAAAGTACGTCCAGTACTCCAAAATTATTCGAGAGCTTGCTACTATTATTACCAACCAGGTGATCAAAAGTATGTCCAGTACTCCAAAAATTATTCGGCAGCCTGCCGTTATTATCACCAACCAAGTGATCAAAAGTACGTCCAGTACTCCAAAATTATTCGGCAGCCTGCCGCTATTATCACCAACCAGGTGATCAAAAGTACGTCTAGTACTCCAAAATTATTCGGCAGCTTGCCGCTATTATCACCAACCAGGTGATCAAAAGTTCGTCTAGTACTCCAAAATTATTCGGCACCATGCTGCTATTATCACCAACTAGGTGATCAAAAGTACATCTAGTACTTCAAAATTATTCGGCAGCTTGCTGCTATTATCACCAACTAAGTGATCAAAAGTACGTCCAGTACTCCAAAATTATACATGAGCATCACTCATGTCAATCATACATAAACATTCATGAGCATCACTCATATCAATCAACATAAACATTCATGAGAATCACTCATGTCAATCAACTTCAAAAGCTTCATTTACAGAGCTCCAGCTTCGAAAGCCTCATTTACAAGAGCTCCAGCTTCAAAAGCTTCATTTACAAAGCTCTGACTTCAAAAGCTTCATTTACAAAAGCTCCAGCTTCAAAGCTTCACTTTCAAAGTTTCACCTACAAAGCTTCAGTGCATGGTATACAAAGACCGCCTCCGAACAACCTCCACTTCAGCCCATACATGGATTGAATTTGAAGTCTCCAGCCAACAGACTTTATTGATTGAAGACTTGGGAGAGTACACTATGTACCATATATTGGGCTTCCGCAAGTGAGCCTCATGAAAAATACTTAGGGGACTTAGACCATCATTTATGTATTGAGGAGGGAACCCTTATTCTATAAAAGGGACTCCCTCACTTTCATTAGAGAGCACCCATTATTCATGTATTGAGGAGCGAGCCTTTATTCTATAAAAGGGACTCCCTCACCATCATTAGAGAACATCGCCGCCAGCTGAGCAACCGTTTTGCTGTGAGCATCACTCCTAACCCATCACTTATGTATTGAGGAACGAGCCATTATTCTATAAAAGGGACTCCCTCACCATCATTACATAGCATCACCGCCTGCTGAGCAACCGCCTCACCGCGAGCATCAACTCTAACTCATCATTTATGTATTGATGAGCGAGCCCTTATTCTATAAAAGGGACTCCATCACCTTCAACGCCATAAGCTGAGCCAACCAAGGCAACATAAGCCACAAGCCGAGCAACCTCGCAATATGTGCTACTTCTAGTTGAGCATCATTGCACATTGGGCACCGCATCATAACGAGTATCAGTTCTATACGACATCTAGTTACTTCGGCCCACACATGGACTGAATTTCAAGTCTCCAACCAAAAGACTCTCTTGACTAAAGACTTGGGGGAATACTGTTTGTACCATACTTAGGGCCTCCGTATTTAGACCTCGTATAAATACTTGGGGGACTTAAATGTAATTATGTAATAAATGAAGGGGCAAATATGTAATAAGTAAGAAGCTCTTATTCTATAAAAGGATTCCTCACTCTCCTCATTAGAGAGGCCAAGTTTGAGGCCATGGGAAGAGAGCACACAGAAAATAGGCTAGAGAGCACACTACCTCTAGTCTTCTTGTATATTCACCATTTATAGTGAAACGATATCAACATTAGTGTGGACATACCCCAAACATTGGGGTGAACCACAATACATTTTGTGTTCTTTACTTTCTTGCAGATTCACGGTCGAATGTACGTTGTTCCAAGACCCTTCCGGTTTTGTACATCAACATAATTAACTACATCATTTGATTTACACAATTTGATTTAACATTTTAATTTTCCTAACATTACCCAACACAAAAAATATTTCAAGTTCTATTTCACGAAACACTTGCATTTTATTGGAAATCTCTATGTCTTTCAAAAAAAAAATATTTTCAAACCAGCCACACTTCTTTCTTTCCAAAATTGTGATTAAGATGGTCAATTATAACAAACTCGGATTTAGCAGCCTTTGAATAAATGAGGAGAAAAATAAACGTAACCAACTTTACGTACCATATTAAATGACCAAAAATACCCTAGTTCAAGCACGAGATTTTTTTTTTTAAACAAACTATTTTATTTTTATTTGGTGGCTTAACCTCACAATAAGCTAGCATTAATATAGTTCGAATTCGTATTTAATAAGAATCGAACCTATGACCTCTCACTTACAAATTAAAAAAAATACTATTAGACCGTAATACTAAGTAACAGTTCAAGCACGCAATTTGAAGAGAACGGATCTCAATTGTCATTGTGTGTTTCAAATATCATACATGACAGAATAGATACAAGTCTATGGGGTTATTAGAAGGATTCAAACATGCATGCGCATTCATGAACAATAGTATTGTAGTGTTACGGTCACATCAAATTAATTTTATTATCTTTTTAAAGAGTTAGTAGGGGATTCAAGTTTTTATTCTTAAGGGTTATGGTTTAAAAGTTCAATTTAGACGAAAATAAAGATACAATCGTGCTTTCACTCATAAATTCATGATAAAAACAACATTACAAGATACAATTGTCCACAAATGAGTTTTCATATTTTTTTAAAAAACATAACATTAGATTCATGAAGCATCATGTCAAGCACCTAGTGGACATCCTACTGAGTTCTATCGATAAGTACCAAGATTTGTTGAGATTTGTCGAGGTCTAATGACCGATGCACGTATGTCCTATAGTCGCTACGACAATTTGTCGAGTCAGGCAATTTGTCCAGCATTTGGCGGGCACAATGAGGGTTGCACACCAAACTTCCATGTGGTCACCGAGAACCCTCCCATCTAATTTTCCGGCCTCCATAGAATTAGGTGAGCTCATGTGTCCCGTGCATCGACCATTGTTTAGTAGTGGGGCATAGAATTAGGACAAGAAAATTGTGTTTCATACTGGTGTTACGGTTACACTAAGAGATATACTTGTCTCTAAAAAAAAATAGCTCAAATGGGAGTGTCCTTATAGTATCCCTAAATTTAGGGACTAAAAGATTAAAGAAATCATGGTTAGTTTTGCAATCCTTAATTTAAACAGTAAAACAAACAAAACAAAACAAAAAAAACAAAAAGCTATCAGAACCATTGATTTCCAATCAATAAACAAAAGAAAGATCAATGAGATCCATGCAGCACAAGTAGACGGGCCAAGTTTTCCACTCAAAATGCCCGCTAGGCTCCACCATTTTGGGCACTATATTATCCCTACATATGGGGACTTGTCTCATGTATCTAACGAGTTCCTATACTTTAATGATTTAATTTATAGTGCATTTGAGAGCTTTATTCTTCATTTATAGAGTCCATATGGTGGTGAGCAAGGAAGAAAATATCGGTAATATCGGAAATATCGGTAGTCCGAAAACACGGAAATATCGATGGAAATATCGGGATAATATCGATATCGATAAAAATTACATGGAAACCACGGAAATTGTAAGAAAAACTTGGAAATTTTTATTGAAACTTTGCAGGATGTTTATTTAGTCAATTATCTATTAGTTTATCACAAAAAATTGGAAGGAAATGCATTGCATGATGGATTTAACTGATTTAAGTTGATTATATAGCGAGCTGTCAAACATTGTAAGTGTAGAAAATATGTAGTAATTAATGAAATAAGTTTAAACACACCATAATCATTTATATATAATGAATTAGTACAATATTTTACACTTTATACATTGTATGATAAGATACATGAGTGACTTAGTATCACATAGAGTGAACGTGGTGAGTAGTTCAAAAGTAGATACTTGAAAAGAAATTAATCAAATTTTAGTATGATGTAATTATTTGGACTTGATTTAAAATAGAAATTTATCATATATAATATATGTAACTGAAAAAAAAATAATCAAATTTTAATATGATGTAATTATTTGGACTTGATTTAAAATAGAAATTTATCATATAGAATATATGTAACTGACAAAAAAATAATCAAATTTTAATATGATGTAATTATTTGGACTTGATTTAAAATAGAAATTTATCATATAGAATATATGTAACTGAAAAAAAATTAATCAAATTTTAATATGATGTAATTATTTGGACTTGATTTCTCTTTATACATATATTCTTCTTCCTATTTTCTAGTATTTCAGTTTAGTAAGTGATTTTAAATTTCGGAGACGAAATTCTTTTAAGAGGGGTAGATTGTTACACCCACCCCAATTTAAATTGTATTTTCACTAAGTTTGAGTTTATTTTGCTTTTAAAATTATTTTTAGATCTTAATAGGTGTGCCCAGGGGGCCCACCTTGCTTTTGTGTCCCCATCTCTCTTTTCTCTCAGATCTCTCTTTTCCCTCACTCTCTCATCTCTACCGTGCTCTCTCTCTGCACTCTCTGCACTCTCTCCTTCTCCCCGTGAACCAACCCACACGCCACACCCTCACTTCCACACCACTTCAACGGCGACACCTCCTCATCGCTCTCTGCACTCTCTGCACTCTCTCCTTCTCCCCGTGAACAACCCACACCCTCACTTCCACACCACATCAACGGCGACACCACCTCATCGCCATCTCTGTCTCTACGTCTCTGTCTCTGCCTCGGTCTCTCCGTCTCCGTCTCTGCCTCGGTCTCTCCGTCTCCGTCTCTCCCTCGGTCTCTCCGTCTCCATCTCTGCCTCGGTCTCTCCGTCTCCGTCTCTCCCTCGGTCTCTCCGTCTTCGTCTCTCCCTCGATCTGGTTTCTGGATCCATCTTCTTCGATCTGGTTTCTGGATCCCTTTCTCACCTCCCGGCGGCGGCGACGACGACGAATATCGCGATAATATCGCTAATATCTGTAATATCGCGATATTAGCGATATTATCGCGATATTTTAAAGATATTTTATTTTTACTAAAAAAAATATCGCCGGGTTAAAAAAACGATATTATCGGCGATATTTCGCCGATAATATCGATATTTAATTCCTTGGTGGTGAGGACAACTTTGAGGACTAGCATTGGAGATGCTCTAAACTATTTTTCATGTTTGTAAATATTGTGAGCAGCACAAGATTTATTGGTACCTATTTGAGTTTGATGGGAAACCCACAGAATCATCAGGTAATTGGAGTTGACCAAAGTAAGAATGACATACGTGGAACAAGTTCACCGTTACGGTAGTGTTTTGGTCCAACAAAATATTTTCATGTGTAAGTTTCTCGTTAAATTATATTGTAATGTTAAATTGGAACATCAAGTGACGGTGCACAAGTTCCGTGGAAGTTAGTTGCTCTCCCGGTAAAGGATTGATTAGCAACGGATTTACAATCTTGGGCCTGCAACATCAGCACCACCAGCCACCAAGTTCTAGCTCTAGCTCCTTTCCGGGCTACAAGCCCCTGTAAGACAATATACAAAGCAAAAAAGAAAAAGGGACATAAGAGGAGGGTCCAGAGAAAAGTGAGAAACCAGCTAATCTTGATCATCGTCTGCGACTATTGATCTCATCTCTCTCGTCACGTAATTAAAAGTTGATAAATTTTAATAATGTCGAGAATTCGATGAAAATCGTCACAAACTTTAAAAAGAAAATATCCTTGTACGGCAAAGAACCAATCTTTGATAAACATAACAGAATGTCTGGACCGAACCACAATTATCCTCTACTGCCAGTACAAGAAATCATAAGCTCTGAAACAATAATAACATTCAATCCAACGTATTCGGCTCAAAGGATGCGAAAGGAATATGAAGTAAATGTAAAGAAAAACGAAGAATTAGTTGACGAAAATAAATAAATAAATAAAACGAACGGAATTGGATTTAAATATAAAGGCGAATAAAGAAGAATAAGTTGTATTCAGTCAAAAATTATGATTGAACCATTTCGGTCAACACATGGTACATACAACAATTAAGTAATATATTCGTAGCTCGCAGAAGATTCAGACCCGAGCAGTCGGATTCATAAACATACACCGACTAACGGCGGTTTCCTTTCCCTTCCTCTCAATTGCAATAAAGTCTAATCACCGAGTCTGCGCCGCTTGTGAATAACCATGGCTGCCTTGGATGGAACTTACAGTCCAATACACCTGCATCCAGTCGTGAAAAACAAAGATTTAGCTTATATATTTAAGTTTGAATGAAGCTACGATACTGAGTTGACAACATATTTGGCTTGCAACTATGCATGTTTTTTTCGTAACCCCTTAGCATTTTTACCGTATCTGCATTCTTGAGAAGGGACCTTGAACACATAATACATTAAAAAACATTCAAGCCCATGGAAATATGTTTACGAAGGTAATCTGATGCCCAGCTTCAATAATCTTTCTACACATGCACTAGCAGCATTCTATTAAATCTTCGTTAAACCACCCAACAGAATATAAATTAAAGAAAGCTATAGGTCGCACCTCTCCCATTTGAGCTTGTATGACCTCTGAGTATTTCCAATGGAACGATAAGAGGGTTCTGGTTAAGATCTGAATAAACCATTCCATGAAAAACATATGCAGTGCAGTCATCAGAGCATGTTGCAAACAGCGGGTACGAACGATGGAAAGATACATTGTTGATGTCCTTCTGATGCAACCTGATAAGTTTCAAAATGTCAGAAAAAATATATGCATCCCCAGTAACAAGGCAAATAGACTATGCTGTATAAAGTTGGTTTGGTGTGTGTCCAATAGTTAATGACTGGTCATATAGCTTAATAAACCTATCAAATAAATAACGTCTTCCTAAGACTTATGCACTCTGCGGATTATATAAGAGTTTATAACACTTGAAGTAAAACCAGCACTTAAGTGAGACATACTTGAGAGTTTTGTAAGGTTTAGATGAAAGGTCCATGTCGAACCAACATAATTTTCCTTCTCTGCTTCCCACAATTATATGATCACCTGCATTAAAAGAAAATTCCAGATATCTCAGGGTACAATTCAGGTACAAATGTTATGAAGAAGAGACAAAACAATTGAGTTGTATATAGTGCATAGAAATAGTGAAATTTAATGAATGAAAAATTAAAAATCTACCAGAAGGATGGAAAAATTTAAAATCTACCAGAAGGATGGACTGCAATAGATGAGACTTCACGAAGTCCAGTCTCAAGCTTTTTGACAAGTTTTCCATCCTTCACCAGATCATAAACACGAACAGTCTTCTTTGTTGAAATGAAGAAGAAAGACCGTGTAGGATGGAAAACTGAAGTAACTGCAATCCCATGCAACTTGAATGAAAGTGTCTGAGTAAACTTCTTTGAGAGCTTGTGTATAAAAAAGGCTCTTGATTCACGTAAAGCCAAGTCAAGAAAATACAAGTAGATGATGACTAATTTGGTATATCTTCATCTTTTTATTTCATAAAAACAAATTATTAACTTAATTGCAAATGACAAATATAAAGAGAGAGCATCATGCAAAAAGGATATCCGCTGGCATTACTGTCGAAAGGTAGTCTCCTTTACGATGCCATTCTACCGAAGCCACGGTCTACAGGACCAACAAAGAAAGCAGTTAAGAATCTTCATAGAAGACCATCCTTCTAATCTTGGCTTCCACTTGGACACTCATTCTTAAACAACCACAAATAAATTGATGATTGAAAAGGCCAATGTACCTTGGAATGCCTTAATCTGACCCCCTCAAGTTTATCATCATGAAGCCAGCTTACACTAGATGCTGTTTTGCCTATGTAAGCAATATGTTTTGCAAAGGTTAGATGCCGGTCATTTGATAAATGATACTGAAAGCAGAAACAATCTCACACTAACCAGAGTCATCAGGCATAGGCATTTCAACAGAGAGAAGTTCTTTGGTTCTTTTCTGTACTTCTTCATCCCCACAACCAGTGTTCAAAAGAAGTACGTCTTGTCCCCTAAAAAGATTGTGATAGTCATTTTACACATTCAAGTAACAAGATCCCCAGTGAAACAAATACAAAGAAAAAATGGATCTAAAAATAAATGCAGCCTTACGCCGAGACAGCCACTATAGAATGCTCAGGATTAGGATTCCAAGATACATATTTGACGGCTTCACCAATCTCGCAGATCTTGACACATCTACCGGTTTCGACCTCCCAAATACGCATAGTTCCATCCAAAGAACCTGTAAGAGCCACAGCAGAAGATGAGATCTAGATCCAATTTCAATTACCTAACTGAAAGTAACAGAGAATTAAGCATGACATTGATACCTGATGCAATCCACTGCCCTGAGGCTTCTACAGAAACAGATGTAACTGCATCGTCGTGACCTCTATACTCAAGATAACATGCTACAGGGTAAGGCTTAAGTTCAGTTCGGCTCGGTAGCTTGGGCTTCAGAGATTCAGGATCGATATTAAGCTGAAACATAAAAAGGATATTTTTTGGATAAATTTGATCTGTGTTCTTATGACTAGAAGTAGATTGTACATTTTGAAAGATCTTACCAAACTATCCAAATCTGACTGAATAATCACTAGGGAATCTTTCCCTCAAACAGGAAGTTTAACTTACACGTTTTTTTCGAACTCTGGGGCACAAATATAGATCCAAACATCTCTCAAAGCATTCCTTCACAGCATTCTCATATGCAGGGATGCTTCTCATATTTGCAAACCTAACCAATATGATAACGGTGTGCGTGTTAGATGCTAAACAATCAGAACGGGTAACAAACTAACATTAGTCCAAATTTCAATTCACATTCCACATTACCTTTTAGGTATAAATTTAGGACGGTCTTCTTCATACATCAACTGGTAAGAGTTGATCTCTTCTTGTGTTGGGATGTATTCTAAAGATGGATTGAAGGACTCCTCATGGCCTAAAAGAAAATTTAAATTGTAAGATATTTCACACAAGCAAAAAGAAATTGCTCTATCTGATTTTTTACAAACCTAAAAATTGTGGATGAAAATTAATACCAGGCAATTTGGGCTTTGGTGCAGGAATGTAAGATAGATGGTTATCCTTTTCCATTGTATTAGAGTCATCTTCCCACAGTGGATAAATTTCTTCTTCTTCTTCTTCTTCCTCTTTGGACTTTTTAGGCTTAATTAAACCCTTACGAATGGCCAACTTAATCTTATTAACCTGTAGATTCATCAGATGAAGTTCAGAGCATGGAACAAGAATGTTAAACTGGAAATAACAACAATAACAATTTGTCCAACCAAAATGCTGGAGAAAAAATAAAAAGAAAAACAGAACTCTACTGCACTTGTCAATTTCACAAGCTGCATTGAAAATAAAATAAAACTAAGCGCAAGGAAAAAGAAAGAAAGCACACAACAGGAGAATACATTAAACATGCCTTACCAGTTTACTTTCAGATTTTGAAGGAATGAATCGTCTCTTGGGTTCAGGTGCATTTGACAGTGGATGGTTGGAGTCATCCCATTTAAACCAATCAACATATGGCTGTACTTGAAACATGGGGAATTTCAACTTTAATAAAGAATTCATTTGTATCAATAGGAATATCATATTAATTAGAACTGGATAATTAGGATTTACAGACCGCATATGGATCAAAGTCACCATGTGGAGCCTTTCCTTCGAGCAGTCTACTAATCGATTTGATATCTTCTTTTGTCAGTTCTACTTCCTCATCATTATATTCATCATAAATTTTGCGCCTGAAGAGTCACAAAGCATACCAGAGTCGCAAAAGAACATTCAAACATTCAAAAGAAAATGAGAAGAAGAAAAGATAACAGAATAGATAATCAAACAATATACAAGACAGATGATTGGAAAACCATTTATTGTTTAATCCATCTCTCATGATTTGGAAGGCTGAAGTGCCTCCCAAGGCACAAGTCTTGTCTGGATAACAGCTTGAGCGAGTGCAACACTTGTGACTTCATTAAGAGGAGAAGATACACCAGCTTGCTTGTATGCACGCCAGTTTATAATATGTAAAATTCAGGCAGAGTGCAGAGAACTAATCTTTGCATTGCCTATATCTTCATGGTTGGAATTATATGAGGAAACTTCTACAAGCTCCAGAATCATGTTTTGTCCTTACTGTGGAAGGTGTAAGTTTTCGGTGGTGGAAGGCGTAAGTGTTACGAAAATGTGGACTGATCACTGTGTTTTGGGTTATTTGGTGAGAAAGACGTAGGAGGATTCTTGACAGCTTTAGCGATGAAATGGACGATTTTCTGTGCCACAGAATATGTTTCCGGGCATCTTTCTGGCTTCTGTCTTCATAGACCCCCAGGTAATTCCATATTTTGTAATAATTTCGGGTTGGAAGGCCGCTGTTAGCACTTTGATGTGATTGTATTATTTAGGTGGACATCTTGTTCTCTGATTTGTACTCTTTTTTATAAACTGTGAAAGTTGGTTTCTAAACCAAAACGATAAATGAAAAAAGAAACGTAACATAGAAAATGGAGCATGTTACAGCATATGCACCAAAATTCTTCACTTAAACTTGCATGAAAATAGTAGATATTTAACATGAATCCTTTAAAATATTGATGGCTATCATGTTAGAGATAAAAGTGCACCAGTTCTTTGAATCATCAGCACTAGCAAGAAAGGATTGCAATTTATCTGCTTTTTCCTTCTTCTTTATCTTCTTCCCTTTAATGTCATAACCAATATGTTTCTCATCCCGATACCACTCCAAGGGAACATCACCGACTGTGTTTCGAGGAACCACCTATTAAAAACAGAAAACAAAGATGAAAAAAGCACTACCTTCAGTGGTGAATTCAGATAACTATACCATAATCACATGTAAAGAACAACAGACCTCATCCTCAGATGAATCACTCTCCTCAACCCCCTCATGAAGTTCAGAACTATCACTTTCATCATCACTGTTACCATAATCACCGGCCACACCATCATTGTCACTTGTGTTGATAACATCCTGCCATGGTTATACTTGACAATATTAACACACACACTCGCTCAAAACAATAAATTCATTGCATCAAACCGGCATCACTTTTCTACAAAACCTCAAAAATTAACAGATGACATGGCATGGAAAATTAAATCCTACATCTGTAAACTCTTATTTTGTCTACATATTTGCAGTTACCTCATCTCCGGAGGAGAAATCATTCTCTTCGCCTTCTGAGTCCGAGTCTCTGATTGACGGATAATCCTCCGAATCGGATCCTTCACCATCAGACATATCCTTGATTCTCATTGCAGACAAAACCCAGTACTTGAAACAAAAACAAAAGAAAAAAATTAGGGCTCTATTGAAAAAATTTCAAAAATATCAACAAAAATACTTTAACATTTCGACCCCTCTGAGAACCTAATGAAATTAACAATCTTCACAGCAAGTATTGAAATAAAAATTTGATATGAGAACCTAATGAAATTAAACCCTAAACAACACCAAAATTCAAAGTTTGTAGAAGAACTAAGCACGTGGGAATACATACAAATGTTTCCTGGTGGCAGAGGCAGGATTCGAATTTGGGCGGGGCGATGAACTTGGAAGCTCCAAGACTACAGAGGGACTGAGGAAGGCGACGCCACTGAGGCGTGAGCGGAGTGCAGGACGCTTATGAGTAAAAATTATTATTTAATCAACGTTTTTTTTTCTTTGGGGTTTAGGGTTTAGGCTTGTGCTCGTGTCACGTGTGGCTGTTGTGTGAGAGGGAGTTCTGCTTCGACTTGGATAAAAGGGCACATTGCTCGCTCGTTGGTAATAAAAATATAGTCACTTAGGACAACGGTTTAGTAATATTTTTTTTCGTTTATAAGTGAGAGGTCTTGAGTTTGATTTTTGTCAAAGAATACTTTGAACCATATTATTGCTAGCACATTGTAAGACTAGCCCACACCCTTCCTCTTAATATAAATAATATCGTTTGTTCCAAAAAAAATATCAAAAGTATCGACTTCGACTCGTAAGTGAACAGCCTCGGATTTGTTTAATAGACACTAGTATTAGTATATGCCCACATGTGTGTCAAATTTCTTTTTTTTCTTTTTTTTTTTTTGTTTGCTTTTAAAATTGAATAAGAGAGGAAGAGAGGAAGAGAGTGAGAAATGACTTGAGAGTGGAGAGAGAGGGGAAGATGTTTCTTTTTTATAGTTTGTTATATTAACACCTGACGTATTGTTGAATACATCTCATATGCATTTTTTCAGTTAAAAAATTTCTTAATACACCCTACATACTTCTTCATAATACATTCACACTCCACACTCTTAACATACACCTTATATTTTATACATACACCTCACATTTTCTACTAACCACGCTCCACATTTGCTTTGGGTTCTTTGAGCAATCCTACACCGATGACAATTTCAAAATACATAGACAAGCATTAAGGTTTTGACTACAAAAAAACATACTCACTGTTTGACTGCATATAAAAATGGAAAAGAAAAATAAAGCACAGGGATAACTCTCCATGGAAAAGAGTAGTTTCATGAACAAAAGTTGAGTGATTAATTTGTACCCTAGAGCATTGACTGACAGGGAAAATTGCTAGTTCGTTTAGCAATGTGTGGTAGACTGGAAACCAACTATAAAACAAAAGGTTCTGCTACCCTTAAAATTGCAATTCCATACATTTTCCAAGTGCGGTTTTTTAAAATTTAAGACATTTTTTAAATTTCTGTACTCTTAAAATAACAGCCATCTCACGGTCAAGGAATACAATTTCAAATTCAAGTAATGGCGATCCACCAAGGAGGTGGAGCATTGTAAAATGCCGACAAAAGAAGGGAACATAAACTACCACTTATAGCTCTAATCACGCAGGTATTTTGGGAAGCAAGCTTAAATATCTATGTCGTTGAAATTACTAAAATAATGAAATATGAAGTCCTTCTTCATGTGAAATTTCTAAAACGTTGATTTCAAATTTCAATCAACCTATTTGTAGTTTCATTGATTAGAGTTTTGTCCTACAATAAAGGTGAGAAGTGTTTTGAGAGTTGAATAAGTTAAATAATATGTCAAAAGTGATTTGGGGTGTACTTAGAATTTTGTTTTTTTTTAAATCTTATAAGGTCAAAATTGTCATTACATAGTAGGGTACATAAGTCATTTAATATAAATTTTGAATGTGGGGTGTATTCAACATTATGTGGGCGTGCTAATAAAAAAAGTCTTTTTTATTATCTTATTTTTTATTTTTAAAATTAGATATGTTAAAATCACATGTAGGTAATGACACACCTCGACCCGGAATGTCCACCTGGACTCCGAATTGAGTTGTGTTGGCCGACACCCAAAGGTAACGAAGCCATAAAGTGTAGCGATGTGGAAGATGTAAATAAATTTAAACCTAAAAGTGCTTAAATGTAAGAATGCGCTTGTAAGCGGGAATGAACCCAATTCATATGTGATGTCAAGGTATAAGTAAAGTATGGTAAAATTAGAATAAGAATTATACCATCGAGAGTAGCTTTCGATATCAGCGTTCGCCATAAATCCTCGTCGACACGAACACTGCCACTAAATCCTGGAGGGGTGAAAAACAAAGGTGAGTGGGCCTGAAAAAAAAAGTTTTGTAGAAATCTTTTCAAAACGTAATAACCTCTCGCCATAAAACAAGTATAGTTTCTAAAATATACATACTACGTATAGTATGAAAATACTTACCGTAGCCTGCAATATCTCAAGGATTCAATACATCACAATATTTCGTAAATAACCATCTAATGTCCGATAATCACATAATCTCGTATCAATAAACATATCATATCGAGTGATCATCGACATATGCTGACACATGAGTTCATGCAGAGATATTCTAACATAAACATGACTGGATGTAATAATGATTTACGTTTTAGTACTACAATCACGTGAAGACTAACGTTATGCGTATCACATAAAAGTCCTAATTGCCTATAGCAATCTAGGACATGATTGGCTCCTACAATGGATCCAAAGTGAGCGTGCGGTGCGATGTGAACATACATGTGAAGCCTAACCTTGGCCCAGGCGAATACTGACACCAGTATAGTATACGATGAGCAGATAACGTAAATAAAATCATACAACGGTAAATCGATAATTCACGTCACCATAATACTATTCACAACCATAAATATAATTAAGACATCAATAATACGCATGCCTGTGCATCCTGTAAGATGTAGCATAATTTCTATCAATGCGCTAAATCTTATAAACATTAAGTCTAGACGTATCGTATGAAATTCCTTATGAAATATATAAATGGTAACTAATAATTATATATATACTATATAAAAATAAAGACCCCTCACACTTACTTGCGTTCGAACTCTAAAAGCCGGAGTCTCCGATAGTAATCGCACCTAAGCATAATGATGGGATGCGTTAGTAAAACTCAACTAAAGTGATTAAATTTGGAGAAACGGATGGCGAATTCGGAATCAATGCGTCGAAATATGCTAAGAAAGGTCCCATGCAAATTTTGTAAAAAGTCAACAAAAAGCCAACGGTCAATCAAAAAGTCAACCAAGACTCCAATTCGGTCAACTATGTTAAATCTTTAGAATTTTCACTAAATGGATGTCAAAAACAGACTCGAGATGTCGAACTTAGCCTAGGAGGGTTTCTGAGAAAATTTCAAAAAAGTCAACTAATGGTTAACAATTAACTTTAACGGAATATTCCATTCTCTAATAGAATATTATGTTAAAGTTAAATGAAAGGTTAATAGAATATTCCCTCCAAATCTGAAATGGACCCGGCCTAAATTTAGACGATTTTTTTTAAGGTGGGTAGATTGTAACAACCCGTTCTTAATTTTTTTATTTTATAAATTTTAAAGGAGTAAATTGATGAAAATGCCCCTAGAGGCTAGATTGTTGACTTTTGTTAACCGTCATTTCGTGACATGTGCGAGCTACTATTTTATCGTATTCTCGATGTACTCACCGGTACGAACGCGTAGGCGCAAGCGGAATCAAAATTGGAGCTATGGCTAAAATTTTACTAAACTACGAATGTGAAGGGCATTTTAGTAATTTCATGTTATCAGGAAATATTTTCTGTTTTGTCTTTTAGGTTGCGTTTGTTGCACCGGACTATCTCGGACTGGACTAGCTTCAGGAACTAAGCTGGATTGGCTTAGACTAGACTAAGCTAGACTGACTTAGTGAAGCGTTTGATGCAGTGCCGGATTAAGAAACAGAACTCTAATATTATATTATTAAATCTATATATACAATATTTTATCATTAATTTAATCTAATCTACTAATTTTTTATTATTATTTTATCATTTGGCTAGAATCATCTTCTTCCCTAATTCATTTTTATCTCCGCCCATTGACTCCCTCCCCTCTCCCTTTTTATCTGCCTTTTCTCCCTCTTTTTCTCAGTACTACCATCTTCCCCAAAAAAACAGGAGTGGGAGGTCTCTGGGAGGATAATCCCCTCTATCTGATAGTGATACACAAATCTCACATAGCCTTTTTCTCATCACCTGCTCCAAATGACAACAAAAAAACATTTTAAACAAAACCCATTCATGCAAAACTCAAATCACCCATGCAATATGTGCCTTTTCTGAAAATCACAAGAAAGATGAAAAAAATTCTGACCTGATTGAGCTTCTGCTGAGATGGGCATGGCCGCATGGTTGAGATGCTCTCGCAGAGAAGAGCCGTGCCGTCGAAAATCAAGGTCCAGGAGGACGGATGTGCGATTGACGACCTTGTCTAATCTGGGTTCGAGGTGAATCAGATGACACAGCTTATGGATTCTCCGATTAAGATTCAAATTTAAGGTCTTGTTAGTTTGTGATTCTGGGTTCAAGGTGGGGAGGAAGAGAAAGGACGCGAGAGATGATGGAGCAGGGAGCGAAGTGAGGAGGACAAAGCTAGTTCTTAGCCAGTCCCATGGTATGCGGGGGGTCTCGTTAAGACCGCCTAGCGCGGTCCTTAGTCGAGGCGAGTCCTCTTTTATCCCATTAATATTAATCCTGCAGAGCAATAAACATCAGACTAGACTAATTTTTAATCTAGTCCAGTCCAGTGAAAGCTAAGGAGGTCAAACAAACACCCCCTTATGGCTTTGTTTGTGAGCCAGTGGGGCCCACACCACTCCTCCCTTCACTCCCATGTCTCATTTCTTTCTTGAGCACAACTCAATTAGGAGTTTAGGTGGACATTCCAGGTCGGGGTGTGTCAAGTAAGTCTTAAACCAAAAGTAGCAAAATTTTGTCTCATAAACTACGTTACTACCCATAACTTTTTTGTTGTGATAGAAGATTAAATAGTATTTTTACCTTCTTTTGGTTAACAAAATTTTTTTTATTAATATGTAGTTTAGATAACGCTCAGCATATAAAAGAGTAGCCATGATAACATTGGATAAAATCACATAAGAAAATTGTTGGTAAAGGAAAAATGGTATCACATGCTAGGCTAATAAACATAAAAAATAAAGCAACCTTAAATAGAAAGTATTTACACATTAGAGATACAATTCATTAGTAATCTTGGTCGAACATAGAGCTGGTAAGACGGACTCAACTCATTAACATGACCCAATTCGCTCGCAAAATTTCAACTAATGGGTGGAGACTTAATGGGCTAGGTTAAAAACAAGTCCAACGTCTCGCCTGAAAGAAAGATCTTGACTTTAAAAACTAAAATGTGTAATACAATGCGCAATAACATTAGTCCCACGAAAGATATCAACGATAGTTATTTATGCTTTGTCAATAGTGGTTTCAGGGGAGGTGAGGGTACCTCATCCCAAGCCAAGACATACTACAAATCTCTTTGAGAACTTATAAAGAGGGTCTTATCCTTTGTTTTAATTTTTATAGATAGCGCACGAAAAGAAATTGTCAACAGCGGAACTTGAATCTAGACCTTCATCTGAGGAGGAGATAGATCATTAACAACTTAACTAACCTCCGTTGGCATAAGTGATAGTTCTTTGATTCCTTTGAGAGATGTCTAGAGGGGCTAAAAGTGTGTTATGACAACAAGTACTTATGACTTTGTTAAGCAAAAAAGACTTGAAAGTGTCTAGATCATTGAAACATTTCATGGAAAAGCTCGTCTAAAAAAAAAAAAAAGAACACTTCCGAGTACTTTTTCAAGAAGGAATTTTTTTTGAAATGTCATACGAACTTGTACCCAATTTTCAATTTGTCATGTAAACTAAAATTTTAAGCAATTTGTCATCTCATCTTAACTCCCTTAAGTTTTTCATCCAAAATAAGTCATGTGCAAGGCACATGACTTGTGTTTAGGGTTATTTATGTCATT
Source organism: Malus domestica (assembly GCF_042453785.1). Taxonomy (NCBI): domain Eukaryota; kingdom Viridiplantae; phylum Streptophyta; class Magnoliopsida; order Rosales; family Rosaceae; genus Malus; species Malus domestica. The sequence continues at coordinate 9,404,198 of NC_091670.1, forward strand.
CTAACATCTCACTTCCTTTTATTAACATCTCAATTCTAGGGTGTTCAATTTAACATGTTGTGAAATCAAATTTTATATTGGTTCTGTAATATGAGAAACGAGTTAAGGTTTGGTGCCCTAATTGAAGTTGTAGATGCATACACGTTGCTCGAACACAATAATCCGCATGAATACCCTCGAGCACAAAATTTAAAGGTTTTACTAAAGAAAATTAAAGAACTTCTAAAGATCTTAAATGACATAAATAATCTTGAACACAAGTCATGTACAAGTTTATATGACATTTCCAAAATTTTCCCTTTCAAAAACCACTTGAATTTATGCTCGAACACAATAATCCGCATGAATACCCTCAAACACAAAATTTAAAGGTTTTACTAAAGAAAATTAAAGAACTTCTAAAGATCTTAAATGACATAAATAATCTTGAACACAAGTCATGTACAAGTTTATATGACATTTCAAAAAATTTCCCTTTCAAAAACCACTTGAATTTTTATAAAAAATTCAACATATTTTTTTTTATTGAAATTCACATAATATTTTTTTTTATTGAAATTCACATAAAATCCAAACCATTTTATTGTGCCAATTGTAGGAATCGAACCGAGGGCACCCCAGAAACCTAAACGTGCATCCGTCCAATAGTCGCTTCCACCATCTAAATCTAGCGCGACATTATCTATATACTAAAACCCGGTGGAAAAGCACTGTTTACCAGCAGTAAAATAGCGGAATTGCCCTCATTCAACTTTCCTTGCCCCGTTGTTTTTCAGTCTTGGCATAGTGAAATTACGCATTTGTCCAAGTTGGCCACGCGTCCATCATCGTCTGAACCTCTACTTCGACTGCAGCTCCTCGATTTTTCCATCCGTTTCCAGTTCTCTCTTTCGCAAATCTCTGCTTCCCTTGCTCTCGACTTGCCTTCTGTCACTCTCAAACGCCGGGTAAGCTATCGACCACCCCCTCTCTACCTTCTTCTTCTTTCGCTTCTCCCTGTGCAAATCTGAGAGACGCCTAGCACAACTGCGTCACTGGGTTATCTCAGTATTAAATTAGTTTTAGTTATTGCTCTTAAACCCTAATCTCTCTCTCGCCTCTCTCTAAAATCCATCTGAAAAAGGTATAATGGGTATTGTTTATGTTTGCAGTTTGTACTCGGCAAAGTCTGTGAAGGACCAATATCGGAGGTATAAATTGGCTGCCCTGAAATTTTTTTATTTAATTAATTTCAACGGGTATCTAAGAATTCTTTGTATGAATAGTGTCTGTGTTGTGTCTCTGAGCATCTTGATTTTTATATTAAATGATCTATGTAGTGTCTGTATATTTCTTATATGATTTCTTTCATTCATTGTTTCCTATATCCGAATTTAAATCTATTTAATTTTTTAAATTGATCTGGGATGTTTAGAAATTGGAGCTCTTCTGGGGTCAGATCCATTTTGATTTGGGGATCTGATGCGAAGAAAATGAAATAAAATTTGGGTTTTGGATTGATGTGGTATTTGGTTTTATTTCCTGTTGTCAGTGCTTACCTGTTTGAGAAAATGTATTAAACATTTTTGGGGGCTTTTTTTAGATTATCTATATGTTTTGAATTTTTTTTGGTTTGTCATGTATAAGAATGTGAAATAGACTATCTGAGGTAATCAATTGGAATTAGTTACTTTTTTGTTTGTTTTTTGTTTTTTGTTTTCCAGATTAGAGATTTTAATAGGTCCTGTAGGGACAAAGGCTCATTTCTCAAAAAAGAGATAATAAATAAAAGTGGCAGACTACGTGGTGATCATCGGTAGTGTTTCTGTTGTTGAGAGGATTTTACCCTTTTTGTTTCGTTTTCATTCCTCTCTTTGTTCACTTTTTCCTTTCGCTTTTCTGCTTTTCTCTTTCGCCTATTTTTCTTAATTTTGTATTTAGAGGTAGGCCTTTTGTTTGAATTTGGGCTTAGTTGATTTTGAAGGTTTCAAGTTGGTTGGCCTTTTTTGTTTTTAATTTTGTATTTAGAGTTAGGTTTTTTTGTTTGAATTTGGGTTTAGCTCATAAATTGATTCTTTTATTTTTCTTGCAACTTCAAGCGTTGATCTATTGGAAACAAACTTTTATCTATTCCTTGAGTTACGTAGAGCTGTAAATAGATTCAGTTAAGCAAAGTTTAAATATAACTTTCTACGTGTTGTATGCTATTTAAATACCCGCAGCATCGCGCGGGTGCTGATGCTAGTTTTTGCTAATATTTAGGATTTAACTGCTTACATATGCACAGCAGTTGGCACAATACCGAGCGTCAGACCCGTACCCGTCCCCTCCCTCTCCTGTCTCCTTGGGCGAACAGTGTCGCACCTCTGCTCTTCAAATTTACGGCGCCGTGCGGCCACTGGCGAGGTCGCCACCGACTTGGTTCTCCTCCTCGTCGGCCGGCCTTCAAAGGGCAGGTCACCCGCCACCCAGTTGAGCAGATCGAAATCAGGAAGTCTCACACCACCGCCGGTTTCGAGCCCTTTTCCGGACCCTAGGTATAAAAGTTCTTGTTTCCATTTTAAAGCTCCGGACCGTTTCACTCTCTTTCCTTCTCTCTACTCCGCACTGTGTGTGAGCAGATCGTTTTTCAAATTCTCCCTTTCTTCGATTCGATCGTCAAATGTGCTCTGTTGCGATCGTCGTCGACTTTCTCTCTCAGTGGAATCTCTGCTCTTCGCTCTTCCAAGCTCAGTTCGGTAAGTGATTTAGGGTTTTTATGTTCTGTTTTGTATTGATCCCAATATTTTTTTGATTGAATCCAGTGATTGAAGCTTTTCTATCTCAGATTTGAAGTTCTCTGCGAGTTGGGATCGATTGAATATTGAATCTTTTTGATAATTTGTTAGTGTGTGAATGATTATCTGCTGGGTTTTGATAGAATTTTTCATTGATTTTTAGTTAATTTGATTTAGATACAATCAATTTTTACAAATTTACTCGACCCCATTATTCAGTTTGAAATCGAGGACTCGTTGAAGTTGTGTCTTTGTGTGCCAACTTTGATTTTATCTTCGAATTACTAAGCTTTTGCTGAATCAAATCACAATTGAGGTTAGATTATCAATTCTTAATTTGTAGTTTGTTAGTTCTCCCCAGTATTACCATGCTTTTTTTTTTCTTTTTTTTTTTTGTATATATACATATAAGTGATACGTTTAAATGCTTGTAGCTGTATTATTGCGAGTCTTATTCTGATGCGGTAATTGCCATATCAAATTATTCTCATTTGTTTCCCCGTTTCTGATGGGATCATCTGTATACATTTGGTCTGTACCGATCTATCCCAATTCAGGATCATATTATCGTAGTTTGGAAGATAAAAACACCATTAATTTTGGGTTAAAATTAAAGTAATGTTTGTTTCTTTCTCTCTTTTTTTTTTAATTTTTTAAAATTTTTTTTTTTAACTTTGGACTGCAAATAGAACTTAGTTAAATTTATTTGTATCCATTGAACTGAATTTGTTTTTTTTGTTAGTTTTCTTCCCTTACCTTATTTAAAGACAAGGCTTCTGCTATAATCGAAATGTCGGATTGGGACGATGTTTTTCTTGCGCCTGCTGGTGTCCCTGGTAAGCCATGCATCTAGGACTCGAAAAACTTGTCATATTTTCCATTTGTAATTACTTCAAGAGATCGCCAACTGATTTTCAACTTCTTTTTTTGCAGCTCGTGCTGGTGGCCGATTTCGACCCAAGGCAAAGCCACGGCCTAGCAGGGTAGCATCTACAGCAGCCGCCCCTGCTCTTCCGATTGTCATAACAGAAATACATGTAACATTATCTACCACTGTCTCAGATAGTGTTCCATCTGTTGATGTTGGAGACAGTAAACTAACAGATCAAGTTGGGAGCATAGAGCCATCAGAAAACAATGAGATTCCATTGTCTGATGGCAAGAAGGTCACTGGACCTTGCGAATCAACTGCAGACGTTGCAGGTTCTGATGGAAAAGCATCGGGGGAGGTAAGAGTGTTTACCTATTTCCTGGTTTCATTTTTTTTCATTTCTTTTTGATAAGTTATGATGTTTTCCAGAATGCAGACATATTCTCTGGATTGGAATGTCTTGATGATTCTATCAGTCAAACGACAAGGGGTACAGGTGACTTTTGCAAAATGCAAAATTTTTCTAAACAGTTAAAAATTGCATTAGTACTGTCTGTTGACTGCTGTAAGCACTTGTTCTTCCAGCAGAGTTTGCTGTCAATAAGTCTGGTGATAAGGCTAATACGGGTACCAAACCAGGTGACAAGTTCTTCCCTTCATCTTCTGTTAATCATGATTTATAAATGGCAATTTTCTCAATGGTAAAACTTTGATGATACCACACATTGTTCTGCCAAGTCCTCATCATTTGTGGTGTGTGATGTTGCAGAAGCTGAAACTGGTTCTGATTATTGTACAACCCAAGATCCAATGTCCTGCAGAGAAGTTTCCGTTTCTAACAAACAGGGTGAAATAGAACCTGAGGTAAAGACCTGCACTATCACAGAAAAGTGATTCTTGTTGAGTTATTGATTTTGATTAATTGGGCAGTATAGTGTCAGGTAGATGGGGCTTTCTCTGACTTTGAAGTTCTAGATGTTGGGTCTGATGTCGCCATTTCATCCGGTATGTGCACAATCACTTGAATTTTGTATTTTGGCTACCGTATTGTATGTTGGGTATTCAATTGAATCTGGGTTGATGTAGAACGACATGCTGGCAAACATCAACCCAAGCTCAAAGTGAAAAAAGGAAAGGAGAATATTCATATCCCTTGCTCTGAAGTTGAGCCTAACATGGGTTCACAAGCTGGACATTTGGTACATTTTGAAACTGGTGACATGAATGAGAGCTCGCTTCCTGCCTTCCCTACTAGACATGTCATTGATCACCCGTCTCCAAGGCTTGGTGATTCTAGTACCCTGAATCCAACCCCTGATTCCCAAGTGAATACAGAAAACCTGGCTGAAACTAACCACTCGGATGGTGCCATTTTGGGGGATGCTGTGCATTCAGAAGATGTTGGTGGAACACCTGAAAAAGTGGTAACATTTTTTAACTATAATATTTGTCCATGCATTTCGTATGGGACTGGATATAAAGATTAAATGTGTTAAGATACCTGCTTCTCTTTGTTTTCTGGATTGGGCAGGGTCGTAAGAGTAGAAATAGAAACACTTCTACTACATCAGATCTTCCTCAGAAGCGCAAATCTTCTGCAATCGAGAAGGCTGAAGGTGAGACATCATCCAGGCAGCTGAGGAAGCGGGTACCTCATAAACAAGTTGATGAGCTGGCAGACGAGGCTAATGATGACAGCTTCACTGCTGAACCTTCTAGTGATTCTAAGATCAATGAAGATGAGGATAATATTGATGAATATAGGGAGCATGAGACATCGCAGAGGAAAAGAGCCCCCAGAAAGTCCAAGAAACCAGTATCTGAAAAAGAACCAGTTCGAAAGCGTAAGAAGACCAAGGAAGCATCTGATCAGTCAACCAAAGACGCTTCCAAAAAGTTCTCCCATTCAACTCGTAGAAACAGAAGACAAGGTAAATGAATATCTGGATATCTAAGATTGTGTGACACAAAATTTGGATGTCCATCATCATTTTAATTTCCTTACCTTTTGTAGTGGACAAGTCTTTGCTTGAAATCCCAGAGGAGGAATTTGACCCCTATAAATTATCTCTCAAGGATCTCATTCGTCTAGCAGAGCATAAGGAGCTGTTAAAGGTACCATCTGGTTTTCGTGGTCAAATTTTCACATGACGAAGTATAATATGGTTTCACTTCCAACATTGACATTGGCTTCTTTGTTTGTTCCTATGGGCAGATTAAGGAGGCAAGAAAATTGACAACTCGACAGCCCAATGAAAGGTACTGGAATTCTTATACAGAAGCCATAAGTGCCAATATCTTTATGTTGATCATACTTGTTTAAGTTATGTAATTTCAAATTCAATATCATTATGTTCCTGGAGATCTTGATGATGGTTGATTGAATTTCTTATCTTTATACACAAAGTAGTGCAAATTTTATGACAAGATCCTTATGTTGAACACATTTAATGCACTCTTAAAATCTGCACTATTTTGTGTGACGAGCTCTAAACACTTGATGTCATTTGTCCAAAGATGGTATTAAGTGAATAGGATGAAGTAGTTGAAAGATGTTTCATTTGTCTCTTGTATAAAATGGCTATCCAAGATGTACTGTTTGAAAGTATCAATTTATTAATATGATGGAATATAATGATTGTGAGTTGGGCCTTCTGATTGAGTATGCTTTCACCAATTGTTAACTTTATTTGGGCCCACTTGAGGCTAGAACAATGTGGCATGGCAGATTTCTTGAATATAATTATGTTTTCTTTCTAGGACAGGAGGGTGGGAGCCTGCTAAGCATAGGGCAATTTTTAGTCTGAAAAATATTTTATGATTCGTAGAACTTTGACTTCGAGTAAAACCTGTTATTTGTGAAGAACTGTTGCCATTGTTGTTGTGGCTTATATTTTAGATCACACACGCACAGAGAGACAGACACATGCACACACACTCACACGACACAAAGGTTGACATGCTTGATTCTGAATAGAGTATCATTTGTATGATTGTTGGAGTCGTATGTAGTCCATTAATCCACATTTCGTATTATTCTTTCCTTGCAGTACGAACAGTGATTCTCACAAGGAAGGTTCTCACAATGAAGAGTTCTATCCTTCAGAACATGGCACTGATGAAAACCAAGCAACTTATCATGTTAATTCCTCTCTCCTCAATTACCAAACTTACATGGACAAAGCACCCACTGCAAGATGGTCTAAGCAGGACACAGAACTGTTCTATGAGGTAACGTACCTATAAATTCACTGCATTTAACTGGTTATCAATTGCAAGTAACTTTGACATACCATATAATTATTATGGAAAAATCTCATATCTTTCTCATTTTGTGGATTGGTCAATCAGCTTAGAACTGGGATTATAGGTTAGTGGTATCTGCAGACTTAGAAGTTAGATGATTAGGTCAATTCATGATCTCCTTGGTCAAATTTATGGATATCATGGGAATTCAAAGAGAATGGTGATAATGGAACCAACACATGGAATCAATCTGTAGATCTCTGCCGATAATTTTTAACTACCCTAGGATGTGCTCATGTTTGGAAATGTTTTCTTTGCTTCCAAATTTTTCTTAAAACTAGATTTCATGCTTGATTAAGCTAATTGTATAATAGGTCAAACAAAATCTGCCCTTCACATGTGATTTAGGCTATTCAGCAGTGTGGATCAGATTTTACTATGATTCAAGAACTTTATTTTCCTGGTCGAACGCGTCATCAAGTCAAGTTAAAATTCAAGAAGGAAGAGCGTCAACATCCATTACGCATCTCAGAAGCCGTACTAAGTCGCTCGACTCATTCCACAGGTCAGTCCTTAATTTTTCTTTTTTTATATATTTACTGTTTTAATCTCTCCCTTTCTTGGGTGGTGGGGTGGAATTAAGAACCGTACCCAAGATCATCGATTGCCTACCTGTACATATGAAATTCTCCCTATTCATTATTTTGTTTAGTCGTATATGAATGGAGATTGGAGTCTATGTGATGAAGGATGCAGGAAAATTGTATATACAGTGGTACAATAAAGTGATTTTCTCATGCAGATCATTCGCAATTTACTTCATATATTGAGAAGCTGCAACAAGCTGCTCAGGCAAACAAGGAATCTAATGCAGATGAGTCAGTTGACATGACAAGCAAGGAGGAAGGACTAAGAGAGCAGACTCGGGATACCGATGTATGCATTTTCTGTGTTTTCTTTGTTTCTCTTCTGCTGAGATGCTAATGTTAGTGTTTGTAGGTATTTATTTTATATTTAGACCTTCATGATGTAATTCTCCAGTGGTAGGTAGGATGTCAAATGGAAGAATTTGCATATGGGAATTGCCGATGATCTAGGATTTATTCATGAAATAAAGGATCTAGATGAAATTTCAAATTGACTGATCTTCGATTATGCAACTTTATTGATTTATGCTTTTTAATCTGTTCATAGAACCAACCTGTTGGATGTGTAATACGGGAACTTGTATGACTCGTTGACATGCCTCTCTTGCCCTTCGACCTCCTCTGTGAAAGGATCATGTATTTGCAATCTTCGTCTAGATTTTTAACTGATGATTGGTGCAGCTTGTGCTCAATTATAAATATAACTTATAATCATTCATGCTTTTCCATCTCTTTCTATTATTTGCCTTTCTTTTCCTTTCTTTTCTTTTTCTTCCTATAAAAAGTAATTTGCTTCTTATTGCTTGCAGGAGCGAATGGAGAAACCCGAGTCGGAAGAAGTTCAAGATCAGGAAGCTGATGTTGCTGAAGTTCAAGATCAAGAAGCTGTTGCTGCTGAAGTTAGCAATCCCTTGAAGTCCGATGAAATTGATGAAGAAGATTTTACATGGTCTGACTGACAAGTGAGGAGTTTTACTTTTCCCTCCCTTATTTTTTCTCTAGCCATTGATGTGTCACTTCCAACGAGAAGATAATGTCCTAACAAAATTTAAGGATATTCAAAACTTCTTGTTGAGAGTGGACCATGGAGCGTGTGGAGATAAAAACGAATACATTATATCAAGAAGCCAACGTAGTTGCAGCTCAAGTTCAACTGGCAAGAATGGGATATCAGATACCTCATCCCCCAAAATCTGGGCACAAAAATAATGTTGCAACAAATTTTTGTATGTAAGTTTGTAACATTGGTTTCGTTATTTAAATATTGATTGCTCTCGTATCTAATTTTCGTTCTCCTAAAGATTTTTGTGAACAAGTATTATAATTAGGCCTGTTAACAGTGTAATGAATATTTATGCTTAGAACTGTCTGTACAAATTCATGCCCAAACCCACAAGAATACTACACTTTACTGTATCATCCGATTTGTATGTTGCTTCATCCGTTAAATGATAGCCTGACAAACGTGGGTCTCGTTGTTAAGAGATGGTTGGTGCCAGCACTGTTTGACATTGCCAAAGATCACAAAATAGCTGTTTATTTGCCCCAAGTGTTCATTAGGTACCTGTTTAATTTCGTCGCATGATAATATTATGTATAATTCATGCAATTGATAATTTTTCTCTCTTAGAAACATTTGTTGGTTTACAAAGATAAACCATTAAAGCATGAATTGTAAAGAAAACCGACAATGTCATTTAAAATAAGTGGTGAATTGTTATGATGGTTCGAGTCTTACTCTTAAATCCATTGAATCTCGGGTTCAGACTCTTCACCTCTTCTTAGTGTAGCTTAGGATAAAAATGTCGGTATTGAAAGAAAAAATAAATATTGACACTTCCTATAACTGAAGAAGCAAATTACTCCTAGTAGCATGCAATCAAAAGACAACCTTGACTTTGAAGTATTTATTCTAGAGAAAATTGTAGCAATGGTTACTCAACTTTAACCCAATTGGAGTAATGTCCTTTAACTAAAAATTCATGACCATTGATTCTATAAATCATCAAAACGTATAGCTATGGTCTTTTTTGTTAACTCGTTCAGAATTCTGCCAAAATGAATTATGTTGGAAGGATCATTACTATACTTGGGTTAAAGTTGAGGGACCATTACTCAAATTGGGTTAAAGTTGCGGGACTATTTCTCTAGTTGGGTTAAAGTTGAGGGATCATTGCTATAATTTTTCTCATTTAGTTTTCTATATTTGCCCCTCGATACAACCTCATGTGCGTGACTCATTTTGATGGAAATTCTTACAGAGTTGAGGAAAATGACCACATCAGCACGTTTTGAGAAGTTAAGGGAACAATGGTCATTAATTTTTAGTTGAGGAACCATTACTCTATTGGGTTAAAATTGAGGAACAATTACTACAATTTCTTCTTTATTCTATATTCTTATTCATTCAGCTGCATCAAAAGTATTCTATAGTCATATTTAATGACTAAGATGTTGGAGAAAGCCAAGACATACTGACCAGCAGCTTGTACTGGTGAGCGGGGTCGACGATTTTCCCCGATGAGGTTGACGCTGTGAAAGAACAATGTCATGGTACAATTGGGAATTTTGTGTTAGAAATGGCGACATTTGTTCAATAGGATAAACAATCCATTATCATTGGCCATCAATCCCTAACCCTTGTGTCAACAAAAGCTTCGAGGACTAACCAAAATTGGCACATAATTTCACCCCTTATGCAATTAGGGAGTTGGATAACTTATTGCTTCCCGTACAAAAATTATAACTTTGGTAGCTACATAATTTTCTATTCCGCATATGGAAATCATAACTTTTAGACAACATTAAAGATCTTTGATTTTGCGAAGATTAAGAGTTTTTCTCTCTTTGTGAAAGCTCTTCTCACCGTGTGTGTTAGTCTTCAGATCAAGGAAATCGTTTTGTCGCTAACCCTTGCTTTTGGCAAGGGTTGGTGACAACCTGGTCCCCTTTCTTTCGTTTCTCTGCGTTTTCTCCCTGTTCTCTAGCCTAATTTTCTCTGACCCCTTTCCCTTCCTTCTTCGCCCTAGATCATAAAGCCCTCTACTCCGATTGTCCCTCTATTTTCTCCGCTATTTGTTTTCACTTCCATGTTTCTAATCAATTCATTTTCTTCCTCTACTTTGTGGAATTTTCATCCCTCCATGTCCTCCATCCCTCATGCTTTTCTATCCTTCTTTTGGTTCCATCATCCCTTGGCCAACTTTCAGATCTATTCCGGCTCTCTTAATCGGGGTTTGTCTCGAATCTACGGGAGGGTGTGTAGAACTTCGGCTCGGGTGCTCGCACCACCACCTTTGTTGGCCTTTGTTGGTCCTGCCCGGTGTTCACCCTTGTCGGCGATGTTGCCCGTGGGAGCTTTATTCTCGCATGCTTCTTTGGTTCTTTATCGGTGCTTGTCGGTGTCGGCACTATTGCTGGTGGGATGTCTCTTCTCATTGGCTTCTTTGGAGTAATGATATAGATCTTTGTGGGGGTGGTGTTAATGGATGGTGGAGTTGTCTTCATCTTCGCTCTTGGGGCTTTATGTGCTTTGATATTTGGTGTCGTTAGGAGGTGCTGGGACATGTTGGTTGGCTATGCTCTGGCGGCATAATAGGGTTTCAACTGCTTAGGTTTTCGGTTGTGTATTTTACTGTTTTGGGCCCTATTCCGTGTGTTGGTTTGGGCTTATTTGTTGTACTACTTTTGAGGCCCTTTATGTGCTTTGTACTTCCTTTGTTTATAGGCCTTCGTTTGTACATTTTGCTCTGTTGCTAATGAAGTTTTAGCTTTGACCCCCTAAAAAAAAAAGAAAAGAGGGAGCTACAAGACCAACGTCGGCACAATAATGTTTTGTTTTTTCATTGTAATAATTTTGTTCGAAGGATTAAATTTAAGCTAAAACAATAAAACAATAAAATTTCCATAATAATTTGGGAAGATCTTTTTTATTAGGGCTAATTGTAGCCAAGGTCCTTGATCTATAACACAAGTTTAATTTTTGTACCTAAATTCTATTAATAGTTTCTTTGGTCCTCAAGTTATGTCATTTGTTCCACTAGTAGTCATTTTCATTAATTCCATCTACTTTTTTTGTTAAATTGAGGGATATAATAAGAATTTCATAAAAAAAAAAAGAAAAAAAAATGAGAGACTTGGCTCCTTAAGAATTGAGGAGGAACTCTTTCTTAAAATACATCGTGACCTATTCAAAGATATTCGTGCTTATGATTGGAACTTCTTAAGGATTGACTAAACGGTCTTGCTTCAAATTGATTTTTCATAGAGATTGTGGATGCAAATTTCCGCCTTCTCCTTTGACGAAAATGCACCTGCAAAGCAATAACATTTAAGATCAAGGCCAAGAGCCTCACACACTCATGATGAATAGGGGGCTTTGGCCGAAAAATCTCCGATACCAAAGTTAGAATTTGAGAGAGAAAGCGGTTAGAGAATTTTAGGGAGAGAATGAACTTAGGTTTTTGGAGAAATGTGGGGCTATATATAAGGGTGTGGCCGACCCTATTTGGAGAAATAGGGACCGCATGTCGCCTCCATAATTTTCTTGATTATTTTTTGCTCCACAAATGCCACCACACCAGTTGGGCTGCTCGCATGAAAGGGCAGCAGGTGTAGAGATCTTCTCTTGTTTTAGGAAACATAGGATTGTTTCCTATTTTGATGTAGATTCCCTCTTTAATTGGAAATTAGATGCTTCTAGGAAAGGGAAATAAATTACTTCTAAAGTCTATTTAAGTCTATTTAAGTTTATTTAAGTCTACCTTAAGTAAATCAACTTCAGAGAGCAATTCATTCTACCCTACAAGAGAGAGAAAGTTAGAGGATATTTGTTCCCATTCCCCTAGTAATCTTCTACACTTGCCCGTGCAAAGGACCGTCTTTTGTTGCTTTCTTCATCTTCACGGTGTACCAAGGTAAGAAAAAAATTAATTTTTCCTCGTCTTCGTAATTTTTGGGAGCCTTAGGGCTTGAAATTTGGCTTGACAGGGGTCGAGAAGGTGTGAAAAATGGCTTGGAGAGGCCATGACACTGTTGTCGTGGGGTATCATTAATTGATTATCCTTTTCTGCTTATGAAGATTCAAAATTCGGTTCAACTCCTAAAACTTCTCCAAATATGAAGAAAGTGCATGTTGCATTAGGTATCCCTTCTTAGTACCATGATTGGTGTTGGCTGCTTTGTTATCTTCGTTGGGAGAAAGGTATGATGCCTCCGATAGAGGAGATAAAATGAATCAAGAACGGAGACATTAGCTCGTCCGATTGTCGTCTTGGAGCCTGTTGTGAATGAAGGTGGAAAAAATAGGTCTTCCCTACCTGCTCAAGAGATGTAGGCTAAGAAAAAGACAAAGACTTCTTCCGCTACTCGTGAGGGTCCGCCTGTTGCTGAGAAGCTTGTGATTGACTTGACTTCTTCTAAGGGGAAGAAAAATGAGGCTGCTAGATCTGAGCCAGTGACACATGTCATGCTAAATGTGGCTAGTACGATTGCTGATAGGATTGCTCAGCGTAGAGGTTCTGTCGTGCCCCTAATGTCAAAATTTATGCCAAAACATCCGTTGGGGATTAAGTCCGGTTCACCTTTGGAGAAACTTGCTACTATGAAGAGCGATAAGGTGGACTCTACTGCCAAATGGCACCAAAACCCATTCCCTTCATTGCTGAGACCCATTCTTGCTAAGGGGGTTGTTTACCCAAGTTCCTTTTGTGAAGCATACAACCGAATATATGAGGACTGCTCAGTATGATGTAGAAAACGACGATTTTGGCAGCCGAATCTATAATCCTTGACCAAAAGGATACCAAGGCTGCCAAAGGGGTGGCAAAGACTATGGCAGCCGAAGCTTATTCCTTAGCTGAGAAGATTAAGAGGTTGGAGTTTCAGCTCGTCGCTTTAAAAGGGTCTAATATCTTTACCCCCACTTCTCTGCAGCTTAAGACCACTCGTCAAAAGATCGTTGATTTGAAGACTAGGCTTGACGCAATCCAAGTTTAGTATGAAAGTTTAGAGAAGGAGATTGGATGTTACATACCTCAGATTAAAGATCTTAAGCGCGCCATTTCTGAGTTTCATTCTGTTGCTTATGCAAAGGATGAAGAGTTGATTGCTGCTTATAATCAAGTGATCCATTTTAAGAATATCGTCGATAGTCTTGAGACCCAAATGTTGGAACTCCAAGGTGTATTGAAGAATAACGAAAGTCTGAAAAAAGAAGTGGATGAGTTACAGCGCATCCGTGTTGTCCTACTTGAGGAGAACGAGCAGCTGAAGGGTGAGAAGGTTGGGCTCAAGGCTTCTCTTGTTCAGAATTAAGCCGATATCTACAAGCTAGGTTACGTAAATCATCTATTTGGTAAGCATTCTGACTTTGAGTTTGTTGGGAAATACTTCAAGACTTTCTCTATTTCTCTGAAAGACATGCTTGCCTTTACTTTTGAGGTTTCCATTGGTGAAGTTTTCAAAAAAGTTGGTGTCTAGGCTGGGGCAGTCAGGGGTGAAGCGCCAGATGATGTCGCTGCTAAGAGCGTCGCAGCTGCTGAAGGTGTGGCATCCGAGTAGTCGTGGGATGTCCAAGCTGCTGAAAAGTAGTCTTCTAGGTAGCCTTTAAGATTTTCTTTGTCTTCCTTGTTGCTTTTTGCTTTGCTTGAACTCTTTCGGCCTTTGCTAATTGTTTACCAATTTTGCTAGAAAATTTAATAAACTTGCTTCATTGGCTTTTCTTTATCTTCACTTCTTTTGATTATGCCCAACCTTTGACCTTTAGGCCAGCGGCAGACGTGCTACTTTTCTATAAGCAGACAGGCCCGTGTAGCCTATGTAGTCGTGGGTGTTGGTGTAGAACTTTTGCAAAGTTGTTAGCCGTATGGTCAACAACCAGACGCCTTACTTACAGAACCAGACGAGTCCGCGTGACCACTTGGCTGTTAACCTTGGCTTTCTTTAATCATTTGAGCTATGTGGCCTACATCACAACATACTAAGGATTTTTGGGTTATGAAATTCGCTAACCTTTCGTATCAAAAGTACGCGGTTGTATGGAATTTCGTAAGCAAAGGTCCAGGATAACTCCTTGCTTTTTATGTAACCAATTCCGTGGGTTGCGTAGCAAGTATCACAACACTTTAGAAATTAATGTAAATCTTAAACGATCATTATGGGTTTTGGCAGAGGCGAAGCCTATCGACTGTGTAATGTGCCTCATCCATCTCTGAGGCTTGGTTCCCCACGGATTAGGCCAAAAGACCCAAAATCCTTCCGTTAACTAAGCCTTGAAAAAGACCATTATGGCTACTTCTAGGAATCTTGGCGCAAGCCATCGTACACCTAGTTACACTAGGATAACCTTACTCATCCACGTCTGGATATTCGGAGTGTAAGTTTATCCTTCTGCATTAGAGAGCAAACCCATAGGGGTGTCAGAGAATTGGTTTACCTTCTCATATTAGAGAGCATGGTTGGTCCCCAAGGGGGTGCAATTTCTGTTATAAGTCCCTAAGAAATGTGCAGTCTTCTTTTGAAGTGCAGAAGTGATCAGTCGTTGTAAGCATGTAGTTGAGCCAAGTTGTAAATTAATTCTGAATTCCTCATTAAAAAATGAGTGAAACGAACGAAAACTTAGCTGTGAGGTAGGAACTGCGTAACAACTAGATAATCCTGGACTTTGCAAAGTGGTGTCTGTCGAGTTGCTTGAGTCTTCAGGCTTTGATGTAGCGAGAGGTCACACATGGTACTTCCTCATATTGTAAGCATTCTACTGCTTTTCAATCTCTTTATCGTTCATGGTGGTAAGGGTGTAACCACCCTTGCCACCTACTCTGCTGATCTTGTACAGACCTTCCCAAATGTGATCCATCTTTTTGGAGCCTACTCTGCGTGTAGTGATGAAGGATTTTCTTAGGATTAGATCTTCGAGCTAGAACTACTGGATCTTGGTCTTTTCGTTATAGCTAGAGATAAGCTGCTGCTAATAGGCTACGATGAAGGTGATGACATTCTCGCATTTCTCCTCTGCCAGATCTAGATTTGTGGCCATCTTCTTTACATTATGCTCGATGCTTGGCAATAGAGTGTTGATGCTTGGCATGATGACATTAGAATGAATGATTGCTTCTGAACCAAATGCCAAAGAGAAATGAGTCTAACCAGTTTCTCGTCATTTGGTTGTGTGATACGCCCATAGATATCCAGAGAGTTCGTCTAGCCATTTTCCCTTCTTGTCAGAGAGGGATTTCTTGAGGCAGTCGAGAATCGTCTTGTTGGATGCTTCAGCCTGCTTGTTGCCTTGGGGATACCTCGACATGGATATTTACTGCCTGATGCCATATTTCTAGAAGAACTTCGCCAAATCTTTGTCTACGAATTATGAGTCATTGTCCGTGACGATGGATTGAAGGATGCCAAATCAGCAAATGATGTTCTGTCATATGAAGCGCTCTATGTCCATCTGTGTTATGGTTGTCATGGGCTCTGCTTCCACCCACTTAGTAAAATAGTCGGTCGCCACGATCATCATGTCTCTCCCCCCAGTAGCGGACGACATTGGCCCTACCAAGTCGATTGCCTACTGCATGAACGGTCAATGACTCGTCTGCTGGTGTAATTCATTTGCAAACAATGCTGTTACCGGCTTATAGCTTTGGCAGCTATCGCACTTTGTACTAATTCCTTAGCATCTTGATGCATAATAGGCCAATAGTAGCTTACGTTAAGAGCCTTCTGTGCTAAGGATTGGCCTCCGGAGTGATTTCCACAGACACATTCGTGGACTGAACTTAGAACTTTTAGGTCATCGAGATACGCTAGGCAACGGAGATGTGGTCTAGTGTATGATATTCGGACAAGAATGTCATTCCACATGTAGTAGCGTGTTGCCTTCGTTTGGAGCTTTATAGACTTTAACCTTTCCATGGGGAATGTGATATTGACCAGGTAGTCTATAATGGAATCTTGCCAGTTTGGAGTTGTACTAACCTGTGACACCTCGGCTGCTGGCTCCGCCTCTATGCTTGGCTTATCTAAATACCCTATCGGAATAAAGCGTTTGAGTTGGTGGTCGAGGAGGAAGCCTAGGCCAGCTAGCTCATCCGCGTGGGCGTTGTCTGCCCACGGAACTTGAGTGATAGTGTAAGTTTGAAATGCCTCAAGTTGCTTTCATACCTTCTCTAGGTATTGCACCATCTTCAGATGTTTTCTTGTGTACTCCCCAGTAGTCTGGCTGGTGATTAGCTGGGAATCAAAATGGATCGTAAGCTTTTTTACTACCAAGTCTCTTGCCATTCGAAGGCTTACTAGTAGGGCTTCGTACTCTACTTTGTTATTGAATGCTTTGAAGCCTAAAGTGATCGCCTAATCGAGCATCGAACCGTCGGTGACCTGTCCCAAGTTATTATATACATATTTATCCCCGAGTATGTAAAGTGATAATAATGCCCTCAAGGCTTAGTGACATGGATGTACGTATATAGTTTTAAATTTTTTTTTAATGTAATTAAATTGTACGCGTCATCACAAGCGTGTTGACGCAAGTTAGGGTCGAATCGGGTTCGTAACGGAAATGTTACGAATGAATAAGTGGAATTGGGGTTGGTTTTATTTCCATTTGGACTCAATTTCTTAAGCCCTAAATTCTATAGCCCAATTAGGGCCTGAGATTTGTTCTTCTTTTGGCCAACCCATGACCACACACACACGCGTGCAACCCTCATCTCTCATTCCTTCTCGAACTCTCTTTCTCGTCCGTATAACCCGAGCCCACCAATCTTCAAACACCATCAAAACCTCACAGATCGAACTTCTAAGGACCATATTCGAGTTCCTTGCAAGCCTGCGAGCCTAACTGATGCCAAAATTATCTTAACACACAAATTTAACCCTCTTTTATCAATTGTAGTAAAGAATGTAAGTAGGGATCATTCTGGACCGGGGATTAGGAGGGCTTGCTAATAACCTCTAAACTGACTCAAAAACATAAAACTAAACTTAAAAATACTTAACAAGACTCACAAGACTCAAAGCAAACTTAAAATACTCAAAACAGCTTAAAACAACTAAATAAACTTAAACTAGACACTAGGAATGACTTTGGACGAAAATTGACTTTTACTTGAATCAAAACATTTAAAAACACAAATTAAAATAGATTCTAACTAATTAGACACAGTAAAATAAAGGGGGATTGAGTTTTGGACGAAGTTGAAACAAACAAACAAGTATGAAAAACTAGACAGATTGTAAAACAAATTTGAGAAATAAGATGATGGATGGGATAGCTAGAGGCTTTTTCTCCACACATGACATGTATGCAAATAACTCAATTTCTAGTTACTACTTCATTGAATTATGAACGACAATGCTCCAAATTAACCGTGACATCACTAGTTAACTCTCAGATTTTCCTTGTTTTATTGGACTGGATGACATCATTCAACAACCCAAAACATTCTTCTAAAGTTCCCTACATGACATCATAATAGAGATACAATAAAAGATCATTACGTTTAATGAAAATCATAAGCATTGACAAAGCACTTGCAACTATGACATCATGTCACTCATGCTAGGAATTGAACTTAACGCGATCGTTTATAAGCGACCTTCACTACATGTGAATATAAGTTTGTAACGATTATGTGAAACTTTCTTATATTCTAGCATCGGATTTATACATGCCAATTAAGTGTCGACCCTTAATCAACAAATACAAATAAGTTATCAATCAAATAGTTAAGCCAATTGCATTTACGATTCAAGAGTTCATAACTGGAATTTATCAAATCATATTACACACATAATCATGGCTTTGAAATCACCCCTAGCCAAGAAGGGTTTAGCCACTCATATTCACAGCAAAACAAAAGAAAATGAATTTAAACATTGGAAACAAAAGAAAGAAAACACATAAACGCTCCAACGATCCAAGTTGGATAGCAAGCACGTCCAAACACTTTCCTTCCCTTCCTTTGCTATGGCACAATGTGTTAGTGAGTGTTTGAAGGTTTGTTTGTATGGAGGAATGGCTGAATGTGTTTAGGTTGGATGGAAGTCACGGCAAGGAAAGGGAAATGAAGGTGCATGGAATTGTGTTTTTGTTATAGGAATGTGTAGAATGGTTAAGAAGAAAAGACTCTGCCTTGCAGCAGAATGTGTCTTCCTCCCTTCTCCCTAAATTGTCCCCCTGAATGTGTCTTTGGATGGATATATTTATAGGCTAGGGAGAGGATGTAGTGGGTGGTGGTAATGAGTGGATGTAGTGGTAGGTGAATGTGTTGGATGGTTGAAATGAGTGGATGTGTTGGGTGAAATGAGTGGATGTAGTGGTAGGTGAATGGATGTGTTGGGTGAAATGAGTGGATGTAGTGGTAGGTGAATGTGTTGGGTGAAATGAGTGTGCTAAAATGGTTATTTATAGGGAGATGATGATGCACAAACTTCAAATTTCGTCCATTCCTTTTGCTCCAAGCATATGTAATCCATTCCATGCCCAAAAAAGCTCCAAAATGCTTCAAAATGCACTTCTTTGCCACATTAACACTTTGGATCTACTAACACACGAAAATAGCTTAAAATACTAAAATAACTACGAACTAACAGCATAAATGCCAAGAAACAAGCTAACTAAGTCGCATAAATATGCTCCTATCACTAACCATACCCTTTGTTCAAAGAAAGGACGTCGGAATCGTGAAGAACCATAAGGTCCGGTGAGGTACTATGTTACTCTGATGTGATCGTGGACATTTCACGAGATTTTAAAGCTAAAAAATGGTCCTAATCAACTCTATAAGGATCCTAGGCTAGTTTTGGAGTGGTTCGATCGTTGGTATACTCGGGTTTGTCGAGTTCTAAGTTTGGCTGGTTGTGTTGAGCTATTTTCCAACTAGTTCCGGAAGGTTTTAGGTCCCCAAATAGGTAAGATTATGTTCTCCTTGTTGAGAGCTTCAAATCTATATAAGATTTGTGAAAGTTGGTTGAAAAACGAAGTAGAAACTAAGGTTTTAAGATTTTCCATAATCTGGCATTGCAGACGGTGGCCAGCGACGGCTTTGGCGAAACCATCGGAGAAGACGAGAGTATTCCGTCAACTTTGACGGAATATACTGACGATGTCAGGTAACTCCGTTAGTTTTTAAATGGAATATTCTAATATTTAACGAAATATTCCCTAACGCCGTTAGGGATTCCGTTAGTGTGCCAGGCATGTGCCTGCGTGTGGCCAGCGCGTGAGATATCATATTTTTTTTCTAAAAATATGGGGATGCTCGTGGTGTTGAGTAGGTCATGATGGTATATTCAAACACCCCAATTGAGCAGCGTCTGAGAAGTTATTACATGGTTTTAGTTATGTGCTTAAAATTAACGTTAAATTAGTTGTTTCGCATATAGGTGAGATGTTTCCAGATGACGAGAGTAGCTAGGCGAGACTCAGTGGTTATGACCCTGCTACATACCAGTGAGTGGGCTTTCGGTTTTCTATATATTTGTATATATGTTTTCCATTTTCCTAGAAATTATTTTAAATGGATTTACGTTTTTAAATGCCATGTCAATTGCATTACATTTTAGTATATGCATTAGTATAGATATGCATATTATTGCATGATGCTGCGGATGCCCATTTAAGCTTCTAGTGAGTGCATATTGATGATAATGATTACAGTGTGTATGGTTAATGTTTAGCTGCATTTAGTGCTCATTATCCTGCACCCTAGTGTTAGTGTTCCACCCGAGGCCAAGGCCTAGCCTTCACGTGACCGTTCACCTCCCGCACCACACGTTCACCTTGGATCCAAGGCAGGTGCCAGCCTGTCGTATAGACCATATTAGATGGTTCCGACTCGTAGGTGACTTGTGATATTTCGTACAGCCTTCACGTGATCGTACCACTTTAGTGTATTTATTTACACCCAACCTGTTGTACATACCATATTAGGTGGTTCCGACTCGTGTGCAGGAATTGGTAGATGAGCTATAGGCTCAGCTGTACAGGTCACGTTAGGTGATTCCGGCTGACATATCAGTTTACATTGATTTATTTCACCTGGCTTACTCATTTCATTGCTGAGATACTTGACATGGCATATACTTGGTTTACACTACTTTCGAGCATGATTTCTACATACATATGTATTACTATTTTTTGGGAAATTATACGGGTTTTACGACGAGAGGTTATTATTTTTGGAAAGAGAAATGGTTTGAAAAAGCTTTGTTTTTGCCCAGTCACGTTTTTTTGTTTTGTGCCCCTCTAGGTTCTAGTTAGACGTTCGTGTTGGTGGCTTACGAGGACTCTACGACGGTTTTAACAGACTTCAATTAATGTAGGAATTTCTTTCATGTCTTGTATAATTAATACTTAGCCTGATGGACTGCATCTAGGTTACCTATGCTCTGAATATGTGTATCTACACTTTAAGTACCTCCACTCGTACTTACATATATTTATCTAGTGTAAGTTAGCTAGTTGGATTTTATTTACTCACATTTTCATATCACTATCATTTTCGCTCTGTGCTCATGGCTACATCACCCTCACGTGATGGCCAACATGCCTCGATTCCAGTTAGGGTGTGTCAACGCTTGTTCCCGAACTCTTGTAGTTGGATACGCCGTCGACATGCAAATGCCAGAAGTCTCTATCAGGTGGAGCAGGCACGGCTAGGGCATGCTCGGTTGCCTCCGGGTCGTCGTTGGGCCGCTCTATTATGTCGCCTAGGCTAGGAGTGAATTCTGCAATGAAGTCCACCAAAGCTTAGGCCTTTATCGCCGTACGGGGTCGAAAAACCAAGCTATATTGGCCAAGTTCTAACGCCCATTTCATTACTCGTTGAGAAGCGTCCGAACCATGTAAGATTAATTGTAGAGGCTACTGAGTCATGACAATGACTGTATGAGCTTGAAAAAATGGTATGAGCTTCCGAACTGCAACAATTAGCATCAAAATTAATTTCTCAATCTTCGAATATCTAGTTTTCGCATCGAGAAGAGCTTTAGAAATGTAGAATATCAACAGTTGGGCCCCTAGTTCTTCTCTTATGAGGGCAGGGCTCATTGCTACTTTCGAGACTACCAAGTAAATGTATAAGTCCTCGACTGCTTCGAACTTGAATAATAAGTGAGGTGATGTGTGATACTTCTTTAGGTCTTGGAAAGCTCTTTCACTCTCATCATCCCATTTGTCTCGTTATGCCTTCTTCATAACCTTGAAAAAAGGCTTGCACTGATCGGTAAACTGTGAGAAAAAGCGGTTGAGCGTGGCTGCTCATCCAGTTAAGCTTTGTATCTCCTTCAAGGAAGTTGGAGATTTCATCTCTAGGATTGCTTGGATCTGCTTAGAATGTGCTTCGATTCCTCGTTGGGTTTATGCATGGCTATTTAGTTGTAGTCGGAGTATGCATCCAAGAAACTGAGCAGTTGGTTCCCCAAAAGTTGAATCTACTAGTAGATCGATTTGGGGAACTAGATAATGATCTTTTGGGTATGCCTTGTTATAATCGGTGTAGTCTATGCAAACCCTTCATATACCTTTGTCTTCTTTCATTACTAGCATGACGTTGGCAAGCCATGTTGAGTGTGCTACATTTTCTATGAATCTAACCTTCAATAGCTTGTCTATTTTCGCTTCAATGATCACCACTCGTTCGGGTGCAAAATGTCTTCTTTTTTGGATTACCGTTTGGAAACGGAATCGATGTGCAACTTGTGGCAAGTTATCTTGAGGTTGATGCTGGGCATGTCAGAAGGTGACCATGCGAAGACGTCACGATTTTTCCTATGAAAAATCGTGAGTTCCTTATTTTCCTTCGGGCTCAAACATGAGTCGATTCTACCAGTCGTCTCCGGCTGCTGGGAATCAAGAATGATGTGTTCGGCATCCTCTTTAGGTTTCTATCTCGTTTCGTCTGCTGACAGTTGATTTGGACACCTTCTTTTTTATCCGTCTGCTGTGCTTGCTATTTGGTAGCTTCGTCGTCTATTTAGACCTCGGTAGCCTTTATAGGGGTAAAGGTCTTCTTTCTTAAGTTCTTTAGTACTTGCACAGCGCATCATCGGGATGCGACCTGGTCAAACTTGATTTCTCCGACTCCTCATTCTAGGATGTGAAATCAAATTTTTTGATACTTGACAGAGGTTACTGTGTCCATCTTTATCAGCCAAGGTCGCCCTAGAATCCCATTATAGAGAGATGGGTTACTTACTATTGTGAACGTCTTCTTTGAGACAATTGGTAGTGTTATCACGTCAAATGTGGTGTTGTCGATGGCAGTCGAGGTGTGTTCATTGAATTCGGTGAGTACCTCTGTTCGGGTTTTGATTGTGTTTTCCAGAATCTTCTAAATTATTGAGAGCTGAAGTAGGTTGACAGCACTTCCATTGTCAACCATCATCGTGTCGACTATGGCATGGGCCAGTTGGACAGATACTACTAATGCATCGTTGTGTGGCAAATTGATGCCATCAGCGCCATGCTTGATGAAGTCAACGATGGGTCCAAGTTGGGTGTTGACTACCTAGACTTGTAAGACTAGTAGAGCCTGCTAGATCTTCCTCTTCTTAGAACTGTTGGTGGCCTCCAAGTGCTTGGATTCGACGAAGATACCATTAATCTGAATCGTCTTAGTTAGCGGCTCTTCGTCGGCATCTGCGTTTCTTCTAGGATGTACAGTTGGCTTGTCCAAGTATCTGTCGACCTTGTCTTCTTTCACGAGCTTCTCTAGGTAGTTCTTCCAAGTGTAATAGTCATCAGTTGTGTAACCGGGACCTCGATGGAATGCGCAATACTTGGTGTGGTCTAACTTATAAGTATCTCCATTTGATTGTTTCAGCAGCTTGAACCATGGTTTTCTCTTGATGTCACAAAGGATCTGGTGGATCGGGATCGAGAACATAGAGTAGTTCTTGGGCGTCAGGCCTTCTTTTGTGGATCAGGATCGAGCACTTAAAGTTGTTCCAATAAAAGACCATTGTGCTTGGGTAATGCTTCAAATGTCTCTTCGGATCTTCAAGAATGTGGCATGTTGAACTTGCGTGGAGGCTCTGTTTGCTCGATCTCGTCCATGAAGGGTGACTTACTCATGTTGGTCATGTCCTATTGTAACACACATCGGTGACCTAGTTGCGTTGAAAATCGAGCAATCGTTTTGTCAAGAGTCTCTCTACTTTTTCCTGAATTTTCCTTTGTTAGGGGTAGCGGAACTTTCGGCTGCCCCCGGTCATGATCTGTTGGTTTAGGTTGCTCTTTTATGTGTTCAGCTCGTCTATG
Organism: Malus domestica; assembly: GCF_042453785.1. Taxonomy (NCBI): domain Eukaryota; kingdom Viridiplantae; phylum Streptophyta; class Magnoliopsida; order Rosales; family Rosaceae; genus Malus; species Malus domestica. The sequence continues at coordinate 9,427,979 of NC_091670.1, forward strand.
CCACAGCTACGATGCATGTGGTACGTTCCCAGTAGGCGAGCGAATTTTTCACAGGCTGCCGGTTGAACTTAAGCCGGATTAAGTGACTGCTTCTCTCCATTCCTCGTGCTGCTTACTCCGATATGAGGTAGATGATGCTCTTTGCGGGTCTAGCCACCAATGAACACTTCGCCTGGATGATTGCTCATGTTGATTATCGAAGAATGGTCCCAACCACGAGTGTATGCTCGTTCGTAGGCCTAACCGAGAGTGAACGTTGCTCTACACGCTAAGACGAGAGTATACACTATCTCGGGGCCTAGACGCTGCTGGAGAGGTTCTTCGTCTGCCTTTGTCCTACTTTGGGACAACTCATCTCCGGTATGTTTCATCTTGGTACGCTGCAAGAGCTAATTCACCAAGGTCGTCTGTTGTGCGAGGGCCCTTGTCAACTCTACGACTTGTCGAGACAAGTGTTGTTCTCCATTCGGGTTAGAAGAGCTTGAACGGTATGCCTCTCCTTGAGTAGTGGAAGTGTAATGGACTTTGGGCACGAGATTTTGAGCTTCAATGATCTAAATCTGCGTAAAAACACCAAAAAAAGGGGTCAGAAACATCGAAAAACAGTCTGAAACATCGAAAAATGGTTCGAAATAGCAAAATATAAGCTTGTATGGGCACTAGGAATCACGAATCTGGGTCATGGGCGTGCGGACTCGGATCCAGGTCAACTTGACCTGCGTTGACTGCGCTAAGGCCGGCCTACTTGGCTCTCTAATTAGGTGCTGCTGGATTGGGCTCTGTAACCTGATCCACGTGGCTGCAAGTTGGGACAGCATGTTGGGCTTGCGTTGAATTAGGTTTTTTGAGGACTTGCACTGGGCTTGCGCGGCTGAGGTTGCACGCTGGGGTTTGGACCCTTTGCCATCGCCTGTTGCATCTTGGACTGGCGCAATTTGGGCTTCTAAATGTGCACTGGGGCTTTGCTGCGCCGAAGGCCGGCTTTGGCTTAGCCGCGTCTCGTGACTTGAACTGCATCATGGATCTCCGTGGGCCTCATGGTCCTGGGCTTCTGATTGGGCAGCAAGGGCTGCATGGATAGAAATGGCTTAGGAGGCCTGTTGCTACAAACTGCCTCGATGTGGACCGTTGTTAGCAGCGATGGTGGCTGCCATTCCTCCATTCATTGGTCCTCCGTGGGTGAAAATCAGTAGAGAGTACCATTCGTCATGGTTCCAAAATTATTCGCGACCATATTTCTTCCAAGGGCTATTTCAAAGAATTTATAAATAAATAAAAATTCTAAGAATAGGAACGTGTGGGAAAATCTACAAATAAATGAAAAATTAGAAATGTTGAATGCGAGAGTCTTTTTCGAGCATTGGAATCAAACTCTCAATGAAAGCACAAATTTGTGGATGAAAATTTCCGCCTTCTTCTTCTTTGACGAAAATACACCTGCAAAACAATACACCTAAGATCAAAGTCAATAGCCTCACGCGCTCACAATGAATGGGGGAGGCTTTGGCCAAAAAATCACTGATGCCAAAGTTAGAATTTGAAAGAGAAAGTGTTTAGAGAATTTTAGGGAAAAAATGAACTTAGGTTTTTGAAGAAATATGGGGCTATATATAGGGGTGTGGCCGGCCCTATTTGGAAAAATGGGGACTGGCCACTTATGGTGGAATTCTTGCTCTAATTGCAAGATATTATGTCAAATAATATCTTGCAATTAATTTGGTAATTAATCCCAATTTAAAAGAATAATTGGAAGTTATCTTATGGGTGAGGATTTGATGAGGAGTGATGAGAGGGTTTCGAATAAATACCATTTTGATCACATTTGACCTTGATTGAGCCGTTATTGTCTGTTGCATGCGAGTGGGAATCCCGGTGTGCCTCAAGGGTAATTTTGTCTTTTTAACCCCAAAAGTCCACATGTCGCTTCCATAATTTTCTTGATTATTTTTGGCTCCACAGAGATGACATTTACATAGTGATTTATAATATGAACGTTCCGATCATAAGTACGAAATTCTGTAAATAGACCTTAAAGTATTTTGAGAATGAACTTCTCCCTAACCTTAAGGAGCCAAGCTCTTCTCTTTTTTAAATAAATTAGATTGTTTTTTTTTCTATATGTAAATATCACTATACCCTTAAAATCGACGGAAAAGAAAACATAATTAATGGAAGGATCACTCATGCAACTCAGACTTAAATTGGAAGAAGGGAAAAACTAATGTGAGAGTTGAGGGACGAAAGCTAAATATGGAAAAAAGTTCAGGACCCATGTAAAATTATAACAAATGTTTACTGTATTTTGCGGTAATGCCTTGATTTGAAATTTGAATCCAACGGCAAACTAATTATTTTGCGATGTCTACTTTTCATTTTTCGTCTTCTGTCAATTCTTATACTAGCAAAAGGGGTTTATGAACTTGGAATATTGTATGGAGGTTAGTTTCTATAATAGAACATTCGAACCACCATTGCAGTGATAAAATGCATGGCATAGGACATGCAGGTCCGCGTGTTTTATTATATAAATTAACGGGGGTAGCCGAAGAGGTTGCATTGCATTCATGCGTTGTTATCAATAATGATTTGATATTTTGCTATATGATTTCATGGCACCTAATTCAATATTGTCAATTTACCGTGGTAAGGTTATGTCCCTTCTGAGTTGTTGAAGCTCATCCCTCTATTTTTATGCAGGTTTACGAACTAGACATTCAAAAGGGTAGACATGATGAGATCAAATTAGATTAGAGTAGAGAAAGTTTATTCATTTATTTACTGTAGGTTGTAAAGAATTCTTGATAGTGTAAGAATCATGAATTATTTTTATAAGAAGGAATTTATTTTCTAATCCGTTTCAATTTCCTTTTAATTATTTAGTTTTAACTCACGTTTCGGATTCGGGTTTGAATTTTTATTACCTACCCGGGTTCGGGGTGTGATAATAATATTGTTTGTTAAAAAAAATCATTTGACAACTAATTTAATCACATTATTAAAAAACTGTACAAAATAATTAATTATTAAATATTACTGTTAAAATGAAGAAAATACCCCTACCACATTTGATGTATTATTTTGAGTTACGTTTGAAGTTTTTTTATATAGATAAACTCAAAATTTGGTTACGTTTTCCGATTATTCTCTATTCTATCATGTTAACGTTATTGTTATCCAAAAGGCAGTGGATTTATGGGTCTATCATTGAACCGTCTTTTTTGTTTCAATGGTAGCTTGGAAAATTATTATTATTATTATTTGGAAAATTATTATTTATATTATATTCTCTTACCCAAGTTCACTGATTTCCATATGACAATTATAAATTTGGGTAAATATCAGTTTACTACCCTCATATTTCGTGGTTTTCAACATTTAGTACATCAAGTTTTTTTCATCTCAGAGTCATACTTAAAGAGTTAATTTTAGGACAGTCTCATACATCCGTTAGTCAAACTGTTAAGTCTGATGTTAACTGATGATGTGGCGCTTATGTGGACAATGATTGGGCACCACGTGTCATTAAGGGGTCCAGTTGGATTTTTTTTTTTGGAGAAGGGGTTCAAAAAAAAAAAAACATGTCTTCTACCTCCTTCATCCCCCCGCCACAACCCCTCCTTGCCTTCTTCCTTTTGCAACCCGCACCCTCTCCCCCAACTTTCCTTCACAATTTCTTCCCCCATTCCCTTTTCCCTCTCTAAAATCCCTCTCTGCAACCTGCAATCTGCCATCTCCTCTTCACAATCCCTAAACCAAATTCTTCACATCCATTTCTAATCGCCAAACAAAAACACCCAAACAATCCTTCACAATCTTCTCTCCGATCTCATAATTTTCTGCTCAAATTCTCGTCGGTTTCGACTCCGATTCTTAATCCCTGTTCGTCTCAGAGATTATTAGCCATGGAGGACCTCGGCTGCTTGGATTTGGGCTGCATCTCCTTGTCAGACAAGCACCACACTAACGACACCGTTCTTGACTAGGACAACAAAGAAAACGTCGTCGCCGAGCAGTTATCCGCCAGCCCCAAGATCGGCAAGGTATAATTCTTCTAACTTCCCATTCGGATTCGAGACTTCATTACCGCCTTAGATTTTCTCCATTTTCTTGGATCCGATTCTTTGTTTCTGGTCACTGAATTCACCATTTTGGTTTAGAATTGAATTTTTTTAGGGATTTGAAACCCTAGAATCTTTAGCATGTAAGACTTGTGTTCGACTTTGATTTGGTACTTTAATTACTGGTTGCTACTGATCCAGAACCCTAAACCCTTGTCGTTTTTTTCTTCATTGTTGGGATTGAAGCCAATTGAATTTCCAAAAGCCCTAGAAATTGCTGTTTGTTTGAATTTGAGTGAATTCAAAATTTGACCCTAACCAATGTTATCTTTGGTTTCAGACAAGGATTTTAGAGAGAGAGAGAGGGGAATAAGGGAAGAAATTGTGAAGGAAGCAGGAGAGAAGGGAGAGTGGTGCAGGTTGTAGAAGAGAGAAGGGAATGAAGGGGTGCGGGTAGCAGAAGAGAGAAGGGAGGGAGATGGTGCGGGGGGATGAGGGAGGTAGAAGACGAAGGAGAGGACGAACAAAGGAGAAGATCTTGGGGGAGGTAGAAGACAAAGGCTTCTACGAAGGAGAAGATCCTGGTGGGAGGTAGAAGACGAAGGAGAGGACGAACGAGGATGCGGGGGGTTGGGGGATCTCCGTTAGTACATCAAAGTTTTTGTTTTTGTTTTTTTGAACCCCTTCTCCAAAAAAAAAAAAAAAAAAAATCCACTTGGACCCTTAATGACACGTGGCGCCTAGTCATTGTCCATATAGGCGCCATATCATTAGTTAACGGCAGACTTAATAATTTGACTAACGGATGTATGAGACTGTCCAAAAATTAATACTTTAGGTATGACTCTGGGACGAAAAAAACTTGATGTACTAAATATTGAAAATCACGAAACATGAGGATAGTAAACTGATATTTACCCTATAAATTTATTCTACGGTTTATGACCACTTTAAAAGCCTTCAATTTTGCGACATCGTTTGATTTTAATGGAAATTGAAATTTTATGACTTTGACAATTTATTATTTCTTTCTTATAAATGTCTTTCTTTATTTCACATAAGGTTCATTGTAGATTTAAGCACATCTAAAAGTTAAAAATGATCGTGGTTTGATTCTCACAAAGGATGCCAAAATTTTTTGTTCAAAAAGAACGAATGATAAGAAATTAAAAATAAACCATTTTTAAATTTTTTTTTTTTTTGTTGTCAAATGATAGATTTTGTTAGATTAAATGTTAGATTAGTTACTGACGTGGTTCGAATCCACATCGCCATGCAAGAACTTAACACATTTCCATCACTGTGGTATAGTCCGTCCGACTACACCCACCATCCATCACCCAATGAGAAGAATAAAATAAAAATAAAATAAAATATTTTACTTTGTCCACCTTACAAGTCATTCGTACGGAGAGGTTTATGTGGAGTGCCAGGCCACCAACTAATTAATTTAAGGATCAAATTAACAAAAATACCCTCATTTAATAAACAATAAGCCAAATGATTTAACAAAAATTAAGAATATTTTTGTCATTTTAATCTTATTTAATGGAGATTCTTCGTAGAATAACCAAAATAATTGATGTTGGACAACCTTAGGGACTAATTCTATTGATTTCAGATCTCAAGGAGCAAAGTGAAGAGTTATGCAAATCTCATGGATCATTTTGGTTAAAAAGCTAATATTAATCTTCTTGCATGTAGTCTAATATCCTAACGGATAGGGTACTAGGTTTGTACTCATGCGTCTTGTGTTCAAAACTCTTTCTCCTAAATTATTGTACTAATTTCGAACTCTCTAGTCTCCACCTTATCCAAATAATAGCAAATTTATTTTTTATAAAAAATAATACTAGTATTAATCTTCTTCTTTTATTATTATTTTTAATTCCATACAGAAAGCGGACAACATGTGGAGCCCAAGCATATAGACAAGATATAGGATTTTCTTTAGATTCTTGTAACAATGTGCTTTTTACCTTTTTGGTGGAATATTGTCTTGGTAGATAAGACGTTTCTATTTGATCAGTGTTTTGGGGTCAAACCCTCTTCCCTAATTGAAAATGTATGTAATAATTACAATAAAAAAATGTTTTTCGCATTCTTATATGATAGAATTTTTTTTTTTTTAAAAAAAAAGAAAGATATATAGATAACATTTTTAGTACTATGGCCAATACTTAGAAACTCTTTATTTTTCTCTACCTGGCACTCATGTCCTAAATTGTTGAGGCCCGTTCTATAGTGAATACTGACAAACAATTATAAATTTTATGAAATCCAATAACTCTTTCCAAAATATTTATATTTACAGAGAAATAATTTGTAAACAATTTATTATTTCAAAAATATTTATTAAGAAATGATCGCTATTTTCAAAATACTTATTAAGAAACAATCACAGATGTATGTAACATTCCACATTGTCCAGGGGAGTGAATCTTGTAAGCCATATATATATATTTTCATCTCTACTTAGCACGATGCCTTTTGGGAACTCACTGGCTTCGGGTTCCGTAGAAACTCCGAAGTTAAACGAGTTCGCGTGAGAACAATCCCATAATGGATGACCCACTGAGAAGTTATCGTGTGAATTCCCAAAAATAAAACCGTGAGGCGTGGTTGGAACCCAAAGCGAAAAATATTGTGCTACGGTGGAGTCGAACCCGGAATGTGATGGGAGCCTAAGGAGGGATGTGGCATGTAGGGGTGGGCACTTAGAACCGAAAACCGAAACCAAAACACGAACCAAATTAAACCGCACCGAACGGTTTGGTTTTGCGGTTTTGGAACGGTTTTGGTTTTGAAACCGAACCGCAACATAGAAAACGGTTTGGTTTCGGTTTTGGCTTTTGAAAACCGCACCGAAACCGAACCGCACCGCAAATATTAATAAACATTTAATTAAATGTCCATATTAAATTTCATGTTTTAATTGGTTGTTTGTTAGAATCCATGCACTTAGTATGGACACAACCACACTAAAATATCATCATTCATCATTTTCTTTCGTTCATTAACTTGAAGGACCTTTGTTATTTTATACCATCACACACACACACACACATATATGTACAAGGGTGGACTAATCTTGTTATCAAGAGTCGAACAATGATCTAATGAAGTCCACTCATTTGAAGCATGATATCACATATTCTAGTATGAAAGTTTTGCTCATGTTTAATGAATTCAAAGTTATTCAACTTGTTTTATGTTATACCTTGTACGGGACACCCTTTTGTTGCACAAACATATTTTAACATTACAACTACATGCAACATGCTAATTGTTTATATAACAAATGTCTTTTTCATATTGCTACTGGGAAATGCTTATTAATATGTTAAATTGCAAATTGTACATTTTTTCTTAAAAACCAAACCGAAACCGTTTAAAACCGCACCGAACCTAACCGAACCGAACGGTTTGGTTTCATTTCGGTTTTGGCTTCAAAACCGCACCGAACCAAACCGCAAAAATATGTGGTTTCAGTTTTGGTTTCACTCAAAACCGCACCGAACCAAACCGTGCCCACCCCTAGTGGCATGTAAATTTTGGTATGTCATTAATAAATATCGTATTATATATTGAGAAAAAAAAACACATGAAGCTGTTATTTACAACCAAGAAAAAAACAGAAAAAAAAAACAAAAAAACAAAAAATGCAAGAACAGTATTAGGAAGATAATTGGGCGTATCACCCAAGGGGATTGGCTGCTGTTGCTATTCAACAACAAGGTTCCAACGTCGAGCTCTGTTGTTAGAGCCAAATTTGTTCAAATTTTTGTTATGTTTTTTTTCTTCTGATGGGAGTATTCTCGTGGGACTCGCGCCAGATGGGGTTTGCGTCATATCATAATTCTCATGTGTCCACGTGAGGTTTCTTGCAAAACATTGACTTTATTTTTTTTTGGCTAAATCGTCAAAATGGTTCTTGAGATTTACATAACTCATCATTTTGGTATCTAAGATTCCAAATCGATAAAAGTGATTTTCTGAGATTGTCTACCATCCATCGTTTTGGTCATTCCGTTAAAAACTTTGTTAAGTGTCATAGAGCTCTTGGCCAGAAGTTTGTGCAATTTTCAAAGCTTCGTAACTCAATCGTTTCTTAACCAAATTCGACCCATAATATATCAAAATGAAGATAGGAAAGTTTAGAATAAGATTATGCATATTTTGAAGGCCAATGGTTGCCAGTGATGGCTGGAAAATAGCCTCAAAGTTAACTGGTCCGAGTGAAAACTTGAAAACTCGCAGGAAACTGGGTAAACTTTAAACGTTCATAACTTCTTCAATACTCAACGAAATCAAGTGATTCAAAAACTAAAATCATACTTCTTGACGAGACAAAGAGAATGGTTCCTTTTTTATGGCTAAATCGCCGTGTTTTGGCTGGAAAACGGCTCCAAAGTGGCTATCTTGGTCTTGAGTTAGCCACTTTCGAGCCGTTTTCCGGGCAAACCATGGTGATCTAACAGTAGAAAAAGGTACCATTCTCTTTGTCTCGTCGAGAAATATGATTTTAGTTTTTGAATCACTTGATTTTGTTGAGTATTGAAGAAGTTATGAACGTTTAAAGTTTACCTAGTTTCCGGCGCGTTTTCCATTTTTCGCTCAGACCAGTCAACTTTGAGGCTATTTTCCGGCCATCTCCAGCAACTATTGGGCTTCAAAATAGGTATAATCTTATTATACACTTTCCTATCTTCATTTGATATATTATGGGTCGAATTTGGTTAAGAAACGATTGAGTTACGAAGCCATGAAAATTGCCCAAACTTCCGGCCAAGAGCTTCGGGACATTTAATGGAGTTTTTAACGGAATGACCAAAATGATGGATGATGAACAATCTCAGGGACCACTTTTATCGATTTGGAATCTCAGGGACCAAAATGATGAGTTATGCAAATCTCAAGGACCATTTTGACGATTTACGTTTTTTTTCTTAATAATAAAATAAAAGGGTTTTTTAATGCAAATATTAACTAAATTTGTAAGCATGTGGGATAATACCAACTCAATTTTCAATTTTTTTTTATCCCACCTAGATTTTTTTTACTGTTGGAATGTACCCCATACGTTACTTTTCATCTATTTTACCATTCAAACGTGTCACCTGTATGAATATTTTTATGAATTAACTTCATGGGGATGATTAGAATCAATATGCTTCTCAATAATATTGTCTGAGTAAATATTGCTCCAAAATTAGGGGTTTGTACAACCCCAGTTGGTCAATTCCCTTCATAAGAGTTAAAAAAATGAATATATGAAAAATATTAAAAAGTCATTGTAAATGAAAGACTAGATTTTTGTATAATTTCATTTCAATTCTTCAACAATCCTTAAATTAAACCCGAAAATCAACTTATCCCTTTCTCTTTATGACCTGACTCCAACGTCGCTAAAAAAAATGCCTTTTGCCTTTGCACAAATTGACTCCAGCAAGCTTAGGAAGTGCATTGGCAAAAATATGTGAAGGGCGCATGACATATTTTAATAGAAACATGGATACAAAATAATGTAGATAGTAGATTCCAATAGTTAAGAGAGTCTAGGTATTAAAAGTTCAGATAACATTAACGCATATGTTGGCAAATTCATGTGGTACTTGAACAAAATTTCTTTAAATAAAAGTTGTTGAGTGGCTTTGATTAAAAATTTATTGAAAAATTTTAATTAGTTTTTCATAAAAATTACCAAAAATAATGAAATAAAAGACAAAAAACAGTGTCAAAACTGTAGGGTTGTTCAATTATTTTGTTCCTTCCGAGCTTCCAACACAACCACGTGCAAAAGTATAGAGACGAAAACACCATAAATAAATACGAACCTCGACCGATGACCAAATCATTATTTAATTATCTCCAACTCCGCCACCTTTCACTCCTCAACCACCGCCGGCACATTCCATCTTCAACGCTACTTCACACGCCACGTGTCCCTCTCTGCCACCCCACCACCGGGTCCCACCTCCTTCCGTAGCTCACCAAGTCCAACTATAAGTACAAATTAAACTCCTCTCCCTCTCTCTCTCTTCGCCGTCGCCCACCTGCGATTTTATTTATTTATTTATTTAAGCGAAGCAAAAAAAAGGAAAGAAAGAAAGAATCTTGAGATAATTTCCGTGAATCCGTTACCGACAACACGCTCCAGCTGCAGATCGGCTAACAGGAGCTTTCTCTGACTGATCCAGCATTGCTGACCGTCCGATCGATCTTCCTCCTCCTGATTTCCGACGTTACGAAGCAAAAAAGGTACAAATACGCTTGCATTTCACTCCTCAATTTTCTCGTTCGTGCTCCGAAATTCGCGGTTTCTGGAATTTCTGACGGAAATGGGAGGTTTTATGCAGTGTCCATTGCGTGGATGCGTGTGAGTAATCGGAGTCGAGAATGTCGGGCCCGCTTGATCGGTTCGCCAGGCCTTGTGAGTCATCTCTCATCCCTCTCTCTATAGTGCTTTATCTCTCTAGATTTTTGTCGGTGCGGCTGTGTTCTTGTTGCTGTTGAATGTGTAAGGGTTTTTTGTGTGGTCTTGAGGGGACTGTGATTTTGGATGGGTTTAGTTTTGTTTGCTGAATTTAGGGTTTCTGTTGGGTTGCTGAGAAAATTCGGTGGAAATGAAAAGGAAATCTGAAGAAAGTTTGAATTTTGACTTTCTTTTTCCTCTCATGGTTGTGTATTAGTAAATGGGTGCTCATTTCTCAGGTCAAGACATCAAATTTTACAAATTTGTTGTATTATATTTGTTAATGTTTTCCAAAAACCCTATTCTTATACTTGTTATCAAATGGTTTTACAAATACGGACAATTCCGGCGAGTTTTTTTTTATGTCAATCCTGTTGTTGTTGTGGTGCAGGTTTTGAAGGGTTTTATGGTAGTGATGAGAGGAGAGAGAGGAAGTCTGATTTTGAGAATTCCGAGGATGAGCGGAGGACTAGAATTGGGACTCTGAAGAAGAAGGCGCTAAATGCATCTACCAAATTCAAACATTCTCTCAAAAAAAAGGGCAGTAGGAGAAAGAGTGATGGCCGAGTCAGCTCTGTTTCCATTGAAGACGTTCGCGATATTGAAGAGCTGCAGGCTGTTGATGCATTTCGACAAGCACTAATTTTGGATGAATTGCTCCCAGAAAAGCATGATGACTATCATATGATGTTGAGGTGCTCAGTTGTTCATCTTGCACCATTATATATAATCATTCATACGAATACTTCTGGAAGTTCATAATTTGATAGTATATTAGATTTTGACTGCAGCAAACTGTGCCTTCGAGTGATATACTAGTTTTTTGTTAAGATAAATGGACCAATGATTTAGATTGATTGGGTTTAGTTTTTGTTTTCTAGGGAATAATTGGGGAATGGTACGGTACCATGACAAAAGTAGAGGATTAAGTATCTTCAGTGGTCCTTATTCTCCTTTCTGATTCTGCTTGTTGGAACTTTAGCTTGCATGAGCTTACTCGAGTGTTATTTTCCTAATTGAAATAGGTGCTCTTTAAATGTCATTCATCAGATATAAGGTTTTGTTAAAATTCGTTTGGAGGTAATAAACTTGTAGTTTCTTGAAATATGGTTAATAAGTACTGTGAGATTGGGATTCCCCGATTTAAACTCGAGAACATGTCCTGAAGATAGGGGAGCGATCATTGTAGGTACTTTTGCTTGTATCTGATCAGATAGACATATTTCTATGGTATTAGGAGTGTGGGAGAGAGAAGGGGATAACATGTGTTATAGTTATGATTTCATATCATATAGCGTCATTGTAGAAAAATGTGCTTGTAAATGAATTGTACCAGAGGGCTTCTGTAATATCTGGTATTCTGATTAAGCAAATAATTTATTCTTGTGACTAGCTGGTTCTCAATTCTTAGTCAGTGTGGATGGTTTATCAAGTAAACATCCTTCGTGGATTGTGATTCCCTTATCTTTATCTTAAATCCATGCTGCTTGCATGAGCACTTCAAGTGTAATTGGTTGCTGCCATACTTTAAAAATTGTTTATGCATTCTCACATCTTTGTTTTGTTTAGTTTGATGAAGTTCTGGTAATATTGATTAATATGGTTTCCCATTTTAGACATTAACCTTTAGATGTTACTTACTTTCAGGTTTTTGAAAGCAAGGAAGTTTGATGTTGAAAAAGCCAAGCATATGTGGGCTGATATGCTTCAATGGAGAAAGGACTATAGTGCCGACACTATCATGGAGGTAACTGCGCCTGATAAAATTTGTTTGATTATGCATACTTTTTATTTCTCATTTTATTTACCATGATGTTTTTTTTCTTCAGGATTTTGAATTCAAAGAGTTGAATGAAGTTCTACAGCACTACCCTCATGGGCATCATGGTGTGGATAAGGAGGGAAGGCCCATTTACATTGAAAGATTGGGTAAAGTAGATCCCAATAAAGTAATGCAGGTTACGACTATGGATCGTTATGTGAAATACCATGTCCAGGAGTTCGAGAAAAACTTTGCAATAAAATTTCCAGCTTGCACCATTGCTGCAAAGAGGCACATAGATTCAAGCACTACAATTTTAGATGTTCAAGGCGTGGTATGTTACCTGTAATCAACCATTTCTATAATTACTTTTCATATGAAGTACAATCATAATATCTAATTATTGTATGTTTGTTTGTTTTAATTGTTTCTAGGGATTCAAGAATTTTACAAAGTCTGCACGAGATTTAATTACGCGGTTGCAGAACATTGATAATAACAATTACCCTGAGGTATGCAATCGTATTTGTTTAGAACTTTATGTCATAGCTACTTTTTTATATGGATTGTAAAGCCAATTTTAACACCACCTTTGGACCTTTTATCTATTCATAACTGGTGCAGACCCTGTGTCAAATGTTCATCATTAATGCTGGTCCTGGATTTAGGCTGCTGTGGAACACTGTGAAGACTTTTCTCGATCCTAGAACAACATCAAAGATTCATGTATGGAGAAATTACTTATTCCTTGTATCAGAACTTTTAACGTTTGGGGTTCACTGGAATGTTATGGATTTACCATATTTCTTTGTTTGATTGTATACAACATTTCAGGTTCTTGGAAACAAATATCAGAACAAATTGCTTGAGGTAATCGATGCCAGGTGAGCAGGCTGCAGTGTATCTGTCATCCGTAATGCTATATTTTTGCAATCTTAACACACATAGAAGTTCAGTATAATGTACTTGCTCCAAATGCAATTTGAATCAAGATTGTTGTTCATGTTGAATCATAGTTGAATGTGTTTGTCTGGCAATACAACAGTGTAACCTCTCTGTAAATATAGATACCCAAAGACATATATATGTACATACATATATACATATATATATATATATGCATGTATATGTACGTATGTACATCTAATTTCTATTATTATATTCTATAGTTACAGTTGTCTTTCCTATGTTAAATTTATAATTGCGCATCTCTCAATACTTACAAAGATTTTTCCAAGTATGCAGTGAGTTGCCAGAATTTCTGGGCGGTAACTGTACCTGTGCAGATCAGGGAGGTTGCCTTCGATCTGATAAGGGGCCATGGAAAAACCCTGAGATATTGAAGGTTATATCTTGCCCTCCGGATTTCCTTTCTGCTGCATATTCTTTTTACTTTTACGAGGTATATTGCCATATTTTGGTTACTGAATTGAGCTTGCTTGTGCTCTTTGTTACAGATGGTTCTAAACGGTGAAGCACGACGTGCAAGGCAAGTTGTTAAAGTTCTAAACAGTGAGGGGAAGGTTCTTGCTTATGCTAAGCCACAATATCCTATGGTAAAACTTCTATAGTTTTCAATACTGCACAATAAAAAGTGAGATTATTTTTGCATTAGTTTTTACAATTTATGAGGGGCTATCTATTGAAGCAGGTAAAGGGAAGTGATACATCCACTGCTGAGTCAGGATCTGAAGCAGAAGATATTGCGTCCCCAAAAGCTTTGAAGAATTATTCACATCTTCGATTGACTCCTGTTCGTGAAGAGGTAGGTTTAACCTTTTATTATGTAATGTTACTACTATGATTAATTGATTCATTTTTGGAGTCTTAGAAAGGAGCTTATTTTGTACAGGTAATTGATATGTCTCTTTAAGAGTTGTTGGAAGAAGTTAGGAGAGCATTCTTGTCTGCTTTGTTTGATAGAACAATCTTCTAGATGGGATAGAAGAAATAGAACTTGAGCATTGGCCTTTATACAGTTTAATTTGATATGGAACTCTTACTACAGTACGTTGGTTGTCATCTCTTCCCTCTTAGATCTTCCGCCATAATTCGGAAGGTTAAATTAACTTGCTAGTGTAAATTATAGCGTGGGTTTTCTCATGATAGCTTAATACTTGTAATAGCATTCAAAGGAGAAACTCTAATCAGCAAGAATAGCCTGTAACTTTTTACTCTCTCTATTGATGGCTATATTCATTTGTGTCATTTATGTATTCTTTAATGTGCTATAATTAATATGCAGGTTAAAGCCGTTGGCAAGGCAAACTGCGCAGGTCATTTCTCTGGTTATGATGAATATGTTCCTATGGTTGACAAAGCCGTTGATACTAATTGGAAAAAGCAAGTGGCCCTCCAGAGAACTCATTCTTCCAAAGGTCAGCAAGTCTAGCTTCGTCTTTTCTGCCAAGATATAACATTTTTTAATTTATCCTATTGTTATAGTAGCAACTCAAACTAGTCCACTATGATAAGACTTCACAGCCTCATAATAGTTGAAATTTCATTACATTAATTTACTTTTATAGTGATGGTTATATCTTGTGCCGAATTTCAGATGACATACGATATATTACTTAAATATTATTGTAGTTTCTGCCTTGTAACACTTGTTACCTATATTTGATTGAACTGTTATTTTCTTGTTTTTCTTTTAATTGTTTTGGTACTTGGCCTTATATAAAACAAGAAAGTGAAATTATCTTTCCCATTCAGGGACACTTCCAGTACCTGACACCCCGAAGAATCCAGAAGGAATCCAAGGTCGGATTTTGGTTGCACTGATGGCCTTCTTCATGACTTTCCTCACTCTCTTCCGCTCAGTGGCTTCCCAAGTAACTAGGAAGCTTCCTGATGCATTGGTCAATCACAATCAAAATATTCCGGAAAGCACTTCTGATGAAGCAAACAAGGAAGAGGGTCGTCCTCCCTCACCAACATCACCAATTACAGGGACAGATCTTCTCCCCACTGTACTGAAAAAGCTGGTGGAGCTTGAGGAGAAGGTTGGCATGCTTGAAGCTAAGCCATCCGAGATGCCTTATGAGAAAGAGGAATTGCTGAATGCTGCTGTTTGTCGGGTGGATGCCTTGGAAGCCGAGTTAATTGCTACTAAAAAGGTATAGAAGCTTTATTTGATTCGTGGTAAAGTGGGTGCCTTCAACCCGTGAAATCATATTACTGCCTTGGAAAAATTTCAACTTGTCAATACTATTGCATGAGTGCCCTACTCGATTTGTTATTTTCTTTAAATTTTTTGTGTTTGCATCTCTCCACATGACATATTTAAGGGGATTGATTGCATTTATTTTGCATCTCATTGTGCATATACGGCTATTTATGTTAAGGCACCCATGACGGCATGAGTGCTTCTTGGTTGTCACTTGACTTAGTTTCGGTAATTAAGAATGATGCATATATTGACGGTGTTTCTTATGGAGCAGGCTCTGCACGAGGCTTTAATGAGGCAAGAAGAGCTTCTGGCCTATATTGACAGGGAAGAAGACGCCAGGCTCCGGGTACGTTAACCATAAAGTCTATCTATGAAAATGCATATTCTTCTTTTTCGTTTCCGTGGGTTGGGTTCAAGAGTTTTGAGACATTTTCTTGCTCCTTGTCATCAGAAAAAGAAGTTTTTTTGCTGGTAGAGGTGGTTGCTGTTGAAGAGAGACACATATATCATCGAAATGATGCCCATTCTGTCTACTGAGAATCATACGGAACTGACCGTTGTGTTTATTTTCTTGAAAGAAGTTTGTGCAGTTTTTATTTGCTTAATCCGATAACGTTTCCGGGAAATGTTGGAAATGTTGGAAATGTTGGGAGTGAGTTAACTAACCAGAGATTTTATCATATTATGGCTTATGTGGTGCACGTTTTATCAACAATAGATAGAAAATTAAGCAAGTGGCCCTTTACCACTGATGAAAAAGAGTTGAGCCCTTACATGACAGTGTGGGTTCGAATTCGTCAGTGATTAATCTAACACCTAATCTAATAAAAGCTATCATTTGACCCAAAAAAAATGGAAGGAAAAAAAAGAAGAGAGAAAATTAACCCCAAAAAAACCATCTTAGAAGTTTTACATCAGGCAGAAGAGATGCTAGGTCGCCCGATTGGAGGGAGAGATTTATAGGGCGTATGACCAAATAATTCTATAATTCTTGCTTATCACCAGTTTTATTTAAATGGAAAGTTTTTTTACATACTTTTTGTAGTTTCTTACACTTCGTTTTTCTTCTTTTCTAGCCATCGGATTGGATAAGTCAAACAGAATAAACGGTCAGGAATAAATAGGGGTGTATAAGAGACTAAAAATGATGTGTTTTTCATTTTCTTAAATCTTCTCCCTCTCATTACTTGCTAGGTTGGTCACGCGATAAAAGAGATATGTAGTTATGTAAAATCAATAGATATATGTAGTTACGTAAACTCGGTAATAGGGAAGAACATGTAGCACATTCGAGGAGAAATGCTTTTGTCAGACCTTTTGGAAAGAATTTTTGGTTTGAGGTCTTTTGCACTGAAGGACCTTTCGAAAAAATAAATGAAATTATGACAATGTGAAAAATGATTTACTTTGAGTTGTTAGACAATGTGAAAAAAAAAATCATGCTATTATATAATTTAGTTGTAAATTA
The DNA here is from genome assembly GCF_042453785.1 of Malus domestica. Taxonomy (NCBI): domain Eukaryota; kingdom Viridiplantae; phylum Streptophyta; class Magnoliopsida; order Rosales; family Rosaceae; genus Malus; species Malus domestica. The sequence goes on from NC_091670.1 coordinate 9,444,914, forward strand.
TGATAACTCGTCTGCTCGTTACAAAATGCATGATTCAATGCATTCAAATTAACCTAGATTACTAATTGGGTGTTGACAATCCGTAAAAATCGGTATATATTACCGTTAACCTATATAAATTAATAGCCTTAATATGAAGAAAAATCTATTAAATTATGGAAAATTAAATAATCGATAAATTAATAAAACTAATTAATAACCTATTAATTTATCACTGTATTCTTTATTTTCTTAAATATTATACATTGTATTTAGATTTTTGTTTTTAAGAACTAAAAATTCTATGTATTTGTTTAACCAAATAAAATTCATGATTTACTTATTTCTCCAAAATAAATTGCACATTGTAAAGCTAAAGCGGTGCCATGTTTACGCAAAATATAGACAAACTTTGAAAGAAAGGCACACTGCACAGTAATGTACAAAAGCTTTATAAGTTACAGTACCAAACTAGCAAACATAGAACCGAATGCATTCCACAACGCATCCGTAGGGGAGCTGACAATCGAACCACCGCCGCCACCAACAGCTAACCCTCAACGTTACTTCATCTGTTCATCCAGAGCTTCAAATCCAATAGCCGGAGCGATCACCACCCTACCAAGAGAAGGGGTTCTGCAGTCACAGTTCAAAAAACAACCATGTCAAAACACTTTTCCACGTCTGATATTTGTAGTGGCATGTTTACGCAATGGGCATCGATTTTGGTACTCTTCTTTTCAACCATCTGCACTCCAAACTGAATATTTTATACGCAAGTGAGGAGTGCAAAAGGCCATAAGTAGAGCTGGTTAAGCAGTAGAAGGGTAATAATTAGGTCACTTACAAACTTCTTCTTCTTCTTCTTCTTCTTTTTCTCAAGGTTCGCTATAAGCTCGTCCTGTCGAACAAGGGTGTCCTCAAGCGCCTGCAAAAAGCAAAACAAAAACAAAATGTACATGTTCACCTTTAGTCAGTTTTCTCTTGATATAGATTTTCCTGTTTCGGTTTCATTTTTCTTTTGGGAATGCCAACATCAACGCCAAAAGACATGAATGTCATGACGATTTACCTTCTTTGTTGATGACAGCTCTTGTTCCAAGGTGTTGACGCGGTTCAGAGCAGCATTCAACATCTCCTCTTTGTCAGGTGGCATGACTGCTGGTTTCGAGCTGAGAGCATACAGCTTCTCCTCCAGTTCGGCCATGCGCTTCATCATGTTCATGTAGTCAGTGCTGGAGATGGCAGGCGCAGGCAACGGTTGGCCTTTAACCACCACCCCATTGTAGTAAACAGGGCTGCCATACCGGGCAGCATCAGTGAGTTTTCTTGGCATGCTTCGTGTGAATTGAATCATGGCGACAATTCCCATGATGAAGGCCATGAGTCCAGACAGTAACTGATTGGTTAGTCCATCAGGAACCTTGCGAGTATCATGCACAGGGAATCCTTCTGTAGGAAATTCATCATAATGAACTGACTTAGGCCAATTTGCATCAACAGTCTTGTCAACCATCGGTGCAAAGTTGTCATACTCATAGGCCTGATTGCCCTTGTCTGCGATTGAAACCTGCAAAATACAAAGAAAATGAGAACATCCACAGATAAATGCGACATGGTCCATGGAACAGCACCATCTGCACTACTTTTGAAAGGGGTAGCAAAAACTGAATAGAGATCTATATGATAATGAAGGTCTGCTAAGCTTACCTTTTTAAGCAGATGAGAGGGTCTTCGATACTCCACTTGAAAATGCACATCAACATCTGGAACGGTTTTTGATTTGAAGGAATCATATCTCTTCATGTGGTTGTAGCATACAAAAATCAAACAGATATTAGGCAATTGATCATTGAAAAAAATAACCAAAAAAGACAGTTTGAAGAGAGGCCATAATTACACCAAAGCTCAAAGATCTGAGTACCTTTGAGGAGGCATTCTCATCTTCAGAAATTATCTTCTCCTCAATGCCGGATAAAGATTTCCTCGGGCATTTGGCCGCACCATCATGAACCATCTGGCTCATCGAAACAACTGATTTTAATCCTTTGTTCATATTAACATAGAAGATACTACAGTCAAACAGAAACAAAACAGTAGTAAATCACCTTCATTATGTCTGGATCATTCCACGGGCCCTTATCCGAGCGCATACAACCACCCTTATCAGCACAAGTACAAGTGCCACCTAGAAACTCTGGCAGCTCACTGTTGCAGATTTTAACGAAAACACTTTATGACAGAATATGAAGCTAATACGATATTACGTTACCAAGCAAATATGTAGAGCACAATGTGAATCAGGAACGGAAACACGTGATGACAGAATATGAAGTTAATACGATGTTACGTTACCAAACAAATATGTTACAGCACAATGTGAAACAGGAATGCTAACAATATAGAGTTGGAGATGTATGAAAAATTGAACCGAATTCCAAGGAAATATATCTTGCCCTAGTGGAAACTTACCTGGCATCAATTATTTCAAGCAGCTTGCTCTGGTATTTGTTTCCGAGAACCTGATGGGTAATCATCAACTCGTTTAACACCATTACCATATCAAAATCGTAAATCAGCAGTAGGTTACGGTAAACAAAAGATGAATGCTTACATTGATTTTTGCAGTGGTCTTTGGATCAAGGAAAGATTTCACAGTGTTCCATAAGAGTCTAAATCCGGAACCAGCATTGATGATGAACATACGGTTGAGGCTCTACAATGAAGAAAGCTTTCGATCACGTCATAAAACAACAAAACTGGTTTTCTTGCTAGGTAAACCAAGAAAGCTTGTTGCACAAGAATTGAAATGACATTTACAGGATACCTCAGGATAGTTGCCACCATCAATATTCTGAAGGGTCTGGATGAGGTCCCTTGCAGATTTGTTGAAATTTTTAAGCCCCTGCACATCAATTACACGAACTCACGATTACTTCTTTTGCAATCAAAACAAGGGAAAAAGAAAAATCAAAGTATCTAGCTATGTTTACTAACCACTCCTTGGACATCAAGAATAGTGGTGCTTTGATCAATATGCTTCTTTGCTGCAATGGAACATGCAGGGAATTTACAGACAAAGGTCCTCTCAAACTCCCGAACATGGTACTTCAAGTAACGCTCCATTGTTGTCACTTGCATCAGCTTGTTAGAATCAACTTGACCAAGTCTCTCAATGTAGACAGGTCGTCCATCCTTATCAACTCCGTGATGTCCTTGGGGATAGTACTTCAAGACTTCATCAATTTCCTTGAAATCGAAGTCCTAACAAAATAATCGAAGGAGAAATTTACGGCATCTGGACAGTAGTCAATAAAGGCATAAGGTAAGTTAAAAAAAAGAAGCGTTAAAATACCTCCATGATGGTGTCAGCACCAAATTCCTTTCTCCACTGAAGCATATCAGTCCACATTTGCTTTGCCTTCTCAATGTCAAATTTCCTGGCCCTTAAAAATCTTTTCCACCATACAAGAAAATAGCAATTTAGTCATAATCGTTTAGAGAAACTGGATACCTCAAATCGTTAACGCTGGCCAAAAGATGGACTATAAGTTACCTTAGCATCATATGATGATCATCGTGTTTTGCAGGCAGTAGTTCTTCCAAGATTAGTGCTTGGCGAAATGCGTCCACTGCTTGTAGCTCCTCTGCATCAATGTTATCCTCGATTGGGACGGACATCACCCTGCTGCTTCTTCGTCCCTTCTTAGTAAAGGAATGCTTAAACTTGGTGGAGGCATTGATTGCCTTCTTCTTAAGAGTCCCAAGCCTTGTTTTCCTCTCATCCTCGGAAGTTTCTTCGTGAACTGCAGAGAATAATTGCAGACAAAGATTGAGATAGAATGAAAATGTAGGCACAAATGTTTGATTGTTAATTATAACTTACCAGGTTTAAGGTGTCGGTCGACGGATGCAGGCATAGGGTCACACATGGTTGATATCTTGCAAGGTTGCTCTACCGCTTTGAGACAGCCAAAGGATAGGAGGGTTAAGCACTCATATATCACAACTTGCTCAAACTAGAGCCCTCGGAGGATATACCCTACACCAACAACTTTAGTTCACCCAAAAACGAAAACAAAGTTAGAACACCAAACCTTGAATTAATCTTGTTCTCATGCATTTAAAGGGTACTTATGTTCGATACAAATACTTGCATTGCCAAACTATGAATTTAGACCGCATCGTGAAAGAATCAACATGATCAGTGTTTCAGATTCACAGTTTGACAACATAAGCACCGAAAGTATTGAAATTAACGATTGAGAAATTAGAAAAGAGGAAAAACAAGAGATTAGGTGTGTAGAGAAGAGAGGGAGGTTGAGAGAACGAAGAAGAAGAAGAATACCTTTTTGGCAAGAAATGTAGGGAGGTAAGAGAGAAAGTGGTGAAGCATATATATGACCCGAATTAATCTCTAGAAGTGGAGGGCCAGACAGACAGAGAGGATGACATGACTTATTTAGTAAAGAAAGATTGACACCAATAAAAGGGAGATTTTGTTTTCATTTTTTTCCCCATTGACATGGTCGTCTCTGTGCATTGCATTGCTTGACCAGTTTTTGCTGTTTTTGGTGGCCTGCGGCTGCGAAATGCAAGCCACTCCTTTCAATATCTTTTCCTTTTCCCGCACAAGTTAACTAACTTTTCCCAACGGTCATCCTTCTTTTTCCACGCAAAACCTACTACTATTTTTGTTTGAATATCAATATACCAACTTTTTTGGTTAATAATATATCTTATAAAAATAAAAATAAAAATTATAGAGTTGCGATTTTAGGATAATGACTTAATTTGATATGTTGATTTAATCGAACGAAAAATTGTAGATGTGGGCATAGCCACATTGGTGAAAGTGAATGTGATTTTATATCGTATTTTATACTGTTATATTTTTAATGTGAAATTTTTGTATAAGATGCATAATAACCACCAAGGGATGACCCAATGGTTGTCAACGAATTCCACGTTCGTATTCTACTAGGCACGTTTTGAGTTCGATTCTTGGTACTGGTAGATCACACGATGGTGTTCAAGAGAACACTAAAATACATGTGTGAGTCTTCCCTGTCTCTTAAAAAGTAGACTATCATGGCAAGTCACTAACA